>NC_089490.1:278327147-280990481 GCF_036850765.1 Saccopteryx bilineata | reverse complement strand
TAAAATAAAAAAATAAAAATTAAAATATTCTTTTAAAAGCTTTAAATATGAATATAAATACAATAAACTACATAATCTTATATTAGTCTGTGTAGAGCACATCAGGTGTCCATTTTATCACTTGAATAATTAGTTCATTGGGTTAAATGGTGAATAAAATACCTACGATTATCATAATGTAGGTTGGTGGGCATCACTCCCTAAACCATATTCAGAATGCCAATGAACCAGAAAGCCACTTTCATTTAAAAAGTATTGTCTGAACAGGTACCTGTTCCCAAAACTTGCTCTGAAATTAGGATTATTATCTAATAATATTTCTTAATATGTAATATACAATAGATATTTATAGTAAAATGTAAAAGTCTAGTTTTACCTCCTTTAAAAAACACAATTTTTGAAAGAACTAGAAATTGAAAAGAATTAAAGTAAAGTTAAAAATTTGGATGTGGGGTGATGGGAGGTTTTATAAAAGGTTGAAGAATAAACAATCTAGTCATAACTAGTTAAATAAATAATTAAATAAAATCTATAAGAATTAAATAAGAACCTGACCAGGCGGCTGTACAATGGATAGAGCGCCAGACTGGGACAGAGAGAAGCCACGTTTGAATCCTCGAGGTCAGTGGCTTAAGCTTGGGCTCATCTGGGTTTGAGTATAGCTCACCAGCTTGAACCCAAGTTCACTGGCTTGAACAAGGGGTCACTCGGTCTGCTGTAGTCTCCCGGTCAAGGCACATATGAGAGAGCAATCAATGAACAACTAAGGTGCTGCAACAAAGAATTGATGCTTCTCATCTCTCTCCCTTCCTGTCTATCTATCCCTCTCTTTGTCTC
This sequence comes from Saccopteryx bilineata, assembly GCF_036850765.1. Classification (NCBI taxonomy): domain Eukaryota; kingdom Metazoa; phylum Chordata; class Mammalia; order Chiroptera; family Emballonuridae; genus Saccopteryx; species Saccopteryx bilineata. The sequence goes on along the minus strand of NC_089490.1, from coordinate 280,989,644 downwards.
TGTCACACACACACAAAAGAATTGAATAAGATTAATTCATTTAATTGGCACCCAATTATGCCTCTTTTCATGTAAAGTAATTTCAAAGATAACATAATTTCATAATTCTGAATACATTTATTTTTTTAGAAATTAAATTTAATGGGGTTGCCCTGGCCAGTTGGCTCAGTGGTAGAGCGTCGACCTGGCGTGCAGAAGTCCTGGGTTCGATTCCCGGCCAGGGCACACAGGAGAGGCACCCCTCTCCTTCCTCTCTGTCTCTCTCTTCCCCTCCCGCAGCGAGGCTCCATTGGAGCAAAGATGGCCCGGGCGCTGGGGATGGCTCCTTGGCCTCTGCCCCAGGCGCTAGAATGGCTCTGGTCGCGACAGAGCGATGCCCGATGCCCTGGAGGGATAGAACATCACCCCCTGGTGAGCAGAGCATCGCCCTCTGGTGAGCGTGCCGAGTGGATTCTGGTCGGGCGCATGCAGGAGTCTGTCTGACTGTCTCTCCCCATTTCCAGCTCCAGAAAAATACAAAAAAAAAATTTAATGGGGTGACATTGGTCAATAAGGATACATAAGTTTCATTAAACATTTCTATAGCATTTGGACTGTTGTTTGCATTGTGTGCCCATCACCGAAAGTCAAATCATTTTCTGTTACGGTATATTTTTCTCCCTTTACTCTCTTGCTCCCAATCCCCTCCTTCTATTAACCAATTCACTTTTGTTTATATTCATGAGTCTCAGTTTTATATTCCACCTATGTGTGAAATCATATAGTTCCTAGTTTTCTCTGCTTTACTTATTTTATTTAGCATAAAATGACTGAAATGAATGACTTTTTTTGTATTCAGTATGGTTGCTGGGGCCCTGGCTGGTTGGCTCAGTTTTAGAGCATTGGCTCAGCATGTGGAAGTCCTGGGTTCGATTCCCAGTCAGGGCACACAGAGAAGCACCCATCTGCTTCTTCACCCTTCTGCCTCTTCTTCCTCTTTATCTCTCTCTTCCCCTCCTGCAGCCAAGGCTCCATTGTAGAAAAGTTGGCCCAGGTGCTGAGGATGACTCCATGGCCTCCACCTCAGGTGCTAGAATCGCTCCGGTTGCAACAGAGCAATGCCCCAGATGGGCAGAGCAGCGTCCCCTAGTGGGCTTGCTGGGTGAACCCCTTTTGGGCCCATGTGGGAGTCTGTCTCTCTGCCTTCCTGCTTCTCACTTCAGGGAAAAAAATGGTTGCTGGGTTTGCTTTAGTAGAGATGTACAGAATTATGGTGAGTTGTGTGAATAAGATTGTTGTACATATTTAAATCCCTCATATGCAACTGTTTGTTGAGTCAATGTAGACATAATTTGAATATGTTTCTTAGTAATAAGCCTTAAGAAATCCAGTAACAGATCAGGGTTTGAAAATGTATGGCCCAAAGTAGGCTAAACCCTATCTGTCACCTATTTTTTAATCAATAAAGTTTTATTGGAGAATAGCCATGCTCATTTCTTTAATGTACTATCTATGGCTCCTTTCACATGTGATAGCATAGTTGTACAGTTGCAACAGAATTTGTGTGGTGCAAAAAATATAAAATCCATTTTGTCTAGCCTTTTTCTAAAAAAGCTTGCCAATTCCTGATGTAGATTATTTCTTATTCCAGGAAAAATTGTCAAAATCTTTGAAATGGACAATAAATAGATCATTAGGTGTCTTTTCAAAAGACTGCTGATTTTTAAAAACATTTTCTCCTGGATTATTTTTAAAAGAAAAATGTATCTCGCCTGACCAGGTGGTGGTACAGTGGATAGAGCGTCGGCCTGGGATGCGGAGGACCCAGGTTCGAGACCTTGAGGTCGCTGGCTTGAGCACGGGCTCATCTGGTTTGAGCAAGGCTCACCAGCGTGGACCCAGGGTCGCTGGCTCGAACAGGGGGTTGCCCAGTCTGCTGTGTCTCCCCGGTCAGATCATGTATGGGAGGCAATCAATGAACAACTAAGGTATCGCAATGAAGGGCTGATGATTGATGCTTCTCATCTCTCTCTGTTCCTGTCTGTCTGTCCCTATCTGTCCCTCTCTCTGACTCTTTCTCTGCCTCTGTTAAAAAAAAAAGAAAAAGAAAAAAAAGAAAAATGTATCTTTTTTCTTGTTTTTTTAATTTTTGATTTATCATTTTATGAGTTAAGTTCAAAATAATTTCAGAATTTTGAGCCTTCATATTTTCTTTCCTGTGAATTCTCTCAATATCTTTTGTTCACTTTCTCAATTGTATTTTTATATTCTCTTAATTTATAAATCCCTTTATTATAAAAATTAATGACTTGTGATATAAAGTGCAAATATTTTCCCATTCACCAACATACTAAATCTTTGAGAAAGATTAGGAAGTTCATAATTTTATATGATATAAGTAGAAATTTAGTTTTACTTTTCCTTATAAGCTAACTGCTTTCCCAACATGAAGTTAGTTTATATACATGTATAGTTATTTTTAATTTACATATATTGCTTTATGCTACAGATCACAGTCCATATTTTATATTTTCTACTCAACAATACAATTTTAAAATTAAACCATATTGCTGTAGGTATGCCTGTATTTTTGTCTTTTCCACCCGGGGGTGCATGTTCTGTACCACATTTTTCGTATCTAGCTCAGTAGGCACTTCTGTTTCCTCCACTCTCCTGCTATTACAAGCAACACTGCCTCCCTTTTACAGATTTGTGCAAAAAATGGGTAGTTATGAGTCTTAAAATGTGTATTCTTCCTACCCAGTCAGGAAATGTGTGTCTGACAGCAGTCTCACCTGCAGTCAGCTGGCAAACAAGGACCCCAACTTCAAAGAAATGAATTCTATCAAAAAGCAGAGGCAGTCTCTTGGAAGCAGATTCTTCTCGAGAGCCTGCAGAAGGCCAACCTGATTTCTGTCTGTGATACCCTGACCAGAGAAAGCAAGCCACCTGTGTCTGAACTCCTGACAATGTACTACAAGCTAGTAAACAGATGTTCCAAACTCAATATCATGGTAATTTTTTACACAGCAATAGGAAACAATGCAATTCTTATAAACAAATATGTTCCTAATTAAAGCTTCAAAGAAATATATTAAATATTACATATATTTATATAGAAGTAAATACCTATTTATACATTAAATATTAAGGAGTAACATTAGATAAAAGTAGATAATTCTGCCCTGTTCTGATAGCTCAGTTGATTAGAGCATCATCGTAATACGCTAAGGTTGAAGGTTCAATCTAGGTCAGGCAAATACAGAAATAGATTGATGTTTCTGTCTGTCTCTCCCTCCCTTCCTCTCTTTAAAATTAATAAAAAGAAAGTTTTAAATTAGATAATTTTACAATTATTTTAGTAGCTTTTAATGTGACTCTTTTAGGAAGTGACAAGGAAATGAGAAAAATTACTCTGAAAAGTATAAAAGAACTGAATATTATAATTTTCATGGTTTAGGATACAACTTCCATATTCGATATTGAGTATCAAAAAAATCATATTCTAGTACAGTGCTATTAGCATGTGAGGGTAAGGATGCACCCAAAAAGTTTGAATGAAATGAATTTATAAACTATAAGTGTAAAAGGTATTTCTAAATGTATTTATAATTTTAAACAACTTAATTTTAAGGTGTACTATATCAATTAATTACATATTATATAAATCTTTAATGATTTTCCACATAACCCTGAAAATTTATATTACAAGGGAGCTAAATATAATTTTTATATTTTTTCATTAGGAAAAGGAACAAAACCTTATATTTTGAGTACCTTAATATTTTTTTAGTCAGACTTTTGTTATAAAAATCTGTAATAATATAATAACTAAGAGAACTTAGCAGAACATCAGACAGGTAATACAATATAATACCAAGTGTAGTGTGCTTTATGAATACATGGATGTTCAATATAATATGTATTAACAAAATAATTGAGGATAATACTATTGAGTCCCTATTATGACTAAAAATAGTTATTTTTACCACATATTCATTAACACTTCTGGGCAGCCAGTGCTGAAGATGGACGAATCTTTAGGAACAAATACATTACCCTTTGCTTTTTTACATGTTAGGTCTGGAGACCAGTGATAACCCAAGTCTCTTTTGCTTATTTTTTCCAGACTCAACACAATTAACAACTCCATTTTATTCCTCCCATCTGTGCAACAAGCTAGTTATTCTCACTGGCAAACTCCAACCTGCGACACTATGGATTGAGGTTAGAGATTTCTCCTATGTCTTTAAAAGAAACTTCAAGATCTACAAGAAGGCTGATTTCTATAATATAACCTCAAAGATATCAAAATAAAATTGATTTTTTGTCACATTCATCCATTAGATAGTTTCCCCCCTAAAAAAATCTTCTTAATAAAAGTATGACTTTCTCAATTAAATTATTAAAATTATTTGTTCATGCTTTAACTTCACAGAAATCAGGATGCACCTTACAATGACTTGTTTACCAAGTGTTTATTTGCCTGCTGTTTTTTTTTTCTGCTTTCTGCTGAAAAATTGGTTCACAGAACAATGATGTATTTCATAGTAGTATTTATACCAAGTGTGATTAAATACAGTAGATACAGCCCACATAGCAGTGTCTGTAACATTTATAATTAATAATACTGGTTGGTCTGTCCTGAGGAGAGTGTATAGCTAGTATGTTCTTTGATTTTTATTTTTGAAAGAGAAAAACAAGATATTTTGAGGTAACACAAATGGCAGTTTTCTCACCTATCAGGTTACTGGACATCGTGTAACACTTTCCCTCTCTCCATTCTTACCTCTTTTCAGTGGAAGTGTATTTCATAGGAGACAAACAGGTCCGAGATCAGCATTTTGTGGATTGCACAGAATCTAATAGACAACAAAACAAAAGAAGACAAGAGTGGCAGGTCTTACAAAGTGACATTGTCACCACTCGTGCCCAATGGAATGCTGATAGCATTCTGGTGGGAAAAAAATTATGAGTAAATTTTTTAAAATTTTATTTATTGATTTTTACAGAGAGAGGAGGGGAGAGAACAAGAAGTATCAAGTCATAGTGCTTCACTTTAGTTGTTCATTGATTACTTGTTGTATGTGCCTTGACCAGGTAAGCCCAGGGTTTTGAACCGGCGACCTCAGCATTCCAAGTCAATGCTTTATCCACTGCGCCACCACAGGTCAGGCTATGGGTGGATTTTAAGGAACTTTCTGATTATGTTACCTTAGAGATATAAAGTAACTTACTACTAGTGCAGACTTTCAGAAATCCTACAGTAATGAGGAACCTTCTGTCACCCCTTCTCATCAACCCATTCATGTCTTATAGAATATTCATCTTCTGAAGAAAAGTGTGGATCACAATTCTTAGGTTACAATATATAGTACTTTAAAGCATCGATATTAAGAAATTAAACACAGGATTCTGTGAAATTAGTACATTTATTTTGATCCCACAAAGACTTTCCCCAATGCTGTCATGGAAGAAGACCAAGAGCTGAAGTTGAACCAGGTATGGCCATGTGATCCCAAAGGATGACAGCCCAGAGCTAAAGAGAGTATGTAACTGATGATAAGTATGGTTAAACCCCTAATAGTCCTTAATCGGAAGATGTTAACTAACACCAGAATCCTGCATTAATTTTTTTTTTCTATTTTCAGATTAACAATCTTGGACTTTAATACTCCCAAAGCTTTAAAAAACAAATATTTCTATAATTCTATCTCACTGGACAGTTATGCAGAAGAAGATTAAAACACTTTATCCCATTTAGTGTAAATATTCATTTGTTTCCTGGTAGAGAGAGTAATGGGATTAATTACTGGTCTACTATAGACTCCACAAGGGTTGGAACTATTATATGATGTCTAACGTATGCACAGTCCTACCTTACAGTTTTAAATGCATCTGGCATTGGATGATAAAATAAGCCCCTATATTAAATGTATATCCTTATATAAGATACTAATACTTAAAAATGTTTTATATTCAAATTGTATATATTATATACAACAACATGGATTAGATTTTTATCAACCGATTTTTTAAAACTATAAATCAACACTATTGTATTAGTTTTCTAAGACTACCAGAACAAAATAACACAGTCTGGGTGGCTTAAAAAACAGAACTGTATTTTCTCATAGTTCTGAAGACTGCAAGTCTAGGATTAAGCTGTCCACAGGTTGGTGTCTTCTGACACGCCTCACTGTTACATAATGGCTGTCTTTTTCCTATATTTTCCTCTGAGCATGTGCTGTCCCAATTTTTTCTTTTTAGGAAAACATCTTTCAAATTGAATTAAAACCTTTTCTAAGGACTTTATTCAACCTTCACCACTTCTTTAAAGACCTCATCTGGCCCTGGCCAGCTGGCTTAGTGTTAGAGCATCGGCAGGCGTATGGATGTCCCAGTTTGATTTCTGGTCAGGGCATACAGGAGAAGCAATCATCTGTTTCTCCACTCCTCACCCTCTCCTTTCTCTCTCTATCTCTCTCTTCCCCTCCTGCAGGCAGCCATGGCTTGGTTGAAGCAAGCTGGCCCTGGGCACTGAGGATGGTTATATGGTCTTGCCTCAGGCATTAAAACAGTTTGGTTGCTGAGCAACAGAGCAATGCCACAGATGGGCAGAGCTTCAAGACATAGGGGGGTTGGCATGTGGACCCCAGTCAGGACAAATGCAGGTGTCTGTCTCTCTGCCTCCCCACTTCTCACTTAAAAATAAATATAAATAAATAAATTTAAAAGACCCTATCTGAGTCACATTCTGAGGTTCTGAGAGGTCAGGGCTTCAACATACAAATTTTGGAGGGACACCATTCAGCCCTTAACTGTCTATATTAAAATCTTATTAACTGGACCTAAAGGACAATTACACAGAGATAGAAAAGGAAATAAGATGAATCCCTATAGAAAAGGATCTCAGTAAAAATATTTTCTGTTTTATCAATACAAATGTCATATTAGCACTATACCAATAACCATTCATTTTAACTCTCTTTTTAGATTGAATTCATTTTCAGTGCTAGATAAAGTGGGAAACTCCAAATAGTGAAGAAACAATTTAATATATATACATAATAAGAACCACAACACAGATATTATACTTGCAATAAAATGGAAACAAAACCAAAATGAAGATAATTTAGATTTTGAACTAAATGTCTTTAACAGCCATTTCAAAGACGAAACATCTCTTGTCATTGTCACTTGGGGTGTTGGAATTTTGAAGGTTATACTGCCTGAAATATGAAATGCCTCTGCTTTCACTTTTGAGCCTGGCACCATAGTTTGTTTTTGGGAATAATTTTACATTTCTTAGAATCAGGACATGTAGAATTATAACTTGTGTCATGTCTAGGAACACTGAAGCGGGTGTTTTATCTCTGAATATAATGAGTTTTTAGGGAATTTTCAATGGGCATATAACATTTACTCTCTGAAAATAAATTTTTTCAGATATTTCTAAAGTTTTAGATTGTGTAAAATATATTTCACAGTATCTATAACTCAAGATTTTAATCTGATTTAAAATTTTACAGGGTTCTTAGGCTTTCGTGAAACATTTCCCCACTGAGGTTGCTGTTTCTGTGTACACAGCAGACCAGGAGCTTTTTTTATTTTATTTTATTTACTTATTTTTTATAGGGACAGAGGAAGAGTCAGAGAGAGGGATAGACAGGGACAGACAGACAGGAACGGAGAGAGATGAGAAGCATCAATCATTAGTTTTTTGTTACGAGACCGTAGTTGTTCATTGATTGCTTTCTAATATGTGCCTTGACTGTGGGCCTTTAGCAAACTGAGTAACCCCTTGTTCAAGCCAGCGACCTTGGGTCCAAGCTGGTGAGCTTTTGCTCAAACCAGATGAGCCTGCGCTCAAGCTGGTGACCTCAGGGCCTCGAATCTGGGTCCTCTGCATCCCAGTCTGATGCTCTATTCACTGCACCACCACCTGGTCAGGCAGACCAGGAGCTTTTGATGTTCAAAAATATTCTTTTTTTTAGAGAAAAATATTAACTTTTCTTATTTCAATTGATTTATTGGATTCTTGTAATATTCTAAAGTATTTTTATAATTGCGTTTAAGTTAAAGATATATTTTTTATGGCATTTTACTTAAAAACAATTTAAGAAGACGTTATGATCAGATTTGGTTAAAGAAAACATAAGCAATATGTTACACATTTTTACATTATGTATTTCAAAAATAAAGGCAAAGCATTAGAAGCACAAGTATTTATGGCAGAGAATAAGAAATAACACTGTGTGTTTTTTCCATGCCATTGAAAAGAAATTGCATTATAAACCATTATGTTCACAGGGGACATGATTAGACAAAATCCTGGAGATCGAGAGATATTTTTAAAGTGTTTTATTGTGGATTTTATGGAAAAGTAGCTTTCAGTGTTATATTGTTGATTTCCTTTTGACTTGGGACCAGTATTTCTTTCTCCTAGATTCTGTGGCTCGTGTACGTAGTTATTTGTTTTTGGAAATGTATAAAGTCAAATGTTTTTAATATGCATTATGATGGCAAGTGTAAAATGGGTTGAATTTTCTTCTTTCATATGCAAAAGCAGTATGTACTGACATAGTCCAAATTATCATCCCTTTAGAATCTCCAGCAGTCTCTTAGCCACATGGAATATAAATTGAATAAAATACATCTTCTTTTATGTGTTGCTTATAGGTTAAAAACAAACACACAATAAAATTCCAATGGGTGAAGCAAGTAGAAGGGAAAGGAATAAAGATAAAAAACAGTGCATTGTGGCTGGTTGTAAGAAAGAAATGGCTGAAGAGATGAAAATCAAAAGCAATTTCAACTGTATAGAAGAGAAGGCATTGTTAACATTTTCTATATAATTCTGTTTATAAAGAAATAATAGGACATCTAGCAAAGACATCATTACTTTTTTCTAACATAAACAGAGTTGAAATAAAATATTTTAGACCATAATCATGTATACTTTTTACCTTAGGCATTTACCAACTTAAAGATTTGACCTGTTCCCCAAATTCTTTAAAAGTATTAATTCTATTGGTTTCAATTTTTCTCCCAGCTTTATTCACATATAACTGACATATAACATTGTATAATTTTAAGGAGTGCAAAGTGTTAATTTGCTATACTTACCTATGTATTCTACATATTAGAAAATGATATATTTTTCACTATAAAATGATTTGATATATTTACATATTACAAAATAATGTACACATATTACAAAATAATGCTAACCTCTGCATCACATCATATAATTTCCATTTCTTTTTTGGTACTGTGAATATTGAGATCTGCTCTCATAACAGCTTCAATTATATAATACAGTATTATCTATAACCACAATGCTGTACATTAGATTCCCCACAACTTGTATATCTTATAACTGGATGTTTGTATTCTTTAATCAACATCTCCTATTTCCCCCCACCTCCCAGTTCCTGGTAACTACCACTCTACTCTCTGTTTCTATGAGTTCTGCTTTGTAGATTCTACAAATAAGTGAAACCACAGTATTTTTCTTTGTCTTTGTGATTTACTTTTTATAGCTGTGTTTTCTTCAATGTATTACTGATTTTAAATGTTGTTTAAATTGTTTATAATGGCATTTGTTCTCATTTTTTGAAAAAATAAACATGCATTTTGACATCACTGACATTTGTTACTCTACTACAGAGTATGCTGAGAAGTTTGGTACATTTACTATTAGGCATAGAGAGCACACACTTTTAGAATAATCATTAATGTTCTACTAGAAATGATACAGGACTGATGTAGGGCCTTGAAAAATTAAAAATGTACAAAATACAGGCTGAATTTATGTCCTAATAAATTGTAGAATATTTAGGAAATCTTTAGATTGGTATCTATTAATTAAAATTAACAGAAAAGCAATATAAATAATATTCATCAATATAAGATGAAAGTAATTTTCACTTTATATAAATACTTTTACTAAAAAAATCTTTAAATAACAAGTGAAGCAATATATACAGCAAAGTAGAAGTTAAAGTATTGAAACAATGTATTTTATTTTTGTTAGAATTTAAGTGGACATCATTACATTTATTTTCCACATTTCCAAATAAAAACTGAAATCTTCAAAAATACCTTAGTCTATTGATAAGAGGTTATTAAAAATAAGTCAGTCTAAATCTTACTGGTATGTGTCCATAAGAAGAATCAACCATTACAAAAATGATGTTCTTGCTACTCTTAAACCAGGCACTGATCTTTCACATCTATAGTATATAGTAAATATCAGGGATTAGAAGAGACATTTACTCTAATTGTCTGCCTCATAATGGAATACACTGCTACATCTCTAATATGTTTCCACAGCAGCCTCCTGATACTTTGGAGTTTCTATTAAAAAACTCCACATTATGTACTGAAGGCTGACTATTTTCATAGGGTCCCACATCTGAACAATCAAGTCTGATGGTTTTATGTGTGACACTTCCAAACATACATCATAGCTGATAGCCTGGTCATTTTCTGCTCTCAACTGTAAACAGCCTGAATTCTTCACCTAAACTACCCTTCCTTGAATACACATCACTACAGTGCAACACTTGCTGTTTCTAAATGTCTATTATCTATTTCTTCTTTGCTTTTTAGTAACAAAACCTTAATTATACTTAGAACAGAAATGTATTCAATATAAAGACTAGAAAATAGTCTAGGGTATCTTCAATTAGCAGTTCCAGTAACACATGCTTGAAAAGCATTGCCTGGGAATTTTAGAGAAATCTCTTGAGAAGAGACTGACTCAGCTGGGAGATGCACCTTTCTTCCTGGCTTAGTTCTCCCTCCCACAGTCAGAAACGTGAGCACTTGAGGCATATGCAGCTAATCTTGGAGCAAATACTAGATGGTCATGGAACCTTTCTAATAACTGTGAACTGGCCAAAGCAGAGTGACTTTATGTGAGAAACACAATAAATACCTCCATACACTAAAATCAGCTTTATTTTCCTACTCTGTAATCACCAGCCAAATTCAATACTTAAGTGATGCACCTGCACAGTATTTTAGTTGCCATGAAGCTGGTCAGGTGAGAGGAGCTCTGTGAATATTTGGTTGTCTAGACTGCATCTCAGCCAGTGCAGGATAGTCACCTGTCACAATTACCAGATTGTTATGTCTGAAACATCACAGTATTTAATGATATTGAGGATAGTTTTCCCACCTATTTTCTTCATCCAATTTCATTTTAAAATTCTAAAAATTCAAAGACCTGATCTTTTATTTTTTCAGTGGAAGCCACATTCTATTCTATCCTCTCTGCCTATGGGTAAATTATAAAAAAAAAGTTTTCTTTTAATTCTATTAGATAATATGTAATTATCAATCATGCATATTTTAAATATAAACAAAGATCTTTATAAAGTTATAATTCAGAATTTCTATTATTATAACAGATAAGTGGAAGAATTGGTTCATCATCAATAAAATAAATATTATTATAAATATTTGGTAACATATTTAGTTAGCACTAGAGAAAAGCTTAGGGGAAAAACCTTTTTTAAATACAAAAAATAGGAAGTAATGCTGAAATGATGGTAAAATTTAGTATTACATCAGTGAATCATACTTGCAATATGTTCTATTTTCTAAGTAAACACCTGGATAAATGGCATTTGTATTTCTACAACAGAGAAAATATTAATAAATCCTTGCTTTTTCTCATACCACAGATAAAATAAAATTAGTTTCACAAGTACAAAATGTATGAAGAAAAAATTAGTGCCTGGAAATCAGATGCCCTTTCTGTGTCATTCATAACCCATACAAAACAAAATGTCTGAGGAATGCAGATCTGTGAAAACATCAAGTGGCCCCTAGGGTGACTTCATTTACCTTGTTTCAACTACTCCATTAGGTGTACTGGTCCAGACTCAATGTAATTCTTTTTCCGTTATGACTGGATTCTAGATGTTGTCATGCATATGAAGGTATCTTCAGCTCTGGATACTCAGTGAATGATCCAACATGACACCGCCACTGTAAAAGCCCATTTGGCAGACACTGTGATTGAATATCCCAATTCTATTTCTAAGCTACTTCTCTTTGGCTCAGCTCCACCTTAAAGATTGAAATGCCTTAAAAACTTGCTTTCTGACCCTCCTCAGTAGGTAGAAAGGTCATATGATAGAGTTATGGACAATGATTCATAGTATATATTTTACTGAATGTTTTGTGAAAACATTGTATTTTTAGATAAATGTGGTTTACATAAATATCTATCCTTTGGCCATGATGGCCAGATCTACAGCATCAAAAGTTTGATGGTCTCAACACTAAAGGTGGCAGAGTAAACAAATAGAACTATTTTGACTTTTGGTTCCTTCAGTGAGTTACTGCATGGCGTTCAGTTGCTGCTGTCTTTACAAACATTTTTGTAAGTGAGCACAATAAATTTGAGCCACTAGCATTTAAATATTCTGTTACATGCAGCCAAAGTGCATTTCAAACTTCTACTTCACAGAATTATTTCCTTGCAGAGGTATTAGTTCCCTAGGGCTGCCGTAAAAAGTATCCCAGAATAAGTGGCTTAGACAACAGAAATTTATTGTCTTATAGTTCTGTAGGCCAGAAATGTGAAATTGAGTTGTCAACAGGGTTGATGTCTTCTAAGGGCAGTGATGGACAATCTGTTCTATTGTTTTTTCTTAGCTTCTAGTGGCTTCAGGCATTTATTGGCTTATCAGTAGTGTTTTTCCTCTTTCTTCTGTACGTTCAAATTTTCCTTTTTATGAGGCCACTGATAGTATGGATTAGGGTTCATCCTAATGACCTCATCTTAAGTTTCCCATCTGCAAATATTTGATTTTCTGATGAGATCACATTCACAGGTTCTGGGGCTTGGGACATCAACATCTTTTTGTTGGACACAATTCAAGCCCAAAATCAGGACTTAATATTATAAAATATTTTACATAGTAAGTTGAATTTAGATTATTAAGCTAATAAAATTTATTTGTATGTATTCTATGTCTCCCCGTGTCTGTGTTAACCTAGGACTCAGGTTGATCATCCGTGTCAATGGTGAACGAAGGCCTTGCGTTTTAGACATTATTTTTATTTGGCTTTCTTCAGATCAACATTTAGGTTTCCCCAAATTTTCTTATATAATAGTTCTCACTAATATTTTTTATTGATTTTAATTTATTATGTTTCATAGATTCTAGTGTCGCACCGAATGCATCCCCCTCCCCCGTATTCCCCTCAACATCTCCCTTGCCCCCCTCCCCATAGCGTTCCCCCCTTCTCACTAATATTGAAGCAATTAGTTTTCCAAGTTGACCATTTTTTTCTGGTATAATTAACTATGTGTATATCTATGAAAATAAAATAAAATTACATAAAAAAATAATAAGCATTCAGACCTGGATCATTATCTCCATCAGTAAGTTTAAGGTCATATTAAAATTATTTGAACTGATACTAATGAATATGTAAATCACTACATCACATTATTCTGTATGAAAGAAACCAATATTTTAATAGTAGAAGGGGATTTCCATGTATACCAATAATATATTTTAAATTATATCATTGAAACATTTTTTTATATTCAGTGAGTACATGGCACATAATTTCTGTGTAATTTGAGGAAATAAAGAAAATGAAGTTTTTTTATGAAGACTTTGACTTTTTTATTTTTTATATGGATATAACTAATAGAATATCTCACACATTATAGACTGTTGCATGCTCCTTTTTGAACCCTCTTACTCTATTAATTTTTTTCTTCTGATATACATCCTATGTTTAAGATTATGAGGTATCATTCAATATAATTAAAATAACTATATTTGTCATATTTCCCCAATTATAAGGCTTAAAATCTTTGTTTTGACCCAATTAATGAGGACCTTTTTGTTTGTTTGGTTTTTGAATGAATGACACCAAAGATTAACCTAAGTTTATGTCATTAATTACCTACTTTAACACTAGAATTAGTGAATTAATTAGTATCTGGAAGAATAAACCACCTTGTATTTATTAAATGTACCAACACCCTAACTTACATTGTAGGGTGGTGGGCAATGGGGGAAGGTCACATGAAGAACTCAGGCCCGGGAACTTTGGCTAGGACTACCCACAACCAAGTGTGCCAAAGAAATGTCCCAAGAGTCCTTCGGAAAAGAGTGACACCTTCGTCAGCCAGTGAGATTTCACCAGTCATATTAACTCGACCACCCTAGGAATCCTTTAAATATCTCTCACATGGGTCACCCCTTGCTACTTCTCTGACTCCTGCCCCCCGGGATCAGAGAACATCTCATCAGGGCAGCACGGTACTCAATAAAGTCTTTACTATTCCACACTTTGTAGCTATGTCCCCTTCCTTCTTCCTTGGCGGGGGGGGAAAATACCTTACATTTTGGTGCTGAAAACCCAGGAGGAGTTGAAGTCTGCAAGGACCGCTCCTTTTCCCTTCCCCTCCGAGAAAGAACCAGGATCTCTGACCTTCCACCCACTTAGGCGCACAGTGCAGTAAGTCCCCTGCTTCCAACCTCCCCTCAGTTCTTTCTGCCAAGACTCCCTGTCCGAAACTGCAGGTACGTCAGGGATCTTTTTCCGTCCAAGTTCATGTGTGCCTGTGGAGACATCCCGAGCACATCCACTTTCCCTATCCATCCATGGCCAGAGCTTGAGTTTTGGGATGCCAGTTCTCAACTCTGACCACTCTGAGAACTGAGGCAGCTGTGGGGGCACAGGAATCTCCCTCCCTAAAGAAGAAAAAACTGTTCTTCTTCTGTGCTGTGGCTAGGCCACAGAACTCACTGGATTAACCTCCTAAAGGGACTTTCGGTTTTAACACCCTCACCAATTAAACTATCGCCAAAAAAGCTGGGAACTGATTGGAGATCCCTTACATACAAGGCTTCTAGTTATTTGTGCTCCTGTCCTAATCTCTGTGCTGCATGTTCTACGTGCAGGCCTTTTCCTGGCCAGAGAAACCTCACCTGAAACCTCCACTCCTGATCTTTCCTTCTCCGCGGACTCCCAACTCTCTCCCCATGCTGCCTGACCCCTGGGGGTGCCCCTCTCTCAGGACTTCTCTCTGGCCCCTCTACGGACTTCTTCCACTAGAGTCTCTTGCCTCCAGAAAGCCTCTCCCTTCACAAGATTTTGTTTCTCATTCACTTGCAAATACCAGTCTCTCTTTCTCTTCCCCTGCTGGCCAAGGACCCCTCCCTTCTCCACTGTGTTCTTAAGTCCCTCCTCCATCAGGCCATTCTCAGCCTGTCATTGGCCCCTTACACTGGTTTGCAGGACACCCAACCCTAATCTGCTTGCAGGAAGTTCTGGCCCTGTCCTGCCTCTGGCTCCAGCATTTCCAGCTGGATCTGGGGTGCTGGCTCCCCATGAGCCCCCCTCCTCTTATTCTCAACCCCAAACCCCTATCCAGAACCTGTGAACATGGCATTTAAAGTTTTTAATGGTCCCAACTAGTAAAACACAGGCTGAGGCTGTTCGCCAGGCCCACATGCAGCAGAAGGTAATTCTCCAAATCCAGGCTCTTGTGGCAACCCTGAGGCCCGCAGAGCAAGACACAGGAGGTGCCCGACCCAAGTCTGGGCCACAAAGAATCCCCACCAGGAGCTTGTTTTAAGTGTGGCAAGCAGGACCACTGTACCCGACAGGGCCCCTGCCCGCGGCTGCCCACTGAGCCCTGCCCTAACTGCAAGCAACCCGGTTACTGGTGGAGCAATTGCCCCTTTGGGCAACAGGCTTTTCCTCAACATCTCTACATGGCAGACAAGCCGCCCGAATGGGAGTTCAATCCAGCCAGGTAGGCCCATCACTCGAACTCCTGGGACTGACACCCTGGACTCAGAGACCCTCATCAGCCTCACCAAAACCCAAGGTAATGCTACAAAAATGGGTAAGTTTATCTCATTTCTTGTGGACACAGGGGCTACCTTCTCTGTTTTGTCATCACACTCTGGACCTCTAATTCCCTCACAGGTCTCAGTTATGGGAATGGATGGGCCCCCTCTTCTTTTCCTCTTTGCACACCACTCCTGACATGCAGTTTTTCCCCCTTTGTACGCCACTCCTAACATTAGTTTTGCATCAAGCTTGCCTCAATGCAGGACCACTGGCAGTCAGAACCACTGGACTCTACCCATCTCCACCTCACCAAAAGGCTGGACTGTGCAGATACCCCTATTACTCCTTTTTTATTTTTTTAATCTTAACAGGACCACATCCATGAAGTTTCTCCAGTCATGGCCAAACAAATGCTCCTCCCGACTCCCCTCAAAGCCACCACCTTCTGATCTCCCCAATCCCCACGACAACCCTAATCAGCAGGAAGTAGCCAGACAAATAATTGGTGCCCCTAATTAACACAAAAGACTGGAATGTAGGGTGGTGGGCAATGGAGGAAGGTCACGTGGGGAACTCAGACCCGGAAACTTTGGCTAGGACTGCCCACTACCAAGCGCCAAAAAAACTTCCCAGGAGCCCTTTGGAAAAGAGCGACACCTCCGTCAGCCAGTGAGATTTTACCACATCGTATTATCTCGACCACCCTAGGGACCCTTTAAATATCTCTCGCATGCACGGGTCACTCCTTGCAACTTCTCTGACCCCTGCCACCCCAGACCAGAGAACATCATCAAGGCAGTGCAGTGCTCAATAAAACCTTTACTATTCCACACTTCGTGGCTACGGTCCCTTCCTTCTTCCTCAGTGGGAAAAATACCTTACATACATAACTTTATTAATTCAGACCTATAAAATATATGTATTGCCTTATCAATATAAATCCATATTTAACTGGCTTTTTATTTAAAAAGAGAAAAAACAGAGAGATTTGCTCCAGAAATTTAAGGTTAGTTTAATATTCATTACCAATCAATGTACTTGACTCTATTCGCAGTCGTTTGGGACCTAACAGGGGCACAATAAGATTGCAAATGTTCAAAACTTCATTTATCACTTGATTTTCAGAAGCCACTACTGTGATGAATAAAGTATTCTGATTTTCAAGAAAAAGCATTAGCTCAGATATAATTTCCAATAATTCTCATGAAAACTGTGCATTTTTCCTTCCTCTCAGTAGTTGCCTTAATATATAGCTTCTGATAGTGTTAGGTATGTTTGGGTCAGAGGTATATGCTTATGAAGTATTAAAGGATTCATTCTCAATGTATTTGTCCTCTCTGTTATTCCAGTCCAGTGGACTCTGGAATTTTCAATTAATTCTAGTGCAAATTTTGTTTAGGGCAAATGAATCTCCATTTGGTGTAAGAGTCAAGTCTCAGTTCAGAGTTCCACTTGCCAGACCTAGATTTTTATTGTTGTGTAAATTGCATTAAATAGGGCTGTTGATGGCAGTTCTTTTTTTTTTTATTCCAAGGACCTGACAATGTACTTGTTATTGTCAAAGGTCATTGTGGGTCAGACTGTTCCAATTAGCAATCTGGACCTATTATTATTGTGGCCTATTATTGTGACCACTCTCACTTTGTCTCTGCTAGATCCTGTTAAAATTTGACCTTTTACACCTTTGAATTTGATTATCCTCATTAAAATAAATGAGCACAATTCAAAACCAGCACATCCAAGTCATATTTCTAGTTGAAAACGGAAGAACCATCCCCAAACCTTTCAATGATCTACTTCACCAGTGTATTCTTCAGTTCCTCACTAAGAAGACTGACTTTAGGACCTCATACTTGAAATTATTTATATGGGTAATGGGCAAGTGAATACATAATAAGTTATTCGTGGAATTCTTACCTCCCTAATTTTGGGTATTATTTCATCACAGTGTTCCAATACTTTTCTTACTTCATTTCAAGAATTTTTTTTTTATCCTTTCAACTTGATTTAGGGAGCTAACCCTTGTTTCCAGGTTTTAGATGACTAACATATGGAATAGAACTACATAGAGCTTCTCAAACAAGCACATTTAATTCCAAATCTCTATTGGGAGGACTAAAGTTGATAAATTTAGCAGAATCCAAATTTTACTTCTTCCTGTATTACTATCCACTGAGTCCATTTATTGTACATTACCATATACTTTTATTTTGATAATATAAATTAGCAAAACCATATATATATATATATATATTTGTATTTTTCTTAAGTGAGGAGGCAGACAGACAGATTCCTGCATGCTTCCAATCGGGATCCACACGGCATGCCCACCAGGAGGCGATGCTCTGCCCATTTGAGGCGTTGCTCTGTTGCACCTGAGGCAGAGGCCACGGAACCATCCTCAACACTGGGGCCAACTTTGCTCCAATGGAGCCTTGACTGCAGGAAGGAAAGAGAGAGAGATAAAGAGAAAGGAGAGGGGGAAGGGTGGAGGAGCAGATGGGCGTTTCTCCTATGTGCCCTGGCTGGGAATTGATCCTGGGACTTCCACAGGCCAGGCTGATGCTCAACCGCTGAGCCAAATGGCCAGGGCCTTTTATTAATTTTTTCCTCTGGGGCAGTATTCTCCTCTTATAGGTGACTTTAAGGTTGTCTCCTTGGGGTGTGCTGGAATATGAATGTGAGTATAAGATGGGTTTCCCTTGCTCAGCTTTGGCTTTCTTTTTTCCATCATGCCAAACAAGGTCTAAAATATTAAGCTGTGACCAAATTCAGTATGTTTTCCACTTGGATTTTGATACTTATTTTGGAGACAAGAAACTGTAGACCAGGAATTTACCAACGGTATATTTTATTCTATTGTAGTTTGATTGTATGTTTGAAGAAAAATTTTTGAGTTAACTGTAAGCTATTAAAATATTATAAGGTAAAATTATTTCCAGTAATGACATGCCATTATTCAATGTTAAAGAAATTTTGCAAATACATTTCTGAAATAATAAAATATTAATATATTACCATTAACTTTTAGTTAGTATTATAAACATTAAGTCTTACCTTACTTTGATAAAAATTATTAAAAAGCTATTGCTTTTAATAAATAAACATAAAGAAAGGACTTTAAGAAAATTAAGAGATTCTTTAAAATCAAATAAAATATATTAAAAAAAGACACAAATATAAAAATAGTACAAGAATATAGTCTAACCTGACTATAAGCTTGGAGACACACTCATGATTTAAATACGCATTTGTGCACATGTGAAATAGATAAATCATTCATGTTAACATTATTTCTATATCCAAAATTATTCTTAATATCAATGAGTTTGTGTTATTTTAACCTAATTTAGCAAGTAAAATATTCATATTGCCCACTTCTATATACAAAATATTATTTCTTTTAAATTGTCTTATATGACTATTTTCTAGAAGCATTTATATCTTCTTTTGCTTGCAATTAAAAAGCCCAATGTAAAGAAAAAAAGCCAATTCTGATCAAACACATTTAGTCACATTCACATAATAAATTTTATATCTAAATTTTATAGAATTTCTTGGATTTTTTTAAGATCTACCTCACAGAAATGGCATAGAATGGTATTCTGTGAAAGTTATTTAATCATCCACAAACATCCCCTATCCTAGTGAGTATTAATGATGGAAACCTTGAAAAAATAATGAAAACAGAGATTCACAATGATGACACATTTTTATTTATATAACTTGCTTATAAATGTGCTTGACACAAAGAAAAATATGTGTTACCTACACTATTCAAAAATGCTGAAAGCCTTCACAAAAATAAGCTCAAAATATGTATATAAAAGACCTACATGTAAAACACAAAACTAAGAAACTCCTAGAAGATAATACAGCAGAAAATTTTGATTACTTTTGAATTTGACAATGACTTTTTAGAGACAATATCAAAGACATAATCCATGAAAGAATTAATTGATAGGCAAACTTCATTAACATTAAAAACTTCTGTGATGTGAAGACTATGTAAAGAGAATATAAAAGAAAATATTTGCAAACCACATACTCAGTACAGGACTGTTTTTCAAAATACTGTTTTTCATATAAGAAAAGATGTTATTAATAAATACATAATATAAAAATCGACTCAGTGTTTTGTGCAATCACAACTGTAAACTTACTTTTGTTCACTCCTGTATACAAAATACCCTTAAAATTCAATAGTAAAAAATGAATAGGGCCTGACCTGTGGTGGTGCAGTGGATAAAGCGTCGACATGGAAATGCTGAGGTCGCCAGTTCAAAACCCTGGGCTTGCCTGGTCAAGGCACATATGGGAGTTGATGCTTCCAGCTCCTCCCCCCTGTCTCTCTCTCTCTCCTCTCTATCTCTCTCTCTCTCCTCTCTAAAATGAATAAATAAAAATTAAAAAAAATATTTAAAAAAAAAATGAATAACCCCATTCCAAAGCTGGAAAAAGATTTAAATAGACAACTCACAAGAAAGATATAAAAACAGCAAATAGGCATATGAAAAGATGTCCCATATCATATATCATCAGAGAACTGCAAATTAATGCAATGAGAAACCACTACACCCCTTAGCATGGTTAAAATTCAAGACACTGACAATACCAAATGCTTCTGTGGATTTGGATCAACAGAACTCTCTTTCATTTATGGTGGGAATGCAAAAGTCATATAGCCTGTTTGCAAAAACAGTTTGGCAGTGTCTCACAAAACTGAATCTACAATGATTATGAGATCCATCAGTTACACTACTCGATGTTTACCAAAATAAGTAGAAAACTTATGTTCACACAAAAGCCTGCATACAGGTGTTTATAGCCCTTTTATTCATAAGTACCCAAACATGGAAACAAGGAAGAGGTCTTTCAGTAGGTGAATAGATAAAATATGGTACCTTCAGACAGTAGAATATTGTTCAGCACTAGAAACAAGAGCCATAATAAGACATAGAAGAAACTTAAATCCGTATTACTAAGTAAAAAAGTCCAATCTGAAAAAGCTACCTACAGTATGATTTCAGTTACATAGCATTCTGAAAAAGGCAAAAGTAGGGAGTCAAAAGAAAGATCAGTGGTTGCCAGAGGTTTGAGAGGGGGAGAAATAGGCAGAGTACAGAGGGTTTTAGGGCAGTGAAACTATTCTGTATGATACTATAACAGTGAATTCCTGTCATTATACATTTATCAAAACTCAGGGAATATACAACTCAAAGAGTGAATCTTGATGTTTCAATTCAGGTTCATCAGTTGTAACAAACATACTGTGCTGTTGGGGTGTGTTGTAATGGGGAGGCTGTGTATGTGTGGGGACAGGGGCTACAGCAGAACTCTGCCTTAGTGCTCATTTTTGTTGTGAACCTGAAACAGTTCTAAAATAAATCTTTTAAAAAAAAATGAGAGTAGCTATTAGA
Source organism: Saccopteryx bilineata (assembly GCF_036850765.1). Taxonomy (NCBI): domain Eukaryota; kingdom Metazoa; phylum Chordata; class Mammalia; order Chiroptera; family Emballonuridae; genus Saccopteryx; species Saccopteryx bilineata. The sequence continues at coordinate 280,968,399 of NC_089490.1, read as the reverse complement.
TACATTCTTTCTCTCCCTTTCCCTCCTTTTCTCACTGTTTTCATATATTTGTGTCTTTTTACATTTCTTTCATTGGTGTTTTAGAGGTTTCAAGTTCATATCTTTCACCTTTCCTACATATTGAAAGTTTATGACCTCCTAAAATTCGTATATGAATCCCTAACTTTCGAGGTGATGGTATTAAGACGTGGGGTCTTTTGGAGATGATTGGATCATGAGATTTGAGACCTTATGAAGGATATTACTGTACTTATGAAAGAAATCCCAGAGAGATCGCTTTCTTGTTCTGCCCCGTGAAGTTTCCAGGAAAGCAGCTCTCACCAGACAAAAATCAACTAACATCTTAATCTTGAACTGTCCAGCCTCTCTAGAGCTATGAAAAATAAATGTCTGTTATGTAAGCCAACCAGTATATAATATATTTTTATGGCAGCATGAACAAACTAAAACAACCTTCTTGATTAAGTTTATACCTTTCTAATGCTTTTCTAAGTGAGATTTTTTTTTCTCAATTGCTTTTTTGGATGGTTCACTTTTAGTTTATAAAAATGCAACTGATTTTTGTATGTTAATTTTGCATCTTGCAACTTGACTGATTTTTTTTATGGTTCTAACAATTTTGAGATTGAGTCTTTGGAGTTTTCTGTTACCATAGACAGATAAATAGATAAAGAAAATGTGATGTATACATACATTGGAACATTACTCAACCTTAAAAAGGAAGTAAATCCTGATGTTTGTGACAACATGGTTGAACCTTGAGGACATTATGCTAAGTAAAATTAGCCAGTCACAAAAGAATAAATATCACATGATTTCTCTTATATGAGGTGTCTAAAGTAAACATAAGAAACACAGTACAATAGTTATTGTAAGTAGTTGAAGTGTGGGGAAAATAGGGAGTTGTTTGAATATACATTTTTAATTATATTTGATGAATAAGTCCTAGAGACATACTTTAGGATACAGTTCTTTAGTCAACAATGTAGTATTGTGCACTACAGAATTTATTAAGAGAGTAAATCTCATATTAGTGTTGTTATTCCCTCAACACCAAAAATTAAATTTGTTTGTTTTTTAATTTATTCTGCCTGGGGGTTTCTGTGATTCTTTTCCTGTTACTTTTCAATATATTTGAAAATTTTCAGTAGTTATCTCTTCACCTTATTTATTTTAAATTATTTCTGTTTCTTCAGGGATTACGTGATAATGTATGCTAAGATGTTTGGCACTGTCCTACACTTATTTTAATGTTTATTTAAAAAAATTTTATGTAATTTTCTATTCTTTAATTTTTAAGAACTTTATTCTTGCTAATTTTCATTGACCTTTATTTATATTCACTGATTTTCTCCTCAGATACATAAAGTCTGCCAATGCATTTTTCGCGTCTACTATAGTTTGGGGGGGGGGGTTGTTTTTAATAGCATGCTCAAAATTATTTGCCGCAATTTTGATTCTCTCTGGTAAAATCCTCCACACGTTTTCATTCAAAATTTCCCCTTATTGTTAGAGTCTTTAACACATTAATCATAATCATTTTAAATTTTCTGTGATGATTCCTTATCTGGGTCATCTCTATGTATACTTCTGTTGATTTCTCTGTCTCTTCATAATGGGTTCGTTGTTGTTTTTCCAGGCTTTTTTGTGTCACCTGATTTTTTTATTGAAGGCCAAACATGACGTATAAAAAAGTTTCAATTGAGGTAAATCGCATTTATGCCTGGAACTAGACATAGCTTCTCTTATACGGGGTGCTAAGCCATCAGGATGGGAGATTGATTCCATCTAGCCAGGCACTGAGCTGGGTTTGGGTTTGCAGTTGCAGTTGTCATCTTGAATGTGCCACCAAAGCTTTACAATTCTCCTGTCTTCCCTTGTACTGAGTGTGGCAGTTGGATATATCAGAGAATGTTTCTCAGTAATCCTACTTTACCTCCAGCATTTGGCTTCACTGCACACCTGTAGATCAAAGGCGTCTCTGTTCATTCTTTTTTCCCCCTTTTTAGGGGCAGACTTGTTCTTTTTTTACTCAGTATTCCTGACCTACCTAAGAATTGACAGATATCAATTCTTATATATTGGGCTCCTAGGCAGCTCTATATTCCCCAAAACAAAGCCTGAGACAGAATTAACAAAGGCTGCTTATTCACAAACTAACATCAACAGAACTTATCTGCTGGTATTTTCATTTTAACAAAGATTTAAAGATAATAAAAAGGAGTGTGAGTTTTATAGACAAAAAAAGGGAGGAGTATTACCTAGACACTTTCTGGTTGGCAAACACGTTATTAAGGTGGGTTTTTATAAGGTGGTAAGACTTTATAATTATTTCTGGGTTTGCTGTCAAGGAGCCAGGGAGCAGTTTGGGACAATTGTTCAATGTTGGAAGCCAAGGATTTTTTAGCAGTCAGCCATTTCTTAGAACTCAGGGGGTGGGAGGTGGGGGGTGAAGGATCACGAGAGGGGGCTTTCTTATGGAAACTGTCATAATGATACTTATGTGAAGGTGACCAACGTTTTTACCATGAAAAGGAGGACAAAAATAAGTTGAAGAAAACAGTATCGTGAATAAAAAAACCATTTTATTCATTGCAACAATAATACACTATAATATAATAAATGCATAATAAAAAGATTTTTAATATTTTGTATTGTAATTATGCTTACATGCCTTTTAATTTTGAATAATTATTGTAAGAAAAAAGTACTCATTTAGATACAAATACGTCACATCACACGTAATGGACCGACTCTGCATCGATTGAAAACGGACATTTACAGATTAGTCTTCCAATACCAAAAAGGAGGACATGTAGGAGGACATTTTTGAGGGAGGACAGAACTTACAAAAGAAAGACTGTTTGTCCTAAAGGAGGACGATTGGTCACCTTGTTATGGAGAGTGCGTTCCATGGTATGTTGTTTCACGTTTGTCCACACTCAGCTTTCAGCTGTTTGTAGAAAGTTCTTTTGCCTTCTCACCTTTGTGAATGGCTCCAGGCAATGGTCCTGCTGTGGCCTCTCAGTGTGGAGCCAGGGACACATTGTTCTCTCCTGGCAACGCCCTTTCTTTTCTTAAATTCCAGGCAATTTTAAATTGGCTCTTTAATAGCTTAGAGAAAATGATTATTCAGATTATCTGAATTTTTTGTTCTTGTTAATTTCTTGTCAGCATTTCATGCTATGACTCCGATTTTTACATTTTAATTTCTGAGAGTCTATTGTGATAGTCATGTTTGGTCTCTGGAGAATGTCTAATTCGGAAGTGTTGGGCAGATAAAATATATTATGCTCACTTTGTTAAATATGGTGCTGCCCACATAGAGGCCTGTCACCCAGGTGATATTAATATGTGTTGGGGGCAGGCTGTGACAGGCAGGATCCTTGTAGCCTGGGGCTTGGTTTTAGGACTAAGCCTTTCCCACCCTTTTTGATGTGGGGTGGTGCAATCCCATCATGCCTCAGATAAGTGACTTTGTATTAGAGACTTTCCTATTTTGTATATTGGATTAAAGGTTTGATTTCTTCACTATAAAGTGGGGCAGACCAAGAGCTTACTCTCTCAGTTCCTGAGATTAGCATTAGAGCAGAGAGCAGGTTGGAGAGCAAGGAAGGGCCACGTGGAGGAGGCCAGGAGAAGCAGCCAAAATGGTGGAGTGCTGAGTGAGAAGCCAGTTTGTGCAGAGTTTGTGCAGGGAGAAGGAAGAAGATGGGGAACAGAGGTGAATAAGTCTGGTGAGCTAGAAACCTTTGATTCTAGGAAACTCGGATAAGTCAGTAGCTTTGTGAGTACTGAATGAGTGGGTTTTGGAGCCCAGTGTGTGTTTTTACTTGCCCGCCAGGTGCAAGCTAGGATTAAAGATGGCGGCCCACCAGTTCTTGGCTCTGTTGTTTCATTACCATCTGGCCAAATCCAATGCAAACCTGCATGGGCCAGGTGGCTGTGATGGTAGCCCTGGCTACTGGCTTTACAGGACATATGAATTTAAAGTCCACAGTTATGTGCCTGCCATTCTAGACCTGTGGTTGATAAAGAATTTCCTGCCTTCTTGTCCTTGCAGAAAATGATGGAAATGATAGCTGTATCTGGTGTATGCTGTTTGAAAGACTCTCAGATGGGATTTATTCCCAAACAAAAAGAAATGGCACAAATATGTTGCTAAAGGTTTTAATATTGTATTTACATTTAAAATAAACACTGTCTACATATTTATAGCTCATTAACCTTGGGTATGCTAGTATCAGCGTGCTTTAAGAGATTTTAGCTGACATTGCATTGGGAACCACACAGCTGTCCTCAGTTTAGGTTAATTTGCCAATGAATTCTTGATTTTGCACTTTTACATAATCCTTAGATTTCCACATTTTTGACTCTAGCACAGGTCTGTAATTAAGATTGATTTTCCCATTGCCACCTTTATTGAAAGGAGAAAAGGAAAAATGGTCCAAAGATTTCTCGCACTTCTGTTCTCTGTTTAATTCAAATTGTGGTATGGCTCTTGACTTTCTGTCTGGAGAACACGTTTCTGTTTCCACTTTGTCTAGTGTGGCTTCATTCCCTCCATTAAATTCTTTACCTGAGTGCTGCTGCCACATTCACTTCAAAAGAAAATTCCCTGGAGGATCAGGAGTCTGCCTGCTTCTTTAAAAAACAATGCCTTGTTTAGAAATCTGGTCAATGCTTCAGCCACACACAAGTGATTGAAAACCTGTTGTCTGTAGATATGGTATGAATTAAGTTCTGTGAGCTTAAGCAAGGTACTCTTGTCACAAATCAGGCCAATCACACACACCGAATACATTTCTGGAATTAATATTTAGTAAGGTGACCAACTTTTTTACAATGAAAAGGAGGACTAAAATAAATTGAAGAAAACAATATCATAAATAAAAGAAACATTTTATTCATTGCAACAATAATACACTATAATATAATAAATGCATAATAAAAACATTTGTAATATTTAATATTGTAGTTATGCTTACATGCCTATTAATTTTTAATAATTATAAGAAATTATTGAATGAATATTTTTTGTCAATGTACTATGTTGTAACAATATATTGGAAATATCTGAATAAGAAATATCCTCCATATTAAATTTTATGTGAATTGTGCTTACCTTTCTATGATTGAATATTCACTGAAAAAGAAATAATCATGAGTCTACAATGTCATATGTGTCGTTTTTCAGTAAGAAGTACACAAAGCCGTTTGCACGCTTGCTTGGTATATTGCATGCTCTCTCAAGGTCTCTCGTGCAGAGCACGTGTGTCCCATAATTGTGTCTCACCGCACTGTACTGATCCTTGATGAATTGTCATGTCAAATACAAATATATCACATCACACGCAATGGATCAACTCTGCATCAATCGAATATGGACATTTACAAATTAGTCTTCCAGTATACAAAAGGAGGGTATTGGGCAGATAAAATATATTATGCTCACTTTGTTAAATATGGTGCTGCCCACATAGAGGCCTGTCACCCAGGTGATATTAATATGTGTTGGGGGCGGGCTGCGGGCAGGCAGAATCCTTGTAGCCTGGGGTTTGGTTTTAGGACTAAGCCTTTCCCACCTTTTTTGATGTGGGGTGGTACAATCCCATCATGTCCCAGATAAGTGACTTTGTATTAGAGACTTCCTTATTTTGTATATTGGATTAAAGGTTTTGATTTCTACACAATAAAATGGGGGCAGAACAGGAACTTGCTCTCTTGGTTCCTGAGATTAATATTAGAGGAGAGAGCAGAAAGGAGAGCAGAGAAAGGCCATGTGGAGGAGGCCAGGAGAAGCAGCCAAGATGGTGGAGTGTTGAGTGAGAAGCCAGTTTGTGCAGAGTTTGTGCAGGGAGAAGGAAGAAGATGGGGAACAGAGGTGAATAAGTCTGGTGAGCTAGAAACCTTTGATTCTAGGAAACTCGGATAAGTCAGTAGCTTTGTGAGCACTGAATGTGAGTGGGTTTTGGAGCCCAGTGTGTGTTTTTACTTGCCTGCTGGATGCAAGCTAGGATTAAAGATGATGGCCCATCAGTTTTTGGCTCCATTGTTTCTTTATCGACTCTCCGAATTTGATGTGAACCTGCATGGACCAGGCAGCTGTGATAGTGGCCCTGGTACTGGCTTTACATTTGGCGTAGTTGGCAGGATTCGATACAGCTCAGCAAGGAGCCATTACCACCTTTGAGCGGTGGAGTAGAGGACTGGCTGTTGTTATGGTTCCCCATGGCTGTCCTTTTGGGGATCGTAGGCTGGCTGACTCTTATAGCCATGCGTGAGGAAATGGAGAGCTCTGTGGAAGAGGCTGCCTGGGACCTGCAAACCGAGCAGTGGAAGGAGCTGGAGCAAATGCGGGAGAAACAGATGCTGACCCTGGAGCTGGAGGAAGTGCTGGAGAAGGAGGCTGACCAGGTTTGCAAGATTCGCCTGGAAAGGGAGCACCTGCTAGAAGAGGATTCACAGGTTCGTGAGTTGCAGATTGCCCTGGATGTTGTGGAGAGCCAGCATTGGCAAGAGACCAGGGCTAAGGCTGAGGCTGAGGCTGAGGCTGAGGCTAAGGCTGAGGTTGAGGCTGAAGCTGAGGCCGGGTCCAGAGCTGCAAGGTCTGCGGAGTGAAAGGAGACAGCAGCCCAGGACTCGAGCCTGGCAGTGGGAGCTGGTGTTTTCAGTTCCTCTTTGGAGGATGAGGAGAATCAGGCTGGAGTTGAAATCTGCAGTCTCCATAAGATGAGAGTCCAGCTGGAAGGAGCACCTAGTACGGCCCCGGTAGGTCTGTGATTTTGGGACATAGGGTTGGTCATGCTCTCTGGAGCAGAGATGGAAATGCTGACTGCCATTGCCACGTGCTCCTCTTTGGGACAGTGTAAGACCTGCCAGGATGGCAGGAATGAGGGGGGTGGCTGACGCCCCATGTGTGTGGACTGATTTCCTGAACTACGACCCGAAGTGGGCACTGGCTCCTTTGGATGGATTTTAGACAATGTGAAATACCCTAATGGGGGTGGGAGATGGCTTTGCTAGAGGCCCTTCCCCTGCCTCAGGCTAGAAAGAAGCTTTTCCATGGCTAGAAAGAAGGCCGAGGACATTTTGCGCTTTGAGAAAAATGCTCAGAGACTGGTGAAGTTTAAATTGTATGATTACATGTTGTTGTAATTTGTGTAATATGCCTAATTTCCTTGCACAGGGATGCCGGGTGGTATAGATTTTAGGTAGTAAAGTGAGCATAGGGGTGGATTGTTGGGAAGATAGAATATATTATGCCCACATAGAGGCCCGTCACCCAGGTGATATTAATATGTGTTGGGGGTGGGCTGTGGGCAGGCAGAATCCTTGTAGCCTGGGGCTTGGTTTTAGGACTAAGCCTTTCCCACCCTTTTTGATGTGGGGTGGTACAATCCCATCATGTCCCAGAGACTTCCTTATTTTGTATATTGGATTAAAGGTTTTGATTTCTACACTATAAAATGGGGGCAGAACAGAAACTTCCTCTCTTGGTTCCTGAAATTAATATTAGAGGAGAGAGCAGAAAGGAGAGCAGAGAAAGGCCACGTGGAGGAGGCCAGGAGAAGCAGCCAAGATGGTGGAGTGTTGAGTGAGAAGCCAGTTTGTGCAGACTTTATGCAGGGAGAAGGAAGAAGATGGGGAACAGAGGTGAATAAGTCTGGTGAGCTAGAAACCTTTGATTCTAGGAAACTCGGATAAGTCAGTAGCTTTGTGAACACTGAATGTGAGTGGGTTTTGGAGCCCAGTGTGTGTTTTTACTTGCCTGCTGGATGCAAGCTAGGATTAAAAATGATGGCCCATCAGTTTTTGGCCCCGTTGTTTCTTTACCGACTGTCCGAATCCAATGAGAACCTGCATGGACCAGGCAGCTGTGATAGTGGCCCTGGTACTGGCTTTACAGAGGGCATGTAGGAGAACACTTTTCGAGGGAGGATGGACTTAGAAAAGGACTGTCCTCCCTAAAGGAGGACGATTGGTCACCTTATATTTAGGCTCATTTCCTTTGATTTTTTCTTAGGAAGTGGTAGCCAGAATTATATGAATGGAAATCCACTGACCAAAATGTTCCTGTTACAAAAAGGCTAAGATTTTACATTTCTAGAATTAAAAAAAAAATTATAAATAGGCAATAGAGAAAGTCAAAAGTATGCCAACATTTTAATAATGAATGAGATATTTAAAAATAAAGTCAGCAGGCATGGGGTTTATATATATATATTATTAGAACAGGAGAAAGTTTTCTGCCACCAAAATTCTGGCACTGATACCACTGAATAATAGATTAGTAAGCATTTTTTTCAATAAAGACAAATTTAAGGGGATCCAAATGTAGACTTTTTTTCTAAGTAGGAGACAATTTTTAACTAAATGTAAACAGTTTGGATCTATACAATATTTGAGCAGACAGTACAGAGAGTTTCCATACATTACTCACTGTTTACAAGTTCAGTCACTGTTTATACCTTGAATTACTGTAGTACATTTGTTACAATTAATGAACCAAAATTGATATATTATTATTAAGTTATAGATTACAGTAAAGTCCAGTTTTTTGTTAATTTATAACAATATGTGTCCATTGTTACAATATCAGAATAGTTTTCATTTTTCTCCTGTGTGAATTGTGGTCGTTCGTATCTTTTAAGGAAGTTATCTATTTCTTCTAAGTCAAAAAATTTGTAGCCATAGTTTTTCATAATACTGCCTCATTATACCTTTACTTTTATAAGATCACATCTTTAATTTCTGTAATTAATAATTTTTGTCTTCTTTTAGTTCTTGGTCATCCTAGCTAAGACTTATAAATGTTATTGACTTCCATAGAACTAAATTTTTGTTTATCTATTTTCAATTATATTGATCACTGCTTTTTAAAAAAATTTTATTTCTTCTACTTTAATTTTATATTGCTCTCCATTTTTTTTGTAGTTTTGTTACTGATGGAAATAATGTTTTTGTTTGTTTTTTAATGGAGTCACAGAAAAAGCATTTTACAGGACTCAGATCTAAAGGAAACAAGGCTTTTGTAGGAAGATTTACTTGGGGTTGAAATAGAAGGCTGCCCACAGGTTTCCAGTGTCTCATATCTGAACTTCCTGCCAAAATAAAGTCCATTTTTGTCATCATTAAGCCCAGTATAAAGACCAAATTGCACATAATCTGTGCCATGGTTCAATCAAATCAGTCTTCATCAGGCTAGTATACTCTGGGTTCCGGCCTGTGCCCTGGCATAGAATCCACTGGGCTCCCAGCAGCTGGCCAGCCTGGGTGAATTTTTAGGACTGCATTGCTGCTTGGAAAGACTAACAAAGAACTGGGCAAACTCGCAGATTACAAGCAGGAATAGAGAAGGCAGAGAGCTTTCTTTGTTAGGCTTATGTTCATAGTTTTCGGTTGGGAAAGACTACCTGTTTTTTTAAGCTAGCCAATCAAGTTTCTTCATCTCTTTCAGGCTCAAACTGGTTCCTCACACAAACCAATCAGATCTTTCTTCTAAGTTAGACTGATAGGCCTCTATGGCCACCATTCTGGTTTCTACTGCAAATGCCTTAAAGTGGAAGAACAAAAGCACCTCTCCCTCCCACCCCCATAGTCTGGGGTAAACTGGTTAGCTGGAAAAACCATCATTTTCTCCTTAAGGGTGGGGGCAAGTGTGAATCTCTTATGTAGGGAGATCGCCTGGGGTTTCTGGAATTATAAATGCTATAGTTTCCTAGTAAATGGAATGCTGTAAATAAAACTTGAAAAAGCTTTCCAGTTTTATTGAACTTAATGTCTAATTCCCTTTGCTCAATTTCCTTATTAATATTTAGCTATCTACCTCTGTTAACAGTTTCCTAGGGTTGAAGCATGTATAACTGAGATTACTTCTTTCTTAGTGACCCTGAGTCCTGGGGATGTGACCTTCATAAGTATTTCTTTGCCTTATATTTTATGTCCCCTATGAGGGACTGTTGGGCAGATAAAATGTATTATGCTCACTTTTTTAAAGATGACGCCACCCACGTGGAGGCCGTCACCCAGGTGATATTAATGTGTGTTGGGGATCCTTGTAGCCTGGGGCTTGGTTTTGGGATTAAGCCTTTCCCACCCTTTTTGATGTGGGGTGGTACAATCCAATCATGCCTCAGTGAAGTGACTTTGTATTAGAGACTTCCCTATTTTGTATATTGGATGAAGGGTTTGGATTTCTACACTATAAAATGGGGACGGAATGGGAGCTGGTGCTCTTGGTTCCTGGGATGATTAGAGGAGAGAGCAGAGCAGAGAGCTGAAGGAGGCCACGTGGAGTAGGCCAGGAGAAGCAGCCAAGATGGCGGAGTGCTGAGTGAGATGCCAGTTTGTGTAGTGTTTGTATCTGGGATAAGGAAGGAGATGGGGAACTGAGGAGAATAAGGCTGGTGAGCTAGAAACCTTTGATTCTAGGAAACTCGGATAAGTCAGTGGCTTTGTGAGCACTGAATGTGATTGGGTTTTGGAGCCCAGTGTATGTTTTTACTTGCCTGCCGGGTGCAAGCTAGGATTAAAGACTATGGCCCACCAGTTTGTGGCTCCGTTGTTTCTTTACCGACTGTCCGAATCCAATGCGAACCTGCATGGGCCGGGCTGCTTTGATGGTGGCCCTGGCTCTGCCTGCTGGCTTTACAGGGACCAAAGTCTGAAACGGGTTGGAATTGTTTAATTGTCCTTCCCTTTGGCCTGAGGAAGCCATGATAGTTTTACTCTCCAGGGCAGATCTTTGTTCTAAAGAACACCCCGGGCATAATTCAGACTGGTTATATTTCCCCTTCTTTCCTAAAACACAACAGGATTTTTCTGCAATCCTCAGTGCTGTACCTCAGTAGAGCTCCTGCAGGTAAAACTCATGACCATATGGAGCTTCCTAAGACAGAAACTTTAGAAAGTTTTAATTCTCAAATTAATCCACTCTTAGACTCCAGCAATTCATCAAAAGTGCCCTTTCACAATGTTTTTCCTATTACTTCAGCAGTTTGTTTCCAGTAAGCTGATTTTAGCTGTGATTCTTGGAATTTACCTCCTTCTCTAAATTACAAGTGTCAAACTGCCCTGTTGCTGAAGTTCTCTGATATATATATATATATATTTTTTTTTTTCTTTTTTTTTTCAAATGTCTTGATTTTTTAGTTTAGTCATCTTTTTTCTCATTGTGAGGGTAGAAGTGATGATTTCTACATCTCTCTTTTTTTTTTCTTCACATCAGAGCTGAAGTGGACACTCACCAACATAGCTCTATAGTTTCCTCACATTTAAGACAACTTGCTTTTAAAATGATGTTTCTCTCTAATTTTGAAACTAAGTTCCCTTATTTCAAAGTTAAAAGTTTAACTTGTATTAGTTTCAAATGCTGTTTAAACAAATGACCATATCTTAGAGGCACATCTATCATTCTGAAGTGAAAAGTCCGAACTAAGGTGAGACTCAGGTCTTTGCCTTTTCTAGTTTTTAGAGGCCTCCATGTTCCTTGACTCATGGCCCCTTTCTTTACATTCAAAGCCAATCATGTAGCATCTTTTCTCCTAATAACATGTCAAAATTCTTGGATCTTTTCTTGATTACAACCGTCCTTTATCTCTCTTTGTGATTTCATTGTACACACTTGAATAATTCAGGATAATCTTCTAAACTCAGGATCCTTAACCATGCTTTTAGAGCCTCTTTTGTCCTTTGTGGTAACACATTCACTAGCTCTAGGATTAGGACATGGACATATTGTGGGGGCCATTATTCAGCCTACAATAACAACTAAATATTAATACATTTTCAAATAAGATACATGTTTCTTTTTGTTATTAATAGTTTTATATTTGTAGCAACTTATTTCTGTCAGGATTTGAAGATTATATAGCTGGTGCCATATATATATATTTTATATGTATATATAAAATACAAGACATTTAAGGTGATGGAATACCATAAAGTGGTTAAAAATGGTAGGGATTGTAATTACCGCATGGATTTTGAAATTTAGGAGATGGATGCCTGGTGCCTTAGAAAAGGGAATCCAGTGAGACAGTGGACTAGAATACATATGGCAGTGGAAATATGAGAGATGAGTAATGGATGAGTAAAATCAAAGCTTCTACTTCATATTTAGAAGCTTGTCATGAAGAGAAGGAAACAGGTTTAGCTCTATGGAATGCGGAGAAAAATCTTTATGAATATTGCAGTATTCTGACTGTGTTTATATCTGACTATGTAAAGGGTGGACTGTTAAACTAGGAGATAAATAAAAGGTCCCAGGACAATCGGTAAGGGAATAAGTGTGAAACACAAGTAGAAGACTTGGCCTTGGGTAAAAGTAGCTAACTTGCCTTGATGTCATAAAGATTCAAGTGAGTATAGATCCTTCTTTATTTTTTTGAAGAGAAAAGGAAAATAAAGTTATTCATCATAGATGATTGTTTTCATGACCATTGCCAAATAATGAGGAATATCTGGAATATGAAAGTGGTTTTAAAGGAATGCCACATGTTCAGATAGGCAATCTTGGAAATGAAGAGGAAGATACAAGTAATACGTATATGATTTTCAGCACAGCACATTTCCCGACCAAGACTAGTAAGATAGAAAGCTGGCTCACCTCCTATTTTAGATCATTTAAATATTAGTTCAATATACATTCAGTGGTGACAGGGAGGTGAAAATAGGTTCTTAGATTTAATCAGATTAAAACCAAGTTAATTATATTTTATATGCCTCCTAGAAATTGTCCCCTGAGTGACTCACCCTTGACTCTTGTTGTACATGTAATTTTTAGTAAAAGTACTGCCAAAACAACCACTGAATGTGATTTAAAAAATTTTAAATTTGTTTCATTTTCAAAAGTACTTTTATATTTAATAAAGAGGAATAATATTTCATAACTCTAATTGGGCTATGATTACTGCACTTTTAAATTATATTCTTTGTGAATTAAGCAGATTTTAAAACCATGCAAAGATTTCCCATTTTACATAGAGAAAATAATGAGAGCATTTAATGGCAAAAAAGCCTCTTTATTATCTCATCCCCACTGGACCCTTACAATCTTGAACTCAGACCCCAACACTCTCTTCCAGTGGAGTGCTAAGGGCACTGAAAAAAGCTCATGAGAACTTGTGTGCATCTCATCTGAATTTCTCATTTGATAACATCATAAAATCAACCATGAGGTATTTACAGAACAGAAATGATGAACACTAAAACTCATAGCTTTTTTTCTTTTCTTCTCTCTCTTTCTTTTTTTTTTTTTTTTTTTTTTTTTTTTTTTTTTTTTTTTTTTTTTGAGGCAAATTACTAGCACACCACTGCCTTACTCCCCTTAGACCGTACAGGAATTTTACTGTTTCTTGTTGTTATAGGCAACCTCTTATATTTGGACCTTTGCATTTACTGTCTTCTTCCTGGTCAGCTCTTCCTTGGAATTTCATAGTTTATCTTTATATCTTCAAATCTTATCCACAGGACACTACCACAGTCAAGATTTTCCTACTTACAATTTTAATACTCTTGTGCCCTCTACCATCAAACACACATGTGCACAAACATAACAATCTATAACTCATTCTCTTACATTTTTTTCATTATCTATGTAATATTTATGAACATGTAATATACAAAATTTTTATTAATTCTGAGTATTGGTTTCTCTGACCTACCTAATATGTATTTTACATTGCTTTGAACAATAGTCAGTACACACTTTCAGAAAAGTACTACTCAGTAATTGTTGAATGAATGAACAGTACTAGTAACTCATTTAAGTATATTTAACCAGCTTTTTGATGATTTTGTTTTTGTTTTGTTTAATGTTTATTAAAAATATTAAGATACTATTGTACTTTTTCTCTAGTTTTTATTGTTATCATTTTGTAATAAAATAAAAAATATTTAAAGATCATAAAATAGTTTGTATATCATGTAAGAAATTAAAATAAACCAAAGGTTGTACATATTAATTTAAATAATGATGTAATAATTCAAAATAAATTTAAGTCAAATAAATATAAAAACTGTATTTAATTTTTTATAAAATACACTCTATTCTCTTGTTGCTCATTAGTGAGGCTGTATGGATTTTTAACAGAGCATGTGGAAGGGGCTGTACGTGTTCATCGGTGCACTTCTGTGAAAGCTGTCTGATGTTAGCAGTGATCAGTTTTACTATCATGCAAGTTCTCAGCACATAAATTTAGAGCAGGTGGTTATTGTCATGAATCCATATAAAATGATTTCCTTGGAGAACTATATCAATTGTGAAACACAACATATTTCAAATATGCTCCTTGACTTGCCTCCGTTCTCCTGAACTATATTACACTGTTTCTTTCCATGACCATGAATCTGAAACCAAAATTTACTTGATAGCAATCTTCTGCTTGCTTCAGTAATAATGAATAGAATCTGTGCCATTCAGTATTTAAACAAATTTTTGATACTACAGTATAAAAGGAGAAATTTCTGTGCATAACTGGTTTACATTCCAAAATTTGGTACTGTTAGCATAAATAAATAAACAAACAAACAAACAAATAGAATAAGAGCTATAATATGAAAGCAATAAATATGCATAGGCACTATGAGTAAGGGAAAGGAACAGCAGTATGGAGAAAAAGAATCAGACTGATTCCATATTAAATTTACTTTCCAAACAGTCAATTGGATCTTATTTTTAACCTATGCTTTATTGATGTCATTCACAAATAAAAATTAATTTTATTACCATAACATGTGAAATTTAACTTTAAGCATTCTATCAAAAATGTTTAATTTTTTATATTATCTTTAATCTCTCATCTTTAGGCCTTCATTTATCGAGTCTATACTGCACAAAACTGTTATAACAATTGTAAACAACACCCCCCCTAGTTTTATAGATTTTGACCCCCTCCATTGTTTCCTCAGTCTCTAAGCCATGGTACTCAAGGCATTTACAAATTTGTTTCAAATTACTTTGACAAGCTTATTTTTTCTCTCTCAATTTTTCTACTCTTTCAGTCACAGTAACGGCCTTCTGGTTCTTACCATTGTGCAAACATTGTATGCTTTTTCATGACTCCCTCTTCTGCAACTACTTCTCTCTGAAATCTTGGTTCCTCTTTTCTCCACTCTTCAAACTACACATTCTTTAAAAAAATCAGATCAGATATCCTCTGGAAAGTTTATTCTCACTCTGACCCTCCCAAGAGTTAAACCACCATATTGCTACTTACATGGTATTTTGTCTTGTGGACAACAAAAAAAGGAGTTCTGTAGAAAGTAACCTTAAAGAGTAATCTGATCATAGCTTTCTAACAGGGCAGGTTATGGTAAGTAGTCATACCCCATGACTCTAATGAAAGGTTTTATGCAGGCCCTGTTCATTACTCTTGTGCATCTAAGTTAACACATCTTTGAGATACCAGAAACAATACCCTTCCAATGAGGTATTAATTCTCAAGAAAGCACTGTAATCTTATTAACTATCCTGTAATCCAATCCCCACCTTGGTTTCTCTAATCTTCATTATTACACTTTATTTAGGATTCTAGTTCATATATCTACCCTGGTAACAGGGTCTCTGAAATTCTTTCCCTTTTTAATTTGATTGCACAGGAGTGGGGAAAAGCAGGTTTACAGTTGTTTTTATGAAAAAAGACATACACGTTATGATTATAATAATACAAGAATAAACTCTGTGTTTTGTATACTTATAACTGTAAACCCACTTTTGCTCAACCCTGTATATTTTTCTTTTTCTAAAATAAATGATATTTTTGGTGTTATTTTGAGAAATTAAGTTACCTAGCTGGAAAAAAAACACAATTTAATCTTGTTATTTAGATTTTATTTTCTTAATAGTTATATTTCTAAATAATTTTGAAAAAACTGCTATATGTACAAATGTGGGATTTAATTTTCTTAAATATTCTTTATTCCATATTGTCAGTTCTTTTTTCCCCAAAATCCAGATATCAAGTATTCTCTTGTTCTAGCTGACTAAACTTTAGCTAAAGCAGATCCTTCAACTTCATCTCTTCATTTTATTTTATCCTTAAATCACTATTTCTTTCAGTATAAACCATGTCACAAATTTTACTGTTTTCTCTTCTGCCCTTTAATTGTAGCAGCGTTTTAAATGATTTACACCTCCCTATGACACATGGTGCCCCATATTTTCTATCCTTTTAGCAATTATGTTCTCCATTCTTCTTCAATCACACCAGGGCCATATCCTTGGATTTTAATTACATGGAGACAAATTTAGACAATACAAAAAAATTACTTTCTTTTAAAAAAAAATGAAGAAATACTGGCAATTATTCTATTTCAATGTAATGCTGCTAGTACAGCAGTGATGCAATAGATCAGGACATTTTGTTCATTAACATTCTTCCTTATTTCTTATATGTTATACTCTCATATATTATGTTTTCCTTTTTGCTAACATGCTCAGATTCTATTATCTACTTTAAGCACTCTTTAAATAATATATATATGTATATATTACATTTTTCTAGTATCTTTTAGCTAAGTAAATCTGGCAACTGTATTACTCACCAATTTTAGAGAAAATTTGTAAGTGAACAGATCTTGGTGACTTTGATTTGAAACATCAAGACCTCCAATATTATCACCAAACTTACTCGGTTTACTTGTTCTGTACACATTCCCATTTTCAAAATCAAATTTTAAAGTATTTTCCTTTCCTTTGTCTCCTCTGTTCTCAGTAACTTGCTATATATTCCATACTTCAGCAAATATAAAAACCGTTAAGTGCTTTCTTGAACTTTCTATTATTAACGTAAGCACCACACAACATATATGTGCCTACTTTCACCGTCTTGCTAATTACAGAGTTGTCTCTTCTACTATGTAAATCAATATTTTTCCTCTACTCTGAATTTAAAATGTGTCTTTTTTCTAGTATCTCATAATGGTATGCATCAAACTCCTCCTTTCTACTGGCTTGTTTGTATTGCCATTTAAATACTGAGTTTTCTCCCACGGAGGACAATCATCTCAAATCTCATCTACTACCAACTATCAACTTTCTCTCCCCACCCACTGAGTGTCCTCTGATATTATTATAGTGGAACTATTTTCACTTTAATGTATTATTTCAATTCTTTGTCCCTAGTACATAAAAATATAATTGATTTATAAATATTAGTTTGTATCCATTGATTCTGCTTAAGTGACTTTTTATATCTACTGTACTAGTTTTATGGTGGATTCCTTACTATACCTACTCTTAAAGTAATGCTACCTATAAGAAGAGACAGTTTTCCTTTTCCTTTTCAAACTTCATACCTTTTAATATTTTTTTTCTCTTTTTTCATTAAAATAGCTCAGATCTCCAGTGCAGTATGACACAGATGTGGTGAGAATAGGTACCCTTTTCTGGTATCCTAATTGTGGTCTGAGTCAGGAACATGGACTTTCAGAATGCCTGTATGTCTTCTTTTGATTGTTGACAAAGTTGAAGGCTTTGGTATTTATGATATGTTAAATGTCTACATTCTTCTTGTAACATCAGGGCCAGTTTTATTGTTGATGACTTTTACCTAACATAATTGGTTAGAGAGCCCAATTTAGCTCCATAATCAGAGGGGCACAAGCCAAAATCATCAGCTCACCCACATCCTGGTGGTTCAACCCAGAGACAGAGTTTTTGTGCCTATGTGCATAAAACACCTTGAAGAACTTTTACCTGAATATCTCTCAGACCTATAGTTCCGTCTGTACTTTGGTTTCCTTGCTGCATCATATATTTTGCATATAAATAAAAGCTGTTTGTGAATATGTTCTGTGGATTTTTCTGAGTCCTTTAAAATACCCAAACTTGAGAAATCTATCCCCTATTTTATGGGGAAAATATTTAATATTTCACCATTCAGTATAATGCTACTTGCTGTTACTTTCATTATCAGGGATGCTTTTTATCTGATTGAAAAACTTTCCTAATATTTCTAGTTTTATGCTTAATTTTTTTAAAGTTGTCTTCTTTTGAAATAATCCCACTTTTTTCCCCTCCTACTCTACTATTACAGTAATTTTTCAAATGTAACTCATCTTGCTTTACTATGATAAAACCTTCTTTGTCATTATATAGTATATTTCTGTATTGCTTAATTCAATTTGCTAATATTTTGTTAAAGATTTTTATATCTAATATTCATGAGTGATATTGGTTGTGGGTTTTGTTTGTTTGCTTGTTTCATTGTTTACTTATGTTCAAATTCTCTGACAGGTTTATTTTATTTATTTTATTTTATTTGTGACAGAGATAGAGACAGACAGACAGAGGGACAGATAGGGACAGATAAACAAGAAGGGAAAGAGATGAGAGGCATCAATTTTTCATTGCAGCTCCTTAGTTGTTCACTGATTGCTTTCTCATACGTGCCTTGATCGGGGGCTACAGCAGAGCAAGTGAGCCCTTGCTCAAACCAGTGACCTTGGGCTTAAGCTAGTGAACCTTGCTCAAACCAGATGATCCTGTGCTCAAGCTGGAGACCTTGGGGTCTCAAACCTTGGTCGTCTGCATCCCAGTCCGATGCTCTATCCATTGTGCCACCGCCTGGTTAGGCTGACAGGTTTAGTTTTTATGCTTAGGCTGGCTTGGTAAAATAAGTTCAAATGTGTTTGTTCCTTTTCTATTTTCTGAAAGCCTTTGGAAGTGTAGTGCCATCTTTTTCTTCAATATTTAATAGAATTCAGCACTAAAACAGCTTGGTGTTTTCTATAAGGAAGTTTGTTGGTAATTAACGCAATGTTTTTAATATGTATGGCTTACTCACATCTTCTGTAAGTACCAATTAGATCAAGTTGGTTGATAAATCTTTCTTGTGTCCTCTATAGTTCTTCTATGGATGCATTATCCATCATTTGTGTTCAACTAACCTGTGTCTTTATATTTTTGGTGATCTGTAAACAGCAAAGATTTGGAGCTTGTTTTGTCATCCATTATAAAGCATTTCTTAAGTTCTTACTATGGGATCTACCTTGAATTGGCAGCCATTCAAAGCATTAGTTGTAAGGTTTCTGTGACAGGGAAAGAGAGGGATGGAAGAGAAACTGACTTTTAACAGCTTCTGATTAGAAGTACATTTTTCAGTTCAACACAGTGCATTAGCCAGAAATGGTTACATGAAGTTGGGGATTATAGGGGAATACAGAGACCATATATGAAGTCATATCTATGCCGAAATGCTTAACAGAGAATCATTGGAAATAATATTAGGATTATCAATTTCACAAATTGTATTGTGTATTTTGGAAGTTCTAGCAAATATAATTAAGTAATAAAAATTTATAGCTATTGCAAATAAAAGAATAACATAACATTTATATATTTGAAAATGATGGATTCATATAAAAGAAAAACAAATGAAAATTCATCACTTCATAATGATTATGTTCTCAATTTTTTCTTTTTTTTATTTCAATCCAATCAGGATGCAATGTAATCTCCACTAATCCAGTCAACCTAGTTTGGTCCAATTGTTAATTCTTTGTTTCAATACACATTGACTACACAGTAGTACCATATATATGTATATATATTTCTTTATAGTTTTGTATGTATCATTCTTCACTTTGTGTTTACACAGACACTGAGTATATAATCTTGGCTTTAGTTTCTACATTATTTACCAGTTTTCTTGAATAGTTTATTTTATACAATTCATTTTTATGTTGTATATTTTCAACTTCTAAATATTGGGGGCCCCAGAACTCAAACACACACTCTATTTGTCTTTCTGTATAATATCTTTTGATAATCTTATCTACTCTTATGACCTTAAATGTGAGTAGTTTTGAAATGTATAACTCATAGCTGAAGCTTTTACAGTGGAAACATTTAGGATTTCTCCTTTACTATTATTAGTGTTCAAAATTTACCAAAATGTCTCTTGGTAGGAGTCTTAATTTTTACTGCTCAGTGACACCAGACCTTTAGAACATGATTTTTTTCCTTTCTTCAGATTAAGGAAATTTTATTATATTTTTAAAGTAAATTATTCTTCTCTAAAACTTTGTTCTCTAAATTTAAAATTGTTATTTGAATGCAAGTATGGTAAAAATATATTTTTTTAAATTTTACATCTTTTGCTTTTCCTTAATTTTTTTTTTTTTTTTTGTATTTTTCCGAAGCTGGAAATGGGGAGAGACAGTCAGACAGACTCCCGCATGCGCCCGACTGGGATCCACCCGGCACGCCCACCAGGAGCGACTCTCTGCCCACCAGGGGGCAATACTCTGTTGCGACCAGAGCCACTCTAGCGCCTGGGGCAGAGGCCAAGGAGCCATCCCCAGCGCCTGGGACATCTTTGCTCCAATGGAGCCTCGCTGTGGGAGGGGAAGAGAAAGACAGAGAGGAAGGAGAGGGGGAGAGGTGGAGAAGCAGATGGGTGCTTCTCCTGTGTGCCCTGGCCGGGAATCGAACCAGGACCCCTGCACACCAGGCTGACACTCTACCACTGAGCCAACTGGTCAGGGCTATTCCTTAATTTTTATACAAGACCCTAGTCTGTTTTTGACTTGTATATTTTCTTGTATCTGGTTATATCAGTTAGAATAATTGTGTGTGTGTGTGTGTGTGTGTGTGTGGCCCAATAACAGCTGTTGTTGGCATTTGATATTTTGAGGTGAAAGGCTCTGTTGTTTATTATAAAGAACTGCTTTAGGCCCTGGCCATTGGCTCAGTGGTAGAGCGTCAGCCTGGCGTGCAGAAGTCCCGGGTTCGATTCCTGGCCAGGGCACACAGGAGAAGCGCCCATCTGCTTCTCCACCCCTCCCCCTCTCCTTCCTCTCTGTCTCTCTCTTCCGCTCCTGCAGCGAGGCTCCATTGGAGCAAAGATGGCTCGGGGGCTGGGGATGGCTCCTTGGCCTCTGTCCCAGGCACTAGATTGGCTCTGGTCGCAACAGAAGCGACGCCCCAGAGGGGCAGAGCATCGCCCCCTGGTGGGCAGAGCATTGCCCCTGGTGGGCGTGCTGGGTGGATCCCGGTCGAGCACATGCGGGAGTCTGTCTGACTGTCTCTCCCCGTTTCCAGCTTCAGAAAAATACAAAATAAATAAAAATAAAAAAAAATAAAATAAATAAAAAATAAAAAAAATAAAGAGCTGCTTTAGATTTCATGCAAAGCTCAACCAAGATTGCTTAACCTTTTTCCCCAAAAGGTTATTTTTAATCAAGTTGATGAATGAATTTCATATCAAGGAGTGAAGTGAATTACCCAACTAGGTTCTCCCTAGGGTGTGAGGTCCTACAGGCCATGGAGCTGAGAATTCCCACAGCTGTAGGTAGAGCAAGGTTTTCCTCTGGCTTTGGCAAACATTCTTGTAATATCTTCCTATACTGAACTGCTTTTCATTTATTTCATTTTTAATCTGGTCTCATAAGAGAATCTAGATTTTCCTCACATTTCTGCTAAAATTGTCTTCCAGGTCTCAATACTTTACTAATAGCTCTAAAACTTGTGTGGAATGTAGAGTAAAGAGTTACGATGCTTAGTGACAATGAATTACATAGATTTGTGACTGCTTAGTGTCTGTCTAGAAAGAATGGGACTTCTCTTTGTAAGCATTGATAACACTGGGGAACAGTTTTTTTTCCCCTCCATTTTCTATTGCATGAGGTTTTAGAACTTTTTCTATATATTTCTGCATCGGTGATTCCAAATCTGAAATCCGTTTTTTGGTGCATGCTCTAGTTTTTATGCAATTTTAATTTCTTGTTGTTATAGTTAATGGCATGCATTGGTTTTTAAATTGGAGTTAAGAGGCAATGACTCTTGGATTGGACATAACCACAAGGCAATTAATGTTTTACAAACATCACTTTTACATAGTTGTAGTTGTTTTTATGTAAAAAAGTATTATCTGATAAAAACACCTTCTTATTTTGTTTTAGGATTGAATCATGGCTTCTTCGAGTAAGCATAAATGTAAGAATAGTCCTGACACCTTCTGTTCTATATGTGGCTGTTACCCACTTCAACGTCAAAGGCACAATATTTCATCATTTGTGACACGTGTATATATTGCCTATTTTCAAGTTACCCTTGGCAATCAAGACAAGAATTGGGCTCCTCATATTGTATGTTATAATTGTGAGAAAATGCTTTGTGACTGGACAAATGGAAAACGCTAAGGGATGCCTTTTGGTATTCTCATGGTTTGACGTGAACCTAAGGACCACAGCAGTGACTGTCATTTCTGTCTGACCCATACAAAGGGCATTGGCAAGAAAAAACAGTATATGATCACATATCCTAATATTCCTTCAGCAATACAACCTATCCCACACTCTGAGACGCACCTGGTTCCAGTATTCAATGGTTTTATTTCTTCTAAGGACAAAAAAAGTGAACATAGTGATCAAGTGTATTTTGATAAGATGCATGAGGAAATGGTTGTAGAATCTGAAGAGTCTTCTGATGCCAAGCAGTCATTGACCCCTCAGCAGTTTAGCCAACCCAAATTGAATGACTTAGTAAGAATGACATAAAAATTGTCCTCGACTTTCTGAAGTATGAGGAGCATAACTGGATCATATGTGTGGATCTTAAAATAGTAAATTTCCTGCTAGGACAACAGAGAGGTTTCACAAAATATCCTTGCTTTCTGTGTTCGTGAGACAGCTGAGCTCGGGAGAAACACTGGACACAAAGGAGTGGCCAAAATGTGAAGCTCTGGAAGTAGAGATGCAAAATATTGTGAATGAACCTGTAGTTAATTGAGACAGGATCATTTTTCCCTCACTTCACATCAAATTTGGCTTAATGAAGCAGTTTGTTCAGGCTTTGAACAAAGAAAATGAATGTTTTCGACATATTATTTCTGCTTTTCCTGCCTTGTCTTTTGAGAAGATAAAGGTAGGTGTATTCAATAGACCTCAAATTCGAACCCTCATACGTGATGAAGAATTTACCAGGAAGATGAATAAGGAGGAGAAAGCAGTATGGCAGTCTTTTATGGCAGTTACAAAGAACTTCCTTGGCAACACAAAGCAGAAAACTATGAACTTCTGGTTCAAAGGATGCTGTTGGCTTTCCATGACATTGAATGTAACATGAGTGTTAAGATTCACTTCCTGAACAGTCACCTTGATAAGTTTCCTGAAAATCTTGGAGCTATTAGTGATGAGCAGACTACTGCTGGAGCATCAAACAAGATTGTCCTCAACAAGTACACAAACGCAAGAGCTACAAACACAAATTTTTACCTGAATAGAATTTAAATAAGGTTTGTGCAAATTTTCTGATTAAAGTGTTTTAATATGTTCTATTTTGAAATTATAGACAAATTCTGATGCAATCATATATTTTAGTGTATTTATTGCATTATATAAATTATTATATTTTCACAAAGATGATGCCCAAGAAGACATTCTACTTCATTATGTTAAAATAAATGTTGAAAATTTTACAATAAGATGAAAACCTAAATTCTTGAATTGCAAAAAAACTGTAGCTTACCGATAAAAACTAATATTAGATTTGAGATCAGCACACTTGAATTAGGTAAGAACAAGTGTTTCTGTGGATGCAACAAAAATTTTGTTCTCCAGTGTAATTATGTATAAAACTAGTGACAAAGTTACTCCCACAAGTAAATTGTACATACTACAGACTGGAAAATAAGAACAATGTTCCTTTTGCTGTACATGACCTATAGGTGATATTATTTCTGTGTCTTGGGTTTCTACTATAAAACACTGGTGAAATATTTGCTTTTCTCAGGTAGTGTGCTGTAAGAAAAAGGATAAACTAAATTCAAAGAGAAACTGCTCTCTGAATTACTTAAATATTTTTTTACTTGACAGCATTCTCATTAAAGGTCAAATAGTCCTTATAGACTCAACTTTGCTTATTAGAAGACACTTTGAAAAAAATACATTTAAATTTTTTTGGTTTTATATAATAAAAATAAAAAATATTTAATTATTGATATGAATACAAGACATCATTGATCACAGAGTCTGTTTTTGCAAAAAAAATACTGTCTCCAATACATTAAAGATAAACCTCTATAAAATGGGCACCAAGGGAGGATATAATGTTGAAAAAATAAAAAATAATGATTTTGCAATGTGCCAAATAGAAAATGAAACAATTATCTTGCATATGGTACGTAATAAAAGCTAGAAAAATGTTCAAATTCTATGATTTCTTACACATATATGTAAATAGCATCTGTGGGTTTCACTTTGCAACTGCAACACAATTGACTATGAGGATCAGTTAATCACCTCTTTGCTTGGAAAGTATTAATGTATCAGTAGCAGAGTATCATAAGAGACAACAAAGTGTTTAGTTTTGTGTGTCTCAGAACCAGCATCAATTAAATATCATATCAAATTTTAAAAATAAATATCAATATAAACCAACAGTTTTTAAATATTACACATTATTAACAATATCATTGAGCTTATTTTTCACATAGAGTATTATACAATTATTGTTGAAATTTCTAAAGGTCTTATGACATGATTTTTGCCTTTAGGTAACAGAAAAAAAGTACGGAAAAAATACTTAGAATCATTAGACTTATAAATAAGTTTCTGCACAATAGAGGCTTAGTCTTAAGTGATATTCATGTTCTAATCTTTGTTCCCTTTGACTATTTCCTTCTCCCTCTGATCCTCAGTTTCTACTGATGATTGCACAGATTTCATCCTCTTTAATATTTTTTTTATTTTATAGCAATGTTTTGTATGATTAATATAATCAGGAGTAGTAATTAACAGCTGTGCTAGGAGGTATGGTGTTTGTCTTACATTATCATATCTCAGCAAGCACTTTCTTATGTGAGAATTATAGAACTATGTCCACCAAATGGAAGGTACTAAGTCAGAGGGGTGGAAGAAACAAGCCCCATTTATACTAAAGAAATAAAAACAGAGCCTTATACTTTTAGTGTATTAGTAATTAAGAACTTGAAGTTTGCAAGTGGAAGAAAAAACAGACATAGCAGATCTGGTGACTAATATATTAGTAACCTGGTACCGGTCCAGATAAATCAAAGCATATTCTGTAGAGAAGATAAATTTAAGCAGTATATTAAATGAATGGTTTAGTGACAAAAAATAAATTTATTAAGATGGGTCATTTGGTTTTCATCCTAAATAATTTTGAATTATATAAGTAGAAAGTAACCGTCAGCTTTATTAGGAGAGAAAATTTGGCCAACACATTGTTCGTAAAATTGTATTTGAAAATGGCTTTGTATGGATCATCCACTTACTAGTTTGCCATAGACAACACAATAACAATCCCTATTAATCAGATCAAATCAGATCACAGTCAATGCTTGGTCCTGAAAGCATTTGGTTTTATGGTTTTATGACTACTGAGTAGAGATTTACTTGAAAAAGTGAAAATATAGAATATGGATTGATTGTGACCCCCGTATTATGCCTTCCTGCATCTATGATTTTTGCAATATGACTTTGCATACCTATCATCAGGTAGTGAAATGTATTTCAATGGGTTTTAATATGGCTTAAACTTGTAACAAATTTCTTCCAATAGAACATGGCAGTAGTGATGTTCTGTCATTTATGAGGCTAGCTTTCATAATAAGGCAGACAGAGCTTGTAGGAGAGTAAGAGACAACTTGAAGCAGCATTCATTTTCCTAGCCGTAGCTGTCTAATAGCCTACAGCCAAATATGTGACAGAGCTCAGCCGCTGTCAGCTGACATGCTCCTCTGCAGCTGCATGCAGACACATGAGTGAGCCTGGGTGAGACCGAACAATTTCTCCAGCTGACTCATAGCTCTAGGAGCATTCATGCATGCTTCTTGTTTGTACCACTGAATTTTGCTGTACCCACATCTGGTAGCAATAATAATAATAAAAATAATTTATATGCATGTATGTTTTGATTTTAATTTTCTTAAGAATATACACTAATTGTACACAAAGACATCAGAGTCCAGAAAAACTGAATCAAATAAATACACAGTCCAATAAAAAACCCAAATATTCATGTCTGTATAACTCTGCTTATAGTTTACTAGAAAGCCCGGTGGTCATACGAAATGACCACTGTTCTAGATATTATAAATTGTAATTAAAATGATTTGTGCAAAGGTGTCTGCTAATTCAAACTGAATTACCCAGGTCAGGTGGTGAGGATGCCCCTTTGCTTAGTGCCCCACGGGGTTTCCCCCTTCTACTTGCTTAATTGCTTAAAGTAGAGTGCAATGAAGGAAACCACTGGCAGTACATTTCTTAAGAGCCACTGCTAGCTCAATAAATAAAGGTGATTTAAATAATAAAATGTTAATTCACATGTCAAAGATCTCTTTGTACACAACATTTCTTGTGTAGATCTTTCCATCATTTTTAAGCTCGCCTTGCAGAGGACCATCAATTATTTTTAACTTTACGTCCATTCTTTCACAAACTCTTGAACAGGCAACATAAAGTTGACCGTGTCCAAATG
Organism: Saccopteryx bilineata; assembly: GCF_036850765.1. Taxonomy (NCBI): domain Eukaryota; kingdom Metazoa; phylum Chordata; class Mammalia; order Chiroptera; family Emballonuridae; genus Saccopteryx; species Saccopteryx bilineata. The sequence goes on along the minus strand of NC_089490.1, from coordinate 280,941,950 downwards.
CAGGCTCAGGTAAAAAAACTGTCAACACGCTTAAGCATTTGGCCCTGAGACTTATTGATGGTCATAGCAAAGGCAAGTTTTACAGGAAATTGTCTACATCTCAATTGAAATGGCAACCCTGTTTGAGATGGAGCCAAATCAATTCTTGGAATGACATGTATTTCACCTATAGAGGAGCCAGTCAAAGACTTAGCTATTATGACATTATTTTTCAATTGGAGAACCTCTAGTCTTGTATCATTGCAAAGACCCCTTCTGGTGTTAAGATTTCTTAACAGCATAATAATTGCTCCAATCTTTAACCTCAATTTGTGAGGTGGCATGCCAGAAGGCGACAGACTATTTAAAAATTCCTTTGGAAAGTTGTTGGTACTCACTTTATTATCAGCTACAATGGAATCAACACTTAAATATGTCGTGTTGTTCCCTCCTATGATATTTAAGACATCATCATTTACTTTGTTTTTTCCGTTTGAAACTGTTTTAATCCTTTTTGCATTTCTGTCAGCATTACTCTGTCGTTTTTTTGCATTTCTCTCCTGCCTTTATTCAAGGGACTCATTTTGTCAAGACAGGCTTTTTTGTCTTACATCTGAGGCAAGCCTTATTTCTCTATGCTCATCAGCCTCATTTTGCCAAGAAAGACACATTTGCTCTGCGACTGAAGCAAGCCTTGTCTTTCTCTGCTCAGTGTTTTCTTTTTGTCGAGAAAGCCGTTTTTGTGCAGCTTTAGCTCCTTTTCTCTCTTCAGTGCTGTATTTTCTAGGAGGCATTCTTAATAGAAATTACATTAAGACGTAGTTTTTATGTAAAACAGATGATTGCCAATACAAACAAATGTTCACCTTTACCCTGACACACTTAATTTGCGTTCAGCCTTAAATTGTTTCAAAAGCAGATGATTGCCAATGCAAACAAATGTTCACCTTCCCCCTGACCCGCTCAATTTGCGTTCAGCCGTGGCAACTTCACCCCATTGGGTAGTACAGTTATGCAGGCAACCAATAAGCTATCGGCGACAAACAGACACTTGAGCCTCATATAATAAAGATAATCTCTAAATCATATTAATGGATTTAAAATGGCAACATTCATTTTTTTTCAATCCTTGCTGTTTGTTGGTGGCAATTTTATCAAAAAGAACCATGCTACTCTTCATCAAAATAAGTAAATAAATAAATAAAGCTTTCAGTAACTTTCTATTGCTGAGATATCAAAGTTTAGTAGCATACTATTTGAGATTCTTCACCAAGTATTCTGAACAAACCTTAGAAGTCTCACCTTACTCCTAGGTATCTTGGTCATAGTACATAAATACACTCTGCTCATTTTTTTCCATGACTTTGTCATGTTCCAGGAATTACTGATAAGCACAGGAAATATGATAATAACTATGTATGCTGCCAGGTGGGAACTGAAAAGAGGTTGAACATTTTGTAAAGTATATATTGTCTAATCACTAAGCTGTGCTCCTGAAACCAATATAAAATCATATTGAATGTAAGTCATAATTTAAAAAAAAATAAATTTGTGTTGTTTAAGCCCACAGAACAGACTTTTCTAATTGAGGAAATATTGCTAATATCTAAGAGATCTGTGTGCAAGCACAAAGAGGTAGGTCCTGAAATGGGAGGAACTGAAAGGAGAAAAGCTATTATAGGTTAGGCTGGTCCTTTCTTTTTTTCATTTTCTTCCCTTCCCTTCCCTTCCCTTCCCTTCCCTTCCCTTCCCTTTCCTCCTTTCTCTGCTTCCTTTTCTTTCCCTTCCCTTTCTTTCTTTTTTCCTTTCCATCCTTCCCTCCCCTTTCACTTTCTCTTTCCCTCCACTTTTCTTTCCTTTCCTTCCCTTCATTTACCTCTCCTCCCTTGCCCCCCTCATAATAAACATATTATTTGGGTATTTATACAAATATAGGTTAGTGTTAAAATAAACTAGAATTTAAGTATTTAGACTATCTTCAGTACTCTTTTCTGGAAAAGATGACTGCATTCTAGGTTTTTATTATTTACCTAGCCTCCTAGCCAGAACACTGGTAAGCATTCCTAGATCACTATTTCCTCATGACCATCATCTAATTTTTCATTAGTTCATTAAATTGAAGTTCTGTCATGTCTTTCTCAATTCTTTAAGGTTTACAACATAGGGGATTTCTGTTTCCTTCCTTGCCCCCGAAAGTAGATTATTGATTAATTACTATTTTTCAGGGGAATAAAAAATTAACAGGCAGAACTCATCTAAATTTATAATTAAACTATTCTTTATATAGTCTGAATCTGTAATAATGATTTTGGTTAGGGCATCTGAAAATACAATTGCAAAGGTAAACAGATGTGATTTACAGATTCCTATTTCTCTTTTTTATACAGCTACTTTCTACATTTTCTTTTATGAGGCAGCATGTTTCAACAATTTCTGCCCTCCCAACAACATGTAATACCATTTCTGCTTTCAGTATCCTTAAGCAAAGTTATTATCCATGTTGAGAAAGCAGCAAGTTAGCATTTTTTATGTAATTCTTTGAGTTGATATGTATTGTATTGTTCTTAGAGGCATTGTTTTTCTTGGTATTTTATGTAATTACAAGCAGAGGAAAAAAAAACATAAAATTGCAAGAAGAAGTGAAGTGTCAGGGCTGTGGATCTGCCCCGAGGTAGAGTGATAAACAATTTCCTTTCTGTCGTGGATGTCATGTCACATTAGCAAAATGACCTCAAGTGACTTATTATTCCATTATAGTCTGTAAGTAAGACCAGAGAGACATTAAAAACAAATATGCACAATTACTATACCATCTTTGAAATACCCATTCTTTGAAGGTTATATATATTAATGTTGACAGAAGCAAAAGCTCTCAACTAATGAGTTAGTCATGGATTTTTTTTTTCTTTTCATGGATTGTTGATTTTTTAGTTTTGTATATTTTTTCTGCCATTACATGGAAAGAAAAATTTTCACCAAATATTTAATTAACATATCAAGTATGCTGTAATCTACTTTCTGATAGGAATAGCATTCTTACCTTTAAGAAGGAAAATAGTGAGTCTTACAAGATGGCCCTGGAGTAGGCGGACATACCAGCATCTACCTCCCAGAACCAAAGTGGATTACAAACTAATTTTATGAACTATCATCTGGAAAAACCAACTTTGGACTAAACTAAAAGGACTCTTCAACCAAGGAATGCTAAGAAGCCACACAGAGACTGGTAGGAAAAGCGGAAACGCGGAAACGTGGAGAAGGCTGCCCAGCTCCTCGGAGCGAATGGCAGCAGGGAGAAACTCGCGTGGCGGGAAGTGAGTTTAGCAGAGAGGAAAGGGTCCTGAACCCCAGGAACAAAGCCCCAGCCTGCAGCCCCAGAGCCCAGAAGAGGTGTAAGGGCAGTATTTAGCTGGAAACAAGTCAGGATACTGTTTGTGAGAGAGTCTGATTTCTCAGACCCAGGATCCTTCTTAAAGGGACCGCGCAGAACATCTCTCTCAAAAACAATCACCTGGGGCTCCTGGGGATGGGGGGAGAGAGGAGAGGACCACAGTAACAGGAAGAGAGTGCAATCTAGGAGGCATAGGGAGAAACATTTTGGGAGATAGCCACCCTAACCCCTGGGACGAGTCACTCCCCAAAGCTGAAGTGAATATTTCTCCCAGAAACAGCAATACCAGCAAAGGGAAGCAGGAGAGCAGCCAAACAAGCTCCCCCACAGTATTCAGAGCAGAGTCGCATAGAAGGAGGGAGCTTTCGGGTCTACAGTAGTGAGTCTTAGGGTCTGAGCTGTAACGCCCCCACCCACGTGGCTGAGGGCGCACCGCACCGGAGAGCGGGCGGCAGCAGGAGACAAAAGCGTGGTTCTGCTGGCAGGAGCTGAAGCCGGCTGGCCACCACTGGGCTCAGGTGTGAGCTCAATCTTGCCCGGCTGGGGAGAAGGGGGTGTGAAAAAGCGATCAAGCTCAGCTGCCGGCAGCCTGTAATCCAGCCTCCGGGAGAAGGGTGGGAACCCCAGAAAGGGTAGAAACCAGCCCCGGAGCAAGGGCAGAGGAGCACAGCCCTGCCCTGCCCATACAACCCAGGCTTGAGGTCTGACTTGGTAGCCAGCTCCTCCCGCGAGGGTGGAGCCAAAAGCCCAGAAGAGGCGGAGTTCCACTACGGAGCTGAGCTTGGGCACGCAGCCCTGCCCGGAGGTAGAGCCAAGGCTAGCAGCTGTTCCTTGAGTGGGGTCATCCTGCAAAAGCAGGGCGAAAGCTCGGAAACAGGCGGAGACCCGCAGCTGAGCAAAGGTGCTCGCCAGTGCCCTGAGGACTGAGCATAACGTCACACACGGGGGCAGGGCAAAGGCCAAGGCCACCAACCCTTGTGCACGCGAGCACGTGATCACAGCCACTCCCGTGAAAAGAAAATGCGGAGGCAGAGAAATTCAACACAAATAAACCAAGAGAAATCCCCAGAAAAGGACCTAAGTGAATCAGATATAACCAAATTACCAGATGCAGAGTTTAAAATAACGATTGTTAGAATGCTCAAAGATATTAGAACAACCATAGATGGCCATTACGAAAACCTAAATAAAGAGATAACAAATATAAAAGAAGACATCGAAATAATAAAAAAGAATGAGACAGAAATGAAAAATACAATATCTGAAATAAAGAATACAATGGAAGGAATTAAAAGCAGGATGGATGAAGCAGAGAATCGAATCAGTGAGTTAGAAGACACAATAAATAAAGGCACGGAAGTAGAAAAAAGAAAAGAGACTCAAAAAGTCTGAGGAAACTCTAAGAGAGCTCTGTGACAACATGAAGAGAAATAACATCCGCATCACAGGGGTTCCTGAAGAAGAAGAGAAAGAACAAGGGATAGAGACTTTGTTCAAACATATTATAGTGGAAAACTTCCCCCAATTAAGGCAGGAAAACATTGCACATGTTCAGGAAGCACAGAGAACTCCATTAAGGAGAAACCCAAAGAAACCAATACCAAGACACATCATAATTAAATTACCAAAGCTAAATGATAAAGAGAAAATATTAAAAGCTGCTAGAGAAAAAAAGACTATCACCTACAAAGGAGCCCCCATAAGGATGACTTCTGACTTCTCAACAGAAACACTTGAGGCCAGAAGGGAATGGCAAGAAATATTCAAAGTAATGCAGAACAAGAACCTACAACCAAGACTACTTTATCCAGCAAGGCTATCATTTAAAATTGAAGGAGAAATAAAAAGCCTTACAGACAAAAAAAAAAAAAAAAAAACTCAAGGATTTCACTGCAACCAAACCAAGGCTGCAAGAAATGCTAAGGGACCTGTTGTAAACAGATCAAAGGAAAAAAAGAATATAGCAAAAGAGGAATACAGTTTTAAAGAAAAAAAATGGCAATAAACAATTACATATCAGTAATAACCTTAAATGTTAATGGATTAAATGATCCGATCAAGAGACATAGGGTAGCTGCATGGATAAGAAAACAGGACCCATATATATGCTGTCTATAAGAGACACACCTTAATTCTAAAGATGCACACAGGCTGAAGATAAAAGAATGGAAAAAAATATTTCACGCAAATGGAAATGAAAAAAAAAAGCTGGGGTAGCAATCCTTATATCAGACAAAATGGACTTTAAAACAAAGACCATAGTTAGAGATAAAGAAGGTCACTACATAGTGATAAAGGGAGCAATCCAAAAGGAAGATATAACCATTATAAATATCTACGCACCTAATATAGGAGCACTTAAATATATAAAGCAAACTTTGATGGACTTAAAGGGCAAGATCAACAGCAAAACTATAATAGTAGGGGATTTCAATACCCCATTAACATCATTAGATAGATCCTCAAGAAAGAAAATTAACAAAGAAACAGCAGACTTAAAGGACATATTAGATCAACTCGATTTAATAGATATCTTCAGAACCTTTCACCCTAAAACAGCAGAATATACATTCTTTTCAAGCGCTCATGGTACATTGTCTAGAATAGACCACATGTTAGGGCACAAAAGCGGGCTCAACAAATTTAAGAAGATTGAAATCATATCGAGCACTTTCTCTGATCACAATGGCATTAAACTAGAAATCAACCACAATAGAAAAATTGAAAAACATTCAAACACTTGGAAACTAAATAGCACATTATTAAACAATGAATGGGTTAACATTGAGATCAAAGAAGAAATTAAAAAGTTTCTAGAAACAAACGATAATGAGCATACATCAATTCAAAATTTATGGGACACAGCAAAAGCAGTCCTGAGAGGGAAGTTTATAGCATTACAGGCATACCTCAAGAAGCTAGAAAAAGCTCAAATAAACAACTTAACCCTGCATCTAAAAGAACTAGAAAAAGAACAGCAAGTAAAGCCCAGAGCCAGTAGAAGGAAGGAAATAATAAACATCAGAGCAGAAATAAATGACATAGAGGCTAAAGAAACAATACAGAGGATCAATGAAACCAGGAGCTGGTTCTTTGAAAAGGTAAACAAGATCGATGAACCTTTAACAAGACTCACCAAGAAAAAGAGAGAGGACTCAAATAAATAAAATTAGAAACGAGAGTGGAGAAATAACAACTGACACAACAGAAATACAAAATATTGTAAGAAAATACTATGAAGAACTGTATGCCAAAAAACTAGACAACCCAGATGAAATGGACAAATTCCTTGAATCATATAATCTTCCAAAAATCAATCTGGGAGAATCAGAAAACCTAAACAGACCAATTACAACAAATGAGATTCAAACAGCTATCAAAAAACTCCCAAAAAAGAAAAGTCCTGGGCCTGATGGCTTCACAAGTGAATTCTACCAAATATTCAAAGAAGAACTAACTCCGATCCTTCTCAAGCTATTTCAAAAAATTCAAGAGGAAGGGAGACTTCCAAACTCCTTTTATGAGGCGAGCATAATTCTGATTCCAAAAACAGGCAAAGACAACACAAAAAAAGAAAATTATAGGCCAATATCCCTGATGAACTTAGATGCAAAAATCCTCAACAAAGTATTAGCAAACCAGATCCAGCAATATATGGAAAAAATCATACACCATGATCAAGTAGAATTTATTTTTTGGGGGCAAGGCTGGTACAATATTCACAAATCAATCAATGTGATTCATCACATAAACAAAAGAAAGGAGAAAAACCACATGATAATTTCAATATATGCAGAAAAAGCATTTGATAAAGTCCAGCACCCATTCATGATGAAAACTCTCAGCCAACTGAAAATACAGGGAACATACCTCAACATGATAAAGGCATCTATGACAAACCCACAGCCAACATCATACTCAATGGGCAAAAATTAAAAGCAATACCCTTAAGATCAGGAACAAGGCAGGAGTGCCCCCTTTCACCACTCTTATTCAACATAGTTCTGGAAGTCCTAGCCACAGCTATCAGACAAGAAAAAGAAATAAAAGGCATCCAAATTGGAAAAGAAGAAGTAAAACTATCATTATTTGCAGATGACATGATATTGTATATAGAAAACCCTAAAGTCTCAGTCAAAAAATTACTAGACCTGATAAAAGAATTTGGCAAGGTGGCAGGATATAAAATCAATACTCAGAAATCAGAGGCATTTTTATACACTAATAATGAACTGTCAGAAAGAGAAATCAGGGAATCAATCCCCTTTACCATTGCAACCAAAAAAATAAAGTACCTAGGAATAAATCTAACCAAGGAAATTAAAGACTTGTACTCGGAAAATTATAAAACATTGATAAAAGAAATCAGGGAAGATACGAATAAGTGGAGACATATACCGTGCTCATGGTTAGGAAGAATAAACATCATTAAAATGTCTATATTACCCAAAGCAAATTATAAATTCAATGCAATACTGATTAAAATACCAATGACTTACTTCAAAGACATAGAACACATATTCCAAAAATTTATATGGAACCAAAAAAGAACACGAATAACCTCAGCAATCCTGAAAAGGAAGAAAAAAGCTGGAGGTATCACACTTCCAGATATCAAGTTATATTATAAGGCCCTTGTACTCAAAACAGCATGGTACTGGCATAAGAACAGGCACATAGATCAATGGGACAGACAGAGAACTCAGAAATAAACCCACAGCTCTATGGACAACTGATATTTGACCAAGGAGGTAAGACAATACAATGGAGTAAAGACAGCCTCTTCAACAAATGGTGTTGGGAAAACTGGACAGCTACCTGCAAAAAAATGAAACTAGATCACCAACTTACACCACTCACAAAAATAAACTCAAATGGATAAAAGACTTGAACGTAAGCCGTGAAACCATAAGCATCTTAGAAGAAAACATAGACAGTAAGCTCTCTGACATCTCTCGCAGCAATATATTTGCTGATTTGTCTCCACAGGCAAGTGAAATAACAGACAGGATAAACAAATGGCACTTTATCAAACTAAAAAGCTTCTGCACAGCTAAAGACAATAAGAACAGAATAAAAAGACAAACTACACAATGGGAGAATATATTTGACATAGCATCTGATAAGGGGTTAATAACCAAAATTTATAAAGAACTTGTAAAACTTAATACCAGGAAGACAAACAATCCAATCAAGAAACGGGCAAAAGAAATGAATAGACACTTCTCCAAAGAGGACACACAGATGGCCAACAGGCATATGAAAAAATGTTCAACATCACTAATGATTAGAGAAATGCAAATTAAAACCACAATGAGATATCACCTCACACCAGTCAGAATGGCGCTCATTAATAAAACAACACAGAATAAGTGTTGGCGAGGATGTGGAGAAAAGAGAACCCTCCTGCACTGCTGGTGGGAATGCAGACTGGTGCAGCCACTGTGGAAAACAGTATGGAGATTCCTCAAGAAATTAAAAATTGAACTGCCTTTTGACCCAGCTGTACCACTGTTAGGAATATACCCCAAGAACACCATAGCACTGTTTGAAAAGAAGAAATGTACCCCCATGTTTATGGCAGCATCGTTCACAATAGCAAAGATTTGGAAACAGCCCAAGTGTCCATCAGAGGATGAGTGGATTAAAAAGCTTTGGTATTTACATACTATGGAATACTACTCAGCCATAAGAAATGATGACATAGGATCTTTTACAACAACATGGATGGGCCTTGATAACATTATACTGAGTGAAAGAAGTAAATCAGAAAACCTAAGAACTATATGTTTCCATACATAGGTGGGACATAAAGATGAGACTCAGAGTCATGAACAACAGTGTTGGGGTTACAGGGTGGGGGGAGGAGAGGGTGGGGGTTGGGGGAGGGGAGGGGCACAAAGATCATGGCTTTTCAGCATTTGCCATATTCCCCCCTTAATCTACAGACAGACAGCAAATATCTATGTATGGTGTTCCCAGTATAAAGACTGCTGTCTTAGGGACAAATGCTGATAAACTATTTCAGCAGTTTTTCCTTCTTCAAAGACTTATATGTCAACATAGACCTCCATGTTTCTTTTTTTTTTTTTTTTTTTTCCTTTGCATTTTGGGTTATGTTTTTTTTTTTTTTTTTTTTTATAATTTTATTTTTTTAATGGGGTGACATCAATAAATCAGGATACATATATTCAAAGATAACAAGTCCAGGTTATCTTGTCGTTCAATTATGTTGCATACCCACCACCCAAAGTCAGATTGTCCTCTGTCACCTTCTATCTTGTTTTCTTTGTGCCCCTCCCACCCCCTATCCCTCTCCCCTTCCCCCCTCCCTCCCGTAACCACCACACTCTTATCAATGTCTCTTAGTTTCACTATTATGTCCCACCTACGTATGGAATAATACAGTTCCTGTTTTTTTCTGATTTACTTATTTCGCTTCGTATCATGTTATCAAGATCCCACCATTTTGCTGTAAATGTTCCGATGTCATCATTTCTTATGGCTGAGTAGTATTCCATAGTGTATATGTGCCACATCTTCTTTATCCAGTCATCTATTGATGGGCTTTTTGGTTGTTTCCATGTCCTGGCCACTGTGAACAATGCTGCAATAAACATGGGGCTGCATGTGTCTTTACGTATCAATGTTTCTGAGTTTTGGGGATATATACCCAGTAGAGGGATTGCTGGGTCATAAGGTAGTTCTATTTGCAGTTTTTTGAGGAACCACCATACTGGTGGTTCCATAATGGTTGTACTACTTTACATTCCCACCAACAGTGTATGAGGGTTCCTTTTTCTCCACAGCCTCTCCAACATTTGCTATTACCTGACTTGCTAATAACAGCTAATCGAACAGGTGTGAGGTGGTATCTCATTGCCGTTTTGATTTGCATTTCTCTAATAGCTAAAGAAGATGAGCATCTTTTCATATATCTGTTGGCCATTTGTATTTCTTCCTGGGAGAAGTGTCTATTCATATCCTCTTCCCATTTTTTTATTGGATTGTTTGTTTGTTTGTTGTTGAGTTTTATGAGTTCTTTGTATATTTTGGATATTAGGCCCTTATCTGAGCTGTTGTTTGAAAATATCATTTCCCATTTAGTTGGCTTTCTGTTTATTTTGTTATCAGTTTCCCTTGCTGAGCAAAAACTTCTTAGTCTGATGTAGTCCCATTCATTAATTTTTGCCTTCACTTCTCTTGCCATTGGAGTCAAATTCATAAAATGCTCTTTAAAACCCAGGTCCATGAGTTGAGTACCTATGTCTTCTTCTATGTACTTAATTGTTTCAGGTCTTATGTTTAGATCGTTGATCCATTGTGAGTTAATTTTTGTACAGGGGGAGAGACTGTAGTCCAGTTTCATTCTTTTGCATGTGGCTTTCCAGTTTTCCCAGCACCATTTATTGAAGAGACTTTCTTTTCTCCATTGTGTGTTGTTGGCCCCTTTATCAAAAATTATTTGACTATATATATGTGGTTTTATTTCTGGACTTTCTATTCTGTTCCATTGGTCTGAGTGTCTATTTTTCTGCCAATACCATGCTGTTTTGATTGTCGTGGCCCTATAATAAAGTTTGAAGTCAGGTATTGTTATGCCCCCAGCTTCATTCTTTTTCTTTAGGATTGCTTTGGCTATTCGGGGTTTTTTATAGTTCCATATAAATCTGATGATTTTTTGCTCTATTTCTTTAAAAAATGTCATTGGAATTTTGATGGGAATTGCATTAAATTTGTATATTGCTTTGGGTAATATAGCCATCTTGATTATATTTATTCTTCCTAGCCAAGAACAAGATGGTATATTCTTCCATCTCATTATATCTTTTTCGATTTCCCTTAACAATGGTTTATAGTTTTCATTATATAAGTCCTTTACATTCTTTGTTATGTTTATTCCTAAGTATTTTATTTTTTTTGTTGCAATCGTGAAGGGGATTATTCTTTTGAGTTCCTTCTCAGTTGTTTCATTGTTGGCATATAGAAAGGCTATTGACTTCTGTATGTTAATTTTGTATCCTGCGACCTTACTGTATTGGCTTATTGTTTCTAGTAGTCTTTTTGTGGATTCTTTGGGGTTTTCGATGTATAGGATCATATCATCTGCAAAAAGTGATACCTTTACTTCTTCTTTTCCGATATGGATGCCTTTTATTTCTTTGTCTTGTCTGATTGCTCTGGCTAGAACCTCTAGTACCACATTAAATAAGAGTGGAGAGAGTGGACAACCCTGTCTTGTTCCTGATTTAAGGGGGAAAGCCTTCAGTTTAGTGCCATTTAATATGATGTTAGCTGATGGTTTATCATATATGGCCTTTATCATGTTGAGATATTTTCCTTCTACACCCATTTTGTTGAGAGTCTTAAACATAAAATTGTGTTGTATTTTATCGAAAGCCTTTTCTGCATCTATTTATAAGATCATGTGGTTTTTGTTCTTTGTTTTGTTGATATGGTGTATTACATTAACCATTTTACGTATGTTGAACCATCCTTGAGATTCTGGGATGAATCCCACTTGATCATGATGTATTTTTTTTAATATGTTGTTGTATTCGATTTGCTAGTATTTTATTTAGTATTTTAGCATCTGTATTCATTAGAGATATTGGTCTGTAGTTTTCTTTTTTTGTGCCATCCTTGCCTGGTTTTGGTATGAGGGTTATGTTGGCCTCATAAAATGTGTTTGGAAGTATTGCTTCTTCTTCAATTTTTTGGAAGACTTTGAGTAGAATAGGAACCAAGTCTTCTTTGAATGTTTGATAAAATTCGCTGGTATAGCCGTCAGGGCCTGGACTTTTATTTTTGGGGAGGTTTTTAATGGTTTTTTCTATTTCTTCTCTACTGATAGGTCTGTTTAGGCTTTCTGCTTCTTCTTGACTCAGTCTAGGAAGGTTGTATTGTTCTAGGAATTTATCCATTTCTTCTAGGTTGTTGAATTTAGTGGCATAAAGTTTTTCATAGTATTCTACAATAATTCTTTGTATATCTACGGTGTCCGTGGTGATTTCTCCTCTTTCATTTTGGATTTTGTTTATATGAGTTCTTTCTCTTTTTTCCTTGGTAAGTCTTGCCAAGGGTTTGTCAATTTTGTTGATCTTTTCAAAGAACCAGCTCCTTGTTCTATTAATTTTTTCTATAGTTTTTCTGTTTTCTAATTCATTTATTTCTGCTCTGATTTTTATTATCTCCTTTCTTCGGCTGGTTTTGGGTTGTCTTTGTTCTTCTTTTTCTAGTTCCTTAAGGTGGGAAGTTAAGTGGTTCACTTGGGCTCTCTCTTGTTTGTTCATATATGCCTGAAGCGATATGAACTTTCCTCTTATCACTGCTTTTGCTGCATCCCATAGATTCTGATATGTCGTATTGTCATTTTCATTAGTCTGTATATATCTTTTGATCTCTGCACTTATTTCTTCTTTGACCCATTCATTTTTTAAGAGTATGTTGTTTAGTTTCCACATTTTTGTGGGATTTTTTTCTTCTTTTTTGCAGTTGAATTCTAGTTTCAAGGCTTTATGATCAGAAAATATGCTTGGTACAACTTCAATTTTTCTGAATTTGCTGATATTGTTTTTGTGGCCCAACATATGGTCAATTCTTGAGAATGATCCATGTACACTGGAGAAAAATGTATACTCAGTCACTTTGGGATGAAATGTCCTGTAGATGTCTATCATATCCAGGTGCTCTAGTGTTTTGTTTAAGGCCACTATGTCTTTGTTGATTCTCTGTTTGGATGACCGATCTAGAGCCGTCAGCGGTGTATTGAGGTCTCCAAGTATGATTGTATTTTTGTCAGTTTTTGTTTTAAGATCAATAAGTAGCTGTCGTATATATTTTGGTGCTCCTTGGTTTGGTGCATATATATTAAGAATTGTTATGTCTTCTTGATTCAGTGTCCCCTTAGCCATTATGAAATGGCCATTTTTGTCTCTAAGTACTTTTCCTGTCTTGTAGTCAGCATTATCCGATATGAGTATTGCTACACCTGCTTTTTTTTGGATGTTATTTGCTTGGAGTATTGTTTTCCAGCCTTTCACTTTGAATTTGTTTTTATCCTTGTTACTTAGATGAGTTTCCTGTAGGCAGCATACAGTTGGATTTTCTTTTTTAATCCATTCTGCTACTCTGTGCCTTTTTATTGGTGAGTTTAATCCATTTACATTTAGTGTAATTATTGATACTTGTGAGTTCCCTATTGCCATTTTATATCTTGCTTTCTGTTAGTTTTGTGTCTTGTTTGATCCTTCTCTTTCATTTTTCTATCTTTTGTTTTTATTTGGTTGTATTCCATACATCTTTCCTCTGTTGCTATCTTTTTTATCTCATGTGCTTCTGTGGTGGTTTTTTCAATGGTGGTTACCTTTGAGTAATGAAAAGGGTCCCTACCCTGTTCATTGTAGCGAACTATTTTGTGAGTACTTTTGCACTCCATCGTCCTTTGCTACTGTTAATCTCCGTCTTCTCCCCCTCTTTCTTTTTGTTGTTGTCACAATTTAAATTTGGTTTTATTGTGTTCTTCTTGGAGCTTTTACTTGTGGCTCTGTTTTTTTTTGTTCTTTGTATCTGATTGGAGAACCCCTTTTAGTAATTCCTGGAGTGGGGGTTTTCTGATGATAAATTCCCTCATCTTTTCTGTATCTGTGAATGTTTTTGTTTCTCCTTCGTATTTGAAGGATAGCTTTGATGGGTATAGTATTTTTGGCTGAAAGTTCCTCTCTTTCAGGACTTTAAATATTGGGGTCCACTCTCTTCTAGCTTGTAGAGTTTCTGCTGAGAAATCTGATGATAATCTAATGGGCCTTCCTTTATATGTTGTATTCTTCTTTTCCCTGGCTGCCTTGAAAATTTTTTCTTTGCTGTTGGTTTGTGTCAATTTCATTATGATATGCCTTGGGGTAGGTTTGTTGGGGTTAAGAAAACTTGGAGTTCTGTTTGCTTCTTGAACTTGAGGCTTTAGTTCTTTCCACAGGCTTGGGAAGTTCTCATCAATTATTTGTTTAAGTATGTTCTCCATTCCATTTTCTCTCTCTTCTCCCTCTGATATACCTATTATTCTTATGTTATTCTTTTTGATGGAGTCAGATAATTCTTGTAGGGCTATCTCATTTTTTTTAATTTTTGAGTCTCTTTCTTCTTCTCTCTGTTGTGCCTCAAGTTGCTTGTCTTCTATTTCACTAATCCTCTCTTCTATCTGACTTGTTCTATTAGCTAAGCTTGTTACTTCATTTTTCAGCTCGTGAATTGAGTTTTTCATCTCTGTTTGATTTGTTTTTATAGTTTCAATTTCCTTGGACATATATTCTTTGTGTTCATGGAGTTGTTTTCTGATTTCCCTATATTGCCTTTCTGTGTTTTCTTGTATATCTTGGAGGATTTTTAGGATTTCTATCTTGAATTCTCTGTCATTTAGCTCCAAGGTTTCCAATATATTAAATTTTTTCTCCATAGATTTTTCCTCATCTAGCTGTGTTACCTCTCTTTCTTTTGTATCCATGATATTCGATTTTCTCTTCCTTAATGGCATCTGAGGGTGGTTTTGTTGATAGTATTAATGAGATTTAATAAAGAATAAAAAGTTAAAAAAAAATAAAAAAATAACAAATCGAAAAAGGTTGTTTTTTTTTAAAAAAATTAACAATGAAATGAAGAAAAATGAAATAAAATAAAAATTTTTTAAAAAAGGAAATTATTCCCCCCCTCTTTTTTTCCTCTCCTCTCCTCTCCCCTCTTTCTTGAGAAAATCTTGTGGTGGACTGTGAGTTATAACAAACAATGCCTGTGATGGAGGGCCTGAATTGGGGAAAAGTAATAAAGGGGCAAAAAAGAGAGAAAAAAAAAAAAAAAAAAAGGAAAAGAAAAAAAAAGAGCGTATGGACCCACAAAAAGCAAATAAGGAAAAAATTTGGGTCAAGAATAAAATGATTTGCTTTTAGGTGTTGGTTTTCTAAGAGTTATGATGAGAGGAATAAGAGGAAAATGGAAAAATGGGGGGACAAATTAAAAAATTACTATTGTATTTAGTGGAACAAGAACTAGATAATATGGAGAGCCAGGGATGGGAGCACTGCTAGTGAGTTAAAAAGGTGAAGTAAAAACCCCCCAAAATGCCACAAACATAGGTTTGAGTCCCAGATAAGATAATTTGTTTGTTATTGAGGTTTGAATGAGAGGAGATGTAAAGGAGAAAGGAAGAAACTAATATAGAGGGAGAAAAGAAAGAGAGAGAGAGAAATAAAGAGGGAACCACTAAAAGAAGAAAAAAGAAAGGAGAGAGAGAGAGAGAGTTAAGGGTTTTGGAGTGCAACCCTCATAGAGAGAAAGGAAGAGAAAAGAAATGATAATGGAAGATGTAACACTTATGGGTAGTGTAGTTCAAGGAGAGGAGAGAGTAAGACCGGTAGAGAGTTAATCGGCCAAATTGGAGGAGGAAAAAAAAGTCTCAAGAATGAAGATAAGAGAAACAAACGAACAAATATAATAAAATGGGATAGGTTATAAAGTCTGCAGATTATTCTTGATTTTGAGAGGTTATCTTCTTGCTTTTTCTTTTCTCTCCCTCTTCCTGGTCGGTGACTCTGTACCCCGGGTTCTGCCCCTTTGGCACAGTCAGGTAGAGGCTTGCAGTTGATAAGTCTCTATGGCAATGTCATGTATTGTGCTTTATTCTCGTTGGGAGTCGAGGCTCATTAGCATTTATAGGCTCCGACAGTGAGAGAGTCCGTGTTCCTGGAGCCTTTCTCCTAGTCTTTCCTTCCTCAATTAGTAGCCTGATAGTCCAGGTATGGGGTTGCTGCTGCCTCTGCCTTGATAGTAAGAGGCTCAAATTGCTGGCAACTCCCCACTCTATTTCCACTCAGCACAGGGCTCTGGGTAAGGCTCAGTCAGTCAGAGCTGCTAGCATAATCAGGTGGGCTTTCCGCCCACTCGAAGACCTCTGGCTCTGCCACTCTATCCGGTAACACAAGCGGGCGCCCACTTCCGGGGCGCTTGGAGGAAACTCTCACTCACTGTCTGCAACCAGGATATCCGGCCAGCAGTCTCACGCTCTGAGTGAAACCCCCAACCGCAGGGAAAAGTTGCAGCGTTGGAATTGAGTCTCGCTCCGTCCCCGTGTGCGGCTTTTGCAAGGCGCTGGGGCGGCCCGAGATTCCGCTTTGGCCCACACAAAGGCCCCTGACTCTGCCCCTCTGTGCGATAACACGGGCGCGCACTGCCGAGGCACTCGGAGGAATCGCTCACTCCTTATCTGCGCGCGCAAACCAGGATATGAGGCCAGCTGCGGTTCCCTCTGAGTGAAACAGCCTCCAGCATGGAAAATCTCCACCGTTGGGATTAGTTCTCACTCCCTCCCGTGCGTGGCTTTCCCAGGGTGCTGGGGCTGCCCAGAGACTCTGCCCTCAGCCCACAGAAAGGCCTCTCACCCTGCCTCTCCGTGTGGCAACACGGGCACCCACTTCCGCGGCTTAGGAAGAAATCTCTCTTCCACTAACTGCGCACCGACCAGGAGACCGGGTAAAATGGCCGCTCCGCTTGTCTTTCTTTGTTTGGGTTTGGCGCGAGTGTTAGCTTGTATTGCCTGGGTTGCCACAGGATCAGATTTTCCTCGGCTTGGATCTCTGAGCCACAGCCTGGTTCGGCCGTTTTTGCTGCGGCAGCCTGGATCTATTCACCCCCTTTGCCCGCCTCAGTTTCTATATTCACAGTTACCAGAGAAAGCCGCCCTGTTTAGGTTAGTGAGGAAGGCGGAGCATTTCTTACTCCCTATTTCCTTCGGGGTTTGGTTATATATTTAGCCAATTTTTCACTCAATCATACCTTTGGGTGTATTGCGAAGAATCTGGAAGCTCCACGTATAGGTTTTTCTGTTTCTGGTTGAAGATCTTGTTGAGTTTTGGGGGAGATTTATCGGTATCGCTTCCTACTCCGCCATTACTCTGACGTCATCTCAGAGCTCCATGTTTCAAAGGACATACTCAAGCTCACTCAATGCTCCCTGGAGCTTTCAGCACAAGGGAATGCCCCCTTTTTTTTCAGTATTTTTTCTTTTATTTATTTATTCTTTGTATTTTTCTGAGGATGGGGATGGGGAGGAAGTCAGACAGACTCCTGCATGCGGGATCCACCTGGCATGCCTACCAGGGGGGAATGCTCTGCCCATCTGGGGTGTTGCTCTGTTACAACTGGGGCCATCCTTAGTGCCCAGGGTGGCTTTGCTCTGGTGGAGCCTTGGCTGTGGGCAGGAGGAGAGAGACGAAGAGGAAGGAGAGGGGAAGGGGTGGAGAGGTAGATGGGTGCTTTTCCTGTGTGCTCTGGCCAGGAATCGAACCCGGGAATCCTGCACACCAGGCCAAGGACTCCGACGGGTCTACCATATCATGCTTTTTACTTAAAAAAAATTTACATTTCTTTTGAATGCTGATGAACAGAAGACACCAAATCTTTTTCGCCTGCAAACTACTACCTTCTTTATTAGATCTAGCTAATAACACTGTTCTGTCTTTTTCCAAATAGCTCCAGATATATGGAAAAGATTTTTATAGGCAGATGGGGATCCTCAAATCCCTCAGCGAGATCTTCTGAGAATGGCTTTTAAGATACTTAGAGGCAGAAAAAGCCCAATAGAGATCAGGGGAACTACCAGCTTTTAGGATACACCCTTAAAGGCTCCAACGCCCCAAAGAGGTCTCATAGGATGCCATCTGGGTCCTGCTTCAATAGTGAAAAGGAAGGTCATTGAGCTAAAGCCTGCCAGGCTTACACGCTTCTGCTGTGAGGAAACAGGGACACTGGAAGGTGGGCTTCCCCCTCGCTCCTCTAAGGGAGGGTTCAGTCTCTTCCAGCCCTGCTCCAGCCACCTATGATCTAACCTTGCCCAGAAAGCTGGGGTTTGCCACTGAAGGCTGAAGGTGCCCAGGGCCGTCAGCCCCATCTACAACACTGTGGACGAGCCTAGGGTATTTCTTCCAAGAAGCAGGTAAACTGATCTCATTCGCACAAGGGCCACTTAACTATGTTCTGCCTGAATAGTCAGGTTTTTTATTCTTCCCTCAAAGATCTCTGTTGTGGGTGTTGATAGTTCTATTTTCTGCTGCTTTGCTTAATATATAGTGTTTCCTTTATCCCTCCTACCTCAATGCCCCACTCATATTTCAGGCTGGGATCTACTCCTAATTTAGAGCTCTCTTTCCTCCTTTTGCCAACTTGTATTATGAATTTACCTTTGCCACCCAGCTTAGTGAATCCCAAGGTTCTCTTTACCAGGCCACAGTCACAGAGCTCCAGGGAAAAGCAACCTGGTCTCAACTCTCCAGGCAGAGGAGAACAGAAGCTCCATATCTACGCATGCTGCAAATGGCTTTTTCCAGTCTACCTGAATCATTACCAGCTAGAAGCAGCGGTCATTGGGACTTGGACATGAGCTGCAAAGTATAGAATGGTGACAACAATTCCAGCGCCATGCGGACTTTTCCTGTGGGGAACTTTCCTGGACTCCTGCTCCCTGTGACAGCTCCTAACAGACTGAATTGTGGTTGGGTTGCATTTTTCAGAGATTTGGCATGGTGATGGGGCCAACTTGGACTTGGTGAACATGTTAAGGACACTACTCTTTTATGGATTCTTGCTGTATTGGCCAAGAGTTTGCTTAAAGGCTTTTAATCACTGTAAAAAAAAAATAGAGGACTCGATGAAGAAGATGGGGCATATATACACCATGGTATACTATTCAGCTAGGAGAAATGATGACATTGGATCACTTACAACGGAATGGTGGAGTCTTGATAGCATTGTGCGGGGTGAAATAAGCGAATCAGAAAAAACAGGAACTGCAGGATTCCATACATTGGTGGGACATAAAAGCGAGACTAAGAGGCATGAACAGGAGTGTGGTGGCTATGGGGGGTGGGGGGAGGGAAGGAGGGAGAGGGAGAGGGGGAGGGGTACAGAGAGAACTGGATGGAGGGTGGCGGAGGACGATCTCTCTTCGGGTGATGAGTATGCAACAGAACTAAATGACAAGATAACCTGGAAATGTTTTCTTTGAATGTATGTACCCTGATTTATTGATGTCACCCCATTAAAATAAAAATTTATTTATAAAAAAAAAGAAGGAAAATTAGTTGCCTTTAAAGATTCTTTCAATCACTATACAAATTAATACTTATTTATTCTATAGTGTAAATATAGTGTAAATTTACATATTTAAATTTTCTGGTTTAGTATTTAAACTGACATTTATTTTAGGCAGTTGCCCAGTTGAATGAAAGACTCTCCATCTTGCTAGTTGAGTGTGGCTGTAAGATGTGAAAGTGATGTTGCAGTTGTGAAAAAAAAGAAAGAATAATAAATTAGTTTGCTCTACAACTCAAATAAGTTAGAACTTTAACAATCTAATGTTATAAAATCTTTTAAAAAGTGCCATAAATGGTAAAAAAGATAAGCATTTAAGTTCTTCAGTTGTCTAACTGGGTAAGTTTCACCCTCTTATAATGAATTATCTGCCCCTTTTCTTGCTAACAACAAATAATGATTTTATAATAATAAAGATAAAATAAAAGTAATGTTAATTATTTTGAATATAGAAACTATAAAATCATAAAGAAGGGAATGTAAATTTTCATTCACTACACTCTTTTGAGAAAAACTGGTATTAAAATTTTTTATAAATTCCATTTCTGAGGAAACCATGGAAAGGTTTGTAGAATCTCACAGATTATAATGTAAAATTGAAGCTAATATAAATTAGTTAGTACTCAACTAACATGACATATTGGCTAAACTTTTTAAAATTACAAATTTATTCATTTGTTCAAAAATATATATAAATAAACTTAATATGGTCCAAGCACTGTTCAATACAAGACACATCTATGAGCCAAGTAGAAAAGGATCCTTAATATCTTGGTGTTAATAAGCTAGCAGGGAAGGCCGAAAATAAACAATAAGTATAATAAATTATAATTTATATAATATGTGAGAAAGTGATTAAATGCTATGGAGAAAAAGAAAAAGTACAGCCATAAAAGGAGTAGAAGCAAAAGCATTAACTAAAGTGGCAAGACCTCATTAAAAATTTGAAGGAGGTGGGCGTTAACCAAGCAGACACCTGGGTGGAGCAAAAGCGAGGTGCCAGGAACAGCTAAATCCGAGCTGTCAGGCAGGGAGGGGCCCTGGCTGAGCTTGAACAGCAGGAGCTGAAACAATACAAAAATGATTATAAAACAAGGACTGCTTAAGTACAATATTGAGATGATCTAGGAAACAGTGTATTTGCTTGTTTCTGTCAAACAAATGTGTTTGTGTGTGTTTCCTTCACACACAGAGGGACAAAAAATAAAAAGAAAGGTAAAATTAGAGGAAAGGTACAGAATAGGCACTGAGTCTTCTCTGAGTATAACTTCCTGATTGATTAATTATACAACTAAACTATATTAGCATAATATAGTTTAAATTAATATTAAAGTAGAACAAATATAGAAAGCATTTTAATATTTAACAATAGTGAACTAATTGAAAAACTATAATATGTTTTATTAAGGCATAGTTGGCATACAATATTTATTAGTTTCAAGTGTACAACATAGTGATTTGACATATATGTATCTTATAATGTGATCACCATAATAAACATACAACTGTCACCATACAAAGTTATTACAATACTAACTATATCCCCTGTGATATACACTACACCCCTGTGGCTTATTTATTTTATAACTGGAAGTTTGTACTTATTTTTCTTTTCTTCCTTTCCAACTGAGAGGAGGGAAGATAAAGAGTGAGAGACTGCCACATGTGCCCTGACTGGGATCTACCCGGCAACCCAAGTCTGGGGCCGATCCTCTGCCCAATTTGGGCCATGCTCACAACCAAGCTATTTTTAGCACCTGAGGCAGAGGCTCCAGCAGTCATCCTTAGCGCCTGGGACCAATGCACTCAAACATATCAAGCCTTGGCTGTGCAAAAGGAAGAAACAGAGGGAGAAAAGGAAGAAGGAGATGGGTGGAGAAGGAGATGGTTGCTTCTCCTGTGTACCCTGAGCAGGAATCCAACCTGAGACATCCACATGCCTGGACAACATTCCACCACTGAGCAAACTGGCCAGGGCCTGGGTGTTTGTACTTCTTAATCCCTTCACTTTTTTTCACACACCTTCATCAAAATTGTAAGTGCCTTAAATGTTAAATAAAATTTTAATATTAAAGCTACAGGTATCAACCAGAGTAGAAGCACTTAAAAAAAAAGAAGTAGAAAAGAAAACACATTGGCAAGACAATGTAAAATCATGCTGAATTATAAAGCAAGGTGTATTTATAATGAAACAAAAAACAGAAATAGTGTTATAAGAATAAAAAATATTTTTAATAAGAAATATTAAGAGAGAGGAAGGAAGGGAGAGAGGGAGAATGGAAGGACAGAAGGGAGGAACGAAAAAAGAAAAGATAAGGAAAGAAGCAGAGAGAAAGAGATAGAGGAAAATGACATATAAAAGGCAGGCAAATGTAAAAACATAAGCCAGTTTTACAGACTAGACTGAAATGCACTTCGTAGACTGTTCTCTGGCGGAGAAGTAAGTGGACCATGACCCTCTGGTTTGCCCTTCAGGTGTGGCAGCTGATTTATCTGATATGGAGCTCGCTCTGGATAGCACTCCTATCAGAAAGAGAGGCTCCATTTAAGAAACTTACCTCAAGAATCTCTTATTGCCTTAGAGTACTGTAAATCTTCAATCTTGATATGTTAAAAAAAAATAAGAAGGAAATGCACAAGGACCCTTTCTGAGTTCTTTCTTTTTTTTATTACAATTTGAAAAGAAACACTTTCTGTAGTTTTCCTTTCTTTTTTTTTTTTTACATCCAGTGGGTTAAACTCTAGTGAATTTAGTATTTATTTTATTTTTTTCTAAATATCTTGTCCCAAACCTGAAAAAAAAAATGGGTGACATAAATTATTGTACCTTACAACTGATGAATACTATGTTTTAATAAACATTAGAATTTCATACTTTTGCCTTGTTTCTTTCTAATTTTAGACTTTTCATGCTGTTGATGCTGTAGCTATTTTGACTACTTTTTGTAAATATGATTAAAGTCTGACTATATTTCACTGCAATTGAACTTTACCTAATACATAATTTGAAAATAAGAATTGAAAAAGATTGGGGTAGGTTAGGCGTCTGGGACCGGGTGATTTAGATGGGTTTTGTAGTTAGACTGCTAGCATTTGAAACTCGCTTCTCTCCTACCACATATGTGACCTAGAGCAAGCTACTTAGTTTCTCAGGATCAGTGTCCTCACCTCTATAATGGGGTTAATAGCTACTACATGGCACATTTTGAAGATTTAATGACTTACAATAGGAAATTTTATTAGAACAGGGACCTTAACATAGTTTCACAAGATTTAAAGCTATTTTAGATGAATTCAGTATTTAAGTATGTTTTCAATACATGCAGTTGTGGACCACCATATTTTATCTTTTATCTTAAAGCTTATTTGTCACGTTAATGTTTAAAATAAAAAAATGCAAGTTAAGAAAACAAACAAAAAAACAAACTTCTGACAGTTCAGAAGCTACACCAGTAGGTTCTTCATCAACAGAACTTCAGTCCTGCAAGTACAAATTTACCTCCTCAGAAGCAGTGATTGGTGTAAGAAATCCTAAACTGCTGTTTACAGATTTCCCCATTCATAAGTGAACTGACCAGATGACACAATTATTGTATGCCTTTGTGTGTGTGTGTGTGTGTGTGTGTGTGTAATCATTCGCTTTGTTAGGGATCTATATTCTGTGAGATGCTCGTCTTCCAAATAAAAGAAAGTAGATGCAATCAAAGGAAGTTCGTCAATCAACCAAGATAGATAAGTGAACCAACATTTTATAATGCTTTCTTTTATCAGCCAGAGTTCAGCTGTCTGTGTCTGAACACATTCAGTAATCATCTTTGTCTGGCCAGGTGTTAGCCATTATGTTGCACTTTTAAAAAAATGAACAAAGTCTAGTCACTGATTAGAAGGACACTATAATTTAAGAAAAAAAAAAACATATATTTTATAAATTACAGGTGTTTTTTTTTTACAAGATGAATTAGGAACGACAAATATATTTATAATCTGCTGAGAGGAATGAATGTCATGGAGGTTAAGACAACTAAAGTCAAAGAAACAGAGGTTAATTAACATTTACTGGACTAAAGCAATGATTTTCAACCAGTGTGGTACAAGAATTTTAAAAACATGCAATACCTGACCATTTAGTTAGGGTCATTGATCTCTTTTCCCTTAGATTGTCAAATAAAAAATGACAACAGCCAACACAATAGTAGTCTAATGTGAATAAACTAATATTATACTTATTTTTTATTGGATTAAAATATATTTTTTTTGGTGTGCCACAGAATTTTAGTAATTAGTTTATGTGTGCCATGATGAAAACAGTTGAAAATCACAGTACTAGAGGAATAAGATACTGCCTTCTTCATTTTCTATAAGTTAACAGTAAGATATGAAATTAAACAAGTGAATTTGAAGTAGAGAATAAAGAGCCTGAAAAGACACCTTTGGAATTTCAATTATGTTCTTTGGGTATTTTTTTTCTAAATAGAGATTATCCAGGAAATAGAATAGTCATTGTTTAAGTGCACTCATAATTAGGTTGGGCAACAGAGTCATTGCAAAGTTAAAGACTGTTTATAGGCACATACATTAAAAATAACAACAAAATTATGAAATGAGAAAGCAACCAGTTATTACTATAACTAAATGTGTTTACAAGACATAAAATCCAAGACTGGTAACAGAAGCAACAGTTTTCTGATATGTTTGTAGAGATACTATAAACTACTATGACCTAGAAAGGAAACTCAAAAAGGATAAACTCATAAACTTAATATTTTGTCCTACTAAGTCCACTTTGGGTAATATCTGTTTATTTTATAAATGGATATACAAACATGTTTTTAATGTATGTATATGTTATATGCATTATGTATATATACATATAGAAAGATGGTATGTTACATATTATATATAAATATACCAAGTGTTATAGTATAAAAATTAATTTGTTACATAATAATAAAATACACATTAATTGATAATTAATATTTTGTTATTTATCATTTCATTAAAATAATATACAGGCCCTGGCCGGTTGGCTCAGCGGTAGAGCGTCGGCCTGGCGTGCGGGGGGACCTGGGTTCGATTCCCGGCCAGGGCACATAGGAGAAGTGCCCATTTGCTTCTCCACCACCCCCCTTCCTCTCTGTCTCTCTCTTCCCCTCCCGCAGCCAAGGCTCCATTGGAGCAAAGATGGCCCGGGCGCTGGGGATGGCTCCTTGGCCTCTGCCCCAGGTGCTAGAGTGGCTCTGGTCGGGGCAGAGAGACGCCCCGGAGGGGCAGAGCATCCCCCCTGGTGGGCAGAGCGTTGCCCCTGGTGGGCGTGCCGGGTGGATCCCGGTCGGGCCGCATGCGGGAGTCTGTCTGACTGTCTCTCCCCGTTTCCAGCTTCAGAAAAATACAAAAAAAATAATAATAATATACAAATATTGAATATAAACATGGACATTTGAGGAAAACATGCTGATAATATATATTGGTTAAATTATGTTAGCTAACATAGAACAGAATGTACTCAATAATTAGAACCATAAAAAATAATGAGGAGGTATATTACATATTGTTATGTTTGTGTCATTAATAATAGGAAAATGCCCACAAATGGTTATTCTAAAAGTTAATATTATACAATGTATATATTATTATATTTTTTGATTTCCAGATAGGTGAATTAGTTGAAAATTTAAACCATATATTATCACTATCTTATTCATCTTCATGTTCTACAACCTTGGGCAATGTCTACTTATTTGGTAATAAATATAATATACCTACTAGAATAGCTTAATGAGAGGGTAGCTGAATTCGTAAAGATGAGTGTTGGAAGCATGTTGAAAGGGTGTAAATAGGGGTAATATTTTGTAGGTAATGCAATATTTGATGAGTGGTCATCAGTGGAAGGCCATATTATTTATGTAATATTTAAGAAACTTGAGAGAATTAATTTGAAAATGTGTTTTTTATTTTCCTACAATAATTTATTTTTTTAATTTTTTTTAAATTTTATTTATTCAGTTTTAGAGAGGAGAGAGACAGAGAGAGAGAAGGGGGGAGGAGCTGGAAGCATCAATTCACATATGTGCCTTGACCAGGCAAGCCCAGGGTTTCGAACCGGCGACCTCAGCATTTCCAGGTCGACGCTTTATCCACTGCACCACCACAGGTCAGGCTATTTACCTACAATAATTTAGAGGTAATGTGACCTTATGTGAAATTTGCAATGGGTAGATAAAAATTCTTTACTGAAGCTTAGAAAGTGGCTGTATTCACAAATTTGGGAGTTACTCATATAATCAATGAACAATAAAGGGGGGCACTTAATTATAAATGTGTAGAGAAAGTGAAGACAGACAGATATATTAAAGATATAAACCAAAGATAGATTTATAACTAGAATTTAGATTGACATGAACGAGCCATGATACACAGGCTAGAAAATAGGTCAGACCTGAGAGGATATTTTAAGGTCACAGGTTGTGGTCATGAAAATCAAATGCTACAAAAAGTTAAGGATGACAGGAGCAGATGGTATTATATTGGTATTAACTCATTACTTTCCTTCATCATAAGAGTTTATTGAATAGGCATAAAGAAGGAGAGTTGTTTGCTGTCTATTACTTTAAGCAAATAGTTGACAATGAAAGAAAAATAAAATGAGGGTTAATAGTTGAAGAGATTTTTTTTAAAAATCATGCACATTGGCTCAGAGGAGCCAAAACATATTCAAAAGGAAGTTCCCGGACCTCCAAAGGAAAGACAAGGAATAACTGATGAAGCAAAACCCAGAAGATCTGGGTGGAAAGGTTTCATTTTATCCAAAACAGATTTCTCCAATATGTGAAGTAAATTGAAAAGAAGCAAAACATAAATTGTCTTCCTTGTCTTTGAGAGCTTAAAAATCAAGATTCTTTGCCATAAATTTGGGCTTATTGGGCAGACGGAGATATGTGCCCCATTGTTCAAACTCTAACATAAAAACCACGTATTCAGAACATCTCAAGGAGAAAACCAATTATGCTGCATTGGAAACAAATGAGCTGTGAAGCTGTCCAGAAATAAAAAGTGACAGCCAATCTGAACATAGGAAAGGGTAGCATGTTCAGGAGAGTAGGGGCTAATGGCTGATCCATACATCTCAGATGCCTACTTAAAACACTTAAATTTATGTTGGCCCAAGAGTAGTTTAATTTTAAAGGTAATTGTATTTTATTTCATCATTAAAAACAATTCAGTTTTACTTTTAAGTTCTGGGGATCCTCATAATAAAATATTAGATTTACATATTTCTGTCTGTTTCTCACTCTCTCTTGCTCTCCTTCCTACCTCCTTCTTTCTTTCTCCCTGTTCTCCTCCCCCTTTCTTTTCTGCTTTAAGTTCAGTAAGGCAAGGGAAGGGTAGTATGTTATATTTCTTGTATCCCTTTATCACCTTTTTATTTTTAAATTTATACATAATATTAACTATTAGGTAAGTCATATAATCTAGTATGTTATTATTTAAGACCCAGGCTCAAAATACCGCAAACTGAATAGATGCAATATTTCAATCACTTTCCACTTTTAGAGAAGCAAAGAGAAAGGCAGTTTTTGATTTTTTTTAAAAAAAATTTCATAGTAATTTTTCATAGTGGTTAAAAATTTTTACATTGTCATTGACAGTGCCCAGGGGTTCCCTTTCCTCCACACACTTGCCAATATTGCCTCTTGTCTTTTTGATGACAGGCATTGCAACAAGTGTGATGTCATGCCTTGCCGTTTGATCTGCATCTCTCTAATGATCAGTGATACTAAGCACTTACCACTAACCCGTTGACCACTTGCATGCCTTTTTTGGAAAAATATCTATTCATTAGCTCTTCACATTATTTATTTATTTTGAATTTATTGGGGTGACATTGGTTTGTAAATCCATAGAGGCTTCAAGTGTGCAACTCAAAACAACATCTGCCCTCTGTGTATTGTGCGCCCACTGCCCCAAGCAAATACTTTCTCTGTCTCCATTTCCCCCCTTTGCCTACCTCCATGTATCTCCATCTTCCTTTTCCTCTATCACCACACTGTTTTCTGTGTCTTTGTGTTATGTATATATGTTTTTTGGTTAATCCCTTCACCGTTTTTTTCTTTCAACCAGTTCTCCAAAACACCTTCTCTCTGACAGCTGACAGTCTGTCACATGCATCCATGCTTCTGCTTCTATTTTGCTCATTGGTTTATTTTGTTCATTGGATTTCACATATAAGTGAGACCATGTGATATTGTCTTTCTCTGACTGATTTATTTCACTTTGCATATAATCATCGATGTGGTCACAAAATGTAAGATCTCCTTTTTTATGGCCTCATAGTATTTCATTGTGTATGTGTACCACAGCTTTTTTTTCTTTTTTTTTTTTTTTTTTTTTGTA
The DNA here is from genome assembly GCF_036850765.1 of Saccopteryx bilineata. NCBI lineage: Eukaryota > Metazoa > Chordata > Mammalia > Chiroptera > Emballonuridae > Saccopteryx > Saccopteryx bilineata. Next base: position 280,914,055 of record NC_089490.1, on the reverse strand, counting down.
TTTTTCTGAAGTTGGAAATGGGGAGGCAGTCAGACAGACTCCCGTATTCGCCTGACTGGGATCCACCCAGCACGTCCACCAAGGGGCAATGTTCTGCTCATCTGGGGCATCGCTTTGTTGCAACCAGAGCCATTCTAGTGCCTGAGGCAGAGGCCACAGAGCCATCCTCAGCACCCGGGCCAACTTTGCTCCAATGGAGCCTTGACTGCAGGAGGGGAAGAGAGAGACAGAGAGGAAGGAGAGGGGGAGGGGTGGAGAAGCAGATGGGCGCTTCTCCTGTGTGCCCTGGTGGAGAATCAAACCCGGGATTCCTGCACGCCGGGCCGACACTCTACCACTGAGCTAACTGGCCAGGGCCTACCACAGCTTTTTTATTCACTTATCTATAGAAGGGTATTTGAGCAGTTTCCAGATTTTGGCTATCATAAATAATGCTACAGTGAACATAGGGGTGAATTTATTCTTTTGAATTAATGTTCAAAAATTTTTAAGATATATTCCCAGAAGTGGAATTGCTGGGTTATAAAGCAGTTCCATTTTTAATTTGTTGAGGTAACTCCATACTGTTTTCCACAGTGGCTGCACCAGTCTGCATTCCCACTAACAGTGCGTGAGGGTTCCCTTTTCTCTACATCCTTGCCAACACTTGCTATTTGTTGATTTATTGTTGTTAGCCATTCTGACAGGTGTGAGGTGATATTTCATTGTGGTTTTAATTTGCATTTCTCAGATGATTAGTGACATTGAATATTCACATGTTTATTGGCTATCTGTATGTCTTCTTTGGAGAAGTGTCTATTCAGTTCCTTTGCCCACTTCTTAAATGAATTGTTTGGTTTTTTACTGGTGTTGAGTTTAATAAGTTTCTTATAAATTTTTTATATTAAGACTTTATCACATGTATTGGTGAATATGGTCTCCCTATCAGAGGGTTGCCTTTTCATTTTGTTGATTGTTTCCTTCAGTTAATATTTGACAAAGGAAGCAAGAACATACAATGGAGTAAAGATAGTCTATTCAATAAATGGGGTTTAGAAAATTGGAAAGATATGTGCCAAAAAAACCCCAAAACTGGACCACTTTCTTATACCACACACAAGAATAAACTCAAAATGGATTAAAGACTTAAATGTTAGACTTGAAACTATAAAAATTCTAGAAGAAAACATAGTCAATAAAATCTCAAACATGTTACATAGCAATATTTTTTTGTGATTTATCATCTCAAGCAAGGGAAATGAAAGAAAAAATAAAGGGATTATATCAATGTAAGCTACTTTGTGGAAGAGGAAATATGCCTGGGGACAGAAATAAAGAACACAGCAATAGGAGGGAGAACCATGGAGAATTATTCCCAGGCTTTAAAATTTAATCAAAAAATATCTAAATTTTCCTGATTCCATTTTAAAATCATTATGGACCAGTAAATTCTATGTACTTTTATTACCACCCTTCTTGAACAAAAATGTTGACACCTGTTCTCTTGATTGTTCTAGCACTGTTTATGGACATGTGTGGAACAACTTCTCTCTTTAATGTTATTGATTCACCCAGAAATCTCATCCTCATTTGGATCTGATTAGATGATGAGTATTTGAATTTAGCATAGATAATTTAATGGTATGAGACTCTTGGGAGGAAGTTAGTGCATTTTTCCTGTAGGATGGAGGATATAAATCACTGGGAGCCAAAAGATGAATTGTGACATAGAAATTCTACCATGGCCCATATCCCTACATCTTGATATTCACAACCCTATTCAATTCTCTCCATTTCATTGGGGGCAAAACCTGTGAATTCTTTTAAACAGAAAATGGCTATGAAATGAGATATCATTTTCATAAGCTATTTAACCTCTCCATACCTCAGTTTCTTCATTTGTTGATTATGAGTGGTTATTGAATGGTTAAATAAATAATAATATACAAACTTTATAAGTAAAGTTTCTAGATCTTCCAAGGTACACACAATATTGTACTCAATAAAGATTAGCTGGTTCGTACACTTAAACAACATTTGTTTTATTTCTTCACCCTCCATCCGCTGGTAACCAACATTTTACTTTGTTTTTATGAGTTTGGATTTTATATATTCCACATATAAGTGATATCATACAGAGCTTATCTTTCTGTCTTATTTTGCTTTGCACAATATACTCAAGATCCATTCATGTTGTTAAAATAGGAGAAGGTTTATATTTTTCATGGCTCAATAATATTCTCACGTCTTTTCTATCCACTTAGCTGTTGATGAGGACTTAGTTTTCATGTCCTGGTTATTGTAGATAATGTTAATAATGCTGTAATAAACATGACAGTGATCATATGATAGATTTATTTTTAAGAATTTGAGGAACCTATGTATTATTTTCTATAGTGGTTGAACCAATTTATAGTTCTACTTAAACCTGAGAGAGCTAAGTGCAGTACCATGAACATAGACAGTATTTTATTATAATTATCAAACTTTTTAAGACACTCAAATTTAATGACTCCGACTAGTAAAAAGAAAGGATAATTATGTAATGTGATAGAGGATATCATAATGTTGTAAGTCAATATATTTTAATTAAAGAAAATATTAACTAGCATTGTTTTTAGATCGATGCCATTATTATTATTGTTGTTATATTTAAATAGTTTACACCTTCTTAGACATAGTAAAACACAGACAGAAAGTTGTAATAAACAGGCATATTATAATTGTCAAGAAAGAAGCATAGCTAAATTTAGCATAAGTATTCCTGTAGTGATTTGTAGTATTAGATAAAGACTTCAAAAAAGTTACTATTTATGCCAGTCTAAACTGATTATCTTCATTTAGAAATATTTTAACATAATGGATGGGTGTCCCATTGAAAGGGCGTGGAGAACTGTGGTCCATTGTTAGATATACAAAATTGTATGTGGGAAATACCTAGAAATTGTACTGGGAAGGTAATTTTTGAGAAAACTAAAGAGAAATCCTGAAATATCAGAGTCAGGGTAGGGATGATTGTTTTGTATTTAAAAAAATAATGAGGCATGTAATTTCTTTAGTTACAGCAGAAAATTCAGAGCAATATGTAAATGATTATTTCTAATAATTTGGAGGGAGAATTGGGTGTATGTGTTCTTGCACACCTTTTTATTCTAGCACTCTCATCACTATATTTTTATATGAAAGTTTCCTGTCTCTTTTGAGAAATTCAAAGTGCCAATGCTTTGTTTTCATCACTGTATCCCAAGGGGATGAGAATGTTTGGCTTTGAGGTGTCTTTTGTAAGATTAGTTAATGTTGAACAAAATTAGTATACCTTGTTAGGAGCATAACTATAAAGGACAATTCTGATGCTTTAGACCACTCTGCCTGCTAATCTGTAATAGTTTCCAGCACACTAAAAAAATACATCTGTATTATTTGAGGAAATGAAAGATGTACCAGAGAATTAGAAGATGAGAAATATGTACAAAGGACTAGTGATAATGTAAAAGACTTTACATGACCAGCTTTTATGAGTTTGGATTTTATATATTCCACATATAAGTGATATCATACAGAGCTTATCTTTCTGTCTTATTTTGCTTTGCACAATATACTCAAGATCCATTCATGTTGTTAAAATAGGAGAAGGTTTATATTTTTCATGGCTCAATAATATTCTCACGTCTTTTCTATCCACTTAGCTGTTGATGAGGACTTAGTTTTCATGTCCTGGTTATTGTAGATAATGTTAATAATGCTGTAATAAACATGACAGTGATCATATGATAGATTTATTTTTAAGAATTTGAGGAACCTATGTATTATTTTCTATAGTGGTTGAACCAATTTATAGTTCTACTTAAACCTGAGAGAGCTAAGTGCAGTACCATGAACATAGACAGTATTTTATTATAATTATCAAACTTTTTAAGACACTCAAATTTAATGACTCCTACTAGTAAAAAGAAAGGATAATTATGTAATGTGATAGAGGATATCATAATGTTGTAAGTCAATATATTTTAATTAAAGAAAAGATTAATGTAAAATGACAAGCTGTTTGTTGATGTACCTTAAGGACAGTGTTTGTTAACACTGACAGAGAAGATGGTCAATTAGATTTAACTTTAAACATACTGGATTGGGGCTCAATCTAGTGGCACACAAAATTTATAATCATAGCGAAGAGACTGAATAAGTTAAGACAACACACAAATGAATGGAAATAAATGGGATTAAACAACATGTGTCAACTCACAAAAATGTGTTAGAAGTATGATAGAGTAATTCAAAGCAGCACATGGCTATTTATTAAAAAAATTGGCATAAATGATCCAATTAACTTCCCTTTAATTTAGAAGAAAGCAGGCTTAATATTTAGTTTATCAATTTCCCAATCCATTGATTTTACCTAGTTATTTTTCTCATAGTTACTAAAATACATTCATGTTAAGTACCTTAAAGGCATTGAGTTAGAAACAGTGATTCTTTGAATGTTATGAATGATTATGTTCCAGTGGAACTAATTTATATGAACTTCCAATACCTTATTGTGTGTTACCACTATCTATCACCATTATATAAAATCATAGATAGAGATTTTATTTTTTACCAATATGACCTGCAGGCAGTATTGACTTCTTACCATTACAAACTTTCATCTTCTGCTTCATGAACTTAACTTTATTTTGTCTTTTGCTTAAATTGCCCTTGACCAATTCTCTCCATTTCACTTGACTTGAATTATCCTTATTATCAAGTATTTCACCTGAAACAACTATTTGTTTTTCTCTTTAAATCTTCATGGTTACTTCTTGCTTAGTATCAATATATTAATAATAACATGTGAGTGTGGTATTTTTAACCAGAAGTTACACTGAGTCAGACTAGAGGGTTGCTTGTCACTTGGCCATTGTGACTGTCTTATCTTTTCTTTAAATTATAAAATGACAAACCTGAGAGATGCTGACATGTGTCACTTACTATTATATAATGGTGCTCAGAAAGGCTTTGAATATTTATATTCGCTTTCAAAAATAATAACTATATGAAGTGTAAATGAAAAAAATACATTCCAAAACTGTATCAACAAAGAATACTGATTAATTGCTATTGCCAAACTATGTGTAAACATTAATATTCAATAATTTCTAATAATCACAAATAATCTCAAGGAGAAATATTAAAAGTGTTCAATGTATCTACTGTATTAAATTGTTTAAAATAAATATCCATATTTTTAATTTTTCCTCAGAAAATAATCTGTTGATAATTTGAATGAATTATCATTACATACTCATTGATTTAAATTATAACTAGTGAGATCCATAAACAAATGCCAAATAGGCAGCTGGATTATTAAAGAAAACAAAAATTCTAACCATTAATTATTTTATTAAAAAAGTGTGTGTGTGCCTGAGAGTGAGAGAAGGCAAGAAAGAGCAGCTCATGTGGCATATAGATAGCATAGTGCATATATTGTTTTCACACACCTTTAAAAAATTGGCATATATGGGATTCACCACTTAGTATAACACATACATAATTATGATAATCTATTTTCTAGGGTATCCTTCATATGTGAGTAGAATGTCTAATAAATAAGTATTCCTCAAATATATACTTTATGATTGCTCCCAAAGATTGATGGAAAAACTTTGAGGAAAAATAAACCTTGTAAATTTAATAAGTATTCAATTATATTATATTTTATATGTCACCCTTGTAACATTGAATGGACTACCATGTGGGGACTTTTAATTCCAAACTGTCTCCAAATGAACAGCCCTGAAATGAGCTATACTGGCTATTTGGGTGATTTTGAAATAAGATTATACTTCATAGAGAAACTTTATGTACTTTTAAATTAGACCACATAAGAAAATTCCCTTTCACTAACTTAGCAACTGAAATATCAAATTCTAAACAAAAAAAAATTACACTAAATTGTATTAATATACATGTTATTATTCCATTTCTTTATTCTATGCTGTGCTTGCTTTAACCTTCCCTATATCTTAATCATGGAGACTCCATAGCAAGAACATAAATATTATATGTCTAGTGGATTAAATCAATACAACATGTATGCTATTTACTAGGGATTGTAAAAGAAAGGCACTAAAAATAGTACAGAACCAAGTTCTAAGTTCAAGTTTCAGAATTTAAGATTCTATATTCTATTTCTATGCCACTATGATTATAAATAAACATGATTTGAAATAATGAAAAATAGAAATGTGTTATTACTGGGTGTTTTATGTGCTATTTATTTATGTATATACTTAATCCTTTGAATTTAAGAAGAGAAAGGTTTTATATGTATATATACTTGATTATTTTATTTTATACATATACATTTGAGAAAATTTTTCAACATTAGGTGAAAACAACTTGCAGTAGTTGAAGATTACTTCAACTGTGTTGGTTGAAATACAAGTGTTGGTTGCATGTTTGTTTGAAAAGAAAATATTTCCAAATTGAATTAAAATCTGTAAATTTAAAATTGGTTGTGTAATGAATCTTCCCCAGGTTCAGTTTATATAAAAATTCTTTTGTTTTAAAAAAAGACAGTGCCTGTTTCATACATTTTTAAACAAATAATATAGTACTTGAATTTATTTTAATTTTTGTTTTTTAATTTTATTTATTCATTTTAGAGAGGAGAGAGAAAGGGAGAGAGAGAGACAGAGAGAGAAGGTGGGGAGGAGCTGGAAGCATCAACTCCCATATGTGCCTTGGCCAGGCAAGCCCAGGGTTTCAAACTGGCGACCTCAGCAATTGAATTTATTTTTAAGTAGATATTTTATTGGTACAGTATATTATTAAACAAAAAATAAGATTTAAGAAAAACTATCCAATGACTTCACAATAATGTTTTCTATTTCATTCATTATTTAAAAAAAATTATATACCATAGTATGACAATTTTAACAATATGTAATTTGGAGTTTTGTTATTTTGAATTGAAAAAAGCAATAGTAGTTGTAAAATTGTGACTGAAAATGGCAGGGTTATAACAAGTTTACTTAACCTTAATATTTTTTTTAACAAAGGTATGATAAAAATAGATTTTTTGGATGGTGGTATGGAAAGTGTGCCTTAGTTTAGTTTTGACATGGGGAGAAAAGAACACTGACCTGACATCTCTTGAGTAGAAAGTCAATACACCTAATACAAAAAAAAAGAATGTAACTGAGGTTAAGGGGAAAATATGGTAATATTCTAACCTAAAAGAGGTGAAGTTAATTCCCGTTGGGGAGAAAGGAATTATGATAAGAGAAGAAGTGGGGGCAGAAGATATTTCTAAAATTATTTAATTCTTTAAAATGTATTTGCATTGCTGATAATTTTTAATTGAATAATAGATAAAAAAGAAATGTATTCTTAATACAGGCAGCTTTCTAAATAATAATTTGAGACTATCACAGAAATATTTAAAAATTATAAATTATAGTCATAAATTTAAAACTTTATAAAGCATAGAAGTGTAGAATGATTAATAAACACAGTATTTGATAGTTATTGTTTAAGTGTTTTATTTTAGATTACTCTAATGATAATGTCAAATAATATATCATTTTCCACATATAAATGTCAGGCAGATGCCAGTTCAAATTTGTATTCAAATCTTCTCTTTGAAGTTCTAAGTTTCCTTTACAATATGTGTAGTTATCAGCAGTAAACTAAAACTGCTTCAAAATATATATATTTTAAAAAGATCACATTACATAATAACAATTCAAATGATGTCTTATAGCCCAGGAGCACGCATTGCATCAATAATATAATAACACGATCGTTTAAGACAAATTGTATTAAATATTACAGTGTGAAGCTTGTGTGTCATCATTTACCAAGTCTGGAATTAATAGATATTATTATTGACATCATAAATCTTACATTTTAAAAAGTAAAATAGCAAAACTTATGCAGTGTGTGTCTTTCCTCAGGATTCTGGTTAATATAATTAAACTGCCACAGTTTAGATTCCTTGGTGGTAGGTATAATTTCTCATGGGCAGCAGGACAGCTAGGCTGCTCATTCAATAATATTAAATTTAATTGAATAATTGCACAAATTATGTTGAATGCTAAATATGGAGAGAAAAACAAATAAACCATGGATTTTAATATAGTATGAATGATGACAAAGAGATACTGATGAAAATGTTTTTCAAAATTGCATTATTCTTACCGTCTTTTAATTTATTTTGAAAATCTCTGATAAAAATTTTTAATAATTAATTGTTTGTTAAAGTTGTTATGCAGTTTCACTTTGTTTACATCAATGAGATATAATATCTTAGCACACAGAAGGGAAAAATCTGTTCTCTAATATATAATATCCTAACTAACCCTAATGCTGTCACTCTCGGGCCTCCTCAATCTTCCTAAAGGACAGGCATTCTCACATAATTTCGCTCCTTAAAACCTTTGAGTATGTCTTGTTATTTCTACTTTGAAGTCCAAATGTGTTGGGTGTTGCTTGTGGTTTTTCCATCACTGAACAAGTTTGAACACTTGACTTTTGTGTTTCAATTGTCGTGGGAAGCTGAGTGATGACTGCAGTTGGTCTTTGCCATCTCTATATCTTGGCTTTCCCGCTGCTTCAATGTAAAAGGGCATTTGTGCTTTTTTGTTATCATTCCATCCCCTTTAAAAAGGTACATATTCTTCATCAATTAAACTTATTTGTTGGACCATTATTGCTCTAACTCTTGGTTACAACTGGCCACTCCTTCCCTTGACCATATATCTCTTTTACCCTTTTCAGATATTTATATTAGCTACAATATTGTATTGCATTGTGTAGTATCTGATTTCTGCAATAATCCCAGTAAGCTATAGACTCTACATGATTCATTTTTGTACCCTTGGTACTAATACAGAAAGGTGCAAAATAAATGCTTGATGAACAATGAACAACCAAAATAATAATGTAAAAGTAAGAAACCAGTCTTTATAAGAGTGTTATCTGATGAACTGATATATATTTGAAAACTAATTGCTAACAGTAAGTTAGCCACCTTTATTGTCAATGAGGAATTGAGAAGCTAAAACCTGGAAACTCAAAGTCACACCAAAAATGTGGGGGATAGTCTGAGTTAATACGTTTTTCTCATATCTTTTGGTAGTAAAAACCAAAAAAGTAATATTAATGTATGATTCAGACTTGTAAAATGGATTTTTAAATTCTATTAATACTGTTATGCTCAGTAAATGAATATATTTGCTATTTATTGAAGAAGACCACAAAAAAATAACAAACAAAATGCTAGTTGAATATAGGTTATAAATGTAAGTAGAGAAAATATAGTGGGTCAATTATTTTCATACTTTAGGCCATATAAATATGCCTACTTCTCAGGAAGTATATTTTACTTATTCTATGCAATTTATGTCAACATAAACATTACTGTACATTCCCACATGGTCTGATTATATATGAGTACAAAATTATAAAAGAATATCTCTGAACATTTGCTACCTAAGATCATTCTTTTATTGTTAACTATCACTGAAAATAAACCCATTATGTGGTAAAATAGATTTTAGAACCTTTGTGATAATTAATACTTTTGGAATAATTTGGATTTTCAAGTAATGATGCCAATTTGTTGGTTTTTACTTTCTTAGATTTAATTCTCTATTATCATTTTAGATTCTGAGTGGTGTCATTATAACAACCATTAAAAGATCCTAGCAACAGCTTCTCTTAATTATGAAGAGGTATGAGGCAAGTACAACACCTTCTGAGAAGTTGGCTATCTTGGATAATGTTATCATACCTCAAGACAGAAATTTTCCACTGCCACTAGCAGAAATCAAGAGAACAAACATCTGCTTTATTTTTAACTATCAGTCACCATGCCCAGTCTTCTTTCTCATAAACTAATGGTCTAATTCACACTCTTACTGACCCTTCAACATTAGTAGTAATTTTAGGAATTGACAAATTGTTTCATTCTCATGTATATTGGAAGCTTCCTTTCTTCATTTTTTCCAGTAATCTCATCTCACTTTACAAGGACCTCTGCCATTTACACAACAAATTCTGAGTTTAGTAGTGCACCAGTTCCTGAGGCAATTCTCACTAAGGCAACAAGATTATCCACAGAAGTGGCCTCTGAGTCAGAAGCTGTGAGATGGATTTAGCACCCTTTCTTACTGTGTGATCTGAGAACAGTCACCTAACATATTGAAGTTTGGATACACTTCAATCATCCATATAAACAAAGAAAGAAACAAAAAAACACTAAAATAGAAGAATAAGATTATCAACTCCTTTAAAGTGTCCACATCTTTTCTTTTTTCTTATCCCATTCTAGATCAGAGAAGGCACATCATTAATTGTTAAAATTGATACATTCCTATTTTCACTGCACAATGATTAAATCACTATAAACAGGTAATACTATATTCTGCAACATCAGATGATATATTTTACCATAGGAGGGGTATTTTGAGGTTTTCTGGTAAAAAACTATATAAATTATGGATCTTTTCTTTTTATTTCATAAGTATACAATTATTCTTAGAGATATATATGTATCATTCATTGTGGCATTTTAATTCCCAAAATTTATTTAATCCTGATTTCTTCATGCTTTGCTTTATCTGTTATATGTAGCTTTCAAACAAACTTAACTAGCTTAACATATGATCATTTTATTTTATCTCGTGGTTCCATGAGGTGTTGGCTGGATGACTCTTCAGCTTTGTATGTTGTTGATGGAGTCACCCAACAGTATTTAGCTGTGACTGATTATATTCACATGCCTGGCATTTTGGCAAGGATGGCTTGAAATTGGGGTCCTCTGTATCACTCTTACTGTCCATGTAGTCTTAGTTTTCTCCACATAGTTTCTGGAGCAGAGCAGCTGAACTTCATAAATGAGGACTCAGTTGCAAGAGCATGAGGCAGAGCTGCTGATTCTGTTTATTCTATTCATCAAAGCTGTCACAGGATCAAAGACAGAGGAAGTAGCCCAACTGCTCAATGGGGAGCATGTCAAAGGATCTGTGGCCATTTTTAATTACCACATACATCTTTCTTATCTTTCTTGACTTCTACAGAAAAATTAAGTCAACTTCTAATACCTTTTCTTTTGCAAAAATATTTAAACTTGAGAGCCTGACCTGTGGTGGCGCAGTGGATAAAGTGTCGACCTGGAAATGCTGAGGTCGCCGGTTTGAAACCCTGCATTTGCCCGGTCAAGGCACATGTGGGAGTTGATGCTTCCTGTTCCTCCCCCCTTCTCTCTTTCTTTCCCCTTTCTCTCTAAAAATTAATAAATAAAATCTAAAATAATATTTAAACTTGAAATTTTGCATTAAAATTATTGAAAGCTAGAAAATTAAAACCTATTTTTTTATTTTTACATGAATTTATTTTGGTTGTGACTCTGTTACAATAATATTCATCACCATTAATTTAGTTTATCTGCTTGGCCACCCATATGTTTATTTCTTATGCTCCATAAACAGCACTCTAGTATTTAGCATCTGTCAAATTAAGTGATATACCATTATAGTAGATATTATCAGTTAGAGATGTTCAAATTGCTTTTCTCCAAGCAGGAACCTCTTAACATGCATTCAAAGTGTGTGTGTGTGTGTGTGTGTGTGTGTGTGTGTGATATGTGTCAACAAAAGCATATGTGTTTCTTGATTTATTTTTCTCACTTATAGCCATATGCTTTACACTTCTAATTTCTTAAATTACCATTCACGTGGCATGCTAATATGATATTATATCTATTACTAAAACAAATTCTGTTATTTGTTTAATCCTTGAGTCCAGACCAAATATTTTACTATTCTCTACTCTTCAGTAACAAATTTTTCTGAATACCTCTCACATTGTTCATACACATAATTCAAGGTGACACAACTGTGTACATTACTGTTCCAAAGTCTCATTAGTGTTATAATTATATATGCATAATGTACAAATTATCTGCTGAAAATGGAAAATAAATAGCTATTACTTAGTGTATACTGTGTACCAGAATTAGTGCTAGGAATTTAATATTTCACAGTCACTATGAGTCTATAAATTAAAATTGTTCAGTTACCATGTTCTAATTAAATAAACTAAACCATAAAGAGATTTATTTACCTAATTGCCAGATGTGTCTGTTTCTTCTCATGATCATTTACCTGGCTATTTGGAAGACAGTCACAAAATACTTTTTTATTGTTTTGTTGCAATCCATATTCAGCTACTCATTCAATTAAATAACTTAATTGTGGAAGAAACAGTATGTGAGGGACTTAAGTTTATTTCACTACCCATGTGGCTACTTAAAAATTAAGAATTCCCGTACAATAGAATAAGAAGGGAATAGATATTAATGTATAACTAGTTGCCTATAACACAGAAATGTTGAAAGTAGAAGTATAATTTTGAAAAATATACACACAAGCAAACCTAAAGAACCATGAAGGAAGAGAAGACCAACTGAATTCAGTCCAATATGCCAATAATTTGTATAATATGTTCATCCAAGTCAAGCAAGTTTGAGAACTTTTAGATGACTTTAACTTGTTGTTTCTTTAGCTGACCTAGGTCAAAGTACTTAATAACATATACACTTGTAAATACATATCCTATTAACTGGTCAGTATTGTTACAGAAGGAAGCATGGGTTAAGACAAGGTACTGGCTCTAATTTTTATGTCTTGTTTGAAGTTTGCATGAAATTTAGCAATCTAGGATTGGATTATGGTCTAGATGACTTTCAGTGTCCTTACAATGACTTAGAATTGTAGGATCCACTGATATGAAGAACTACAAGAGACGTTAAATGGACATTGTTTGAGATGGTTTCTGCAGATACAACACAGATGCTATTCAACACACATACCCAGTTAAAGAGGATGTAGGTCAAGAACAGTACTCAAAGGAAGATACCATCAAAACAGACTGCACACTCAAAACAAAAGTCCTGATTGAAATTTCTATCAGGTCAGTATATGCTTGATTTATTATAGGGTTAACTTCAGGAATTGAAATTTGATTTCTGGTCCCTGAGGAAAGGTTGAAGTATATCTCTATGAGTAATACAGGAGAAAAGAAGATTCACAGACTGTAATATTGGGATTAAATAATTATTCTGCAGGATTTAGCTAAGAACTTGGGGTGAATGGAAGTAAAACCAGAGACAGGAATATTTACCAAATTCTAGCAAATAAAGTTCAGCATGTTTTTCTTCTTGGCAGTGAGAGGAAAGAAACAGTAGTTAACTTAGCTAGAGTAAGAGCTGTAGGACTAAGAAAAGAAGTATATTAGAAAGGAAATCCTCAGCATTAATTTACAGAAAGTATGATTCTAGGAGCATGAGTAAGGTACAAATGATTGGTACAAATATCCACCTATCATCTTTCACTTTTTCTGCCATATGTGTTTTGTTCTTATTGTCTCCTATTCATCCTATTGACATGGGAGGCATTCCTCACACTTAACAGAACGAGATGTCCTAACACATGACATTCCATCATGGACAAATGAGAATGGCAGCAGTTGACTAGTCACATATGCTCACAGACCAGGTCCACATGCTGCTTCCTTCAGGAACACAGAGAACAAGGAAGTTTATGGGAGGCATCTTTGTAGTAACAAGAGGGAGAGGTATATCTGGTTCTTACAAAAATGTGATTGGCTTGTTGAAATAATTCTAGGGAATTTTTTGTTGGTGTTCCTAGTTTTCAGAAGTGGCCTTTTCCTAACCAGTTTGCTGCTAATTAACACAATAATATTGAGCAGCCCCAAATCCATTTTTATATTCTTTTATATGAGTTTTCCCAGAAACATGCCAAATATTTCCAAAGCTAATAAATACTGCACATATTAAGTTTACATAAGAACAAATTATTCCACTGTTAATAACTATTATTCAACCATGTCTACTGTGAAACAAATGACTTCAATGTTCAGTATCTAAAAATAAGTATGTATTTAATCTTCAGTCATGAGCTATGGGTATTTGGCTTGGCTAGACTATCCTTCGGGTTCTAGGCTACTAGTTCTGAGCTCTGCATTCAGGTCTGCCCCACACAGCTTTCACCCTCATTGGGCCAGCAATTATTGCAGCACTATGTTCTTCCAACAGAGAATGGCATGAGCACAACCAGGCAAGTGAAAACTCATGATGCCTCTGGAGATCTTGGCTGGCAAACAGTCACATTGTCACTTTTTCCCACAGTCAATTGACCAAACAAACCACATTGACAATATCTTTATCAAGGGGACAGAACTACACATCCACCAGCAGTTAGAAGAACTGTAATTTACACGAAAAAGCTATGCATGTTGAATTCTAATGCATGGAAGGTACAAAGAATAACAAGTAATTCAATACACTACCATCATTCTGCACATTAATTAGAATTTTTATTTTTATTTTTACCGGAGAACTAGGTTCCTGCCACACAGAGTAATATGTGCATGCCTAAGAGCATGGAGGAAATTGGATTTTAATCCTAAAAAAGACTGTAAGAAGAACAAAGGGTGACAGTCTCATAAAATAGATAATGTGTATGGGGGGAAAGGAAATAGACTCAAGAAACTGTGTTTAAATTGAGGAAACTAGTACTTTCAAATAAAAACATGAACAGTAATTTTTGTCTATTGTCTGCCTTTCATTATCTTTTGTGTAAAAGATAATGAAACCTTGTTTACAATATTGCTTCCCTAGGATTTGGGGCTGCTCAATATTATCGCAGAGCAGTGTTTTCATTCTTGGCACTACTGACATTCCCTGTTCTACTCTCATCTCTCCTTCAACTTCCTCATGCTTCCTTGTGGTGGGAGGACTAATGTTTAACAACATTCCTGGCCTTTATTCACTAGATGATAGAGGTACCCTTTAGTCTGATAATAAAGATTATCTCAGAATATTGTCAATTGCCTTTTGGAGGGCAAACAGGATGATCCAGTATAAATAAATTATATACTTATAATTATAAAACAAATATATCCATGTATTTATATATCTCAAAGCTATATATACACACATGCATACATATATATGTATACACATGAGGTTATGCACATATTTTTATGTATATATATAAACACATCAGGCACATATACACATATATAACATTTATGTATGCATGCTGAACTAAAAGTTTGTCATTAGTATTGGTTTTTGTAATGACAGTGATGTTACTTTGCTGCTATTAAGGAGTTATTAAGAGTCAAAAGAAGATAATGATAAATAGCAGGAAATATTTCTTTTAGAAAATAATATTCAGAAAATACAAGCTTGACATTGGTTAATCATGGGTAATAAATTTGAAGTATTCAAATATGTTTCCAAAATAGGGAGTGATAGAATTAAAATATCTAAAAGTTATTAATTTTTTCCATTATCTATACTATAATCATCAAAAGAGAAAAATAAGTATTATAAATTAAATATAACAGAGACATATTATAAGCATTCAATAAATCACTTATTTCTAAGGAGTGAAGGCTTCAGATAAGTTACTGCTTTTGAAATATATGAATACATACTTTTAGAATAATTCTTTAATAGGTGCATTAAAAATAAGTTTATGGGAAACACCCCACATATTACTAAATGAATTTTAAAATCCACATGTGAAGGAACTGGTTGGAGAGAATGTAAATTAAAAATAAGAATATGCCTTAAGCTTTATCAAACATAACAGTAGTTAGAGACTATCATATATTAAATACTCTATTAAATGCTAAAATTTATTAATGAATATCTCTATATTAGTCAGGGTTCTCTAGACAAAAAGAATCAGTATTTCTTACAATAGAAAGAGATCTGTTATAAGGAAATGGCTCACACAATTATAGCCACTGAATTCTCAGGATTTGCACTTGGCTAGCTCGAGACTCAGGAGAGCTGATGGTGT
Organism: Saccopteryx bilineata; assembly: GCF_036850765.1. Lineage (NCBI taxonomy): Eukaryota > Metazoa > Chordata > Mammalia > Chiroptera > Emballonuridae > Saccopteryx > Saccopteryx bilineata. Next base: position 280,898,195 of record NC_089490.1, on the reverse strand, counting down.
GGTTCCAGTGAGTCAGCAAGAACCAGGAGAGCCAACGCTCTACATCTGTCCAAAGGCCTTAAGAAATAATTGAAGTAACAAAATCATTCTATCTTTATGATATGTTTACATTTGTTCCACTTTTAAAAATAACATGACATTTTGCGAACAATGCTAATGAATTAAGCCTTTGCACCTGTATACATACTACTTGTCAGGGAAAAATAAATGTGTACCCTGAGGTTGTCTGCAATAATAAATGCCGTATTTACAAATTATGCTGTCTCAAAAATATGCTAAACAGTCTTCCAGAATTGCATGTCACAGTGACCAGCTTTTCAATTATCAAGTTTTATTTTTACAAAATCATAATTCAAAGAAAATATTTGTACCTGTCTAGCCTGCCATTCATCATGCAGGTGACAGCAGATATGCCCATTTTTAATGCAAGGTGGTTAATGTCTCGGTAAGCCCACAATGTGACATGAGCCCTCTCACATCTACAAGGTAATGGTAAAGTATGCCGACGGATGATTGGCAAAGGAAAGCAGCTCTTTTGAAAACAGGTGTTTTATATATATATATAAATATAAAATATATCTGTATATATTTATATATATAGAAAAAATATTAAAATTATATTCAATTATTTTAGATTTAATTTCTCAACTCAACATTTTGCAAACTATACTTGTGCATTTTCAAGCATTGCAAAATCTCAGATAAAATGCTATTAATGAAGTACAATGTTCAGATTTAATATGTATATACAATAAGTCTCCTTCCACAGGTCAAGGCAATATTAATAAACATTACACAGAAGCAATGGTTTGTGAATGTTGAAAATGTTTAAATATACATTTCTGAATATATCATTTATTTTTTATTTGATATTAAGTGTTATGTAACTATACGACACAGTTTGGGTTAGTTCTTAAGAATTTGATGAAAATAATATGTATATAATAAAAAAAACTTTAAAGGCTAATTTGGGGTTATAGGGAAAAAAGGCAAATGAGATGGTTACACAACAATATAACTATACTTAAAATAAAAAAATGGTTAAGATGGCACAATTAAAATTTGCTTTTAAAAAAATTATTTATTGATTGATTTTAATGAGAGAGGAAGGGAGAGAGAGAGAGAGACAGAAACGTTGATGTGTTTCTGTATGTGTCCTGACTGGGGATCAAACCAGCAACCTCTGTGCTTTGGGACAATGCTAACCAATTAAGCTATTTGCCCAGGGCAATAAAAATTTTCTTTTCTTTTTTGGTAAATATATTGCGGGTAATTTTGGTTAATAAGATTATATAGATTTCAACTGTACAATTCTATGATAATGAGCTATATAGAGAGCATTGGGTGCCCAGCACCCAAAGTCAAATTATTTTCTGTCACCACATGTTTTACTGTCCCATTCCCTTTTCTCCAACCACACTGTTGTCAGTGTCATGACTTTTCATTTGTTTGTTTTTCTTGTTTATTCATTTGTTGCTTTCAGTTTTATATCCACATATGTGTGAAAAAAATTTTTTTTAGGAGGAGAGACAGAGGCAGAGAGAAAGAAGAGGGAAACCAGACAGAAGAGGAGAAGAAATATGACTACAGGTGCTGAGGGGAGAGTCCTTATCAAGAAAGGTTGAGAAGTCAGGTCCACAGACCTAATCACACCCCTGGAATGCAGAGAGGAGGTTAGACTGCTACCCCACACAACCAACTGAATTACCCTGCCACACCCTTAACAGTGACAACTTTAGCCATCAGAAAATGCTATAGTAGCTGCTCTCCTGGTCTTGAATTCCTCAGAGACAATACCAAATTAGTGAAATAAGAAGAATCTGTTTATAACTAGATTATTGTCTATAATAAAATAAAATTGATTAATCCAGACTTCTACATTATTATAAATCATACAGATTAATAGTTCATTCCTACTAAATCTTTAAGAGAGTATTAGTCTAAAAATTATTTTAAGTGATGTCAATTTTGTAGACTTCTTAGAACTGAAACTGAAACTGGTCCAATTAGAAATGTGCAAATCCAGTTAAGACCACTTTTGACATTGCCAAATATCATTTATTGTAAAAAGTAAAAAATTGAATTAAATATAATACAATATGCTGAATTCATTTATGTAGCAATCTCTAGATATATTCAGAAAGAGTGACTAAGTAGTATTGTAAATTGCAAGTCTAAGCTTTTAGCAATACTGTTGCTGACATTGGGGTGGGGAGGCGGGGAAGGCCATGAAGACAAGACATGATTGAGATTGGGCAATTTTCGTGTCAAAAGCATATTGAGAGGATTCCAAATTTCTAAAGAAATATCAGGCTTTCCATATTATGATTTACAAAACATAACTAATGAAACCATGGAAGGAAACCAGAAAAACTAAAGGCAACATTTTTTAAATGAATTGATGCCATATGAACTATCAGAATATATACTGGATCAGTTTCATTATTACTGTATGTTTTATTATAGGCATCTTATAGAATCTCTTAGCATTTCTTCAGAAAAGTGGAGACATATTTTTATTTATTTTCAAATACATTATAATAACATTACTTCATATAGCCTTTATTTTCATTAAATATATATTATTAAATCACAATAATTATCATTTGAAATTTATGTATGTGGATATATTTAAGTACTTATAGAAGTTATTTTTCATAATGGCTCAGAACTTAAAACAGCTGAAATTTTTACATGGATTGTAAAAATGGATAAATTAAATTATGATATAGGATTACAATAAGATCTTACTTATGAGTAAAATGAATGAATTAGAAATATATGGATGTCATAGAAATGGCGCCGTGAGGACACGGACTGAAAAATCTCCCCAAAATTTCAACAAGTTCAACAACCAGAGAAAGAAAAACCTATTCTTGGAGCATCCGAGAGTTTCAACACCTGAAGACGAAGTGCTATCAACAAGACCACCCTCGGATGCCATTAAGAAAAAAGAAATCAAATATCATGGATACAAAAGAAAGAGAAGTAACACAGATAGATGTGGAAAAATCTATGGAGAAAAAATTTAATATATTGGAAACCTTGGAGCTAAATGACAGAGAATTTATAATAGAAATCCTAAAAATACTCAGAGATACACAAAAAAAACACAGAAAGGCAATTTAGGGAGCTCAGAAAACAACTCAATGAACACAAAGAATACATTAGCAAGGAAATTGAAACTATAAAAACAAATCAAACAGAAATGAAAAACTGAATTCATGAACTGAAAAATAAAGTAACAAGCTTAGCTTACAGAACAGGCCAGATAGAAGATAAGATTAGTGACATAGAAGAAAAGCAACTTGAGGCACAACAGAGAGAAGAAAAGAGAGACTCAAAAATTTAAAAAAATGAGAAAGTCCTACAGGAATTGTCTGACTCCATCAAAAAGAATAACATAAGAATAATAGGTATATCAGAGGGAGAAGAGAGAGAAAATGGAATGGAAAATTTATTCAAACAAATAATAAATGAGAACTTCCCAAACCTGTGGAAAGAACTAACGCCTCAAATTCAAGAAGCAAACAGAACACCAAGTTTTCTTAACCACAACAAACCTACTCCAAGGCACATCATAATGAAAATGGCACAAACCAACGACAAAGAAAAAATTCTCAAGGCAGCCAGGGAAAAGAAGAATACAATGTATAAAGGAAGGCCTATTCGATTATCATCAGATTTTTCAGCAGAAACTTTACAAGCTAGAAAAGAGTGGACCCCAATATTTAAAGCCCTGAAAGAGAGGAACTTTCAGCCAAGAATACTATACCCATCAAAGTTATCCTTCAAGTACGAAGGAGAAATAAAAACATTCACAAATACAGAAGAGATGAGGGAATTTATCATCAGAAAATCCCCACTCCAGGAAATACTAAAGGGGGTTTTCCAACCAGATCCAAAGAACAAAACAAAACAAAACCACAAGTAAAAGCTCCACCAAGAACACAATAAAACCAAATTTAAACTGTGACAACAAAAGCAAAAAAAAAGGGGGAGAGGACAGAGATTAACAGTAGCAAAAGACAATGAAGTGCAGAAACACTCGCAAGATAGGGTACTACAAAGAATATGGTAGGTACCCTTTTCATTACTTAATGCTTACCACCCTTGAAAAAACCACCACAAAAGCACATGACTTAAAAAAGGTAGCAACAGAGGAAAGAAGTATGGCATACAAACAAACAAAACAAATGATAGAAAAACAAAAGAGAAGAATCAAACAAGATACAAAACTAACAGAAAGCAATTTATAAAATAGCAATAGGGAATCCACAAGTGTCAATAATTACACTGAACATAAATGAATTAAACTCACCAATAAAAAGACACAGAGTAGCAGAATGGATTAAAAAAGAAAATCCAACTGTATGCTGCCTACAAGAAACACATCTAAGCAACAAGGATAAAAACAAATTCAAAGTGAAAGCGTGGAAAACAATACTCCAAGCAAATAACATCCAAAAAAAAGCAGGTGTAGCAATACTCATATCTAATAATGCTGACTACAAGACAGTAAAAGTACTCAGAGACAAAAATGGTCATTCCATAATGATTAAGGGGATGCTGAATCAAGAAGACATAACAATCCTTAATATATATGCACCAAACCAGAAGCACCAAAATATATAAGACAGCTATTTATTGACCTAAAAACAAAAACTGACAAAAATACAATCATACTTGGAGACCTCAATACACCACTGACGGCTCTCGATCGATCATCGAAACAGAAAATCAATAAAGATATAGTGGCCTTAAACAAAACACTAGAGCACCTGGATATGATAGATATCTACAGGACACTTCATCCCAAAGCAAAAGAGTATACATTTTTCTCTAGTGTACATGGAACATTCTCAAGAATTGACCATATGTTGGGCCATAAAAATAATATCAGCAAATTCAGAAAAATTGAAATTGAACCAAGCATATTTTCTGATCAAAAGCCTTGAAACTAGAATTCAACTGCAAAAAAGAGGAAAAAAACCCGGAAAAATGTGGAAACTAAACAACGTACTTTTAAAAAATGAATGGGTCAAAGAAGAAATAAGTGCAGAGATCAACAGATATACACAGACAAATGAAAATGACAATACAACATATCAGAATCTATGGGATGCAGCAAAAGCAGTGATAAGAGGGAAGTTCATATCACTTCAGGCATATATGAACAAACAAGAGAGAGCCCAAGTGAACCACTTAACTTCACACCTTAAGCAACTGGAAAAAGAAGAACAAAAACAACCCAAAACCAGCCGAAGAAAGGAGATAATAAAAATCAGAGCAGAAATAAATGAAATAGAGAACAAAAAAAGTATAGAAAAAATTAATAGAACAAGGAGCTGGTTCTTTGAAAAGATCAACAAAATGGACAAACCCCTGGCAAGACCAAGGAAAAAAGAGAAAGAACTCATATAAACAAAATCCAAAATGAAAGAGGAGAAATCACCATGGACATCATAGATATACAAAGAATTATTGTAGATTACTATGAAAAACTTTATGCCACTAAATTCAACAATCTAGAAGAAATGGATAAATTCCTAGAACAATACAACCTTCCTAGACTGAGTCAAGAAGAAGCAGAAAGCCTAAACAAACCTATTATTAGAGAAGAAATAGAAAAAACCATTAAAAACCTCCCAAAAAATAAAAGTCCAGGCCCAGACGGCTATACTAGTGAATTCTATTAAACATTCAAAGAAGACTTGGTCCCTATTCTACAGAAGGAATTCCAAAAAATTAAAGAAGAAGCAATACTTCCAAACACATTTTATGAGGCCAACATAACCCTCATACCGAAACCAAGCAAGGATGGCACAAAAAAAGAAAACTAAAGACCAATATCTCTAATGAATACAGATGCTAAAATACTAAACAAAATACTGGCAAATCGAATACAACAACATATTAAAAAAATAATACATCATGATCAAGTGGGATTCATCCCAGAATCTCAAGAATGGCTCAATATATGTAAAACGGTTAACGTAATACACTACATCAAGAAAACAAAGAACAAAAACCACATGATCTTGTCAATAGATGCAGAAAAGGCATTCAATAAAATAGAACACAACTTTATGATTAAGACACTCAACAAAATGGGTATAGAAGAAAAATATCTCAATATGATAAAGGCCATATATGATAAACCATCAGCCAACATCATATTAAATGGCATAAAACTGAGGACTTTCCACCTTAAATCAGGAACAAGACAGGTTTGTCCACTCTCTCCACTCTTATTTAAAGTGGTGCTAGAAGTTCTGGCCAGAGCAATCAGACAAGTGAAAGAAATAAAAGGCATCCATATCGGAAAAGAAGAAGTAAATGTATCACTTTTTGCAAATGATATGAACCTATACATCAAAAACCCGAAAAACTCCACAAAAAGATTACTAGAAACAATAAACCAATACAGTAAGGTTGCAGGATACAAAATTAACATACAAAAATCCATAGCCTTTCTCTATGCCAACAATGAAATATTAGAAAACGAACTCAAAAAAATTATCCCCTTCAGAATTGCAACAAAAAAAATAAAATACCTAGGAATAAACATAACAAAGAATGTAAAGGACCTATATAACAAAAACTACAAAGCATTGTTAAGGGAAATCGAAAAAGATACAATGAGATGGAAAAATATTCCTTGTTCGTGGGTAGGAAGAATAAATATAATCAAAATGGCTATATTACCCAAAGCAATATATAAATTTAATGCAATTCCCATCAAAATTCCTATGACATTCTTTAACAAAATGGAACAAAAATTCATCAGATTTATACGGAACTATATAAAACCCCAATTAGCCAAAGCAATCCTAAGGAAAAAGAATGAAGCTGGGGGCATTACAATACCTGACTTCAAACTATATTATAGGCCACGATAATCAAAACAGCATGGTATTGGCAGAAAAATAGACACTCAGCCCAATGGAACAGAATAGAAAGTCCAGAAATAAAACCACATATATATGGTCAAATAATTTTTGATAAAGGGGCCAACAACACACAATGGAGAAAAGAAAGCCTCTTCAACAGATGGTGCTGGGAAAACTGGAAAGCCACATGCAAAAGAATGAAACTCGACTACAGCCTGTCCCCTTGTATGAAAATTAATTCAAAATGGATCAAAGACCTAAATATAAGACCTGAAACAATAAAGTACATAGAAGAAGACATAGGTACTCAACTCATGGACCTTGGTTTTAAAGAGCATTTTATGAATTTGACCTCAAAGGCAAGAGAAGTGAAGGCAAAAATTAATGAATGGGACTACATCAGACTAAGAAGTTTTTGCTCAGCAAGAGAAATTGATAACAAAATAAACAGACAGCCAACTAAATGGGAAGTGATATTTTCAAACAACAGCTCAGATAAGGGCCTAATATCCAAAATATACAAAGAACTCATAAAACTCAACAACAAACAAACAAACAATCCAATAAAAAAATGGGAAGAGGACATGAACAGACACTTCTCCCAGGAAGAAATACCAATGGCTAACAGATATATGAAGAGATGCTCATCTTCATTAGTTATTAGAGAAATGCAAATCAAAACTACAATGCAATACCACCTCACACCTGTTAGATTAGCTATTATTAACAAGACAGGTAATAGTAAATGCTGGAGAGGCTGAGGAGAAAAAGGAACCCTCATTCACTGTTGGTGAGAATGTAAAGTAGTACTACCATTATGGAAGAAAATATGGTGGTTCCTCAAAAAACTGAAAATAGAACTACTTTATGACCCAGCAATCCCTCTACTGGGTATATACCCCCAAAACTCAGAAACATTGATACGTAAAGACACATGTAGCCCCATGTTCATTGCAGCATTGTTTACAGTGGCCAAAACATGGAAACAACCAAAAAACCCTTCAATAGAAGACTGGATAAAGAAGATGTGGCACATATACACTGTGGAATACTACTCAGCCAAAAGAAATGATGACATTGGATCATTTACAACAAAATGATGGGATCTTGATAACATTATACGGAGTGAAATTAATTAGTAAATCAGAAAAAAATAAGAACTACATGATTCCATACATTGGTGGGACATAAAAACAAGACTAAGAGACATGGACAAGAGTGTGGTGGTTCCTGGGGGTGGAGGGAGGGGGGCGCAGGAGGGAAGGAGGAGAGGGAGAGGGAGAGAGGGAGGGGCACAAAGAAAACTAGATAAAAGGTGATGGAGGACATTCTGACTTTGGGTGATGGGTATGCAACATAAGTGAATGACAAGATAATCTGGACATGTTTTCTTTGAATATATGTACCCTGATTTATTGATGTCACCCCATTAACATTAATAAAAATTTATAAAAAAATAAGAAATATATAAATCAAAGATTAATCTTAAAAACATCTTTTTGAGGAAAATAAGGCAGTCACTGAAAAGAAAATACAGTATAATTCCACTTATATAATGTTTGATAAAAGACAAAAATAATCAATGATTATAGAAATCAAATTATTGGTTACTTAGGGTTGATGTGAAGATGACTACAAAACTCATGAGAGAACTTGATGGATAAAGGAAATTTTGTATATATTGATTGAGAAGGTAATTACTTGAGTGTAGAGATCTGTTAAAAATCTTTGAATTGTACACTTAAATGTGTACTTTTTATTGCTGACTAGTATTCCATTGTATATATATACCACATCTTCTTTATCTAATCCTTTATTATCTTAGCCATAAGAAATGATGACATAGTATTATTTACAACAACATGGATGGACCTTGATAACATTATACTGAGTGAAATAAAATAAATCAGAGAAAGCTAAGAACTATATGATTCCATTCATAGATGGAGCACAAAGTTGAGACTCATGGACACAGACAGGGGTGCTATAGTTTCCAGAGGGAAGGGAGGGGAGTAGAGGGAGGGGGATGGAGGAAGGGGAGAGGCTTAAAGAGAAACAAAATATAGGGTGACAGATGATTTGATTTTGGATAATGAGTATACAACATAATCGACTGTCCAAATGAAGTGGAGATGTTTTCTCTAAATCTATGTACTCTGATTGACCAATGTCACCCTGTTAAATTTAATTGTCTAAATAAAAAGAGTGTACTTTTTATTTAAATAAATTATACTTCAATTGGTTGATTTAGAGAAACATTGACAAAATCAAATGTTTTCAAAGATGTGGAACAACTAAACAGCTTATACATGCTGCTGGGAGCTTAAATTGGTACAGACATTGGAAAATGGTTTGGCATATGTACTAATGTTAAATATATGTACACTCTATGATCCAGAAATTCTAATCCTTGGCATATATGTGAAGAAAATAAGCACCCGTATGCGCAAAAGACAAGTTTATACCATCATCATAAATGACAATCTCTTCCTGGAAACAATCATTAAAATGAGTATATAATTTTAGGCAAATTACTACAATGAAGTACTACACAAGAATTAAAATGAACAACTATCACTATACAACATGTGTAATTTTCTCTAACACAATGCTTAGAAAAAAATAGCAAAATTGTATTCCAAAATACTTAAAACAAAATTATCCCACTAGAATGCAGGATAGTGGTCATCTTTAAAGAAGGCTGAAGTTGGTCAACGGGGCATCCTCAGATGCTGAGGATGTCTATCTCTTGATCTATTACACAAATGTTGTTTTTTAATCTTTTGAGTTTCATATTTATTATATGTGTGTTTTTATGCATGAAAGTTATATAGACTAAGAAAGACATAAAAATCACTGAAATGTATTTCTAATTTGTTACTGTTTTCTATTTTAAACTTAAATTATTTAAATTGATTCACAATTGTTGAATAAGCCAGTAAGATTACTTCAGTTTATTGTCTATTTATTCACTGGTACACACTTAATGTTTATTTTTCTCTATCACAAAATGCAATCAGGTAAAAAATCTATGATCAAACACAGCCCTGCAGATAATATGTTACTACAGTAGTTTTAGAATAATAATGCTAAACATATTTTCCTTTAATTACCTGCTGTTATCTGTTTTTTCTAACTGATGAAGAAAATGAGGTACATTCAGAGATAAAGAAAACACTAAAAAATTAGAGAATCCATTATTAAAATGTTTTCTGTTTATATAATTTCATCTCAGAAAATCAGTTTGTTTTTTATTGATGAAGGGCAGAAGTTGTAATATTATAAAATTGTTATTTAGAAATTAAATTTAATAGGGTGACATTGGTCTATAAGTTCACATAGGTTTCAGGTGTGCATCTCCATAGCATGTGAAATATAATATTTGATTTATAGATCCAATTGGAATTACAGTACTTTACATTTTTTACATTAGTATCCAATTATGTTAGGTATACACTTTTACTGTTTTTTTCCCCTGATTGTTTCATCTATTTGTTATACTACAATTCTGAAATTAAAAAATTCAGCAAATACCTTTGTATTTTTACAACTTGCAGACACTTTAGAATTAAAAAATACCATTTGCTCAAAATAATGTGAACTCATTTGTAACTTTCTTTTTAACTTTAATCTTTGGATTTAATTATAGAAGTGAATTTCACTGAAGCATAATAAATTAAGGTAAATACTTCCATATAGATCTTAGCTTTATTTTTTTTAAATGTATGTTTATCTCTAAAAGAATTGCTTCTGTAAGGATAATAAAATTTTCAAGCTTTCTGGTTTTGCTTTGAAATGTAAGAACTGGAGAATTTCATTTTTGTATTATGTTCCAATTTGAATTTTGACCAATTAGAATCTTAAGTACACATTTGAAAGAGACCAAGGCACCAAATAATGGTTTTAAAGTTCATGTATAATTAGATAAGATTGTAATTAACTAGGTTTTGTTTGGAGGTAAACAATATGTGAAGTCCAATTGTAAAAATACTATTGTATACATGCGTGTGGGTTTTTTTGGAAGGCTTCACAGCTCCCATTTAATGTTTTATTTTTGGCTTTTCTTTTTTTCTTATTTAGTGAGAGAGGGAGAAACAGAGAGAGGGATAGACAGGGACAGACAGGCAGGAAGGGAGAGAGATGAGAAGCATCAATTCTTCATTGTGGCATCTTAGCTTTTCATCGATTGCTTTCTCATATGTGCCTTGACCATGGGGCAGAGGACTACATTAGAGTGAGTGAACCCTTGCTCAAGCCAGTGACCTTGGGCTCAAGCCAGAAATCTTGGGCTTCAAGCCAGTGACTTCTTGGCTCAAGCCAGTGACCATGGGATCATGTCTATGATCCCACGCTCAAGCCCACAACCTCACACTCAAGCTGGTATGCCCGTGCTCTAGCCAGGTAAGCCCGCGCTCCAGCCAGTGACCTTGGGTTTTGAACCTGGGTCCTATGTGTCCCAGACTGATGCTCTATATACCGCGCCACCACCTGGTCAGGCTATTTTTGTCTTTTCATTCTTTGTAGTATGGGTTTCCCCCTTTTTCTTCTGCCTTCAGTTTCCCTAACCAATAAAGCTTATTTTCTAACACTCTTACCCACAGCTGAATATTTCCTCTGGATAAGATGTATGGGGTTCTCAGTAAAATATCTAAATATATTTATTATTAAATAACATTTAATGCATTTTATATCATTTTAATAATAAAAATTAGCTGTAGATTTTTTAAATTAAATTGATGGGGCCCTGGCCAGTTGGCTCAGCGGTAGAGCGTCGGCCTGGCGTGTGGGGGACCCAGGTTCGATTCCCGGCCAGGGCACATAGGAGAAGCACCCATTTGCTTCTCCAACCCCCCCCCCCTCCTTCCTCTCTGTCTCTCTCTTCCCCTCCCGCAGCCAAGGCTCCATTGGAGCAAAGATGGCCCGGGCACTGGGGATGGCTCCTTGGCCTCTGCCCCAGGCGCTAGAGTGGCTCTGGTCGCAGCAGAGCGACGCCCCGGAGGGGCAGAGCATCGCCCCCTGGTGGGCAGAGCGTTGCCCCTGGTGGGCGTGCCGGGTGGATCCCGGTCGGGCGCATGCGGGAGTCTGTCTGACTGTTTCTCCCGTTTCCAGCTTCAGAAAAATACAAAAAAAAAAAAAAAAGCAAAAAAAAAAAAATTGATGGGGGTGACATTGGCTTAACACGATCACATAAGTTTTAAGTGTGTATTTCTATTATTCATGATCTGCATATTTATTGTGTGCCCACCACTCAAAGTCAAATCATCTTCTATCACCATAGATTTGGTCTCCTTTACCCTTTTTCCTTCCAAATCCCTTCCCTCTGGTAACCACTACATTGTTTTCTGTGATTATTTCAGTTTTATATCCACACAGGAGTGAAATCATATGGTTTTTTGATTATTCTGATTGGATTATTTTGCTTAGCATGAAATTCTCAAGGTCTATCCAGGTTGCTGCAGATGGCAGTATTTCATCTGAGTAGCATTTGGTTATATATATGATATATATGCACCACATCTTTATCCAATCCTCTGTCGAAGTATACTTGGGTTGTGTTCATGTCTTGGTCATCATGAACAATACTGCAATGAACACAGGGGTGCATATATTTTGCAAAAAACGTTTTCAATTTTTTTTGGTAGATACCCAGAAGACAGATTACTAGGTCATATGGTAACTCTATATTTAATTTTTGATGCCTGACCAGGCGGTGGTGCAGTGGATAGAGTGTCAGACCCGCACGTGAAGGACCCAGGTTTGAAACCCCAGGGTCGCCAGCTGAAGCGTGGGTTCGTCTGGTTTGAGCAAAGCTCACCAGCTTGAGCCCAAGGTAGGGGGCTCGAGCAAGGGCTCAGTCTGCTGCAGCCCCACGGTCAAGGCACATATGAGAAAGCAATCAATAAAGAGCTAAGGTGCCACAACGAAGAGTTGATATTTCTCAGTTCTCTCTCTTCCTGTCTGTCTGTCCCTATCTACCCCTCTCTCTAACTCTCTCTCTCTCTCTCTGTCCCTGTCAAAAAAAATAATTTATTTTTTTTTTTTTGAGGAACCTCCATTCATTCCCACCAGCAGTGATTAAGGGCTACTTTCTCCCCATAACCTCCCCAATTCTTGTTATTACTTGTCTGGTAATAATAGCCATTCTAACAGGTGTGAGGTAGTATCTAATTGTAGTTTTGATTTGCATTTCTCTAATAGCTAGTGAAGTTGATAATTTTTCCATATATCTGTTATTTATTATATGTTTACTAAGGAGAAGTGTCTGTTCAGGTCCTTTGCCAATTTTTAATTGGATTGTTTGTTTGGTGTTGGGTTGTGCGAGTTCTTTATATATTTTGGATATTAATCCTTTTTGGAGATGTTGTTTGCAAATATCTTGTCTCATTTAATTAGTTGCCTTTTTGTTTTAATTAGCAGTTTGTTTTGCCTCCAAATGTTTTTTAGTTTGATATAGTCCTATTTATTTACTTATGCCCTTTCTTCCCTTGATTGCGGGGTCAAAGTCATGAAATCTTTTTTAAGAATAAAGTCCATAAGTTTAGTACCTATTTTTTTCTACATAGTTTATTTTTTCTTATATATGATATTTAGGTCTTTGATGCATTTTTTTTTACCTTGATTTGAGCCAAGTTTCATTCTTTTAATGTGACTTTCCAATTGCTTTTGCATTATTTATTGAAGAATCTTTCTTTTTTCTGTTGTATATTTTTGGCTCCTTTGTCAAAAGTTATTTGCCTATGTACAAGTGATTTTATTTATGGGTTCTCAATTCTGTTCCATTGGTGTGTGTCTTTTTTTCTGCCAGTCTTATGCTGCTTTTAGTGCAATTTGAAGTCAGGTAGTGTGATACCTCTGCTTTTGTTCTCTTTTGTCAGAATTGTTTTGATTATTTGGCATCTTTTGTGGTGCCATACCAATCTAATGGTTTTTTGTTCTATTTTTTTTTATATAAAATGTCTATTGGTATTTTTGGGGGGATTGTATTAAATTTGTATGTTGCTTTGGGTAATTAAACTAATTTTAATATTAACATAATTTTAACTATGTTGATTCTTCTAATCCATGAACTTAAAATATTAATATATTTCTATTTCATTGTGTCTTTTTAAATCTATTTTAACAATGCTTTGTTGTTTTCAATATCTGGGTCCTTTGCATCCTTTTGAAGTTTTTAATTAGGTATTTTATTCTTTTTGTTGCAATTGTAAAAGAATTTTTTTTATTTCTTGATTAAAATTTAATTTTTTATATAAGTGCAGTGAATTTTTGTACATTGATTTTATATTATGCAACTTTACTCTATTGATTTATTGTTTCTAATAGTGTAGTTTTTTGGTGTAGAATTTAGGGTTTTCTATATGAAGAATCGTGTCATGTGCAAAAAATGACACTTTTACTTTTTAATTCCAATTTAGTTTATTTTTATTTTTTCTCTTGACTGATTACTATGCCTAGAACTTCCAGTACTATTTTGAATAAGAGTGGTAAGAGTGGACATCCTTGTATTGTTTCTAATCTTAGAGGAAAAGCTGTAGTTTTTGTACATTAAGTATATTAGCTAAACAAACATTCTTAAGAAAAGACCATGTATCAGGACACAAAACTAACCTAAACAAATTTAAGAAGATTTAAATCATAACCAAGCATATTTTCTGACCACAATAGATTGAAATTAGAAATCAATTGCAATAAGGAAAAGAAAAACCCATGAATATGTAAAAAATAAATAACACACTACTAAAAAATGGACTGGATCAAAGAAGAAATATAAAGTGAGATCAAAAGATATATGGTGATTTCAGGAGGAAAAGGAAGGTGGAGGAGAAAGAAGAGGTTAGAAAGAGTATAAATGGTGATGGAAGGAGACTTGACTTGGGGTGCTTGGGGTGGTGAGCCTGCAGTGTAGTGAATAGAAGATCTATTATGAAATGGTACACCCAAAACCTATGTAATTTTATTAAACAAGGTGCCCCCAAAAAATTCAATTAAAAAAATCTTTAAGAAAAGAGTATACAGAGAGACAATTAAGAATGACAATATGACATATCAAAACTTCTGAGATGCAGTGAAAGCAGTATGAGGAAAATTTATATCATTATATGTCTATCATAATAAACAAGGAAAATCTCGAGTGACTTAATATTAAATCTAAAGAACTAGTAAGAGAAGAGCAAAAGCAGTCCAAAGTCAGCAGAAGAAATGGAATAATAAGAATTAGAGCAGAATTGAATAAAATAGAGAACAAAAATAGTATACAAAAAAATTAATACAACAAAGAGCTGGTTTTTTGAGAAGATTAATAAAATTGACAACCCCCTACTAGACTCACTAACAAAATAAAAGAAAGGACTTAAAATTAGAAATAAAATAGGAGAGATTACCATAGACATCACAGAAATACAAGAATCATACAAGTATACTATGAAAGACTATATACCAAAAAAATAAAATAAAATAAATAACCTAGAAGAAATGGGTAAGTTCCTAGACTGAATCAAGAATTAGAAAACCTAAGTAGACAGACAGATCAACAGTGAGGAAGTTGAAACAACTACCAAACATCTCTCCCAAAATGGTAGTTCAAGACCAAATGGTTTCACTAGTGAATTCTACCAAACATTCAAAGGACATTTGATACCTATTATTCTCAAACTCTTCCAAAAAATTCAAGAAGAGGCAATCTTTCCTAACCCATTTTATAAGTCCAACACAACCCTAATATCAAAACCTGACAAGGATAAAACACAAACACAAAAACTATAGACCAATATCTCTAAAGTTTGTAAAATGGTTACCATGTACTGTTACCAATGCTAAGAGCTGAACTTTCAGCAAAACACAAAATTTGCTGAAAATCATGGTACTAGTGAGAGGCAAATTCAAAGGTCTATGTCTCTCCAACTTCAAATTCCTAATTCTTTTTAAAAAATATCAGTATTGTTTATGTATGAGCTCTCTGTACTATAGGAAGTTCTGTTGCTTATGACAAGTTTAATTTATTTTTCTGCCTTGGCTTCAGTAACAGAATAAATAATCTAAGCTAGTGGTTCTCAAAGTGTGTGCTAGGGCACACTGGTATGTACTAGAAGATGTCCAGGTGTGCCGTATGGTATTCCAGAGAAATATGTACCTGCTGGGGACCAAAAAACAAACAGGGTTTTGGAGTTTAGATTTTTGGGGGACAGAGGTGTTGGGAATTGGCTATAAGCTGACAGTCTGCCCAACCCACCCCCCACCTCATTTGCCTGATTAGGTTGCAAAAGGCTGTTAAGCTGTGGTGCTGGATTGTTTACACTACCCCCCATGTTCCCTGGAAAGAATGGAGGCAAGTTTCTCCTATCCCTTGTTTGATGTAAAGTTAAGATTTACTAATGGCCTCACTTGGCCCTATAAATAAAGCAAGATGAGGTTTTGGGGCATGCTTTGTGTTACATCCCAGGAGACAGGCTACAGCAGACCCAAAGTAAATTTTATAAGTTTTGTTGCAAACCTGCACAGGGACTATAGGCAACCCACGCAAGGGAGAACTACAGCCCTGCAAACCTGTGCAGGGACTGCAGGCAACCCACGCAAGGGAGCACTGCAGCAGCAAACCTGCTCAGGGACTGCAGGCAACCCACGCAAGGGAGCACTGAAGCCCCGAGCTTCTAAAATGGCTCCTTTTTATGGGGTGGCTATCTAGATTGAGCAAGCATTATACAGAAGCTGATGTGGCTGTTAGCTATTGGCTAGGGAGGTCGTGCGCAGTTACAGGGAGGGTATTGCTCAGTGGAGAATTTCAAACATAAACTTCTGATAAGGGTCTCTGACTCATAAAATGCAGGATGTTGCTGAACTCTTTGTTTTTGGTGTCACAGGGGCCCTATCAGCACTCCCTGTTCCTTCAATAGTTACACTCTTGGCAGCCCCAGCATATCAGCACTCCCTGAATCTAACATTCCCCCATCTCTTTTGGACATAAATCAAACCCTTGATTCTTCATCAGTGGGGAGAATGGTATAAGGCTGGGCTCATGAGAATTTTCTACTTTAGCTGTAGCTATAAGCTAATTGGGTCAAGGGATCCTCCCTAGTATGTGTTGGCATGCTGATAGTGTGCCCTTAGTACTACAAGCTTTACAGACTAATTTCTTTCTGCCTTGCATTTTTCTTCTCTGTACTAACTTCTTACAACTTGCACAAACCTTCTGCAACTTACACAAACCTTCTGCAACTTACAAAACCTTCTGCAACTTACATAAACCTTCAACTTTTATGCACTTTCTTATCCAGAAATAACTGGCCTTCATAACAACTTGCTTTTTCCTTTTCTTTTCAAAAGTATCTCTATACCTTATACCTTCTATTATCAAAACCATACAATTCCTTTCTAGTCAGAATTCTTAATTTCTAAAAACCTTAACCTTCAGTGACAATTAAGTTGACTTTCTTTTTATCCTAGTTTCCCTTTTCCTAAAGCCTGATTAAAAGAGTACTTAGTTTTTTTCTCTAGGCATTAGCCATGCATGGACCAGTTAACTTCTGGTTTGTGACTGAAGCAGGGCATGCTGTCCTTCTCAGGGTCAGCTTACAAGGGTTGGCGGGGTCAGTCTTCGCTGTCCACAAAGGTGTCTCTGCTGGGATTGCAAGCTTCAGCCAGCTGCGGTGGACCCAGGCGGGTATACCTTCTACCTTGGCAGTAGTGGGAGTGGTCAGGATCATGGTGTGTGGACCTGTCTACGTGGGAGTCAGTCCTTGGGTGGTGTACTGCTAGAAGTGCCTCTTGGACAGTCTTTGAATAGTTTGCTGAGTAACCTCCTGACCCCGAATTTTCTTAATTTTGCATATTTTCTTAATTCTGCACCATTCCCAGTCGGGACCTGGAATTACTAGCTGCGCTGGTTCATAGCATGTGCCCAGATATAAAAATAAATATAGTTACTCTATTATACCATTTCATTATGAAAATACCACTCTTTTTGTTAACAAATTCTTATTATATTAATTATTAACATATCATTATATTATTTTTAGATAAACACACCCAAATAAAGTGGATAGATTTTTATTTTTATTTATTTATTTATTTTTTAATAATTTTATTTTTTTAATGGGGTGACATCAATAAATCAGGATACATATATTCAAAGATAACAAGTCCAGGTTATCTTGTCGTTCAATTATGTTGCATACCCACCACCCAAAGTCAGATTGTCCTCTGTCACCTTCTATCTTGTTTTCTTTGTGCCCCTCCCCACCCCCTATCCCTCTCCCATTCCCCCTCCCCCCCGTAACCACCACACTCTTATCAATGTCTCTTAGTTTCACTATTATGTCCCACCTATGTATGGAATAATACAGTTCCTGTTTTTTTCTGATTTACTTATTTCGCTTCGTATCATGTTATCAAGATCCCACCATTTTGCTGTAAATGTTCCGATGTCATCATTTCTTATGGCTGAGTAGTATTCCATAGTGTATATGTGCCACATCTTCTTTATCCAGTCATCTATTGATGGGCTTTTTGGTTGTTTCCATGTCCTGGCCACTGTGAACAATGCTGCAATAAACATGGGGCTGCATGTGTCTTTACGTATCAATGTTTCTGAGTTTTGGGGATATATACCCAGTAGAGGGATTGCTGGGTCATAAGGTAGTTCTATTTTCAGTTTTTTGAGGAACCACCATACTTTCTTCCATAATGGTTGTACTACTTTACATTCCCACCAACAGTGTATGAGGGTTCCTTTTTCTCCACAGCCTCTCCAACATTTGCTGTTACCTGACTTGCTAATAACAGCTAATCGAACAGGTGTGAGGTGGTATCTCATTGCCGTTTTGATTTGCATTTCTCTAATAGCTAAAGAAGATGAGCATCTTTTCATATATCTGTTGGCCATTTGTATTTCTTCCTGGGAGAAGTGTCTATTCATATCCTCTTCCCATTTTTTTATTGGATTGTTTGTTTGTTTGTTGTTGAGTTTTATGAGTTCTTTGTATATTTTGGATATTAGGCCCTTATCTGAGCTGTCGTTTGAAAAAATCATTTCCCATTTAGTTGGCTTTCTGTTTATTTTGTTATCAGTTTCTCTTGCTGAGCAAAAACTTCTTAGTCTGATGTAGTCCCATTCATTAATTTTTGCCTTCACTTCTCTTGCCATTGGAGTCAAATTCATAAAATGCTCTTTAAAACCCAGGTCCATGAGTTGAGTACTTATGTCTTCTTCTATGTACTTTATTGTTTCAGGTCTTATGTTTAGATCTTTGATCCATTTTGAGTTAATTTTTGTACAGGGGGAGAGACTGTAGTCCAGTTTCATTATTTTGCATGTGGCTTTCCAGTTTTCCCAGCACCATTTATTGAAGAGGCTTTCTTTTCTCCATTGTGTGTTGTTGGCCCCTTTATCAAAAATTATTTGACTATATATATGTGGTTTTATTTCTGGGCTTTCTATTCTGTTCCATTGGGCCGAGTGTCTATTTTTCTGGCAATACCATGCTGTTTTGATTGTCGTGGCCCTATAATAGAGTTTGAAGTCAGGTATTGTAATGCCCCCAGCTTCATTCTTTTTCTTTAGGATTGCTTTGGCTATACGGGGTTTTTTATACTTCCATATAAATCTGATGATTTTTTGCTCTATTTCTTTAAAAAATGTCATTGGAAGTTTGATGGGAATTGCATTAAATTTGTATATTGCTTTGGGTAATATAGCCATCTTGATTATATTTATTCTTCCTAGCCAAGAACAAGGTATATTCTTCCATCTCATTATATCTTTTTCGATTTCCCTTAACAATGGTTTATAGTTTTCATTATATAAGTCCTTTACATTCTTTGTTATGTTTATTCCTAAGTATTTTATTTTTTTTGTTGCAATCGTGAAGGGGATTATTCTTTTGAGTTCCTTCTCAGTTGTTTCATTGTTGGCATATAGAAAGGCTATTGACTTCTGTATGTTAATTTTGTATCCTGTGACGTAACTGTATTGGCTTATTGTTTCTAGTAGTCTTTTTGTGGATTCTTTGGGGTTTTCGATGTATAGGATCATATCATCTGCAAAAAGTGATACCTTTACTTCTTCTTTTCCGATATGGATGCCTTTTATTTCTTTGTCTTGTCTGATTGCTCTGGCTAGAACCTCTAGTACCACATTAAATAAGAGTGGAGAGAGTGGACAACCCTGTCTTGTTCCTGATTTAAGGGGGAAAGCCTTCAGTTTAGTGCCATTTAATATGATGTTAGCTAATGGTTTATCATATATGGCCTTTATCATGTTGAGATATTTTCCTTCTACACCGATTTTGTTGAGAGTCTTAAACATAAAATTGTGTTGTATTTTATCGAAAGCCTTTTCTGCATCTATTGATGAGATCATGTGGTTTTTGTTCTTTGTTTTGTTGATATGGTGTATTACGTTAACCGTTTTGCGTATGTTGAACCATCCTTGAGATTCTGGGATGAATCCCACTTGATCATGATGTATTATTTTTTTAATATGTTGTTGTATTCAATTTGCTAGTATTTTGTTTAGTATTTTAGCATCTGTATTCATTAGAGATATTGGTCTGTAGTTTTCTTTTTTTGTGCCATCCTTGCCTGGTTTTGGTATGAGGGTTATGTTGGCCTCATAAAATGTGTTTGGAAGTATTGCTTCTTCTTCAATTTTTTGGAAGACTTTGAGTAGAATAGGAACCAAGTCTTCTTTGAATGTTTGATAAAATTCACTGGTATAGCCGACAGGGCTTGGACTTTTATTTTTGGGGAGGTTTTTAATGGTTTTTTCTATTTCTTCTCTACTGATAGGTCTGTTTAGGCTTTCTGCTTCTTCTTGACTCAGTTTAGGAAGGTTGTATTGTTCTAGGAATTTATCCATTTCTTCTAGGTTGTTGAATTTAGTGGCATAAAGTTTTTCATAGTATTCTACAATAATTCTTTGTATATCTACGGTGTCCATGGTGATTTTTCCTCTTTTATTTTGGATTTTGTTTATATGAGTTCTTTCTCTTTTTTCCTTGGTAAGTCTTGCCAAGGGTTTGTCAATTTTGTTGATCTTTTCAAAGAACCAGCTCCTTGTTCTATTAATTTTTTCTATAGTTTTTCTGTTCTCTAATTCATTTATTTCTGCTCTGATTTTTATTATCTCCTGTCTTCGGCTGCTTTTGGGTTGTCTTTGTTCTTCTTTTTCTAGTTCCTTAAGGTGGGAAGTTAAGTGGTTCACTTGGGCTCTCTCTTGTTGGTTCATATATGCCTGAAGCGATATGAACTTCCCTCTTTTCACTGCTTTTGCTGCATCCCATAGATTCTGATATGTCGTATTGTCATTTTCATTAGTCTGTATATATCTTTTGATCTCTGCACTTATTTCTTCTTTGACCCATTCATTTTTTAAAAGTATGTTGTTTAGTTTCCACATTTTTGTGGGATTTTTTTCCTCTTTTTTGCAGTTGAATTCCAGTTTCAAGGCTTTATGATCAGAAAATATGCTTGGTACAACTTCAATTTTTCTGAATTTGCTGATGTTGTTTTTGTGGCCCAACATATGGTCAATTCTTTTTATTTTTTTTTTTAATAAATTTTTATTAATGGTAATGGGATGACATTAATAAATCAGGGTACATATATTCAAAGAAAACATGTCTAGGTTATTTTGTCATCAAATTATGTTGCAAACCCCTCGCCCAAAGTCAGATTGTCCTCCGTCACCCTCTATCTAGTTCTCTGTGCCCCTCCCCCTCCCCCTAACTCTCTCCCTCCCTCCCTCCCATGTCCTCCCTCCCCCCCCACCCTTGGTAACCACCACACTCTTGTCCATGTCTCTTAGTCTCATTTTTATGTTCCACCAATGTATGGAATCATGTAGTTCTTGTTTTTTCTGATTTGCTTATTTCACTCCTTATAAAGTTATTAAGATCCCACCATTTTGCTGTAAATGATCTGATGTCATCATTTCTTATGGCTGAGTAGTATTCCATAGTGTATATGTGCCACATCTTCTTTATCCAGTCTTCTATTGAAGGGCTTTTTGGTTGTTTCCATGTCTTGGCCACTGTGAACAGTGCTGCAATGAACATGGGGCTACATGTGTCTTCACGTATCAATGTTTCTGAGGTTTTGGGGTATATACCCAGTAGAGGGATTGCTGGGTCATAAGGTAGTTCTATTTGCAGTTTTTTGAGGAACCACCATACTTTCCTCCATAATGGTTGTACTACTTTACAGTCCCACCAACAGTGAATGAGGGTTCCTTTTTCTCCACAGCCTCTCCAACATTTGCTATTACCCGTCTTGTTGATAATAGCTAATCTAACAGGAGTGAGGTGGTATCTCATTGTAGTTTTGATTTGCATTTCTCTAATAACTAATGAAGCTGAGCATCTTTTCATATATCTGTTGGCCATTTGTATCTCTTCCTGGGAGAAGTGTCTGTTCATGTCCTCTTCCCATTTTTTTATTGGATTGTTTGTTTGTTTGTTGTTGAGTTTTATGAGTTCTTTGTAAATTTTGGATATTAGGCCCTTATCTGAGCTGTCGTTTGAAAATATCAGTTCCCATATAGTTGGCTGTCTGTTTATTTTGATATCAGTTTCTCTTGCTGAGCAAAAACTTTTAATTCTGATGTAGTCCCATTCATTTATCTTTGCCTTCACTTCTCTTGCCATTGGAGTCAAGTTCATAAAATGTTCTTTAAAACCCAGGTCCATGATTTTAGTACCTATGTCTTCTTCTATGTACTTTATTGTTTCAGGTCTTATATTTAGGTCTTTGATCCATTTTGAATTAATTTTAGTACACGGGGACAGGCTGTAGTCGAGTTTCATTCTTTTGCATGTGGCTTTCCAGTTTTCCCAACACCATTTGTTGAAGAGGCTTTCTTTTCTCCATTGTGTGTTGTTGGCCCCTTTATCAAAGATTATTTGACCATATATATGTGGTTTTATTTCTGGGCTTTCTATTCTGTTCCATTGGTCTGAGTGTCTATTTTTCTGCCAATACCATGCTGTTTTGATTATCGTGGCCCTATAATATAGTTTAAAGTCAGGTATTGTAATGCCCCCAGCTTCATTCTTTTTCCTTAGGATTGTTTTGGCTATTCGGGGTTTTTTATAGTTCCATATAAATCTGATGATTTTTTGTTCCATTTTTTTAAAAAATCTCATAGGGATTTTGATGGGAATTGCATTAAATTTGTATATTGCTTTGGGTAATATGGCCATTTTGATTATATTTATTCTTCCTATCCAAGAACAAGGAATATTTTTCCATCTCATTGTATCTTTTTCGATTTCCCTTAACAATGCTTTGTAATTTTCATTATATAGGTCCTTTACGTTCTTTGTTATGTTTATTCCTAGGTATTTTATTTTTTTTTGTTGCAATCGTGAAGGGGATTATTTTTTTGAGTTCGTTTTCTAATATTTCATTGTTGGCATATAGAAAGGCTATGGACTTTTGTATGTTAATTTTGTATCCTGCGACCTTACTGTATTGGTTTATTGTTTCTAATAATCTTTTTGTGGAGTCCTTCGGGTTTTCGATGTATATGATCATATCATCAGCAAAAAGTGATAGCTTTACTTCTTCTTTTCCGATATGGATGCCTTTTATTTCTTTGTCTTGTCTGATTGCTCTGGCCAGAACTTCTAGCACCACGTTGAATAAGAGTGGAGAGAGTGGACAACCCTGTCTTGTTCTTGATTTAAGGTAGAAAGTCCTCATTTTTATGCCGTTTAATAGGATGTTGGCTGATGGTTTATCATATATGGCCTTTATCATGTTGAGATATTTTCCTTCTATACCCATTTTGTTGAGAGTCTTAAACATAAAATTGTGTTGTATTTTATCAAAAGCCTTTTCTGCATCTATTGATAAGATCATGTGGTTTTTGTTCTTTGTTTTGTTGATATGGTGTATTACGTTAACCGTTTTGCGTATGTTGAACCATCCTTGAGATTCTGGGATGAATCCCACTTGATCATGATGTATTATTTTTTTAATATGTTGTTGTATTCGGTTTGCCAGTATTTTGTTTAGTATTTTAGCATCTGTATTCATTAGAGATATTGGTCTGTAGTTTTCTTTCTTTGTGCCATCCTTGCCAGGTTTTGGTATGAGGGTTATGTTGGCCTCATAAAATGTGTTTGGAAGTATTGCTTCTTCTTCAATTTTTTGGAAGACTTTGAGTAGAATAGGAACCAAGTCTTCTTTGAATGTTTGATAGAATTCACTAGTATAACCGTCTGGGCCTGGACTTTTATTTTTGGGGAGATTTTTAATAGTTTTTTCTATTTCCTCCCTGCTGATTGGTCTGTTTAGGCTTTCTGCTTCTTCATGACTCAGTCTAGGAAGGTTGTATTTTTCTAGGAATTTATCCATTTCTTCTAGATTGTTGTATTTGGTGGCATATAATTTTTCATAGTATTCTACAATAATTCTTTGTATTTCTATGATGTCTGTGGTGATCTCTCCTCTTTCATTTTGGATTTTATTTATTTGAGTCCTGTGTCTTTTTTCCTTGGTGAGTCTTGCCAAGGGTTTGTCAATTTTGTTGATCTTTTCAAAGAACCAGCTCCTTGTTTTCTTGATTTTTTCTATAGTTTTTCTGTTCTCTAATTCATTTATTTCTGCTCTGATTTTTATTATCTCCTTTCTTCGGCTGCTTTTGGGTTGTCTTTGTTCTTCTTTTTCTAGTTCCTTAAGGTGGGAAGTTAAGTGGTTTACTTCGGCTCTCTCTTGTTTGTTCATATATGCCTGAAGTGATATGAACTTCCCTCTTATTACTGCTTTTGCTGCATCCCAGAGATTCTGATATGTCGTATTTTCATTTTCATTTGTCCGTATATATCTTTTGATTTCTGCACTTATTTCTTCTTTGACCCATTCATTTTTTAGAAGTATGTTGTTTAGTTTCCACATTTTTGTGGGTTTTCCCCCCTCTTTTTTGCAGTTGAATTCTAGTTTCAAGGCTTTATGATCAGAAAATATGCTTGGTACAATTTCAATTTTTCTAAATTTGCTGATATTGTCTTTGTGGCCCAACATATGGTCAATTCTTGAGAATGTTCCATGTACACTAGAGAAAAATGTATACTCTGTCGCTTTGGGATGAAGTGTCCTGTAGATGTCTATCATATCCAGGTGTTCTAGTATTTCGTTTAAGGCCACTATATCTTTATTGATTCTCTGTTTGGATGACCGATCTAGAACCGTCAGCGGTGTATTGAGGTCTCCAAGTATGATTGTATTTTTGTTAGTTTTTGTTTTAAGGTCAATAAGTAGCTGTCTTATATATTTTGGTGCTCCTTGGTTTGGTGCATATATATTAAGGATTGTTATGTCTTCTTGATTCAACTTCCCCTTAATCATTATGAAATGACCATTTTTGTCTCTGAGTACTTTTTCTGTCTTGTAGTCAGCATTATTTGATATGAGTATTGCTACGCCTGCTTTTTTTTGGGTGTTGTTTGCTTGGAGTATTGTTTTCCAGCCTTTCACTTTGAATTTGTTTTTATCCTTGTTGCTTAGATGTGTTTCTTGTAGGCAGCATATAGTTGGATTTTCTTTTTTAATCCATTCTGCTACTCTGTGTCTTTTTATTGGTAAGTTTAATCCATTTACATTTAGTGTAATTATTGACACTTGTGGGTTCCCTACTGCCATTTTATAAATTGCTTTCTGTTAGTTTTGTATCTAGTTTGATTCTTCTCTTTTGTTTTTCTATCATTTGTTTTTGTTTGTTTGTGTTCCATACTTCTTTCCTCTGTTGCTACCTTTTTTAAGTCAAGTGTTTTTGTGGTGGTTTTTTTAAGGGTGGTTACCATTAAGTAATGAAAAGGGTACCTACCATATTCATTGTAGTACCCTATCTTATAAGTATTTCTGCACTTCATCATCCTTTGCTACTGTTAATCTCCATCCTCTCCCCCCTTTTTTTCCTTTGTTGTCACAGTTTAAGTTTGGTTTTATTGTGTTCTTGGTGGAGCTGTTACTTGTGGTGTTGTTTTCTTTTGTTCTTTGAATCTGGTTGGAAAACCCCCCTTAGTATTTCCTGGAGTGGGGGCTTTCTGTTGATAAATTCTCTCATCTTTTCTGTATTTGTGAATGTTTTTATATCTCCTTTATACTTGAAGGATAGCTTTGATGGGTATAGTATTCTTGGCTGAAAGTTCCTCTCTTTCAGGGCTTTAAATATTGGGGTCCACTCTCTTCTAGCTTGTAGAGTTTCTGCTGAGAAATCTGATGATAATCTAATAGGCCTTCCTTTATATGTTGTACTCTTCTTTTCCCTGGCTGCCTTGAGAATTTTTTCTTTGTCATTGGTTTGTGTCATCTTTATTATGATGTGCCTTGGAGTGGGTTTGTTGGGGTTAAGAAAACTTGGTGTTCTGTTTGCTTCTTGAATTTGAGGCTTTAGTTCCTTCCACAGGCTTGGGAAGTTCTCGTCTATTATTTGTTTGAGTATATTCTCCATTCCATTTTCTTTCTCTTCTCCCTCTGATATACCTATTATTCTTATGTTATTCTTTCTGATGGAGTCAGACAATTCCTGTAGGGCTTTCTCATTTTTTATTATTTTTGAGTCTCTTTCTTCTTCTCTCTGTTGTGCCTCAAGTTGTTTGTCTTCTATTTCACTAATCCTATCTTCAATCTGGGCTGTTCTGTTAGCTAAGCTTGTTACCTCGTTTTTCAGCTCGTGAATTGAGTTTTTCATTTCTGTTTGATTTGTTTTTATAGTTTCAATTTTCTTGGTAATATATTCTTTGTGTTCATTGAGCTGTTTTCTGATCTCCCTATATTGCCTTTCTGTGTTTTCTTGTATATCTCTGAGTATTTTTAAGATTTCTAGTTTAAATTCTCTGTCATTTAGCTCCAAGGATTCCAATATGTTAAGTCTTTTCTCCATAGATTTTTCCACATCTATTTGTGTTACCTCTCTTTCTTTTGTATCCATAATATTTGATTTTCTCTTTCTTATCGGCATCTGAGGGTGGTCTTATTGATAGCACGCGGGCGCACTCCCTGGCGGCTTGAATGAGCGTCGCTGCGGTAGCTTCCTCCACACCCTCTTCTCTCAGATTCAAGTGATAACAGTCCTTTTGCTTTCAGTTTGTGTGGAACTCCGGAATGCTCCGAGGATAAATTTTTCTGTTTCTAGTTGATAAATTTGTTGTGATTTAGGGGAGAGCTGTGGGACGCGCTTCTCACGGCGCCATTTCCGTGACGTCACTTCATATGGTCAATTCTTGAGAATGATCCATGTACACTGGAGAAAAATGTATACTCAGTCACTTTGGGATGAAATGTCCTGTAGATGTCTATCATATCCAGGTGCTCTAGTGTTTTGTTTAAGGTGCATATATATTAAGAATTGTTATGTCTTCTTGATTCAGTGTCCCCTTAGCCATTATGAAATGGCCATTTTTGTCTCTGAGTACTTTTCCTGTCTTGTAGTCAGCATTATCCGATATGAGTATTGCTACACCTGCTTTTTTTTGGATGTTATTTGCTTGGAGTATTGTTTTCCAGCCTTTCACTTTGAATTTGTTTTTATCCTTGTTACTAAGATGAGTTTCCTGTAGGCAGCATAGAGTTGGATTTTCTTTTTTAATCCATTCTGCTACTCTGTGTCTTTTTATTGGTGAGTTTAATCCGTTTACATTTAGTGTAATTATTGATACTTGTGAGTTCCCTATTGCCATTTTATATCTTGCTTTCTGTTAGTTTTGTGTCTTGTTTGATCCTTCTCTTTCGTTTTTTTATCTTTTGTTTTTATTTGGTTGTATTCCATACATCTTTCCTCTGTTGCTATCTTTTTTATCTCATGTGCTTCTGTGGTGGTTTTTTCAATGGTGGTTACCTTTGAGTAATGAAAAGGGTCTCTACCCTGTTCATTGTAGTGAACTATTTTGTGAGTACTTTTGCACTCCATTGTCCTTTGCTACTTTTAATCTCCATGTTCTCCCCCTCTTTCTTTTTGTTGTTGTCACAGTTTAAATTTGGTTTTATTGTGTTCTTCTTGGAGCTTTTACTTGTGGCTCTGTTTTTTTTGTTCTTTGTATCTGATTGGAGAACCCCCTTTAGTAATTCCTGGAGTGGGGGTTTTCTGATGATAAATTCCCTCATCTTTTCTGTATCTGTGAATGTTTTTATTTCTCCTTCGTATTTGAAGGATAGCTTTGATGGGTATAGTATTCGTGGCTGAAAGTTCCTCTCTTTCAGGACTTTAAATATTGGGGTCCACTCTCTTCTAGCTTGTAGAGTTTCTGCTGAGAAATCTGATGATAATCTAATGGGCCTTCCTTTATATGTTGTATTCTTCTTTTCCCTGGCTGCCTTGAGAATTTTTTCTTTGCTGTTGGTTTGTGTCAATTTCATTATGATATGCCTTGGTGTAGGTTTGTTGGGGTTAAGAAAACTCGGAGGTCTGTTTGCTTCTTGAACGTGAGGCTTTAGTTCTTTCCACAGGCTTGGGAAGTTCTCATCTATTATTTATTTGAGTATGTTCTCCATTCCATTTTCTCTCTCTTCTCCCTCTGATATACCTATTATTCTTATGTTATTCTTTTTGATGGAGTCAGATAATTCTTGTAGGGGTATCTCATTTTTTTTAATTTTTGAGTCTCTTTCTTCTTCTCTCTGTTGTGCCTCAAGTTGCTTGTCTTCTATTTCACTATTCCTCTCTTCTATCTGACCTGTTCTATTAGCTAAGCTTGTTACTTCGTTTTTCAGCTCGTGAATTGAGTTTTTCATCTCTGTTTGATTTGTTTTTATAGTTTCAATTTCCTTGGACATATATTCTTTGTGTTCATTGAGTTGTTTTCTGAGCTCCCTAAATTGCCTTTCTGTGTTTTCTTGTATATCTCGAAGGATTTTTAGGATTTCTGTCTTGAATTCTCTGTCATTTAGCTCCAAGGTTTCCAATATATTAAATTTTTTCTCCATAGATTTTTCCTCATCTAGCTGTGTTACCTCTCTTTCTTTTGTATCCATGATATTCGATTTTCTCTTCCTTAATGGCATCTGAGGGTGGTTTTGTTGATAGTATTAATGAGATTTAATAAAGAATAAAAAGTTAAAAAATAATAAAAAAAATAAAAAATCGAAAAGAGTTGTTTTTTTAAAAAATTAATAACGAAATAAAGAAAAATAAAATAAAAAATTTAAAAAAAAGGAAATTATTCCCCCCCTCCTTTTTTTCCTCTCCTCTCCTCTCCCCTTTTTTTTGAGAAAATCTTGTGGTGGACTGTGAATTATAACAAACAATGCCTGTGATGGAGGGCCTGAATTGGGGAAAAGTAATAAAGGGAAAAAAAAAAGAAAAAAGAAAAAAAAAGAGTGTATGGACCCACAAAAAGCAAATAAGGAAAAAATTTGGGTCAAGAATAAAATGATTTGCTTTTAGGTGTTGGTTGTCTAAGAGTTATGATGAGAGGAATAAGAGGAAAACCGAAAAATGGGGGGACAAATTAAAAAATTACTAATGTATTTAGTGGAACAAGAACTAGGTAATATGGAGAGCCAGGGATTGGAGCACTGCTAGTGAGTTAAAAAGGTGAAGTAAAAACCCCCCAAAATGCCACAAACATAAGTTTGAGTCCCAGATAAGATAATTTGTTTGTTATTGAGGTTTGAATGAGAGTAGATGTAAAGGAGAAAGGAAGAAACTAATATAGAGGGAGAAAAGAATGAGAGAGAGAAAAAAAAAGAGGGAACCACTAAAAGAAGAAAAAAGAAGGGAGAGAGAGAGAGAGTTAAGGGTTTTGGAGTGCAACCCTCATAGAGAGAAAGGAAGAGAAGAGAAAAGATAATGGGAGATGTAACACTTATGGGTAGTGTAGTTCAAGGAGAGGAGAGAGTAAGACCGGTAGAGAGTTAATCGGCCAAATTGGAGGAGGAAAAAAAAGTATCAAGAATGAAGATAAGAGAAACAAATGAACAAATATAATAAATGGGATAGGTTATAAAGTCTGCAGATTATTCTTGATTTTGAGAGGTTATCTTCTTGCTTTTTCTTTTCTCTCCCTCTTCCTGGTCGGTGACTCTGTACCCCAGGTTCTGCCCCTTTGGCACGCTCAGGTAGAGGTTTGCAGTTGATAAGTCTCTATGGCAATGTCATGTATTGTGCTTTAGTCTCGTTGGCAGTCGAAGCTCATTAGCATTCATAGGCTCTGACAGTGAGAGTGTCCATGTTCCTGGAGCCTTTCTCCTAGTCTTTCCTTCCTCAATTAGTAGCCTGATAATCCAGCTATGGGGTTGCTGCTGCCTCTGCCTGGATAGTAAGAGGCTCAAATTGCTGGCAACTCCCCACTCTATTTCCACTCAGCACAGGGCTCTGGGTAAGGCTCAGTCAGTCAGAGCTGCTAGCATAATCAGGCGGGCTTTCCGCCGACTCAAAGACCTCTGGCTCTGCCACTCTGTCCGGTAACACAAGCGGGCGCCCACTTCCGGGGCGCTTGGAGGAAACTCTCACTCACTGTCTGTGACCAGGATATCCGGCCAACAGTCTCACGCTCTGAGCGAAACCCCCAACCGCAGGGAAAAGTTGCAGCGTTGGAATTGAGTCTCGCTCTGTCCCCATGCGCGGCTTTTGCAAGGCGCTGGGGTGGCCCGAGAGTCCGCTTTGGCCCACACAAAGACCCCTTACTCTTCCCCTCTGTGCAATAACATGGGCGCGCACTGCCAAGGCACTTGGAGGAATCGCTCACTCCGTATCTGCGCGCGCAAACCAGGATATGAGGCCGGCCGCGTTTCCCTCTGAGTGAAACACCCTCCAGCACGGAAAATCTCCACCGTTGGAATTAGTTCTCACTCCCTCCCGTGCATGGCTTTCCCAGGGCGCTGGGGCTGCCCAGAGACTCTGCCCTCGGCCCACAGAAAGGCCTCTGACCCTGCCTCTCCGTGGGGCAACACAGGCACCCACTCTCGGGGCCTAGGAAGAAAGTCTCGCCCACTAACTGCGCACCGACCAGGAGACCGGGTAAAATGGCCGCTCTGCTTGTCTTTCTTTGTTTGGGTTTGGCGTGTTAGCTTGTATTGCCCGGGTTGCCACAGGATCAGATTTTCCTCGGCTTGGATCTCTGTGCCACAGCCTGGTTCGGCCGTTTGTGTCGCGGCCTGGATCTATTCACCCCCTTTGCCCGCCTCAGTTTCTATATTCACAGTTACCAGAGAAAGCCGCCCTGTTTAGGTTAGTGAGGAAGGCGGAGCATTTCTTACTCCCTATTTCCTTCAGGGTTTGGTTATATATTTAGCCAATTTTTCACTCAATCATACCTTTGGGTGTATTGCGAAGCATCTGGACGCTCCAAGTATAGGTTTTTCTGTTTCTGGTTGAAGATCTTGTTGCGTTTTGGGGGAGATTTATCGGTATCGCTTCCTACCCCGCCATTACTCTGACGTCATCCGTGGATAGATTTTTAAAAAAGAAGTGTGTGCTATTAAAGAATCCAATTATGGGAGTGAGCAAAAGTTAAGTGTAAATAAAATAGGACTTGGAGGCTGACGGGCAGAATTTAATTTATAGCATTTTCTATCACTTAACATTGAACAATACAATTGGATTAGAAACATATTCATAAAAGCTTCAAGTGATTTTGGTTTAACATTAACAGAAGAAGAAAACTGGCAGCTATATCCACTTATTGTGGATTGATGATTAAACATAAGGAATTGTCTCTTGAAGTCTTTTGGATTTCTATAAAAGAAGAATATGTGGCAATATCTAAAGAAGCTTTGAACATTTTACTACAGTTTTCAACATCCTATTTATGTGAGTTACGATTTTCTACTCTCAACACAATTAAGAGTAAAAAGAGAGGAATTCTTCAATGTATTGATGAGGAAATGAGGGTTTGCATTTCAAGTGTATGCCCAAACACTGAAGAAATCACTAGGACACATCATACTCATGTTTCTCATAAACACAAGAATGAAAAAAACTTAACACATTCATTCCAGGACCTGCCAAATTTACTAAATCTTACTAAGAATGTATCTATATATATGAAAAGATAACTTTTTGTCATTTTTAACCCCTTTTTTAATAAATTCTAAAAAGCATAACTCAAAAAATGTAACATAAAAATGTTTTTTAATATCAGAATAAATTTAATTTTGTTGTATTTATTTTGTTTAAATACCATAAAAGCATGCTTGGACTTTATATTTTTTCCTTTAATATTTGACTTAATTATTATAACATATTTTTTAGAAATTTGTATATAGTGTGCCTACAATTATCTGTAGTATTTTAAATGCACCCCAACTTCAAAAAGTTTGAGAACCACTGCTCTAAGCTATGAAATTTGGGTGGAGAAAACGTCATGTGTTGTTTAAGAACCTTAATTTTGTACTCAGAGGAATTTCATGAAAATTATATTTGAAACAAATGGACTGCCTTTCACAGTATAAGGCTTTTACCATTATCATTTTATAACCCTTTGTTGTTGTTGTTGTTGTTTGTTTATTATTGTGACAGAGACAGATAGGGACAGACAGACAGGAAGGGAGAAAGATGAGAAGCATCAATTCTTCACTGCAGCACTATAGTTGTTCATTGATTGCTTTCTCATATGTTCCTTGACCCGGGGGGCTACAGCAAACTGAGTGACCCCTTGCTCAAGACAGTGACCTTGTGGATTGATGATTGCCTTGCTCAAACCAGATGAGCCCGCAATGAAAATGGCGACTGTGGGGTTTCAAACCTGAGTCCTCTGCGTCCCCGTTTGGTGCTCTATCCACCACCTCGTCGGGCTATAAAACCCTTTTTATGAAGGTAATATATGACTAATATATGTTACTGTGTAGGGTTGTGATTCCTTTAATCATTTTGTCTATGAACAAAATTTTAATTTACATACTTCTAAATATTTAAATAATTTTTGTTTATATATTCTATCAATGTAGCTTTTAGCTGAGCCTGTAGATAAATTAATACACATTCCAAAAACAATCAAGACCTATTTTTACACTTGCATCTGCACTAGAATTTGGTCTCATAATTTTTACAGGTATACAGCATTGAGGCTGATGAAAAAACAGTTATAAACTATGTCAATAAGAGGAAACTTTTCAAATTTAGCCTGCAAAAAGAATTATCTAAAATGTCTTTCAAGGTAGTATAAGGCAATTACTCAGTTACAGGTAATAGAAACTGTCACCAAATACAGTTTAAAATTTTAGTTATGGTTATCAGAAACAAAGAAATAATGTTAGGTAATATATTCATTAGAATGACTCTGGATTCTTGTAATAACTTTTTAAGTCCATCCTTTCAATTACTGTAGAACAATGATTTAAAAGAATGGAGATAATTTGATTCCCAGTCAGGACACACAGGAGAAGTGACCATCTGTTTCTCCACCCCTCTCGCTCCCCCTTTTCTCTCTCTCTTCCCCTCCTGCAACCATGGCTCTATTGGTTTGAGCGCATTGGCCCCAAGTGCTGAGGATGGCTCAGTGGAGCATCTGCCTCATGTGCTAAAAATAGCTCAGGTGCCAACATGGCCCCAGATAGGCAGAGCATTGGCCTCAGATGAGGGTTGCTGGTGGATCCTCATTGGGGGGCATGCAGAAGTCTGTTTATCTCCCCTTCTCTTACTTGGAAAAGAAGGAAAAAAGAAGTGATTATGTGAGCAGTATGAAGATGAGATTCTGAATATGGAAAAAAGTCAGAGTTTGGACACATAATCAGCATCTAGGAACAAAAGATAAGTGAAAGTTTAGATGCAGGTATTTTTTTCCTTTGACTATTGTACTGCCCTAACCTTCCAATTACTCTACTTAGTTCATCTAAAATACATATTTTCACTTGTTTTAATAACAGCAAACTTATTCAAGGTCAAAGTCTGCTGGCATAGCTTTACAATCATCATATGCAGGGCTCTTTCAAATGTTGGACCACAGAATATTCGGCAGAACACCTCAGTAAGTTTATAATGAACACATTTACATCAGGAGCCTAATTTGGATAAATGATGCATAGCAAAGTTAATCTGCTTAAAAAGGTAAGAGCCATCTTAGGGGTTAAGAATGATGGATGCACAGCACAGGAAAAGTGAATGTAAAAATGAAGTTAATTAAGGGCTTAAGACAGGCAAGTGCCAGCAAAAACAAACCACCAAAACCAATACTGTGAGTAAAATTTTTATTATTTAATTTTATTATTGATTATGTTATGATGTACCTTGAAATCTCTGTTACACCAAAACTCTAGCAAGATTTCACTGCATAAATAAGCAGTGTGTTCATAAAACATGTGGATGAACAAAAAACAGGAGAAACATTAATCTTGGGTAATATATTAATTTGAATAATTCTGGGTTCCTATAGTAACTTCTTAAATCTTTTCTTTCAATTACTTCAAAGTGGCATAAAAATAGTCCAAATACAATAGGGTCATTCATGTTGCAGAATTCAAAGAGCTAAGAGTTTATCATAATTAATAAAAGTGTGTGACCTTTCTGAGGATTCCCTTCGATGATTAGTTGAAAGGGAATGATTCCCCTAAAGTAGGGTTCTTCAGGTAAGAAACGTTGTGTATGTGTGCATTTATGTAAGCTCTCATATGTAAGGTTATGTTTGTCCATATGTGTTACTAGAATGCACACCCACCATGCTCACTAGCACAAATGACATAAAAAAAAAGGATTTATTTGAGTTTTAATGCAAAGTGATGCCCAGAAATGGTTTTAGGAAAAAAACAATGAATTATTGGCCCTTTACACCTCACGACTTAAGTGTGGTCTGTAGAGCACCATCATTGGCATGAAAGGGAACTGGCAGAAAATGTATGCTCTGCCAAGGCCCCAGACCACCTAATCATAATCTAAAATTTATCTAGATACCCAGGTGACCCAAGTTCACATCAAATATTCAAAGTACCATTCATTTCAGTTTCATATTATGTTGTAACAAACCATTCCAAAGGTTAATATACAACTTTTTATGTTGTTTTTTTTGTTTGTTTGTTTCTTTTTAGTTGATTGGTCCTTCTACTGGACTTCTTTGGTGTCTTTCATGCACCTGCAATCAGGTAGTGACTTGTGCTGAAACATGCAAAATGGCATCACTCATGAGTCTACTTAGTGTGGATAACTAAAATGTAGAATCTCTTTCTCTCTCTCTACCCCCTTCCCCTCCCTGTGGTGTCTTGAATTTCTTTTTAAAACAGCTAGATTCCAACAGTATTCTAAATAAAAACAAGCTTCAATATATAAGAAATGTTTCTAGTTATAGCATATTTGCATGTCTCCATTGGCTGAGGCCAGTTGCAAGACCAAAGTCAGAGTCCAAGGGAAAGGCAGCAGTTCAAAGCTTTGAATTTCAGTGTTATGCTTCATTAAGACCACTAAATTTATAGTTTACCCCAGTTTTTTCCAGAATCTGAATTCACTAGTTTTCATGCCAGTTTATGTTAAAGTAACAATATCATAACTCCATTACAGACTTTCCCTGTAGTCAAGTACAAAGTACAAATGAATGAAATGCCTATCCTGACCAAAGCATAAGTGATCAGAAGAGATTTTGAGGGCTAGTTTACCCATTCCAGCCATCTTGTAAAGCTAACCTTGAAAAAAAACCAATAAAAACAAATGGAGTTATGGGGTCAATAAGCTGTAGGCTGTTTGTCACCGCTTTGTCTCATCAGTGAGTTAACTTACTTGACTTCACTCTGCTGATCTTTGCCAGATGATAGCCAACTAGGTAGCATTATTTATAAAAACAGATATATTGGATAAGATACTAACTTTTAATTAATATGCAGTATTCCTCATGACAGTGATGTTCGTAGAGCTCAAATACATACATGCCAATTTTCTAAATGGTAGATAGTTGATCATTTTGCATTTACAATAAAAATAATGGGGAATTTAAACCCTTATTTTCTCAAGGCAAGGAAATATTGAGACTCATTAGGGCCCATGTATAAATATATTTAAGACATTCTAGAAGTTTTTTTGTCCTTTTAATTACTTAAATAAATCTGAATTTGATTAGAAGAATTAAGCTGGCCAAAACAAATATGGTTTGTTGCTGTAAAAGTTAGTTACATGTTCAGGATACCCATTTGGTCTGCAAATGTAAAAATAGATAAAACTCCCCACAATTATTGATCATACTGTCTAATAAGGAAAGGAAAATAATATGGTAATATTTAACAGAATTTGACTTGCACAAAAAAGGTTGCATTAAATTGAATTGCTTCTAAGTCTAAGGAGTAGGGACATGAAATCACTGGGCAACCCT
Source organism: Saccopteryx bilineata (assembly GCF_036850765.1). Lineage (NCBI taxonomy): Eukaryota > Metazoa > Chordata > Mammalia > Chiroptera > Emballonuridae > Saccopteryx > Saccopteryx bilineata. Next base: position 280,862,080 of record NC_089490.1, on the reverse strand, counting down.
CAAACTTAAAATCAGGACTAATTTTACTTTAATGTCTATAAATAATTTGGCAAGCCTGTCTGAGCACCAGATTAGGCTAATATAAAGTCAAAGCTATAATAGAATTTTGGTAAGTTTTATATTTTGTAATCAGAGTTGAGGGCATTCACGGGTCAGTAAGGAGAAGGCTCAGCAACTGGCAAATTTATTGTACCATGATCAGAGATAACATTAAAATTTATATGCATGGAATAAAAACAGTTTGATTCATCTTGGTAGTCTCAAATTACAGTCACCAAACAACACTTCCCCACAGAAATGCCTCTGTGAGACTTGTTCTGCCTTGCATTCTTTTGGACACTTGACTATATGGCTCTGTTCCTATATAGTTTCATCACCAGATTAAGAAATCAAATGCTCTAAACATCACAATATCTTAAATAATTGATCTTTCTATTCTCACAGGAGCTGAAATGCAATGCATGGTATTCAATGATAAAGATCCAAAATAGAATCTTTTAAAGATAAAACATCACAATGTTTTATCTACACAATGATAAAAACATTGTGTAGAAAACTGGTAGCAATGCTCAGACTATGAGACGAAAGAATCCAGAGCTTTTAGGCTCTGTAAAATCAAAAAGTCTTTCACTGAAAGACACAGCCTCTGCTATTTTCCTGTTCATCTATCTGAGTTGGCCTAACTTGAAATGCTTTGATGGGTCTGGAGACAAGAGCCATTGAACTGATGTGCTATATCTGAATACTTTAGATATGTAATTACCTGCTGTAATGGACCTGTGTGCACCGGTCTCGGGTTGAGATACATTTGAAACATCCTAAGTACTTATTATTTACACAGAAAAAAAAAATGAAGCAGTAGGGCAGCCAGAACTTTGATAGAGAGAACCTGGAAAGAGAAAGTCATTAAAATCCCTCCTAGGATCTAAAATACGTGGATCAAGGAGGCTGTGTGCATGTACTAGCCAGTACTCACACAGGAACCACCTGAGAAAGGCATAAAGCATAATATTCCCAGGCTTTACACCAGGGGTCGGGAACCTATGGCTCGCGAGCCAGATATGGCTCTTTTGATGGCTGCATCTGGCTCACAGACAAATCTTTAATTAAAAAAATTAGTAACATTAAAAATATAAAACATTCTCATGTATTACAATCCATTCATTTCCTACTACTCATGTTCATGGTTGCAGGTGGCTGGAGCCAATCACAGCTGTCTTCCAGGACAACACCAAATTTTTATTAGATAATGCGTAACTTACACGGATCGTTGTATGGCTCTCACGGAATTACATTTTATGTGGCGTTGGCCCTGGCCAGTTGGCTCAGTGGTAGAGCATCGGCCTGGCATGCAGGAGTCCTGGGTTCAATTCCCGACAAGGGCACACAGGAGAAGCACCCAGCTGCTTCTCTACCGCTCCCCCTCTCCTTCTTCTCTGTTTCTCTCTTCCCCTCACACAACCAAGGCTCCATTGGAGCAAAGTTAGCCCAGCACTGAGGATGGGCCCATGGCCTCTGCCTCAGACACTAGAATGGCTCTGGTTGCAACAGAGCAATGCCCCAGATGGGCAGAGCATCAACCCCTGGTAGGCATGCTGGGTGGATCCCAGTCGGGAGCATGTGGGAGTCTGTTTCACTGCCTCCCCATTTCCAACTTCAGAAAAATAAAAAATATATATTTATATATATATACACATACATTTATTTATTTATTTATTTATTTATTTATTTATGGCGTTCGTGGCTCTCTCAGCCAAAAAGTTTCCCAACCCCTGCTTTACACAAACCCATCAACATAGGCAGCATAAAGCATGAAAGAGAACTTTTGACCAAATATTGGAAAATAAGTTTCAATGACCCAGGTGAACTCCTAGGAATCACAATCATCCCAGGCAGTCTGAAACACTATGTGCAAGACCATGGTTGCTCCTTTTCAGGACCAATTAGAGAGAAAACATCCAAGCTACTAGCCTTTGGCTAAATATGTGTTATGTGTTGAGTTTTGTTCTGACTTCATATGTTGAAATCCTAAACCTTTGTACCTTAGAATGTGACCAGATTTAATGATAGGGTCTTTCCAGAGGTAATGAAGTTAAAATGAAGTCCTTAGGGTGGCTCTTTCTCCAATATTACTGGTGTACTTATAAGAAAAGGTCATATGGACATAAACATTAATAAATGGAAAATTATTTAAAGAGATAGAATGAAGAGACAGCTATCTACAAGCCAAGAAAAAAAAAACTTGAAAAGAATCTTCCCTTATAAATCATCAGAAGGAACTAAACCTGCCATTATTTTGAGTTTGGCCTTCTAGCTTCCAGATTTGTCAGATAATGAATTTTTGTTGTACTGACCACCCAGCCTATGTCACTTTGTTATGGCATTCCTAGCAAACAAATGAAATGTTGTAAAAATCTGTAACAGTAAGGACTTCATAGTGGTCTCCAGGCATACATACATTCAATGATAAAGAACAGAAATCTGAGCAAGAGGGCTTAAGGTATAATTTTTTTAACAGCATATATTGATCTACAACTAACCCTTAGCCAGGCCAATAATAAGACAAAGTACAGACTGGGGAAAAAAAATTTTAAAAGACATGTGTTATAAGGACAATTATCCAAAATGTACAAATAAATCTTAAAACTTAACAATAAAATAAATGACCTGATTTAAAAAAATAATGTAAAGACCTTAATAGGCATCTCTCTCTCTCTCTCTCTCTCTCTCACACACACACACACACACACACACACACACACAAAGATATACAGATGGCAAATAAGAAAAGATGTTCTTTATCATGTTTTATCAAGCAAATACAAAATAAACAATGGGATGCCATAACACACCTATTAGAATGGTCAAAATTCAGAACACTGACAACAACAGATGGCTGGTGAGGATATGAAACAACAGGAACTCTTATTCGTTGTTGGTAGGAAGGCAAAATGGTACAGCACTTTGGAAGACAATTTGGCAGCTTCTTACAATACTAAAAATACTATTCCTATATGAACCATCAATCATACTCTTTAGTATTTACTCAAAGGAGCTAAAAATCATTGTTTACACAAAAACCTGCACACAAATTTTTATTATGACTTTATTCATAATTATAAAAACTTGGAAGTAACCAAGATGCCCTTCAGTAAGTGGATGAATAAACTATGGTACATTCAATGGAATATTTTTCTGTATTTAATAAAAGGAAAGCTGTCAAGCTATGAAAAAACAAAGTAAACTTAAGTGATTATTATTAAGTAAAATAAGCCAATATGACAAGACTATATACTGTAGAATTCCAAAAGTATAACATTCTAAAAAAACAAAACTATGGAGATAGTAAAAGTATTGGTGGGTGCCAGTGATTGAAAGAGAGAGAGATAAAAGAGCATAACACGGAAGAATTTTAGGGCAGTGCAACTATCATCTATAGCTCTATAATGGTGGATACATGTCTTAAACCCTTAGAATGTATATAACACTAAGCATGAACCCTAATGTAAACTATGAACTTTAGGTGGAAAATTAAGCCAATTTGACATCCTCGGATAATAAACTTTAAACAGCAAGACCACAATGCTCTTTTGGTTTACTCTTTAATTCACTCTTTCTGTGCTGAGGTCTGGAACTCTCTGTAGGTAGCAAGCTACAACAGTCTCGTCAGTAATCATTGTCATATGCTTTTGGTTGCTCAGTGTTTGTTTACCTGCTAAATCCAATCTCTGGACCTACTCAGAATCTATTTTCATTGACTACCTTTTTTCTTCAATCTATGTCTCATTTTCCCATTTCTTTCCATATCGAGTAATTCTGGGTTGAAAATGGAACATTATTGAAAATAAACCATAGTTACTGCGGTTCTACATGGCAGTTAATATTCCTGGACTCAAACAGTAAAATTTTCCTTCCCTGTATTTCACAGAAACTAATAGCTATGAATAGCTATGCCCCTCTTATAGTTTCCTACCATTGCTGTGTTATCCCAATCCTCTGGGTGGGGAGGAGGGACGTCCTCTAGATTCCTGTGTAAATTACAGCTCTTTACCAGCCTCAGAGGGGCAACTGGCATTCTATTTCCAGAGCTTCCAAGTCTTAGGAATGCACTCAGTTATAAAAGCAAAAATTCACAGATCTCAGTCCATACAGCTCCATCTTTCAAGCTCTCTCTCTCTTTCTCTCTCTCCCTAGTGATTTGTTGGGCCCTGACATCTCCCTAACACTTGCATAATTTATATAATAGCCAAAATTTTGTGAGGAATATATGCTAAAAATCTGTGGTGTTCTGTAATATCCTTGCTACCAGAATTTCCTCTTTAAATCTTCAGCTGTAAACCCCTTATTTCTGGCATCTTGAGTGGCTAACCCTGTGGTTTTCACTGCTGTTTTCCAAAGCCTTGGGAAAGAAGTTTGGCAATGGGTATCTGGCTAGAAAGACTCAAAATCCCAATTCTTCCCATTCAGAGATTACATTTTTGTGAAAGCAAATTCTCCATGAAATTCTGTCTGCTAGTGTATGTTTCCCAGAGTCTTAATTTTTAAAAAATTTTTAAAGAAGCCATATATTTTATTTAAATCAATTCCTAATCCAAACAGAAGTTTACAGATTAATAAATTTAATAATTCAAGTATGCCAACCTTATTTTAGTGTATAAGAAATGGCTAATCATAGAACTAAATAAAGTTCTTACATCAGCAAACTAGAAAGATGACTATGTAAATTAAAAGAAATTAAGATGAAGTAACTAATAATAGTAAATTATTAAGTTAACAAACTACACAAGAAATAGTCAAGGGATAAAAAAACCCAAAAACTTGTTATTTCAAAAATACCAATTACTTATTGGACAAATCACCAATCAGCCTGATGTGAGAGAGAGTGTGTAAAAATATACAAAACAAGGAATTTTAAAGGAGCTCTATCACAAATTCTTGAGTATTACTAATAATTATCATTATCCAATATCTAGCAACATACTGGAAACTTGGAGGTAACAGGAACATTCTTTGCAAAATAAAAATTACCTGTAAATAACTCTCTGAATTGTATCATTTGACAAAAAAGTGATTTAGTAAGTTAAAATGCAGCTGGACCAGAGGATTTTACAATTAAATTTTATCTGACTTTTAAGAAGCAAGAAATACCAAAGAAAATTCTCTAGATGATATCTAAAATTAGAAATCTACTCAATTTTGGAACACTAAATTAGTACTAAAGTATGGTAAATAATCTAGTTGAAGGTGAGGCCACAATGACAAAGACATTCTCTACCCCATTTTATTGACAATAGCTGAACACCAGGGAGGGTAGTAATTTGGCCCTTTCAGCCTAACACCAAGAAACCAGAAGCTCGGAAAAGGCTGGAGGACCTCAAACATGGGGATGAGCTCATGAGAGGAAGAAACAAGAAGAGGGAAGGGCTTCCCAACCTCTTCTTACAACGCAGGGCCCGGCAATTAACCTCTGTTTGGTCACCAGCAAGAAGAGAGTAAAGAGGATGCTTTGATTGATCTTAATTAATCATCTCTGTGGCATGAAGTTTGGTAGAAAAAAAAATGCAGCATATTTCCTGAAGTTGAGATAAATTAAATCTATCTATTTGAAGAATTAAATTTCCTCAAAGTGTATCAGACTCTTACCAAATTTCACACCTGCCCCCATATTTAAAGAGCTTCATAAGTTCCTGGAGTAGTCAAATTCAAGGAGAAAGTAGGATATAGGGGAGAGAGGAATGAAAATTATTGTTTAATGGATGTAATTTAAGTTTTGGAGGATTTAAAGAGTTAGGAAGATGGATGGTGGTAATGGTTGCTCAACTATGTGAATCAATTTTATGCTACAGAACCATACACTTCAAAAATGGTTAGATGGTGCCCTGGCTGGATAGCTCAGTTGGTTGAGCATCGTTCCAAAGTGCAGAGGTTGCTTGTTCGCACCCCAATCGGGGCACACACAGAAATAGATGGATGTCCCTCTCTCTCTCTCTCTCTCTCTCTCTCTCTCTCTCTCTCCTTTCTTCTTTCTCTCAAAAGTTAATAAATAAAAAAATAAAAGTTAAAAAATGGTAAATGGTAAATATCATGTTTTGTATATTTTACTACAATTAAAAAGAATTTTAAAAACTCAAAAAATAAGAGTATAAGGAAAAGAAAGTTTGAATGTATTTCTTCCAAAACTTCAGTATTTGGAGTGTAACTGGATGTCTATGTGTTAAGGCAGGAATATTACATAGGAAAAAAAACACAAAACCTGTAGTTGATAATTTTTTGGCTAGGGTGAATTTTATTTTTTTTCTCAGAGTTGAAGTGAAAACAATTCTGAATCAGTTTACAACAAGATCTTCTATATTAATAAAATTTCCATGTATTGTTAAATAATAATTGGATTCTTTACTACTAAAATCAGTTTTATAGTATTTCAGAGATTTATCTGAGGCATCACTTGGAAATACGTCTCCTCTTTTTATAATGAATTACAAGCACATTATATTGTGCATTATATATTGCATCCTTACACACTCAGCTTCCTTCCTGCAAACAGAAAATATTGTTTCTGAATGAAATTTTATGGAATTACTTTGGTAACTATCTCATGAGCAGAATGGCTATGCAAAATTAATGTATTAAAATACTATGAACATTTTATAACAAATTTTCAACCACTATTATCTGCTACCAAAATAATATATCACTTTTTAATTCTTAATTCATAATGAATAATTATAAACCTAATTAATCCCTCTTAAGATTATTGAATTTATTAGTTTTTTTGGTTTTTGTTTTTTTTTTTTTTTTTTTTTTTTTTTTGTATTTTCCTGCAGCTAGAAACGGGGAGAGACAGTCAGACAGACTCCCGCATGTGCCCGACCAGGATCCACCCGGCACGCCCACCAGGGACGATGCTCTGCCCCTCCGGGGCATCACTCTGCCGCGACCAGAGCCACTCTAGCCACTCTAGTGTCTGGGGTAGAGGCCAAGGAGCCATCCCCAGCGCCCGGGCCATCTTTGCTCCAATGGAGCCTTGGCTGAGGGAGGGGAAGAGAGAGACAGAGAGGAAGGAGGGGGTGGGGGTGGAGAAGCAAATGGGCGCTTCTCCTATGTGCCCCGGTCGGGAATCGAACCCGGGTCCCCCACACGCCAGGCTGACGCTCTACTGCTGAGCCAACTGGCCAGGGCGAATTTATTAGTTTTTTGATCTGGTTTATTAGCCAGGCCCCAATATGCCTATAAAACTATATTTTAAATGTATAAGTCAACTTTGGAACAATGATCTTATGCTTTTATACGGTATATATGTGACCATGTATTCTTATGAATTTAACTTTAGGAATAAAATTTAGCAATGTTGCTACCCTAATATCTAATAACTGTGTAATATAGACAATTTTTGTCTAGATTGCCAGGAGAGATGTTTTACACATTTCTTATTTATTTTTTTCCTTCCTATGATTCAGAGACTGCATTTTTCTAACTTATGTGAAAGCTGGTAGCCAAAAGAAGCATAGTTTCATTGTTGCCTCTTTGAGATTTCTCTGCGTCTACATTTAAACTATACTGTGAAGTTCCTAACCTGTAAGAATGATTCTATTGCTACTGAACTCTGAATTTCTGAATAAACCTCAATTTTATATGTAGTTGAATCATGTGTTTCACTGCCCCCACGTATCACATTTTGAGGATTTCTAACTGACAGTTTTAATTATAGCAAGTTGTTGGACTATGTGTAAACGTGTTACTCTCAGATAAGAGGATGACGAACTCTGGGGCACTTCCCAGTCACTAACACAATACCTTTATTCTTTCATTGAATTTTCCAACAAGTTTGCATTGCATCTAGAAATAGTCAATTATTTGTGAAGTTCCAGAAAGGTACACTACCTGGTCTTGCTGCACCTAAGATGTTTATTGGTTGGGATTATAACAGTAACTACAATAGCAGATCCTGAAAATTAGAGTTAGGTCAGCAATCTTTACCTTTTGTAATACCCCAGTACGATGTCAAGTTTTTGGAAGAATATATGGTGGCTGTTGGGCTGGTCACTACTTTTTTCCACCATGTCCCACCGCACTCTTCAGGATTTTCTTAGGAATAAAAGAACTATTTGTTCCACTCCAGTGATATCTTCTGTTTAATTTTTACCCTACTGTGTTTTCTTCTCCTTATAATTTAATATTTTTAGTTTAATTTTTAAAAATTATGCAGAGAGGAGTTTAGTAAGAGCATATTCTCTGGATATAAGAAAAAATTAAATGGTGAGTGAGATATTAAAACTATTAGAGTTTTCTGTGACTTTGACATTTAAATATATGTGGAAACAACCGTTTTCAGATCTGTGCTCTGGATTCAGTCAGTGTTGTTTGCTTAAACTATGTTTTTAAAAATAGTATCTGAGAACTTTCTCAGATGTTTAATTCTGACAATTCATGGGACTAAAACACTGAGCCATCTATTTATTGGTATGCATTCGTAAGACTTTTAAGGCGTTAAAGTCAATGAGAAAAACTTTACTTCTCAGGAAGTGTTATGATTGTTCTAATTTTCTCTGCTATGAATTTGTTCATAAATTTCTATATACTATAAATCAGGCTATTAATAAACAATATTTGCATGACATTTTTGGAAAAGTATTATTTTCAGGAAAGACATTTGAGAAGCCATACATTCATTTCTTGATAGATGAAATAGCTAAAGTTGCATGCTTTGATTACCACAGGCAACCATCCTACAAGCATCAAGGGAATTTTCTTAGATTGAACCTGGCAATGTGGTTCATTGATAGTTCCAACAAAGGACAGAATAAATAAAGATACTCATAGAACCTAAGTAAATTGTGACTCTCTGAAGCTATTAGCAATGGTCAAACCATGATGGCTAATTCTCAAAGTGAGTTTTATAACCATTCATTTAGAAGGTGACTGACAGTCTAATTTTGTGAAGACTGATAAGTATATTATCAATGCCTTTACATAAAAATCCTTGTGTTATGCTGTAATTACTATTTTGTACTAGAAAAATAAGTTCTTTTACATATAAAAATGGTTATATTTTGCTCTGTATTAGAAAAATGGCAGTACATTGGGAAAAGGAGTAAAAGTCATTGAATATTTTTTATTTTATAGGGTCCTTATATTATCCTGACAATGATATTTGTCTAAGTTACAAGCAAAGATTTACCAATAAGGAAAAAGTTTTTTTGAGATATTTATCAAGTCAGTAGCATTAACATGGAAATAAAGCTTATTTACATTTTTACCTATTTACATGAAATAGCTTTCATCTTAGGGACTGTGACAATGACCTACCTACATCTGCTAGTGATAGAGAAAATGTACTCCCCCCATTGCTGGTGGATTCTGTGTTATATAGGTCTTATATTCCAGGGTTGTTTTCAAGTTAGTAGCTATTATTGAATTCCCATTAAGCTGCAAACAAGTCTGAACATCTTCATTCTATCATTTCAGCTTTACTTTTATTTTTACTTCTACTTTTCTATAGTAGAAGTTATTAATATTATAAATTTAGAAATAGTAATGATGTAAAAGAACAAAAATAGGATTTTGTATATTATTTAGAAAGCTTTTTGGTTGTGACAGAATTCATCATAAATAGAAAATTATTCAACTCTAAATTTTGCATTGTTTATTTTATGATTTTGGGAACAAGAGTCTAGCACTTAATATTAGTTACCTGTATTAAGATAAGAAGATGCATTGTAATATCATGTATCCATTGAATACAATAAAGTTAGTCTATTTATTGTCATGAAATTTGTGTCTGTGTCATATTGTTAAGTAAAAATGCAAGTTATGTTATAAGCAATGTAATAATAAAATGTGTTATTATATACTTACACATTTTATAATGTATGTAAATGCACAGAATATTCTTAAAGTTGATTACCTCAGATGATGAGATATCATTTGGATTTTACTTTTACATCTATAGTATTTTATATAGAAAGATGAGTTTAAGGGCTTTGCTCTGTTTTTAAATTTATTTTCCCTAGCAATGTTTCTTAATATTTTTTCTCACAAATCTCTTTGAATATACAATCAAAGTGACATTGCTCCCCCACCCCCACAAGACTATTTTAAAATACGGTAGTGGCTAAGAAATTGTAACTGCCAGCACCAGTGATTTCTGATTTAAATATAAACACGCCATCATATCCAGTGAAAGAATTATATGAGTACAGCAGCAACACCATGGTCATTAATATGTTTATTTCTTTACTCAGCAAAAATAACTGAAGGCTAAATATGTATCAAAAACTATTCTCAGAATTAATGATAGTAAGAGAGACAAGGCAAAGTTTATAACCTCATAAAGCATTTTATGTTGGAGCAGATGATACAAATAAACAAATAAAAACATACTGCAAGGCAGGGTACTGGCCAGTGGTATGAATAAAGTAAAATCCAAATAATAAGTAATTGAGAAAATAAAATAGCTGAAGAGTGATGGAGGATTATTTTTTTGAGAGGTTAGTACAAAATGGAATCTGGATTATCTGTGAAAATTGACTAACAACCTATATGAAGTAATTAGGCTGATCTACCTCAAAGCTATAAACAAGTAAATATTTTAATTCATGTTTTTGGTTCTTTATTCCTATGTACATTATTACTATAAAAATATTTTATTGAATCCTTAAAATGGCATAATCTGATGCTTTCCTTAAGATAACAAATTGTTACTTTTCTAAAATAAAATTTCCTTCCAGTAAAAAAGAAAACTTTATTTCATGAAGAGGTGGAATGTCTACAATGCTGAGTCACATCTCCTGCTGACTGTCCATTCAGGGCTGTGTTTTGTGTTTGTATGTTTGTTTTGGTTTTTGTCCCAATCAACATATCATGATGCATGGGATTGAAATAGGTATGTCCATTGTTCATTATTATTATTTAAGAATATTATTCCTTTATTTTTAAGAACACTAGATTCTTTGGAACATTCCTTTAGTTTTAATCATTTCACATTTATTGAAAATAGTTGCTACTGACTCACTAAATTTCTCTCTATTAGTACTCTTACAATATTTGGTAAATTGATAAGTCATGTATATATCTGATCAACAGCTTGACTCTTTTTCTTTTCCTCCTCATTTTTTGATATTTTTATTTCATCATTCCAGTTCAAATATCCACTTCTATGGGCCTAACACAACGTCTCCCATAATCTTGATTCCAAAGTTCCATTCTCTTAACATTATCTCCTACCTTTAGAAATAAATTTATCTAGACAAACTTCTGCATGCATCAGCATTATTCAGAACGTCTGTTACAACAGAGATTCCTGGACCTTGCTTCCAGGGATCTGATTCGGTAGTTCTAGGGAGGGACCTCAGAATTTTTTTTCTAAAAGTCCCTAAGTAATACAAAGCTACTAGTTCATAGACAATCTTCTGAGAGTCTCTGCTCTAGATTATGACCCCCTTTCATCTCCACGGCCACATGATCACTCTCTTGAAAAATCCACAACCCCTTCCTTTTGCCACAAGTGCCTGATACCCTTTCAGTCTCATCTAAGCAAGATCAGCTGTTTAGTGACAATTAAAATATATTTAATCAACACATTATCTGACTTTCTAAAATGTTGAAATGTTTTTTTTCCATTCTAAGATTAACTAATTGCTCTTGTAAAAATAAAATGATCTTAAGATTGGCATAGATTTAAGTTCTAAACACAGTATAGTTACCAAGGCGAATTTGAACAATTAAAAAAGAGTAGAGTAGAGCCTGAAAACCACAAAGCTCTTGAATAAAAAGATGAATGTAATATGGACTCAAAACCACGGAGATTTTTTTTTACTAAAGTCCACTTGAAATGTATAATTAGATACCCCCTGAGAATAATCAAATAACTAACAAAATCTGGAAGAATTTCAAATTGGGAGAAAGCAGGAAATCAGGGGCTGGATTTCTAATGCATAATTTAATTGCACTTGATTCTACAGAGTAATTGTTTATATCCAAATAAGTACTTTAAGAAATTTTAATTATGTCAATATTATCTAATTATTTTTTAAAAATCTGACATGAATAAGGAATGAGCAAGTTTTTTGAAAACATCAATATTTTAAAAATCAAGTAATGTTGATCACAATTTTGTTTTTAGTCTTGTGATATTCTCTGAAAAATTTTAATTGATATATATATATATATATATAATTTTTTTTCCCCCTGAAGCTGGAAACGGGGAGAGACAGACAGACTCCCGCATGCGCCCGACTGGGATTTGCCCAGCACGCCCACCAGGGGGCGACGCTCTGCCCACCAGGGGGTGATGCTCTGCCCCTCCGGGGCATTGCTCTGTTGCGACCAGAGCCACTCTAGCGCCTGGGGCAGAGGCCAAGGAGCCATCCCCAGCGCCCGGGCCATCTTTGCTCCAATGGAGCCTTGGCTGCGGGAGGGGAAGAGAGAGACAGAGAGGAAGGAGAGGGGGAGGGGTAGAGAAGCAGATGGGCGCTTCTCCTGTGTGCCCTGGCTGGGAATCGAACCCGAGATTTCTGCACGCCAGGCCGACGCTCTACCACTGAGCCAACCGGCCAGGGCCGGTATATTTTTATGTACACAGAAAAATAATGTATTTAGATCTCTCAAGATGCTTACAACTCCGATGTATACCAGATTTGAAACCCTTGAAATGTACCTGAAATCATATAAATAGTAGTTACTGATACCAAGAAAAGGATTAAAATACCAGTTTTATTTCAACTTTAATTTCTTTTATATATATATATAAAATTTATATGCATATAAATTTATTGCTTGATTTGAGAGAGAGAGAGAAACATCAGTCTGTTTCTGTTGTGCCCTGACTAGAAATCTGTGGCAACCTTTGTGTGTCCAGACGATGCTTTGTCCAACAGAGCTGCCTGGCCAAATTTCATTTCAAAACTTATGAATGAATATTTAGTGGACTTCAGAGTGAGAAAAACAAAGTTGTATACTGATTGTTACCTGGCTCTGTCTTTATTTCTTTATTTTTTATAGCACATTAAAATCACATATAGTCAAGTGTCATAATTTTCATTTTTAAAAATGAATCAAGATTAGGGAGCCAATAATTAATAACTGACTTGAATTTATGTAAAATAAGGTGTGGCTTAACATATAGGCCCAAATGCATGCATTCTTCTAACTTATTTTTTTGTCATACTTTGTTCAGGTGCATCAATATAAAAATGAGTGCTCGCTATATCACAGTTCATAAAAAAAGATAAAAATTATTCAAGTATTTACCATGACTAAACTGAGTACTGAATGTTGAGAATTCTGTAAAGTTCTAACTTCTTTTTATAAACAAAGGAGAACTTCCTGCCATATAGTATGACATTAACATCATAGAAGAATCATGTCATTAGAGAAAATAACTCTAAAAAACTTGAATTTGCTTTTTGACTGAGAATATTTGTCATAACTTTTCATCACATTTTATGAGTCTCTGGATAACTGTGACTTTTCAGTTTTTACAAAGGAGAAAACAACTTTGAATAATAGCTCCATAATTTTCTTCTATTTTTCTTTAGCTATTAAACTAAATGCTTAAAATGAAAATCATAATTTAACCCTTGTCTTAGGAAAATTCAATGATCTAGTGAGAAAGAAGCTTTGTTTAAATGTCACACAAAAATCATAGGTTGCCCCAAAAGATTTACTTTCATTTCAGACTCAAGCTCTGGGGTTACTTTCCCAATAAAATTTCTTGTTTTTACTCATTCACAGTAGGTGCACATTTTTCCTGCTTCTTCAGTATCTCTTTCCTAACAGGGTCAGTTGTTCAACAATGCATTTTGTCATCTTTTAATCCTATTTATTTTATAGCACATTACTATTTAAGTAAAGGTTAATTGTAAACAATTTATTTTATTAATGATAAGGTGCTATATAATGTAAGATTCATAACTACTAGAAAAAATGCAAATACATCCAATTAAACTTATGTAAAAAAAGTTAACATAAAATATGAATCATGCAACTCTTAAATTAGGCCAACTCTATTGTTTTGTGCAAATGTAGTCAGGATTATGATCAGAATTGCCCCTATCTATAAGTCTGCTAAATCCCAAGCTTTGAAGGGAAGAAATGGTACCAGCTGCCATCTTTTGGTTGTAAAGCACAAAGACCTGGGCAAGAAGAACCCTATTTCTGGATTGATTTGTTTTTTTTTAATGCTTTGTCCCTGAGGTCAAGATGGTACCTTGAAGTAAGGGAATGTTATCAAAGTTCTTTTGATGTTGAACCATGCCCTTGACTACCCCGAAACACATGAGTTCCACATCAAAGACATTGAGCCATGACTGGTTAGCTCAGTTAGTTAGAGCATTGTCCTGACACAACAAGGTTGCAAGTTTGATCTCTGGTCAGAGCACATATGAGAAGTGACTAGTGAGTATGCATCTAGGTGGAACAATAAATAAATGTATTTCTCTCTGTCGCTCTTTCTTCCTTCCTTCTCTGTCTCATTAAAACCATAAATAAATTTAAAAAATTGAAAATGAAAAAAAAAACAAAGGAATTGTTGTTTTCTACTTTCCTACAAACATAACGTCTCAAGAGCTTACAGACACTAAGCCAGTGAACTTAACAGAAGACAACATGATGGAGATGAGTGCTTCCGAAGCAGTGGCAGATGATGAGGAAGAGAACGCAGAAGAAACAGTGCTGGAAAACAAATTGACACTTGATAATCTATCCAAAGACAGATTATTCAAGACTGTGTTTCACTTTGTTTATGACATGGACACTTCTATCAGGGCACTGCAACTAAAAGAAACAGTGGAGAAAGTAGGTTGATACCATATAGAACTATTTTAAAAAATAAAAGGGCAAAAAGGTCAGAAAGAAATTACAATGCATTTCTTCAAAGTTACATTGTGTATGACTGACTTTCCTGCCTGCCAATCCACTTCCGCTACCTCTTCTGGTTCTAACGTTCTGAGATAGCAAGACCAACTTTTGCTCTTCCTCCCCCTTCTTAGCCTCAAAGTGAAGATGATAAGGATGAAGACTTACTTTTATGACGACCCACTTCCACTTAATGAATAGTAAATCATCACATCGTAACAGTAACTTATCTATTGTGTGTGTGTCTTCATTGAAATCTATTAACTATACAACAAGAACTTTATGAGAGGCCTTTGTGTCATCATCATCATCATCATCATCATCTCATCATCGTCACTTAAATAGAGTTTTGTGTGCAAGATTTGTATGGAAGTGTATGGAATCTATCTTTGGAGAGGCATGAGGTAAGTAACATTTCATATAAATCAATAATGTGTTAGTTTTCTTACTGTTTGATAACCTTGCTTTCAGATAATTACATTATGGTACCGTATGCCTCTTTCTCTCTCATAATTGGAGACACTGCATGTCCATCTATCATGACAGGTGTTCTTTTAAAAAAAGTAACAATGTTTTCAAAACTATATTATAAATATAACTATAATACTGTATCTCATATGAATTTTATGATGTTTAATTCATTAGTTATAGGCTAGGTTACTATGAAGAAATCCTATATATTATACTATGCTACTGAAAAACAATCATATCATTGATTTTTCATTAAAGTTTATTTATAAAATTCTTCATAAGTTTATTAACTGGTATGGCATGATGATTTACCATTCATTAAGTGGAAGTGAATCATCATAAAGGTAAGTCTTCATCCTTATCATCTTCACTTTGAGGCAAGAGGAAGAGTTGGTCTGCTCTCAGAATGGCTGGATCAGAAGAGGCAGAGGAGGTGAAAGGGGACGCAGGAGAGGCAGCATGCAATTCAGTGAGTGAATTGTTATATCTGTAAATAAATATGTATTGCTTTTGTACATTTTCTTTTCATTTCTGATGTTTAGTGTTAGTAATACATATGATCTACAATGTTTTATATTAAATAAGACAATATTGATGTAGGTACTGACAGAAAATTCATCTTGTAAACAGATGGCATAAACTCACAGTATCAATGAATACAGTATGGTGCTATAAATGTATAATATAAATGTATTTTCTCTTCCTCATGATTTTTTTAATAACTTTTTTTTCTCTAATTTACTTTGGTGTAAGAATACAGTGTATACTACATATAACACACAAAATATGTGTTTAGCAGCTTTTTATATTATCAGTAAGGCTTTCAGTCAACAGTAAGCTATTAGAAATTAAGTTTGGGGGGACCTGGAGTTATATGTGGATTTTCTATGGTGTGGGGGTGTGCATCCCTAGCTCCTGTGTTGTTCAAAGGTCAAATATAATTTGAAATGCCTAAAAAAAGCCTCTTTAAATAAATCTACAAAATCAATGGAAAATTCAGTACTTCTGGAGCTTTTGCAAAATTGAACAAGGAAATGTTTAGTGTGAATATTATGCTGTTTCTATATGAAAACCCAATTTATATTTTGCTTCAAATTTGTGAAATAGATAGGAACAGAAATAGCAAATAGCTTGCTGACTATGCTAGTCCACCAGTAATATATAGTACATAGTCAACAGTGAACTCTAAACTGGAACAACTAACAATCAGACTAAGAAGATACTTAGCTAATTTTACTGAGCCTGTTATTTATCATGCTTAGAAAGTACAGGTTTTTAAAAAGGGTCAGTTCAGAGCCTGAAGAAATTTAATTTATGATAGAAAATTGAAAATACAGCAAATAGACCAAGAGCAGCTATCTCCTCAGTGATCTGGGTGTTTGTAAGTTGAATAGGTATATGCCATCCATCAGTTAAAACCTAGGGACTCTATGCAAGGCAACCATTTTAAGGGGTTTTGATATGTTTCTGTTTAATGAGATAAGAAGTTCAATGAAACAAGGAAACAAGTTATGTAGTATAGTCTGGAGAGGTGTAGAGCCAGTTAGAAAGTTGTTGCAACATGAATGAATTAAAATTTTTACCTGTGGCTGCTAATACCTGTTTTGGGGTTTTATTTAAGGTTCATGATAGGCATTTTCTCCTTACAATTTAATTGAAGCATCTCATCATTGCAATTAGTGATTAGTATAGTTAGCTTAAGAAATAACTGTTCTATTTTGTCAACTTCCAACATGTGATGTTGCGGTTGGTCTAAGTGATTTTTATAAACCAAGTTAGAGGTCCTTTCACATATGTGGCTCTTGAATGTTAGGATAAATATGCATGGGTTTATGTGAAAAGTATAACAGTTTAATATTTTCAATTTGCTATGACATGTTTCTATTAAACCATTTTTTAAAATTGCTTCTGAATATTATTCATAAGTGTTTCTCATCTTCCCAGCAGTTATCTGAAAATAAATGGAAGCGGTGTATTTTGTTTTGTTCTTGTTATCAGTCCTCAGAATAAAGAGCTTAAGTAATAATGTGGAGTAGGGGGTGATTTGTAATAAGTAATAAGCTGGGCCTGCACCGGAAAACATTCTAGGTAAATCTTTCCTTGCCATTATGATAGATTAATAGGTCTACTCCTATTTTCCATTCTGAATAACAAATTGAGTTTCACAATGAATTTGTGTAGTGACAATTCTAAACTTGTCATTTTAGGAAAACAGATGCTTATAAGGGGTTTGGCTGAAAGGCACACATAAGTTTTTCTGAGTTATTAGAGCCCAGGGATCTACTCTAACACATAAAGTGCTTATGGGAAAAACATTTAAAATAAACACCCCAAGAACAGTGGGAAGGTTCAATGAATGTCCTCTGGTGACCCACCCCCAGGAGCATATCAATCACAGCTTCCTAGAACCTGCAACGCATCAAGAGGAAACCACAGAGCTGTGAGAAACAAAGAAAACATAACTTTTAATCCCACGATGACATTCAAGATTCTCACAGTATCAAAATCTCTTGTGCAGGATGCATTATTATACCTTTTTTTTAAGTTTCATGATGTGTAAAAGCTATTGACTTCTCTATGTGTGCTCACTTGTCAAGTAAAATCAGGCAAAATATTTTACAAGATTTCTAATTTATGTATAATTCATAATTATCAATCTCTCATATACTATAAATAGATAATAAATCCAAACATTATATTAATGTCTGAAATATTTTAAATGTATTCTAGTCATAAATTTCTAGAACTATAATTTTCAAACTATTTTAAGTTGACATTCTGGTTGTATATACAGTAACTGTTCACTGCACTTGCTACTGCACTTCTCCGAGTATAGGTGTCCACATCAAGCTAACTAAAAATGTTCCTCAATGAAAAGATGACTTTAAATCAAAGAAGTGAAAGGGTCATTAAACTCATTGGCTAATAGTCATTTATATTTATTAAGACACTTTACATAAATAGTGGTCAAATCATTAAAATAAAAAATAGAAAAGGAAACATTAGCAAGTATACATTTAAGTATACTTAATGGCGTAATAACAGAGGTAATATTCAAATTTGAAATTCCTATGGTTTTCCAATAAAATATGTGTGTTATACCAAATATAGGCTGAAAGATGCTGTATTTTATAATTTTATTATGAATACTGAAGTGTTGAGAATTATTTTATATGAGGTAATATTGAAAGGGAAAGTTTAATATCTTGAGAAAGGTGATGAAGATGGAGTCTCATCCTGCTTTAGTGCGAGGTAACAATGGGGAACATTAATCTATAAAGATTGCTGAGGATTTGCAAATGTTTTTTGCATACATACTGATCAAATTTGATGAAGCTACAATGCCTGTGAACCTAAAAGGATGTGAATTATTTGAAAACCCAGGCTAATCAATGAGCACTCACTATCACATTACACAAAACATATTTCAGAGAAAACATCAGGTTGTCCTCTTTTGATATAAACCAAGATAAGACCATTAGTAAAATAACAGGTGAAGTGTAAAAGAAAAAATATTAGGACAGGACAAAACAAAATCAATGCAATTATGTCCTAGATGCATCTGTGTGTGCTCTTTCTAATTGTAAGGGTTTTACTAAGTAGGTTTTATTATCCTTTTTACAGAGTCCCATAGAGATTTGTAATTTTACCGACTGTCTTGATATTCGTGTGGTCTATGTGGTTAAAATGAGCCTGAAAATTTTTTACATACCCCCCCCCCCGCCCCGTTAGAATCCCTGACCCTTAAATCTGGAGGAATTTATAACTGGTATAACCAACAAAGAATAGGAAAAATAACCCAGTGGGATTTCCAGGCCAGATCAAAAGAGACTAGGCAGCTTCAGCCTGTCTTAATCAGATATTTGACCCAGAGAAAGACAATTAGCATGTGAAAAGCCTGACGCTCCATGTTGAAGAACCCATATGTAACCTTTCTGATCACATATCCCAGATGACAGCCTGCATCAATAGCATCACGTAAGTAAGTCATCTTAGGTATCTAGCCCACTCTAGCCAGCATATGACTGCAGACAGCTGACATCTGACTGCACTACATGTGAGACCCAGACAAGTGAGAACTGCCCAGACAGGCTCTTTCCTAATTCCTGACTCATACAGGAGGAATTCTAACATGGCCTCAGAATATACACCTTGTCTATTCCTGTCCCCTTAAGTACGAGCAAGATTTGTAAATATGACAGTAAATATGGCAGGATATTCCCTCCCTTGATTATGCCATGTTCTCTCAGACAAAAATAGTAAGATAGTCACTCCTGTGATTATGTTATATTATAAAATGTTCTCTAATAGCACAGTAGAAAGGAGGTCTACTATTGGCTTGGAAGATGGAAGAGGCCTTCTGTGACCCTGAGCAGGTAGCCGAGCTATTTTGTGTCTAGACTCCTGACCCCAAAGAACTTTGTAGTAATAAATAGTGTTGGTTTTTGTTCCTTAGTTTCTGGTATTTGCAGTGATAAAATTAAATACAGTGGTCCACAAGATTATGAGAAATGCAAACTAAATGTTTTAGGCTGTTAAATTTCTGTCATTTGTCACAAACATTAGTAAACAGCACTGAATTGGCGATGATTTTTTAATATAGCAATAGTAAAAAGAACAGTTCCTTTCTGGATAATTATCGTCTTTCTACTGAGAAAGGCAGAATACAGCTCGTTCACCAGAGTCTACAACACTAAGGGAAATGGGACCACTTGGAGTATTGCTGCATGATTCATAGTGGTTCAAGGAAATACAGCATAAAGGTTAAGAGAAAAAATGCAAGTCACATATTTTATCTATTAATTTGTTTATGTATTTGCCATAGACACTTGAAAATACCATCTGCATGTTTATGACAGAGAAGGCACTGCGTTCCCTAACTTGGGGGTTTCCTACCTCTTGTTCCTTTAGCTCTGCAGGTGTCTTCTGCACAGCTCTCCATACCGTGCCAAGTCTCTGTAAGCATGTAGATGTCCTGTGGATTTTCTATATCAAAATGAGAGCAGATGTCTTCCTTTCCCATTCTGACATGATCCTATCACTCTTCCTTTTGTTCCAATAGTTTGCTTCCACAAATTCTGTGGTCAAAGAAACCTTGTTTTTAGTGTTACTATCCCAAAAGTATGTTTTGTTATCAAGGAAAATCTCGTCATGCTTTCAGCAATTACCCATTCATAAAATGGAATGATTCATAATGAGGTTTAAATAGATGCGTGGTTTAAGTAGATAAGGTTTTTAGGGTATTTAAAAAGATATGGGAGTTAAATTAACATGTCATAATCTGTTCTTATCTCATTCATTTCCTCTGACAGTTATAACAAATTACCGCAAACTGGATGGTTTTATAAAAAGAGAAATTTCTTTTACATTTCTATGGTAGAAGTTCCAAATCAAGATGGCTAAGTATTATTCTCTCACTGAAGCCTCCCAAAGAAAATTTCTGCTTCATGCCTTCTCTCAGGTCCCGGCAAACTCTGACTTGTGGATACGTCACTCAATCCCTGTCTCTCCTGCACAATGATGTGTGTTCTCATTGTCTTCCTTGTCCATGTCCCTCTCTTTATGGCTCATTTTGTCCTCTTATAAGGACACTAGTCATATTGTATTAAGGCTCCATGTTACTCCAGTATGACCTCATCTTAATTGTCATCTTAATTACACCTGCTAAGACCATATTTACAAATAAATTCACACTCCTGGGTACCAGAGTAAGGATTTGAATATAAATTTGGGAGAGACATAATTCAATACCCAACATAACTGTAAGATATTGTGTCAAGTGAAGGACAGTGTTAAGGTTTAGACAACACTTAGAATAAGTAGTGTGCACATTCAATGTAGGGGCAACTTGGTAATTGGAGGATAGTTGTTATCATTAGTGTTTTAATTGAATCATTACTACACTCCATCACATACACCTTCTTTTATCAGGGAACTCTCCATGTTTCCTAAGTTAGCTTCCTAAGGTCATGTGTCTAGTATTAGATATGAGTATTATTATTGATGTCCTAAGAACTCGTGTATAATTTCTGACTATAGTTTCCTGAATATATTTTTGAAATTTTTACAGTAAAGTAAGAAAAAAGACAATAGGGCAAGTAGTAAAATGGAAAACAACTATAAATAATTAGCTCAGAACAAAGTATTTCAAAATAGTAAACACATAGAAGTATGCAAATATAAGCACATGGACACACATACATTCATATATATATAGTGCATATACACAATTTATACAAAATATATTTTGGCTTATTTGTTATGACTTTACATAGTACTATACAAAAAGATATTCATGTTTTTATTAATAAACAAGTTATAAGGTTTTTTTTTGTTTTTTACAGAGCCAGAGAGAGGGATAGACAGGGACAGACAGACAGGAACAGAGAGATGAGAAGCATCAATCATCAGTTTTTTGTTGCGTATTGCGACACCTTAGTTCATTGATTGCTTTCTCATATGTGCCTTGACCGTGGGCCTTCAGCAGACCGAGAGTAACCCCTTGCTTGAACCAGAGACCTTAGGTCCAAGCTGGTGAGCTTTTTGCTCAAACCAGATGAGCCCACGCTCAAGCTGGCAACCTCAGAGTCTCGAACCTGGGTCCTTCCGCATCCCAGTCCGACGCTCTATCCACTGCGCCACCGCCTGGTCAGGCAACAAGTTATAAGTTTTAATCCATGTCATTTTTATCATCATCATTATTTGTTCAAATTCTCATTTTTTGAATGAAAATATTTCATGAGAGCTTTATATCTAGTAAATCTATAGAATTAAAGTTTCTTGTGTTCTGCATTTTGCGTTAAAATTCTGTGAGTTTAAAATATTTGAGAATATGGACAGCATGATAAAGGAGATCACCGGGTAAGTCTCAGCTTCCTCGTGGTGGAGCTTTGCCAAGTCAAACCACTATTTCTGAGTCAAATGAATGAAGTGGAGAAACAATGCATATTAAATTCTAATCTTGCACTTGCTGGGCTAATCCCTGGACCAACTGTGTTTCAGGCACCAAAGACTTTAGGTTGTGCAGGTTGGTGCTACTTTTTTTATAAAAAACATTCCTGGTTGTCTGCGGGAGACTTAGCAAAAATACAGTCTGGTGTTACATAACTAAATCCAGATATGAAACTTTTTTATTCCCAGGGAAAGGAATGTTAGTTGATGTCTGCTTATTTAAAATAGAAAGGCAGAAATACATAATTTAAGATAACTGGGATGCTCATTTGAGTGCCCATAAATATTTGAGAGGAAAATGTTCTTCCATTCATGTACACAAACAGACATGCAGAAGCTCAATATGTAAATGACCTGCTAGAGTTTCTGCCCCCTTTATAAGATTGTCAATCTTTCCAGGCCCTTGTTTTGATGGTGCTGAAGTTTATCTTGACTTTATAGCTTTAACAGGTGTTCAGTGTGACAACTCACATTGTTACTTGATACCTGCAATCATAATTGTTTCTGAAGCACCTTTTCTTATGAAATCTGTGATGTAAAAACAAATTTTATTTACTTCAGTTATATTCTGTACCTTTTTTTTTTATCATTTCCATCTGTTAAGTATCTTTGGTAGAACTCTTTAACTTTTAAACTTTCCAAAGCCCATACTTAAAAACATAGCTGTTTCCCTCCGTACTGCGGCTATAGTGTATTAAAAAACTCAATTCATTTTCAGATAATTGCACTTTAAATGTTAAATGGAACCAGAATGTTTTCTTTTCTAGAGTGAAATGCTTTTTTCTTCTCTTTCTTTTGTAATGATTACTGCCCATGTCTTTGCACAATTAATGAGGTTTTACTTTGTGGTTCTTATGTGTATTGATTTAAAAATCTTTAATTGCTTCCTGTTAAGAACAACTGAGGAGAAATTGCTTTTCTTTTCCTTCCATGTTTTACTTGCTTATATCAGTCCTGAATAGTAAACCCATACAAGAAGGAAGTGTGGTTCTAAAATATACTATGTGTTAGAAATACTGTCATTGTGTCAGTATAGATGACCTCCTCTCTAGTACATGAGTTAGCTAATATACTAACTAGCTCAAACACAATATGGGATCCAGGATCAGATAAACTAGTTCTATTTAACTTTGGATCAGAAAATATTCTTTTTACCTGCTCCCAGAGAACTCATTTTTCATTTTTCATGCTTGTATTGTGACAATTTTTTAAAGTAACGAGAGCATAAATATCTTATGAATTTATTATAAAATGAGGAAAATCAAATTTTAGTTATATATATATAACTTTGCATTCCACTTATTTGATAGAATGAAGTGGAGTGAGCATCTAAATACTTTCAGGTTTTTGGGGGGTAGTATACTAGAGGGAGAAGAAAAACACCAAATCTTATTTGTAGTCCTAATCAGATAGTATTTACGTTTTTATCCTGTGTCACAACATTTTCTGACCTTCACCTTCCTCTGAATTGTAGGGGCCTCATTCTACAGTTTAACTAATCATATTGCCGACTGGAGTGGTCAAAGATCTGTTGTGATCATGAACCCATCCCTTCTCTTAATCTTTCTTTACATTTTAATTAATTTAGTGATGATTATGCAGAAAGGTATTCAAAATATTTTCTTCAATTTTATAGAAAATTATATGTTACAATTTATTTACCTATTATGGTAGAGCAATTATTTTTCCCACTTTGAGATACTATAAATTTGGCTGTTGTGTGTATTTATTATGGACATATGTAAAAGTTTTCTTGGTATATATGCAGAGGTGCAACTGTTGGGCTATTATTATTGATATACATATTTTCAGTTGCTTTAGAAAGTCTCAAATTATTTTCCAAACCACTTATAATCATGTCTACTCAGCCCCACTGCCACCACCATGATGAGAGTTTTAATTCCTCTGTATCCTCACCATCCCCTCAGAGTGGAAAACTTCTTAGTCTTTGCTCATCTGCTGTATGTGTAATCGTGTTTCCTTGATGTATAAATTTACATTTCTTTATTTATAATGAGAAAGGCAAATTTTATTGGTTCTTAGCCAAGCTGAGTTTCTCTTTATGTGAAGTACCATTTTAAACTTCTTGATCATTCTTTGTCTTTCTCACATCTAACGGTAGAGTATTCGTATTTAAAAATCTATGATAGGCCCTGGCCGGTTGGCTCAGTGGTAGAGCATCGGCCTGGTGTGCAGAAGTCCCGGGTTCTATTTCCGGCCAGGGCACACAGGAGAAGCGCCCATCTGCTTCTCCACCCCTCCCCCTCTCCTTCCTCTCTGTCTCTATCTTCCCCTCCCGCAGCCGAGCTCCACTGGAGCACAGATGGCCTGGGTGCTGGGGATGGCTCCTTGGCCTCTGCCCCAGGTGCTAGAATTGCTCTGGTTGCAACAGAGCGATGCCCCAGAGGGGCAGAGCATCGCCCCCTGGTGGGCAGAGCGTCACCCTTGGTGGGCGTGCCGGTGGATCCCGGTTGGGCACATGCGGGAGTCTGTCTGTCTCTCCCCGTTTCCGGCTTCAGAAAAATACAGGAAAAAAAAATCTATGATAAATCTGTACATTTTGTTTCTGATTGTCTTGTCAGCCATAGATGTGCACAATTTCTTTAATCCTGGGGCTTCTCCTCCCATCAGGTTGTTAACCCCAGTTTCACTACGGGAGAACTACTCCGCTGTTCAGTTGGCGCCCCCGCTTCATCTCTGCATTTACACCTGCTCAATAAGATGTTTTCCTCACACATCTTCTCATTAACAATTAATCTATTCCTTTTTAGTAAATAATTTTTTTAGTTTTCAAACTGCTTTAATCTCAAGAACTTCTATGCTATCTGTAGAATAAAATAAAATATATATGTGGTGATATTGCAATTAAAAAAATTC
The DNA here is from genome assembly GCF_036850765.1 of Saccopteryx bilineata. Lineage (NCBI taxonomy): Eukaryota > Metazoa > Chordata > Mammalia > Chiroptera > Emballonuridae > Saccopteryx > Saccopteryx bilineata. The sequence continues at coordinate 280,836,928 of NC_089490.1, read as the reverse complement.
TGTCATTTTATTTAGAAGTCAGGTTGTGGCTATGAAGTATTTCTTCTTTCTCAAATAGTCAAATACATTATTATTTTCCCCATTTATTTGAGAGAGAAAGGGGAATGGTGAATGAGAGAGAGAGAGAGAGAGAGAGAGAGAGAGAGAGAAAAGCATCAACTTCTGTTTCACTTAGTTGTTCTACTCATTTTTGTACTCACTGATTGCTTCTCATATGTGCCCTGACTGGGGATCTAACCTGACCTGTTCCTTCCATGTTTTACTTGCTTGTATCAGTCCTGAATAGTAAACCCATACAAGAAGGAAGTGTGGTTCTAAAATATACTATGTGTTAGAAATACTGTCATTGTGTCAGTATAGATGACCTCATCTCTAGTACATGAATTAGCTAATATACTAACTAGCTCAAACACAATATGGGATTGTGCTTTGGGTTGACACTTTATCGTTGGAGCCACCTGGTTAGGACTTCAAATTTGTTTTTATAATTTGTTTTTATAATTTTAAACTTGAACATGAATAAATTTAAAAGTCTCATCTTGCTACAAGAATCTAAAGATACTGAATTTCATGAGATAATAAGAAAAATGATACACCTATATTAAAGAACATAGGCATATAATTTCTTTCTGAGTAAGAATACAGGGTCTCAGGATGTAACATCAACCTTATTCAATTTTTAGTACACTAGAGAAATTATTAATGGCTATTAGCATGTGTACACAGAATTAAATACCACACCATCATTCAGCCAAGAGATCAAGCAGTTTAGATTACATAAAGTATAATAATGAAATCTGTGATCCAAGAAATTATAGAGCTATACATGAAAAACTAGAGGAGTTGGCATGTTGGAGAGTCTGGGATCAGGAAATAAATTGTGGAGTTAAGATCATCTGATCAGTTTAAATGACTTTAAATGACTTTATTGAGGAATTCCGATGAGTGAAGATAGCAAGGTTACATTTCAGGCAGAAGAAAAACAAACTAGGTACAAAAAACAAGAGATTACATGGTATGGGTATGTGTCCTAGATTTTATGCTGTAGAATAATGTTCTGAAAGTTGACGGTATATCAGAATAACATGGAGAGCTTGTAAAACAAAGATTTTGAGCCGCACTCCCAGAGTTTTGATTTGGTTGTTTGGGGATAATTTTAAGATTTTAATCTCAAACAATTTCCCAGTTAATTCTAGTTCTGCTGTTCTGTGGACTTCACTGTAAGAACTGTATCTGTTCAAATTTCTATTTTGTTTAATTTAATCTGGCAGTTCTGCAAAATATAGATTTGAAACAGACAAGGGTGAAGCATGAGAAACTCAATCTCAATTGAAAGAGACAGATTTGAAGAGCTTGAGCAGTGTCGCTGGATACAGAGGTAACAGAATGAATTGAGTAGAAGATGTGAGAAACATACCATTTGGTTGCTTGGAAACGTGGATAAGAGAGAAATACAAGAAAACTGCAAAGCTTCTCAGTTTTACTGAGAATGATTTTGTGGATGATTGTACTATGTCCTGTAAAAGAATAGAGAAAGATGTAGGAACGGAATTTAGAGAAAATATGACTTTGAACATTATATATAAATAAATGTATTTCAGGTGGTTGGATATAAAATTTTTAAGGTAATGGCTATTATGGGACAGAATTACACCTTTGGGGGTGATCAGTAAAGATGGTAACTGATAATGACCAAAAGGAAGCATGGAAGAGAAAGACAGTTAAACAACTCCAACAGAGTGGGAACCTGGAGGGAGACAGAGCAGGGTGAGCCAAGGAATGGGTGTCACAGAAGCCAAGTGAGAAAACAGCTCCAACATGAAGAAAGTAGCTTTGAAACATGGCGATACGGTGTTCATTGCTGAAATTGTTAGAACAATTTCTGAGAAAGTAATGGGTAGAAGTCAGGATTTGGAAGGAAGAAAGGAGAAAGAGTTAAGAGAATCTGCTCTAAAGCAGTATGACTGTAATGAAAGCAGAAAACAGAACAAATAATCTCCAAAATAATATTCCAAAGAAATAGAATGAGTTTTGAAAATATTAAGTACTCTTTATATTTGATAAAAATAAATATCTGGTTCAGTAATTATTCAAAGACCTGTCCTGGCCTGACCAGGTAGTGGCACAGTGGATAGAATGTCGGACTGGGATGCTGAGGACCCAGGTTTGAGACCCCAAGGTCTCCAGCTTGAGCACAGGCTCATCTGGTTTGAGCAAAGCTCACCAGCTTGGACCCAAGGTCGCTGGCTTGAGTAAGGGGTTACTCGGTCTGCTGAAGGCCCACAGTCAAGGCACATATGAGAAAGCAATCAATGAACAACTAAGGTGTCACAATTAAAAACTGATGATTGATGCTTCTCATCTCTCTCTGTTCCTGTCTGTCTGTCCCTGTCTATTCCTCTCTCTGTCTCTGTAAAAAGAAGAAGAAGAAGAAGAAGAAGAAGAAGAAGAAGAAGAAGAAGAAGAAGAAGAAGAAGAAAAGAAAAAATAATAAAAAATAAAAAAAACAAAGACCTGTCCTGCATTCAGCAGGGATGTGCTGAGAATCAGGATAGGCACTCTGCATTTGATGCTGAGTACACTTCCCTTTTTATGGCAAATTTGCATGCAAAATACTTGAAACAATCAGCTTTCTGAGAAACTTGAGCACATATGTTATAAACACCAAACACCAGGGTAATTTCGACATAGTCTGCAATAGATTACTCTTAGATTCATCCAATTAAGTTAGAACTAAATTGGTTTCTTTTTGCTGGGAGAATCTTCTGGAGTTAGGCTATGGGGATTTTGATGATGTTCTCTACATATCCACACTGCCTCCAAAAGCTGCTATATCAAGACGTGTTTGTTGGCTTATCTTACAATTAAAATAAAGATATATTTCTTACATTTGTTATGGCAATTTGCTCAGCCTATTTTAGCTCACTTAAGCAAAAATTGAGAAGGGTGACAGACCAGAAAGAGGTAGATCTAAATTACATTTATTTTTCTATGTAAATTTTCATGTGGTTCTATTGAGACAAAATTAGCTATTTGTACAACTTGATTTCCTAGTGATACCTTGTAATTACTTTTATTGTTGCCAAAATCCTCAGGATCCTAAAGAATAAGTTTTAAGAGACCAATATGCACGTATTTGTTACTGCCACCAGGTGCTATGGGTACAAGTGTTCTGCTAACTCTGTCTGATTACCCTAGAGACACTAAGATTTGTTTGGCCCAAGTGCACAGAGATCATATTATTAGAAAAGAAAGCATCTAAACCTGATGCAACTCATTGAGAAATCAATAAGCAAAGTAAGAGATGATGTATGACTTAGCCAAGCCAACAAATCACAAGGATAAGCATGTTAATTTAATAAGTTATTTTCTAATTAAATGACTATTAAATTTCTTAAATAATATTATATGCAATATATTTTTTACTTGCCAATAGAAAAATATTGTGAAGTCACCTCAGTGAGTAACTACTATTCAATAAAATATATAAATTTTAATGTGTACATGACAAATGTGCATAATGTTAAATTTAAAGTGCTTCTATTTAAAGTTTATTTTATGTTCAACTTGAGATAAACAACAGTGCAGCAATATGTTCTGAAATTATATTTAAAATTAGCTAATATTAATTTTTTTCCCTAAAGAAAGACAGAAATAGGAAGCCTGTTGTCTGGCCATGGTAGCATTCTAATAGAAGAGCGGTAATTTGATTCTTTACTATTGGCTGAGCGATCCTTGTGTTGAGTCTCAAGCACAACAAAGAGATTATCTTAATGATAAAAACATCTGAGTTCAAGAAATTTTATATTTTGTATACATTCTTAAAAAGTTTAGTAGAGGCAATACTAAAAAAACCCAAAAAAGTTAAAGTGCTTACTATACTTAGTAGAACACTGAGTAACCCAAATCAAATTGGCTCATTATTCATTAGACTAATTAAATATTTATTATTCTCTTGCACTTTGAGCCCTGGTCTATTCAGTGCTTCATTACAGAGATTTTAAATGCCATTCTTTGCACAGGACACTGGGGAGTCAATAGAGGAAAGATACCCTTTGTGTTTTTCATGATATTTTCATGATGTTAGCAGTCTAGTAAGGAAAGATAGAAGAGTAAGTGCATAATCATCAAACAGTATGACAGGCTCTCTGTTAGAGATAATCATGCAGAGGGTGGCTTAGCACATTAAAAAGGCGTTGTGATCTGGACTAAAAAGGCTCTCTGAACACAATTACTACCTTCTGCTCTATTCTAATGCTTTAGCCAGAGGGTAATAAAATCAGGGCTGAATAGTGTGGGCTTTCCTAGTCCTAATTGGGAGTTAGAGAAATAAAACTTTGGTTCATTGAATCATTTCCATGGAGTCTGAGCAGCTTCAAAGACAGATACTTAGATGGGTATCTGGAACATATTCACTCAATGTTTGAAGAGAAATTTTTCTTTCAGACCAACTTATTCATTTCACAGATAAGTAAATGGATCCAGATGAAAGATAAGAACCATGATTCAAACTTGGTCGGACCTTTTTATTCTAAATACATTGTCTTTTTTCTCACATCAAAATCCTGTTCTCACACTTCTGATTATCTCAAGCAGAAATTAGTTCCAATTTTATGAAGTACTTTAGTTTCTTCCAGTAATTATGACAAAGGGAAAATATCTTTCATTTCTTATGCTTCTAATAAAATATGCTATAATAATAACAATAGTTAGTAATAATATTAGTATCATGTAACATAAGTTCCAAAAGGAGGATATTTTTTTGTAATATTCAATGTGAACAACTTCTTTTTTTTTTTTTTTTTTACAGAGACAGAGAGAGAGTCAGAGACAGGGATAGATAGGGACAGACAGACAGGAACGGAGAGAGATGAAAAGCATCAATCATCAGTTTTTTGTTGTGACACCTTAGTTGTTCATTGATTGCTTTCTCATATGTGCCTTGACCGTGGGCTTTCAGCAGACCGAGTAACCCCTTGCTTGAGCCAGCAACCTTGGGTTCAAACCAGATGAGCCCGCGCTCAAGCTGGCAACCTCAGGGTATTGAAACTGGGACCTCCACATCCCAGTCTGACGCTCTATCCACTGCACCACCGCCTGGTAAAGCTAAACAACTTCTTATGCATTGTATAAAAATGAAATCAAACAGGAAGTTTTTTATACATGTATAGCTACTATTAGTAGTTATTTAGACTATTACCTTATTCAAAATGGAATCATAAGTATTCAGAATGTGCATTGTGCTGTTTCTATAGTTTACACAAACTTTTGTATACCTAAGATGTGAATTTTCCTTCTTTGCTTGTTAAAGGTCTTAACAACAGGACCAGCTCAATATGTCTGTTCTTGTAGTCATAGAAATATGTTACATTATTCATTTTGTAGTCTTAACACTTTTTTCTTTTTCTCCACATAACCAAAACACAAAAAAGTAAGTGACTTCAAAGAAGTCATAAACACAGACTTCTTTTCATATTATTTTCTGGCATAGCCTTATTACAAATGATGTATTAAAAATGTAAATGTAGATGGAATAAATTTATTGATTTATTAAAATTACTGAAAGCCAAATAATTTCAAAAAATAAAACTGTTTTAGGGGCATGTTACTTTTCTTTTCCCCTTGAAGTATTCTATGAAATAAGAATAAATACTAAGTGCAGGAGTACAGGGTTGGGAAACTATTCATTGATCAATTTCCAGATTCAATTTATTTGCAATCTGATAGCCTCAAGGTGATTGGTTCCTGAGGTTGGGATAAAATCATGGATGCCTGTTGAATGATGGAAATCACATTGAACAAGTAAGCAACCAAACAGTAAATATAAAGAGCCTGGGTGATTATGAATGATGAGCTAGCTGCACAGAGATGGGTATGAGGAGTTGATTTAACTGTTCTATTTGCCCCCAGTTATAATCAGCCCTGATGACTCTTTTAAATAGAAATATAAAGCATCAAACAATATTAAAAAAAATGAAAATAGAAACCTAGTACCTAACCATTTCCAAAAGATTTGTTATTCCTGTTTTTTAAAACAGAAGGAGAGTCATATCAAGATTCTAATAAATACTCCACTATTATTGCTTAGCAGAGACATTCCTGTTTAGTGCATGTGTCCTACTCATGCACTTAAAACATTTTCCAGGATCAAATAGCACATACTGAGACCTAAATCTTGAAACCACTTGCTGCTGCCAAGTTATATTGAATTAAATAATCTCCTATGGGTGAGTACATTCTCTATATTAGAAATTTAATTTTCCTAAGCCAGAATGTAATACTAAAAAAGTCTATAAAAAGCTTATAAAAGTTTGGCCTGACCTGTGGTGGCACAGTGGATAAAGCATCGACCTGGAATGCTGATGGGCTTGCCTGGTCAAGGCATGTATGGGAGTTGATGCTTCCTGCTCCTCCCCCTGTTTTCTCTCTATCTCTCCCTCTCTCTCTCTCTAATAAAAATGAATAAATTTTAAAAAATTTAAAAAAAGCTTATAAAAGTTTATAAAAAGTTGACCCTTTATCTGTGTAACCCAAACACAAGAAAGTATCTAAGTATTGAATAAGCTTGTTCCCTTTGTGGAGGTTGTTGACTGAGATAAACTCTGCTTCTGGCCAGTATCCTTAAAAGTTTAGTGAGGTCTCAAAAAAAAAAAAAGAGGGAAAAAAGAAAAGAAAGGCCCTGGTTGGTTGGCTCAGCGATAGAGTATTGGCTCGGCACGTTCTGGATTCGATTCCTGGTCAGGGCACACAGGAGAAGCAATCGTCTGCTTCTCCACCCCTCTCCAAACCTTTTCTATCTCTCTCTCTCTTCCCCTCCTGCAGCCATGGCTAAAATGGTTAGAGCAAAGTTGGCTCTGGGCATCGAGGATGGCTCCATGGCTTTGGCCTCTGGTGCTAATACAGCTCAGTTGCCAAACAACAGAGCAGCATCTTCAGATAGGCAGAGCATTCCCAGGAGGGGGCTTGTAAGGTGGATCCCAGTCACGGTGCATGCAGGAATCTGTCTCTGCCTCCCCTCCTGTCAATAAATAAAAAAGAAAGAAATGTTCAGTAATGTCTTTATCTTAATAGTTTTATTTTTTACTAAATTTTTTGGAGGGGTCATTGGTTAATTTTAGGTGTAATTCTATAATAAATCACCTATATATTGATTGTATTATCTGTTCACCATCCCAAGTCAGGTCTTTTCGCACCACCATTTATCTCTACTCTACTCTCTTCTATGTCGCCTCAACATCCTTTCCCTCTGGTAATCACATACTGTTTCCCTGTGTCTATGAGTTTTTGTTTTTTTTAACCCCTTTACTTTTTTTTCACTCAGAATCATAACCCACCTTCCCTCTGAAGCTGTATGTCTGTTTTTTGTATCTATGAGTCAGCTTCTATTTTGTTTGTTAGTTTATTTTGTTCATTAGACTTCACACATGGGTACAATCATACGGTACACAATTTTAAATGGTTAATTTTTCACTTAGCATACTGTGCTCCATGTTGTGGCATAAAGTAAAATTTCCTTCTTTTTTATTGCTGAGTAGTATCCCATCATGCTAAGATACCTCCTCTTTTTTATTCACTTATCTACTAATGGGCACTTGGCTGCTTCCAAATCCTGTATTTCTGTCTATATTGTCAGAGATAAATATTGCTACACCAGATTTATTTATTTTTCATTTTAATAAAATATTATTTTCCATTTATTTACTTTTAGTCTTGTGTAGCATTTGTTCTGAGGTTGGTTTTTTGTTGACAGCATATATAATATATGGGTCTTATTTTCTTATCAGCTACCCTATGTCTTTTGATTAGATCATTTAAGGCACATACATTTAAATTGTTTACTGATAGGTATATATTTATTTCCATTTTATTCTTTAGACCATGTTCTTTTTTTTCCCTCCTTCTCCTTATCCTTTTAACAGGCCTTTTAACATTTCTTGTCAGTGGTTTGGTGGTAAATGAACTCTTTTAGCTCCTTCCTGTCTGGAAAGCTCTTTATTTCTCATTCAATTTTAAATGATAGTCTAGTTGAGTAAAGTAGCATTGGTTGTAGGTCTCTGCTTTTCATCACTTTGAATATTTTATGTCAATACTTTCTGGTCTGAAATGTTTCTGTTGAGAAATCATCTGACAGTGCAATAGAAACCCCCTTGTAGGTAACTATCTTTTTCTTGTGGCTATTAAGATTCTCTCTTTAACTTTTGCCATTTTAATTATAATGTGTCTTGTAGGGGACCTTTTTGGGATCATCTTGTTTGGGACTCTGTGCTTCCTGGACTTGTGTGCCATTTCTTCACCAGGTTAAGAAAGTTTTCAGTCATTATCTCTTTAAATACGTTTTCATTCCCTTGCTCTTTCACTTCTCCTTCAGACACTTCTATGATGCAGATGTCACACCTCATGTTATCCCAAAGGTATTCTAAGGTATCTTCATTTTTTAAAATTCTTTTATCTATTCTGATTTGCTGTTTTTTCTACATTGTCTTCCAAATCCTGATTCAATCCTCTGCTTTATCAAACCTACTGATTATTCCTTCCAGTGTATTCTTTATTTCAGATAGTATATTCTTCATTTCTGACTGAAACTTTTAATAAGATTTCTATGTAATTTTTCATCCTTATAACTATTACTTTGAACTCTATAAAGAATCGATTGCTTGTCTCCATTTCTTTTAGATCTTTTTTCTGAAGATTTCTTCTGTTGTTTCATTTGGGGCCTATTTCTTTGTCTTCTCATTTGGCTGCCTCTTGTTTTTCATCTTTATGTATTAGATAGATCTGCTATAAGTCCCAGTCTTCATGGGGTGGCCTTATGTAATAGGTGTCCTGTGGGGTGCAGTGGCACATTTTTTTTATAACCTGAGCTAGGTGTTACAGGAATGTCCCTTGTATTATAATTGAGTCTTGATTGCCGTTGATCCATTTATGCATGAAATCTACCCTTAGGCTGGCCGACTGTGAGGGGAACACTAACCATGCATGTGAGCTGCTGTATAGGTGTTGATCTCAACTAGCGGTATTTGCCTCAGCAGAATTTTATGTCTGCTATGATTTCCCTTTGGGTATGCCACCTGTGAAGCTTATTGAATCCTGCTCTGATGTTTGAAGCTTGCCTAATGGCTCTAAAAATACCACCAAACAAAACATAATTATTATGCTATAATCCAATAAGCAACCCTTTTGAAAAAATTCAGTATATATGAGCCATAGGACCCATTTTTTAAATCAAGACAGAGTAATAAAATCTGCCATATATCCTTGAAGCCTACTTCTCTCATATCTAAGTAATTTCTCACAAAAAAATCCGGATGTGTAATGTTAATATTTTCCATTACAACAAGGAAAATCATATTATTATGAACCCAGAAAAACAGCAGTAGTTAATATGTTTATGAGCTTAATTATATGACAATAAATTAAGAATAATTTCCACTTTTGACTCTGTATAATTGGTAGTATAACATTTCACACAAGTGTGGATTTATTTAATCATTTTAATTAATTTAAATTCTGTCTCTCTGTGGCTTTATTAAACAAAAATAATTTATACTTAACAGTACGTTTCAATGTTCAGCACTAATTTTTCCTAATAGAAAGTTTCTATACATTCATGTCTATATGCTAATGCATTGGCATATATAATGGTTCTGAACTTTAATGATTTATATTACCGAAAGATTTTTCTATTGTAACAATGGTCTGACAATTGATAGTAATATATATATATATATATATATATATATATATATATATATATATTATCAAGGCTTTCTTTTCTTCTTTTGCTATATTCAAAAAAGGATTTGAAAATAAGGGTAGCTATGTACTCTTGTTGATCAATGTCACCCTGTTGAATTTAATTTTCTAAATAAAAATTTTAAAAAAGAAAGTAGACCTAGCAAATGATGATAGAACAATATATATTTTTTTCTTTTTTAGCTGAAAAAATGTTATTTTTTCCTCAAATTTTCAGGATTGTACAAATAATTACTAAAAGAAGTTATTGAAAGTATTTGTTGCTGAATATAAGAATTTATTGAAACTGTAACTATGGAAGTCACGCTGCTGGGAACCTGGATTGATCTATATTTTTCATTAGCTAAATATTGATGGATAATCAGAGATTTATTTTTAGTACAGAGACCCAAACACAATATGAAGTATCTATGAAAGGAGAGTTGTGAGATTTCATCACTCTAACCAATAAATCACTTCTGCAGAAAGCAATTCATGAATATGTATATAAAAACAAAATAATACAGTTGATTGAAAAGTAATATAATACAAGCAGTGAGATAGTAGAAACTGGAGCCAAAAATGAAAGTCATATACAGGTAGCTTAGAGATTCATCTTTTGTAAATGTAGAGTGAAGATGAGAAGTTCACATACATTAAGGTATATCTATCAACTGAAGAATGTGGGTGTGAAATTATCTTAAAACCCTAATATGAACAATCCAGTATATGGCTAAAATTAGCTTTAGTAGCTGCCAATTGCTCACATGATTTATTATCCCTAATTGAAAGTATATTAGTAATTCTTTTTTCAAATGACTGCCTAGAAGAGGAAAGTACTTGAGACATACTTTTTGGTATTTATGTTAAAACTGTTTGATAACTCTGTTTGCATGTACTACTAACCTTATGATACCTATCTTTATCTCTACGAGCTTTATACTTGTCATTATATTGACCTTATATATTAATTTAAAGATAACTTCCAACTTTAAGTATCACTCATTAAAGTATTACTTTAATGTAATATTAAAGTATCACTGGGTAAGTATCATTCATTTAGAACAAAAAGTGTTATACATTTCAGCCTGATACAATCTTTTACAAATTGCTAAGTAGAATTTATGACATCTTCAATACATAAGTAATATACATTCTCACTTATTACTCTGTAGCTTTGCTTTTAGAAAGTTATTTTGTGTTACGTGTTTTTAATTGTTTATAAATGAAATAATAAAGAAAAAGTTTTAATCTAACAAAGTCAGGTTTTCTGAAGCTATTATTATTTATTTCCTTTTATTTTGGTAACTTGATTCTCTTGGGGTTCCTATAAATTGATAAATTATTAATGGCAAATAATAATTGATAGTGTTCCCTATTTGCCAATTTACATATCACTTGTTATATTTGATTTTTAAATAGAATGGTTAATTAGCCCATACAAAATAAATAATTATGTAAAAACAGAATTCAATCACTTTTTATTATTGTATTTAATGTGAACATTTCTTTATTTCACTCCCAAATAAGCCAGACTTTCAGATATTAATAGAAATTTTATTTTCTGGTTTACTAAGAATTTATTTTTGTTGTAACTGAGATTCCACATGGGTTTTCATTAATTGCAATTTAAAATATATTGAGGTCAGCATGTATCTTTTTTACATTTAGAGTTAATAAATATTATAAATTAGATTATTAGATTTTTAAATTTTGAATCACATTTGCATAATAGAAAAATGTTACCTGCTCTTGGTCTATCATACAATTCAAAGAATATTTGGGTTAATATGTTATTCAAGGTTTTTACATTGATATCATAATGTATTAACATTATTTTGTCAAAAAAACGAAACAATCTAAATGTGCACCACTGTGGAATGCATAAATTGCTTTATACTTATGTAATGTTTTTTTTGTTTTGTTTTGTTTTGTTTTGTTTTGTATTTCTCCGAAGCTGGAAACGCGGAGAGACAGTCAGACAGAATCCCACATGCGCCCGACCGGGATCCACCGGGCACGCCCACCAGGGGTGACGCTCTGCCCACCAGGGGGCGATGCTCTGCCGCGACCAGAGCCACTCTAGCGCCTGGGGCAGAGGCCAAGGAGCCATCCCCAGCGCCCGGGCCATCCTTGCTCCAATGGAGCCCCGGCTGCGGGAGGGGAAGAGAGAGACAGAGAGGAAGGAGGGGGTGAGGGTGGAGAAGCAAATGGGCGCTTCTCCTATGTGCCCTGGCCGGGAATTGAACCCAGGTCCCCCGCTGGGCCAACCGGCCAGGGCCTACTTATGTAATGTAATACTACACAGGGATGAAAATAAATAAAGCATAATCTCAGAAACATAACACTTAGAATAAACCTGAAATAAAATCTGCATTTTACGTGATTCCACTAATTATATATTGCTTAAATAAACAAAACAAAACCACATGGTTTAAGGATGTTAAGGAATGCTTTGTTAGTAGTAACATGCACACAAAAAAGTAAAATAATACAGTGAATGATTATCTTAAAATTCAGGGAAAAGAAGATAGCTATAAACAATAAGGCTCTTGAAGCTTCTGACAATTTTTTAAGAAATATTTTACTTATTTATTGAGAGAGAGGAGAAAGAGAAAGGCAAGGGGAAGGGGTGACCAAAAAGCATCAACTCATAGGTACTTGTCCTATGTGCCTTGACCAGGATATCCTAGGGATTGGAACTGATGACCTCAGCATTCCAGGTCAATGCTTTATCCAGTGCACCACCACAGGTCAAGTGAAGATGCTGACAATTTTTTATTCTTTCTTTGGTTATTGGTTTTACCAGTTTTTACTACATTATAAACCACTAACTAGAATCCTTTTATTACATGAAAGTGTTTGAATTTGGGTAAAATTCCACAATTTAAAAAATTAAATAATGGTCATGCTTACCAAAAATAATCGTTGGAAAGATAAACAATATACTGGATAACATTCCAAACAATCTAAAAAGATTAAAAAATAGTTTGAGCTGGCAGATTATAGAAGTTCTGATTTGCCCATGCTTAACGTAAAATAAATATTAGAAAATGGTTGGGAGTGTGGGGAGTACTTCAGAGTAAACATATTGAGTGTAATATAGCATCCAAAAAGAAAAATGACACCAAAAGTTTTAGCATCTATAATCCTACAACACAATCCAGTAAAGTATCAACTACAATCAGATCAAAAATATTTTCTATTCCCTTTTATACTACTTTTTGATTAATTTAAAATGCAAAAGAACTTTTCTTCTATTGATAATAAAAGTAGCTATTGTAAGTTCATTCTGTAAATTGTTAAGAGCATATTCTCAAAGTTCTTCTTTCTGACAGTGCAATATGACTTTTAAATAATTCATCTAAACTAATAGTATGCATTATGGTGTGATGAATAGGACAAGTAAATGATTAGTTTATTAACAGAATACAACTTATGTCTAGAAAATCTACCTAGAGGGATTTTTAGTTAAATATAAAAATATTAAATATGCAACATTTTTTTAACAGAAAGATGCTCAAAATTCCAGAAACAAAGTTTGTGTTTTCAAGATCTCTTAATTCAGAATAAATAGTACTTAAATGTAAAACAAAGTTACTAAATAAAATTGAAAATATTCTCCTATGTGTATAATTGCAATACCAAAAATTTTGACAATCAATTAATTACTTTGGTTAACTAAGTGTAAATTACTATTTCTGTTAAATTGACAAGCCCACCTGGTAGGATTTAGGACTCTTAATACGACAGTTTGAGAAGGGAAGCCAGATGTGCCATTGTTGTTTACATTTATTTTTTCTCCTTTATTATTTTTACTTTTCTTTTTTACTTAAAATAATGGTTTCCAAATGCTGTATTTATTTGCTACATCAAATAATTTTTAAGTCACACTCTTTTTCTTTTTCATAGCATATTAGATGTTTTACTGCTCTGAGGGTTGTAGCCTATGAGCCTGTGTTTCTCATTTTTTTTTTTTTTTAGTTATTTTTGGAGAGAGGAGAGAAAGAGAGAGAGAGAGAGAGAGAGAGAATGAATGGGGGAGCAGGAAGCATCAACTCCCATATGTGCCTTGACCAGGCAAACCAGTGTTTTTGAACCAGCAACCTCAGCATTCCAGGTTGATGCTTTATCCACTGCGCCACCACAGGTCAGGCTGTGTTTCTCATTTTATTGAATTTAAATGTCTAAATGATTTTTTTTCCCAGGTTTTTAATAGTCAGCTGTTTCAGAATGGCTTTTAACACTGAAATCCAAGCATGGTGTGAAAATCTTGAAATAGAAAGGATCCCAGTCAGTACCAGGCAGGTCAATCTGGTACATTTGTCAAGTGTACGCCAACTCCATAAGAAACGAAGAGCATGATTTCATGTCATTTTCCATATCTGACCACTTGAGCTCTGAAGGCTATGTGTAGGAAGATGTTAATGATGTTCCCAGTGACTTTCAAAGGGGCAAATCACCGAACTTAGCACATTTCAAGAATAAAAGCCCCATCTAAAATATCACTTCTGTGGGTAACTGTTCAGGACGTAGAGCTGTGAACCATTATAAATCATAGGATATCATTCATTATTTTTGAAATGCTGTAACCACTTTCCATATGTCACCTCTCTGTGTGATGCTGTGTTGGGAGTCATTTCTCTTACTCAAATTACATTCCTGAGTCCATCATGTCCCTGTCATAGTCTCCCACATTACAGCGGCATCATCAGGTAATCCATTGCCTAGATCAAAAGAGGGTCCTCTCTGGGTTCCTACCAGCAGGGCCTGGGTTAATGTAGCCCTTCCAGGAGCACTATTTATCACAGCTGTGTTTTTTCTTTCCCATTAGTTTTAATCCATAACCTTTTGCAAGGGACTTCCAACTGAGTGAGAAATCGTTTACTTGCTCTAATGTCTTCCTAGTACAAAGAGGCGGAGTCATTTTGAACTAATTTACACCAAAATCCTTTCCTGTGAGACCTAAATGATCCCTGCAGGGGAGTGGGTGAAGTATCTATGTAAAATTGGAGTTCATTTTTACAAATTGATGGGAGGAAAGAAATATCAGTATATTTCTACCTTCTCTGGAACTAAAGGGCTGGACAAAAATAAATTTGGAGCACTAGTCAAAGACCATTATTCTCCTTCCCTCCTTCCCTCCTTCCCTCTTTCCTGTATTTTGTCATCAGGAGTGGTTGCCATGGCTGCTCACTTATGACAAATTGAGTGCAAACACTGTTATTATCATGTATTTGTTGCTTTTTTCCAAGTGTGAGAAAGATGCCTCTATTCTTCCCCCATCTTTTTAAAAGTTAGATAATGATTTCTCCTGGGTAGTAAATATCTTTTCTTCTGCTGTAAAAGCAACTATACTAATTTACCAGAATGTTAAGTAAGATCCTATTTTTAAAATGAGTTAGAATACATACATATATATTTATATATATGCATCTGTTTTACATTATCTTTTAAAAACATGAACTACTTTGCTGTATGCAAAGTTACCTGCTTCCCCAAATGGTGAAAGTGTGTGATTAATCCCATGTGGCCATTGCTCACCAGAGATATAGACAGAGAATTGGCGGAACTGAGGAAAAGTTACAGATGATTTCACCTTTTGAAAACCTCTCTTGTACTATTGTACTGACTTGATTTCAGAGCGTTTAAATAAAATAGAGTTAGAGTCATATAACTTTTTCTTGGAATCTGAAAAAAGCAAATTCTTTGAAAATAAAATTTAGAATAGATATTTATATTGTCTCCTGATAATTAGTTTCATTTAATTTGTAACAACTCTAAAAGAGAGATAATATTATATGATCTCCCTTATATGTGGAATCTAATGAGCAAAATAAACTGACAAAAGAAATAGAGGCATGGATATATGGAAAAGGCTGACAGCTGTCAGCGAGAAGGGAAGTGGGGGTACTGGATGAAAAGAGGAAAGATATGAAGCAATAAAACATATAACAACCATAAACACGGATAACAGAGTGGTGATAGAGGGAACGAAGATGGAGGGACGTGGAGGTGTTCAAAGGTGGGGAGTATGGGAACAGAAAGAGACTTTGCTTGGAGCAATGGGCAGACGATATAGTGTGCAGATGATGTTTTATTTAGTTGTACACTTGAAACCTGTGTGGGTTTGTGAACTAATGTTACTCTAATAAATTTAATTAAAATTTTAAAAAAATAAAAAGAAAGACGGGAGGCTCTTTTACCACTATAGATACAGCTGTACTGTTCTTAGTTTTAAATTTTAATTGTTAATCAGGTGTTTTCAAATGGTTCTCTCTGCATTATACCTAGAAAAGATGTCTTTTTTTTTGGGGGGGGGCTTTCTCATCAATGTCAACATGCTCTAAATTTACATCCTTTCAAATGTTTAAAAATATAAAAGGACTCAATTATTTAAAATGGCTATTTTGTTTATGACTTCAGTTGTATAATCTGTTGAAGCAAAGAAGCATTATTTTTGAATAAGTTTAGATTAACAGAGAAGTTACATACAAACTAAGAGAGTCCTTACATATACCACACTTAGTTTTCCCTGTTGGAAACTCTGACAGCCCTATGGTGCATGTGTCAGAACTGCGGGCACAGCCGGTCCATTCTTACTAGCTAACCTCCACAATTTATTCATTCCATCTTCTCTACTTGTTTTGTTTCAGGATGCCAAACGGAATAGCATTTTACATTTTGGAATCATGTCTCAGCTTCCTCTAGTCTGGGATCTTTTTTCTCATTCTTATTCTTCATGATCTTGACAAATTTTAAGAGATACTACTCTGGCATTTTATAGAACTACCCACAACTTTGGTTTGTCATATGTTTGTTTCATGGTTAGACTGGGCTTAATGTTTTAGTGGAGGAAGGACCATAGAGGTGAAGTTCCTTGTCCTCAAATCAATGTTGTTTTTTAATTATCTAGAGTATTATGCAAATTAAAAAATCTGATCTATAGTTTTTGTTTTTCTCTATTTAACAAACCCACAAAGGTTATCTGAAGAGTGGACTTTAATATAATTAAATAAAACAATATTAATTAAAAAAAGAAAATGCTAGTAATAAAAATATATTGAATATTTTCCATATAACAAAACAATTTCACTCAAGACTTCAAAATGTTTTTAAATTTAAACACAAAAATCTAAAAATAAACAGAATTAGGAGATAAATTAGTGATTATTAAACTTGAACCTACACATCATTCTAAGGAAACATTTAAGTACAAATATATTTAAATTTATATTTGGAAGTGTGGGGAGAAGAATTCGATCATATTCATTCAAAATTTTCACCCCTGGAAAAGGACTATCATAGCCTCTATTATGAGGTGTCCTCACTTTGCATGACTGTATGGTGTCTACAGTTGATCTTCAGTGACCATAGAACCTTGCAAATCAAAGCCTCAGAACTAATGTGCACAGGCTATAGTCATCCTGGTATTATACAGAGCTTTATTTCTATTCATTTTTTTTTGTTTTTGTTTTTGTTTTTTGGTATTTTAATTTTTAAGAGTAGATTTCAGGATGATGTTGACATACATAAATATATATTTATTTAGGAATCATTTTATCATTGTAGTATAAAATAAATAGAGTTCTGGACTATAGATAACATTTTGGGATTTGGCAGCATATACATGTGGCACTTAAAGCCATGCATATAGGTCAATTATCACATGAGTGAATATAGATATATTAGATACATTGCCTGAGCGTAGGAAATTCTAATGTGAGCCTTAGTTTGCATACTTCTAACACATACCATATAAATGTTAAAATTCCCTGAGTACATTTATAAATAGAAAGTAATATTAACTTTGTATCTAATGACCAATACAGTTAAAAATTATAAATATAAGAACAATTCTTTTAGATTTTAAATATTCATATTTTACATTGGTAAATTTCCTTATACATTTTCTTTCTAGAATACTTTCTCTCAAAGACAAATTAAATTTTAAATAGAAAACTAGAAAAATTTATCAGAATATAATTACTTATTGAAAATCACTATTGCTTTTTGACCCTTCTTTGATAGACTGAAACTGCTCATTTTGGTAGAATAGTTTTGTAGTTTTACTTGGTGAGAGATAATAAATTTGAATTATTTGCACTTTAGGAACATGTTTAAAATGTTAAACTTAAGAAACATGACAGTATCCTAATAAACAAACTATTATTAATGCAAATGTTACTGAATTAAAATACTCTTTTGAATTAGAAAAGTGCTTTCTTGTCCTTCAAATAGTCTCCATGTAGAACTCTCAAAACATTTTTAGAAGACACTTATAATATTCAGTATTTAAGATATACAATAATAGTACTTATATAATATTTAATGTGTGATATTCACTACTGTAAAAACCTTATAAGATTTGAATAATTTAATACCACAGTAATCCTAAAATGTGTATGCTAATATGACCTTATTACAGATAAAGTATGTACTATGGACTGAATGTTAGTGTTCCTTCAAAATCCATATGTTAAAGCAATAATCTTAATGTAATGGTATTTGGAGGTGGGGACTTAGGGAAGTAATTAGGCCATGAGGGCGGAGCCCTGAAGAATATGATTAGTGTACTTATAAGAAGAAGCATAAGAAAGATGATTTCTCCCTCTGCCATGTGAGAATACAACAAGAAAGCATCTACTGAAAACCAAGAAGAAGGCTTTTATTAGGAAATGATTCAGCCAGAACCTTGATCTTCAGCCTCCAGAACTCTGATAAATTTCTGATATTTTCACAAGCCTGTCTATGGCATTTTTGTCATAGTATCCTGAACAGAGTAATAATACAGCATGTGATTTTTAGTTATTTGTTAAGGTCATATATATAGTAAGTAAAACTTTAATATGAACCTAAATGATGTGATTCCAAATTCCAAGATCTTAACACCGTGCTTTTCCAAAAATAAATAGTGTTAACAATTGTTAACATAGCAATTAGGACTTGAGGACTACATACATTATAATGGTGACTTTACCTGCTGTAGTTTGTTAAACTGTGGTTCACTAAATTAATATAGTTAAGTCCTTATTTTCTTATAACTAAAAATAATTATTGTTTATCATCCATTTACCATTTAAATCAGCTTCTTGACCTTAGTGTTGCTGAAATTTGGGGTCACACAATTCTTGGTATGGAAGCTGTGCTGTGCATTGTATGAAGTTCAGCAGCATCCCCAGCCTCTACTCAGTAGATCTAGTAACTGGATCTTTCCTTCCAGCTGTGACAATATAAAATGACTCCAAATTTTTCTTAGGGTGGCAAAATTACTCCTAGTGGAAACTGGTTTACATTAATCAACTATGGAAAGGATTAATGTCAACAACTGATCCTTATACTGACAGATTCAGATTGGATAGATGACATTTGATATTCTGAAATTAAATAAATATCTGTACAAATATATATTAAACTATATCTAGTATTATTTATATATTTGTATGTATACATTAGAGTGGATTAAGTATAAATATATTTATAAGAGGAAACATATTAGTGTTATTGAGAAATCCACTGAGTTTACCAAAGGAATACCCAAAAAGCTTATTATTAATTTATTTAGGCCAAAAGTCACCACTAATACTGTGTATGAATCAGAAATCTAAGAGAATTTTTTTTCTTAAGTGAAAAGTGGGGAGGCAGAGAGACAGACTCCCACATGCACCCATCTAGGATCCACCTGGCAAGCCCACTAGGGGGCAATGTTCTTCCCATCTGGGTCATTGCTCCATTGCAACCAGAGCCATTTTAGCACCTGAGGTGAGACCATGGATTCATCCTCAGCACCCAGGCCAACTTGCTCCAATGGAGCTTTGGCTGTAGGAGGGGAAGAAAGAAATAGAGAGGAGGGAGAGGGAGAGGGGTAGAGAAGCAGATGGGCACTTCTCCTGTGTGCTCTGACTAGGAATTGAATCTGGGACATCCACATGCTGGACCTATGCTTTACCACTGAGCCAAAATGCCAGGGCCTGAGGATTTTTGGATTTATTAATACCATCAGAACCTCCCCAAAGAAAAGAAGAGAATTACAAAGCTCTCTTTGTTTTTATGAATAAACTACATTTGCATTAAGAACTATAAAACTTATAGCAATTTAATCATTACTAGTAGGAGAACAACTTATTACATAAAACACTAATTTTAAGATTACTCTTTTATGAGTTACAGGTTACAATCTTTAATATTATCACTGAAGTTCTATATGTCTTTGCTATCTTGATATTAAGAGGGCTAATATACTAATTTCTATAAAGCATGTAATTTCCTAAGGAAGGTAATGAACTTAAGCTTCCTTATGATCATATATAGCTTTCTACCTGTGAAAGGAAAGAACTAAAATATGCACTGTTGACTAGCAAAATCCATTAGAAATCATCCTGAATTTGTAAAGTAGAGCATTAGACATCTTATTTTTGTCATTTGACTAATTTCCTTCTAGGTACCAATAATTGTATATAATAAAATGTTCATATGTGCTTGATTTACATTTTATGAAATGTTTCATAATACTTATAAGTGCTGAAAAAATTTAAATGTTATTTTCTTTTATATATTATACATATTTCTTTCTTTTCCTATTAAATATGATCTAACACATTGCATTGAAGAGGAGAAAATCATTGTAATAAGGTTTTGGGGTTTACTCAACTTTGTATAATTGAAATATTTTTTATATTTATCCTGGTAATCAAAATGCTACAGGAAGACATAAACCTAGTCAAACACAAATACAAATTCTTAATAAATAAAGTTGATTTATTTTTCATTATTTCAGTTATTGTTACTATTACAAATAATCACAGATAATTATATATTCTCCAGAGGAATCAGAGCCAAACTAGTTCATTGATTCAGTTTGTCATTTTCTGGTACCTCCATTAAAACTCTATTAGCAACGATGGACTCAATGGATTAAAACATATAAACAAATAAATATGAAGATCTCTTTTTCTTTTTTCCTTTTTTGCTAAAATTCCAGTATTATGCAGACATTTTTAGCTGTTTTGGACTATTTCTAGTATCTCACAGACACAACAGTAACTGTTGGGTGTGTGCTTTGATTGATATTACCCATTTCATAGCATTCAGAACCTCAGAGCACCCTTTGCCCTTCGATGATGCCTGAACAGCAACATCTGATGCACCAGGCAATGACATAATTGCCTAGGAGACAGAGCAATGTCTCTCAACACCTAAGCTCCAATGAACAATTGTATGTAAACATAGTTGAGTTATTCTTTTTGTGGGTTATGTTATTCTATTTGAACTTTACTAGAGAGCTGTCAAAGTTTTTGAACGTTTTGGAAAGCTAAAATCTCCATGGGAAAGAATTTCCACTTTCCAGAGCAAAAGGATTAAAAATGAAAAGAATTGGAGCAAAACAGAATAA
Organism: Saccopteryx bilineata; assembly: GCF_036850765.1. Lineage (NCBI taxonomy): Eukaryota > Metazoa > Chordata > Mammalia > Chiroptera > Emballonuridae > Saccopteryx > Saccopteryx bilineata. Next base: position 280,815,804 of record NC_089490.1, on the reverse strand, counting down.
ACAAGTTTCAGTTGAATTACTGTTAGAAAATTATATAAATTCCTATTTAGTAATTTCATTAAAAATGATTGAGAAGCATAATAATTTAATTTAAATATTAAATAATATAAAGATAACATGTTTAAAACAATGTCTAATATTACTAAATTTTCCCAAAATGTTTTCAGAGCAAATTATATGTTCATTCATAGCAAATTACATGTTCATTTAGTTGTATTTATTCATGAGTTTATATATTCAATGTCAGTAATATAGGATAATATATTGGGTATTATGGAATATCTCTATAATAATAAAGATATAAGTAATCTATAAGGAAAGATCACAAAAGCACAGCAATTAATTCAGATATCAAAATAAAAAATCACAAATGTCCTTCATTTAAAGTAGAAAGATTCCAACTTTCTGATTATATCCAATTGCTCTGTTACTTGGGAATTTTTGCTTGATGGATGGGCTTCCTAGTCAAGAATGAACTGCTAAAATGCTAATCTTTATCCACCAAAAATTTCTTTTATGAATATAAAATAATAGCAACCCAAGAAATTGCTAGAAAATATTCCTCTATGTCATTCACACTTCAAATTAAGTGTGACAGAAAATTAATGATCAACTTATATTTCTTGTTTGCATTTCACTTCATTAGAAGAATGGCAAGCATATATTGGCCTTACATTTTCTGGGTATGTATGTAGTTTAAGCCCTTTCTAGGAAAATAAGCTTTTTATTAAAAATCACTAATTATATATTAGAGCATTGGGTATAACAAGTCATCAAGTTTTATCAGAAAAAAAGCAGAAGGAAAATTATTTTGGCAAATGGTCATTTGTCAAAGAGGTGGTAAGAGCTGGATAGGGGCCTGGAGAGAGTGGAAGAAGGAAGGGAATTTAACCCTTTGAGTAGTGAGATATTTTGATGCTCACTGTGCCCCGGAAGTGGTATTTTTTTCAAAAAATGAAATTAGTTACAGTTACAGCTTTATTAACTTAAAATCATGTTTGTTTGATAACCAATTTATAGGAACAAGAAGAACATACATTTGCCTTTTTTTTTAATATTGCTTTACACACTTTTAAAATAAATCGATTGTACTCTGGATGGTCAGGTGGCATGAGGATGTACATGAACATTTGTACTACTCAAAGGGTTAATAGTGATCCTCAAACCCAGAAGAGCATTCTGGAAAACTACTAAAAAGAGAGAGAATTTGCTCTTGCTTAAATGTTTATGTTCCTCCAAAATTCATATGTTGAAATCCTAACCCCTAAAATGACAGCATTTGGAAGTGGGACATTTGGGAGGTGCTTAATTCATGGGGACAGAACCCTCAAAAATGGGATTAGTGCTCTTGTAAAAGAGACCTCAGGGAGCTTGCCTACTGCTTCCGCCAGGTGAGGGCACAGTGAGAAGTCAGCAATTTGCAACCTGGAAGAGCCTTCACCAGAATGTGACCATGCTAATTCTATGATTTCAGACTTTCTAGCATCCAGAACCCTGAGAAATAATTTCTGTTATTTATTAATTACCAGTCTGTAGTATATTGTTACAGTAGCCCAGGGACTAAGACCAGACCTTTCCCCAAGAAGACAGCTAAGTGGACCTAGCAAAGAGCCAATGTAAACAATGTCGCTTTTGCAGTAAAGAGTTGCATGGAGTCCTAATCCACCCATGATCTATTCAATAGTTTCCACCTACATGATAATCTCCTGCTACTTGTACCCAGATCCAATGCCAGTTAATCCTCCCATTCCAACGCCACCACACAGGAAGTTACACACCTTTGCAACTCAGGCAGTTTTTGGCATGGCAAAATACACACTGTTAGGCGTCATTGCCATCCCCAGGCTAGTTTGTAAACCAAAGTAGTCACGTCTGGGTATCTGCTGATGTTGAGCTGTAAGGAAATATATGGCTGAACTGCAGCTAGTGCAGAACAACCTTGACAACCTAGAGCTGTGAAGAGAGAGAGTTACCTTACCATTCATTATGCAAAGAGAGGCTGGCTCGTGATGAACTTCTCTCTCACTAGTATGGGCCTTGTAGATAGCAAATTTAGCTTTTTGTTTCTCTAACTATTTTTTAGAGAGATGATAGAAGATGGATGTTAGATAAAGAGAGGTAAATAAATAAATGACAGACAGATCTATAAACTAATACATGTTCTTCTTCAGGAAGATAAACTCTGCATATGTCCTCAATTTAGAGCTTTGCTAAAAGGCTGTTAAATCAAAGACCTATTTTATGCTTGTTTAGTGACAATATAAAAAGGTCTCCAGTATTTTCTTATTCACCTCAAAATCAGAATATTAGCGGATTAACAAAGGATTGGGTGTAGCTCTGAATTTTAAATGATTGCTTATCTCTTATTTTTATGATTTTAGATTTTGACAATAAACCTTAACTCTGATGATTTAAAAGATTTATTGCAATCTTCAATTAATAAATGATTGTCTTTTATATTAAATTACCTATATTCTCTTTAATTACCTGCCTATATGTGATATATGGCCTATATTGATTTTAAAAAAACATACTTTAAATTCTAAAATTTTTTGGCCCTGGCCAGTTGGCTCAGCGGTAGAGCGTCAGCCTGGCGTGTGGGGGACCCGGGTTCGATTCCCGGCCAGGGCACATAGGAGAAGCGCCCATTTGCTTCTCCACCCCACCCCCCTCCTTCCTCTCTGTCTCTCTCTTCCCCTCCCGCAGCCAAGGCTCCATTGGAGCAAAGATGGCCCAGGCGCTGGGGATGGCTCCTTGGCCTCTGCCCCAGGCGCTAGAGTGGCTCTGGTCGCGACACAGCGACGCCCCGGAGGGGCAGAGCATCGCCCCCTGGTGGGCAGAGCGTCGCCGTGCGGGTGGATCCCGGTCGGGCGCATGCGGGAGTCTGTCTGACTGTCTTTCCCCGTTTCCAGCTTCAGAAAAATACAAAAAAAAAAAAAAAAATTCTAAAATTTTTCAAGTCTTTTTAACTTCATATATTATGAGGCAACATGGAATACTATGTGGATATGCTGGACCAAGTGACAATTCATGTTTTGAACAGGACAGTATGAAATGGCTTTAGATATTATCCTACTTCAGGACAGCACACAGTTTAAAGCTTGTTTATGTCTGGAATTTTTTATTTCTGAAATTTTTTATATATGAACTGTGGTTGACTGTGGTTAAACAAATCCATATATAAGGGGGTAACTCCTGCACTTAATCAAACCTGCAAATTTTTGTTATTTAAGGTAACATAGCCACATGTTCTAGAGACTAGGGCATAGAAGTTTTGGGGGGACCATTATTATGCCTTCTTAGAGCAAAAGTCCAAGCTGCCAAATTATGTGAATTCATTCAAAGCCTTGGTTCCCATCTCATGCAATGCCATTCTATTAGCCAAAGGAAGGTACTTGGTCAAGTAAAAATCATTGATTGGGCAAGTATTCTTGGCCCAGAGTAAGAACTCCACATAAAAACATACTGTTGTTTATTTTGGAATATGCCACAAAATCAGAAAATAATCTAGCATTTTGCCCCAAAGTACAGTAATTCGGTTCAAACTTGCGTAGAAGGACATATTCACTTCCTTACAGGTAATATTTGTGGGAAGATGTAATTCTGTCTTCAGACTTTTTAAAATATTTTCCCATTGTTTGGAGAGAAAGAGAGAAAGAGAGAAAGGGAGGGTGAGAGAGAGATGGAGATTTTCCATATAGTTGTGTACTCATTGATTGCTTCTCCTATGTGCCCTAACTGGGGATTCAACCTGCGACCTCCTGTTGCTGGGTAATGCTCTATCCACTCATGACAACCCAGCTAGGGCCAGACTTTTTTTTAATGGAGTTTTGTCCTCATTTACAAAGGAGGAAGGTAAACAAAAAGCATGAAATACAATAGGTTGTTCAGGAAAATAGACAATACACTGTAGATGGAAACATTTCTCTGTTAACTTCACCTTATATCAGTACAGTGCAAGTTTGAACAGACAGGTCTTACAAGAGGCTGTCCTGGTAGCCATGGAAAGGCCTCCCTGTTGTGTGCTTCTCTTCTCCAGGAATGTTTTGTAAAACAGGCAAAAAACATGACCATTATTAATTTGATGTATGGACTCCTGAGTGAGCAGGAGTCTCATGTTGCACTTGGAAAATTGTCCTTATGGGAGTCTTTCTTATTAGGAAACATTTCCCAATATTGCTCTAGTCTCATTTATGGAGTCTAGCAACTGTAGCTTAAAGTGACATGTTATCCTACAGAGGTTAAAAAAGAAATTATATTTTAAGATAAAATTTTAGCAATGTTATGAAGAGCCAGGCAGCACATAGTCTCAGATAATTTGGGGAATTAATATTTATCTGATACATTATGGCACTTCTCATGAAAAGATTTTGAATAGAGTGGTTGAAGATTTTTGTACTTTATAAAGAAATAGAGTATTAAGACTTCCATGGAGTAGACTAGACAAATTTATTTTCAGAAAGATCATTTTAATAGTAACAGATATACATTGAAAAATATTTTAACTAGGCTTGTCTTTGGGCTCTGAAAGTATACAGTTTCACAAAATAATTTTTCTTTTGGGATGATACATCCAGCTTAACTAGAGCCAAAATTTCTGAGTTTCAGCTGCTACATTCCCACTGGGACCCTTTATGGGACCATCACTTTCTGCTTTTCAATTGCATTTTTAAAATTTCATTTCCTAAATTGCATTTGGCATTTTATTTTAAACAGATAGGTGGTATTACATAAATGAGTAAATTACTCAATCCTTAACAGAAAATCTAACAGTTTGAAAAATACTATTATTGATTGAGAAAAAAATCAAAATAATGTACAAAACCTGATTAAAAATATACCATATTTCTAAATGTAAAATATATTTAACTGTCATAAACAAGTCAATATAGAAAATTACTGTAATCCCACAGAGTACTCTTTGTTTAAAAGTCCTACATATTTGGCCCTGGCTTTTTGGCTCAGTGGTAGAGCATCGATCGGCCTGGTGTGCAGGAGTCCCAGGTTCGACTCCCGGCCAGGGCACACAGGAAAAGCGCCCATCTGCTTCTCCACCCCTCCCTCTCTCCTTCTTCTCCGTCTCTCTCTTCCCCTCCCGCAGCCAAGGCTCCACTGGAGCAACGTTTCCCCGGGCGCTGAGGATGGCTCTGTGCCTCAGGTGCTAGAATGGCTCTGATTGCGGTAGAGTGACGCCCCAAGATGGACAGAGCATCGCTCCCTGGTGGGCATGCCGGGTGGATCCCGGTAGGGCGCATGCGGGAGTCTGTCTGACTGCCTCCTTGTTTCCGGCTTCGGAAAAATACAAAAAAAAAAAAAAAGTCCTATGTATTTAAGTATTTATTTTTCTTTGTATAACATTTCCATAGTCATATCAAGGAAGCACTCACCAGATTCACTTATGTTTACAAGTGAGGTCCCCATTAATGGCATACTAATAGGAACATAGTCTGATCACCGTTTGATCTGCCATTTGTACTATATTCCAGAAGTGTAATTTTAAAATTAGGTACTGCAAAATTTACTAAGTATGGCTTAGTCCAATAGGAATAGTGAATACTTACTCCATTTACTCTCCTGTGTTATACTGTAAAATCTGTCTGCATGTTTGCTTAACTCTCTAAGGTCAGGCAATATTAAACTTTATTAAAATTTTATTAGTGAGAAAATATAAAGGTATTTTTAAACTCTTAAATAAAGAAAAATATAACAAAATAAAATAGGTAAAAACTATATTTAGCTTTTCTAAATTATCATGCCCATATTATTATTTATTTATTATTATAGCATATTATTTATAAATATAATTTTTATTTATTTTATATAAAAAAGTATAAGCAGCAAGGTTTTCTCTTTTAATACTTCAAATATTTTTTAGAGTGGTAGAAAGATGAGAGCATGTATAGATGCTAAAACTCTAGGGTTTAGCAGAAAAGAAGATTTAAATTAATGATTAAAGTTAGTAACATAAACAAATTCAACCAAAACTTTAAAAAGTCATTTGCATTTGAGACCTATAAATAAGATGAAAACATAAATTGGTTTTAGATCTTGAAGTTATCTTTCAAAATCAGTAAATATTAAAATGAGGGTGGGTCCAATGTGAAATGGTTAAAACTATGCTCCTGAAATATTCTTTCTACTTTATTGTGTGTCTGATAAGAATGAAATGAGATGAGAATTACAATTTTAAAGACTACATATCCCCTGAGTTCACTTGAAAAGAGATTGGTACATGAAAATATTTTACAATAAGGGAAACACATAAGTATTTGGATTGTGCAGTCATCCCATTATTGGATAATTAATCATTGTCTTCTAAAGGTTGAAAGCAAATGATAATAAGTGAACTTTAAAAACTTAACCTTGTATTCTCTCTTCCTCTTTCATATAAAGATAATAGCAAGCTTTTCAGATGATAAAATACTGAATCCTTTTCAGTTGATATTTGCCTTCTATCTAGAACTTCTGTATCTAAAACTTTAAAATATTAATATGTATTTTAAAAGAAAATATTAATTTAAAAACAGTATTGTCCATGTTTATTAGACTTGTTTTTGTTTTTTTTTTTTTGTTTTTTCCTTCTTTCACATTCACTTAAGTTAACTTGAAATTCTTAGTGTTAACCTTGAAGTTTATTCTTAAAATTTGAGTCTTTTTAATAATCAATACTGGACATATCACAAGTCAAAATAGAAAGGAACATAATGGTCTATCTAGAGTGAGGCTGATGGGGCAGAAATGACAAGAGAACAGAGGGAATTCTGGGAATATAAAGCACAGGTTTTTGTTCCATTTTCCTATCCTGCCAAGTCCATGATGTCAGATTCCTATGAGCCAAGTGGCTTCTGAGACCCAGACATCTGTATTAAATGCAAACAAAATGAGTATAAAAGCCATGGTTTTTCTCTGCATCTCAGCAAGTGAAATTTGTGTACAATTTTTATCTCAGGAATTGAAGAATCCTGGGTAACAGGGTTAGACAGGGGTGGATTCTGGGGGAGATTGGTAATCTGAGTTTTATTGATAACAATTACCTTTCCATAAAAGTCACTGAGTTGGACACCAGAAAATAATATAACATGTCAACTATAAGTGAAAAATAAAAAAAATTATTAAAAAATAAGTCTTGTATTATTATTATTATTACTATTATTATTATTATCATTTTGTCTTAGGGATTTCTGACCCAAGAAAGGCTAAGAATGTGATAAAGAGTCAGATTGAGCATTTCTGCCTTTGGAGCTGGAAGATGATCACCACACACCAGAGAGCAGAGGTTCTTGACAGGTCCCCCAGACTACCACACTTCATATCTCACGCCTGTAAATAAAGACCACATTTCTCTAATCATTGGTGAAATCTTGTTCTTTAGCACGCTCCTATAACCAGACTTAAATAAAAAATGAGCTGAACATGAAATTAAAAATTCATCTAAAGGACCCAGGACGCAGAAGATTATCAGGCAGAGCAGTCAAAATTTAGACCCAGAGAAATAGAACTGTCAGAGTGGATTTGTAAAGACTTGAATTAAAAAGTTAGAGCACATCTTGACTTTTGTGAACAATACTGCAATAAACAGAGGAGTGCAGATATCTCTTTAAAATACTGATTTCATTTCCTTTGGATATACACACGGAAGAGGGATTGCTAGATCATACGGCAGTTCTGTTTTAGTTTTTGAGGAGACTCCACACTGTTTTCCATAGTGGCTGCACTAAATTATATTCCCACCCAATGAGTGGAAAAAGAAAATGTGACTCTTTGTGTGTGTTTAAATAATGGGATCTTATTCAGACATAAAAAAAAGGAAATCCTGCCATTTGTGACATGGATGAACTTGAAAGACATAACAAAATGCTAAGTAAAATAAAAAATACTCAGACTAATATTGTATAATCTTATTTATATGTAAAATCTACAAAAGAAGAGTCAAAGTCATAGACTCAGAGAGTAAAATAGTGGTTGCTAGGGGCTAGAAATTAGGGAAGAATGGGGAGATGCAAGTCAAATGATACAAATATTTAGTGATAAAATGAATTAATTCTGAAAATGTAATGTAAAGTATGGTGACTATCATTAATAATGCTGTATTATATATTTGAGGTATTTGAGGAGAGTAGATCTTAAGTGTTCTCAATACATACATAAAAATGATAATAATGGTGATGGAGGTATTAATTAACTTGTTTATAGTAATCATTTCACAGTGTATAAATATATTAGATCATGTTGTCCATTTAAAATATTACATGTTAAACCTAAATATATATAATTTTAATTTTTTAATTATATTTCAATAAAGCTAGGGGAAATGAATTTATTAGTTAATTAATTAAAAATTTATATTACTAATATTGAAGAAAAATTATTTATAAAAACAAGAAATAGTTTTATGTATTATTTATGTATTGCTGCTTAACAAAATACTACAATGTTATAGGCTTAAAATAATATATTATCATCACACAGTTTCTGTGGGTCAGAAGTCTGGATATGGCTTAACTGGCTCTTCTACTCAGGGACCACAATCATGGTGTCTCCTCAGCTGTGTTTCTTTCTGGAGCAGAGAATCCTTTTCCAAAATCAAGTGGTTATTGTCATAAATCAGTTTCTGATGGTTGTAGGACTTAGGTTCCGACTTTCTTACTGGCTGTCAACTAGGGATGTTTTCAGCTTCATGAAGCTGCCTGCAATTGCATGCCAGTGGTCCTCACACAAGATACCTCATAACATAACGGCTCACTTTTTAATGCTAGGAAGAAAATCCATTCGTTCAGATTTCAAAGATAAAATCTTGGATAATGTAAATAATCCTGGGGGTGACTATTCCATGTGCTATCTTATATTCTGCTGACTAAAGGCAAATATCAATTTCCATATACACTAATGGGTCAGGGAGTTATTGTAGGTGTGATTCATTAGGACATTCTAAGATGTAACTGTCACCCATCAATTAAGTAGAGATATTTATTGTTTGTCCTTTACCTTCTGTGCCATGAATTTAAGCATAAATCAAAAACTTGAATGATTGGAATTCATGAGAGAGAAGGTAAAAAGTCTTTGAGATGAAACAGACACGGCATGAAAATATAATTGTTGGAGAAAAGATAAAATAAAAGAAAAATATTTCCCTATTTGAACTAAGTTATCAAAAATTAACCAATAATTCAACATTGTTATAAAAGAAATAAAAGAAAATTTAACTACAAGTTGAATGAAAAATAATTACAAATTAATATGGGAAAATTTAAAATGCAGAGCAACATGATCTAATCAGAGAAAAAGAGAGAAATTATAAAAAGAGAGCTATAGATAAGCTTGTAGAAATTAAAGCATAAAAGTCACAACTAGAAGGAAAGAGTGGGCTAGGAGAGGTAGAAGAGGGTCAGGGGAGATTAATGGTGATGGAAGGAGGCTTGGCTTGGTGTACTGGACACAATACAATATACAGATGATATGTTGTAGAATGGTACATCTGAAAAATACGTGATTTTATTAACCAATGTCACCCCAATAAATTCAATAGTTTTTTAAAAGTAACAAAATAAAAGTTCACACTCTATATTTTAACGTTCTTAACACTCCCACTATGACATATTACCATGAAAATGTGATACTGTGATAACTAGCAAAATATATATATATATTTTTTGCATTTTTCTGAAGCTGGAAACAGGAAGAGACAGTCAGACAGACTCCCGCATGCGCCCGACCGGGATCCACCCGGCACGCCCACCAGGGGGCGATGCTCTGCCCATCCTGGGTGTCGCCATGTTGCGACCAGAGCTACTCTAGCGCCTGAGGCAGAGGCCACAGAGCCATCCCCAGCGCCCGGGCCATCTTTGCTCCAATGGAGCCTTGGCTGCGGGAGGGGAAGAGAGAGACAGAGAGGAAGGCGCGGCGGAGGGGTGGAGAAGCAAATGGGCGCTTCTCCTGTGTGCCCTGGCCGGGAATCGAACCCAGGTCCTCCGCACGCTAGGCCGACGCTCTACCGCTGAGCCAACCGGCCAGGGCCACAAAATATTTATTTAAAGTGTTAAAAATAACACATGTATAAGAAAAATAGCAAGTTAAAAATAGAGAAAATAAAGAGGTACAGGCATAGCAATGCATAAAAAAGAGAAGAAGAAACATCAGACTAAGGTGGACAGAGAATTATCTTATGTAGGCATGATTACATATTAAAGACTGAGATGGTCTCTATTTTTGAAGCAGGGAATGTTACTAAGTGTAAGACTTTTGACATATGAATCCATTACTCTCTGAAAATTATATACAGTATTTCAATGTGCCTAGGCTAACAATTAAAAGATAAAATAGGCCTTGGCCAGCTGGCTCAGCAGTAGAGCATCAGCCCAGTGTGCAGAAGTCCGGGTTTGATTCCGGGCCAGGGCACACAGATGAAGCGCCCACCTGCTTCTTCACCCTTCCCTCTCTCCTTTCTCTCTTTCTCTCTCTTCCCCTCTCTCAGCCAAGGCTCCATTGGAGTAAAGTTGGCCCGGTGCTGAGGACGGCTCCATGGAACTCCGGCTCACGTGCTAGAATGGCTCCGAGCAACATCCCTAAATGGTCCGAGTATTGCCCCCAGGTGGGCATGCCAGATGGATCCCAGTCGAGTGCATGTGAGTGTCTGTCTGTCCCCACTTCTAACTTTGGAAAATTACAAAAAAAAAAAAAAAGATAAAGTAGGGGGAAGGATTTGGCTATTAGGTTCCCTGAGGATTTACTCATTATTACAATAATTGCAAACTATATCACATGTTATATCTGGGATAGATTCCGTAATAAGTTCTGATGTCTAGAGGCAAATGCCTAAATGAAGAGCATTCTGTTCTTCCTGCTCTAATTAAAATAATGTTCTGACATAAAAATCAAGAAAATTGTTGCTCCAATTGTAGATATGTTTGCAGGTTTTTTGGAAAAATACTTATTAATTGACAACTAATAAATTAAAATTGGCATATAAAGCAAATGTTGACCTTCATATTTATATGTGCACATTATCTATAATAATTGCCAAGAATTTAATAAACCTTAATATGTAATGACTCTAAATCCCCTACCTGCCTCACTAGAGATATCTGGAGAACCATCTACCCTGCTCTGATGTTGGAAATTTCTATCAGCTTGATTTTATTTTAGTGCATTCTACATTGATGATAATGATTATTATAATAGATGATAGATAGATAGATAGATAGATAGATAGATAGATAGATAGATATACATACAAAACATTTAAAAAATTGAAAACATTATGCTCATTTATCTTTAGTATACATGTTATAGTGTATTATTTGCCTTAAAAGGTCCAAAAATGTAAACAATGACCTAATTGGGGGCCATATGTATACTGAAATCAACTGGAAAAAAGTTATTGCCCTGAGCAGTTGAGGAAGAAAAAATTTCACAGTCAGTTCAGTAAAAACTTATCAGCAATGTATCACTAGTATTATTGTCTACATTCTAGATATTAGAATAATACATCTAGATAAATCCCTTATACTCCATTGCCTCACTTTACTTATTTCTATAGATGGTATAGTTCTATCTCCTCATAAGATTATATATAAAAATAAAATATGAGTTATTTTTCACTTGAAAAATTACCATTAACAAATATTTATTCATCAGAATTATACTCAAACTACCAATTTAAGCATTCACAGCAATTTTAACTACTGGTCATATTCTTTAGTTATCATAAAGTTTAATAATATTAATATTAGCATAGCTAAAATTATTTTGCTACCAGGCAAAAATTTAGTTGCTTTAGGGTATAAGACATTGCAAAATAAGAACTCTTTATATATTTTGAAATTTGAGCATAATATACATGGCAAAATTTTTCTTCTAATGCATTCTCACTCTACTTGGTTTCATTTTTAATTTATTTACCAGTTTGTTAGCTTCTTTGATAGAAAAACCATTTAGCATGGTTTTGCACATAAACAATTGTTCTCAACATTTAGAGGCTGGTATACATATAATTATCAGTTCATTCAACAAGACAGAGAAAATTTTGACTAAGCAACTTGCCACTGAGAAATAAAAACAATTTTGAAAATTATTTAAACCCAATTTAAAAAATAATTTGTAACATTTATAAGTAATTAACACATGCAAAGATTTGGTAAATCGAAAAATTCTGACCAATTGGTTTTTAGTAGGCTGATAGTCACTAAACTGATTAGGCTAAACAGTTCTGAATCACAGAATTATTAATCACACATTTATTATTTTTTAAAATATATAAAATTTCAAATTCATTTAAAATATTAAATATTTAAAATTTATTTCTGCCAATTATTAAAATGTCATTACAAGTTTCCATAGACATTTTCCTGAATGTTTTTGAGAATACTTATTTTACTTATTAATGATTGTAATCTAAACAATTGTAATGTTAAGTGAAACAAGCTAGTCAGAAAGACATCTACCATATGTTTTCACTTATATGTGGAATCTAAGGAAAAAAATGAACAAGCAAAGTAAAAACAGACTCATACACAGGGAGCAGGCTGACAGCTGTCAAAGGAGGAGGTAGTTTGAGAGAGTGGATGGATTAAGCAAAAATGAAAAAAAGACAAAATGTGGTGATGGTGGGGGAAAGTTCAGGAGGGCATGGGGGTGATAATGACAATGGACCAAGGCTTGGCTTGGATTGGTGAACACATAATACAGTGTACAGATAATGTGTTGTAGAATTGTGCACCTAAAACCTGTATAATTTTGATAACCATTGTCACCCCAAAAAATTCAATAAAAAGGAAAAAAACAAGAAGTACTGTCAAGGAAAGAGGCTTAATAGAAACTATTTCTGTACAATAGTCCCCTCTTATCTGTGAGGGATATGTTCTAAGAATCACAGTGGATGCTTGAAAACTCTATAGTACTTAACTGAATAGATACTATGTTTTCTTCTGTACATACACATCTATGATGAGGTTTAATTTATAAGTAAGTCAATTTCACAAATACAAGATCTGTTCTTACCATAGAGCTTAGCAATCTCAGCATTATTTTGTTTTCTGATCTTATTAAGTCCAGAAGTTTCACCTTTTCTTGTAAAGAAAGCACATTATGGCCTGACCAGGTGGTGATGCAGTGGATAGAGCATTGGAATGGGATGCAGAGGACCCAGGTTGGAAACCCTGAGGTCATTGGCTTGAGTGCAGCTTCATCCAGCTTGAGTGCAGGCTCACCAGCTTGAGCACGGGGTTGCTGACTTGAGTGTGGGATCATAGACATGAGCCTATGGTCGCTGGCTTGAGTAAGGGGTCACTCACTCTGCTGTAGCCCCCAGGTCAAGGCACATATGAGAAAGCAGTCAATGAACAACTAAGGAGCCACAACAAAGGATTGATGCTTCTCATCTCTCTCAGTTCCTGTCTGTCTGTCTGTATCTGTCCCTCTCTCTATCTTTCTCTGTAACACAAGAAAAAGAGAAAGCACATTATGGTTTTTCTTTGGCATGTCTCAATTGCCAGCATCACTATTCTTGTGCTTTGGGGTCATTACCAAGTTAAACAAGCCTATTATACTGTGATAGTGATCTGGTAACCTAGACGGCTACTAAGTGACTAATGGACAAGCAGCAGAGAGCATGGATATGCTCTAGACAAAAGGTTGATTTATGACTGAAAGAATTAAAATGGAATGCATGAAATTTCAGTAAGTTACTCTGAACTGTGCACAATTAAAAATTTACAAATTCTTTATTTTTGGAATTTTTTATTTAATATTTTCAAATCATGTTTGACTTTATTAACTAAAACTATGGAAAATAAAATGTGATTAAAGGGGTATTACTGTATTTATACATTTTAAATAATGGGAACCTAAATTAAAATTCATATATAAATCTGATGACCAATAAAATGTTAGACAATTTATGACAAGCTATTTGTTAGATTAGACAATGCTGGGAGTAGGAAAATACAAAACAAAGAAACAAAATGTGCCACCCAAACTTGGATACTTAAAATAACAAGGTTTCTTTCTTACCCAAGTTACAAAACCATTCATGGTTATGAGAGGGACTAAATCTGACAGTTCTATCCACTGCACCACATTTTTCATAGCTGTTGAGTCATGAAAAGAAAACAAAAAAAAACAGTGCACTGGATCCCAAATATTTCTGCATAGATAAAATATATGCCATTCTGGCCATAGCCTACTGGCCAGTTATTAGTTATTTAGCCCAACCTACCTATTCAAGGTGACCAAGCAATGTAGAGAAACACAAGGTTTCATTAGTATCCATTACATGCCTCTGATATAGTCTTTCCTCCTTGTCTTTAAATATCCTTTGTATCATTTCCACCCCTCTCTCTCCCACACACATAGAACTAACTGAATCCCTGACAAGGAAAACAGCCCCAAAGTCCCATCTCATCTGCTACAGACTAAATGTTTGTATCCCCCATACCTCTTAGGTTAAAATCTAAGACCTGATGCACTGGTATTTGAAGAGGCTGCCTTTGAGAAGTGATTAAGCTATGAAAGCAGAGCCCTCATGAATGGCTTACTGTCCTTACAAAAAAGACCCCAGAGAGCTCCCTTTCCCTTTTCACATGAGAATACAGCCACAGTGAGCAGCAGGCCATCTGTGAACCAGAAAGCAAGCTCTGACTAGATACCAAACCGGTGGGCATGTTGATATAAAATATCTCAGCCTCCAGAACTGTGAGAAAAGCATTTCTCCTGTTTATAAGCCACCCAGTCTATGGTATTTCTATTATACAGCCCAACTGGATTAACATATGATTACTGTCATCAGCTAATGTCCAGGATTTCTGGTTGATACACAGAAATTTCTACAGCCTATCCCAAACCTCTTTTTCTTAATTTGGAATTTATGAGCTTGTAAATGTAAATGAAGTTATCTTACTTTCTTAATGTGCAGGCACATACACACGTGCACACACACACACACACACACACTTTTGTAACAGGATGAAGAGAAGACAGAGGGCCATAGTACTTCTGAAATCAGTGTGATCAGATCTAGGGATGTTTCACAGGTGAAGGCTGTGAATCTTACATGGGTGGGCAGCAATTCTCTTCTCTGGAAGGAGCTCTCTTGTTCCTTGTTTTTCACTGCTCTCCACAATCATTTGAGTCCGATTTGGCCTAAGAGACCGTTCCTCTTTGGTCACATGGGACAAGCATAACGGAGAAGTCCCCATTGAATCTTTCTAGTTCTCCCCGCCTGTCTGCTTTGCCAGGGAGGTTGTCCGCCCAAGGATTGTTACAACATCTTTTTAAACAACCAAGGTCTGTGGTTTCTTAAGCAGTACACATGTCTCATAAACACAGGCATCTTTTCATTTATTTGATGTCAGTAATTTCCATTTGTTAGTAACCAAGCACACGGTTTTTTATCACAATTGGTAATTAAAATTGTAACCTGCAAATTGCTAGTTTATTAAAACAAATGTAGAATTGTGATATGTTAATATGTATACCAGCACATAACAAAGGAGAGCATGTACTCCTTAACATTTAACTCACTGCAACTTAAGGTTCCTATTTAACTGATGTCACATTTATCATGTTTCATTTGGTATAAATGGTATGTTTGATATAATTGTCACAGTTTACTGTTGAAAATGTCTTGAATGTTTACAGAGTCAGTAAAACCTGGAAGGATTCAAATTTAAATATAATAACTGAAATGTTTTCAGTCATATTTATATATACAGTAAAATGTAATAGTTTTCTAGCATTCATAAAAGAATCCTACATAAAATAATTCCAAACAAAGAAGACTAAAGAGACATTAGATTAATAAAATGCATAAAATCAATGCAACTTATACACCTGTAGTAGACCAACAGTTTTCTTTTAAGCTATTTAACTAGTATTTTGTGTGGGTTTCTTTCTCTTTGTTCTTCTTTCATAGTGGAATGTTGTGAGAAAAAAGAAACTTGTCTTCTAACATAGCAAACCATGTTTTCAGATGAATATTCTTAAGTGTATATTTTGTTTTGGTATTTTAAAATAGTTCAATATTATTTTATTCATGATTAAATATTAGAGAGCTTTTATATAATGTGTTTCAATGGAACTTAATCACTTAACCATAGAAATGACTTTTTAAAAATAGGTACCTGTGTAATATTTTTGTGACCCAACTAAAATAATAAATTAGAGAAGACCATATGGGCCTAGCATGTCTAGTTGCAAAGAATGAAGCAAATGACAACTGTTATGTGGCTTAAGATGTTTGTGCTTTAGTTTCCTGTTAAAGCAGACAATACAAAGTACACAGAATTCAGGAGCTATGTATACAATGGGTTCATGGGTATAGAAAAATATTTTTACAAAGAAGGAACACCAAGAAGTCATAGCTACAAAAATATAAAATAAATACTTCAAGAACAGAAATATATTAATTTGATGACAGAAACTGCCATAAAAAAAGAATTAAAAATATTGAACATTTTTAAAAATAGGCAAAAATAAATATTTGGAAAAAGGATCTACAAACTTAGACAAAATTAAAAATTAAATAAGCCATTTTATACATAAAATTTGAACTAGAAAGAATACAAAAGCAAAATATGCCAATGTATTATGCCATAAATATAGAAAGAAAACTGTGAAAAACAGAAAATATAAAAAGGACTTCAAAAATCCATAAATAAATAAAGTTGGAATGGTTAAAACTAAATTATACATGAAGAAATACTAGAAAAACATAAATCACAGGAAAGCAGAGGTCATGGTTCATATATATTAAAAGGTAAAATTCTGATCAAAAGAATGAAGTCAAGACATGGAAACAACCAAAGTGTCCTTCACTCGATGATTGGATAAAGATATGGTACATATATACTATGGAATACTGCTTAGCTGTGAGAAAAGGTGAAATACTGCCAGTTGTGACAATATGAACAGACGTTGAGAATATCATGTTAAGCAATGTCAGAGACAAAATGTAAAGAACTGTATGATTTCACTCATATGTGGATTATAAAAGTAAAAGCAATAAATGGACAAACAAGAAAAATAAGCAAACATAAACTCATAAACACAGATAACAGTATGGTTGTTACCAGAAGAAAGGGGAATTGGAGAAAAGTAAAGTTAAGGGGGGTCAATTATATGATGAGGAAAGATTGAACCTTTGGTGTTGAGCACACAATGCAATATACTGATCATATATTTAGAATTGTATACTTGAAACCTATATAATATTTTTTAATTGAATTTTATTGGGGCAACAATGATTCACATAGTTACACAAGTTTCAGGTGCCCAATTCTACAACACATTTCTATACACTGTATTGTGTTTTCACCCCCACAAGTAAAGTCTTTGTCTATCACTATTTATCTCCCCATATAATTCTGCACACCCCCCAGCAGTCACCATGTCCTTGAGTTTTTTTCTTTATTCTTTTTTTGTTCTTTTTTTCTCTATGCTTCCACATCCCTTACCCAACACTTACCCTTCTGCCCCTGACAGCTGTCAGTCTGTTCTCTGTGTATGCGTCTATTGTAATTTTACTTGCTAGTTCATTTTGTTCATTAGATTCCACATATCTATGAAATTATATGGTACTTGTCTTCTTCTGACTGGCTTATTTTATTTATCATAATGATCTTCAGGTCCATCCATGCTATTGCAAAACCTATATAATTTTATTAACTAATATCACCCCAATAAAGTTCATTAAAATAAAAACTTTTTTAAAGATTGAAGACATAAAAATGAAAACTTTATAATGCTCAAAGACTATAATTCTCTATGAATATATAATATTAAAATGTATGCACCCAATTGCATGCCAACTGATATAGGCATAGACATATTCATGATGTTCCTTTAAAGTCTTTGTCAGATAATTCTAACATCTTTGTCATCTTATTTTTTTACAATGCCTATTGTCATTCAAATTGAGATTGTTCTGTTCTTGGTGATGAACAATTTCTGATAAAATGTGGGCAATTTGAATAAAACTATACAACTCTGAATCTTATTTATTGCTCTTATTCTTTAAGCCATGTACATAAATAAGATTTAATAGTAGTTGGCATAAATAAAATAATGTATAGGTTCTTGTTTAAATTTACAGAATAACAACTTTAAAGTATTGTACATTTTTATTTAAAAGAGATTATATAAAATTTAATAGGAAAGTTGGTACTTAAAATGTGGTTTTTATTACCTTTTATGTGTTAAATCTGTGTTCATTTTTAGGTTTATATTTTCCAACCTGCTTATTTATAAAGCAAACAAAAGAATAAAATTTTTCCTAATGAAATGTAAATTGACATTTCATTAGGCCAACTGAGTAATTTTGATAAAACTTATGCACAAATAAATGAATATCTTGTCTCACAAGAATTTAGAAACATTGAAATTCATTAAGAGAACTGATTTACTTTTACTATTGGAATTTACATAGCAACTTAGTATAATTACCTCCACTCTTATGAGCATCTGTAAAGGAAATAAACTGTCCTTTTTTTTTTTTTTTTTTTTTTTTAAATAAATTTTTATTAATGGTAATGGGATGACATTAATAAATCAGGGTACATATATTCAAAGAAAACATGTCTAGGTTATTTTGTCATCAAATTATGTTGCAAACCCCTCGCCCAAAGTCAGATTGTCCTCCGTCACCCTCTATCTAGTTCTCTGTGCCCCTCCCCTCCCCCTAACTCTCTCCCTCCCGACCTCCCTCCCATGTCCTCCCTCCCCCCCCACCCTTGGTAACCACCACACTCTTGTCCATGTCTCTTAGTCTCATTTGTATGTTCCACCAATGTATGGAATCATGTAGTTCTTGTTTTTTTCTGATTTGCTTATTTCACTCCTTATAATGTTATCAAGATCCCACCATTTTGCTGTAAATGATCTGATGTCATCATTTCTTATGGCTGAGTAGTATTCCATAGTGTATATGTGCCACATCTTCTTTATCCAGTCTTCTATTGAAGGGCTTTTTGGTTGTTTCCATGTCTTGGCCACTGTGAACAGTGCTGCAATGAACATGGGGCTACATGTGTCTTCACGTATCAATGTTTCTGAGGTTTTGGGGTATATACCCAGTAGAGGGATTGCTGGGTCATAAGGTAGTTCTATTTGCAGTTTTTTGAGGAACCACCATACTTTCCTCCATAATGGTTGTACTACTTTACAGTCCCACCAACAGTGAATGAGGGTTCCTTTTTCTCCACAGCCTCTCCAACATTTGCTATTACCCGTCTTGTTGATAATAGCTAATCTAACAGGAGTGAGGTGGTATCTCATTGTAGTTTTGATTTGCATTTCTCTAATAACTAATGAAGCTGAGCATCTTTTCATATATCTGTTGGCCATTTGTATCTCTTCCTGGGAGAAGTGTCTGTTCATGTCCTCTTCCCATTTTTTTATTGGATTGTTTGTTTGTTTGTTGTTGAGTTTTATGAGTTCTTTGTAAATTTTGGATATTAGGCCCTTATCTGAGCTGTCGTTTGAAAATATCAGTTCCCATATAGTTGGCTGTCTGTTTATTTTGATATCAGTTTCTCTTGCTGAGCAAAAACTTTTAATTCTGATGTAGTCCCATTCATTTATCTTTGCCTTCACTTCTCTTGCCATTGGAGTCAAGTTCATAAAATGTTCTTTAAAACCCAGGTCCATGATTTTAGTACCTATGTCTTCTTCTATGTACTTTATTGTTTCAGGTCTTATATTTAGGTCTTTGATCCATTTTGAATTAATTTTAGTACACGGGGACAGGCTGTAGTCGAGTTTCATTCTTTTGAATGTGGCTTTCCAGTTTTCCCAACACCATTTGTTGAAGAGGCTTTCTTTTCTCCATTGTGTGTTGTTGGCCCCTTTATCAAGATTATTTGACCATATATATGTGGTTTTATTTCTGGGCTTTCTATTCTGTTCCATTGGTCTGAGTGTCTATTTTTCTGCCAATACCATGCTGTTTTGATTATCGTGGCCCTATAATATAGTTTAAAGTCAGGTATTGTAATGCCCCCAGCTTCATTCTTTTTCCTTAGGATTGTTTTGGCTATTCGGGGTTTTTTATAGTTCCATATAAATCTGATGATTTTTTGTTCCATTTCTTTAAAAAATCTCATAGGGATTTTGATGGGAATTGCATTAAATTTGTATATTGCTTTGGGTAATATGGCCATTTTGATTATATTTATTCTTCCTATCCAAGAACAAGGAATATTTTTCCATCTCATTGTATCTTTTTCGATTTCCCTTAACAATGCTTTGTAATTTTCATTATATAGGTCCTTTACGTTCTTTGTTATGTTTATTCCTAGGTATTTTATTTTTTTTGTTGCAATCGTGAAGGGGATTATTTTTTTGAGTTCGTTTTCTAATATTTCATTGTTGGCATATAGAAAGGCTATGGACTTTTGTATGTTAATTTTGTATCCTGCGACCTTACTGTATTGGTTTATTGTTTCTAATAATCTTTTTGTGGAGTCCTTCGGGTTTTCGATGTATAGGATCATATCATCAGCAAAAAGTGATAGCTTTACTTCTTCTTTTCCGATATGGATGCCTTTTATTTCTTTGTCTTGTCTGATTGCTCTGGCCAGAACTTCTAGCACCACGTTGAATAAGAGTGGAGAGAGTGGACAACCCTGTCTTGTTCCTGATTTAAGGTAGAAAGTCCTCAGTTTTATGCCGTTTAATAGGATGTTGGCTGATGGTTTATCATATATGGCCTTTATCATGTTGAGATATTTTCCTTCTATACCCATTTTGTTGAGAGTCTTAAACATAAAATTGTGTTGTATTTTATCAAAAGCCTTTTCTGCATCTATAGATAAGATCATGTGGTTTTTGTTCTTTGTTTTGTTGATATGGTGTATTACGTTAACCGTTTTGCGTATGTTGAACCATCCTTGAGATTCTGGGATGAATCCCACTTGATCATGATGTATTATTTTTTTAATATGTTGTTGTATTCGGTTTGCCAGTATTTTGTTTAGTATTTTAGCATCTGTATTCATTAGAGATATTGGTCTGTAGTTTTCTTTCTTTGTGCCATCCTTGCCAGGTTTTGGTATGAGGGTTATGTTGGCCTCATAAAATGTGTTTGGAAGTATTGCTTCTTCTTCAATTTTTTGGAAGACTTTGAGTAGAATAGGAACCAAGTCTTCTTTGAATGTTTGATAGAATTCACTAGTATAACCGTCTGGGCCTGGACTTTTATTTTTGGGGAGATTTTTAATAGTTTTTTCTATTTCCTCCCTGCTGATTGGTCTGTTTAGGCTTTCTGCTTCTTCATGACTCAGTCTAGGAAGGTTGTATTGTTCTAGGAATTTATCCATTTCTTCTAGATTGTTGTATTTGGTGGCATATAATTTTTCATAGTATTCTACAATAATTCTTTGTATTTCTATGATGTCTGTGGTGATCTCTCCTCTTTCATTTTGGATTTTATTTATTTGAGTCCTGTGTCTTTTTTCCTTGGTGAGTCTTGCCAAGGGTTTGTCAATTTTGTTGATCTTTTCAAAGAACCAGCTCCTTGTTTTATTGATTTTTTCTATAGTTTTTCTGTTCTCTATTTCATTTATTTCTGCTCTGATTTTTATTATCTCCTTTCTTCGGCTGGTTTTGGGTTGTCTTTGTTCTTCTTTTTCTAGTTCCTTAAGGTGTGAAGTTAAGTGGTTTACTTCGGCTCTCTCTTGTTTGTTCATATAGGCCTGAAGTGATATGAACTTTCCTCTTATTACTGCTTTTGCTGCATCCCAGAGATTCTGATATGTCGTATTTTCATTTTCATTTGTCTGTATAAATCTTTTGATTTCTGCACTTATTTCTTCTTTGACCCATTCATTTTTTAGAAGTATGTTGTTTAGTTTCCACATTTTTGTGGGTTTTTCCCCCTCTTTTTTGCAGTTGAATTCTAGTTTCAAGGCTTTATGATCAGAAAATATGCTTGGTACAACTTCAATTTTTCTGAATTTGCTGATGTTGTTTTTGTGGCCCAACATATGGTCAATTCTTGAGAATGTTCCATGTACACTAGAGAAAAATGTATACTCTGTCGCTTTGGGATGAAGTGTCCTGTAGATGTCTATCATATCCAGGTGTTCTAGTATTTCGTTTAAGGCCACTATATCTTTATTGATTCTCTGTTTGGATGACCGATCTAGAGCCGTCAGCGGTGTATTGAGGTCTCCAAGTATGATTGTATTTTTGTCAGTTTTTGTTTTAAGGTCAATAAGTAGCTGTCTTATATATTTTGGTGCTCCTTGGTTTGGTGCATATATATTAAGAATTGTTATGTCTTGTTGATTCAGTGTCCCCTTAGCCATTATGAAATGGCCATTTTTATCTCTGAGTACTTTTCCTGTCTTGTAGTCAGCATTATTAGATATGAGTATTGCTACACCTGCTTTTTTTGGGTGTTGTTTGCTTGGAGTATTGTTTTCCAGCCTTTCACTTTGAATTTGTTTTTATCCTTGTTGCTTAGATGTGTTTCTTGTAGGCAGCATATAGTTGGATTTTCTTTTTTAATCCATTCTGCTACTCTGTGTCTTTTTATTGGTAAGTTTAATCCATTACATTTAGTGTAATTATTGACACTTGTGGGTTCCCTACTGCCATTTTATAAATTGCTTTCTGTTAGTTTTGTATCTAGTTTGATTCTTCTCTTTTGTTTTTCTATCATTTGTTTTTGTTTGTTTGTGTTCCATACTTCTTTCCTCTGTTGCTACCTTTTTTAAGTCAAGTTTTTTTGTGGTGGTTTTTTTAAGGGTGGTTACCATTAAGTAATGAAAAGGGTACCTACCATATTCATTGTAGTACCCTATCTTATAAGTATTTCTGCACTTCATCATCCTTTGCTACTGTTAATCTCCATCCTCTCCCCCCTTTTTGTCCTTTGTTGTCACAGTTTAAGTTTGGTTTTATTGTGTTCTTGGTGGAGCTGTTACTTGTGGTGTTGTTTTTTTTGTTCTTTGAATCTGGTTGGAAAACCCCCCTTAGTATTTCCTGGAGTGGGGGCTTTCTGTTGATAAATTCTCTCATCTTTTCTGTATTTGTGAATGTTTTTATATCTCCTTCATACTTGAAGGATAGCTTTGATGGGTATAGTATTCTTGGCTGAAAGTTCCTCTCTTTCAGGGCTTTAAATATTGGGGTCCACTCTCTTCTAGCTTGTAGAGTTTCTGCTGAGAAATCTGATGATAATCTAATAGGCCTTCCTTTATATGTTGTACTCTTCTTTTCCCTGGCTGCCTTGAGAATTTTTTCTTTGTCATTGGTTTGTGTCATCTTTATTATGATGTGCCTTGGAGTGGGTTTGTTGGGGTTAAGAAAACTTGGTGTTCTGTTTGCTTCTTGAATTTGAGGCTTTAGTTCCTTCCACAGGCTTGGGAAGTTCTCGTCTATTATTTGTTTGAGTATATTCTCCATTCCATTTTCTTTCTCTTCTCCCTCTGATATACCTATTATTCTTATGTTATTCTTTCTGATGGAGTCAGACAATTCCTGTAGGGCTTTCTCATTTTTTATTATTTTTGAGTCTCTTTCTTCTTCTCTCTGTTGTGCCTCAAGTTGTTTGTCTTCTATTTCACTAATCCTATCTTCAATCTGGGCTGTTCTGTTAGCTAAGCTTGTTATCTCGTTTTTCAGCTCGTGAATTGAGTTTTTCATTTCTGTTTGATTTGTTTTTATAGTTTCAATTTTCTTGGTAATATATTCTTTGTGTTCATTGAGCTGTTTTCTGATCTCCCTATATTTCCTTTCTGTGTTTTCTTGTATATCTCTGAGTATTTTTAAGATTTCTATTTTAAATTCTCTGTCATTTAGCTCCAAGGCTTCCAATATGTTAAGTCTTTTCTCCATAGATTTTTCCACATCTATTTGTGTTACCTCTCTTTCTTTTGTATCCATAATATTCGATTTCCTCTTTCTTATCGGCATCTGAGGGTGGTCTTATTGATAGCACTAATTAGAGTTAATAAAGAGTAAAAAGAAAAAAAAAAAAAAGGGTAAAACACCCCACAAAAAAAAAACAGTAATAATTTATTATTTCCCCCTTTTTTTCTCTCTTCTCTTTCCCTCCTCTCCCCTCCTCAGGGAAATATCGTGCCTATAATGGAGGGCCTGATTTGGGGTGAAGAGTTCAAGGGGCAAAAAAAGGGAGTAGGGACCTACTAAATGCAAAAAAAAAGGAAGAAAATCTTAGACAAGCATAAGATGATTTGCTTGTAAGTGATGGTCGACTAAGAGATATAATGAGAGGGATAAGAGGGAACCAGAAAAAAGGACCAAAAAAGAATAATAAAGAAGAAAAAATAAAATTAATAAGTAAAAATCTGTTGTATTAAGTGGAGCGAAGACTAAATACAATGGAGACCTTGGGTTGGGAGGACCCAAAATGCCACAAAAATAAACAAACAAGAGAAAAAAAAATAAAAACAAAAGCAAAAAAGAGAAATAAAGCCAAAAAAAGCCTTGAGTCCCAAATTAACTAATTTGTTCGTGATTGAGGATTATATGGGAGGAAAGTAAAATGAGAAAAGAAAAAACGAATAGAAAGGAAAAAATAAGAAAAAGAGAAAAACGAAGGAAGAAATAAAATAGGAGGAGAAAAAAACAAAATAAAGCAAGACAAAAAAAAACAAAAGAGGAGAGAGTAAGAGTTAAGTGTTTTGGAGTATAACCTTAAAGGAGGGTGAGGATGAAGAAGAAAAATAAAATGCAACACTCATGGGTAGTGTAGTTCAAGAAAGGGGAAGCATAAGATGGGCAGAGAATAGAGGACCGAGGTGGAGGAAATAAAGGCAAAAAGATAGAAGAAACAAACAACAACAACAACAAAAAAAATTAATGGATCAAGTTGTAAAGTCTGTGGGTTTTTCTTGATTTTGAGAGGTTAACTTCTTCCTTTTTCTTTTCTCTCCCTCTTCCTAGTCGGTGACTCTGTACCCCAGGCTCTGCCCCTGTGTCACTCTTAGGTAGGGATTTGCAGTTGATGGGATTCTATGGCAATGTCATATAATTGGCTTTAGTCTTGCTGGAAGTAAAGGCTTGTTGGCGTTTGCAGGGTCCAACGATGAGAGAGTTTGCTTTCCTGGATTCTCTCTCCTAGTCCCCCCTTTCTGAATTAGCAGCCTGGTGATCCAGCTATAAGGCTGCAACTGCTTCTGCCTGGGGAGTAAGAGGCTCAAAGAGCTGGGAAATCCCCACTCTATCCCCACTCAGTGCAAGGCTTTGGGAAAGGCTCTGAGAGTCAGGGCCTCCAGTGTAATCAGGCGGGGGTGGGAGTCAATTGTTGTCAAGGTGACTGCTCAGCACCTATCATTTAGTTGGACCTCTCAACCCAGGCTTTCCACACTTTGTAGCCTGTTTTTGCAGGGAAGAAGAGGCACTAGTCTCTGCTTACAACTAGTGTAGTATAGACCTTATTATCTGCCAAGTCCTTCTTGTTAGCGTTTATCCCTGAATATGGAGGCTCTATCAATCAGAAGTTGCCCCCGCCCCTTTAGCGAGAGGCACTAAAAAATATCACGCCTCTTGTCTTGGATCGCTGAACTGAGAGAGATCTTATCAATTAGAACCGAGGGTGCGCAGATTTTATGGGTTAAGCTAATTTCAGTGATTGGGTCGCAGCTGTGTTTCCGAAGGTATTTTAGGCTGCCTGCGCGCGCCCCTCCCCCAACGCTTGATTGTTAGCTTGAATGGCTGGGTGAGGTGCCCCGCCCACGGAGAGAATCTCCCAAGCCTCTCCCGCTCGCCCCGCCGCTGGCGGCTGGACCGCACCAGGCGCAGGATAATGGAGCCCCCTGGGTGTGCGGGCCAGTAGGGCGCCCTGGGCGCGTGGAATGCCCAAGGCACGCGCGAGAATGGGGCGCTCCGGGCACTGGTGGCCGGCGACCCCCACTCGCAGTGTGTGGGCCGCTGGGAACGTCAGCGGTGCTCAACCGGACCGGGCGTGCGCGCGGGGGCTCGTGGCGGCCGCTTGCGGTGGCGGTTCGCGGGGGCTCGCGGCAGCTCGCGGTGGCGGTTCGCGGGGGTTCCCAGGGGCTTGCGGCGGCTCGCGGTCGGCCGCTCGCGGCGGCTTGTGGTTCCCAAGTATATGGGCTGACTCACCGCAGGCGCACTCCCTGGCAGCTTGAATGAGCGTCGCTGCGGTAGCTTCCTCCACACCCTCGTCTCTCAGATTCAAGTGATAACAGTCCTTTTGCTTTCAGTTTGTGTGGAACTCCGGAATGCTCCGAGGATAAATTTTTCTGTTTCTAGTTGATAAATTTGTTGTGATTTAGGGGAGAGCTGTCGGTCGTGCTTCTCACGGCGCCATTTCCGTGACGTCACTCTCCTTTTTTTTTTTAATACAAAGGAGCACATAAACCACATTTTTCATTTTTTTTCCTTTTTTTTTTTTTCCTTCATTTTTCTGAAGCTGGAAACAGGGAGAGACAGTCAGACAGACTCCCGCATGCGCCCGACCGGGATCCACCCGGCACGCCCACCAGGGGCGAAGCTCTGCCCACCAGGGGGCGATGTTCTGCCCCTCTGGGGCGTCGCCATGTTGCGACCAGAGCCACTCTAGCGCCTGAGGCAGAGGCCACAGAGCCATCCCCAGCGCCCGGGCCATCTTTGCTCCAATGGAGCCTTGGCTGCGGGAGGGGAAGAGAGAGACAGAGAGGAAAGCGCGGCGGAGGGGTGGAGAAGCAAATGGGCGCTTCTCCTATGTGCCCTGGCCAGGAATCGAACCCGGGTCCTCCACACGCTAGGCTGACTCATTTTTTCACATTCCAATAGCAGTGAAAAAAAGTCACTTAAAAATAATATAAATTTACTTTTAAAAAAAATTGCAAAGTTATGTTGTAGAAATAATAATATGGTAAGTAGAAAGGGTAGAGTATAATCTACAATGTGATAATAATAACATAGTTGTTACATGGGGCATGTCTTACTAGAAAATCCTCTATTTTCTCCAGTGTTTAAATTGTTTATACAGATTTCATGTAGTTTGACCTAAAAATAATTTTAAAAATTTTTTTCAATGTAATTTTACATAATTTTAAATTTTTAACCTTATTATGAGAAATTTATAATTATTCATAGCACAACCACTGCATAATATATTGTGTAGAAAATTAGCATTTTTATATTTCTATTCTCCAATTGTTTAATACTTATTCTTTTTATAAGCTGAATAATTTGAGATATTTAAATTCATTTCAATGTTTTTATACTTTCTGAGATAAATTTCATAAAACTTAAAACTATGAGACTTTTTAAGTCATTTTATAATTTATTCTATGAGCAAATTATTGCATCACTTACAGTCTCCTTAGCATTTTAAATGGTGATACAATTTATTTTCAGGGAAAATTAACATATACAAGTACTTACTCATTCTGTAGTTTTTGACACATAGTGTTGAATATTTAGATGTTTAGGAATATTTTACCATAATTCATATATTATAGACCTTTGCCTTTGGTAATATTTTAGGGGCTAACTTATTGGGTTAAGTGTTATGAGTTTTTAACAAAATCTTTATACAAATTGTCAAATTGTTTTCCAGCATTAGACTAAATTCCAATGTGATTATATTTAAAACAAAGAAAAATAGTAATTTAATAGTTAATAGTAGGATGCCATTGCCATAACTAATTTGCAATGACTTGATAATGAAGTAAGATTCTTTTGAACATGTTGATTAGGGTGTCCACCATTTTCTTACATAAAGAAATGTCTTATTCTTGGAAAGAAAGATTTAATAACAGGCTACACTTCACTTTCTTCCTCCTAGGGGACTCCAAAGGAAATGACTGAATGAAACAGATGGACTTCTTTGTAAGCATGCTAATATTTGCTGAAGTAATAATGCTTAGAGAGTTGTTACATTTACAAAGATATATATAACAGGAACTATCTAGTCTGTTTAAATAATTAATACTTAATATACCTGAAATTCTTATTTTTATGGATCATGTCTAATACAATGAATAAAATGGTTTGTTAGTGCTGATAATATTCTGTTTCTTAATCCATGTGCTGGTTATATGGATGTATTCAGTTTGCAAAATTTTGGCCAGATGTATACTCTATATTGTATTCTATTCTACATGTATGTTGTATTTAAGTAAAAATAAGCTTATTTCACAGGGAAGAATTTTCACATTTCTGAGAGATGTTGCAGCTGTCACCTCTTCTTCGCAAACATTTGGGTTGCCATCACTCATCTTTTCATATATCCATTCATTTATTCAACATATATTTATTTCATACCTACCATATCATCCAGGTATTTGTCCAAATTCAGGAACAAAAAAAAAATTGTTTATTTCCTGCCTAGAGCTTACCTTCTATTGGAGATTTAAAAAAATTTAAAAACAACAAAATGAATATGATTTTCAAAATGGAATAAATGAATGTAAGATAAGTTTTGGCTATGAGAAATGTCTGAAGACATTTAAGAGGGGTGTTTGTGAGAGGGCTTTCCTGGAGGTGGTCTTACTTGTAAATCTTGGCTCCTGAGAGAGCCAGCTTTGTGAAAGGCTATGACAATAATTTTTGAATTGAATGAAAAGGTCCTGAATGAGAAACGTTGTGGCAGGTACTGGGTAGAAAAATAAAATGTCAGCATAATGGAATGAACATGTTATGATGTTTGTATCAAATGAAGTTTAAAGAAATATATTGACCAGGGCCTCCTGGGCCAAGTTAAAATGCTCTAAATTTAAGAGAAGAGAAATAGCAAAGGTTGGGAATGTGTTTGTCATATGTGATTATTTTCCTTGGAAAATAGTTCTTATTCAAAACTATAAATTATCTTTTTTCCTTGGTGTTGAAGTCCCCTAATTTAGGTTAACATTTCTTTTCTTTTTTTTTTTTTTTTTTGGTATTTTTCCGAAGCTAGAAACGGGGAGAGACAGTCAGACAGACTCCTGCATGCACCCGACCGGGATCCACCCGGTACGCCTACCAGGGGGTGATGCTCTGCCCACCAGGGGGCGATGCTCTGCCCCTCCGGGGCATCGCTCTGTTGCGACCAGAGCCACTTTAGCGCCTGGGGCAGAGGCCAAGGAGCCATCTCCAGCGCCCGGGCCATCTTTGCTCCAATGGAGCCTTGGCTGCGGGAGGGGAAGAGAGAGACAGAGAGGAAGGAGAGAGGGAGGGGTGGAGAAGCAGATGGACGCTTCTCCTGTGTGCCCTGGCTGGGAATCGAACCTGGGACCCCTTGCACGCCAGGCCGATGCTCTACCACTGAGCCAATCGGCCAGGGCCAACATTTCTTAGTAATCACTTTTTAGCAATCATATAACCAACCTGTGGAAATAACTACTCTTCTAATGGATGACTATACCTAAAAATCTGTACAGAAACACACAGTTGTCATACAAATTCTGAATTGGATAAAGTCCCTCAAACAAGTTCTCAGGTAATGGGAAACAGGTCAAAGACTTCTCTTACTCCAAATTCTCCCTAAAAAGTACAAAACAACATAAAATATTTGCTCAAATGTAGAACAGTTAGCTGTAATGTGGATTATGTTGCTGAATTTATATAACACTGAAAAAAGAAAAAAACAAGGTTGATATCTCTGCCCGATGTTAAAGACAATATTGTGACTTAATTAGGTTGGGGGTATTTGCAAATACATTCAATACATTCAATCTTTATTTCAATCAAATAGAAATCATTCTATCGCACTAAATGGGCCAGAGAGCTATGTAAATACGTGTCTAACATGGAATTTCTGTTAATATCAGGTGAACCTGAATCATAATTTATTCCTCATAATTAACATAAATATGTAGTGAGTTATAATAAAGGACAATACACGTTTTAACGTATATATACACACATTTTATTTTTTTGCATACATTTAAAAAAATGTGTTATGCACTTTACCATAATTCACTACATATTTTCCTTTATATAAATCTCTAGTCCCTTATAAAAATAAGTGTATGTCCTCATATTCTTTAATAAAAAATGCTGAATATTCTCAGGCTGTCTGTCTGGGTATTAGTAATCATGAATTTCCTAAAAATGTCTTAAAAAGTTGAAAAATATATAGCATAGCTTCAGAGTCTATTCAGCTAACTTTCTTTTTCTCAAACCTATCTTCAGCACACTTCTATAGTCAAACTTATACCTTATATATTTATAAATATTACTTACATATTTTATTAATCCATATTATTACCCATTGTTCCATAAGTGTCACTAGGTGTATTTATAAAGCATTTACCATTAGGTAGTATGCTGTACTATAATAAGCAAATATGTGCCCCTTCAAAGTGAGTTGTTGCTATAGCCTTTAACAGGTTTTCCAGAAAAGAGCACAACATTCAGGCAACAGCCTCATTTAACAACAGGATATAACATTGACAGGAACCTATAATATTTCATCAGAGCAGCTGTTCTCCAACTATACTGAAACATAATCTTCTCTTCCTTAAACAGTTACTATGGAGAAATGAAATTGATGAGAGAAGATGCTGTAATCTCAGGTGTTCTGAGTTTTCTGTATTGCTGACTCTGAGGAACCATATTACCAAGTAATTGTAATCTATATAAATAAAAATGTAAATATTCATTTGTTCAAAATCTTAAATTTCCAAAAGTTCTTCACCAGTTGCTTTGAAATTTTGACCCAACAACATTATATCCGAATACTCACATGTTTTTATGTTGTTATGTACCTACTATTATACAGATGTCACACCTGTGACAGGTAAAAACATGTTGTTTTTTTTAAAACAGTGCCATCTTTTGGACATAAAAGCAACACACGATACACTAAATATTTTATGATTCCATTTCAATGTTATGAGAGAAATAAATATAAATCACACATGGCTGAAGATATTTTTCATCAAATACACAAGGAAAATTCAAATATGAACATGGATTTCAAAGCAGAAATCTACAACGAAGCATTGATAATGATTGAAGATTTGTGCTTAGAAATTGTGAACAAAGTTCTCAATTGATTGGGAATGCCATCACTGAATTTATTTGCTGCTGCTTCGTTTGATGTAGAATTGTGTCATGAACAAAATTACAATATGGGTGATCTTTTGTTATATGTTCAATCAAATATTCCTAAGCTAACACTTGAGCAAAAAGACATTTACGGTCAAATAAGGCAAACTGTCAATAATGGGGTTGGAGAAATCTTCGTAGATGCGCCAGGAGGAACTGGTAAAACATTCCTAATTAGATTGATTCTGGCAGCAATTCGATCCCAAAATGACATAGCCTTAGCTCTTGCGTCATCCGGAATAGCTGTGACATTGCTACCAGGTGGAAGAACTGCTCATTCCACTTTAAAATTGCCATTGAACATGCAGTTCATTGAAACTCCCACGTGCAACATTTCCAAAGCATTCGGCATGGGAAAAGTACTGCAGAAATGTAAACTTATTGTTTGGGATGAATGCACAATGGCGCACAAAAAATCACTTGAGACTCTTGATCGATCATTGCAAGATTTGCGTGGAAACATCAGACCATTTGGGAACACATTAATATTGCTTGCAGGAGATTTCAGGCAACATTACCTGTAATTCCTGGATTGATACTAGCAGGTGAAAGAAATGCTTGCCTGAAATACTCTACTTTGTGGCGGCACGTAAAGATGTTAAAATTAACTACAAATATGCATGTCCAGCTGCAAAACGATCGATCAGCTGAGATATTCTCACATCAATTGCTGGAAATTGGGAACGGAAAGTTGCCAGTTGATCTGACCTCAGGACAAATTTCATTTCCTCATAACTTCTGCAATTTAGTGGCATCAAAAGAAGAATTGGTTGAAAAAGTATTTCCCAATATTCAAACTAATTATAAGAATCATGACTGGCTGTGTGAACGAGCTATTCTTGCAGCCAAGAACAAAGACGTCTACGAACTTAACAATATTATTCAGTCTAACATTCACAGCAAGGCAGTCACATACAAGTTCGTCGACACTGTTGTGGAAGCAGATGAAGCAGTTAACTACCCAACAGAATTTTTGAATTCACTTGATCTGCCAGGGATGCCACCGCACATACTGCAATTGAAAATTGGCATGCCGGCCCTGGCTGGTTGGCTCAGCGGTAGAGCGTAGGCCTGGCGTGTGGGGGACCCAGGTTCGATTCCCGGCCAGGGCACATAGGAGAAGCGCCCATTTGCTTCTCCATCCCTCCCCCTCTCCTTCCTCTCTGTTTCTCTCTTCCCCTCCCGCAGCCAAGGCTCCATGGAGCAAAGATGGCCCGGGCGCTGGGGATGGCTCCTTGGCCTCTGCCCCAGGCACTAGAGTGGCTCTGGTCGTGGCAGAGCGACGCCCCGGAGGGGCAGAGCATCGCCCCCTGGTGGGCAGAGCATCGCCCCTGGTGGGCGTGCTGGGTGGATCCTGGTCGGGCGCATGCAGGAGTCTGTCTGACTGTCTCTTCCCGTTTCCAGCTTCAGAAAAATACAAAAAAAAAAAAAAAATTAGAAAATCGGCATGCCAATTTTCATGTTGCGAAATATAAACCACCCAAAGCTTTGCATCGGCATGCTGCTTGTAGTAAAAAATTTAATGAGCAACGTCATAGAAGCAACAATCTTGACAGGACCTTTCAAAGGTAAAGATGTCCTTATTCCTCACATTCCTATGATTCCATGGATATGCCATTTCAATTTAAGAGATTGCAGTTCCCAATTCGATTGGCATTTGCAATCACCATCAACAAAGCTCAGGGCCAATCTTTAGAATTGTGCAGTTTAGATTTAGACATGGATTGCCTCTCACATGGACAATTATATATTGCTTGTTCTAGACTAGAGTCGGCAAACCAGACAATCTCTATATTTGCACAGACAATGGGCACAAAAAATATTGTATACCCACAAGCATTGTGAAATTAAACATATTAGAAATGTGTTCTTTCTCTTTTCTTTCTTTTCCGTTTAACCAGACTGAGCCACAGCAATGCATGGCCGGGTATAGCTAGTAATAAAATATGAATGGGTACTTGGTGCAAAACATAAAGGTAACTTACTAAGATGAAAATGAAAAACCTCTTGATTATGCTCTATTCTTTTGGATGACAATTGATCATTTACCATCCAAAAGATAGTAAGTGAGGATAAAACCTGAATTATTCATTTTAAAAAAGAAAATGTAGTTATCAAAGAAATTATCTTAAATATATTTCAGATTTATTAAAAATGAAGTCAGATCCACCTAATGTGATTTTCTGAATACAAAAAAGGTTAATGGAAGATTTCTCAGCAAAATCAGTTAACTCAGAATGTCAAGGGCTAGAGATTAAGGCTCAGAATTTGCGTTCATTGTGATCTCTGAAGCATCTCTGAGAAACGTATCCAGACTCCTGGGTGGGCTTCCTCATGGTATACCATAAGGACAGCCATGGTAGTCAAAGCTGGGGATGAAAGGATGGGGTGTCTAGGGCAATTATGATAAGCAAAGAATGGAGGCTCTATCAAGCTAATCTACATTTGATATAAAATCAGAGAAAATAAGTCCTTCAACAAAGAAGCTGTAATGATTGTGACGACTTCCTTCATTTTTACAAGCAGATAGATATCTGAAATGTGGTACCCTATCTTGTTGCTCAGCACCTGGAAGGCAGGAACCCACACAATCTTCAAAAAAGACTGCATGTTCTAAATATAAGTTAATAAAAATATAGAGACTTTATAATTACCATTATCTTTTGATTGATATTTATTGACTAATACTGAAGATCCAACAACTGGAACAAGTGGTTTTCCTGCATTATTTCCTACCTCATTCAGTCCTCATAAACGCTATGGTTACCCTATTTCTATTACTAGAAAACAGGAAAATTTAGATATAACTAGATTACCTAAATTGATCAAGGTAGAAAATGACAAAGCTGGGATTCAAACATTAGAATGCACAAGTCCAAAGCTCAATAATGTTAGCAGATATTCTATAATGTGTTATATGGGATTCTGTTGCCAATTTCGGATAAAATGACATAAAGAAGGAAAAATAGTGGATAAAATTTATCAATGCATTTTGAAGAAAAAAAATGAACAGAATCTTAAAAAATAAATTCCAGTACTACATGAAACAAGCAATGTGGCCTGAATAGCATTGTTAGTTTTCAGGAACACTAGAAGGTTTCATACTAGACAGATTTTTTTTTTTTTTAGACAGAATTTTAATATACCACCATGTTATTATTTACTTAGCAATTCAAAAATTTGTTAGTCAATATGCAATGTAAATGACCACTTCTTGAAGTTAGGAGGAAATGATTTAATGATGCATCTGAAATTAGTTTCTCTAGCAAAAATCTAACAAACAAATAACAGCATTTATTTATTAGCATAGCTTGGTTCTTTTGGCTCTTGAAATGCCTTCGTCATCCGCCTCCTCCATTGCTCAGCGTGGCCAGTGAAGAGGGTGACCACATAACGGGTTGTCTAAACTGTGACACTTAAGAGTGAAGAGGGAGGGGGTACTATTAGAATGACATGTGCAACAGCTGCCAACCCTATGGACAGATTGTAAGAGTTGGGTTTAAATTCCTACTCAGCTTCTGAGATGCTTGAGGCCTAGGAGCCCACCCCCCATTGTTCTTTGTCCCATTCAATCAGCTGGGTGTTCACTGCAGTGACCCTGTCAGGGGGGAGGAGCAGGACAAACCATAGAAAGGTTTGTGTCCACTCCGCTCTTCACTCTCTGTCCCCACCTCCTGCTTCAGGGCGTAACTTCCTTTGTTTTTATACACACATGCACGCAAGGGAAGTCCTTTGTGGAATTTTGATTAAAGGGCTGTAAAGCATGAAAAAAAAAAAGAAATGCTTTATTTATATACACCTAATTCCACTGCTTGTGTCTTTCAGAAAATTGGATTCATTTTCACGTGTGAAAGACACTTCACACGCATTCTTAAAAGTCAATCCAGGATGGATCCGTTGTGTAGGAAAGAGAGGAAGATGTGGAGAAGCACACAGCAGAAGTGTTAATCTGTCTGAAAGCTCATGAATTTTCTCCTCAGAGTCTGTCAGACAAACTTTGGTTCATACAGTGAATATGACACTTCCTATAAATGTGGCATAGTCCTTACCTAACTTTACTGAGCATCAGTTTTATCAGAGCAAGATGGGAATTGCTGACCCCACATTTAATATTTGTTTCTATGAGAAAAGATCCATCAAATTGCCCGAGCTTAATCTCTGCCATGCCAAGTATACTACAAATAAAATCGTTTAATACTTCCCTTATTTTCCACTCTTCATTTCTAGATAGATTTCAAAAGTGAATTTAGACATATACAATATTCTATAATTTTACTAGAATTGTCTTTTAGCAATTCATAATAGATTTTTAGTCCAGTCTTTTCCAATTCACCCATCAATAGTCTACAAAGTAATTTAACCTACTTTAAAGTAGTTTTAAGGGGCAAGTTTCCCCACGTATTAGCCAATTTTAATTAAGGAACTCTCAGCCTCATACCGAACAAGTCAGGAAAAGTTTGGGATTAGTTGCCCTGGGGAGTCTTTGCTCGTCCATTAAGCTTGGGAGTCTATTCATGGCCACGATATTGGTTCAGTAAAAACAACCTTGTTTCTGGTTTTGCTCTGACCCCTGGCCCTAGAGCACTCATCTACCTGCCTTGCACTTGCCTCTTCTCTCACCTAGGAGTTGACTCTGCCTCCATAAACCTGACAATGGCTATTTAGCCTGAAAATAAATATATCTACAAATCCATTTCTGTGAGCTTACCCTTAGGTCTAAATTGACTTAAATATTAAGGACTAAATCCTCTACTACCATTTGGAAAAAAAAGATGTATTCAACTGCTGAAAGCCTGTCTGACCCAGCCCATTTTCTCTGACCTATTTTGACTCCTACCTATCCTTGAACCACTCTCATTACAGGCCCACCAAAGCAATCATCAACTAATCTCACTGTCATTTCAGAATAGATTTATAGAGCAATAAGAATAAAAGGAGAGAGATCCGGATGATGAGTGTTCTGGCCATTTTCTTCCCTTCCTTATTCTTTCCTTAGTATTTTTAAAAGTTTTTCTCCCACAAAGAAATAATGTTTCAATTATTATAACAACAATGATAGCTGACTCATGATTTCTATAAAAGTTATTACCATTTAAACATGGTTTTTGTCCGTTTTTAAAATTTTTGTGTTCGAAGAAGCTATTTTCCAGTTCTCATTCATCTTTAAATATGACTCTTTGTTCACTGAAAACATACACTGCTCACAAAAATTAGGGGATCAGGGAACATGCTGATTCTCCAGTACTTTCAGCTTTTTATATAGTGCATTTTTACCAATGAAATAAAAGTTGGTTTGCATATCATTTGCATGATTGAACAATTTTTCTTTGACTTGTCATTTGTTTTTCTGATGTTCTTGTTTAATAAAAAAAATCAATTGTTTCTTTTCTTTTTATCACTTCATATTTGTTTTGAAATATCCCCTAGTTTTTGTGAACAGTATATTTAATGTGGTAAATACTTTATTATATTACACATAATAAAACTTAAACATTTGTATATAATATGGATAAATAAAAGTTATACTGCTAAAGTGTTTATTAGAAAAACAAATATTTTTATAAACTTGCCCTGGACAACTGAAATTGTAACCATAATAATAGAAATTGCATGTGCCTCTGTTTTTGAGAAAAGTCTCGAGTTTGATTTTAAAGTTAAATAGCCTTAATCCAGCCATGAGATTTTTAATTAGTATTACTGGTTATATTTTCTTTTAAATTTAAAAATCCTAATATAAACATAAAAATAATGAAGGCCAAATAATAGGATCATTGTAATCACGAAACAGACAGCTATACTTGCTTCTATATGCCTATAGAATCGCTGTCTAAATCACATATACAGTAACTATTCAATAATGGAGAACTCCTGTGTTTTAGTTCTATTTCATTTTCATCTTCATAGAATATTTCAAGTGTTTTATGACAAGTTCCCCTATTGGTCACGTGTAACAATGGTGGAGTATAATTTAGGTAGATACAATGTCTATTAAATTATATTGAAGTATTATCATTAATAGACAGTTTTATATATCTGATTCCCTTCAGTCTATATCCCCTAAAGTAGCTGGGTAAAGGAGTTTCAGGTGTGTAGACTCATTGAATTATAGTAATCAAATCTAGAAATTATACAGCTAGGGCCATCTGCGGCTTCCTCTGTATTTCCAGGATGATGTTGTGACCTTTACATCACCAGCAGGTGCAGATTTTTTCCATTTTCTCTAAAATGAAAATTGATTCTCTCACAATCCATCACAGCTCATCATGTAGCTAATTACATCTTAACTTAGAGTTGGGATGAGTCAGAGGTTACAACTAATAGCCACATCTGAGGGAATTTATGAGCGATAACTAAGCTGCTGTTTCTCCATTGGCAAAGTAGAATTCCCACTCCACTGAAGAATTGCACCACAGTTTTGAGTATCTTGAAGGTTTGCACATTAGACACATTCCTTAATGACATCAACAGTCTATAAAATTTGATATTTCTAAAAAATATTATTAGAAATAATTTTTATCTTAATTTTTATTAGTTATTGGGGTAACATTGAAAAATAAAATTATATAGGTTTCAAGTATACAATTATATATCTTCTGTATATTGTATTGTGTGTTCCCTAACCAAAATCAAATCTCCTTGTATCATCATTTATACCCCTTTACCCTTGCCCTACCCCCTTTGCCTCTGATAATCACACCATACTATTGCTTGTGTCTATGAGGTTGGTTTTTTTTGCTTAATCCCTTTGCTTTTATACCCAGTCTTCCTAACTCCTTCTCCTCTAACAGCTATCAGTCAGTTTTCCGTATTAATGAATTGGTTTGTATTTTATTTGTTTATTTTGTTCATTAGATTTCTCATATAAATAAAATCATATGATATTTTTCATTCTCTGACTGGCTTATTTTACTTGGCACAATACTACCCAGGTCTATCTTTGCTGTTGCAGAAGGTAAAATTGACTTTTTTTTTTTATAACTGCCAAGTAGTGTTCTGCTGTGTAATTATTATCTGCTGCACAGATGAGCGCTTAGCAGCTTCCAAACCTTTCTTTTTTCTTTTTCTTCTTCCTTTTTTTTTTTTTTTTGTTATTCAAATCTTGGCTATTGTAAATAACTGCAGTGAACATAGGAACGCATATATTCTTTCAAATCAGTATTTAGGGTTACTTCAAATATATCCTCCGAAGTGGAATTACTGGGTCTTGGAGCAGTTCCATTTTTTATTTTTTGAGTAAACTCTATTTTGTTTTCCACAGTGGCTGCACCAATCTGCATTCTCAGTAACACTGCAAGAGGGTTCACTTATCTCCACATCCTTGCCAATACTTGTTTGTTTATATAGTGTGATAGCCATTCTGACAGGTGTATGAATTTAATTTGCACTGTGATTTTGATTTGCATTTTTCTAATCATTTAGTGACATTGATCATGTTTTCATATGTCGGCCATCACTATGTCCTGTTTGGAGAAGTGTCTATTCAAGTCCTTCATCCATTTTTTAATTTGATGTAGTACCATTTGTTCATTTTTTCTTTTGTTTCCCTTGTAATTTTAAGACTTTTTTATTATTCAAATATAAAGTCCTTTTACTATTTGTGGATTTATTTCTAATATGGAAAGGTTGTCAGACAAAGTTGCATATAATTTTGGTTTTCTTCTTATTTCTTAGGAAAAAAAATTCCTACTAGAAAACACTTTCAAATAATTTTAGGTTATATTTTCAATATTATCATCTGGATTTTAAAGGAATAATTTTCAAGTGAGAGTTGCCATCTGCGACTAGGATGGGTGCAGATGTCTATTTGGGCATTATTATTTTTTTTTAGATTTCTTTTATTTTTACAGGGACAGAGAGAGAGTCAGAGAGAGGTTTAAATAGGGACAGACAGACAGGAACAGAGAGAGATGAGAAGCATCAATGATCAGGTTTTTTTTGTTGCGACACCTTAGCTGTTCATTGATTGCTTTCCCATATGTGCCCTGACCATGGGCCTTCAGCAGACTGAGCAACCCCTTGCTCAAGCCAGTGACCTTGGATCCAAGCTGGTGAGCTTTTTTTTTGTTCAAGCCAGATGAGCCTGCGCTCAAGCCAGCGACCTCTGGGTCTCGAACTTGGGTTCTGCATCCCAGTCCGATGCTCTATCCACTGCACAACCACCTGGTCAGGCTGGGCATTATTTTGAAGCACTCTGTTCACTGTTCTATCTAAATCTATCCTTTGCTCTAATTCATTTCAAAATATTGCTTCTTTTCTTGCTCCTCACTTTTATTATGAAGTTCTCTCTCATTAAAAACAATGACATTTTATTGTCAACATATTTATTAATTAATTTATACATTAATTCTTGCATTTCTCCTATCATTCAACATTTATTTAACACTCTCTTAATGTCAAAGGAAGACCTAATGAATATCAGATTAAACAATGAATAAATCAATATTCTGACTGAAATAAGTTTATATTTAACCTGTTAGCGGAGTGTATATTTAAAAGATGTGATCCTTAAAAATTGTTATTGTTTGTTTCCAGTTAGAATAAAGTAACAGGGATTCACATTTTAAGCAATTTTAAAATTAAGCAAATATATTGCTCACAAAAATTAGGGGATACTTTATCGTTTTTAATTCATTTTGAAATATCCCCTAATTTTTGTGAGAAATATATATGAAATATTTTTAGATTTTCATGAACTGGTAGCCCAGACAGTTTTTCTTGAGAAAAAAGAAACAAAAAAAAAAAAGATGAGGTCTACAGCCGCCTTACATTAGAGATTGAAGAATGTAATCAAGCCACAATATAGGAAAAAACAAAAATAAAACTAAAGTAAGGCTTGCAATCTTTCTTTCCTTTTTTTTTTAATTAAGTGAGAAGTGAGGAGGTAGACAGACTTCCCCATGCACTCTGACCAAGATCCACTCAGCAAGCCGCAACCATGCATTGCTCTGCCCAGCTGGGCAGCTTGTCCATTGCTTGGTAATCGAAATACTGATATTTTAGTACCTGAGGCTGAGGCCATGGAGCCAGCCTCAGTGCCCAGGGCCAACTTTGCTCAAACAATTGGAGCTATGGCTGTGGGAAGAGAAGAGAGAGAGAGAGAGAGAGAGAGATATGGAGGTGAGAAGCAGATAATCACTTCTGTGTGCTCTAACTGGGAATTGAACCAAAGACTTCCACACACCAGGCCATGCTCTACCACTTAGCCAACTGGCCAGGGCTGCTAACAATCTTTCAAGTTGAGAAAATAGTTAAGTATTTACAGAGGGAAAGGCAACCAGAATAGATGGGTTGAGTGCTAAAGAGAATGTTACACACACATACAGAGGAAACTGTACAGCAAGAAAGATCTAGAGATCTTTAGAGGGTTTGCTGAGAGTGTTAACTTGAATACAAATTAATACATGCATGTGAAGAAACTGTTGGAGGCTGAGGAAAGAATCACCAGAAAGAAACCAGATGGAATGTTGTCTAGAGCTCACATCCAAGAGCTGAGTCAATATCAAAATTCTAACATAAACACATTTCAATGCAATCAAATGCATTTCATCAATAAAACCATACATATATGACCTCTTGATATTGACAAAGGTGCCAGTCAATTTCAAGGAGAAAGTGTAACATTTTAAACAAATAGTGCTGGATCAATTAAATAATGATACTGGAAAAAAACTACCCAGTAAACAATAGACAGAAGATTTTGACATTTCACAAGAAAGATATATGAGAGATTGAGCCCATGAAAACTTATTCAATATCATCACTAATTAAATAATTGTCCTTTATGGCCTGACTCAGTGGTGTTGCAGTGAATAGAGCATTGACTTAAGAGGCTGAGGATCCAGGTTCAAAACCCCAAGGTTGCCAGCTTGAGTGTGGGATTATAGACATGACGCCAAGGTCACTGGTGTGAAGACAAAGGTCACTGGCTTAAACAAGGGGTCACTGGCTCAAATGGAGTTCCCTGGTCAAATGAGAAAGCAATCAATGAACAACTAAAGTGCCACAATGATGAGTTGATGCTTCTCATCTCTCTTCCTTTCTGTCTGTCTGTCCCTGTGTGTGTGTGTGTGTGTCTCACACGCACACTAAATTAAAAAAAATGTCTTTTACAACTTTATAAGCTTATCATCTCTTTAAACTCACTAGATTAGTTAATATTAAAAAGATTGATGACAACAAATGTTAGCAAAAATTTGAACAACTTGTTTTTTCACACATTTCTGTTATGTTGGTAACATGACACAGACATTGAAAAAAAAGGATAATAGTTTTAATTATGATGCTGAGCAAAAAAGCCAGATTCAAATGATACATTCTCTGTTATTTGATTATATGAAAGTATAAAAAAATTATTACTAGTCTATAATGACAGAGCCAGATAAGTGAATTTCTAAAGTTAGAGTTGTGGGTGTTGGAGTTGAATTGTGCCCCCACCCAAAGATATGTTGAAGTCCTAACCTTTAGTAGCTATGAATATGACCTTATTTGGAAGTACAACCTTTGTGGATGTATTCAAATTAGGAGGAGTTCATATTTGATCAGTGTGAGCCTTAGCTCAATTACACTGGTGTCCCTATAAGAAAACAGAGATATGGGTGTAAATGTTATGTGAAGACCCAGAGAAACACAGACACAGAAGGACGATGGACTTAGAAAGATGAAGGTGCAGACTGGAGTTATACTGCCACAAGAAAAAAAAAAAATGCTTGGGGCTAATAGAACCTGAAAGAGGCAAGAGAGTGTATTCCTTTTGAGGTTTTGGAGGGAGCATGACCCTGACAATACATTGCTTATGAACTTATACCCTCCAGAAGAGTAAGAAAATATTTTTTTCTTATCTTTAAGATACCAGTTTATGGTAGTTTGTAACAGTAACCCTAGGCAACAAACATAGATTTGATTACTTGCAATGGAACAAAGATGTCTTTTTTTTTTCTATTTTTTTAAACTATGGTGATATACACATAACATTAAATTGATCATCTTAACTTTTATTAAATGTACAGTTCAGTGACATTAAGTACATTCTCATTGTGCACCATTCACTGCCATCCATCTCTAGAATACTTTTCATGAAGCAAAACTGAAACTATGTATCCATTAAAATGCAGATCCCCATTCCTTCTTCCCCCAGGCCCTAACAACCACCATTCTACTTTCCGTCTCTATAAATTTAAGTACTGTAAATCTTCTTCAGTGAAATCACACAGTATTTTCCCTATTGTACCTAGCTGATTTCACTTAGCATAATGCCCATGAGGTTTACCCACCTTGTAGTATTTATCAGAATTCCATTTCTTCATGGGGTTGCATAATTCTATTATTGTATATATTTATATTTTTTAATCCATTTATTCATCAGTGGACACTTGGGTTGCTTCTAACTTTTGGCCATTGTAAATAATGCTTCTACTAAATATCTCTTCAAGACCCTGTTGCCATTCTTCAGTACATATATACTATGGAATACTACTCAGCCATAAGAATGATGACATCGGATCATTTACAACAACATGGATGGACCTTGATAACATTATACTGAGCGAAATAAGTAAATTAGAAAAAACTAAGAACTATATGATTCCATACATAGGTGGGACATAAACATGAGACTCAGACACATGGACAAGAGTGTGGGGGTTACGGGGTAGGGGATAGGAGAGGGAGAGAGTTGGAGGAGGGGAGGGGCACAAAGAAAACCAGTTAGAAGGTGACAGAAGACAATTGGACTTTGGGTGATGGGAATGCAGCATAATCAAATGTCAAAATAACCTAGAGATGTTTTCTCTGAACAGATGTACCCTGATTTATCAATGTTACCCCATTAAAATTTTTTTTCTAAAAAATTTAATAAAATGCAAAAAAAGACCCTATTGCCATTCTTCTTTTCTCCTTTTTTCTTTCTTTTTTTTGCTTTTTATTTTTAATTTATAAACCCTTGTGTTGAAGGCCAATTTTTCTTTTCTTTTTTCTTTTATTTATTTTTGTTTTTTATTTTTAATTTGCCAATTTTGGGCGGTATATTTTCAGAAGTGAAATTGCAGGATCATAGTGGGGAAAAAAGTATCCTTTTGCAGTGATAAAAATATCCATATTTACTAATATATCTGTAAGTGTAACATTGCATTTTTGTTATAATTTAACAACTGTCTATTAAAATAATAAAATATTTTTAAACTTTTAAAATTAACATTGGTTAATGGGATCGTATCAGTTTTGGGTGTACAACTTCATGATATATATTTCATATATTGTGTGTGTGCCCATCCCCCAAAGTCAAACTATCTTCTGTCACCGTATACTGGACCCCTGTACTTCCCAGCGCTATCCACCCCCTTCCCTCTGGTAACCTCCATGCTATTGTAATTGCAAGGATTTGATTTAAAAATAGAATGGCAAACCAAATTTTCAGAAGATTTGGGGTAAATGTAAATCTTACAGATGCTTGTGTGAGTATAAAACTGCTAAAACAATTTAGAAAAACTGATTTGCTCTTTCTTACTAAGCCTTATAATTAATTCTATCTTATCACCTAGAAATCTCTTTTGAGTATGTACTTAGTAGGAATGAGTGCTCATGTTCCAAACTGTTACCACAGATTTATTGTTAACGGTAAAAATTGGAAACAACCTAGATATTCATAAAAAGAAAAATGGACAACAAATGCGGTATCTTCATGCAATGCAACATTACATAACAGTAAAACAGCATTGTTCTCATTACATCACAGAAGCATAAAATGAATTATGCAAGAGCACAGATCAATTTGGGTTGAGAAAATATAGAAACTATCGATTTCTCTTCTACAACTTTTTCTGAGTTGTTGTTACATGGGTGTAAAAATTGAATTATGCCCTTAAGATTTATGCCTTTT
The DNA here is from genome assembly GCF_036850765.1 of Saccopteryx bilineata. Taxonomy (NCBI): domain Eukaryota; kingdom Metazoa; phylum Chordata; class Mammalia; order Chiroptera; family Emballonuridae; genus Saccopteryx; species Saccopteryx bilineata. The sequence continues at coordinate 280,771,931 of NC_089490.1, read as the reverse complement.
ACCCTTTGTAATTAATACCTCAAAAATAAAAATAACACTTTTAGAGTAATTTGAAATATTGGCAAACTGTTATCAAATGTTTCCATAGAAGCATTTTACTGCTTCCCTGGGAGGAGACTGTGTAGATATCATTGCTCTGCTCTTATTTTCAAAACATGTTGAACAGGTATCATGATTTGCTAGATGCTAAGACTATAACATAGAGTACTAATCATGAATCAAGGCAGCAAAGCAGACTATCAACTACTGTCTTGTCCTTGTAGTGGGAGAATTTAGCAAAGTGTGAAGGCGGGTTCATGAACAGGATTCATTTTCTCGTTTCTTTAAATAACAGAGATTTAGACAAGTTAACACTTTGATATTTTAGTTTGGAAAGATTCTGATAGTTCAATAACAAGGAGGCAAGTCATAAGCAAAGATATCTTTTCTCTGGAGAGAAAAAATACTGTATAGACTATCTATTCAATCAGTTGAGGTTCTATGTAAATTTCACCATTCAAACATTCAAATTTCATATATTAGGAGGAATAGCAAGTAGTATAAAATACTTCTACTGAAGGTATTGCATAATTAGTTTTATTGAGATATGTAAGTTATTTATAGAAAAAAATAACTATTTTTAGGGAATATCAAAGAAGACGTACACCATACACACTGATAAGAAAAGTCAAGATTGATCAAAATAATCTATGAAAGCAATGCAATCAACACTGAAATTAAAAAAAATACTTTCATATATCGAACAAGATAAAGTGATTCTAAAATGTATGGAAAAAAGAAAGTCTCATAAATATAGAAGATATAAGGCACAATTAAAAGAAAAGAAATAAATAAATTTAGGATTTTAATCTGCCAGATTTCAAGTTTTATTTTAAAGCTATAATATTTAAAAATGTGTGGCAAAATAATATTACCTAAAATAAAATGATATATGTATGACATGTACTTTTCTAAATAATTTTACTTATGTATGTATACATATATTATATAATCATGAATATTATGTATGCACTTATATATATACATGTGCATAAATATGCATACATGTGTAAACACAATTTAATAATAAAAATGTAAAATTCACTTTAAGTATGTATTTACCTAATATTTTCAAGTTATTTAAACATGTAATCAACATAAAATATTAATATTTTGCAATCTCTGTTTATCATATAAAGCTTTCAAAATCTAGTATCTATTTTATACTAGCTACATTTCTATTGTTCAAAAGCCACATGTGGCTGGAAGTCACTTTTGAACAGCATAGTTCTAAGGAAAGGCTAGCTCATGTTCACAAAAGGAGATTAAACAAAATGTTTGTTGGTGAATTACTTTAGAGAATAAATTAATTTAAACATTTTTTTTTGTATTTTTCTGAAGCTGGAAACGGGGAGAGACAGTCAGACTCCCGCATGCGCCCGACCAGGATCCACCCGGCACGCCCACCAGGGGCGATGCTCTGCCCACCAGGGGGCGATGCTCTGCCCCGACCAGAGCCACTCTAGTGCCTGGGGCAGAGGCCAAGGAGCCATCCCCAGCGCCCGGGCCATCTTTGCTCCAATGGAGCCTTGGCTGCGGGAGGGGAAGAGAGAGACAGAGAGGAAGGAGGGGGGTGGAGAAGCAAATGGGCGCTTCTCCTATGTGCCCTGGCGGGGAATCGAACCTGGGTCCCCCACATGCCAGGCCGACGCTCTACCGCTGAGCCAACCGGCCAGGGCCAATTTAAACATTATTAATATACAATAATAGAAAGCTGGATTGATAAAATGTTATGTAACATATGATGGAACCAGCAAAGCAGTTTTCCTTTCCCAAAAAACCTAGCTTATTCTTGTAAAGATATAAAATAGCCCATTATGGCACATTTTAAATTAAAGTGGTGGTTCTCAGGGAAAAAAAGCACAAGAGTTGGCCTGGGGTAGAGAAAATAAATTTTACCATTACAGTAATATTTTATTTATCTAACATAAAATTAATCAATTTACTTGAAAAACAATAATGATTTCAAATCCTGGGTATTTGGAATTATGTCTTTGGTATCCTACACTTTTTATTTTGTAAATTTTAAATATTATTTGTTCTTTATATAAACTTCTCATAGTTCTCTGGAAATTAGTACAGGATCAACCCAATTTTTCTGCTGCTTTTGACACTACTATGTTTGTATAAATATCACTCTTACTATTTTACATGAATTGTAATCTATTCAGTATGATTTCAGATTTTATTTTTTAAGGGTAAATATGGTAAAAATATTTCATCAGCTTGAAAGAATATAAATGAGGACTTAAGGGAAAAAAATATCTTCACCATTTTCTCTATATATGATTTATTCTCCTAACATAGCTTAGTATTTACCACATGCATTCATTAAAATTTTGAAGTAATTTAAAATTCTAAAACATTTTATCTTCACATGCAGTTTGAGTTATAGCTTCCGAACACATTTTTATCTGTAGAAGGAAGTTAGTTTTGATTTATTTTTATTTTTTCTACTCTTATGTTCACAAACATGAAAACTGTCTTTTATCTGATGAATGTAATTTGCTTCAATAAAATAATAAACTATATTAAATGCATTAACTATGAATTAAGAAGTCTTATGAATACAAGGATGTAATAACTTCCTAAGTAAGTTATTACCCAAAAGCATAGCCAAGAAGAACATAACGCAATTTATCCCTTTGCCTTTTCTTCCTGTATTGTCCAAGTAAAGTAAGATCACTTCAAATAGCATTGTAGATATAACAGCATTTCTAAATAAAACAGCAAGTATTTATAGTACAGTATATTTTAATTTGTTTTCTTACTAATCAACATATTGCTTTGCAATCAAACAGCTGTTTCAACTTAACATTTCTGTCATTTATTATTATGAAGCTTTCCATACATTTTAGCTTTTCTCTCACCCAAAATCAAACTTACATTTGCAAAAAGTTGCGTCTAAATAACTCATATAAGATATATAGTTAAACACACAAAATTGATTACTGCATGGAATTGCAAGTGAAATTATAAAATTTTAGTGCAAACCTAGCATCATTTGAACCTTTAACTATTAATTGCCATTGCCACAGAACCTAAGGCTTTTCCAAGTGGTGAAACCAAAGTCATATGGCAAAGTAATCTGTGTCCACACAGGGAAGCCAGCATTTTTACATTTAATGTGTTGTTGTGGTGGTCACAAAAATACATATCAGTGTGCACGGACAAACTTTTAGAGAATATCTTGAAAATCATTTTACTACAAGGAGGACAGCATCTACACCCTCAGTGCTAAACTGCTAGAACAGTGCTTTTCAAACTGTGATGTTTTCTTTGCTATTTAAAATTATTTCTCTATTAAAGTTTGATCAAAAAATAATAATTGTATAAATTTAGGCTGTACAATGTGCCAATCTAATATATGTACACACTGTGAAATGGTTACTACAGTTGAGTTAATTGGCACATCCATCCTATGACCTTCTACCCCTTCTCTCTGGAGGAGGCAGGATCTGCAGATAGAGGGATAGTATGAGAGCAAACCCTTCAAGCTTTGAAAATCTACAATCAAAGCAGATTTTCATTGTTGTCTATATTTTGGGAAGAGAGGTAGATAGTAGAAAGAGATCTGGGACTAACAATGATCTGAACATTGCAAAGTTAGTGAGTACATTCTCTGGTTTTAGGGATGAGGGAAATGAGGTCAAGAATAAGTAGTAACTCTTATGAGCACATTGGGAAAATGTGATAATGTGTGAGGTTAAGTGGTGTTATTCCACTCCATTATACTGCTAACCGAAGGTACATGGCATCCCCTACTTTGTTAATTGCTTGACCTGACATTATCTTCACCTGTTAGGAAAATTACAGCTTTCTGTGACATCATGGTATATATTCTTTCTATGCTCATACCAAACACAGAGCCTTCTGATAATCTGATGATCTAAGCAGATCCTTGTTCATCTTTCAGAGAATTAAATTACAAAATATATTTTTAACAGTCTGATTTTTATATCTACCTATCATCTATCTATCTATCTATCTATCTATCTATCTATCTATCTATCATCTATCTATCTATCTATCTATCATCTATCTATATATCTATATATCTACCTATCATCATCATCTGCCATTTCCTTTTCATTTAAAGACAGGCATAATATAAATATTTTTAAAAGACAATTGAAGCATTAACATACTTCATTAGCTACTGTCGATACTCTAATTTATTTGCTTATTTTAGCAGGCAAATAAATTGATAGGGCTTAATGTAGAAATGTTGTCTCTTTGTCAACAACTTCAATTACAGTTTAGTTATTGTACCCATAGCTGAGCTGCTTTGGCTATGTCCCATTAAGAGTGGTTCAGGGATTACCCGAAAAAGTAAGATTTTTAAAAATATGATACGCATAGTTCCTTTCTCTAACTCTTTCTTTTCTGGAGGCTGCCCCTCCTCTTTGCAGCAGCTGTGCTTGCCCCCACTCTGTCTCCCCTTGCTTCTGCCGGCATGATTATAGATAAAATTCTCTGAATTTGAGCTGCTGCCTGCAGAGCAAACTGCAGTGTGCCTCCAGGCTAAAAGCTGCTATAGACAAGATATTCACCTTCTGCCACTCTGTTCTTGTGAATTTCCACTTCTCTGTAGAATCTGCCTGCCTTTATTCATGTCACAGTACCTTCAGATTGTTCTTTTATCCCCTAGAGTATACAGTCATTATTCTTCTTTACAGTGTTTTTCCCTCAATATTTTCAAGATTTAATATTTTTACTCTATATAATTTTACATTTTACTCTATATATAAATATATCTAAATGGTTACTGAATTTTTAGGGACAAGAATTATATAAATGTACAGTTAATAGAAAAACTGAAAGCATTCTTTGTTTTAGATTTTTAAAAATCAACATTATTTGTATGCACACTAAAGGCTGTATTTTAAAGGTCTAGGCCTTTATACTTAAAATGTCACTATTTTTTTTTTGTTATATTATTTTTGAATAGCTTTAGGACATATATGGCATGGTGCACAATGATTCCATTAAATACATATTTATTTCTAAAATACATGCACTGCCTGACCTGTGGTGGCGCAGTGGATAAAGCGTCGACCTGGAAATGCTGAGGTTGCCGGTTCGAAACCCTGGGCTTGCCTGGTCAAGGCACATATGGGAGTTGATGCTTCCAGCTCCTCCCCCTTTCTCTCTGTCTCTCTCTCCTCTCTCTCCCTCTCTCTCTCCTCTCTCTCCCTCTCTCTCTCCTCTCTAAAAAAAAAAAAAAAAATACATGCACATATAGGGTGAAAATTTTTGTAGCAGCTCTCTGCCTTTCATTTCACATCTTTTTCAATCTCCAATCCCACCTTCTCAATTTCTTTGTAAAGTCATACTAACTAAATTTAGTTAGTCATACTAACTAAATTCTTTCTTGCCTGAGATATTGATTGCCAAGTGCTACACTAAGTTATATTTAATGCATTGATTTGAAATTCCTGAAAAGAAAGACTTTTTGAATGGAAATGTTGGTCCAAACTTAATACATCAGTGTGAAAAACTGGCACCATTGTAAGAAATTTATTTCATTGATTGATTTATCTCTGTCATAAACTTTAGAAAATATGCTGGTGCTAACCTAATAATTATATTGATTAAATTGTTGTGTGTAATGTCACTAACAGAGAAAGAAGCCAAAATATAAATATGCATGTATGGGGTAACTTGTTTTGAATTTTCAAGGAGCACTAAGGCCTAGATGCTATGATATTGTCTATAATCAGAGGCTCATTACCGTCTGACTACTGGAAGGCTTAATCTCTAAGAACAATTCACGCTTTACAGAATTCAGATTTATGTTAGTGAACTTACAAATATATAAGTAAATTTAAATATATAGTATTTATCTGGAATGCTTACTAAAAGAAGAAAGTACACATTTTTTAACCCTAAAACCAAATGTCTTACATTGATAATTCCTTTTTTGTGTATCCTAAAAAATAGAAAAAAGTTACTATTGATTTAAAAAAATACCTTATTGCTATTATGTACATTTAATTGTTTGTTAGAAAATTTGAAAATAAAACTAGTTTACTTTTGTATTTTGTAAATTCATTGTGAATATTTTCCTTACATTTTTATCTGGTGTGTTAGTATTTTTTTCATCTATGTTGCAGGATTTTTTTGTTACAGTTGCTCATTTAAGAAGTAAATAAGACTAAGTTTATATGTTATGGAGTTTATTTCTCTCACTTAAAATATTTCCTGGCATCTCTACTCCACAAAGCCTTCCAGGAAACTATTTAATACTTCTAGTTTGAGGTCTTCATACTCAGAGTCTGCATTTCAGGCCAAAGTATAAGAAAAAAGGCCAAGAATTTGAGAAGCATATATATAGTTCCATTTGTTTTAAAAGGAAACCACTTAGAAGCCACCAAAGGTATCTTTTATGTTTGTAAGTAGATAAATCTTTAACTTTTTGACTTCTAGTTTTTGAATTTATAATTACTAATTTTTGCTACTTTCTAAAGTTTGAATAATTCCACTTCAGAAAATTACCACTTGTATGGACAGCCGTCACCGCCAACATGACCATGCACATGCAGGTTCTCGTTGAATTCAGACTGTCAGTAAAGAAAAAGTGGGGCCAAAAAATGGTGGGCCACTTCTTTATTAAAGTCTCCCACCGGCCGACAAGCACCACACAGGGAAAACACTTCCCTTTCACTCATTCAGAGCTCCCAAAGCCCTGACACATTCTCCAGTTCCACAAGCAGGAGAATCTTCTCCGGTTTCTCCTAGAATCAAAGGTCTCTCTAGTCTCACTGGAACTTGCTAAGCCCCTCAACTCTGGTTCCCCATCTGCACACCTTCTCTCTCCCTGCCAACACAGCTTCTTCAGCACTCTGCATTCTCTTTGCTCTCACTCTGCAAACACGGCTTCTTTCTCTTCTCCTTTTCTCTTTTCAAAACTTGTGGCATGAAAACCTCTCCTTCAGCAAACATTAGCAAAACAGTGGCCCTTCTCAAGCAGGAAGGTAATTTGCAATTTCACAGACCACATATACCTGGCGCTGCCGAGCCTCCAATGCAAAGTATAAGCAAGCAAACATAAAAATCATATTTTACAAACTTATTTGACCAACATCACTACATTCAAAAGCTTAAAAAACAGCAATGTCATCATTTTGATTTACGTGAAAATACATACAAAATCTGGCATGGAAGGGGACATAAGGATTCCCTTTTCATTCAAATGATTTTAGCACCATTTAGTAAACAATTCAACCTTTCCATAACTGGTCCTCAATGGCACAGATATGTCACATTGTTTAGTAAGTATACATAAACTAGTTACCAGGCTTTCTTCTCTCTCTCTCTCTCTTTTTTTTTTTTTTTTTTTTTTTTTTTTTTTGTATTTTTCTGAAGCTAGAAATGGGGAGAGACAGTCAGACTCCCGCATGCGCCCAACCGGGATCCACCTGGCACGCCCACCAGGGGCAACGCTCTGCCCACCAGGGGGCGATGCTCTTCCCCTCCGGGGCGTCGCTCTGCCACGACCAGAGTCACTCTAGCGCCTGGGGAAGAGGCCAAGGAGCTATCCCCAGCGCCCAGGCCATCTTTGCTCCAATGGAGCCTTGGCTGCGGGAGGGGAAGAGAGAGACAGAGAGGAAGGAGGGGGGGTGGAGAAGCAAGTGGGCACTTCTCCTATGTGCCCTGGCCGGGAATCGAACCTGGGTCCCCCGCACGCCAGGCTGACGCTCTACCACTGAGCCAACCGGCCAGGGCCTTTCTTCTCTCTTTTTCAAGTCACAGAAACCCTTTGGAATTTGAGATGATGTTGCACAAATAAGTTTGTAAAATTTGTATTTTTTGAGTTTGCTCACTTTTACTGTTAAAAAAATGGCGCCGGGCAGCCACATGTGTGTTTGCCCTCATAGCAGGGCAGTTGATTGCAAATTGTGGATTACCTTCCTGCTTGGGACGGGCCATTGTTTTGCTAATGTTTGCTGGTGAAGTGGTCTTTGTGGGCCCAGCCAGTTTTGCAGGGAGAGCAGAGAGAATGCAGAGTGCTAAAGAAGGAGCCAGTTTTTGCAGGAGAGAAGGTGTGCAGATGTGGAACCGGAGTTGAGAGGCTTTGGGAGCTCCGCTGAGACTGGTGGGGTCTTTGATTCCACCAGGAGGAACTAAGATTATCCAGGTTGTGGAACCAGAGAATGCGTCTGGGCTTTGGGAACCCTGAATGAGAGGGAAGCAGTCTCCCCTGCCTGTTTGCTCGTCCGTCTATGCAAGACTTTAATAAGCAGAATGGCCCACCATTTTTTGGCTCCACTTTTTCTTTACTATCTGTATGAGAACCTACATGTGAATGGCCACCATGGTGGTGGCCACTGGCTTTATAGATGACTTTAAATTTTATGTTTTTAACGTAAGTTTGAGGAATAAATTAAGGCATTGCTGCAACCCACTTTGTTGCAATTCTTCTAGATTCAAGAGTTATGTATGGCTCACTTTCCCATTTCACATATGCTTAGATCGTCTGTCTAAACTATTTCATCAGAAAGGTATATAAGAATTCAGCAGATGATAGCTATCAGAAGACTTTGGCTCTTCCTATTGATGTTTCACTGTTTACAGTTTTCAGTCTCACCGCTCCCTCTTGCCTTTATGTGCCACACTGGACTGCGGCAAGGTGATTGAGAGCTTGGGTGCTCCCTCCTTTAGGGTCACCTGGAGATTCAGACCCCACACGAGCTCTTGTCACGCACGAGCACCCTAACCTTGCCCTCAGCCCCAAATCACAATAAAGTCCTAGGACAATTTTCTTTTCTTGCTCTCAAGACATTTCTTACTTATTTGAGAGCCTTGTTCTGCTCTCCCCAGAGACATCAATTAAGTATGTAATAAACCTTTACATACCTCTGGCTGTATAACAATAACAGCCTACCATAAAACAGGTCATGCCAGCAATATACTGTGACTACATCTTCTCCTAGAAGTGGGCTTTTCATATTCCTCTCTTTTTATAACATTCACACATTTGCAGTATAGCTCTAACAGTCCTCACTTCTTTGATGTTTCATCAGTACAGTTACTCTCTATCTTATTTATAAAGCTGTTTCCCTTTTGACAGTCTTAAACTTTGTATTTTTGGTAACTTTATACTGTATATTTGTTCTGCTTCAGGAAACAGCAATCTCTATCTCCAAACACACTAGTCTGTGAAAGGACTTTGAAATACAGGGACCCACAGATGCCTCACACCACAAAGTCAAATGCTTTCTCAGATTAAGTCTGTATATTTTAAGGTGTCCAGTCCTTGGGATCAGAGAATTTTTCTCAGCACAGTCAAGATTGATAATTTCCTGACAGAACATTGCGCAGTAGATATGTAGCTTCATTTTTATTTTCACCTATGATATTTGAGAGCTCTCCCAATGCATAGGATTTATCCTCTTAAATTGGGATTTTCTTTCATCACATTCTCCTCTTACTTTTATACATTAAGTTTGCAGTTTTGAATAACAGTCCAATAGACTAAATTCCTTTTTTTTTTTTTTTTTTTTTTTTTTTTTTTTTTTTACAGAGACAGAGAGAGAGAGTCAGAGAGGGATAGACAAGAACAGACAGGAATGGAGAGATGAGAAGCATCAATCATTAGTTTTTTGTTGCGCATTGCAGCACCTTAGTTGTTCATTGATTGCTTTCTCATTTGTGCCTTGACCATGGGGCTTCAGCAGACTGAGTAACCCTTTGCTCAAGCCAGTGACCTTGGGTCCAAGCTGGTGAGCTTTTGCTCAAACCAGATGAGCCCGCACTCAAGCTGGCAACCTCGGGGTCTTGAACCTGGGTCCTCGGCATTCTAGTCTGACGCTCTATCCACTGCGCTACCACGTGGTCAGCCAATATGCTAAATTCTTAATCTTTTATTATCATTTTAAGTCATTTTCACATATACTTTCATGTACGCATACTGCTGAGCACACATGCAAGCACAATTCATACAGGAAAACGCTTTTGGTGGGAAAAGTCCGCTCTTGCTAACCTGTGCTGACACATGTGCAGTGTAGAGGCAGCTGCATATTGCTGGTGTGAAGACTACACTCACAGCAGACAGAGGTGGAGTTTATAATCTACAGATCTTTCTTGTAGAAGGTGCTGCTCTTGAACACAGGATTGTTTGCTAAGGCACTGAGCTTCAGGTCCACGTTTCTTTTTCCATGTCTCATTTTCACCTGCTCATGTTTGGAGACCTAAGGTGGGAGATAAAGAACTGCTTCTCCTTGGGGAGTTCCAGGTGTAACTTCACACTGTGTGGAGAGGTATGGGCCTGAGTAGAACGCGTAAGTATGTGGAGATGGCACTCTTCTCTAGTCAGAATTCCAAGAGGGACAGAGGGACGAAGGCAGCAAGCACCAGCTAGAAGCCTAAAATTTAAAAACATAGTACAGCATGCTACAAAATTCAGTTACTAACTTGACTCAGAAATGAGGAGTGAGAGTACTTTGAACTGCCTCTAATGATCCATGTTGTTCCAGAGTTGGACAGCACATAGAAGCTCAACCATCAAGCCTGAGGTCCATTTGCAGGAAAATATACCACTACAGAGGGATAACAAACTACTTTGTAACAGAGTTGATAGTATTTTAATGGCAAATGTTTTCTATGTGCTCCTGATCCTTAAGCTGCTCTAGAGAATACATGTATTTGGTTTGATCCATCATGCCTTGCTCATCGGTTACTTTGTTGATGCTAAGAACCTAATAAAAGCAAAGAAATCATAAAAAGGAACACATTATTCAAACACATTGTATGTTTGAATTTTGCAGTATGCTCTTTGCTCTTCTTGTAAGCTATATACCAACTGTTGATTCTCTTGACTACACACTGAAATTCTCCATATAGGAAGAAGGAAGAAAAAAAATCCTTGGTGTATTTTTCTCTGGTACATCAGCTCTGTTTTTAAAAGATTTATTAAAATCTCCTGAAAAATCTCATAATTTTTCCAACAAATTCTTTAGATGCACTAAAAGGAAGGCATCTTTAAAACGATGCAGCCATAAATACACCAGGAGATGTATAACAGAAATAAATCCAAGAAAATGTCAATAAACTTTACTTATCCAGCTTTTTTCTTGAAGCTTGTCTAATGAGTGCTATATCAGAAGTTCACATGAGGTATGAATCATATTCAAAAGAAATTGCATTGTTACAGGAAGCTTTAGTCAGATATACAGAAACACATTTCAAAGAGGCATAATATATCAAAAGATTCTAATGGCAAGATCTAAATGACAGAGGATTGGAGCTCTGTTAAAAGGAAACAGAAATATTTTAATGAAATAGTTCATAAACTAGTAAATAAAACTGACTTCTTCCAGGATTATTCTGCTAAGAAAAAATAAATAAAACCTGATTTCTAAAAAAAAAAAAAAAACAACAGAAAAAGGAAAGAGGAAATTGAATCCAACCAGAAACAACTTATATGAAATCTGTTTTATGTCAACATGACCAGAATTGTCTTTTTCACTGTTTAAAGAAAAGGAAAAAAGGATGTCTTGATTTCCTAGTAAGTAAATAAACTTTTTATAAAACAGTTTCAGTGAACTATCTACTATTAAATAAATTCCAAAAAAAATAGAAAAAACATATTGCATGATACATTATACTAATCACTGAGGAATAAAACATTGTACAAAATATAATAAATCACAATCTTAATATTAAATAGGCAATGTTATGATATTTATCAACAAAGACAATGTTGACTAAATTCAATTTCATTGTAGCATCTTTCCTCTAAACAAATGGGGGGGGAACTAAAATTTTATAATGAGCTTTGTCACATCATAAGGCTGCTGGCTCACTGCAGAGTTGCTTCATTGATAGATTTCGGAAAGTTTTCTGAAATTTTTCCAATTTTACTTTACCACTTCAAAAACATATTAACCTGGTGACAGGCAATTTCTCAGCAGCAAAATTTTAAATCTAGGTAAATCTAGCACTTTAAACACTGCTCTGTGAAACTTTTAGAGTGGTAATGCTTAGAAACAACCTAACTGCCACAAAGGGGTATTTTAGAGGAAACTGTTATGTACCCATAAAATGAAAGGGTATGCACCTCTTAAACTAGTTATATGCCTATATATTTACCAAAATAAAATAGATTGATGATAAGTGAAAAAGCAGGGATTGTGGGCACATTACATGTATGTATTTACATAAAAAATAATGGGTTGTATTTAGCAAACAAGTTGAATTAGAGCTGGGATTGTGTCTGTCTCACTCATTTCTCCCTCCCTAGCTCTTCTGCTGACCTCAGGCTGCCTAGTCTGCATGTGCTCTAAATGAAGTCCATAATTTTCTCTTTTTATAATTTCCATCTGGAGTCTTGATTCCCTTACTTCAGATTAAGTTATTTGTTAGTTTCTTGGGCTACATTAAATAATTGCCATAGAGTGAGTAACTCAAACAACAGAAATGTACTTTCTCAGTCTGGAATCAATATGGCCAAGATCAAGGTGGTGGAAAGTTTGGTTTCCCTGAGGCTTCTCTCCTTGGCTTGCACATGGCTGCCTTCTCTCTGTACGCTCCTATGGTTGTTCTGTGCTCATACGTTACTGGTCTCTCTCAAGTGTGTTTACAATTTATTTTCTCACAAGGACATTAGTAAGATTGGATTAGGACACAAATGACATAATTTAAACGTTATAATCTCTGTAAAGGAACTATCTCTCATTTCAGTCATATTCTTATGAAGTAGGATTTAAGGCTTCAACATATAAATTTGGGGGGCCAAAATTCAGCCCATCACAGTGTTATATTGAAACGTTAAGTTGCTAATTCTGTGATGACACAGTGATAGTATAAATGCAGTCTCAGAGCTAACTTGTGATGTCAACCAAGCTTCTCTGCCTGTTGACTTTCTCATCATTACTGATTCAGACAATGACTAGTGGGGTTGTCATTTTTAGCATCTCTTGGCCCATATTCCAGGGTCAGCCTCCAGCCCCCATTTTCATACAAGGAACTGGCCCTCCATACATCCTGCATGTGGACTGCTTCCAATTTTCACTGCCGCTGCATCTCAGTATGAAAGGCTTAGATACAGCTGCTTGTGTCTAGTCCTTGAGACTGATATGCCCAATATTTGAACCTAAACTAATGAGTCCTCTTTTGAATAATTAAAATGCTATTGTGTTTGTAAAGAAAGCTATGCCTACTTAATTGCTCTTTTTCATAATTTACCTCTCATTTCTGTATGACTGTAATTAATGGTCTATTGAGAAGAAAAAGGCACACAACTTCAAAACTCAAAACTCTTTTTGACATAAATTCAGACATCTGTTACTGTTACAGATTATATTTAATAATTTATATTGCCATTATTGTACACTAATTATTTCTGTTGTTCCCCTTCTTCCATATTAATGAGATGCCCAATTTATAGCTACACTTAACATTCCAGAATAAATAATAGCAACAATAGCGATGTGAAACACTTGACAGAGTACACCCTATATGATAAGTACTGTTCTAAGGCTATTACAACCATTAATACATTTAATGCTCCTAAGCACTCTGAAATAGTACTATTAGTATAGCCCCATTTAGTAGTTGAGGAAACTGAGGAAAGGTTGATTTATCCAAATTCAGAGAGCTAGAGAAGCAAAGCCAAAATAAACCCAGTCTGCACTTGTAACCCTCACTAGCATGCGCTATTGCATACTGCCTAATTTTTTCTTTTCTCTCTTGCTATAAGGTATATCCCTATATCCCTATGCTCACGCATTGACAGTGAGATATAGGCAAAGAAGTAAAGGGTCAGACTCTGGATGTTTTCCCAGAAAATGAAAGAAGGTACTTCTTTCCTTTTTTCCTTCATTCTTTCCTCCTTCGTGTTGGCAGGAATGGTAACAGTCCTGACGCACTTTTTAGGGCCATGAGTTGATCTTGAGAATGGAGGTCATCTTTGATGTGAACAACAGGTAGTAAAAGCCTGAGTCTCTGAAAACTTCTTATAGAAAGAAACAAACAAACAAAAAAACCATAACAAGCTCTGAACTTCCAAACTCAAGACTTTTATGATGATGAAAAATAAATATCTACATTTTTTATGCCACTGTTATTTATTATAGGGGTTCTTTGTTACTGTCTCACAAACCTAATTTTTAATGATAAATACCAGGCTTTAAGTAAACAAATAAGTTTAATAAAAACAACAGCTCCAAAAAGAGGTTAATATTCAAAATATATAAATAACTCATACAATTCAACACCAAACAATCCAATAAAAAATAGACAGAGGACCTGAAAAGATATCTTTTCCAAAAAGATATACAAATGGCCAACAGATATATGAAAAAATGTTCAACTTCATTAGCTATTAAGGAAATACAAGTCCAAACTACATGAGATACCACCTCACACCTGTTAGAAAAGCTATTATCAACAAAACAGACGACAAGTATTAGAGAAGTTGTGGAGGAAAAGGAAGCCTCATTCGCTGCTGTGGGAATGTAAAATTGTACAGCCATGATGGAAAACAGTATGATGGTTCCTCAAAACCTTAAGAAGGAACTTACCATACGACCCAGAAATCTTGCTTCTTGTATATCTTTTCAAAACACTAGAAAATATCTATTCACAAAAATATATGCACCCCTATGTTCACTGAAGTATTATGCATGGTGACAAAAACATGAAGACAACCAAAGTACCCTTTAATAGAGGACTGGATAAAGAGGATGTGGTACATATTTACAACGGAGTACTTCTCAGCCATAAGAAATGATGAAATACTGCCATTTGCGACAACATGGATGACCTCAAGAATATGTTGCTAAACAAAATCAGAAAAAGTTAAGAACCATAGGATTTCACTCATATGTGGGATATAAAACTGAAACTCATAAACACAGACAACAGTGTGGCAGTTACAAGAGGGAAGGAGGCAGCGGGGTAGTAAAGGGTAAAAGGAGGTAAATATATGGTGACAAAAGATTATATAACTTTGGGTGGAGGTAAAACAATGCAATATACAGATTAGGTATTATGAAAATGTACACTACATAAAATTTAAAAATAAATAAATAAATAATATATCTAAAAACAAAATATGTGGAAATAGTACAAAGGGGTTTTTAAAGAATTTTATTTATCAAAGGGTGAAATCATCCTATGACATACAGCATAGAAGCTTACTTAAGAAATTATTGGGCAAAACCAGAAAATAGAGCTGCTTTTTTCTGATTTAGGAAAGAAATGATCATGGGAGATTCTCGCTCTGATCACCATGACTTTTTATTTTTACTTCATTTAGTGTTCTTAGTTCAGTTAGTGGCAAGGGACTAGAGATTATTTGGGAGGGCTCCTACCAACTATTAAAGAAAATAGCACTGATCTGTAGACAAATCCAAACTAATAAACTAATTTCATCATCGCACATAATACTGTCCCAGCAAAGGCTGCCTTACATAGTATAGCATAACATAATCATCATAAAATTTAACTTTAGAACAATTAAACACAGAAATCAAACCTTCATTTGATCAAATGGGTTTATAATAATCTATATGACATGGTAACTTTCAAAAGGCTATTAAAATTAGCATAAATTTATTTAAACAAATGTTGAATTGCAAAATCAGACGCAGATCAATCAGAAATATTAACTCTAAATTGTACTAAAATTTAAAAGATTTATGCAAATATCAAGTTGAAGAAAAATATGATCTTAAGATAATCAGAGGGAGATTTCCAGAATTCTCCATTTGTTTTCACAATAAGTTGGCTTTAACTTTGACTTAACACACAAAGTCCCTTCTGACTAATATATGTGGAAAATACTGCTCATCTACAAAAAAAAAAAATGTTACATTATTTACTGGAATAGTTTCCACTATCTAGTCATGCTCCAAAATCCATAAATTCTGGTTTTGTTTTCAATAAGAAGTATAGGCAGATGAGGAGCACACTGCATGACAACTTCCATTTTCTTTCTGCTACTGAGAACCAATATCATGTTTACCTGAGCAGAAACATTACCATAGGTTGTGACCTTTTCCTCCCAGGAGTCCTTGTTAGAATGAATGGGAAAAGGTCCATTACTATTGTGTCTTGCTATTTTTTATCATGTAAAAAAACATAAATCAGATAAACTCAGCTATTCATAATGGTAAACAAAATATTTTCTATGAAAATATAAATAACCAATGCTCACTGTAGAAAAAAACTTATAAACATTGGAAGTCTATATTATTCTCCATCATTGCAGTAAGTTTTCTAAAATATTAGATACAAATCTAATTAGCCTTGCAACCTCAGCTAATTGAACATGTCTTTTCTTCCTCATCTGAAAATGGACAGATTACACTAATTTAATTTTCAACCTGTGTTTGGCAAAGCTCTCTAGTTTCTTATAGAAATGTTAGTTTTCTCTCCCATATCAGTAACAAAGTCAGCCCTACTTTGATAACTTTTATTTTGGAGTTTTCAGTAAGATTATAAAGATGTAAAAAAAATATTACAAAGCAAAATGAAAAGCAAACCAAAATTACTCAATCGAATATTAGCTCTCTGCCTCTTTTCAGCTCAAAAAATCTGTTATTTCTCAGGGATTATTTCACTCAAATTAATAGTAGCTTTGAAAACACATCGAAGTTTCAGGTATATATAACAAACTAAAACTTGATATTTTATTTTTAAGAATTAATGCCAATTATCTAATGAAAGTATTGATTTTTATTTATTTTTTGTATGGGGAATAGAGGGCTGTCAGAGGGAATGGAAGTTAAAGGGTGGGTGAAAAATGTAAAAGGATTAAGCAAAAAAGAAAAACTTCACAGACACAGATAACAGTACAGGGATTACAAGAGGGAAAAGGGAGAGGAGGAAGGTACTAGTGGTTAAAAGGGGGATAAGTGGTAATGGAAGAGATAAAGGGTATTTAGGGGTGGGGAACACAATACAATATACAGATGCTATATTTTATAGAACTGTACACCTGAAACCTATAACATTTTATTAACCAATGTCACCCTAATAAATTAAATTTTTAAAAATTTTAAAATATTGATTTTTAACTGTTCTGTCTCTTTTTTTGTTAATTTTAACAGGGTTACATTGACAAATCAGGGTACATATGTTCAGAGAAAACATCTCTGGGTTATTTTGACATTTGATTATTTTGCATACCCCTCAACCAAAGTCAAATTGTCTTTCGTCACCTTTCGTCACCTTCTAACTGTTCTGTCTCTTAAAACATAAAGTTATTTTAAACCACTGAAACTATATATATATATATATTATATATATATCTTTATTTTTATCTGTTTCTATCTGTCTATATATCTATCTACCTATTAATCTATCTCTGAATAAAAGCATGGGATAACATAAACACATTTTGTTAAGCTTGAGGGAAAGCCAACAAACTTCAGCTGCAAATTTATATTACAATATAATAAAATTACCAGTTTATATATCCACTTCTATTTGTCATAAAACTTCATAAATGGATGTGAGAGTCATGCAATAAAAGAGTTTCATTTCACCTCAAAAATTCAACCAATCTCAAACTGCACAGTAACTAGGAAATTTATATCAATATATGCAAAGAAACTTTTGTGCCTCCTGCTTTCCTTAGTATTATATATCTCTCAGCTCATTTGATTTTCATTACAATATTGTTATCACTCTGAGTCATATCACAGTGTGAGAAAGTACTTAATTAAGTATTCTTTTGAAAATGTTTCATTGTCCCTTTGTATAGTAGCAATTTCTGTGAAGTCTAAAATACGTTTTTTCTTAATTGTTAGTTTTATGGATTGTATTACAGTAGACTTGAGATTGATTCCCAGATGCTATTAAACCCAAAGCAAGCTTGTTCAAATGCTGATTATACAAATGGAAATTTAAGCACTTCCATGACATATGCAGTTTACAGAAAAATATCTCATGCGTAACTCTTCTCTCACTGGGGACTTCATGTACTACTTTTTCAAAATAACTGTAGGTTCCCAGATTGAGTGATTCTATATTAGAATTTAAGAGTCTATGGTAAATGGTGAATCAACCATGAACCACTAATTTTGAGAAAATCAGAGGAACTATGGAATTAAATAACTTTTTTTATTGTGGTAAGGACCCTAAACATGAAATACATGCTCTTAACAGATTTTGAAGTGAATTCATATTGTCAACAAGAGCACAATAGAACTTATTCATCAACACTGAAGCTTAACATCTGTTAATGGCAACTGCTCATTTCCATCTCCCTGCCATCCCTTTCAAGCACCATTTTAATCTGTTTTGAGTTTGACTCTTGTAGATAATTCAAGTTAGTGGAATTATGAGGTATTTGTTCTTCTGTGAATGGCTTATTCCTATTAGCATAATTTTCTCAAGGATTGTTCATATAAAAATAAATGGTTTATTATCAATGTTTTGTCTATAAAGGTATTATTTCCTTCTTTTTTAAGATTGAATAATATTTCATTAGATATATTTCATTCCATATGTATATTCACATTTTCTTACACATTCATCTATGCATGGACATTTATATTGTTTCCACATCTTGGCCATTGTGAATAAACATGAAAGGGAAAACATATCTTCAAAAATATGATTTATCATACTTAATTTATACTAAGTTTTTTAAATTGTTAACATTTATTATTTAACGTCAAGTGAAACATGAGATACAATTTTAGTATAAGTATTAAAAAGTAGTCATATAATATAAAGCCCTCAATAACTAAGGTTGAAATAATTTTAAAAGTGTCCAACAAAGGGATAAATGTCAGGAGGAGGTGAGAAATAATCAGGATAAATATAAAGTGTAAAATAAAAAAAAAATAAAAAACATGCCAATATTCCCTTTTCACAAGTTACAAATTTAATCAGTTAAAAGTGTTTGAAAACACTTTGTAAGATTAGAAAGGCTAAGTAAGAAAAAGATGAAGGTAGAACATTTTTTAATGTTTCTGCACTTCTATCAGTGAATAATTTCCATAAGCCTCAAGAACTTTAGAAATTTTTACTATAGTGACATTCTTTTGTTGTCAAATTTATTAATAATTGTTTGGTTCAAAATATCTTTAGTTAGTCTTCCTTTTGAGGGATACAATTTTAGGCAGAGGGTCATGGGTCAGCAGTCATTTTCTTTAACCATTTGAAGATATTCCACCATCTTCAGCATTACATAGTTTCTTTAGAGACATCAACTGTCAGCATACTGTAGTATTCCAAAGCAACATGTTATTTTCTCAATTTTCAGAAATTAAAAAACTTTATACTTATCAAAATTGCAGGAATATATGTATTCTGATATATGTGGGCTATCTTTCAGAGTACAATAATTTTGAAATAAATTAATCTATAATCTGTTAACAACCTAATCAGAGATTGAAATTATTTAACTTGGGTGTTATTTTTTGAGAATATCTTATTATATGTAATTTACCATGATTTATAAAGTACAAACAGTATTTAGGGCATCTCAAATAACAGTCTGGATTATTTCCCACACACAATTTCTTAAAAAGCTATACTAACAATTTTTGACATTTCAGTTCCATTAGACTGCCAACAGTTACTAGCTTCCTGCAAACTTTGGTTAAAGCTTACAATCATTGGTAAACACTAGCAAAAATTGACCAAATTAAACTTAGAGATAAATATTAATAATGAGTATACCTAGATATAATAATACCTTATTTGAAAACATAACATAACAGTAAAATATAATATGCCATGATGAGATCCTGATCAAGCCAACACCTCGGCCCACATGACAGTGGCTTCAGTGAATCTGAGGTTTAAAATTGGAGTAACTACATGAAACTATTTCATATTGACTGTATAAGATCATTGAAAGATAAGGAGAGTCAGATAGTCCTTGGAAATTAGGCAGGATGAAAGGAAGAGCATTTTGTTTCTGGTTTTGTAATATTGTTTGTTTTCATTCAATGTGAAAAAGAGTTGACATTGTCATATGTCTAAAGAAAGAATTAGCAAGAGAGGTAAAAATATTAGAAAAGAGAAAATATATTTTTATTGAACAAGATGCACATTCACCTTGTGAGTTTGAGAAGAGATAAGATATTCAAGCAGTGTTAAAGAACTGAGATTTTTGGAGTGTATGTAAGACCCCATTGGATTGTGGGTATTCCCAAAGCCATACTAAACTTGAAAGAGACGTGAAAGTGCAATCTTCCCATATTCCTTCAAGGTAAAGAAAACCAGGAATGCCCATGACCAGCTTTAATGTTTAAAATAGTGCACAAGTTTCAGACATAGAAATCGTAGTCTTTCTTAGTTATATTTTGTATACATATCTTCAAATTAATGTCATGTATTGCATAATGATGTTTCAGTCAATTATAACATATATGATGGTGATACCATAAAATTATAATGGAGCTGAAATTCCTGTAATTAATGAGAGGATATGTGGTTTAGGAGAAAATTTTTTTTCTCTGACATAAGCAGTGTCTGTGAAGCTTGGCAATAAATTTCCTCTTACTCAAGCATCTCAATTTAGAGTGCAAAGACAAATCTCAGTCAGTCAACCCCTGACCTGTTTCAGCACAGAGGATCCTGTCCCTTAGAACCACACATTCAGAGAGTGCTACAGCCCTCTCAAATCTAGCTCAAGGGGGTCGACTGGAACTAACTTAACATGTATTAAGTGCTACTGCCACTTAAGTGAAAGCTTTCTGTGGTAGTGTGGAGCCAGCTTGTCCCTGTACTTTGAAATTTTTTTTAGGTTGTTATTACATAAAGTATAGGTAAGTTTTACTTCCTCTATCAAATCAATACCAGGAGAGCCCTTTATGCCAGGTAGCGTCAATGAGACAAAAAACAAACTTCCAAATTCTAAATATTGAGTCTTCAGCTCCACACCCTCTCTGTGTTAAACTCTCTATATTTTTTGAATATCACAAAGTTTCTTAATCTAACCACTGCTCCAACATGCAATTAGCTAAAATACAAATTGCTATGACAATCTGCTCTGTTTCTTTATCTCTCCATCTTGTGTTTTCTTATTCCTCCTGATTTCTCAGACCACCTTTCTCTCCCTCCTCCCAGTCCCTGTTATGGTAACTTATGTCTAACACATCAGTTTCTGCTTGATATTTTGATCAATCCAATTTATAGCTCTGTTCATAGAGCAGAATTGACAGCTTGATGTTCTATTTTTAAACCTGTCAGATGGAAGTGGGGAGGAGCTTTTTGGATAGACAACACTGTTAAAGTCTAGAGTGATGTCATAAGCCTTCACATTCACTCAGTTCTCACTCACTGACTCAGCAACTTCCAGTCCTGAAAGCTTCATTCCTGGCGAGTGCCCTGACAAGGGTACTGTTCTTTTATCTTTCATAATAAATTTTTATTCTATTTTTTCAATATTTAGATATGTTAAGATACAGAAATCCTTACCATTGTGTTATAACTACCCTCACTATCCTGTATGATAGCATGTTGTACAGGTTCGTAGCCTAAGAGCAATGGCTAGCCCACATAGCCTAGGCATGTAGAGGGCTTTACCATCTAGATTTGTGTAAATGCACTCTATGATGTTTGCACAACAATGAAATCACCTAAAGACACATTTCTCAGAACGCATTTCCTTCGTTAAGTGACAGAACTGCAGTGACACAAATCTTTCTGAACTAATATTACACAACTATCAAACTATTATCACATCAAAGTATATCTTTCTCTTCTCAAAATTTCAAATCTGTTTAAGTCCCCATGTTCCTCACACTTCCTACAATGCTCTCCTCCTTCTTTCTTCTTTTCCTTATTCTCATACTCCTTCCTGTCCTCCACTTCCTTCTTTTTCTTTTTCTCCCTTTTTCCTCCCCATCTTTGTTCTCCTATTTCTCCTTTCTTTCAACCTTCCTCCTTCTTTGTCCTTCTACAGTTCTGTTTTTTCCTGTCTTTCCTATTCTTATTCCAAATATAACATACTCTGCACACCTAAGCTTAGATGTAGTTTTTCTATGAATTCCTTTGCAAGTCTTCTGGTAAAGTTATTATATTATATTTGGTGGTGGTGGTGGTGCTTTGTTTCATTATTATTTTAATAATGCATTTGTAATAATATATTCTAAAAGTATATCACTGGACAAGAATGTGATGGTAATGGGGGGGGGAAGGAGAGGGAGGGGATGAGGGGAGGGGAGAGGCACAAAGAAAACCAGATAGAAGGTGACAGAAGACAATTTGACTTTGGGTGAGGGGTATGCAACATAATCAAATGTCAAAATAATCTGGAGATGTTTTCTCTGAACATATGTACCCTGATTTATCAATGTCACCCCATTAAAATAATTTTAAAAAATTTAAAAAATGTATATCACATTTTTCTTTATTTTGTAAAAGTAAACCATGAGCTCCTGAATGGCATAAGTTATATATTTTTAAATTTTAAAAATATGACTATTTCCTATGAAGAATCTGCCCATAAATTACTGTTTAAAAATGTCTATTAAATTAAAAAGAAGTATTAAATAATATGTGAATTTGTGAATAAAACGTTTGAGTTGATAACATTTTGTGCAAAGCATTGAACAAGACAATATTATTGGTCCTGGAGAATGCTCCTGATATAAAGAAAGTATTGTAAGTACACTGAAATATGTACAGATTACCATCTTAGAGGCACTGACATGTCCTTTAAAATAAGAGGGGAAGGAGGGAGTGTGAGAAGAAGTAATAAAGTCTTGCCCAAATTATCACCTATAATCTTGCTCTTATCTCCATAATATGCTAAAAGATTTCTGTGAAAGCAGGGACTAGGCCTGATGTAGTTATTCATGCCCTAGATTTGCCAAACAATATTTCATTTAAAAATTGAATAATATATATTTGCACTATTAATTTAAAGTATAGCACATTCATAACCATGATTTCAGAAAGAAATTATTATACAGGCACAGTAATTTTTGATTATTTGATTTTGAATTATATCAACTACGTATATCAGAATTCCCAATACTGACTAATGAAATAAGAACTTAATTATCCTATGGACAGGGGATTTTATGGAAGGTCAACAAATTAATTAGTCTATTTCTCTTTTCAACCATTCACAGTGTGTTGCCCTGAATCTCATTATGTTATCTCTTTATTCAACTTCACTTTTGATGCTTAAATTCAAAGACAGTGTGAGTGATAAGCAGAAAACAGTGGTGGGATTCAGCCAGTTCACACTGATTTGGTAGAACCAATACCTAATTTTTTGGTTGAGTTTGGCAAACTGGTTGTTAAAATGGCACTTTTTTTTTTTGCTTTTTTTTAAAATTAATTGAGAGGCAGAAAGACAGAGACAGATTCCTGCATATGCCCCAACTGGGATCCACCCAGCAAGACCCCTAGCAGGCAATGCTCTGCCAATCTGGGATGCTGCTCTGTTGCTCAGAAAACAAGCTATTTTAACACCTGAGCAGAAGCCATGGAGCCTTCCTCAGCATCCAGGGCCAACTTTGCTAGAACCATTTGAGTCATGGCTGCAAGAGGGGAGAGAGCGGGCACAGGAGTGGAGAAGCAAATAGTCACTTATCCTCTGTGCCCTGACCAGGAATCAAACCCAGGAGTCCCACACACTGGGCCATGCTCTACCACTGAGCCAATAGGCCAGGGCCAAAATGGCACTTATAATCAGGGTTCTGTCTAAGGTGGGTGCCTGGTCAGCCACCCAATATGGAAATCACAGCTTTAAATTCCTTACACTTTTTTTAAATGTTCCTCTGCACAACAGCATATTCTACATACCCATAGTAATGTTCATTCTGTTCATAGGTGAAAAAAATTGCAAGTGAGGATGCCAATCAGAAGCAATATGGAAATATCTTAAATAAGAGTTTTATTATTATCTGTCAGATATTATTTAATATTTTTCATTAAAATTTTAAAACTCTTTCTTATAATCTAGTTTTATGTACCTCTTTTATTGTTCTTATTTAAGTATTAATAGCATGAAGTAATAAACTACCTTTTGGTATATCCTTTTTTTATACTTAAAATGGTCATTAGGGCCAAGAACCAGTTGTTAAATTATTTGAATCCCACCTGGCATAAGGTATCTATTTTAGGTGAAGCTTTTCTCTGAGAAGCACACCAGAAGACTGCTTTACAGCAAATGCATACATACATATATAGATATATAGATATAGATATAGATGATATAGATATAGATATAGATGATATAGATATAGATATATATGGCATCTGGGAAAGTGCCATGGGGTTATCCCTGTCACCCAGAAAAATATTTGTGTTTGTTTTGTTTTAGTTTTCCACAGGGAAGAAGAAAAATGGCGGTCAGAAAACCAAATAATATTGTCTTTCATAAGCAAACAAATGATGCTGACTTGTTAAAGAACTGACAAGGTTAAGAGTCAGTATTAAAAACAATCTAAAAAATAATAATAATTAATCTTCTATTTGCAAATCTGTGAATGGCCTTTGCATATGTTATCTGATCTGGCATTCAGATCATTTAACATGTTTCTTACAGGGATTGCTCTGATGCATTTGTTGATACGGTGTATCTCCTGATTTCCATCCTTCTTCCTAGCCCTTTCTCTATGTCTCAGTTTTGCTAGTCTCTGGATGGAGTGAAACTGATGTGGCTCTTTCATGCTGCTGTACCCCACTGGGATGGAGAATCTGGTCATTCACTTTGTTCTCCTTTTCCTGGTAAAGGGGACTATTTCTAGCTGAAGAATTTCCAACTGTCACTGAGCAAAGCTGGGTTGGAGAATGGGATGACACAGTCCAAATGAGGCTGTTCTTTCTTTTTTCATGAGGTTATTCTCAGATTTTTTTTGTTCCACTATGTTGCTGGAGTTTCTTAAGTGGACTCTCAGGTCTCCCAGAGGTGTTTTTGTTGTGGATACTGTCTAATTGCTGATCTTTGTAGGGGGATGGTGGCTGGTGACATCACACTCTCTCTTAGTTAGATCATGTAATAAAAGTCCGTATAAACTTAATTGACTCTTGTGAAAGTATCTATTGATCTCTGCCTTATCATGATGCATGTTACAGTGATTCAAGCTGCTTGTGCAAATAATAGAAAAAAGCTATCAGTGTGAAGTAAAAATGGCAACTAGGGCTTCCCCATTTTTAAGCTGATGACCCCAAGTGCATAATAAAATAAACCTTAAGGTATGAAGAACAAAAGGAACTGCGGAAAAGAACCTCATATCTTATCAAAAAAGACATTTGGCCTGACCAGGTGGTGTCACAGTGGATAGAGCATCGGACTGCGATGCAGAGGACCCAGGTTCAAAACCCCAAGACACTAGCTTGAGCACGGGCTCACCAGCTTGAGAGTGGATTTGCTGGCTTAAGCATGGGATCATAGACATGACCTCATGGTCGCTGTCATGAGCCCAATGGTCGCTGCCTTGAAGTCCAATACTGCTGGCTTAACCCAAGGTTTCTAGCTTAAGCAAGGGGTCACTTGCTCTGCTGTAGCTCCCCTCCCACCCCCGGTCAAGTCATATATGAGAAAGCAGTCACTGAACAACTAAGGTGCTGCAATGAAGAACTGATGCTTCTCATCTCCCTTCCTGTCTGTCTGTCCCTATCTGTTCCTCTGTCACAAAAAAAGATATTTATCTCCTAATAACTGTGATTGTATTTTTGTCTTTATAGAAATTATGATTTCAAGAAGTTGAATATGTGTTGATTATATCTCTCTCCTGTCTTAGAAATGCATGCCAAATATTCTAATTCAGTAGTGTCAGGGCTCTACATAAACTGCAATGAAGTTCTCTTATTGTGTCTGACTAGGGAATAGAGAAGAGTGCATAAGTCTATAAATCTAGTCAAGAGGTATTTTTAAATGTTCTAGGGAATTTTAACAAGTGAATGAAGAAAATCAGTAATTATTGGTATTTTTCTGTTTTTACTTTAACAGAAATAATACTGACAAAGCATTTTATTGTGAATTGTTTTAGAGGACATTTCTATAGATAAGCACTTTATATATTAAACATTAATTAATATTGATATTTTATATTACCATAGAATTCCAGAGTGTTTACTATCTATTTTTTTCTTTTTTTCCAAGTGAGAGGAGGAGAGATAGAAAGACAGACTTCCATATACACCCCAACTGGAATCCACACAGCAACCCCATCTGGGGCAATGCTCTGTCAATCTGGGACCATGCTCACAGCCAAGCTATTTCAGCAACTGAGCCAGAGGTTCCATGGAGCCATCCTCAGTGCCTGGTGCTGATGTGCTCAAACCAGTCAAGCCATGGCTGTGAGAGGGGCAGAGGGAGAGAAGGAAGAGGGGGAGGGGGAGAGAAGCAGATGGCTACCACTCCTGTGTGCCTGACTGGGAATCAAACCCAGGGCATTCACACTCTGGGTTAACACTCTACCACTGAGCCAACTAGCCAGGGCCAAGTGTTTACCTTCTAATCATATGAATATTTCCTTTGATAGTATCCTTAGTAGCAGGTGAATACAAACAGGCAATGTTATCAACATTTTAATGATGAGTAAACTGAATTTCAGAAATGTTGATTGATTTGTTCACTGTTATACAGGTTATTAGAAGTACAGGCAAGATTTGAATCATAAGACTTATTGAATCAAATAATATACCTCTTGACAAAGAGAGTGGAGAAGAGCTGAGCTACACTTAAGAATGCTGTATTAGTCCCTTATAAATTTGTAAATGTTCTTAACCACAATAATATAAATAATGCATCACAAACTAAAAAAGAAAAAGAATTCAGCTGTAGTACAGTGAGATAATTCTTCCAAGTGACACTCGAATAACACAGTGGACAAAGAGCTTGTCTCTCTCATTCAAAAATGTGCTAACGTGGCAGTGACGTCAGAGGAATGATGATGTAAAAGACACTCCCAATCTCTCCCTTTGAAATTTCAACAGATATAACTAAACACAGAGAAAAAAAAACCTTAGGAGCACCTGAAATTTATACACACTAGACAAAGTTATGATTGGGTGAAAAAGTGGCTGAACATATAAGATGGAGAATGGGGCATTCTGCTTTCCATGCTGATCTGAGGTGGGGCACTTTTGTTTGGGGCAGGGAGAGGAGGAGAGACTAAACTAGTGGGGATGGAGATGAGTTAGGGTGGGCGCCCAAACAAAAGAAAGAACACACTGGCTCTCCCCGAGATGGCAGACACTGGGCGCACACATGGGTGGTGGGATCCACATAAAATTACCAGCACAGGGTGTCCGCATAGGTTGACACCAGCATCTTTGTGCATTCCCAGCCCCACCATCACCCACACAGCACTAGTGTCTCCACCTAGCATCATCAGCACAGGGAGCAAGTGAGCACGCACATGGGCTAAGATGCTTAGCTCAAGATAACAACATTGGGCACCTGCATGAACACCAGTGTCTTGGGGCTCCACGATCCCCAGCATGAGGCACATGCAGCAACCAGTTTGCTTAGCTTGAGATTGTCGGTGCTTTGGGCATTCCTGGCTCTAGGATCTCTGCACCAGGTAAGCGCACAAGCTAAGACCCTTGGCCTGAAAATACCAGTACTGGGTGTCTGAATTGTGCTTGAAACCGTCTGTGTGCATTGCTGGAATCATTGGATCTAAAAACACATGTGGTCTGTCATGGGCTACCAAGCAGGAAAAGCCCGTAGAGATTAAAACTGCCATGCTGAGGCATGCCAGATATGCCTGCTGGCTCATAGAATTTTGCCTGTGTGTAACAGAAAGGAACTTGGCCCTTGGTCTGTGCCTTGCCCTACCTGCTCACGCTGGTGGCTCTGATTCCTATTGCTTTCCCCAGAATTATGCGTTGGCTAGTGCTGGAGGGAGGACCTGGCTGTGCATAGATTCCCTTGCTGAGAGGACAGTAGCTGAGACGGACCCCACAGCTAAGTCTCAAGGCTGCTAGCTCCAGTGAGAGGGATGTGCAGAGAGGTAACTGAAAAACTGAGACTGCCATTACTAGAGCCATATAATTGCAAAGCCCTAACAAGCCCCACCTGCTAAAGGGACAGAGGTCCAGCCTACATCATTGCCACAGCAACATGCCAGCAAACCTCTCTGCCCAAGAGCCCACAGAAGCAAAACTCATAGTACACCTCTGCTTGCCGAAAAAAGGGGAAAAGCTACCTCTCAAAATCAGAAAAAAATTATATTTTTAACAATATGTCATTTTTACTTCTTTTCTTTTTCTTTTTTCATTTTTCTTTTTTTATTATTTTCCTTTTAAACTACATTATCCAGTTGTTACACTTTTCATTCTTGTTTTTTGGGAGGGTTTCATTTCAGAAATTTTTACTTTGTTTTTTTTTTTTTCTTTTTTCTTTTTCTTTCTCTTTGTTTTGTATTTTGTGTTTTGTCCTTTCTTTTTATTCTCCATTCTCATTTCTTTTACTTTATCTTTTTTCTTCTTTTTCTGTTTTTCTTTCTTTTTTTTCCTTATTTTTTGCTCTCATCCAATTGTCGTTTATCAGCAAATTATTATATTTTGAACTCATATTTCTTTTTATGGCATTTTGCTTGTTTTTTACTTCATTTTTTTATCTCTTTTGTCATCTCTCCTCAGTTTCTCCTCCTTGTTCTCTGTAGTTTTTAATTACACTTATCATTACAGAATTTCATTTTTTTACTGTATATTTTCAACTTCTATTTTACTTTCTTAATTATCTCTTATTAATATTTTTAACAATACTACTCTCAAATGCCATTAAGAAAAAAGAAATCAAATATCATGGATACAAAAGACAGAGACATAGCTCAGATTGATGATGAAAATTTTCTAAAATAAAATTTTAATTATGTGGAAACCTTGGAGTAAATGACAGAGAATTCAAAATTGAAGTGCTAAAAATACTCAGTGAAATACAAGAAAACTCTAAAAGGCAATTTAGTGAGCTCAAAAAACAATTTAATAAAAAAAAAACAAATACTTCATCAAGAAAATTGAAACTATAAAAGGGAACCTATCAGAGATGTAAAACTTAATACATGAACTGAAAAATGAGATGACAAGCTTAGCTAATAGAACAGGCCAGAACAAAGAGAAAATTAGTGGCATAGAAGACAGGCAACTAGAGATATTACAAAGTGAAAAAGAAAGAGACTAACAAATTTTTTAAAAAAATGAGAAAGCCTTACAGAAATTGTCTGACTCCATCAGAAAGGGTAATATATGAATAATGAGAATATCAGAAGGAGAAGAGAGAGAAAAAGAAAGGGAGAACATATTCAAACAAATAATTGATGAGAATTTCCCAAACCCGTGGAAAGAATTAGAGCCTCAAATCCAAAAAGCAAACAGAAGACTGAGTTTTCTTAGCCCAATAGACCTACTCTAAGGCACATTGTAATGAAATTATCACAAAACAATGGCAAAGAAAAAATACCCAAGGCAGCCAGGGAAAAGAAGACTACATCATATAAAGGAAGGCCCATTCGGTTAACATCTGATTTCCCAGGAGAAACTCTGCAAGCCAGAAGAGAGTGGACCCTAATATTTGAAGTACTAAAAGAGTAACTTCTTGCCAAGAATACTATATCCATCAAAGCTTTCCTTCAATATGAAGAATAAATAAAAACATTCAAAGATATAGAGAAGATGAGGAAATTTATCACCAGATAACCCCCACTTTAGGAAATACTAAAGAGGATATCCAATCAGATACAAAGAACAAAACAAAACAAAATCACAAGTAAAAGCTCCAACAAGAGCACAATAAAAACAAGAATAATCTGTGACAACAAAAACAGAAAAAGGGGAGAAGAGGAAAATTAGCAGTAACAAAGGAAAATGGATTGCAGAAGCACTCATGAGATATTGTACTACAATGAATATGATATATATTCTTTAATTACCTAATGATAACCATCCCTGAAAATACCACTACTGAAACACATGGCTTAAAAAACTAAGAAACAGAGGACAGAAATACGGAATACAACCAAACAAAAACAAATGACAGAAAAACAAAAGAGAAGAACCAAACAAGAAACACAGCTATCAGAAAGCATTACATAAAATGGCAACAGGAAACCATCAAGTGTCAACAATTACATTACACTTAATGGATTGAACTCACCAATAAAAAGACACAGAGTGGATCAAAAAAGAAAATTCAACTGTATGCTGCCTTCAAGATACACATCAAAGCTACAAGGATAAAAACAAATTCAAAATGAAAGGCTGGAAAATGATTCTCCAAGCAAATAATATACAAAGAAAAGCAGGTGAAGCCATACTCATATCTAACAGTGCTGACCACAAGATAACAAAGGTAATCAGAGACAAAGATGGTCATTTCACAATGATAAAAGAAACATTGAATCAAGAAGACATAACACTTTTTAATATATATGCACCAAACCAAAGAGCACCAAAATATATAAGACATCTAATAACTGATCAAAAATTAAAATCGATCTAAATACAATCATACTTGGCGACCTCAATACACCACTGATGGCTCTAGATTGTTCATCCAAACAGAAAACTAATAAAGAAATATCGCCCTAAATTAATCAGTACAACAATTAAATATGGTAGACATCTATAGGACATTTCATCACAAAACATCAGAGTATATACATTTTTCTCCAGTGTACATGGCACATTCTCAAGAATTAACCATACGTTGGGATACAAAACTAACATCAACAAATTCAGAAAGATTGAAATAATTTCAAGCATATTCTCTGACCATAAAGCTTTGAAACAAGAATTCAACTTCAAAAAGGAAGTAAACCCACAAAAATGTAAATATTAAACAACATACTTCTAAAAAATGACTGAGTCAAAGAAGAAATAAAAACAGAGATCAAGAGATATATACAGACAAATGAAAATGACAACATGACACATAAGAATCTCTGGGAGGCATCAAAAGCAGTAATAAGAGGGAAGTTCATATCTTTACACGTTTACATAAACAAATAAGAGAGAGTTAACATCACATCTTAAGGAACTAGAAAAAGAAGAACAAAAGCAACACAAAACCAACAGAAGAAAGAAAATAATAAAAATTTGAGCAGAAATAAATAAATAGAGAAAAGAAAAACTATAGAAAGAATAAAATAAACAAGGAGCTGGTTCTTTGAAAAGATCAACAAAATTGACAAACCCTTGGCAAGTTTCACTAAGGAAAAAAGAGAAAGGGCTCATATAAACAAAATCCAAAATGAATGAGGAGAAATTACCACAGATTTCATAGATATACAAAACATTATTATAGAATACTATGAAAAAGTATATGCCATCAAATTTAACAATCTAGAAGAAATGGGTAAATTCCTAGAACAATATAATCTTCCTAGACTGAATCATGAGGAACTAGAAAGCCTAAACAGACCCATAAACAGGGAGGAAATAAAAACATCTATCAAAAAACCTTCCAAAAAATAAAAGTCCAGGGCCAGATGGCTATGCTAGTTAATTATATCAAACATTCAAAGAGATTTGGTTTTATTCTACTCAAAATCTTCCAAAAAATTGAAGAAGAAGCAATACTTCCAAACACATTTTATGAAGCCAACATAACCCTCATACCAAAACCTGGAAAGGACAACACACACAAGAAAAGAAAACTACAGACCAATAACTCTTATGAATATAATGAAAACTACAAAACATTGTTAAAGAAAATCAAAAAAGACACAATGAAATGAAAAAATATTCCTTTTTCTTGGAAAGGAAGAATAAATATAGTTAAAATGACCATATTACCCAAAGTAACATACAAATTTAATGCATTTCCCATCAAAATTCCAATGTAATTTTTTAAAGAAATGGAACAAAAAAAAATAATCAGGTTTATATGGAACCATAAAAAACCCTGAATAGCCAAAGTAATCCTAAGGGGAAAAAAAACAAAGCTGGGGCATTACAGTACCTTACATCAAATTATGTTATAGAGCCACAATACTCAAAACAGCTTGGTATTGGCAGAAAAATAGACACTCAGAGACCAATGGAACAAAATAGAGAGCCCAGAAATAAAACCATATATATAGTCAAATCATCTTTGATAAAAGAGCCAAAAACACATAATGAAGAAAAGAAAGCCTCTTCAATACATGGTGCTGGGAAAAGTGGAAAGCTATATGCAAAAGAATAAAACTCGACTACAGTTTGTCTCCTTGTACAAAAAGTAATTCTAAATGTATCAAAGATCTAAATATAAAATCTTAAACAATAAAATACATAGACTCATGGGCCTTGGCCATAGAGAACATTTTATAAATTTGACTAGGAAGCATTTGCACATCAAAAGAAATAGGCAAAAAACAGACAGTCAACTAAATGGGAGATGATATTTTTGAACAACAGCTCAGATAAGGGGCTAATATCCAAAATATATAAAGAACTCACAAAATTCAACAACAAACAAGCAACAATCCATTGAAAAAATGGAAGAGGACTTAAAGAGACACTTCTCCCAAGAAGAAATACAAATGGCTAATACATATATGAAAAGGTGCTTATCTTCATTAGTTATTAGAGAAATGTAAATCAAAACACAATAAGATACCACTTCACACCTGTTAGATTTGCTATTATCAGCAAGACAAGTACAGTGTGTCCGTAAAGTCATGGCACACTTTTGACCGGTCACAGGAAAGCAACAAAAGACGATAGAAATATGAAATCTGCACCAAATAAAAGGAAAACCCTCGCAGTTTCTGTAGGATGAGTGGCAGCATGTGTGCATGCGCAGATGATGACATAATACCATGTATACAGTGGAGCAGCCCACGGCCATGCCAGTCGAGATGTGGACGGTATAGAGGAAAGTTCAGTCTGTTCTGTGGCTCACTAAATTCGAAACCGTGACCAAAGTACAACGTGAATATCGGCGCGTTTGTAATAAAGTACCACCACATAGGAATAACATTACTCAGTGGGATAAGCAGTTGAAGGAAACCAGCAGTTTGGTGGAGAAACCCCATTCTGGTAGGCCATCAGTCAGTGACAAGTCTGTAGAAGCTATACGGGATAGCTACCTAAGGAGCTCTAAAAAATCTGTGCGTGAGCCCACATCGAAATGCACTGAATAGGTATGAAACTGGGAGAGTTTTCTTTTTATCTGGTGCAGATTTCACATTTCTATTGTCTTTTATTGCTTTCCTGTGACAGGTCAAAAATGCTCCATGACTTTACGAACACACTGTAATAACAAGTGTTGGGGAGGCTGTGGAGAACAAGGAACACTCATTCACTGTTGGTGGGAATGTAAGTAGTACAACCATTATGGAAGAAAGTATGGTGGTTCCTCAAAAAATTAAGAATAGAGCTATCATATGACCCAGCAATCCCTCTACTGGGTATACACCCCCAAAACTCAAAATCATTGTTACGCAAAGACACATGCAGCCCCATGTTCATTGCAGCATTGTTCACAGTGGCCAAGAAATGGAAACAACCAAAAAGCCCTTCAATAGAAGACTGGATAAAGAAAATGTAGTACATATGTACTATAGAATACTACTCAGTCACAAGAAATGATGACATAGAATCACTTAGGACAATATGGGTGAATCTTGATAACATTATACTGAGTGAAATAAGTAAATCAGAAAAAACTAAGAACTGTATGATTCCATACATTGGTGGGACACAGAATTTATACTCATGGACATAGATAAGAGTGCAGTGGTTATCAGGTTGAGGAGAAGAGAGGAAAGGGGGGGTAGTGGGAGGATAGAGGCATAACAAAAACCAAATGAAGGGTGACAGAAGACAATTTAACTTTGGGTGATATATTATACAACATAATCAAATGTCAAAATGATCTGGAAATGTTTTCTCTAAATCTATGTGCTCTAGTTGACCAGTGTCACCCCGTTAAAGTTAATTGTCTAAATAAAACTATTAATACAAACAAAAAACTGTGCTAATGTACAGAACTCAAATGCTTACAAATATATCTTCGATGGCATGATAACTATTAAGAAGCCATAAATAATTGCTGCATCCCTCCATACAATGATGTGCTTGCAGCTATTCCAGGAGAAACAATTTCACTAAGTTTTCTTTTATAGAGACTGAAATTTGGGAATAAACTTGTCCATCAAGAGACAACACTATTCTCAAAATAAAATGTTGGTTCTACATTGTGCTTTGGCTCTGTTACCCTGTGCAAGTTCAGCTGTATTCACCACCAGTTTTTACTTTATTTGTTAAAGGTTATCTCAATCTACCAATACTGTTATGGTAATTAATAGCTATTTTAAAACAAAGGAACACTTATGAAATAGAACACAAGCATATTTGCTTTTTAAAGTGCCAATAGAAATTTTACATGTTTTAAAAGCTAGAATGCTACTCTTATTAGCCACACAGTGGTACCGTCATGGAATAATTGATGATTTCATGCCAAGAAACAAGGCAGTGATATAAAACATGCAAAGATTTTTCAGAGAAGCATTCAATAGTCTTCTGTGTCTGTGTATTTTGAAACTTGTACAATTGAACATCACCTTGTCACTTTAGTTTTTCTTATTCAAAAATATTAAATTTATAGAATCCAAGGACTATGAAATTTTCAATAACTTTTTAAAACAGTGCCAGTTTTAGAAACACAAGACTTAGAAATACTCATCATGCATGCATTTGTGAGCTCTGCATTATCTATAGAAACAAAGTAAAATGAAGATAACTAGATACCTGAAAGTAGCATATAACATGCTTCTGGATCTTTTAAGCATTTAATAAATGTCCTCAAATTTTCCTTCTGCAATACCTAATCTTGGCTCACCCTGAGCTTGTCTGGGACTTTATGTTCTGCCTCACTCCTCACCACAGGAGAGATGACCACTCTGCCTACAGCTGAGGGACTGTTGAGCTGGTGAAAAGATAGTTTTAATACTAAAATTCTAAATTTCACATTGGTTGTTAGGTTGCATTTCCACAATAAAATAATAAAAAGTATGCTAATTTTCAAGGTAGAATACAGAAGTCTTTGAATTATACTATAGCCAAATACTTATCTTTATATACACATATACACACATTATACATAATATGTTATATATACCATATTTCCCCATGTATAAAGACATACTCTGCTGAAAATTTTGGGGTCTAAAAACTTGGTGCATCTTATACAGTGGTTGTAAATTTTTTTACTTGCATTTTTTGCTTTTTCATGTGGATGAAAAGTTGTAAGAATTTTATGATAAATAAAACTTGAGTTCAATAACTTTATGTAATAATTTTTTTTTAATTTCAGGCCCCGAAATTAAGGTGCATCTTATACATGGGAGCATTTAATACATGGGGAAACATGGTATATAATATACTTACTATAATATTTTAATAAACCATAATACTTATACTAACATTATATTATGTATAAGACCTATTATATAATTATAATTTATTATATAATATACTTATTTTCATGTATAATATATAATTTATAGGTTGATTTGCCTTAATTATAGGCATCAAGAGAAACTGTTTAATTAAGCTATGATTAAAATACTATGAGAGTCATGTTATAGACATATTTGGACAAACCACTGTGTACCGTTACTTTGAATAAATTCATTAATTTGTTAAATATTTAATGATAATATTTACATTAGAGATTTCTTGAAATGGTTCAATTAAATATTTTTAAAGTACTAGGAACATATTTAATATTATCTGGAATGTCTGCTAAAATAATGCTTTATGGATAGTCATACATATAGTCAGATACATTAAATCATTTTTCAAGGAAATTTATTTCAAAAAAATAAACATAATTGTAAGTAAATATATGGACATACATATGTGTATCTCTATATAAAAATGAGTGTTTTGTAGCTTAATATGTTACTCTGAAAAATTTGGATTACTGCTGATGAATTGAAAAGACATCATCTTAGTAAAAAAATACAAGAAAATGCATCCTAAACAATCTTATTTTTTTAGTGGTTTATGGTGCATCGTAATTTGACTATATACATAACTAAAATATTGGCATATTGACTTACATTTGATTTAAGGGTATAATTTTACATTCTAAATGCATTAACATTGTATAAAGCCAATAGACTAGTTGGGACCTTGAAAATGTGATATAAAATTCAAGTAAAAGAATTACTCTACCCTAAAGCCATGGCCGGTAGCTCAGTTGGTTCAAGTGCCATCTTGATATGCAAAGGTTGCTGGTTCATTCCCTGGTCAGGACACATACAAAAACAGATAGATGTTTCTGTCTGTCTGTCTATCTCATCCTCTCTCTCTAAAATCAACAAATAAATTTTAAAAAGTATAAAAAATACCCTAATAATAATATGACATTAGAGTCATTTATCTTTTCCTTCTACCAAATTTCTTTTAAATGAGAGCAAATAGATATCTTCAAAAATTAAATAGAATTGTGCACTTTAGTGGAGTTTACACAGGCATTTAATTAGGATTTTTTATTAATATGTTTATATTTCAGAAGGAATAAAGGAAAATATTACAGTCTCACATTTATGGTAGTTTAATATATTCTTATGGCTGCTCTTAGCAGATTCTCTAGGGAATATTCTGCTTATCAAACAATTTTCTTTCTATTCTACTTATGTAGATGATATATGTATCAGCAACTGTGCATGTGAGAATGCAGTTTTCTGTCACAGACATTTTCATCCATATTTCTGGCAGATTCACTTTTCTTATTAACCCATAGCTTCGAATAGAAAAATAATTACTTATGAATCTTTAAAGTATACCAAAATTAATATACTTATTCCATCAAAGCCATGTTAAATACAGAAATGGATATCCAAGCCAATGTCGAATGTGCTATTTTCACCTCCTAAAATATATCCTGTGGTCTTGTCAAATAGGCCATGTTGCAATGTAATGTTTTTAAAAATAATGTGGCATTTATTACAAGTAGCTCTGGTCTGTCTTTGATGTAGTTTTAAGTTAAAGGGCATGTGAGGAAAAGAAAACAATGTATAACTGACCCTATATAACTTTTAGGCAGGGGGATTCAAATGATAAATTATTTAAAGGAATTAAAGAAGACACTGCAAAGCTTTTTTTACTTATTAAGGGTGAGTGATTTTCAAACTCAGTTAAGTTATATTTCAACAGGTTCTTTCTTTTACTTAAACTGATATTTTCTGGATCATGGCAATGAAAAAAAATGTTAAAACTGTTTTCTCATTATTTATAGAAAATAATGGTACTTCTGATTACTTTTTATTCCCTCATATTTTACTAAAGCATAAGCTTGTAATTTTATTAGCATGATAAATTATTAGCAATTAAGATAAAGCAAGATCCATGATGATCAATTTCTTTCTAACATTCCTATAAGGAAAGGAAAACACACAGGAATGTATACTTTTAGAATAACTAAAAATATTATGAACATTAGCAATGATGAGAAATATTTAAAAAATGGGCATAACTTAGAGATCTATTAGATTTGCATAGTGTGATATAGGCTTTAATTATAGATACATGTTTACGTGAATTATAATGATTTCCAGATCTTTCTCAAATAGAAAAGAAGGAAAAAAGTACATATGGCTGATGATAAATTTAGCCTGGGCATATTGGGATATTTATGAGTTTATTTAGGTAAGAGAGACCAAGAATAAGTTGGCTGTTTGGGCTTGAAACTCAAAAGATTTCAAGGGTTCTGTTTATGATTGTGACCAGATATGCTAGCTCTATAGTCAACTCAAGTGCTCCAAATTTACGTTCAAAATTCTAGATCATGATAATAGCTCTGCCTATGTTCCAATACCTTCACATGGTTTCTATCAAAACTACAATACTTTTAAGTTGTCATTTAAGATTGTGTTTGCCTATTGCAAAGACACAGAAATGATGAATCTGTAGTTTCTCTCTAAGAAGTGAAATACTGTAAGGGTCCCATAGTGTTGGTGTCATCTATCTGTAGTAAGATTCTAAGAGACTGTTTTTGAATTGAGTTGTTCTACTTAAAGGAAACTTTCCAGTCCAATTTTTGGGGAGGTGCAATAAATGCACGTTACTGTATCTTACTACTGGCAATATCTATAAATATAACTTGATTATGCAGCCTATTATTTTTGTATGTTTTCATCCCTTTGTTGGATTATAACATCCACAGAGGCACAGGTATCTGTGTAATAGATCATATCTTTTCACACAAATTCAAAAAAATAATTTCTGAAACACTATCCATTTTTTCATGGTTTTCTGCTTCTTTGTACTAGTCAGGTTTGCTATGATTTTTTAAAAAGTCTCAAAATCTCACTTATGCAAGAGATTTATTTATTTTTCATGGTCCATAGTAGTGCCATACTTTGGCTGCCCTGGTTATGTACCTCTTTAGCTTTATTTGGCTCTTGTTCACATGCTTTCTCAAGCTGATATCCAGGATGCTGTTACCATCCCTCTCTGGGACAGGTCTGTTCTTGTGGAGAAGGAGAACTCAAATGTAATTATACAGCATGTACTGTTGGGCCAGTTTCTTTTGCTCAGCAATATATTTCTGAGATCAACCATAACATTGTGTGCATCAATAGTTTATTTCTTTATTTAAATAAGTAGTTTTCCATTTTAGAATTAGATACAAATTTGTTGATCTGTTTACTTGTTGTTGAGCATGAGCTGTTTTGAAATCTTGACATTTAAGAGTAAAGTTGCTATGAATATTAATGCAAAATAATTTGTATGGAATTGAATTTTTTCTTCCATGGGCAAACAGCTAGGAGTAGAAATGCAGAGTAATGTGGATCGTTAATGTCTAACTCGGTAAAACATTGTCAAATTGTTTTCCAAAGTTGAAATACTTTCCATTTCTACTAGCCATGTATAATTGATTGCTCCACATAATTACTTATATTTATTATTATTAGTCTTTAATTTTAATCATTATACATGTGATAGCATGTGTTGGTAAACAATAAAATTTTTCATTTACATTTATTTAATAACTAATAATCATTTGCATGTTTATTGGTAAAGATCTTTAGTGAAGAGCCCAATAAAATATTTTATCAATTTTTGCTATTTCTTTTTAATGATTTCAAAGTTCTTACATACATCCTGTGTACAAAATTTTGTCAGGTTTATATAATACAAAAATAATTTTTGAGCTTGTTTATTTTAATAGTTATTTACTAATCAACTTTTTGTAGGTTCGTGATCTTTATCTTCTTTCCAAAAGTTTTGTTTGCCCTATAGTCATGGAGATTTTTCTCCTGCATATATTCCTAGGAGTTTTATATTTTAGTTTGGATATTTAGGTACATGATTCATTGCTACTTAATCTTCATTTATGGCATGAGGTGACTTTTGAAGTTGATGTTTCCCACATCAGTATTCATTTCCTACAAAACTTGTGAAAATAAATGTCATTTCCCATTAAAATACCTTGTCAACTTTAGCAAAAAACAGGTGAGAAAGAATAAGTCCATAATAACTAAGGCTAAATTAATAAAGGTGTAAAGAATTGCATTTAAAAAATAACATTAAGAGAGCTGAGGGGTCATAAAGATTCCCAGATAAAAAATGGAGAGGTGAAATATTTATTTGATTATAATTATGAATGATAAATTGAAAGAAAAAGTATGTCATAAAAATCCCATGGAGGAGATGGATGAAATTATTTTTCCCTCCATAAATTTGGTACTGATTTCCCTAAAAGTTGTCTACATAACCCTGACAACCTTATTCCAGAATTAATGTTAACTGTGAAAGACCAAGAGCAGATAATCTGGTTGGTTTTTATGATTTTA
Source organism: Saccopteryx bilineata (assembly GCF_036850765.1). Classification (NCBI taxonomy): domain Eukaryota; kingdom Metazoa; phylum Chordata; class Mammalia; order Chiroptera; family Emballonuridae; genus Saccopteryx; species Saccopteryx bilineata. The sequence continues at coordinate 280,732,221 of NC_089490.1, read as the reverse complement.
TTTTATTTTAGTATTTTATTTATTTTATTTTATTGATTCTTAACTTGGTGCATCTGTTTGCAAAACAGAAAATTGAAGATGATATAGCTTTAATGGAACCAAGCCGGTAGGGTTAACAATTAGGGTGAGATTGATGCATTCATATCAGCTCTGCTTAATATAAAACTGAACCAGCAGCCACACATCTCAGGGTTTGTCTTGTTGTCTAGATGTGCAACAGCTGAAAGGGTCTACTGGCTCTAGGGTGTGCCTGAGACCTCTCTTGGCAGAGGTGTAACATGAATAAGTTTTTGATTTGAGTGATTTTCCTAAAATTCTCTGTTTTTTAGAAGTTTTGAGAAGGAAAATAGGTGACCCAAAAACATTTTTTGAAACAATTAATTTTTTGAATAATTTGTTTTATCTCATTAAATTAATTTAAATGATTCTGTCATAGTTGTAATCACACATAATTACCTGGTGGACACCACAAAGAACAGATTAATGGTGTATAAGAAAATTACAAATTGCAAAATTTTGTAATAGAATGTAGAAAAACAGTACAGAGATACATCCATCTATTCCAGTTAACATTCTGACACTGAAATGCATTGCCACTGCCTTTACGTGATGTGTGTTTCAAATAGCTATTATAAAAACCCAAGGAATTTAGCTATTTAGTTATTATAAAAGCCCAAGGAATTGACAGTTGTGGTGATTCACATAAGGAAACTGAGGTTCACAGGAATTGAATTGTCTACATTTAGACCAACTTGTAAATAGGGACAGAGGTATGCAAACCAATGACTGACTCAGAAATTCACCTTCTTATCACTTGTCATGTTGCCACCTGTTAATGTCAGGATTAATAATGTCAGGATCAAATTTTTGTAGACAAATGATAGACTGTGGTTCTTTAGCACGCACTGCAGGCATGAAAGGCATCCTTAACACAAACAATATCCTCCAGATATTTGGCTGGATGACTCACTGATGTTATTTCTGTATTTTCACAAATCTCACATCCTCAATGAAACTTATACTACAAATATTCGGCCTCCATAATAACAATCACGATTAAACTGTTTTGGTTTTATTTTTTCATTTGCACATGTCATCTTCTAAAATATTATTTTATTTAAATACACATTATGCATTTTTATATCACGCCAAACAGAATGCAAGCACCAACAGAAAAGATCTCTTTATTAATAGTAGTAGTATCTGGCATACAATAAACACTCAAGTAATTTAGGCGTAAGAGAAATAAAGAAAAGAGGAAATAAGAAGGAATAAAAGAAAGGAAGGAATTAAGAAAGAAGGAAAGGAATGATATAAAAAAGAAGGTGGCCCTGGCCAGTTGGCTCAGCGGTAGAGCATCGGCCCAGCGTGTGGAGGTCCCAGGTTCAATTTCTGGCCACAGAACACAGGAGAAGCAGCCATTGCTTCTCCACCCTTTACCCACTCCTTTCTTTATCTCTCTCTTCCCCTCCCATAGCCAAGACTCCATTGGAGCAAAGTTGGCCTAGGCATTGAGGATGGCTCTGTGGCCTCCACCTCAGGGGCTGGAATGGCTCCAGTTGCAATGGAACAAAGTCCTAGATGGGCAGAGCATTGCTCCTAGTGGGCATGCTGGGTGGATTCTGTTCAGGCACATGGAGGATTCTGTCTCTCTGCCTCCCCAATACTCACTTCAGAAAAATACAAAAAAAGGGTGAAAATTATTGTATTTTTTTATATAAATTGAGCTTATCTTTTTAGAAATATTATGTTGTTTTATTATCATTATTTTATTACCAAAATTGAAGGCTAAGAAACAATATTTAAAATGTAGTAAATTTTACTCTAATTATAATTTTTATAATTATATAAATGTGTTTATTTTGCCCCATAGATAATAGTCACAGTTGGCTATTTATCTTTAGACCATTCTGTATTGACTCAAATTTTATGTGCTTGATTAAATTATTTAATGTAATCTATAAAATATTGTTTTTACATCAAAGCTTCCAAAATGAATTATACATTCCTTCAATGTATTGCACTGAAATACCATTTTTTATTCTCTTGACAGATAATAAGTAAAGAAAATCACCTAAACAAAGAATGGAAATGATCACCAAAAGTCAAAAGAGTAGATTAAAATTAATTTTGGCAGGATATTTGGTCCTGTCAAAAGATTCATTGAGACATTATGCCCATACCAAAAAGTTTTGAAATTTTGTCTTATCAAAAATGTCCATTAGCATATTTGGTCCATACCAAATGGTCTTTACTATATGGTCCTGTCAAAAATGGTCATGTTTAGCAAATATCTTGCATTCAAATAACCGATAATGTTTATTTACTTTTGTCTTACAGGATTATTATATAATAATACAATAATGTTTTATTGATTCAATACACTGGGGAACAAAATTTTTGTTGCATCCACAAAAACACTTGTTCTTACCTAATTCAAGTGTGCTGATCTCAAATCTGAAATCAGTATTTCTCTGTAAGCTACAGGGTTTTTTTTTTAATATAAGATAATAGGTTTTCATCTTATTATAAAATTTTCAACATTTAGTTTAACATAATGAAGTAGAATGTCTTCTTGGGCATCATCTTTGTGAAAATATAATATTTTATATAATTCAGTAAATACAATAATACACTAAAAGATATAATTGCATCAGAATTAGCCTACAGTTTTGAAATAGAACATATTAAAACACTTATTTTAATCATAAAATTTACACAAAACTTATTTAAATTCTATTTAGGTAAAAATTTGCATTTGTATCTCTTCCGTTTGTGTTCTTGTTGAGGACAATCTCGTTTGATGCTCCAGCAGTAGTCTGCTCATCACTAACAGCTCCAAGATTTTTGGAAAACTTATCAAGGTGACTGTTGAGGAAGTGAATCTTAATGCTCACATTACATCCAATGTTGTGGAAAGCCAACAGCATCCTTTGAACCAGAAGTTCATAGTTTTCTGCTTTTTTGTTGCCAAGGAAGTTCTTTGTAACTCCCACAAAAGAATGCCATGTTGCTTCCTCCTCCATATTCATCTTCCTGGAAAATTCCTCATCACATATGAGGGTTCAGATTTGAGGTCCATCAAATACATCTGCTTTTATATTCTTGAAAGACAAAGCAGGAAAAGAAGAAAAATTATATTGAAAGCATTCACTTTTTCTGCTCAAAGCCTGAACAAACTACTTCATTAAGCCATATTTGATGGGAAGTGAGGAAAAAATGATCCTGTCTAAATTAACTACAGGTTCATTCATAATATTTTGCATCCCTATTTCCAGAGCTTCACGTTTCAGCCACTCCTTCCATGTCCAGTGTTTCTCCTGAGCTTGGCTGTCCCACAAACACAGAAAGCAAGGATACTTCGTGAAACCTCTCTGTTGTTCTAGCAGGAAATTTACTACTTTAAGATCCACACAAATGATCAAGTTATGCTCCTCATATTTCAGAAAGTCAAGGACAATTTTTATGTCATTGTAATCTTCTCACAGATTAGTTGAATAACCAATTGGAATCGCTGCATAAACGTTACTGTTGTGTAGGAGAACACATTTTAGACTCCATTTAGAGCTGTCAAGAAATAAACACCATTCTGTTGGACTGTAAGTGGTAACACATAGCTGGCTGAGAAGACTACTGATATCATGACAATGAACAAAGTGTGTGTCTTCGGAAAAAAAGTCCACAAAAATTTGTTTATGCTTCCTGAAATGGGATACTTTAGCTTGTGAAATACATTTGTGAAATACTTGTGAAATACATTTTTTTCTTGAAGCCTGCAGGCTAATAACTCAGCTTCTTTCTTTGATAGGTCCAAATCTCTTACTAAGTCATTCAATTCAGGTTGGCTAAACTGCTGATGGTTAATGACTGCTTGGCATCAGAAGAAGACCCTTCAGATTCTACAACCATTTTCTCATGCATCTTATCAAAATACACTTGATAACCATGTTCACTTTATTCATCCTTAGAAGAAATAAAACCATTGAAATCTGGAGCCGGGAGTGTCTCAGAGGGTGGGATAGGTCGTATTGCTGAAGGAATATTATGATAAGCGATCATATGCCATTTTTCCTTGCCGATGTCCTTAGTATGAATCAGACAGAAATAACAGTCACTGCTGTGGTCCTTAGGTTCACACCAAACCATGGGAATGCCAGAAGGCATTTCTTTGTGTTTTCCTTTGATCCAGTCATGAAACATTTCCTCACAATTATGACACACAATATGAGGAGCCCTATTTTTGTCTTGATCGCCAAGGGGAACTTGAAAATAGGCAATATATGCACATGTCATAAATGATGAAATATTGACTTTTTATGTTGAGTGTGTAACAGCCACATATATAACAGAAGGTTTCAGGACTATTCTTACATTTACGCCTACTCAAAGAAGCCTTGATTCAATATTAAAACAAATAAGAGGGTATTTTTATCAGATAATAATTTTTTACATTTAAAAACAACTAAAATTATGAAAAAGTGATGTTTGTAAAACATTAATTGCCTTGTGGTTATGCTCAATCCAAGAGTCATTGCCCTTTAACTCCAATTTAAAAACCAATGCATGCCATTAACTGTAACAAAAAGATATTAAAATTGCATAAAAAGTAGAGCATGCGTCAAAAAAGGAATTTCAGGTTTAAAATCAGCGATGCAGAACTATATAAAAAAAGTTCTAAAACCTCATGTAACAGAAAATGAAAACAAAAATTGTTCCCCAGTGGAATTGTGTTATGGCTGTAGTGCTAATACTAACCATTTTATCATTCTTCTCTGGGTAGCCTAGCTTGTCTAGGCATATGATCAAAGATATTTTGACCTGGACCAAATGTCTCCATGGACATTTTGGACAGGATGTTATCAAGGACCTATTGACATATTACTAAGTTCTGACAATTTTGAACACAATCAATTGCTAATAAAATAATGAGTATCAAAGACAGAAGTAAGAGTTGAGAAAGATTCACAAAAAGACAACAACAACAAAACTTCATACACAGTCAAGAATATGGTGATTACCAGAGGGAAAAGGGGGTGAAGAAAAGTTGAAGAAGGTATATTGTGGGGATAAATGAAGATGGAAGGAGAATTGACTTGGCATGGTGAACACACAAGACAATATATAAATGATGTATTATAGAATTGTACACCTAAAACCTATATAATTTTATTAACCAATGTCAACCCAATAAATTCAATAAAAAGATAAAACTATAATAAGATTATTTAAATAAAAAATGAAAAGTGAATGATGCTGCCCTGTGACAAGTTGTAGTAAATTCTGAAAGACTTTTTTAGGTAAATGTATAAGAGGGCCTCCTTATGCCTTTGCATTCCTAGGCATTATATGCCTTGGAAGTCTTCAGAGACTTACTGACTAGGGTACTTTGTAGCTTGTTGGGTTCAAAGGTCTATATGGAATACACTTGAGATTCTTCAGTGCTGAACTGATTGACCATTGACACACAATCTACAGATGTGATTATCTTCCATTTAATCTGAAACTACATTTTGATAGACTCATGAGAAAATAGCTTGACCTTTCATCATACTAACATTTTTTTCACTGTTTTATGAGGCACATCCTTGAACATGGGAATTCCCTTCAGAATGGATGTATTGCCATCCAAGTTAATAAAGAATGACAACCTGTAGCCTGATCCTAAATGGTCTCCTCCAAAAATAAGTACCATTACTGCATTAACAATGTACAGTTTTGTTATGTTTCACTCAATCAGAAGTGCAATCTTCTCACAGTATTTTAACTAATATAGATAAGAGATGAAGTATTAAAACTTAATTAAAGTAATTCTTAATAATATGCTCTGATGTCAGAGTTGTATTTTGATGTGATGGTTTTATCTCTGCCTCCAGGGACTAGAGGAGAACTGCCTATTGACTGAACAATAAAGACAAAGATAATTGAACTGTAACTCATGAATCACACCTTTCACCAAGTTGAATGATATATTCACCCTTTCTTAAGGTGATATTTATTGTATCCTGATTCCAGAATCTTTAGTGGCTTGAGTGTTTCAGGGTGTATTTTGTCAGTACCAATCTTAATGTCTAGAAACATAGCCTGAGAACTATATTTAAAGGTCAATCAATGTTCCTATTACCAGTTTCAGATTTTTTTTTACTTTGTCATGTTAAATTACCTGGTAATATAATGTGCTATCTTTCTATTTTGATTTTAGCTTAGTAATAATAAGACAATGAAAAGCTGATGATCTGACACATTTTAATATTCTCCAAGCATGTGTGTTCCTTACTGCTGTTTCTTTGGGAGATGGGGAGTAATAAAAAGAAAGAGATATAAAAGTAAACTCTATTTTGTGTAAGATTTTGACAGATGTAGAGAAATTCATTAAACAATGGGCTAAAGTAGACACATTCTTATTTCCCCCAGAAAAATAAAATAAAGTAATATAATATTAAAACATCTTTGTGGGTTTTTATCAAAAGATCAAAATTACAATGTAATTTCAAGGCACAGAACAACTAACCTCTGATTTGTTCACATTTTTTACCCAAAAGTGTGAAATATTGGAGTAACTGTGAGCATTGCAAAAGTTTGTCTTTGTTGAATGACATTTGGGTTTTTTCTTTAGACATTTTCCTTAAACGTAATTTTCTTATCAAATTTTAATTTTATTTGAAAACTTGAAAATATTTTATTGCATTGGTTGTCACCTCTACTATGATGGTGAAAGATGTGTGGAAAGATGCTGTTTGTTCATGGATTTCACAGGAATGATATGAAACATTCACCACCATGGATGGTATTTGTGAAGGGTTCTGCTTAGAAAATGGTGACTGGGTTAAGAATTTCAATTCATTCCCTGTTCACAAATAAAAACTTGGTCATGGGAGGATGACGTCAGAGTAATGGCGGGGTAGGAAGCGATACCGATAAATCTCCCCCAAAACTCAACAAGATCTTCAACTAGAAACAGAAAAACCTATACTTGGAGCTACCAGATGCTTCGCAATACACCCAAAGGTATGATTGAGTGAAAACTTGGCTAAATATATAACCAAACCCCGAAGGAAATAGGGAGTAAGAAATGCTCCTCCTTCCTCACTAACCTAAACAGGGCGGCTTTCTCTGGTAACTGTGAATATAGAAACTGAGGCGGGCAAAGGGGGTGAATAGATCCAGGCCGCCGCAGCACAAACGGCTAAACCAGGCTGTGGCACAGAGATCCAAGCCGAGGAAAATCTGATCCTGTGGCAACCCGGGCAATACAAGCTAACACTCGCGCCAAACCCAAACAAAGAAAGAAAAGCAGAGCGGCCATTTTACCCGGTCTCCTGGTCGGTGCGCAGTTAGTGGCCGAGAATTTCTTCCTGGGAAAGCCACGCACGGGAGGGAGTGAGAACTAATTCCAACGGTGGAGATTTTCCGTGCTGGAGGGTGTTTCACTCAGAGGGAACCGCGGCCGGCCTCATATCCTGGTTTGCGCACGCAGATAAGGAGTGAGTGATTCCTCCGAGTGCCTCGGCAGTGCGCGCCCGTGTTATCGCACAGAGGGGCAGAGTCAGGGGCCTTTGTGTGGGCCAAAGCGGAATCTCGAGCCGCCCCAGCGCCTTGCAAAAGCTGCGCACGGGGACAGAGCGAGACTCAATTCCAACGGTGGAGATTTTCCGTGCTGGAGGGTGTTTCACTCAGAGGGAACCGCGGCCGGCCTCATATCCTGGTTTGCGCACGCAGATAAGGAGTGAGCGATTCCTCCGAGTGCCTCGGCAGTGCGCGCCCGTGTTATCGCACAGAGGGGCAGAGTCAGGGGCCTTTGTGTGGGCCAAAGCGGAATCTCGAGCCTTGCAAAAGCCACGCACGGGGACGGAGTGAGACTCAATTCCAACGCTACAACTTTTCCCTGCGGTTGGGGGTTTCACTCAGAGCGTGAGACTGCTGGCCAGATATCCTGGTCACAGACAGTGAGTGAGAGTTTCCTCCAAGCGCCCTGGAAGTGGGCGCCCGATTGTGTTACCGGACAGAGTGGCAGAGCCAGAGGTCTTTGAGTGGGCAGAAAGCCCGCCTGATTATGCTAGCAGCTCTGACTGACTGAGCCTTACCCAGAGCCCTGTGCTGAGTGGAAATAGAGTGGGGAGTTGCCAGCTCTTTGAGCCTCTTACTATCCAGGCAGAGGCAGCAGCAACCCCATAGCTGGATTATCAGGCTACTAATTAAGGAAGGAAAGACTAGGAGAAAGGCTCCAGGAACACGGACTCTCTCACTGTCGGAGCCTATAAATGCTATTGAGCTTCGACTGCCAACGAGACTAAAGCACAATACATGACATTGCCATAGAGACTTATCAACTGCAAACCTATACCTGAGCGTGCCAAAGGGGCAGAACCGGGGTACAGAGTCACCGACCAGGAAGAGGGAGAGAAAAGAAAAAGCAAGAAGATAACCTCTCAAAATCAAGAATAATCTGCAGACTTTATAACCTATCCCATTTTATTATATTTGTTCGTTTGTTTCTCTTATCTTCATTCTTGATACTTTTTTTTCCTCCTCCAATTTGGCCGATTAACTCTCTACCGGTCTTACTCTCTCCTCTCCTTGAACTACACTACCCATAAGTGTTACATCTCCCATTATCTTTTCTCTTCTCTTCCTTTCTCTCTATGAGGGTTGCACTCCAAAACCCTTAACTCTCTCTCTCTCTCTCTCCTTTCTTTTTTCTTCTTTTAGTGGTTACCTCTTTTTTGCTCTCTCTTTCTTTTCTCCCTCTATATTAGTTTCTTCCTTTCTCCTTTACATCTCCTCTCATTCAAACCTCAATAACAAACAAATTATCTTATCTGGGACTCAAACCTATGTTTGTGGCATTTTGGGGGGTTTTTACTTCACCTTTTTAACTCACTAGCAGTGCTCTCATCCCTGGCTCTCCATATTATCTAGTTCTTGTTCCACTAAATACAATAGTAATTTTTTAATTTGTCCCCCCATTTTTCCGTTTTCCTCTTATTCCTCTCATCATAACTCTTAGACAACCAACACCTAAAAGCAAATCATTTCATTCTTGACCCAAATTTTTTCCTTATTTGCTTCTTGTGGGTCCATACGCTCTTTTTTTTTCTTTTTTCTTTCCTTTTTTTTTTTTTTTTTTTTTTTGCCCCTTTATTACTTTTCCCCAATTCAGGCCCTCCATCACAGGTATTGTTTGTTATAATTCACAGTCCACCACAAGATTTTCTCAAAAAAGAGGGGAGAGGAGAGGAGAGGAAAAAAGGAGGGGGGGAATAATTTCCTTTTTTTAATTTTTATTTTATTTTTCTTTATTTCATTATTAATTTTTTTTAAAAAAAAACAACTCTTTTCGATTTTTTATTTTTTTTATTGTTATTTTTTTAAACTTTTTATTCTTTATTAAATCTCATTAATACTATCAACAAAACCACCCTCAGATGCCATTAAGGAAGAGAAAATCGAATATCATGGATACAAAAGAAAGAGAGGTAACACAGCTAGATGAGGAAAAATCTATGGAGAAAAAATTTAATATATTGGAAACCTTGGAGCTAAATGACAGAGAATTCAAGATAGAAATTCTAAAAATCCTCCGAGATATACAAGAAAACACAGAAAGGCAATTTAGGGAGCTCAGAAAACAACTCAATGAACACAAAGAATATATGTCCAAGAAAATTGAAACTATAAAAACAAATCAAACAGAGATGAAAAACTCAATTCACGAGCTGAAAAACGAAATAACAAGCTTAGCTAATAGAACAGGTCAGATAGAAGAGAGGATTAGTGAAATAGAAGACAAGCAACTTGAGGCACAACAGAGAGAAGAAGAAAGAGACTCAAAAATTAAAAAAAATGAGATAGCCCTACAAGAATTATCTGACTCCATCAAAAAGAATAACATAAGAATAATAGGTATATCAGAGGTAGAAGAGAGAGAAAATGGAATGGAGAACATACTCAAACAAATAATAGATGAGAACTTCCCAAGCCTGTGGAAAGAACTAAAGCCTCAAATTCAAGAAGCAAACAGAACTCTGAGTTTTCTTAACCCCAACAAACCTACTCCAAGGCATATCATAATGAAATTGACACAAACAAACAGCAAAGAAAAATTCTCAAGGCATCCAGGGAAAAGAAGAATACAACATATAAAGGAAGGCCCATTAGATTATCATCAGATTTCTCAGCAGAAACTCTACAAGCTAGAAGAGAGTGGACCCCAATATTTAAAGTCCTGAAAGAGAGGAACTTTCAGCCACGAATACTATACCCATCAAAGCTATCCTTCAAATACGAAGGAGAAATAAAAACATTCACAGATACAGAAAAGATGAGGGAATTTATCATCAGAAAACCCCCACTCCAGGAATTACTAAAGGGGGTTCTTCAATCAGATACAAAGAACAAAAAAAAACAGAGCGACAAGTAAAAGCTCCAAAGAAGAACACAATAAAACCAAATTTAAACTGTGACAACAACAAAAAGAAAGAGGGGGAGAAGATGGAGATTAACAGTAGCAAAGGACGATGGAGTGCAAAAGTACTCACAAAATAGTTCGCTACAATGAACAGGGTAGGGACCCGTTTTCATTACTCAAAGGTAACCACCATTGAAAAAACCACCACAGAAGCACATGAGATAAAAAAGATAGCAACAGAGGAAAGATGTATGGAATACAACCAAATAAAAACAAAAGATAGAAAAACGAAAGAGAAGGATCAAACAAGACACAAAACTAACAGAAAGCAAGATATAAAATGGCAATAGGGAACTCACAAGTATCAATAATTACACTAAATATAAACGGATTAAACTCACCAATAAAAAGGCACAGAGTAGCAGAATGGATTAAAAAAGAAAATCCAACTGTATGCTGCCTACAAGAAACACATCTAAGTAACAAGGATAAAAACAAATTCAAAGTGAAAGGCTGGAAAACAATACTCCAAGCAAATAACATCCAAAAAAAAGCAGGTGTAGCAATACTCATATCGGATAATGCTGACTACAAGACAGGAAAAGTACTCAGAGACAAAAATGGCCATTTCATAATGGCTAAGGGGACACTGAATCAAGAAGACATAACAATTCTTAATATATATGCACCAAACCAAGGAGCACCAAAATATATAAGACAGCTACTTATTGATCTTAAAACAAAAACTGACAAAAATACAATCATACTTGGAGACCTCAATACACCGCTGACGGCTCTAGATCGGTCATCCAAACAGAGAATCAACAAAGACATAGTGGCCTTAAACAAAACACTAGAGCACCTGGATATGATAGACATCTACAGGACATTTCATCCCAAAGTGACTGAGTATACATTTTTCTCCAGTGTACATGGATCATTCTCAAGAATTGACCATATGTTGGGCCACAAAAACAACATCAGCAAATTCAGAAAAATTGAAGTTGTACCAAGCATATTTTCTGATCAGAAAGCCTTGAAACTAGAATTCAACTGCAAAAAAGAGGAAAAAAACCCCACAAAAATGTGGAAACTAAACAACATACTTTTAAAAAATGAATGGGTCAAAGAAGAAATAAGTGCAGAGATCAAAAGATATATACAGACTAATGAAAATGACAATACGACATATCAGAATCTATGGGATGCAGCAAAAGCAGTGATAAGAGGGAAGTTCATATCGCTTCAGGCATATATGAACAAACAAGAGAGAGCCCAAGTGAACCACTTAACTTCTCACCTTAAGGAACTAGAAAAAGAAGAACAAAGACAACCCAAAACCAGCCGAAGAAAGGAGATAATAAAAATCAGAGCAGAAATAAATGAATTAGAGAACAGAAAAACTATAGAAAAAATTAATAGAACAAGGAGCTGGTTCTTTGAAAAGATCAACAAAATTGACAAACCCTTGGCAAGACTTACCAAGGAAAAAAGAGAAAGAACTCATATAAACAAAATCCAAAATGAAAGAGGAGAAATCACCACGGACACCGTAGATATACAAAGAATTATTGTAGAATACTATGAAAAACTTTATGCCACTAAATTCAACAACCTAGAAGAAATGGATAAATTCCTAGAAAAATACAACCTTCCTAGACTGAGTCAAGAAGAAGCAGAAAGCCTAAACAGACCTATCAGTAGAGAAGAAATAGAAAAAACCATTAAAAACCTCCCCAAAAATAAAAGTCCAGGCCCTGACGGCTATACCAGCGAATTTTATCAAACATTCAAAGAAGACTTGGTTCCTATTCTACTCAAAGTCTTCCAAAAAATTGAAGAAGAAGCAATACTTCCAAACACATTTTATGAGGCCAACATAACCCTCATACCAAAACCAGGCAAGGATGGCACAAAAAAAGAAAACTACAGACCAATATCTCTAATGAATACAGATGCTAAAATACTAAAGAAAATACTAGCAAATCGAATACAACAACATATTAAAAAAATAATACATCATGATCAAGTGGGATTCATCCCAGAATCTCAAGGATGGTTCAACATACGTAAAACAGATAATGTAATACACCATATCAACAAAACAAAGAACAAAAACCACATGATCTTATCAATAGATGCAGAAAAGGCTTTCGATAAAATACAACACAATTTTATGTTTAAGACTCTCAACAAAATGGGTATAGAAGGAAAATATCTCAACATGATAAAGGCCATATATGATAAACCATCAGCTAACATCATATTAAATGGCACTAAACTGAAGGCTTTCCCCCTTAAATCAGGAACAAGACAGGGTTGTCCACTCTCTCCACTCTTATTTAATGTGGTACTAGAGGTTCTAGCCAGAGCAATCAGACAAGACAAAGAAATAAAAGGCATCCATATCGGAAAAGAAGAAGTAAAGGTATCACTTTTTGCAGATGATATGATCCTATACATCGAAAACCCCAAAGAATCCACAAAAAGACTACTAGAAACAATAAGCCAATACAGTAAGGTCGCAGGATACAAAATTAACATACAGAAGTCAATAGCCTTTCTATATGCCAACAATTAAACAACTGAGAAGGAACTCAAAAGAATAATCCCCTTCACGATTGCAACAAAAAAAATAAAATACTTAGGAATAAACATAACAAAGAATGTAAAGGACTTATATAATGAAAACTATGAACCATTGTTAAGGGAAATTGAAAAAGATATAATGAGATGGAAGAATATACCTTGTTCTTGGCTAGGAAGAATAAATATAATCAAGATGGCTATATTACCCAAAGCAATATACAAATTTAATGCAATTCCCATCAAACTTCCAATGACATTTTTTAAAGAAATTGAGCAAAAAATCATCAGATTTATATGGAACTATAAAAAACCCCGAATAGCCAAAGCAATCCTAAAGAAAAAGAATGAAGCTGGGGGCATAACAATACCTGACTTCAAACTCTATTATAGGGCCACGACAATCAAAACAGCATGGTATTGGCAGAAAAATAGACACTCAGACCAATGGAACAGAATAGAAAGTCCAGAAATAAAACCACATATATATAGTCAAATAATTTTTGATAAAGGGGCCAACAACACACAATGGAGAAAAGAAAGCCTCTTCAATAAATGGTGCTGTGAAAACTGGAAAGCCACATGCAAAAGAATGAAACTGGACTACAGTCTCTCCCCCTGTACAAAAGTTAACTCAAAATGGATCAAAGATCTAAACATAAGACCTGAAACAATTAAGTACATAGAAGAAGACATAGGTACTCAACTCATGGACCTGGGTTTTAAAGAGCATTTTATGAATTTGACTCCAATGGCAAGAGAAGTGAAGGCAAAAATTAATGAATGGGACTACATCAGACTAAGAAGTTTTTGCTCAGCAAGAGAAACTGATAACAAAATAAACAGAAAGCCAACTAAATGGGAAATGATATTTTCAAACAACAGCTCAGATAAGGGCTTAATATCCAAAATATTCAAAGAACTCATACAACTCAACAACAAACAAACAAACAATCCAATAAAAAAATGGGAAGAGGATATGAATAGACACTTCTCCCAGGAAGAAATACAAATGGCCAACAGATATATGAAAAGATGCTCATCTTCTTTAGCTATTAGAGAAATGCAAATCAAAATGGCAATGAGATACCACCTCACACCTGTTCGATTAGCTGTTATTAGCAAGTCAGGTAATAGCAAATGTTGGAGAGGCTGTGGAGAAAAAGGAACCCTCATCCACTGTTGGTGGGAATGTAAAGTAGTACAACCATTATGGAAGAAAGTATGGTGGTTCCTCAAAAAACTGAAAATAGAACTACCTTATGACCCAGCAATTCCTCTACTGGGTATATATCCCCAAAACTCAGAAACATTGATACGTAAAGACACATGCAGCCCCATGTTTATTGCAGCATTGTTCACAGTGGCCAGGACATGGAAACAACCAAAAAGCCCATCAATAGATGACTGGATAAAGAAGATGTGGCACATATACACTATGGAATACTACTCAGCCATAAGAAATGATGACATCGGATCATTTACAGCAAAATGGTGGGATCTTGATAACATGATACGAAGCGAAATAAGTAAATCAGAAAAAAACAGGAACTGTATTATTCCATACGTAGGTGGGACATAATAGTGAAACTAAGAGACATTGATAAGAGTGTGGTGGTTACGGGGGGGAGGGGGGAATGGGGGAGGGAAAGGGGAGGGGGAGGGGCACAGAGAGAACAAGATAGAGGGTGACGGAGGACAATCTGACTTTGGATGGTGGGTATGCAACATAATTGAATGACAAGATAACCTGGACTTGTTATCTTTGAATATATGTATCCTGATTTATTGATGTCACCCCATTAAAAAAATAAAATTAAAAAAAAAAAAAAAACTTGGTCATGAATTAATATTTACTTTTTATAATTTTTTTACATGTAGAGTGAAATAATAATAAAGAAATAATTTTTTCGTTCTGTGATTTTAATTCCTTAATTATTAAATATCTTTTAATTTTCACCTAAAACTTAAAGTATTTTACTATGAGGTTTTGAATTATCAAGTTATTGATATATTTTATCATTATTTTTACAGTTTTATTTTAGATTTAAAAATGTTTATTTTGATGTCATTTCAAACTTAAAAGAAAGTTACAACAATAGTACCAAGTTTTTCTGCATATACATTTTACCCACTTCCCCCACTGCCAGTACTGTATTATATATGCTATAGTTTTAAACATTCTTGTGTGTGTCTCTCTCTCTTCTGCTACACTCTCTATTTTTTAATCATATGGCAGCAAGTTGCAGACAGAGTACCAGTATCTTATATAGACTATCTTTTAATTTAGGGTTTTTTTTTTATCTATCTTCATAATTTAAGTCTCATAATGTATTTTTTGCAAGAACATCACAGAATAAATTTTGAATTCTTTTCAGTGCCTTAGATCAGAGGACACATTGTATTGATGAACCCCATTAGTGGTGACTTTAACTTTAATAACTTAGTTAAAGGAGTGTCTGTCAATTTTGCCCATTGTAAATTACTATCTTTCTCTTTGTAATTAGAAAGATGTATGGGGGAAGGTACTTTCATCTGATTTACAGGATTCTTCTTTAGAGTAAGCTGTCAGAGTGGTAAAGTATGGGAAGTTTGCTTTTGTTTATGTGGAAGGTGGGATAAAAGAATAATTGTATAATCTTTCTTTTTTTACAACCTTTTTTCTTGTAGGAACCTATATTATCCATGCTCCTTCTTTTTCTTTTCATTGTGTAGCTTCCTAAAGGTATTTCTTTCTTCTTATACTATTTTTCCCTGAAGCATCATATCTGCTGTTTTAGGAGCTATAAAACCTATTTTACCACTACAGTGTCTATATAAAATTATATTTTAGTATACTTTCCAGAAGTTTAAAATGTTTCAGAATCCATATGTTTTTATTGTGTATATATCTTAGTTTATTTTAACTACACAAAACAGACCCACACTCCTAAATATTAGCCCTTTTATGGAATCTACAGCATCTCTTTCCCTTTAAAATTTTTCTGGGGTAAATCTGAGTATGAAAAAAATGTGCTGATATAATAAACATTAATAGTTTCTGTTTATTAAATTTAAAGGTGACCTGGTTTGCCTTTTTTTGCAAGAGACCTTAACAAATAAAATAACAAAATTAATCTATTTCTCCCTGCTGTTTAATTTTAGGGCACAATGTGACAGCTACTATTCTGATGTCAGCAATGAAAAAAAACATTTCTAAGCATCTTTTAAAAAGTTACCAACAAATATTAAATATGTTTTCAAGAGCAATAATTTATTACTTTTTCATGTACCAATGAATTTATTTGCCTATTCTTTGTGTTTTTCACTTTCTTCCATATTCTTTTTGATAAAAAAAACACTCTTTAGCAGTTCTTTTAGTAATGGTATAACTGTGATTATGTGTATTTCCAATGTCTCTGTATATCTGAGAATATTCTTGTATTTTTCTAGAGTTAACCCAATTACTGAATTTTAGATTCTTTATGTAATTCTGACTTGCAATTTTATCTTTTGTATCTTCTGCTACATTTGTATAGTTTTTTAGTCTCTTTAATTCATCATTTTTTTTCCTACTCTTGACTAATGTCCTGAGGATTTGATCCATTGAGAACCCTAAAGCCTCAGGTTAAAACTAGATCTATGGTTTTCAGTTCATGACATCTATAATCTTCACCTTGTGTGCATTTGAATCAATTCCTGATAGTAAGGCTGTTCTTTGCCTTCCATCTTCCTTAGGCAATGCATTTCATGAAGACATGTCTACAGGCAGCAGGGGGAAACACCTCTGTCAAACTTGTTTCACAAACAAGACAATCATCATTTCCCACATTCGCTTTGACTAAAGTCCCAAGTTTCACATCAAGCACCTTAATATCAAACTTCTGAAGAGGAAAAGACTCGCTTTCCCTGGTTTTCTTCTAGACTCATAACCCAGAAAATTTGCAGTCAGTCTCAACAATTTCTTACATTTTTCATACCTGACATGTTTCTAGTAAAAAAAAAAATTGCCTTTTTTATGAATGTCACTTACCATTGATTAATTTTGATGTATTTATTTTTCAGGATACATATGTATTCAAGTTATGTATACATAAGGTTTCTTTAAAAACTGTTATACATGTACCTCTGATTTTTTTTTTAACTAGAATCTTCCCAGAAAAAAAAAATCACATAGATACACATAAACATTTTCACTTAATATATGAGGTTTCATTATATAAAATAATAATATAAAACTTAATCAATGTCCTAGCCAGTAGTCTCAGTGGTACCGCATCAGCCCGGCGTGTGGATTTCCTGGTTTGATTCCCAGTCATGGCATACAGGAGAAGTGCCCATCTGCTTCTCCACCCTTCCCCCTCTCCTTCCTTTCTATTTCTTTCTTCCTCTCCTTCAGCCAAGGCTCCATTGGAGCAAAGTCCGCCTGGGTGCTGAGGATGGCTCTATGGCTTCCACCTCAGGTGCTATAATGGCTCCTTTTGCAACAAAGCAATGCACCAGAATGGCAGAGCATCACCCCCTAGTGGTCATGCTAGGTGGATTTCAGTGGGGGCATGCAGAGTCAGCCTCTCTGCCTCCCTTCTTCTAAAACACACACACAAAAATTAATCAAAACAAATAATAAGACATATAGCTAATAATTATGGATGAATACCTGGTTCATAGTCCAGGGCAATAAAAAACTTATGATATAAGACAAGCCAATAAAGGTTGTAGATATGGAATAAGAATTCAAGCCATAAACTTGATAGGTGTGCAATTCTCTCTAGTTCTTGAATTTTAATTAGTTTTTTTACAATGTGTTAAGAAAACATAAATTAACTAAAATTTAGAAGTTCATTAAAATAAAACAATTAATTTGTTAACAATATTTTTAGTAACAAATTGTATGGTGAGAGCCACCTATGAAACTAACTAAATAAAATAAATTTAAGGCAATGATGAATGCAAAAAAATGTTTTATACCAAATGTTCATTCAAATATTTATACCGAAAAAGGAATATAAATGTGCTACAATACATGGTATATATTAAAATACTGTTTACATAATTTTATTTATGAATTTATTTAATAATAACTTAGCTAGCTATAACTCTATACAGAGAGAAATAATTAAACAGTACATAATATCTTTTAAAAAATGAACATATGTAATGGAGATTTGTGTATAAGTTGTAAATATTAATATTCTTTTTTTTACAGGGACAGATAGAGACTTCAAGAAGGGATAGATAGGGACAGACAGACAGGAATGGAGAGAGAGATGAGAAGCATCAATTATCAGTTTTCTTTGCGACACCTTAGTTGTTCGTTGATTGCTTTCTCATATGTGCCTTGACTGCGGGCCTCCAGCAGATTGAATAACCCCATGCTCAAGCCAGCCACCTTGGGTCCAAGCTGGTGAGCTTTTTGCTCAAGCCAAATGAGCCTGCACTCAAGCTGGCAACCTTGGGGTCTCGAACCTGGGTCCTGCACATCCCAGTTTGACGCTCTATTCACTGTGCCACTGCCTGGTTAGGCAATATTAATATTCTTTAGTCAATAAATACTGGTAAATTTGAAAACATATATAAATATTAGTATGGGCATACTTTTTAGGAATTAAAAATAAAAAAAAATTTTAAATGTTGTAAAAGTAAAATTTTTTCTGTATGATATTTTCTTCATAGTTGCTTTTTATCCTTTAATCCTATAGTGATTTTCAGTATAAGACAACATTTTCTATATAGTAAAATTTGTTCCAATGTGGACATATAAAATAACAATAAAGTGAAAACTGAAAGATCTGAAGGCTCAGACTCGGTTGTGTAACAGGATCTGTAAACCTTTAGAAAAATAAAACACACTAAAAAGAAAGACTAAGCAAAAAAAAAATCAAGTATATTTTAAACCTAAAATTAAATTTAAAAGCTCAAAGTGTTAGAACATGGAAAAAACATGTGTAAGAGAAATTTTACCTAAATAAGAATTTTTGCAGGCATGAGATAAATCAAAACAGAGAATGCATAATAAGGAATGGTCTGAAAAGTTCTCAGTCATCAAAAGATTTTTTCAGGATAGAAGAGTTCTCAAAGCAAGAGAACATGTGCCTACTGTATATTTAGTGATGGGAGAAATGGCCATATTTAATTGCAAAGGCTCAGAGGATAGCCATTAATCTGACTAAAAAGCTGATTTGTGAGTTGTTCTGGTTGAGGGTAGTTGTGGAGAAGGGCTTTAAAAAAGTGTGTGGAAAATTCCTTGATAAACAGAGGTAAAGCAGTCCCCAGTGTTTTCTAATATCTGAATAAATAAATATACAATCTTATGGAAAAAAACACAGAAGTTATGAAATGATTGTTTAAAGACACAGGAAAAATAGAAATATAAAAGGAAAGCAAAAGGTACGAATTATTGAAAAGAAAAACAAACTACAGTTATGAAGAATTTCCAATGAGTCTGAAAATAATAGGCGGAAGGCAGAACTCTGCAGCAGTCAAGCAGGATGTAACTCATAAGGGAAATCACAGAGGCAGATTCACCCAAAATTAATCCAAACAGGCCCAGACATAGAACCTAAAGGCATAACTCCAGCTGTCGGAAACTAAAGTGAGAGAACAGCCATCAGGGCAAAGTTGTATTTGAGTAACAAATGCATACAAGGAGGATAAAAAAAAATCTAAGTAGAATAGTGACTATGTACACATGCATATAAAGATCCCCTCAATTTAGTAGGAGCAGCAAATATTAAAACAAAGTAACATAAAATTATAATACACTAAATTCGAATGCAAGAAAATTGCCTCAGAGGAAAGAGTGAACCATCTACAGCAGGAAGTCTATAGGAGATTAGAAAATAATATTGCTTTACTAGGACCTTCAAATAGTGGACAAAATTAAGTAAAAAATTAGGCAAGTTGAATTATTTTTTGAAAATGTGTGAAAAAATTATGCTTAAATGCTTCTGTTATAGGTGGACTATTGTTATGGTAATCTCCAAACTGATTTAAACGTCAATATTGACTAGGCCATTATAATCTTAAATTTTAAAGAACAATGTCAACCCGCTTCTGGGATACATCCTAAAAAATGTAAGACACTACTTTGAAAGAATATATGTATTTCTATGTTCATTGCAGCATCATTTATAATAGCCAACATCTGGAAACCGCCCAAGTGCCCATCAATAGATAAGTAGATAAAAAAAAACTGTGGTACATTTACACAATGGAATACAAGAGGCCATAAAAAAGAAGGAAATCTTATCTTCTGCAACAGCATGGATGGACCTAGAGAGCATTATACTAAGTGAAATAAGTCTGTCAGAGGAAGACAAATACCATATTATTTCATTTGTATGTGGAGTCTAACAAATGAACTAATGAACAAAATAGAAGCATAGGCATGGATATATGGAACAGATTGACAGTTGTCAGAGGGGAGATGGGTTGGGGAACTGGAAGAAAGAAGGTGAAGGGATTTTAAAAAATCAAATATACATAACACACAGACAACACTGTGGTGATAGCCAGTGGGGAAAAGGGTGGGAGCTAAGTAGAAGTGGTCAAAGGGAGAAAATGGGGATGGAAAGAGGTCTTACTTGGGGTGATGGTCACATGATACTGAGTGCTGATGATGTTTTATTGAGTTGTACAATTGAAACCTGCATGATTTTTTAAACCAATGTGACCCCAACAAATTCAATTAAAAACCAAAACAGTCAGCTATATTTTGATTGGCACTTAACAAATTAAGCACCATATATTTCTTACATGAACATTTCTTTATTACTACATGGATCTGTGGAAAGCAATATGCCATAGCTATATATTAGCCATATTTTACAGCAGAGTCAACTAAGGATAAGAGTAAGACCATTTGGTGATATGTAAACTAATTACAAATCTTCTATTCTCCAGAGCCACAGTCCAGTCATTTATTTTCCATCTGTGCCATTGGCTGGTAGATAGAGGAGAGATTGTATTCTGTGAAATGTATTATGACACAGATATGTAACTCAGCACAATTTTCAAACTGGTGCAGAATAGAGACTTAGTTCAGTGCATGAAAGGACAAAAATTTTGGCAGACTGTTGTGTTGCACTATATGTTCTTTTAAAACCTCATTCTTTAAAAATAAGAAGTTTTATGAATTTATGTTAATATTGAATAAAATTGAGAGACAAAGACAGAGACAGAAATATGGACACTAAAGAACAAAATATATAATAAAAGTGATGAATTATTTAGTTTAATCATAAAATAATAACCCATTTGCCTAACTCCATGTGCTATGACCACATAGACTACCCAGGCAGGAAGGGTTATTTTTAGTGATACAGGCACAACACAATGATTACACAATACAATGTGCTAGTATATTTTATATATTAATCCTGTAAGAAAAAAGTATAAAAAACATATGGGCTCCTGAACCCAAGGGCATTTTCTTAAGTGTGGATATTTTTGACAAGACCAAATATCAAGGACTGTGTGGCATTGAGCAAATATGCTCATGAATATTTTTGATAAGACCAAACTTCCAGAACCTATGGACATGGACCATATGCCACCATGTACATTTGTATAGGACCAAATACCTACTTATCATATTTTGATATTATGACACAGTAATTCCATTTCTGAATCAGCATCTTTTTTAATAAAAGCTCACTCAGAGTCACAGTCCCATGTACAGGGCTAATCATTTCATTAGAGACTATACTATCATTCAGTTGGATTTAACACAGTAACCAACACTAGGGAAATAAGTAAAATCCACTAGATCATCATTAAGGATGGAATACTATACATCAGAAGAAACTAAGGTCTGTAAGTACATAATCATGAACATTTTTTTAAAACATACCATTTAGTGAAGAATGAGATATGTGTATATGCTTTTAGTATATTAAATTATATATATCTAATATACAATCTTCAACATTATTCCAGAATACATGTAAATCCAAGGGCATATACCTCAAATCTAATAAAAATGAGATGAGTACTTTCTTGTTAAAAAAGAAAATAGGTGTCCAGAGGGCTTTTGCAAGGAAAAATGTTGCAAGAACAGACTTAATAATACTGAAAATTTCAGGTGTAAAATGCTTTGTCACATGGTCAAACACATGCATAGTTAATCTATAGGCTTACATTTATTTGTTAGAGTATTCACATTTAAAAAATATGAATTGAGTTTTTCTTGTCAGAGAAAATAAAAAAGCACTGAAAGAGGCTCCGGCAGGTTGGCTCAGTTATAGAGCATTGATTGATCCAGCATGTGGAAGTCCCAGATTTGATTCCTGGTCAGGACACACAGGAGGGGTGACCATCTGCTTCTCCCCCTCCCCCTTCTTTCTCTCTCTCTCTCTTTCTCTTCCTCTCCCACAGCCTTGACTCAATTGGTTAGAGGACATCAGCCCCAACCACTGGGAATGGTTTCATGGAGCCTCTGCCTCAGGCGCTAAAAATGGCCCCATTGTGATGGGCACCAGATGGGTAGAGTACTGGTCCCAGACAGGGGTTGCCAGGTGGAGCCTGGTTGAAACACATGCAGGAGTCTGTCTTTGTATCTCTCCTACTCTCATACCCATAGAAATTATAATTATAATATTAAAATGAGGAATTTATAAATGGTAAATGGAGGAGCTATCACAGCTCTGTGTTCATAAGATATTTCTCTCTTATAGTTAATGGAAGGCCTATTTTTATTGGAGTTTTAAGAAAACTGACATAATTTTACTACTGTAGAACTTTTGAGAATTGTATTATGCTAAACTAATTTATAATTTTTCTTAAGTTGTAAAACATATTTTTCATTTTCAAAATACATGATCCCAGATATTTAGGTGGGTTTTGTATGTTTTAAAGATTATCTAGTAGAATATGTTTTCTTGGAACATACTTTTGTAAATTATGGTTATAAAAATATATTCAATGAATTTGAATTTTGGTGACACAATTGGACCCTGGATTTTTAAGTAATGTGTTAAGAAGTTGTGAGAAAAAGTTAGCAAACTACAACGGATCTTATTTCTTAAAATAACCTACACATTGTATTGCAGTTACTTTTGCTTCCCTATTCATCCAATGTCTCCTGTTTCAGAGATTGTTTTTATCATTCACTATGTCACAAACTTTTCAGTTAGATTACTGTTTTCTATTTATATGTATCACTCAAATGCTTGCAGTTATTTAGTTTGCTTTTATAGATTATATGTCACAAAATCCTAGGATACTTCTTTTTATTACATGAAATATCTGTACTCTTGTTTTAGTAAAATAATAATTTGTTAATAAAATTCATAAGCATTTAATTTAAATCTAAATAAAATATAAAAACATAAATAAAAATCAATATAAAACTTATTAAAAGCAGATACAAATAACTATTTATGTCATTATGCTATTTTACTTTATCAATAGCAAATATTTATTTTTTATCCTATATTTGTTCTTCCCTCAGGTTAGTACAAAAAATCAGTCTTTAAACATATTTTGAATTTATACAACAATTTATATTTGTTATTGCTTGAGAGCCCTTTATAAAAATAATTTATTTGGAAAGTTAGTCAGTAATGGAAGTGATAAATAGGATGATGCTATTTTTATATGATTACATTTGAATATTATTACATTTAAAAATATTTTTTATAAGTGAAACTTATAGATTTTTTTAAAGTCTTAGGAACACTTGAATATTCAGTAGTTACCAATGAAAAGCGTGGTTTTTAAAAGAATTCCAGAGGTAGTAGAAGAAAGGAAATAATAAAAATAAGAGTGGA
This sequence comes from Saccopteryx bilineata, assembly GCF_036850765.1. Taxonomy (NCBI): domain Eukaryota; kingdom Metazoa; phylum Chordata; class Mammalia; order Chiroptera; family Emballonuridae; genus Saccopteryx; species Saccopteryx bilineata. The sequence continues at coordinate 280,708,482 of NC_089490.1, read as the reverse complement.
AATAAATAACATAGAGGCAAAAGAAACAATACGGAGGATTAACAAAACAAGGAGTTGGTTCTTTGAAAAGGTAAACAAGATCAATAAACCTTTAACCAGACTCACAAAGAAAAATAGAGGACTCAAATAAATAAAATTAGAAACGAGAGTGGAGAAATAACAATTGACACAACAGAAATACAAAGGATTGTAAGAAAATACTGTGAAGAACTCTATGCCCCAAAATTAGACAACCTAGGAAAATGGACAAAGTCCTTGAAACAAATAATATTTTAAAAATCAATCTGGAAAAATCAGAAAAGCTAAACAGGCCGATTACAACAAATGAGATCAAAACAGTTATCGAAAAACTCCCAGCAAAAAAAGCCTGGGGCCCAATGGTTTCACAAGTGAATTCCACAAATATTCAAAGAAGAACTAACTCCTATCCTTCTCAAGCTATTTCAGAAATTTTAAGAGGAAGGAAAACTTCCAAGCTCCTTTTATGAGGTGAGCATATTTCTGATTCCCAAACCAGGCAAAGACAACACACACACAAAAAAATTATAGTCTAATATCCCTGATAAATCTAGATGCTAAAATCCTCAACAAAATATAACCAACTAGATCCAGCAATATAGGAAAAAAATCATATACCATGATCAAGTGGGATTTATTCTGGGGAGGCAAGGCTGGTACAATGTTCGCAAATCAATCAATGTGATTCATCATATAAACAAAAGGAAGGAGAAAGACTACATGATAATTTCAATAGATGTAGAAAAAGCATTGTTAAAATCCAGCACCCATTTATGATCAAAACTCTCAGCAAAGTAGGAATACAGGGAACATACTCAACATGCCATCTATGACAAACCCACAACCAACATCACACTCAATGGGCAAAAATTAAAAGCAATTCCCTTAAGATCAGGAACAAGGCAGACGTGCCCCCTTTCTCTATTGTTATTTAACATAGACATGGAAGTCCAAGCCACAGCAATCAGACAAGAAGAAGAAATAAAAGGCATCCAAATCAGAAAAGAAGAAATAAAACTATCATTATTTGCAGATGAATGATATAGAAAACCCTAAAGTCTCAGTCAAAAATCTACTGGGCCTGACCTGTGGTGGTGCAGTGGATAAAGCATTGACCTGGAATGCTGAGGTCTCCGGTTCAAAACCCCGGGCTTGCCCAGTCAAAGCATGTATGGGAGTTGATGCTTCCTGCTCCACACCTTTTCTAAAATGAATAAATAAAATATTAACAAACAAACAAACAAACAAACTACTAGACCTGATAAATGAATTCAGCAAGGTGGCAGGATATAAAATTAATACTTAAAAATCAGAGGCATTTTTATACACCAACAATAAATTATCAGAAAGGAAAATTAAGGAAACAATCCCCTTCACTATTGCAACAACAACAAAAAAATACTTAGGAGTAAATTTAACCAGGAGATTGAAGACCTGTTCTCGGAAAATTATAAAACCTTGATAAAAGGAATCAAGGAAGATACAAATAAGTGGAAGCATATACCGTGCTCATTGTTAGGAAGAATAAATATCATTAAAATATCTACAGTACCCAAAGCAATTTACAAATTCAATGCAATACCAATTAAAATACCAATGACATACTTCAAAGATATAGACCACATATTCCAAAAATTTATATGGAACCAAAAAAGAAGACGAATAGCCTCAGCAATCTTGAAAAGGAAGAATAAAGTGGGAGGTATCACACTTTCGGATATCAAGTTATACTACAAGGCCATTGTACTCAAAACAGCTTGGTACTAGCATAAGAACAGACATATAGATCAATGGAACAGAACAGAGAACCCAGAAATAAACCCACATCTTTATGGACAACTGATCTTTGACAAAGGAGGTAAGAGCATACAATGGAGTAAAGATAGTCTCTTTAACAAATGGTGTTGGGAAAACTGGACAGCTACTTGCAAACAAATGAAACTAGACCACCAACTTATACCATTCACAAAAGTAAACTCAAAATAGATAAAATACTTAAATGTAAGCCATGAAATCATAAGCATCTTAGAAGAAAACATAGGCAGTAAGCTCTCCAACATCTTTCGCAGCAATATCTTTGCTGATTTATCTCCATGGGCAAGAAATCAAAGACAAGATAAACAAATGGGACTATATCATACTAAAAAGCTTTTGTACAGCTAAAGACAATAGGAACAGAATAAAAAACAAACTACACAATGGGAGAATATATTTGGCAATACCTCTGAAAAAGGTTAATAACCAAAATTTATAAAGAACTTGTAAAACTCAACACTAGGAAGATAAACAATCCAATAAAAAAAAATAGCAAAAAAGATGAATAGACACTTCTTCAAAGAGGACATACAGATGGCCAACAGGCATATAAAAAAATGTTCAACCTCACTAATCATTAGAGAAATATAAATTAAAACCACAATGAGATATCACCTCACACTAGTTAGAATGGCACTCATCAACCAAACAACACAGAATAAGTGCTGGTAAGGATGTGGAGAAAAGGGAACCCTCCTGAATTGCTGGTGGGAATGCAGACTGGTGCAGCCACTGTGGAAAACAGTATGAAGATTCCTCAAAAAATTAAAAATTGAACTGCCTTTTGACCCAGCTATTCCACTTTCAGGAATATACCCCAAGAACACCATAGCACTATTTCAAAAGGAGAAATTTACCCCCATGTTTATGGCAGCATTGTTCACAATAGCAAAAATCTGGAAACAGCCCAAATGTCCATCAGTGGACGATTGGATTAAAAAGCAGTGGTACAAATATACAATGGAATACTATGGGGCCATGAGAAAGAAGGAAATTTTACCTTTTCAACAACATGGATGGACATGGAAACTATTATGTTAAGTGAAATAAGCCAGGCAGAAAAAGAAAAATATCATATAACCTCACTCATTTGAGGAATCCAATGAACAATGTGAACTGAGTAACGAAATTGAGACAGAGGAGAGATCAAAGGGATCAGAGGATAAGAGAACAGAGGGAAAGGGGATGATAGGATGGGATAAACCTGAAGGGAAGGGGGAGGGCGCTATGAGGGGAGGGAAAAGGGAGATATTGAGGGGAATATGGGGGAGGGGGTTGCATTCGGGGCAACACTAGAAACTATGTAAACACAATAAATTAAAATCAATTTAAAAATCATTAGAGAAAAAATAAAAAAATTAAAGAGTTCCATGTTTTAACAAATGACTTTTTTATTTCTAAAGTCTTCATTTTATTACTATAGTAAAAAAAGAATATATTTAGCAACATGCTTCAAAGCAGTGGTTATTGTCAATCATTACCATTTTGTGGGAGGATAAGGGATGTTCTGAGGGCACTAGAAAGTTTTCCTCTATATATCCTAAGATTTGTAGGCTGATGGGTTAAGATACTGTGGTAAAGATGTGTGATTTATCCACTGTCAGCTATAGATAGTGGGTAAACCACTTAACCTCTGTGAGGTTACTAAGCACTAAAATGGTAAAACATCAATGCACATGTCATAGAAGGTATAGGAATTAAAAGATACAAGGCAAGAATAACACTTTCCACAAGGTTGTTCTAATGAAATTCTTTAATCTTACATGATAAAATAAATAACATCTTTTAATTTGCCTTTAATAAATCATCAAAATTATTGATGGTGTGTAACTATTACATTAGAAAATAATTTTATTGTATCTGTTACTCCACTTTTGGATAAAGGGAAAATAAGAAAATAAGAAAGGGCTTAGAAAATAAAATATATCATTTTCTAATTTCCCTTTGATTCCTTCTTTGACCCATTGGTTGTTTAAGAGTGTTAATTTTCACATATTCATAAATTTTTTAGTTTTTTTTCTTTTATCAATTTCTAGTTTTATTTCATTGTTATCAGAAAATATATTTAGTATGATTTCAAGCTTTTCAATTTGTTAAGATTTGTTTAATGACTTAACACAGGGGTTCCCAAACTACGGCCCGCAGGCCACATGTGACCCCTGAGGTCATTTATCCAGCCCCCGCTGCACTTCCAGAAGGGGCACCTCTTTCATTGGTGGTTAGTGAGAGGAGTACAGTTCTTATTGAAATACTGGTCAGTTTGTTGATTTAAATTTACTTGTTCTTTATTTTAAATATTGTATTTGTTCCCATTTTGTTTTTTCTTTTTTACTTTAAAATAAGATATGTGCAGTGTGCATAGGGATTTGTTCATAGTTGTTTTTTTTATAGTTTGGCCCTCCAGTGGTCTGAGGGACAGTGAACTGGCCCCCTGTGTAAAAAGTTTGGGGACCCTGATTTAACACATAATCTCTCCTGGGGTATTGTTCTGTGTGCACTCGAGAAGAATGTATATCTTGCTGCTACTGAAGAGAATTCTCTTTTAGTCGATCAGGTCTATATGATCTGTATGATGTTCAAACATGTGCTTTCCTTAATTGGCTTTCTATCTGGAATTAAGGTATTGAAGATTGAAGTCTCCTACTTTTGTTGTATTGGTATGTATCCCAGGTGCCCTCCCTGATTCTTTTATAATACAATAATAATTTTTTTGTCTCTTTTGATGGTTTTTTGACTTAGAAGTCTAGTTTGTCTGATGTATATGCAGGCACCCTGACTCTTTTGGATGTCATTTGCATAAAATATCTTTTTCTATCTTTTCACTTTCAGCTAATAAAAACATGCTTAATGTAGACATTTAGAATTCTAGTCAGTAACTGAGAAACTCACATTTTCCTGTCAAAAACAACCTAGCATTGATGTCTCACAGCAGTTTGGCAGGAGACTGTCATATTCTTCCATAACTTATCTGGGAAGAGAGATAATATTCAACAGAAGAGACATGACAATCTATGGCATGTCAAAACCGTCACCAAAAACAATCCCATCTGAAGGCAATAGTTTATCTTTTTTGTCAATGCTTTACAATATATTCACTGATAGATTTCATTTTTTAAAAAAAATATTGTCAACCCAATCTGGGTAAGGTACATACAGTGGTCCCCTGTGTCCACACAGGGCCGGCAGTGCATAAAACAGAACACTCTGTCAATTCAGCTTATTTGGAAAACAGAATCAGGCCAATTCGTTTTTGGTTTAGTCAGAAATTCATGTAAAGCTTTTGACAGAAATGACTATTTATAAGTGATCCAACAATTACTTATTGATATATAATTACATTTAAGGCATGTAAGTGATAAAATGTGAACAATTCAAGTAAAGCCTTACACAAGACAAAATTAGAGCAATGAACACAGAAATTATAACACAGCTGAAAACCAGAAGATTAAAAAACAAAGCTTTCAAAACATATAAATTCTGTGTTTTAAGAACAGAATCTATTTATGTGCCAAAAGTGACAAGGTTGGCCTGACCTGTGGTGGCGCAGTAGATAAAGCATCGACCTGGAAATGCTGAGGTTGCCGGTTTGAAACCCTCTGCTTGCCTGGTCAAGGCACATATGGGAGTTGATGCTTCTAGCTCCTCCCCCTTCTCTCTCTCTGTCTCTCCCTCTCCTCTCTAAAGTGAATAAAAAAAATTTTTTTTAAAGTGACAAGATTGAGAGAAACCTGGCTTATTTATTATAACTAAAACAAACACTGTTTAAGATATAATTTTAAATAAAACTTAACTCTATCTTAAGGGCAAAAGGTGGATAAAAGCAGGTATATCAGGCAAACATATAGACCTATGGGACTGATTGTGAGAGCCTAAAGGACACCACATCAATCTGAGAGGAACAGATGTTGACCCTAAAAATTATATTGATGGACCATAATTTAAATAGTAATTCTATTAGAAATAAATTAAAATAGAATAAATTGAGTAGTATACCATTAATATGGATGGGCTTATGTAATTTTGTGGAATTATCTGTGACTGTGTTTTCTTTATCAAATTTAGGTATTTTTTGTATTGTGAAACAAATATGGACATTTTTCATTCTATATGCTCTAGAACAACATTTTGAGTAAAGACTCTACATGGTATTTGAAAAGAAAATTCTCTAAGATTGGTATTTTTATGAAGTATATATATGTTTTAAATTATTTTTATTTATTCATTTTAGAGAAGAGAGATAGAGAGAGGGGGGGGGAGAGAGAGAGAGAGAGAGAGAAGGGGGGAGGAGCAGGAAGCATCAACTCCCATATGTGCCTTAACCAGGCAAGTCTAGGGTTTTGAACCGGCGATTTCAGTGTTCCAGGTCAACGCTTGATCCACTGTGCCACCACAGGTCAGGCTGAAGTATATATATTTTAATAACTATTTTTCATATACAGAAATGAATATATTTCAGCTTTTTACTTTGAATGGGTCAAATTTATCAAACTATACTGTACTATTTAATTTGTTTTTACACTTATTTCCATAAGACTGTTCTCTTATTTTTAAGCGTATTTACTTCAATAACTATTTCTTTTGCCATGATTTATTTTTATATCTGTAATTTTTTAATAAAATTATTGGAATATGTGTCCTGTTATTTTTAATAAAAATAAAGCATTTATTAATTTTATTCTGTTTTCCTGCCTCTTACCTCATTAATTTCTGGTCCTATATTTGTAATTTTTATCTTTGTATTTTTCTTTTTGTTGTTGTTGTTTTTGTGATTGGATATGAATTCGTTTTATAATAATTTATTTTCTTAATTTTTACATTTGTGTTTCAGGTTTTACATATGTATGCACTGCTCAAGTATACTCCACAATTAGTCATATGTTTTGTTTTGTCTTTAACATTGTTATTTTTAACAATTTTTAATTTTAGTTTGTATATTTCATTTTGAGCTTGAGTAGTTCAACAGCAAATATTTAATTTAATGTCTTATTAATGTAACCTTTTTGTTTTGCACCTTTCATTAGATGTCTAATTTTAATGCATTGTTATTAGAGACGTTTGCAAATATTATTACTGTATGAAATATAATCATGGTCTCTTAATAGCCTCACACATGAGCAACTTTGTGAACGTTCATTGTATACATGAAAAGAAGACATATTCTGCAGTACTCTGGTGTATCATTTGGCACATGTATCTTCTATCTACCTTATCAAAAGGCAGTTAAGTCTTCTTTGTGTATATTTCATTAATTGTATGTGTCTTGTACTAACACTGGTGGCTTCATATCTTGTATTCTGGAAATACATTTATTACTGAATTTTGATATGTAGTGCCTGGAATCTACTGCAGTTACTGCTTTTTAAAGTATCTGGGTTACCTGGCATTTGTATATTCCTGTTTATAACTTTATTGAGCTTTGTGGCTTTAACATTATTATATATCTTTCCTTAGCTCCTTCAATGATTTTTGGCTTGCATTTTACTTTGTCTGATATTAAGATTAAAAGTCCTGCTTTTATTTTGACTTTTCTGGTGTGACATTGACTAGGCTTATTTTTAGTCATCTTGTGTTATATGTGTATGCCTAATAAGCAGCATAGAGTTAAGTCTTTCTTTATAAGAAAAATTGAAAATACACAGGGATTGGCAAAAGTAGGCTTACAGATATAATACAAATAAGTAATACAATTATTAATAAATGATAACAAAAATAAACTGTTTCTCGTATTCACAATTATAAACCTACTTTTATTCACCCCCATATTTTATTTTATTTTAAAATATATTTTAATTGGAATTACTGGGATGACATTGTTTAATAAAAATGTATATATTTCAGGTACATGGTTTTATAATATCAAAACATCATTTGTACATTGCCCTGTATGTTCACCACATGAAATCAAAGTCAAAATTTTTACCATTGGCACAGTGGCAATAAAGGGTTAAATAAAAAAATAGGAGAGAAAAGTCACCAAAGAAGTTTAAAGAAGGAAATCAAGTCTCCTTCCATCACCACTTATTCCCCCCTTTGTCCTCTAGTATCACTCCTCACTCTCCTTTCCACTTGAAATCACCATCATGTTGTCTGTGTCTATGAGTTTTCATTCCTTAATCCCTTTACCTTTTTCACCAGCTCTTTAACCCCTTCCCCGCTGACAGCTGTCAATCTGTTTCTATCATGTTTGTCAGTTTATTTTGTTCAGTATATTCTAGGAATTTATCCAGAGAAATCCCAAACACTAATTCAAAAGATTATATGCAGGCCTATGTACACTGCAGCATTAATTACAACACCCGTGATATGGAAGGAGCCCAAGTGCTCATCAGTAGATGAGTGGATAAAAGAGCGGTGGCTCCATTTACACAATGGAATACTACTCAGCCATAAAAAGGAGAAAATTTTACCTTTGGCAACAGTATGGATAGATCTGGAGATTGTTATGCTAAGTGAAATAATCCAATCAGCCATATACAAATACTCTATAATTTCACTCATGTGGAATCTAGTGAACAAAATAAAATGTCCACCCTTACATTTTAAACAATGGGTTAATATCATTTGCATTTGTTGATAGAATCAATCGGTTTGATGTTTGCTCTATCTTTTTATTTTATGTTTTCTGTGGTTCTTCCACTATATATTGTGTTTTCTTTACTCTTTATACATTGATTTGGAATTTAAAGATGTTCATAGTTATTATTTTATTTTTTTTATGTGGTTAGCTTGAGCTTACACCTATATGGTGACTTTTCTCTCCATTTTCTTATTTAATTTTTTATTGCCACTTTGTCAGTGGTAACATTTTTTACTTCTATCTATTGCCTATACAATTAATTAGTTTGTTACATTTTTCTATATCCCACTACCTTCCTTACCCATTGTTAAGAGCACTGTTTTTATGTAACAGTATGTACAACACTTACATATTATTTCTCCACCTTTATTTCTCTTATGTTTGAGTCTTAGATTAGAAGTGAAGAACACAATGCTGACACTACATCTTTTGTTCAAATCTTATCCTTTGGGATCTTGAACTTCATTCTCTTGTTTCTTTTTTTTATTTCATTATCCAGTTTCAGAGCTCACCTCCAGCTTCCTTTAAATCTTGTGTCTGTTTCTTAATGTTAAAAAGAAGGGATGTTTGTTCAAAAAGTACCTTTTCCTATAGAATTTTTTTTAATTCCTTAACTCTCCAGAAAGACTTAACAGCATGACTTCATGGGTTTTCTCTACTAGAAATAGATTTTGACTTTTACTTACCAATATATTAAAATTTATAAGACTTAAACACCTCTATTTTTGCTGAAGGTGTGGCTCTTTGTGTAGTTTAATGTGATGTAGATAATATGTTGAAACATTTTGTAGATATTTATAGAGTTCATCACCATTACATTGCCACAAATAAGCTATAAATAAAAATATAACCATAATATCATCTCAGAATTGAGGCACATGTTTTGTTTATGTCAGACATATTATTGTAATTTAATACCAGCTAAATATTTGCTATATATTGTACAACATTTTTGTTGCTTTCCCAAAATCAGCTCTTCTCTTTCCCTTTCTTTGCTCCAAACAGAACTCTGGTTCATTCAGACATCTACTGTTTCCTCATGTACTACATGAGTTTTAAGATAATATTCTTCCATGTCCATTTCCAAGACTGAGGTGTGATAAAGTTCATCAGGAATAGTTTAGTAACTCGTAACTCCTGTTACAATATTAATAAAAGGGACAGGTAGTCCATTTGGGGTAGTGATATCTGAAAAAGTCAAGTTTGCATCTTCTGGGAAAAAAGAAAATTTATTTTTTTCTGAACAACTTCAGGGAGCATAATTACAATTTGGCAATACTTTAATGAGGAAACAGGTTGTCTTTAAAATTACTACATTAATACTACTGCCACAAGGAAACCTACCATAATAAGAAATCAATACTGCATTGAAAACTGGCATTAAGAAGCTCTTGGGTCACTTGTCAATCTTTCTGACCTCTATTATCTATACAAATTCAATTCATGTGAGCAAGAATTATCATAGCTTTTTATAAGAATTTAAATTAGCTTTTCCATTACTTAATTCCAAAATCATATTAACTGATCCTTGTTTATATTAACTATTTAACTGTTTGTAAAACCATGCTTTATTACATTTTAAATCCAAATTAACCTTATACTCTCTAGTGAGAAGTCATTGGCACAGACATGAAATTACAAAATTATAACATTAAATGAGAGTTTAGAAATTTTCAAGACTTATTTCTACAATATCATGAGTAAATAGAAAATTAAGCTCTGCATGAGTACTTGCTGGGATTATGAGCTTGTTAGTTTATAAGGCACATCTCTATTCTAGGAGAGGACTATTTTTTAACCAGCTACAATACATCTGAAGGATATGGGACAATTCTAGCCTTTTTGTACATTACATCCTCTCTCCAAATAGAAGAAATCCAGATATGCACCCTATTTTAATGCCGAGGAATTATATCTCTCAATAAAATTCAATGATTTATCATATTTTTCTTATCAAAGTGAAATTTTCAGACTTATTTTAGTATGCCATTTCAAGAATCACATTGATGAACATGATCATATATAGTAATATTTTTCAATATTTAATACAAATGACAAAGAACATTGTAAGTTCTTATATGTGTCTTTATTTTATAATGCAGTTACTGAGTCTTTTAAACATGAATATACAGCCAATGAGGGGCAAAATCAAAACCTGATTTTAGGCCTTTCAGTTCAAATGCTGAACCATTATTATATTCTGTCTCAGGAAAAGATTTTTCTAAATATCTTTTCATTCTGTTTTATAAATCAGAAAGAAAAATTTCAAGTTCTTTACATGGAAGTAATCTCCTCTATTCTTTAACAAAGTAAATAAATTTGAACAAATTGAGTAATATAACATGTTGATAGATAATGGAAATCTCATGTGGATATCCATGGAATTTGAAAATAGAAAGGTCAACAATAACCAACATAATTTTGAAAAAATAAAACAGGAACTACATATGCCTAAAAGATATCATGACATCTGGAAACATATTATGTATATATAATTTAAGAAAATATATAAAATAGTTGTATTATTGAATGACAAGTGATGGACAATCATTGCTTCCATAAAAGAAGGGGGAAACATGGAGTCAAGGGGAATTTTATCTTTATCAGCTTTGAGTTTTTAAAATGATGATATATTTTACTCATATTACTAATGTGTGGAAATATGAAAAACTAAATCTACATTAGTACAGACAATGGTGTGAACAATGCTTAACTTATACGGTCAGTTCCTTTCAACCATCGTTACTATTATTTTTAATATATAACTCTAAGCAAATTGATACTTCAGCTTCAATTGTTATTATGTGTACTGGATCATTTTTTAAAATTTAATTTATTAGGTGAAATAGGTTAACAAAATTATATAGGTTTCAGGTGAGCAAGTTTACAACACATCTTCTGTACATCGTATTGTGTGCTCACCCCTGCACCCAGCAAGTCAGGTCTCTGTCTATCACCATTTATCTCCCTTAGGCCTTTACTTTCCCTCCCAGAACTATTAGTCAGCCACTGTTACTAATGTTTCCACTCTAGTACAGTATTTTTCTTTTTCTTTTTTTTTTTTGACTGATATATCAAAATTTGAAGAAAGCCTCTATCTAATTCTTTTGTATATTATCTTTTATACAATAGTTCAAAATTTTTCTTTAAATCACTTTCAAGAAGAAAAATAGAAAATCTTTACCTAGGTTTATAGAATCATTGCTATGGTAAACCTTCCTGAAAGAAACCAGGTAAAACTTACAATCTTTTGACTTGGGTAAGGTTAAGGCAGGGCTCAGGAAAACTAGATTAATTTATCTGCATCTGGTATTGAAGAAATTATTTCTGATTGTAGGTGGTTATTCTGACCTTCCTCCAGAAAATTTAGACCTCAGGATGATTAGTAAATGTTATTTATAAAAAGTTTAGATCCCCTTCAGCCAAATTGTATACCTACATCTCTCACAAATTGCAGGGAACTGCCATAGAGATGGTAGATCTTGTGAGAAGACGAGTTGACCAACTGTCACTCATAGTTTCTGTCTGTTTCATTCTCCTACTTTCCCTTTTAATTGCCCATCTTGACTGATCTTGTCTCTACCACTGCCCTCTCCTTATGCATCTTCTTTCTATAAAATACAATTTATATGAGAATTTGTGAGTCAAATATTTTATTTAGTTGGCCTTTAATAATTGAAATATGTTATCATAATTTCAATTAACTTCTAGCATAGCAACAATTATAAAAAAAATCTAAATAATTAAATTTCCTATCTCAAAATGAAAGCCAAGATCTGTTGTATGAGGAATTACTCATTTCCCAAAGGTTTGGCTATGTCCTTATTAATTATCTCAACCCATTGACCCACAGGATCTATATTCTTCATAGTTACGAAAAATATAATACAGCCTTTTTTCCTAAACAGTAACCCACGTTGCTACTCGCACTCAGGAATCTAGATGTATACAATGGCAGTATACTTCTGTGTGAATATGTCAAACCCTGAGAGAGAGAGGGAGATAGATAAACAGATAAACAAAATCAAGAACAAACGCATTTTTGTATAATTACATTCTAGGCACTAGGGATATATTTCAGGCCCTAGGGTTTTTGAATCAATAATGGTCTACAGGAGACATATGGCACACTTAAATTAAGAGACTTCGAGGAGATTTTACTAAAAGGGCTTATTTTATCGATACAGTTGAAAGGTGGCAAATTTACACAGGATGATGTACTACCCTGGTATGGTGAGTTGGATAGGCTGTTATTAATTCTATGTTGGACGAGTAAGAGAAAGGCTGAGTTACCTGGACCTAGAAATGGAGACAACCACTTACAAGGGGTGAGATATTCTGTTACAATTGGCCACATGAACAGAGGTATCCTTGCAGAGGGAGATACAATCTATAGCTTAGCTTACCTCTCTATCTCCATTCAGTTCTTTACAGTGTTTGTCATTGCCCAAACACGAAAAGAAGGCAGGAGGTAAGGAAGAGCCTTGATATCATCAAAATAAGTTACCTTCCTGGATTTAGAGAGTAGGGCAAAGTGGGGAGAGTCATCTGCAGAACATGAGGCACCAAATTAAAATAAGGATAATTTGCTTTATCCTTTGCAGCATAGAATTTCAGAAGAGAGTGGCCTCAGTCTTTAAAAATATGAAAATGCTTCTTTCTGACGTATAGAAGTATCAAGAAGGTTTTATTTTCTACTATATAAAGCTCTTGATTTAAAAAGTTAACCTGGCCTGACCTGTGGTGGCGCATTGGGTAAAGCGTCAACCTGAAAACACTGAGGTTGCCGGTTCAAAGCCCTGGGCTTGCCTGGTCAAGGCACATATGGGAGTTGATGCTTCCAGCTCCTCCCCCCTTCTCTCTCTCTGTCTCTCTCTCCTCTCTAAAAATGAATAAATAAATTAATTAATTAAAAAAAGTTAACCTGCAAATAAATGAACAAATTGTTGAAAATAAATGAAAGAATAAATGAATAAAGTTTTGAAATATTTGAATGTAGGGGCCTCTATTTTTATATGTGGCACAAGTACACTAACAGTCCTAGATTTTAAGACCACAGTGACATTAAAAACACTAGAAAGAGTTACACGAATCAGAATGTATAATTCCTGCTTAAAATGAGGCCACCATAAAAAAAAATCACTCTTATGATTGATATGGTCTGCAAAATATTTTGACATAAATTAATGACAAAATATTGGTTTATAGATTTAAATTTTTTCTCTTATGACTAATTATTGAGAGCTGAGACCAAAGCAAACTAATTATTTTAAAAATAAAATTAAAATAAATTCTAAACCTTCTGTAGCTGAAAAACAAAACAAAACCAGGAAATATTAACTAAAATGCATGGGTTGAAATGAAATAAAGTATAGATTCTAGCTTTCTTCAGTACTATTTACTTTGAAGAGCTATCATACAGCCTTTGTGTGGCAACCAAACCCTTGTACCTATGTCACCCACCCACCATTCTTTTGACATTGTTTCTGTAAATGATGACTTGTAAATTCACATGTAGCTATGGATAAAGAGCCTATTTGCTTAAGAATTCTAAGAACTAACTTCAGAAGAAGCAGACTCTAGGCCAGGGGTCTCAAAATCAACTCAGCATGTGGGCCACAGAGCAAGATCACAGCTGTTGGGCGGGCCGCACTAGGTCTACAAAAGGCAACTGTTACGCAACACTTTTCTCACTGCAGTTGAAAACAAAACAAAAAAAAAATCAGTACAACAAGCACAATCGTACATGCAGTTTACTCAGTGTCACAAAACGACCAGAAACTGTAGTTCGCATCACAACTGCTGTTAACTAAGCTAATATCTAGCTAGGATGCTAGAGAAATGAAAAATACAAGTAGGCCCCTAGGCTTACTTAATTTTATCCAAAATATTTTGAACTTCGTGGATTAGTCTGCGGGCCGCACAAAATTGTTCGGCGGGCCGCATGCGGCCCGCGGGCCGCAAGTTTGAGACCCCTGCTCTAGTCCCTGGCAAGGTAGCTTAGTTGGTTCAAGCATTGTTTCAGTATGCCAAGGTTGTGGGTTCAATCCCCAGTGAGGGCACATACAAGAAACAGCCAATGAATGCATACATAAGTGAAACAACAAATCTATGTCTCTCTCTCTCCTTTTCTTTCTCTTTAAAAAATCAATCAATAAATAACTTAAAAAAACAATTAATTAAAAGAAGCAGGCTCTGACCTTCAAATATTCTGAACTTGAGAGATTTGCTGACCTTCAATCAGTTACCTGAACACACTGTGTTGGCTTGCACATAGCCTCCTCAAAGGAAAAATTTCAATCCCTTCTTTTTGATTGGTTTGTTCTGTTTTCTTTCCTTCTTTCACACTTCTTACAAAAATCCTGCCCATGTCTAGTTGTTTTTTTTTTTTTTCTTTTTTGCATTTTTCCAAAGCTGGAAACAGGGAGAGACAGCCAGACAGACTCCCGCATGCTGCATGCACCCAACCGGGATCCACCCGGCACGCCCACCAGGGGGCGACGCTCTGCCCACCAGGGGGCGATGCGAATCGAACCCGGGTCCTCCGCACGCTAGGCCGACGCTCTACCGCTGAGCCAACCGGCCAGGGCCCATGTCTAGTTGTTAAGATGGTCTTTATGATAGGAATCTACTATCTTTTTAGGCAGGGACTCCTGAATAAACCTACATTCTTTTCACGAGGGCTTGTCTCTTAATTACTGGCCTTCCAGCAGCACTCAGCCAAACCTGGGTTCGATATCACCTATACCTGTATTTTTTAATTGAATGAAGATTTACAAGTATCATGTAGCTCGACATGTTAACATTACATTATAGCCTAACCTGTGGCGGCACAGTAGACAAAGTGTCAACCTGCAATGCTGAGATCGCTGGTTTGAAACCCTGGGCTTACCCGGTCAAGGTATATACGGGAGTTGATGCTTCCTGCTCCCCCTCTTCTCTCTCTCTTACTCTTCTTCTTTCCTATCTAAAAATGAATAAATAAAATCTAAAAAAAATTACATTATAATTGCATTATTAAAAGTTTACATGTGTTATTTAAATATTTTTTTATTGATTTTAAGAGTGAAAGGTAGGGAAAGGGAGATAAAATAATATCTGTTTGTTGTTCCACTTTTTTATGCATTCATTGGTTGACCCTTGTAGGTACCTTGACCAGGAATTGGACCATAACTTTGGTGTATTAGGAAGAGGCTCCGACCAACTAAGCTACCTGGCCAAGGCTCAAATGTGTTATTTTAAATCCGCTTTTACTAAGGTGGAATATTGGTTCTTTATTGTTTTTGAGTTTCAAACATATTTCAATATTAAATAAAGTGGTATCTTTATTTTCTTACATATATGAGATTTTTCTAGACTATACTGCTAACAGCATGTTTCAACATAAATAATTTTAGATAAATAGATCATCAATCACTGAAGAATCAATAGAGGGCAGTGAAATTAACTGTACAAATGGCTTTTGATCCTGTCTAAAATATCTACTCATCAATCAGGTTAAAAATCAATTAGGCTCTGATGCACCTTTGTGGATTTCCAAATCACAGAAGGATTATGCTAAAGAGAAGTTACATAGTACAATGTCAATCTAAGGTAGAAATAACAATTATAATAGCATTTTGTCATTTTTATCAATAGCTGGATAAATAAGTTTAAAATATTTTCATAAGAAATCTCTAATTTTGGAGGATTCTATAATGTTTCAGGTTTCTAGGGAGAATTATTTGTGGCATGTTCAGTAGCCTCAATAATTGTGACCAACTTGAATAGTTCAGTTCAAAACAGCGTGGCACAGGAATAACTTAAGCCCATCCACATTCTAATTCAGATCCCAGGTGAGACAGTGCAGTGAACATGTGATCACATTAACTTGGTGATTCTGGTAATTTGGAGACACATTTAGAATTTAAAGCAAAGTCTAATCATGTAAACACGTCATTTTATTGAAAGCAATTTGCAATAATTTTTTAATGTGGATACTATTGTGTTGATATTAAAATTCATAAGAATTCAGAGTAGTGACAAACAGAACATCATTAAGGTAGTATGTGCAAAAAATCAACAAACTAGGTTTTAAAGCTCTGTAGTCAGGAAAGAGAGATGAAGAAATGAAACAGATTGAGCATGTATATCTTGTCAATGTGTAGTATATAAGAAAATGTGGTCACGGAGATAAATTAATATCATTACCTGCACAGAACATTAAAGGTGGAGTGACTAAATATGAAAGGAATTGAGAAAATGAAAATGTCAGATAAAAGTCAAATCTGTCTTTGTCTTAGAGGATGATCCTAGGCAGTCTTATCAATGTCAAGACGCAGGCTGGCCTCAAAGGAACTTCACATAAGTTGATTATTGTTTTTGTCATTACTTCCATTCTCCTATAATATTTCCAGTGCTTCACTTTGCAAATACATAGTAGGGGTTTTCTTTCTTATTTATGTCTTTATGTTGGCCATACGTCTTACTTTGACCAAGGAAATGTGAGTAAAAATGAAGTGTGCAATCTTTCTTCAGAGCTTTAAAAGCCAATGTGAGCTTGGCCACATTCTCTTTCCATTGCCATTGTTGTGAATATGCGGGTTTGGTGGAAAGAAGCCCACAGCAGTCTGGGTTCCTGGGTGACTGCAATGAGCATGGCCCTTCCTGCCCCCTGTTACAAATGCAGCTTGAGTTAAAAGGAAGTCTTAGAAGTCTTAGAAGTTATATTCAAACGTTGTGTCATGTAGCCTATCACAACTGGCATGAGAGTCCTTCCTAATGTGTACACCCATAGCCAGTAGGAAGCTACTGGAGAGTGTACACCTCTAAAAAGAGGGAGAGAGTCAAACACAAGAAAGACATGTGACCCAAAAACCAGAAGATCCATCAGAAAACATGGCAGACATGCTGGGTCCAGAGAGCACGTCATATTAAAGGGGTGGCATGTGTGCTGAGGGAGTTGTACAAGCAGTAAAATAGCACTGACAGCTTATTATAAATGTTTAAACATTTGGACAGTAGTTTCTTGGTGATTGACAGTTATTTCAGAGTGTTTTAGCAGCAGCTATATGTTAAAAAATATTCAAAGCAAAGGCATTATTAATAAAAGGAAAACAGAAATTGTACAATGAAGGAAATCATAGGAGACTACTTGAATGACATAGATCATGATATTCAAAATGATAATAAAATAAAATTATAATAATGTTAAATCAAATATTGTGATATTTTTGGTAGTTGAGGAAAATAGAGGTGAGAATAATTATGGAAACAAGAAATATTAGTTAACTGATTACTTATAGGTATATATTTCCTGAAATTAATCATGTAAGGAAAAATTCAAGCCTGACCTGTGGTGGCACAGTGGATAAAGCGTTGACCTGGAACGCTGAGGTCGCCAGTTCGGAACTCTGGGCTTGTCTGGTCAAGGTATATATGGGAGTTGATGCTTCCTGCTCCTCCCCCCTTCTCTCTCCCTTCTCTCTCTCTCCCCTCTCTAAAATGAATTTATAAAATCTTAAAAAATATAATTCTAGGCATATTGCTTAAAATATAGGGGTCAAAATAAAGAAATTAAAGTGATTAATTCTGGGAAATAGTCTGGGCCCCGGGAATGTGGGTTACAACAAAAAAACTATGACTTTGAGATAGCACTTTCAGTGGTATATCATTTATTTTTTTAATACAAGGTGCATATTATGATAGAAATGTGAGTTTGGCATTTAAATTTTTATTCACACTTTTCTATTTTGTGCTGCCTGCACAAATATGTTCCCTGAAAAAAATTGGCATAACCAAGAACACATCTGGAATTTACATTTCTCAATAAGCTAAAAATAAGACGCAGGGTTAGCCTAAGTGTGCTAGCAGTTCTCTAAGGAGGGGGATTAAAGTGCTTCTGAAGATTTCTGGAGTGTTTACAGTTCAAACACACCTGAGCCACTTCATCTTCTGTTCTCCTCCCACTCTTGTGGTTGCCGGGGTCCTTATGTGTCACCTGCATTGAACATGATCCACTCACAATTTCTAAGGCACACTCTGGGAAATGTCTTTGGAAGAATAGTATCTAAAGTCATTTATAAGTTAGTCAAATTTTTAGCAAACTGTAGAGATACTGATTTTTTAAATACCTGCCACTCATTACCTTAGTCTGCCACAGACAATCAGAATCATACTTGAATGTCATTTTTTTTTTCTCCTCCAGCATCATGTTTCCCTTTCCAGGTGAATTGTTCACAATACCAGATGTAGGGATGTCAATATTTAAAGAGTAAAAATATATTTTATAAATAAGCCCATTGGAAAAACTTTTCAAGGCTAATAAGAATTTACTCAGTTCCACAAATACATTTGTGTTATTGCCATTCTATGATTTCAGAAATTATATGCAGCACTAAACACATACAATGCTTTTATGGTGTTGAAAACACACCAATTATAAGACCCATAAAACTACCATTTTAGCATTGTTCAAGTAAAGGGCTTAGGGGTGCAGGGGGGGGGGTAGTAACTACTCCAAATCAGGAATGCAGTAGATGTTTTCTATGAAGCTATAAAAAGTGCCAAGGGGAAGTCAATGCCTTTGGAGAAGAATCACAGCTGGAAAAGCATGGTGTGCTGGATAGGGATGCCCCTGGAATCATACTCAGTTAATTGTGAAAGGTTCACTGTGGTCCAAGTAAGTGATATAAAGGATGACATGTCATCCTTTATATAAAGGGGATAAAGTACTCAAGGGACTAACATGTTTTGAACCGCTACTATGTGCAGATATTGCCCAATGTACTTTATGAAAACTCATTGACTTGGGACCAGATCATGATACTGTCTCAGAAAATAAAATTCAATAAAGATTTTGAGGAGAGAAGTGATGTAATATGATTTATTTTAGGAAAAAGTATGCAGAGAGCAGTGATGCGGAAAGAATGAGCGTGTGGGATAAAACAGGCAGTAAGTGTCTCAAAGAAAAAAATGCAAATCACTGTTAATATAGTTTAAGTATGAAACTTACAGCACAATCAACAAAGGCAAAAATATCTGTCAATATAGGAGAAACAAAGATAGAAGATGGAAACAAAAAAATTAAAGATAATATAACTACAGATTTTTTTTTGAATTTATGAACTGTAAATATTCATCAAATATTTATGAGAATCATATTTTAATTTTAACTTTCAGATGATTTCAGCGACTTCATATATTGCTTATTACTGACAGTAACAGAGAGTAGTACTCTGACATCCTAATCTTTAAGCATCTTTATTTATAAGAAAATGCTTAAATATGTTTTTAAAATATTGTTTATTTATAAGAATTTTTGCATTTCTTTGCAAAGTGAAATATCTCCTTTAATGATGTTTTATGGAAATATCAACTGTACCATGCTGTGTTTCTATAAATTTAAATCTATAGGTCCTTCCTGTTTTAATAAGGCTGTAATGAGCATGATTTCTAAATAAATAATGTTATCATTTTTTCAAACTAAGCTGACTTTTAAAAGTATTTAAATAACTAGAAATAGTCAGGATATTAAATATTAATATATATAACCATAGATTTATCCATGTTGTTCCCTTTTCTAAAAACCTTTACATCTTTTTTTTCATAGAAACTTAGTGTTTCATTTAACTTATGATTACATTTTCAGTTTAAATATAGCTGATATTGGTTATATTAGTTTCATGTATACAAGATAGTAATTTGTCATTTTGTTTTGTTTTGTTTTGTTTTTTTTCTGTATTCTTCTGAAGCTGGAAACGGGGAGAGACAGTCAGACTCCCGCATGCGCCCAACCGGGATCCACCCGGCACGCCCACCGGGGGCGAGGCTCTGCCCACCAGGGGGCGATGCTCTGCCCCTCCGGGGCGTTGCTCTGCGGCGACCAGAGCCACTCTAGCGCCTGGGGCAGAGGCCAAGGAGCCATCCCCAGGTCCCAGGTCATCTCTGCTCCAATGGAGCCTTGGCTGCGGGAGGGGAAGAGAGAGACAGAGAGGAAGGGGGGGTGGGGTGGAGAAGCAAATGGGCGCTTCTCCTATGTGCCCTGGCGGGGAATCGTACCTGGGTCCCCCACACGCCAGGCCGACGCTCTACCGCTAAGCCAACTGGCCAGGGCTAGTGATTTGTCATTTTTATACTTTACAATGTGATTACTCCACTAATTCTAATAATCATTTGTCATCATGTAAATTTATCACAATATTAACTATATTCCCCTTTCCTTTTTCACCCATCTCCCCACATCCTTTTTGTTGGTAGACATCACTTTGGTCTCTGTTTCTATGTCTGTTTTGTTCTGCTTGTTTTATTTTGTTTTTTGATTTCACATAAGTGAAACCATACACTATTTGTCTTTCTCTGACTGTATTATTTAACGTAACCTTATTATACTGTTGAAAATAAGATATTCTTTTTTATTTATATATGTATGAATATATAAATGTATATATACATTTACCACATTTTTTTTATCCATTCATCTATCGATGGACATTCAGGTTGCTCCCATATCTTGCCACTGTAAATAATGCTACATTAAACATAGGGGTTCATATATTTTTTGAGTTAGTGTTCTCATTTTCTTTAGATAAGTACTCAGAAGTTGAACTGATGGATTATATGGTAGATCTGTTTTTAGTTTATTGAGAAAATCCATACTTTATACATATGGACTACACCAGTTTGCAGTCCTCCAACAGTGCACAAGTGTTCCATTTTCTCCACATTCTTACTAACATGTTATTTGTTGATTTTTTTATAATAGCCATTTTGACTGGTGTGAAGTGATATCTTATTGTTTCAATTTACATTTTCCTGATGACTATTGAAGTTGGGCATCTTTTTACTTGTCAGTTGGCCATGTGTATGTCCCCTTTGGAGAAATATCTTTTCATGCCCTCTTCTCATTTTTCAATGTGATTGTTTATATTTTTTATTATTGAGCTGTATGAGTTTCTTATATATTTTGGATATAAGGGAAGCTCAAGGAGACAAGTTTAAAAAGATGTTGCTCAGACCGATGTCAGACAGTTTACTGCTTATGTTTTCTTTATTTCTTTGTGAAAATCCATATTCTTGTGTTATTTTCTTTCTACCTGAATAGCTTCCTTCAACAAGTACAGTTTTCTTGTACTACAAGTCTACAGGTGATAAGTTTAGGTTTTATAAATCTGAAAAAGTCTTTTATTTGTCCTTATTTTAAAATAATTATTCTGGATATAGAAGTTTGGGATGAAAGTCTTTCTTTTCTTTCAGGGTGTTAAAAATATTGCAATTAGTTTATAGTTGCAGATAATTTAATCTATAATAACAGAATTTTAGGAATCAATATTATTTAATTTAATTTTTTTATTTTTTAACTATTTTTATTTACTTATTTATTTTAGAGAAGAGAGGGAGAGAGAGAGAAGGGGGAGAGGAGCAGGAAACATCAACTCTCATATGTGTCTTGACTGGGCAAGCCCAGGGTTTTGAACAGGTGACCTCCAGGTTGATGCTTGATCCACAACATTCTTCTTTTTGAAAAATAATTTAATAGTAAAAAATATTCCCCCAGGCTTTTTACACAGGCTTATACATTAAACCCAAAAGCTGACAAAGATCATATGCAACAGATTTAATTTTAAGTAAATTTTAGTTTTGAAGAGATAGTAATAGTTTGTTTCAGGTTTATTTTGCAAGCATAGTGATCTCTACTGAATGTTGCTATATTGAACACAGATACTCTAGCTAGTGGAGATTCAAATGCCTGCCAACCTGTGTGAGCTCTGGGAGTTGTTGCATTATAGTTGCTTCATAATTCTTTTTCAGGGTATTTTTGGCCTCCCTGTGTGGCATGTATCTCCTGATACATGCCAAAGGCTCAAGGCAAAAGCTATGTCGCTTTCTGGAACTCTTCTCAGTATCTTGTTCTTCTCCCCCAACTTTGGGTTCTGTCTGTGCCACTTAACAATATTGTCTCTTATTTTGGATCCTACTCCCAAAAACTGTGTAGATATTTCTGTGGCCAAAACCTTTGGAGTATGTGGAACTCACTGTGATAGTTTCCCATGTTTTAAGAATCATGGCCTTACACTGACTGCTTCTTGTCTGACATCAGAAACAATGTTTTCTATAAGTTTAGAATGTTTATTGGAGGAATGTAATTCTTAACCATTTTACATACTTAGAACCAGAAGCAGAATATGTCTGCTTATCATTTCATAAAATATACTAGTAATAAAATCATGTAGAACTCCAAAGATTATGATACTGTATACTGGGGGTCCTTGGGTTGTGACAGTCTCGGCATACGATGTTTTGAGTTTATGATACTCACTCCCATAAAAACTTAAAATAATTGAGATGTGAGGGTTTTGGCTTACATTGTTAGCATTGTACTTACAGATCATGTGTGCTCACTAGTTTAGTTGTACGTGACAGAAGGATATGTAGTAACACGGCACATGAGTGAGGGAGTTGTTGTCTCACAGTATGCTTACCTGCACCATTTTGGAATGTTAAAAGTGTAAGTGTTCCATTCATGTTGCTTTGTTTGGTGACTTTTTGGCTCTTGTCACAGTGCTAAACAAAAGTCAGAGTCTTCAGATGATAATGCTTCAAAGAAGAGGAAAGTCATCACAATGAAGTGAAATTAGATATTGTCAAGAGATCAGGAGAATCAGCACAAAGAATAATGGCCACATGGTAAGCGTCAGCTTCTCTACTGTAGCAACAACTATGAAGGATAGAGCATGTAAAGAGATGAGCTTCTATGAAATCGACTGCAATTACTAAACAGTTAAGTTCATAATGATTGAGATGGAAAGATTGCTAGTTTTGTAGCTGGAAGACCAGCATCAGTGGCATATACCAGTTAGGATAGGTAAGTGACTTAGGCCACGGTGTGTTTCAATTTAC
Organism: Saccopteryx bilineata; assembly: GCF_036850765.1. Taxonomy (NCBI): domain Eukaryota; kingdom Metazoa; phylum Chordata; class Mammalia; order Chiroptera; family Emballonuridae; genus Saccopteryx; species Saccopteryx bilineata. The sequence goes on along the minus strand of NC_089490.1, from coordinate 280,685,195 downwards.
ACCAAAATTTGGGTTACATCACTGTCATAGAAATGGAACTGTGTCATAACCTGAGGACCCCCTGTATTCTACCTTCTCCCCTTCAGTAGAAATGATAATACTGCCAATTACCATTTAAGAAAAAATAATTGTGTGTCACATACAGAGATACTCTCAATTAAAAACAAAAACTTGTCTGTAATGAAGCAGAAAAATAAGTGATGCCTAAACACGCACACATATTGTACATAATCCTTGGAAAAGGCATGTATATAAACCCCAAAATATTTCCATCTTGAATCATGATTTATTATTCTATAAAATATTTGGTAATTTTCATGCCCTTTCTCATGGTAAAATATTAACTCATGTAGACTCTATCACAAAAATGATTTAAAAAGATAACATATAAAATGAGATTTGAGGATTTTGAAGAAAACAGATATTTTCAATAGCAATATGGCATTTGTATAAGAAAATTATTTTTAAAATTGAAATACCCAAAAACTTAGGAAGTTTTTGTCTTTCCATTATGCTATTCATTTAACAGACTATGAATCATAAAAGAAAGAATGGTTTTGTGGTGGAAAGTATCCAGATTGCTAAAAGATAAAATATTAGTGTTCAATATGTGGTGTAAAATTTTCTTAAAATTTTATAATAATATGCAAATAAAGAAGCATAGGAATTGGCTGGTGTACAAAATAAATATGTTTTTCAAGAAAAAGCTAAAAAATTAAGAATACTTCTAGACCCTGGCCAGTTGGCTCAGCTATAGAGCATTGACCCGGTGTGTGGAAGTCCCGAGTTCAATTCCCATTCAGGGCACACAGGAAAAGCATCCATCTGCTTCTCCACCCTTCCCCCTCTCCTTCCTCTCTATCTCTCTCTTCCCCTCCCACAACCAAGGCTCCATTGGAGCAAAGATAGCCCAGGTGCTGAGGATGGCTCCATGGCCTCCACCTCAGGTGCCAGAATGACTCTGGTTGCAGTGGAGCAACATCCCAGATGGGCTGAGCATCACCCCCTGGTGGGCATACTGAGTGGATACTGGTCAGGTGCATGCAGGAGTCTGTCTGTCTGCCTCCCCCACCCACTCACCCCGCTTCTCACTTCGGAAAAATACAAAAAAAAAAAAGAATAACTTGTATAAGAGAAAACATTTTAAGGAATAAAATATAAATCTTAAAAACAAAGTTTCTAGGAATAAAATACAGTTGAATTTAAAGGCAAATATAACTTTTTTTTTAATTTTATTAATTGATTTTAGGGAGAGAGGAAGGGGAACAGAGAGAGACAAAACATAGATCTGTTCCCATATGTGCCTTGACTGGGCATCCAACCAGCAACCTTTGTGTACAGGGAGGATGCTCTAATAGAGCTATCTGGCCAGGGCTAAAACTTATTTTCCTTGACATCCAGCAATGACGATTATCTGAAAATATCATGAAATATTAAGAATGATATGTCAAAATCATAAACTCACAGGAAAACATAAATTTTAAATAATTTTATCTTCAAAAAGAAATATTAATGAGTTTTTGGAAGAAACAAAGCCAGACACTTGGCTTGTTTCTCTTCTCCAGATCTGACCAACTGCCTTGATTTCACCCCAATTCATGCTGTACAGAATTTTCGAAGCCCCAGGCAAAAAAAAAAATAAAGTAAAATCACTCAAGCTCCCTATGATTCTCACCACTACAGTATCTTCGTTCCTCAGTTCATTATAGTTCTTTAATTTTGTGAGGTATTTTATTATATGTAAATATTTTATTCACATAAAAGACACATGGAAACAAAAGCACAAATAACAAGTATGTTACTGTAAGAATTTTTTCAATCAATTATCATCACTGAAAGGAACAAAATGGCAACAACAGTATATTACTGGATCCATGTAAGCACCCTTTATATTCAATCTGAGTGCTGCCATCCCTCCACCCCAAGGGAAATATGATCCCAGCTCATTATTATGTAGACAAGATTGTCTTATTTTAGAAATTTATATAAAAAATTAATATAGTATTTACTCTTTTCCTTTTGACTTGATTTACTTACTATTAGGTTTATAGGTTTCATCTGTTTTGTATGGCTTTAGTTCATTTCCTTTCATTGTTGCATAGTTTTTCAGCATATTAATGTACCACATTTTAAAAATATCTTTCATTATTAATAGACATGGAGAAATTTTACAGTTAGGGATAAATGTTATTAACAGTGCTGCTATGGTCTTCCTTACATTTATCTTTTGCTAAACATATGCATGTATTTCAGTTGAATGTACATATATCTGTGATAAATTGTTAAATCATAACATAGTCTCTCATTTCTCTCACTTTGATTTGCTGGTTCTGCTCTGTAGTTTGTTGGGCAATATGTCTCTAATATTTATTTCTTCCACTTTATCACATAATTGAGTTTATATCTCTACTCTCTAATCACCTCTAGGTTTAAGCAAGTACATATCATTTATAAATTCACTATTTAAGAGTAACTGAGAACTAGACCAGCCCTTCATTTCTTCCTCCTCACCAGATCTCAAACAAAATAAGCCTGGAACTCCCTTTGCACTGATATGAATTAATGTATTAACACACTATCATATGGAAAGCAGAAATTATTACAATCAACTCTATTTTAAATTATATATATATATATCATATGTATTACATATAAATTATATATGTGGTAGTGGTAAAAATTATGGACTTCAGAGTCACACTGTTGGAACTGGAAGCCAGCTCTGCTACTCACATTTGATTTTGATAACCTTTGTACAAGTTTTCCATTACAACCATTTTTATTTTATTTTTAAACCCATCTCAAAAAATATAAATTTCAGATATTTTATAGTCTTTTATGCTCTAATACCAATATTAAAATATAATCTAATTACTACAAGAGTTCATTTAATTAAATTATAGCTAAAAGGATTGAGTAAAATTTAATGTTCAAGGAATGCAAAAAAGTTGTTGGCATTATATTTATAAATTTTATTTTTAAATATTTTGTACATCATTATTCTAAGAGAAGCATTTTTATATGAGATTTTAATACCACTCTATAAGACAGTATATTTTATTATTGATAAATTATATACACAATATATTTAAATAAAATAAATAATCTACTTCAATCTATATTTACTAAGTATCAATAGAATTTCCACTCTTCCCAGTATTTTCTTAATTTAGTTTTTTATTTTTCCTTAAAATTATTGTGCATTTACAACACTTAGTAGGTGAATATCTGACATGTTCATTCTTGGGATATTTTATTTAAATTATATGAGTTTATGGAATAGAAAGCTTTTTAAATTTCCTAAAGCCTGTTTTTTTCCTTTTTGCCAAGTATCAGTGTTTTCTGGAGGAAAATTTCTTTATTACTAAAGCTAAATTCTTGATATTATTTTTGAAGCTCTTAAGAGTGAATAATTTTTTTTCTTCCAAAGTTAGAACCGGGAGGCAGACACACTCTGGCATATGCCTGATCAGGATTCACCCAGCATGCCCACCAGGGGGTGATGCTCTGCCCATCTGGGGCATTGCTCTGTTGCTGCCAGAGCCATTCTAGCACCTGAGGCAGAGGCCATAGGGCTGTCCTCAGCACGCAGGTCAACTTTGCTCCAACGGAGCCTTGGCGGCGGGAGGGAAAGAGAGAGACAGAGAGAAAGGCGAGGGAGAAGGGTGGAGAAGTACAGCTAGTGCTTGACTTACGACCACAATGGCTTCCGACAAACTGGTCATAACAGAACTTGGTCTTAAGTTGAGTAGGCTATATGTACAGTATTGTGAAATGATGTTATAAAAATCTTTAAGTCATATTTTATCATAATTTTCTTTCATTATTGTTATATATCATAATTTTCTTTGTTCATTTTATGCCATTTTTATCATCTCTACACCATTTTGTTTCTTATTTTTACATTCGTTAAGTTTAAGTAAAACACTGCATTACCAGTACAACTGGTTTAATATTTGCAAAATTACAAAATGCAGGTGCATACAAAAATACAAAATGCAGGTGTAAAAAATACCAAGGGAAACATTTTCCCAAGTGCAGAACATATCAAAATATATAAACATGTATGAAATATTTTATTGGCCACTGGTGCTTGGCTGTGGATCGTTGATGTCGTCATCTGAGGCAGCAGTTGGGGTTACCGGAGTTGGTTTTTTCATAAACATGTGCGACCACATTCACTTTCTTTCTTCCTTCGTACTTGTTCAGTGATTGCTTTCTCATATGTGCCTTGACCAGGGGGTTACAGCAGAGCAAGTGGCCCCTTGCTCCAGCCAGTGACCTTGGGCTTAAACCAGTGACCATAGGGTCATGTCTATGATCCCATGCTCAAGCCAGCACCCCTGCACTCAAGCTGGTGAACCCATGCTCAAGTCGGATGAGCCCACACTCATTTTTGTGTCTAGAACGACGACCTTTCTTTCCTTCTTGGCAGGCTGAGGCATAGACAAAGACAATTTCCTCTTGGTAGACATTTTGGGAGGGGTTTGATGAAAAATATCCAAGACACAAAACACAAATTGCTGTACTGAGCCTGGGATAACAGTTCAAATGGTGCATGTGGAGATGGTAGTGCTGCCGGGAAACTGGTCCACACTGCCATACACCCAGCTAGGCAACGCTTGTGCTGCCAGACGTGGGGCAGTTGTGGCTAGCGATTGTGGTCATAAAGTCAAATGGTCATAAATTGCATAGGTCGTAAGTAGATCAATATCTGTAGATGGGCTTCTCCTGTGTGCCATGGCCGGGAATCAAACCTGGGACTTCCACATGCCAGGCCAACACTCTAACGCTGAGCCAACTGGCCAGGGAAGAATGAATAATTTTAGATTATTGAAAAGATATTACATTTTAATTTAATCTTAATTCTAAAGTACACTTCTATTGAACTAGAAAATGTGATAGTCTAAGACTTTATGTATGCAACTAGACAATGTTATTGTTATGGTTCCAATGTTATATGATCTTGTTTCAACCAGTGTTGGATTTGGTGTAATTATTCCATAGATCATTTACCATTAAAAGTTTAAAGAAAAATATCTTGTGGAAAGAGTGTTTGCCATCTTTTATTAAGCTAAAATTTCAGTAACATCAGTTGTTCTCATTCTTTGTTACCCTTCCAGTATAAGATAATTTATATTTCCTCTCATAATCATGGAAATTTAACTAGTCTGATAACTACTAAGGGTATAAGAAGAAGTGACTGAAGAGAAAAACAGAATGTAAAAAGTTGGGGATTTAGATGCATTAATAAGATAATAGAACCAACCATCATTTTATGTTAGATTACTATTTATCCAATAACAGGATATATATTATTATAACTCATAATGTGTCACACTTTGAATTCCTGATCAGTGACTCTACTTTAAAATAATAAAAACAACTATAAAAGAGCTCCCATTTGAATTTCAAAAAAAATATTGTGCAGAAGAAATTCTTAGAAATATTTCTGAAAATTAAAGGCTAATATTAATGTTAATAATTTCCAGAATTGACTGTAAATAATAGCATTCAAAACATGCAGGGAAATATATCAAAAACATTTTTTAAACTCTTAACTACAAACTTGACTTCATTATAAAATCCAAAAAGAAGTTGTGTGGATAGCCTGACATGGAGCTCTGGGTAACTAGATATTATTTATATGAAACTTGGCTGGTTTTGCTGTTTGAATAGTGTCTGAACAAGAGCCAACTGCTTTAGAATTTTATATCCAAAAATAAAACTTTCACACACTTTGGTAGTCACAGGTGTGTACTCTTCTCTCTTTATGCCAAAGTTCCCTATATTTATATACTTTCAACTATACTGTTGTTCTACTGCTCCATTTCAGCAAATAGATTTTTTTGAGAGAAAGAATAATTCCCAAATTACTTTTTTCATATTTTCATGAAAACTTTTATCTAAAATGTACTAAGATGTATTTTTCATTGTTTAATTTATTAAAAGAACTAAAATTAGTATATGGTATGCTTTTATTAAGTTCATAAATATTCTGATTTGAACTTTTATGGTGCTTGAAATGCTCTAAATGGATTGCATATTTATGATACTTTATATTTTATAAATATTATACCTTCATAAAAATTTCAGAAATAAAAAAGTAGTCAATTATGACATATTTTTAGTATTTTTAATTATTTCTACCAATTTTTACTAATAGTAAATGTGTTTGTTTTTGTATCACCTTGATGTCATATTCATTACCATCTCTTTCCTATTTTATTTTGCTTTGCTGGAGATAGACATTTTTCTCCAAGTATTCTGGCTTCTGGTTAGATCCACCCAGCCTGATTTCCTCCATAAATAAAGAAAATAATGGATAGTGACCTTACCAACAGCTGGTTGCCCACTTTCTCCAGGTTTCCTTCCCGTTATAGCCGTCAATCCCACTGTGTCACTCCTCCTCTGTCGGACAACTCCAATTCTCATAAATGGTTTCCTCAGCTAGTCCATTCTTCCTCCAATCCTCTTTTGCTGTTATTATCTCAGGATTGTCTCACTGTCCTCTGTGTGCCTTTTTTTCTCTCTTTTTTAAAAATTTATTCATTTTGAGAGAGAGATGGGGGGGAGAGAAGAGAGAGAGAGGGGAGGAAACATCAACTCCCACATGTGCCTTGATCGAACAAGCTCAGGGTTTTGAACCAGCGACCTCAGCTTTCCAGGTTGATGCTTTATCCATTCGCCACGACAGGTCAGGCCTCTGTGTGCCTTTTTAACTTTTAGTTAAAAAGTTAGTTTTTTTAACCAGTTGTCATATTAAATCTCATCTATTAAACTACCTGCATGGATTTTGTTTTCTTGAATGGACACAAATTTGTAAAAATTAAAAAATTAAAATATAATATAAAACAAATTTTAACCTTTTATTTAATTTCTCTTTTGATTCTGGTAAAGGTTAAGGTAGGTATTTTATGTTTATATTTTCCTCTCATATGATAAACAATTGCCTCTACAATATTTATTTGAATATCCATCTACACCTTTTATCTAATGATGTTATAACAATATATCACGATTCTACAAGTCTTGAATTTATTTTTTTGATCTCTAGTCTTTGGCGTACTTTTTTATACATTCACTAGTACTATATTCTGTGATTTAATACAGCAATAATATATTTAATTTGACACCTCTATTTGTCAAATATCTCACAAAATATTTTCAAAACTTGTGCTAACATTTAGTTTCTCTTTATTTTTTCATTTGAATTTTAGGAATAGTATGTCAAGGTTTGTGTGAAATTCCACTGGTAGAGCAAAATATTACAGATTAATTTGGGGAAGACTGATGCTTCTTCACCTCCCTATGCATAACTATTATATATACGTTCATTTATTCAACACTTTTATGTAATTTAAAATGCTTTACTGTTACTCAACTAAGTACAGCACATATATTATATATTTAAATGGATTCATCTATACCTTTTATATTTTGTTATTATAAGCAGATTGTATACTCAGTTTTACATTTCAAGTCTATAGGTGAGCTATAGATTTTTATGTTGATCAGAATGCAGTAACCATACTTAGTACATATTGCTAGTTTATGTAGTCTCAATTATTTTCAGTATACAATCATATTTTGGGGGGACAAAATTGTTTTTTCTTTTCTCCAATTGCTATAATTTTAACATATTTCACTATAATGTATTATAACAATTGAAATAATCCAAATATACAGAGGGCATACTTGTTTTGTTCTTGACCTTACTGGAAAATTTCTCCAGGGGAAAAACCTGTTTATTAGTTTTTTATAATTGTGTATTATCAGTTTAAACAGGTTCAGCTCTCTTCTTGCTTTTTTAAGAATGTTTTTATTGCTATTCTTGAATAAATGCTTATTTTAATTATTTTTACTTCATTTTTCATAAGTATTATCCTATAATTTTTAAAACTATTTTATTCATCTAAAGGCCATGTCTTTATGATATTTTATATATTTATCTTATTTAAAGTTTTAAAACATATGAAACTATTTAAAGCAACAAAAGCAAATTGAGAAATCAGTAAATATCTATGTATGCCTGCATAATATTTAATAGTTAATTAGAAACAATTTTCATCTTCAGAAACTAAACACAGAATTCATGTATCACTTTTATTTTATTTTTTTTTTACATGGAATGAATTATTTATTTATTTATTTTTTTTTATTTTATTTTATAATTTTATTTTTTTAATGGGGTGACATCAATAAATCAGGATACATATATTCAAAGATAACAAGTCCAGGTTATCTTGTCATTCAATTATGTTGCATACCCACCACCCAAAGTCAGATTGTCCTCTGTCACCTTCTATCTTGTTTTCTTTGTGCCCCTCCCACCCCCTATCCCTCTCCCATTCCCCCCTCCCCCCCGTAACCACCACACTCTTATCAATGTCTCTTAGTTTCACTATTATGTCCCACCTACATATGGAATAATACAGTTCCTGTTTTTTTCTGATTTACTTATTTCGCTTCGTATCATGTTATCAAGATCCCACCATTTTGCTGTAAATGTTCCGATGTCATCATTTCTTATGGCTGAGTAGTATTCCATAGTGTATATGTGCCACATCTTCTTTATCCAGTCATCTATTGATGAGCTTTTTGGTTGTTTCCATGTCCTGGCCACTGTGAACAATGCTGCAATAAACATGGGGCTGCATGTGTCTTTACGTATCAATGTTTCTGAGTTTTGGGGATATATACCCAGTAGAGGGATTGCTGGGTCATAAGGTAGTTCTATTTTCAGTTTTTTGAGGAACCACCATACTTTCTTCCATAATGGTTGTACTACTTTACATTCCCACCAACAGTGGATGAGGGTTCCTTTTTCTCCACAGCCTCTCCAACATTTGCTATTACCTGACTTGCTAATAATAGCTAATCGAACAGGTGTGAGGTGGTATCTCATTGCCGTTTTGACTTGCATTTCTCTAATAGCTAAAGAAGATGAGCATCTTTTCATATATCTGTTGGCCATTTGTATTTCTTCCTGGCAGAAGTGTCTATTCATATCCTCTTCCCATTTTTTTATGGGATTGTTTGTTTGTTGTTGAGTTTTATGAGTTCTTTGTATATTTTGGATATTAGGCCCTTATCTGAGCTGTTGTTTGAAAATATCATTTCCCATTTAGTTGGCTTTCTGTTTATTTTGTTATCAGTTTCTCTTGCTGAGCAAAAACTTCTTAGTCTGATGTAGTCCCATTCATTAATTTTTGCCTTCACTTCTCTTGCCATTGGAGTCAAATTCATAAAATGCTCTTTAAAACCCAGGTCCATGAGTTGAGTACCTATGTCTTCTTCTATGTACTTAATTGTTTCAGGTCTTATGTTTAGATCTTTGATCCATTTTGAGTTAATTTTTGTACAGGGGGAGAGACTGTAGTCCAGTTTCATTCTTTTGCATGTGGCTTTCCAGTTTTCCCAGCACCATTTATTGAAGAGGCTTTCTTTTCTCCATTGTGTGTTGTTGGCCCCTATATCAAAAATTATTTGACTATATATATGTGGTTTTATTTCTGGACTTTCTATTCTGTTCCATTGGTCTGAGTGTCTATTTTTCTGCCAATACCATGCTGTTTTGATTGTCGTGGCCCTATAATAGAGTTTGAAGTCAGGTATTATTATGCCCCCAGCTTCATTCTTTTTCTTTAGGATTGCTTTGGCTATTCGGGGTTTTTTATAGTTCCATATAAATCTGATGATTTTTTGCTCTATTTCTTTAAAAAATGTCATTGGAATTTTGATGGGAATTGCATTAAATTTGTATATTGCTTTGGGTAATATAGCCATCTTGATTATATTTATTCTTCCTAGCCAAGAACAAGGTATATTCTTCCATCTCATTATATCTTTTTCGATTTCCCTTAACAATGGTTTATAGTTTTCATTATATAAGTCCTTTACATTCTTTGTTATGTTTATTCCTAAGTATTTTATTTTTTTTTGTTGCAATCGTGAAGGGGATTATTCTTTTGAGTTCCTTCTCAGTTGTTTCATTGTTGGCATATAGAAAGGCTATTGACTTCTGTATGTTAATTTTGTATCCTGCGACCTTACTGTATTGGCTTATTGTTTCTAGTAGTCTTTTTGTGGATTCTTTGGGGTTTTCGATGTATAGGATCATATCATCTGCAAAAAGTGATACCTTTACTTCTTCTTTTCCGATATGGATGCCTTTTATTTCTTTGTCTTGTCTGATTGCTGTGGCGAGAACCTCTAGTACCACATTAAATAAGAGTGGAGAGAGTGGACAACCCTGTCTTGTTCCTGATTTAAGGGGGAAAGCCTTCAGTTTAGTGCCATTTAATATGATGTTAGCCGATGGTTTATCATATATGGCCTTTATCATGTTGAGATATTTTCCTTCTATACCCATTTTGTTGAGAGTCTTAAACATAAAATTGTGTTGTATTTTATCGAAAGCCTTTTCTGCGTCTATTGATAAGATCATGTGGTTTTTGTTCTTTGTTTTGTTGATATGGTGTATTACATTAACCGTTTTACGTATGTTGAACCATCCTTGAGATTCTGGGATGAATCCTACTTGATCATGATGTATTATTTTTTTAATATGTTGTTGTATTCGATTTGCTAGTATTTTGTTTAGTATTTTAGCATCTGTATTCATTAGAGATATTGGTCTGTAGTTTTCTTTTTTTGTGCCATCCTTGCCTGGTTTTGGTATGAGGGTTATGTTGGCCTCATAAAATGTGTTTGGAAGTATTGCTTCTTCTTCAATTTTTTGGAAGACTTTGAGTAGAATAGGAACCAAGTCTTCTTTGAATGTTTGATAAAATTCGCTGGTATAGCCGTCAGGGCCTGGACTTTTATTTTTGGGGAGGTTTTTAATGGTTTTTTCTATTTCTTCTCTACTGATAGGTCTGTTTAGGCTTTCTGCTTCTTCATGACTCAGTCTAGGAAGGTTGTATTTTTCTAGGAATTTATCCATTTCTTCTAGGTTGTTGAATTTAGTGGCATAAAGTTTTTCATAGTATTCTACAATAATTCTTTGTATATCTACGGTGTCCGTGGTGATTTCTCCTCTTTCATTTTGGATTTTGTTTATATGAGTTCTTTCTCTTATTTCCTTGGTAAGTCTTGCCAAGGGTTTGTCAATTTTGTTGATCTTTTCAAAGAACCAGCTCCTTGTTCTATTAATTTTTTCTATAGTTTTTCTGTTCTCTAATTCATTTATTTCTGCTCTGATTTTTATTATCTCCTTTCTTCGGCTGGTTTTGGGTTGTCTTTGTTCTTCTTTTGCTAGTTCCTTAAGGTGGGAAGTTAAGTGGTTCACTTGGGCTCTCTCTTGTTTGTTCATATATGCCTGAAGCGATATGAACTTCCCTCTTATCACTGCTTTTGCTGCATCCCATAGATTCTGATATGTCGTATTGTCATTTTCATTAGTCTGTATATATCTTTTGATCTCTGCACTTATTTCTTCTTTGACCCATTCATTTTTTAAAAGTATGTTGTTTAGTTTCCACATTTTTGTGGGATTTTTTTCCTCTTTTTTGCAGTTGAATTCTAGTTTCAAGGCTTTATGATCAGAAAATATGCTTGGTACAACTTCAATTTTTCTGAATTTGCTGATATTGTTTTTGTGGCCCAACATATGGTCAATTCTTGAGAATGATCCATGTACACTGGAGAAAAATGTATACTCAGTCACTTTGGGATGAAATGTCCTGTAGATGTCTATCATATCCAGGTGCTCTAGTGTTTTGTTTAAGGCCATTATGTCTTTGTTGATTCTCTGTTTGGATGACCGATCTAGAGCCGTCAGCGGTGTATTGAGGTCTCCAAGTATGATTGTATTTTTGTCAGTTTTTGTTTTAAGATCAATAAGTAGCTGTCTTATATATTTTGGTGCTCCTTGGTTTGGTGCATATATATTAAGAATTGTTATGTCTTCTTGATTCAGTGTCCCCTTAGCCATTATGAAATGGCCATTTTTGTCTCTAAGTACTTTTCCTGTCTTGTAGTCAGCATTATCCGATATGAGTATTGCTACACCTGCTTTTTTTTGGATGTTATTTGCTTGGAGTATTGTTTTCCAGCCTTTTACTTTGAATTTGTTTTTATCCTTGTTACTTAGATGAGTTTCCTGTAGGCAGCATACAGTTGGATTTTCTTTTTTAATCCATTCTGCTACTCTGTGCCTTTTTATTGGTGAGTTTAATCCATTTACATTTAGTGTAATTATTGATACTTGTGAGTTCCCTATTGCCATTTTATATCTTGCTTTCTGTTAGTTTTGTGTCTTGTTTGATCCTTCTCTTTCGTTTTTCTATCTTTTGTTTTTATTTGGTTGTATTCCATACATCTTTCCTCTGTTGCTATCTTTTTTATCTCATGTGCTTCTGTGGTGGTTTTTTCAATGGTGGTTACCTTTGAGTAATGAAAAGGGTCCCTACCCTGTTCATTGTAGCGAACTATTTTGTGAGTACTTTTGCACTCCATCGTCCTTTGCTACTGTTAATCTCCGTTTTCTCCCCCTCTTTCTTTTTGTTGTTGTCACAGTTTAAATTTGGTTTTATTGTGTTCTTCTTGGAGCTTTTACTTGTGGTTCTGTTTTTTTTTGTTCTTTGTATCTGATTGGAGAACCCCCTTTAGTAATTCCTGGAGTGGGGGTTTTCTGATGATAAATTCCCTCATCTTTTCTGTATCTGTGAATGTTTTTATTTCTCCTTCGTATTTGAAGGATAGCTTTGATGGGTATAGTATTCGTGGCTGAAAGTTCCTCTCTTTCAGGACTTTAAATATTGGGGTCCACTCTCTTCTAGCTTGTAGAGTTTCTGCTGAGAAATCTGATGATAATCTAATGGGCCTTCCTTTATATGTTGTATTCTTCTTTTCCCTGGCTGCCTTGAGAATTTTTTCTTTGCTGTTGGTTTGTGTCAATTTCATTATGATATGCCTTGGAGTAGGTTTGTTGGGGTTAAGAAAACTTGGAGTTCTGTTTGCTTCTTGAACTTGAGGCTTTAGTTCTTTCCACAGGCTCGGGAAGTTCTCATCAATTATTTGTTTAAGTATGTTCTCCATTCCATTTTCTCTCTCTTCTCCCTCTGATATACCTATTATTCTTATGTTATTCTTTTTGATGGAGTCAGATAATTCCTGTAGGGCTATCTCATTTTTTTTAATTTTTGAGTCTCTTTCTTCTTCTCTCTGTTGTGCCTCAAGTTGCTTGTCTTCTATTTCACTAATCCTCTCTTCTATCTGACCTGTTCTATTAGCTAAGCTTGTTACTTCGTTTTTCAGCTCGTGAATTGAGTTTTTCATCTCTGTTTGATTTGTTTTTATAGTTTCAATTTCCTTGGACATATATTCTTTGTGCTCATGGAGTTGTTTTCTGAGCTCCCTATATTGCCTTTCTGTGTTTTCTTGTATATCTCGGAGGATTTTTAGGATTTCTATCTTGAATTCTCTGTCATTTAGCTCCAAGGTTTCCAATATATTAAATTTTTTCTCCATAGATTTTTCCTCATCTAGCTGTGTTACCTCTCTTTCTTTTGTATCCATGATATTCGATTTTCTCTTCCTTAATGGCATCTGAGGGTGGTTTTGTTGATAGTATTAATGAGATTTAATAAAGAATAAAAAGTTAAAAAAAATAAAAAAATAACAAATCAAAAAGAGTTGTTTTTTTAAAAAAAATTAATAATGAAATAAAGAAAAATAAAATAAAATAAATTTTTTTTTAAGAAAGGAAATTATTCCCCCCCCTCTTTTTTTCCCCTCCTCTCCTCTCCCCTCTTTCTTGAGAAAATCTTGTGGTGGACTGTGAGTTATAACAAACAATGCCTGTGATGGAGGGCCTGAATTGGGGAAAAGTAATAAAGGGGCAAAAAAGAGAGAAAGAAAAAAAAAAAAAAAAGAAAAAAAAAAAAAAAAGAGCGTATGGACCCACAAAAAGCAAATAAGGAAAAAATTTGAGTCAAGAATAAAATGATTTGCTTTTAGGTGTTGGTTTTCTAAGAGTTATGATGAGAGGAATAAGAGGAAAATGGAAAAATGGGGGGACAAATTAAAAACTTACTATTGTATTTAGTGGAACAAGAACTAGATAATATGGAGAGCCAGGGATGGGAGCACTGCTAGTGCGTTAAAAAGGTGAAGTAAAAACCCCCCAAAATGCCACAAACATAGGTTTGAGTCCCAGATAAGATAATTTGTTTGTTATTGAGGTTTGAATGAGAGATGTAAAGGAGAAAGGAAGAAACTAATATAGAGGGAGAAAAGAAAGAGAGAGAGAGAAAAAAAGAGGGAACCACTAAAAGAAGAAAAAAGAAAGGAGAGAGAGAGAGAGAGTTAAGGGTTTTGGAGTGCAACCCTCATAGAGAGAAAGGAAGAGAAGAGAAATGATAATGGGAGATGTAACACTTATGGGTAGTGTAGTTCAGGGAGAGGAGAGAGTAAGACCGGTAGAGAGTTAATCGGCCAAATTGGAGGAGGAAAAAAAAAGTATCAAGAATGAAGATAAGAGAAACAAACGAACAAATATAATAAAATGGGATAGGTTATAAAGTCTGCAGATTATTCTTGATTTTGAGAGGTTATCTTCTTGCTTTTTCTTTTCTCTCCCTCTTCCTGGTCGGTGACTCTGTACCCCGGGTTCTGCCCCTTTGGCACGCTCAGGTAGAGGTGTGCAGTTGATAAGTCTCTATGGCAATGTCATGTATTGTGCTTTATTCTCGTTGGGAGTCGAGGCTCATTAGCATTTATAGGCTCCGACAGTGAGAGAGTCCGTGTTCCTGGAGCCTTTCTCCTAGTCTTTCCTTCCTCAATTAGTAGCCTGATAGTCCAGGTATGGGGTTGCTGCTGCCTCTGCCTGGATAGTAAGAGGCTCAAATTGCTGGCAACTCCCCACTCTATTTCCACTCAGCACAGGGCTCTGGGTAAGGCTCAGTCAGTCAGAGTTGCTAGCATAATCAGGCGGGCTTTCCACCCACTCGAAGACCTCTGGCTCTGCCACTCTATCCAGTAACACAAGCGGGCGCCCACTTCCGGGGCGCTTGGAGGAAACTCTCACTCACTGTCTGCAACCAGGATATCCGGCCAGCAGTCTCACGCTCTGAGTGAAACCCCCAACCGCAGGGAAAAGTTGCAGCGTTGGAATTGAGTCTCGCTCCGTCCCCGTGTGCGGCTTTTGCAAGGCGCTGGGGCGGCCCGAGACTCCGCCCTGGCCCACACAAAGGCCCCTGACTCTGCCCCTCTGCGCGACAACACGGGCGCGCACTGCCGAGGCACTCGGAGGAATCGCTCACTCCTTATCTGCGCGCGCAAACCAGGATATGAGGCCGGCTGCGGTTCCCTCTGAGTGAAACAGCCTCCAGCTCGGAAAATCTCCACCGTTGGGATTAGTTCTCACTCCCTCCCGTGCGTGGCTTTCCCAGGGCGCTGGGGCTGCCCAGAGACTCTGCCCTCAGCCCACAGAAAGGCCTCTCACCTTGCCTCTCCGTGGGGCAACACGGGCACCCACTTCCGCGGCTTAGGAAGAAATCTCTCTTCCACTAACTGCGCACCGACCAGGAGACTGGGTAAAATTGCCGCTCCGCTTGTCTTTCTTTGTTTGGGTTTGGCGCGAGTGTTAGCTTGTATTGCCCGGGTTGCCACAGGATCAGATTTTCCTCGGCTTGGATCTCTGAGCCACAGCCTGGTTCGGCCGTTTTTGCTGCGGCGGCCTGGATCTATTCACCCCCTTTGCCCGCCTCAGTTTCTATATTCACAGTTACCAGAAAAAGCCGCCCTGTTTAGGTTAGTGAGGAAGGCGGAGCATTTCTTACTCCCTATTTCCTTAGGGGTTTGGTTATATATTTAGCCAATTTTTCACTCAATCATACCTTTGGGTGTATTGCGAAGAATCTGGAAGCTCCAAGTATAGGTTTTTCTGTTTCTGGTTGAAGATATTGTTGAGTTTTGGGGGAGATTTATCGGTATCGCTTCCTACTCCGCCATTACTCTCCACTTTTAAAATAGAATATAAATTTTATTTAAAAAATCAATTTGTATATGCATTTGTATACACAAACATATCCACTTCTTAAATCACAATTATTTATACAGTCTTTCAGTGTTTGTTTCTATGTGTGTATGATTCTTGATTAAAAAAAGTTGTATATAAAATTTTAATGGGGTGCTGATATATTTAACTCTGTATTTGACTGTCAATATTAAATAACTGTCTATGAGTAGGTAAATATCTGAGTACTACTTTGAAGATATAACTTTATTTGATATTGTATATTTTCATAATTTTCTTTGTTATTGGTATTTTTAACCAATATCTTTATACTAAGTGTGGGGTAGTTTTACTTATGTGTCTAAACATGGAATAATTTTTTTCTTTGCATTCAAAACTCATTTTTTCTCTAGAATTCATGATTTTTCTTTATATCTAATAAATCTCTGTAATTATCTCTTCAAATTTTGCAGCCTCACTAATTTTCTTCATGTCTCTGAGAATCATGATAATTGTTTCTTAAGCTGTTAAATGTATCTACCATTTAACGTAATATTTTTACTTATTTTCAATATTTTTAATTAATTTTAATACACTGACATTGATAAATCAAGATATATATGTTCAGAGAAAACATCTCCAGATTATTTTGACATTTGATTATGTTGCATACCCCTCACCCAAAGTCAAATTGTCTTCTATTACCTTCTATCTGGTTTTCTTTGTGCCTCTCCCCTCCGCCCACACGCTCTCTCTCCTTCCTCTCCCCCAGTTACTATCACACTCTTGTCCATGTCTCTGAGTCTCATTTTTATGTCCCATCTATGTATGGATTCATATAGTTCTTAGTTGTTTTTTTTTTTTACTTATTTCACTCTGTTTAATGTTGTCAAGGTCCATCCACATTATTGTAAATGATCCAATGTCATCATTTCTTATGCCTGAGTAGTATTCCATAGCATATATGTACCAAAGCTTTTTAATGCAATCATCCACTGATGGACCCTTGGGTTGTTCCCAGATCTTCGCTATTGTGAACAATGCCGCCATAAACATGGGGGTGCATTTCTCCCTTTTGGAAGAGTTCTATGGTGTTCTTAAGGTATATTCCTAAAAGTGGGATAGCTGGGTCAAAAGACAATTTGAGTTTTCATTTTTTGAGGAATCTCCATACTGTTTTTCACAGTGGCTGCACCAGTCTGTATTCCCTCCAGCAGTGCAGGAGGGTTCCCTTTTCTCCACATCCTAGCCAGCACTTACTCTGTGTTGTTTTGTTGATGAGCGCCATTCTGACTGGTGTGAAGTGATATCTCATTGTGGTTTTAATTTGCATTTCTCTAATGCATAGTGATGTTAACATTTTTTCATATGCCTATTGACCATCTGAATGTCCTCTTTGGAGAAATGGCTATTCATTTCTTTTTCTCAGTTTTTAATTGGATTGTCTTCCTAGTGTTGAGATTTACAAGTTCTTAATAAATTTTGGTTATTAACCCCTTATCAGACATATTGTCAAGTATGTTCTCCCATTGTGTAGTTTGTCTTTTTATTCTGTTCTTGTCTTTAGCTGTGCAAAAGATTTTAGTTTGATATAGTCCTATTAGTTTATCCTGTCTTTTATTTCACTTGCCCATGGAGATAAATCAGCAAATATATTGCTGCAAGAGATGTCAGAGTTTACTGCCTATGTTTTCTTCTAAGATACTAATGGTTTCATGGCTTACATTTAAGTCTTTTATCCATTTTGAGTTTATTTTTGTGAATGGTGTAAGTTGGTGGTCTAGTTTCATGTTTTTGCAGGTAGCTGTCCAATTTTCCCAACACCATTTATTGAAGAAGCTGTCTTTACTCCATTGTATTTTCTTACCTCCTTTGTCAAATATCAGTTGTCCATGGAGCTGTGGGTTTATTTCTGGGTTCTCTGTTCTGTTCCATTGATCTATATGTCTGTTCTTATGCCAGTACCAGGCTGTTTTGAGTACAATGGCCTTGTAGAATAACTTGATATCAGGAAGTGTGATACCTTCCACTTTATTCTTTTTCTTTTTTAAGATTGCTGAGGCTATTTGTATTCTTTTTTTGTTCCATATAAATTTTTGGAATATGTGATCTATATCTTTAAAGAATGTTTTGGGAATTTTAATTGGTATTGCATTGAATTTATAAATTACTTTGGGTAATATAGACATTTTAATGATGTTTATTCTTCCTAACCATAAGCACGGTATATGCTTCCATTTGTTAGTATCTTCCTTGATTTCTTTTATCAATGTTTTATAATTTTCTGAGTACAAATCTTTAGTCCCCTTGGTTAAATGTACTCCTAGATACTTTATTTTTTTGGTTGTAATAGTGAAAGGGATTGTTTCCTTAATTTCTATTTCTGACTGTTCATTGTTGGTGTATAAAAATGCCTCTGATTTCTGAGTATTAATTTTATAACCTGCCAATTTGCTGAATTCATTTATCAGGCCCAGTAGTTTTTTGACTGCGACTTTAGGGTTTTCTGTATACAATATCATATCATCTGCAAATAATGATAGTTTGATTTCTTCTTTTCCAACTTGAATGATTTTTATTTCTTCTTCTTGTCTGAATGCTGTGGCTAGGACATCCATGACTATGTTGAATAAGAGTGGTGAAAGGGGGCACCCTTGCTTTATTCCTGATCTTAAGGGGATTGCTTTTAATTTTTGCCCATTGAGCATGATGTTGGCTGTGGGTTTGTCATAGATGGCTTTTATCATGTTGAGGTATGTTCCCTGTATTTCCACTTTGCTAAGAGTTTTGATCATGAATGGTTGCTGGATTTTATCAATTGCTTTTTTGACATCTATTAAAATTATCATGTGGTTTTTCTCCTTCCTTTTGTTTATGTGATGAATCACATTGATTGATTTGTGAATATTGTACCAGCCTTGCCTCCATAGAATAAATCCCACTTGGTCATGCTGTATGATTTTTTTCCATATATTGTTGGATCCTGCTTGCTAATATTTTGTTGAGGATTTTACCATCTATATTGCTCGGGATATTGGCCTATAATTTCCTTTCTTTGTGTTGCCTTTGCCTGGTTTTGGAATCAGAATTATGCTCGCCTCATAAAAGGAGCTTGGAAGTCTTCCTTCCTCTTAAATTTTTTGAAATAGCTTGAGAAGGACAATAGTTAGTTCTTTGCATCTTTGGTAGAATTCACTTGTGAAGCCATCAGGCCCAGGACTTTTCTTTGATGGGAGTTTTTTGATAACTGTTTCAATCTCATTTGGTATAATCAGTCAGTTTAGGTTTTCTGATTCTTCCAGATTAATTTTTGGAAAATTGTATGTTTCAAGGAATTTATCCATTTCATCTAGGTTGTCAATTTTTTTGCAATACAGTTCTTTTTTTGTTTGTTTGTTTGTTTTTTGTCTTTTTTTTGCATTTTTCCAAAGCTGGAAACAGGGAGACAATCAGACAGACTCCCACATGCACCCGACCGGGATCCACCCAGCATGCCCACCAGGGGGCGATGCTCTGCCCATCTTGGGGCGTCGCTCTGTTGCATCCAGAGCCATCCTAGTGCCTGAGGCAAATGCCACAGAGCCATCCTAAGTGCCTGGGCCATCTCTGCTCCAATGGAGCCTCGGCTGCGGGAGGGGAAGAGAGTGACAGAGAGGAAGGAGAGGGGGAGGGGTGGAGAAGCAGATGGGCGTTTCTCCTGTGAGCCCTGGCTGGGAATCGAACCCAGGACTCCTGAACGCCAGGCTGACGCTCTACCACTGAGCCAACCGGCCAGGGCCACCATACAGTTATTTTTAGTATTTTTTTGACAATATTTTGTATTTTTGTTGTGTCAGTTGTTATATCTCCACTCTCATTTCTAATTTTATTTATTTGAGTCCTCTCTCTCTTTTTTTTTGGTGAGTCTAGTTAAAGGTTCATTGATCTTGTTTATCTTTTCAAAGAACCAGCTCCTGATTTCACTGATTCTCTGTATTGTTTCTTTAGCCTCTATGTCATTTATTTCTGCTCTGATCTTTATTATTTCCTTCCTTCTACTACATTTGGGATTTACTTGTTGTTCTTTTTCTAGTTCTTTTAGATGCAGCATTGTTTATTTGAGCTTCTTCTAGCATCTTAAAGTGTACCTGTAGTGCTATGAACTTCCTTCTCAGTACTGCTTTCACTGTGTCCCATAAATTTTGAGTTGTTTTATGCTCATTATCATTCATTTCTAGGAATTTTTTTTTATTTCTTTGTTTATCTCATTCTTAACCCATTTGTTATTTAACAACCTGCTATTTAGTTTCCATGTGTTTGAGAATTTTGAGTTTTTCTATTGTGGTTGATTTCTAGTTTCATGCCATTGTGATCAGAGAAAGTACTTGATATGATTTCAATCTTCTTAAATTTGTTGAGACCACTTTTGTGCCCTAACATGTGGTAAATCCTAGATAATGTACCATGAGCACTTGAAAAGAATGTATATTCTGCTGCTTTAGGGTAAAAGTTCTGAAGATATCTATTAAATTGAGTTGATCTAGTGTGTCCTTTAAGTCTGCTGTTTCTTTGTTAATTTTTTTTCTTGAGGATCTATCTAGTGATCTTAGTAGGGTATTGAAATCCCCTACTATTATAGTATTGCTGTTGATCTTGCCTTTTGTATCTATCAAAGTCTGCTTTATATATTTAATCGCTTCTATATTAGGTGTGTAGATATTTATAATAGTTATATCTTCCTGTTGGATTGCTTCCTTTATCATTATGTAGTGGCCTTCTTTATTTCTTACTATATCCTTTGTTTTAAAGTCCATTTTGTCTGATATAAGTATTGCTACTCCAGCTTTTTTTTCATTTCCATTTACATGAAATGTTTTTTTTCCATCCTTTTACCTTCAGTTTATGTGCATCTTTGTTCTGCATTACTTTGAATATTTCTTGCCATTCCCTTCTGGCCTCAAGTGTTTTTTTTAAGAAGTCTGATGTCATCCTTATGGGTACTCCTTTGTAGGTGATAACCTTTTTTTCTCTAGCAGCTTTTCATATTTTCTCTTTATCACTTAGCTTTGGTATTTTAATTATGATGAGTCTAGGTGTAGGCTTCTTTGGGTTTCTCTTTAATGGAGTTCTCTGTGCTTCTTGAACTTGTGAGAGCTTCTCCTGTATTAATTTAGGGAAGTTTTCAACTATGATATGATTGAACAAAGTCTCTATCCCTTGTTCTTTTTCTTCTTCAGGTACCCCTATGATGCGGATGTTATTTCTCTTGATGTTGTCACAGAGCTAAGAGTTTCCTCAGAATTTTTGAGTCTCTTTTCTTTTTTCTTCTCTGCTTTCATACCTTCATTCAACTTGTCCTCCAACTCGCTGATTCGATCCACAGCTCCATCCATTCTGTTTTCAATTCCTTCCATTGTAGTCTTCATTTCTGATATTGTATTTGTCATCTCCGACTGATTCTTTTTTAATATTTCAATATCCATTTTTATACTTGTTATTTATTCAGGTGTTCAGATTGAACATCCATTGTTGTTCTAAGATCCCTAAGTATCCTTATAATCATTATTTTGAACTCCACATCCGGAAGTTTGGTTATTTCCATATCACTCAGTTCATATCCTGGAGGTTTCTCTTGTGGTTTCAATTGGATTGCACTTCTCTGTCTTCTCATTATGTCTGTGTGTTTGGGTATTTTGTTTGTAGAGCTGGTTGAGTCTAAGTTTGGTATTGTCTTCCTCCAGTTTTCAATTGTGTTATTTTTAGGTCTTCTTGGGTTGGCATCACCTATTATTTGTAATTGACTTTCAGATTTGAGCCACTTTGAAGTCTTGATTTGTTTGTTTTCTTATCATGTGATAGTGTTTTTATATAAATTTTTATTCATGTTAATGGGGTGACATCAATAAATCAGTGTACATATATTCAAAGAAAACATGTCCAGATTATCTTGTCATTCACTTATGTTGCATACCCATCACCCAAAGTCAGATTGTCCTCTGTCACCTTTTATCTAGTTTTCTTTGTGCCCCTCCCACTCCCACTCTCCCTCTCCTCCTTCCCTCCCGTGTCTCCCCTCCCCCGGTAACCACCACACTATTGTCCATGTCTCTTAGTCCCATTTTTATGTCCCACCAATGTATGGAATCATGTAGCTCTTGGTCTTTTCTAATTTACTAATTTCACTCTGTATAATGTTATCAAGATCCCACCATTTTGTTGTAAATGATCCAATGTCATCATTTCTTATGGCTGAGTAGTATTCCATAGTGTATATGTGCCACATCTTCTTTATCCAGTCATCTATGGATGGGCTTTTTGGTTCTTTTCATGTTTTGGCCACTGTGAGCAATACTGCAATGAACATGGGGCTGCATGTGTGTTTACATATCAATGTTTCTGAGTTTTGGGGGTATATACCCAGTAGAGGGATTGCTGGGTCATAAGGTAGTTCTATTTGCAGTTTTTTGAGGAACCACCATACTTTCTTCCATAATGGTTGCACCACTTTACAGTCCCACCAACAGTGAATGAGGGTTCCTTTTTCTCCACAGCTTCTCCAGCATTTGCTATTACCTGTCTTGTTGATAATAGCTAATCTAACAGGTGTGAGGTGGTATCACATTGTAGTTTTGATTTGCATTTCTCTAATAACTAATGAAGATGAGCATCTCTTCATATAGCTCTTGGCCATTTGTATTTCTTCCTGGGAGAAGTGTCTGTTCATGTCCCTTTCCCATTTTTTTATTGAATTATTTGTTTGTTTGTTGTTGAGTTTTATGAGTTCTTTGTATATTTTGGATATTAGGCCCTTATATGAGCTGTTGTTTGAAAATATCATTTCCCATTTAGTTGGCTGTCTGTTTATTTTCTTGTCAGTTTCTCTTGCTGAGCAAAAACTTTTTAGTCTGATGTAGTACCATTCGTTTATCTTTGCCTTCACTTATCTTGCCTTTGGAGTCAAATTCATAAAATGCTATTTAAAACCCAGGTCCATGAGTTCAGTACCTATGTCTTCTTCTATGTACTTTATTGTTTCAGGTCTTATATTTGGGTCTTTGATCCATTTTGAATTAATTTTCATACAAGGGGACAAGCTGTAGTCAAGTTTCATTCTTTTGCATGTGGCTTTCCAGTTTTCCCAGCACCATTCATTGAAGAGGCTTTCTTCCTCCATTGTGTGTTGTTGGCCCCTTTATAAAAAAATTATTTGACCATATATATGTAGTTTTATTTCTGGGCTTTCTATTCTGTTCCATTGATCTGAGTGTCTATTTTTCTGCCAATACCAATACCATGCTGTTTTGATTATCATGACCCTATAATATAGTTTGAAGTCAGGTATTGTTATGCCCCCAGCTTCATTCTTTTTCCTTAGGATTGCTTTGGCTAATTGGGGTTTTTTATAGTTCTATATAAATCTGATGATTTTTTGTTCCATTTCTTTAAAGAATGTCATAGGAATTTTGATGGGAATTGCATTAAATTTATATATTGCTTTGGGTAATATGGCCATTTTGATTATATTTATTCTTCCTACCCACGAACAAGAAATATTTTTCTATCTCATTGTACCTTTTTTTATTTCCCTTAACAATGCTTTGTAGTTTTCGTTATATAGGTCCTTTACTTTCTTTGTTATGTTTATTCCTAGGTATTTCATTTTTTTTGTTGCAATCATGAGGGGAATTATTTTTTTGAGTTCATTTTCTACTATTTCAGTGTTGGCATAGAGAAAGGCTATGGACTTTTCTATGTTAATTTTGTATCCTGCAACCTTACTGTATTGGTTTTTTGGTTCTAGTAATCTTTTTGTGGAATCTTTCAGGTTTTTGATGTATAGGATCATATCATCTGCAAAAAGTGATACATTTACTTCTTCTTTTCCGATATGGATGCCTTTTATTTCTTTGTCTTGTCTGATTGCTCTGGCCAGAACTTCTAGCACCATGTTAAATAAGAGGGGAGAGAGTGGAAAACTTTGTCTTATTCCTGATTTAAGGTGGAAAGTCCTCAGTTTTATGCCATTTAATATGATGTTGACTGATGGTTTATCATATATGGCCTTTATCATGTTGAGATACTTTCCTTCTATACCCATTTTGTTGAGAGTCTTAAACATAAAGTTGTGTTGTATTTTATCGAATGCCTTTTCTGCATCTATTGATAAGATCATGTGGTTTTTGTTCTTTGTTTTGTTGATATGGTGTATTACGTTAACCGTTTTACGTATGTTGAACTATCCTTGAGATTCTGGGATGAATCCCACTTGATCATGATGTATTATTATTTTAATTTGTTGTTGTATTTGATTTGCCAGTATTTTGTTTAGTATTTTAGCATCTGTATTCCTTAGAGATATTGGTCTGTAGTGTTTTTTTTTTGTGTGTGTGTGTGTGTGTGTGTGCCATCCTTGCCAGGTTTCAGTATGAGGGTTATATTGGCCTCATAAACTGTGTTTGGAAGTATTGCTTCTTCTTCAATGTTTGGAAGACCTTCAGTAGAATAGGACCAAGTCTTCTTTGAATTTTTGATAGAATTCACTAGTATAGCCATCTGGGCCTGGACTTTTATTTTGGGGAGGTTTTTAATGTTTTTTTCTATTTCTTCTCTACTAATAGGTCTGTTTAGGCTTTCTGCTTCTTCTTGACTCAGTCTAGGAAGGTTGTATTGTTCTAGGAATTTATCCATTTCTTCTAGATTGTTGAATTTAGTGGCATAAAGTTTTTCATAGTAATCTACAATAATTCATTGTATATCTATGATGTCCGTGGTGATTTCTCCTCTTTCATTTTGGATTTTGTTTATATGAGTTTTTTCTCTTTTTTCCTTGGTAAGTCCAGGGGTTTGTCAATTTTGTTGATCTTTTCAAAGAACCAGCTCCTTGTTCTATTAATTTTTTTTATAGTTTTTCTGTTCTCTATTTTGTTTATTTCTGCAATGATTTTTATTATCTCCTTTCTTTGGCTGGTTTTGGGTTGTTTTTGTTCTTCTTTTTCTAGTTCCTTAAGGTGTGAAGTTAAGTGGTTCACTTGGGCTCTCTCTTGTTTGTTCATATAGGTCTGAAGTGATATGAACTTCCCTCTTATCACTGCTTTTGCTTCATCCCAGAGATTCTGATATGTCGTATTGTCATTTTCATTTGTCTGTACATATCTTTTGATCTCTGCGCTTATTTCTTCTTTGACCCATTCATTTTTTAAAATTATGTTGTTTAGTTTCCACATTTTTGTGGGGTTTTTTCCCTCCTTTTTGCAGTTGAATTCTAGTTTCAAGGCTTTATGATCATAAAATATGCTTGGTACAATTTCAATTTTTCTGAATTTGCTGATGTTGTCTTTGTGGCCCAACATATGGTCAATTCTTGAGAATGTTCCATGTACACTAGAGAAAAATGTATACTTTTTCGCTTTGGGATGAAGTGTCCGGTAGATGTCTATCATATCCACGTTCTCTAGTGTTTCGTTTAAGGCCACTATATCTTTATTGATTTTCTGTTTGGATGACCAATCTAGAGCCGTCAGCGGTGTATTGAGATCTCCAAGTATGATTGTATTTTTGTCAGTTTTTGTTTTTAGGTCAATAAGTAGCTGTCTTATATATTTTGGTGCTCCTTGGTTTGGTGCATATATATTAAGGATTGCTATGTCTTCTTGATTCAGCATCCCCTTAATCATTATAAAATGACCATTTTTGTCTCTGAGTACTTTTGCTGTCTTGTTGTCAGCATTATTAGATATGAGTATTGCTATGCCTGCTTATTTTTGGATGTTATTTGCTTGGAGTATTGTTTTCCAGCCTTTCACTTTGAATTTGTTTTTATCCTTGTTGCTTAGATATGTTACTTATAGGCAGCATACAGTTGGATTTTCTTTTTTAATACATTCTGCTACTCTGTGTCTTTTTATTGGTGAGTTTAATCCATTTACGTTTAGTGTAAATATTGCCACTTGTGGATTCCCTATTGCCATTTTATAAATTGCTTTCTTTTAGTTTTGTATCTTGTTTGATTCTTCTGTTTTGTTTTTCTATCATTTGTTTTTGTTTGTTTGTATTCCACATTTCTTTCCTCTGTTGCTACCTTTTTTAAGTCATGTGCTTTTTTGGTGGTTTTTTCAAGGGTGGTCACCATTAAGTAATGAAAAGGTACCTACCATATTCATTGTAGTACCCTATCTTGCGAGTGTTTCTGAACTTCATCGTCTTTTGCCACTGTTATTCTCTGTCCTCTCCCCCCCCCCCTTTTTTTATTTTGCTTTTGTTGTCACAGTTTAAATTTGGTTTTATTGTGTTCTTGGTGGAGCTTTTTCTTGTGGCTTTGTTTTATTATTTGGATCTGGTTGGAAAACCCCCTTTAGTATTTCCTGGAGTGGCGGTTTTCTGATGATAAATTCCCTCATCTTTTCTGTATTTGTGAATGTTTTTATTTCTCCTTCGTACTTGAAGGATAAATTTGATGGGTATAGTATTCTTAGGTGAAAGTTCCTCTCTTTCAGGACTTTAAATATTGGGGTCCACTCTCTTCTAGCTTGTAGAGTTTCTGCTGAAAAATCTGATGATAATCTAATAGGCCTTCCTTTATTTGTTGTATTCTTCTATTCCCTGGCTGCCTTGAGAATTTTTTCTTTGCCATTGGTTTGTACCATTTTCATTATGATGTGCCTTGGAGTAGGTTTGTTGTGGTTAAGAAAACTCGGTGTTCTGTTTGCTTCTTGATTTTGAAGCTTTAGTTCTTTCCACAGGCTTGGGAAGTTCTCATCTATTATTTTTTTGAATAAATTCTCCATTCCATTTTCTCTCTCTTCTCCCTCTGATATACTTATTATTCTTATGTTATTCTTTTTGATGGCGTCAGACAATTCCTGTAAGGCTTTCTCATTTTTTTAAATTTTTGAGTCTCTCTCTTCTTCTCTCTGTTGTGCCTCAAGTTGCTTGTCTTCTATGTCATTAATCCTACCTTCTATCTGGCCTGTTCTATTACTAAGCTTGTTACCTCATTTTTCATTCATGAATTGAGTTTTTCATTTCTGTTTGATTAGTTTTTATAGTTTCAATTTCCTTGCTAATATATTCTTTATGTTCATTGAGTTGTTTTCTGAGCTCCCTAAATTGCCTTTCTGTGTTTTCTTGTATATCTCTGAGTATTTTTAGGATTTCTATTTTAAATTCTCTGTCATTTAGCTCCAAGGTTTCCAATATATTAAATTTTTTCTCCATAGATTTTTTTACATCCATTTGTATTACTTCTCTTTCTTTTGTATCTATGATATCTGATTTCCTTTTTCTTAATGGCATCTGAGGGTGGTCTTGTTGCTAGCACTAATGAGAATTAATAAAGAATAAAAAGTAGAAAATAAATAAATAAAATAAATAAATAAAGATTTGGTAAAAAACCACAGAAAAACCCAATAATAATTTATTATTTCCCTCACTTTTTCTTTCTTCTGTACCCCTCCTCTTTAGGAAAATATCATGATAAACTGTGAATTATGTTATGGTAAATGAAACAAAAACTACCTATAACAGAGGGCCTGAGTTGGATGGAACTCTTCAAGTGGCAAAAAAGGATGTAGGGACCCACAAAATGCAAAAAAGGAAAAAAATTGGGCCAAGTATAAAATGATTTGCTTGTAAGTAATGGTTGACTAAGAGATATAATGATAGGGATAAGAGAGAAACTAGAAAAAGGAGAAAAAACAAAGTATTGTATTAAGTGAAGCAAAGACTGAATAGAATGGAGATCCTGGGTTGGGAGGAATACTAGTGAGTTAAAAAGTGAAGTAAAAAGCACCCAAAATGCCACAAAAAAACACAAAAAAACTTGAGTCCCAAATTAAATAATTTGTTCGTGATTGAGGATTGAATGAGAGGAAAATTAAAAGGTGAAAAGAAGAAACTAATAGAAAGGGAGAAACAAGAAAAAGGGGAAAAGGAAAGGAAGAAAAAGGAAAAAAAATACAAAAAGAGAAGGAGAGTTAAAGGTTTTGGAGTGTAACCCTTATGGAGAGTAAGGAAGAAGAAAAGAAATAAAATGCAACACTTACACAGTTCAAGAAAAGGAAAGAGTAAGACGGGCAGAGAATAAAAGGACCAAGGTGGAGGAAATAGAAATAATACTAATAAAGGCAAGATGATGAAAGAAACGAACAAACAAAAGAAATAGTGGAACAAATTATAAAGTCTGTGGATTTTTCTTGAATTTGAGAGGTTAACTTCTTCTTTCCTTTTCTTTCCTCTCCTTCTTCTTAGTCAGTGACTCTGTACCCCAGGCTCTGCCCCTGTGGTATGCTTAGGTAGGGATCTGCAGTTGATGAGACTCTATGGCAATGTCATATATTTGGCTTCAGTCTCGTTGGTAGTCAAGGCTTGTTAGCGTTTGCAGGCTCCAACAATGAGAGAGTCCGTTTTCCCGGAGCCTTTCTACTAGTCTGTCCTTCCTGAATTAGCAGCCTCATGATCCAGCTATGAGGCTGCCTCTGTCTCTGCCTTGCCTTCAGGGTGTGAAACTCTCGGATGCTCCAAGAATAGGTTTTCCTGTCTCTGGTTGTTGAACTTGTTGAAATTTTGGGGAGATTTTTTGGTCTGTGTCCTCACAGCCCCATTTCTATGACGTCACTCACGTGATAGTCTTGTTTACTGATCTCAGGAGGTGGCTTATTTGAAACTGTATCCAGGAATGTGGTAGGTATAACCTGAGACTCTGAAGGCCTCTTCTGTCAGTTACTCTCTCTGGCGGTAGGGTGTTTTCTCAGCTTCAGTAGGGGAAGGTGTATCTCAGATCTCCATGGAGACCTGAGTTACTGCCCCTTCTCCCCACTTCTTGTTTTCTGCTGTATCTTGTGTTGATTGGAGCTGGAGAGATGTCTGAAAATCTGTGACCCAGAAGCACTTTAGTCTTTTGTTTTGTGGAAGGATTAGCCCCTCCCCCAGCTATGGCCATCTCCAGCACTGGATGAATCATCTTCTCAGGTCATCCCCTGCATTCCTCTGCCCCTCACCGTCTGTCTCTCCCTCTCCCCTTTCTTTTTGGAAGACAAGCTGGCCCTTTCAACACACCTTGTCCTTGGTCGCCAGGCAATTGGCTATGAGCAGCATTTTCTGCTCTTTTTCTTGGAGTGAGAGCCTTTCTGGGCTCTCAGCCTTACCCCCACTCTGTTCCTGTAAGCAGGGGAGATTCAGGCGCTCCCTACCAGGTTTGTTGTGGCTTCTTATTTGCTCCTTGGTTTTTGAGAGCTGTTCTTGTAGTCCAGAGTTGGTTTTTAATGCTGATTGTTCCTAAATTAATTTGTAATCTAGTTTGGTGGTGTGAACAGGGAGTCTATGCATCTGCCTACTACACTGCCATCTTCAGGTCCCCTCAAAATTCTTGATATCTGAGATTTGATCTTTAAGAATGGATGGACCTGGAAACTATTATATTAAGTGAAATAAGCCAGGCAGAGAAAGAAAAATATCATATGACCTCACTCATTTGAGGAATCAAATGAACAATGTGAATCGAGAAATGGAATAGAGACAGAGGTGGGATCAAAGGGACCAGAGGGAAAGGCTATGAGAAGATGGAATCAGAGAAGGGAAAGAGATTGGTGAAATTATATACACATAACACAGCATTATAGAGAGCAGAAAAGCAAATCCTAGAGGGAAAGGGGAGGGTGTTTGGGGGAGGGGAGGAAGGGGAATGTTGAGGGGAACATGGAGGAAGGAGGGATACATTCAGGGGAACACTAGAGTATATGTAAACAATAAATTAAAATCAATAAAATAATTTTCAAAACAATTTTAACATTTTCTCATATTTTTCCAGACTAGAATTTATTTTGTCTCTTCATATTTTAATTGTAATAAATATGTTTTCATCCTTATGGTTTATTTTTTCCTTTTCTTACCTACCTGGTTTTTAAAACTTCTACCTATATGGTTTTATATTTTCTTATTTTTTTCATTTAATGTAATCTCTTCATTTTCTTTTGACATAGTTGAAACATATACACTAATTTAATATTTGATTTTCTTAACTTTTTTGTACTGGTAATTTTGTTTACAAACAAATTTTCTATGTGTCTCTTATGAGTCCTTCAAGTCCCTAAATACTATAATTACATTAAGGGCAAAAGAAATTTTTTCTCCAAGTTAACAGGCAGCCATGTTCTAATCCTTAGTGAAATCATTTAGAAAGTTGACATGGATATATTTTTAGAATACCATAGAAGGACTTTGGGTAGCTAAAGAGAGTATTTGATGCCTAGAACTGTGCTATTCTCTACATGAAAAACAAAATATGTGACTAAAATCCAATATCACATTTAAATATTCAAAAATGTATATAGTGAAAAAATTAAATTTAATTTGTACTTCTTATTCTCTACTTCAGTAAAAAGTATATTATTCCATAGTACTAAACATTTTAGAGGTGTGCTCTTAGTAGAGAGTATTTTCAAGTCATTATCCTGTTCTGATTCATATGTTTATTGTTTAAATATGCTGTGTTTGAGTACTTAAACAGATACTATTATGTATGATGGATGATGGCACTTTATGAAGGCTGGAAATGTTACTGAGAGGCTACATTTTACAGTCTATTTGATAGACTTAAACAGATGATCTATGCAAAATCTGGTAGATGGTAAAGAGGAAAATAAAGACCAGCAAGTAATATCTTCTGTCAGCACAAGGACATAGAAATCATCATGTGATAGTCAATTGCATGAAAAGGGTGATTCAACTTCAAACCTGTCTAAAGTTCATAGTCATCTAGAAAATTGTTAACAGTGAACTGACAATCCAGGAACAGAATATTTATGAAAGGATAATGGAACAAAATAATATGAAAGGAATAAATAGTTTTAGAAAAAGATACTGGTTATTTAAACATGATACAAATGGATTCATTGAACATATATCAATAAAAAGGAAATGTTTATCAGTGAATTTTATCTGAACATAAGCACTGTATAGTAATTTTTCTATTTTGATTTTGTGTTTTTGTTTGTTTTACGCTTATACTATAACTGATTTAATAAAACTATCAATAGAATGGGTAAAAGGAAAATAGCAATTTTAGAACTATCAATAAAAATAAACAAATTGGAGTTTGAATGGGTCTCATAATTCTATGAAAAAGAGGACATCTGATGCCAAAGAAATAAAATATATACAGAAGGACTAGAGGCCAAAGTCATGGATTCAGAAGATAACACTTTCCTCTGACCTTTATTCCAACCTCAAATTTAGAACTGTCCTGTCCACACAGAGTTTCACAGCCATGCAAACCCAAAAGATATCACATCAGAAACTAAGAAACAGCTCATGATTTGTGGTCCAAGGGCAGAGTCATATACCAAGTGGAATAGATTTTGTTTTCTGAAGGTTGGAGAAAAGTTAGTGAAGTTTTAAAGTGAAATTATGTTAGCTAGAACTCTGGCAATGGAGAAATACCAAGATGCAGATTCCAACTCTGGTCCATAATCACGAATCTATCAGACTGAGAGCAATTTCCAAACATGGCAAAGTCCTAAACAAGTGTGTTAAACCCGAATTGATTTTCCTCAAGTCAGCACTGTAAAAGGACAATAAAGAGAAGGCCTTTAATACAGTTTCAAGCCATTATCTATAATGATACATCATAGAATCTAAGTAGTTTTGTTAAGGAACATAAAATAATCCTTAGCATTGATGAAACATGTAAGATACTTGCTATTTTTTTCCCTCAGAGAATAGTTGTAATGTGGAAACACACAGAGGTGCTCAATAAATTTTAATTACTTTATTTGCTAAACCAAAACATCTCTTAAAAGAAACAAAATAGAAAAGACACTTTTGTTACTTAAAACATATGAAAAATCTACATTTTTCCAATGCTTTTGAAAGCTTTCAACTTTTGTGAGGACAAGGAATTTAAATTTTAAGAATAAATGATTTTGCCGATACAAAATTGTGGCTTGATATATTGTGTGCGGTGTGCCTGTACTCCTCATGAGGAAAATCATGATGCAGAATAAATTTATTTTTAGTTAATAGAATACTCTTTTTTATGTATTTTTCTGAAGCTGGAAACAGGGAGACAGTCAGACAGACTCCCTCATGAGCCCAACAGGATCCACCCGGCATGCCCACCAGGGGAAATGCTCTGCCCATCTGGGGCGTCACTCTGTTGTGACCAGAGCCACTCTAGCGCCTGAAGCAGAGGCCATGGAGCCATCCCCAGAGCCCGGGCCATCTTTGCTCCAATGGAGCCTTGGCTGCGGGAAGGGAAGAGAGAGACAGAGAGGAAGGAGAGGGGCAGGGGTGGAGAAGCAGATGGGCACTTCTCCTGTGTGCCCTGGCCGGGAATCGAATCAGGGACTTCTGCACACCAGGCCAATGCTCTACCACTGAGCCAACTGGCCAGGGCCCAATAGAATACTTTTTAAGCTCACCATAACCCATATGCTGACCATAATGTTAAAAAGAAGATTAGAGGTGTTAACTATATATTAAAGATGTACACATAAGTTGAGAGCAATCAGAAATGTGATTAAGAAATACAGCACTATGTCATTCAAAGAAAAAGTCCTATGTGTCACTGATTTATTCTTTCACATATCTTCCCACTTCAAGACTACATATTTATCATGTCCTGGGCACTAAAAGTTCTTTAAAGAAGACGGAAAGAATATAAATTTCCTTTCTATAATGTAATAGTCACTGTATTTCTTCCTTTAAAATTTGATATTAGACTCACATATGTTTGCAAGACTATAACTGAAAATAAAATCACTTAAGAATTGAATAAGTAATGAAAAACAGAAAAGGTACTGTAAGAGCTTGCCCATGTTCTATTTAATATTTGCAATACCACAAATTTTTGCATTTTCTTAATTTGAATTTGGCAATTTAGAAACAAGAATGAACAGCAACAGAATTGAATGATCCACTGTTGATACAGGGAACAAAATATTGTGTTGTCTTTAAAAATATTTTGAGTTGCAGACTTGTATTGGTAAGAGTGAACTTGACTGAATTAAACATTATTTTCAAAATGCTGTTGTTAATTTGCTTATTCCTTGCTTAGTAAGAAATCCAATGTATTTAACATGACACTGATCTATATATAAACAAAAGAGGCTGTTTAAAAAGTAAATATACAATAAATGAACCTATTATTGCCCTATTATATAGCCCTATTCACTATTCACATTATATAATATTATAAAATAGACATTAAATAACACAAGTTTTAACTGCCTGTATCCACTTATATGTAGTTTTTGTTTTTAATAAAGTAAATATATTTTCTCTTCCTTGTTATTATCTTTTCTCCAAGTTATTTATTGTAAGAGTATAGTATATAACCTATAGAACACACAAAACATGTGTGAATGAACTGTTTATGTTATCATTAAGGCTTCTGGTGAACAGTAGGCTAACAGTAGTTAAGTTTTTCAGGACTTGAAAATTGCATTTCAATTTTTGGCAATTTGGAACATTTGCACAGCTAACCTCTACATTATTCAAGGTCAACATATATTTTATTTAGAGGTGAAATATGTTTTATAATGAGACATGGATCTTTTAATATTCTAAAGTGGATTTTTAAATCCCAAGCCAATTAAAGTGCTTATAGACAAAAAAATAAAAAATTGGATTCTTGAATTGTTTACATCAATTTTCAATTTACTCTTCTTAATGACTTACTTTACAGCTAATAACAAAGGTGAGATAATATCTACTCAGAGTCACTTACTATGTACTTGCTTAAGGACAAGAACTAGATCTAGATAATTTTATGGTTAACTTAAAGAATTTTCCTTTTCCATAGCTTTGTCATTCCATTGAAATCTCTCATTCATGAAAATGAGCTGCTATTTGGTTCAAGTTTGGTTTAGGCTTTCTGTGAACTGAAGTTCCACAAACTGAAATAAAGATGTATTATAAAATATAAAATATTTTGTTTTATATTAAAGATAAATTACATGTATCCACTAGTTTATAAACATTGAGAGTAAGAATGATTGCATATGGTAATAACAGATTCTTTATTTTTGTAATACTACCAAACATAGTGTTCTTAGCTAAGTATTTGCTTCAAAGTTCTTGAAGATTATTGCAGATGTTTATAACCAACCATATAAAGTTAAGAATTTACTTTAATTATGAAATGTAGAATGTAGGTTGTGTTCTGTATCAACAAATTTTCAGATATAAAAAAAATAAAGTGTACCTGTATTAAAATTAATGTTGCATATATTCTAAGGAAGTTTGGAATAAAGAATTTGAATTTGATTAACTTACCAATTGCTAGAATTATTAAATTAGTAAACACTATAAAAAAAAGTTAGAGACTCCCTATGACTCCTTGCTCAAGCCAGCAACCTTGGACTCAAGCCAGTGACCCTGGATTTTAAGCGAGCAACCATGGGGTCATGCCTATAATCCCATGGTCAAGCTGGCAACCCTGCACTCAAGCTGGTGAGTGCACACTCAAGTCAGATGAGCCTGCACTCAAACCAGGGGGACCTCGGAGTTTGAGCCTGGGTCCTCAGCGTCCTAGGCCTACGCTCTGTACACTGTAACACTTCCTGGTCAGGCTAAGGCCATATAATTTCTTTCTTAAGTCATTATGACCTGCCTGCATTTATCATTATTAAACCTTAGTTTCATTTAAAGAGTAAGTTGACATTTGCAACAACATATGTAGATAGATCTTGAGAATAGCATGCTAAGGAAAATAATTCAGACAAATATTAAAAACAATATGATTTCACTAATATATGCATGTGGAATATAAAAACTGAAATCAACAAGTAAACAAACAAGGAAAACAAACAAATGAAAACTCATACACAGACAACAGTATTTTGGTTACCAGTGGAAATGGAATGGTGTGGGGTACTAAAGGTCAAATATACAGTGACAGAAAGAGATTTGACTTTGGGTGATGGGCACACATTGCAAAATACAGATCATGTATTATAGAATAGTACATTTGAAATCTATATAATATTATTAATCAATGTCACCCCATTAAATTTAATTTAAACAAAGAAGACTAAGTTGAGTGTTATTGTAGTAAATGCATGTTCTTATGTCTATAATGGAGCTTTGAAAATTATCCTGTGATTCTTGCAACTCTGAATCTCTTTTTTAAAATTTTTATGTATTTATTTATTTATCTTAGAGAGAGAGGGAGGGGGAAGGGGAGAGAAAGAGAGAGACAAGCACTGACTTACTATTCCACAAAGTTGTACATTTATTGGTTGCTTTGTGTCTGACCAGGGATCAAACATGCAATCTTGCCATATAGGGACGATTCTTTAACCAACTAAGTTACCTGGTCAAGGTTCTGAGTCTCTTTATAGTCTTTTTTTAAATTTTTTTAATTTTTTGTATTTTTCTGAAGTTGGAAACGGGGAGGCAGTCAGACTCCCGCATGTGCCCTACTGGGATCCACCCGGCATGCCCACCAGGGGGCAATGCTCTGCCCATCTGGGGCATCGCTCTGTTGCATCCAGAGTCATTCTAGCGCCTGAGGCAGAGGCCATGGAGCTATCCCCAGCGCCGGGGCCAATTTTGCTCCAATGGAGCCTTGGCTGCGGGAGGGGAAGAAAGAGACAGATAGGAAGGAGAGGGGGGAGGGGTGGAGAAGCAGATGGGTGCTTCTCCTGTGAGCCCTGGCTGGGAATCGAACCTGGGACTCCCGCACGCCAGGCCAGCTCTCTACCACTGAGCCAACCAGCCAGGGCCTTCTTTATAGTTTTTAATAAAGCTTTCTTGAAATTTTTATTTTTTAATTTATTCATTTTAGAGAGGCGAGAGAGAGACACACACAGAGATGAAGGGGAGGAACAGGAAGCATCAACTCCCACAGGTACACATGTGCCTTAACCAAGCAAGCTCAGGGTTTTGAACCTAGGACCTCAGCATTCCAGGTCGATGCTTTATCCACTGAGCTACCACAGGTCAGGCTTGAAATTTTTGGTATGAATTTTTTTCTGTTACTTTTTTCTTCTTCTGTATTCTATCTTGATTAATAGTTTTACTCTCCTTAGAGTACATATTTTCTTTTTACTCTGACAGTACTACTTTTTTCCTCAAGAAATCTAGATACACACACACACACGCACACACACATACACACACACACACACACCATTCTCCCAACAGATCCCTAAGGTTGTGAGATTGGAAATAACTTTAAATAGAGATGCACTCTTTAGCTAAGTAATTAAAGCTTAATTGTCCTGAGGGAAGTAATTTATTTATGAATCTGATGGTCATATGCTTTCTCACACATATTAATTATGCTAATAAATTCTATTTAATTGTCAGTATTTTATAGCTCATTTTATAAATATATAGGATTTTTTTCCTATTTGCTATATTTTTAAAGCCATAGTAGATAAGATCATTATACTAGACATTACTTAAAATAAATGTAATTGAAATTGTGAGCATACATTTTCTAGGTATTGCTTTCAACTTCTGAAAAAACACTGGACACATTAGATTATAACTGTTATCTCTTGAATTTTTCCCCTTTCAAATTCTGTAATTTATTTTATCAGAAAATCTCAGTCATTAAATTACCTACATATTTTTACAGGTAATAAGACTTCACCTCACTTCTTGTTTTATTCCTAAAAAGTTATCTTCCAGTGTCATTTTATCAGATGATTAAATTGTTAATTAAAATATAGTTTTCTGTGCATTTGATTATTTAACTCACCAGAAGAAGGGCTACTCATTAAGTTTAATATATGACCTTATCATTGCCTACTTTGTCAAAAATTACTACCTTTGTTATGTTTTAAAGGTAAACTATATTTTAAAATATTTTACACATAATACATGTTCAATCATAATTTTATGTGATACTTTAAAAGACTTATGAGGGTGCTCATGATCATTTAATTTGTTTGTAATGATCTATATAAAAATTAATATCCTAATTGTCCTAAACACATATGCACACATACACACACACACACAATACCTTTATAGAATTAAAACTAGGCATGAAAAGTATGTAGAAATTTGGTGTTGATTGTTAGAGATTTCACTGAGAATTCCAATTGCAAGACTATCTGTAAAATTGTTTCATAGATCCTTTTTGATGGGTGGATACTATTAAGTTAATATTAGTCATTGTTAAAAAATAAACTAATATGAGTTATAAATGTTGATTTGTGGAAATGTAAGTAGAAAATTTAGGTTTATTATTGTAGCTCCAAAATAGCATCTGGGTATTATAACATTGTATAGATCAGGGGTCCCCAAACTATGGCCCATGGGCCACATGCGGCCCCCTGAGGCCATTTATCCAGCCCCCATCGCACTTCTGGAAGGGGCACCTGTTTCATTGGTGGTCAGTGAGAGGAGCATAGTTCCCATTGAAATACTGGTCAGTTTGTTGATTTAAATTTACTTGTTCTTTACTTTAAATATTGTATTTGTTCCCGTTTTGTTTTTTTACTTAAAAATAAGATATGTGCAGTGTGCATAGGGATTTGTTCATAGTTTTTTTTATACTCCGGCCCTCCAACGGTCTGAGGGACAGAGAACTGGCCCCCTATGTAAAAAGTTTGGGGACCCCTGGTATAGATCATTATATAAACCCTGCTCTGTAGGACTATTTATTTAAATTTAATGAATTGGGTTAAAGTATCAATATATAAGCAATAATACAGTATTTCTGAAGCAATTAAAAATGAAAAAAGACAAGTACCATATGATTTCACTCATATGTGGAATCTAATGAATAAAATGAACTAACAAGCAATATCAAAACCGACTCATACACAGAGAATAGGCCCACAGTTGTTGGAGGGGAAGGTTGGGTGAGGAAAGTGAGGGGATAAAGCAAAAACAGGACAAAACAACACAAAAACTGAAGGACGTGGACAATAGTGTGGTGATTGCCCAGGTGATGGGAGGTAGAGGAGGGTTTAGAAGAGATAAATGGTGATGGACAAAGACTTGACTTGGAGGGGGTGAACACACAGTATGGTCTACAGGGATGTATTATATAATTGGGCACTTGAAACCTTTGTAATTATGTTAATCAGTGTCACCCCAATAAAATTCAATAAAAAAAGAAAAAAAATGAAATATATTAATTTGTATTCATAATTTCAAATAATAAAGAATGGAGTAAATACCACAACCCCAATCATTGTTACCACCATTATCTCAGAGTTGACAGGTTTATAGGGGCAGGGATTTCAGAATTTGAAAGAATAAAGTAATTATTTTTTTATAGTGTAATTTGGGTAACTGGACAATCAGGCATAACATAATGGCAGTATAATCATTATCAATCTCTTAATAAGAGTAAAATTGAAACAACATTCATAATGTCCTATGCATGTCCTGATCTACTCCCATATGATTTAATTTAAAATAACTGAAAAGAAATGCCTTATAATTCAGGGGTTGCTATCTTTGACAATAGATCATATCAAGAGCAAGCAAAATAGAGAAAAAAATATATAATATAATTAAATTAAGACAAAATTAAAATACTTAACTATGAAAATAAAGGCAATGCTATGCAATTTATGTAATGAAAGTTATTAATATATATTAGCTAGCATATTAACATCTATTATAGCACTGTGGGATAGGCAGTGAGCACTATTTCAGAGAAGAAGAAAGGGACAGGCCCTGGCCAGTTGGCTCAGCGGTAGAGCGTCGGTCTGGTGCGCGGGGGACCTGGGTT
This sequence comes from Saccopteryx bilineata, assembly GCF_036850765.1. Taxonomy (NCBI): domain Eukaryota; kingdom Metazoa; phylum Chordata; class Mammalia; order Chiroptera; family Emballonuridae; genus Saccopteryx; species Saccopteryx bilineata. The sequence goes on along the minus strand of NC_089490.1, from coordinate 280,646,556 downwards.
CGATCCCCGCCAGGGCACATAGGAGAAGCGCCCATTTGCTTCTCCACCCTCCCCCTCCTTCCTCTCTGTCTCTCTCTTCCCCTCCTGCAGCCAAGGCTCCATCAAAGCAAAGATGGCCCAGGCGCTGGGGATGGATCCTTGGTCTCTGCCCCAGGCACTAGAGTGGCTCTGGTCGCTGCAGAGCGATGCCCCAGAGGGGAAAAGCATCGCCCCCTGGTGGGCAGAGCTTTGCCCCTGGTGGGCGTGCCGGGTGGATCCCCGTTGGGCGCATGCGGGAGTCTGTCTGACTGTCTCTCCCCGTTTCCAGCTTCAGAAAGATAAAAAAAAAAAGAAAGAAATGGACAGTGACAGTCAGGAATTGAAACCAGAGATTAGCAACAACAGTGAAACAAAATTGGTGAATTTGGCCACCAATGTGTACTAAGCTATCTGCAAAAAAACTATCTTTAATGCCTTATGTGACAGTAAACTTATAGTTATTAAGTAAAAACATGCATAGTTTCCCAAACCTTTCAAATTAGAAGCTTCTCTTTTAGTTAACCATTCTCTTTATCTTTTTTATATGATTTAACAAGCCACATCTCAATGACTAAAAATACATTGAAAATTTTAGCAATATTGAGAACTAGTTCTCTTGATTTAGATAATTATCTATTGTGCTATCTAATACATAATTGAAACCTCCACCCAGTCTTTAAAACTTTCAGAGTATCCCAGTAATAAATATTCATTTGAAATAAAACCCTTTTACATGGAAATTTTCTTTTATGTATTAAGACACAAGTGTCTATGTGGATTAAGAAATTTCAATAGTCTATTTTAAATTCATAATTAAACAAAGACATTCAAATATAGACTAAAAAGCAGAAATTTAAATATAATATATATACTTAAGTATTGTAGAAGTATCATCTACCTGTTAAATATTTTTGTATAACTATTCAAATACAAGAAAGATATTATGAGTTGACATTATTAAAAGTGTTATCGTGTCCTTTATATTCATCTTTAATATAATAGATATATGAATAATTGAAATATTATCTACTGTTTAAAGGAATGGTGAAGCATTATGGTCTCTCAAGAGCAAGTTAAAATAGGTTTGAAGAGAAGCTATCATTAATATTTAAGAAGTCCCTCTTCTATATTATGACAAAACACAGGCCAAAAAAATGAAAGTAGCATGCGTGTATTTTTTATTTCCAGTCTAAAGGGTGACCCTGTAGATCTTGAAGACATGTTACTGCACTTCAACTACTTACTCATTATTTTCTTTCTTAATAGTTGTAGCTGAAATCACTTGATAAAAGCATAAGTTTTATATGAGCTTCAGTTTTAAATAATTAACACTCAGCTGAGGCTTTTGGATATAAAGAACAAAAATTCAACATTCAGTAAAAATAAAATTTGTACAATTAATAATAGGTTAGTTTAAAGCATGAAAAATATTCAACTTTGAGGAGGCATTTATGCACATTTAAGTGTCAGGTGAGATGCTGGACCACCACTGGGAATCTTTGTTTAGTCTTTGCTCATTTTTTGTATGCTAGTTACCCAGCATACACATTCTTTTCCATATACAAAATTCAGATAAAAGCTCCTGCTTAGCATAGTTCAGACATCTTATATGAATTTTATGTGTTGTGGCTTACATGCTATAGATATACAATTGAAACTAAATCGAATAAGAGATGAATGACAAAAAAAATCACACATGTTAAATCCACGTGGTTAAGGTCCAGAGGCTCAAATGAAGAAATGACGATAGCAACACTGCATTATGTTTTTAGTACCAAAGACAATTATATATTTCATTTTAAACAAATTCAACTCAGAATTTGAGATGAGCAAAAAATACATCCAAGAAACAAAGTTTACAATAAATAGTCACCTTTTATGGTAGATTATAGTGCTAATTAGCATTATGTCAGAGGTCAAGCCTTTAATTCTCAGAATTAACAATTGCCCATGTGGATGAAACTGCATAATGATATGGTAAGCTTAATTGAAAATAAGCACTGTCATTACTCTAGAAAAAATTTTATTAAAAAAAGTTTCACATGACTTTTTTTTGGTCAGTTTTCTTTAGTGTGTGTGTGTGTGTGTGTGTGTGTGTGTGTGTGTGTGTGTGTGACAGAGGCAGACAGAGAAAAATGAGACAAGAACAGATAGGGACAGAAAGACAGGAAGGGAGAGAGATGAAAAACATCAATTCTTTGTTGTGGCTCCTTAGTTGTTCATTAATTGTTTTCTCATATATGCCTTGACCAGGGGGCTACAGCAAAGTGAGCGACCCCTTGCTCAAGCCAGTGACTTTGGGCTCAAGCCAGTGACTTTGGGCTCATGTCTATGACCCCAGGCTCAAGCCAGTGACCCTGCACTCAAGTTGGTGAGCCTGCATTCAAACTGGATGACCCACACTCAAGCCAGTGACCTCGGGGTTTCGAAGCTGTTTCCTCTGTGTCCCAATTCAACACTCTATCCATTGCACCACTGCCTGGTCAGGTTGTCAATTTTCTTAATCTTGGAAGTACTTTATATGGAAATTTAAATTTAAGTGACTATTAAATAATTTGGAAATTTAGAATCATATATTGGAATATTACAGCCAAAGTAACCAAACAAGAAAAGAAAATATATATTTTTGAAAAATCAGATATTTAAATAACTCTTTGAATCACTTTCTCAATGGTCTTAATATTATCTAATTTATACTTATATAAGGTCTACCGGAAAGTTCTGTCTGTTTTTGGAATAAAAAAAAAAACAAATTTTTCTTACTGTCAATAAACTTTATTAAATAATATAATTGCCATTATTATTAATGATTTCTTGCCAGCATGAGGGCAATATATATATCCCATTTTTGAAAAATGTTTTATCTTTTGATGTAAAAAATTGAATCAGTGCTTGTTTGATATCTTCTTCATTTTTGAATTTTTTGCCCTTCAAAAAATTTTGTAAGGACAAAAACAAATGATAGTCGGAGGGTGCTAAGTCCGGGGAATATGGTGGATGTGACAGACATGCTTCTGTAGCATTTCTTCCTTGTTGAAATTTGTAAAAATTATAGTGGTGTAAATGAACTTTATCAGTAGCCATGGGTACACTATCGTTTCACACATAAGACTAATGTGAATCAACTTTGTTTTAGTTAATTTGCTACATCAGTATGTATACATTAAGTGATAAAAATAGAGAGGCACACATGTGCCAAATAAACATGTGCTTACATGTTGAAACTTATTGTGATAGAAACGGACAGAACTTTCCGGTAGACCTTATATATTTAAATGAACAGGTTTTTTTTTATTTTTCTAAATCAATATATAAAATAATATAAGTATGAAATATTAAGTGGCAGCTTATCTTTTCCTGTATTGTATTCTTTAAATATTTACAACAGCTTTTCTTTTTCTTATTCAAAACAAATACAGTTATAGAACATAAGGACTATGTATGAGTATAAAATCTCTAGGGTAAAAGCTTTGTTTGACCACAAAAACTTGTTTATAAAAAGCTCCTGCCTGTAGAGACTTGAGATTCCTAAAGCTGTTATAAAAGACAAAATCATATTTAAAATGTGATTAGAGCCTAACCAGTTTGTGGTGCAGTGGATAGAGTGTCAGACTTGGACGTGGAGAACCTAGTTTCAAAACCCCAATGTCCTCGGCTTGAGCACAGGCTCACCAACTTGAGTGTGGGGTCTCTGGCTTGAGTTTGGAATTATAGACATGACCCCATGGTCGCTGTCTTGAGCCCAAAGGTCACAGGGTTGAAGCCCAAGGTCACAGGCTTGAGCTCAACATTGCTGGCTTGGGCAAGGGGTCACTCGCTCTGCTGTAGCAAATTCCCACCCATCAAGGCATATATGAGGAAGCAATCAACTAAGGTGCCACAACGAATAATTGATGCTCATCTTTCTCCCTTCCTGTCTGTCCCTATCTGTCCTTCTCTTTGTCTCTGTCAAATAAATAAATAAATTAAATAAATAAATAAATAAGATTACATAATTATAGTTGTGAGTTAAGGAGGTTGTTTTGAGAGGTTACATATAAATAATATTAAAAGGGAACTACAATACATTATAGGGTGAAATAGTGGATGAAAAGGAAAAGCATTTATAGGTTTCATGAATATAGTATTATCTCTTACAGTTTCCCACCCATTCTAATATGTGGAAATAACAAAACTGTCCACCTAGGAAATCTAAATATTTTTATGTCAAAGTGAAAAGAGTTAAAATAATCCATTATTAAACTTTGCAGTGAGTGCCCAGTTCCTTAATTATTAAGTCCCTGTGGGTAGAGAGAGAAGAATAAAAAGAAGGGCAAACTGAGTGTTAGGGACTCTTCACTTAAACCCTCTTCCACTAACTATTATTATATGTAAATAACTTATAAACTTATTGTCTAAGTCAAACTAGAATATAGGCAATAATAACTCATAAATCATAAGGTGTAGAGAGGGAAAATATATATAAATAAGATAGTTATACAGGTTTTGAGGGAAACAAATAAGATGCTAACCTAAAAATGAATAAAGGGAAGGTGTTTTATAAAGCACATTTAAGTTAATGTTTAATAATAAGAAGTAGCCTTACAAAGAGATGAAACCCTGAATGATAAAAACTTAATCATGTTCAGAGAACATAAAGGAGGCCACTGTGTCTACAACATTATTTATGACGTAAGTGGATAAAGAACAGTGAGTTCAAATTCTGATCAATATCAGTAGATATCTTGAATTAGGAAATACAGAATTACAGAGAGTTGAAGTTTATCTTGGACGTATATGAGAAATTTTGGACAGAGTAGTGAATCAGCATAGGGCTAAGTCTGAAAAGTATCTAAAATTAGAAAGCAAATATAGAAGCACAGAAAGCTGACAAGGAGAGCCTTGTAAACAGAAGGAAAGTATGATCTCACGGAAGCCTAGAAGCATGTGGACAATGCGTGATGACATCTGCCAAATGCTGCTAATGAGGAATTGAGAAAAATGAGGAGGAATACATGTTCATCAGAAACTTGAAGAGGATAATTTATTTTTATTTTTTTATTTATTATTTTTTTTAGTGAGAGAAACAGAGACAGGAAGGCAGATGAGAAGGATAAATTTTTTGTTGTGGCACCTTAATTGTTCATTGATTGCTTTTTCATATGTGCCTTGATTGGGGGCTACAGCTGAGCCACTGACCCCTTGCTCAAGCCAGTGACCTTTGGTCTCAAGTCAGCGACCACAGGCTCATGTCTATAATGCTATGCTCAAGCCAGGGACCCCATGCTCAAAGCTGGTGAGCCTGCACTCATGCTGGATGAGCCTGTGCTCAAGCCAGTGACTTGGGGTTTCAAACTTGGGTCTTCAGCATCCCAGGCCGATGCTCTATCCACTGTGCCACTGCCTGTTCAGATGATGATAGGACAATTTTGATTGAGTGATTAGGACATAATAAGGTCAATTGCAATGAAGAAACAGAGAAAAGGATGCAATGAAATGCAGAAAAGATTATCATGGAATTATTTTTGAAGTTAGTCTGTAAAAGAGTGTAAAAACTAAAAATGAGTCATAGAAATAATTTAAAAAGCTAAGTGTCATTAGATATTAATATAATTTTGTGGAGTATAAAACAAGGGTATCTCAGATTTGCAACATTCACAGGCACTCTGTAATTAAACTTATTTTCCTATTTTCAGTCCATGAAGGTGTGTCTATTAAATTGCCTACTTATATCACATTTCTTAATGCGTTAATCCCCAAAGAATGACTTTATTTAGCATATAAAATAAAATTTTAATCATATATGTCATGAAAACAATTTGAAATGTCTATGAAAATTCTTAATCTTATAAGTAGGATTGTTTTACGTAAAACTATGTTGAAGTTTTATGTTGTTTTATGAAGTTTTATGTTGAAGGTCAGATTTCTCTTTAGTGGTTTATTCAGTATTCCTTTTCTTTAAATCCATTTTGTTTCTTTTAATTGCTTCTCACTCCTCAGATCTTCTCTTTTACTGCATAATAAATGTAATAACTGGCAAAAGAGATGTTCTATGAAAATTTCATCATTAAAACTTCTTTCTTTAGAGCAGAGCTTGAGGTCAGGACATAAGTGGAGGTATTTAATGGGGGGAACAACTGAAGAACGGAGGAGTCAGAGACAGAGACACAGAAGGTAAAAAAAGTCAAATATGGAAGTGCTGATCCATATCAAAATTATAGGCAATGGGACATTATTCAGCTGACACCTTCCAAGCAGACCACAAAATTTAGAATTTTTCTCACAAACTACAGGGAAACTGGAGCCATTATCCATATGGCTAAAGAATGACCCTGGGTGTCTCAGATTCCTGTATCTCTGGGTCATACTTGCATGTATTGGGAAAGACTTAGGAAAAGGCACTGGTGTAGAAAGTCTTATAATTTATAGCTAAAACATGAGGTGACATGCCATAACCACAGGCTGGTCTTGTACAAAATTGTTCACTACGGCAAAGGCTAAAACCAGACGTGTTCTGAGAAGATGGGACCTACAGCATTGATCTCAGCTGCATCAGCCACCCCCTACCAGAAAAGCAATGATATTATTATGCATTTATTTATTACAATATATTTATATATGTATTAATTATCCTCTTTTATGCCCCAATGTCAACTAAATGTTTTCAACTCTAACTACCTTATGACTTTTCCCCTTTCCCTCTACCCAATATATGAGATTTATCTACTCTAGAAAAGATGGGTCTGTAGATACAAAATGTATATTAGCATTAATATAAGACAGATTGGATTTTCTTAATGTTATTATTTTTGTTAGTTTTTTTTTTTTTTCCTCTGGAAGAAGGAGTGGATGTAGAACCAAATGGACCAAAGAGAAATGAGTGAATATACCTTAATCTATGAGAGAAAATAAAAAGCCTTCCATCAAGGATACAGGGGCCATCTGTCACTCCTAGAATATCTGGTTTTGTAAGATGCTGGTTATTTCAGAAGTTTGACCAAAATCCTAACACCCTTATCTCCTATAAAGACAATTCTTTATAGAGTAACTTATTTTCTAATAGATTTGTATACACTATGTCTCCCAGCAAAAAAGATGAGGGTAGGTTTTGCTCCATAACAAGTTGATGCCAAAAATAAAAAAGCATAGTTGGGGCTACAAGTAATAGTTAGGAACACTAGACTCCATATTTATTACAGTTTGTAAAGATATCATGAGTGTTTTACCTTGGGCTTCTTCAAAACCAGATCCTGCAGGCCCTGGCCGGTTGGCTCAGTGGTAGAGCATCGGCCTGGCGTGCAGAAGTCCCGGGTTTGACTCCCGGCCAGAGCACACAGGAGAAGCATCCATCTGCTTCTCCACCCCTCCCCCTCTCCTTCCTCTCTGTCTCTCTCTTCCCCTCCCGCAGCCGAGGCTCCATTGGAGCAAAGATGGCCTGGACACTGAGGATGGCTCCTTGGCCTCTGCCCCAGGCGCTAGAGTGGCTCTGGTCGCAACGGAGCAACGCCTCGGAGGGACAGAGCGTCGCCCCCTGGTGGGCGGAGTGTCGCCCCTGGTGGGCGTGCCGGGTGGATCCCGGTTGGGCACATGCGGGAGTCTGTCTGACTATCTCTCCCTGTTTCCAGCTTCAGAAAAATATTAAAAAACCCCCACAACAACAACAAAAAAAACCCAGATCCTGCAGCATATTATGATGTTCTGCTGTATTTTATGGAATATAACCCAGAACAAGAAAAGACAGGGAAAGAGGGAGTGAGATAAAGGACAGAAAACCAATGCAAATGGTCATTAATTAGTGTCAATCACTTTTGATTTCTAAATCTTTCAGGACCCACTTCTAAGAAGCTAGGTAAATGACCATCAGTACAGCTGTTTAGGATGTGGAAATAAAAAATTCTTTATCTCATTCATCAAGATTTTGTCTCATAAGCCATTAAGTTACCCCAAATTCATCACTGTATGTAGAATTCGCTCAGTCCTTGCCTTCTCCAGACTCAGTGCAGAACATAAAGTCTGTGTGCTCTGAGGATGAGTGGGAATACAATTTGCATTATGATGCTTGAATCTCTATAATCAACAAAGTGTTTCCCTATGTGCAACCAGCCATTCTAACTGAAAGTAAATGCAAAACCTTGCTTCCTGAGCTGCTCTCTCCCCGCAGGCTCCCTGTTCTCTCACCATTCTCTCCACTCCATTCTCAGCTGTAGTAAGCATGATGAGGAGAGGTGGAATCTACTTGTTTCATCACAAGGGGTTTGAGAGGTCATACACACATATCAGCTCAAATAACACATTATTTGGGTCTCCATCGATGGCCTAATTTAAAGTTACAACCTTCATTTCATTCATCAATTCCTTTGCTTCTTCTTTCCTTTGTTTCTGTGATAACATTGACTATCTTCTACCACATATTATATATTTACCTAATTTTTAAAAATTTATATCTATTCTTCAGGGATAAACTCTGTTAGAAAGAATTTTTTTTTCTTTTCTGCAGGATTGTTAGCATCTAGAGAAGTGCCTGAAACATTGTAGGCATTCACCAAATAAATTTTTAATAATTTATGAATGTTTGAATGAATAGATGTTCTTAACTATTTTCTTTTCTAAATTAACAAGGTAAAATATCTAGAAACATTTTTGAATCAATTTATGAGGCTTACATTATTATTCATATTTAGCACCTTTTAAAATTACACCGTTTGCATTCCATGTTATATAATATTTGCATTTACCACAGTTCTTTGGCAATAATGCTGATGAAATGGACATTTTTTTTTACCAGTGTGTGTGTGTGTGTGTGTGTGTGTGTGTGTATTTCATTCTAGAGGGGCTGAGAGAAGGAGAGAGAAAGAAAGACAGAAAGAGAGAGAGACAGAGAGAAAAAGTGGAGGGGGGAGGAGCAGGAAGCATCAATTCCCATATATACCTTAACTAGGCAAGCCAGAGGTTTCTAACCGGTGACCCAGTGTTCCAGGTAGAAACTTTATCCACTGCACCACCACAGGTCAGACTTCACCAGTACTGCATATATTTTTAAGAGTGAATGTTTTACTTCCCAAAGCCTTGGGTTTATCAAACGTATCCTTATTTTGTGTTATACAGTAAATGACATGCTGTTCATAGAATTGTTGAATTAAATTAATTTCTTTTTCATACATTGTAGAGATTTCTCTGTTGTCATCTGAAGTTGCTGAGAAATCTAAAACCATTCTTTTATGTTTCCCTTTTAGTGATCTCCTGTTTATTTTCCCTGGATGTCTGTAGGTTTTCTTCTTTAAACTTGAAAATCAATTAGTTTACCAGAAAATGCCTCAGTCTTTTTGATCTTCGTTAACATTTTTGGAGTTACTGAAATACAGTGTTTTGAAGTGTCTAGTCCGTGCTTTTTTATTCGTTATAGGATAGGAAATGATCTACTAATTACTAATATTTTCTGTATCACATTTTCTGAATACTTTCTGCATTATTTATTGCAGTCTATACATCAATTTTCAAAAACATAAATTATGTGCATTTTTTAATTTACAGTACCTATATCCAGAAAAATAATCTTGAAACCATTATTTATATACTTGCTTTCTCTCACTACTCTGTTATTCTCACATGTGTCCCAATTGTTGCTCCTATTGCTATTTTATCTAAAGAATCTTTTTTGCAAGACTATGTTTTTCCCTAAAGTAATATTAAATTATTCGATTTTATTGTGGTCTCCTTGCTTTCCTTTTTTGTATTCTACCAAGTATGTCTTCAATTTATGTCAAGTATTACTTTAATTTAAATTGTTCATCTTTTGTTTAATACCTTTTATGCTTCATACTTTGTATTATAAAATGTCTTCTCTCTTGTAAAGTTAATTTTTCAAAATATCTTTACCATAAGCTTTTTCTATAAAAGGAACATTTTCCCAATCTGTTATTCTATAATCAGTGTTATGTGATTAGTTATATTTGAGTCAGCTTATTACACCTAGGCCCTGAAAATCCTCTCTTCCCTTATCACAGCTAAAAAATTCTTTACTAACTTATAAAAATTATTGTGAAGTTCTTATTTGATTTTTGGGTTTTCAGTTGACTTATAGTGACCAAGATAGGCTGAGGCTATTTAAAGAAATTCAGAAGAAAACCAATAAGTTATTTTTCTACAAAAAACTTTACCTCAATTCCCAAACTAAATTAATGCATCTATTCCACCATCTCTAATAAGAAATAAATGCTTTTCTTTTTAATGTTTGCTGGTTGAAGTGCCTTTCTTATTATGCTAATATCCATGTAGAAAGAGACAACTAGCATAAATTTCCAATCAGTGTATCTAGCACCTGGTACAATGCATAACACTTATTCTTTATTTTCAATGGGTGAAAAAATAATTGTTATGAAAAAAGATAGCAATTATTTGTATAGTACTTACTTTGTTGACAGAAATTGTTATAAGTGCTTTACATTTTTTAACTCATTTAATCCTTACAACAACCCAGGGCAGTGGGCACTATCACTGCATCCACTTTACAACTAAGGATGCTGAAGCACATGTGGCTGTAGTGTAGGCTTGAATCTCATAGCTAGTAAGTGGCAGATCAAGGTGTCAAACCTAGACTCCAGTACTGAATCCAAGACCTGATTGTGTAGCTAGTTAGTAAAATATCTTTACAGCTCAGCGGTAGAGCGTTGGCCTGGCTTGTGGAAGTCCTGGGTTTGATTTCCGGCCAGGGCATATAAGAGAAGTGCCCATCTTCTTCTCCATCCTTCCTGCTCTCCTTTCTCTCTATCTCTCTCTTCCCCTCCCACAGCCAAGGCTCCATTGGAGCAAAGTTGGCCCAGGTGCTGAGGATGGCTCTGTGGCCTCCGCCTCAGGCAGGTACTTGAATGGCTCCAGTCACAATGGAGCAACACCTCACATGGGCAAAGCATTGCCCCATAGTGGGCATGCCAGATGGATCCTGGTAGGGCACATGCGGGAGTCTGTCTCTCTGCCTCCCTGCTTCTCACTTCAGAAAAATACAAACAAACAAACAAACAACAAAAACAGAAAAAGAGAAAGTTAAAATAAAAGAAATCTGAAGGGGCACCTGGATTTTCTCAACAAAGCACCAGATTCCCTGAGGAAACTTTGGCAAAGCACCAGGTCAGACCTGTGGAACAAGGAGTAATAAAATATTTATTTCTTTTTGTTCTTTTTCTTTAGTAAAAGAAATTCTATTTCTTGTTCCCTAAAGAATTCTCTCTTACCATGTCAGGAACTAAGTTTATTTCAGATTCACATTGCAGTTTAGAAAAATCAGTAAGAGTTTAGATGTTTTAAGAGATAGAAGAGAAGAAAGCCAAAAAGAGTTAACTAGGAATATTTAATACAAATCAAGGTCAACAACAACAAAAAAGGACATTGATAATATGTACTCTTGAAATGGTGATGAAAATGGCTCTTTACCTTTTTGGTCCTTCTCCACAAAAACATATAAGCCTAACATATTATTATGAGAAAACTTATCAGACATATTCCAATTTAGGAATATATAAATATATCCAACCTGTATCCTTCAAAAACAGAAAAAAAATTGAGAAACTGACAAAACAAAGTAGAGTCTAAGAAAAATGATGACTAACTGTGGTGTGATATCTTGATGTAAACAAACAATAGACATTAGGAAATTATTGATGAAATCTAAATAAAACATAAAATTTTAGTAATAATAATATGTCAGTATTGGCTTATTAATTATAATAAATGTACTATACAGAGGAGTGAATAATAGGAGAAAATAGCTGTAAGGAAAACTTTTATAAAGTACATTTTACTTTTAGGAAAGTAATAGACAAAATATCTTCAAATTATTTTGAACATTACATTTCATTTGAAATCAAATGACTGACCTGTGGTGGCGCAGTGGATAAAGCGTTGACCTGGAAATGCTGAGGTCGCCGGTTCGAAACCCTGGGCTTGCCTGGTCAAGGCACATATGGGAGTTGATGCTTCCAGCTCCTCCGCCCTTCTCTCTCTCCTCTCTCTTCCTCTCTGTCTGTCTCTCTCTCTCTCCTCTCTAAAAATGAATAAATAAAATAAAAATAAAAATAAATTAAAAAAAAAAAAAAAGAAATTTAAATTCTTGCCTGACCTGCGGTGGCTCAGTGGGTAAAGCGTCAACCTGGAAATGCTGAGGTCACCGGTTCGTAAACCCTGGGCTTGCCTAGTCAAGGCACATATGGGAGTTGATGCTTCCAGCTCCTCCCCCTTCTCTCTCTGTCTCTCCTCTCTCACTTTCTCTCTCTCTGTCTCTCCCTCTCCTCTCTAAAATGAATAAATTAAGAAAAAAAATTAAAAAGCATTTAAAAAAAAAAAAAGAAATCAAATGAACACTCACATAGGAGTATATATTATGACTAAAGGAATTTACCTAGCAAGAAATCTTTGGAAGTATTATTCCAAAAAATATGTTGCAACAAAACAAAAACAAATCATCAGAATGTGATAAAAGCTGAACAGTTATTGATAAAACATATAATTTTATTTAAGTAATTGTAAAAATTAATAAAAATATAGTACAAAATATTTATTCTCAAAATAGAGTCAGAGGCAAATATAAAAATCATAGTTTGGCACGCTGTCCCCACAGTACTCTACAGAAAATTTTCCAACTTCTTCCCATGATTACAATCTATTCTCATTAGAATGAATAAGAATCATCTCCCAAGTATATTAAATAATTCTTACTGCCATTTTTTTCCCTTGGCTCTAACTTCCTTTAAATCTTAAAAATAATTTGGTACTTCACTGTAAGTCTGTCTTCCTCTTTATTAATTTTAGCATCAGATACATAATTTACCTCCTAGATTCTTTTTAATTTCAAAGAAGGCTTTTATTATTTTCCTCTTATATCTCTTTATTAAATCTTATTACAGTGATATAAATATCAGTTTTAGCTGCTCAACATCTACTAGAATTAGCTGCCTAGGAGATGTTTTTATTTTCTCTTAATCTTCATATTTCTCAAAGCATTTACTGCACTGGTCTGCATATGTTTCATAAATGAGTGTAGATTAACATGAACACAGTAAAATATTTTACGAATGAGTAAAAGTACCTAAAGTTTATACCTTACCTCCAATAAAGATTACTTTGAAGTGCTGTGTATCATCACAAAGGTGATTCAGACTTATCTAATGAATAAACTAGCTCAATGTATTCATCATATACAATATAGTAAAGTTTTATTACATTTGAAAGACCCATGGCAGAGTCAAACATCACTTCCATGTTTTTACCACATCAGGAAAGTCCACTGTATGAACTATCCCTACTTCCTCCCCTCCTAATAACTTCTCTGAAAATATTAGTTACATTTTTAGTCCCTGTAGCTCACTGAATTTGCTGTCAAGGTAGAAAATGACCTCTCTTGACAAATCCAGTGTTCACTTCTCTTCTTTCTTTTACCTGAACACTCAGCAGATAATTCAGTCCATTAAACTAATTCTTCTCCTTGAAACCCCCTTTTACTTTAGAATTCTATAGAAACATAGTTCTGGATCACCTCCTCTTTCTCTGGATATTTTTCTCAAATTTCTGATGGGCTCTATTTTATTTTCACAGCCCTAAATATTACAGTTTTCCAGGACTTGAGTCTGACTTCTCTTCTCTGTCTTTGTGTGATCTTTGTGAGCTCCTTTGGTTATAGGACTTTAATATTACATATTCATTAAAGACCAGGCTGCCAATCACTGTTTTGAACTCTCTTCTTTTTTTTTTAAATAATTTTATTTTTTTAATGGGGCGACATCAATAAATCAGGATACATATATTCAATGATAACAAGTCCAGGTTATCTTGTCGATCAATTATGTTGCATACCCATCACCCAACGTCAGATTGTCCTCTGTCACCTTCTATCTAGTTTTCTTTGTGCCCCTCCCCCTCTCCCTTTCCCTCTCCCTTTCCCCCTCCCCCCGTAACCACCACACTCTTATCAATGTCTCTTAGTTTCACTTTTATGTCCCACCTACGTATGGAATAATGCAGTTCCTGGTTTTTTCTGATTTACTTATTTTGCTTCGTATCATGTTATCAAGATCCCACCATTTTGCTGTAAATGATCCGATGTCATCATTTCTTATGGCTGAGTAGTATTCCATAGTGTATATGTGCCACATCTTCTTTATCCAGTCATCTATTGACGGGCTTTTTGGTTGTTTCCATGTCCTGGCCATTGTGAACAATGCTGCAATGAACATGGGGCTGCATGTGTCTTTTCGTATCAATGTTGAACTCTCTTTTGAAGTCTAGGCACAGGCATATGTGTCAGCATCCCTATATAACATCTCCACATATATATCTGATCCTTACTCCAAATAAGGTGAAACAACTGGTTGACTTTCCTAACTCTCACAGAAAATAGCTTAACTCACAGAGATAGAGAAGATGTGGATGGAATTAAACATGTTTGGAAGTTGAGCTGATTGGATGCCCTGATGGATGTCATATTCTGTAGGTGCCATATTAACTCTCATGGTTGTCTTCCAAATTATTTCTCTTTCTCGATACATTTCCATAGCATGTAAACTGTAATATAATTGATGATATTGCTTTATTCAAGAACAGCTCTCATTGAAATCTTTTATTTCTTGCTATTGTGTGTAAGAATTTGATCACACCCCAGTCTCTTTTTTTTTTTTTCAACTAATCAATATTTTTTCCCCTACTACAATTTTAATTTACTGGCAACTTTAAAATTTTTTTTTTTATTTACTTGTATGAGTTTTTTTAATATTTTAATATAGAGGGTAGAGCAAAAGTAGGTTTATAGTTGCTTGTATAAAAATAATATAATAATTAATAAATAATAATATAAGAATAAATTTTGTTTCATATACTCACAACTGTAAATTTATATTTGCCACATCCTTTATGTATACCAACAGGCAAAAGACAATAACAAATAAAACTGCTACTAAAACCAATACAGTTTTGATCTTTCTTTGGTTTTCTCTCAAATATAAATAGAACTAGGTGTTTGGTGTGTGTGTGTGTGTGTGTGTGTGTGTGTGTGTGTGTGTGTATGCAGATGTGCTTTCATATGTGTTCATATTTTATTCTCTGAAATACTTTCTTTGTGTTTCTCTGTTAGATTTAAATGTGTGTCTTAAAAAATAGCTGCATCCTCTTCAATATCATTTGAATATTAAGCAATATAATCTGTTTGGCCAAATGTAGATATTATTGCTACTCCTGCTATATCTTGTTGGATTCTAAGGCATTTTGTTTGATTGTTTGTTTGTTTACAATATATTTGCTCAATAGAACTTTCTTCAATGATGAAAGTATACTACACTACGCTGTCTATGACAATTGGCACTAACCACAGGTGAATATGGAGTACATTCATTTAAATATTTAAGCCACATGAGGTTTATTACTTCTTTACTATACACTGAAATTTTAAAATGCTCTCAGTAGTGTTGGAAACACCCTCAGTAAATGGTGAAATTATTCAGTTGTTGGACTAGATTATATTTTAGAGCCTGAGACTAACCAAACTAATGACTATGTGGCATTGATAACAAATTTTATGACACAAGTCTCCAGGCTACTCTACACTGTTATTATATCCACAGCAATAATTATAGTTGTTTACAATGGTGGACACTCAAACTTTATTTAAATAAATAAATAAGTGCAACGACAACAGTGGCCCTTTCTCAATTGTTTCAGAACTCATTAACACTTTTGAACTCAAGTCTTTTGCAAATCAGAGGTAATATGCATATCACAGCACCAGAAACATATCAAGTTAATTCAAATATCTCATTCCTCATGTTCCTCCTCATGCATTATTAAAATGTTCCCTAATTTTTAAAAGTTTTACAATTCTTAGAATCTTACTTTTGTACTTTTATGAGGAAAACATTTTACACATCCTAGAAATGTCAACATTTCATTGAAGCATAAATAGAGAAATGCTTCCTGGTATCGCATTATTTTAATTCAACATTTTGCTATTTTATGAGTTACCTTTAGTAAATTAGGAAAAACAAAGAAGGACCTCTGCAAGACACATAATCATTTTGTATCTTGGAAATGGGAAGTGGAAATTTCACATTACATATCAATCCCCAAGATTTGTTGGGAATATTTTAACTGTTATTATTACATGGTTTTATTTTTTAAAAGAATACTGAGGTGAAAATATGTCCTTATTACTGAGCAAAGAGAGCTTTACTTGATCATTTCATGAAAAGTACTTTTGATTTTAACTGAAACTGAGTGATCAGGATATTATTTTTAGGATCTTCCTTGAAAATGGAAAAGTCTAAAAATCTCTCAAAAGAAGTTTCTCTTTATTCTTAAGCTTATCATTTTCAATCTTAGATGTATGAGTTGCCTACTATGACTTTTAAATCATTTTGAAAAGCTCAAGCAAGTACGTGAAGAAAAAATTAGAAATCATCATCAATCTCACGCATTTATTCAGCACTCTCTGAGTACTTGCTTCATGTATAATATCAAATGGGCTACATCTGTGGAAGACTACATAATACTACTTTAAAAACACTTTGGGGATTTTTTTCCCCAAGAATATTTCTTTCACTCATTTTGTTGCATTTTAGAAGTTAATTAAACACAAAGTAAAAACACTTTCATCCAGATCTGAAAAGTCAATTTGCAGTAAATAGAGCCTGTTTGTCAAATGTGGCTGGTAATCTTAATGAGGCTTGTTTTTAGACAAATGTATTTTCTGTTCATTTGATAGTTGTAATACTTTAAGCTTGAGAATTTAAAGGTCACAATAAAAAAAAGTTAGTGGTTCTATTGTATCCTGGGGCACGTTGTCTAAAATTTTGGGTTCTCACTGGAGAATTAAGAAAAAAAAATGACTGTTTTGCCTTGATACAAATGTTATAAAAAACTAATGCTTATTACCTGTGAACATTAGCATGTCAATTTTTGAGTTGTAGTTTTTTGGTTGCTATAATAGCTTATGCTATAATAATAGATTATTTGTTATATCACATATGTGTAATAAAAATAAGTTGTGTCTTGTATCAAGCTGTTGAACTACTAAATGTCTAAACACTTGTAGCATTACCACGTATTTCAGTTTCAGTGGAAATAGCATAAGGAAGAGACATAGCAATACAAGTATTTTTAAAGTTTATGGAATAAATATGTATATGTAATAGATGAAAGGATAAATTTTTGCAAAGAAAAATGGTCTAGTATCAGATACAGAAATCTGGCCTTAAAATAATAAAAGCTAAAGGGAAAAATTAATTCTAGCAACAGATTATGCCCATTAATTAATCTCAAACCTGAGTTAAGAAATGATCCCTCCTGAATTCTGTAGAAAAACATTTGGAATTATTTTATGTTAAATCATTGCATACTATCCACCCAGACCCACCAAATCTGCATGTAATTAGTATATTGGTATAGCTTATTTTTTCAATGACAAACATGTTATGGTTCTAGACAAGAATGGCAGATATTTGGTAAATCACCACAAAAAAAGTCACGAGTCACCTCAAGTGATTCACTATTTTTATAGATATTACTGGTCTCCTACCAAGTGTGAAACAGTATAATCAACACTGATTAATAGATGTGGTCAATCTCTTCCCTCACAGAGCAGAAAATATTAGAGAGAGATGTAGAGCCACAAAGAATAACTATAAACACTAAAATTCTTGGATGAATGCTGCCATTTTGGAAGTCTATTATTCTAAGACCTAGGGCAGTCTGGGGAGTCAAAAGGACATTGCCAGAGGTAAAGTCATTAGTCTGAGACCTGAGCAACATATAGGAGTGAGTCGTGGTCACTGAGATAAATAAGGGTCTTCTAAGTATGACTAGACAATTTTGACTTTGCTTAGCATGTTTTAACTACATATTCTAGAACTATTAACTTTCTCAGTTTTCTTCATTATAACCTGCTATATCAATATTATCTTTCTCATTCTTTCCCTAAAAATTAACAAGATATGTAAAACAATTCAAATGTTTATAGCACATCCATAACTGTTCAATATTCTAATGTCAGTAATATAGTGAAGAAAACAAAACTCTAGTTTTCAAGCTGAAAACATAGGGAAAATAAACTGTTCATTTTATCAGACCAGCTAAAAAACTATCTATCTATTATCTATCTATCTATCTATCTATCTATCTATAATTCATTTGCATTCTTATCCAGATATGTAGATCTGGAAATGGTCATAATAGAGATTCTAATTAGGGTCAGTGTGGTCAATAACCTTATACCAGCAACATAAAGGAATCAGTTAAATAAATGTTGTGTGATTATTAACATTTAGTGACTAGGAAATAACTCATAATAAAATTTCTAGTTAGAACAGCAAATAACAAATAGTATATGAATTTATATGATATTTTGGTAAAGAAATCTAATTCCCTAATGCAATTCCATATATATTTAGCTTAGAAAACTTTCAACAATGTTAGTTCTTCTACACTGTTCGTATAAGTATTTAATATGGCATAATAAATTACCAATGTAATTTCTAAACTCAAAATCATTAATATTAATCTTTAAAATAAATATAATTACCATTATTGTCATTGACTCAGAACACTTAACTCTGAATCAATCTTCTTAGTACTTATTATATATTATCTTACTTAATCCTAACACAATGAGCTAGACAGTTAAAAATCCCATTAAACAGATTAGGAAACTGGAGCACAGAAATATGTGGTAATTCACCCCAAACATGTTACAAAACCCATATTTGAACTTAGTGGTCTAGCTTCATAAGCCATACTCTTGATCATTAGACTAGTACAACATTAGTGAGTGTGGAAAGAAGTGGTGAATAAGTCTGGCCAGATACACCTTAATATTTCTCATATTTAGTATTATGCTATTTATAAAAATAATATATACAAAAATATAAAATCAATGAGATTTATGAAATTAATTCATTAACCAAAGAATATAAAAAATATGATAGTAAATAGTACCAAATACTTTTATAGTTTACTTGTCTATTGCAAGTCCCTGAATATAATGTTACACTACAAACCATTAACATATGGTGTAAGTCCAGTAGCTGCAGCCACCACCACAGCCACCTGGCCCATGCATGTTTCCATTTAATTCAGGCAGATAGTAATGTATCAACAGAGCCAAGAAATGTCAGGGCATC
Source organism: Saccopteryx bilineata (assembly GCF_036850765.1). Classification (NCBI taxonomy): domain Eukaryota; kingdom Metazoa; phylum Chordata; class Mammalia; order Chiroptera; family Emballonuridae; genus Saccopteryx; species Saccopteryx bilineata. The sequence continues at coordinate 280,627,408 of NC_089490.1, read as the reverse complement.
CTTTATTCCTGCTCGCAACCAGCAGGCGAGAAAATACACACAGCGGGAAAACACTTCCCTTTCCATTCAGGGCTCCCAAAGCCACTGGCTTTTTCTGTCTTTTTTCCTAGAATCAAAGGCCCAATAGTCTCACTCAGTTCTCTTTGCATGCCTCCATTTTGGCTGCCTCCTCCCCTGCAACCAGTGGCTTCTCTGCCCTATAACAACGTGGTCTCTCCTCTCCCAAAATGGCCGTCTAGCTCCTCCTTTTAAAACTTTTTCGCAGGACCACCCCTCCTCCAGCACACATTAGCATAACCAAGCCACTTCCCAAGCAGGAAGGTAATTAATATCATCACCTGGACGATGGCCATTTACATGGGCAGCACCAACTTTAACAAAGTGAGCGTAAAAATCAGTTTTCAAACTTATATGCCCAGCATATAGTTATATTAATATGCATCTCTCTTTTGCATACAGAAATGCACACACACAGTGCACATATTATAGAACTATGCATAAACTCATTTTTCCACTATATACTACATGTGTACTCTTAAATAATATGTTCAGTATCATATTTTATTATAATTGAAGGTAGAATAAAATGCTCAAATCAACCTCCAGTAAATGGTCTTTACTATTTAATAAGTTATTTGTGAAACTTGCATTTTTTGTCAACATTTGGTGACATAGTCTCTTTTAATTAACTGATTTTTGAGATACAGAGAGAGGAAGGGAGGGGAGGTAAGGAGAGAGAGAGAGAAAGAGAAAGGGAGAAGCATTCATTTGTTGTTCCAAGTAGTTGTGCATTCACTGGTAGCTTCCATAAATTCCCTGACTGGGGATCATGTCACAACCTAGGTGTTGCAGGAGATTTCTTTGGTGATATATTAAGGTGTTTGAAAGAAAAAAACCATAGCAGCTAAGAAACATAGGCAGTTGCTTAGGCAAATATATAAAATGGATGGATGGATAGTTCTCATTAAATATACTTTTGTTACTAGATGATTTTTCTTATTGCATTTCTTATATTATAGTATATTTTGGAGTGTAGTTCTAACCATACTAATAAGCACAAAGTTTATAAGTAACTTGGCATTGGGTCTAATGGTTTGAAATTTACAATTCCAGTCACCTCAGAAGTGTCTGTCTTCCTTCTGGATTTAAGTCCCTTATATCCATTCTGTAGTATTTGGAGCTGAGATAATGGAGATTTCTTCCATTGTACCAATACAAAATGATTTAACAGCCTTGATTTCCCTCTTTGTATTCTTAACTATGGGCTGTCCAACAGCTCCTGAGAAAGATACACTATTAGTACTAGAGAAACCTGGGGATAAGCCTGATAAAGAACAAAATTGGAGAGTCCATGGAAAGGATTTCTCACTCTATTTTATATTTGATGGATACATTTGTATTATGGACTTTATTTGGTACTCTATCAAGTTTCTAAGAATATTTTTGTCCTGACATATCAGATTATTTTTCTTTACCTTATCTGTTAAATGTATCTTTTCCCCTCTGTGTTGTGCTTAAAAAAAGTTTTTATATGAACTCATACTGAATTATGGAAATAATGAATGCATTTAAAGTAACAATGGAATATGTTTCCTTTTAATGTCCTTCAGTCTAATACCCCATAGACTTAGGCAGCCTTTTGGCATTGTATTCTCTTTCTGAATTGCATTTTTCAGTGCCCCAGGGACCTAAAGTATCACCACTAGCTTTAGTCACACCAGGAGGATGGTATGCTTTATTCCTAAATGATTTTATCAATTTAAAAAAAATTTGAACAACTACAGCTGCAGAAAATGAAAATGATGCTTGAGACTCAGCAAATTCTCAAGGATCTAAAAATTTAAGCCAATTCAAGGCCATAAATTATCCTCCTACCCTGAAGAAATACCTTATAAAAACAATCTGTAATGCAAAAAAAAAGAAGAAAACTCTTTTTATCATTTCTTTTTGGCAGAGAATTTTAAATCTGTGGGTATCAGTGATATTTACTTGTCCTTTGAACTTAGGGGAAATTTCTGAAATGGTACATATAACTTACCAAGTTCTGAGTGCTTTCTCTTTTCATTCAAAGGTTATTCATAATTGCCAAGCATGAAGAAATAAATCTTATAACAAACAGAACTGGTATGTCAGTGTCATTTGCAATGAGAACTGTTTTGCAATAGGTAAAGGGTGTACACTGCTTGATATTTTATGTTCCTGGAACTAAATCTCTAGAGGCTTTGTGAAAAGCATAAAGGGCATGTTTACATGCTTATATCCAGACAAGCACTGTGATATTATCGATCCCAGATTTCTACTTCAAATAGCATCATGACCTGCAAAGTTGTATCAGTATTTTCTTTTCTTTTACACAGTGAAAATGGAAAGAATTAACAAAATTCATTAAGCCAACAATTATTTGGTAGTGAAGAACATTCCTACTAAATTCAAGAATAAGAATTAGTTTCCATCAATTCACTAAACAAACATTCAAGATTTTTAGAATATGTGCAATGTGTCAGTGCCTATGCAAGAAACTATAAATACATAACTTAGGATGAACACTCCAACTGTCATGAAAACACCACCTAATGAGAAAAGCACTCTAATACAGAGCCAAACATACCAGCTTTGCTGTTTTCCCAAAGTTTTAAGAACATCTTTACCCAGTGGGGACAGACAGGGACTTTTCAATGGGACATTAATAACTAACATTTAAGTTGAAATTCTATTTTCCATAGTCCAATTTACAGAGGGATATTTTAATCAATTTTTCAATCAAACAGAGGAATTAACTAAGGAACAACCTACATAGACATAGACCAGATGAGTTCAATCAACTGAGGGGAAAGAGTTGATACATATCAGCTTTAGCTACGTGGAATAAAGGAAGAGTGAGGACTGGTTTTTCCACGAGATATCAGTGAATATGTGCATAAGAGATAGACCATGTCCTTCGTATGCTCTTATCTATACCTTTTTTTATTAGGACAGCTTCTCTCTCCTCACATACCCTCACCTATCCACCATTAAACTTTCAAGAAAAGTAGAAGGATCAATGAGTACAAACTAAGGAGAACCTTGCCTCTGCACCAGAATGTTATGGGAGACGAGTGGAGGTATATGGCCCAATTTCCCCACTCTGGAGTCAGAGAATGGGGGTTTGGGGTTATTGCATTGTAAAAAGGAAAGAAATAGAAAATTCACAATTACTGTAATTTTCTTCCCATATTGGAGTATAATGTCTTAATCTGCTCAGGCTGCTATCACAAACTACCACAAACTGGGCGACCAAAACAACAAACACCTTTTTCTCATAGTTTTGGAGGATGGGAAATCCAAGACCAAGGAACCTAAATATTTTGTGTTTGGTGAAGACTCACCTCTGTTTCATAAATGACCATCTTCTTGCTATATCCCTCATGTGGCACAAGGATTGAGGGATTCTGGGGTCTCTTATAAGGACAGTAATCCCTCCACACTCATGTCATTACCTAATCACCTCCTGAATGTTGTGTTTTTTTAAAATCATCACACTGAGTGTTGGATAAACATGAATTGGGGAAGGGTGGCCACAACAGTCCATCCATAAGAGATGATAGGAACTTATTGATGACAAGATGACAAAGGCTTCAGTAGGTCAGCCTATGTTAGTGTCACACAGAGGAAATGACTCAGAAAAACATTCAGTGCCATCATCTTGCCACCAGTTGCAGAAATCAACCTACAGTAGTAATAGAATGTCTAGGCAGTTAACAAGCTGATTGTAATTCAGAGGACAGCAGGCAGTGCATATCCAAGAACAAGCATGGTCCCTGAAAAACCCCTCACTCCAATAACAGAAAAGTAATATCATCTTTTATGTATTAGCATTCTTGAAGAGAGTAGGTAGAATAGGAACATCTGAGAGATTAAACAATTAGGCAAATAGACTGGGTTAAAAATAAATAATAACAATAACAAAGAATATAAAATACTATGATAGACACTGATCTAAGATATTGGCATTGATATACATAATTTACAGTTGTAAATGTTATAATACTGTGATAGTTACTATTCTAAATTCCTATTTTAAAATGAAACCACTAGGGCATAAGGAGGTCGTATAATTGGGACTGGTAGTATAGAGTTCAATCCCAAATTCTAGAGTTCATGTATCAAACCAGTGTACCACACTGCCATTTCTGTGTGGCTATCAAGAAAATAATATTATTTACAAATATTGTTTGAGTAACAGGCATAAATTTATATGTGATACAATAAAATATATTTGGGAAGAGAAGTGAAACCGATATCCTAACTTCAGATGTATATAAAACATCAGAATGCAATCTGTGAGTCTCTGTGAACAACATTTGGTAGTAATGTTTCAAATATATTTCTAGTAAATTATTTTGTGCAATAGATTTTTAGTAAAAATGAATGGAGAGGCAGAGAGTTAAAGAACCTAAGATTTTTATTTAATTCCTGCAGCAAATTTTGACATGACTAGGGTTGTGGAATTAAGCTGCTCTATTCATGGTTTAGAATTTAATTTCATTACTAAGGAAACAAATGTGTAAGGTATGCAATTAAGCACAAAACATAGTCCTTGGTCTTAAAATAACTCCAAAAGGGCATAGAAAATAGAATCTTATATCAATTTGTTATTCTAAAAAGCAAAAATTTAATAAAATATTTATTTCCCTCATACTATTTTAATTTATAATGTTCTTTAATTTATTTTATTTTATTTTATTTATTCATTTTTAGAGAAGAGAGAGAGAGGGAGAGAGAGAGACAGAGAAGGAGAGAGAGGGAGACAGAGAGAGAGAAGGGAAGGAGCTGGAAGCATCAACTCCCATTTGTGCCTTGATCAGGCAAGCCCAGGGTTTCGAACCGGCGACCTCAGCATTTCCAGGTCGACGCTTTATCCACTGTGCCACCACAGGTCAGGCCTAATGTTCTTTAATTTTAAAATTATTTTAAAAACATATTTTATAGATATTAGAAAATTAAAAAATGTTCACCTTTTTTCTATAATTCTAGTAACATTTTTGATATATTTTATCCCGATGTACTTTTCCTACGTACTTTTGCTGTTTGAATCATATATGTGTACAATATAAATAACATTATATAACACATACTTCATGATATAATTAAAACACATCACCATTTATAATACCTGTTTATGTGTCTAGGCTAATAGTTTGCTTAAAATATTCTATGACCCAATAATTTGCTATGAGAAAAATATTGCAATAAACAGTGTTTTTCAAAAACAATAAGCTACATTTCAGATTACTTCTTTTTAAAAAACTTTTTATTGAATCTATTGGGGTGACATTTGTTAACAAAATTAGATAGGGCCTGATTAGGCTGTAGTGCAGTGGATGGAGTGACGGCCTGGGACATTGAGGACCCAGGTTTGAACTCTGAAGTCGAAGCCTTTAGTGCGGGCTCACCAGCTTGAGCACAAGGTCACTGGCTTGAGTGTGGGGGTCATAGACATGACCCCATGGTCGCAGGTTTAAAGCCCAAGATCACTGACTTGACCTTAAGGCTTCTGGCTTGAGCGAGGGGTCACTGGTTAGGCTAGAGCCCCCAGTCAAGACATATATATGAGAAAGCTATCAATGAACAACTAAGGTGCCACAACTACAAGTTGATGCTTCTCATCTCTTTCCCTTCCTGTCTGTCCCTGTCTATCTGTCTGTCTCTCTTGCTAAAATATAAATAGATAAATAAATAAATAATATTATAAGATAACATAGGTTTTGGGTGTGGCATTCCTGATACACCATCCTTACACTGCACCATTCATTCATTACTCCAGTCAGTCTCTTTCCATCACCATTTATCCTCCCATATACTTGGTAATCTTCCCCACACCCCACCCTCTCTTATAATCACTGTACTGTTGTCTGTGCATATGTTTTTTTCATTGCTAAATTCCTTCATATTTATCACCCAGCTCTCCAGTGCCCATCTCCTCTGACAGCTGTCAATCTGTTCTCCATATCTATGAGTCTGTTTCTATTTTGTCTGTTCCTTTATTTTGTTCATTAGATTCCACAATAAGTGAAATCATATGATACGTGTCTTCCTCTGACTCATTGATTTCACTTAGTATAATATCCAGGTTCATCCATGCTGTTGCAAAAGGTAAGATTTTCTTCTTTTTTTTTTTTACAGCTAAGTAGTATTCTATTGCATAAATGTACCACTGATTTTTTTTTTTTTTTTTTTTTGGAGAGAAGATGAGAGAAAGAGAAAGAAAGAGGAAGAGAGAAATAGAAAAAGAGTGAGAAAGAGTGGAGAGAAGTAGGAAGCAACTACTCATAGTAGTGTTCCCGTATGTGCCTTCACTAGGCAAGCCCACATCCTTACCAATATTTGTTGTTTGTTGATATACTGATGATAGCTATTTTGATAGGTGTGAGATGATATATCTCTGTGGTTTTAATTTGCATATCTCTTATGATTAGTGATATTGAGCATCTTTTCATGTGTCTATTGGCCATCTGTAGATCACTTCTTTGGGATAGATTGCCAAATTTGGAAGTGACTAATTGTCCAGTGATTCATTCAATAAATATTTGTTAAAAATTTACTATGTGCCAGAGATTTTTAGTAAAATGTAGCCATAAGCAATAAATACACTTCCATTCTCTTGAATTTTAAACAATTAGTTAAGTAACAAATAAACATAAATATATGTCAGTTATGGAAACAGACATTGGTTTGGGGAACTCCTTTTATATTGGTTGGTTAGGAAAGCTATTTCTACGTAGAGCTTCATGAGTGAACTGCATAAATTAAGTGAATTATCCACAAGTAAAGGAAACATAGTACATCACCTCCATGAGAAACTAAATTATTGCTATATTATATGAAAGGTGGCTTCTGGAACACCAATCAATTTTGATCACACTCTGACTTAATAAAAACTAAATTTTTACTATATTAATTTCCTCAGATTTTGGTTTGCTTGTTATGGAACTAGTATTTATTTACTTTGATCATTATCATACCAGTACAAATGAATACATAATTATTTGAAAATCTATACAACAGAAGATAACAGTGAAAATCACTCTGGAAGCAAAGTGTGATTTGGTGGGAGGGGTGAGCTAAGTAAGGGTATGGCCAATATTTTCATAAATCTCTAAATGTTTTTAATTGACATATTTTATTGATTTTATTTATCATTTAATTCAGGATACAAGCATACCTCTTTTTACCGTTTTCTTTTATTGAGTCTCGCAGATGTGTATTTTACAAATTAAAAGCAAGACTCTTCCATCCGCAGAAAGATTAAGACTCACTGAATTGCAATACTCGCATTATTGAGGTGGCCTGGAATGGAATTCCCAATATTTCCATGGTATGCTTATAACTGTGAAATAAATGCTTTGTATTTAGAAAAAATCTTGAGGAGTTGAAAACAGAAAATAAGAAATAAATGAGCCAAGTTTGTTATAGTTCATATGACAGATGAAAATTATTTTCTGGTCCTGGCCAGTTGGCTCAGTGGTATGAGCTTGGCATGCAGGAGTACCGGGTTCGATTCCAGGCCAGGGCACACAGGAGAAGTGCCCATCTGCTTCTCCACCCCTCCCCCTCTCCTTCCTCTCTGTCTCTCTCTTCCCCTCCCACAGCCAAGGCTCCATTGGAGCAAAGATGGCCCGGGCACTGGGGATGGCTCTATGGATTCTGCCTCAGGCGCTAGAGTGGCTCTGGATGCAACAGAGCATTGCCCCCTGGTGGGCATGCCGGGATGGATCCCGCTCGGGCGCATGCGGGAGTCTGTCTGACTGCCTCCCCGTTTCCAACTTCAAAAAAATACAAAAAAAAATTATTTTCTAAATAAGTTAAATCAAAGAATACAGGTTTTATTCATCCAACCAATAACATATGACCAATTACTTTGTACATTTTACTTTCATAAGAAGAAGAAATATAGCAGTGAACAAAACAGGCAATATTCATGATACCATGCAGTTTAAAGTCTAATGAGAGAAATAAACATTAACCAAAAAACGAATAGTTGAAGCATGGTGATGATAATCTCAAGGAAAGAAAAACAAGTCCATTGAGCAGGCAGATTCAGATAGGGTATGGTTTGTGTAAGCTGATCATTGAAAGTTTTACTGAAAAAGTAACATTAGAACATACACCAGGATAATGAGGATGAAGGAGCCATGTACATACTTTGCCAAGAAATGTTTCATAAGAAAAAGTAAAAAAAAAAAAGGAAATGCAAAGGCCTGAGGTGAGGAAGGCCACCGCACCTCAGGCAGGATGAGTAAGAGAGACAGTGATGGAGCTGAGACTATAAGAATCACTAAGGGTCAGAGGACAAAGGATCTCATAGGTTCAAAAATGTAACATGTGAGGCTAAGTATACAAATAGACAGTGGCCAGAGCAGATATAAAGAGAGAATTTTGACCACATCTACACTCACTTGCACAGGAAACTGTCCCTCATCCACAATAGTAAACACAGAAAGCCAGCCTGCTATAAGTCAGACTTTCAGAAAGACACATTGCTATCTTTAGTAACAATCCAGGAAGCTAAACAATAACTTTTGTAACATCATCCAAAAATGACCAGGATATGATTAATAACTGACAGCATCCTTAATTTTGTCCCTGCTTCCAATTTTGGACCAACCAGTGAAAGTCAAAGGTGCCCCCCTAACCAACCAAACAGGATGCCCTGCTGCCCTGCTTTTAGTTAGCCTTCCTCCAGTTTCCCCAGGCCACCAAACTGTAATCAGGGCACCCCTAAGTCTTCCCAAGTTCCACTAGAAAGCTTTCTCCACCCTCTGCCTGCCTTTGAGTCCCTGCCAAATCATGAGAGACAATGACCAGCACCCAGCAAACTCAGAATAAATAGCCATTTTTTGACTTTCATTAGTTGACCTTCATTTTTTCCACAAGGCATAACAGTAAACAGTATAATAACTAAAAACAAATGCTGTTCTTTTTTAACCAGAAGTAAAATTTGCACATAGAAGGTAAATGAAGAAAATATAGCTCATATAACTAAAAGGCAGAAAGAAATAAAAAACTAAAATATAAAACATAACATTAAACAAAAAAATGACCTTAAAAACACACCCTGCAGTATTTTCCAATATCTTAAATCTTCAGTCTGCCTAGAAATTTACAGGGATTTATCACTATTTGCTCCAGCCTGCAGCAGCTCATCCCCAGGTACTGAAAATTTCACATGATTTTCTGACATTAACCTTTCAAAGAGTGGGAATTTGACAAAAGTATCACTTAGAGTTTTGTTTGTTTGGGTGGGGTTTTTTTCTGTTTTTTTTATTTATTTTTATTCTTACCTCAGTTAAAAACCTAACAGTGCCTGCTGATCCTCAGAATATACTCATTTTTGTAATTAAAAATTTTCAACCAGTAAGGAAAGTCATGAATAAATTCCCTCTTGTCAAATTGCTCTAATATTATCTTCTCTTTCCCTCTGACTCTCTCTTAGAAATAAAACAAGAAATAGTTAAACACAAATGTATTATTTAAAATTCTGTCAAATGCTTAGAGTAGTTGGCTTCCCTTCTCTGTCCCCAAATCTGGAGAAGATAGCAGCATGCTGGTTTTTAAATTAATGACATTTTTCTCTCTTTGAAGTCAGATATTTTAGGAAGTATAGCAGAGGCCAATTCATGCCTATAGAGAAAGTCATTTCATGTTACCTGTGAATATTTTCTTACCAACAAAGCAAAGAGTAACATATATGCAGGACTCATAAGTTTTTCAACCCTCAAGCAATAAAAATTTTTTCCACTCTATGGAAACTCACTGTCAAGATGCAATATGGCTCCAGCAGCAAAGGCTTCTGGGAAGAGCTGCACTCCCCTGGCTGTAGAACCCTGTGTGGCTCTCTGCAACCCAGAAAACCAGAATGCCACCCACAGATAAGCATCATGCCCAGGAAGGAGTTTAATGAATATATAGAATGTAATAACTGTCTGATGTTATCTTTTAATTTAAAAATGCATTGTTCTTTCTGGTAGTCTACCTGACTACCTATTCAATGGTTTTTCTATTAACTCCCTTCAACAAGGGACCTTTTCTGGAAGGGTGTGAACTCTTCCCTGGCCTGCCACCACTGGGAACAGTGGCTTTGCCTGTATAGGTAAGTTTCTTCCTGCTAATAAAGCCCTTATGTATCTGACCAAAGTTGCATGTCAGTTCTTCAAATTAACTACCAAATCTAAAATTGACAAACTTATATTTTTGGTTGATTCCCCCAATAACCACTATAATCCAGCTTTTACTTAAAATAAAATTTTTGGCCCTGGCCAGTTGGCTCAGTGGTAGAGCGTTGGCCTGGCGTTCGGAAGTCCCGGGTTCAATTCCTGGCCAGGGCACACAGGAGAAGCGCTCATCTGCTTCTCCACCCCTCCCCCTCTCCTCTCTGTCTCTCTCTTCCCCTCCCGCAGCCAAGGCTCCACTGGAGCAAAGTTTCCCTGGGCGCTGAGGATGACTCTGTGGCCTCTGCCTCAGGTGCTAGAATGGCTCTGATTGCGGCAGAACGACACCCCAAGATGGGCAGAGCATCACCCCCTGGTAGGTATGCTGGTGGATCCCAGTCGGGCACATGCGGGAGTCTGTCTGTCTCCCCATTTCCAGCTTCAGAAAAATACAAAAAAAAATGAAATTTTATTTCACTTGCCTGTAGAGATAAATCAGCAAATATATTGCTGCGATAGATGTCGGTGAACTTACAGGATAAACAAATGGGGCTATATCAAACTAAAAAGCTTTTGCACAGCTAAAAATAATATGAACAGAATAAAAAGACAAACCACACAATGGGAGAATATATTCGACAAATCTAATAAGGGATTAATAACCAAAATTTATAAAGAACATGTAAAACTCAACACCAGGAAGACAAACAATCCAATAAAAAAATGGGCACAAGAAATAAATAGACACTTCTCCAAAGATGGCCAATAGATGAAAAAATGTTCAACATCACTAATCATTAGAGAAATGCAAATTAAAACCACAATGAGATACCACCTCACACCAGTCAGAATAACGCTCATTAACAAAACAACACATGATAAGTGCTGGTGAGGATGTGGAGAAAAGGGAACCCTCCTGCACTGCTGGTGGGAATGCAGACTGGTACAGCCACTGTGGAAAACAGTATGGAGATTCCTCAAAAAATTATAAATGGAACTGTCCTTTGACCCAGCCATTTCACATATAGAAATATATCCCAAGGACACTATATCACTGACTGAAAAAAAGAAATGCACCCCCATGTTTATGGCAGCATTGTTCACAATTGTGAAGATCAGGAAACAGCCCAAGTGTCCTTCGGTAGATAAGTGGGTTAAAAAGTGGTGGTACATATATACAGTGGAATACTATGGTGCCATAAAAAAGAAGGAAATATTACATTTTGCAACAATATGGATGGACCTGGAAACTATTATGTTGAGTGAAATAAGCCAGGCAGAGAAAGAAAAATATCATATTACCTCACTCATTTGAAGAATCCAAGGAATAATGAGAACTGAGGAATGGAATTAAACCTGAAGGGAAGGGGGGAGGGAGCTGTTGGGAGGGGAGGAAGGAGATGTTGAGGAGAATATGGGAGATGGGGATGCTTTTGGGGAAACACAAGAATCTATGTAAACACAATAAATTAATTAATTAAGAAAAGATACTAGATTATCCTTTTTTTTTTCATTTTTCAGAAACCCTGTTCAGCCTTTTGTAAGCAACCCATTATTAAACTCTTTTCTAATTATCCCTCCCCCAAAATATGAAATTTTACTAACATATGACAGTTCCACAAGTTGCCAAATCTTTCCTGATAATCAAAATTTTTACTAATTTGTAATAGATGGACAAATTTGACATAAACAATGCTTTAATGTTCTATTGACTGATAGGGAAGTCCAAAAGTGAGATATATGACTTCAGTAATAGTAGTTTTCAGTTGTAATGAATAGGGTACATGTAAGTGTTAGGATATAGTTCATCTGTTTGCTGTTCTCTTTTAATGGTTTCCTGGCAATCCATTTGAAATGCAGGCAAAAGTTTATGTTTGTAGAAATGGTGGTTGGAGGGGAGCTTAAATTGGGGAGGGACCTGACAATTAGGGGAGTTTAAATCACAATAGTTGTTTGTAAAAGCCTAGCCACAGGATGAAAAGTTAAGGCCTAAAAGTTAATTAGATACTTAGTTCACCAATCTTAAATCTTAACTTTGTATCCTAATAAAACAGGGAGTCTTTTCCCAGAAAGGGACCAGAGGGAAAGCGGTCAGAGGGAAAGTAGAAGAGAAGATGGGATCAGAGAAGGGAAAGATATTAATGAAATTATATATACATAACACAGCATTATAGAGAACAGGACAGCAAATCCTGGAGGGAAGAGGAAAAGCATTGGGGGGGAGGGAACATAGTGGGGGCTGAGGGGGAATAAAGGAGTGGGGGTAGATATATATGGTGGGACACTTGAATCTATGTAAACACAAATTAAAATCATAAAATATGATTCCCAAAGGGAGATGGTCCCAGAGGTACCAGGTCCCAGCTGTTACTGGGAGACACCTGACACCACCTGTCTTGATAATTTACCAAGGACCAGATAGGACCATGCTATTTGGGCCTGTGTTACATCAGAAGGACTTGCAGAGGACACATTCCTGCAACTGAATGTCCATCTCCTGCTTATTGTTATATGACTAATGGCACAGACTTTTGTTTTTGCCTCTTATATTATTATTAACAAACCCTGAACCCTATTAAAACTGCCAGCACCAGGAGAGTGTTAGGCAGTTCTTTTGGAAAGGAGTCTCCTGTATTCTCATATTATTGCAATTTGAATTAAAGACGCTCTTATACCTACTCAGTCTCTGTCTCTTGTGAAATCAGAAAGAAAAAAAAAAGAAGGTGGTGACAGATAACACAAATCCCCACTTATTCTGGTAACAATATTAAATTAAAAAAAATAATTTCCATTGTTTGATTTTATGAATACTAGCAATAATTTATAAACCCATATGTTTGTAGGGAAAATAAAAAACACATAATTACAAAATCAAAATAACCATGAAACATACTTGAAGATAAAACTATATTGACAGAAAACCAAACATTTTCCACCCACTCTTCTCAAGAAAATTACTTATTCTGTCCAATATATTTTTCATATGAAAATACAGAAAGTACATATTCACTGTTTTTTGCTTCCTACATTCATCAATAATACATTTCCACATATTGACATTTTTTTCACATTTGGTATTAAAAGATAATTTTATATATATATATATATATATTTGTATTTTATAACTTATGCCAGTGCTTTTAAAAACAGTTAAAAACAGTAGATATTCCTAATCGTAACTATGGAGCAGGGTTTTTTTTTGTCCTAATTAATGGGATCCACTCTAGTAATAACACCGACTCTTGTTGAACTCATCTGGTTTCTTCCTCCAACCTGTTACTTACTTGATTAAAATTGGGAGAATCTGACACTACCGGGTCACCTTATTCAGGGCTGGAACTACCAAATTAAAAAGACCTTTCGGACTTGACCCTTGTTTGTTTCTTTATTTCTCATATACTCAAACATACATCACACAAACATACACACACACATATCTGCCATGTGTTCCAAAAGATATGGACAGGCTCCAGATATATATTCAACAAACTATAGGAACATTAAGGTTTGTTCATGACAAGCCCTAAAATCTAGAATATGCAGAGAGCATAGGAAAGGCTGACCTCTTTTAGAATTTCAGTTTGTCTTCAGGACTAAGGTACATACTCCAAGAGTGTTCACCAGGAATCAGTGGGATAATGGAGTGATAACTTCATCGCATTAAACTATCTGACCACTGTCATTTTTCAAAGAAGCTAGCATTCCCTAGAACAAAAGGGGCAGTGCTTTGACTCCAATTACTGCCACCATTTTTTTAACATAAAATTAGTAATCACACACACACACACACACACACACACACACACACACACATATTATATTTTTCTGAAACTGGAAACGGGGATAGACAGACAGACTCCCGCATGCGCCCGACTGGGATCCACCCGGCACGCCCACTAGGGGGCGATGCTCTGCCCCTCGGGGGGTCGCTCTGTTGCGACCAGAGCCACACTAGCGCCTGGGGCAGAGGCCAAGGAGCCATCCCCAGCGCCCGGGGCCATCTTTGCTCCAATGGAGCCTCGCTGCGGGAGGGGAAGAGAGAGACAGAGAGGAAGGAGAGGGGGAGGGGTGGAGAAACAGATGGGCACTTCTCCTGTGTGCCCTGGCCGAGAATCGAACCTGGGACTTCTGTACGCCAGGCCGACGCTCTACCACTGAGCCAACCAGCCAGGGCCGGTAATCACATATTTTTTAAAGTGGTATTTGGCATTTATAATTTAGTCTTTAAAAATATCAAAAACAACCATCATATAAACATTTGAGATTTAATCAGTTGGTATTATGAAATGAGGATAAAGTATCCCACAAAGGCATCTATGAAAAATCCTTATAGAAACTTCCAATACAATAAGGTTTTAAGAAATGACATGGGACAAGTTATTTTATTTCTATTAAAATTATTTCTTCTAGATTTATTGATTTTATTACCAAAATAAATTATATTTGGCTTGGATTTTTATACTTTTATAGGAGCTAAGTTCTATAGAATTAAATTGTGCATAACCTATTAGTAAACAAAGTCACAAAAAGGAATAAAAACCTGAGGAAAGTAAGAACCTTCTGTTACAGCACAGGTAAAAAACATACAATATTGTTGACTGTGGGTAACTTAAACTGTGGAAAGGGAAACTGAGTATAAGGGGCAAATACTGCATTTATTTGGCTTTTGCAGCTCTTCAGCCCTTGCATTTAATCCTTATTATGAATCTTCAGCCATGACTTCCCCAAGGCTATATTTGTCATAAAGGTAGTGTGATGGAGGTCAATCTATGTCTTATTATAAAATTTCAAAGTTTTATTTTCTTATCACTCTTCATGTATACCCTCTAGTGCAGCAATTTTAAATCAGGTCCTGTGGCACACCGGTGTGAGACAAGGGACACACTGGAGTGCCTCAAGAATTTTAAAACATGCACTATCTTATGATTTAGTCAGGGGCACTGACCTCTTTTCCCTTAGATTGGAACACAATAAAACAGATAAGAGTGTAGCAATAGCCAGACAAAGGGAAGTGATGGGTCAGGTGGAAGTGGGCAAAGGGGGTGGGGGTGGGGGTAGAGTGGGGACAAAAGGAGACTTTGATTGGGGTGAAGGGTGCACAATGCAGAGTGCAGATGGTGTTACCAGTATATTGAGTTGTACAATTCTAACCTGCACCGTTTTGAAAACCAATGTCATCCCAATAAATTCAACTAATAATAATAAAAAAGAGACAACAGCCAACACAAAATAGCCATCCAGTGTGAATGAATCAAAACTGTATTTATTTTTTTGTCAGATCAGCAAAAAATATATTTTTTGGTGTGCCACAGAATTTGAGTTGATGTGTGCAATGCAATGATATGTAAAAGGCTGAAAATCACTGATCTAGTGCAATCAACAGTCAGCATACAACCCAGTGGTCAATATTTTTTTAAGTAGGAGGAGAAGAGAGAGAGAGAGAGACAGACACCTCCATAGGCCCCAACCTGGATCTACCTGGCAACTCCCATCTTGGGCTGATACTCGAACCAGTCAAGCCACTGGCTGCAAGAGGGGAAGAAAGAGAGAAGGAAGAAAGGGAGGGGAAGAGAAGCAGATGGTCACTTCTCATGTGTGTCCTGACCAAGGACCAAACCTGGGACATCTGCACCCCGGACCGATGTTCTATCCACTGAACCAACCGGCTAGGGCAGTAATCTACCTGTTGCCACAGCCACTGGGTGCCAGTTACACTTGTCTTCCAATATCTTCTCTTTTACTTACAATCCAGCCCAGACACCACCAGGGACATGATGTGTAATTCTGGTACATCATTCTATGCCAATTTTTATTAATTCCCAGTATTATTCAGCATGGATATTTTCTAAGGATTCATAAAATAAACATCCCTATGTCGTAAACTAATAATCTAATTTTGTGAGTTTTCTTTAGGGGGCTCCTATAGTATCTATTGTCATACTAATTTATGCATATATATATGATATATATATATATATTATATATATATATACACACATACACCAACCAGAGGGCACAACTAAAAAGGTAATTCAAAAAATTAGGAAGGAGATTAGACTGCAATTTAATCACCTTTTTTTATGCCTGTGCTTCTACTTCTATCTTTCCTTTCTAGTTTTTGTCTTTTCTTCTTTCCTTCCTCTTTCTCTTACTTTTATCTTCTTGCAAAACATATTCAATGTCTCAGTTTGGTTGTAATGCAATCAAAGCATGATTATAAGCACAAAGTTAGTTAATCCACTGTGATATGAGTAACAATAATTATATTGAAATTTAAAAATTTAATAACTACTTTATGGGCATCTATCTGTTCTAATTATTTCATTCCATAGGCATTTAAAGAATACATAATTATTTTTACCTCTTAAATTTAAATATAAATAAGAAATTATATTGATTTATGTTGATATTATTATATATTTGTATATAATGGCATATCATTATTTTATATATACATTATATATCTCCTAGGTAATTAATTAAATACTATATATATGCTAAATTATTAATTCCTTAAATTGAAAGTCTAATATTCTCCTCTCCTTTTTTTTTTAAAGAGACAGAGAGAGAGTCAAATAGAAACAGAGAGAAATGAGAAGTATCAATTATTAATTTTTTCTTGTGACACCTTAGTTGTTCATTGATTATTTTCTCATATGTGTCTTGACCGCGGGCCTTCAGCAGAACGAGTAACCCCTTGCTCCAGCCAGCAACTTGGGTCCAAGCTGGTGAGCTTTTCCTCAAACCAGATGAGCCCACGCTCAAGCTGGTGACCTCAGGGTCTTGAACCTAGGTCCTTGGCATCCCAGTCCGACGCTCTATCCACTATGCCACCACCTGGTCAGGCTCCTCTCTTTCTTAATTCAAATTTTGCACAATGCTGCCTCTTCACTGAGTATATTCTAATACTTGTTAACTTTACTTAGATATTTATTTGGTATTGAGACATATGATTCAGATTTTTATTAATTTTATTGCTTTTTTATAATTATATGGTTGCAAAATATGATTCTGGTCTTAAATTGAGTTTGCATTCTAATATCATCACTTAGCAATTTAAGGAAATAAACCATATTTATGGCATGATCAGACACTGATAGAAAAACTACTTTATATGATAATTTTAGAACAATGTAAATCTGACAGGTTTTTTAAAATTCATAGGAGAGATAAATTCCTTAGTAAGAAAAACTGTAAGAATCAAATACACATAAAATTTTTAATTGCTATAGAGATAATTTTTATTTTTTCTAGTCTGTATTTTATTGATTACATTATTTAAAAGATTTATTAGTGCAAAATAGATAAAAAGGAATAGAAATCATTCTTAAAAGTAGATTTTTACCTTTAAAAACAATTATCAGAGTAAAAATATATAATTTTAATAAAATGTAGTTTCATAAGTTAGAAATGTAAATGTGAAACATCTATAGATCTAATAAATTTTAAAGAAATAATATTGTGACAGTAAAAAACAACTAGAAAATATTCCATTTCAAAGGTAATCAGTATAGTTTCAAACTTTGATAGAGTTAGTGTGAATGATAATTAAAATATTTTAAATAATTTTACAATAAAATTAATCATGTATACAAACTTTGATTTGTTATTATATTTTGCTGATCTATAATTTTCATTTGGTTCTTTTAATGAAAAATTTTTCCACTCAAAGTATTTATGTTTTTCTTTTAATTTTTAAATTTTATTTAGAAAATTAACTTTAGCATGGTGATATCAATTAATAAGAGTACATAGGTTTCCGGAAATATTACTATAGCATTTGAACTGTTGACTATGTTCTATACGCATCACTCAAAGTCAAATAATTTTTTATACAATTTATATTTTTTCTTGGATACATCCTTTTTTAGTTTGCTTGGATGGAATTCATAATTATTTGCTAGATCAATTTTGTAATAGCTGCTTTGAAATCAGATAGTTCCAGTATCTATTTCATCTTAGTTTTGGATAAATTGTCTTTATCTCATTTCAATTGAGTTTATTCTGGTGTTTGGTATGATGAGGGTTAGGCCATATATCCTGGACATATTCAGTATTATGTTAGGACACTCTTGTTTAGCATGCTGTTGATCTATTTAGGTTTGGAATGTAGATTCTGGCAGTCCTCACAGTCTCCACTGACACCATCACTGAGGGAGAAGACCTCCAGATATCACTGGGTGTGATACAAAAGATAAATTGTCATTCTCAGGCCCCAGCGGCAAAGATGCATGAGCAGATTGGGTCACCACTGCACCCGAGGAGGCATAATCTCACCAAATCTCTACTGGGTTCCCTTTAACAGTCCTTTGAACAGAGAAAATAGTTCCCTTTTTTTAGTGCGTGTGCGTGTGTGTGTGTGTGTGTGTGTGTGTGTGAGAGAGAGAGAGAGAGAGAGAGAGAGAGAGAGAGAGATTGTTGGAGGTTCCAGTTTGCAAAACTTTCAGATGTACATGTGGAATAAAAATAAAGCCCAAGAGACAATAGCAGCATTCTTCATGTCCTAGGGTCTTTCCTAAATTCATTTTCTTATTTTCATCCATAGAGTCCTTTTGTGACACTTTGTTTTATTTTAAGGGTATGAAGTTCAGATCATTATATATATTATATACTGTTTAGAGTGTACATCAAATCTGTGTGTGTGATTTTCCTCTGATACCTATATGTAAATGCATTATTTTATAAATAAAATACTATTTTATTAACATGAGTCATTTTTAACATTGTGGTCTTTTGAGTTACATTCCAAGCACCTTAATTATAATTCTATCTTTTATTAGGTATGCATTAAACATTCTGATTCTGTTTTCTTATATATAAAGGGGAGATAAAAGGTAGACATCAAAGATCTCTATAGCATGGCATGAAAATATTCTGAATAACTGTAGAGCATGAGTTAGTAAACATCAGTATCTATTTAGTAACTCAAAAATAAGAATTTCAATTAATCAAATATTATTAATTAACAAATTTGAATTTTTAGAGTGAAGGTTCCATGTACTAAAATCAATGTCAGTTGTTTAAAGACATGACTGAAATATTTTGGCCTTGTCTTCAATTTCATGGTACTTATGTTCCCTGTATGGGGAGGGGAGGAGGGTTAACAGATAATAAACAGATAATATGTCAATAAGTGCACAATAGATGCACTTTATATCAGAATATGGCAATTGCAATGAGGGAAAATAAAGCAGTATAATAAGCATTAAAACTTTGGGGGTTCTGGCTTGAATATTTTGCAGTCTCGTTATGAAAGGACTATATTATGAAGATTTGGGGACAGAGACCAAAATATAGTGAAGAATAATGCAATGCAGATACCAGGGGGAAGGGAGGTTTTTCAGAGACAGATAAAAGCCCTGATGTAAGACCATGTTTGTCTGTTCAATGAACTGCAAGGTCGCTAATGTGGCTGCAGTGATATGACATGGAGCAGAAGTGGAGGTGAGGTCAAGATATAAAATCTGAAGCCTTGTGATCAGTAAGGAGTTTTTTTAAAATTTATTTATTAAATTTAATGCAGTGACATTGATAAATTAGGGTACATATGTTGAGAGAAAACATCTCTAGATTATTTTGACATTTGATTGTGCTGTATACCCCTCCCCCAAAGTTAAATTGTCTTCTGTCACCTTCTATCTGGTTTTCTTTGTGCCCCTCCCCTCCCCCAACTCCTCTCTCCTTCTTCACCCCATCCCCCCTCCCCCCACCCCCCACCCCTGTTGCCATCACATTCTTGTTCATGTCTCTGAGTCTCATTTTTATGTCCCTTCTATGTATGGATTCATGTAGTTCTTACTTTTTTTTCTGATTTACTTATTTCACTGCGTATAATATTATCAAGGTCCATCCATGTTATTGTAAAGGATCCGATGTCATCATTTCTTATGGCTGAGTAGTATTCCATAGTATATATGTACCAAAGCTTTTTAATCCACTCGTCCTCTGATGGACACTTGGGTTGTTTCCAGATCTTCACTATTGTGAACAATGCTGCCACAAACATGGGGGTGCATTTCTCCTTTTCGAGCCGTTCTATGGTGTCCTTGGGGTATATTCCTAAAAGTGGGATAGCTGGGTCAAAAGGCAGTTCGATTTTAGTTTTTTGAGGAATCTCCATACTGTTTTCCACAGAGGCTGCACCAGTCTGCATTCCCACCAGCAGTGCAGGAGGGTTCCCTTTTCTCCACATCCTCGCCAGCACTTATTCTGTGTTGTTTTGTTGATGAGCGCCATTCTGACTGGTGTGAGGTGATATCTCATTGTGGTTTTAATTTGCATTTCTCTAATGACTAGTGATGTTGAGCATTTTTTCATATGCCTGTTGGCCATCTGTATGTCCTCTTTGGAGAAGTGTCTATTCATCTCTTTTGCCCATTTTTGGATTGGGTTGTTTGTCTTCCTGGTGTTGAGATTTACGAGTTCTTTATAAATTTTGGTTATTAACCCCTTATCAGACGTATTGTCAAATATGTTCTCCCATTGTGTAGTTTGTCTTTTTATTCTGTTCTTGTTGTCTTTAGCTGTGCAAAAGCTTTTTAGTTTGATATAGTCCCATTTGTTTATCCTGTCTCTTATTTCACTTCCCCATGGAGATAAATCATCAAATATATTGCTCCAAGAGATGTCGGAGAGCTTACTGCCTATGTTTTCTTCTAAGATGCTTATGGTTTCACGGCCTACATTTAAGTCTTTTATCCATTTTGAGTATACAATCTTCCAAAAATCAATCTGGAAGAATCAGAAAACCTAAACAGAATGATTACAACAAAGGAGATCGAAACAGTTATCAAAAAACTCCCAACAAAGAAAAGTCCAGGGCCCGATGGCTTCACAACAGAATTCTACCAAATATTCAAAGAAGAACTAACTCCTATCCTTCTCAAACTATTTCAAAAAATTCAAGAGGAAGGAAGACTTCCAAGCTCCTTTTATGAGGCGAGCATAATTCTGATTCCAAAACCAGGCAAAGACAACACAAAGAAAGAAAATTATAGGCCAATATCTCTGATGAATATAGATGCTAAAATCTTCAACAAAATATTAGCAAACCAGATCCAACAATATATGGAAAATATAATACACCATGATCAAGTGGGATTTATTCTGGGGAGGCAAGGATGGTACAATATTCGTAAATCAATCAATGTGATTCATCACATAAACAAAAAGAAGGAGAAGAACCATATGATAATTTCAATAGATGCAGAAAAAGCATTTGATAAAATCCAGCACCCATTCATGATCAAAACTCTCAGCAAAGTGGGAATACAGGGAACATACCTCAACATGATAAAAGCCATCTATGAGAAACCCACAGCCAACATCATACTCAATGGGCAAAAATTAAAAGCAATACCCTTAAGATCAGGAACAATGCAGGGGTGCCCCTTTTCACCACTCTTATTTAACATGGTCCTGGAAGTCCTAGCCACAGCTATCAGACAAGAAGAAGAAATAAAAGAAATTCAAGTTGGAAAAGAAGAAGTAAAACTATCATTATTTGCAGATGATATGATATTGTATATAGAAAACCCTAAAGTCTCAGTCAAAAAGCTACTGGACCTGATAAATGAATTCAGCAAAGTGGCAAGATATAAAATCAATACTCAGAAATCAGAGGCATTTTTATACACCAACAATGAACAGTCAGAAAGAGAAATTAAGGAAACAATCCCCTTCACAATTACAACCAAAAAAATAAAGTACCTGGGAATAAACTTAACCAAGGAGACTAAAGACTTGTTTGTACTCAGAAAATTAGAAAGCATTGATAAAAGAAATCAAGGAAGATACAAAGTGGAAGCATATACCATGCTCATGGTTAAGAAGAATAAACATCATTAAAATGTCTATATTACCCAAAGAAATCTATACATTCAATGCAATACCAATTAAAATACCAATGACATACTTCAAAGATATAGAACACATATTCCAAAAATTTATATGGAACCAAAAGAGAACACGAATAGCCTCAGCAATCTTAAAAAAGAAGAATAAAGTGGGAGGTATCACACTTCCTGATATCAAGTTATACTACAAGGTCATTGTACTCAAAACAGCCTGGTACTGGCATAAGAACAGGCATATAGATCAATGGAACAGAACAGAGAACCCAGAAATAAACCCACAGTTCTATGGACAACTGATATTTGACAAAGGAGGCAAGGAAATACAATGGAGTAAAGACAGCCTCTTTAACAAATAGTGTTGGGAAAATTGGACAGCTACCTGCAAATAAATGAAACTAGATCACCAGCTTACACCACTCAGTAAGGAGTTTTGATTTTCCTCTGCTTGAAATGCAAAGCTACTGGGATGTTTTGATCAGTGGAATGACCAAAATATAAATAGTTCTGCTTGTTTTATGGACAAAGGATAAGAAGTAGAGAAGTGTGAAAATCAGAGAGTCAGTATTTCAAGCATAAGTGTAATTGAACAACAATGCTACAGATGGATATGGAGAGAACAGATGCATTTTCATGGTAAAATCTATAGGACATATTTATGAAGTAAATGGGTAGATTGCTTGGCGATTAATTTTATGTTTCAACTTGGTTACATTATGATGTTTAGTAAAACACTTGAACATTTCTGCCTCAAGTCTGCAGTGCAGAAATCCTAACCTGTGGAGAACTCTGGTACAACTAAAATTGTCATTTACTGAGGCAAGAATGAAGGCAAGGGACAGGATTTTGGAAGTAGAAATCAAGAGTTTGGATTATATATGGTTAGTGAAATACAAAGGTTATCAGAGAAAATAAAGATCATGTTAGAAAGAATATTGGGAAACCAACACTTGCAGACACTGTAAAGAAAAAGTAAAATGTTACAACCTTTCTAGAATGAGGCTAAAGTAATCCTTATCAAAATTTAAAATACTTTCTTTTTTTATTTAGAAATTAAATTAATGAGGTGACACTGATCAATAAGAGTACATAGGTTTCAGTTGAACATCTCTGCAGCATTTGAACTGTAGATTGTGTTGTGTGCACACCACCCAAAGTCAAATTATTTTCAGTTACAGTATATTCATCCCTCCTTACTCCCCTCCCCCATCCCCTCCCTCACCTATGTGTAAAATCATATAGTTATTAACTTTTTCTGATTTACTTATTTTACTTAGTATAATGTTCTCAAGGTCCATCTTTCTTTTTGATCTTTAGAGTTGTTTTCTTAAATTAAGCAAAAATGCATATATAAGTGTTCACTTCAAAATCACATAGAGTAGCAGCCACTGAAAACTACTTACATACACATTATTAAGGTCTTACTTAAATATATAAATACACATATAAATTATAATTTATAATTCATTCATATAATGAAATATTTAAAACTTTCAAAAATTTAAAGTGAATATATTGTGCATCTTTACTTATGCAAAATAAGTAGCTATATGCCATCTTCATGCATCTATAAATGCATCTGCATGAAATAGCTCCAAAAACATAATAAATAATTTTTTATGGCATTTAACTCTAGAAATTGAAATGAGAATATGATTGAGGAGAGAACCATCACTCTCTATTAAAACATTTATATGACTCTTGGAATTCTCACTAAATATTGTCAATTTCTAAACAAATTAACACATAAATAGATTCAGAAAATATTCATTGAATGACTTCCTATTAGGTGCCACAGGAAACACAGTGTGAATCTGATTGACATAACTATTGTTTTCATGTAGTTAAAGATTTAGGGGAAAAGACAGGTAAACTCAGAAATAAGAAACTAAAAGACACAGTAGGTAAAAGCAGTAATTTCAGGGCCTGTACTAACATTTGAAGATATCCAGCAGTCAAAAGAGCAGAATTTAGCCTGACCAGGTGGTGGCACAGTGGATAGAGTCAGACTGGGATGAGGAGGACCCAGGTTTGAGACCCCAAGGTCGCCAGCTTGAGTGCGGTCTCATCTGGTTTGAGCAAAAGCTCACCAGTTGGACCCAAGGTTGCTGGCTCGAGCAAGGCATTACTCGGTCTGCTGAGGCCCATGGTCAAGTCACATATGAGAAAACAATCAATGAACAAAGAAGGTGTTACAACAAAAAAATAATAATTGATGCTTCTCATTTCTCTCTGTTCCTATCTGACTCTCTGTCTCTGTAAAAAAAAAAAGAGTAGAATTTAGAATTTCAGAACTAATAGAGGTCAAAACTCAGTTATACTTTGTCACATTTTGAGGAAGATACACATATAACACCAGAAAGAGATTTGAGACTCTAGTAATATTTTAAACTCATATGGAAATTCAGTGACACCCGATTGAAAAATGTTGGAATCTGCATGAAGAAAATTTATATGAATAATAGTGCTATTAATAAAACTAAAATTTTTGGAAGGCTCTATTGCTCAGAGGAATAATTTACACATTCTAGAACATTTTGCTCTATCAACATTTTCTATCCAAATATGGAAAAGTGTTGATACATAAAACTGGAAATTGTTTCCATTTTAACTCATCTGTTTTGTCTTGGTTACTGGGTTCTTTGCATTATCCAGGTGAATGGTATCAGTATCTTGTAATAGCAAGAATTTAGGATAAGAAATTTTTGAAAAATAGCATATTTCAATAGCAACAAGAACAGCAAATTTTTCTTTTTTTAAAATTTGAAAACTTTGAGTGTTGGTGCATTTGTCAATTGTTGAAGTCAAGGAATAATTCTGCTTACATATGTTAATG
The DNA here is from genome assembly GCF_036850765.1 of Saccopteryx bilineata. NCBI lineage: Eukaryota > Metazoa > Chordata > Mammalia > Chiroptera > Emballonuridae > Saccopteryx > Saccopteryx bilineata. The sequence continues at coordinate 280,602,533 of NC_089490.1, read as the reverse complement.
GGCCCAGGTAAGAGAGGATTTTCCTCTAATGAAAAGATAAATGTGACTTTGAAAATTATTTACAGTAGTAGTTAAATCATCATGGGATATGAAATGGTAAAACTACTAGACACTATTTTTCAATAACATTTTCAGAAACACTGAAAACACAGTCCTTTATTTTCAGTCTCTCTCCTCTTCTTCTATTGCTATTTAGATAAATATCATTCCACATCTTTCATTCAATATGTCCTTGGAATTTAAAATCCCAAATGAAAAAGGTTATCTAAAGAGCAACTAGCTTTAGGAGTGACCTATCTAATCTTACCAAAACACTGCTGGAACTTTTTATTTCAAAAATACTTTTAAATGGTCTAGAAGATATTGGGAAACATTTACTTTTCCCCTGAAAAAAAGTATGCTTACTTACTGAGCCAAGCTTTTTTCTTTAACATGAGAGCCAAAATGATTTATTAGATTTCAAATAAGGTTTATTACTTCATACCAAATAATGAAAAGAATCTGCCCATACTAAGCACCTGTGTAAGAGTTGTAAATAATTCAAATTGCATGATAAATAAAGAAGAAATAAAAAGAAGGCCTCACTAAAAGTGGCCTTGAAGAGATATTTTTCTCACATAGAGAGTCTGAGCGGGTTCTGTTAGAGTTATGTCAGCTGCTCATGTTGTCAGGATGGCCCTATTTGATTCGTCTGGATTTTCCTGTATGGCCATTTGATCATTGTCACAGTTTTTAATTATTACATACGTATACAGTGCTATCTTGAGATACGAGCAGACTAACTTTTTTTTAGATACGAGCTGCGACTCAGTCCGTATTTTTGTTCAAGATCCAAGCAAAATTCCAAGATATGAGTCATGACTCAGGAAGCTGCTGCTAGTTGGCATGTTGGTGCACAGGTCCAGTATTGGCAGCTCACCAGCAGCATCTTATTCTTTCTCACGTGTTACCCGCAGAATCAAGTCGAATCTCGTGCACTGTACTTGTTCTTGCGTCATTTTTGCATTTTTTACTAACTTTTTTTGTGTGCTATCATGGGGCTGAAAAAAGTGAGTGTAAAAAAAGTGGTCAGAAGAAGAAGAGAATGATGTTGATAGAAGTAAAGCAAGAAATAATAAAAAATAATCATAAGCGTGGTGTAAGAGTGATTGAACTGGCAAGGCTGTACAACCACAATACATCTACAATTTGTACCATTCTTAAACAAAAGGATGTCATCAAAAGCACAAATCCAGTGAAAGGAACTACAATTTTGTCTCAATTAAGGACAAGATTTCTTCATAGATATGAAGAAATGGAGAACCTTCTGCTGGTGTGGGTGAAAGAGAAAGAGCTAGCAGGAGATACAGTGACAGAGACTGTAATATTTAGTTACATATTATTTATGGCAACTTGAAGAAGAAATAACCATCAACCTCAAAAGAGGCAGCAGAAGATACATTTAAGGCAAGTTACGACTGGTTTAAAAATTTCAAGAAGAGATCTGGCATTCACTCGGTGGTGAGACATGGTGAGCTGTGAGTGCTGACATTAAGGCAGCTGAGGAGTACATTGCATGTTTTGCTGCGCTTATCACAAAGGAAGGCTACATCCCCCAACAAGTGTTCAACTGTGATGAAACAGGATTGTTTTGGAAAAAAATGCCCTGGAGGAGAAGAAGCTGCCAGGCCATAAACCCATGAAGGACAGTCTGCCCTTGCATTGTGTGCAAATTCTAGCAGTGACTATAAAGTAAAGCCACTGCTAGTGTATCATTCCGAAAATCCTTGAGCCTTTAAGACTCACAAGATTCTTTTTTTTTTTCTACAGAGACAGAAAGAGATTCAGAGATAGGGAACAGACAGACAGAAACAGAGAGAGATGAGAAGCATCAATCATCGGTTTTACATTGCGACACCTTAGTTGTTCATTGATTGCTTTCTCATATGTGCCTTGACTGTGGGCCTTCAGCAGACAGGGTAACCCCTTGCTCGAGCCAGTGACCTTGGGTCCAAATTGGTGAGCTTTGCTCAAACCAGATGAGCCCTTGCTCAAGCTGGCAACCTCGGGGTCTCGAACCTGGGTCCTCCGCATCCCAGTCCGACACTCTATCCACTGTGCCACCACCTGGTCAGGCTAGACTCACAAGATTCTTAAAGAAAAACTGAAGGTTATGTGTCGCGCCAATGCTAGGACATGGGTTATGCGGCAGTTTTTTGTTGAATGGTTAAATCTCGTCTTTTGTCCTGCAGTGAAGAAATATCTTCAAGAAAATAAACTCCTGATGACAGCATTACTAATCCTTGAAAATGCTCCAGATGACTCACCTGTCCTGAAGATGACATTCTTGATGAGTTCAAATTCGTGAAAGTCCTGTATCTCCCACCCAATACAACTTCAATCTTGAAACCTATGGATCAGTAGGTCATTTCCAACCTTAAAAAGCTTTACACAAAGCATTTGTTCCACTGCTGCTTGAGGTGACTGAAAATACAATTCTAACCCTTCAAGAGTTTTGGAAAGATCACCATAACATCGTGATATGTTTACACATTATTGACTTGGCATGCCAAGAGGTTATAAGAAGAACCTTGAACTCGGCATGGAAAAAGTTATGGCCTAATGTTGCAGACAGGGACTTCGAAGGATTTGAACCAGAGACCAAGACCAAGGTAGAAGCATTGGAGGAGATTGTGTCCCTTGGAAAGTCGATGGGTCTGGAGGTAGATGAGTGACATAAATGAGCTCATCGAGGAACATAAATAGGAACTCTCAACTGAGGAGTTGAAGGAGCTACAGTAGATGATGCAACATACGGAGCTTCTGCAAGAGATTAGTTGTGAGGAGGAGGTAGAGTCGGAGAAAGTGATTTTTACAAGTGAAATTAAAGATATGCTTGCAATGTGGGAGAAGCTTTCAAGTTTCATTGAAAAGAAACACCCAGAAAAAGTTTCAACTGGTCATGCTTCAGCACTTTTTATTGACACTTGTTTGTCACATTTCCATAACATTTTAAAAGACAGGCAAAAGCAAACCTCTTTGGATAGATTTTTATTCAAAAGTCCTGCAAGTGAAAGTGCCGAAAGTTCAGCCAGAAAGGCAAAAACAGGTGATGATTAAATGAAAAATACGAGATGTTAAACTTAGGTTAAGTTTAAAGTTAAGAAAGTGCATTTTTTTACAATTAAGTTTTTGTGGTTTCATTTTAAGTAAAGAAAGTGCAATATTAGTTTTGTTTAAAGAAAACACAGTTTTAGTTTATATTTAGTGTTAAGAAAGTACAGTTTTAGTTTACATGTCTACAGTGCCTGCATCCCTTCCTCCCTCCCTCCTCCTCCGCCATTCACCTCTGTTAGCCACTCTCATCTGTCTCCAAGGTAAGAATACAGTACTGAACAACACTTTTTTCTTTTATTTCATATATTTTGTTATGCATTGGTAAAGGATACATGTTTGTTTCTTAATTAAAAACATGTATTTTTTCATAATTTAGGATGGTTTGGGGATGTTTCAAAGGGCTGGAATGGATTAAATCTATTTCAGTTATTTTAAATGGGAGATATTTGTTTGATATACAAGTTGACTGACTTATGAGCTCGGTTACAGAATGAATTAAACTCGTAACTTAAGGTACCACTGTACTTGTTTGATAATATATGATTGTTGAGAAGTGATCTTTGGTCCTCACTCAGCACAATTTACTGCCAACTTCAAAATATAATGTGGTATCATGTTTCAGTCAGCAAAAAGTTCATGCGACTTGGCTGCTAAAGTGTTCTCATAGCAAATACATTAAAGAAATAAAAAAGATGCACAGATATAGAAGTTTAAAAATAAAAATATATACCTTAATTTCTATATATAGAAAAATATTAGAATTAACTTATAAATCTAGTTATGAATAGTTTTACATTAGATAATTTAGTCATTTAAAACAGTGGTAGTCAACCTGGTCCCTACCACCCACTAGTGGGCATTCCAGCTTTCATGGTGGGCAGCAGTGGAGCAACCAAAGTATAAATAAAAAAATAGATTTAACTATAGTAAGTGGTTTTATAAAGATTTATTCTGCCAAACTTAGCAAAAATACAACATAAAGTACTTGGTAAGTAATTATTACTATATGCTTTAACTTGCTGTAACTCTGCTTTATAAACTTATAAAGTAAAGTTACTTCCCTACTTTATAAATCACCATTACTGTGGAACCAGTGGGCAGTTAGAAAATTTTACTACTAACAGAGATACAAAAGTGGGTGGTAGGTATAAAAAGGTTGACTACTCCTGATTTAAAGTATGTGTAAATATTAATACAAGCCAGATATATATGTACTATGATCCAAATTATGGATATATAATATATATAATTATGTATATATATACACAGAAATACATATATACATGTACAAACACACATTTTATATATCATATTAATAAAAGTATCTAGCAAGATATATTGGTAGTAAATATATGCATATGTTGATAAAAATTACTTCCATTTATCAAAACTCATATTCCAGTTAGATTTTAAGATTTCTTTACATTTCTCTGGATGTTCTAAATTTTTCAAAATTTGGATCTACTATTTTCATCAACTGAAAATGTTGAATATAATATGAAAAGTACAGAAGTTTTCATGTTGACTCTGAAAACAATTGCATGCATAACTGCAGAAATGGGAAAAGCTATACATGTTAGAATACATAAAGCCTTCCAAAGTGCCTTTCTTGAAATTCAGTAGTACTCCTTTGTGTCTTTTTTTATATCATTTTTAAAGACACTTACTACAACGTTATTTTCACACCAGCTTGGAAAATTCAAATGTAATATTCATATTTAACCTACATCAATAGTTGCATCAAAAATCAATATAAAACTTCCTGTCTCCAAAATTCAAAAAATAAAATTGTTTTATTAAAAATTCATATAAATAACATATTTTTAAAAATTTTTTGCTGCTTCAATTGGCTTTTAGAATCTTATCTCATTATTAAAATCTCTAAATGTAAAATGTCTACCATAATATTAAAAATAGAACATTATAATTTAAAGGACTTTATTAGATGCATAAATTAGTTTTGTAATGATTATAAATGGGAAAATGAGCAGAAATATTATAGTTAAGAATTTTATGTCTAAACAACCAATTTTAAAATTATAGTTCCCAATTGACTGTCTCTAATAATTTCTTTATAGTTATTTCCTATACAGCTGGCTTCTTAAGTTATACACACTTGCTATATGTGCAGTGTCATCAAGTTTGCAATTATACTGCGAGCACTGTTTTCAACATCTTAACTTTAGCATGTCTGCATTATTAAACAGAGTTTCATGGTTTTAAAGATGCGATGACCCAAACCAAGAATAATTCTTCCTTTGTCCTTATATCAGAAAGGTTTCAGATCATATGGCTCTAAACTCTGCTGTATTAAAATAAATGTTCAGAAATAGCCAGACAAGGATGATATGAACATAGCCAAATAGTATTGATCATAGCAAAAAGTTCAAGCCACTAAAATCGTTAACAGGGTCTTATTGTTGCTAAACCAAAATTCTACCCTTTCTCTAGAGGACAGTTTTCAGGAGTCAAATGAATGGCCTACTTTTCCCTACAATCCCACTCATAAAATAAATCTTATAAAGAACAGAAAAATGAAAAAGTTGCTATTAATTACACATTTCCATAAAAAACCTAATGTCAATTCAAGGACTTGTTTTTACTTATTAGCACAGTAGAAAATGTTCAAACAAATTTTTGCATATATCCTAATTTAGGAGAATGTAAGTAATCTTAGCTATAGTAATCGGTACCCCCAATCTTAAATTTTCTGAGATTTATAAGTCCAAAGCTTATAGGTCAGCTCACCTTCATTATTTTCATCTCATTCTGTGAATCATCAGTTTTTCCCAGACAGATCCTGGATATTCTATCTTGACTCCATTCCACTTTCGTATCTTATCCACCAACTAAACACACACACACATACACACACACACACACACACACACACACACTACTCACTACTCATTATGTCACCAAATGATAGACACAAGGAAACACACTAACTCTTTTGATGTAGGTAATGACTATAGAGGGCAAAAGTTCTTAAAGAGACCTGAATATAGGGTAGGATACACCACAACCTTCTCTCTTGGCGTACCAAATTCCACCGGGCTCCTAGCCCTTAGATCATCAATCTCTTTTCATTATTAAAATTGATTACATTCTTTACATTCTAGACACTTTCTGACATTTTAAGAATGGCTATTTGTAAATGAGTCCCTATTAACAGCCTGAGAGCATTTTTGAATGCTTATTAGGAGAGTGATATAAAAGTCTGTTTGCAAGGACAAATTGTTCCAACCAACTCAGGCTCAACTTGTGCCTAACATCTATTTCTGTAAATGTCAGGTTAGTCTCCTAGATATAGCTTTCCCTCCCCTTGTACTATCACTGCATATCTCTTGCTTTCTTCCACTTGTATCTCTACTTTGGAATATTACTAAAGTTTCTTCTAACATTTTGATGTAGCTGTTTTGACATGGTTGTCTTATCACAATCTAGAGAAATATTTGACTTCTTTGGAAGTTGCTATGAAATTCACACACCCAGCCCTTCTTTAGGTAAAAATTGACTTTACTGCATGAATGCCGCAGTAATCTGGTGGCCTACCTTCATGAAACCTGATATGCACCAGCAGGAGAGGGAAAAGAAGAAAGGAGCTGGTATGAGAATACAAAATTACTAAGTGAGGTGTTTTTAGAAGAATCATAGTACATTTATTAAATATTCTATATGGTTTGAGACTTAAATATTCTACTCCATTCCCCATAGGAGATGACACAGATCATTATGTTTTGATATAGCAGTCTTCAAGGAAAAGGTCAAAGTAACATGCAACATTGCAAAAAAATCAATGAACAGGTTATTTCCAATAATATGCATTTGGTTTTGCTAGTGAATAATGAGCACCCATACTGCTACACAGTGAAAAAAAAGAAAACATGCCACTGCTATACTAACAAATGTATGCAGCCATTAAATTGTTAGTGATTCTCAAGCTAGGGAAAGGACAATTGTGGTGTCTGGTAAAAGTCTTGATTGTCACAACTGGGTGGGGATGCTAACTAGAATTAGAATCTAAAAGTAGAGGCCAGAGATGCTGCTAAATCTCATACAATGTACAGATCAGTCTCCTATAATAAGAATTTTTCAGACTAAAATGTTGAGAAACTCTGAGAAACCTAAATTGCTGAGTTGTAGATAATTGAAAGCTAGAGAACTGCATCTTCCCTTTCATTTCTATAATGTAACCCAGAAAAATTGGTGTCTGTACAAAAAAAAAAAAGTAAGCTATAGGCAATAACTCTAGTAAGAAATGTTTGGAGTGGGTGGTTACTAAATTAATATATGTGGGAAGAGAAAGATATGACAGCTTTATTGTTTCCAAAATGGTCCCGTTTGATCAAGCAAGCCTCCCAAAAGGACCATGAAATTTATAGGTCAAGAGTGACTTTGCTGACCGAATAACTTAGAGAAGTTATTAAAAGGTTAGAAATTATTTTACTTTATGCTGAGTTTTGCAATAATAAACACTTAATTTCTCAGTCTGAAAGGGCAATAACTAGACTAGATGTTTCTATGATTGTCATCAAGATGAATGAAAGAAACAAATGACAAAAAAAAAACAAAAAACCGTGGGGTTTCGTGACTAGTTTTAACAATCTAAGAAGTTTTCAAATGTTTCCTTTTATTTTAACATGTACTTAAGTCTATATATATTTTTCCTTACTGAGTTATTCTTTTCTAAAACATTCTCACCTGACAATTCTGAATAATATTTAAAAATAGTTCATAGCAAATGGTAAAACATACTATTATATTTGAGATTTTTCTCAGAAATAGCAACTTTCACATATTTTTATCCCATTTCATATAATGATTAGATTAAAATATCTATTTTATCTTATAGGATGAGTAGGAATTTTATACACACATACACAAATATCATATAGGAACACAATGGGTTTTAAATAGACTAGATCGTCCTGCTTTCCCTCTTGACAATCTCATTTTCTTTTCCTAGTCTCCGCACGTATTTCATTCTTTTCTTTTATTCTTTTATCATTTCCTTCTTTGTATGCCCTCTCTCTATTCCTCTCCCTCTCATTTCTTTCTTCTTTTTATTATTTAGTAATAATTTCTCAAGCACCTGCCTATTCCAAAGAAGTGTATGAAACAGTAAAGTTCATCACAAAGTGGACTTTCCTCATGGGTCTAGAGTCTACAACAGATGATTTCATTGTGATTATTATTAGTACCTTTAGACCACCAGTCCTCTAAATATATATGTCTTGTAGTCCCCTTCATATCAACCTCAAAAATAAAAATTATTTTAATTCTTCTGACATCAGATGGTTAGATGAAAGCACTGTAGGACATGGGCTTACTTAAAAAAATTATTTATTAATTTTGCCATACAGGAAGGATGACAGTGAGAAATAGATGGAGAGAGAAAGAAAGAGAGAGAGGAACATCAATTTATTCCTGTATGTGCCCTGACCGAGGATCAAACCAACAACATCTATGCTTTGTACCAATGATCTAACCAATGATGCCAACTGGTTGGGACAATATGGGTTTTCTTAAAGTTAATGCAGAATTTGAAAATATGACACATAGGGGTCCACCACTTTTATAATTACTTTTACATACACTATGACCATCCCATGTGACAATGACCCAGGATGTCAATAGTTATAGGAAGATAATATATTTCATAAACTTATCTCAACACTACATATTGTTATTGACCAACAATATGCTTAAGGTTATTCACTTTTATGGTTCTTTATTGGCCTCCACAGTCAACCCTCTACTAGTGTGACCAGAGTGTTCAGTTATGGCACCAATGGTAAATGCAATTTGCCTTTACCTCACCAATTTCTCTTAAAATTATCTGTACAAATGGATACATGGAGCTAAAGTGTCAGTGAATTTTTTTTAACAATTGCAGCCAGCTCCCAGCTTTGATTCAGCCCGGACACCATGGTTTATTCTAGCATTGTTATTTGTCACTATATGGGTATTTATAAGGTACTGGCTTGAGCATATTGGGGAAATTGCCTTGTTCACTATCTACAGACATACAAAAAGAAAAAAAAAAGATGAGTTTAAAATGCTGTGTTCCTATATGAGTATGGAGGAGTTATGGCTGTGAAACTATCCATCAGACAGCTTATAAAGAACCGTTGTTCTTTGCTTAAGAGAATAAATTTTATCTCACAGACAAGGAAAATAGTAAACAGAAGAGTGATGATACTATAATTATATTCTGATGGTGGTGGAGACATTGTTTGAAAAGAGTTAACATTGAGGCTGAGGAAAAGTTAAGAAGACAATGCAGTAGTCCAGACATCATACCTAACAACATCTTAAGGTATAGTGGTCAAGAAATAGCTGGCAGATAGCTGATAATAAATAATAATAATAACTCAGAATACAACTTGAGACATGACAGTTAAAACATCTCTGTCAAAATGGCTTAGCTGCTTCTTCCATGAAACTCTTGACCAAGTGTATAAAGCTATTTTTCATTGTTTGCTTCAAAACATTCAGAAAATTAATTTATCCAGACATTTTTTCTTCTAAACCAGGAGTTCTCTTTTTTTAGACAATAGATTGTTCACATGGGCGAAGAGCTCGCTTGTTTTAAAGCAGTTTATTTGCCATGGTTCACTTTAACCAACCTCCCTTCATCTGTTTCCATCAATTCCAAATGATCGTGTCATTAACTCTGTCCAATCCCAATCCATTTCTCATTTTCCAATCAATATCAACATCTTCCCCCAAACTCTCCATTCTAAGATTGTTTTGTGATTCTACTAAGTACTGTTTTCCATCATAGTATTAATTCTAATGAACTTAGCATTGCTTGGTCAAAGACTTTCTTGGTTGTTTATTAGGTGGAAAGAGTTAACAAATGACACTTAGAGAAGTGTGCTAATGCTCGAACCAATAAGTACAGAGTTGAACCCATTGATTTTTATGGGCTTAAAAACTTTCCAGCAAATAATCCCGGATATTATTTGGGAATACAGATCCTTCATAAAAGTAAGTTTAACTTTAGCAAACATTCAGGTAATAATAGATAACATTTATGAAGAAATTACTGTCAAGCATTGTTCTTAGTTTTTACATATAGTAATATTCAGAACAACCTTTGGAGGCAGGTATAATTACCCTTGTTTTATTGATAAGGACATGGAGGTTAAATGATTTTCCCAAGGACACAAAGCTAGGTCACACTTGTAACAGCCCTACTATACTGTGTCTTTCTGAATGGTTTCTTTTTCTCTCTTTTATTTCAAAATGATCTATCTTCATACATATATATATAACAGAATTAACCTGTTAGCATCCCAAATGTTAACTTATAGTATCTATTATTTGTGTACTTTCAGAGACATCTTTAAATCAATTTCAGTGATTGATTTCCATGAAATTTTCAAATACTGAAGATGCTTATATTTATTTGCATTGGTACAGTTTTAAAAAATGTACTTGACCATCTTTTTAAAAATTTAATTATTACTTTTTTTGTTGTTTTTTTAAATTTCAGGAAGAAAGAGAAAAGTTAAATATATGTCTCGCACCACCCAACTTACAACTGGCAGGTGTAAAAAGAAATCCTCCTATTTTTCACACCTAAACATATGAAGTTCATAAGCAAGAGAAAGCATCAGTTCCCTTAAAAATTTTGGACTATGTTTATTTCTACCAGTGGCACTTTTTAAAAAGATTTAGAAATAAAAATATTATCAAAAAATTAAAGCTAAAAACAGTATAAAAATCTAATCTGACCAGTAAGTGGATCACTTTCGTGATCTTCATCTGCAATATCTACACACTGACAACAGGCCACACTCTAACCTGCTTTCTATAGTCACAAGCATTCACTGCCATGGTTTTTAAGTCTGATCATAACTAACAGTTAGTTATCAAATACAGCTATCTTTGATCCACTGAGGAGGCTCGCTACTCAAAAATGTCTCTGAATAAGCAGCAGCAGTCTAACTTGGGAGTTTGTTAGAACTACAGAATCTTGGAGCTCAACCCAGACTTACTGAATCAGAGACATGATCCCCCAGCTACTCCTACACACATTAAAGTGTGTAATATACCACTTTCGGCATAAACGTATGTAAAAACCTCTTTTCTTCTTGAACTGTTTGATATATTGGTATATTCATACCTCATCTAACAATTAGTAGCAGTGATCTCATGCAGCCAGATCACTATAGAGAAAATATATCTGGGTGATTAGTTGAGAGTAAGTTACTTTTTATGTTAAAAAGAGAATTTCGGCCTGACCTGTAGTGGCGCAGTGGATAAAGCGTCGGCCTGGAAATGCTGAGGTCGCCGGTTCGAAACCCTGGGCTTGCCTGCCTGGTCAAGGCACATATGGGAGTTGATGCTTCCAGCTCCTCCCCCTTCTCTCTCTCTGTCTCTCCCTCTCCTCTCTAAAATGAATAAATAAAAAACAAAATTAAAAAAAAAAAAAAAAGAGAATTTCTTCTTCTGCTAATTTTATACAAAATTATATTGCCCAAAGTCATTCTCTAGTTCTTGCATTTTATTAACCCATTGACTATAATCTCCTTTCAAAATTTTCTGTATTCCATTCATTATAAAAATTTTCTTTTGTATCACTATTAAATTTGACATATGAGTTTGCAATATTGAAAAAGTCAGAGACATGATCCTGTGAGCATAACCAGAACATGTTCTTCATTTCATTTAAAAGTAATGGAAACATTATAACTTTGAGGTTCTGTTAAGATTTTGCAAAACAACAAATAAGGACTATTACGGACAGTAATACCCTGAAATATAATCTACTGCTCACAAAAAATTAGGGGATATTTTGAAATGAAAATGAAGCATTAAAAAGAGGAAACATTTGATTTTTTTGTATTAAATAAGAACATCAGAAAAGCAAAAGACAACTCAAAAAAAGGTGTTTGATTATGCAAATGAGATGCAAAACCAACTTTTATTTCATTGGTGAAAATGTGCTATCTAAAAGGCTGAAAGTACTGGAGTATTTGCATGTTCCCTGATCTCCTAATTCTTGTGAGCAGTGTATGAGCGTTGATAGTTTTAACTCATGGCAACTGTTTGCATCATGACCACATAATACTCATAAAAGTCAGTTGTGCAAATATTTTTGTAGTTATGAGAAAACTAAATGGCAGACTGTAAGCATATATGTAACATCTTTGAAAAGCAAACAGATTACTTTCATCAATATATAATATTATGGAGTTACATGCTAATGCAATTGTATTTTTTCCCAAACATAGCTTGTCAATAATGATCCTCACTAAAATTCATCTTGATATGTCTCCATGGAAATCAGGGTAATTACGTTGTTGTTTTTTTTTACCTGATATGAACTTTTGTCATTCAATTCCATTCCCTCAAATTTATATGGCTCTAAATTATCATTCTTATCTGTTTGCTGGCTTTGGGTCATTGCATAATTTTTTTTCTTTATTTAAAAAAATAATTAGACTAACAACACTTTAAGGTAATACCTTTTTACCAATTTTCATAAAATACTTCCCAAACTAAATGTTTTTGATAGTTTATATTCAAAGTGCTTATTTTCAGCTTCTGATGTCATTGAACATCTCAGTGTTAGGAGCCTTTAAAATGCTTGTTAGTGTTTCGCAGTAATATCCTTCTCGTCTGCAGAGTTTTAGGTGTTTTATATCTACCACACAAGACTCAAGACAGAGACTCCCACTGAGATCAAGAGAGAGGTTAACAGTGATATCTACCAGTGATCAAGGGAGGATTGATGTGAAGAAAAATAAGTTGCAAAGCTCTTGACAGAGTTAACACCCACTCCTTCTACTATCTGATTATTAATGGTCAAATCCTCAGGTAGTCAGGACTACTACATGGCATCTTATCCTCGAATGCCAAATTCTTATGATTAAGAAGCTAATGTTCTTGTAACTTAAGACATAGACCTCAGTTAAATGGAACTATGTTTCTGGCCCTAGGATATTGTTTGTTCCACAATGCCATATTTTATTCTAAATAATTTAAGTTAATACAATTTGATTTCATATGGAGCCAAAAAGGCTTCATATATGAGATAAAATAATGCTGTTTTTAAAAAAAATTATGCTAAATATGGAGAAAATATAAACTAAGTAAATATAAAATGAAAATAACCTTAACAAAACCAAGAATAATCATTGCTAACACATATGTGTGACATAATGTCAATGCATCTGTACACATTGATATTGATATAATTTTAACATATAATTTTATAATTTGGAGTCTGATTTTCAGTTCCCTTAAGACATCAATAATGCTATTAACTGTTTACTTGTTCTTCATGTATTGACCCTCTTTCTTTTTTATCTACTTGGTGTCTATCACATAGTCATTATTGAAACCAACTTTTTTGAAGTTACCCTGTACAGGCCAATAATGGCCTCCAATGTCATAAGGTCTAAAGTCCTGTAAATGTTATTTCAATTGGGAAAAAGGTCTTTGCCAATAAAATGAATAATCCTGAGTTGAGGAATTTATCCTGGAGTATCCAGGTGGGTTCTAAATGCAATGGCATGTATTTTTACAAGAGAAAGGAAGAGGGAGATTTGACATTCACAGAGGAGAATAAGACATGCAGATAAGACAGGAGATTAAAGAGATGCAGCCACAAGCCAAGGAATGTCTGAAGCCATTGGAACCTGGAATAAGCAAGAGACCGTTTCCCCCTAGAGCCACCAAAGCTAGGGTGAACTTGCCAACACCTATATTTTAGCTCAGAAAAGCAGATTCAGAACTTCTGAACTCTAGCATTATGATAGATTATATTTGTGTTGTTTTAAGCCACCCAGTTGTAGTAATTTGCTGTAGCAGCTACAGGAAACTATTGCATACCTCCAACATTTTTTCTTGTTTTCTTCCATTGTCTGTACATTCAAAACCCATCATCTTAAGTGATCCAACCACTTTTAACCTATGGGTAGGCCCTTATGTACTGAATATGCTGAAGAAACAAGCAATAGAAATAACTGGTGTGACTAAACTATGTTGTTCAACCACAACAAATCTCCAACATTTTCTGGCTATACCCTCACACAGCTCAAGCTTTCATCCTTTGCATAATTCTTGTTTTATATGGCTTTTTTTGTTACAACACAGTCTATTCTTCAACTCTAAAGCAGAAATATTTGCCAAAAAAAATAGTATGCAATTCTCAATTCTTCACTTGTGATTCTGTCCTAGTGATTTGTCAATCTTACTCATATTTCTTCCATTTCATTGAAATTTCTATTGAAAATGGCAAAGCAATAGCATCTATGTTAAATCTATATACAACTTATAGCTTTTTTCTCAGTATTATAGAAATGATTTCTTATAAATTTCAAAAATTTTGGCTTAAGTTTAATTAAAAAGCATGATTGAATCCAGAATACACATGGTTTAGTTTTTTAGGAAAATTATAAAAATTTAAAGATAGTGCAATTGCTTTGGAAACACATAGTAGACAGTGTTTTATATTATTAAGAGAGAGAAAAGATAAGAAATAAATCTTATACCAATTGTGTACCAATTTAAAAAGCGTTTAAGTGCAATCTATATCTATTATGTCATGTGTTGCCATAAAGTCTCGTTTCTGTTTCAACCTTTTAACTAAAAGAGACAAAAAATTTTCTTATAACATTAAAATCCTTGGTATTTTTTAATAGTTCAAGAAATTATGTATAGTCTTAAACATTGAATTCCTACTATTTTTTAAGGAATTTGCTTAGTAGACTATTAATTAAACTGTTGATTTTTCACTTAATGATATTGCCAGTTAGAACACAGGGGGTGAACTTTCTACATACTATCTTTGCCATAATTAACCTGCAACCATGACTTGAAAGAGCTAACTACAAATAAGTTAAATCATATAAAAGATATAATACAGACTCTTAACATTAGAAATATATAATTATTTTGGGAGAAAATTATTACTTAGTAAAGTAATAAGTGAACCCATCAATGAACTTTAAAAGCCCAAGGCACAAAATTCATACTTTATTTCTTGGTTGCCCTCGTCAAAAGGGCTAAAACCACCTGTAGAATTAATGAAAAGCCATTAATTCAGAGCTAAATAAAGTAAGGGAGTCAGCTACTAATGCTTTCCGTCAGGTAGAGATTTAAAGGATTTTAAAGAAGAGTGAATTCTTGAGGGTAAATGGAGAAAGTTTGAGACAAGTTTTGATTGCTGTGTGTCTCTTTAGGGTAAAATAGGGTTGGAAAAGAGAGAAGTTTCTGACTGACTTTCACATACATTGGCATATATTGTAGGTTCACTCTCTACTGGTGTGGCTTTTCCAGTCCTCCTAGGGAAATATGGGCTTTCTTGTTTCAAATGAAAATATCTGGAGCCCAAGTCTTGCATAAGTAGTTCTACACTGATATTTCCCTTATTATTTCCCCATTATTTTTTAAGTCAACATAATTTATACTTTCCTGCTGCTATTTCCTTCTCAATTAACAAGTTTTAGTGCAACTTGGGGATTAACCCTGTTTTTCTTTTCTTTCACTCTACAATCTCACACTCGCAAGTTGTATTCATTGTCATTGCTCTAAATAACATCCATGTCTAACTAAGCACCTTCTGAGATCCAGCTACAATTGTTTATGAGACATTTGCATGTCAGGTGCATATTTAACTTCAGTTTAGCTACAGGTCAAAATGCCCACTGGCTCATTCTCTAGCCTTTCCCAGTTGAGTCAAAGCACTACCATGTTACAGAACAGTTATAAATTTACAGAAAAATTGAGGCTATAGTACAGAGATTTACTATATGCACTCTTCCCAATCTACTCCACACATTTTCTTATTAACATCTTGCATCATGTGATACATTGATTAAAATTGATCAGTCAATATTGATACATAGTGTTAGCTAAAATCCAACTTTTACATTTTTTAGTCTTTTTATGGGATACATAATGCTGTCTATTCACTATTACAGTACCATACCAAGTAGTTTCATGAACCAGTAAAGAAAATATATTACTCATAAACTATTAAAGAGGTTAAAACACATTTTACTCATAAACTATTGCATTAGAGAAAGAACACCTTGTTATATAACTGGCTCAATTCTGAATATGAACAACTGGTGCTGATAGTCAAGCAGCGAGGTGGGAGGAAAGAATGAAAAATGATTGAAAGGAAACATCAGAGCAAGGAAGGATTCTGACCTAACAGACTTGACAATACAGTGATACCTTATTGTATTGCATATCACTTTATTGTGCTTCTCATATACTGTGTTGTTTACAAAATGAAGGTTATGGCGACACTGTATAGAACAAGTATACTGGAACCATCTTTTCAACAACATCTGCATGAACTCAGCGCTCTGGAACTGTGTTGCCCAGATATCCCTCAATCCCTGAAAGATTCCAGAATAAATTGTTTAAAACAGAATTTGTGTGACATTTAGAATTGGAAGGGGAAATGTTAACTGTCATTATATGAATGCCAGTGAAGGTTTAAATGGTGGTAGATGCCAAGGTGCCAGAAGCTTTCTGTGTGTTCTTGCTCTCCCTCATACCTCGCCCATTTCTTACCCTGATTCTTGCCCATGCTGACTGACAGTGACAGCTGGCCAATCACAGAGCTTTAGGTGTAGACCCACAATGAAATTGGCTTGACAGCTACCTACTCACTTCCAAACCAGCAATATCTATTCAGTTCCACTCTAGTGCCTGTACATCAATAGATTTTCAATTTGACTGTTTTGTAACTTCTCTGATTTTTCAAGCCCTGTTTTCATTATTTTTTCCCAGACTCTCCAATAATTGTTTAAGATTCAATGAATATAATGAGCCAATTATCCCTTTTCTAAAAATACATGTAATGATTCACTCATCTATTTACAAATAGTGCTTTAATCTATAGTTGTTTCCTAAACACTAGTCTGATGTATATCAGAATAATAACTAAATAACTGTGGTTGATCAAGAAAAATTGAATAATAAATACTTTTAAGAAGGCTATATATATATCATAGCTGCCTCTGCATATTTAGTCTTTTGGAATGGAACCAGAATAATAAACAAATTATTAAACAACTATTTCTAATTTAAAGTTGCTTTTCTATTATCCATGTTGTTGTATCATATAAGGCCTATCAAACTGATTCAAACATTGAAATATATTTGTAAAAATATATTTTATCCCACAAATAACTACATTTTCATTATTATTTTCTCTCTGTAATCCAGTTTTATCCAATTCAGTGTAATATTTTGTAATATGAAATATTTATGTACAGAATCCAGTTCATTCTCAGTATCCTTATTGAAAAGTACCTCCTTTCAAACAAACCACTGGTAGTTTTTAACTTAATTTAGTATTCAAATGGTGGATGCTTAATTGCATTAGTTACCCAAATTAATGATTTCTTTGTACCTTTTACTTTTACTTTTTTATGAATTTGCAGCTTCTTACAAAATAAATGGTATCCATTTTCTCTACCTTTTAAACTCTTGCCAGCCTTTATCTTCCTTCAGTTAAGAGAAAAAGATGGAAATATTTTTTTTTACTTAAATTTAGTGAGAAGAGGGGAGGCAGAGACAGATTCCTACATGCACCCCAACCAGGATCTACCTAACAAGCCCACTCTGGGGATTATGTTCTGCCTGTTATAAAGTAGTGTACTTTAATCCACAGGTTACATAGAGACACCAAGATAAGTTATAGAAATATTAGGAGGAGCTTTATTAATAAGCCAGTGACATACATGGGGTATAGCTAACCTAAACCGTGCAGCCCAGAATATAGCTCTGAGGCTGGTTATATAGACATGATCACATACTGGTTGGGGGGGAAAGGAGGGGGAGTATGGTACAAGTCATTTACTGATAAGCTTACAACATTTATCAATAAGATCTATTAAAAGGAAAAAACATTCCTACACATCAAGACCACAAGACAACACAGTAGTGATAAATGTTTTACATACCTGACAAAGACATTCCCAAATCTCCTAGGGTCTACCACCTATCCCTGTCGCCACAATAGTGGGAAATGAAATGTTTAGCTTAAGATAAGTAGAGAAGCTAAGTGAAATTACCTTTGCTAAGAGTGTTGGGGCTAGCTTACCTATTTTAGGAAACCTAGTAAGCTAGTCCCCACTTGCTTAGTTTACAAGTTTTATACATGTTAAGAATTTCAAAAGGGATGATTATTAGGAAGCATATAAAATGTTACAGAATACAGGTTTTTCAAGCAAGGGTAGTGGGCTCATGATCCCTTTGTCTAGAGGTATACCTCACTCTCATGACTCCAGGAGGTGAGGAAAGTTAGGGTCAGTGTAGGAATTTTTAATTAAGATATGTAAACATTGTCTCCTCAAGGCTTTTAAGGAAGGGGAAGAGGAAGTTTTCAGATAGGTTCTACCTTCTTTGCTCTGTCTAGCAAGTGGCATCTTGCAGTTCCTTGATATTGTATCACATGCCCATTTGGGGCATTGCTCCATTGCTCAGCAACTGAGCTTTCCTTATCACCTGAGGTGAGGCCATGGAGCCATCCTCAGCACCCAGGACCAATGCATTCCAATCAAGCCGTGGCTGCAGGAGGGGAGGGAAAAAGAGAGAGAGAGAAAGAGAGAGAAGCAAGAGGGGAAGGGATTAGAGAAGCAAATGGGCAGTTCTCCTGTGTGCCCTGACCAGGAATTGTACTCAGGACATCCAAATACTGGGCCCATGCTCTATCACTGAGCCAACTGATCAGGGCCAGAGATGGAAATAATTTTGTGATAAGCCGTTGCTCAGGACCATGAGGACTTACATACATCATTTCAGTTTCATGGCATTCATCCCTCCACAATGAGAGCCAAACTGAGATAACCTGCTGATAAGGAACCTTGTGGAGCAAAAATAAGTTTTCCTATATGAGGCTGTTCTAACTGGTTGTCTCCAACTGACCCACCAGCTGGTCATAAACAATAACCAGAGAAGCTAACCCAGAGAGGCAGAACCTGACACTCATGATTGCTGCTTTAAGCCCTTGTACAGTTTGTTGGGGCAAGAGATAGCTGATATACTCATTAACAATATGTTTTATCACTAATGATTATTGCTACTATCTACTGAGAAGCACTTGTCTATACATCAGGCACTGTACTAGGTACCTCATATGATTGATCATACTTAATAGAGTTGACAAAAATGAATTGTTCTAGGTTACCTACATAGTAAGTGCTATATCTAAAATTCATATTCAAAATTCCAATGTTTATCTGTTTCTTCTGCACACTTCTATCTCTTCATGATAGAAAATAATTTAGAATGAAAAATATGTTATTTCTTCTCCTGATTATGCTTAGCTCTGCCTAAACCCACATATCCACATATTCTTTTTACTGACCAGAAATTAACAAAGAATAAAATTAGTCAAAATGATGTGTTTTTGTCAGAAAATTGCCAAAGAAAACTAGCAGATCCTATATACAAACTAGTTCAGTAGACTTCACAATGTTCCATTCAAAAAAAGAAAACCTAAAACCCCTACACTAGGAATCACCCCTTCACTAAAGTTCTTGTGCTTTTTCTGCTCTACCATACTAATATCCACTTAAATTAATATATATTTTTTTCAAATTGTCATTGCACCATTCCTTGCTACCTGAAGTTATATGTATTATAACATTTTTATAAATGTATTTTAGAAAGTAAAAAATGTCTATAACATAGAAACAACCTTTTAAAAATTCTTATTTTCTGTGTATAATATTTTTTTGCTTACCTTGGGAACTTGAGTAGGCAATTAAGAAAAGAAAGAAAATATCTCTTGCTTTCTTTTTATAGTTTAGCAAAGGCAAAAGAAACTCTTTTACTTTCTCTAGCTCAGGGATCATTAAAAAGTTGGCACTTTGATGTGAATACAGAAAAAAAGTTTCTCTAAGAATTGCTCACAGGTTTCTATATATGCCAAAAGAGAACAAACAGAAACAGATGAAGATGCTAGAATTCCTAAGTGGCTTGTGAGAGATTTAGAAAATGAGAATTCTCTATAATGCATAGTTCAAATTTCTTTTCATCAAGCACAATGACACTGTAATATTTTCCTTTATTGTTTCAATAATAAAACCACTAGAAAAGACATAAATTTTTTTCACAATAAGTGAAGGTCATGATGATATGAGCAAAAAAAATGAATTACTTATGGACATGTACAAAGTAAAAGCACAATAATTTGTTATAGCTACTCATGTAAATCCAATATTTTTGAGCTAAAATCCTTGTTTCTATTTATTTTATTTACTCTGCCAATTTTGTATTCTGGGAAGCATACACCTGCTTTCATTTTATTTATTATAATAGGAACAGTGTGTTCTTCTCCAGATTTCACTAGGCATTGCAATAAAAAGAACATTTACCTTTCTCACTATTTAAAATGTCCACAGTAGCTATTGCCCTGGTACAAAAGCTAGTTAAATTTAGACTTTTTTCAATTCTTGCAGTTAATTTCAAACTCTTACCTTCTTTAATATGCTGCTTAGAATATGAATGCAAGTGAAACATTGCAACTTCCACATTCTCCTGTTAGAAATGAGGACGGGCCATTATTTTTTCTGTATTTTTTCAAACTATGAACCTTTTTATAAAATAAAATGCACACATTGTTACAATTCCTCACATAAATATGTACCAGAAAGATAATTCTACTGTTGAATAGTGACAGTTATTATTACCCCAACGATTTAATATTTTTCCTCTAGTCATTGTAAGACATCATTTTCTCCCCCTTTCTGACTATACAAATTATTATTAATTTTTATAAAAGTACTGGGACTTTCTTTACCTCAAGCAAAGATTATCAAACTGGTTCAAAGCACAGTTTGACATATAAAACTTTTGCAACTATTTTTAGAATATAAAAGGCTTTTGACATTATAGATACAGTATTTCTATTTTACTTCACTTAAATACTGTGACATGATCATTGATAATAAAATTAATTTTTTAAACTTTACTAGAAAAACAAAAACAGTAAGAATTTAGCTGGGGAGATACTAATAGAACTTAGTAACTAATCAAAAAAATACTGACAAAAATGCCATAGATTTTTAACTAATATTGTTGCCAGTGGAAATGGTGTCCTTCTACAGAGTCTCAGAAAAGGCATTCTGCTGGAGCTCGCGGTTGGAGGGGGTACGGCTTTCTCAGTAAGGTTTATTTGAGGTTTAAATAGAAGGCTGTCTGGAGGTTCCCATGTCTCATCCCTGTCTATTCTACCATAGAACAAGTACATCCTGGACTGACCGGGCGGTGGTGCAGTGGATAGAGCATCGGACTGGAATGCGGAGGACCCAGGTTCGAGACCCCGAGGTCGCCAGCTTGAGCACGGGCTCATCTGGTTTGAGCAAAGCTCACCAGCTTGGACCCAAGGTCGCTGAATTGAGCAAGGGGTTACTTGGTCTGCTGTAGTCTCACGGTCAAGACACATATGAGAAAGCAATCAATGAACAACTAAAGTGCCACAATGAAAAACTGATGATTGATGCTTCTCATCTCTCTGCATTCCTGTCTGTTTGTCCCTATCTATCCCTCTCTCTGACTCTTGCTCTGTCTCTGTAAAAAAACAAAAACAAAAAGTACAGCCTGGTCTTTATCAGACTCAGGAGAAAGACCAGTGTACAGAAATTCTGTGCCATGGTTTAATCCAGTTTCTTCCTGTCTTCATCTGGCCTACATAGTCTTTTCAGTTGCACTCAGGCTGGTGCTGTGCTCAAACTCACATTTAGAGCCCTTGCTAGGAGCCCGTGCCACTGCCAGGCCCAGACCATTATTAGAACTGCAGAGGAACAGAACAAGGTCGTGGATGCAAGTTAGAGAGAGAAGAGTGCTCTCTTTGTTATTCCTGTGTTTATATTTTTGGGAAAGACTAGTTTTTCTTTAAACCAACCAACTAGCTTCTTAATCTTTCACAGGCTTGCATTGGTTTCTCTCACTAACCAAACAGATCCTTCTTCTAGCTAAACAGACAGGCCTCTATGGCTGCCATGTTGTCTTCTACTGTGCATGCCATGAAGAGGAGGAACCTCCCACTATAGTATGGTCATGGACGTGTTGTACTGTGGGGAATATGAATACCCTTAATGGGGCAAGGCTATGATCCACTGAATTATCTGAAACTATAACTGCTATAGCTTCCTAGTAAATGGAATGCTGTAACTTCCTACTAAACCAGGCTTTCCACTTTATTAATATTATATTTGATTTTATCTTCCCTAGTTTGTTATGCTCAATGTCTAATTCCCTTTGCTCCCTTTCTTAATTAATAACTAGCTAACTACCTACATTAACAATATTACATACACACATATATTTCAATTGTAAGCTATGTTTATGGTAATTGTTTTATTTTTCAGAAATATCATAAATTGCTAATTTGTAATAGAAATATAAAATTAATATTTTATCTTTCTAACTAAAATAAAGAGAATAATGAGAAAGTGCTAGCAGAACTGAGCATCCAGAAAATAATTTTTGAGAAAATTGTTAGCTTTATAAGTAATATTCACTGTATAGTATATTTCAAGTGCTCATTCATTTTTAATATATTTTCAAGTTTATTTATCTGTAAGTACACTAGATTGACTATAGTGAACCAACTTTGTCTAAACATTATTTTTAATGATTATATTTTGAAGTTACATGTACTAAAATGGCATTAAAATCACTACATCTACAAATTCAGTGCCAACATAATTATTTCCAATGTGTTTGTAAAGATGGTTCAAAGTACCTATTGATTAAAGGGATTGATATAACAAAAAGAACCTTTTGAGAAATAAAATAAAAAGTTTTATTCTATGCTCATCCACTAACAACCTATGAAACCTTGGGAAATTGAATGGAACTCATTCTGCAATGTTTTTCCTTTTCAGTAACGAGAGGAAATTTTACTAAATTATCTCTAAGACCTATTTAAAAAGAAAAGTTGAAGCTTCATAACCCTTTGCTACTTATGAAAATAAAATAAAGTTTTAACCACAATACGGATTTTGGTCATTAAAAAGGAAGGGTCTACATCAGTCATATTTTCTGCTAAACCCCCAGGCCTCATTTCTGCGCCTGATGCAGGACAGGTGAATTTCCCAATAACCATTTGCTAAGCAAATGAATAATTGAATGTATGATTGAATATTTTTACCTGCTAGATTTCTTATGAAACTTTCTGGAATAATGATTATTCTTTTCACAATTTAATATCGCTCTAATTTTTGCTGTTATTATCAGAATGCTTGCTGTGCTAGTGTAATGAATAAAAAATACATCAGTCATTTAGTTTCTTTGCTGATTTGATGTGGGTAATCTTGACTGGCCTGATCTTTATTCAAAAGCTCTAAAATTCTAAGAAAAAATATATCCTCCCTAGGAAATATAAAATTATTTAAAATTATAGAAAATGTGGAACATTTGTCCCTAGTAGAGGGAATTAGAAAATTCAGAACAACTCTCCTGCTAAGAACCAAAGGCAAAGTACAAATATTACTAGGACCTTTCAAGGCTGTAAAGCATTACCAGGCCAAGATTTGGCAGCTGATGGAAATCCAAAGATTCACTTTTCAATTCTGAACTGGAGCTGAGAGCTTATAAGTATGAGCAGCATGATTGAGGGGCTTCTAGGATTAGGAAGATAAAAGTTGAAATTCATAGCCTGCCAAGTTGGGGCTAAACAGCCAGCATATTAGGTGGGGGCCCTACAAAGTGTACCCCAGAAATAAGAATAAATTATCTCTCCTCTCAAATTCAAATATCAGTTTCTGAAACTGGGGTTTGAGTCAACACACTACTAGTTTCCCTGGGAAGTATATAGAAGCAAAGGGAAATCTCTTGAAGTTAGTGCTACCCTAGGCCTCCAGATAATTAATTTTTAAAATTTGTTTTTATTAATTTGAGAGAGGGGGGAGGAGAGAAAGAGAGAGAGAGCATGAGAGAGAGAAAGATTGATTTGTTGTTCCACTAACTTATGCATTCATTGGTTGATTCTTATATTCTGTGTCCTGACCAGGGATCAAACCTGCAACCTTGGCAAGTTGAGATGACACTTTAACCAACTGAGCTACTAGACAGGGCTTCCATATAATTGTTAAAGCAATTTTAGCACATGAAACACTTGACACATAATATAAAAGGACCAAGCTACCAGTAATTTCTTATTTGTTTTTGCAAGCAAGTTTTTTCTCTCTTTCTAACAGTAGACACTCTGCCGTATAAATTCCTCACTGAGTTTATATTCCTTTATTTTGTTGCCTATTCCTTTGTGTGTGTGTGTGTGTGTGTGTGTGTGTGTGTGTGTGTGTGTATATATATATATATATATATATTAAGCAGAACATAAATGAATCATATAAATGCTACACTTGACCACACAAGAAAGGTTCAATAAATGTGTTGGAGCTACTCTTTAGCACATGAAAAGAAACAATATCATCTTTCTCATATGACAGTATTTTATTACTGTTGAAGTAAAATAATATTGCCAAAGAAAATATTTTTCCCCAATGAATATTAACCTGTTCAACATAGAAAGAGTTGGAGGCTTTCTGATCTATAGTTGAGTTGAACTGGATACTTGAAACTGATATGGTTTTGTGAACCAATGTCACCCCAATAAATTCAATATAAATAAATAAATAAATAAATAAATAAATAAGTGATGTGTTGATATTTGATAAAGAAAATTCTGTGACTTTCAAAAAAATGTATGTATTCCTCATATTTTAATGTCACAATTGGAAAACTACTGTGTGGCTAGTAGAGCATATGCAGTATGGCCAATATGTTCACCCTTACTTCAGCAGAAATGCATTTATTGGTCAGTATTGAAACAAGTATTTACTTCTCTTTCAAAAGAATTTCTAAAATATTAAATGATCAAACATTTTTCCATTTTAAGTTGAAAATTTACATATAAACAACAGATACATTGATATCATAGGAAAATGTCACAGAATTTAACTTATTAGCACCCAGTTAACCTTTTGAACTTCAATTATCAAATGTCTGGCTATTAAGTTTCTAAGTTAGATCAGGAGGGAAAGGGAGGAAAGGAAAGTGAGGGGAGCAGAAGAGAAGGAAAGAAAGGAGAAGGTCTGGGGATGGAAGGAAAGGAGAGAAAAGGTTAAATTTGGGTGCAGGAATGAACAAGGATAAGAGAAAGGACACTGAGAAAGAGTGGGGTGTGGTTCACAAAAAAGGGCTGAAGTTGATGAAAAACCTATGCTACTTGAGAAAGGTGGAGACCTCCTTACTTGCTGGTAAGTTAAAAGATCTGAAAAATCCTGTATCTAGGAGTGACCTTCATTAAGGGGTATAAGTACCCAAACAGTCAATAGTTGGCACTCACTCTGTGGTGGACACTCTTCAAAGCTCACGTCTAGCCTGTGTGATTGTTCAGATTGTAACCAAAAAAAAAGTACACATGGGAGGAGTGAGAGGTCACTGTAATCCAGCTGCCTATTTGTCTACCACACCATGTACCTGACATCTCAAATAACACACAGACCTTTCCCTAATTCACCTGAAATGGGCATCTTCCTCTACTTTATGCAAAGGTGCTATACAATAGAGGTAACCTTACTTAGGCACTTGATACATGTTAGAAAATTTAAACTTTCCAACAGCAAAGATATGGAGAATAATACTCTATTAATAGTAATATTTGAATAGCACTACATTAATGTAATGAAATTTTCACAACTGTGATATATCAAATCTGACTTTGAAATCAAGGTTAACCTAGATAATTAATTGAAGTTTTTCTGTTGGTTTTTTTCTCAAGTCAAAATATTTTACACTAGAATACAACCAATTGCCAGTGATACCAATTATAAAAACAACTTTGAAATCTCAGCTTCCCAAGAAAAACAAAATTTATTGTCCAATTTAGATAGCTTTTAAATAGCTTCAAATGATAATAGTATGGCATTGAAAATCCTAACAGCCAAACCTTCCTGAATGACATCATCTTATCATCTTGGTAGCAATGACTCTTAGTGGTCACTGTACTTATGTAACTTTTTGCAGTGACTTGTTTACATGAAAAGTTAGTGGCTGGCTCATGCATTAAACCTGACAAAGTAAGGTTTTCATTTTAAAGGTTTTTAATCTGGATACATTTGCTTAGTAAAATGGTTTGGTAGATATTTATAAAGAGGAAATATTTATTAAAAAGCCTTCTTCTGTATATGTCATTTATAGATTTATTTCTTTTTAAAGTTGTAACTATATCTGACAATTAAGCTGAGTTCATTAGTGAACATCTATCTAGCCTGTATAAGTAAATGAGACATTACTTGTCCTTAACTGATGTCGCTCATCAGTTACATCACATAGGAAATAAGTGCATATCAATATTAATATCCAAAAATAAAATAATAGTAAAGTCAACAACAAGAGTATATTTATTTCAAGAGTTTTAGCCTGACCCGGTGGTGGCGCAGTGGATAGAGTGTTGGACTAGGATGCATAGGACCCAGGTTCGAGACCCTGAGGTCACCAGCTTGAGCGCGGGGTCATCTGATTTGAGCAAAGCTCACCAGCTTGGACCCAAAGTCGCTGGTTTGAGCAAGGGATTACTCGGTCTGCTGTAGCCCCAGCACATATGAGAAGGCAATCAATGAACAACTAAGGTGTTGCAACGAAAAACTGATGATTGATGTTTCTCATCTCTCTCCATTCCTGTCTATCCTCTCTCTGATTCTCTCTCTATTTCTGTAAAAAAAAAAAAGAGAGAAGAGAGTTTTAATATAATGTTTCTTTTTATAGGAAACAGTTGAGGAACCTGATAAGTCAGTTGTATTACATTTTTCCCCATTATATTTGCCACTGATAGCATTAGTAGTCCCTATATATATAATGAATGTTTTACAAGACTTAAAGCTGTTGTTTGCTTTGTTCTATTGTATGCATTCATGCTTAAATTTATGTGGGTTTATGTTAACCACATATAAATGTCATTAGGTTTATTTGGGTTTATTTTAATTACTTATAAGTGTCATTAGAAAACCATGATATTGGAGCTAAGGTCTCAGAAATGTGGGCAAGGTGCCCAAAAAAAAAGAAACAGCTGGTCAGCACTGAGATTTTAGATGACTTCACATGTGAAAAGTTAATTGCTATTAATATTGAGAAAGAATTTCTTTTAAATAATATAAAACGTTGTTGACTCCACATTTTAAAGATGGCCTTGAACTTCTTTGAAAGACATGGTCTGTTTTCAGTTTTATGGGATTCTTAATTGAATTAGCAAAACTATTCCCTAGCATCTGAAGGATTCCCTAAGCTGTTACTGACAAGATACTATTGCTCAAGAGTGTGGCAGCAACCTGAGTGACCAGTCTTCTAGAAAGAGCTGGAATGTGACTAAGAACACTAGCATCTTTGCATTACTTTAAATTGAGCTCTACTTTTGCATTATTCAGAACTGACTTGGCAATTCTGAGAGCCTTGTCAATGTTCAGAGGTGATCATGCACCTGATAGCTACCTGAAGTAGGATAAGAAGCCCCTTCCTATTGGAGTCTCCTGACTCTCAGGTGTCTGCCAGGTTTTAACACTTGTCAATCAGCTTGAAAAAAAAAACGCACATTGTCAAGTTGAAAGCTGTTTCTGGCCTCAAGTTGCCATTCTGAACACACAGTGCAAATAAAACAAAGAAAAGCATAATTCATGTAACATTATTCAAAAGGAGTTATAGAAAACACTAAGAGTGAACTGAAATGTAAACTATGGACTTTGGTTGATTATCATGTGTCATGGAACTAGCAAAAAAGAAGAAAAAAAGTACCTGCTTTCAGAAAAGTAAAACAAACAGCATAACCAGACCCACAGATGTAAGCATGAATCAGGAACATTAATATAAATATGATTAATATGTACATTTAATAGTTATGGATTTCATTGTATCTAATTTTTACATAACATTTGTAAGGATATATTGAGCTTTAGTATACAATGCATCCCAAAGTTTTCATGGGAAATTTTATTGATAGTTGCAATATAGTTCATAATTAATTTAAAATAAACTATGTTATAGATAGAGGAATCAGTAAAATGAGAGTGTCTGACAAAATAATATAGTAAAATGTTAACTGTAGAATCAAATGGTACATAAATTCTTTCAATGTTTAAATTTGACAATGTTTGCAATATAATACTGGGAAACATAAATTAGATGGCATACAATGAAGAAAATTACACAGGATACAGAAATTAAGATTTATTAAAGTTTTGAATCTAGGAGAGTAATCTTTATAACTAAGGAGAAAATAGAAAAATGATTTCCTTCTACATTCAGGATTAGAAACTATTTGGTAAACAAGCCAAAAACTAGACAGCTACAGCTGTTTTCTGACACAAACACACTAATACCAGTTATAACGGGAGAGTCCTACTTCATCAGCAATCCAAGAAAGACATAGGCTGGCCCAAGTAGTTCTGAAATCTTATTCTCTACATTTACATGGGCCCCTAAAACAAACTTTAAAAACGTTGACAATATATGCAGATCATACAGATGAGACTGAAGGTTTTGGAGGTTTTTCCTTTGATCAATTTATGTAGGATAAGTTCACTGTCATATTTTATGGTTTAAAAAATATTTCCATATAACAAGAGCTAATGTACCAAATATTTTAAAATAATAAATAATTGCCTCAGAAAAATCAGTTTACTGCATTTAGATTTAGAGAATTTTGATAACATGCCTTTGATTTGATCAAATATTGTATGTCCCTGAAGATTCCAATATGGCTTGTGCACTTAAATTTTTTTTGGTGTGTGTGTGTGCTTCATAAAATCTTCCTTCTTTAACTTACTTATTTATTTGTTTAGCAAATATTTATTTTTTATTGGAGGTATTGGGGTAACACTGGCTAACATAATTATACAGGTTTTTAGGTGCCCAACTCTATAACCCATCGCTGTACACCGAATTGCATGTCCACCCCCAAGTCAAGGCTTCATCATCCACCACCATTTATTTACCCCTATACCCTCCTACACCTCCCACACTGAAGTTACCACACTGTTGTCCATGTTCATGAGTTTTTCCTTTCTTTTCTTGTCTTTTATGGCTCAATCCCTGCACCCACTCACCCTACCCATTCCCCCAACAGTTGTCAGCCTGTTCTCTATGTATGAATCTGTCTCTATTTTGATTGATAGTTTGTTTCATTCATTAGATTCTACATATGATCCTGTGCACTTGAATTTAAAGGAATTACATAAAAGTCACTCTTACATTGGCACTGGTTCAAGAGAATCAATGCATGATTTTTAATTCATTTTAAGTATAGAAGATAGAATATGATTTAAGATAGAAGATAGATTATGATTTAAAAAAATTCTCAGACCAACAATATGAGCTACAAGAGATAAGAATATTTTTATTAAAACTAAAGGGTAAAAAGAAAGTGAAAAAAGCTAGCTGTGAAGGTGATTTACAGGCTCTGGATATCTCTGATAAAGAAGCACAAGATGCTCTAAAGCTTAGTTTTGCTGACCTTAACTGAATTCAACAATGTTCCCTTATTCAGACTTTCTTTTCTTCTCATTTATATCTTTTTTGTTCACTTCTTCAAGCCATTAGGGAGAAAAATGACTCAAAAATATAGTTAAACACTATACTAATAAAGATACTGTGTATTCACAAACATGCACTGTCTTTTCAAAGTAGAAGTAACCCAAAAACCTTGCTGATTTCAGCCACTGTTTTTGTGTCCAAGAAATTCTGTCACTCTGTGTCTAATGTGACATCCACCAGGGAAACACAGACTTTGCTTCTGGCATCCCAGGCAATAAAGAAAATACCAAATCCAATAGAAGTCTCCCTAGAGTGTAATCAATCTTCATTCTCTTTCCGCATGCCATTATCAATGAAATCATCAATTTTTCTTTCCCCTTTTCTCCCACTCCTCGGGTTTTCCCCTGAAAAGTTCAAAGAAACCCCATGAATGAAAATAGTCATTATTTATTCTAGCTTTCAGGGACAAAGTTGGCAGTTAAGCAAAAAGGAAGTCTTGTTGCTAACAGCTGAAAGTAGAGAATGAATGAATGATTATTTAGTGAACATAGTTGGATTTTTAAAGATCAAGTTTTCCATATATTAGTCAGAGAATAGTTTATAAAAAGGCATGGGAAATAGACATGAGGGGTAGCAAAGGCATTTTGATGAATTTGTACAGTGGCCTTATCAGAAAGGTGATATTTGAACAAAGGCTTGAAGTAGGTGAAAACATCATTCCTAAATTACAACCTGGAGGACATACTTTTTATGCAGAACAAACAACCAGTGTCAATTTTCAAAGCAGAGATATGCCTTTTATTTAGTTTCTCCCAAAGTTCAGAAAGGAGACTAGTGTATCTTCAGCAGATGAGATAAAGAAAGATTAGTAGAAAATGTGAACACAGAGAAATGGTGTAAGAACTGAAGTGAATTATGTAGGGTTCTACAGACATACCATTGTAAGCTCATTGTTTTTTATTTTGATGTAACCAAGAACTTTTGAAGCACTTCAAGTAGAAGAGTAACATGACCCAATTTTTGTTTAGAACGAACTACTCTGGCTTCTATGTTGAGAACACACTGTGGTGAGCAAGGGAAGGATCAGACAGGACAGTTCAGAGCCTATTTGAGAACTGGATGTACAGAGATTGACGGTACACTTCCCTTAATAGCAGTGGAGGTGGTGAGGACTGGCTGGGAATGTTTATTGTGTTTAAATTATAGAAAGCAGGAAATGTTGCCTAATAGGATGTAAAGAATGAGAAAGAGAAAAATTGACAGCCTGTAGGTTTTTAGTCTGGAGTTGTCATCCATTGGCATGAACAAAATTGCAATTGGAGGTGGTTTGGAGTACAGCCTGAGTCGATAGGCTAATTAGAAACATAAAAAGAGAAAGCTAATAGGCACTTGCATATATTAGTCTGGAGTTCTTACAGAGCTCTGGCTGAAGTAAAAGTTAAAAAACCTTGGAGCTGCATTAGATCACCAAGAAAATAAATGTAAAGGGAAGGCGGAGGCAGAACAGTTCAAACCTAAGTGCTTAGAGAGGAAAACAACCCAGAAAGACTGAGGCGAAGAAGGAATAATATGAGAGTGGAAGTCATGCGAATAGGGTGTTCTGGAAGCTCAGTGGAGGCACCCTGACAAGAAGAAGGATAATCAACCCTGCAAATGATACAAAGTCAGGGTGGTTGAAAGATGGAAATTGACCATTGTAAAAAATCTTATTTTAAGCTGTATTAGTTTGAAGAGTAAAGAATTACCGATAATCAAGTGTATAGACTGGCAAAAGGACAGTAATTTATAGTACAATCTGATATTTTGTACTTTATCAACTTCAGAGTAAAATATCTAAAACCAATAAAAATACAGATAACTTAATCACATGTCAGTGATCCAGGTATTCTGAATCAAAACTGTAGTTTGGAGGTTATTTTTCTTATGAATCCAAACATAAAAATAAATGATTTGCCTTAACCAATATTTGCAACAGCAATCATTATCTTATTGGAGACTTTTAACATCCTATTAAGGTCATGTAAGAAGAGTGCCAAAATCTAAATTCATCACCAATCCCAACATCACAATGGGTCCCATTACATTGGCTAATAAAAGTAAAAAATGCTAAACAAATATAATACTATCTTAGCTTGTATGTGTTCAGTTTTAAAGAACAGTGTCTCTTCTTTGTCCCTTTCCACACATGTCATTTCAAGAGGAAATTCAGTATGCTTATGAACATGAATATAAGTTTCTATATTCTAGGCACAACTTAGAACTAAAATTAGACAAGTGAGACTATGGCATATATAAAAGATCTTGGGGCTCTCACAGTGCCGACAGCTGTCATCCTGGACCTCTCCAGCACTTTGCCTTCACGAAAATTATACTTCTGCTGACCCATTATGCTAGCACTTACATCTAAAGCTCTTTCTTTCAAAATATTTTTAAATGACACTACTTTTATGGAAAATATTAACCATGTAACATGAAACATGTCAGGGAGGCTAATGTGCACTCATCTTTCTCTCAACGCATAATGCCTTAGTCCATATGATTTGTATTAACCAGAAAAAAATACTGTTCTTATATGTATATATTTTTCATAATCAGCTATGTCATGCAGATTTCAAATAATTAGAGTTTAAAGATTTAAATGTGGTAGACTTTGACTTTAAACCCTTGACATTTTTCTGTCATTATAATGTTTAATTTGATTAATATGAGGTAGAATACAATATAATCCTAGATACACAGAAAACAAAACAATAGCAGTATATTATCATTTACAAAAGGATATAATTAGTCCAATGTTTATTTCCCAACTCAATGAAATGTGAGTGTGTGCATGTGTGTATACATGAGTTTAGTTACAGATGGAGCAAAGAGATAAAGTGAGGCATCGAGAAATCAATATAATGGCATAGGTCCTGAAAACCTTGCTTAATTTTAGCTATGTAACTTAATAATCCAGTTTACTTTCACCCCTACATTAAAATAGAGTCTACAATGGTGGAAGTAAGATGTTCTGGTACATAGGAAATAATTGATTTATTATGAGTCAAGGGTCTTTCTGGGCCTGACCAGGCGGTTGCACAGTGGATAGAGCTTCGGATTGGGACACAAAGGAGTCAGGTTCGAAACCCCGAGGTTGCTGGCTTGAGCACAGGCTCATCTGGTTTGAGCAAGGCTCACCAGCTTGACCTCAAGGTCGCTAGCTTGATCGAGGGGTCACTGGCTCAGCTGTAGGCCCCAAGTCAAGGCACATCTGTGAAAGCAATCAATGAATAACTAAGGTGCTGCAATGAAGAATTGATGCTTCCACCTCTTTCCCTTCCTGTCTGTCTGTCCCTCTCTTTGTCTCTGTCACAAAAAAAGCATCTTTCCAGATCTAATATAAAGAACAAAGAAGTATTAAGCTTTTTTATTAATATTTTTAAATTCAGGTTGTGAATTCAATTAGTTCTATTTGAATCATTAAATGATAAATAAGATTCTAACTCTCCACAGGAAACAATAAGATAATATATTAGAATGACTTTCTACATTATGTTGTTTTTTTTAAAATTCTTTCATTGAGTTAAGAAAGATAAAAGGGAAGGGAAGAAGGAAAGAGAGAAGCATCAACTTGTTTCACTTAGTTGTTCCATTAGTGTGTACTCATTGATTGCTTCTTGTTCCACATTATGTTTTGAATGCATGATCTAAAACTAGAAACAAAGGTACATAGCACAATTTAAATTTACTGTTTCTGACACTAGTGTTTTATGAAAAGCAACTATTTCTCCACATCACTATTGTTTTTCCTCCAATGACAATTCATACTCAAAAAAATAAAAACTTACTCCATTTAGGTGCACACTTCTCCACATAATTATTATTACAAACTACAGTCTCAAGAGGTAATTTATGATATCCTTTTTCTTTAACTTAAAAATTAATGAACTATTCCTGAGTGGAATTGCTGAGACAATATCTTTAATCCTAATTGGATTGTTAAATTTTTCCTCTAATTGTACATAAAGAAAAAAGAATGATTCTAGAGTTTTACATGAAAGAAGAACAGAAATATACCTACTATTCAAAATTATTAAAATGTGTAGCCAGGAAAGTTATATTATTTACTGAAGTTAAATACGTATTTTAGCTTATTCTTCAAGTATTATCATGATAATTGGAGCATTTATGTTATATTATATTTAACAAATTAAAATGCATTTAATTTAACAAATGAGTATAATACATATATTTCTGCTATTAATATTGATTTTTTATTAATATTGATTTTTGAATATTGATTTTGCCTTGGCTATATATTCTTCAAATATTTCACTCCATATATTGCTTACAGGATTTAAGTTTTTATATCAGGGATGACCCAAAGAGCCAGAATCTCAGAAGTATTAGCAGAAATTAGATGAGATAATATAGTTCAAGGCCATCACTCAGTGCCCCAAACCAGGAAGGGCTGGGAGTCTTCTGAGGAAGCACAGCTTCCCAGGGTGAGACTCTCATTTTCTCAGTGGGGACAAAGGCACTTCCCTCTGTCCTTTTACTGTGAGACCCCTGAATTTAAAGACCTGCAGAGGAGACTCAGCCCACTTGAGAAGACAGGGGTACTGTATTATTTCACAGTAATTCTCTTGCCTGTTCAGTGACAGAGGAAAATTATATATATGCTACAGCTTTTTCTTGTTTAGGCAAGCTGTAAGAGAAAAAAATATATATATGAGACAAAAGAAAAATAAAACTGTATCAAATATAGATAAAAATATATTATTTTAATGTCTTCTTGGCTTTGAACATAAAGTACATGTTTATTGTAGGTATTTGAAAATACATAAAGAAAAAAATTAAAATATAATGTGATTTTTATCATCCCTAAAATAAGAAATGTTAATATTTGATATGTATATGTTCCTATTTTATTTTTTAATTACATAGATATTTTGAATCATAGTTTATTTTAGTGTTCATGTCAAAATTATTTGTAAACATTAATGTAACAACTACATGACATTTCTTTACCTTTTCATAGAATAACTTAATTGATCATTTCCTGATTCTGGATATGCCAGGTTGTGTCATTTTGTTTAAAAATTTTTTTTTGATGTAATTTCTTAGGACTGGTTTGTTTTTTATATCCTAAAAAAAAAAACCTGTCATTTAATGTATGTGAACATAATTATTAGTCTTAATTTTAACTCATTTTTTATTTTATTATGGAATTAAGTTATTATTGCAGGCATTTATATATATATTTTGGTAATTGGTTTTCAAGTAAAATATGACATATTTATGCATAACCAACAACAACTAGTATTTGAGGAGGACTTTTATACTGCATCTGCTCCACTATGTTGATTATAGTATTTAGAAGGAAAATTATTTTTCTAAAATATTTTTTTCTTTTTCTGAAGTTGGAAACGGGGAGGCAGTCAGACAGATTCCCGCATGTGCCCGACCGGGATCCACCCGGCATGCCCACCAGGGGGCGATGCTCTGCCCATCTTGGGGCATCCTTCTACCGCAATCAGAGTCATTCTAGCGCCTGAGGCAGAGGCCACAGAGCCATCCTCAGCGCCCGGGCAAACTTTGCTCCAATGGAGCCTTGGCTGCAGGAGGGGAAGAGAGAGACAGAGAGGAATTGAGAGGGGAAGGGGTGGAGAAGCAGATGGGCTCTTCTGTGTCCCTGGCCAAGAATCGAACCCGGGACACCCACACGCCAGGCCGACACTCTACTGCTGAGCCAACCGGCCAGGGCCTATTTTTCTAAAATTTTAAGAATGTATTGAGATATGTATATAACTTACTTGTATCTATATCTCTGTATGTTGAAAACATGCCTCTTAAATTATTTATTTATGCATATATTTATTTTTATTTTATATTTTGATGACTAAAATGAAATGCATCTCATCAGTGAAATATTAGATAGTCATTTTTCTCTCAAGAAGAACATGTCTTGAATAATAACAGTTAGAAATGTCAGCATAATACAGACATGAATAAGTGAAGTACCATCATTTTTACATTATTATGAGTATGCCAGAGAGGAAGTAAGTGAAGTGAAATTTGTGCAAAGGTCAACAGATCTTTATACGTCTATGTACCTAAGTATATATAATGACTAATTTTTTTTTTCATCCTTGCACAGAGGCCATGCTAATCTTCTCTGTATCGTTCCAATTTTAGTATATGTGCTGCCGAAGAGAGCACGTGATGACTAATTTTAATGTGTCAACCTTATGGGTTAAGGATGCTCACAGAGCTGGCAAAACATTATTTCTAAGCATGTTGATTAGGGTGTTCCTGAAAAAGATTAGCATTTGAATCACTAGATTGAATTAGAAAATCACCATCATCAGTGCATGTGTCTATCATCAAATCTGTTAAGCAACTGAATAGAACAAAAAAAGCACAAAAGGCTGAATTCACACTCTCTGTTGAGCTAGAACATCCCACTTCTTCCTGGGACATCAATGGTCCTGGTTCTTGGGCCTTTGGACTCAGACCAGGACTTAGAACATTGGCTCCCCTAGTTTTCAGGCCTTCAGACTTAACTGAATTACAACACTGGCTTTCATGTCTCTCCAGCTTGTTGACAGCAAACTACAGGATTTCTTGGTCTCCCTAATTGATTTTTTGATAAATCCATATAAAAATTATAGATAGATAGATGATAGATAGATAGATAGATAGATAGATAGATAGATAGATAGAGGGATAGATTCAGAACCCAATATGTTCTTCACACAGATGACCAACTTCATGGAGTGGATGAAAGCCTTAAAATCAGTATGGTTGAGGGTTGTCATCAGATTAAAGCTGAAAAACATGAACCAGCCTTCATGAAGCCCTAATAATTTGCAATGACTGATATTTTCTGAGTCAGGACTAGACTAGAAATGCCAAAATATAATTCAAATGTATACTTCTCTCAGAAATCACATGGTTGCATAAGACTTATTTTTCTAAGTATCACGTTTAAGAGTGCATGCTTGCAGGAATAGTGCCGGAAGTTGAATAGTGTCATCTCTAGAACAGAGGAAAATGTCTAGGTTACCCAAACATAAGAGCAACACCATGCTCCAGCAGATTCTGTTGATGACAATGATCAGAATAATAAAAATAATCAGAATGGGATGCAAGACATGTGGCAGGTTACCTCCAGGAAGTCACTGTCCAGTTGATATTTGCAGGAGATTCACCTGAAACTAAGGGGATGCCAACACATTCTGACATGGAAGACTGTAAGCAGAGAGGTTTCACTTATCCCTCAGCTGTCTAAGGGACATTGCCTTTAAATGATTTTCAGACTTCAGGGACTGAAGAACAAATCACCTTCTATTATGTTATGACCTCCTCTATATGCTTCCAGGAAGCATGGACAAGGGAATAGAAAGGTATGCAGAAAATTTAGGTAAAACATTTTACACAGGGAAATGTTTAAGGCAGAAGGTATCTAGCAAATCTCTTGGTCTCTGTTTTAGAGGCTTTTCCAAATTACACCTGGGGAATAATTGAAAAGATATTGATGGCTAGAAATGATGTAATTGCAGTAACACAAAAATACTTAGTAAAATAAGCACCTGCAAATAGCAGACCACTGAGCCTAAATACAGGTGAAAATGCTGTAAAAATTCAAAGGAATAATGTTTTGGCTTTTCCTCTCTGCATTTAGCAAGGGTCACAAGAAAAGATAAACTCAGAAAAGAATGAGACTATTTGTATAAAGAAATGAAAGTGAACACAGATAGTAATTTAGGGCTTTGAAGTGTTGGAAAAACTGATTGCCTCCATACTTCAAAAGTATGGAATAAGATACAAGCAGCTTTGAGTGATAAAGTCTTATTAATATTCACACTGTGACATATATATGAACATGCCCTTCTTACCTAATGCCATTATTTCTAGTAGCCTCAAGGTAGCTGCCATTAGATTGAGAGAAAAACTATTGGACCGGGAAATAAAAGAAATAAAATAGTTTTTAGTTCAATTACAATGTCTCCTTTAATATTCTGTGTTGGGTTTAAAGGATAAAGGTGGGGGAGAGAACATAGTTTAAATCTTTAGTTTATTGGTCACTAGACTCGGAAGTCCATTTCTGAGACTTATGGAAAGGACGCCCACCCTTCAGAACATTTGATCTGTGGTTGTCGGTAGGAATTAGGTATAGTGCCGGTTGAGTAGAAGGAAGGAATGGTATTTGTTACTAGACTATGACTATCACTCATGTTTGATCAAACAAAACTGTCTGTCCTTTCTGTACATAGAGCTAAACTATATTTATCTGCTTCATTTTCAGTTTTAACTAGGTAAATCATTGATTCCATTCCAATAAACAGAACTATAAATAATGTTAGTTTCTGGCAGGCTTATGACATGAAAAGCTCCCAGGAGTAATTCTTCATGTTTATCATTCTTAGGAATAAATATGACTTCCAGGGTTAGCTTTGTCCACATAGTGATACTGACAATTGTTTGGTCTACCAAAATAGAAATTTCATATGCTTCTGACTGACCCTCTATTCACTGTGCCACTGCCTGATCAGGCAAGGTGTATTTCTTTAAAATAAATTTCCATACTGAATTAGTTGAGCCTAAATTAGTCAAAAGGCATACCCCAAAGCCCAACCAGAAAGCAATGTGGACATGATTGTTGAATACAGGGGTCCCCAAAGCTGAAATAGAAACAATAATGATGATCTACCTACCTGACACAGAGCTTTGGGTGGGCTAAGTGAATATTCCTTCTTTCTAGTTACATACAGACTCTATGTCATTCAAATCTGTGCTTACTGGTGCATCCCTGATCTCTCTGCCTCTCTACTGTGATATGAGCATCCTTAAGGAGAACGATGATTAGGGGTAAGACTATAGTCTCTCTGCTGCAAAGAGGGACTAAAGTCAATGTGTCTCTATATAGTATTCCTAGGAATCTTGGGGAGGGGAGTGAATTAAACTGGTATAGCACTGTTGCATATAAGCATTTGGCTCCATAAACTATGCCATATGAGGGAAGGAGGACTTTGTTTCAACTGGTGGGATTTGGCCAAGAGTAAAAGTTGGAAAGAGTTCATGTTACCTTGTTGGTAACATGGTTATCTGGTAGGGTAATCTGGGCCAATTTAACATAAAGCTGTGGTTGCCTTTTCACCTGAGAAAAGGTTACACAGTAACTTATAAAAAAAAAACAATAACAAACAAACCATATCTAATATCTCTAATAGTACACAAAATAGTTGTAATTCTGCCCTCTCATTCATGACATGGATGCCACTTATCTTTAATCAAACCTTACCTTGTGATTTGTCTCTGACTATTGGATTGCTTTGAAAGTGAAATTGTTGATACAGGACTTAAACTTAGAAGGAAAACACTGTGATGCAGTGTCTGCTCCAGAACCCCTTTCTTATTGACAAATCTATGGCTAAACTTTTATTAAGACCATGTCCTTGATTAACTGTCTCTCATGCTTCACTCCCTCCCTGATAATTCTCCTGAAGAATGCTTCCTCATTAACCATGTGCACACAACTCCCTGCATCCCTCTCTGCTTCTAGGGAGCTGGACCTTGAGGACCCGAGTGGGGTCACAAGTTCGTGTTCATGTCATGATTATTCACTTTATGCTCTTCTTTTCACTTAACCTATATGAAAATGCTACCATTAATTTTTCCACAGAAAACAATCTGTGAATGGACAAAGGACAAATAGAGAACAAATATAAAATGTTGGGTCAGGTTTCCCACAAAAATTTTAATAAAGTATAATACTTAATATGAGGTCAGGGTGTGAAGAACCCAAAGACATGAAGCAATTTTTTTTTCTTTAAACAGAAAGAATTGCAAATAATATATATCACCAATGCCCCAGCCAGAATAATCTTGGGTATAATAGACAATAAACTCCAATAAAGATTTACATTATTTTCAAAGTCAACCATGTACATATTTGAAAATAAAGTCAACAGAATAGTGACATAATTGCCTTCAGAGATGATATTTTTAATTTAAATAGCCTATAACGTATATATTATATGGTATATATCATACAGTTTAATCTTCCCTTTTTTTTCTTGTTTACAAAACATAGGTTTCAAATGCACTATTTTACTGCAAAACAAAAAAATGTATCTATTTCTGAATATTTAACAAATATGTATTATTATAAATCCTATGTCTGTACCTTTCTCCTCTTTTGCACTCACCTTAAAGCAACCCAGCATAGTTTACTTTCCTCAAGTTATAGCCGTGATGGCGAACCTTTTTATAAAAACCGCCCACTTTTGCAGTGCTGGTCAACCTGTCCCTCCTGCCCACTAGTGGGCATTCCAACTGTCATGGTGGGCCAATCATGGTGCCGTTTGGTTGCCCACCATGGAAACATGGAACGCCCACTAGTGGGCAGGAGGAACCAGGTTGACCAGCACTGCAAAAGTGGGCGGTTTTTATAAAAAGGTTCCTCATCACGGAGTTATAGCAATGAGTTTCTGTTCTCCCTTCTCACCATACCTGCACATTTCATGGTTATAAAGTTCAAAACTGACAGACAGAAGAACAAAGTCTTAATCCATAAGTAAAATTAAATTAGTGGTCTTATGTCATCCAGCTTATTAGAGAAACAGCCAAGTTCATTTAGACATCAAAAGGTAAAATGTGCAAAAATTTCTATCAGATTACAAATATCAGCTTACTGGATATACAAAAAGTAATCATCTGTTTTATGTATATGACACTGAGATGGATATTGTAGCAAATGAAAATGAAGCAAACTTTGACAAGTTCCATCTTTTTAACCTTCTTGGCAATAGTTTGTATAATTTTTGGCAAGCATTCTAACACTAAAACCATCTGACTTTTCTCAACAGGAATTGCTTTAAATAAGGGGAAAATGCTAAAAATCATGGGACAAATTCATAGTTTTGTTTGACTTTGAAGTGTTATTTCTAGAATTCAAAAGTAACCTCCGAAATAATCATTGCAGTGATAGTATTTCATTCCTCAGATTTATTCGTTTTTTTCACTTTTTGTGAAAATGCCTGTGCATGGAAACCTCATCAAGTGCTCCCCATTTTCAAGTGCTGAAACATTGTTTTATCATCATTGAAATCTTTAAAAGAATATTTTTTTGTATTTTTCTTAAGTGAGAAGTTGGGAGGCAGCAAGCCCACTAGGAGGCGATGCTCTGCTCTTCTGTGGCCTTCCCTCCACTGCAACTGGAGCCATTTTAGCACCTGAGGAGAGGTCATGGAGCTATTCTCAGCACCCGGGCCAACTTGCTCCAGTGGAGCCATGGCTGTGTAAGGAGAAGAGAGAGACAGCGAGAGAAAGAAGGGAGATGGGGAGGGGTGGAGAAGTAGATGGTCACTTCTGTGTGCTCTGACCAGGAATTGATCCCAGGACATCCACATGCTGGGCTGACACTCTACCACTGCCAACTGGCCAGAGCCAAAAGAATTTTTAATTTTATACAAAATTTTATCCAATAACTAATGTTTCTATTTTCCACATGTTAATACATCAATCATATTAAGTACATTGCTTCCAACAAAGGCATGACTCAAAAAATTATTTATTAGGACGATTTAACCATTTTTGATGACTTTTGGACCACACACAGGGATGGCGGCTACTTGTCAGGAGAACCAACAATGCAATTAATGGATTGGACATTTCAGTCCCAACCCAGATCTCCCAGGAGGAGAAGGAGGCTAGAATTTGAATCAATTGCTAATGGGGAATTATTTAATCATTTATCCTACATAATGAAGTCTCCATAAAACCCACAAAGGGGTGTATTTGGAATATTTTGGCACTGGCCCACTGAAAGAATCAGGGAAGTTCCACGCCCTTCCCTCTCATCTGTCCATATGCATCTCATCTATCTGGGTGTTCATCTGTATCCTTTTATAATCAACTGATAATGCAGCAAGCAAAATACTTCTCTGAGTTCTGTGAGCATTTCCAACAAATTAATTGCATCCAAAGAGGGGATCATGAAAATCTCTGAGTTATAGCCATTTTATCAGCTGTACAGGTAACAACCTGGACTTGGGAATGGCATCATAATGGGGGCGATGGACAGTCCAGTAGGTCTAAACCCTTAACTTGTGGAACATAATGCTATTTCTAAGTAGAAAAGCTATTCATTTAGTTGAACTACAGGACATCGAGCTGTTGTCTGAGAATTATTTTCTGGTGGTATGGGGAAGTCTCCTAACCCCCTACCCCACATACACACATTGGAATAGGCTCCAGGAAACTAAAAGACATCATAACTAAAAGTAAATTTTTTTTGATGACTTAAAAAGTATTTATTTTATAAAAAGCATTACTAGTATATCTCAAATGTGTTTATAAGCAAGCAACTATGACTAATTTCTTTATTCCCCTAACACACTTCCTCTAACCTCTAGTAAATCTTAACAAGTTTACCTCTAATTATAGCAAGAGGGTCTCACATTTTCTATTAATTCCTTCCTCTATCTGTTCTCCTTCCTCTTTCAATACCAGTCTATAATGGCAAATGTTTGCGACCCAAAATAGCTGAGTCTGGCCTTTCCCTTTGGTGAGCACAGGCCTGACAAAGCAAGCACTCTAAATGTTATAGTCTATTCTCATCTGACAAAACCCTGTATATAGGACTCAATTTTAGCCTGAGAACCAACTTTTGATTTCTCATTTGAATACACAGCTAAAACTAAATCTCTTTTTCATATTACCTGCCTGTCCTCTTCCTGCTTCTTCTGCTTAAAGATATAGGTACTTCCTTGACCCCTAGTCTGTGGCAGGCAGATGGCTTATATAGGAGCCCATTCCCACACAACACCTGCCTGGTAGCTGGGATTCAGAAAAGCCACCAGTTCATATTTCCTTCTGCTCATGTTGTAATACTATTGAGAAATATATTTATCACTCTCCTGAACTATGGACATCTACTAATATCCTTAATTTCTATCCTTCTACTCACTTTTCTTTTCATTTATTTATTTTTTTTTTTTGTTAAGTGAAAAGCAGGGAGGCAGAGAGACAGACTCCCACATTTGCCTTAACCTGGCAAGCACCTTTTGGGCGATGCTCAGCAACAGAGCTATTTTAGTGCCTGAGGTAAGGCCACAAAACCATGCTCAGTGCCTGGAGCCAATTTGTTCCAACCATGGCTGTGATAGAGGAGGAGAGAGACAGAGAGAGAGAAGGGAAAGGGGGAAGGGTGGAGAAGCAGATAGTCACTTTTCCTGTGTGCCCTGACCGGCAATTGAACCTGGAACATTGATAGTGACATTCTACCAGTGAGCCAGCTGGCCAGGGCTCTACATACTTTTCTTATATGTGTTAAGGTTCTCTGTGACACAACTGCCCTGCTCTCTATGTGATTCAAAGATATGATTTACAAACCTGACCATATATTTCAATACTTAAATTTATTTTTGGAGAATATACTATTTTTTAAAAAACATTATAGAGATATAATTTACCTATTTAAAGTCGCAAATTTTGAATACATTCACAAGTGTGCAAATTTCATACCACCAGACATGCTTGAGTCCATAACAAACATAAATCTACTTTCTAAAGACTATGGTTATATGAAATGTTAACGCTAGGGAAGTGGGGTGAAGTGTATATAGAAAATCTCCTTAATATTCTTATCACTTTTATGTCAATCTAAAATTCTTAAATACATATGGCACAAAGCAAAACACTTATTGGTACACTGCATATTGTGCTTACACAAAACAAGACTAAGTGTTGACATGTATTAACTTACTGTATCCTCACAATTCAACAGAATGAATATACTTTTACAGATGAAATTCAGGCCCAGAGGTTAAGTGAATTTTTCAATGTCCTCCCACAAGAGGGACAGGAGGATTTTACACCC
This sequence comes from Saccopteryx bilineata, assembly GCF_036850765.1. Taxonomy (NCBI): domain Eukaryota; kingdom Metazoa; phylum Chordata; class Mammalia; order Chiroptera; family Emballonuridae; genus Saccopteryx; species Saccopteryx bilineata. Next base: position 280,559,050 of record NC_089490.1, on the reverse strand, counting down.
TGGTTTCTGGCTCCATAGTGCGTTCTTTCAACCATGGACCTTTTCTACTTACCCTTCCAAATGACAGGTGAGCAATATATGGAGGGACTGAAAATGTTGAAATGTGAGATTAAAATTTGAGCTGTTTTTCCAAAACACAAATTTTAAAGAATTAAAGTTATTAGGTCAGAAGTAATTGTTCTCATTTAAAGACAATGTGCAATTATAAATGCTGCTTTTGAGTGAAACTAGGTCAAGTCGACCCTATCAGCAGGGAAAGGTGTATAAATTACAAAACTCTAGATTATGTATGAAAGGCCTCAAATCCTGGTGCCACTATTGAATGTATTGTATTGGGAAAATTATTTAACAGTTCTGTTTCTCAGTAGCTTGGTCTACAGATCATAAGACCTATCTCAAATGCTTGCAGAACTACATAGCACATAGTAAGTGAGCGAACAGTGCTATGAAAACAATGGAGGGGAGATAAGAGCCAGAGAGTGAGTTGGGGGCATAGACAGGGCTGCTCTTTCTTCCAGGGTGCTCTCGAAAGGCCATATACACAAGAACATATGAGCAGAGACCCGAATCATGCAAAGAAGTGAGTCATGGAGCATTCATAAGAAAGTATTTTAGCAGAGAGAAGGAGCTCCAGGCAAGAGTAACCTTGCTAGTATAGAGGTCTTGAGGATTAGAGAGTTTAAGGGGACTGGTAAGGTTTAAGTATAGAGAGGCCCAAGATGAACTGAAAACCTAAACTACTCTGGACTACTGTTGAAAATTTCTATATCAGTGCCTGAGACACTCTACCACCCACAGAAATGTCCTCTACCTTGAAGTCTCATAGCACATATAGTCTGAATATGCCAAACTAATGAACATGGAAAATATGGGATTCTGTTCACATCCTATGTGACTTTAACTTTTCACATATAACTAAATTGTAAATTGCTTCATGGTAGTTATAGTGTGTGTGTGTGTGTGTGTGTGTGTGCGCACACACACACAAATGTGTGTTTGCTACATGCTTAATTACCTAAAGCATCTAGAAAATTAACAAAACTTTCTTGGCTTCAAGTGGATACAGGGAGAAAAAGTAAAATATGTTTCACATTATCATAAAGTTCTGCAGTAGGCATATCTCTTGCCAATAGGCCGTAGAATGATTTCCAAAGACAAACAAAAGTTTACGCCTTTTCCATGAACATATTCATTTTCACTGGCTTGAGTATTGGAACACTTACAACCTAGACTCATAACCCGTGTGGGGTGCTCATTTTTACATTCCTGGCTTGGCCTTTAGAGTAGCAAACTGGGAACACAGGACTTCAGTTTTATAGAAACCTGTGCTGTGCAGCCATGTAAAAAGTTGGCATCTTCAATACAGCTGTTTAATATTCAACAGATGATACACAGTCATGAGCTACATTTTCTTAACAACAATGTATCTCATGCAGAGCAACTCAAATAGAACCCAAAGCAGAATTGTACCACTGGATTCTTAAATAATTAAACTAAGTATGATACAACATACATAAAGGCATATTGAATATTACATCTAGTTTTAACATTCAGACATAAACCATGTGGCATTATATAATATAATAGAAAGTTAGAGTTAGAAGAAATCCAGAAAATAAATGAGGTCACACAAAATGAGATGATTTTCAAGTTAAAAAAATAAAATACAACTTGCAATTTTAGAGCAAATAACAAATCTTTTGAGTAGTTCAGGAGATTTGGCTACTCTGCTGCCTTTGATTTATAAGGCCACAATTATGTGAGCAATTCTTTAGACGTAGTGCTTACACTTTTTTGTAATTACATGTATGTCTATGTCTCAATAAATTCTACATATTTTTTAGTTTTGTTTTTCTTAATTTATTTACTTAATTTACTGGGGTGATACCGGTTAATATAAAATTATATAGGTATCAGGGGTACAATCCTATAATATAACATCTATGTGTTGTATTATGTGTTCGCCACTCCAAGTCAACTCTCTTTCCACTACCATTCACTGTCCTCCTTTGCCCTCATCTGTCTCCTTCCATATGGTTTCCCCATACAGTTGTCTGTGTGGCTACGAGTTTGGTTTAGTTTTGTTTTTTGCTTAATCTCTTTTCATCAAGCCCCTCAACCTCCTTCCCCTTTAACAACTGTCAGTTTGTTTTCTGTATCCATGAGTCTGTTTCTATTTTGTTTGTTAGTTATTTGTAAACTCATAATTTTGTTACTTGATTTTATTCTTGGAAAAATTTCAAAAAAATATTCTTATATGCTCATATTTTAAAAACTAACACAAAAATAGAAGAGATCTAGGGACTTATTGCTTATTTATGAATGTAGGAGAATATTGCATATTCATCTGGATATTGTTTGTTGTATAATTTGTGAACAATATATATATATATATATATTTATTTATTTATTTAAACAATTAAATTTAACAGGGTGACATTGGTCAATCAGAGTACATAGATTTAGAGAAAACATCTCCACATCATTTGGACAGTCAATTATGCTGTATACCCATCACTCAAAGTCAAATCATCTTCTGTCACCCTATATTTGTTTTTCTTTAAGGCCCCCCACCTTCCTCCCTCTCTTCCTTCCCCTCCCCCTGGTAACCACTGCACTTTTATCTATGTCCATGAGTCTCAATTTTGTGTCCTACCTATATATGGAATCATACAGTTCTTACTTTCTGATTTACTTATCTCATTCAGTATAATGTTATCAAGGTCCATACATGTTGTCGTAAATGATACTGTCATCGTTTCTTATGGCTGAGTAGTATTCCATAGTATATATGTACCACACCTTCATTATCCAATCCTCTATTGAAGGGCATTTCAGCTTTTTCCATGTCTTGGCCACTGTGAACAATGCTGCGATAAATATGGGGGTGCATGTTTCTTTACATACCCATGTTTTCAAGTTTTGGGGGTATATACCCAGTAGAGGGGTCACTGGGTCATATGGTAGTTCTATTCTTAATTTTTTCTTTTTTTTAAATTTAATTTTATTATTTTTTTAACAGAGACAGAGATAGAGTCAGAGAAAGAGATAGATAGTGTCAGACAGACAGGAACAGAGAGAGATGAGAAGCATCAATCATCAGTTTTTCGTTGTGACACCTTAGTTGTTCATTGACTGCCCTCTCATATGTGCCTTGACTGCAGGCCTTCAGCAGACCGAGTAACCCCATGCTCGAGCCAGCGACCTTGGGTCCAAGCTGGTGAGCTTTACTCAAACCAGATGAGCCCACGCTCAAGCTGGTGACCTCGGCATCTGGAACCTGGGTCCTTCCACATCCCAGTCTGACACTCTATCCACTGCGCCACCGCCTGGTGAGGCTATTCTTAATTTTTTGAGGAACCACCATACTTTCTTCCATAATGGTTGTACTACTTTACATTCCCACCAACAGTGAATGAGGGTTCTTTTTTTCTCCACAGCCTCTCTAGCACTGAACAATAATTTTAACATTACTCTCTGCTGACTTTAAATGACAAGATCTGATAATACTATTCAGCAAAATGTAATAACACATATTAAGTTATTGAATAATTTTCCTCATCTGAAAGAAAAATTATATGGCATTATTTACATTAAAAAAATGTCTAACTGGTGGCCTAAATCAAATGCTCATTAGTCATGTGTTTTCAACAATCTGTTTTACACAAACCATTATTTTTCAAGGAAGCTAAGATTCTCAGTATCAGGAATACACAGCTGAAAAGTTTTATGGGTTTGTTCAAGGCTGTTCCTTTCAGCCTTTTCTTTAACAATGTGCCTCAATCCCACATTACCACCTCTATTGATTCTATCATTGTTATAACATATTGTGTCAAAAAGTAGTTAGGATTGCTTTATCTTCTTCTTTTCCAAGTGAGAGGAGAAGAGATAGAGAGACAGGCTCCTGCATGCACCCCCACAGGGATCCACCCAGCAACCCCCATATGAGGCTGATGCTCTGCCCATCTGGGGCCATGCTCACAACTGAACTATTTTTAGTGCCTGAGGCAGAGGCTCCAGAGAGCCATCCTCAGTGCCTGGGGGCCAATGTGCTCAAACCAATTGAGCCATGGCTGTGGAAGGGGAAGAGAGAGAGAGAAAAAAAGAGAAAGAGGAGGGGTGGAGAAGCAGATGGTTGCTTCTCCTGTGTTGAAATTGAACCCAGGACATTCACATGCCCAGCTAACACTCTACCACTGTGCCAACCAATCAGGGCCGGCATTTTTCAAAAAATACTAAAAAAGTATTTTCATTGCCCATGTCCATACATGTAACCAAACTAATCACCTTTGTACCCACAAACAACATATAATAAGAAGAAATAAACATAAGAGATATAACAACATAAAACATGAAGACAGAGAAATACGTAAAATTTTGTTGCAAGCCTCTAGGAAACAGGAAGTTATAGTTACTTTTATTATCTTGACCAATATTACCATTCAAAATTTAAAGTCAAATTGGTAATTGCAGGCCCTGGCCAGGTAGCTTAGTGGATAAATAAATAGTTATCCTGGTACACTCAGTTCACAGGTTTGATCCCCAGTCAGGGCACATATGAGAAGCAGTCAATGACTAATTAAATGAAACACCTAAGTGCAACAGCAAGTTGATGCTTCCTTCTCTCTATCTCTCTCTCTCTCTAATTAAACAATAATAATAACTAGAACTCTATTTTCATATTTTGCACATATCTTGTTTTATGAAAAGGTAGAGTGAGTCCAAAGAGGCAGCAGCTCTAAGGTGTATATGGGAGCACAAACCCACTCACGCTAATCCGGCATGTCAGGCATTTCCTTTTGGATAGTGATTCCCAAAATATGATTTGACTAAAAATCCTTTCTTATTTTACTCTTTCTTCAAAGCCTTGTCCTGTATAAAACCTTTCATAACCATCCCCACCCTGATTTCTCTCTTCTACACACTCTGACGAACATGAATTTTCTAAGCACAGTGTTAGCAGATACTCTGCATACTCCAATTTCATTTAAACACAAATACTGCTCATTTTATAAATTAAGAGTTTTAGGCAATGCTTTCATAACTTACATTGTCCAGTGTATCTTTCTGTTCTGTGCACATGGGGGATGCCCATAAACTTTTCTGATCAATTCACAAATATACACAGATACACAGTTTAAGTCCACATTAAAAAAAAAAAACACTTTATTGTATGGAAAATTTTACACTCTTCAGAACACGTAATCTGAACTTAACCAAATGAAACCTCACTGCTATTCCTTTCCTTAAAATACTTTTTATTGAATGTATTGGGGTATGATTGGTTAATAAAATTATATAGGCTTTCGTTGTACAGTTCCATAGCACATCATTTGTATACTGTTTGCTACTACAAGACAATTCTCCTTCTGTTGCTATTTATCCCCCTTTACCCTCTTCAACTTTTCCTCACACCCCTTTCCCTCTGCACTCTCCATACTGCTGTTTGTTTCCAGGAGTTTTTTATTAATCCCTTCATCTTTTTAATTCAATTATAATAAAGTAGTATTTTTTCCTTTTTATTTTTTTTGGGGGGGTGACACGGGTTAACAAAATTAAACAGGTTTCACGTGCACAATTCTACAACACTGTATCATCTCTACACTGTATTGCTGTTTTCATCACTCCAGGTTATTTATAACAGTTACTAGCCACTCTTACTCATTATGACTAAGATCCAATATAGAAAAATATATTTATTTTAAAAAACCCTTAAAACTATTATTGCTACCTTTAATTTTTAATCAGGAGGGACATCCCTTTGGGGCAATGAAAAGCACTACACTGACTGTTTATTTCATTATTGTTCCTGGTACAGAGGGCAAGATTGGATTCTTTTTTAAAACAGTAAGAAAAAACAAATACATCGGAGCTTGAAGCAACAACAGTCATTCTAAATACATTTAGAAGAATGTAATGTGAAGATAAAAGCCTCTGGAAAACAATATCCAAAGGTGAAAACTATTTTAAATTATTCCCAGCAAACACTGGTTAACAGTACATTTTCTTATTAGAGGCCAGGAATTTCCATTGTCTGACAGTTATAGAGAAGAAAGAATGAAATAATTGGTTCCCTGACCCATGCCTATTCGTGTTTCCAGCAAGCAGTCATTTCTATTATAAACCAAACCAACCTAACAATTTCACCTGTGGGTGTTCTCATTAGAAAAGTGAAAACAATTGGATCACTATATGGAAAACTAACACAAATGTCAAACCATAAATGTTCCTACTGGTAAAACAAAACAAATGAAAAAACATAAGTTTCTGCTATTATTGAAGCTTAAAAAATATGCAGTTACCATGTATATGAATCTAAGTAATAAAAAGGCAAATCTTATCATTTGATAGGAGCTGTAGATAGTTTTTCTCTATTTTCAAAAATGGGACACTCAATAAGTACTGTTATTACTACATGAAATATGAAAATATGAGTCACAATGAATATTCGAACAATAATTTGGTTCTGAAAGTTAGGCAATGTTTCTTGAATATTTTCGTAAAATATGGATTCTTTCAAATTTTCGAGCAAGATACAGGGGTAAAATAAAAATAAATTGTCATGGTAGTATCATTTTGCGATATAATCCTAAAATCTTATACCTAATTTCAATATACTTATCAAGTTTGGACCGTGAATAAATATTATATTCACTGGGCGTATAAAGGTACTGTATATGTTTTTGTTTCAGTCTTGATTTAATTTTATTAAAATATTTTTCTCTCTTCTTTTAGCTTGTATTATCTTCCTAAATGTAGATCTTTTGTATTATTCTTTAAATGGTCAGAGTTTTATAATTTACATTAATTATTTTATATTAATACTACCTCCTTTTATTTTAAAAATATTGGTTCTGTTTCAGTGCCCTTATTTCCATTTTTAAATTTTTCATAGACATCAATTTTTGCTGATATTCTCCATCCAGAATTTCTTTACTTATATCTATAATATTTTCTTCACAGTCATATTAAAAATCTGTATATAAAAACTACAGTATCTGACTCAGCCATAAGAAATGATGACATCGGAACATTTACAGCAAAATGGTGGGATCTTGATAACATGATACGAAGCGAAATAAGTAAATCAGAAAAAAACAGGAACTGTATTATTCCATACGTAGGTGGGACATAATAGTGAAACTAAGAGACATTGATAAGAGTGTGGTGGTTACGGGGGGAGGGGGGAATGGGAGAGGGATAGGGGGTGGGAGGGGCACAAAGGAAACAAGATAGAAGGTGACAGAGGACAATCTGACTTTGGGTGGTGGGTATGCAACATAATTGAACGACAAGATAACCTGGACTTGTTATCTTTGAATATATGTATCCTGATTTATTGATGTCACCCCATTAAAAAAATAAAATTATAAAATAAAAAAAAAAATAAATCAATCAATAAACACTTTGAAAAACCAAAAAAAAAAAAAAAAAAAAAAAAAAAACTACAGTATCTGGAACTCATGAGAGTTTGTTTCTCTTACCTTTTAAATTTTTTTGGATAATTTGTTCCTATTTCTCAAAAAGCCTTTAATATATGTTATATTTTTCATTAGTATTGGATAGTCTTACTTTCAGAAAGATTAAATAGGCAAATATTTTCCTATTCATTCAAAAACAACTAAAAACCCTGGTTGTTATATATAAAACTAACATAAGAAGACTCTCCAAGTTGAGAAAAAAGCAGTTTGGGTACGAACCTCAGAAACCAAGGAATAACATGGTAGTGAGTTCCCTGGGTTTGCTTTTTATTCTATAAACCCCAGGCCTGGAGCTAAAGAAGTTGGCAACATGGAGGTGCCAATGGACACAAAAAATAACAGGCCCAACCAAAAAAGACCTGTTTCTAGACAAAGAACCAGGAAAGAAACAGACTAGCAAGACAGAAAGTTTTTAGACAAAAACAGCTATTCCAGTGAAACACCATGGAAAAGTTGGCATCACATCTACACCAACAAAGGCAAGAGATTCAACATGCCCAACCCCTAGTGGCCCGTTTGTGTTAAAGAAGGCCAGAGGGAGCCAAGACTTTCTTCCTCACCAGTTGGTCACATTCACTCCCTCCCCAGGGTATCAATGGAAACCACATACGGAGTTTGGATTTCTATTCCCACTTGGGAGTAAGTAATAAGATGTTCTTTCCCTTTCCTGTGGGTTAATGTACAACAAGACTTAGAAAAAGCTGATGTTCACAAAGGCACCCAAGCCCGTAGTGTTAAAAGAATCCATATTTGGAGCAGTAATGAGGAATGTCTTCCCCTCCAAGCTGAGGAAGAATCTTTTGGAGGGTTACTCAGGATGCAGACCACTCACACCTCACCACCAATAACAAAGAACAATGCCCATTAGGAATAAACAGAAGTCAAGTGGGGAATCTAGACATCTACCTCTATCTTGCAGTTATAAGCCAGCACCCCTTCCATTTTCTCTGTGGGAGCAATAATTTAAAAAAGCCAGCTAGTACTAATACTAAAAATGTCCTTTATAAGATCCCAAATCTCACAACATAATACTCAAATTATCTAGATCTCAATTGAAAACCACTTGTCATACTGTGAACCAGAGAGATAACAAACCAAATGAAAAGACAATTAATACATAACAACACTGAAATGACAGAGAGCTTAGAATTTTCTGAGAAAGACTTTAAAGCAACAATCATAAAAATGCTACAATGTACAACTGAAAACATACTTGAAATAAATAAAATAATCAAAAGTCTCGGCAAAGAGATAAAAATTCTTAGCAAATAAATAAAAGATTTAAAAATAGTGAAATAAAAAATTAAGAACTGAATAAATAAAAGAAGCAAACTAGAAAAAAAATAACTCAATGGATGGTTATAGAAAAATAAAGAGACTGATAGGTATTGAGAAATAATCAATAAATTTAAGAGCAATAGAAATTACCCAATCAAAACAAAAAGAAAAGAGTCTAAAAAAGAAGAACAGAGCCAAAATAAACTGTGGGACAAACAAAAACCATTGTTTGTGTTCTCAGAGCCCTAAATAAATGATGGTTGAAAACTTCCCATGTGTTGAAGGTTGCAAAACACAGAAAGCAAGAGACTCAAGAAACTGAGCATACCCCAATCAGAATAAACTCAACAAATTCACACCACAACAAATCACAGTCAAACTTTTGAAAACTAGAGACCAAGAAAAGATTGACGGAGCAGCAAGATAGAAAAACTACCTTCACAATAGGGGGAAAAAATTTTCAAATGAAAAGGAGATTTCTCATGAGAAACCATGGACACCCAGAATAAGGGCAGAATATTTTTCAAAGTCTGATAGAAAAAAACTGTTAACACAGAATCTTATGCCCACAGAAAATATCTTTTAAGAATGAAGGGGATATAACAAAATTTCCTTTTTTTCTCATGACTGAGCAATATTCTATAGTGTATATATATATACCACATCTTCTTTATGCCTTCATCCACTGACTGACACTTAGGTTGTTTTTATTGTATATCTTGGGCATTATGACTAATGCTGTAATAATTATGGGAGTGCAGATACTTCCTTGATAGCCTGTTTCTTAGAATATTATATAATTGAAATTTATAATTAAATAAAACATAATTTACTTAAAATAATCATATACTTTATGTTAATTCTTGGTCAAAAAAATTTTTTTTCAAAGCTGCAAAGAAATTAATGTAATTTTTATACTTTTAAGTGATAGAAGCAGTTAGAATAGTCTTCTTAATTTCCTCAAACTTTAAAAAGCTTTCATCATCAAATAATGTCAAATAATAATTAAAACAAACCTCATCAAAACAGCTTTTTGGCCATCTGCTGGTGAAATCGCTTCATTTGAATTATTTCAAATGTCTGTAGTAATGCATAACACCACCTTATTGCCCCCTAGTGTTGGAAGTCTATAGATACCCAAGCAGAATCAAAACCTGGTGGTGACTCCTGTCTTTGCTTTCCTGCATCTTGCTTATATCTGAGGTTCTTGATACATATGACATGCATAACATCTCATAACATAAACTTCAAAGCATATGTCGTTTAATATATAAATCACTGGGAGAATGACCAAGTCATGTAGACATATGCCCTACTAATTCCATTGTATTTCCCTAGTATTGAAATCCTTATTAACTGGGGAAAATAATTTTAAAAGAAATATTTATGATTTATTAGATAATATTGTATTGTTCAAGATTTCCAAAGCTTGTAGGTAATTCCATAATCAATTCATAGCTTAAGAAGAGTCACTAAGTTCACATCTGTCACCAGAAACATTCTGGACCATGTAAAACCAATAAATGCTGTATTTGTTTGGATCATCCAATAAATAGACACCAAAAAAGGGATTAGATATGCAGTAAATTTATTAGAGAAATTTAGAAAGTACTTCAAATGATTCCAGGACTGGATTATATTATATAATAGTTTGTTAAATAAAAATATAGCATTGAAGAATAAATTGTTTCCAAAATTTATCATAGTTATCAGATTAAGCAAAAAAAAATTACAGGAAAGCCAGTTAACTAGAACTTCAAAGAAGTTTTTATATAACTATATTAAGCAATACTTTTTTTCTTAAATTACAAGTACTTGTGAATGTGTTAAGAATATTTTGCTGGTAAAGAATAAATGTTACTAGGTACAGGAATAAGATTCTTCTAGAGTCAAGCATAGATTAGGCTTTAAGCATAATCAGAAATGAATTTTTTGGATTCATCTCTATATAGTCTTAACTTTAATATGTATGTATTTCTCTCAGATCTATCAAGGCAAAAATGCTGTAAGTAATAAATGCATGCATGTCATTTGGTACAGAATACACAATAGCACGTATCAAAGAAAAAAGCAAGACAATTATTGTCTTTCATATTTAACTTTAGGATCTAATTTTCTTCTTTTCACACTTATATGAAAATGAAAATTCAGAGTTATCTGCTCTAATTTCAATAACTTGCAATAAAAATGTTTTTCAAAGTCTGAAACACTGACAGATGCCTATAATTTAACATGATAATTTGCCTACAGTTTCTCAAGCATTTCATTTTACATTGAAAATCAAAGTGTTAACAGACCAGCTTTTGATATCATTTGAAATTAAGTTTCTAACTTTAGCTTTGAATCTTGAAAGATATTTGTAGGTCTCAATGCACAAGGAAAGCTAATTAAACATATGGGAAGGTGAGAACCTTTGCAAATGCTTCACATTTGAAAACCTAGAACTACTTTAAGTAGGGCCATGGAGATTTCTTTCAAAATGGATATGATAATTAGTCTACTTAGTATTGAAAATAAAAGGTCTTCCAAAAGTTGAAGGTATATCTATCTTATAGCCTGAACCAGTAATAGCAAGGCTTCCAGTCTAGTTCTAAATACTTGTTTTCATTTGTATACTTGGTTGCATGATAGTACTGAATAAAATGTAATCCTGATACTATAGACCCATGCATTTCCTTTGACTTCTCATCCTCAAACTCAAAGCAGTAAATATTTGCAAAGTCTAACAAAAGTTTAGTTCAGTAGACACATATATAGTCCATAAAATCAGTGAGAATTGTATTTCTTTTGTGGATAGCATTGGGTAGAGTCATATTTTACATATTCATTAAATTGAGAATTGAGACTTTTTTCTTGATATGTAATAACAATAGTATATTTTGTTGAGGGCTCAATGTACTTTCACAAATTAAGTTTATATACTTTATCCTTGAAATCCTCAGAACAATGTCTGGATTTGATTTGTCATTGTGACTCTAAGGTTTATGTACATTATCTTACAAGAATTAAAGAAATGGAATAAGGTCGGTGAACTTAGGATCATAAATTTCTATGTATTTATTTCACAATTTCAACCACCCCATTACTATATTTCAATATATTGATTACCATGTATTAAATATATCATTTTAATTTTAATATGTATATATTATATGCAAATATTATATTGCTATAACTATCAAAATATTATTTGGAGTTGTACACTTGAAAGATGTATAGTTTGGTGAACCATGTCAATCTATTAAATTAAAAAGTAAACATAAAGCTTTAATATCCACAACTGTTTGTTAGCTAATATAATTCAATAAATATTGATAAAATTTTAGCTATTGTAGAATGCCAAATATCTTTAGTTCTGTGATCCAAAATATGCAATTTAATTCTCCTACTCATATAATCAAGAGCAATAATGAGAGCTAGAGTTAACCTTTAGTTTATTACTGCAAGGATATAATAGTGTAACACACAAGGGAATATGATCATTGAGTTCTGTAAAGTACAGCAGATGTTTTTCTGCTAGCTGACAAGCAAAAGGCAATTCTCTTTGCTCAAAATGACAGAACTGTCTTCTCAACTACTCTTTATCAATATAAAGCAGAGGAGAGAGAAATCACTCCAGTCAGTCACAGTGAGAATTCTGTAAAATACACATTGAAAGGTGATCACCCTTCTTGGGTTCTGATATTATACAGAAAGATATAATAGAATAAGCCCATGCCATTAGTACAGTTATAATTAATTGAAAGTAGAATTATTTGTACAAATCAATGTAGCTTTGGACACAGAGAGACATTGACAATATTTTATTGAGTCATGTATGTGAAAGTACAGGAAAATCTGAAGAGACCCAAGTGAGAAAGTATTTCCATAGCCAAACCTGACCAGAGGTTCTGGCAAATCTCTACATTCATGGAACTACTTGGTCTCACATTTATCCTATGTTTTATTTATTAACTACTTAGGAAAAAAATTATATAGTGCATTTTATTGTGTGATCAGTATCTGTTGTCTCAAACTAATGTCTTTATGAAGTTTCAATACTCAAAAGCATTTGATGTCATTACTTAGAAGAACCTGAATGTTCTAGCCAGCAAAGGACAAATGCAGTCAGGAGTATGGCAGTTGTTGAGGTGATCAGAACAGAAGTACTGGCAGAATGTGTTCTTGTCAAAACCAGCTGAATCTCACATCCAAGACTACTTCAAGTTCTAAAGAGCGGTGGCCTCAGCTATTCCTCGGTATTATTTCTCAGGCTTTATTTCTAACCATCTATAAAAGGACTCAGTAGTATGACATTATTTCTCTGTGGATTAATTTTTTTTCTTCCCTTGGTCCTGCTGCCCATGCATTAAGTCCATTAACTGGTCACAATATCTGATACATGGCTGAACTCTAAATTTCAAAATATCTCAGTAGGCAATGTCTCATCAATTTTGATGAGAGATTATGTTTTTCTGGAAAACCATCATAATAGTTATTTTCACCTTTGGCTCTTATGCACTTGGTCCAATCCATTACATCACAATTAAATGTTCCTTAGTGATTCCTGGGACTTTAACATGAAGTTATTATATAGAGAATAGTTTCAAGCATTTACTCAAATTATTTTCCATTCTAATTTAGCTACACATTCACAAACATATATTGCAAGCCTACTGTGAACTCTTGAGTGAAATATATACTGAATATTGAATAATTAGCAAAACAACCCAAGGCTCCTGCCCTCCTTTGTCTTACAGTCAGTGTGGTAGGGCTGACATATATTTGACAAGCAAATAAAGTAGTAACTATAAAATGTGAATGAAGTGATTTAGAGTTGAGAAGAACAATAGAAGAAGATAAACAGGAAGCTCCTGGAATACCAAAAGCAAGAGAGGACACTGGTTTGTATTCAAGTTGTAACAGCAAAAGTTGATCACAAATGAAAATATCTCACAGATATAAATTTGAGAGAAGATGGTCTGATAGTTTTGAGGTAGGTGCTAACAGCAACAGAAGAAATAAGGAAGGGACAGTTTCTGTATCAAGCCACTTGGTAGGTGGCAGTGTCATTTACTGAAATAGGAAAGCCCTGATTGGGGAAGAAATATCAAGTCTTCTGAAAATGTAACTCTCTGAGATTTAAATAACTTCAGACGTCACATAGGATGTTGGATGTATAATACCAGAGTTTGAAAAAAATATCTGGGGATGAGTAAAAATTGAGTCTATGAATATTTCCAGGCTAAAGCCTGGAAAATGCAAAGCCTTTTGAAGCTGCAGAGTGGAGCTCTGAGACCAGGACACTTGAGAGAGGACTAGGACAGCTGAGAGCAAGTGATTGCTGGTGAGACTGCACAGCCATTGAAATAATACAAGAGGCTTTACCCATTCTTTCTGTGCATAGCACATGAGCTTCCTGAGGAGTCATTTCTCATAAATTCTCAGTGCCTCAGACAGAGTCTATAACTCACTTTAAACATAAAAAGTATGAAAAAGGCCCTGGCCGGTTGGCTCAGCGGTAGAGCGTCGGCCTAGCGTGCGGAGGACCCGGGTTCGATTCCCGGCCAGGGCACACAGGAGAAGCGCCCATTTGCTTCTCCACCCCTCTGCCGCACTTTCCCTCTCTGTCTCTCTCTTCCCCTCCCGCAGCCAAGGCTCCATTGGAGCAAAGATGGCCCGGGCGCTGGGGATGGCTCTGTGGCCTCTGCCCCAGGCGCTAGAATGGCTCTGGTTGCAACATGGCGACGCCCAGGATGGGCAGAGCATCGCCCCCTGGTGGGCAGAGCGACGCCCCTGGTGGGCGTGCCGGGTGGATCCCGGTTGGGCGCATGCGGGAGTCTGTCTGACTGTCTCTCCCTGTTTCCAGCTTCAGAAAAATGAAAAAAAAAAACAAAAAAACAAACAAACAAACAAACAAAAAAAAAAGTATGAAAAAAATCTAGCTTATATATTGCTGGACAATTCACATGTGCTATTTTAGTTAATCCTCTGAGAGATAATTACTATACAACCATTTTACATAAAAATAAAAGGAGGCTTAGAATTGGCATATTGTCTTAATTTGCACAGGCTAGTAAGTGAAGGGCTGTTTAAAGAGAAGTTACTTTTTTATTCCAAAACTCTTAAATATCTACTACATAAAGATTGAACAGATCTTTCTTCAACAGAACTAGACTAATTTGACCCTATTGAGAATAACTAAGAACACACTCAAACCCACCCAGGGCAATGCAGTCTAACAGGAAATTAGACTCAGAACTACAGAAGAATTTTACTAATCAAAGTGGATGAAAAGCAGAAAAATACTGTGTACATGAACACAGTTGTCAATTATTAAATTTTTATCCAGGGCATAAAATTATGTCTGTAGTGTCAAATGTTTTATATTTATGAAAAATTTTTCACCCATCTGCCATAATATATAACATATATAGTGTAAATGTGTCATTTCTTTCAATGGTAATTTACAAATTGAATTTGGGATTGGCTTGTAGGAAGATATTCAAAATGGGTATTATTTCTGTAGTGTATTTATACTATGTATGAAATTACAATTTATTTAGCAAAACTGGGAATGAGAAATTCCAGATTATTCATTTTTTTATGTACTTTGTTTGATATTGAAGGAAATGTTTATTTTTGTGTAATTCAAATTGTTTTGTTTTGGCCCTGGTTGATTGGCTCAGTGGTAGAGCATTGGCCCAGCATGTGGATGTCCCAGGTTTGATTTCTAGTCAGGGCACACAGGAGAAGTACCTATCTGCTTTTCCACCCCTCCCCCTCCCGCTCCTCTCTCTCTCTCTCTCTCTCTCTCTCTCTCTCTCTCTCTTCCTTTCATGCAGCCATGGCTTTATTAGAGTGAGTTGGCCCTGGGCACTGAAGATGGTGCCATAGCCTCCATCTCAGGTGCTAAGAAGAGTTCAATTGCTGAGCAATGGAGCAAGGCCCCAGATGGGCAGAGCATCACCCCTTAGTGGGCTTGCCAGGTAGATTGGGGTGCATGTGGGAGTCTGTCTCTGACTCCTCTCCTCCCACTGAATAATAACTTTTAAATTTTATGTTTTGTTTTTAATATTTATGAATGAAAAGTTTCCATTGACAAGTTTTCAAACTATTGGTTTTATATTTTACTGCCACATTTGGATACGTCACTAAGTATATTTTTGGAAGGCTAAACACATTGTCATACTGAATATATTTTTATAGAAAATATGTCTAGAGCTAGCATCTTCTTTCCTATTATATATTAAAAAATCTAGCCTTAAATAGCTGATTCTCATGGTTTTTTTATTACATAAAATTTTTATAATATTTATTTTTAGGTATTAAAGATACGTCTTTCTTGTTGTTTCTGCTTGAAAGATTTTTTTTACTGGTTGTACATTTTTTTTTTCATTTTTCCGAAGCTGGAAACGGGGAGGCAGTCAGACAGACTCCCGCATGTGCCCGACCGAGATCCACCCGGCATGCCCACCAGGGGGCGATGCTCTGCCCCTCTGGGGGGTCGCTCTGTTGCATCCAGAGCCAGTCTAGCGCCTGAGGCAGAGGCCACAGAGCCATCCCTAGCGCCTGGGCCATCTTTTGCTCCAATGGAGCCTTGCTGCGGGAGGGGAAGAGAGAGACAGAGTGGAAGGAGAGGGGGAGGGGTGGAGAAGCAAATGGGCGCCTCTCCTGTGTGCTCCGGCCGGGAATCGAACCTGGGACTTCTGCATGCCAGGCCGACGCTCTACCGCTGAGCCAACCGGCCAGCCTTGCACATTTAATATATAAGATATTTTTGACATTAATTGCTTCTATATGAATTAGTTGTTTTCTTATGTCACCTACACTAGATGACCTCACTGGATAAAGGCAGGGGCAGGTTGTTCAAATTCAGGTCTTTATATATTAACCATATTTTGCCTCCCTTCCACAAACCTATACTAAACCAGCATCATTAATCAATAACTTCATAACTGTGTTACTTTTTCAATAAATGTATCTTTGTCTACCAAAACCAACAATTTTTTTTTAAAATTATAAAACATTGTTCAGCTGTGTTATAGTTGACACATTATTTTGCATTAAAAAGCATCATGACTAAAACTAACTTAGCTCTTTTCTATTATGCAGTAATAACCACTATCATTACATATGTAAATTATATTCTGGGTTATACAGGTGAGAGAACTGACTCCCCGAACTGTTAAGCAACTTGCCATAGTTCACACAAACAATGGCAGCTGGGTCATTGAACAAGGTTCTCTGCCTTCAAAGTTCAGCCTTCTTCTAATATCTCCCATGGCTTCAGCTGAGAAAAAAATAGCATATGCTGTATTTTCCAGAATATATTTTAATCCTCTTGTGTTATATCTAAAAGATATTTTTTTAAACAAAAATAATTTATCTTCACAGCTGTTTACACATGGTGGTATTTAATGTTCGGCAAACAGTGTTTCTCAAGGCTCTATAGCCATAATATTTTAAGTAATTTCTTTTTTTTTTTAATACCATAAGATTAACAACATTTTCAGTGCCACCAAAGTAAAAGAAAATGATGTATAACGATTTTTGGTCTAAGAGTAAATGCATATTGATTTTCGAGTATTTCAACAAATTTTTCTTTCCATGAGTGTTGGAATCAGAGTACTGAAAGAAAGCTTGGGCTACACTGGAGGTTTGGGGTGGGCTGCAGGGCAGCCGGAAACACCTCAGCGAGCTAGGAATGCTTAAAACCTGTAACAAGGGGTTTGTTGTATCTAAACTGGGTCTATTTTCAGGTCCATTTCGATTTATTTGTACAGGTTTTCTCCACCGTCTGGACATAGTATATAGCATTCTGTTATTGGACAAATGAGTAAGGCAAATGAAAAATCTCAATCTCCCTGATTGGAAAATAAAATTATTTCTCTGAATCTTCGGCCGTGTTGATTTGCTAGTGAAAGGAGGGAACAGTGGAGGAGAGGAGCCTGTGACTGCTATCATTTTCGTCTTTTTAGTGCTTCTTCTCTACTGACAAGGGACTCTTTCCTCTAGCCCTAGGCAATTACCACTTTCATGCTTTCAGTGACAGATTTAAGGCAATTACCCCAGAAATCGTGCACTGGCTATGCCACCTACTTTGAATTCTAATTAATACAACGCATCCATCTTACTCCCCTCTCCCTATTATTCTCTATTAAAGTGCATCCTAAAAATATTTATTTTCAAGATTTATAGTAACACAAACTATAACAACATATATTAATTATATATTTACATATAAACATATTATTTATACATTATATCATTAAAATTATATAATTTTAACATATATGGTATAGATATGCTATATAAATTCCAGTTTATCTTGTTCACTTAGTAATATTCAAAAAATACTGTCAAATATAATAAATGAATGAAAAAATAAATAAGCAAACATCAGCCAATCTTGTTTATTTGTCTGGGAAAGTATTTCTTGGATTCACTTATGATCGTTTGCTTCACTTAGGTTTCTGAAGTTCAAGATTCCATCATCCCTGTCTTTCCTGGACCATGACAAGTTCTAGTCTCAAAGAACTTGTGCTCAGTTTACCACCTACAGTAAAAGAAATCCCTAAAGATCTATACCTAGTCATAGTTTTAATTTTTTTATGGTTTACTCTCCTAAGAAAAATAGCCAAAACTTTGACAAGGTTTTCAGAGCTGAACAGTCTTGCTTCTGCATACTATTCCACTGAAAATCCCTCTCTCCCAACCTCTCAAGGGACTTTAGCAGTGATTGTACCACTTTAATGCCCCAGTGGATTATGCTCTCTTACACTCTTGCACTCAAACACTGTATTCCCTTGCCTACAAATTTCTTCCACCTTCTGTTTTCCTAACTCTTTGCTTTCTAACCTACACGTGTAAATATAAAGTTCACTTTCTCAAAGGAATTGGAAGACAAGACATATGCTAATTACCTTGACAAAATTCTGGACTTACGTTCCCAGATAGAAAGCCAAACAACGCAGCACCTTCCCTTTTATAACCACCCATTATTCTTATAATCACTTGCTTAATGTTTATTCTACAGTACCTACCATTGTAGTATTTGGCATACTATGGTGATCAATGAATTTGTCTGGAATACATGAGAGTGTAGGAGGGATTAACAAATAAAACATTTAAATTCAACTGAGTCTCTAGCCCTCAGACAGATTCCTTATTCTTTGACTATGCTGCTGTATAAAGCAGGTGCCTGATTGCTTAAAGGGTGTGTTTGCCTAGTCTATTATCAATCTTCCACGGTACTTGGTCCATGGGACAGCTAGAGAGTAGAAGAGGTAGAAACAAGTATGTCCCTTTCCCTTGCTCTTTATTTCAAATATTGTTCTGTCAGTGGTAGCATCTGTTCCTGAATTCAGCCGCAGGCTGCTGTGGCTTCAAGTCTGAGCCTCAGCTGGATCAATTCCTCTTGTCCCTCCAACACAGGGAATCTCCCTCTTCTTTCTGCTATGGTGAAATCACAAAATGTCACAAGCTTCCAGATCTTCTATCACCTCTATTAAAGTGATTTGCTTTACATTCACTTTGTTTCAAATAAAGTAGTTTCTATTTTTATAGTTATATACTACCTAAGCCATTATCAACTTAAAACTCAGGAAATTTATCATTAATAACCTTCCTTGCAAGAAGTATTGAGAGAAGCTTTCTCAGAGAGAAGTAAAATGACAACTTTCAGAAATTCAAATCTACATAAATAATGTATAAACATCAGAAAAGAAACAGATTAGGTAAAATAAGACCTTTTATTTACTTAATTAACAAACTATAGTGAAATGAATGACAGTCATATTATGAGGTACAGGAGGGATAAAAAGGGAATACTCTATTTTAAGTTACCTGTATTACCTATGAAGTGCTAAAGTATTATTAAATGTGGGTTTAGTTAGTTGTACATCTATTTTGCAAACAGTATGGCAACAACTAAAATGTTTTTTTCTTAACAAAAGTATAATTAATATGTCAAAAGAGAAAATAATATGCAATCACATAAAATGCTCAATTACTACCAGAAAAAAAGTGAGAAACAGAAGCATATTTTTTTATTTATTTTTTATAGAGACAGAGAGAGAGAGAGAGATAGGGACAGACAGACAGAAACTAAAAAAGATGAGAAGCCTCAATCATTAGTTTTTCGTTGCAACACCTCAGTTGTTCATTGATTGCTTTCTCATATGTGTATTGACTGTGGGGCTACAGAAGTCCGAGTAACCCCTTGCTCAAGCCAGTGATCTTGGGTCCAAGCTGGTGAGCTTTGCTCAAACCAGATGAGACTGCGCTCAAGCTGGTGACCTCGGGATCTCGAACCTGGGTCCTCCACATCCCAGTCTGACACTCTATTCACTGCGCCACTGCCTGGTAAGGCCAGTAGCATATTTTTTAAATGAATAAATTCAATGCATGGAAACAGTTATAACATAAAAATATTAAGCCCAATCATATTAATAATCATTTTAAATGAAAGGTTGTTCATATACAAGTTAAAATCTTAAAGAAAAACTATAGGCCCACAATGGCATCACTTGTGCTAAAGCCTGATCACAGTTTTGACCTTCACAAGAAATATAATCTTAATAAGCAGGTCTGGAATTTTCTGGTCCATAGAAATAAGGTAATCTTTCAAATAGGCCCTCTCTCCATGATAAAATCCTTGACATCCTCTTCCCCCCCAAAAGAAGATGCCCTTGGCTAAAAGTAAACCTTTCTTTTCTTTTGATAATAGCTTTCTTGCTCCACCCTTCTTCCTACAATTACCTTCACCTTGGTCAAACTCCTTGGAGAACCCCTCTAGTTGCCTGATAGGATACTGTCCAATTCATGACTCTCTTAATAAAGCCAGTTAGAACTTCAAATTTATTCAGTGGAATTTTATTCTTTAACAAAAACAGAAATTATAAGAGTGCTTATGAAAAGAAGACTCTATCTTGTGTACAAAAACCCATTTTAAACAAAAAAACCATTGAGATGTAACGTATTGAAGAAAGAGATACCATGCCAAAAATAAACAAAAGAAAAGTGGAGTAGTAATATGATATTAATTAAAGACAAAGCCAACTTCATATAAGGAAAATTATAAGGGATAATGAGGGGCAATAAATAATGATAAAAAGGTGAATTCTTTGCCCTGGCTGATTGGCTCAGTGGTAGAGCGTCGGCCTGGCGTGTGGAAGTCCTGGGTTCGATTCCCGGCCAGGGCACACAGGAGAGGCGCCCATCTGTTTTTCCACCCCTCCCCCTCTCCTTCCTCTCTGTCTCTCTCTTCCCCTCCCGCAGAAGAGGCTCCATTGGAGCAAAGATGGCCCAGGTGCTGGGGATGGCTCCATGGCCTCTGCCCGAGGCACTAGAGTGGCTCTGGTCGCAATAGAGCAACACCCCTGATGGGCAGAGCATTGCCCCCTGGTGGGCGTGCTGGGTGGATCCCGGTCGGACGCATGCGGGAGTCTGTCTGACTGCTTTCCCGTTTCTAGCTTCAGAAAAAAAATAAATAATAAATAAAAGGTGAATTCTTCAAGAAGACATAAGTAGTCTTAATTATATGTGCCTAAAAATAGAATGCCAAAATAAATGAGACAAAAACTGAGAGAACTGCAAAAGAAATAGGCAAAGTTACTATTATACTTGGAGACTCCAACACCCCTCTATCAGTAATGGTCAGGCACAACAGATTGAAAATCAGTAAGGATATAGTTGAACTGAAGAACCACCAGTTTGTTGGACCAATTTTCATTTATAGAATATATCACCCAACAATAGCAGAATACATATTCTTCTCAATGTCACACGGAACACGTACTGATAGACCTATATTTATTTATTCTGCAGCATAGAAACCACAGTGATACATTTTTAAAAATAGTAAAAATTATTGTGGACGAAAAAGGGGGAACATGCTAACATTCAAGCTCAGGAGAGCCCTGTATGGTGGCCTTGCAAACTCAGAGACCTATAATATGCACACAGGATGATCTGAAATGAAAACTTTCTTACCAAAAGCAGTTCATGAGGGTAGTCCTATCCTAGGAAGGTATTTTTCTCTAGCAAAGACCCATGCTTACCTCAATAGAGCCTTTTTTTTTTGTCTTTAGCATCTACAGTAAAGTACCTCATAACATGCCTTTAAAATGTAAGAGTAACACTGGGGAACAAAATTTTTGTTGCATCCACTAAAACACTTGTTCCTACCTAATTCGAGTGTGTTGATCTCAAATCTGACATTAGTTTTTCACTGTAAGCTACAGTTTTCTTGCAATTTAAAATTTTATGTTTTCATCTTATTGTAAAATTTTCAACATTTAGTTTAACATAATGAAGTAGAATGTCTTCTTGGGCATCATCTTTGTGAAAATATAATTTATATAATGCAGTAAATACACTAATACACTAAAAGATATGATTATATCAGAATTTGTCTACAATTTCAAAATAGAGCATATTAAAACACTTATTTTAATCATAAAATTTGCGCAAAACTTATTTAAATTCTATTCAGGCAAAAATCTGCATTTGTAGCTCTTGTGTTTGTGTACATGTTGAGGACAATCTTCTTTGATGCTCCAGCAGTAGTCTGTTCATTACTAACAGCTCCAAGATTTTCAGGAAACTTATCAAGGTGATTGTTCAGGAAGTGAATCTTAACACTCACATTACACCCAATGTTGTGGAAAGCCAACAGCATCCTTTGAACCAGAAGTTCATAGTTTTCTGCTTTTTTGTTGCCAAGGAAGTTCTTTGTAACTGCCACAAAAGACCGCCATGCTGCTTTCTCTTCCTTATTCATCTTCCTGGCAAATTCTTTGTCACCTATGAGGGTTCGAATTTGAGGTCTATAGAATACACCTGCCTTTATCTTCTCGAAAGACAAGGCAGGAAAAGCAGAAATAATATGTTGAAAGCATTCACTTTCTCTATTCAAAGCCTGGACAAACTGCTTCATTAAGCCAAGTTTGATGTGAAGTGGGGGAAAAATGATTCTGTCTCGATTAACTACAGGGTTATTCACAATATTTTGCATCCCTACTTCCAGAGCTTCATGTTTCGACCACTCGTTCTGTGTCCAGTGTTTCTCCTGAGCTCGGCTGTTCCACAAACACAGAAAGCAAGGATACTTCGTGAAACCTCTCCGTTGTCCTAGCAGGAAATTTACCATTTCAAAATCCACACAAATGATCCAATCATGCTCCTCATACTTCAGAATGTCGAGGGCAATTTTTATGTTATTATAATCTTCTAACAGATGAGTTGAATAACCAATTGGAACCACTGCATAAACATTACCATTGTGTAGGAGAACAAACACATTTCAGACTCCATTTAGAGCTGTCAAGAAATAGCCACCATTCTGTTGGACTGTAAGTGGTAACACCTAGCTGGCTGAGAAGACTAATGATATCATGACAGTAAACAAAGTGTTTGTCTTCGGGTAAAAAATCCACAAAAATTTGTTCACACTTCCTGAAATGGGATTCTTTAGCTTACTGGTGATGTATAAGGTCTACTGGAAAGTTCTGTCCGTTTTTGGAATAAAACAAAATACAAATTTTTCTTGCTGTCAATAAACTTTATTAAATAATATAATTGCCATTATTATTATTAATGATTTCTTGCCAGTGTGAGGGCAATTTGTATATCCCATTTTTGAAAAATGTTTTATCTTTTGATGTGAAAAATTGAACCAGTGCTTGTTTGGTATCTTCTTCATTTTTGAATTTTTTGCCCTTCAAACAATTTTGTAAGGACAAAAACAAGTGATAGTCGGAGGGTGCTAAGTCCGGGGAATATGGTGGATGGTGGATGAGACAAAATTTCCCAGCCTAGTTCTGCAATTTTTTGACGAGTCCCCAAAGCAGCATGTGGCCTGGCATTATCATGATGCAGTATGATGTTCTTCCTATTGAACATCGCCAGCCTCTTTTCTAAACTTTGTTTTAGTTAATTTGCTACGTCAGTATATATACATTAAGTGATAAAAATAGAGAGGCACACATGCACCAAATAAACATGTGCTTATGTGTTGAAACTTGTGATAGAAACGGACAGAACTTTCCGGTAGACCTTATACATTCTTTTCTTGAAGCCTGGAGGCTAATAACTCAGCTGTTTTCTTTGATAGGCCCAAAACTCTTACTAAGTCATTCAATTTGAGTTGGCTAAACTGCTGAGGAGTTAATGACTGCTTGGCATCAGAAGAAGACCCTTCAGATTCTACAACCATTTCCTCATGCATCTTATCAAAACACACTTGATCACTATGTTCATTTTCTTCGTCCTTAGAAGAAATAAAACCATTGAAAACTGGAACCGGGAGTATCTCAGAGTGTGGCATAGGTCGTATTGTTGAAGGAATATTAGGATATGCAATCATATGCCATTTTTTCTTGCCGATGCCCTTTGTATGGATCAGACAGAAAAAAACAGTCACTGCTGTGGTCCTTAGGTTCACGCCAAACCATAGGAATACCAAAAGGCATTTCTTTGCGTTTTCATTTTGTCCAATCACAAAGTATTTTCTTACAATTATGACACATAATATGAGGAACCCAAAATCTTGTCTTGATTGCCAAGGGAAACTTGAAAATAGGCAATATATGCACGTGTCACAAATGATGAAATATTGCGCCTTTGACGTGGAAGTGTGTAACAGCCACATATATAACAGAAGGTGTCAGGACTATTCTTACATTTATGCCTACTCGAAGAAGCCATGATTCAATCTTAAAACAAAATAAAAGGGTGTTTTTATCAAATAACAATTTTTTACATTTAAAAACAACTACAATTATGTAAAAGTGATATTTGTAAAACATTAATTGCCTTGTGGTTATGTTCAATCCAAGAGTTGTTGCCCTTTAACTCCAATTAAAAAACCAATGCATGCCATTAACTATAACAAAAAGAAATTAAATTGCATAAAAACTAGAACATATACCAAAACATGGATTTTAGATTTGGAATCAGCAATGCAGAAATATATAGAAATAGTTCTAAAACCTCATGCAATAGAAAATGAAAAAAAAATGTGTTCCCCAGTATCCTGTCTTCCTCAGGGCAGGAGCCCGCTAGGGCAGGAACCAACAAATCCCTTGACTGTTGTTATTACCATGTTAATTAACCACTGACTATCTTATTCCTGCCTATGGGGGAAAAAAATCAGAATATACATTGTTATTTTTATCCAATCCAAGAAATTTTCCTTTCTCCTGCCTCCTTAATCTATCATCAATGGATTTCATGTAATCCTTCTATGTCTTCCCCTTTGAAACACACACACTAAAGCTTCAACTTTCCAGAGCATTTTTTCAATTCATTGAAACTTTGCTTCCCGCAATTGTCGACAGCTCAATACAAATAAACTCATAAAAATTTTTTACAGGTTTGGAAGTTTCACATGTTGACATTACATATTAGATTACCAAGTAATTAAAGTGGAAATCAATAATAAAAAAATGGAAATCTCCAAAATATTTGGAGATTACACAGCAAACTTCTGAATAATTATGAGTCAAGGAAGAAGACCCAGGATAAAATAAATAAATTTAAAGCTAAGATTAATGAGAATAATACAATTTATCAGTATTTGTGAGACATAAAATATATTGCATAAAAAAATTGTAGCATTGCCTTTAAAGCTTAGAAAAGAAAAATGTTCTAAAATCAATAATCCAGCTTTCACCTACAAATTTATTAACATATTAATAAATTAGTTTTATGAAAGATACAAACTATCAAACTTCATGCAAGAAAAGTAGAAAGAGATCATCTGAATAAACTTATATTATTAAAAATTAAATAAAATATTAATAAACTTCCAAAACTGAAAGCACCAAGCTGATATGAGGACATTTAAAGCATGAATGACATTAATTTTTATGATCTATTCAAAACCACAGAAGTAAAGAGAATACTCCTCAACTCATTCTGATACCAACAATACTCCAATACCAGATAAGGCCATTAAAATAAAGAAAAACTTTAGCCCTATATCTCTAGTAAACATATATTCAAAAATATTCAACAAAATATTAGCAAATAGAATCCAAGAATGTTTACAAAGAATTGTATAGCATTACCCAATGAAATTTATTTTTGGTAGGCAAGCCTGGTTTAACCATTGCAGTATACTAGTATACCAACTGTAGTATGAAAAGTTAATACAGAAAAGTCAATTTCTTTTTTAAATATTAGCAACAGAATTTTGACATTTGAAACTAAAAGCACAGTATCATTTGCATTACTCCACCAAATATTTACATATAAATGTGATAATATATATATAAGGTCTATATAAAGAAAATTCTAAAACACTGATAGTAAAAATTAAAGAAGATCTCAACAAATGAAAGACATTCCATGTTCATTGATAGAAAAACAATGTTCTCAAGATGCTGACCCATGCAACTGAATCTATTAATTCAATGTATCCTAATTCACATCCCTGCAAGTTATTTTGTAGATATCAATAAACTGTTTCTAATTTTTATATAAAATGGCAAAATACACAGAATAATTAATATAATACTGAAGAAGCAAACAAATACAGGAAATTCACATTAATCAAATTCAAGACTTACTATGAATCTGCATTAACTAAGACAGTATAATATACTGGCAAAATAACAGACAAATAGGCCAATGAAATAAAATATAAAGCTAAGAAAAAGATACAAATATAGCCAATTGATCCTAGCAAAAAAGAAGTAAAGTCAACTCATGTACTGAAATTTCTAGTCAGTGCAAAAAGAAATAGGTAAATTAAATAATTAAAAATTTTGTCATATGTTCAACTAAATTAATATATTAACAAATTTAATATATTAAAATCATATTAACTATGTTCTTATGTACAACACCAGCAATTAAGCTAGGAATAGATAATAATAAATGAATAATTAGGAAAAAAATATCGTTTAAAATTAAGAAATAGAGGTCAAAATGGTTCATTGTTCCAGGAAGAAATTACAATGAAAACTGATTATATGCTTTGAATTGAATAATAAGTAACATATGATAAAAACTTGTAGAATGCAGCAAAGTCACAATTAAGAATATTTTACAGTCTCAAATGCATATGCTGAATTAACATAAAAGCTAAAAAGAAGCTAAATACCCTTCTGTGAAAGCAAATTAATAACATTACATTTACATGAAATAAAAATATAATAAAAATAAGAGCAGAAAATAGATGAAGGAGATCAACAATGAATAAAAAAATACTGGTTCTTGAAAAAGACTCGTTAATTTGGTATATTTTTGGTAAGATCAATTGAGAGAAATGTAAGAAGAGTACAAATAATCAATTTGAGGTATGACTGGGGGCTTCACTACGGATCTTTTCAATATTAAATTAATACAATTTGAAAAACTTATAATTTATGGAGTATATAATTAAATACCTTCCCACAATCAAATTCAGAGTCCAGATAATTTTGTTAGTGAATTTAGCCACATATTTAGGAAATTAATCATGTCAATCTTAGACATCTCTTCAAAAAATAAAAAATGGAAATACTCTACAAATAGCTCTTTTTTTCTAGAGTGGACTTCATACAAAATCCTGATTTTTAAAATTACAAAAAAAAGTATGTGTGTGTACATACTATTAAGTAACTACAGGGAATAAATTATAAGCATAGTAAAAAAAAAGATTTAAGACATAAGGAACACTAACAATACAGAGAAAATATTGATAAATTGGTCTACCTCTAATAGGAGCTTCTCTTCATCAAAAGAAAAGGCAAGTGACGAGATATTTACATGACATACACTGAAAAATGACTCATGATGAGAATAATTAAAACAGGGCTGAATAATTTTTAAAAAGACAGACAACCCAATATAAATAAATGTAAGAAACTTGAACAAAGAAGTGCACCAAAAATTATTAACTCAATGCCCTATAATAATTAAATACAAAGGCAATCAATAAATTCTACAAGAGTTTTCATTACACACCCTCCGGAATGATAAAAGGTAAAAGCCGTTTACTATACCTAGAGCTGTCTGGCTGTAAACAGAGATTCTCCTATTGGGCTCAGTCCAGTGCACCTTGGTTCAGCCACTTTGGATGACTGTGGGGCAGTCTTTATATCCTAAAGTTGAACATAAACTCATGTTGTGATTCAGCAATTATATTTTTCAGTATGTGTCAACCAAAATGTATGCATGTGTGCATCAAGACACATGTACAAGAAAGTTCAGACTTGAATTATTCTCAACAAACAAATGTGAGGAACTCCAATGCTAATCAGCACTGCAATGTATTGCCTACTAGTAAGCACTTGAAGAGGAAACAATAGCTATATGAAACAATTTAAATAATCTCAAAATCATGCAGGAAAGAAGCCAGGCACAAAACAATTCCAGTTTTATAATTCAATTTATTTCAAGTCATAAGCAGATAAGAAATAATGATAATTATTTTAAGAAGTAATGATAGCTATTTTCTTCTGAAGGAGTGAAATGTTAAACTGAGGGAGATACAAGAGGCTGCTCCGAGTGCTACATTGTTCCTAGGCAATGGACAAAGACTGAACTTGAAGGGGTGAACACACAATACAGAGCGCAGAGATGTGTTTTAGAAACAGGCACCTGACACTGTATAATTAAGTTAGCCAGTGTCACCCAATAAATTCAGTTTAAAAAAAAACACAGTTCCATATATAAGTGTGCTTTGTGGTAATTCACTGAGCTGTTCAGTTAGGATTTTCCCCGTTTCTCTCTGTTTGTTAAACTTCAAGTAAAGTTTAAAAACACAAGAATAAAAACTTTTCTATTGACTTCTGATTATCTGATGACATTTGCTGACCCCTTTCTTTAATAGAAAAAAGTGTAAAAATATTATGTAAAAATTTTCTGTATATATAAAGAGCGGGGCAAGAGGAAGAGGAGTAAAAGGAGAGAGAGAGAGAGAGAGGGAGAGAGAGAGAGAGAGAGAAGGAGGGACAGATGTTGGATCAGAGGGAGGGAGAGAAAGAGAGTGAGAGAAAGAGAGAGAAACATTTGGTATTATGTCATTAGAGAAAATGTATCTGGTAAAAGAATTATCTCTGATAGCAAAATAACCCTATTATATTTACCTCTAGTGAGATGAATAAATCTGACTTTGTAGCACCTTTATAAGCAAAATATTTAGGCATCGCTTTCTAAACAAGACTTTTTAAGTTTGAAATTTTTTCAGAATTTTTTGAGATTTGGATTTTCTTTAAAAGCTTTATTTTTTTTTTCAGATCATATTAGAGCATAAACAAAAACTAAATTATACATTTTGATATCTGATAAGAGGTGAAATTACAAATATAGGGGTTCTCGGGTTACGACACAGTTCCATTCCTACGATAATAATGTAACCCGAATTTTGGTGTAAGTCAAAAAACACCCTAGCCTAAGTCTCTTACCTATCCTAAGACAGTTGTGAAATCATAATCTAGAGCATAAAAACACAACTGAGCCACAGAAAAAAGAATAGGACATAAATATTCTGTACTGTATACTGTATAGGAGTAACAGAAAAAATGAGTGTAAAAAAATTCCTTCATGTACCTAAAGTTTTTATGGGAGTGAGCATCATAAACTCGAAATGTTGTATATCAAGACTGTTGTAACCCAAGGACCTCCTGTAAGCGTGTTCTTATATATCTATTATTTATTTATGAAAATACATAATTATTGTAGTTCTTAAAATTTCACTGTTTTGCCGTGTCTCATATTTTGGGTATGTGTTTATTTCTTTGTTATTTCCTCTTCTGGCAAATAAACAAATAGGGGAAAAGACTAATTATCATAAATACCCCTTTTGGATATTAACTGAGCCAAATGTAAGACTAGGCAAATTACTTTGATTGATCTAATTTTCACAACGACCCTGGGAATTATATAGTATCATAATGCTAATTTTGCATGTAAATATCAAAAACCAGTAAATGTTACAGCCAAGATTACTACCCTGCAGTCTGTATCCAGGGTCTGACTAACTGAGACATGATTAGAAGGCACCCTAGGAGGAAATTACTCGCTCCCAGTCCCCTTTATCCACTTTCATGTATGTCGCTCTGTTTGTCTCTAGTGCTCTCTGATCTCTCAGAGGAACATGGTAAGCATATTTTCAAAGTCTACCACAGGTAACAGTGTGTTTGATGAGGCACACGTTGTTAACCTCACCCCCTATTTCTACCAAGAAGAAGCTTCCTTCAACTTCTTTGCATTTTAATGTCTCCCTTTGAACATTTACTTCACCAAAGACTGATATTTACAAGTGGAATCTCTTCAATCTCGACTCTGACATTCCCTTGTAGTCCCACAGTGAGAGGATGCTACTACAACCCGGCAAATTTCAAGAAAAGTTTTCAAAGCAAATTTCTAGAAAGACATCCTTCCTGAGAGAGGCTCAGAGTCTGACCAGCCACCCAGTCTTTCTCTTGTTTTGAGGGTGCCAGCCACTAAAAAATGCAGTGTCAACTCAATACCCTAAGGGCCACCTTGTCTTCATAGCTCTCCCTAGAAATATTCAGCTCACTTCCACTGCTGTGACTGTTGCCTGGCCACTTCGAGGGAAACAGAAGCCTGGCTCTTTTTTTTTTTTAATTTTACTAGGGTGACATCAATAAATCAGGTACATATATTCAAAGAAAACATGTCCAGGTTATCTAGTCAATCAATTATGTTGCATATCCATCACCCAAAGTCAGATTGTCCTCCGTCACCTTCTATCTAATTTTCTTTGTGCCCCTCCCCCTCCCCCTTTCCCTCTCCCCCCACCCTCCGTAACCACCACACTCTTATCAATGTCTCTTAGTCTTGCTTTTATATCCCACCTACATATGGAATAATGCAGTTCCTGTTTTTTTCTGATTTACTTATTTCACTTCGTATAATGTTATCAAGATCCCACCATTTTGCTGATCCATTGTCATCATTTCTTATGGCTGAGTAGTATAAAGCAATATACAAATTTAATGCAATTCCCATCAAAATTCCAATGACATTTTTTAAAGAAATGAAACAAAAAATCATCAGATTTATATGGAACTATAAAAAACCCCAAATACGTAGAGAGAAGATGGCAGCAGAGTAGGCAGATGCACAGACGCCCAGCTCTCAACACCAAACTGGAATACAAATCAATTTAGAAAAAATCAGCATGAAAAACCAACACTGAACTGCAAGAACAGCTCTCAAAAACCAAGGAGCAAAGAGAAAGCCACAATAATCCTGGTAAGGAGTGCCTGAATCTCCTCTGCTTACAGGAACGGAAGGAGGGGGGTGAGGCTGAGAGCCCAGAGAGGATTTCACAGAGGAAAAAGAGCAGAAACTACTGCTCACAGCCACTTACCTGGCGACCAGGGAGCGAGGTGGGTTGAAAAGACCAGCTTATCTCCCAAGTGGAAAAGACAGGGAGAGGGACAGACTGTGAGGGGCTAAGGTATGCAAGAAACGAAATTAAAAAGCTGACTCATTCGTGCTGGAGGCGGCCATAGCTGGGGGAGGGACTGAACCTTTCACAAAACAGAGCTGAAGTGCTTCCGGATCAGAGATCTCCGGACATCTATCCAGCTCCAATCAGCACAACAAGACACAGCTGAAAACAAGAAGTGGGGAGGAGGGGCAGTAACTCAGGTCTCCATGGAGATCTGAGATACACCTCCCCCTACTGAAGCTGAGAAAAAACCTTGCCCCAGTGAGATTAGTTGGTGGAAGAGACCTCCAGCATCTCATGTTACACCCACAGCATTCCTGGATACAGTTTCAAGGAAGCCCCCTGCTGAGATCAGTTAACAAGACTATCACCTGTTAAGAAAACAAACAAATCAAGACTTCAAAGCTGCCCAAATCCGAAAGTGGATTACAAATAATAGCTGATACCAACCCATGAAGACCTAAAAATAACACAACTGAAAACTGGAGGCAGACAACACCAAGCCTAGACTCAATCAACTCTACAAATAAAAAAAAAAAAAGAAGATGAGAAGACAAAGGAGTGCAATCCAAATGAAACCACAAGAGACACCTTCGAGAGATGAACTGAGTGATATGGAAATAATCAAACTTCCAGATGCGAAGTTCAAAATAATGATTGTAAGGATGCTTAGGGATCTTAGAACAACAATGGAGGGGCAGTTTGAAAACCTAAATAAAGAAATAGCAAGTATAAAAAAGAATCAGTTGGAGACGACAAATACAATATCAGAAATAAAGACCACAATGGAAGGAATTAAAAACAGGATAGATAGAGCAGAGGATTGAATTAGCGAGTTAGAAGACAACTGGAATGAAGGCATGAAAGCAGAGAAGAAAAGAGAAAAAAGACTCAAAAAGTCAGAGGAAACTCTTAGAGAGCTCTGTGACAACATGAAGAGAAATAACATCCGCATCATAGAGGTCCCTGAAGAAGAAGAAAAAGAACAATGGATATCATAGCTGAAAACTTCCCTAAATTAATGCAAGAGAAACTCTCACAAATCCAAGAAGCACAGAGGACTCCATTAAAGAGAAACCCAAAAAAACCTACACCAAGACACATCATAATTAAAATACCAAAGCTAAGCGATAAAGAGAAAATATTAAAAGCTGCAAGAGAAAAAAAAGTTATCACCTACAAAGGAGCCCCCATAAGGATGACATCTGACTTCTCAACAGAAACACTTGAGGCCAGAAGGGAATGGCAAGAAATATTCAAAGTAATGCAGAACAAGAACCTACAACCAAGACTACTTTATCCAGCAAGGCTATCGTTTAAAATTGAAGGAGAAATAAAAAGCTTCCCAGACAAAAAACAACTCAAGGAATTCATTACAACCAAACCAATGCTGCAGGAAATATTAAGGGGCCTGGTGTAAACAGATAAAGTGGGAAAAGAATACAGAAAAAAAAAAAAAAAAAGGAATACACCTTTAAAGAAGAAAATGGCAATAAACAACTACATATCAATAATAACCTTAAACGTAAATGGATTAAATGATCCAATCAAAAGACATAGGGTAGCTGCATGGATAAGAAAACAGGACCCATACATATGTTGTCTACAAGAGACACACCTTAGAACAAAAGACACACACAAATTGAAGGTAAAAGGATGGAAAAAAACATTTCATGCAAACGGAAATGAAAAAAAAGCTGGGGTAGCAATACTTATATCAGACAAATTGGACTTTAAAACAAAGGATATAGTAAGAAATAAAGAAGGCCACTACATAATGATAAAGGGAGTAATCCAACAGGAAGATATAACTATTATAAATATCTATGCACCTAATATAGGAGCACCCAAATATATAAAACAGACTTTGATGGATTTAAAGGGCGAGATCAACAGCAATACTATAATAGTAGGGGATTTCAATACCCCACTAACATCACTAGATAGATCCTCAAGAAAGAAAATTAACAAAGAAACAGCAGACTTATTGGAAACACTAGATCAACTCGATTTAATAGATATCTTCAGAACCTTTCACCCTAAAGCAGCAGAATATACATTCTTTTCAAGTGCTCATGGTACATTCTCTAGGATAGACCACATGTTAGGGCACAAAAGTGCTCTCAACAAATTTAAGAAGACTGAAATCATATCAAGCACTTTCTCTGATCACAACGGCATGAAACTAGAAATGAATCAGCAGAAAAGCTCAAAAATTATCAAACACATGGAAACTAAATAGCAGAGTGTTAAATAATGAATGGATTAAGAATGAGATCAAAGAAGAAATAAAGAAATTCTTAGAAACGAATGACAATGAGCATACAACAACTCAAAATTTATGGGACACAGCGAAAGCAGTGCTGAGAGGGAAGTTCATAGCACTACAGGCACACTTTCAGAAGCTAGAAAAAGCTCAAATAAACAACTTAACCCTGCATCTAAAAGAATTAGAAAAAGAACAGCAAGTAAAGCCCAAAAGTAGTAGAAGGAAGGAAATAATAAAGATCAGAGCAGAAATAAATGACATAGAGGCTAAAGAAACAATACAGAGGATCAATGAAACTAGGAGCTGGTTCTTTGAAAAGGTAAACAAGATTGATGAACCTTTAAGTAGACTCACCAAAAAAAAAGAGAGAGAGGACTCAAATAAATAAAATTAGAAATGAGAGAGGAGAAATAACAACTGACACAACAGAAATACAAAATATTGTAAGAAAATACTATGAAGAACTGTATGCCAAAAAACTAGACAACCTAGATGAAATGGACAAATTCCTTGAAACATACAATCTTCCAAAAATTAATATGGAAGAATCAGAAAACTTAAACAGACCGATTACACCAAAGGAGATCGAAACAGTTATCAAAAAACTCCCAACAAAGGAAAGTCCAGGACCCGATGGCTTCACAGCGGAATTCTACCAAATATTCAAAGAAGAACTAACTCCTATCCTTCTCAAACTATTTCAAAAAATTCAAGAGGAAGGAAGACTTCCAAACTCCTTTTATGAGGCAAGCATAATTCTGATTCCAAAACCAGGCAAAGACAACACAAAGAAAGAAAATTATAGGCCAATATCTCTGATGAATATAGATGCTAAAATCCTCAACAAAATATTAGCAAACCGGATCCAACAATATATGGAAAAAATAATACACCATGATCAAGTGGGATTTATTCTGGGGAGGCAAGGCTGGTACAATATTCGTAAATCAATCAATGTGATTCATCATATAAACAAAAAGAAGGAGAAGAACCATATGATAATTTCAATAGATGCAGAAAAAGCATTTGATAAAATCCAGCACCCATTCATGATCAAAACTCTCAGCAAAGTGGGAATACAGGGTACATACCTCAACATGATAAAAGCCATCTATGAGAAACCCACAGCCAACATCATACTCAATGGGAAAAAATTAAAAGCAATCCCCTTAAGATCAGGAACAAGGCAGGGGTGCCCCCTTTCACCACTCTTATTTAACATAGTCCTGGAAGTCCTAGCCACAGCAATCAGACAAGAAGAAGAAATAAAAGGCATTCAAGTTGGAAAAGAAGAAGTAAAACTATCATTATTTGCAGATGATATGATATTGTATATAGAAAACCCTAAAGTCTCAGTCAAAAAACTACTGGACCTGATAAATAAATTCAGCAAAGTGGCAGGATATAAAATCAATACTCAGAAATCAGAAGCATTTTTATACACCAACAATGAACAGTCAGAAAGAGAATTTAAGGAAACAATCCCCTTCTCAATTACAACCAAAAAAATAAAGTACCTAGGAGTAAACTTAACCAAGGAGACTAAAGACTTGTACTCGGAAAATTACAAAACATT
This sequence comes from Saccopteryx bilineata, assembly GCF_036850765.1. Classification (NCBI taxonomy): domain Eukaryota; kingdom Metazoa; phylum Chordata; class Mammalia; order Chiroptera; family Emballonuridae; genus Saccopteryx; species Saccopteryx bilineata. The sequence goes on along the minus strand of NC_089490.1, from coordinate 280,524,050 downwards.
GATAAAAGAAATCAAGGAAGATACAAACAAGTGGAAGCATATACCGTGCTCATGGTTAGGAAGAATAAACATCATTAAAATGTCTATATTACCCAAAGCAATTTATAAATTCAATGCAATACCAATTAAAATACCAATGACATACTTCAAAGATATAGAACACATATTCCAAAAATTTATATGGAACCAAAAAAGGACACGAATAGCCTCAGCAATCTTAAAAAAGAAGAATAAAGTGGGAGGTATCACACTTCCTGATATCAAGTTATACTATAAGGCCATTGTACTCAAAACAGCCTGGTACTGGCATAAGAACAGGCATATAGATCAATGGAACAGAACAAAGAATCCAGAAATAAACCCACAGTTTTATGGACAACTGATATTTGACAAAGGAGGTAAGGAAATACAATGGAGTAAAGACAGCCTCTTTAACAAATGGTGTTGGGAAAATTGGACAGCTACCTGCAAAAAAATGAAACTAGATCACCAGCTTACACCACTCACAAAAATAAACTCAAAATGGATAAAAGACTTGAATGTAGGCCGTGAAACCATAAGCATCTTAGAAGAAAACATAGGCAGTAAGTTCTCCGACATCTCTCGGAGCAATATATTTGCTGATTTATCTCCACGGGGAAGTGAAATAAAAGACAGGATAAACAAATGGGACTATATCAAACTAAAAAGCTTTTGCACAGCTAAAGACAACAAGAACAGAATAAAAAGACAAACTACACAATGGGAGAACATATTTGACAATACATCTGATAAGGGGTTAATAACCAAAATTTATAAAGAACTTGTAAAACTCAACACCAGGAAGACAAACAACCCAATCCAAAAATGGGCAAAAGAGATGAATAGACACTTCTCCAAAGAGGACATACAGATGGCCAATAGGCATATGAAAAAATGCTCAACATCACTAATCATTAGAGAAATGCAAATTAAAACCACAATGAGATATCACCTTACACCAGTCAGAATGGCGCTTATCAACAAAACAACACAGAATAAGTGCTGGCGAGGATGTGGAGAAAAGGGAACCGTCCTGCACTGCTGGTGGGAATGCAGACTGGTGCAGCCACTGTGGAAAACAGTATGGAGATTCCTCAAAAAACTGAAAATCGAACCGCCTTTTGACCCAGCTATCCCACTTTTAGGAATATACCCCAAGGACACCATAGAACGGCTCGAAAAGGAGAAATGCACCCCCATGTTTGTGGCAGCATTGTTCACAATAGCGAAGATCTGGAAACAGCCCAAGTGTCTGTCAGAGGACGAGTGGATTAAAAAACTTTGGTACATATATACTATGGAATACTACTCAGCCATAAGAAATGATGACATTGGATCATTTACAATAACATGGATGGACCTTGATAACATTATACAGAGTGAAATAAGTAAATCAGAAAAAAAACTGAGATGAATCCATACATAGAAGGGACATAAAAATGAGACTCAGAGACATGAACAATAATGTGATGGCAACAGGGGCGGGGGGTTGGGGCAGGGGGGATGGGGTGAAGAAGGAGAGAGGGGTTAGGGGAGGGGAGGGGCACAAAGAAAACCAGATAGAAGGTGACAGAAGACAATTTAACTTTGCGGGAGGGGTATACAGCACAATCAAATGTCAAAATAATCTAGAGATATTTTCTCTCAACATATGTACCCTGATTTATCAATGTCACTGCATTAAATTTAATAAAAATAAATAAATAAATAAATAAAAAATTAGGCATTACCAGTAAAGCATAGGAAATATTAAAAAAAAAAAAAAAACCAAATAGCCAAAGCAATCCTAAAGAAAAGGAATGAAGCTGGGGGCATTACAATACCTGACTTCAAACTATATTATAGGGCCACGACAATCAAAACAGCATGATATTGGCAGAAAGATAGACAGACCAATGGAACAGAATAGAAAACCCAGAAATAAAACCACATATATATGGTCAAATAATTTTTGATAAAGGGTCCAACAACACACAATGGAGAAAAGATAGCCTCTTCAACAAATGGTGCTGGGAAAACTGGAAAGCCACATGCAAAAGAATGAAACTGGACTACAGTTTGTCCCCTTGTACTAAAATTAAGCCTGGTTCTTATTACAGCTGTGTGACCCCCTCCACCATACAGCTGATTCCATCAAAGCCCTCCAATGAACTGTCCTCACTGTGATTGGGCCCCCACTCCACTCTTTACTTCTTAGCCCCAGGGTGTTTTCTTTCCAGTGTTTTCAAACATTCTAATTTTTCTACTTTAAATGTTATGCCTTCTAAATAGATTATTATCAGGTTGTTTACTGGGTTTGAACCACTGAAATTATGTCCAGTTCATTCTTATCATTACATCGATTTGCCTGATTGTATTTTTATTATCTTAGTTCCTGTTCTCTAGTTATGTTCCTTAGTTTACCTTTTCCTTATTTATTTTTTTTTGATGGTTAGAACAAATTTTCTTTGTTTTGCTACATCTCACATTTAAACATCTATTTTAAGCACAATCTGGAGTTAACTATATTTATATCTTGTCCTTGAATAAAAGAAGAACCTAGCATATTTTCACTTTTCTACCCTACCACTTCTCATTTTGAGATTACCTGGAATTCTATCTAACATATATAATTTTTTTAAATATGACAATAATTATTTAGACATATGCTTAAGTCTGATGATATTACTATTTCTTTAAACTAAAATTTCCTTAAAACTATTTATTTTTACCCTGGCTAGGTAACTCATTGGTTAGAGCAAGGGACCCCAAACTTTTTATACAGGGGGCCAGTTCACTGTCCCTCAGACTGTTGGAGGGCCGGACTATAAAATAAAAAAAACTATGAACAAATCCCTATGCACACTGCACATATCTTATTTTAAAGTAAAAAAACAAAACGGGAACAAATACAATATTTAAAATAAAGAACAAGTAAATTTAAATCAACAAACTGACCAGTATTTCAATGGGAACTATGCTCCTCTCACTGACCACCAATGAAAGAGGTGTCTCTTCTGGAAGTGCAGCGGGGGCCGGATAAATGGCCTCAGGGGGCCGCATGCAGCCTGTGGGCCATACTTTGGGGACACCTAGGTTAGAGTATTGTGTCCCATAGACCTAGGTTGTGGGTTCTATCCCCTGTCAGGGCACAAATAAGAATCAACCAATATTTGCTTAGATAAGTGGAACAACAAATCAATGTTTCTCTCTCTCTCCCCCTACTTTCTCTTTCCTTTTCTGTTTTTGAAAATCAACAGAAAACTTTTAAAAACTTTTTAAGAAATAATTATTTTATAGATATCCTCCAGTTGGTAAGAATTTATGAGACTGAATATACAAAAAATACTTTCATATGTCTCTTTTTACAAATTATAAAAAAGTGGGACAGAGGTATCTAGTTTTAAATTAATTCTGCCTCAAAATATTTATGATGTTGCTTTGTCATCCTATACTTAATATATCTAACAAAAGTTGTATCATGAACCTAATTCATATCCTCTTGTAGGTAAGCTAGGCCTCTTCATTTTGCTTTATATCCTATATATTATGTTGTTTTCATTCTTAATGATAATAATGATTTAAGTTTTGACATATATTTTTTCTATTTTAGAACACTACTTTTGTGAGAATTAGATTACAACCAATGTCTCTAAACACATTATTTTTCATCTCTAAATGTTTGGGGATTGCTCCTGAGCAGTCTTATGTTAATTAATTATTCTGTTGCTAAAGGTTTATAGCTTTTTCAAGTTACGGGTTTTCTTCAAGTAATTAGTGAAGTTTTATTTTTTTACTTTTTTTTATTTGATAATGTGTTCTTTTGTTTCTGAGTACAGATGTGATTGATTACCAGGTCTTGTTTCCTGTAATTGGGTAGATTGGGGAAGGCAGTGCTGCCTGTTGGGGTGAGTTGGCATCTTCATCTCCGTTCCTAGGGTCTCCCTGTCTCCTCAAGGAAGTATTATCTTCCTGGGACAGCCACGGAATTTGCAGTCACTAGTAGCTGCTTTACTTCCTGTGCAAATACACCTATTACCTCTGCTTCTTCCAGCAGAATTGGGTGCAGGCAAAAGGAAATCTTCCTGCCTTTCCAAATTCCCTTTCTTTTTTTTCTCCCAAATTCCCTTTCTGATTAGTGTCCCTAATGTTTGTTTCTGGTTCCTCCATCGCCTCTGCATAGAGCCGGCCAGAATTTCTGCCACCTCCACAGCTTTCCTTTGTGTTTCTTATATTACTTAGGGTTTGATCAGAGAAGCAGAACTGTCAGTGACATGGGATAGGGCACCGAATGTGGTGATTAGTCCTTACACGCAGTGGTGGTGTTGAGCCTGGGGTGGGCGTATGGATCCAGAAACACAGCTGGATGTATGGCAGGGAACAGAAAAGACGAATTCAAACCCATGAGGACAAACCAAAACCCTCTGGAACAAAAGAGAACCTGCGGCATTGAGGCAGAGCCTCCAACCTTGACAGTGGCTGTGATCTATAGAATAAGCTGGCGACCTGCCCGCAGGTGCCTGACTCAGGCTGTGGAGAACCTAAGGGCAGAGTACCTGGCTGGGCTAATGAGCCAGTGGATCAGAGAAGATGTGTGTGTGTAACAGTACCTCTGTGCCCCACAGCGATCTTTACAGCACAGTGACTGCTGCTCCAGTTTTGTCTTCAAATCTCACACAGCTTTCTCTAATCTAGTACATACCATACTGAGAATTCTGGGAAACAAAGCTGAGTTGATAAAGCTCAGCGCTACCGCTGCTCTTGTCTTGGCATCTGTGCACATCCTTTCTAAGCACGATACATTTTCAAGTAAATAAAATCTTGTTTTCATACTCAGTATTTCTGCTTTTTCTCATACAGGAAAACATTCCAACTACTCTCTAAGGGCCATACACAGTTACATTGTCTATCTGTGGGTAAGGTTCACTCCACTTTTAGCTGGGTTACACCCCCTCAATATGCTGTAGCCCAAATGCTGGGATATAAGATAACCCACTACTCACACTTCTATGTGAGATGACAGATGTATGGGAGAAGGGGGGAATGTGTTAATCATACACTAATGCATTCACACCACAATAAAGAACTATAATATAACTATTTACAACCCTCATTTCCACACATGGTCACGTGAGTATAGTTTCTACAACTTTGTTTTTTAGTTGCCTGTACCTTATTTTCTTCCCTGTCTGCAAGCATCTTCACAGATTGTGATTCTTTGTCTGAGGAGGTTTACTCTATCCATATCATCTTTACGACTGAAGATTCTGAGCCATTAGCAGTCTAGTCCTAGCTCTTTTATATTTCTATAATTTCTCATTGATTATCATCCCGGACATGGCAGTACTAAGGGATATCCCAGAGGAAATCTTATATTCCAGACATGTGCCTCCTTAACCTCACTGTGTTTTAGCAACCATATATTGTTTTGATAGGATAGGATTTATTTCTGCAGCCAATACAGTAAATCCTTAATCAGCACAAAAAGCCAAATGTTGCCGTGTCATTTTCTATTTTTTATTAATATAAATTTTTCATCTTGGAATCCCTTTATTTTGTGAAAAAGTTATATGGAGTGTTTAGAGCGTTCCTATCTTACACACAATTTGCCCTACTAACAGCAACTTACATTAGCATGGTACATGTGTCACAGATAATTTTATATATATAGCAAGAGGAGGGGAGATAGTGATACAGACTCCTATATGCACTTGGACTGGGATCTACCCAGCAACCCCATCTGGAGCTGATTCTATTTTTAGCGCCTGAGGCTGACATGCTTTGACCAACCGAGCTATCCTCAGCGCCTGGGGGCAATGCTCAGAGCAAATGAGTCACTGGCTACAGGAGGGGAAGAGAGAAAGAAGGGGGAAAGGGAGGAGGAGAGAAACAGATGGTTGCTTTTCTGGTGTGCCCTGACCGGGGATCGAACCCAGGATGTCCATACACTGGGCCAACGCTCTATCCACTGAGCCAATCAGCCACGGACTTTATATGTTGTTATTAGTAATTTTATTCAAATGTTCCTAGCTTTTATTCTTTGTGTCCTTTTTCTTTCCAGGACCCCATCCAGAATACTACATTGCATTTAGTTGTCTTGTCTCCTTATCTTCCTCTTGGCTGTGACAGTTTCTCAGACTCCTGGTTTTATTGACTTTGAAAAGTCATTTAATGGTTTTGAAAAGTACCTGACAGGTATTTTGTAGTATGTTCCTCAATATGTATCTGTCTGATGTTTTCTCATAATTATACTAAGGTTATAGATTTTTATAAGAAAGACCATTTTGGAGGAAAGACCTTCTATTTTAATGGAAACAGTCCCCTTCTGACATTATTCCTCCCTTGGGAATAAGACCCCTCGAAAACAGAAGTCCTTAAAACAAACTACCCTGAAAATTTTGAAGCTGGATACCTTAACCTAATGTCAAAATCTCCCTAAATATCAACTCTCTTCAATATGTGAAAAAAAAAGAATAAATATGTCCCTTCTTCAAAAAGTATGCTGAACCAATCATCAAAAGTCCAATCTGAAAACAAAATTTTGTGTCAGTTTACATTTTAAAAAGGAACCTAATGAATATAAACTATAACCTATTTTTTAAAATGTGAATGAGGCTATGTTTTCAAGATTGGGGCACATCTGAGAATTTCTTTGAACATTAAATTTTCTTAGAATATGAAACATCTTAATTTTAATTTCTAAATTTGTTTATATAAGGAAGAACACTATATAGCTGCTCAAAGGAAAAAAAATTTAAACACACTGTTATGAGCTGAATTATGTCACCCCACAAACACAGGTTGAAATCCAAAGGCTCTATACCTCAGAATGTAGTTATTTGGAAATAGGGCTTTTACAGAGGTAATAAAGTCACAAAGATGCCATTGGTATGGGTCTTAGTCCAATACAAATGGTATTCTTATAAAACGGAAGATTTGGAGAAAAAACAGGCACAGGGGGAAAATGATATGAAGATATATAGAGAGAAGATAACCATTTAGCTAAAGTAATGCAGGCTATTCCTTTAGAACCCTCAGGTGGAGCACGGCCCTGCTGACACCTTGATTTCAGACTTATAGCTTCCAGAACTTCTCAACAACAAATCTCTATTGTTTCAAGACACCAAGAGCATATTACTATGTTATAACAGTGTGACCAAACCAGTACACATATTTAAGCAGAAAATAAAAGTAAGCATATAATATCTATATATGTACATATAACTTACAACATATATTTTCTCTGTTGATCATGATTTCAAAGACCATCATGATGTAAATGGTAATTCATAACTCAAATGGTAATTCATAAACCAGCTCTGTCAGTCAAATTCACAAATCTGCTGTCAATAAATTAAATTAAAACTTTCCTATTTGGCCTGACCACTTGGTGACACAGTGGATAGAGAGTTGGCCTGGGATGCCAAGGACCTAGGCTTGAAACTCTGAGGTTGGTAGCTTGAGAGTGGTCTCATCTGGCTTGAGTGAGGGCTCACCAGCTGGAGTGTAGGGTTGCTGGCTTGAACATGGGCTCATAAACATGAACTTATGGTCGCTGGCTTGAGCCCAAGGTTACTGGCTTGAGCAAGGGGTCACTGGCTCAGCTGTAGTCCCCTGGACAAGGCACATATGACAATCAATCAAGGAACCACTAAGGTGCCACAATTATGAGTTGAGGCTTCTCATCTCTCTCCCTTTCCATCTGTCTGTCCCAGTCTACCCCCCTTCCCTTCCTCTCTCACCAAAATGAATAAATAAATAATAAATAAATAAATATAAGAAGAATGTTTTATAAAATCACTGGAAGATACACCAGCTTACTGGAAAAAGGGTGCTGCTCAAGGGTTTTAAACTTGGTATTCAATAATCTTATTTTCCTTCTTGAAGAAAATGTCTTGGTGGTGGGTATTAAAACAAACAAAAACAGCAACCACACATAATGAATTAATTGATTATTAAAATAACAGATACTAAAAAACTAAATTAGAGGGCTCGTTTTAAGGCTAACCATTGTCACAGTAAAGTTATATTGTGGGTTACCTAAAAAATAAACTGCATTAACTGATTAATTTTTAATGTTCCCCACCAAGTTACTATTTTTTAACAATATTCAAATAAGGTAATTATAACTGTAAGAATTAAGTTAAGTCCCCAAATTTGTCCAACAAGAAAGAAAAGATCCAGAGTTTGCTTCCAGTTCTGTCTGTATCACATGCCATGAACTTCACATACAAGTAAATCAATGCCATAATCAATAGGTGCAAAGAATATTGTGTTATGCATTGGAAGTTTAGCAAATAAAAAGAAAGTTTCTGAGTTGCTGCTATTTGTTTGCTTTGTTTTACTTTTCTTGTCATTAGTGTTGCCTAGATTTCCTATCAAATTACTGTGGTTTTGTTTCAAAGCTTCTATTCCTTTTTGGGTACTATTCCTTCTCTTTTCTATTTGAGGGTTATAAATATACCTGTTTCAACATTTCCCTGATACTTTGAATTTCTTGATTCTTTTCTAAATTAAATTTTTTTTGCTGGTGGTTTGTGTTACACGCCGCTAGTTTGTTGCATACATGCAAATTTTAAGGGAGAAGTTCTGTAATTGTATTGGAAGACAATTTTGAGTATGCTATTTCTACTTTGGTTGTTTTATGTTTATATTCTTCAGATTGTCTGAGTTTCACCATTCTGAGTAAGTTCTAAACTGTCAGCTTGGGTGTTACAAATTCCACAGGGTTGGTGGGACTTAGCGTCCCCAAGACAGTGAGTGATACCTTCAGTCCTGTTTCAAACTGGGGGCAGTCTCTACTCCTTTTGCAACTCCATCTTTTTCTAGGTGGGAACTCTATGGCAGTCCATTGCCCCTCACAATGATCCACTCCTAGAGTAGTTTTTATTGTCCTTCCTTCCTGTTTGTCCATAGAGCTACTTTGATTAACAGAGAATGTTATCTTGTTATTGACTCATTTAGAAGTTTGTTATACATATAATATATGAAACATAATGCTTATTAAACATTTATATATCAGACATATAATGTTGATAATGTTTTCATATACTTTTTCTTTTATTTACCACACACACACATGAAAAAAAAACTTATGGATAGGAAGATTAAAGTTTGAGAAGTTAAATAAAGTCTTTAGTAATATACTTTTAATAATGGTGGTTTTAGAGTTCTGTGCCCCTCCACAACATTCTTTGGCTCAAATTTGAATTTAATTATATAGAATAAAGATTACTTGTCAGTTTATTTACTTGTGATTAAAATTTTATTTTTACTAAAGAATCAATATAAGTCAAGTATCAGTGAGAACAATCACATAACAAGTATTTTTGTAAAGCAGTAAATGGTTGATTATCCTGAATTGGAGACCCTTGTTGCATACCATGTGACTGAGCAACTCAATCTACCCAGCAAGAAGATAAACCAACAGAAACGTCCAACAGCATTTAAGCAGCCTGAAAACATTATACTTTATATTTAGCTACCTTTTTGTAGTTTCTGAAATTGTTCTACAATGATTTTTCAGATATAAAACAATGAGAAAAATGCTTATATAAATATATGTATTATATATTATATGTATGTTACATATAAATATTACATATATATTTATATATGTATGTGTTTATATATGTACATAAATGTGTTTATATATATTATATATGTTACACATTTATCTACATATTTGACATCTCAAAAATATTATGAGGCAAAAAGAGGTAAGGAAATTGCCTAGACACCAAACTAGATATGCAGGGTCACACCTATTAAACCAGAACAAATTTATGAAATCAGTAGATAATGCAACAATGTTTTGTAAGAAACATAGTGAGACATTTTGGATATTGTTATTCTTGGATAGAAAGCAATTTTTCTAAGAATAATGATAGTTTTACAAAATTAATAGATGTCTATCACAAGAATTTCAAGAAAAGGAGAAAGAAGAAAATACTATTATACAAACACACACTTACATATGCATTAAATACAATCACATAAATACATCTTAGTTAACATGTGATAGAGTCAATTAAATACATCTTTCTATGGACAGAGATATATGTGGGAATAGAAGATGAATGACTGAATAGATGGAAAACAAGAGAGAAACAATGAGAGACAGAAATAAATGTATATATTTAAACATATAAGAAAAATATGAATAAATGCAATGTTACTCATTACATTACAAGTAACATTATATAATATTATTTTTTAAATAAATATCTCAAACTTAGAGGTTACAAAACTATAGTATAATATTTAGATATTAAAGTGAATTAAGAAATATTTGAACTTCAATAAATGCTTCTTCATCAAAAGACATATGATGTTGTATCAAGTAAAGGTACTTGAGTTTCCACACTCTAAGCCAGGGGTCCCCAAACTACGGCCTGCGAGCCGCATGCGGCCCCCTGAGGCCATTTATCCGGCCCCCGCTGCACTTCTGGAAGAAGCACCTCTTTCATTAGTGGTCATTGAGAGGAGCACATTGACTATCTCATTAGCCAAAAGCAAACCCATAATTCCCATTGAAATACTGGTCAGTTTGTTGATTTAAATTTACTTGTTCTTTATTTTAAATATTGTATTTGTTCCCGTTTTGTTTTTTTACTTTAAAATAAGATATGTGCAGTGTGCATAGGGATTTATTCATAGTTTTTTTTGTAGTCCGGCCCTCCAACGGTCTGAGGGACAGTGAACTGGCCCCCTGTGTAAAAAGTTTGGGGACCCCTGCTCTAAGCTGTTTGAATTCAGAATGGCTCTTACTGTCAAGGATATCTTAATAATGTGTCACAGTTCTTTCTTAGTCTTTATTTTTCTTTATTAGTGCTACCTAAAATAATGATGTGGCTCACAAATGAGTTTTTTAGTTTTAATGAAATGTAATTATTCATTACTGAGAGATACTTTAGAGTTAAGGGAAAGAATCAATTATGAAAAACATCAAGAGGTGGAAATCTTCTCTGACTTTAACTTCAGTCACTATTTAATGACCAGCCTTCTGTTGTGATAAGTGGAGAAATGTTTGCAATTATACTTCTTTTTATTTTTCTTTACTTCAAAATTTATATTATTAGTTTACTCTCACTATTTATAATATTAACACTTTATTATTCTTATAATCATTTAACTTTAGTTTTCTGTAGAAAAAGATGTAGTGTTTTCCATTAGTCATTTTATTGTTTTGTTTATAACACCAATATTCCTTATTATGTGTGAATATATATAAACTTCACGATGTATCTTTTGACTTTATATTTGAAGACTATAGAACTCTTCAGACATACTTTCTTCAAAACTTGGTACTTGCATCTCTATTGTATTAAAGGCTACTCTGAAAAAATCTGAGGCCATACTAGTATTTCCCTCAAAATTTAGATTACTTACAATCTAATCATGATATGGCTTCTTGTTGACAAGTTTGTTTCAGAATATTCACTTTACTGTCCCACATTCAATCACCTCCTGCTACATGATAAGGCCTTTGATCTTCAGATTCAAGTCTGTCCTACTTTGGGAAGGTTTTGTTCCATTATAGGTTTGAATATTTATTTGATGACATTTTTTAATGCTTAGGAGTTCAAAGTCACCATAGGAGCATTCTTTTTTCTGGCCTATAGCCATCAAGTTCTCCAGAATTGGTGCACATTCTTGTTCTTTCTATTCAATAGAATTTGATTTCCTTTGTTATATCTCTGTCATCTGTCATGATTATGCCTTTATATTGCTTCTAAAGTGCTTTCACTTTGTGAAGAATTTACTACTTCTTTTCCTTTTAATTCAGTGCTCAGTTTTCCTCTCCTTCTGTTCTCCTATGTGATTTCTGAACTCTAACATCCGAGTTAGATCACTCTTGTTTTTGTTTTAAGAAAAAATATATTGTCTTCATTTCACTAAAATTGTGTAGCAACATTTCTCTTTAAGTTCTTATACACATTTTTGTAAAATTCACCTTCTGGGAATGTTTTCATTGGCCTTTTGATTATGCCAGCTGCTTCACTTTTTATTTTCTTAGGTTTGGATTATTTTCAGAGCACCTCTCTGAATAAGCATGATGATACTTCTTTTCTGACCCACATTCAGTGTTTTTTGTTTTTGTTTTTTTTAATTTTAATAATTTTATATTTTTAATGGGGTGACATCAATAAATCAGAATACATATATTCAAAGATAACATATCCAGGTTATCTTGTCATTCAATTATGTTGCATACCCATCACCAAAAGTTAGATTGTCCTCTGTCATCTTCCATCAAGTTTTCTTTGTGCCCCTCCCCCTCCCTCTTTCCCTCTTCCTCTCCCCCCTCCCCCGTAACCACCACACACTTATCAATATCTCTTAGTCTCATTTTTATGTTCCACCTACGTATGGAATAATGCAGTTCCTGTTTTTTTGTGATTTACTTATTTCATTTCATATCATGTTATCAAGATCCCACCATTTTGCTGTAAATGACCCGATATCATCATTTCTTATGGCTGAGTAGTATTCCATAGTGTATATGTGCCACATCTTCTTTATCCAGTCATCTATTGAAGGGCTTTTTAGTTGTTTCCATGTCCTGGCCACTATGAACAATGCTGCAATGAACATGGGGCTGCATGTGTCTTTTTTTTTTTTTTTTTGGTATTTTTCTGAAGCTTGAAACGGGGAGAGATAGTCAGACAGACTCCCAAATGCGCCCAACCGGGATCCACCAGGCATGCCCACCAGGGGGCGACGCTCTGCCCACCAGGGGGCAATGCTCTGCCCCTCTGGGGCGTCGCTCTGTCGCGACCAGAGCCACTCTAGTGCCTGGGGCAGAGGCCAAGGAGCCATCCCCAGCGCCCAGGCCATCTTTGCTCCAATGGAGCCTCGGCTGCGGGAGGGGAAGAGAGAGACAGAGAGGAAGGAGAAGGGGAGGGGTGGAGAAGCAAATGGGCGCTACTCCTGTGTGTGCTGGCAGGGAATCGAACCCGGGACCTCTGCACGCCAGGCCGACGCTCTACCACTGAGCCAACCGGCCAGGGCCTGCATGTGTCTTTATGTATCAATGTTTCTGAGTTTTGGGGGTATATACCCAGTAGAGGGATTGCTGGGTCATAAGGTAGTTCTATTTGCAGTTTTTTGAGGAACCACCATACTTTCTTCCATAATGGTTGCACTACTTTACAGTCCCACCAACAGAGTATAAGGGTTCCTTTTTCTCCACAGCCTCTCCAACATTTGCTATTACCTGTCTTGTTAATAATAGCTAATCTAACAGGTGTGAGGTGGTATCTCATTGCAGTTTTGATTTGCATTTCTCTAATAACTAAAGAAGATGAGCATTTCTTCATATATCTGTTGGCCATTTGTATTTCTTCCTGGAGAAGTGTCTGTTCATGTCCTCTTCCCATTTTTTATTTGAATTGTTTGTTTGTTTGTTGTTGAGTTTTGTGAGTTCTTTGTATATTTTGGATATCAGGCCCTTATCTGAGCTGTTGCTTGAAAATATCATTTCCCATTTAGTTGACTTTCTGTTTATTTTGTTATCAGTTTCTCTTGCTGAGCAAAAACTTCTTAGTCTGATGTAGTCCCATTCATTAATTTTTGCCTTCACTTCTCTTGCCATTGGAGTCAAATTCATAAAATGCTCTTTAAAACCCAGGTCCATGAGTTGAGTACCTATGTCTTCTTCTATGTACTTAATTGTTTCAGGTCTTATGTTTAGATCTTTGATCCATTTTGAGTTAATTTTAGTACAGGGGAACAAAGTGTAGTCCAGTTTCATTCTTTTGCATGTGGCTTTCCAGTTTTCCCAGCACCATTTATTGAAGAGGCTTTCTTTTCTCCATTGTGTGTTGTTGGCCCCTTTATCAAAAATTATTTGACTATATATATGTGGTTTTATTTCTGGGTTTTCTATTCTGTTCCATTGGTCTGAGAGTCTATTTTTCTGCCAATACCATGCTCTTTTGATTGCCATGGCCCTATAATATAGTTTCAAGTCAGGTATTGTAATGCCCCCAGCTTCTTTCTTTTTCTTTAGGATTGCTTTGGCTATTCAGGGTTTTTTATAGTTCCATATAAATCTGATGATTTTTTGTTCCATTTCTTTAAAAAATGTCATTGGAATTGTGATGGGAATTGCATTAAATTTGTATATTGCTTTGGGTAATATGGCCATCTTGATTTTATTTATTCTTCCTAACCAAGAACAAGGAATATTCTTCCATCTCATTATATCTTTTTCGATTTCCCTTAACAATGGTTTATAGTTTTCATTATATAAGTCCTTTACATTCTTTGTTATGTTTATTCCTAGGTATTTTATTTTTTCTGTTGCAATTGTGAAGGGGATTATTCTTTTAAGTTCGTTCTCAAATGTTTAATTGTTGGCATTTAGAAAGGCTATTGACTTCTGTATGTTAATTTTGTATCTTGCGACCTTACTGTATTGGCTTATTGTTTCTAGTAGTCTTTTTGTGGATTCTTTGGGGTTTTCGATGTATAAGATCATATCATCTGCAAAAAGTGATACCTTTACTTGTTCTTTTTCTATATAGATGCCTTTTATTTCTTTGTCTTGTCTGATTGCTCTGGCTAGAACCTCTAGTACCACATTAAATAAGAGTGGAGAGAGTGGACAACCCTGTCTTGTTTCTGATTTAAGGGGGAAAGCCTTCAGTATTGTGCCATTTAATATGATGTTAGCTGATGATTTATTATATAAGGCCTTTATCATGTTGAGATATTTTCCTTCTATACCCATTTTGTTGAGAGTCTTAAACATAAAATTGTGTTGTATTTTATGGAAAGCCTTTTCTGGGTCTATTGATAAGATCATGTGGTTTTTGTTCTTTGTTTTGTTGATATGGTGTATTACATTAACCGTTTACGTATGTTGAACCATCCTTGAGATTCTGGGATGAATCCCACTTGATCATGATGTATTATTTTTTTAATGTGTTGTTGTATTCGATTTGCTAGTATTTTGTTTAGTATTTTAGCATCTGTATTCATTAGAGATATTGGTCTGTAGTTTTCTTTTTTTTTGGTGCCATCCTTGCCTGGTTTTGGTATGAGGGTTATGTTGGCCTCATAAAATGTATTTGGAAGTATTTCTTCTTCTTCAATTTTTTGGAAGACTTTCAGTAGAATAGGAACCAAGTCTTTTTTGAATGTTTGATAAAATTCGCTGGTATAGCCGTCAGGGCCTGGACTTTTATTTTTGGGGGAGATTTTAATGGTTTTTTCTATTTCTTCTCTACTAATAGGTCTGTTTAGGCTTTCTGCTTCTTCTTGACTCAGTTTAGGAAGGTTGTATTGTTCTAGGAATTTATCCATTTCTTCTAGGTTGTTGAATTTAGTGGCATAAAGATTTTCATAGTATTCTACAATAATTCTTTGTATATCTACGGTGTCTGTGGTGATTTCTCCTCTTTCATTTTGGATTTTGTTTATATGAGTTCTTTCTCTTTTTTCCTTGGTAAGTCTTGCCAAGGGTTTGTCAATTTTGTTGATCTTTTCAAAGAACCAGCTCCTTGTTCTATTGATTTTTTCTATAGTTTTTCTGTTCTCTAATTCATTTATTTCTGCTCTGATTTTTATTATCTCCTATCTTTGGCTGGTTTTGGGTTGTCTTTGTTCTTCTTTTTTTATTTCCTTAAGGTTGGAAGTTAAGTGGTTCACTTGGGCTCTCTCTTGTTTGTTCATATATGCCTGAAGTGATATGAACTTTCCTCTTATCACTGCTTTTGCTGCATCCCATAGATTCTGTTATGTCGTATTGTCATTTTTATTTGTCCGTATATATCTTTTGATCTCTGCACTTATTTCTTCTTTGACCCATTCATTTTTTAAAAGTATGTTGTTTAGTTTCCACATTTTTGTGGAATGTTTTTTCTCTTTTTTGCAGTTGAATTCTAGTTTCAAGGCTTTATGATCAGAAAATATGCTTGGTACAACTTCGATTTTTCTGAATTTGCTGATGTTGTTTTTGAGGCCCAACATATGGTCAATTCTTGAGAATGATCCATATATACTGGAGAAAAATGTATACTCAGTCACTTTGGGATAAAATGTCCTGTAGATGTCTATCATATCCAGGTGCTCTAGTGTTTTGTTTAAGGCCACTATATCTTTGTTGATTCTCTGTTTGGATGACCGATCTAGAGCCATCAGCGGTGTATTGAGGTCTCCAAGTATGATTGTATTTTTGTCAGCTTTTGTTTTAAGGTCAATAAGTAGCTGTCTTATATATTTTGGTGCTCCTTAGTTTGGTATATCATATATATTAAGAATTGTTATGTCTTCTTGATTCAGTGTCCCCTTAGCATTATGAAATGGCCATTTTTGTCTCTGAGTACTTTTGCTGTCTTGTAGTCAGCATTATCAGATATGAGTATTGCTATGCCTGTTTTTTTTTTTGGATGTTATTTGCTTGGAGTATTGTTTTCCAGCCATTCACTTTGAATTTGTTTTTATCCTTGTTACATAAATGAGTTTCTTGTAGGCAGCATACAGTTGGATTTTCTTTTTTAATCCATTCTGCTACTCTGTGCTTTTTTGTTGGTGAGTTTAATGTGTTTACATTTAGTGTAATTATTGACACTTTTGAGTTCCCTATTGCCATTTTATAGATTGCTTTCTGTTAGTTTTGTGTCTTGTTTGATCCTTCTCTTTCATCTTTCTATCTTTTGTTTTTATTTGGTTGTATTCCATACATCTTTCCTCTGTTGCTCTCTTTTTTAAATCATGTGCTTCTGTGGTGGTTTTTTCAGTGGTGGTTACCTTTAAGTAATGAAAAGGGTTCCTACCCTGTTCATTGTAGCGCACTATTTTGTGAGTACTTTTGCACTCCATCGTTCTTTGCAATTGTTAATTTTCATCATCTCCTCCCCCTTTCCTTTTGTTGTTGTCACAGTTTAAATTTGGTTTTATTGTGTTCTTCTTGGAGCTTTTACTTGTGGCTTTGTTTTTTTTGTTTGTTTTTTTTTTTTTGTTCTTGTTTGTTTGTTTTTTTGTTCTTTGTATCTGATTGGAGAACCCCCTTTAGTAATTCCTGGAGTGGGGGTTTTCTGATGATAAATCCCCTCAACTTTTCTGTATCTGTGAATGTTTTTATTTCTCCTTTATATTTGAAGGATAGCTTTGATGGGTATAGTATTTGTTGCTGAAAGGTCCTCTCTTTCAAGACTTTAAATATTGGGGTCCACTCTCTTCTAGTTTGTAGAGTTTCTGTTGAGAAATTGGATGGTAATCTAATGGGCCTTCCTTTATATGTTGTATTCTTCTTTTCCCTGGATGCCTTGAGAATTTTTTCTTTGCCATTGCTTTGTGCCAATTTCATTATGATGTGCTTGGAGTAGGTTTGTTGGGGTTAGGAAAACTCGGAGTTCTGTTTGCTTCTTGAATTTGAGGCTTTTGTTCTTTCCACAGGCTTGGGAAGTTCTCATCTATTATTTGTTTGAGTATGTTCTCTATTCCATTTTCTCTCTCTTCTCCCTCTGATATACCTATTATTCTTATGTTATTCTTTTTGATGGAGTCAGATAATTCCTGTAGGGCTATCTCATTTTTTTTTCATTTTTGAGTCTCTTTCTTCTTCTCTCTGTTGTGCCTCAAGTTGCTTGACTTCTATTTCACTAATCCTACCTTCTGTCTGGCCTGTTCTATTAGATAACAGGCCTACCTTCTGTCTGGCCTGTTCCTTTTTTTTTTTTTTAATTTACTCATTTTTAGAGAGGAGAGGGAGAGAGAGAGAGAGAGAGAGAGAGAGAGAGAGAGAGGAGAGACAAAGAGAGAGAAGGGGGGAGGAGCTGGAAGCATCAACTCCCATATGTGCCTTGACCAGGCAAGCCAGGGTTTTGAACCAGCAACCTCAATGTTTCCAGGTTGACGCTTTATCCACTGCGCCACCACAGGTCAGGCTGGCCTGTTCTTGTTACCTCATTTTTCAGCTTGTGAATTGAGTTTCTCATCTCTGTTTGATTTCTTTTTATAGTTTCAATTTCCTTGGAAATATATTCTTTGTGTTCATTGAGTTGTTTTCAGAACTCCCTGAGTTGCCTTTCTGTGTTTTCTTGTATATCTCTGATTATTTTTAGATTTTCTATTTTAAATTCTCTGTCATTTAACTCCAAGGTTTCCAATATATTAATTTTTTTCTTTTATATCCATGATATTCGATTTTTTCTTCCTTAATAGCATCTGAGGGTGGTTTTGTTGATAGTATTAATGAGATTTAATAAAGAATAAAAAGTTAAAGAAATAAAAAATCAAAAAGTGTTGTTTTTTAAAAGTAATAATTAAATAAATATATATTAAAATAAAATTAAAATTAAAAAAAGGAAATTATTCCCCTCCCCTCCTTTTTTCCTCTCTTCTCCTCTCCCCTCCTTCTTGAGAAAATCTTGTGGTGAACTGTGAATTATATTGTACTAAATAGAACAAGCAATGCCTGTACTGGAGGGCCTGAATTGGGGAGAAGTAATAAAGGGGCAAAAAAAGAACAGAAAAAAAGGGGGTATGGACCCACAAAAAGCAAATAAGAAAAAAATTTGGGTTAAGAATAAAATGATTTGCTTTTAGGTGTTGGTTGAGTAAGAGTTATGATGAGAGGAATAAGAGGAAAACAGGAAAATGGGGGGAGAAATTAAAAAATTACTATTGAATTTAGTGGAACAAGAACTAGATAAAATGGAGAGCCAGGAATGGGAGCACTGCTAGTGAGTTAAAAAGGTGAAGTAAAACCCCCCCAAAATGCCACAATCATAAGTTTGTGTCCCAGATAAGATCATTTGTTTGTTATTGAGGTTTGAATGAGAGGAGATGTAAAGGAGAAAGGAAGAAGCTAATATAGAGGGAGAAAAGAAAGAGAGAGAGAGAAAAAAGAGGGAACCACTAAAAGAAGAAAAAAGAAAAAAAGAGGAGAGAGAGAGAGAGTTAAGTGTTTTGGAGTGCAACCCTTATAGAGAGAAAGGAAGAGGAAAGAAAAGATAATGGGAGATGTAACACTTATGGGTAGTGTAGTTCAAGGAGAGGAGAGAGTAAGACTGGCAGAGAGTTAAATGACCAAATTGGAGGAGGAAAAAAAAAATCAAGAATGAAGATAAGAGGAACAAACGAACTAATATAATAAAATGGAATAGGTTATAAAGTCTGCGGATTATTCTTGATTTTGAGAGGTTATCTTCTTGCTTTTCCTTTTCTCTTCCTCTTCCTGGTCGGTGACTCTGTACCCCAGGTTCTGCCCCTTTGGCATGCTCAGGTAGAGGTTTGCAGTTGATAAGTCTCTATGGCGATGTCATGTATTGTGCTTCAGTCTTGTTGGCAGTCGAGGCTCATTAGCATTTATAGGCTCTGACAGTGAGAGAGTCCGTGTTCCTGGAGCCTCTCTCCTAGTCTTTCCTTCTTCAATTAGTAGCCTGATAATCCAGCTATGGAGTTGCTGCTGCCTCTGCCTGGATAGTAAGAGGCTCAAAGAGCTGGCAACTCCCCACTCTATTTCCACTCAGCACAGGGCTCTGGGTAAGGCTCAGTCAGTCAGAGCTGCTAGCATCATCATGCAGGGCTTCTGCCCACTCAAAGATCTCTGGCTCTGCCACTCTGTCCAGTAACATGGGTGGATGCCCACTCCTGGGGTGCTTGGTGGAAACTCTCTCTCACTATCTGTGTGTGCAGACCAGGATATCAGGCTGGCAGTCTCACACTCTGAGTGAAACCCCCGTCCGCACGGAAAAAGTCCAGCGTTGGAATTGGCTCTCGCTCCCTCCCCATGTGCAGCTTTTTCAGGGCACTGGGGTGGCCTGGAGATTCTGCTTTTGGCCCACACAAAGGCCCCTGACTCTGCCCCTCTGTGGTATAACACGGGTGCGCAATGCCGAGGCACTCGGAGGAAACTCTCTCTCACTATCTGCGCGTGCAGACCAGGATATCAGGCCAGCCCCTCACCCTCTGAGTGAAACCCCCACCCGCACAGAAACGTTCCAGCGTTGGAATTGGCTCTCACTCCCTCCTCATGCATGGCTTTTTCAGGGCGCTGGAGCAGCCTGAGATTCCGCTTTTGGCTCACACAAAGGCCCCTGACTCTTCCCCTCTGTGGGATAACACGGGCACCCACTCCTGAGGTGCTGGGAGGAATCTCTTGCCCACTCTCCATGTGCGCCGACCAGGATATCAGGCCAACCGCCTCACACTATGAGTGAAACCCCCGCCTGCACAGAAAAGTTCCAGTGTTGGAATTGGCTCTCACTCCTTCCCCATGCGCAGCTTTTTCAGGGCACTGGGACGGCCCAGAGATTCTGCTTTCAGCCCACACAAATGCCTCTGACTCTGCCTTTCTGTGGGGTAACACGAACGTCCACTGCTGAGGCACTCAGAGGAATCTCTCGCCCACTATCTGTGCGCACCAACCAGGAGATAGGGGAAAATGGCTGCCCCGCTTGTCTTTCATTGTCTGGGTTTGGTGCAAGTGTTAGCTTTTATTGACTGGGTTGCCACAGGCACAGTTTTTCCTTGGCTTGGATCTCCGTGCCACAGCCTGGTTAGGCCGTTTGTGCCGCGGCCTGGATCTATTCACCCCCTTTGTCTGCCTCAGTTTCTATATTCTCAGTTCCCAGTGAAAGCAGCCCTATTTAGGTTAGTGAGGAAAGCGGAGCATTACTTACTCCCTATTTCCTTCGGGGTTTGATTATATATTTAGCCAATTTTTCGCTCGATCATACCTTTGGATGTATTGTGAAACATCTGGAGGCTCCAAGGATAGGTTTTTCTGTTTCTGGTTAAAGATCTTGTTGAGTTTTGGGGGAGATTTATCGGTATCGCTTCCTACCCCACCATTACTCTGACGTTATCTCCTCCACATTCAGTTTTGATTGGAACAAAGAACTCATGGAGATGGTCTTGAAAAGTGAAACTGAGCATTCCATCAGTTTAAATTTACTTTGCTCTCCTGAACACCCTTACCAATACTCTTTCCCATAGCTTTCATCCCTTATGTTTAGTCTGGGATATTTAAGCAATCTGGGTTGCTCAGTGCAAAATCTGTTAAGTTGTAAGTTTTGTACCGCAATATGCTGACCTTTTTCTCCTTTCATATACCTCTATCTGCTGGTCTCCATAGACATAGATGGCAGATTGTTTTCAAAGAGAAAAAAGTTTGATATGTCTTTCCCTCACCATCAGTTTTAGAACAACTTAAATATTTGTTTATGTTCTTTATATTTTGAAACTGAAAAATTATTATTTTTAAAGCATTTTACAGTATTACCCTTTTTACAGCTTTATAGAAGTTAAACTGATATACAAAATAAAAGGTACATAATTGATGTAAACTTCTTTATGAGTTTGTCACATGTATGTATGTATCCATGATACCACTACCATAATCAAGGTAATAAATATATCCATTGGCTGGAAAGTTTACTTGTGCCCTTTGAGTGTTTTGTTGTTGTTGTTGTTGTTGTGTGTGAAGAACATTTAAGATGAGATCTAGTTTCTTTACAAATTTTTAAGTGCACATTACCATATTGTCATCATAGGTGCTCTGTTGTACAGATCTCTAGACTGAATTCATGGTAACTTTATACTCACTGAACAACTAACTCCCTATTCCACCCTGCTAATATTCCCTAGTAACCAACATTATATTTTCTGTTTCTGTAAGTTTGACTAATTTAATTTCTCATATAAGCCAAATCATGTAGTTATTGCCATTCTGTGGCTAACTTGTTTTATGTAGTGTCATGTCTTCCAGGCCCCTTCATGTTGACACAAAAGGTAGAATTTCCTTCTTTTTAAAGCCGGAACTATATTCCAGTGACTTCTTCTGTCAATGGACAATTAGGTTGTTCCATACCTTGGCTATCTTGAATACTTTGGTTTCATTTGCAGCGTTATTCATTTGCTGCAAATGAAACCAAAGTTTTGCCACCTTTAAGCTGCCTTTTTAAGATACTGATTTTAAGATGTTTGTTAGGAAACAGGACTTAGAGGGAACCATTGATCCTTCCCCTCTTTCCTACCTAAGAGATTCAGACAGAGAAACTTGCTTCAGGTTGGAGATCTTATGATACCTCTTTAGCTTACTTTGAATTAAATCTGCTACATAGAGGGCTTCAAGCAGGGGCTGTTAGCTAAGAAGCCTCTATCCCACTGTTTCTGAGCTGCCTAGCAAGCATTTTCCCACCAAGTATTTTCCCTTTCCCTCCACTACCTGTAAATTGCCCACTGGTACTTCCAAAATCCAATACCCTATTTTTCCCCTTTTTTCATTTGTCCAAAAATGTCTGATGTACCCAGTGTTGCTTCACTGTCTTCAGAATTTTCACTTTGATATGAAGTCTCTATGTTTATGTTTTAAAACTTTTATTTCCGCCTGACCGGGCGGTGGCGCAGTGGATAGAGCGTCGGATTGGGATGCGGAAGTACCCAGGTTCGAGACTCCGAGGTCGCGCGCGGGCTCATCTGGCTTGAGCAAAGAGCTCGCCAGCTTGGACCCAAGGTCGCTGGCTCCAGCAAAGGGTTACTCGGTCTGCTGAAGGCCCACGGTCAAGGCACATGTGAGAAAGCAATCAATGAACAACTAAGAAGTCGCAATGCGCAACGAGAAACTGATGATTGATGCTTCTCATCTCTCTCTGTTCCTGTCTGTCTGTCCCTGTCTATCTCTGCCTCTGTAAAAAAAAAAAAAAAAAAAAAACTTTTATTTCCTCCTATTAATCTTTATCTGTTAATTAGATTAATAGTCCAGCCTGGAAAATTCTAGACACTGGGAGAAAAAGGTATTAATATTTTTTATCTTCCAAAGCTGCAATAGAAATGGGCAACAGCTATTTCTTCAAGATAGACCTTTCATTTCCTTCAGATAAAATACAAGGATGGGATTGCTGAATCATATGGAAATTTTATTTAAAAATTTTTGAGGAACCCCCCATGTTGTTTTTACGCAGCTACACCATTACATTTCCATCAACAGTATACAAGGGGTCCCATTCCACTACAACATCATCAACACTTGTTACCAGTGGGCAAGAAGGGAAGTTATTCTGCATTCCAAAACAACATTTTGTTATATTTAAAGAAAGTAAATGACTTTCCTTATCTTGAAGGTCTGTGATGGGGATTACGTGACATATTGCAGAGAAATCACATTTTCTGACATCTAAAAAACACTACAAAATTATAATTATTCTACAATCTGAGAGGTGGCCCTGCTTAGTATGGAAGAGCAGGGACTCTGGAGTGGGGTAGACTGGGTTCAAATCACAGTTATGCCACTGATTTTTGTGACCTTATACAAACAAGTACATGTCTTCCTGTGTCTCAGTCTCATCTCTAGTGTGGTGACTTGCCAGTCTGTCTCTCTCAGGGCTAAGTGGGATGGAGGAGTTAATATATGAAGTGCTCAGAACCACACCTAACACAAGGTAACCAAAAGGAATCAAATAGAAAATCGCTACACTATTGTGGGTCAAGTTGAAATATCTTTTTATTATTAAGTTCAGTGTTCACAATTCTGTATGTATCAAAGTTAATATATGCAACCCTACTTAAAATGCTGATCTTATGTATAACACTAATATTTATTATTTTTTTAAATATAAATCAATGCCAACTAAAAAGATAACTGCCAATTCAGGATGAAAAAGGGCATTAACCAAAGATGTTACAGTACCCTTCTAAAACACATACCATTTCTTTCTAATTCTCATTTGGCTATATGGTTTCATGTTTTGATTTTAGATGTTAATGTAAAAAAATTTTGGAAAAAATAAAATCAGTCATTCAGTTCTTACTTGGTGGCCTTACTTCACCTAATTAACATTTCTTAGGAACCCTCACAATGTTAAAAGGATTAGAAACAAAGTTATTGAGCCTGAGTAGGTGGTGGCACAGTGGAAAGAATGAAAGACTGAGATGCACAAGACCCAGGTTCAAAACCTCAAGGTTGTAGGCTTGAGAGTAGACTCATCCAGCTTGAGCACAGGCTCACCAGCTTGAGTGCAGGGTCTCTGGCTTGAGCATGGAAACATAGACATGAGCCCATGGTCTCTGGCTTGAGCCTATAGGTCAGTGGTATGGAGCCCAAGGTCACTGGCTTGAGACCAAGGTCACTGGCTTGACCAAGGGGTCATTTGCTCTGCTGTAGCAACCCAGTCAAGGCACATATGAGAAAGCAATCAATGAACAACTAAGAATATGCAACAAAAAAACTGATGCTTCTCTCCCTTCTTATTAGTCTGTCCCTATCTGTCCCTCTATCTCTATTACAAAAATAAATAAGTAAATTAAGTAATTAATTAATTAATTTTAAAAACCAAAGCTATTGAGGATAATTTTCTGCTTTTGTTCTGTAGTTTCTATTCTAATTTTGGATTAGAAATAAATTAGAAAACCATAACATTCTGAAATGTTGTTGACTTGCTATTCACTCTTTAAGATCAAATTTGAACATTTCCTTCAACATCACAACTCGTGACAACCTTAATTGTAGCAATTTACTTACTTGCACCTTTTTTTTTTTATATTAATAATTGGAAGTTTTATTTTGCCCCCCACAAAAGTGGTGTTTTTTTTTGTTATTTTTTTAAAATTTTATTTTTTTAATGGGGTGACATCAATAAATCAGGATACATATATTTAAAGATAACAAGTCCAGGTTATCTTGTCGTTCAATTATGTTGCATACCCACCACCCAAAGTCAGATTGTCCTCTGTCACCTTCTATCTTGTTTTCTTTGTGCCCCTCCCACCCCCTATCCCTCTCCCATTCCCCCCTCCCCCCCGTAACCACCACACTCTTATCAATGTCTCTTAGTTTCACTATTATGTCCCACCTACGTATGGAATAATACAGTTCCTGTTTTTTTCTGATTTACTTATTTCGCTTCGTATCATGTTATCAAGATCCCACCATTTTGCTGTAAATGTTCCGATGTCATCATTTCTTATGGCTGAGTAGTATTCCATAGTGTATATGTGCCACATCTTCTTTATCCAGTCATCTATTGATGGGCTTTTTGGTTGTTTCCATGTCCTGGCCACTGTGAACAATGCTGCAATAAACATGGGGCTGCATGTGTCTTTACGTATCAATGTTTCTGAGTTTTGGGGATATATACCCAGTAGAGGGATTGCTGGGTCATAAGGTAGTTCTATTTTCAGTTTTTTGAGGAACCACCATACTTTCTTCCATAATGGTTGTACTACTTTACATTCCCACCAACAGTGGATGAGGGTTCCTTTTTCTCCACAGCCTCTCCAACATTTGCTATTACCTGACTTGCTAATAACAGCTAATCGAACAGGTGTGAGGTGGTATCTCATTGCCGTTTTGATTTGCATTTCTCTAATAGCTAAAGAAGATGAGCATCTTTTCATATATCTGTTGGCCATTTGTATTTCTTCCTGGGAGAAGTGTCTATTCATATCCTCTTCCCATTTTTTTATTGGATTGTTTGTTTGTTTGTTGTTGAGTTTTATGAGTTCTTTGTATATTTTGGATATTAGGCCCTTATCTGAGCTGTTGTTTGAAAATATCATTTCCCATTTAGTTGGCTTTCTGTTTATTTTGTTATCAGTTTCCCTTGCTGAGCAAAAACTTCTTAGTCTGATGTAGTCCCATTCATTAATTTTTGCCTTCACTTCTCTTGCCATTGGAGTCAAATTCATAAAATGCTCTTTAAAACCCAGGTCCATGAGTTGAGTACCTATGTCTTCTTCTATGTACTTAATTGTTTCAGGTCTTATGTTTAGATCTTTGATCCATTTTGAGTTAATTTTTGTACAGGGGGAGAGACTGTAGTCCAGTTTCATTCTTTTGCATGTGGCTTTCCAGTTTTCCCAGCACCATTTATTGAAGAGGCTTTTTTTCTCCATTGTGTGTTGTTGGCCCCTTTATCAAAAATTATTTGACTATATATATGTGGTTTTATTTCTGGACTTTCTATTCTGTTCCATTGGTCTGAGTGTCTATTTTTCTGCCAATACCATGCTGTTTTGATTGTCGTGGCCCTATAATAGAGTTTGAAGTCAGGTATTGTTATGCCCCCAGCTTCATTCTTTTTCTTTAGGATTGCTTTGGCTATTCGGGGTTTTTTATAGTTCCATATAAATCTGATGATTTTTTGCTCTATTTCTTTAAAAAATGTCATTGGAAGTTTGATGGGAATTGCATTAAATTTGTATATTGCTTTGGGTAATATAGCCATCTTGATTATATTTATTCTTCCTAGCCAAGAACAAGGAATATTCTTCCATCTCATTATATCTTTTTCGATTTCCCTTAAGAATGGTTTATAGTTTTCATTATATAAGTCCTTTACATTCTTTGTTATGTTTATTCCTAAGTATTTTATTTTTTTTGTTGCAATCGTGAAGGGGATTATTCTTTTGAGTTCCTTCTCAGTTGTTTCATTGTTGGCATATAGAAAGGCTATTGACTTCTGTATGTTAATTTTGTATCCTGCGACCTTACTGTATTGGCTTATTGTTTCTAGTAGTCTTTTTGTGGATTCTTTGGGGTTTTCGATGTATAGGATCATATCATCTACAAAAAGTGATACCTTTACTTCTTCTTTTCCGATATGGATGCCTTTTATTTCTTTGTCTTGTCTGATTGCTCTGGCTAGAACCTCTAGTACCACATTAAATAAGAGTGGAGAGAGTGGACAACCCTGTCTTGTTCCTGATTTAAGGGGGAAAGCCTTCAGTTTAGTGCCATTTAATATGATGTTAGCTGATGGTTTATCATATATGGCCTTTATCATGTTGAGATATTTTCCTTCTATACCCATTTTGTTGAGAGTCTTAAACATAAAATTGTGTTGTATTTTATCGAAAGCCTTTTCTGCGTCTATTGATAAGATCATGTGGTTTTTGTTCTTTGTTTTGTTGATATGGTGTATTACATTAACCGTTTTACGTATGTTGAACCATCCTTGAGATTCTGGGATGAATCCCACTTGATCATGATGTATTATTTTTTTAATGTGTTGTTGTATTCGATTTGCTAGTATTTTGTTTAGTATTTTAGCATCTGTATTCATTAGAGATATTGGTCTGTAGTTTTCTTTTTTTGTGCCATCCTTGCCTGGTTTTGGGATGAGGGTTATGTTGGCCTCATAAAATGTGTTTGGAAGTATTGCTTCTTCTTCAATTTTTTGGAAGACTTTGAGTAGAATAGGAACCAAGTCTTCTTTGAATGTTTGATAAAATTCGCTGGTATAGCCGTCAGGGCCTGGACTTTTATTTTTGGGGAGGTTTTTAATGGTTTTTTCTATTTCTTCTCTACTGATAGGTCTGTTTAGGCTTTCTGCTTCTTCTTGACTCAGTCTAGGAAGGTTGTATTGTTCTAGGAATTTATCCATTTCTTCTAGGTTGTTGAATTTAGTGGCATAAAGATTTTCATAGTATTCTACAATAATTCTTTGTATATCTACGGTGTCTGTGGTGATTTCTCCTCTTTCATTTTGGATTTTGTTTATATGAGTTCTTTCTCTTTTTTCCTTGGTAAGTCTTGCCAAGGGTTTGTCAATTTTGTTGATCTTTTCAAAGAACCAGCTCCTTGTTCTATTAATTTTTTCTATAGTTTTTCTGTTCTCTAATTCATTTATTTCTGCTCTGATTTTTATTATCTCCTTTCTTCGGCTGGTTTTGGGTTGTCTTTGTTCTTCTTTTTCTAGTTCCTTAAGGTGGGAAGTTAAGTGGTTCACTTGGGCTCTCTCTTGTTTGTTCATATATGCCTGAAGCGATATGAACTTCCCTCTTATCACTGCTTTTGCTGCATCCCATAGATTCTGATATGTCGTATTGTCATTTTCATTAGTCTGTATATATCTTTTGATCTCTGCACTTATTTCTTCTTTGACCCATTCATTTTTTAAAAGTATGTTGTTTAGTTTCCACATTTTTGTGGGATTTTTTTCCTCTTTTTTGCAGTTGAATTCTAGTTTCAAGGCTTTATGATCAGAAAATATGCTTGGTACAACTTCAATTTTTCTGAATTTGCTGATATTGTTTTTGTGGCCCAACATATGGTCAATTCTTGAGAATGATCCATGTACACTGGAGAAAAATGTATACTCAGTCACTTTGGGATGAAATGTCCTGTAGATGTCTATCATATCCAGGTGCTCTAGTGTTTTGTTTAAGGCCACTATGTCTTTGTTGATTCTCTGTTTGGATGACCGATCTAGAGCCGTCAGCGGTGTATTGAGGTCTCCAAGTATGATTGTATTTTTGTCAGTTTTTGTTTTAAGATCAATAAGTAGCTGTCTTATATATTTTGGTGCTCCTTGGTTTGGTGCATATATATTAAGAATTGTTATGTCTTCTTGATTCAGTGTCCCCTTAGCCATTATGAAATGGCCATTTTTGTCTCTAAGTACTTTTCCTGTCTTGTAGTCAGCATTATCCGATATGAGTATTGCTACACCTGCTTTTTTTTGGATGTTATTTGCTTGGAGTATTGTTTTCCAGCCTTTCACTTTGAATTTGTTTTTATCCTTCTTACTTAGATGAGTTTCCTGTAGGCAGCATACAGTTGGATTTTCTTTTTTAATCCATTCTGCTACTCTGTGCCTTTTTATTGGTGAGTTTAATCTGTTTACATTTAGTGTAATTATTGATACTTGTGAGTTCCCTATTGCCATTTTATATCTTGCTTTCTGTTAGTTTTGTGTCTTGTTTGATCCTTCTCTTTCGTTTTTCTATCTTTTGTTTTTATTTGGTTGTATTCCATACATCTTTCCTCTGTTGCTATCTTTTTTATCTCATGTGCTTCTGTGGTGGTTTTTTCAATGGTGGTTACCTTTGAGTAATGAAAAGGGTCCCTACCCTGTTCATTGTAGCGAACTATTTTGTGAGTACTTTTGCACTCCATCGTCCTTTGCTACTGTTAATCTCCGTCTTCTCCCCCTCTTTCTTTTTGTTGTTGTCACAGTTTAAATTTGGTTTTATTGTGTTCTTCTTGGAGCTTTTACTTGTGGCTCTGTTTTTTTTTGTTCTTTGTATCTGATTGGAGAACCCCCTTTAGTAATTCCTGGAGTGGGGGTTTTCTGATGATAAATTCCCTCATCTTTTCTGTATCTGTGAATGTTTTTATTTCTCCTTCGTATTTGAAGGATAGCTTTGATGGGTATATTATTCGTGGCTGAAAGTTCCTCTCTTTCAGGACTTTAAATATTGGGGTCCACTCTCTTCTAGCTTGTAGAGTTTCTGCTGAGAAATCTGATGATAATCTAATGGGCCTTCCTTTATATGTTGTATTCTTTTCCCTGGCTGCCTTGAGAATTTTTTCTTTGCTGTTGGTTTGTGTCAATTTCATTATGATATGCCTTGGAGTAGGTTTGTTGGGGTTAAGAAAACTTGGAGTTCTGTTTGCTTCTTGAACTTGAGGCTTTAGTTCTTTCCACAGGCTTGGGAAGTTCTCATCAATTATTTGTTTAAGTATGTTCTCCATTCCATTTTCTCTCTCTTCTCTCTCTGATATACCTATTATTCTTATGTTATTCTTTTTGATGGAGTCAGATAATTCTTGTAGGGCTATCTCATTTTTTTTAATTTTTGAGTCTCTTTCCTCTTCTCTCTGTTGTGCCTCAAGTTGCTTGTCTTCTATTTCACTAATCCTCTCTTCTATCTGACCTGTTCTATTAGCTAAGCTTGTTACTTCGTTTTTCAGCTCGTGAATTGAGTTTTTCATCTCTGTTTGATTTGTTTTTATAGTTTCAATTTCCTTGGACATATATTCTTTGTGTTCATGGAGTTGTTTTCTGATTTCCCTATATTGCCTTTCTGTGTTTTCTTGTATATGTCGGAGGATTTTTAGGATTTCTATCTTGAATTCTCTGTCATTTAGCTCCAAGGTTTCCAATATATTAAATTTTTTCTCCATAGATTTTTCCTCATCTAGCTGTGTTACCTCTCTTTCTTTTGTATCCATGATATTCGATTTTCTCTTCCTTAATGGCATCTGAGGGTGGTTTTGTTGATAGTATTAATGAGATTTAATAAAGAATAAAAAGTTAAAAAAAAATAAAAAAATAAAAAATCGAAAAGAGTTGTTTTTTTAAAAAAAATTAATAATGAAATAAAGAAAAATAAAATAAAATTAAAATTTTTAAAAAAGGAAATTATTCCCCCCCTCTTTTTTTCCTCTCCTCTCCTCTCCCCTCTTTCTTGAGAAAATCTTGTGGTGGACTGTGAGTTATAACAAACAATGCCTGTGATGGAGGGCCTGAATTGGGGAAAAGTAATAAAGGGGCAAAAAAGAGAGAAAGAAAAAAAAAAAAAAAAGGAAAAAAAATAAAAGAAAAAAAAAAGAGCGTATGGACCCACAAAAAGCAAATAAGGAAAAAATTTGGGTCAAGAATAAAATGATTTGCTTTTAGGTGTTGGTTTTCTAAGAGTTATGATGAGAGGAATAAGAGGAAAATGGAAAAATGGGGGGACAAATTAAAAACTTACTATTGTATTTAGTGGAACAAGAACTAGATAATATGGAGAGCCAGGGATGGGAGCACTGCTAGTGAGTTAAAAAGGTGAAGTAAAAACCCCCCAAAATGCCACAAACATAGGTTTGAGTCCCAGATAAGATAATTTGTTTGTTATTGAGGTTTGAATGAGAGGAGATGTAAAGGAGAAAGGAAGAAACTAATATAGAGGGAGAAAAGAAAGAGAGAGAGAGAAAAAAAGAGGGAACCACTAAAAGAAGAAAAAAGAAAGGAGAGAGAGAGAGAGAGTTAAGGGTTTTGGAGTGCAACCCTCATAGAGAGAAAGGAAGAGAAGAGAAATGATAATGGGAGATGTAACACTTATGGGTAGTGTAGTTCAGGGAGAGGAGAGAGTAAGACCGGCAGAGAGTTAATCGGCCAAATTGGAGGAGGAAAAAAAAGTCTCAAGAATGAAGATAAGAGAAACAAACGAACAAATATAATAAAATGGGATAGGTTATAAAGTCTGCAGATTATTCTTGATTTTGAGAGGTTATCTTCTTGCTTTTTCTTTTCTCTCCCTCTTCCTGGTCGGTGACTCTGTACCCCGGGTTCTGCCCCTTTGGCACGCTCAGGTAGAGGTTTGCAGTTGATAAGTCTCTATGGCAATGTCATGTATTGTGCTTTATTCTCGTTGGGAGTCGAGGCTCATTAGCATTTATAGGCTCCGACAGTGAGAGAGTCCGTGTTCCTGGAGCCTTTCTCCTAGTCTTTCCTTCCTCAATTAGTAGCCTGATAGTCCAGGTATGGGGTTGCTGCTGCCTCTGCCTGGATAGTAAGAGGCTCAAATTGCTGGCAACTCCCCACTCTATTTCCACTCAGCACAGGGCTCTGGTTAAGGCTCAGTCAGTCAGAGTTGCTAGCATAATCAGGCGGGCTTTCCGCCCACTCGAAGACCTCTGGCTCTGCCACTCTATCCGGTAACACAAGCGGGCGCCCACTTCCGGGGCGCTTGGAGGAAACTCTCACTCACTGTCTGCAACCAGGATATCCGGCCAGCAGTCTCACGCTCTGAGTGAAACCCCCAACCGCAGGGAAAAGTTGCAGCGTTGGAATTGAGTCTCGCTCCGTCCCCGTGTGCGGCTTTTGCAAGGCGCTGGGGCGGCCCGAGATTCCGCTTTGGCCCACACAAAGGCCCCTGACTCTGCCCCTCTGTGCGATAACACGGGCGCGCACTGCCGAGGCACTCGGAGGAATCGCTCACTCCTTATCTGCGCGCGCAAACCAGGATATGAGGCCGGCCGTGGTTCCCTCTGAGTGAAACAGCCTCCAGCACGGAAAATCTCCACCGTTGGGATTAGTTCTCACTCCCTCCCGTGCGTGGCTTTCCCAGGGCGCTGGGGCTGCCCAGAGATTCTGCCCTCAGCCCACAGAAAGGCCTCTGACCCTGCCTCTCCGTGGGGCAACACGGGCACCCACTTCCGCGGCTTAGGAAGAAATCTCTCTTCCACTAACTGCGCACCGACCAGGAGACCGGGTAAAATGGCCACTCCGCTTGTCTTTCTTTGTTTGGGTTTGGCGCGAGTGTTAGCTTGTATTGCCCGGGTTGCCACAGGATCAGATTTTCCTCGGCTTGGATCTCTGAGCCACAGCCTGGTTCGGCCGTTTTTGCTGCGGGGGCCTGGATCTATTCACCCCCTTTGCCCGCCTCAGTTTCTATATTCACAGTTACCAGAGAAAGCCGCCCTGTTTAGGTTAGTGAGGAAGGCGGAGCATTTCTTACTCCCTATTTCCTTCGGGGTTTGGTTATATATTTAGCCAATTTTTCACTCAATCATACCTTTGGGTGTATTGCGAAGAATCTGGAAGCTCCAAGTATAGGTTTTTCTGTTTCTGGTTGAAGATCTTGTTGAGTTTTGGGGGAGATTTATCGGTATCGCTTCCTACTCCGCCATTACTCTGACGTCATCTCTCTACTTGCACCTTTTATAGAAGTTATTGATTTTGAGTTAGCCAAGAGACAAGAGACCACTGTTGTTCTTCAATATTCCTTAAGCACAAACAAGTTACTTTCTCATACAAGGGAGCTAAGAGGAAAATAAAAGCAACAAGCAAGTTTCCAAACTATTGGATTGTTCATTGCCTTTTAGAACTGTTTAAAAACTGTTATTGTTGTCTAAAAGATTGTAATGAAAAAACTAATTCAATAAATTATTTACACATAATTTATACATAAAAAATTGCTTAGCATATTTCCTGAGAGTTATGACCATTTATAAAACAACATTAAGTGATTTAAAGAAAACAGCTTGTGTGAAAACAAATAATTTACACTCGGATACATTAATTACTCTTTGGGGAGAATGATAGGATTTTATATGTAATTTTCTTTATTTTAGGTCAGATTCTCCAGGGATTGATGATATGTTTTGTCTAATGTTACCTCTTAAGAGTGAAATACAAGTTTTTAAATATCTCATTCTAAATATCTTTGAAAGTTATACAAGGTCAGTGAGTCAATAGATTCTTTTTTAATTTTAAACCATTAAAGTATAACTTAGATATCTGTCACATTTATTGAAAATTATTTCCTTTTTTTATTTCTTTATTAAGTGAC
Organism: Saccopteryx bilineata; assembly: GCF_036850765.1. Taxonomy (NCBI): domain Eukaryota; kingdom Metazoa; phylum Chordata; class Mammalia; order Chiroptera; family Emballonuridae; genus Saccopteryx; species Saccopteryx bilineata. The sequence continues at coordinate 280,491,032 of NC_089490.1, read as the reverse complement.
AGGTGGGGAGGCAAAGAGATAAGATTCCCACATGCACCCCAACTGGTATCCACTGAGGAAGCTCCCTACAGATTTATACTCTGCCCATTGGGGCCACTACTCCATTGCTTGGCAACTGAGCTATTTCAGCACCTGAGGCAAGGCTATGGAGTCATCCTCAGCACCTGGGGCTAACTTGCTTAAACCTTTCAAGCCATGGTGGCAGGAGGGAAAGAGAAAAAGAGAGAGGGAGAGAAGGGGAAGCAGAAGAGTAGAAAAGAACATGGTCACTTCTCCTGTGTGCCTGACCGGGAATCAAACCTGGGACTTCCACATGCCAGGCCAATGCTCTACCATTGAGCCAACCAGCCATTGCCACAAGGTACTTCAAAATAATCTGTGATGAGTGTAAAGAATTCTCTGCAGAGGGTAGTGCCATATTAATTGTTGTCAGAGAGTCTGAAAGGCTGAAACCAACTGGAAACCATTAGCTTGGCCACTAGAAGGATTAGAACCAGTATATGGACAGGTGGACCTAGAAAAGGATGAAAAGAATGAAAGAATCTCAGCACTACAATTAACTTTTAGTATTATGATAATTTATGAAGCACAATTGATAGACATTACTATAACCTTTGTTTTTCATGTCTCAAATGTCACTGTACTCATTTCTTCCAAATTTTGTCATCAGTTGTCTAATAATAACCTTTTAATCTGGTGAATTTCTCAAAAGATCATGTGTTCCCATCAAAGGCAGTCCTTGTCAGTTTATGTATATTGTTTACTACATCAGGAGACAGTTCAACATACAGGAATAAGAAGTCAAGTTGCAGGAACAAATACAGTTTAAAAATTAATTAAAGTATGAAATACAGGTCATTAAAAAAGCAGAGTGCAATCAAAGGAGGACACAGAATTACACCAGGACAGTTCCTGTACTGCTCAGATATGCACAATATTGTGTGTTTAGTACCGTGATGGCAAACCTATGACACGCATGTCAGCACTGACACACGTAGCCATTTTCAATGATGTGCGGCCGCATGCGGGGTCACAGGCCGAGAAGGACGTTTCATCCTCGGCTCCTGCACGGCCAGGTGCAGTGCCCAAGGATAAAACATTTGCTGTAGTGCAGACACTCTGTGCCAGAGGTCTGTAGGCCAAAACAACAGAACTCTGGCACAGAGCGTCTAGTTCTGGGACTTCCAGTCAGGCCGTTAGGGGATCTTTGACCTCACTTCTGGCCAATGGAGCAGGAAGCAGTGGAATGCCGCGGGGGACGCATCTCTGGGGGCCCCGTGATCGCCATTACCAGCAACCACATAACCACAGCAACCATCATCCAATCTACTGTTCTGGGGTGTCGTGGATTTCTAATTGACTGTCATTACTGAGATAAGTGAGGAGAAGGCTGGGAGAGGCGAGGGCCTGTGCTATGGGTGCCGTTTCCCGTCATTAGAAATAGCAGCAGCCATCTTAATTTACATAAGATGCAACTTGCAGAATTTCAAGACAGCATCTGGGCTCAGGTGTTTGTCAACTTGAGGTCAAAGCTTGAGAATCTGGAAAGGTACCGCTTGGAGAATCAAGAGGAGTGCCACTACGAACACGAAATTTGGAGTTCCTGGAACCAATTACCAAACACTTTTAGCACCCTGAAAAATATAGCACTGGCTTTACTCACAATTTTTCCCTCTATGTACTTTTGTGAGACCTTGTTCTCAGTACTAAATAATATCAAAATCAACAAAAGAAACAGATTGACAGATGAAGTTAGTAGCGCTTGCTTGGGCTTGAAGTGTACAAAATACCAACCTTCATTTGAAGATTTAGCCAATGAAATTCAGAAACAAAAAAGTCACTAATAGGAAGGTTAGTTAAAGAATTCCTCTTCCCCTCACTTATCTTAGTTCACAGCACCCCACACAAGTTAAATAATATCAAGACCAACAAAAGAAACCGACTGACAGATGAACAAAGAAGTCACTAAGCAGGTAAGTTAAATAATTAGTTTTTGGCTTATTAAATACAATTATAAATTACAATTCTACATTTTTGTTATTTAAACTATAAATATCGTGAAATTATGGGTTTTTTCTCGAAGTGACACACCACCTGAGTCATGCTCTGTTTCTTGGCGAATTTTGACATACCAAGATCAAAAGATTGCCCATCACTGGTTTATTATATGAAATTAAGAAGAAAACTAGCAAAATACAGATTTTCAGTTGAAGAATAAAAATAGGCTTGCAGGAGAAGTGAAAATCTTTCTTAGCACAGCAGCTAAGGAAAATTAATTAACCAGTCCACTTAGTACCACTAAGGCAGAATGGCCTTTCCCATAGACCTCACCTGGATGCCAAGGCAGCACGACACTGTTCACATGGTGGAGGGTGCGTATGTGCCCAGATGCTGATAGGCACACAGTTTAGGTTAGGTGTGTCACACACCCCTCCTCTTTAAAATTAAAGAAGGCATATCTTGGGGGAAAGGGAGAGGTTGACACTCTATTAGGAATCCAAAATATAACACTAAGGGGAGCAGAGAGAGAATGAACCTCTGAGTAACACGGTGAAAATGGAAATTGCCAATCTCTCACTAAAGGAATGTAACTTTATTGCTCTCTAGTTCATTCTCAACAGCCTTAGAAAAGTATCCACTGAACAGAGCATAATTTACAACAGTCATGGCACCCTCAAGGACCTCAGCAGAACTGGTCTCTGTGTGATATTGAAAAAGTATGCATTTAAAGGAGCGAGAAAAGTGGTTATTTAAATATACAAAGCTTCTCTCATTCTCTACTTAGTTTCACTTTGCTGCCCAAATCCATTTTAAATGAAAGAAAAATTAAAGTTGTCCCAGGGATCACAATAAATTTATATTCTAAACATCCATTTCAGAATATTTCAATCCACACTTAAAACACAATGATGACCAGAGAAACCACAGAAGCAGAGTCCCTGAGATGGAAGATGAAGGGTATTCATAGGAGACATTTCGCCACCTGTGCAGCAGTGCCTGCTAAAGGCACCGTTGTGTAACTGTCTTATATTCCAAAGAGACATAAATACACTGCCCCTTCTCTCAAAGGCAAGGATATGGCCTTTCTTTACATCCTTGTATATGTTTAAGTTGAATAAATAGTTGTAAATTATATCACCTGCCCTGGACTTTATATAATTAAAAAAATGATTAGGTACTTAGTAAATTCCCTCTGTTCTGCTCACAAAGTTCATAATTAAAAACTATGACCTTGGGAATCCTCAATTAATATTTATTAAGTGAACAAAAGAAAAAAAGACTTTAGTTACTCAAATGCAAAAACCCAAATCATACAGTGAAATATTTTTGAATCCCACAAAGGGTTTATAATAGGAATTCTTAATCGAATCACATTATTAAGCACCCAGGTGTGCAAGGCAATGTGTCGAGTGCTGAGCAAAGCATAATGAAATTAGTTTGAAATCAGTTTAATGCTGTCCTGAAAAGAAAAAATATATATATTTTAAGTAAAATTGGCAAAAAAAATTCTTATACTCCAACAGGCATATTTCTTTAAAAAGTAATACTAGTAATGTTACAAACATAAAGACACAACTTCCCACTAGATACCTTTAAAATATATACACATCTAGATGTGTACCAAGGGAGAACTTGATTTTATAACAGAGAGCTCCAGTTGGACATAAAGTCAATCTTAGGTTGTCTGTGGAAATAGCTGCTTTTATTGCTTTATTTAAAGCTCAATCAGAACAAGTTGCAAAAGCTCTAATTTTACCTGCACATGCTTCCTTACCACCCAGATGGCATCACTCATTCCACTGGGGAGCAGATCTATATGTCCTTCCTTTAAACCTAGGTGCTCTTATGACTATAGTGTAGAAGTAACATTAAATGGCTTCTGAGGACTGGTTTAAAGGTTCATACAGCTTCTGCCTGGCTTTCTTGGAATGTTTAGACTTGAAATCAACTCACCAGGCTGTGGAAAAGGCCAGCTAGTTCATAAAGATGCACATAGCTCCTCTGTGGAGACGAGCTACATAACTTAGCCTCCAGTCATAACTGAGCTGAGTATCCAAGTTCAACACTGAATGGCCAGCCATCCAGGAGGTGGCAATTTCATCCCCAGTGAAAAACTCTAACCAATGTCATAAGAGTAAAGACAAACTAGTCATGCTAAGCCATGCATAAATTGAAGATTCATTAGCAAAATAAATATTTTGTTTTCTTAAAAAAGCTACTATAACCTGACCAGGCAGTGGTGCAGTGGATAGAGCAGCGGACTGGAATGTGAAGGACCCAGGTTCAGGACCCCGAGGTCGCCAGTTCAAGCGCAGGCTCATCTGGATTGAGCAAAACTCACCAGCTTAGATTCAAGGTCGCTGGCTTGAGCAAAGGGTTACTCGATCTGCTGAAGGCCCACAGTCAAGGCACATATGAGAGGGCAGTCAATGAACAACTAAGGTGTCGCAACGAAAAACTAATGATTGATGCTTCTCATCTCTCTCCATTCTTGTTTGTCTGTCCCTGTCTATCCCTCTCTCTGACTCTCGCTATCTCTGTAGAAAAAAAAAGCTATTATATTTAACCATCTTTCTTTCTTTCTTTCTTTCTTTCTTTCTTTCTTTCTTTCTTTTTTCAATAAAGAATTGGTGCTTCTCATCTCTCTCCCCTCCTGTCTGTCTGTCCCTATCTGTCTGTCTCTCTGTCTCTCTCTATCTCTGTCACACACACACACACACATACACATACACACACAGTGTGTAGCTAATATAGAAGAGTTAAGTATTCCCCCCCAACATAATTATAATTATTATTTAATATATCTTATTTAATCTTTGTATCCTTTTATAGATGAATAAAGTGAGATTTGGTAAAATTAACTCATTTGAAATTTTGGAAAGCTAGTTAATGGAAGAACTAAAACTAGAGTTCACATTAGTTTGATTTTGAGCCATCTCTACATGAACTGTTTACATTTCAGAGCAAATTCAACCTGTTAATCTACATAATATTTTTGGAATACAAAACATTTAGAAGAAAACAATGAACTCTGAGTAAAAAGTAGAAAGAAGGATTTTGGATTTAATAAAAATTTAGAAAAGCTTTTCCCATGTTCTAATTATTTATTTGTTTTTCAATTTTTTTATACCCTGTATCAACTGCTGTCTGTTCTGCAAGTAATAATGAACAGAGACTCTCATGATCCTCAACAAAAGAAAAGTACCATGTACATGTGTATACCTACCTACCGACTTACCTACCTCGCTATCCATCTGCACTCACACTCACACACATGCATGCACATACTGACAACCATACATTATCTCTATAAACTTGGTAGCCCAGGTGTCTATAGTTGCCTAGCAAAGCATTAATCAGAAAGATAGATGGTTGCCTTAGTTGTTCATTGATTGCTTTCTCATATGTGCCTTGACTGGGGGGCTTCAGCAGACTGAGTGACCCCTTGTTCAAGCCAGCAACCTTGGGCTCAAGCTGGTGAGCCTTGTTCAAACCTGATGAGCCCACGCTCAAACAGGCTACCTCGGGTTTCGAACCTGTGTTCTCCAAGTCACAGTCTGAGGCTCAATACACTGCACCACGGCCTGGTAAAGTTTATCTAGACACTTTAAGTAGCTAATATGTAAATGAAATAAATTGGAAAATAAAAACTGAATTAAGACTATATAAATCTCATATGATTGAGAGAGAATAAAGCATGTAATGTTTTAATATAAAAGAATGTCACCCATCAATTTAAATTTAACATATACGAAGAGCCAGACAACCACAAAATTGCTGCAAACAAACTATGGTGGGACTTTCCTTTGTAGTCTTTACTAAAATCTCAATAGGAAACTCAACATATTTAAACTGCCACCAGTACTTAGTTGAGAAATTTTATTCCCAGAAACTTCTTCAGGAACATAAGTCAATGGAATCAAAGATTTATATAAGCATGACTTAGGGAAAAAATGACATCATTCGTCTTCTCAAAAACAGATTCCTAATGTATCAGTGAAAAAGCATTCATATGTCTTAAAAAATGCCTTACTATTTTTCAAAAGGAAGTATCACACAGTGTCACATAGAAAATGTAGAAGATTAATTTAGTGTCTAATAGAACAAGTGTTCACTTCTAAACTTAGGCTTCTACCCTCATTTGTTAAAAATGCTGGGGGATAAAGACTAGATGAGTTTGATTTAAACAGAAGAAAAACAAACGCATTATCTCTGTATCTATATATATTAGTGTTTACCCCACAGGGAATCTTAATTTTATTCCACTTTAGATTGTTTTTCTAATTTCACCCGCCTTCTCACAAAAGAGGTTAAATATTTCTATTGACAAGTGAGCTCTTAAAATTTTCTAAAATCTTTATTAGCATTGAAATTGCTTGCTTTTTTCTTAGTATGCCAGACATGCATAGCACACCAAGAGCCATATATAGGTGACCCTGCATGCTTATTCTTCCAGGAAGACAGCACTCCAGAGGCAAAGGTGAGAAAGTGTTTCTTGTTCGGTAGCTACTGAATACTTAGCATCATGCACTGGTTATATAATTGCATGTGAGGGCAGGGAGAGTAGAGGATGTGAGCAGCAACAGGCTTGAGGAGCATAATTAAGAGGGAAAAGTAGGGGACAAGGCTCCTATTTCCACACATTAGCTTGGCTGCTGACACTAACACCACGTTCCAACTTTGCTGTTAAAGAGGGTAAAACTCTAGTTTACCTTTCTTGGAAAACCTTAGAGCAGAAGATTCAAATCAGGCAGACACAGCAAAATTGATTCACTTTACCTTTGTTGTTGTTTATGTTACTCTTTCTCCTGATCTAATAAATGCTTATTGTAAAACCATTACAAAATTCAAATGAAAAAAAAAATAAAACAAAGTAAAAAGAAAACGTGATCCTCCCATACTAAGATTAGCACTGCTTCCTTCTGAGGGCATTTTCTTTCACGTTATATGTGTACACACGACACGCAAATGAAACAAAACTAAGCACACTTCACATTCACTTGCTTTTTGGTATCTTAAAAATTTATGCTCAAATTTAGGTACGTCATTATTAAATACACATCTTCTACCATGCTATTATCAATAGTTGCAATACCATTTCTTGAATGAAATTGCCACAATTCATTTTTTAAATGATATTGGTTCTTGAATATTTTTATTACCCCATGGTAAGATGGACACTGATTTAAGTTCTGTAGAAATTCTATAGAGAATTTTGAGTTCTGTGCTCTGAATGTGTGAGTCCAGGGTCCAAATTAACTCAATTAGAACATGGTCTGTGACCATGTCCAAGTGTTAGGCAAGTACCGCAGAAGCCACACAACATTCCTCACCCACCAATGTCAAATTGTAGACAATTTTAATCCTGCCTCACCAGACCTACAAATACTAGAACTTTTTAATTCTCCTTAGAATTGATCTTCTCTTATTTTTCATATTGTTTTCAGTAATATCATATTAGTGTTTTTCTTTATATAGCCTATGACTTTACTTTTTTATTTTTATTTATTGAATTGAGACAGTGAGAAAGAAAAAGAAAGAGAATGAAAGAAACATCGATTTGTTATTCCACCTATTCAGGCATTCATTGGTTGATTCTTGTATGTGCCCTGACTGGGGATTGAACCTGCAACCTTGACATACCGAGACAATGCTCTAACCAATTGAGACACCTGGCCAATCCCTGTCATAACTTTAATCTCATTATTTCATTGTGATGGGGAAGTACTTCTGATGATTCTCTGCAGAGACTTTACCACAATGAGCTTTCTCACACAACACCCACCAAATAGTGCAGATTGAATAATGTGAGGGTGTTGGGCAGATAAAATATATTATGCTCATTTTCTTAACGATGGCAATGCCCATGTGGAAGCCCATTGCCCAGGTGATAGTATTAATTGCGCTTCTTGCTTGGAATGGGTGTGATTGTATTAATGTGTGTAGGGGAGAGGGCTTTCACGCCAAAAGTTTTTAAAAAGGAGAGATCACATTTTTCGGGAGAAAGAGTGATTACATTCTGGGAGAAACCCATGCTGTAGGAGAACAGAGAAAGGCCACATGGAGGAGGACAGTAGAAGCAGCCAAGATGGTGGAGTACTGAGGGAGAAGCCAGTTTGTGCAGAGTTTGAGCAGAGAGAAGGAGATGGGGAACAAAGGTGAATAAGTCTGGTGAGCTAGAAACCTTTGATTCTAGGAAACTCAGATAAGTCTGTAGCTTTGTGAGCACTGAATGACTGGATTTTGGAGCCCAGTGTGTGTTTTTACTTGCCCACCGGGTGCAAGCTAGGATTAAAGGTAATGGCCCACCAGTTTTTGACTTGATTGTTTCATTACCGTCTGTTGGAATCCAATGTGAACCTGCATGGACCAGGCGGCTATGATAGTGGCCGTGGATACTGGCTTTTCAGAGGGTCTTTCTCTGGATGAAATTTGAGTGAAACTGGGCTTCTAAATGTTGTAAAGTACCATTCTGCTGGGTTTACGTAGAGACACCAAGTCCAAATGAATTTTTAGGAGTTTTATTAATAGAGGGAGATTTATTAATAAGCAGGCTGCATATGACAAACACAGGGTATAGCTGACCCAAATCGTGCAGTCTCAAATATAGCTCTGAGGCAAGTTATATACACTTGATCACACATAGGTTGGTGGGAAAAGGAGGGGGGGTCATGGCATAATCATTATCAAGCTTATAACATTCGTCTATAGGATTTGTAAAAAACATTCCTACATATTAAAACTGTAAGGTAACACAATAGTGAAAAATGTTTTTTTCATATTAAAAGACATTCCCAAGCCTGACCTGTGGTGGCGCAGTGGATAAAGCCTTGACCTGGAACGCTGAGGTCGCCAGTTTGGAGCCCTGGGCTTGCCTGGTCAGGGCACATATGGGAGTTGATGCTTCCTGCTCCTCCCCACCTTCTCTCTCTCTCTCTCTCTCTCTCTCTCTCTCTCTCTCTCTCTCTCTTTCTCTCATCTCTAAAATGAATAAATAAAAATAATTTAAAAAAAAAGACATTCCCAAATCTTTTAGTGTACATTTGCCATCCCTTCAGGGGTCCCCAAACTTTTTACACAGGGGGCCAGTTCACTGTCCTCCAGACTGTTGGAGGGCCGCCACATACAGTGCTCCTCTCACTGACCACCAATGAAAGAGGTGCCCCTTCTGGAAATGCGGCAGGGGGCCGGATAAATGGCCTGAGGGGACTGCATGTGGCCCTCGGGCCTGGCCGTAGTTTGGTATGCCTGGAAGAGGTATATACATTAATCACACGTTTTCAGGATGGGAGGGGGATCTTACATGGTGTCAGGGGATAAGTGTTTGTGAATGGCTCATTAAAGAGAGAAAGAGGAGAGAGGGAAGGGCTTGCTTAATCTTTCTTCCCTTTCCTCTGCACCAGCTAGGTGTTTACCTTCTTCCTTACAGGTGTGGGGGAAGGGAGGGCATCCAAGTCTCCTTTCTCCTCTCCATTTACAACATAAAGCTATCAGCCATGCTGACCTGGTGTAAATCTCACACAAGTATAAAAAATCATGTTTACAAAATCTCTCTGTATGCTTAGCCTAAATTATAAAATGCCCTTAAGTTTTCCTAATAAAAAGGGGTTTCCTACACAGTATGTCTCTGCAAGCCAGGAAACCCCCACATTCCTCTCCCCTCATTCTCTACAGAAAGGAGAGGGCAAGAAACCCAACTCTTCCTCCTAAAATATTAATTTTTGCAATTCTTTGGTACCTTACCACATAAATTCTCTTTCTCTATATATTGGCTATGAAGATCATGTTAGTGGCATGTTAGTTACTAAACAATACTTATGCTCTATATTCTTCACAGTGATGCCTTCTTCAAGACTGAATCTGTGGATGTTAACACAAGTTGGAAGAATCTGTGCTTGGCACAGTTAGATATTGGAGAATTACCCCCATATCAGGACCTAACTCTAAACATACCTCCTCTGGTCACAATAGGTAAGACCAAAACATACTTCTTTTCTAATGCTTGTTTAATAAGGTCCCTAATAACTGTAATTCAAATATACTCCACTTAAACTTAAAAAAACAATTTCATATGTACCCAGGATAGTTTATTTTGCCTGTTGATTGTTCACCTCTCTCCTACTATAAATCAAGCACTTGAGCTTAAGCAACTTTTCTTAATATTGTTTTTGATTTTCTAACATAAAACCAAATACACAGTGGTAAGTAGAAACTGTTGAATTTTATTAGCAAACTCAAATAATAAATCAAATGAGGCAAAATGATGTTCACATTTAACTTATTAAGGTAAAATAGTCTAAAGATAGACTAAATAACAAAGAATACATAATAGAGAAGGTTAATTTAATAGGTCAGTTTCATTCAATCAGGTATATTTATTGATATTTAGGTTGTTCAGAACTAAATTATTCAAACTCTTATAACTTAAAGCAAGCTGTAAGCTAAAGAAACTAAATATAAATTCATTTCTTTCATTTTAATCTAAATGCTACTCTAACATACTTATAAGGTAGTAACTTTTTATTTTAGCAAGTTAGGGTATTTAAATTTCTTTTCTATTTAAATGCCCCTTTGATGGTTATTTTTGTAAATGATACAATATAGTGCCTACTGCCCAAATTTATCATGTCTGAAGAAGAAGTGCATTTTTTTAATTGAAAACTTTCCTCAGCAATATCACATAAAGCATTGGTTTAGCTAAACTTTCTTGCTGTGATGAAACCGTTATTTTGCCAAGATAAAAAAGCAAAGCACAATTTTGCTAAAAATATGCACTCAAGCAGCAAATATTTTAAATGAATACTTTCCCTTTTTTTAATAACTCAATTTGAAGTTTTCATGTTCTTTACATTTTCCCATAGCTTTTCACAACTTTTCCACTAAAGCTGAATGACAGAATGCATCCAGTTGGAACCAGTACAGATGAGTGGAACCAATGATTACATGAAAGGCAAGATACTTAGACTTACTTCAGTCTCGCTAAACCTCTCAAAAGGAGAAAGCAAACTTGGACAGGTGTTCGAACACCTTTTCTCTTTCCAGTGGAGAAGTGGACCGAAAGCCAAACCCAGTGCTAATTTTCATCCACAACTGGGTTGCCAATTTACATGCATCACCTCTTCTAGTTCTTGGGGCAGCTTATTAGGATGTGAGCTCAGCAAGGGCGAGGCACTGAGATTTGTGTTGATTGAATGAACTCCAGGAGCAGAGAAAGGAAGGTTTTATTAGCATAGCGGAGAAGAGCAATTAGAGTCAATTAACCACTTAAAAACAGCTTGCCCTTTGAAATTGCTTTTTTTTTTTTTTTTGTATTTTTCTATAATGAGAAGCAGGGAGGCAGACAGACAGACTCCCACATGCACCTGACTGGGATCCATCTGGCATGCCCACCAGGGAGTGATGCTTGGCCCCTCTGAGCCATTCCAGCACCTGAGGCGGAGACCATGAAGCCATCCTCAGCACCCAGGCAAACTTTGCTCCTGTGGAGCCTTGGCTGTGGGAAGGGAAGAGAGAGATAAAGAGAAAGTAGGGTGGAGAAGCAGATGGGTACTTCTCCTGTGTGCCCTGGTCAGAATCGAACCCAGGACTTCCACACACCAGGCTGATGCTTTACCACTAAACCAACCGGCCAGGGCCTAAATTACTTAATTTCTTTATCCCTACTTATCTCACCAGTTAAGTTACTATTATCCACATATTTTAGTGAAAGTAAATAGAATAATATTTACAAAGTGCTGAATATATAAAGCTTGCAATTTGACTATATAGCATATGTTTAGTTATTGTTATTTCATTATTGTCTCTAATTATTAAAATGGTGTCTATATAGGATAAGGTCTAAGCAATCCAAGTTAAATTAGGGATAGATTATGACTGACAATCTCAGGAGACATAGGAACCATAACTTGAGTACTTGCATGTAATATTTGGTGAGATAATCTTTGGGATGTTTGAGGGTATTTAAGGTGGACTGAATACCATTGAAAGGAGGTTTTCCCTGAGGTTAAGGAAGGAGACGAACTGTTTTCTCTTAGGGTCATGTAATAGGTGCTTTTTCCCAAAACATGTATACAAGATGAATTGTCATTAGGAATAACAATAGTTATTTTCCGGTTAATAAAATGTATTTTTCTTTAACTAAATAGAAAAATTTATATACAAGTACTTTGAATCTCTGGATACCGAAGTAAGGCATAAATTATATTTATTTCCTTAAGTGGAGAAGTTATAAATCCAGAATCTCAAAACACACTAAAAATCTGACACAAAGGCAGAATAAACCACAAATCAAGAGGAGACAGCAGCGGAGGATTCCAAGACCAAAGGAGGTGAAGCCAAGAGGCCCTGCTAGCAACAGACAGAACTGTCAGACAGGGATGGAGGAGAGTCTAAGCTGTCTGGGAAGAGTTCACTAAGCAGCGCAGTGAAATCTCAATGGACATTCAGTACAAGTGGCTTTGAAACAGGAGGACCTTATCGAGGAAAAGAAGGTTTGTCACTGCTAGGCAGCAGAAAGAAAGATTCTGGGGCAGCTCAGAGGGGCTGCAAGTATGAATCCTACTGGGAATAGTAAGGCAGTGACGGCAGGAACTAGAGAATGTGATGCTGGATTGGAAAAGTTGAATTATACAGTCCTCCTGTTTAATGAAGCTTACTATCTGGTTGAAAAAAAAATTGTGTGCTTCATTCAACTACAACAGAATTAATTCATTCAACTAATACAGGGTGGGGCAAAAGTAGGTTTATAGTTGTAAGTACACAAAACAGTGTATTCTCGTATTATTGTTTCTTAATTATTGTATTATTTTCCATAAGAGCAATTGTGAATGTACTTTTACCACACCCTGTATTTATTGAGTACCTAACGAGGTTCTGAGGGTGCTAGAATACAAAAGAACCGGGAAAATATCTGACTCTCAATAGTGCACACTTTCCAGTTTAGGAAAGACAATGACGACTAATGAAGCAAATTCATACATAATGCACAAAGCAGGTCAGAAGTGTTGGTTTGAAAAACAAGGCAGGGTAATTGGTAGGTAGATACTTTAGAGAGAATTGTCAGGGAAGCTCATTCTGCTACAATGAATTTGAGCCGACCCTTAAATGAAATGAATTAACTTAAGGAAAGGTTGCTCCCAAGGCATCCTGCTGCGGGCTGAAGATACAAAAGGTAACCATGGCTTCCCCAGGGACAGTGGTAAACAAGACAGTGCTATGTGAATCAGAAAACAAACTTCCAGAAATAACAAATGGAATAGGCTGTGGGTTTTGTTTCACTACTTATTTGATTCCTACTTAACCCATTAATTTACACACAAATGTACGTAAACTTACACTCTTAATTGTCATCTAGATACAGTATTTTTAATTCAGATTTCAATAAAAAATTTTTACATTTAATAATCATGTTAAAATAGTTTTTTTACACTTTTTAAGTGTTTTTATTAAGTGTTTTTTTACACTTATTAATCTTGTTAAAATAGTTACTGGCTATCTACATGTATTTTTGTTAGCTATGCCTTTAAATAAATATAAATAATTTGTGCATAGGGTATTATTATTTAGGATTTTCTGATTAACTTAAGTTAAAGCTAGAATTTCCAAGGAGTTTTAATAATTTTCTACTTATCACTGTATACAATGTTTTTCATTGAGATTGCAATTGTAACTTAATTGTATGTGAGATACATACTATTTTTTATTATTTACAACTGTTAGAAAAGAAATACATTTTATAGTGTTATAATGAACTACGATTAAAATAAAACATTAAACAACAAATTAGTCTAGAGCAAGATTTTGTTCCTCTAACTCCTAAGAAGGCTATTTCAGTTATATAGGTATCTATATTTAGTGACAACTCTAAAAATCATTTCCAAAAGAAATATGATATGATTCAGAAATAAAATACTCTGAGGGAATGTGATTTTTAAAAAATTTTTATTTATTCATTATGGAGAGGGGAGAGAGAGAGAGAGAGAAGGGGGGAGGAGAAGGAAGCATCAACTCCCATATGTGCCTTGACCAGGCAAGCCCAGGGTTTTGAACTGGCAACCTCAGCATTTCCAGGTTGATGCTTTATCCACTGTGCCACCACAGGTCAGGCAGGGAATGTGATTTTAATTTATGGCATCTGATCATCATTTTCTCTATATACATGTAAAGCCCAAATATAGTGAGAATTTCTATTTGATAAAGATTAGAATGACTAAATTATTTCCATCAACTAAATTCAGCTCTGAATTATATTATAGGCTAAAGAGTAAATTTAAATGGACTGATTATTTTTTTTTACTTCTATTTAATAGGAAAATAATGTTTCCAAAAAGGGTCAGGATACACATAACTTCATGATGATAAAAAATAATAATTAGACTTTGTAAAATTGAAATTTGACAGCAAAATAAAGAAACCTCTTCAAACAAGTCACTATGCCATAATCTTATGGAGAAAAGCAAACTTCACACCACTAGCTGTTCCTTGTAGTTCTGTGTGTGTTCTCCCTGGCAAAAGACAAGTAGAGGTCAGGAGCAACCAAGAGGATTAACTTGGACTAGACGTTTCTCATTGGCCCTTATATGTTTGGTCAACATTTTCAGTATTTTAATTGCAGTCTTATTTATACTGTTTTTCTAATAAAGAAAAAAGAATAAATTGCATCTGTTAAAAGAGAGGGGTTTTTTGTTTGTTTGTTTTAATTTTGTATTGTTTGTTTTTTAAGTGAGAGGAGGGAAGATAATGAGACAGACTCCAACAGGCACCCTGACAAGGATCCACCTGGCAACACTGTCTGGGGCCAATGGTTCGGACCAACTGAGCCATCTTCAGTGCCTGGGGCTGATGCTTGAACCAATTGAGCCACTGGTTGCAGAAGGAGAAGAGGGAGAAAGGGGGTAGTGGAAAGTGAGAGAAGCAAGTGGTTACGTCTCATATGTGACTTACTGGGGGTTGACCAGGGACTTTTGCACACCAGGTGATAATCCATCCACTGAGCAACCAGCCAGGCAAAAAGAGAGTTTTAAGGTATATAATTATTTGGTTTTGGCAGTAAAATTTAAACAGACATGTGCCATGTATTTTTAAATTTCCCAAACAATACTTTTTATATTTCCCAAACAAAATTTTGATATCCACTTTAACAAAGAAAACTATTACCTACAGTTATCATTGTTGGTGGGATATTCTTACTGAAGGTGGAAAAAGGAATGTGGGATAAATGGTTATGGAGCATTATACCTTCCAACAGTAGCATATACTTACTTTTCATATTAACAAGTTATGTTTGCAACAATAGACCATACAATGTGCCTTAAAATAAGAATTTTAAAATTTGCCAGGATTAAAATAGTATGCTGTCTAAACAAAACACTGAAAATATTTAGAAAGACCTTAAGCAACTGGAAATTCAAAACACACTTCTAAATAATGCATTGTTATGAGGACATAAAACAAAGATTGCAATGTATACTTAATTTGAAGCAAATGTTTAATATTTTTATGTTACATAGGAAATTGATCATTTTTAAAATCAAATAAAATTATAGTAATTAATCTAACAGTTAACTATACCTTTTGTTAAAATAAGTGGTATTATTTTATATATGTCAACATATATATTTAATTTTGAATTAAAATTTAAGCTCAGACCATAAAATGTTAATTCATTATGATGTGTGAATGTTTTTTTGTGAATTTTGAAACTCCCTTTAATGTTGCTAAATATCAGGGTTTTCTATATATATATTTCCCAGAGAAATATGGAACTATGACTCCTTTTGGTCCTCAGATGCTCAGATGAGAGTTTTCACAAATATAATTTATTGACCTCTATATATTCAAAAATCTGCAGCAAGTCACCTAGCATTCTACTAAGTTCCACCATAGTCCATGTGACTACTGTCATTTTACTCCTGTATAACAACCAAACCCCAAATTCGAGGCAACCAAAATTAATGTCACCCTAAGTCATCTCTCCACCATATTTTGAATAATATTTTTGATTCACAGTTATAACTGTCTGTTACACTGCTCAGAAATCTTATATTGCTCATCTATTTTTAAAGCTTCCTTTAGGAATATGCTGTGAAGACATGCAGAGTTGGGAAAACAATTAGAGATAGCAAGGAGCCCTAGGGCAAAAGCCCTGAGCAGACTAGAGTCCAGGGACCTCTCTGACCCATACTGGAAACAGCAAAATAGCAGAGTAAGATTCAGCAACACAGAAATGTTAAGGCTCTCACAACAGAGATTAGAAGTCAGCATGTTCTGCCCTGGCCGGTTGGCTCAGCGGTAGAGCGTTGGCCTAGTGTGTGGAGGACCCGGGTTCGATTCCCGGCCAGGGCACACAGGAGAAGTGCCCATTTGCTTCTCCAGCCCTCCGCTGCACCTTCCTCTCTGTCTCTCTCTTCCCCTCCCGCAGCCAAGGCTCCATTGGAGCAAAGATGGCCCGGGCGCTGGGGATGGCTCTGTGGCCTCTGCCTCAGGTGCTAGAGTGGCTCTGGTTGCAACATGGCGACGCCCAGGATGGGCAGAGCATCGCCCCCTGGTGGGCATGCCGGGTGGATCCCGGTCAGACGCATGCGAGAGTCTGTCTCTCCCTGTTTCCAGCTTCAGAAAAATGCAAAAAAAAAAAAAAAAAGTCAGCATGTTCCTTGTCCTTTACTTCACTCCCTAAAAACTTCTGCTGTCCGCTTCCTTGATTTATTTGTACTGGCTAATATATCATATATCAGAGTAAGGCTGGGGATGGGACTTCAGTCCTTCAGACTGCTGACCAGAGCTGTTGCCTCCCCTTTTCCCCTCAGGCCATTCCATCTGGTCTCCGAGTACTTCACTGTCCCCGCAACAGCTTTCTACTTTCAAAGAACGCCACAGTAACTGTTAAAAATCTCTTATTTGCTCTTATGCCTACTTTTTCACTACATGCCTTCAAGTACTCTGCCTGCTAGCCAGAAAACACATGGAGCTTCTTTCTAGGAACCTCTAACAGTTACCACAGATCAATGGCTTGATTCACTTTTTCATATGGTTGAAATGCCTTTTGAGAGTACCTAAAATTTTGTTATTTTATCTACACTTCAACATTAGATTAAATGCACTCTCCTTGATCCTAGACATACCAGAAGTGAGACAGAACTTTCTGTAAGACCTCAGAAACCTTCTGTAAACTTCATTTATGTTTCTGACCACATACTGCCTTCTTGGTTTTTGCTTCTTTGATTTCCTTTGCTAGATTATAAAGTACTGAGACTAGGAACCTTAGCATGTTCATATATGAATTCTACACACAGCCTAAAAATGTGCTTAATAGCAGAACATATTGCAAGCACTCAAATATTTATTTACTGAGTAAATGAATAATGCAGCAAGTACATAAAAAGTGAAGGAAACAACATGAAGACTTTCACAAATGCATTAACCATCAAAGAGTTTACTATTCCAGTAATCATACATTCTGAAAAATATTAGTTAGCTATAGTTTCAGGAATAAGTTTAGTAAGATAACTTTATTATTTTTTAAAAAAATCTGTCTCTAGTTCAAATTATTTAAAAACAAGAATTTATTTGAAAATATAAAAGATATAAATAAAATGGATACTAAAATACAATTATTTCTCTGTATCTGTGGGGGACTGGTTCTATGACCTCCACACATACTAAAATCCATGCTGCTGCTCAGATTCCTTATATAAAATGTCTTAAAAGTTGCATATAACCTATATTTGCATATAAGCTACTACAGTGTATTCCTACAGATCACTTCATTCACATGGATTCAGCATAGTGCTTTTATGTGACAGGTTTAAGTTTTGCTTTTGGGAACATTCTGAGGATTTTTAAAAATATTTTTGAACCATGGTTGGTTGAATCTGCAGATGAGCAACAGTGGATATGGAGTTTCTCAACTCTCTCTTCCAGTCGTTCATGTCATTCCAAAGAGGCAACCAATTTTACCAATTCCATATATTTTTTCAGAGATAATCTATACATATACAATTTTAAGTCTGTGTTTTATTTACCTTTTTATAGATGTTACCATATTTCTACAGAATATGCTGTACCTTATATTTTCACTGAAGAATCATCTTTGAAATTATTTTAATATACATACTATCTTCATTATTTATAATATTCCTTTAGGTTATACCATAATCTATCACAATTTGATTAGACATTTATAGATGGGCATGAAGAGTTGTTTTGGGGTTTTTTTGGTTTTTTTTTTTTTTTTTTGCATTCTGTTACTGTTGCAATAACTTGCTACAATAGATTATTTGTATTTATATATATAGATATATCTTTTCTCATATCTATAATAAAACAGGAAAATAGACCTCTTAAATAGAAATTACTAGATCAAATTGTTTATTCATAATTATGCTTACAAATATATCCAAATTTTTATATATAGCTGCTGTTTTTATTTATTTATTGCTGAATACCAAAAATATCAAATTTAAATGTATGAGCAAACACAATATGCATTTATTTTCTCACAGTTTCTTATAGGACTGAAGCTTAGCCAAATTACCTATGACTGCAGTCAAGGTGTCAGTTAGGTTAGGATCTCATCTGAATGCTCAGTAGGGAAGAATTCTTTTCCCAGATCATTCAGGTTGTTGGCAAAATTCATTATCTCGCATCTTAAAATAGAAGACTTAACTTTGAGTAATAGGTATACAATATAACTAATAGTTCAAATGCTACAGAAATATTTACCTAAAAACTATGTACTCTTATTGATCAATGTCACCCTGTCAAGTTTAATTAAAAAAAAAAAGATGGAGGACCTCACTTTCTAGCAGACTGTTGCCTGAAGGCCACTCTCAGTTCCTAAAGGTCATCCTCAGTTCTTCATACTGTGGACACTTCAAGACCAGCAAGCCAGAGAATCTCTCAGCAAGATGGGCATTACATAGCTTATAATATAATTATATCAATGTAATTATGTACATTCTGTTCCCTTTGCTGTATTATTTTGGTTGGAAAGAAGTTATAGGTGACACCCACACTGAAGAGGATTACTCTTGGGTCTGATGATCCAATGAGCAACACCTCAGTGTCTGTCTGTCACCAATGGCATTTAGAATCCTATCAAATATAAGAATACCTGTTACTCTATACTTTCACCAAGTGTTTTATCAGGGTTTACAATTGCTGCCAATCTAATAGCTATAAACAAATGCTATCTCACTGTAAGTTTGTCATTATATTACATGAGTTGCAGCTTCTTTTCATATATTTCAGTGTAATAAATATTTCCCTCTTGTGAACTGTCTGTTCATGGATGACCACTATTCTATATGTTAATTGGTTTCCTTGGAATCCTTTTAATATTAATTTGTGGGATATATCAACATGGTTTTTAAAAGTCATTTGTCTTTAATAATGTCACAAATAGTTATTTCTATATGGTCATTTGGTTTTAGATTTTGAAGATTTTTTTTCCTATAGATATTATTTTCTTCATTTAATATAGTTAAGAAAATTACATAGTTTTGAGTTTTGTTTCTTTACACAAAACTAAATTCTAGGTAGCTAAGACATTTAAATGTAAAAAGAAATCACTAAAGAATATAAAGAGTATCACAGAGGAGAATACTTAATTTATAATCTACTAGCAATAGAGCTTTTAAGGAAGCCCATTTGCAAGTTCTGTGCTCGGTGAGGTAGGAAGGGGAGCTTATGTTACATACATGAGCTTGGCAGAAAGGCCCTTAGATCAGTTATTGGGATCTCCAAAGAGAGAACCAGGCCCATTTCCTCAGACAGAACAACTCCAATCAAGTGGAGGCCTCTTACTACAGATAGCTCTCCCTTTGTAGCCAAGAAGTACGCAGTCTGTAATCCAAAGTCACATCCTCAATAACGTCATCCTTGTTATCTAAAACTTAACAACATCTACCACACTTAAATATCATTTGCTTTCTTTATTTTTTCCTTTGGTATTTTCACTATCTAAGCTATGATCTGTTTTTTTTCTTTTTTTGTGATAGAGACAGAGAGAGTCAGAGAGAGGGACAGATAGGGACAGACAGACAGGAAGGGAGAGAGATGAGAAGCATCAGTTCTTCATTGTGGCACCTTAGTTGTTCATTGAATGCTTTTTCATCTGTTTCTTGACCGGGAGTGGGAGGGGTGCTACAGTAGACTGAGTGACCACTTGCTCAAGCCAGCAACCTTGGGCTCAAGCTAATGAACCTTGCTCAAACCCGATGAGCCTGAGCTCAAGCTGGCAACCTCGGGGTCTCGAACCTGGGTCCTCCGCATCCCAGTCCAATGCTCTATCCATTGCACCACGACCTGGTCAGGCTAAGCTATGATCTATTTAACTTGTCTTTTTATTCTATATCTCCCAATAAAAGTTAAGCTTCAGGACAACAGGCTTTTGTCACCACTGACGATCCAGGGTTAGCACAGTGACTGACATACAGAGCACGCTAAGTATGTACTCAAATCCATTCTTTTGAATCAACAACTAAATGATTTAAAAGAAAAACAAAATGAAGATAATATGAGAAAGCTATTGAATTGAATTCATTCAAACTATATCAGAACAAAACAGAAGGTCTACAATGAGTTGCCCAAATTAAGCATGAATGAGATATAAAGAAATGGTGGTAATTAGCCACATAACCTTATGATAAATACATACCTGTATACAAACATGCATACATGCATGTGCACTTATTTTTAAAACTAAAATAAAATGCAAATGTATGATAATAACTGGGAGTGAAAGTTACCCAAGAAGCAAAAGAAAATTCCCTGAAGTGTTTTTTAAATAGAGCTTAATAAAAATGTGAAGTAATAAATGAATAAAATAAGAGTTTCAGATTATGATTAAACAGTGGAATATGAGCAAAAGGAAGTTGTTTGCCAAGAAAAATAGTTAATAATTCACATTAAAAATCCAGACTATAAAAGCCAAAAAGAGCAGAATATACAAATTTGAAAAGAACTTGAATCAACATAATATTAAAATTACTTTGAATTCATTTGACAGGTCTCCAAAGGGTTGTTAACAGCTAGTAGGTAATTTCTGCCTAAACTGACAGACATTTAGAACTTGATATGTTCTATTGTTGAACATAATTCCTCCATGAGAACAAAATAGGAAATCTATATGCATTTACCCTTTCCTCCTTTTCATATGATCTTGTCTTAAAGAAGCCCTATGCAAAATATTCAAGCTGTCCATTTATACAATGTAAGTTAGTAATTTTCCTTGATTATTCATTGTAACTACTATTTAAATATATTTTCTTTTAATCTGATTCTTCAAATTCATCTTATATAAATCAGAAGCTTTAGCATAGAATTATCTGGAAGTCTCTTGTTATTGAATTTTTTTTTGTTAACTAGTTATTTTAAAAATTATTTAAACCTTTTTTTATTCATGATTTTAAACATGGATTCAATCACTGGGAAAATCAGAATGTAAATCAAATACAGTACACTTATATAAATTAAAATGTTTACAAAAAAACTTCAAAAATCCAAGACATTCCAGGTCCATGGTAACCAGAGCAATCATGTCCTTAAACATGGTATTTAATTGAACATGGCATTTGATTTGCAAGGTTTGGATTTCCAACTCTATTCTGGTACCCTACCCACCCCACTTATCTTTCCTCAGAAAGGAGCAATTCATGACATCTCAAATAATTTTTTAAGGTGGAAGAAGAAAGTGAGGGAGATGCACCATATTATTCTACTTGGAAGAGCAATAGAGTAAAATATTAATAAGAAATTGCCTAGGACTAAGAAGTCACATGATTTTTAAGTATGTGCTGCCTTTCATATGTCAAAACATATTTAACGATTGACCTGAACTGAAGTAGTAGTCTTGATGTTTTCTTAGCAAATCTGCCACAATAGAGCACAGGAACAATTTTTTTTCTTATTTTGTTACCACAGTATTGTAAGGTATTTTTCCCCGCCGAGAAGGAAGGAACAGCCGGAGCCACGAAGTGTGAAATAGTAAAAGGCTTTATTAAGTACAGCGCATCCCGCCCCGGCAAGGTTCCCTGGCCCCGAGGTAAGATGGAGGCCAGAGAAGTTGCATGGATTAAACCACGTGGGAGATATTTAAAGGGGTTCCTCTAGGGAAGTCGAGCTAACATGACGTGGTGAAATCCCACTGGCTGGTAGACGGTCGCTTTTTTCCAAAGGGTTCCTGCGAAGCCTCCTTTGGCACGCTTGGTTGTGGGTGGTCCTAGCCAAAGTTCCCGGGTCTGAGTTCCCCACATGACCATCCCCCATTATCCACCGACCTTACATTCTGACCTTTTGTGTTAAATAGAAAAGGAGTTGCCGTTTATTCATCTGGCTACTTCCTGCTGAAGAGGGGCATCATGGGGAGGGGAAGATTGGAAGGTGGTGGCTTTGAGGGGTGTCAGGAGGAACATCTGTGTGGCCTTGAGTTGAGAAAATTCGCAGATGTGGTCTTGTAAGGATTAAAAAAAAAAAGAGGAGTAATAGGGGGATTTGCAGGGTCCAGCCTTTTGGTGAGCTGGAGATGGATGGAGTCCAGTGGTTCTGACTGCTAGTGGTCCTGTAAGGAGGCAAGCTTGAGGCAGAACTGCACATCAGGAGTGGCATAAAAAGGGGAAAGGAAGGGGTCCCATCCATTCCCATAACCAAGACCTGTGAGGGAACTAGAGGTCCAGAGTGTGATGGCAAAACAGAGAAGGTAGCCCCCATGTCCACAAGAAATGAGATGGACTTACCCACTCATTGCAGCATACCCTGGGTTCTCCGAGTCCAGGCCGTGTCCTAGGAGTTTGAGCGATGCACCCACCTGGCTGGATTGGCCTCCCATTAAGGCAGCTTGTCGTCCACGTAGAGGCGCTGAGGAAAAGGCTGTTGCCCAAAGGGGCAATTGCTCCGCCAGTGACTGGGCTGCTTGCAGTCAGGGCAGGGCTCAGGGGGCAGCCGCCGGCAGGGGCCCTGCCAGGACCAGTGGTCCTGCTTGCCACACTTAAAGCAAGCTGCTGGTGGCTTTGCTGGCCTCAGGGTTGCCACAAGAGCTGGGGTTTAGAGCATTACCTTCTGCTGTATGTGGGCCTGGCGAACAGCCTTGGCCTGTTTTTACTAGTTGGGACCATTAAAAACTTTAAATACCATGTTCACAGGTTCTGGATAGGGGTTTAGGGGATTGAGAATAAAAGGAGGAGGGCTCATGTGGAGCCCGGCACCCAGAGCCTCCAGGAAACACTGGAGCCAAAGGCAGGACAGGGCCAGAACTTCCTGCAAGATAATTGGGGCTGGACTCCTGAAACCCGGTGTAAGAGCCAATGCCAGGCTGAGAAAGGCCTGACGGAAGAGGGACTTAAGAACACAGTGGAGAAGGGAGGGGGCCCTGGCCAGCAGGGGAGGAGAAATAGATGATAGTGGTGAATAAGAAACAGGTTTTTGTGAAGGGAGGGGAGGGGGCTCTCAGAGAGAAGAGATCGAGCACAAAAGAGGTCTGCAGAGGGATCAGAGAAAAGTCCTGAGAGAAGGGCGCCCCTGGGGGTCAGACAGGCGGGAGAGAATGTTGGGAGTCCATGGAGAAGGAAAGATCAGGAGTGGAGGTTTTAGGTGAGGTTTCTTTGGCCAGAAAAAGGCCTGCGCAGTGTGGAACAGGCGGCACAGAGATTAAGGACGGGTGCACGAATAATTAGAAGCCGTGTATGTAAGAGATCTCCAATCAGTTCCCAGCTTTTTTGGTGATAGTTAAATTGGTGAGGGTGTTAACACCAAAAGTCCCTTCAAGAGGCTAATTCAGTGGGTTCTGTGGCCTGGCCACAGCGGAGAAGAACAGTTTCTTCTTCTTTAGGGAGGAAGATTCCTGTGCCCCCACAGGTGCCCTCAGTCCTTGAAGTGGTCAGATTTGAGTATTAGCATCCTAAAACTCAAGGTCTGGCCATGGACAGAAAAGGTAAAGTGGATATGCGCCAGACGTCTCCGAAGCACATGCTCACTCGGACAGAAAAGAGTTCCCTGACGTAGCTACAGTTTCAAACAGGGAGTCTCGGAGGAAAGAACTGAGAAGAAGGCAGAGGCAGGGGACTTACCACAACGTGCGCCAAAGTGGGTGGAAGGTCAGAGATCCTGGTTCTTTCTCCTGGTTCTTTCTCGGAGGGGATGAGGAAGAGGAGCGGTCCTTGTGGACTTCTACTCCTTCCGGGTTTTCGGCACCAAAATGTAAGGTATTTTTTCCTGCTGAGAAGGAAGGAATGGCCAGAGCCATGAAGTGTGGAATAGTAAAAGGTTTTATTGAGTACAGCGCATCCCGCCCGGCAAGGTTCCCTGGCCCCGAGGTAAGATGGAGACCAGAGAAGTTGCACGGATTAAACCACGTGGGAGATATTTAAAGGGGTTCCTCTAGGGAAGTCGAGCTAACATGACGTGGTGAAATCCCACTGGCTGGTAGACGGTCGCTTTTTTCCAAAGGGTTCCTGCGAAGCCTCCTTTGGCGCGCTTGGTTGTGGGCGGTCCTAGCCAAGGTTCCCGGGTCTGAGTTCCCCACATGACCATCCCCCATTATCCACCAACTTTACAAGTATCCTCAACACTTAGAACAGGGTCACAAATAAGTAGGCACGCCATAAACATTGATCAGATACTACATTTTTGATATATTTATGTTTGCCATTTGTTTTTATTATTCCAATAGGTGAAAGAAAGTTATGATAACATTACCGGTGATTATTTCTGGTAGTAGGAATAAAGAAAACTTTAATTTTCTTTAGGTAGCAGATGGGGATTTTCACATCAGTTTTAATCATCTAAAATGTGACATTTTTTCCTATAACAATTTAACTTTAACTTTGAATTCCATTCTGCCTGCTAACAGAAAAATTATCTCTTCAATTCCAGGAAAACACAGTAAATTCTTTTTTCCAAATTCATTTCAATATTAAAATTCTTTCAATTGAAAATTGAAACTTAAGCTGCTCTGGGAGTCCCTGTTCACATTTATCAGCCTGTTGGCTGCAGTCCTTGCACCCTGGACACTGTGACCCTGCCTTTGGTTTCATCCATCCACCGCGATCCCTTAAGCCATTGCTGCCACTTGCTCACTTGTTCATAGATACTCTATTTTCTGATGCAGGATGAGACTTGTGGCTTTTGGAAGATACCCTTTGCTGCCTGTCGGTTATTCCTGAGGAAGATAGGCACGAGATTAAGTACTCTTGTATTCTGCCTAAAGAATCTGGTGTTTCTTTCGCCAATCACCCCAACAACATTCTGTCCTGAATGACTCTCTTTTCAGAAACTTCCATCTCTAATTAATTAAATCTATTGCTGCTTCTTCTAATTTTCTATCCTTTGCCAGCCATTTATCATTTTCTCATCTGGAGCTGTGAACTAAAGTCTCTCATCATTGCACAGTATGTCCAAAGCTAATGTTTTTGGTGCTGGTCTCCAAAATGTGAGGCATGCTGCCCAGGGGGCATTAGAAATGATTTGCTTCAGAAGTTCTACTCATATTTATCTTTCATCTTCTTTGAAACTGTACTTTTGTATGAAAATTTCAATGTCAATAATATATTACTGCAGAACAGGCAAAGCCTTTATAAATAAATGTATACCTACATTAGTGTTGGTGCTCCAAGCATTAATAAAGTCAGGCAATCCAAGATATGATACTTGTGTTTTTGGGCACAACATTTGTGTATCAAATAATGTGGGGCAAACTCAAAGAGGAGTTTTCTAAAATCAAAACGTTCTTTTCAGAAAGCAAATGCCTTTTTCTTTAAGACCACTGTGTTTCTTATGAATTTTAATAGCCTATTTTGCAACTCAAAGACTAGAATTTTATTTTTTTGTTACATCTGTGTTTATTAAACCTTGAATAACAGGCTCTACATAAACCCTTTTTGTCATTCTATTTTAGAAAATAATTATTTCAGCAGTTTTGTCTATAATGCACTTTCTAACTTGTCTGGGGGTAAGGCTACTTTTCCTCTACTTATGGTTTTGAAAAATTTTAATAGTACAAAGGAGTTAAAAAAACAAATAACATTTACCTAGATTTATCTAATTATTAACACTGCTAAATTTATATTCTCTATCATAACTTTGAAAATATAAAAATATATAGCAGATTCTGTCTTTTCACAAACAAGTATTTTAAAATGTGGTTAAAAACAAAGACACCCTTTTTCATAACCAAAATACAGTCATCAAGTGCAAGAAATTTAACATTGACATATTATCAAAACTTCTTCAATTTTCCCAATAATGTCTTTGATCACTGTCTCATCTCACCACAGTATTCATCTGCCTCCTAACACATAGGTTTTGCAGTTAGTTATCACTTGTTCAAGTCTTATAATGCACACTTGTATCAAAATCACTACCTCCATTACAGTTGCAGTAACAAAGTAAGAAAAATTCAGTATTCCTTTGTAACTGTTCTCATGCTTAGAATTTATCCACTGAAAGTGAACAGTCAGAATACTGTGTTTTAAAGCTTCCTAGATATTACTCTGCCTTCTTTATCCAAATCAATTTGGTGTGTATCTAAGTGGTGACTAAGAGTGCCTTAATTATTCCCCTCAGCTTGACCTCTCTTTCTTTAGTACTTAACTTTAGAAAAATCGTAATTATAATTTTTTTCTCTTACCCTTTGAGATAAAAATCTTCTACATCTCAGGAATGTCTTTCTCAAGGACTCTTTGAAATGTAATCTCAAGGAGATTGGGCTCCTATCTTCAAATCCTGTGGGAGGGGTTGAGCCCAGCATTCCAAATTGCAAAGCTACCTCCTATGAAGAAAATACAAGAGAGAAATTTTACTTTTCTGTTGAGAAGGCCAGTTAGCAAGCACAAATGGCAAATGGACCTTGTTGCACTTAATGTATGTCAGTCTGAATTCTGAATTCTTCCTGATATGAGAGTTATAACCCCTTATGTCTTATTATTCCCAGTTTTATTTTCTTACCTTTTTTTTTTTTACCTTTCTGATTCCCTTCATTTTAGGATTGTCTCTAGATATAGCATTTTGGAGATTGCGCTTTGTAGGCTTATTTGAAATTTTTTGGGGTTTTTGTTTGTGTTTTTTTTATGAGCCACCTGAGTGCCTCTTTTTTATTTTATTTTTATTTTATTTATTCATTTTAGAAAGGAGAGAGAGAGGGAGAGAGAGAGACAGAGAGAGAGAAGGGGGGAGGAGCAGGAAGCATCAACTCCCATATGTGCCTTGACCAGGCAAGCCCAGGGTTTCGAACCGGCGACCTCAGCATTTCCAGGTCGAGCTTTATCCACTGCGCCACCACAGGTCAGGCTGAAATTTCTGGTTTTTAATACTTGAATGAAGCCTGTTAACATTTATATTTATATCACTTATTTGATTATGCTTACTTTAACAAGATATTTATTTTTATGTGATTTTTTTAATCCATGCAGACCCAAATTTACTTAGTTATTTTGCATTTCTTTGGACTCTGAAGGGATGTTTGCATTTTGTTCCAGAGGCTTCTGTATATATACTAATATAGTTACAATGCCTTCAGTCCCTTTTCCCTTATTTAGACATCTAATATTGTGTTTCAGTTTCATGTGATTTATTTGATTCCACTAACGCTGTGACAATGAATATGTTTACATTAATTACTCTTTCTGTGTGCCCTATACATCACAGTTTTTACATTATAATATTTGTCTTGTTGTATATATTGTCTTTCCACACATAAATTCATATTTGTTTAAATATGAGAGCTACAATTATATATATTTAATTTCCTTTTGGATATTATCCCCTTTAATTCTTCATTTGGTAAATCAATCTCCTCGTGAATTATCTGGTATTTTTAATAAATCCTTATTCCCTAAACTTTTTCATACTGAAAACCACTATAGCCTTGAATTTTAAATTACAATTTGGCTGGCTATAAAATATCTTCACACTTTATTTTCTTGAAAATACTGAAATCTCGCCTAACCAGATGGTGGTGCAGTGGATTGAGCATTGGACTGGGATGCCAAGGACCCAGGTTCGAGACCTTAAGGTCGCCAGCTTGAGTGTGGGCTCATCTGGTTTGAGCAAAAACTCACCAGTTGGACCTAAGGTCGCTGGCTTGAGCAAGGGGTTACTCAGTCTGCCGAAGGCCCACAGTCAAGGCACATATGAGAAAACAATCAATGAACAACTAAGGTGTCGCAACAAAAAAACTTATGATTGATGCTTCTCATCTCTCTCCATTCCTGTCTGTCCCTATCTATCCCTCTCACTGACTCTCTCTATCTGTAAAAAAAAATAAATAAATAAGAAAATACTGAAATCTCTCTAATTTGTAGATTGCAGTCTAATGCCAATTAGATTTGTATTCCGTAGTGGCTGACCTAGTCTTTTTGCCTAAGGCCTTGAGTAATTTTCATTTATTATTAACATCACCACCTTATCAGGTTATGCCTTGATTTTGAGCGGTCTATGTACATAGTAACTCTTTCAATTTTTCTAGGTACATAGTGACCCTTTCAGAAGTAAATCCAGCTCTTCTTTTATTTCCATCAATGACTTTTGAATTATAGTATTAAATATTTTTAAGTAGCATTATTTTTCTTCAGCATTTCATTAAAAATAAACATTTTTGTCCTAACTTCTAGAGATAGCATTTCTTTTCTGATTCATTTTTATAGTTTAAAAACCTTTGTTTCCTTTATTATTTTTTCCATGCCTTTATTATATTTTTGGTGAAGTCTAATTCCCCTTTAGTAATTTTGTATTTTAGTCCAAAATATTTTTTCTAATTTTTCTCCAGTTTTTTATTCCATTATTAAAATAATTTTTCTTCTATAATTTCTGTTTGTCCATTGTCATTTAATGCCTTTCTGATATTTTACTTATTTTGTTTTTGTTCATTTTTTCTTAGTTTTTTAACATTTCTGAGGAAGATATTTTATAATGTTTGCAATTGCTTAGTTAAGAATAATTAATTTTGGTTAAGAGTGTGTGTTAAAATTTTTACACATAAGCGGGATATAAAAATGAGACTCATAGACATTGATAAAAGTGAAGTGGTTACCAGAAGAAGGGTTTTAGGGTGGAAGGTATTAAAGAGAGACAGATAGATGGTGATGGAAAATGATTTGACTTTGAGAGATGGGTATACATCATAATAAACAGTTCAAATGCTATGGAGATGTTTACCTAAAACCTATATACTCTTAATGAGCAATGTCACCCCATTAAATTTAATTTTCTAAATAAAATTATTAATTTTTTTTTCTTCTTTTATGATTGGGGTTTATGAAAAATTTTTATGGTTATCTAGGTTTTAATTCTCATATCTTAGCCTTCTTATTGCATATACCATCTGCTACTTTTTTTTTTATAATGTACCCAGTTATTTATTATAACTTTATATGATATAATTATATATGCATATACGTGTGTAAATATGCAATATATCACACTATATAATTAACAATACATAATATATATGAGATATACAATACACACTCTATTGATTACAATGTGTTTTATGAAATGTGATATTTAACATGCATAGTTTTTATTCCAGTTTGATTGAGCTATAACTCACATACTATGCACTTCAGTCAAAGTGTATAAAGTCAACAGTTTGTAGCATAGTCATAGAGTTGTGCGGCCATCACCACTGTCTAGTTCCAGAACAGTTTCATCACCTCGGAGACCCAGAGAAAGTCCATACCCATCAGCAGTCACTCTCTACTCCCCCTCCCTTCAGAGCCTGCCAACAACTCGTCTACGTTCTGTCCCTGTGGAATTGCGTATTTTGGATACTTCATATGAATGGACTCACACCATATTTGGTCTGTTGTGATGGGCTTCCTTCACTTAGTTTTCAAGGTGTCTCCATATTTTTTTTTAATAAATTTTTATTAATGATAATGGGATGACATTAATAAATCAGGGTACATATATTCAAAGAAAACATTTCTAGGTTATTTTGTCATCAAATTATTTTGCAAACCCCTCGCCCAAAGTCAGATTGTCCTCCGCCACCCTCTATCTAGTTCTCTGTGCCCCTCCCCCTCCCCCTAACTCTCTCCCTCCCTCCCTCCCATGTCCTCCCTCCCCCCCCCCCACCCTTGGTAACCACCACACTCTTGTCCATGTCTCTTAGTCTCATTTTTATGTTCCACCAATGTATGGAATCATGTAGTTCTTGTTTTTTTCTGATTTACTTATTTCACTCTTTATAATGTTATCAAGATCCCACCATTTTGCTGTAAATGATCTGATGTCATCATTTCTTATGGCTGAGTAGTATTCCATAGTGTATATGTGCCACATCTTCTTTATCCAGTCTTCTATTGAAGGGATTTTTGGTTGTTTCCATGTCTTGGCCACTGTGAACAGTGCTGCAATGAACATGGGGCTACATGTGTCTTCACGTATCAATGTTTCTGAGGTTTTGGGGTATATATCCAGTAGAGGGATTGCTGGGTCATAAGGTAGTTCTATTTGCAGTTTTTTGATGAACCACCATACTTTCCTCCATAATGGTTGTACTACTTTACAGTCCCACCAACAGTGAATGAGGGTTCCTTTTTCTCCACAGCCTCTCCAACATTTGCTATTACCCGTCTTGTTGATAATAGCTAATCTAACAGGAGTGAGGTGGTATCTCATTGTAGTTTTGATTTGCATTTCTCTAATAACTAATGAAGCTGAGCATCTTTTCATATATCTGTTGGCCATTTGTATCTCTTCCTGGGAGAAGTGTCTGTTCATGTCCTCTTCCCATTTTTTTATTGGATTGTTTGTTTGTTTGTTGTTGAGTTTTATGAGTTCTTTGTAAATTTTGGATATTAGGCCCTTATCTGAGCTGTTGTTTGAAAATATCAGTTCCCATATAGTTGGCTGTCTGTTTATTTTGATATCAGTTTCTCTTGCTGAGCAAAAACTTTTAATTCTGATGTAGTCCCATTCATTTATCTTTGCCTTCACTTCTCTTGCCATTGGAGTCAAGTTCATAAAATGTTCTTTAAAACCCAGGTCCATGATTTTAGTACCTATGTCTTCTTCTATGTACTTTATTGTTTCAGGTCTTATATTTAGGTCTTTGATCCATTTTGAATTAATTTTAGTACACGGGGACAGGCTGTAGTCGAGTTTCATTCTTTTGCATGTGGCTTTCCAGTTTTCCCAACACCATTTGTTGAAGAGGCTTTCTTTTCTCCATTGTGTGTTGTTGGCCCCTTTATCAAAGATTATTTGACCATATATATGTGGTTTTATTTCTGGGCTTTCTATTCTGTTCCATTGGTCTGAGTGTCTATTTTTTTGCCAATACCATGCTGTTTTGATTATCGTGGCCCTATAATATAGTTTAAAGTCAGGTATTGTAATGCCCCCAGCTTCATTCTTTTTCCTTAGGATTGTTTTGGCTATTCGGGGTTTTTTATAGTTCCATATAAATCTGATGATTTTTTGTTCCATTTCTTTAAAAAATCTCATAGGGATTTTGATGGGAATTGCATTAAATTTGTATATTGCTTTGGGTAATATGGCCATTTTGATTATATTTATTCTTCCTATCCAAGAACAAGGAATATTTTTCCATCTCATTGTATCTTTTTCGATTTCCCTTAACAATGCTTTGTAATTTTCATTATATAGGTCCTTTACGTTCTTTGTTATGTTTATTCCTAGGTATTTTATTTTTTTTGTTGCAATCGTGAAGGGGATTATTTTTTTGAGTTCGTTTTCTAATATTTCATTGTTGGCATATAGAAAGGCTATGGACTTTTGTATGTTAATTTTGTATCCTGCGACCTTACTGTATTGGATTATTGTTTCTAATAATCTTTTTGTGGAGTCCTTCAGGTTTTCGATGTATAGGATCATATCATCAGCAAAAAGTGATAGCTTTACTTCTTCTTTTCTGATATGGATGCCTTTTATTTCTTTGTCTTGTCTGATTGCTCTGGCCAGAACTTCTAGCACCACGTTGAATAAGAGTGGAGAGAGTGGACAACCCTGTCTTGTTCCTGATTTAAGGTAGAAAGTCCTCAGTTTTATGCCGTTTAATAGGATGTTGGCTGATGGTTTATCATATATGGCCTTTATCATGTTGAGATATTTTCCTTCTATACCCATTTTGTTGAGAGTCTTAAACATAAAATTGTGTTGTATTTTATCAAAAGCCTTTTCTGCATCTATTGATAAGATCATGTGGTTTTTGTTCTTTGTTTTGTTGATATGGTGTATTACGTTAACCGTTTTGCGTATGTTGAACCATCCTTGAGATTATGGGATGAATCCCACTTGATCATGATGTATTATTTTTTTAATATGTTGTTGTATTTGGTTTGCCAGTATTTTGTTTAGTATTTTAGCATCTGTATTCATTAGAGATATTGGTCTGTAGTTTTCTTTCTTTGTGCCATCCTTGCCAGGTTTTGGTATGAGGGTTATGTTGGCCTCATAAAATGTGTTTGGAAGTATTGCTTCTTCTTCAATTTTTTGGAAGACTTTGAGTAGAATAGGAACCAAGTCTTCTTTGAATGTTTGATAGAATTCACTAGTATAACCGTCTGGACCTGGACTTTTATTTTTGGGGAGGTTTTTAATAGTTTTTTCTATTTCCTCCCTGCTGATTGGTCTGTTTAGGCTTTCTGCTTCTTCATGACTCAGTCTAGGAAGGTTGTATTGTTCTAGGAATTTATCCATTTCTTCTAGATTGTTGTATTTGGTGGCATATAATTTTTCATAGTATTCTACAATAATTCTTTGTATATCTGTGATGTCTGTGGTGATCGCTCCTGTTTCATTTTGGATTTTATTTATTTGAGTCCTGTGTTTTTTTTCCTTGGTGAGTCTTGCCAAGGGTTTGTCAATTTTGTTGATCTTTTCAAAGAACCAGCTCCTTGTTTTATTGATTTTTTCTATAGTTTTTCTGTTCTCTAATTCATTTATTTCTGCTCTGATTTTTATTATCTCCTTTCTTCGGCTGGTTTTGGGTTGTCTTTGTTCTTCTTTTTCTAGTTCCTTAAGGTGTGAAGTTAAGTGGTTTACTTCGGCTCTCTCTTGTTTGTTCATATAGGCCTGAAGTGATATGAACTTTCCTCTTATTACTGCTTTTGCTGCATCCCAGAGATTCTGATATGTCGTATTTTCATTTTCATTTGTCTGTATATATCTTTTGATTTCTGCGCTTATTTCTTCTTTGACCCATTCATTTTTTAGAAGTATGTTGTTTAGTTTCCACATTTTTGTGGGTTTTTCCCCCTCTTTTTTGCAGTTGAATTCTAGTTTCAAGGCTTTATGATCAGAAAATATGCTTGGTACAATTTCAATTTTTCTAAATTTGCTGATATTGTCTTTGTGGCCCAACATATGGTCAATTCTTGAGAATGTTCCATGTACACTAGAGAAAAATGTATACTCTGTCGCTTGGGGATGAAGTGTCCTGTAGATGTCTATCATATCCAGGTGTTCTAGTATTTCGTTTAAGGCCACTATATCTTTATTGATTCTCTGTTTGGATGACCGATCTAGAGCCGTCAGCGGTGTATTGAGGTCTCCAAGTATGATTGTATTTTTGTTAGTTTTTGTTTTAAGGTCAATAAGTAGCTGTCTTATATATTTTGGTGCTCCTTGGTTTGGTGCATATATATTAAGGATTGTATGTCTTCTTGATTCAACTTCCCCTTAATCATTATGAAATGACCATTTTTGTCTCTGAGTACTTTTTCTGTCTTGTAGTCAGCATTATTAGATATGAGTATTGCTACGCCTGCTTTTTTTTGGGTGTTGTTTGCTTGGAGTATTGTTTTCCAGCCTTTCACTTTGAATTTGTTTTTATCCTTGTTGCTTAGATGTGTTTCTTGTAGACAGCATATAGTTGGATTTTCTTTTTTAATCCATTCTGCTACTCTGTGTCTTTTTATTGGTAAATTTAATCCATTTACATTTAGTGTAATTATTGACACTTGTGGGTTCCCTACTGCCATTTTATAAATTGCTTTCTGTTAGTTTTGTATCTAGTTTGATTCTTCTCTTTTGTTTTTCTATCATTTGTTTTTGTTTGTTTGTGTTCCATACTTCTTTCCTCTGTTGCTACCTTTTTTAAGTCAAGTGTTTTTGTGGTGGTTTTTTTAAGGGTGGTTACCATTAAGTAATGAAAAGGGTACCTACCATATTCATTGTAGTACCCTATCTTATAAGTATTTCTGCACTTCATCATCCTTTGCTACTGTTAATCTCCATCCTCTCCCCCCTTTTTTTCTTTGTTGTCACAGTTTAAGTTTGGTTTTATTGTGTTCTTGGTGGAGCTGTTACTTGTGGTGTTGTTTTCTTTTGTTCTTTGAATCTGGTTGGAAAACCCCCTTTAGTATTTCCTGGAGTGGGGGCTTTCTGTTGATAAATTCTCTCATCTTTTCTGTATTTGTGAATGTTTTTATATCTCCTTCATACTTGAAGGATAGCTTTGATGGGTATAGTATTCTTGGCTGAAAGTTCCTCTCTTTCAGGGCTTTAAATATTGGGGTCCACTCTCTTCTAGCTTGTAGAGTTTCTGCTGAGAAATCTGATGATAATCTAATAGGCCTTCCTTTATATGTTGTACTCTTCTTTTCCCTGGCTGCCTTGAGAATTTTTTCTTTGTCATTGGTTTGTGTCATCTTTATTATGATGTGCCTTAAAGTGGGTTTGTTGGGGTTAAGAAAACTTGGTGTTCTGTTTGCTTCTTGAATTTGAGGCTTTAGTTCCTTCCACAGGCTTGGGAAGTTCTCGTCTATTATTTGAGTATATTCTCCATTCCATTTTCTTTCTCTTCTCCCTCTGATATACCTATTATTCTTATGTTATTCTTTCTGATGGAGTCAGACAATTCCTGTAGGGCTTTCTCGTTTTTTATTATTTTTGAGTCTCTTTCTTCTTCTCTCTGTTGTGCCTCAAGTTGTTTGTCTTCTATTTCACTAATCCTATCTTCAATCTGGGCTGTTCTGTTAGCTAAGCTTGTTACCTCGTTTTTCAGCTCGTGAATTGAGTTTTTCATTTCTGTTTGATTTGTTTTTATAGTTTCAATTTCCTTGGTAATATATTCTTTGTGTTCATTGAGCTGTTTTCTGATCTCCCTATATTGCCTTTCTGTGTTTTCTTGTATATCTCTGAGTATTTTTAAGATTTCTATTTTAAATTCTCTGTCATTTAGCTCCAAGGCTTCCAATATGTTAAGTCTTTTCTCCATAGATTTTTCCACATCTATTTGTGTTACCTCTCTTTCTTTTGTATCCATAATATTCGATTTCCTCTTTCTTATCGGCATCTGAGGGTGGTCTTATTGATAGCACTAATTAGAATTAATAAAGAGTAAAAAGTAAAAAAAAAAAAAAAAAAGGTAAAACACCCCACAAAAAAAAAAACAGTAATAATTTATTATTTCCCCCTTTTTTTCTCTCTTCTCTTTCCCTCCTCTCCCCTCCTCAGGGAAATATCGTGCCTATAATGGAGGGCCTGATTTGGGGTGAAGAGTTCAAGAGGCAAAAAAAGGGAGTAGGGACCTACTAAATGCAAAAAAAAAAAAAAAGGGAAGAAAATCTTAGACAAGCATAAGATGATTTGCTTGTAAGTGATGGTCAACTAAGAGATATAATGAGAGGGATAAGAGGGAACCAGAAAAAAGGACCAAAAAAGAATAATAAAGAAGAAAAAATAAAAATAATAAGTAAAAATCTGTTGTATTAAGTGGAGCGAAGACTAAATACAATGGAGACCTTGGGTTGGGAGGACCCAAAATGCCACAAAAATAAACAAACAAGAAAAAAAATAAAAACAAATGCAAAAAAGAGAAATAAAGCCAAAAAAAAGCCTTGAGTCCCAAATTAACTAATTTGTTCATGATTGAGGATTATATAGGAGGAAAGTAAAATGAGAAAAGAAAAAACGAATAGAAAGGAAAAAATAAGAAAAAGAGAAAAACGAAGGAAGAAATAAAATAGGAAGAGAAAAAAAGAAAATAAAGCAAGACAAAAAAACAAAAAAAAACAAAAGAGGAGAGAGTGAGAGTTAAGTGTTTTGGAGTATAACCTTAAAGGA
This sequence comes from Saccopteryx bilineata, assembly GCF_036850765.1. Classification (NCBI taxonomy): domain Eukaryota; kingdom Metazoa; phylum Chordata; class Mammalia; order Chiroptera; family Emballonuridae; genus Saccopteryx; species Saccopteryx bilineata. Next base: position 280,455,008 of record NC_089490.1, on the reverse strand, counting down.
GGGTGAGGATGAAGAAGAAAAATAAAATGCAACACTCATGGGTAGTGTAGTTCAAGAAAGGGGAAGCATAAGATGGGCAGAGAATAGAAGGACCGAGGTGGAGGAAATAAAGGCAAAAAGATAGAAGAAACAAACAACAACAACAACAAAAAATTAGTGGATCAAGTTGTAAAGTCTGTGGGTTTTTCTTGATTTTGAGAGGTTAACTTCTTCCTTTTTCTTTTCTCTCCCTCTTCCTGGTCGGTGACTCTGTACCCCAGGCTCTGCCCCTGTGTCACTCTTAGGTAGGGATTTGCAGTTGATGGGATTCTATGGCAATGTCATATAATTGGCTTTAGTCTTGCTGGAAGTAAAGGCTTGTTGGCGTTTGCAGGGTCCAACGATGAGAGAGTTTGCTTTCTGGATTCTCTCTCCTAGTCCCCCCTTTCTGAATTAGCAGCCTGGTGATCCAGCTATAAGGCTGCAACTGCTTCTGCCTGGGGAGTAAGAGGCTCAAAGAGCTGGGAAATCCCCACTCTATCCCCACTCAGTGCAAGGCTTTGGGAAAGGCTCTGACAGTCAGGGCCTCCATTGTAATCAGGCGGGGGTGGGAGTCAATTGTTGTCAAGGTGACTGTTCAGCGCCTATCATTTAGTTGGACCTCTCAACCCAGGCTTTCCACACTTTGTAGCCTGTTTTTGCAGGGAAGAAGAGGCACTACTCTCTGCTTACGACTAGTGTAGTATAGACCTTATTATCTGCCAAGTCCTTCTTGTTAGCATTTATCCCTGAATATGGAGGCTCTATCAATCAGAAGTTGCCTCTGCCCCTTTAGCGAGAGGCACTAAAAAATATCACGCCTCTTGTCTTGGATCGCTGAACTGAGAGAGATCTTATCAATTAGAACCGAGGGTGCGCAGATTTCATGGGTTAAGCTAATTTCAGTGATTGGGATGCAGCTGTGCTTCGGAAGGTATTTTAGGCTGCCTGCGCGCGCCCCTCCCCCAACGCTTGATTGTTAGCTTGAATGGCTGGGTGAGGTGCCCCGCCCACGGAGAGAATCTCCCAAGCCTCTCCCGCTCGCCCCGCCGCTGGCAGCTGGACCGCACCAGGCGCAGGATAATGGAGCCCCCTGGGTATGCGGGCCAGTAGGGCGCCCTGGGCGCATGGAATGCCCAAGGCACGCGCCCGAATGGGGGGCTCCAGGCACCGGTGGCCGGCGACCCCCACTCGCAGTGTGCGGGCCGCTGGGAACGTCAGCGGTGCTCAACCGGACCGGGTGCGCGCGCAGCTGCTCGCAGCGGCTCGCGGCGGTTCGCAGCAGCCACTCGCGGTGGCGGCTCGCGGTGGCTTGGGGTTCCCAAGTATATGGGCTTACTCACCACAGGCGCACTTCCTTGCGGTTTGAAAGAACGTCCCTGTGGTAGATTCCTCCACACCCTCGTCTCTCAGATTCAAGTGATAACAGTCCTTTCGCTATCAGTTTGTGTGGAACTCCGGAATGCTCCGAGGATAAATTTTTCTGTTTCTAGTTGATAAATTTGTTGTGATTTGGGGGAGAGCTGTCAGACGCGCTGCTCACGGCGCCATTTCCGTGACGTCACTCCACCATCTGCTACTTTTTATTTGCTTTGTAATACCTTATTTTCCTAGATCAGATAAAATGGTTCTGTGTAAATGAGGTGAAGGTTGGGGGTGGGGATTACTTGCAAACTACATGTCCACTGACAGTAACCATTGGTCCTTGGTTTAAAATTATTGAAAAAGTTTTATGTAATACAATATACTCCGGACATCATTTTATTTAAGTATAAAAGGTGTGAAGCAGAAAAGAAAGACACACCCAGTAGTAGTTTCATCAGAAGCTTGTGAAACATGTCAGGTGTAAGTTCCAGACTGTACCCTCCCACCCCCACACACAAAATCACCTTGGTCACAAGAGGTTTAGCCTTGTAATAAAGCTACTAAACTATCTATTAAGTCTCACCAGTAATTCTTATATCTAGACAAATTCTCTTGGTATCACATGTATCAGTTAACAAAACTCAGCCATCTTACCTGAACCTGGAGTCATGTATGTGCTCTGCTGTAAATTTTGTGCAGAATTTACATAGCATTTTTCTAGCAACCTAAAACTCAATAATCTATAATAGTAGAAGTTTTGTGGGCTAAAATTAATTACTAAAAATGAGAAACTGTTGAATATTTTCTCAAAATATTATTCAGCAGTCATTATTATATTTTACTGAAACTTTTAAAAATGGACATACATCCTATATGTAATTAAAATTTAGCAAAAAATAAACTTATTACTAATACGGTTGGTTATAAATCTGTCACATTGTGATACTCTTAGATAAGTAATATCATTCCTTGATATCTTCTATAATCTTTTTGAGTCTTATTAGATTATTTTTAAGATTTGTTCCAGAATTTTAATTATAATACCTCTCAATATTTGCCTATGGTCAGAGAAAGATATTATAAACATTTAACATAGTCTCTTTACTTTGAAAAGAAACCAATTTCTATGTCACTGAACTCTGTGAAGACAAGCATTTTCATCTATTGGGTTTACCATTGAATCCTGATTCTCCCGGCAGGTTGACTGATTCACAGGTTTTGCTTCTGAATTTTTTGCACGATAAATATTTAAATATATATATATGTGTGTGTGTGTGTGTGTGTGTGTGTGTGTATATATATATATATAGAGAGAGAGAGAGAAGGAAAGAGAGTCAAATTTGACATTTTAATCTACTAAAAAGAAATGAGTCTGGACCTTGCCAACAGCAATATGCAATATCTGAGTTGCCTTAAGAACTATGTTAACTTGATAATATCCTTAGATAGTAACCCAAAGGAAGTTTCACAACACAGCTGCATTGAGCACTGGAAAGAAACTGAGTGGAAGTTTAACTAGTTTACTCATGCAATTAATGTCTAACCTTTGAATTTAGGCAATCTTTCAACCACCAATTAAGAGTACAGTGTTAGAAACAACAAATTAATAGGAGAGTAAATATACACATGAATTGATGAAGAGAGTTGGACCTATAACATAGTGTTTTTATAAAAAGTTACACAATTCAGCCCTGGCCGGTTGGCTCAATGGTAGAGTGTCAGCCTGGCATGCTTGAGTCCCGGTTCGATTCCCAGCCAGGGCACACAGGAGAGGCACCCATCTGCTTCTCCACTCCTTCCCCTGTCTTTCCTCTCTGTCTCTCTCTTCCCCTCCTGCAGCCAAGGCCCCATTGGAGCAAAGTTGGCCTGAGCGCTGAGGATGGCTCTGTGGCCTCTGCCTCAGGCACTAGAATGGCTCTGATTGCAGCAGAACAATGCCCCAGATGGGCAGATTATCGCCCCCTGGTGGGTGCCAGGTGGATCCCAGTCGGGCGCATGCGGGAGTCTGTCTGACTGCCTCCCCATTTCCAACTTCAGGAAAAAAAGTTACACAATACATTAAAAAAAAACCAGAATACAGGTTACCAAGGACCTGACTGAGTCATTGGAGAAAAAGAAATCTAAAATACAACCTAAAAAAACATTTCTGAGGGTCCAGCAGACTAGGAATAAAAAATCGGGCTGCTGAACAAAGCACCTGCTATGGGACTGTCCCCAGAGGGTATTAAATAATATTTCCTAGGCATGTCATTGCTATGACCTTTGTTATGGCTTTGGATGACGTACATTGGTGACACAAATCAGTTAGGTACATTTAACAGCCAAGGAAAATGATAGTTCCTGAGAACAACTATCGCAGCCAAGAAATTCATTCTTCTTTCAGATAAGTTGAAACACTCTCACACATAGGATCTCAGTCTTGTAATACCAATTTGTAGATTGTCAAGTGTAAAAGAGTAGCTTTGCTTATACTGAATAAGCTTCACATGCAGAAGGAAAACTTTGAAAATCTCTTGCTAAGCTGCTGGAGGAAAGGAGTATGCATTACAAGATGTGAAACTTAATAACAAACTTGATATTCTGTTAAGTAATTTTTGTCCTTGTGATTATTGAGAACTGAAAAATAATTTTTTAGTCACTAACTATACATTATATGTCAGTTTAGCTCATAAGCTATCAAATAATTTAAACTGAAGGAGCAAAATTCAAAATACATATCTGATTGTATTTTGGTAGTTTGCCATTTTGTCTCTCTTGTTCGATGCAGGTATTGGTGAAGGATGGGAGGTAGCTTGCTTCAAGAGCATTCCCAAGATGTCCATTTATTCTCCAAACCCTCTGTCTGTTGTGTCTTCTCCCATTTGGCCCATTGTACTGCTGGCTAGCATAGGGGATCACAGAGAACACAGTACCCCAAATGATGCTACTCTTCACCACAAATCTCATAAATGCAATGATATAGTGGTTATGGGAGACTCCGCCCAGCATCCCTCACTTGCCTGGTGATACTGCATCCAGATAATCATGAAACATTAGTGTTCATTGAAAAGGAAGGAAACACTGAGAAAAGAAAACTTTTTTTAGTGTATGCTAAAGTTACAAGAGGTAGACAGATATGGTATGGGGAGTCAGAAGGAAGAGGCCATCTGGCATAAGGGTTAAGGGACCTGTCTCTGGAGTCACACTGTTCAGGACTGGAAACACATTCTGGTGCTTACTATGCTATGTGGCCTTCAGAAACTTAGTGCTCTGAAACATAGTTACTCACCTATAAACAGGGACTCTTAAAACCACCAAAACTTTAATGACGAAAGAACATTTATGAGGATTAAGTAATGTAAAACATTAAAAGATCTCATAGAAAAAAACTGGCACATACAGTGATCAGTACATTTCATCTGTTGCTAATTATAATTGCAAAAGCCCAAGGGGAAATATTCTCAGGACCAGCATCTGTGCAGCAATACCCCCTTCATCAAGCCTCCACAGTAAGGACCATCTACCTTTCATTTTGAGTGTATTTTACCTTACAATGGAGATCACTTTTGTCCTACAATCTAAAAGAATAGCCTTCAAATTCTGATTGTTTAATCTAGATGAACTCTACTATGCAACTATATTAGGATGGTCTTTACTCTATGAATCCAGCAAAGGCTTTACCAATACAAGCCTGGCATGTATTTGAGGTTTCCTGCCAGAGTGATAGACCTATTCAATTTCACTTCAATTTCCACAAAGCTGATGGAGTTGGTACTTCTCATAAAGGCATAGGTTGGGGGTAATCTCTTTCCTCAACAAGCCTGTCCCTCTCTCTATTCAAATACATTCTTCTTGACAGTTCTCTCTTGTATACAAAACCAGGATAAAAATGGATATTCAGAAGCTGACTAGTTTCTTAGAGAAGTGCCCTCATGTCCCCTGAGTCAGCCTAGGGTGTGACTGGAAGAAGTAAGCATGTTAAGAAGATTGTGTTTTCTTCTTTCCAGCTTCAAGCTTTATTGAAGTATCAAAATAAGGAAAAAATCACAAATTTATCTAACATCTTTGAAAAAAACAAACATAAAAGATAATACAATTATAATGATCCACTGAGTTATATAATGTTTCATGGCTTTATTTCATTTTGTGACCACATAATCCACTCCCAACAACCTGGGAAGGAAAGTAGGGTGTTATTATTACCTTTTTAACTCTGTAGAGTTAAGTGAAATTTTGAATACAACACATACTCAATTCTGGCAGTAATTATTTGGTCGTATAATTTTTTTTACTTTAGGGATATTAACCTAATTACTAATAAATTATTTATACATGTAAATATATTATCATTTTTATAGTATAGATATAAAGTCTAATAATAATATATCACTATGAACAGCAAATGGCCTCTTATTTGATTTCGGATTCCCTATAATTAAAACATTGGTATTTATCATTTTTTGTGTGTGGTTCATTTTTGTACAATTTAACATTTACTCCTAGCATAAAGGCTTAATTCTTAAGTCACATTAATTCTTTGAAGGGGTTAAGTCACTGTATATAGCTAGCGGCTTAGTTCATAAACTTTAATCTTTATTTCGTTGCCTAAGAGATACAGGGAGTTCCCTTGCAGGGAGTTCTCTGGCAGGGAGTTCCCAGAAGCATCATGACTGGCAGTTTTGAAGACAACAGCTAGGACACCAGATAGATCTGAGCTGGCATCAAAAGACATTCCAGGAAAGCAACACAAACTCAAGGAGGTGTTGAGATGGGTGTGAGCAGACCCATCTCACACCTCCTGCACACTTACTTCTATGTGACTAATTGCATGCTCTATGATAAATCACTGACCTCAAAATATATAGTATACAGGCCAGTCAGTTGAGACTGTTAAGGCAGTTCTTTTTTTTTTTTTTTTAATTTTATTTTTTTAATGGGGCGACATCAATAAATCAGGATACATATATTCAAAGATAACAAGTCCAGGTTATCTTGTCTTTCAATTTGTTGCATACCCATCACCCAAAATCAGATTGTCCTCTGTCACCTTCTATCTAGTTTTCTCTGTGCCCCTCCCCCTCCCCCTTTCCCTCTCCCTTTCCCCCCTCCCCCCGTAACCACCACACTCTTATCAATGTCTCTTAGTTTCACTTTTATGTCCCATCTACGTATGGAATAATGCAGTTCCTGGTTTTTTCTGATTTACTTATTTCACTTCGTATCATGTTATCAAGATCCCACCATTTTGCTGTAAATGATCCGATGTCATCATTTCTTATGGCTGAGTAGTATTCCATAGTGTATATGTGCCACATCTTCTTTATCCAGTCATCTATTGACGGCTTTTTGGTTGTTTCCATGTCCTGGCCACTGTGAACAATGCTGCAATGAACATGGGGCTGCATGTGCCTTTACGTATCAATGTTTCTGAGTTTTGGGGGTATATACCCAGTAGAGGGATTGCTGGGTCATAAGGTAGTTCTATTTGCAGTTTTTTGAGGAACCACCATACTTTCTTCCATAATGGTTGTACTACTTTACATTCCCACCAACAGTGTATGAGGGTTCCTTTTTCTCCACAGCCTCTCCAACATTTGCTATTACCTGTCTTGTTACTAATAGCTAATCTAACAGGTGTGAGGTGGTATCTCACTGCAGTTTTGATTTGCATTTCTCTAATAACTAAAGAAGATGAGCATCTTTTCATATATCTGTTGGCCATTTGTACTTCCTCCTGGGAGAAGTGTCTGTTCATGTCCTCTTCCCATTTTTTTATTGGATTGTTTGTTTGTTTGTTGTTGAGTTTTATGAGTTCTTTGTATATTTTGGATATTAGGCCCCTATCTGAGCTGTTGTTTGAAAATATCATTTCCCATTTAGATGGCTTTCTGTTTATTTTGTTATCAGTTTCTCTTGCTGAACAAAAACTTCTTAGTCTGATGTAGTCCCATTCATTAATTTTTGCCTTCACTTCTCTTGCCATTGGAGTCAAATTCATAAAATGCTCTTTAAAGGCAGTTCTTTTTGACCTGAGTCCCCTGCCTTCTCAGGTTGCTGGCAATCTGATTAAAGGTACTCTTATACCACTCAGGCAACTTGAACCCTGGCTTGTTCCCATACACTAGGTATCATATTGAACCATGTGAAACTGTCACTTGTGATCATCCTTGACACACACAAACAGAAATTTGATATGATCCAAACTAATAGTAATATCAAGATTATATGGAGTGTCCAAAAATTAGGCTAGCATAAAATATCACATTTAGATAAGATTGTGCAGGAGGAGAGAATGGACAAAAATTATCTCTCATTATCTTTTTGTATCTCCCCTCCCTGCCCACACCAACCCCATATATTCTGGTTGCTCAACCTTAAATTTAGGGACAACATACATCCCTCAACATAAAACTATTAAAAACCAAAATATGTCTTATTGCAAAAGATCCACCAAAGAAAATAATGAGGCCCATTATAGTCTAATTTATTTTTTGAACACAAAAAATTATCTTTGGCCTCTTAGGAAATACATTAAAATATAGTTTCTGACCTGAGGGGTCAAATTCTTCAGGGAAAAATAATCAAGCGCTAAAGCTGGATATGCGGTCTCAACGGCTTTGTGTAGAGCTCAGCAAGTCAGACTGTTTTTATGACTTAAGTTCCAAAAAATGGGGAAGGTATTGAAAACAGACTACTGGGTCTGGATGTAGGTGCACTTGAGGAAAGCATTTCCAACAGTGGTTGCCGGCTGTGCAGACCCTATGGGAAGTGCTCACTCCATGGGCCAACATAAGGAGAAAAAATATGAGACCTGTTACAAAAGTAGAAAAATAGCAACATGATTTGAAAATGTATCTGGGAAATACAAGCCCCCAAATTGAAGTTGAATCCTTTGCAGTTGTTAAGCACCAACTACAGAAAATGACTGACATGTAGTGGAAGTCAGCGAGGATAGGCTGGGATGGGAATTGAAACAATTACCCAAAATGGGCAGGGTGAATCCAGAAAAACAGAAAATGGGACAGACTGTCATTCGGTTTCCCATTTCCTCCAATTTTTCATTCCATAATGCTGTTTACAGACAGTTCTGAACGTGCTAAATGCCCCGTATCTAGAGAATAGAAAGACTCTCACTTCCAGATGGAGAGCCCACATTTCTTTACCAGGACACCAGCACAAACTGATCCTCATGAGGGGGGTGGGGAAATGTACAAAGCATTAAACCATAAACAACTTAAAAGAACAGAGAGCAATGCTGGGATCCACTAAATTTAAGATGCCATATGTTTTACAGAGCATTGTTACTTTCTGTAGCATTAAGAAGAAAAAAAAATTAAGACAAACTATGATATAATATTTACTAATAATTTAGTTTTAACTCTGTTCTTACTAAAGAGTTCTTTTATAATTATTTAGACAAAGATTTTTATCACTTATCTATGTCATTCATGGACAAAAATATAAATATCAAACACATTAGAGATTTTTTTCTGCCCCCCAAAAAGAACAAATTTAATTGAAGATATTCCTCCTCCAATGAATATTATGTCACCGAGAAATACTTGTTTACTGCTCTGTGGCATTTTTATACATAATTTTTCTTTAGTACCAAGTCATAGTGTAACCTTTGGAATATATTTCAAAAGGCAATTAAACTCACGGCATGAAGTTTATTTAACTGCACCTAAAGAGATGCCAGTATGAATAGCTAGGACCAAGAGTATTATTGCACATAAGCTATGACAACTATATAAAACAGTCACCTATCTAAATGTAGAAAAACAATCTGAATGGATTACAAAATAGTAATTTATCATGATAACCTCAAAATATATGTGTATAGAAAATGAAATAGTTCAGGAACTCTGAGAAATCTTTTATTTTGCATGATTGTTATAAACAATTATTGTTTTTATGCCCTTATATTTTTTTAAAAAGCATATATTTACTATGCCTAACAAAATAGCTAAAATGACTAACAGTGTCAAGTGATGCTGAGTATGTAAAGATATAAAATCTCCCATACAGGCCTAGTGGTGGTGCAAAACAGTATGGATAAGTTTGAAATCTTTTAGGGGGTTCTAATAACTGAAAATACTCTTACTCTATGACTAGCAATTCCATCTGTAAAGAAATGAGTTTATATGTCTACAAAAAAGCATGTATCTGAATGGATGTATCTATTTATACAGGGACATGTCCCTGAATAAGTATATCTATGAACACGGGTATATCCTTGAATAAGTATATCCTTGAATGGGTATATCTACCCACATAAGAACTTGTACCTGAAAGAGTGTATCTATCTACACAAGGACATGTACACAGAGCAGCAGTACTATTATCAGCCCAAACTAGACGTAGTCATATACCAAGAGGAAAATGAAATACAATAGTTAAACAAGATCAGTCTAAGCACAAACAAATCTAAAACATGGATGTCAGCATGCCACAATAGCAGTTTCTATCAAGGTGTGTGTGAAAGTATGTAGGTATGTGTTTGTGTTGTATTAACTGGGAGAGTGTATGAGGAACTCTTACATGACTCAAGCTACCTTCCATATATTAATCTGGCTGGTAGTTAAACCTGTGTATATATTATATATAAAATCACTGAGTTGTACACTTCAGATTAGTATACTGAATATACTCTATTGCAGGTCATTATCCCTTAATTTAAAAGTATTAAAATGATTTATTCAAATAATCTAAAATAGTTTATTTTATGACTCAATTCTAAATACTTCACTTTGCTACAGTTCCAGGATACACTTAAGTCATTTACTGTGAAAAGTAACTCTCCACACAGACTTATCTGGCATAAGTCATTTACTCTTTATTAGACATGAGTTAAGTACCTTGTTTTTCTTGCATCTGCAAGTTGACATCAATATGTTAGCTACTGTTTTAGGGTCAATGAAGAGAAAACTATATATAATTTGAGCATAAATTGAATGTAGTATTTGGGGTGTCTGAAGAGAAAAAATCAGAAAGAATTAGAGAAATAAATTTAGCAAGTTGTTCATTTAAAATATATGTTACTATAACTAGCAATAGAAAAAGAAAGACTTCTCTACCTCATACTATTGACTTTTGAGATATTCAATCTAGTATTTTGAATATACTAGTTTAGATCTATATTAATAAAAATAAGTTTTGTGGAATACTAAAACACAAGCAGAAAATAGATAAAAATTAGGTTAACTGCATTATATGAGAAAATTGATTATGAATCTCACCACTTCCTCTCCAAACAGCAGCTTACTCTGACCTTTTAAAAAATATCGTGTAAATTAGGGACACCCTGTACTGTACTAAAATTCAGTTATTTCAAAGTAAATATTAAGCATTCAAAAGGACATTTTATTTACATGTTTATACAGGTTGCAATATTTGCAGGTCTGAATTTCAAGTTGCTCTCCTTGGAGAAATGTATAAAAGGCAAAACCTATCTAGAGGGTAATCAAAGGATGTATAAAATTTTGAAATTGGCAGATGCTTTGATTTTACACTATCTTCTCCAGAATATTTTCCTAAGGGCAAATAGTTTTAAGGATATGTGCTATAACTTAATTCAAAAAGCGAAAAATTCAAAACAGCCTAAGCATTCAAAACCTGGGAGCTGGTTAGGAATTCAATGCTTCATTTAGAGGAATGTTTCGTAGCCACTGAAATTACAAAGTAGACATAAGTGTGTTAACACTAAAAATTGCCTTTTATTAAAGGAAATATTTTAAATCCTAAAAATATATAGAATACTATACACCTAATTACCAATATCTGAGAGTTGTATTTCAAATTACAGCAGTTATCTCCAGAGGATAAACAATAGAAAATCTTCTAGTGCGTTTTTAAGGTTTTACATTAAGCAAGAATTATATATACTCTGCAAAAACAGAGATCACAATTCTGTTTTCAAAACCACAAGTGCATAAATTAAAACTTAAAGATCATATTCTGGCCCAATGTTCAAGACCGTATCTTGTCAATAATTCCCAAATTACCATGTAATAAATTAACAATAAAAATGGTCCTGGTATACTATCTTTCCAATTTTCTCATGAAAGAATCTAATTTCCTCTTAAGTACTAGAGCAATATTTAAAATATCTTTATAAAAATGTATTAATTGTATGAGTAATCACTTTACATAATTCTGTTTCTCAAAGAATTCTATATTAAATTAGGAATTCAATGAAGATAAAAGTGAATTTATAATTGGCCACATAATTGAGAAATGAATAGCTCTATAATAGAGATTTTCATTTCTCTCTCGAGTATATGTTTCAAATCACCACATAAATCACCTATTTAAGAATTATAGGCCCTGGCCGGTTGGCTCAGCGGTAGAGCGTCGGCCTGGCATGCGGGGGACCCGGGTTCGATTCCCGGCCAGGGCACACAGGAGAAGCGCCCATTTGCTTCTCCACCCCCACCCCCTCCTTCCTCTCTGTCTCTCTCTTCCCCTCCCGCAGCCAAGGCTCCATTGGAGCAAAGATGGCCCGGGCGCTGGGGATGGCTCCTTGGCCTCTGCCCCAGGCACTAGAGTGGCTCTGGTTGTGGCAGAGGGACGCCCCAGAGGGGTAGAGAACCGCCCCCTGGTGGGCAGAGAGTCGCCCCTGGTGGGCGTGCTGGGTGGATCCCGGTCGGGGCGCATGTGGGAGTCTGACTGTCTCTCCCCGTTTCCAGCTTCAGAAAAAAAAAAAAAAAAAGAATTATATATTCTATTTTCTGACATACATCTACGGTATTCATTGCATTGCAAATATTTATTCTCTGTTCATCTATGCACATTTCAGTGTTAGTTATTTAATTAAAGGAAGTGACCTTTCATTTGAAATTGAGTAATGTTAGAAAAAAAAATCATCTGCACCCTCAAGAGAGAGGCTTTAATTTATGTTATCCATTGCTCATTTTTAGCACCTAATGAAACCCCAATTGCCATGGCTAGCCATTCCAATTTGTATGTCACAGCATCTGACTTCAAAGGGACCTCAGCCTTGTGGCAAAGCTATTGTCACCTACAGCAAAGCATCCTCTAAAGGCAAGAGCTGAGTGCAATAGAACTCCTGGGAAAGTCCCTGAAACAGCTGGGGTTGAATGAATGAGAGAGTCAGAGAAATAATTTGCCCTGCATATTTTTTTAAGTAACTGCTTAAAATAAAACTTCATATATAATCACAATAATGATCATTCAAACAAAAATAAGATATCACTCCAGTCTACAAGGAAGCTTTCTTAAAAAAATAAAGAACAGAATCACCTAAAATAGGTGTTGGGGCATGTGTAGTCATACAAAACAGGCTGCAAATAGGCTGCTACTTTTAGAGTAGGGACTGAGATAAAGTTATACACATTTGACAATATCAACAAACCAGAAAAAAATTATTAAGAGGGGACTTTGCATGATTGGTATTAAGGAGACATAAGAAGCAATATTGGAACAAATCCATAGCAGTGGTAATCTACATCCAGACAGAAAGTGAATTGGTGTGTATGGTGGGAGAATCCCACTTAAATTTCTTCCCTCTTCATTTTATTTGGTGTGTATGGTGGGAGAATCCCACTGAATCTCATCTGAGATTGCCTTGAAATGTAGAAAAGAAAGGCTCTTAGTAGCATAAGTAACTTTCAGCAGGATTTACTTTCTCTAAAACAAAGAGACATTCAGTAGAACTTACTTTTTCTAAGACTCCCTACCCTTGGCCTTGAGGCTGGTTTCCTCAGCTGTGGCTTTGAGCTGGTTCTGCAAGGTTGCAGGTGTTCCCAGAATGTTTCTCCCTGAATTAATCCTATAGATAAGCCTTGTAAATGAGCTTGTTTTACTGCTCTGTTTTACTACTACACTTCTCCTCCTCTCCATTCCCCAATCTGTGTGTAATTCTGTCTTTAAGAGCTAACTTCCAACTGTGTTCCGGCCCACATGATTTGAATGATTTAGGTCTCCCTGTGGTCCCTGGCTTTAAAATAAAGACTTTATTTTGGCTACTTATTTGTGTAGCAAAACGTCTGTTTCTCACTGTTTGATACAACAGCCTCAGGAACTAAGATTTGTTTTAGTCTGTTGCCAACTAGGAGGGAAGCCTAAGGAACTGCGGAAAGCAACCGAGACTAAAAGCAGCAGAATTAATATAAATAAAGTACCTATCCTCTATTTCTATCATTTGTGTTGTAAGCCTGAGAAGACATTCCTTTTACTAAAAATAAGAAAAGAGGCTAAAGCCAAGAGATATTAACGTAACCCAAAATAAAAATGTTGGCAATTGTAAATGAACGTGAATCTGTCGAAGTTCATCATGTAAAGAGATTTGTGAAAGTATAATGGAGGAAACTATATAGAAAGATATTCAAAGTTCCAATATTTGGATGTAACATATAATTTAATAGAAATAAAGCATAAGCCATGATTAAACTGATCAATGTCTGTAGAGATTCTATGATACTCTATTGACAACAAAGCACAGAAAGGAAAAATCTAAGAACACATCAAATTCCTGAAATTTATCACATACTTTGAAGTTAACAAGCATACAAAATATATTTTAAATTTGCATTTCCTGCTTGAAAACAGCAGTTCTTACAGAGCACTCAAGTCAAAGCACACAAAGTTAAATATAGTCATTTGCGAACATAGAAATTTTGTGTTGAATCAATTTAACTTCTTTCTAAATATCCCATAATTTGAATCATTTGTCTTCTATTTAGTCTAAACACTACAGACCTTGCTACTTAAGTGCATTACTGTCTAAAGTCCACTAAACTTCTTTAAATATTCATTTCTCTAGGGAGACATGAGGTCTGTCCAATTCCTTAATTTGTACCTAAATATGGGAAGCAGTGACCATGGCTGTATATCATCTTCCTAATCCAACATTTACATTTTTATTTAGTGATGAAAAGATGAGATAATAAAAATGCTGTGGTGGAAATAAATAAAATGGGACAATTATTTTGGAAGAATTAAAGTAATTGTTACAGAAGTACATTTTCATTCTCCCAGAGACTCATATTCTTCAAGAGATATTCCAGTGTTAGGGTTTCTGTAGAAAAGGGATGAGGGTTACCAGTTATGGCAGAAAAAGCTATGATATGGTGGAGTACCAGACATCAAGGAATAAGAAATAACTAAACTTCTTCTGATTTCTAGAGGAAAGAGAAAGAGAAGGGGAAAGGAGGAGAAGTGGTCCATTATATGGTCTGACTTCCCTCTTTGGGATTAAATAGATTATCTTGTGCACAATTGTCTTGTGCTCTGGTTATGTGCACATAGGCTTAATACATCCCTGTGTAAAAGGCATTGCGTTGGAATTAGACAGTTAGAAGACCTAATTAAGCACCTCTGAATCCCTCTCCACTCCCTCATGCTGGGTAAGAGATGTTGTTTCTTGTATAGGGTACACAGGGGCTAATGAGAAAGTCAACATGCTTGTTCTGTATTCCTCAGAGTCTGGTCAGCAAGAAAAAAAATTCTCAGTTGCAAGGAAGAGAAACTATGGTGAACAAAGCTCCAGAAAACACATCTAAACAGCTACCTGAGTCAGTGACCAGTGGCGACTTGGAGGGCAGCCTGAGCACCTGCCATTGGACTGAGGTCACCTTCCCTTTCACCAAGCAGCCAGATGATCTTCCTCATACATACTTCTACTCCTTCTTGGGAAAGAGAGTAAAAACATTAAAGCATTGAGCTTTTCACACATCTATTTGGACATTTCTTTAGTATCTCAAACAATGAAAAAATATATAATCTTGATTTCCCTCACCAAACATCTTCATTTCCTATTTAAGCAACTAGTCCAATTGAGCCCAAACTTGGAGAGTTATTTCTTGCTCTTTATTGTCTTCTCTGCCATTACATGTATCTAAAATACCATAAGTTCTGTTTGATTTTACCTAGAAGTCAAGTCATCTCAAATCTACCTGGTTCACTCTATCTCAGTTGGAATCACCATCATCTTTCATCTGAATTGATGCATTAACCTTCTAATGAAGGACCTAGCATGCTTCCACTGCACTCAGGATGATGACATGATAGATAAATATAGATGATGAAGTTTGACTGCCACAGCTCTGCCTTTCAGGAATAGAGTGATTGGGCATCTTACCAACTTTCTGAGCCAGTTTTTCTACCAGTAAAATGGGGGAGATGATAAGAGTACACATCATATACATTGGAGGTTAGGATTAATAGTGCTCATATCTAAAAAATGTGTAGAATGGTGCCTAATACATAGAGAGTACTAGAGACATGACCTTCTTTCTTCCTTTCACCCTCCCCCCTCCTTCCTCAACTTTCTAATCTTCCTCCTATTTTTCCTCTTCTCTCATCTTCCTCCTCCTTTTCCTTCTTCTACTTCTTCTCTCATTCTCTGTTCCCTCTTTTCCTTCCTTCCTTCCTTTCTTCCTTCCTTCCTCCTTCATTCCTCCTCTCCCCTTTCCTTCCTTCCTTCCTTCCTTCCTTCCTTCCTTCCTTCCTTCCTTCCTTCCTTCCTTCCTTCCTTCCTTCCTTCCTTCCTTCCTTCCATTCAAATCTTGTATGAGCTATTCCCAAGCTATATCTTAGTTTATTTTTATGACATGGGACTTCTCACCTACTCTCTTTTCCAGTCACTGTGAAGTTTTTCATTCCCCCAGCACCCAAGCCTATTCCTCTCCCAGTATCACTCACTGGCTACTGTTGTTGTGCCCCACAGGATCCAGCCTCACCATTGGCAGGATTAGTTGTATTATGTTTTCATTCTTAGCTTAAATATAAAGACCTCAAAAAAAAAAAAGCTGTCTCAAAACAGTCAATTTAAATTAAATTTTTCTTGTGTCCAAGTATTATATAATTTTAATTTTTTTTTTGTATTTTTCTGAAGCTGGAAATGGGGAGGCAGTCAGACAGACTCCCACATGCACTCAACTAGGATCCACCCGGTACGCCCACCAGGGGGCAATGCTCTGCCCATCTTGGGGCATCGCTCTGCCGCAATCAGAGCCATTCTAGCGCCTGAGGCAGAGGCCACAGAGCCATCCTCAGCGCCCGGGCAAACTTTGCTCCAGTGGAGCCTTGGCTGCAGGAGGGGAAGAGAGAGACAGAGAGGAAGGAGAGGGGGAGGGGTGGAGAAACAGATGGGTGCTTCTCCTGTGTGCCCTGGCCGGGAATCGAACCCAGGACTCCCCGCATACCAGGCCGATGCTCTACCACTGAGCAAACCAGCCAGGGCCTATAATTTTAATTTTTAAAAAATTGTTTTGGAATAATCTTAGATATATTTAAAAGTAGCAAAGAGAGTTCCCATGTAACCCTCAATTTCCCCTGTTGTTAACATTTTAGATAACCATGGTACATTTTTGAAAACTAATAAAATAACATTGATAAAATAATGACTAATATTGATGAAATAATCTCTAAACTTTACTTGAATTATCTCAGTTTCTCCACTATTATCTTTTTTTTCTATACCAGGATGCAATCCAGGGTCCATTACATTTAGTTATTATGTCTCCTTAATCTCAACTTTCTGACAGTTTTTCAGTCTCTTCTTGATTTTCATTGCCTTGACAGTTTTGAGGAGTGCTGGTGACATAATTTATAAAATGTCCTTCATTTTTTTTTTCATTATTAGACTGGGATTATAGATTTTAGACTGAAAACTGTACTAGTTTGAAAATTTTCTAACTACTTGGGACATATGAATGTGACTGTATTTATCAATAATGTCTGTGCAGGGTCTTTGTAACTGATTAAAGATGAGGTCATACTAGATTAGGGTGGGCCCTAAATCGAATGACTGGTGTCTTTATAAGTAGAGTGGCATCTGGGTACACAAATACCTCAGAAGGAGAAAAGCCATATGGTGACAAATGCAGAGTGACATAACTATAGGCCAAAAAATGCAAAGCATTGTCAGTAACCACCATAGCTAAGGAGAGGCAAGAAAGGATTCTCCCTCGGAGTCTTCAGAGAGAGCATGGCCCTCTCAATATCATGACTTCAGACTTCCAGCCTCCAGGAATATAAGAAAATCACTTTCTTTGTTATTTTAATTCCTTCCACATTTGTACCATAGCAGCAGAATTGCTAATTATATGGCGAATGTGGCTAATTAACTGTACTTTTTAAAGTACATAATCATATTTAATTATATGAATACCTGCCAGTTTTCGAAAATGGCTGGGATCATATTGCATTTCCACCAATAACAGATGAGAGTTACAACTCCTTTACATCCACTGGTGGTGGCCAAGACAGCAGACTCATCTGAAGATTCAACAGGGGATATATCAGTTGCAAGCTCACTCTTGCTCTTAATAGTGTCTGGTTTTTTGAGGACTGTTAAACTGAGGGCCTCAATTTTTTTACTAGTTATTGCCTGGAGGCTGACCTCAATTTGGTGCCACATGGATATTTTCAAACTAGCAGCTTATTTAAACAAAGCTAGTGACACAGTCTGCTAGCAAGACTTACAATTTCTTGTAATGTAATCATGGAAGTTATATCATTCCAAACTTACACATTCTAGGAATAGATAAAAGATATAAAAGGGCAAGGAGTTGCACAGTCATGAATATTAGGAGGTGAGGATCACTGTTGATCATCTAAAAGCTACCTATCACATTTTCACCAGATATTTTGAACTTAATAATTCTAATCAGTATAAAGTATTATCTTATGGTTTTGATTATTTACCATTTTTATACTGTTTGTAAATTTTATGTTCAAATATTTTGTCCAACTTCTAAAAATTGGGTTTTTTACTTGAGCTGTAAGAATTCTTTATATATTCTGGATATAGCTTGTTGTCAAATACAGTGTGGGGCAAAATTAGGAAAATAATACAAAAATTAATAAATAATAATAATACAACAATAACCTTTATTGTGTACTCACAACTATAAACCTACTTTTGCTTCACTCTGTATTTGCATAATAAATATTATATCCTTCTTGACTGGTTGGTTCAGTGGTAGAGTGTCTGCCTGACATGTGGATGTCCCAGGTTCAATTTTCGGTCAGGGCACACAGGAGAAGCAAACCTCTGCTTTTCCACCCCTCCCTGTCCCCCTTCTCTCTCTGACACTCTATTTTACTCTCCAACAACCATGGCTTGACTGGTTTGAGCACATTGGCCCCAGGAGCTGAGAATGGCTCCATGGGGTCTCTGCCTCAGGTGCTAAAAAAGCTTGGTTGCAAGCTTGGCCCCAGATGGATAGAGCACCGGCTCCAGATAGGGATTGCCAGGTAGATCCTGGTCAGGGTGCGTACGGGAGTCTGTCTCTCTATCTGTCCTCCTCTCACTTGAAAAAAGAAGAAAAATAAAAATAAAAATAAATAAATATTATATCCAAGTCAGTTGCTTTGTCATTTATTTTCTTAACATTATCTTTTAAAGAACAGAAGTTGTTCATTGTGATGAAGTCAAATTTATCCTTTTATTTCCTGCTTGGCTTTTTATGTCCTATCTGAGAAATTTGGCTTACCCTACATTTGAAAATATAATGCTCTATGTGTTTTTATAAAATGTATGCTTCTAGGTGTTATGTCTATATCTATGGTATAGTCCATTATAAATTAATTTTTGTGAATGGTACAAAGTAAGAATAAAGGGTTTTTTTCCAAAAAGATTTTTAGTTATACCAGCAACATTTATTAAAACATTACATTACATCTTCCTCCATTGAATTATCTTAGTCAACTTTGTGGAATATTAGCTAATCATAAATGCATGGATCAATCTAGACTCTATTTTGTTTTATGGGTCTATTTGTGTATATTATGCAAATACTACATTGGTCACTCTCATTTATATCAAATCTTACTAATGTCAAGATTAGTAAGGAAGTGTAAGGCTTTCAATTTCCTTCCTTTTCAAATTGTTTTGATTCCTACAGGTACTATTTCTACACAAAATTTTGAACCAGTTAATCACAAAAATAAAAATGAGTTGGAATTTGAGATTCCTTTGAATTTATTAGTAATACTTTAATACACAAGAATGATTTTATGAGTTTTAGATTTACTTAGTATTTTACAAATTATATTAACATTAATCCTTTAATCCTTAAAATAAAAAAATTGGTAAATAGAAATTTCTTAAAATAAAGATGACTATAGAAATATTCCAGGCAGTTATCAAAATACAATATAAGAAACTTAATTAAATATTATGATGTTAGTATAAGACTAATAGATGTAATTAAATAATCAGAAATATATCTGCATAAAATTGCCTCTTAAGTATATTTGCATAAAATTGCCATTCTTGAGCTAGGAAAATTAATAATCAAATTAAGAAAAGACCAAAAAAAGGCACAGTTAATATTTGAATATTCTATCCAAAGTGCATAGATAATGCAAATTCTGTATGATGCAAATATTTCTAAATGATAAACTGAGGATTAGTTATTCAGTTTTATCAATGGTAAAATTTTAAGAGTCCTTACAAATCTGTATACAAAAATTATTTTCCCAGTAGAAATGTAGCTGCAGAGCATGAACAAGTAATTCACAAAGGAGGAAATACACCTGGTCAATAAGTGTTCATTATACCTTAATTATATTAATGGCAAGTCAAATATAAGCTATAATACATATTTTGCAATCTAAGTATTCAGCAAGTATAAAAAAGTAAACTCTATGATATTCAGGTTTTATTATTGTTATTGAAAACCAGTTGTCCAATAATTAAATATGTGCAACAATATGTACCAATGTTTAATATGTGCATCTAATTTGCCCCAGCTGTTTCACATCAATAAACATGTCCTAAGGTTTTAATAGATAAGGGATGTGTGCATATGTGTGTGTATGAATATGCCCAAATATATGGACACACACAACAATTATCAATGAAATCTTGCTTATAATAAATGTCAACATTCAAAATGTTCACTAATTGGATATCTGTTAAAAATTACATATATTCATATAAGAGATGAATATGGCATTTTAAAATAGTTTGATTTTGTATGATAACTGACATAATGATGTACTATATGTTATATTTAGAAAAAAGGAAAGGCTCTTGAGAAGTCTACATGTATAAATTTTGTTGTAATTTTATGTACAAATAAGATACTTACAATCATGTTAATAGAGGTTTTATCCTGACTTGTAGGACTTCAATTGATTTTTACATCTTTCTAAAATAAATAAATAGTTTCAAATTGTAAATACTTATATATGATATAATAAGAAAGAATACAATAATGGATATAAAGACAAATGTACAAAATAAACATACAGGAAATATTAATGTCCAATATGTGTGAAAAGATATTCAAACTCAGTAATTATCAAGCAAGTGTATATTTTAACAAAATATGGTACATTCATTTCCCTTATTATTTGGCCATTTATATTTTTAATGCAATAAAATTCCATATGGAAAGTGGTTATGAGAAGTGCATAATTTTGTGAATTGCATACAAAGTGTTTAAGCTGATAAGAGTTTTCTGATTGGTAACTTCCCACCTCTAGCAAAACAGTTTTAACAACTTAATTGATGTATAGTTGATAAGCAAAGAACTGCAAGTATTTTCTGTGTACATTATGAATTTAAACATATGCTAGCACAAATGATACTGTCACTATAATCAAAGTAATAAACATATTCAATATCTCTAAAGTTTCTTTGAGCTCTTTGTGTGTGTATGTGTATATGTTTTTTAGGAACCCAAAATAAGATCTAAGCATCTGACAAATCTTGAAGGGCACAATTCTGTATTGTTAACTATGGGCTTTCTGTTGTAGAGCAGTTCTCTAGAACAGAGATCCCCAACCTTTTTTGGGCTACTGACCGGTTTAATGTCAGAAAATATTTTCACGGACCGGCCTTTAGGGTGGGAGGGATAAATGTATCACATGACTGAGACAAGTATCAAGAGTGAGTCTTAGGCCTGACCTGTGGTGGCGCAGTGGATAAAGTGTCGACCTGGAACACTGAGGTCGCCGGTTCAAAACCCTGGGCTTGCCCAGTCAAGGCACGTATGGGAGTTGATGCTTGCTGCTCCTCCCCCTTTCTCTCTCTGTCTCTGTCTCTGCTTCTCTCTCCATCTCTCTTCTCTAAAATGAATAAATAAATAAAAATAATTCAAAAAAATAAATAAGAAAATAAAAAAAAAAGATGAGAAAAAAGAGTGAGTCTTAGATGGATGTAACAGAGGAAATCTGGTCATTTTTAAAAAATAAAACATTGTTCAGACTTAAATATAAATAAAACAAAAATAATGTAAGTTATTTATTCTTTCTCTGCGAACTGGTACCAAATGGCCCACAGACTGGTACTGGTCCATGGCCCAGGTTTGGAGACCACTGCTCTAGAACTTATTCATTTAACATAGCTGAAATTTTATTGCTATTGAACAACAACTCATTTCCCGACAAAAGTGTACATATGCTTTAATCTAGAAAGTCTTTTCCTAGGCATTTATTCATAACCAATATACTAGCCATGGGCACAAAGACATCTTACAGTACACTCTCTGTGGCATTATTTGTAATAGTAAAGCTTTAGAAAAACATTAAATGACTACTCTGACAAGAATTAATTAAGACTGTTGTACAAGTATACTGTAATATATAATAGATGACAGCAGTTATGAAATAATGAATTAATGCTATATAAATTAACAAGGAAATAGTTCTAAAATGTATATGTAATTAAAAATTAAGTTAGGACATAAGCAGGTTCTCATTTTTATGTGATTAAAAAGTTATTTTTTTGGTATAATACACTAAATTATTGTTGAATATTTAAATCTAATTTAGCAAATGGGAAACAAAATGAATGAGACTAAATATGTAGCTTCCTCTCTATTTGTGACAATTTGCCAGAAAAAATGTGATCCTATCTAAAAATATGCCAAATAAATAAAAAAGCTTAAAATGAATGTTGAACATCAATTTTTCAAATGTCAAAAATTCTCTAACTTTATTTCTATAGTTGTATTCTGCTTTTTTTTTCCAGAGGCAAAAGAAAAGGCAGCTCTAAGCTCCATGGTAATGGAGGAAGCTTTTTCTCTACTCATAGCTTTTGTTCTAGTACACAGCACCTAATAGCATTTAAAAATATTTGTAGAAGTTATTCCCAAAAAAATTTTAATTAATTATATCAGTTAACTACCTAATAAATGGAACATGCAAGACCCTGGTAATGGTATAAGAAGGCAGAAAAGTTGATAATCGCTAACAACAGAGTACTTCTGCGCTTGGAGAAATGTGCTATTTGTAGGAATCTTTTCCATTGTGAACTACAATCTTATAAAATTACTTATGAAATTAAATAATATCTTATTAAAGTATATATTTATATATCATTATACTTCACTATAACATGTTTTATAATAGTACTACTAATATCATAAGGCATACTAAGTACAAAAAAAAAAAGAACATTGAAATCTACATTTATTCACCATTTTCTCATGTAGTAACTCTTAACCAGAAACAGTCTCAGTACCTAGGTAGCGCTATTCCTACAGCAAGGGCAGCCTGATCCCTCTCATTAGATTGAGATGGATCCTTCATAGTCTCAAGAGTTTAATTAGATCAGTGCCAAATATGACACACTGTTCACTTTTTAAAGTGTCCAAAGCTTTAAAAAAGTTATTTTTCCAATTCAGGACCTACAATAACCAAATTTAAAGTACATGTCAGACTCCAACCCTGACAGCAAATATCCTGAGGAAAATCTTAACACCTGACCAGTACTTGGTGCCCTCAGAGACCACAAAGAGCCTTAAGGATATGAATTACTGAAGAATAATTCTGTTTTAAAAAAAACTTTTCAAATTGCCTATTTCTTCTTCAGCCAACTTGAGTAATTTGCATTTTATGAGAAATTTGTCCATTTTCATTGTTATTAAACTGATGACTGGCATAAACTTGTTCACAATATTCCTTTTATTTTTTTATGTCTGATCTGTAGAAATGTCCCTTCTGTCTTTCTAATATTGATAATATATATCTTCTTTCCAATTTTACTCAGTGCATCCAGACAAAGGTTTATTAATTTTACTGATCCTTTCCAAGAATCAGCTTTATTTGGTCACATTGACTTTTTCCTTTTGTTTGCTTTACTTTTCTCATTTTCAATTTTATGGCCTCCTACTGTTTCTGTTTGTTGTTTTTTGTTTTGTTTTGTTTCTATTCATTTTAGAGAGGAGAGAGAGAGAGAGAGAGAGAGAGAGAGAGAAAGAGAGAAGGGGAGAGGAACAGGAAGCATCAACTCCCATATGTGCCTTGACCAGACAAGTGTAGGGTTGTGAACTGGCGACCTCAGCGTTCCAGGTTAATGCTTTATCCAGTGTGCCACCACAGGTCAGGCCTCTTTTTGTTTTTAAATTTCTTTATGTTTTAGGTTTATTTTGCTATTCTTTCTCTAGTTTCTTAAGAAAGAAGCTTAACTTATTGATTATAATCATTCTTGTTTTATATTCTGAGTATTATTGGAATAAACATCCTTCTAAACTATTTTTACGGCATGCCATGAATTTAGATTATTTTTAATTTCACTTAATTCAAAATATTTTACACATTTTTTGACTACCTAACTCTAACCCTTAAGTTATTTATAAATTTGTTATTTAATTTTCAAGTCATTGTGGATTTCCCCTGAATTTCTTTCAGCTATTGATTCTAATATACCTTTTAAATTATTGTAACTAAATTTAAAATATTGGTATTTTAATTTATTTATTTTGTATCTCTTCAAGTATTTATTTTATACTATTCTTGTTCTCTTATTCTTCTCAGACTCTAATTATGTGTTTGTTACACCAGCTGCCCCATAGCTGCTGGATATCTTATTTTGTTAATTATTTTTTAAACCACTTGTCTATTTGTATTTTAATTTCACATTTCTATTACTATATCTTCAAGTTCACATAGTCTTAAGTATATAACTATGTATATACTTTCAGATGAGCCCTTCAAAAAATTATTCATGTTTCTATCTCTTTCCTTGTTGCTTTATCATTTCCATTTCTGGGCTAAAATTCTCCATATGCTTGCACCTGTTGTGTACATTTTCTACTAGAGCTTTAGCTAATAAATCAATATTTTAATTCTTTTTTTTTTTTTTTGTATTTTTCTGAAGCTGGAAACAGGGAGAGACAGTCAGACAGACTCCCGCATGCACCCCACCGGGATCCACCCGGCACGCCCACCAGGGGCGACACTCTGCCTTCTCCGGGGCATTGCTCTGTGGCGACCAGAGCCACTCTAGCGCCTGGGGCAGAGGCCAAGGAGCCATCCCCAGCGCCCGGGCCATCTTTGCTCAAATGGAGCCTTGGCTGCAGGAGGGGAAGAGAGAGACAGAGAGGAAGGAGGGGGGGTTGGAGAAGCAAATGGGCGCTTCTCCTATGTACCCTGGCCGGGAATCGAACCCGGGTCCCCCGCACGCCAGGCCAACGCTCTACCGCTGAGCCAACCGGCCAGGGCCAATATTTTAATTCTTGTCTGACAATTCCAATATCTGAGTATGGTTTTGTTAACCCTCTTGAAAATATATTTTTTCCCCTTTCTTTTGGGTCTTTTTGTGTATGTAAAAAAGACTTTATGTAATTTTGTATAGATTTTCTTTTTTTCAGTAATTAAATATTTGCTTTAGCTGTGTTTGCTAATTAAAGCACCTCTCTATATAATTCTGAGGCAGCTCTCTTTCAGCTTTTAAAAAGTGATTAAGACAAAGCACACACAATAGTGTTAATGCCTGGTGATGGCAGTATCCTCATTTTTCAGATTAAAATAGATCATGGCTGCAAAAACAAATTTATTTTAATTGAATTTATTGAGGAGATACTGGTTAACCTAATTATACAAGTTTCAGATGCACAACTCTATGACACATCTCTCTTTGTCTCTCTTTTTGTGTGTGTATATGAGAGAGAGAGGTACAGACAGGAAGGGAGAGAGATGATAACCATCAACATATTTGTGATAGTTGTGGCACCTTAGTTGTTCATTGACTATTTTCTCATATGTGCCTTGACTGGGGGGCTATAGCCAAGTCAGTGACCTCTAGTTCAAGCTAGTGACCTTGGGATCAAGCCAGCAACTTTGGGCTTCAAGCCAGTAATCTTTGAGCTCAAGCCAGCAACCATGGGGTCATGCCTATGATCCCATGCTCAAGCCAGTGACCCCACACTTTAGTTGATGAGTCCAAACTCAAGCCAGCAACCACAAGGTCTGGAACATGGGTCCTCAGCATCTCAGGCTAATGCTCTATTCACTGCACTACCACCTGGTCAGGCAACACATCTCTTATACAGTACTGTGTGTTCACCACAAGTCTTTGTCCATTATCATTTACCCCCCTACCCTCTTGTACCTCCTCCCCAAAACAATTTTAATTTATAAAAGTAATACTCATGACACTTATTCAAGTGTTTGTATGGTTGTTTTCATTACACATTCAGCTATTACTTTAAAACAGGCAAATTCCTTATTACTTGAAGGTAAGCAGAAGGAGATATCCAAATGTAAGAATTAACACACACATATACATATAAATACAGGAATTCTCAGCTTAAATAATCTAAGAGGACATATGTTCCTGGTCATAACCATAGACACTTGAGTAAGTTTGAGTACTGCCTGTACAACAATTGTCTTTAACCCCTGTGTTCCTCCTGTATGAGAGAAGAGTAGTAATATTACATGGCAAATAAATAACATAATTAATTTAAGGTGTTTGACAATTTGCAAATCTTTGGACAGTCCCTGAAACCATCATACAGTTTTCCTAAATACTATAACAATTATCAGTTGAACATCACATATGTGGTAGCCACTACATTATTCTGTTGGACACCAACTTGAACATTAGTTTCTTTAGGTTGGTCATTCTACAATATTAAGTGGATATGTATAGCTTACAATAAAGAAGGAGCAAGTGTTTCTTTCTGCTTGGAGAGCAAGGCAGAGAATCAAGGGGAAGGTTTAGCAAGGAACCAAAGCTTTATTGAAGAATTGAAATAAACTAATGAGAGCTCTCACAATTCAAGGGAAGAAAATTTTCTTCTGGGTTGATAATTTATGTAGGAAAGTTTCCAGAGCTGAGTCAAATCATTCTTGTTAAAGAATGATAAGTAGCATTTTATGTGTATCAGGAATGATTTTATGTAAAATAGTTGGTAACACTAAGACAAAAGACTACATTTTTTTTATCCCATCAGCTAAAAGGTTCTTTGTGGAGTTTTCAGCAAGTTATCAAAATGACCAGATTTGAATTTTAGAAAAGTTCGCTTTGACAGCAGTATGCTTCAAAGGTGGGAAGCATTTGGTTAGACAAAAGTTGGGACAATCATGCCTGTTCAAAATTTTGAATAAAAACATCTATATCAGTGAAGTGAGATTGGGAATGGAGAAGAAGACTTTGAGCCAAGAGTTCAGGGTAAAACAATGTAAGCTTTGTAAACAATGGGATGCAGGTATGGGAAACTGGATATCAATGTTGACCATAAGTTTTCTCTGTGGAATAATTAAGTGGATGACTGTTCGAGTCATTGAATAAAAGTTATATTAGGCTAGAGAGAAAGATTAAGAGCTTGTTTTACAAATGTTGAATCTCAGGAAGTTATGTCATGTCCTTGTAAAAACACTCAGTAAGCAGGAGAAAGTCCAAGATTTGAGATGCATATATGTACAGTTATCAGTAACTTTTTTGATCAACAGCAATATCTGCAAATAGAATAGCCATAACCCATAGAAATGTGAGGCTACAGATAAAATATAATTGGTTAATGCAGATATTGTGGTTGACTTCCAAACACCTATTCTTCCTAAGATGATCAGTCCAAGCAAGTCCGAGTTTCAGGGCTCCTCTTGAGAGTGTAGGTCAGAAATGAACATGTGATCTGAATCTGTCTATTGAGGTGTGAGTGTAAGTTTGCCAGTGAGATTCCTGGAAAAGCATTTCTTAATCTTAGGCAAAAGACAGAAAGAAATAGTCCTTCTCTTCTGTCTCTGGGATGCAAGGCTTCAAAAGCTGTAGCACTTTTACTATAGGTCTGAGAAAAAAAACATCATGAAAAACAAGGACTTAAAGGACAGAAAGAATCTGGTTCCACCAACACGGGTCACTTTAGATTTCGTTGATGTGAGGTAATAAAATCTCCTTACTGTGCAAGTCACTTTCATTTGGGGCTTCTGTCATGAAAATTGAAATCTTAGTTACTAAAAGTGATAGTTAATTTTGTACTAACATGACTAAATTGTGGTGACAAAATGTTTGATCAAACATTTGTCTAAATGTTCTCATAAAAATATTTTTTAGACATGATTAACATTTAGAATCAGTTTACTTTAAGTACAGCAATATTATCCTCCATGTCATGGACCTCATCCAATCAGCTTAAAGCCTTAAGAGCAAAAATTGAGATTTCTCAAAAAAGGAATTCAGCTTCTATACTGCAAATAGAAATTCTGCTGCAGTTTCCAGGTGTCAGACTCAATATTGTAATATCAGCTCTTATCTAAATCTTCAACCTGACAGTTTGCCTTATGAATTTTGGTCTCGCCTATCCACACAATCACATGAGTCAATTCCTTAAATCTCTTAATATATATTTATACTAGCTGTTCTCTTTATTGGCAGAAATCTAATACACTTATGTAGCAACTCTATTTTAAAATTATTAATATTATTTTCAAATTCTAGGTCATGATGACAATATATAGGACATAAAAATAATTACATAAAATAGATTGTCTGAATTTTTTTCTTTTACGGAAAAGACCTACACTTGGTATGTGTCTGGAAAACTAACAGATTAAAATAATCGTAGTCTTAGATTCATTTCATTAATTATTATTCATCTAAAACTAGTGTTTTTAAAAATACTAAGTGAGCATTTTTATTATTATTTTAACCTATATTGAACATGACCTAGTTTACTTACCCTCATTTCTTTTGTGTTCCCTGGATCTGGGTAAGTTTATCATTTATTCTTCTATAATGGCAGATTTATCTTACTTATTTTTGTTATCTCTAAAGAAGTTTTCTCATAGTAAGATTAAAACAATGTGAATATGCCTCAAGTTATGAAATCATACAATTTTAAAATCACAAATAAATTTTAATATCTCTTGTTGTCAAGGAAACCACTTTGTGTGCCCTTATGTTGAATTATAAAGTGGTAGGCTTTTTTTTTTTTTAATGCAAATGATTATTCCTTTTTCATTTTGTATGGTGTTTTAAATTAATCATTGTAATTTATATTTGATGAAGCAATTTAAAAATGTTTGCCAATAAAACACATGAAAAATGAAACATAAATCCAACAGCTATTGCCATGGGATAGGCATCATTATATGAAAAAAATGTATTATCCATCTATTAAAAAATGTATAAAATTAATTATACACACTTGGTAGGAAAAATACTATACATCTAAGTGAATATTGAGATATAGTATTATAATATGCTGTATGAATTATGTTTTCTCAAAGAAGGATAATATAATTTTGCCAAAAATGATGAGATATAAAAATTTGCCAGTAATTACAGAGTTTAAGCAATTTTACTTATTTATTCTCAGGAATCATTAAGATGTTGTAAATTCCATATAGAATCAGATGTATCTTTCATTTGCCTTATTGATCTCAGTCTGAAATACCATGATGTATATACTGAATGAGGTTAATAACCAAACGGCTCAAAATGATAAGGCTGCACTGTGAACAATCTAAATATCCTTCAATACATTTTCATGAACTTGTAAGGTTAAATCAAAATAGATTGAACAGATTTTAGTTTTTAAATGAAAATATCTAGGTATAATGAATGGGTGTATATAGGTGTATTTTAGCCTGAAACTTTTGCTGCTGGCAAAAATAGCAGACTTGCTGTTGTCCTACTTTGGGTACCTCATAGGAGGGCACGTTCTTTGGAAAAGACAATAATGCTGGGAAAAACAGAAGGCCGCAGGAAAAAGTAACCAAATATGAGATAGATCGATTCCATAAAAGAAGCTAGAATCATGATCTACAGGAGCTGAGCAGGGCAGGTGAGAACAGGACATCATAGACATCATTCTATCTATAGTTGACTCTATCCACAGCACGTAACAACAATAATATAGATGTAATGGGAGCACATATTTAAATGCTACCCGATCCTAATTGCCTTTATCTTAACTTTTTAACATTTTAATATTTTGGAAGTGCATTTATTGACTAAATATATATTCACAGTTTAACTATGTTGAGCATTATGCTAAATGGTAAAGTAATGGAAGACATACAAAGGTCTACCTTCCTATATGGGTGTTTGACATTCGGGACTGGGGATCTGGAGCTAGGAAACACAGACATGCAAACACTGTAACATTGTGATGAATAAGTTAACAAAGAAATAAACAAAATGAAAATCATGCAATTGATTTGGCAATCAGTGGCAAAAACTGGTGGTAGTAAATATTGTGGATATGTAACACTGGAGAGAAATAATGGCTAGGTCTCCAAGTTCCTATGAACACACACATGCACGTTCACATACCCACACCCACAGAGGTTTGAACAATTACATCTATGATATGCCCAGCATAATCAGCCATGTATGCTGTAGGTTTTAAATATTTATTTATTTGGACCTGTTGTGCTTGTGAAGTGCTCTGAATCAGGTACAGATAATTATTTACTTTAAAAAGTAACCACGTTTCCCACACACACAAATTAAACACAATAAAAGCTACATCAAATGTCCTTTGCATAAATTTGATGTCTGGGTCATAAGCAAAAAATAGAGGAAAAAAATGAATTCCCTCTGTTCCCAAATGGGAGAGAGGAAATTGCTCTTTTCCCCTCCTAAAGGGGCTTCCTTGGAAGTGGAACAGGTCTGGGTCCTTCCTCCAATTCTTTAGTATACGAATAAAATTCTCGAAGGGCTAGATAAATTATGTGTCTTCAGATGGCTCCATTGTCCCTGCTGTTAATTCTTCTTGAAACGTGGAGTTCTCCCAATTTCTAGAGTTGTAAATTAATTTTTTTTTCAAGAGATAGAATTAATTTTAAACTTATGCATAGCCCAGGGGTCCAAATTTCAGCCAAGTTAGTTCAAAAAGCTCTAACAGTAGAAAAAATGAAGATATTTTCTCTATCATATCACAATGGTTAAATAACATAATTAATGACACGTGGTAATAAAAATGGTAGAGAAAATTATTGGGGTGCTGATATACAATTTAAAGGGGTATTTTTAAATGGTCAAAGGAAGCACGCCGAAGAAGGTAAATTTTAAACTAATACATGGAAGTGGGAAGTAGCAGGCTATGAGCCTTTAGGCAAAATTAATACCAAATGAGAGAATTTCCTGATACAGGAAAAAGTTTATATATGTTAAAAAATTAATAGTAGTAATAAATAAAATTGTTGCAAATGAAATACTAAAGGAAATATCATATCAGGTACTTAAGCAGGCCTTATTCTGCAAGACTTTTCAGGTAATATGGTGTTGTATTTAATTGTATGTATATATATTTCATTTTGTTGGTTTTACAAATTGCAATAATATCTCCTTCATATCACTCATCACTTCGCTTTGTCTATGGTGTTGTTTGCTTGGAAAAAATTCATAATTTTGATGTATTCAAACTACTAGATGATTATCTTTATATTTAGCCTATGAATGTTTTGAATAAGAAATTCTTCCCCATTTTAAGTAATAATGATTATCTCTCACGTGAGTTTATTTTATACTGTATAAATTCACATATAAATAATTAATAATTTGAATGTTTCTGGGTGGTATGAGATAGGGATATAGGTTTTTTCTTTTCCCATAAGTCTACTGGTGATAAAAAACATTTTGAGAGCTCGCTAAAAAGGAAAAGTAAATATCAGAGCAGAATGCTTGAAATTAAAAAAAAGAAAATTCTATGATTATAGAAAATAATAAAATATGGGCTATGTCCTCAGAATGATTGACTGAGAGAGTATAGTGGGTATAATCACTCCAGGAACTATTGTGAAGGGTTCACAAATTGAAATTACCAAGAATCAAGTCAGAAGTTTTTTCAGAAACCAAGTGAAGTAGTTGATAAAATCTTCATCAAAAATAGCTGATTGGGAGATGACCAGAGCTGAGGAGCAGTTAGATGACACAGCCAGTGGGTCATCAGACCACAGATTCAAAGCTGTGATAGAGGTTATAAAGGGAAGAGATGAAGAATTGGAAATGGCAATAAAACAACGAAATTGACTCTACCTCCAGGCCAAATAGAAGGAAATATGAAAGACAAACATCCCTTGCTTGAACGGACTGCAGAGCAAGCAATGTCTGTGGAGAAGGGTCCAATTTTAGTTCAACACATAAGTCAGAGAAAAGCAGTTGAAAATAGTGTTTTGTGGATGATAAGCAGTGAGTTCCAGAATATACTTTGGCTAGGTCTCAGGAGCTACATGGGAAGATAGGCTAAGGAAATGAAACCCAGGACTGTACATAGGAGAACTGCAGTGTAGGAGATGAGGGCTGACCTGAAGTCCTGACCTTATTATCACAATGTCCATGTGATTCATCTCCAAGGCCTTCTTACGGCAAATGAGATGATAAGACTATGATTGTTGAAAGAGAGTGTGCAGTGGGAACTTTTCAGGAGCATGGAAAGTCTCATAGCTTTTTTATTCTTCCTGCCAACAATATAAACCTGGTCCGTATACCACCAATAACACCAACAGCAATACCTGGAAACATCATAGAAATGTCAGTTCTTGGGTGTCAAAACAGACCTACCAAATAAGAAGCTCTGGGGTATAACCCAGTCATCTGTGCTTTAAAAATATTCTACGTTTGGAGCGTCATCCCAAAGCATGGAGGTTCCTGGTTTGATCCCTGCCTGGCACATACAGGAACAGTTTGATGCTCCTGTCTCTTTGTCTCTCTCTCTCTCTCCCTGCCTCTCTTAAACAAACAAAACAAAATGAAGTATAAAAGTAAAAAAATAAAAGTACTCTAGTGGATACTGGTGTACACAGAGTTATATGAGAGCAAGTGTCTTAAAGCATGAGTTCTTAGAGCAATAACTCTCTCCTACTTGATTTATCCCAATGTTGGTCTGGAGGCCAGTGTTCATGGCAGAATTTCTGATTCTAGTAGATGTGCTCTTAACCAGCATAAAGTATATTTCCTTATAAGTTAGTTTGTTATATATATATATATATATTTTTTTTTTTTTTTTGCAACAGAGACAGAGAGACACACAGAGAGAGACAGAGATAGACAGGCAGGAAGGGACAGAGATGAGACGCATCAATTCTTTGTTGTGGCTCCTTAGTTGTTCATTGATTACTTTCTCATATGTGTCTTGACCAGGGGGCTACAGTAGACTGAGTGACACCTTGCTCAAGCCAGCGACCTTGGGCTCAAGTCAGTGACCTTGGGCTTCAAACCAGTGACCTTTGGGCTCAAGCAGTGACCATGCGCTCAAGCTGGTGAGCTTGTGCTCAAGCTGGCAACCTCAGGGTTTCAAATCTGGGTCCTCTGTGTTCCAGTCCAACACTTTATCACAGCACCTGGTCAAGCAGTTTGTTAAATATTTTAAAGAATTTTCATTGTATTGCCATAGGAGCATTGCACCAAAACTCAGAAAACTCATCCAGAATATAAAAAATTGAAACTCTTCAGATTATTCATTCTTTTGAATTTAATTTCCTAAACAAAATAAAAATATATTTGTTAAAACAATTATATGTATACCCCCCAAAATAAAACTAATCTTATATCAGACATAAGAAAATTTAGAATTGAAACCTAAACTATATTTCTAGAATAAAGATATCAATATATAACATCTTATAAAGAAAAGTCAGAGCCCTGGCCGGTTGGCTCAGTGGTAGAGCGTCGGCCTGGCGTGTGGAAGTCCCGGGTTTGATTCCCGGCCAGGGCACACAGGAGAAGCACCCATCTGCTTCTCCACCCCTCCCCCTCTCCTTCCTCTCTGTCTCTCTCTTCCCCTCCCGCAGCCAAGGCTCCATTGGAGCAAAGATGGCCCGGGCGCTGGGGATGGCTCCTTGGCCTCTGCCCCAGGCGCTAGAGTGTCTCTGGTTGCGGCAGAGCGACGCCCCGGAGGGGCAGAGCATCGCCCCCTGGTGGGCAGAGCGTCACCCCCTGGTGGGCGTGCTGGGTGGATCCCGGTCGGGCGCATGCCGGAGTCTGTCTGACTGTCTCTCCCCGTTTCTAGCTTCAGAAAAATACAAAAAAAAAAAAAAAAAGTCAGAGTACTGATGATTATCGAAGCTTAATAGTTTTTATAACACTCAAAGAAATTTGTTAATAAGAAACTTGTTATCTTGAATGGTTGCATTAAATTTGGATAGCATACACACCGCTCACTCTGTTCACTGCACATTTGATAAAATAAAATGGCCAAATGCAGATATTTAAGCCATTTGCTATAAAGAAATATATTCTTTCAATACTGTGATTTAAAGAATAATTAACAAATGGATAAAATGGAAATAGAGCGATTACTATTAATTTATGTTTAATTCCACATGAAAAACTGGCAAGTTTCATATCTCATTAATATTACTAAGTCTATTAAAACAGAAAAAAAATATGTGTCTCATGAAATATTAGAGGACAGGCTCACTCAATAAAGTAGGCTAGATTAATCAACTCATTTATTCAAAAATTTCATTTAACAACCCAGTTTATTGCTTTAGTCCTAGGTTTATGCAAAGCCAGCATTTCTGGATTTCAGGAATCCACACTGTAACGGTACAGTGGCCCTGGAAAATACTCATTTCCATTCACCTCTTCATAATAAAAGTAGTGTGAAACGTACGCTTTCAATACTTTCGTCATTAAGATTTGCCTATTTTGCACTGTGATACTGTGATTTGTAACAAGAAATATATATATTTGCTCTTAATTCCCAGTTTTATCATAGAGCTTCTAAAACCCTTGGAATTTGCTAAGTGAAATGAGTCATAAAAGTTATTTTGTGCTAATAAGGTGACTTTTGGAAAGCACTTAGGAATGGGGGCCAGTTGTCGGAAGAACCAATCATGTGAGTGGGGACAGAGGATGAATCAATTACCAATGGACACTGATTTAAATAATCTTGTTTCGGCAATAAAGTTGCCTCTATAAAAACCCAAAAAGATGGGAGTCTGGAGAGCTTCTAGGTTGGTAAACGTGTGGCAATTTAGGGAAATTGCCTTGCTCAAAAAGTATGAAAGCTTCAAACCCTTTCCCCATATCTTGCCCTATTTATCTCTTTCATCTGGCGGTTTCTGAGCAACGTCCTTTGATAATACACTGCTAATCTATTAAGTAAATGATTCTTAGAATTCCTTGAGCAGCCCTAGCAAGTTCATCAAGCTCGAGGAGGGAGTTACAGGAAACTTTATTTGTAACCAATCAGTCTGAAGCACAGGTGATCACCTGTACTTGTGATTGGCATCTGAAATGGGGGTGAGTGCTCAGTCTTGTAGGGCTGAACACTTAATCTGTGGGATCTTGACACTATTTCCAGATAAACAGTTTCAAAATTGAGTTGAATTGTAGGAGAACCAGATGGTGTCTCAGAGTATTGCTTGTTGGAAATGTAGAAAAACTTCTGTCCAAATCCTTCCCCACTGCACACACACATAAGTTAAAATTGGATCCTGCTTGACCTGTGGTGGCACAATGGATAGAGCATCAGCCTGGAATGCTGAGGTCGCAGGATCGGGACCCTGGGTTTGCCCGGTCAAGGCACATAGGGGAGTTGATGCTTCCTGCTCCTCCCCCATTTCCCCTTCTCTCTCTCTGTCTTTCTCCTTGTCTCTCTCTCTCCTCTATCTAAAATGAATAAACAGAATCTAAAAAAAAAGTGGGTTCATATATCTAAAGGAGGATGCCCCTTAATTCTATGTTATTAGCACCTAGTAGTTTAGCAGAGATTCAACAAGAATCTGTAAAATGAAGATTTCCTAGAAAACTCTAGTAGGCATTGCAGTACTGCATAGAAAGACTCATCAAAAAGGGAAAATAAATATGTAAAGATAAATGTTTCTTTGTTCTACATTTGTATGAAGATCTCCATTGAAATACATAGCAGAAAATTTAATGCAATTAAATGTTTGTGTGCCTTTATAATTTAAAAACCAACAACAGTACTTGCCAAAATCATCTTAGCCAAGATTATATCTAAAGCTGAGTCAATTTTGTATCTGCAATAAGCATAAAGTTGGCTGATATTAATGGATTTTAGTGTGAGGATTAAAATTTCTGTTACTGTAACAATCATAAGAACATATTATATGAAAATATAATTATAAGTTTCATTAATAATACCAACAATTTCAATGGCTGGATTTTTAATGAATAGAAATTCTATTTAGGCAAAATAATCTTACAACTACTTCATGGAACTAATATATTCTTACCCGGGTGCAGCTAAGAAATTTGTAGGAAGACATGGCACAACAAGAATTCCAATCATGTTAGAAAATTAAGCCAAAATAAATAGTAGTCTTTCTAATGAAACTAAAAAAACTACATGGGGATAGAAGACTGTTAAAGAACAAAATTCGACTGAGTAACTGATAACCTAATTGGCTCTGTATTAAGCAATTTGTGAATCAAGCTGCTTCCCATCTAGCAACAAGAAGGGCAGTGATAGAGGCTGTACAAAATGGAAGGATTTTTATGGAAGGGATAGTGGGGCAAGGAAGGTATTAACCAAAGTGAAGAAAGGACTATTTTTAGACAAGACATCTTTTGGGTGGAAGGGAATTGGCAAAGGTTTTTGTCATGCAAATTGCCTCTTCTTTTTAGGGCGATGGAGCCAGCCCAAGTGACAATTTATCTCATTGGTGTTGACCAGAAACATCCATACAGGTTGATTAGGAATATATTTCTAGGAAAGGCTGAAATAGCAATTAGATCAACTATTAAATCTCCATTTTGTATCATGGGCATTAACACAATTGAGGCTTTGTGGGGTCTGTCACCTTTTTAACAAGATCATATTGAAAAATTCAGAAATATTGTAAAACATGATAAAATACAGAGTAGACACATATATTTAAATCAATCTAAAAAAATTTCCAGAAATAAATGAATACTTGAACCTCCTATAGAAAGAGTTCATGATCTATCAAGGAAAATTGATCTGGAATGGTCATTTTTGGTAATATAAGCTACTGTAAAAAAGTCATTAGATTTAAAAAAAAAAGAAAGAAACAATTTCCCTGGCTGGTTGGCTTAGCAGTAGAGCATTGGCCTGGCATGTGGAAATCTTGGGTTCGATTCCCAGCTAGGGCACACAGGAGAAGTGCCCATCTGCTTCTCTACCCTTCCCCCTCTCCTTTCTCTATCTCTCTTTCTTCCCCTCCTGCAGCCAAGGCTGCATTGGAGCAATGTTGGACTGGTGTTGAGGATGGTTCCATGGCCTCCACCTCAGGTGCTAGAACAGCTTTGGTTGCAGTGAAGCAATGCCCCAGAGGGGCTGAGCATAGACCCTTAGTGGGCATGCCAGGTGGATCCCGGTCAGGCACATATGGGAGTCTGTCTGTCTGCCTCCCCCACTTCTCACTTCCAAAACAAACAAACAAAAAACCAAGAAAATAAAAACAAACAACCCCAGAACCTCCAGAAAAACAACACTAAGACATTTTATTTAAAAAGAATTAGAGGGAGAGGTGGAGGAGAAGAAAATAAAATCAACCTGGCATCAGAATTCTTGAGAGCAATATAAAACACAAGAGTTAAATACAGATTTGTAACAAACAAAATTAAAAACACACACCAAAAACTTCCCATTCAAGAAAGCTATATTTACAGTATCTAGGCCTTAGAAAAAGACTTTTAATGTGCAATAAGTCAGGAAACACCACATTTGTTCATAATTCTTTTAAAAATTGCCTATAGAACAAGATCTGCCTGTCAAGGGTTGGTGGAGAAACTGGAAAAAGAACTGATTGAAAAGAATGCATCTGTTAAGTAAACCCTTCTTTTTTCTCATCAAAATAAAAGAAAGAAAGAAAGAAAGAAAGAAAGAAAGAAAGAAAGAAAGAAAGAAAGAAAGAAAGAAAGAAAGAAAGAAAAGAAAAAAGAAAATAATGCATCTGTTTAGTTCTAGATTAAAGACTAAAACAAGGTGGGGAAAGAGTGAAAGAATAACAATTACATAACCCATGCTCAAACAAAGGAGAAATTAAATATTTGAGTGTAAGGTTTAGAGAAGTAGAAAATAAGATAGTGTGGTTGACTGCATCATAGTAAACAGGTTTAAGTCAAAAACTACAAGTTAAAAATGAAAAATTCAAACAGCATAAACGAATCAAGAAAGACTAGGGATTAGGACACTATATCAGATCTTAATAAAAGATACCACTAGTATAAAAACATAATAAAAACTTTCTGAAT
Source organism: Saccopteryx bilineata (assembly GCF_036850765.1). NCBI lineage: Eukaryota > Metazoa > Chordata > Mammalia > Chiroptera > Emballonuridae > Saccopteryx > Saccopteryx bilineata. The sequence goes on along the minus strand of NC_089490.1, from coordinate 280,417,306 downwards.
TAAAAAAAGAAAATTATAAAAGAGAACAATATGAGGATAAAAGAGTACATACAGAACATGTTTTATATATCATACATATATAAAATAATATGACTAGTTTGAGATAAAACTATCAGTTATGTCAAAATGTAAGTTGGTTTTGGTCTACTGTTAAAGGAAAACAGGCATGGTGCTATGAGTCATGTATATATAGACCAAGAATATTCCATATGAATATATATATGAATAGTTGGCATTTCAAATCAATTTTTATAAGATTGATTTTTCTATTTGATGCCATGTCATTTAAATGGTTTAGTGGAAAAACAGAGCCAATAGATAATAGGTAAACTTGAATCCATACCTCATATTATATAATTGTAAAGTCAGTAGCCATGACCACCATCAAAGCCACCTGGCCCATGCAGGTTTAGATTTGCATTTAATTCAGACAGGTCGTAAAAAAAACAGTGAAGCCAAAAACTGGTGAGCCATTTTCCTTTATTCTAAACTCATACTGGGGAACGAGTAAAAAACACAAAGGCACCAAAACCCATTCTTTCTGGTTTTTTCCTAGAACCAAAGACCCTCACCAGTCTTATTCACCTCTGTTCCTCATCTTCTTCTCCTATACAAACTGGCTTCTTCAGCATTCCTCCATTTTGGCTGGGGCCTCTTCTCCACGTTGTCTCTCTCAAAATGGCCTCCTAGCTCCACCTTTTAAAATCTTTTGGCACAAAAGCTCCTCCCCAAACACATATTAGCATAACCAAGCCCCTTCCCAAGCATGAAAAGCAATTAGCTGTATCATGTGAGAGCATTACCACATGAGAGCAGCAGCCATTTTTAACAGAGTGAGCATAAAATAACTTATCTGCTTGACAATAGTAAACAAAACAGACTAACAATGTAATTGTAAAAATTAAATACAGCACTGGCCAGGTAGCTAAGTTAGTTAGAGCATCATCCCATACACCAAGGTTGCGGGTTCCATTCCCTGGTCAGGGCACATACAAGAGTCAACTAATGAATGCATAAATGGATGGAACAGCAAATCAATATTTCTCTCTCTAAAATTAATAAATAAAATTTTAAAAAATACAATTTTTTTTAGTTTTTTCCCCCCTTTTCCACGTGAGAGGGCATGAGATAGAGAAACAGACTTCCGCATGCATCCCAACCAGGATCTACCCAACATCTCCATCTGGGACGGATGCTCTGCCCATCTGCAGCCATGCTGCAACCAAGTTATTTCTAGCCACTGAAACAAAGGCTCCACAGAGCCATCCTCAATGCCTGGGTCTGATGTTCTCAAACCAATTGAGCCATGGCTGCAGGAGATGAAGAGAGACAGGTAAAGAGAAGAGGGAGGGAAAAAGGTGGAGAAGCAGATGGTCCCTTATCTGTGCCCTGACTGGGAATCAAACCCAAAAGATCAACACACTGGGCCGATGTTCTACCACTTAGCCAACTGGCCAGGGCCACTTTTGAGTTTTTTATAATAACTTTTATTATGGTATTGATTTTGAATAGTGCTGCTTTATATACTATAAAATTAAATTCATAACAATTAAACAAGCTTATAAATGTAAATATAAATGAAAAATGTAATTGTATCTAAAGCTGAAAACAGAACAATAACAACAAAAAAAGAGTCGGCTTAACTTTTAACACAATGATCTGATTACATCACATCAGTTGGATATATTCTAATTGCAAAAAGAACTCCAAATAAATCTTGAAAGAGATTTTAAAATTTGTTGTTATTAGTAATATTGGTTTAGTGGTTCCAAAAACTCTTTCATATATATTGATATGTATTATAATATGAAGCAAATCCTTAAAAATATTTGCATTTGGGGTAATCAAGATGATTCTTGTGGGAGAACTGCAACATAAATGTTCAACGAAGGAGAGACATATCCCTGTATTGTTGAATCGGCTATGACAGTACCAGTATGACCCCGAAGATTTTTGTAATATATTTTCTAGCTCAGACCATTGAAATGTCCTAGAAACAATGACAGTCCAAATGCAATGAACACACCTAACATCCAGATATTAACCAATAACACCATACTCTGCTGAAAGCAAAATAAGTTCTTGGAAAAACCATCTGTTCCAGATATAAGGAAAGAAACATGCGTGGTGTGCCTAAAGTATCTTGTTACACTGGAGAATAAGGGGGTGTACAAAAACTGAAATAAACACTTCAAAAGAGCACAAAATCCAGCTTTTTGTGGTTCCCACTGACAAATATAGGGAAAAGTTGAAGATCTAAAAGAATGACAGTAACAGTTAAATTTTTTTAAAACCCAAGAGTTCATAATTATAGTAAAAAAATAAAATAAAAAGAGATACACTTTTTTTTTCACAGAAGGTTGCCAGATAAATGTAAAATATCCATGTAATAATTGGTTGAAGCAAAAATTAGGAATTGATACTAAATCATTGAATAAAATATTATTGGGAAGCAGAGACAAGATACAGTCTCAAAACATCATCCTTTACATTATTCCTTACAAAGAGGAAATGATATTTAACAATCAAGAAAGCTAAGTTATCCAACTCAATATCACCAATGCAGATACAAACTCACACTGTGTGAACCTAATTATGAGGAAACAGACAAATCCAGTTTTCCAACAACTGATCTAGGTTCTTCCAAATTATCAATGACATAATAAATAAATATAAATAATAAATAAGGCATGAGAATTAGTCTAGATTTTTTTAAATGTTAAGGAATTATATAAACCCAATATAGTATTACTATATTTCTCTATGTATAAGACGTACCCTTTTTCAAAAAAATCAGTCTAAAACCTGGGTGCATCTTATACAGTGGTTATAGAAGTGTGGCATTTCAAATGCCATAGATGGAATTGAGGATGAGGCAATATATGAAGACAGTGATTATTCATTAGACACAGATGAGGACAAGCTAATGAATTGGAGTTTTGATAGTGATGAGGAGTTGTATGAATTTTATGATGAATAAAACTTGAGTTGAATAACTTTATGTAGTACATTTCTTTTTCAAATTTCGGGCCCCAAAATTAAGGTGCATCTTATACATGGGAGCATCTTATACATGGGGAAATATGGTATTATCTTAAAATGGATTTTGCATTAAAACAATGCTATAACACTTATTATCAAGAAATTGAGCAACTTGAAATGTTATCAGCACTAAATTTCTTGGATGTATTTATTATACTATTGTTATGTCAGAGAACATCCTTTTTCTTTGAAAATTCATGCTAAAGTATTTGGGGGTGAAGTGTATTATGATTACAATTTATTCTCAAGTGTTTCATCAGAGAAAAATATAATTATATATGTTAATCTAAAAAGATAAGATATAAGACAAAAGGTAAATAATTTTGCTAAAGTGTTATAGATGCTCATTAAACTATTCACTCAAATTTCAGTCTAACTTGTAGGATATATTATACTTGAATTCTTACCTTAGAATAATATTATCAGGCTACTTAATAGATTAAAACCAACTGGACTAGAATACAATTCATTTATTATTAAATTTTCCTATCAAGCTATAAAATTCTTCATCAGTTAGAAAGAAATAATATTTTGAAAAATAATTTGGAAACTCATTAAAATGATGACCCTTAAATGTAGTAAATTTATTTCTGAATTTTCTCATAAGAAATAACAATGTATTATAAGAAAACAGTCTTATCTCTGTTATATATTTTAAAAAGTTAACAGAAAACACAGGTTCTTGTCAAAAAAAAAAAAGAACAAATTTGGCAAATAAAACCACTATGTGCAATATTGAAAGCAAAGCTCTTCAGATCATGGCTTAACTAAGACGTTTACGGGATGTGACAGTTGCACTCCTGGTGACCCAACTTTCCTCTCTTGCCAGTACCATCACTATGGCAACCTCAATTACTTATACTCATCAGCTAATTGATACTTTATTGGGTGTTAACATTTTCATCCTTGCTCTTCTCTGAGAACATCACAAAGGACTTTTGCTCTTAAAGGATCACTGTACTACTAGTCCTGGCTGGGATTGCTCAGTGGAAAGAGCATCAGCCCAGTGTGCCAGAGGTCATGGGTTCAACCCTTCTCAGTCAGGGTACAAACGGGATGCAATAAATGAGTACACAACTAAATAGAACAACTACGTGAACGTATTTGCTTTTTCTCTCTCAACCTCTTCCCCTCCCCCCCCTTAAATCATTGGAAAGATTTAATAAGAAAAAGATCATTACACTCTGGTCAAGCTCATAGTAAATGTCCAGTCACAATTATCCCCCAAATGCGGATCTAGCTTTCATATAACAGTTTTTGAGAGAAGAGTAAATACTGCCAGAAAAAGGGCTCAGAAAATCTATCAAATACATTTGCTTAATTTTGTTGCACTTAAACACCCACCCTGCTTCATTATCAGTTTTTAAAATTGTAAAAATTGCCACTGCAATAGCATTCCTTCTTCACTATCACATCTTTTCATATAATTTTTACTGGAGTATTTTCTGAAATACTTTCAATTTCTTAATTATTACTACTACTTAATGTGGACTATCTAAAATTATATTTATTGTATGTTTATTAGTTTTTCTTTGTGGAAATAGTAGTAACCATTAAAGTGTTTTTTACCAGCCGCTTTGTACCAATTACATTTTGTCCTACATCATCTCACTAACATTTACTAAAATTCTTACTAGACGTTAAGTCCAGGAATCAGAGACCTCACCTTTCTTTGTTACCACTGAAAGCTCAGCTGATAACACAATTCAGGGTTGCCAATTGTGGCAAGATGAATGACAGTCCCTCCAAAAATGTCCATGTCCTACTTTCCAGAGCCTGTGAATTATGTTGTCTTATAAGGCAAAAGGAATTTAGTATGTCTGATTAAGGTTAGGAGCTGGGGATGGGGAGCTAATCCTGGATTATCCCACTGGACTCAGTGTAATGACCAGGGTTTTTGTAAGAGGAAGGTCTGAGTCAGAGATCTGAAGAGGCTCTGCTGCTGCTTTGAAGATGGAAGAAGAGTCCTGGAGGGAGGCAGGTGGCCTCTTGAATCTGGAAGACAGGAAATGGATTCTCCCCTGGAGCCTCCAGAAGAGACCAGCCCTACTGACACACTGACTGTACAGTGAGACTGTTTGAAATTTCTGATGTCCAGAACTCTAAGATAATATATTTGTGTTGTTTTAAGCTACAATAGCAATTTCTTAAGGTAGCAATGACTAAGGCCCAATAAATAGCATTTGGATTTTACTGTTATAAACTCAGTTCTTAAGCAATAATGTAATTCTTAGATCATATGTAAATAGAGTCAGTATCCAAAATGAGATTTTTCTGCCAATAAAACCTATGCTATTTTTACTATATTTGCTGAATTATGACATTCAGTCCTACAAGGCAACTGTATCGACACTGGACTATGTTTTTGGTACTGCAATATTTTTCTGCATTACTTTATTACTTTAAGTAAAATAGAGGACAGCAAATAAATGAATTTTAGTATGTTTCAGTGATTAATACACATTTCTGGGGAGAATGTGGTAGAATCAAAATGTTGTCTCTATAATATACTGGTACTGATATTCAGTTTATTTGCTAATTTATGCAAAATGTTTTCAGATATACATCATTAAAATGATGGAATGAATTCTAAAACTGATTTCTTATATTAGACAGTCATTTTGTAATAAGTTTCATATCATCTCATTTGTAATCATTTACTACAAATTCAGCTTCTCTCAACACTTTCCATAATGTAGGGCATCAATTTTTGTGTTTAATGTTATAATTAATTGTATATGTTTCAGCATCAACATCATAAAAATGCAAAGATATCTAAAAATCCAATTTATTGAAGGATAAATAAGATCAACAAAACATACCCTTTTAAACCGTGCTGTTTGTTGAGTTTTAGCAAATATAACTTGTTCTGGATTCCCTACCACAATGAAAAAGCAGAATATTTACATTTCCCCCAAAAGGTTTCCTCAGGCTATTTTGCAATAAAAACTGTCCCATCCCCACCGCTGGTGACCTCTGATCTGTGTATTGTTACTCAAGTTTTGATTTCTGTAGAATTCGATCTAAGTTATATCACATTGTATCTAGTCTATTTCATTTAGCAAAGTGACTTTGCAAATCACCCACTTTTTATGAGTATTTCAGTAGCTCATTCTTTTTATTTCTAAGTTGAATTCCATTCCATGGTGTGAATATACCAGGATTTATGTATCCATTCACTAGTTAATGGATACCTAGGTACTCTGCAGTTTTGGTCTACTGTACATAAAACTGCTATGAACATTTACATACCTGTCTCTGTGAGAACATATGCTGTCATTTCTCTTGGATAAATACCTCAGAGTGGAGTAGATAAGTCAGTGATGGGCAATCTTTTGAGCTTGGTGTGTCAAAATTCGCCAAAAAAACGAGCATAACTCGGGTGGTGTGTCATTTCGAGAAAAAAACCATATTTTCGTGATATTTATAGTTTAAATAACAAAAATGTATAATTGTAATATAAAACTGTATTTAATAAACCAAAAACTAATTATTTAACTTACCTGCTTAGTGACTTCTTTGTTCATCTGTCAGTAGGTTTCTTTTGTTGGTCTTGATATTATTTAACTTGTGTAGGGTGCCGTGAACTAAGATAAGTGAGGGAGAGGGAGAATTCTTTAACTAACCTGCCTATTAGTGACTTTTTTGTTGCTGAATTTCAATTTCTAAATCTTTGATTGAAGGTTGGTATTTTGTACACTTCAAGCCCAAGCAAGCACTATTAACTTCATCTGTCAATCTGTTTCTTTTGTTGGTTTTGATATTATTTAATGCTGAGAATAAGGTCTCACAAAAGTATGTAGAGGGAAAAATTGTGAGTAGAGCCAGTGCTATATTTTTTAGGGTGCTAAATGTGTCTGGTAACCAGTTCCAGGCACTCCAAATTTCCTGTTCGTAGTGGCACTCCTCTTGATTCTCCAAGCAGCACCTTTCCAGATTCTCAAGCTTTGACCTCAAGTTGATAAACACTTGAGCCCAGATGCTGTCTTGAAATTCTGCAAGTTGCATCTTATGTAAATTAAGATGACTGCCGCTATTTCTAATGGTGGGAAACGGCACCCACAGCAAAGGCCCTCACCTTTCCAAACCTCCCCCTCACTTATCTCAGTAATGATGGTCAATTAGAAATCCACAACACCCCAGAACAGTAGATTGGATGATGGTTGCTGTGGTTATGTGGTTGCTGGTAATGGTGATCACAGGGTCCCCAGAGATGCGTCCCCTGTGGCATTCTGCTGCTCCCTGCTCTGCCTGCTGGAAGTGAGGTCAAAGATCCCCTAATGGCCTAACTGGAAGCCCCAGACGCTCTGTGCCAGAGTTCTGTTGTTTTGGCCTACAGACCTCCAGCACAGAGTGTCTACAGCAAATGATTTATCCTTGGCTACTGCACCTGGCCATGCAGGAGCTGAGGATGAAACGTCCTTCTCGGCATGTGGCCCCATATTTCTCTGGTATGTGGCCAAGTGTCATCAAAAATGGCTACGCATGTCAGTGCTGACACACGTGTCATAGGTTCGCCATCACGGAGATAAGTCATATGATAAGCACATGTTTAACTTAGTAAGGTACCTTCAAATTGCTTTCTGAATTGAACCATTTTATATTTTAATCTGTAATGTATGAGAGTTAAGTGTCTCCCTATCTTGTCAATACTTGGAATTGACAAACCTTTTACTTTTAGCCATTCTTGTTGGTGTGTCTCTGTTTTCTTCATAAATAGCAAGTGATATGAAACATCTTTTCATGAACATTTTTTGGTTATTAGCATATCTTACTGCATGAACTGTTTTGCTCTTTATTTTTTTTACAGAGACAGAGAGAGAGTCAGAGAGAGGAATAGACAAGGACAGACAGACAGGAATGGAGAGAGATGAGAAGCATCAATCATTAGTTTTTTGTTGCACATTATGACACCTTAGTTGTTCATTGATTGCTTTCTCATATGTGCCTTGATCGTGGGGCTACAGCAGACCAAGTAACCCCTTGCTTGAGCCAGTGACCTTGGCTCCAAGCTGATGAGTTTTGCTCAAACCAGATGAGCCTGTGCTCAAGCTGGCGACCTTGGGTTCTCGAACCTGGGTCCTCTACATCCCAATTCAATGCTCTGTCCACTGCACCATTGCCTGGTCAGGCTGTTTTTCTCATTTTTAAAATTATGTTGTTTTCCTAGAATTCAGTTCTTAGAACTATGTACATATTTTTATTTTAGAACTTTTGTGAGATCTACACTTTCAAATATATTCTGCCAGTCTTGGTTTTACCCTTTATTTTCTTTATTGTGTTATCCAAAAAGCAAGTTTCAATATTAATAAAGTTTTATTGTATGTACTTTTCTTTCATCACCTGTGCTTTTATGTCTCCTATCTGCATTGAATTATTATTATTATTATTATTATTATTATTTTGTGACAGAAACAGAGAGAGGGACAGATAGGAAGGTAGAGAGATGAGAATCATCAATTCTTTGTTGCAACTCAGTTGTTCATTGATTGCTCTCTCATATGTACCTTGACCTGGGAGCTACAGCAGATCAAGTGACCCCTTGCTTATGCCAGCAACCTTGGGTTTCAAACTAGCAACCTTTGGGCTCAATTCAGTGACCCCAGGTCATGTCTATGATCCCATGCTCAAGCCAGCAACCCGGCACTCAATCTAGCGAAACTGTGCTTAAACCAGGGGTCGGAAACCTATGGCTCACAAGCCAGATGTGGCTTTTGTGATGGCTGCATCTGGCTCGCAGAGAAATCTTTAATAAAAAAATAATAACATTAAAAATATAAAACATTCTCATGTATTACAATCCATTCATGTCTTACCACTCATGTTCGTGGCTGGAACCAATCACAGCTGTCCTCCAGGACAACATCAAATTTTTATTGGATAATGCATAACGTACACAGGTGGTTGTAGGCTCTCATGGAATTACATTTTAAAATATGTGGCTTTCATGGCTCTCTCAGCCAAACAGGTCCCCAACCCCTGGCTTAAACTGAATGAGCCTATGCTCAAGCCAGAGACCTAGAAGTTTTGAACGGGGGCACACTCTAGCTACTGCACTACCAATAGTCAGGCTAAATTTTATTTTTCATTGTTCATTGCTAATACAGATATTGATCGACTTACGGCCTATGCAACTTATGGCCATTCAACTTTACGACCACAATCGCTAGCCACAACTGCTCCGCATCTGGCAGCACAAGCTTTGCCCAGCTGGGTGTACGGCAGTGTGGACCAGGTTCCGGCAGCACTACCCTTTCCGCGTGCACCATTTCAACTGTTATCTCAGACTCAATACAGAAATTTGTGTTTTGTGTCTTGTATATTTTTCATCAAACCCCTCCTAAGATGTCTACCAAGAGGAAATTGTCTTTGTCTACACCTCAGCCTGCCAAGAAGGAAAGAAAGCCCATCGATCTCGACACGAAAATGAGCGTGGGCTCATGCAACTTGAGCATGGGTTCACCAGCTTGAGTGCAGGGGTGTTGGCTTGAGCATGGGATCATAGACATGACCCCATGGTTGCTGGTTTGAGCCCAAGGTCACTGGATTGAGCAAGGGGCCACTTGCTCTGCTGTAACCCCCTGGTCAAGGCACATATGAGAAAGCAATCAATGAACAAGTACGAAGGAGGAAAGAAAGTTAATGTAGTCGCACATGTTTATGAAAAAACCAACTCTGGTAAACCCAACTGCTGCCACAGATGACATCAATGATCTGCAGCCAAGCACCAGCAGCCAATAAAATGTTTTGTACATGTTTATATATTTTGATATGTTTTGCAATTGGGAAAATGTTTCCTATGGTATTTTTTACACCTGTATTTTGTTTTTGTTTTTTTCCTGAAGCTGGAAACAGGGAGAGACAGTCAGACAGACTCCCGCATGCGCCCGACTGGGATCCACCTGGCACGCCCACCATGGGGCGACGCTCTGCCCACCAGGGGGTGATGCTCTGCCCATCCTGGGCGTCGCCATGTTGCGACCAGAGCCAGTCTAGCGCCTGAGGCAGAGGCCACAGAGCCATCCCCAGCGCCCGGGCCATCTTTGCTCCAATGGAGCTTTGGCTGCGGGAGGGGAAGAGAGAGACAGAGAGGAAAGCACGGCGGAGGGGTGGAGAAGCAAATGGGTACTTCTCCTGTGTGCCCTGGCTGGGAATCGAACCCGGGTCCTCCGCACACTAGGCCGACGCTCTACCGCTGAGTCAACCGGCCAGGGCATATTTTGTATTTTTGTATGCACCTGTATTTGTAATTTTGTATGTTTTGCAAATATTAAACCAGTTGTACTGGTAATGTGGTGTTTTACTTAAACCTGATGAATGTAAAAATAAGAAACAAAATGGTGTAGAGATGATACAAATGGCATAAAAGGAACAAAGAAAATTATGATATATAACAATAACGAAAGGAAATTATGATAAAATATGAGTTAAAGATTTTTATAACATCATTTTACAGTACTGTACATATAGCCTACTCAACTTACAACCAAATCGTGTTATGACCGGTCTGTCAGAACCAATCGTGGTCGTAAGTCGAGCACTAGCTGTAAATAGAAATAAAGTTGGCATATATTGATTTTGTATCTTGCAAACTTAATTTATTAACTATAATAGATTTACATTATGGCTCCTTTAGAATTTTATACATAATCATGTTATCTGCTAATAAGATAAATTTATCTCTTCCTTTGCAATCTGTATTTTTAAAAAATTTTATTTCTTAACCAGTTGTAAAGATTTCGTGTAGGTTTGGTACTATTTATTTTTCAAATCTTTGGTAGAATTTATCAGTAGAGCCAACTGAACCTCAAGTTTCTGTATGGAAAGGGTTTAGTTACAAATTCCATTTCTAAGATAGATGCAGGTCAATTCATATTTTTATTTTTTCAAGGTTTGTTTTGGTAATTTGTGTGTTACAAAGAATTTGTTCCTTTAAATTCTTAAATTGATTATCATAATATTGTTAATATTACCTTACTTTCCTTTTATTGTGAATAAAAATGATATCATGGCATTCATAAATTAGATATTATAATTTTTTTTCTCTCATTTATCATGTCAGTCCAAGTACAATTTTATCAATTTGGTTAATTTTCATAACTTTGTATTTTGTTGATTTCCCCAATTATTTGTTCACTTCTTTTTTTATCTCAGCTAATATATTTACTACTTCCTTTCTTCAACTTCTTGAGAATTAATTGGTCCATTCTCTAGTTTTTATTCTTTTTTTTTTTTACAGAGACAGAGTGACAGTCAGAGAGAGGGACAGACAGACAGTAATGGAGAGAGATGAGAAGCATCAATCATGAGTTTTTCATTGTGACACCTTAGTTGCTTATTGATTGCTTTCTCATATGTGCCTTGACCGTGGGGCTATAGGAGACAAAGTTACTTTTTGCTTGAGCCAGCGACCTTGGGTCCAAGCTGGTGAGCTTCGCTCAAACCAGATGAGCCCATGCTCAAACTGGCAACCTTTGGAGTCTCAAACCTGGGTCCTCCGCAGCTCAGTCCGATGCTCTATTCACTGCACCACCACCTGGTCAGGCCCTTTCTCTAGTTTCTTGAGGTGAAAGCAAATCAAAATGAGATTTCCTAACTACAAGCTATGGACCATCTGGAGACTGATCTCATTTAATTGTGTTTTCAATTGAGAATGCTACTCAATTTCCTGATCCATTTCATGTTAGGAAACTTTGGATTGTGTTTAGGGAAAAAATTGTATTTCAATGGAAAACTATGCAGAGATACTTTTCAGGTTATCTTCTGACTCTACTTTTTCATCGTTGAGCTATTTTATAACTGCAAGTGTTGGGTAACTGATAGATCTACAAAGTCTGTTCTATCTGGTGAAAGTTCGACTGTCTTCCTTGCTGTAGAAAAAAAAAGTAATTTTGCCTCCATTTGAACACTCATTTCAGTATTGCTGATATATATATATATTTGAACTTGCTGTAACATCTACCTGGTCTTTTTCTTGATGAATGAATAGAATAAAATCTTTTACATGTGTTAATTTTTATATCTGTATAAGGCTCATAAATTTACCTTTTTTTTGAAAATTATCTTTGATAGTGTCCTAGATATTATGACTGTTAAGATGTGGATACTCTGAAATCTATTATTATTCTCTATAAGTAATGTTTCTCTTTATTAGCAGGCAGCTAACTTGGTTCACATGAAATGGAAATTGTTTTCTGGACAGTAGTTCCAGTCGCAGTTTCTGTGTGCTGTCTTTGAGTCTGCCCCACTCAGGAGCAGACTGAATGGAGCAGACTCCTGACTCCACTCAGTCAGACTCAAATATTAGCCAAAATATGATCAGACAGATATACAAGATCACTTGTTTGGCCTTCTCAGAGAAATTAGAAGTTGTCACAGTTAGCTATTTTCAATGTAGCTGAATTACCCTGATCAATAAATGTTTACCCCACACCCTGAAAGATTGTGGCCTTCTTACCATCCCCACTTCCCAGCTCCATGTGTGCCCATTGCTACTGTGAGAGAAACAATAACTGACACTGTACAACCTCATTTAGAATCAATGTTCCACACCTGCTTGCTTGTGTGTATTGCCCAGTGCCATCAGAGTCTCTTTATTATGTTATGTTCAGATTTTGGCATTGCTCTCTGCAGCAACATCAGTCTACTGGGATCTTAGTCGGTACAGAAAGTGCTATTCAGAATGTACTAAGGCTTTGAACAAATGTAGCTTTGCTATAAAAATAAGTTTTGTGTCTAATAATGTGTCAGTACATTTAAGTCTATTTTATGCTTCGAAATATTGGGACACTTGTATATAAAAATGGATCACATACATTTAATATGTGATGTATTTTCTTCATATTATAGCTGCAGTCTAATATTTGGATAACGGTCATTTTTATACTATGAAAACTAGAATTTTACTATTATTTCTTTAAATTGACTGTAGTATAAATTATAGTGTCTCAGAAAATAAAATAGGTAAAAATTTGAACTTTTTGAAGGTGCACTCTATTGTTTTGAAAGAAAGAAATGAAAGAAAGGGAAGGAGGGAGGGAGAGAGGGAGGGAGAGAGAGAGAGAAAAAAAGGAAGGAAGGAAGGAAGGAAGGAAGGAAGGAAGGAAGGAAGGAAGGAAGGAAGGAAGGGAAAAGAAAAGAAAGAAAGAAAGAAAGAAAGAAAGAAAGAAAGAAAGAAAGAAAGAAATGAAAGAAAGAAAGACGATAACAATGATTAAAAATGGTTATAAATGAAAACCTCAGTATAAAAATAGAATCGAATTTTCATGAGTGGCTCATCTATCTTCATCCATTTTCGTTATTACCCTTTTCAAAATTCTCATCTTTACCTGTGACTATATCTTTATTACCCTTTCCTATAATAGCTCTGTATTTGTCCCTTTGATGGGATGTAGCACTCATAACTCTATTTCCATGATGTAACAGAACACAGTCTGTTGCTATGGCAATGATCAGCATCTTGCAGCCTGAGTCACTGTGATTACAGGTCCCTAGTGCTAGACTCTTTTCCTTTCAAAAAATTGCAGAGATTTCTTTTGTTCCTCCATACACTCCAAATTCAGTGTTTAATGTCTTTTGATTAATTTTTCAAAGTTTAACCAGTGTAATAATGTGTTAAGTGGTAGTGCTTTATCTGCATTTTTCCATAACTGAATTGTTCAGCCTATATGAATATTTCACTGAATCAAGTAAACTAGGTATATCTGAAATTTAAATTTTTCACATAATATTTAAATCAGCATTTTGAAACAAGAAAAATGATCTGTAAAATGAAAATTTGTTTACCTTCCTGGCATACATAAGAGGTCTTATTTTCCTAATTTGAAGAATAAATTAATAGCCACTGATGTGAAATATCACCCAAGTATATATAACACTCCGATCTCTGATTCAACTTTGGACCCAATTAAATGTCAACCAGCAATTTAGGTTGCCATTCAAAGCTTTAGAGTTTATAACACTAAACAAAATTATTTCCTTTCCCAGAAGAACAAAGATATCCTAGTATAAGGTGCTATTTAAAATTCACTAGGTAATAAAATCTATTCTGTGGACTGTCATCTGGCATTTTACACCGAAATTTTCTTTCACAATTACTAATATATAGACTAAACATCTTATACAGTTTCAATAATCATGGGCATTATAGATTAATCTGTACTCATTTATCAATCCCCAGGTTTCTTCAGTATTCACTAAATCTAAAGTGCTGAACTCTATTTGGGAAGGAAGAATATAAATTTCACAGAGAGTGATTATATATTCATCTATGACACTACACTATCAAGTGACACAATTTTTTGAGTGAAAGAATATTGGTTATTCACAAGTTTATGAATTTAAATTCATAATATATATTTGGCATGTTTATCTCTTCCTTTTCAGGTCTGTTTTTAAACATAGTGAAATCCAGTAGTTTATCCCCTTTCACTCAGTGAAATGTACTCTCTCAAGTTGTCTTGTTCTTAGAACTCACTGTATCTCAGACTAAATTGACCCAACAATGAATAATCAATAATCTTAATGCATTATATTTATATTCCATTAGAAAAAGCTGGTCTTAACACTTAAAAGTTTCTGGTCGAGATTGGTCATATCTGAGGCAGCAGGTGAGCTGGGTCAATTTCAAGGCAACCATGTTTATGCTTTGAATAATACCCTATATCTGGTAAGGGACATGCCAGAACTGGCATTCTAAATATATTGGAAGTATAGTACTAACTGTTGTATATAATAATGTTCCTGTTACAAGATTTTACATAACTTGAATCAATCAAACAAAGATGGCAATATATTCCTTATAATTCCAGTAGTTTACTGCCTGTACCTAATATAACGTATTTCAGAGCAAAAAGTATATATTTTAATGACATAGCAACTGATAATATTTCAGAGTAGTTTAAAACAACATGGATGAGATCTAGGGGGAGAATATAAAACTTCAGGTGAAACTTTAAGATGAGGACATTTTAGATTAATAGAAATGCATTTAAATGAAGAATAAAAGCACAGGCATTAAAGACAGATGGCATGAGGCATAGCTTGAATTAAGTAGTCACAGGAAATGTAGTCAGCTTACTGAATTTGCCAATCAAATATACTCAGTTGTATACATATGATTTAAAATATCTATTCTGACAGTCCTTTTTGAATATCAAAAGGACTAATCTATACTTTAGAAAGTATTTTTATGAAAACTCGCTAAATATTTTAATAACTGATTTTGTTACATAAGACCAAACCTTATTTTGTTTTAATATTTTCATTGATTTGAGAAAGAAAAAGAGGAGTATCAGTCATTGTTTCACTCACTTTTGCATTTAGTTGTATACTCATTAATTACTTCTCATCCATGCCCTGACCAGGGTTGAACCCATTACCTCTGGTGCACCAGGTTGAGGCTTTATGTACTGTGCCACCTGGCCAGAGCCAAATATGATCTTTTAAAAGAGGATTAAGGGAGGTAAATGGTGATGGAACGAGACTTGACTTGGGGTGGTGAATGTGCAGTGTAGTATACAGATGATGTATTACAGAATGATATACTTGAAACTTATGTCATTTTATCAACCAATTTTACCCCAATAAATTCAATTTAAAAATAAATAAATAAATAAATCCAATTTAAACAAAAGTTAAATTGTACAATTTATATCAGATTTCAATTCTGAAATATTTAAATGCTATTAAGCAAAATTTCTAAAATAAGTGTTTAGGTTTCTTACAACTGGCATTTATCTATTTCTTAAGTCACTGAATTTATTCAGATACTAAATATTAACAATACTTATTAGAAACACATAAACCAATAAATTCTAGTCACTTATTTGAATTATTCTTTTATTATTATTATTCAGTGAAAGGAAAGGAGAGAGACAGACAGACTCCAACATGTGCCCTGACCAGGATCCACCCGCCAAGCCCACTAGGGTGTGATGCTCTGCCCATCTGGGGCCTTGCTCCATTGCTCAACAACAGAACTCTTCTTAGCTCCTGAGGCAAGGCCATGGAGCCATCCTCAGCACCCAGGGCCAAATTGCTCCAGTCAAGCCATGTCTGTAGGAGGGGGAAGGGAGAGAGAGAGAGAGAGAGAAAGAGAGGCAAGAGGGGGAAGGGTGGAGAAGCAGATGGGTGCTTCTCCTGTGTGTCCTGACCGGGAATCAAACCCAGGACATCCACACACCAGGCCAATTCTCTACCACTGACCCAACTGAAGAGGGCCTGAATTACTCTTAAGTTGCACATAAGAATCGAATTCTTTTCAAGATTGTATACCAATTATTATTTTCAGAGCAACTGAATAAAGATAGGTGTAGAATAGTATGAGTTGATTTTACTTCGTTCTTTATTACCTTGAAAAAAATGATTAATTTTACCTTTTTATTTTATATATATATTTGATCCAACATTTTACAGCATTGACCTTTACCAGCAGTTATTATTATACTCCTTTCATATAGATTTCAAAAACTGGGTATGGAAAACACTGAAGTAGGGTGAAGAAGGAAAATATAAGGTCTACCAGAAAGTTCTGTCCATTTTTTGAATAAAACAAAGTATAAATTTTTCTTACCGTCAATAAACTTTATTAAATAATATACTTCCACACCAATCCTATCTTCCGAATATGGTCCTAAATGGTTTGCTTAGCTGAATTAAGCCTTTCTGCAATCTCCAATGTTGTCAGAAAAAGATCTTCCTCCAACATGTTCTTAACAACATTGTCGTTGATCAAAGATGGTCGCCCAGAACGTGGCTTATTAGAAAGGTCAAAATCACCTGTTTCGAATTTTTTAACCATCTTCTGCATGTCCTATCAGAAACTGTACCTTCACCAAACACTTTCAATAAATTTCTACATGCTTCTGTAGCATTTCTTCTTTGTTGAAATTCGTAAAAATACAGTGGCGTAAATGAACTTTATCAGTAGCCATGGGTACACTATCGCTTCACACATAAGACTAATATAAATCAACTTTGTTTTAGTTAATTTGCTACATCAGTATGTATACATTTAGTGATAAAAATAGAGAGGCACACATGCACCAAATAAACATGTGCTTACATGTCGAAACTTGTGATAGAAACGGACAAAGCTTTCCAGTAGAATTTATATTAGATCATCTGTTTATCTAGAAATTTCTTATCCTGTAATTTATATAGAAGGGTGAATGTGTTATTTAAATAATATGATTCTAAAAGTACACATGAAGAAGTTATAAATGATAAGTTGTACTTTTTAATAAGGGTAAAAATATGTAATTTTATAAAAAGTTACTTTCATAAGAGCCCAAAGACTCAGCAGAATGTCCTAAGGTAGAATTAATAATCGAATTACTGATTTTATATTGAATTATGTTTGCTTTTCAATTTTAGCAACTTTTTGATATAAAAGATTTACCATTTGTTACAATAATATTAAACTTGGAGACAAAATTAGGGAAAATTCATGAGCAAACAATCTATTTACCTTCAAAATGGATCCTAAAAACTGAATAAAAGAGTCTCAACAGTATGCACTTGAAAACACAATAGTTCATATAAAATTAGGTTATTGCAATTAAAGGAATCAAGAATATATATATATATATGGAGTATAATGCACAATATCCAGCTCATGGGAAGAAAGATTTCTTTCAGAAGCTCCCTGGAAAGCAAATGTCACTTGCTGGATACAGATCATTACTTAAAGAGCAATTTTATAAATAAGAAACTATGATTTTTACAATACCTAGTCTAATAACATCTAAAACAACATTACAACATGTTTTTCAAAAGGTTTTTTTTTCTTTTTCTCTCTTTCTTTCCTTTTTTTTCTTTTTAGAGAGAGAGAGAAAGGCATAGAAATACAGGACCATTGAGCTATCAAGTTGTTCCTCTCTGTGCCCTGACCAGGGAGTCCAGCTGGCAACCTCTATGCTCTGGGACAACATTCCAACCAAGCTATCTGGCCGGAGGTTATTATTTTTTAAACTGATTTTCAGAGAGAGAGACAGGGTGAGAGGGGGAGGGGAAAGGGAAGCATTCATTTGTTGTTCCACTCCGTCGTGCATTCATTGGTTGCTTCCTGTGTGTGCCCCGACCAGGGATCTAACCCACAACCTAATTTCGGGACAATGCTCCTAAACGACTGAGCTAACCAGCCAGGGACAATATCGATTTTTCTAATCAATATTTCTTATTCTTTTTGATTAGAGTTTATATTCACTATAATAGCATGCCAGCCAAGGAAAGTTATCTATTGGGTAGGAAGAGTTTTTAATTTTCTTCATTTGACTTTGGCTGTTCTGTTTCTTAAACAATGATACTTAATTTGATCCCCATAAAAAGTTCTTCCCTTTGAAATCAGAAGTACCTCTTGTAAAGCTCATGCTTCTGAACAAGTGACCAAAGGGACGGTATGTGAGGAGACTTTCAACTTACTGAGAACACTCCTGGAATTTGGAGACTGGGTAGCTATCACATTCCCTTGGATCAAAATAACTTATTCCAACATCTATAAATCTGGGCATAAATTTGAAAACCCCTTGGATCAAAATAACTTATTCCAACATCTATAAATCTGGGCATAAATTTGAAAACCCCTTATACATTTTTTTCTCAGGAACACTGTGGCAGAGGTCACAAAGAAGTTTATGGGTAAATTGCAGATCATGTATGTGATATAATTACCAGCATCACAGTTTTCCATATATAATGTAGTTTAAATGCAACATCACTCAAATTATAAGGTTAAATGTAATAGCATATTTAATTTGGTGCATTAGTCTATTTATTTAGTATAAACTTCCATAACATAAAATAACTGTGGGTTGTTTTTGTTTTTTGTTGTTGTTTTTTTTGCAATTTGTATGCTATAAACTTTCATTTTGAAGGTACAATATGCTGAGGATCTACAAAGGACTGAACCGCTTAGTATGTACAACAGTGTGGAAGCTAAACTCTAAAGTCCCCATAGCCCCATGTCTTGTCTTCATGCCTTGTATGTTGTCACTGTGAATATGGACAGGACATTGACTTACTCCTAACCAATACATTTAATGCCAGTTGAATGATAAAGATACATAAGATTGCAACTTCTCTATTGCTATCTGACTCTTTCCCTTTCTAATTTAGATGTAGCAAGTTTTCATACTGGGAAGGCTCATTTGGCAAGGGACTGATAGCATCTTTTTTATTTTTAATTTTTATTGATTTTAATTTATTGTTTTACATAGATTCAAGTGTCCCACAAAATATATCTCCCCCACCCCCATGTTCCTCTCGACATCCCCTTCCCCCTCCCCCAACGCCTTCCCTCCTTCCCCCCAGAATTTGCTGTCCTCTCTCTATAACTCTGTGTTATGTATATATAATTTCACTAATCTCTTTCCCTTCTCTGATCCCATCCTCTCATCCCCTTTCCCTCTGACCGCTTTCCCTCTGGTCCCTTTGATCCCGCCCCTGCCTCTATTCCATTCCTCAGTTCACATTGTTCATTAGATTCCTCAAATGAGTGAGGTCATATGATATTTTTCTATGTGGCCATGAAAAAGAAGAAAATCTTACCTTTTGTGACAACATGGATGGACCTGGAAACTATTATACTAAGTGAAATAAGCCAGGCAGAGAACTGATAGCATCTTTAGGCCAACAATCAGCTAGAATCTCTGGCCCTCATGCTAATAGCCCAAAGAAAATGAAATCTGCCAACACCATGTGAATTCAGAAATAGATCCTGCCCCACTTCAGTCTTTAAATGATACTCCTGACTCTAGTTTATACCTTTAGAGCTGCCTCAGGAGAAACCCAAACAGAATGAAGCTAAGTCATGCCTGATTTTGACACATAAATGTGTGTAGGTTTATGTAACTAAGTTTGTAATGATTTGCTATACAACAATAGATAACTAATACAAATAAAAACTCATTTTATGCTCATCATTATACTCTTTATGTCACTTCAGTGGTTGAAGGATGACCAGAGATTCATTGCAAGATTTCATGGAAGAGAAATGATTACCTACTACAAAATCAATGTAAGTGCTGTTTCAAGGTCCTAGCATGTTTGGTATATTTTCCTGCTCACCATGCTACCTAAGATGATCTTAAGGACTCACTGTATACTATGAGGTGAATTCTTAATTTTTATTAGGAGTATGCAAAATAATTTATGGGTATAATTAATTCTATATCTATAAATTATACAGAAAAAAACAAAGGTTCTAATTTTACTGCCCATTATTCAACTCATCAGAATTAACTCTGTGGCTCTGTGCTATTATTTTATCACTGTTTTTATTAACTGGTTTAAACACTATCATACTTCATGGTTTTAGTAGATGTTACAATTTGAAAACTGTTTTAAGATACAGAAAGCAGTCCTGTTGCCATGGGTCAAGCAGAGAAAATATTTATATGGTGAGCTTATTCAGATTTTCAATGGGATATACCACATTTAGACATCAATTTTACCTACCCTTTTCTAATTTTTTTTTCTGTATTTTTCTGAAGCCGGAAACGGGGAGAGACAGTCAGACAGACTCCCGCATGCGCCCGACCGGGATCCACCGGGCACGCCCACCAGGGGGCGACACTCTGCCCACCAGGGGGCGATGCTCTGCCCCTCCGGGGCATCGTTCTGTTGCAACCAGAGCCACTCTAGCGCCTGGGGCAGAGGCCGAGGAGCCATCCCCAGCGCCCAGGCCATCCTTGCTCCAGTGGAGCCTCGGCTGCTGGAGGGGAAGAGAGAGGCAGAGAGGAAGGAGAGGGGGAGGGGTGGAGAAGCAGATGGGCGCTTCTCCTGTGTGCCCTGGCCGGGAATTGAACCTGGGACTTCTGCACGCCAGGCCGACGCTCTACCACTGAGCAAACCGGCCAGGGCCTTACCTACCCTTTTCTAATCAGAACATGTCTTCATAACAAATATCAAAGCATATGTTCTTTCTATCTTTAGGGAAATCTCCATTGAATATAATGGTTATAGATGTGATAGAAATTTATCACCAATTCTTTCAAATATTCAAAATATTCCTTTATTTAAAAATCTCTCTCAACTCTTCAAACTTGGTGAAAAATAGAAAAGTGTAGTACTAATCAATCTACTTTGGTGATTCTAGCAAATTGCAAATTTAAATATATCTAAAAGGAAAAAAAATCAGTATTTTTTATTTAAAATGAAACCCAAAAGTGAAGTAAGCAAGTGAAGACATTTTTATGAAGAATAAATATGCATGTGATAGCTCCAAATGGTAAAAATGAAAATGCAATCAGTTCTCTAATGAATTAACAGATACAGCCGGGACTCTCATGTTACTTTGTGTGAAATAGCTAATGAGCAGAAGAGAATTGCCAAAAACAGGGTAGTCAGCACATTCCAGAAACCTGCTTGCCTGTTAAAAAGCATTCTAGATAATACATGGTTGCTGCTTTAAAATCAATGTCTTTTCCTTTTCCTTCTACATGTAGAATAAATTGTTAAATTTTTAATTTTAGAGACATAATAGTAACAGGAAAAGCTTAAAGCTATATATTTTATACATTACATTTGCACTTTCTTTTTTTACTTTTCTTAATTTACCTTGCTCCTAATATAAAATTTATAACTCATTTCTCTCACAAAATCCCTTGTGCATCCCAGGAGAATTGCACTTCTAAGAACCACTTCACTAACACATGCAGAGGAAGCACACTCTGGCAGGACCAGGTAAGTAACTGAAAAGACAGGTTCATTAGCTGGCACAAAAGACAACTTACCCCATCAAAAGGGCAACTCCTTTAAGTCACTTGTGGACATCTGAGAATAAAGACTTAATCATGATTTACTATTGAGTTTTCAAAATGGTATCCAACTCTTTACTTGGAAATTTTTGGTATTTAAATGTTGATACCAAAGTCCAACAATTTAAAATATTGGGCAGGATAAGTATAATACATCCGTCTGCCAATTACCTGATTAGTTATGAGGCAGTATGCACTGCACTTCTTCCCCCAGTGACCCATCCTGAACTCACCCCTGGTTCCTTCGCTGCAAGATCTTAAGTGAGACGCTCATGATCAAAACTGAGCTAATCACTCTCTCTACTGGGGAGTTGAAATATGATAAGAGAAACTCAGATAATCACTATAGGGACAAATCATCTTATAAAGCATCAACAAATATAGTAAGAAGGCACAAAAACTCCAGGGGAGTACTGATTTCTACCCTCCTTAAGGTTTTTAGGAGAATTCCAGTAGATTTTATAAATGCCTTTTCATTATCTACCCTCCCTCAGGTAGCCTAATATGGGTTTTTGTTGCTCGAATAGGAAAATAAAACAAAAACAAAACACTATCTACCACCTCCAACCAGAAATCCTTAATTGAGATAGGAATCGGTATTTTCCTTACCATACAATCCCTTTTCTCTATTCAAGTGGTTTTTGATCAGGAGAAAAACTATTCTTCTAAGGATGTTGGGATAAGAGGAGCAGTATTTCCGGTTGTCCATGTAATTATGGAGGCAGGTGCCACTGGTATTTAGTGTTTCAGGGGGTGCAGTTTGCAGAAGTCCTAGGAATGGGAAGCATCCTGCAATGTGAGGAACAATTCTATGCATAAAGTTGTGGACCTTTTAAACACCAAAAGAAATATTTCTTTGTTTTTAGAAGTTTCCAAGAGAAATGTCATGATATGCCTAATGTCAACAATATGTTATTTCAAAATTCAAGATGTTAACTAGTGCCTTTTCATTTGTCTTCACAAACTTTGTATTTGTTCTTCAGTATGTGAAATATGCAAGATATATAAAGTAGCCTGAAATATATTTTTTAAGAAGAGAAACAAAACTATGTAGTCTTTAGAATCTTAAACCCAGAGATTATACTTTCTCACATTTCTGTCTGCCAGCTTTTACAGAGTAAAATCTTCTATCACCTATCATTCGCTCTCATGTGATCACTAGAGAAAAACATAAAAATTTCTTCACTTTTTATTATCATTTATTTTTGGATCCCCTTCTAAAAGAAAATCAAAGTTTCCTTCAAAATGATGTACACTTATATTCAAGTACAGGCTGTCCCTGGGTTACAAACAAGATAGGTTCTGTAGGTTTGTTCTTAAGTTGAATTTGTATGTTGTTCTTAAGTTGAGTTTGTATGTAAGTTGGAACAAGTATATTTTCCTATTAAATGCAACTGAGATGTTTTGCTTAATATAGTATTTATTTTTACCTTTATGTGCATATTAACACTTAACCATTTTTAAACCTACAGTACCTATGTCATTCACAACCCAGGGACTGCCTTTAGACAGATAACCATTTTTACTGTTACAATAACGCAAATCCAATAGAGAAAGTACTTAATACATGCAGTCATAGAAATTAAGTTCAGAACTCATTGGGTTTTTTTGGCTCAAAACTTATTGGGAACCTTGAACAATGTGCAAAGGTTGTGAGAAGTATGTTGTGTTTGGTAGGTTGCACTGTAATAAAGATGAATAAGGCAAGAATTGTCTGCATTTCCTTTAGCAACATTTCATTCTCCTGTCTTATTCAAATTAAGCTACTTTCTTCAAATTCTTCAACCTCCTCCAAGTCCATTTGTCATCCATAAAAGATCTGGGGAACATATGTTTATTGAACACCTGCCACATGTCAGAAGATGCCTCTGAATTGGATGAGCCACTGTTCATAAATAGAAGCACAGTGACATCATAGTCACAAAGGCATGGAAGGAGGCATATTTTCAGTGTGGTTATGGGGGGAAATATTTTAAGCAATCAAAGCTAGATGTCACTAAATATTTTATAATTCTATTCTTTTTTTTTCTGCTACAATTCTATTGTAAATTCTTGTTATTTACACAATTGTAATTCCACCATCCTATTAGCTGTCCAGTGCAGTCATTATCTCACAGCATATATCTCCATATCTAAGTAACTTGCCTAGAATGTGGTAGATACTAAATGTTTATGAATGAACATATGAAAAATTCCAAGGAATTGTTTTAATTGAGTTTCCTTTGAATCACTGAGTTCTTAACATTCTGTATTATATTTAGAGAACTAGGTGGGTGACTGCCTGGCAAATGTATCTTTCACTAAAAGAAAAAAAGAAGGAAGGAAGGTAGGAAGGAAGGAAAGAAGGAAGGAAGGAAGGAAGGAAGGAAGGAAGGAAGGAAGGAAGGAAGGAAGGAAGGAAATAGGAAGGAAGGAAGAAAGGAAGGAAGGAAGGAAGGAAGGAAGGAAGGAAGGAAGGAAGGAAGGAAGGAAGGAAGGAAGGAAAGGAAGGAAAGGAACGGAAGGAGGGAGGGAGTAAGGGAGGGAGGGAGGTTGATTTGCCACTCTTTATTTAATTAATTGATTAACAGAAGTCAATCTCAAAGACTGTACCCAGGGCCATCACAATATCTCATTCCTTAATATTCACAGCTATAACTGGGCTGTGGTGAATGCATGAAAGGAAATTCTTTCTTTAAGACAAGATGAGGCCTGACCAGGTGGTGGTACAGTGGATAGAGCCTCGGACTGGAACACAGAGGATCCAGGTTCAAAACCCTGAGGTTGCCAGTTTGAGCAAGGCTCACCAGCTTGAACCCAAGGTTGCTGGCTTGAACAAGGGGTCACTCGGTCTGCTGTAGCCCCCTGGTCAAGGCACATATGAGAAAGCAATCACTGAGAAACTAAGGTGCCAACAACAAAGAATTGATGCTTCTCATCTCTCTTCTTTCCAGTCTGTCTGTTCCTTTCTCTGTCTCTGTCACACAAAAAAAACAAACAAACAAAAAACCCAAAAAACCAAGATGATTTGTTGCTGAACTTGGTGTAAAATTTTAAGTGGAAACCTGAGTCAAGCCAGTATTGTGTGAAACAGTTTACATGAAATCCCAACACTCCTAACCAGAATCACAAATACAATACGCTCATTTGTAATATGAGTTACCATTTATTATTGAAAGATAACTCTAATGGAAGGTACTACTAGGGACTCTAAAGCAGCATGTGATTTAGAGACAGATAAAACTGACTGCTTTCTGATTTTGTCACTTATAATATACAGAAAACCTTAATGTTGCAGAGTTTTAGATGATTCTTTTTAGAATATGTAATTATAATAACTACCTTAAAATTCTGTCTTAAGGGATTGAAAAGTGCACTGCTAAGTGCCTGACACACAATAGATGCTCAGATGCGTAATTTCCTCTCCCCCACTGCAATCATAAAAGACCCTGCTTATTCAACTCCTATATATTTTTTAACTCAACAAATATTTGTTGAAGATCACTCTGAGAGGTATTATAGAAGATACAGGGATGAAGTAAATAACAGCTCTGGCTTTCTGGAACCTTAACAATTTGAGTTCAGAGCCAATTGTATATATAACTTGGAGAGAAGGTGATGAATAAAATGTTAAAGTTCAAAGAATATGGTGCCTCAGTATAATGGAGAGTGACATTAATGTGAGCTAGATGAATAACAAAGGATTCCTGTTTTAATGTGTAGGATATACAGAGCCTCAGCTTTGCATCTCATAGTAAGCCTTCCCTGGTCAGTGAAACCACTAGGGAAATAATTTCTTTTTATTTTCTTGTTTCAATGGTAATGTCAACTCACTTACTGGATTAAAAAAGAAAAATCTTGCAGTTACTGCTCATAGTGGTTAGGCTCGTGCTGAGTTACACAAGCTGTAATAGTGGGTAAAAAAGCCCTAATTGGTTTGGAATAAAAAGACCAGAGATATGTAACAATTTTCATTTTCAGGGTGCTTTTATCTAAAAAATGTACTCATCTTACTAACTCCAAGAACTGGTATGTTTTAATAAGAAACCATCTATAGGACAGCATCTTAACTGTCAAAAACATAGAAATAGAGGTTATTTTTATAGTAAGTGGAGCCCAACTAGTAACTATTGATTGATTAAAATGTGTAGTCATATGGCTTAGAAAAGGATTTTCCATTCTCTAAGTCAGGGGTCGGGAACCTTTTTGGCTGAGAGAGCCAAGAACGCCACATATTTTAAAATGTAATTCCATGAGAGCCATACAATATGTTTAACACTAAATACAAGTAAATGTGTGCATTTTATGTAAGACCAACACTTTTAAAGTACAATAAGTCTCTGAATTATTTTTAATAACATTGTTATGCTGTTGCTAACAAATGATGAATAAAATACTTCTTACCATTAATGTGACTTCTGGTGCTGCATGATTTTGCTGATGGCTTTGTAGTCTGGTTGATACATGGTGAGGTTAAGCTTCATGCAGGCCAGGCATTGAGACTTCCATCCATTAAACGTGATTGTAGGTTGGTTTTAACATTCTCTAGATGTGAGAAAGACTGCTCACATGCATACATAGAACCAAACATTGTCAGTACAGCAATACTCACATGCTGCAGTGTGTGGTATGTGTCGGGAAGCGTGTTCCAAGTTTTGACAATCAGCTAGTCCATGAGTTGAAGTTTTTTCATTTCTCCCCACTTGTGTTTGCTCGCCAACTCTGCTTGCTGTCATACGAGTCTTTCCAAATCTTCAGTCAGTGACTTGAACTTATTCACCCACATGTCTGAGGCCTTCAGGTCAGCAGCTTGTAGCTCAAAATCTCTGATGGAGACACCGGGGATGTAACTCAGGTCAGCACTGTCCACTGCACACTAGTGTGGATGGGTGATGAACTTAAAATGATGAGTGCACTCACAAAATTCTCCAAAGTGCACTTTGAATGATTGCAGGAGATTAGATGTGAAGCCCGCTAGCTTCTGGATATCAAGATGCTGAGCAGGGTCACTTGCCGTGCATGCCTCTTTAAACTGTCCCAGTTTTTCAAAGTATAGTAAACGACCTGTTTTAGTGTCAGCAATGAAGAGTTCCAGCTTGTTTTCAAATGCAAACACTGCTTGTTGAAGGGATAAGACTGTATTTCCAACGCCTTGCATTTTCACATTGAGCTGGTTCAGATGTTCAGTCATGTCCCCGAGATAGTGGAACTTCAGGAGCCACTCAGTGTAAGCTATCTCAGGATGCTCGACATTTTTCATTTCAAGAAAAGTCTGGATTTTGCTCAGACAAGCCGCAAAACAGCTGAGAACCTTCCCTCTTAACAACCAATGCACACTGCTGTGCACAAGCAGATCAGGATAATTATTCCCAACTTCATCCAGCAGTGTTTTAAATTGGCGATCATTTAAAGCTCGAGCAACAATAAAGTTGACCACCTGAATGATCAGCGACATCACCTCACCAAGCTGCTCGCCCACACATCTGAGTACAAAGTGCCTCCTGATGTAGGATGCAGTGAAAACTTAGGATGGGTCTCTTTTCATGTTCATGAAGAAGCTCTACGAATCCTCTGTTTTTCCCCACCATGCATGGAGTACAATTAGTACACACTGAAATAAGTTTACCCATCAGTAGATTTATTTCTTTAGTGACTTCAGTGAAAGACTGGAATAAATCCTCCTCTCTTGTTGTCTCTTTCATAGGCAAAACAGCAAGACTTTCCTCATGTAGTGTGTCATTGACAGCATACTTTGCAATTATGCTGAACTAGGTAGGATAAATGGCTTATGTCTGTTGACTCATCCAAAGTGAGAGAAAAGAATGGTGCTGCATTTATGTCCTTCACTTGTGTTGCCTCAATTTGATTTGCCATCATGATGGTACGATCGTGAACAGTTCTTGCCAACAGAGGTATGTCTTTTATTCATTTGATTATCTTGTCTTTATCTGAAAAGTCGTCAAAAAGTTCATTGGCAACATCAAGCATGAATGTTTTGGCATACTACCCATCTGTGAATGGCTTTCCATTTCTCACAATTGCTAAACACCAGCAAAGCTAGTCAAATTCCAGTAACCTTGTTGGGTCCAAACAGAGTTGCTGCTGACTAGCTTTCACTCTGCACAGTAGCTCTTGACATGCTTTCTTCCTGCTGTCCCCCACTGGATACTTTGATGCAAATGTAGTATGGCATATGTCGAAGTTCCGCTTTATATTTGACCGTCTCATTGATGTACTTATATCATTGCATATTAGACACACTGCAGAACCTGTTCTCTCCACAAAAGCAGATTCCTCTGTCCATTCCTGCTGAAAAGTATGATACTCCTCATCTTTTTTTCTTTTAGCCATCTTCTTCGTCAAAAGGGTTTCTGCAATTAGCTAGCTGACTACTTGATTAAAAGGAGGGAAGTTTACTTCCTGACCTCACAACGACCCGTGTACATTATGCATTATCCAATAAAAATTTGATGTTGTCCCAGAGGACAGCTGTGATTGGCTCCAGCCACCTGCAACCATGAACATGAGTGGTAGGAAATGAATGGATTGTAATACATGAGAATGTTTTATATTTTTAACATTTTTTTTATTATTAAAGATTTGTCTGTGAGCCAGATGCAGCCATCCAAAGAGCCACATCTGGCTCACAGGCCATAAGTTCCCAACCCCTGATATATACTATGGAATACTACTCAGCCATAAGAAATGATGACATCAGATCATACAACAACATAGATATACCTTGATAACATTATACTGAGTGAAATAAGTAAAGAAAAACCAAAACTAAGAACTATATGATTCCATACATAGGTGTGACATAAAA
The DNA here is from genome assembly GCF_036850765.1 of Saccopteryx bilineata. NCBI lineage: Eukaryota > Metazoa > Chordata > Mammalia > Chiroptera > Emballonuridae > Saccopteryx > Saccopteryx bilineata. The sequence continues at coordinate 280,388,701 of NC_089490.1, read as the reverse complement.
ATGAGACTCAGGGACATGGACAAGAGTGTGGTGGTTACTGGGGATAGAAAGGGGAAGGGACAGGATGCGGGGAGAAGAGGGGCACAAAGAAAACCAAATAAAAGGTGATGGAAGACTATATGACTTTGGGTGATGGGAATGCACCAGAATCAAATGTCAAAATAACCTAGAGATGTTTCCTCTGAACATATATACCCTGATTTATCAATGTCACCCCATTAAAATTCATAATTAAAAATTAATTAATTTAAAAAATAACCTGGAGATGTTTTCTCTGAACCTATGTACCCTGATTAATGTCACCCCATTAAAATTAATAAAAAATTAAAAAAAGAAAACAAAAAGATAAAATAAAGGTTTCTTATTTAAGTGGCAGGTTAAAAAGTATATATATATTCTTTAATTAATGGAGAAGGAATAATAAGATTAGCCTTTATATATAAAATATAATTTAAGAGTAACAAGTTCAAGTATTCAAAATAAATTAATATATAAATTAACATGATGTTGGTTTTTGTTGACCAACATCACACTGACAATAAAAAAATAAATCTGTTACCAGTAATATTCACTTGATAATGGAATCCCTACTAGCATTTTAATTTATAATAAATCTTTCTTCCTTTTGAAATACCGTAAGTAGGATCTGAACTAAAGGATTGAAATTCAGTTCATTTCTGCCTAGTCAAATTTTCACATCTTTCCAGACATACATAACTGCCTCACTTCCATAAATTGAATGGTTTTCTACTTAAAATTCAACTATACTTTTCATCATTTAACAAGTCATAACTTTCTTGTATTTGTCTCTGATTGCATTTTTAAAGACTTCAATGCTAGAAGAAATCACTGAGATGATGTGAAACTTGAAGTTTAAATTAGGTACATTGTTCATAATCAAAGTATAGTAAAAGAATTTATCTAATGGAGAGTGACAACATGCTAACTCTTATAAAGATAGTTTTTACAGTATAAAGATATAAAGCTGCCTATGTGATTTCTTCCTTCATGCCTTGAAATGCAGGATGTAGCAAATAACACTGTAGAGATGCTAGAGAAAAGCTGTCACATAGTCTGCACCATGAAGACTGTTCCTCACATATGCACTTCACTTTTTGCATATCTAAGCACAATAAACTTAGTTTGTTTTTGTGTTGTCAAAGGTTTTCTTTTCTTTGTTGTTTCTGCACCTATTTAAATTATACAAACAAAAAATCTAACAAAGCATATTAAATATTTAAAGACCAGAAAAGAACATCAACAAAAAGAAAAACCACATCTTATGCCCTAATAACAAAAAAGATAGAAGCCATAAAGTAAACTTTCTATTAATATTCTATTAATCTTTGTAATTGTGAAATAATATTTGTGACCAATAACATTGACCCCAAGTTAACGTAAGATCTTTAAAGATTTCTAAATAAAGTCATACCAATAATTTTTTTTATGTCTGTGAATTAAGTACTTTATTGTCCTACTATGTGCTTAAGAATTTATCTATACCACATTGCCACAAATGCCTACTGTTCAGGTCAGTATTACTATACCAGCCTCGCTACCTGTCTCCTGGCCTCACATTGTTCCTCTCTAGACCGTGTATGGAAAACTGTGATGTCTAAAATATCCAAAACTGATCATTTAACTTCCTTGATGGCTCCTTAATATCATCAAGATGAAGTAAGATATTCTCAACATTTCATGCAAACCCACTTTTTTCCTTGATTACTATAGTAAACTCATTTCCTCACATTCATACCCTAAGCCTCAGCCATACTAGCTACATATTATTTTCCTAATACAAATTCATTCTCACCCATTAGCCTCTGTATGTATACATTGTCTTCAAAGTAACTAGGATGTCCTCTCTTAATAAATCGTGGTGTGTGTGTGTGTGTGTGTGTGTGTGTGTGTAACCTGCTGAATTTTGTCTCACCCTTTTTGACCTCAATGGAAATGGTTCTCTATTTTTCCCCTAAATTTGTTAATACAGTAGATTATAATTTTGGATTTCCTAATATTGATACCAACCTTATATCCCTGGAATAAATCCCACTTAGTCAAATGTCTTCTACTTTAAATGAACTATTGCGTTCTGCTTGCTAGTATTTGTACATAATATTTCTGCATTGATATTTACAACTAAGATCAGCCTATAGCTTTTCTATTTAGTGCAATCTTTGTTGGATTTAAGGAATCAAGTTATTCTAGTTGTATAAGTCAAATTCAGATATTTCTTTTCTTAGTTTATAACCTGTGAGAGTTATGATCCTTACTAGATTTCATCCATAAATATGTCTAGGTCTGAAAATATTTTATGGGGGAGTTCAGTAATCACTTCCTCTCTTTATGCATTTGCTTCTTACTCTATTTTTTTCTTTGTAAGTACAGTAGTCTATTTCTTTCTAGGACTTAGATTTTAAATTTTCTTCATTTAACTGTTGTTTTGATTATTTTATAGTTTTTTTTCAGACAGTTATGGGTTTATTAATTCCATTGCTCTTTTTAAAATTTTTAATTTGTTAAATGACTGAAATTTACTAAGAGAATAGAACTTAAATGTTCTCCATACTAAAGAAAAAAAAGTAAATATGTGAGTGATAAATATCTTAATTAACTCAATGAGGCTAAGCCTTTCACAATCCATAGAATACCAAACCATCACGTTGTATACTGTTAATATCTTATAATATTTTGCGATAATTATACCTCATTAAAATTGGAAAATACTTCTCTTTTGTTTTCATTAATTTTTTAATCTATTTTTTGTTTATTTTGATACTTTTTCTAGTATTTTCATTAAGTATGTAATTCAGTAATTTTTATGCTTAAAATTTGTATTACTATAAGTATCTATTGCTATAATTCTTCTTATAATGCAGATCATTGAAATATGATTACAAAAAATGTTTTATTTAAGCATCATAGATTTGGAGGGTGTCATCCTACTATTTATATTGAAAGAAACATCTTCTGTGTATTGTTTCCTCTTCAACCCATGCTTGTTTGTTTGTATATTGCACTTTTTAAAAAAAAATTGTGTGCATGTATGATTTTATGGTAAATTATTATAAATATCTTATATGCAAATTTTTAAAAGTATATTCTATATTACTAGGGTTCAAATTATATAATGTAAGTAAATATAAAGTACATAATATACTTTACATATTTATGTATTATACATATGTAATATACTGTATATATTTATATAATATATACAAAAGATATATAAAAAAGTATATATATCTTTTCCTTTTTCCAAATCTACACTCATGGTTTATGCCACATCACTCACCACCCAGATCACTATAATTGTTTCCTAAAAGTTCTCCCTGCTCTGCCCTTACCCTCACCCATATCACCTGGAAAGATTTCTTTAAGGTTTCAGTGAAGTTTGACCCTCAGTTTTCCTCAGAGTTTTTACTTGCTTTCTGGGGATTTCTCTGCTATCCTCCTCTAGCAACTGCCCTCTTCCATCACAACACTCCATCCACATTGGTGACCTTAATTTTCATTTAAAACTCCTTTTATGGTTCTCGTTTAAAATCAATCATTTCTTTTGCTTGAATTACTCTGCACCCAGGTAACCACATGCTTAAATCCCTCTCCTTCAAGTTTCTGTTCAGATATTGTTTTCTCCATCATCGTATGTAGAGCATTCGGTCTAACCGTGCCACGTTCCACCCTCTGCACAGCATTTGCGTCCCTTTCATGTTGCTCTGCATCTCCTCTCTTCAATACCATTTCACCCAATAACATACTGGATGTTTTGCATATTCATTATGATTATTGTTCTTTGTTTATTGTCGCCTTTCACTTCCAGATGCTAAAATTCAAGCTCCTTAAGAGTGGAGATATTTGTCAGGTTGGTTCATTGGTATTTCCTGGACAGTGCTGGGCCATACCTCACACTTAGGGGAAAAGGGGGGGGGGGAATGCTGAGTAATCAAAATGCATTGAAGTTAATATGCTAGTACACTGTTAATTGCAAATACTCATTTAAAAGTAAGTCAATGATATTTGCTGTCAGATACAGTCGTCCCTTGCCATATCACAGTTCGCTTTTTGCAGTCTCACTGTATCACAGATTTTAAAATTGTATATATCTAATTGTGTGTCACGGATTTTTTGCTATATTGTGGAATTTTGTGGTATATAGATACTTTTATATATTTATTATTTTAATTATTTTTGTGATAAAATTAGCAAAATAAGTGTAAGAAAGGTTAGTAACAGTGTGAGAAAGGTTTTGAAGAGTGTGGGGAGGGTTTATAAAACCTTAAAATATATAACTAATAAAATAAATATAAGGCCACTATTTTGTGGAGTTACACCTATTGCAGGGGTTTCTGGAACCTAACCCCTGCAATAGCTAAGGCAGCACTGTATATATTTTATAAATATGAGATTATGAATTCTTGAATGAAAAAGAAAAGTAGTGGTTTCTTTGAATTTCTTTCCTGATAAAGCAGCAGTTTCTTCCTCCACCCTCTTCATTGAGTAACAATTTTATGAAATATAATCATTATCCAATTTACCTCTATCAATCCTGTAACCAGTATAATAAAGTGAGGCTATAAATGATAGTCGTTCAAGAGGCATAGCATTTTGCAGGTGTAAAAGCTTTGGTAGGGGAGTCCATTATGGTGACAGAGTAGGCGCACAGACATTACACTCATCTACTCACAGGACCAAACTGGAGTTATAACTAAATTTAAGAACAATCATCTTGAAAAAACAATTTAGGACTCTATAACCAAAGATTCACAGAAGCTACTTTGAGATGAGTAGGAAGGGCGGAGATGAGAAAAGGGCTGTCTCACTCCCAGGAGCGAGCAGACGCCAGGTTTCCCTGAGAGCTGTAGGTCCTAAGCCCGAGGCTGGGTAACCTAGCCTAGAGCACCAGAGCCTAGAGAGGTGCCCACAGAGCATTTGGCAGTGAAAAGAGGTGAGGTTTCCACCTTCAAGAAAGAGATGGGAGTTCTCAGTGATGCAAGCATCCTCTTAAAGGGCCAGAGCAGAAAATCTCACAGCCACTTACCCTAGGCTCTGGCAGAGGGAGGGTTCAGAGAACTAGAGTAGTATCAGGAAAGTGTGAAGTTGGTGTCCTAGAGGAGAAACATGGTGAGGGACAGCCCCACCAGAACCTCTGTGCTGGGTCATTCTCCAATACAGCACTCATTATTTTTCTTGAGTGGAGCAGTCCTCTCTGTGCAGCATCAGCCTTGGGGAAAGCAACTGCCCCACCCCATGGAGATTGGGCCCTGCTGACAAGTAAGCACCCTTGGTCAGGAAGCAGGAGGAGACATAATGACTCTGTCGTTCAGGTCAAAGCTTCCCCACCACCACCACCTTTCCTGAGAATATGACTGGTGCTTCCATCTCATGGGAGATTCAGCCGAAACTATCCAGACTGTGGGCAGCTCAAATCTCTGAGTTCAGAGACCATACCCACTGGACTCCTAATAGCTACTCCCTACTGAGGTCTGTGAAAAAATTCAGGACAGATTGACACATGGGGTCCTGGGATGGAAACCAAACCTACCTCTCTTCCTATTCCCTGAATGCCCCAGACTCTAGACTCTACCATAGGTTTTCACAGGGGCTGAGACCAATAAGCAGTCAGCAGACAGAGGTAGCAAAGGTGGTCTCAGGGAACCTTGGGCCTTTTGTAGACTTACTTTCAGGCCCAGGGCTAGCAAAAGCTAGTTTCAGTGTGCAGCTTGGCCCTTCCAGTACAACTAAGCACAGCAAAGGCAGCTACAAATTCTGGATTGCTTATAGCTCCAAAAAGTTGTGGAAGGCAAGCCCTGGGCAGTGTCTTACACTGTTCTGCACTAAAAGCCCTCCTAAGAGGTCCAGAACCACACACACAGTGGCCACCTATGCAGAACATCAGAGCAGGATCCAGCTACCCTTACTAGCATGTCCAGAAGGAGAGCACATCAGGCACCAAACCCAGCTGAGGCAAATTCAACATTTTGTGGTCAACACCTGCACAGCAGTTTGCATGCATTGAATAAGATAGAGCTTCACAGTCAAGTGGCCCAAGTCCTTGGGGGTCACCAGCTGAAACACTTTCTGCAGAGGGGACTGTCGGCCCCACCAATCCTGAATCTGCTGCTCACCTTGTTGGGGAGAAATAGAATTGGAGCATCCAGCAGTGGTTAAAGGATTAGGCTCTGGAGTAGAGGACACCTTCCCTGCACTAAGCTTGTGACCAAGAGAACCCTAATGTTGGGGGTCCCACTAATATTGTCATCCCGACTTCAGCTGCCCTAACCCATCAAGCATGTAACATATAGACAGGTTAGTGGGGTGAGGCCAGTCTAAGCCCACTCTACAGTCTTTCTACAGAAGACTCTGTGGGAACACCAGGCAGCTACTAAGAGGAGTTAGAAAAGCTGAAATGTGAAGGCAAATCTTAAGGAACTTGGGCCCTTTTACAGAGCTGCTATCAGCTCTAAGCAGGAAGCAGTTGATCCTTATACACAGGTTGGCCACTCTCACAAACACCCAGGCACCAAAAATTAAAATACAAACAGTGAACAGAGTAGTAGCTTGAGATAGACACCCCACAGTGGATTACAAATAATGTCTGACAGCATTAGGTACCCAAACTCTATCCAAGAAGACCCAGAACCAACACAACCAGTACTGGGTGACAGACTGCATCAATCCTACACTAAACTAGCCACACAAATAGCATGGCCAAAAAAGGAGTCCAGTAGGCACCAGACCATGCTGAAAATAATTACACCCCATAGGACAGACAATGAATAGTGTCTAATACACGTGATCAAGGTTAACCCTTATACCTAGCCAGCCTGAAGGGTTAACTCCACCCAGGAAAGAGCCAAAGGAATCAAGACTCATACAACAAGAGGGTAAACATAACCCCCGAAAAAACTCTTAGAGCAAAGAGATCAGATGGCCTGGAGGTTAGTACCACTGAGCTCACCTATCTCATAAATATGTCACAACAAATTTGGGAGTCAGAACAGAGTTACCTAATACACAGATAAAATGACAGACAAAAATAATATGACCCAAATGAATCAATAAGAAAAATTCCAAGAAAAAGAATTAAATATAATTGAAGCAACAAAACTATCAGACACTAAGTTTAAAATAATTATCATTAGAATGTACAAGGATCTTAGAGTAAGAATGGATGATAAGAGTTAGAACTTGGTAAGCATTAAAAAGGACACTGAGACCCTAGCCAGTTGGTTCAGTGGTAGAGCGTTGGCTCAGTGTGTGGAAGTCCCAGGTTCGATTCCCAGTCAGGGCACACAGAAGAAGCATCCATCTACTTCTCCACCTTTCCCCCTCTCCTTCCTCTCTATCTCTCTCTTCCTTTCCTACAGCCAAGGCTCCATTGGAACAAAGTGGGCCCAGGTGCTGAGGATGGCTCCATGGCCTGCATGTCAGGTGCTAGAATGGCTCCGTTGCCGTGGAGCAACACCCCAGGTGAGCAGAGCATTGGCCCCTGGTGGGCATGCCGGGTGGATCCCGGTAGGGTGTATGTGGGAGTCTGTCTCACTATCTCCCCTCTTCTCACTTAATAATAATAATAATAATAATAACAACAACAACAAAGTACCTAGGAATAAATATAAATATAACCAAGTAAGTAAAAGTCTTATACTCAGAAAATTATAAGACATTTAAAAAATAAATTGAGGAAGATACAAACAAGTGGAAGCATGTACAAAATTTATGGATAAGAATTAACATCATTAAATTGTCCATACTACATAAAGCAATCTCTAAATTCAATGCAATTCCTATTAAAATACCAATGTCATACTTCAGAGATCTAGAACAAATATTTCAAAAATCTACATGGGACCAAAAAAAAATCCAAGTAGCCTCAGCAATCTTAAAAACAAAGAACAAAGTGGCAAGTGTCACAGTTCTTGGTATTAAACTATACTACAAGCCCGTTATAATTAAAATAGCCTGGTACTGGCATAAGCATAGGCAAAAATCAATGGAACAGAACAGACAACCCAGAAATAAACACATGTCTTTACAGTCAATTAATATTTGACAAAGGAGGCATGAGCATACAATGAAGTAAAGACAGTCTCTTTAATAAACGGTGTTGATAAAAATGGATAGGTATATGTGAAAAAATGAAATGACTACCATTTATAAAAATAAACTCAAAATTTAATAAAAGGCTTAAATGTAGGTAGTAAAACCATAAAAATCTTGAAAGAGAACATGGGCAAAAGTCATTCATACATTTCTAGAGGTAATATTTTTGCCAACATATCTTCATGGGCAAGTAAGATAAAGGACAGAATAAACAAATGGGACTATATCAAACTAAAAAGCTTTTGCACAGCAAAAGACAACATTAACAAAATAAAAAGATAGCTCACTCAATGAGAGAACATATGATTTGATACATCTGATAAGGGGTTAATAACCAAAATTTATAAAGAACTTCTAAAACTCAACATCAAGAAGGTAAACAATCCAATTAAAATGGGCAAAGGACCTAAATATACACTTCTCCAAAGAGGACATACAAGGGACCAATAGGCATATAAAAAAAATGCTCAACAGCCATCACTAATCATTGAGAAATGAAAATTAAAACCACAATGAAATATCACCTCACACCTACCAGAATGGCTTTCATTAATAAATCAACAAACAACAATTTCTGGAGAGAATGTGGAGAAAAGGGAACCCTCCTGCACTGCTAGTGGGAATGCAGACTGGTGCAGCCACTGTGGAAAACAGTATGACATTTCCTCAAAATATTAAAAATGAAACTGCCTAATGACCCAGCTATCCCACTTCTAGGAATTTATATTAAGAATCCCAAGTCACTAATTCAAAAGAAAATAAGCACCCCCCTGTTCATTGCAGCATTGTTTACAATAGCCAATATCTGGAAGCAGCCCAAATGTCCATCAGTGGACAAGTAGATAAAAAAGTAGTGGTATATTTACTCAATGAAATACTAAACAGCCGTGAAAAAGGAGGAAACCTTACCTTTTGTGATGGCATAAATGGACCTGGAGATTATTATGTTAAGTGAAATAAGTCAGGCAGAGAAAGACAAATACTGTATGATCTCACTTATATATCAATCTAATGAACACAATTAACCGAGGAACAAAATAAAAAAGAGACAGAGACTCACGGAACAGATGGAAAGCTGTTAGAGGGAAGGGGGGAAAATGAACAGGATTAAAGAAGGTGAAGGAATTAGTCAAATTATATCTACATAACATAGGTACAGAAAACAAGGAAGCAACAGCCAGAGGGAAAGGGGATGAAATAGAGGGAGAGAGGAGCAAAGGGAGTAAGACGGGGGTGAAAAGAGACTTTGCAAGGGCCATAGAAGGCACGATTTGGTGTATAGAGGGTGCTATATTGACTGAAACACTTGAAACCATATCAACACAATAAATTAAAAATAAAAAATTTTAATTAAAAAATAGCTTTGGTAGGATTGAAAATTCTATGATCTGTCTCAGATGTTAGTCAATTTCTTTCTGGTATGTAATAATATAGTGCATGTTTTCAAAGAAAAAAAATTATAGACAACTTTTGAGCACTAAGTAAAAGCTTTCAACTATTAAGAAACATATACAAAAAAGTCTAGCCTGACCAGGCAGTGGCACAGTGGATAGAGCATCAGACTGGGATGTGGAGGACGTAGGTTCGAGACCCGAGGTCGCCAGCTTGAGCGCACGCTCATCTGATTTGAGCAAAGCTCACCAGCTTGGACCCAAGGTCGCTGGCTCGAGCAAGGGGTTACTCAGTCTGCTGAAGCCCCACAGTCAAGGCACATATGAGAAAGCAATCAATGAACAACTAAGGTGTCACAATGTGCAACGAAAAACTGATGATTGATGCTTCTCATCTCTCTCCGTTCCTTTCTGTCTGTCCTTGTCTATCCCTCTCTCAGACTCTCTCTCTCTGATTCTGTAAAAAAAAAAAAAAAAGAAAGAAAGAAAGAAAGTCTAAGTTTCAGAACTGGCTCCCTGAATACAAGTGAAAGCAGTTATCATAGTTCAAATCATTAGAGTCAAAAATAGTTCTATATGGGAAAATTTGCATTATTTTATAATGAAAAAGAAGCCTCTGTCTTAAAAGGTAAATCTCAAAATTTAGTGCTGTGGAAGTCTCTAATTTTCATGGCCTTCGAGAGGTTTTCATAACTGATTGTTTATCTCAGATTTTGAGAAATACAATTATCTTCTCTTTTTTTTTGCCTACTTTTGTTCTTCTATAGCCAAAATGTGTGGTGAGGCAAAAGGCCAGATAGCAGATTAGCAGATCTATTTTCCAGGACTTTGTAGTGGCATAGATTTTATTAAATCATAATTTTTTTTTAATTCAAAACTATTATTTTGATCATCTGTTCTATTTTGCCTATTTTATTTGTATAGGGAGTCACCTATGATAATGATTAATATACGGTGATATACCTGTGGTATAGTTAACAAAACCAGAGCTATAAAACACTCAATCTAGATGTTTTTAAAGCACCTAGAGGTATTTACTCACCACATTTTTGTTCTTTCCTTATCATCTTTCCAAGCTAGGAACTACAATAGAATCTCCAAGTTCATTAACATACCCACACACAAAAAATAGCATTCTCTATTACCTGTGAGGCTGGATTCTGTAACCCTAGAGCATCAACACACTCCGCAGACTTACTCTCTATAACTGAAACACAGCCTTTGTTTCCTTAATTGTGGGATGTTGTATCTAATCAAATGGCATTTTCTTTTGAATATTATATCTCTGGCAGGGCCATGGTTGAAAATTGTGTTGTTATGTTTTCCTATGGAAATAAGTATTTTTCCATAAAATTACAGTACTCCCAAAATCACTTAGATCAGAAGTTAACTGGTTTCAGACAAGAATTATGAATATATATCATATTTTCATAAGAATTCTATTTTTGTTTATTTATACAAAATTCAAAATTCCCATAAGGTATGTATTTACAGATTTTGAGTGATCAGTGAAAAAAGTCACCATTAAAAAGTTGTGTTATTCCGAGAACCCAGAAATAAACCCACAGCTTTATGGACAACTGATATTTGACATAGGAGTTAAGGGCATACAATGGAGTAAAGACAGCCTCTTCAACAAATGCTGTTGAGAAAATTGGACATTTACCTGCAAAAATGAAACTAGACCACCAACTTACACCACTCACAAAAATAAACTCAAAATGGATAAAAGACTTAAATGTAAGCCGTAAAACCATAAGCATCTTAGAAGAAAACATAGGCAGTAAGCTCTCTGACATCTCTCGCAGCAATATATTTGCCGATTTGTCTCCACAGGCAAGTGAAATAAAATACAGGATAAACAAATGGGACTACATCAAACTAAAAGGCATTTTACACAGTAAAGACAATAAGAACAGAATAAAAAGAAAAACTACGCAATGGGAGAACATATTTGACAATATGTCTGATAAGGGGTTAATAACCAAAATTTATAAAGAACTTGTAAAACTCAACACCAGGAAGACAAACAATCCAATCAAAAAATGGGTGAAAGAAATGAATAGACACTTCTCCAAAGAGGACATGCAGATGGCCAATAGGCATATGAAAAAATGTTCAATATCACTAAACATTAGAGAAATGCAAATTAAAACCACAATGAGATATCACCTCACACCAGTCAGAATGCACTCATCAACAAAACAACACAGAATAAGTGCTGGCGAGGATGTGGAGAAAAGGGAACCCCCCTGCACTGCTGGTGGGAATACAGACTGGTGCAGCCACTGTGGAAAACAGTATGGAGATTCCTCAAAAAATTAAAAATCGAACTGCCTTTTGACCCAGCTATCCCACTTTTAGGAATATACCCCACGAACACCATAGCACTGTTTCAAAAGGAGAAATGCACCCCCATGTTTATGGCAGTATTGTTCACAATAGCAAAGATCTGGAAACAGCCCAAGTGTCCATCATTGGATGAGTGGATTAAAAAGCTTTGGTGTATATATATACATACATACTATGGAATACTACTCAGCCATAAGAAATGATGACATCAGATCATTTACAACAACATAGATGGACCTTGATAACATTATACTGAGCGAAATAAGTAAATCAGAAAAAACTAAAAACTATATGATTCCATACAGAGGTGGGACATAACAATGAGACTCAGAGACATGGACAAGAGTGTGATGGTTATAGGGGAGGGGGGAGGAGAGTGAGAGGATTGGGGGATGGATAGAGCACAAAGAAAACCAGATAGAAGGTGACAGAAGACAATTGGATTTTGGGTGATGGGAATGCAGCATAATCAAATGTCAAAATAACCTGGAGATGTTTTCTCTGAACATATGTACCCTGATTTATCAATGTCACCCCATTAAATTTTTTTTAAAAAGTTGTGCTATTCCAATTTCCCACATACATCCTTTGAAATTGGTGGCTAGATTTAAAAAAATTTTTTTTCACAGTCCTACCAGAAACTAGAACATTAAAACAATATCAGCAATATTTCAAGGCAAATAACTGCAGTTAAACTTTCCTCTTTGGTTTCATCTTGACCTAAATAGCTACTCCTTGTTCTCCTGATTTTAAGTCAGCAGTTCATTTTAGGGAATTGTCTGTTTCAGCAATAATCCTGGAAGTCATGACTCAGCCCCCATAAGTGAGATGTCTGCTTCCAGAGGCAGTCATCTGGTCCTGAGCCTGAGCCCATGCTCCTGTTTCCTTTATCAACCATCAATCCATCACAACCTTTGCTGCTACTATTCTGAGAAACTGGTCTTTTTGTGGTTTCTCCCAGGAGTTTCAACTTATGCTGTATAACCTGTAGCAGGAGTTTTTAAGCAATAACAGGAGAATAATGCTGACAGCCTACTCAGCTAAGATAAGATAAGAATGGAGGAAAATAGAATTCCTTATTGTGGCATGAAACACAACCAAACCATGTGAAGTCAGCTAATGGTTACCCTGAGGATAAGAGGACATTAAGACCATTGAGGATATTTCCAAGTTCCTCAGACTTTCTAATCTATCTTATGAAGGATGAGTTAAGATTCTCAACAAGTACGAGTGTATTTTATTTGTAGAAATAAAATGTTTTTAAAAACAGCTTGGTAATAAATATTGCGCTATAGTTTGCATGTGAATTATGATCAGAATATAGATATTTATATCAATTGTAAAATATAATGTAGCTGAAACATTTATAGTATTAAAATTATGGTCTTGATAAAACAATTTTCTTATTGAGCTAATTCAAAATACAGAAAAATAAATGTTTTCATAGCTACTTACTTTAGCACCCTTCCTGACTCACGAGTACCATGCCTCACAGTAACAGGTTCTTAGAGTTGGCACTACCCAGGCACCACTTTCAATTCGGAGATTTCAGAAAGTCAATGGCAAAAAGAGTTACCAGAGGCGACTTACTATTATATCAATAGATGAGTACAATCATAGGTATTTCTGGACTAGTAAAAGATGCAGTCTTGTTTACATAATTAATATTAATATTCTTGATATGAAGAAAAACAGCATTATACATTTTATCTTTGATAAAAGTTGAAATTTTTACTAAAAACAACTATAGTCCATGACAAAATTCAAACCAAAATCACAATAAGTTAATAGGTTCTCAAGAAATAAGAGTGTTCAGCTAAAAACATCCGTTTTCTGGGAAGGATACACTGATATGCACTGTTTTGGTCTAAGACCAATATTCTCCTGAGTGTTTCATCTCATTTTATTATTTATAAGTTACTAATTTTCATTGTTAATTATTTATTTATGTTATTAATAATTAAAATATACATATGCATGTTCTTAAGTTACATAAACATGTAATATAACATTAGCTTTATAATGTACTAATTATAACCTGTTATAAATAACTCATGTTACATTGAATTTACCCTCTTATTTATACTTTACTACATTTTTATAGAGACAAGAACAAGTAAGCAAAACATTGCTTTGTGACTAATTAATTTGGTTACAAATAATCAACGTTTAACCAATTTTTAAAAATTCAAAATATTGGCAATGTCTGGTTTAAAGTCTCAAAGTAACACAATCACTGTTGATAAAACAATTGTCAGAGGGATATTTATGAGTTTTGTATTGTGACTGAATTCTTCTAAAGGCAGATAGATGTCCAGATGAAGATAGAAAGTTAAGCGGTTTATTTGATAAGTGAAGGAAACAGGAGGAGGAGATTGAGGACAACCTAGAGGTTATCGGGAGCACATGAACCCCTGTTGACCCCCAAGTTGGACCCTGAGGAAGGGAGGCTCCTCAAGTCTTCCCTGTTCTTGGAATGTACTTTCTACCCACCTTTCCCACAGGGGAAGCCATTTTCAAAGATGCAGCCTTCAGAGAGTAAGGTGTTATTAACACCACCTGGATAGTATGTGTGACTGGACCCTGTTAAAGCCTCTTTAAATAGCCAAAGAAACCCAAAATAATATTTCAAAATATGTGCACCCCAATGTTCACTGTAGCGTTATTAACAATAGCCAAGGTATGTAAACTTTTAAGGTTTGATGGGGGTGGGGGAGTATATATATCTAGTCTTTTTTTTTATAATAATTTTATTTTTTTAATGGGGTGACATCAATAAATTGGGATACATATATTCAAAGATAACAAGTCCAGGTTATCTTGTCATTCAATTATGTTGCATACCCACCACCCAAAGTCAGATTGTCCTCTGTCACCGTCTATCTTGTTTTCTTTGTGCCCCTCCCCACCCCCTATCCCTCTCCCATTCCCCCCTCCCCCCGTAACCACCACACTCTTATCAATGTCTCTTAGTTTCACTATTATGTCCCACCTACGTATGGAATAATACAGTTCCTGTTTCTTTCTGATTTACTTATTTCGCTTCGTATCATGTTATCAAGATCCCACCATTTTGCTGTAAATGTTCCGATGTCATCATTTCTTATGGCTGAGTAGTATTCCATAGTGTATATGTGCCACATCTTCTTTATCCAGTCATCTATTGACGGGCTTTTTGGTTGTTTCCATGTCCTGGCCACTGTGAACAATGCTGCAATAAACATGGGGCTGCATGTGTCTTTACATATCAATGTTTCTGAGGTTTTGGGGTATATACCCAGTAGAGGGATTGCTGGGTCATAAGGTAGTTCTATTTGCAGTTTTTTGAGGAACCACCATACTTTCTTCCATAATGGTTGTACTACTTTACATTCCCACCAACAGTGGATGAGGGTTCCTTTTTCTCCACAGCCTCTCCAACATTTGCTATTACCTGACTTGCTAATAACAGCTAATCGAACAGGTGTGAGGTGGTATCTCATTGCAGTTTTGATTTGCATTTCTCTAATAGCTAAAGAAGATGAGCATCTTTTCATATATCTGTTAGCCATTTGTATTTCTTCCTGGGAGAAGTGTCTATTCATGTCCTCTTCCCATTTTTTTATTTGATTGTTTGTTTGTTTGTTGTTGAGTTTTATGAGTTCTTTGTATATTTTGGATATTAGGCCCTTATCTGAGCTGTTGTTTGAAAAAATCATTTCCCATTTAGTTGGCTTTCTGTTTATTTTGTTATCAGTTTCTCTTGCTGAGCAAAAACTTCTTAGTCTGATGTAGTCCCATTCATTAATTTTTGCCTTCACTTCTCTTTCCATTGGAGTCAAATTCATAAAATGCTCTTTAAAACCCAGGTCCATGAGTTGAGTACCTATGTCTTCTTCTATGTACTTAATTGTTTCAGGTCTTATGTTTAGATCTTTGATCCATTTTGAGTTAATTTTTTTACAGGGGGAGAGACTGTAGTCCAGTTTCATTCTTTTGCATGTGGCTTTCCAGTTTTCCCAGCACCATTTGTTAAAGAGGCTTTCTTTTCTCCATTGTGTGTTGTTGGCCCCTTTATCAAAAATTATTTGACTATATATATGTGGTTTTATTTCTGGACTTTCTATTCTGTTCCTTTGGTCTGAGTGTCTATTTTTCTGCCAATACCATGCTGTTTTGATTGTTGTGGCCTATAATAGAGTTTGAAGTCAGGTATTGTAATGCCCCAGCTTCATTCTTTTTCTTTAGGATTGCTCTGGTTATTCGGGGTTTTTTATAGTTCCATATAAATCTGATGATTTTTTGCTCTATTTCTTTAAAAAATGTCATTGGAAGTTTGATGGGAATTGCATTAAATTTGTATATTGCTTTGGGTAATATAGCCATCTTGATTATATTTATTCTTCCTAGCCAAGAACAAGGTATATTCTTCCATCTCCTTATATCTTTTTCGATTTCCCTTAACAATGGTTTATAGTTTTCATTATATAAGTCCTTTACATTCTTTGTTATGTTTATTCCTAAGTATTTTATTTTTTTTGTTGCAATCGTGAAGGGGATTATTCTTTTGAGTTCCTTCTCAGTTGTTTCATTGTTGGCATATAGAAAGGCTATTGACTTCTGTATGTTAATTTTGTATCCTGCGACGTTACTATATTGGCTTATTGTTTCTAGTAGTCTTTTTGTGGATTCTTTGGGGTTTTCGATGTATAGGATCATATCATCTGCAAAAAGTGATACCTTTACTTCTTCTTTTACGATATGGATGCCTTTTATTTCTTTGTCTTGTCTGATTGCTCTGGCTAGAACCTCTAGTACCACATTAAATAAGAGTGGAGAGAGTGGACAACCCTGTTTTGTTCCTGATTTAAGGGGGAAAGCCTTCAGTTTAGTGCCATTTAATATGATGTTAGCTGATGGTTTATCATATATGGCCTTTATCATGTTGAGATATTTTCCTTCTATACCCATTTTGTTGAGAGTCTTAAACATAAAATTGTGTTGTATTTTATCGAAAGCCTTTTCTGCGTCTATTGATAAGATCATGTGGTTTTTGTTCTTTGTTTTGTTGATATGGTGTATTACGTTAACTGTTTTACGTATGTTTAACCATCCTTGAGATTCTGGGATGAATCCCACTTGATCATGATGTATTATTTTTTTAATATGTTGTTGTATTCGATTTGCTAGTATTTTGTTTAGTATTTTAGCATCTGTATTCATTAGAGATATTGGTCTGTAGTTTTCTTTTTTTGTGCCATCCTTGCCTGGTTTTGGTATGAGGGTTATGTTGGCCTCATAAAATGTGTTTGGAAGTATTGCTTCTTCTTCAATTTTTTGGAAGACTTTGAGTAGAATAGGAACCAAGTCTTCTTTGAATGTTTGATAAAATTCGCTGGTATAGCCGTCAGGGCCTGGACTTTTATTTTTGGGGAGGTTTTTAATGGTTTTTTTCTATTTCTTCTCTACTGATAGGTCTGTTTAGGCTTTTTGCTTCTTCTTGACTCAGTCTAGGAAGGTTGTATTGTTCTAGGAATTTATCCATTTCTTCTAGGTTGTTGAATTTAGTGGCATAAAGTTTTTCATAGTATTCTACAATAATTCTTTGTATATCTACGGTGTCCGTGGTGATTTCTCCTCTTTCATTTTGGATTTTGTTTATATGAGTTCTTTCTCTTTTTTCCTTGGTAAGTCTTGCCAAGGGTTTGTCAATTTTGTTGATCTTTTCAAAGAACCAGCTCCTTGTTCTATTAATTTTTTCTATAGTTTTTCTGTTCTCTAATTCATTTATTTCTGCTCTGATTTTTATTATCTCCTTTCTTCGGCTGGTTTTGGGTTGTCTTTGTTCTTCTTTTTCTAGTTCCTTAAGGTGGGAAGTTAAGTGGTTCATTTGGGCTCTCTCTTGTTTGTTCATATATGCCTGAAGTGATATGAACTTCCCTCTTATCACTACTTTTGCTGCATCCCATAGATTCTGATATGTTGTATTGTCATTTTCATTAGTCTGTATATATCTTTTGATCTCTGCACTTATTTCTTCTTTGACCCATTCATTTTTTAAAAGTATGTTGTTTAGTTTCCACATTTTTGTGGGATTTTTTTCCTCTTTTTTGCAGTTGAATTCTAGTTTCAAGGCTTTATGATCAGAAAATATGCTTGGTACAACTTCAATTTTTCTGAATTTGCTGATGTTGTTTTTGTGGCCCAACATATGGTCAATTCTTGAGAATGATCCATGTACACTGGAGAAAAATGTATACTCAGTCACTTTGGGATGAAATGTCCTGTAGATGTCTATCATATCCAGATGTTCTAGTGTTTTGTTTAAGGCCACTATGTCTTTGTTGCTTCTCTGTTTGGATGACCGATCTAGAGCCATCAGCGGTGTATTGAGGTCTCCAAGTATGATTGTATTTTTGTCAGTTTTTGTTTTAAGATCAATAAGTAGCTGTCTTATATATTTTGGTGCTCCTTGGTTTGGTGCATATATATTAAGAATTGTTATGTCTTCTTGATTCAGTGTCCCCTTAGACATTATGAAATGGCCATTTTTGTCTCTGAGTACTTTTGCTGTCTTGTAGTCAGCATTATCTGATATGAGTATTGCTACACCTGCTTTTTTTTTGGATGTTATTTGCTTGGAGTATTGTTTTCCAGCCTTTCACTTTGAATTTGTTTTTATCCTTGTTACTTAGATGAGTTTCCTGTAGGCAGCATACAGTTGGATTTTCTTTTTTAATCCATTCTGCTACTCTGTGCCTTTTTATTGGTGAGTTTAATCCGTTTACATTTAGTGTAATTATTGATACTTGTGAGTTCCCTATTGCCATTTTATATCTTGCTTTCTGTTAGTTTTGTGTCTTGTTTGATCCTTCTCTTTCGTTTTTCTATCTTTTGTTTTTATTTGGTTGTATTCCATACATCTTTCCTCTGTTGCTATCTTTTTTATCTCATGTGCTTCTGTGGTGGTTTTTTCAATAGTGGTTACCTTTGAGTAATGAAAAGGGTCCCTACCCTGTTCATTGTAGCGAACTATTTTGTGAGTACTTTTGCACTCCATCATCCTTTGCTACTGTTAATCTCCATCTTCTCCCCCTCTTTCTTTTTGTTGTTGTCACAGTTTAAATTTGGTTTTATTGTGTTCTTCTTGGAGCTTTTACTTGTGGCTCTGTTTTTTTTTGTTCTTTGTATCTGATTGGAGAACCCCCTTTAGTAATTCCTGGAGTGGGGGTTTTCTGATGATAAATTCCCTCATCTTTTCTGTATCTGTGAATGTTTTTATTTCTCCTTCATATTTGAAGGATAGCTTTGATGGGTATAGTATTCGTGGCTGAAAGTTCCTCTCTTTCAGGACTTTAAATATTGGGGTCCACTCTCTTCTATCTTGTAGAGTTTCTGCTGAGAAATCTGATGATAATCTAATGGGCCTTCCTTTATATGTTGTATTCTTCTTTTCCCTGGCTGCCTTGAGAATTTTTTCTTTGCTGTTGGTTTGTGTCAATTTCATTATGATATGCCTTGGAGTAGGTTTGTTGGGGTTAAGAAAACTTGGAGTTCTGTTTGCTTCTTGAACTTGAGGCTTTAGTTCTTTCCACAGGTTTGGGAAGTTCTCATCTATTATTTGTTTGAGTATGTTCTCCATTCCATTTTCTCTCTCTTCTCCCTCTGATATACCTATTATTCTTATGTTATTCTTTTTGATGGAGTCAGATAATTCTTGTAGGGCTATCTCATTTTTTTTAATTTTTGAGTCTCTTTCTTCTTCTCTCTGTTGTGCCTCAAGTTGCTTGTCTTCTATTTCACTAATCCTCTCTTCTATCTGACCTGTTCTATTAGCTAAGCTTGTTACTTCATTTTTCAGCTCGTGAATTGACTTTTTCATCTCTGTTTGATTTGTTTTTATAGTTTCAATTTCCTTGGACATATATTCTTTGTGTTCATTGAGTTGTTTTCTGAGCTCCCTAAATTGCCTTTCTGTGTTTTCTTGTATATGTCGGAGGATTTTTAGGATTTCTATCTTGAATTCTCTGTCATTTAGCTCCAAGGTTTCCAATATATTAAATTTTTTCTCCATAGATTTTTCCTCATCTAGCTGTGTTACCTCTCTTTCTTTTGTATCCATGATATTCAATTTTCTCTTCTTTAACGGCATCTGAGGGTGGTTTTGTTGATAGTATTAATGAGATTTAATAAAGAATAAAAAGTTAAAAAATAATAAAAAAATAAAAAATTGAAAAGAGTTGTTTTTTTAAAAAAAATTAATGAAATAAAGAAAAATAAAATAAAATAAAAATTTTTTAAAAAAGGAAATTATTCCCCCCCTCCTTTTTTCCTCTCCTCTCCTCTCCCCTCTTCCTTGAGAAAATCTTGTGGTGGACTGTGAATTATAACAAACAATGACTGTGATGGAGGGCCTGAATTGGGGAAAAGTAATAAAGGGGCAAAAAAACAAAAAAAGAAAAAAGAAAAAAGAAAAAAGAAAAAAAAAGAGCGTATGGACTCACAAAAAGCAAATAAGGAAAAAATTTGGGTCAAGAATAAAATGATTTGCTTTTAGGTGTTGGTTGTCTAAGAGTTATGATGAGAGGAATAAGAGGAAAATGGAAAAATGGGGGGACAAATTAAAAAATTACTATTGTATTTAGTGGAACAAGAACTAGATAATATGGAGAGCCAGGGATGGGAGCACTGCTAGTGAGTTAAAAAGGTGAAGTAAACACCCCCCAAAATGCCACAAACATAAGTTTGAGTCCCAGATAAGATAATTTGTTTGTTATTGAGGTTTGAATGAGAGGAGATGTAAAGGAGAAAGGAAGAAACTAATATAGAGGGAGAAAAGAAAGAGAGAGAGAGAAAAAAAGAGGGCACCACTAAAAGAAGAAAAAAGAAAGGAGAGAGAGAGAGAGTTAAGGGTTTTGGAGTGCAACCCTCATAGAGAGAAAGGAAGAGAAGAGAAAAGATAATGGGAGATGTAACACTTATGGGTAGTGTAGTTCAAGGAGAGGAGAGAGTAAGACCGGTAGAGAGTTAAGCGGCCAAATTGGAGGAGGAAAAAAAAGTCTCAAGAATGAAGATAAGAGAAACAAAAGAAAAAATATAATAAAATGGGATAGGTTATAAAGTCTGCAGATTATTCTTGATTTTGAGAGGTTATCTTCTTGCTTTTTCTTTTCTCTCCCTCTTCCTGGTCGGTGACTCTGTACCCCGGGTTCTGCCCCTTTGGCACGCTCAGGTAGAGGTTTGCAGTTGATAAGTCTCTATGGCAATGTCATGTATTGTGCTTTAGTCTCATTGGCAGTCGAAGCTCATTAGCATTTATAGGCTCTGACAGTGAGAGAGTCCGTGTTCCTGGAGCCTTTCTCCTAGTCTTTCCTTCCTCAATTAGTAGCCTGATAATCCAGCTATGGGGTTGCTGCTGCCTCTGCCTGGATAGTAAGAGGCTCAAAGAGCTGGCAACTCCCCACTCTATTTCCACTCAGCACAGGGCTCTGGGTAAGGCTCAGTCAGTCAGAGCTGCTAGCATAATCAGGCGGGCTTTCTGCCCACTCAAAGACCTCTGGCTCTGCCACTCTGTCCGGTAACACAAGCGGGCGCCCACTTCCAGGGCGCTTGGAGGAAACTCTCACTCACTGTCCGCGACCAGGATATCAGGCCAGCAGTCTCACGCTCTGAGTGAAACCCCCAACCGCAGGGAAAAGTTGTAGCGTTGGAATTGAGTCTCGCTCCGTCCCCATGCGCGGCTTTTGCAAGGCGCTGGGGCGGCCTGAGACTCCGCTTTTGCCCACACAAAGGCCCCTGACTCTGCCCCTCTGTGCGATAACACGGGCGCGCACTGCCGAGGCACTCGGAGGAATCGCTCACTCCTTATCTGCGTGCGCAAACCAGGATATGAGGCTGGCCGCGGTTCCCTCTGAGTGAAACACCCTCCAGCACGGAAAATCTCCACCGTTGGAATTAGTTCTCACTCCCTCCTGTGCGTGTCTTTCCCAGGGCGCTGGGGCTGCCCAGAGACTCTGCCCTCGGCCCACAGAAAGGCCTCTGACCCTGCCTCTCCGTGGGGCAACACGGGCACCCACTCTCGGGACCTAGGAAGAAATTCTCACCCACTAACTGCGCACCGACCAGGAGACCGGGTAAAATGGCCGCTCCGCTTGTCTTTCTTTATTTGGGTTTGGCGCTAGTGTTAGCTTGTATTGCCCAGGTTGCCACAGGATCAGATTTTCCTCGGCTTGGATCTCCGTGCCACAGCCTGGTTTGGCGTTTGTGTCGCGGCCTGGATCTATTCACCCCCTTTGCCCGCCTCAGTTTCTATATTCACAGTTACCAGAGAAAGCCGCCCTGTTTAGGTTAGTGAGGAAGGCGGAGCATTTCTTACTCCCTATTTCCTTCGGGGTTTGGTTATATATTTAGCCAATTTTTCACTCAATCATACCTTTGGGTGTATTGCGAAGCATCTGGAAGCTCCAAGTATAGGTTTTTCTGTTTCTGGTTGAAGATCTTGTTGAGTTTTGGGGGAGATTTATCGGTATCGCTTCCTACCCTGCCATTACTCTGACATCTCTATATCTAGTCTTTTAGGGCAGTGGCCCCCAACCCCCGGGCCACGGACCGGTACTGGTCTGTGGGCCATTTAACTGGTCCACAGAGAAAGAACAAATAACTTACATTATTTCTATATTATTTATATTTAAGTCTGAATAATGTTCTTTTTTTAAAAAATGACCAGATTCCCTCTGTTACATCCGTCTAAGACTCACTCTTGACGCTTGTCTCGGTCACGTGATACATTTATCCATCCCACCCTAAAGGCCGGTCTGTGAAAATATTTTCTGACATTAAACCGGTCTGTGGCCCAAAAGAGGTAGGGGACCACTGTTTTAGGGGGTGCCCAAGACTAACTTGTTAAAAGTGTCACCTACCTGTCTGAAAGCCATCTTCCTCTTTCTTCATTTTCTCCTTGTCCTCCCAATGGGACCACTTTCTGGAAGGTGATTACAGGTGACCCTTAAATGACAGGGTTTGAACTGTGCAGGTCCTCTTATACCTGGATCAGTTTCAGTAAATAAAGCTGGCCCTCTTATCTGTGTGTTTTGCATCCGCAGATTCAACAAACCCTGGATCAAACAGTATTTTGGACTTAACAACCACAGTTTATAAACTCTGGATTTTCAAACACAGATTGAAAATACTTTTTTTCACCTGACTTGTTTGTGGTGGTGCAGTGGATGAAGCATCAACTTGGGAAAGCTGAAGTCTTTGGTTCAAAACCCTGGGCTTGCCTGGTCAAGGCACATATGGGAGTTGATGCTTCCTATTCCTCCTCTCCTTCTCTCTCTCCTCTCTAAAATGAATACACAAAATCTTTTTTAAAATGTTGCTGTTTAAAAAAGAAAATTATTTTTTTCTCAAAACCATGAATGCTAAGGGCTGACTATAAGTTTTTGGGTGAGTCAAATTTTATATGGAAATTTTTGACTGATTCTTTCAAGGGTCAGCTGTAATAAAATGCTTCTATCAATTCAGGTATCAGTCAAGGTCAGTGGAGCTTAATTCTGCAAATTAATTTCAGGGAGTCAGTGAAAATCACTGTGCTATCACATACAAATAGCATCTTGGTCAGATCTAGTTGGTGAATTCTTGGTGGGACCTCCAAGTATTTTATAAAAGAAAAATGTAATTTAATAATAAGACAAATTTCTACTTTCAATCATAATGCATGTAGAGGGAGTCAATTTAAAGAGCTACTGGCATTCGGAATACCAAAAGAACGTATTAGCTATAATTCAAGTTATCTCACAGAAAATTTTGATTGGATAATGTCAGTGTCATTAAAAACCAATCTTTGCTATTTATCATGGCGTATTTCAAAATGCACAACTTTTAAGATACTTTTGTTATTCAAACCTTCATAAAACTCATGTTGTTTATAACATAGAATGCAAGACTTTTAGGAATTGTTTTCTAGGTTATATAGTATGCTAATAGGGTCCAAGTGGCTAAGGCAAAGCAAAACATATTCATTTTGCTTATAATTTTTTTAAATGGCAACATATTCAAATAAAATATAAAATTTAAATGTGATATAAATATTTACATGCTCTAGGTCTACATCAGTGTATTTTATTAAAACCTTTTAAGTACCATGATAGATTAACATTTAGCTTAATACTTAATGCTGAAATGATACTATATATGAAAATAGCGCATTTGAGTGATTAGAAGATAAACAAATAATGTTTATAAAATATCTGTTTTGATTATGACTAAATTAGCTCATAGAGGGACACTGGTACATATTAGTAAATAACTGTTCTTCTGTCTGTAGATAAAAATTTATTTTGAAATTACAATAATAAACTAGACTTGCAATAACTTAAAATGATAAACACAAAATTAAAATAAAACTGCACTTCTCAGGATAAATATAGTATGCACATCCTAAGCCACTAGAAATATTTATATTTTGGGATTCCCCTAATGTGATTTTTTAGGTACTGCATTATATGCCAAGCCCTCTTATGGTCTCAAAATTTTTACCACATTAGATTTCTTAAAGATCAGCAGTAAAAAAAGAAATTAACTGTGATGTCAGGAGTTGGAACACTAAGGCCTGCACCTGTTTTGGTGAATTATTTTTTATTGGAACTCACCCATAGCTACTCATGTGTGCTTGCCTAGGAGAGCTCCTGTGCTACAGTGGCAGATTGGGGTAGTTTGATAGAGACCTCATGGCTGAAAAACCTATAATATTTACCATCTGGCCCAATACAGATAAAGCTTTCTGGTCCCTGTTCTATGTTAATGATAACAAGTTTTAAAGCCGATATAAATTATAGCAGCATTAATTGAGAAAGTCTGAAGAAAAACTCATCCTCAGCTAGTTCTAGTTATCTATTTAGACAAAGATAGATATCTGCATATCTATCTATATCTATCTATCTATCTATATATCTAATATCTATATATTTATTTATTTTTTCTTCTTTGAAGGCCAAACAATAGTAATTTGTATGTATGCTGAGATTTATTTTGTATATTAATTAAATTCTTAATTTTTATATCAATGGATGCTCTGATAAGCTATTTTGATTATACATGAAATTAATGTCTAAAATTTAATTTGGATGTATTAATTAGCTAGTGCTGTGAAATAAACAACCTGAAAACTCAGTGGCATAAAACCATAAGCATTATCATTGCTCACAAGTCTATAGATCAACTTCCTGAGATTTGTGCCAATTAGGCTAAATCTGTGACTCCCCGGTGAAATAGTTTGTGCATTTTCTGGCAGGTTTCTGGTCAGCTGGGGATGGATGGGCAAAGGTGACCTCACCAGAGCTGATTCCATTGCATATGGCCCTCATTCCCTATTATTCTTCCCATTGTTTGACAGGCATCCAGAGACTGCAGAAACATGTAGAGCCTCTTGATACCTTAGTTTAAAATTAAAAGAGATATGAAGAATTGAAGGACTTTTGCAACCAATCTACCATAGATGTAAAACATTATGATTTACATAACTATAATGTAAAACTGAATGATTTTTTTTTTTTTTGGTAACCATCTTTCGGGGGAAGCAAAAAATGTATCAAACATATGGATACAGTGTTGGAGAATGTGCACTGTTTGTGTAATCATCTTACTACAGATATCATACATTTCAACTGAATATTTAGTTATATTATATTTTGGAGGTAAAAAATATTTAATTACAAAGTTATATTTTTATCTTCAGAGTAAATTTAATTTATTTTAATTGCAAAAATGTGGATGTTTTTGAAGCACATAGTCAAAGGAGAAGCAAAGAAGTTAAGGCCTGGGTACCAGAAATCAGTAAATAAATCATTCACTCAGAAAGGCTCTTTGAAGACTGCAATAATTTGTAAACTCACGAGTTTCTAAAAGAAAGTCATTAGTGTCTTTTTGATCATCAGAGACATTGCAATATGACAGATACAACTCAGAAAATTGGGGACTAAATATGAATGAAAATTAATCTAGCCTGACCAGGTGGTGGTGCAGTGGATAGAGCATTGGACTGGGACAGAGAGGACCCGGGTTTGAGACCCCAGGATCGCCAGTCTGAGTGTGGGCTCATCTGGTTTGAGCAAGGCTCACCAGCTTGAGCCCAAGGTCTGCTGTAGCCCCCCGGGCAAGGTACATATAAGAAAGCAATCAATGAACAACTAAAATGCCCTTCCTGTCTGTGTGTCCCTATCTGTCCCTCTCTCTGTCTCTGTCACAAAAAAAGAAAAGAAAATTAACATAAAGCAAACAACATATGATAATATATTTTTTAAATACTCAATAATTAGTCAGGTATACTTCTTATCTTTTTATTCATTGATTTGAGAGATAGACATTGATTTGTTGTTGGAATCATCCACGCATTCATGGGTTACTCCTTATGTGCCTTGACCTGGGATCAAACCCACAACACTGTCATGTCAGGACAACACTCTAACCAACTGAGCCACCTAGTCAGGGCCAACCGGCTATATTTCTTAACATAAGGTTTTACATGTAGGAAAATGACTTACATTTGAAAGTGATAAAAAAAAAATGTTATTTATAAGACCAAACAAGAAAGCTGGCAGATTTACAAAAGAAAATCAGTTTATAAAGAAGAAATTAATTTCATTAAAGATATCACTCACAAGCCTGACCAGGCTATAACAGTGCATACAGTATTGACCTAGGATGCTGAAGACCCAGGTTCAAAACCTTGAAGTTGCCAGCTTGAGTACGGGCTCACCAGCTTGAGCATTGGATCACAGACATGGCTTGACCTAATGATCACTGGCTTGAGCCCAAAGGTCGCTGGCTTGAAGCCCAAGGTTACTGACTTGAGCAAAGAGTCACTAGATAAGTTGGAGCCCCCCACCCTCTGCCGTCAAGGCACTTCTGAGAAAGAAATCAATGAACAACTAAAGTGTCACAATGATGAGTTGAAGCTTCTTATCTTTCTCCCTTCCTGTCTGTCTCTCCCTGTATGTCTGTCTATCTCTCTCTCTTGCTAAAAAAACAAACAAACAAACAAACAAAAATGCACAAACACTGTCCTCATTCTTCTTATTTTATACATCAACATATTAGAAAGTTGAGGAAAGTCTAATATAATGTCCAGATGGAAAATATTTTAGTATCAGATATCCCTAAAAGCTATGTTTTATTTTTTGATATCTTTCAATTTGTTAGAGTTTCACCCAAACTTTCTGATTTCTCTAAATAAAAACATTATAATCCATTAATCAATTTAATTAATTGAATCACTTGGAACTCTAATTACTTTGATTAGATCCTTTAATTATAAAGTAGATTTTTCATTATCTAATCTATTAATGTCACCTAGATGCAAAAACAAATAAATATGAATGGACATTTTAGTAAGCTCAAGTTATTAAATATGTTATCACAGATTTATTAGTTAAAAATTAGACATTTTTCCAAAAGAACAGAATTATATTTAAAGTCTAAATACTTGAGGGAAATAATTCTTTCTTATTCTCTTTGGCCCTGATATATTTTTGCAGACTTTTGGAGAATCTACATATAAACATATTAAGAGCTGACCTGAAAACAAATTCTGAGAAGGCCAGGATTTATACAACATCCCTTGATTTTTTAAAATTATTTATTTATTTATTTATTCATTTTTTTAGAGAGGAGAGGGAGAGACAGAGAGAGAGGAAAGACAGAGAGAGAGAAGGGGGGGAGGAGCTGGAAGCATCAACTCCCATATGTGCCTTGACCAGGCAAGCCCAGGGTTTTGAACCGGCGACCTCAGCATTTCCAGGTTGATGCTTTATCCACTGCACCACCACAGGTCAGGCTAACATCCCTTGATTTTGAAGCAAATAATATTGAATTCTGCTGAAACAAGCCTTTCTAATTTACATTATTGGATAATTGACTCATATACAAAAATAAAATTTAGTAAATTGAATTTTATAAAACGTGTCCGAAAGACAATAGAATAACCTCATGTTATACATTTTTGTGGATGAAAAATGGGAGAATTAATTATATCTTGGCCATGTTTGTTTGTTTTACTTTAAATTTATACTTACCAATACTAATAGTTTTAATGACTACTTATACTGTACACAAGCATATATACAGACATTTTTATTGTATTTTCTGGCTAGGTATATATTTTTTCTATAATAAAATATTTTTCTTAAAAAGGAAAGAAATTATTTATCCTGAAGAAATAAAGAAGTATTTCAATGCTATACATCTTTATAAATGAATAAATGAGTTGATTAATTACAAGATGAAATAGGAGTTCAGCCTTGACCTTTTCAAGCAGGTATGATCAGTATTCTAGAAAATTCATAATTGGCAAACAATAGAAAACCAAAAAAGTGTTTTGAAACCCATTGCATTTTGTTTATTTGATTAAATTTTTCCCTTTCCCTTTCTTCCAAGGCAGAATTGAAAGCTTTTTTCCCAGTGTCAGCCGTATCAGGCATTTTGGCAGACAGGCAAAGAAGTGGCAGTAATATCATAAAGAATAATGACTAAATTTATTTTATAGCCTTTGCTTCTGTAGCTCTGGAAAGAAAGTGATTCATCGCTGAGAAATCAGGATAATGTGATCAAAAATCCCTGTGATACCATTCTTGACCTTTAGAGCCAACACACATTTGCAGAATGGAAAACTGAGCAAAATGCTTGCATTCAAAACTTTGCCTAGTTATGCTGTTTCACCAGCTAGACAAGTCTCCTTATCAGTGTTTCAGAGTCTGACGGAGCAGGTGCCCTTTGTAACCAAAGGTCATAATAAAAACTGGAAAATAGAATGGCTTGAAGGAAGTCATATATAACAATACTAATCCTCGTTACAGAAGAATGTAGAAAATAACATAAAAGGAAATATTTGGTGTGATGTTCAAGAAAAGGAATTTCTTTTTTTTTTATATTTTCTTTTTTATTTTATTTTATTTTTTTTAGGGAGGAGAAAGAGAGAAAGGGGGAGAAGCAGGAAGCATCAACTCCCATATGTACCTTTACCAGACAAGCCCAGGGTTTTGAACTAGCAACCTCAACATTCCAGGTCAATGCTTTATGCACTGTGCCACCACAGGTCAGGCCAAAAAGGAATTTTTTTTTCTTTTTTTTTTTTTTTAATAAATTTTTATTAATGGTAATGGGATGACATTAATAAATCAGGGTACATATATTCAAAGAAAACATTTCTAGGTTATTTTATCATCAAATTATGTTGCAAACCCCTCGCCCAAAGTCAGATTGTCCTCCGTCACCCTCTATCTAGTTCTCTGTGCCCCTCCCCCTCCCCCTAACTCTCTCCTTCCCTCCCTCCCATGTCCTCCCTCCCCCCCCCCACCCTTGGTAACCACCACACTCTTGTCCATGTCTCTTAGTCTCATTTTTATGTTCCATCAATGTATGGAATCATGTAGTTCTTGTTTTTTTCTGATTTGCTTATTTCACTCCTTATAATGTTATCAAGATCCCACCATTTTGCTGTAAATGATCTGATGTCATCATTTCTTATGGCTGAGTAGTATTCCATAGTGTATATGTGCCACATCTTCTTTATCCAGTCTTCTATTGAAGGGCTTTTTGGTTGTTTCCATGTCTTGGCCACTGTGAACAGTGCTGCAATGAACATGGGGCTACATGTGTCTTCACGTATCAATGTTTCTGAGGTTTTGGGGTATATACCCAGTAGAGGGATTGCTGGGTCATAAGGTAGTTCTATTTGCAGTTTTTTGAGGAACCACCATACTTTCCTCCATAATGGTTGTACTACTTTACAGTCCCACCAACAGTGAATGAGGGTTCCTTTTTCTCCACAGCCTCTCCAACATTTGCTATTACCCGTCTTGTTGATAATAGCTAATCTAACAGGAGTGAGGTGGTATCTCATTGTAGTTTTGATTTGCATTTCTCTAATAACTAATGAAGCTGAGCATCTTTTCATATATCTGTTGGCCATTTGTATCTCTTCCTGGGAGAAGTGTCTGTTCATGTCCTCTTCCCATTTTTTTATTGGATTGTTTGTTTGTTTGTTGTTGAGTTTTATGAGTTCTTTGTAAATTTTGGATATTAGGCCCTTATCTGAGCTGTCGTTTGAAAATATCAGTTCCCATATAGTTGGCTGTCTGTTTATTTTGATATCAGTTTCTCTTGCTGAGCAAAAACTTTTAATTCTGATGTAGTCCCATTCATTTATCTTTGCCTTCACTTCTCTTGCCATTGGAGTCAAGTTCATAAATGTTCTTTAAAACCCAGGTCCATGATTTTAGTACCTATGTCTTCTTCTATGTACTTTATTGTTTCAGGTCTTATATTTAGGTCTTTGATCCATTTTGAATTAATTTTAGTACACGGGGACAGGCTGTAGTCGAGTTTCATTCTTTTGCATGTGGCTTTCCAGTTTTCCCAACACCATTTGTTGAAGAGGCTTTCTTTTCTCCATTGTGTGTTGTTGGCCCCTTTATCAAAGATTATTTGACCATATATATGTGGTTTTATTTCTGGGCTTTCTATTCTGTTCCATTGGTCTGAGTGTCTATTTTTTTGCCAATACCATGCTGTTTTGATTATCATGGCCCTATAATATAGTTTAAAGTCAGGTATTGTAATGCCCCCAGCTTCATTCTTTTTCCTTAGGATTGTTTTGGCTATTCGGAGTTTTTTATAGTTCCATATAAATCTGATGATTTTTTGTTCCATTTCTTTAAAAAATCTCATAGGGATTTTGATGGGAATTGCATTAAATTTGTATATTGCTTTGGGTAATATGGCCATTTTGATTATATTTATTCTTCCTATCCAAGAACAAGGAATATTTTTCCATCTCATTGTATCTTCAAAAAGGAATTTCTAATGGGATAATTCAGACATCTAAAACTATTATGTGTTTGTCATTAATTACAAGAACAGAAAGGTATTCATGCTGATATATATATATATGTGAAATATATATATGATATATGTATATCATATATCTATATCATGATACATATCTATATATATCATACATACATATATATATATAAATGGGCTCTGGCTGGTTAGCTCAGTGAGAGAGTGTCAGTCCAGCATGTGGATGTCCCAGGGTTGATTCCTAGTCAGGGCACACAGGAGAAGTGACCATCTGCTTCTCCACCCCTCCTCCTTTTCTTTTTTTCTCTCTCTCTCTCTCTTCACTTCCCGTAGCCACGGTGCAATTGATTTGAGCGCATCAGCACCTGGTACTAAAGATGGTTCCATGGAGCCTCTGCCTCAGGCACTAAAAATAGCTCTGTTGTGAACATGGCCCAGATAAGTCAGAGCATTGGCCACAGACATAGGTTGCCAGGTGGATCCCGATCAGGGCACATGTGAGAGTCTGTCTCTCTATCTCCCCCCCCCTCTCACTTGGAAAAGAAAAAATAAAATAAACACATAGATGAACTTATAATAATTGTGAAACAAGAAAAAATGCATATTCAAGGTACATGAATCTGAAATTAGAAAGTTAGAAACTGAAGCCATGGCTTTTTTTTATCTCTGTCTCTCACTGTATTATCGAATACACTCTCCTGCTTTTCTCCAAACACAAATTTGCAGATGAGTTGTGATTTTTCTGATCCCTCATGGCTTTAGCATGCCATAGCATTCACTCTGCCTTTGCATCCAATGGCCACTCATGGTCAACACCTAGCATAATCTGTTTCTAGTTCTAATACTTACAGAATCTCAAAGATTTACTCATTGTAGCATAAAGATTAGGCTCCTTAAATAAAAAATCTAGTTATCTTATAGTATGCAAGGAATTATATGCTACAAAAAATGTATAAAAATGTATAGGAATTTCAGCTGGTTGCATACTATCTACAAAAGGCAGGGAAGCAATTATGAGCTTCTCTACTAAAAGTAATGAAGTATGACCTCACTCATTTGAGGAATCCAAGGAACAATGAGAACTGAGGAATGAAATTAAACCTGAAGGGAAGAGGGGAGGGAGCTGTTGAGAGGGGGGTAAGGGAGATGTTGAGGGGAATATGGGGGAGGGGCGATGCTTTTGGGGAGACACTAAAATCTATGTAAACACAATAAATAAATTAATTAATTTTAAAAAGTAGTTAAGTAGATTAAGTGTAGAGATTTCCAGCAATCTAAAACAATTAAGTGAATTTATTTACAACTGAATTAGGGCTTATAATGTGATCTACAGTAAAAGCTTATATCTGGTAATAAGTATCGATGAACTATATTATACTGAGTATTTTTAAGAACTACCAAAAAGCTTTGTAACATAGTGAAACATAGATTATATCAAGTAACCAGGATTAAAATATCAGATTCTTCATGATAGTTGTAGAAAGAGGTATACAGTTACAAAAGAATTTTGAGAGAAAATATTCAGAAAATAAAATATATCAATTATACCTCAAAAGATGACATTATGGTTAAATTGTGACTTTGATATTAAGCAACTTTTTTTTCCTGCAAAATCTTTTTTGAAAACATAAAAAACTTGAAGTAGAGTCATATAATGATAATTTGTTGAGCACTGACTGAACCAGACAATAAACGTAGAGCTAAAATGAACAATAATAGTAATAATAATAATAAAGTAATAAACAAGACTCCACCTTTAGTTTCAGGAAGCTTACAATCTAGAGATGATATCTATTTTATTTCTAAAATCTTGCCAACTCATATGTTTAGAAGCAATAGTTGTATTGAGGGAGATATTAGAAATACTATTCCAGAGCTGGGGTGCCCAGATCTGCCTTAGTGTAAACACTCACTAGAAGATTCTGAAAGCTTGTCATAATAAACAAAAATTTTAATTGAAGCAAGTTATCACTTTCTATTAATGGAAGTAATGCTGCAACTCCGATGTTAAATTCTGATAAAAAGTTAAATTGTAGATGTGAAATACATTTATAGCTCCAAAGTGACCTTTGTTTAATTTCTAAAACCCAAATCTAAATTCAGTTTTATTGCCGTCTGTTCAGAGCATGTTATAAGAAATGAAAGCAGTGAAAATCCCAGATCAAAAATGAATTTATTGACTCATCTTGCTACTTGTCTGGTTGTAGCAGGTAGGAAAGAGAAGCCACTGGTATCTGCAAAACTCATACCCTTTCTTTAAGAAATGTAGGAAAAAAGGAAACATTCCTTAACTCTCACTGAAAGGCCTTGAGGATCCTTCAGCCATAATTTTCATAGTAGATTTTTCATAGCATTTAGAAAACCATGATGTGTTTGTGTATGTGTGTCTTTATGTCTCCTGATAAACTGAATGCACTGAATGTAAAGTAGATAGGGCTTTATTTTTGTATCCATAGAGTGTATTACTTTACAGGTGCTCAAAAAATAAATAAGATAAATAAATAGTAACATAAAATGCTTAAAATACATTGTATAATTTGCAACTGACAACATAAATCAACAATAAGTAAAATAATAAAATAATGGTTTAAGTGTTCTTCATAATCAATGGCAACTGTCTTTTAAAAAATCTCTTTTCAATTCCTGAATAATTTGCAATCAGTTACATAAATAAGACATGTGTATGTGTTAGATTGGTATAAACAGGTGACCCTATTTTCTAGCCCTCCTTGTGCCCTCTTGCCCTTTGTAAATGACTTTGGAATTTTTCCTTTCAAATCTGGACTGACCCTGTGACCTGTTTTAGCTCTTCAATAATGGTTCTACTGTTACTCTGGGAGCCCTGCCTATGTGAGAAGCAAGCTGGGTCTAAATTCCTGGAGCATGAGAGACTGTATGGAGCTAAGCACAGTCAAGTAGACCCAGCCTAGATCTCCTAGACCAGCTAGATCCCAGAAACACAACCACCACATCAATAAGACATATATGAAATAATAACTTTTTATTGTTTGGAGCCATTAAGTTTGGGGGGGGTATTACTCAACTACAGTGATCTGACACAATACAACACAATTTTAAAAGGAGAAAGAAAATATCTCTTTACCATAGAATAAGGAGCAGACATGTGCAGCTAAGGTCAAAATTATAAATATTTAAATATTTTACATAGAATACAGATGAATGAATCAGTACAAACCAGTATCTAAACTAGGTTAAAAACCACATTACAATTATATTTTTTTCATGGAAATATTTTTGTCAGGTTATTTTGTGAAAATATTATCACTACCGCAGTTTTATATTCACATAAAAATAAGTAACTGTCATAATATAAAACTTTATTAATAAAAACATAAACATTTATATCAATTCTATTTTTTATATTGCTGACTGGCATCCAGTATTCTTATAGGTTATATTTAGACCCACAAAAGTGATTGAAAAGATGCCTTTCTCCCTTGATTGCCTGTCATTGCCATCACTGAAACTGAGACGCTGAAACATTAGTTTTGTTCTACCACTTCATTCCATTCTGGGTAAATAATTTATTTAAGTCAACATCACAATTCCTAAAGCTATTTCATTATTAAGAGTATTAAGCTATATGAAAATTAATAATCTATTAAATTACTATTATCAATAAAGGTTTGGGAAAATCTGTTTATCTTGTACATAAATGTTACTATACATATAATTACAAACATAGCTCCATTTGGATCATGCTTTTTATCTCACAGACCAAAAAATATATATGTATCACATTTACCTTGTTTTATATAGGGGTTTCAATATTAATTTGATTATTTTTCTACATGAATGCTTTGTTTTTAAAATACTTTGTTTTTTCAAAGATCAGGAGAGTATTTCAAGAGCCTTAGCAAAGTTTTTAAGATTAAAAGTTTTAAAGTCCAAGGACTTCAAACTAGATACTTGTGCTTAATAATAAATGTTTAATAGTATTTGGAAAATTCAGAGCCATGTATTAAAAAGAAAATTGTAGAAAAATTTACACTGCCTGTAAGTTATCCTCAAGGCTTCAATCACATGATCATAGAGCATATTGCTGAAGATGGTGATGATATCATTATATGTAGAATCTAAAAAAAATCAAACTCAAATGGAAAGTAGAATGGTGGTTACCAAGGGCTGGGAGTTGAGGGAAATGAGGAGATATTGTTTAAGGGTACAAACTTGAAACTTGCATATAAATAAGTCCTGGAGATCTAATGCACAGCCTGGTAATTTTAATCAATAATACTGTTTTATGAATTTCAAAATTGCTGAGAGACTAGATCTTTATTGTTCTCACCATGACAAAGAAATGACAATTATGTGGCATATTGAAGGTGTTAGATAATGCTAAGGTAGTGGTAATCATATTGCAATGTATACCTAAATCAAATAAACACTTTGTACAGCTTACACATAAACAAAGTTACATCAATTATATCTCAATAAAAAAGAAATTGTCGATCAAACTCCAGTCTCTTCATATAGTTTACAACTCGAGTATTTAATTATCTACCAGAAATGTCAATTTGAATACCCTGGGGATCAAACTAACTGAACCTTCCTATCCCCTTACAACCTTAATTCTATGAGTAGGATGATGATCTACTGTTTTGCCCAAACCAGGAACCTGGGCAGTAGCTTTGGTTTTCGCTTTTCTTCATGGCCCTCCCTCCTTTTCAACATCCTGTTTCACATCCTGCCACATTTTATTTCATAAATACTTCTCAAATTTGTTCACTTCACAGTTTCTTAATCTAATTTAAGCTAAAATTATATCAGACCATGATTCAAGCCACGACTCTCAAAATAGTTACTAGGCTCTCATCACAACTAAATGTAAATTCTGTCATTTTCAGACCAGTGGCTCAAGTGTTTCAACATGGTCTACCAGGCCCTACATATTCAAGTCCTCATGAACTTACATCCCTGGACCAGGAGTGCTGAGCTAATTACAAGGTCCATATTGTGTACCCCATTAGCGATCTTGCAAATTTGGTTTCCTTTTCCTGGAATATATTCTCCTTCTTTCTTTGAATAAATCTTACTTATTTTAAGACATCATTTCCTCTGTGAAGTCTTCTTTAGTCCACAGTATTGGGTGTGGATTCTCATGCTGTGTCTAGATCATTCTGTATTTATCTTGTATCAAATCCCCCACTCTATTGCTTCTTTACCTGTATGTCCAATTAAACTGGAAGGTCTCTGAAACCACAGCCTCTTTTTCTCATGCAGCATAGTAACAGCCTAATAATACCTCTACTGTTCAGGTGAGTTCCTAATAAAAAAATATTTTGACTAAATTAAATAATGAATAAGTAAATTTATGACTGGAAATGGATAACCCTGATTTGTTTATTGATTAATAGACAAATGGTTAAACTGAATATTTGTCTATTGATTAATAGACAAATGGTTAAACTGAATATTTGTCTATTGATTAATAGACAAATGGTTAAACTGAATATTTTCTTAATAAACCTTAAAACACTAAGTAGATTGAGTGAACCAAGGAGGCAGATTTATACAGTAGAAATAATGCCAAGTAAAATCAGGATAGAGGAGATACAGCTTTGAAATATATTGACACCTGTGAAACCATCACTACCTAAAAGATAGTGAACATACTCTAAATTTATTTTAAATTGTATGCTGGAAATACTGTAGTTCAGTGTATGTCATTTATACTTCAGTAAAGCTGTTTTTGTGTTTTTTTGTGTTTTCTTTGTTTTGTTTTTTAGGAATAAGAATAAATTGGTCAAGGGAAAACAATAAAAATTGATCACTTTAACCATAAAATATTTTAGGTAATACATGCATTCATTCACAGATTATAGCTTTTGCTATAAAGCAGAGAGATGGACAGATGGGAGCAGTGTAAGTGGAGAGTTGACTTATTACAAATACGACTTACCAGGGCCAGCTCCACGGCAGGCTTCTTTCCACCGTCTACCCTTCCACTCACCCCTTGGAAATAGCATGAACACTGAGATAAATCACTCAAAATATTCCTTTCAACCAAAGAATATGTTGTAAGCCACTCCAGGTGGTTAATATGTATTTTGCTACAATTGATTAAAATGAAAAGAAAATGTAATTACATTTTAGACTTTTGAAACTGGAGAGAATCTCACAATTTGGTCCATATTTCCTTTTTCTTTCTTTTCTTTCTTTTATTTTCTTTCTTTCTCTCTCTCTCTCCTTCTCTCTCTCTCTCTCTCTCTCTCTCTCTCTCTCCCCCCCCTCTTTGTCTATTTATTTATTTATTTATTTATTTATGTATGTATTTATTTATTTATTTATTTATAGGCGAGAGGAGGGGAGACCTGCTTGAATCAGCTGAGTTATCTTCAGTTCCCCGGGACCACACTTGAACTAATCTAGCCACTGGCTGTGGGAGGGGAAGAGTGAGAGAAGGAAGATGGGTGTTGGGGGCACAGGAGAAGCTGATGGTCTCTTCTCTTGTGTGTGCCCTGACCAGGAATCAAACTTAGGACATCCATTCACCAATCAACACTCTATCCACTGAGCCACCAGCCAAGGCCTGTTTCATATTTCTAATATCACAGAGAAGCAATCTGCAGTCCAGAAAGTCACTTGACCTCTAAAAAGCCTCACAGTGAATACGACATTCATATTACCCACTGAAGACGCACTGTCAATGTTCTGCTTTTCAGTAGCATTTTTAGTACAACTTATTATTTAATCAAATACTTTATCAGTCATCTTCCCCCAAAAGAATACGTAAATAATGTGCCGCATAAGGAATTTATTCTATCCACTTAGGTGAAAATTAATGAGATTCTTGTTACCTACATCCATTTTTACCACTGCCTTATTGTTTTCCTCAATTAGTATTATTAATCTCTTATGTTTCATTAACAGAATTCAACCACTGAAATTTCTTCTCTAAATGCCTAAATCATTATATTAACATGGTAGTGATGGGCCAATATAAATCTACATAATAAAATTTTGTATTAATAATTGAAGTCTTTCCGAGAAATCTATTTTTACTTAAACTGTTAGTGAAAAAGCAATGATTGAGGGTAATCTCAGCCTTATATTTCCCGTCATCACACTGAAAGCTGATTCATGACCAACACTTATTTTAGGCTTGGGGGTTGAGAAGATGGTTCACTTAAAGATAAAAAGTTTACAATGTTTCACCGTAAAGTTGCAATATATAAGCTCTCAATAACTAGACAATCTTCCCCTATGGTAATAGAATAACTGCCTGAGAAAAAGTGTTGCATTAGTCATTGCTTTGAATTCTTCATTTTCATGAGCACTAAGCCACATTTTGAAAGACTTCAAAGTATTGTAAAGAATGAAAGTGCTGTTGGCTGCTATGCTGCCTAATTTTGTTTCTCTATAAAACCATAAGAATAGGAAAGTCATCTTCCTTTTTTTCTTTTTCTTTTTTTTTTATTATTGCTTTTGACAGGTGGGGAAAAAAAGAAATTAAAATAACTGTTTTCCTTTTTCCCAGTAAACAAAGAAATGCTTGAGGTATCTATAAACAGTACTTATGCCATAATTTAATAAAATTACAGCTGTAGGTAGGTGATTATCACTCATATTTTATACAAAGTGACTACTGTATTTATGGCCTTTAATTGTAACATTATGACTATTATCTTCAAATTAAGTTATGGGCAAAAAATATGACACAGTATTTAATACCTATATTATCTATAGATAGATAGATAGATAGATAGATAGATAGATAGATAGATAGATGATAGATAGATAGATAGATATACTAGAAAGCCTGGCGGTCATACGAAATGACCACTGTTCTAGATATTATAAATTGTAATTAAAATGATTTGTGCAAAGGTGTCTGCTAATTCAAACTGAATTACCCAGGGCAGGCGGCAAGGACGCCCCTTTGCTTACTGCCCCACAGGGTTTCCCCCTTCTACTTGCTTAATTGCTTAAAGTAGAGTGCAATGAAGGAAACCACTGGCAGTACATTTCTTAAGAGCCACCACTAGCTCAATAAATAAAGGTGATTTAAATAATAAAATGTTAATTCACATGTCAAAGATCTCTTTGTACACAACATTTCTTGTGTAGATCTTTCCATCATTTTTAAGCTCGCCTTGCAGAGGACCATCAATTATTTTTAATTTTACATCCATTCTTTCACGAACTCTTGAACAGGCAACATACAGTTGACCGTGTCCAAATCAGGCTCAGGTAAAAAAATGCCAACATGCTTAAGCGTTTGGCCCTGAGACTTATTGATGGTCATAGCAAAGGCAAGTTTTACAGGAAATTGTCTAGTCTCAATTGAAATGGCAACCCTGTTTGAGATGGAGCCAAATCAATTCTTGGAATGACATGCATTTCACCTTTAGAGGAGCCAGTCAAAGACTTAGCTATTATGACATTATTTTTCAATTGGAGAACCTCTAGTCTTGTACCATTGCAAAGACCCCTTCTGGTGTTAAGATTTCTTAACAGCATAATAATTACTCCAATCTTTAACCTCAATTTGTGAGGTGGCATGCCAGAAAGCAGGACTATTTGAATGCCGTGGCAACTTCACCCCATTGGCTAGTACAGTTACGCAAGCAACCAATAAGCTATCAGTGACAAACAGACACTTAAGCCGCATATAATAAAGATATAAAACAGTATTTAAGAAGTTCAAAATGTGGTTTCTGTGTACTACTAGAAATGACCACTTGTAACATAATTCCAACTCTTTTTGTCATATTCAAAACCATGAATATATTATCACAGGATTGTTTGTATTCACTTAAGACAATTAACTCAGCTTAGACAATAATTCATGAGTTCAAATAATCTGCTTGCTTCTACTAAATACAAAACCAGTCTGTTTTAGTTCCAATAGGGCTGAAAATGATAACTCACATATAGCAAAATTATGTAGAATACCTTTATTAAATATATTTCCCATTAATCAGGATTCTACTTGAAAAACAAAACTAGCCAGACAACCAGTAAGACATCTCTGTGTATAACACATGAATATAGCTCAACCAACTTTCACAAAGTAAAGACACCCATGAAACCATCACCCAGATCAAGAAACAGAACATTATCATAATTCCAAACACACACCTGCACTTTCAGGCATTACTCTCACCCACTAAGCAACCAATATCCTAACCTCTAAGATCCTAGGTGCCTATTTTAAAGGTCTGTCCTTCTCATGAATGGAATCATATGGTAGGTTCACTTTTGTGCTTAGCTTCTTTTGTCCAACATTAGGTTTACAAGTTCTATCTATCTTAGTATGTATTGTTATAATACATTCTCATTGTTAATTAATATATTAATTACATACATTTTTCTAAAAAAAGAGTTGAAAAACAATATAGCTTACTTATAATAAGTATATTTTGTTCAGTGCGGGTATAATCTGTGGTAATGTAAATGTATTTGACAATTGGCAAGTTTTTAATATAAGAATAAAGAATTATTGCATTTTCTAATATTTTTAAATATTGGCACTATTTTAAAACAGTACCACTGTTTCCCTATAATGTTTTTTCCTTGCCTTTTGATTAGCTAGGGAGAATGGTAAGAAAAAATGTAGCACAAAAGAAAAATAGAAAATATAAGTTTCCATATCCACAGTAAATATTAAAATTACTATCACCAAAATAATTACATTTCAAATTTGTATACTGGTTTGCATTATTTTTTTTAATTTTATTTATTCATTTTAAAGAGGAGAGAGAAAGGGAGAGAGATGGAGACAGAGAGGAGAGAGAGACAGAGAGAGAAGGTGGGGAAGAGCTGGAAGCATCAACTCCCATATGTGCCTTGACCAGGCAAGCCCAGGGTTTTGAACCTGCGATCTCAGAATTTCCAGGTTGACACTTTATCCACTGCGCCACCACAGGTCAGGCTACATTTTGTTTAGTATAAGAAATTTTATGTTTTACATTTTCATGATGCTTAAGAAATAATAAAGTTATTTTTTACCTGTATATTCCATATAATTTAGAAAGAGCAGTTATGTGACTACCTTTTATTTGTCTTGTACAATACAAACTATGGTATAATATTTTTGAAAGCAAACATCAGCATCCACAAAATAATACTTGTTATTACATTTATTGTGCTTAAGGAAACAGGTTTTGAGAGCTTAATATGTTGAAGGCAGGACTGGAAGTGGAGAAATAAAGAGAAGCAAATAATCACATATGGAGAATACAATAGTTCTGTTTTTACAATACTTTGAATTTTCTCTCTTCATTTTGAAAGTGTCATTTTCATGTCCTGGCTTATTACATCCCCTTTTTCTTCCTCATAATTTCCCAACTATACCTTTGAAGTTGAATTTAAATGTGATCTAGGCAGCAGGGGACCAATTAAGTTAGATAACTATGGAAAACACCTTTCAGGAAGATCTCCAAAGTCAAAGACATATTTCTCAAAGATAAATCTCTGTAGGTTGTAAGTTATTTATGGAATCTCCTTGGCTGGTGGTGGAGAAACACATCTGCTGTTGGGAGGGCTAGCTCTGGCCCCATATAGATCTACAGAGGTGGGAAGATCTTCTTAGTGGAGTGAGCTCTCAACCAGATGGATAGGTTGCCAACATCTAAGAGTCTGAGGACAACTGGTACTTTTCATTTATGGGGGATGAGAACTATGGGTCTTTCTACAGGCCATGCAAAATTTGTGAGAAGAGAAGGACCAAAATTGAGAAAGATGGAGCCAAAACCCTAGAGGACATAATACAGGGGCACAAGGAAGTGAGTTAGGTAATAGGGACAAAAGTCACTCATTCATTGACTGTTTCAAAAGCAGGGAACTCTCAAGAGGTTAAATTCTAACACTCAGCAGCTGGTGGATGGATAGTCAGTTACAGTATTAGAAATTCTGATGTTAAACTGAATTATTCAGTGCTTAGTCTAGGATTTTTCATTCTTCTGCTGACTTGGGATACAAATGGCCTTGGGCCAGCAGTTCTGCTGAAGCAAGACTTAGAGGATTTGACAGCCAACATTCAATGGGTACTGCCTAATATAACATCACTCAACTGTTCTCTCTCTACCTCACACTTTACCAAATTAAAAGGTTGAGTAAGATCATCTATATCTATAAGGTATTCTTTAGGTCAGCTAACATCATTTTTTCTCCATCTTTCTAACATTTTTTACTATTTTTTCAGAGATTGGCACTTCTTAAAGTCACCCTAACTATATGATTCTGAGAATCCAGACTCATTGAAATAGCAGAATTAAACTAGCCATAAAAATAGACTGAGGTCAACAGTGTCCAAGGCCAAGGGAGAAAAGGAGGGAGGCGTTGATGAGAAAATTATACCTGACCTCACCTTTCTATTTCCTTTGGCTTTGGTTTTTATTCGATGCTATATATCAGGGGGGAACCATTCACATTTGCTGAAGGTAAATGCTTGTGTTCTGAATTTATTGAGGCAGGCAGCCGGAGGCCAAGGTATAGGCCAAGGGTAACTAAAACAGGGAAAGAGCATTTAAGAATGATGTATATGAATGCAAACTTTGTGCATTAGAAAAGTGTGTGTAGGGAGTGGTAAGCATTTACGGAAAAATATAACAGACTTGCATTAAATAGATAGAACAAACAAAACCACTGCCTTAATTTTTTTGGTTTTGTTTTGGTTTGGGGGGTATTTTTTTTTCATTTTCTTTGTTTCTACGGCTGTCCTGAGTTGTTACAAATAATTCTGGAAAAATGTCCTTAAAATTGTAATGCATTGCCTGTAAACTTTGGGTTTTAGCCACAAGATTAGTAAGTTTTTAAGGAGGGACATAATTTAAAGTTAATACAAATTCAATTCTTGAATTGAACTCTTAGGCAACAGCTATGTAGCTTATCCATCTAAATGATACTTAATGTGAATGCTCAATGACATTTTCCATTTGAAAACCATTAAAATGGTTTAACTGTACACAGATACAGTCTTCTTTTATGTCTTCTTATGAAAAATAAACAAATAAAAAAAATAAAAAGCTGTAAACTAGAAATATTTTATACAGCTCTCTTTATGACAAGTATATTCTGTTAGCACAGGTCAAATAGCTAAGGAGTGGTTTCCTATTGAGTAAATAAGAAAAGCATTAAATGAGAATGAAATTTCAATTTAACTATTTCTACTAAA
Source organism: Saccopteryx bilineata (assembly GCF_036850765.1). Taxonomy (NCBI): domain Eukaryota; kingdom Metazoa; phylum Chordata; class Mammalia; order Chiroptera; family Emballonuridae; genus Saccopteryx; species Saccopteryx bilineata. Next base: position 280,345,873 of record NC_089490.1, on the reverse strand, counting down.
TTCCAGCTTGTTTAAATCACAGAAGTACAAAAGATGACTGTCATTTAAAGCCAAATAGACTTTTAAATATGAGTTTATAATATAGGAGAAATGCTCTTACAAATGTATATGTAAGTATTTAACCTGGTAAGTATTTAACCTGGCTATTAACCTACTAAATAAATGTTTGTTTGATTTCAGGGACTTTGTAAAAATATATATATATTTTTTTTTAATTTAACTTTTTATTTGGAGATAACTGTAGATTCACATGCAATTATAATTAATATTACAGAAAGATGCTATATACCCTTTACCAGTTTCCTCCATTGGAAACATCTTACAGAACTCTAACATAAGATCACAAACTTTGTATTGACATTGGTTCAATTCATAGAGATTATTCACATTTTACTTATATTTATGTGTGCATATGTATTTAGCTGTAGTCAATTTTATAACATGTAGGTTTATGTACCCAACACCTCAGTCCAAAGTAGAGAGAGCAGTTTCATCATCATAAGGATCTTTAGTGATGCCTTTTTATAAATTTAAGTCATTTCCATATCTCTCAAAAGCTAGAATAGCAGCTGACCTGTGGTGGCACAGTGGTTGAAGTGTCGACTTGCATTGCTGAGGTAATGGGTTTGAAACATTGGGCTCACCTGGTCAAGGCATGTATGAAAAACAACACCTTGATGCTTCCCGTCCTACCCCGATTTCTCTTTTTCTCCTCCTCTCTCTAAAAATCAATAAATAAAACATTTTTTAAAACATATGAAGTGGGACCAAAAGCTAGAATATCAAAATTACAATGAAAGAAAAACATTTTAAGAATATTTAAAAGGCAAAAAATATGAAAATAATTAGTAAGACATAAAAGAAGATGATAGGAAAGAAATGCAGAAGAGTACGTTAGCTAGATTTCTCTCTAGAAAGCAGAGCATGGGACAGAGACGTATATATGAGTTATTTATTTGTGTACTTGATGTCAAGGAATTGCGAATAAAGACTGGGAAGACTAAGATGCAGAAGGTGGAGAAACCAATTTAACGGTTTGTCTTTCTAGCTGATTACCACTAAGGGCAACTGGGACTTGCTCCTCCTGGACTGTTGCTATGAAGAGCCACATAGAGTACAGCGCAAAATTCACTCATGATAGGACAGAAAGGTGAGTATTTATCGACTGGTACACACTGTTCTCCCTGTTGGCCACTGATTGGCTCATGGGTGTTAACTCCCTCACACTTCCAGATGCTTGTGGGTCAGTGCTAAACTGGATCCTGGAGAACCCATGCTGCAACATCAGAGAAGATCCAGGACAGAAATCTATTTACAAAAGAAAGATGCTGTCTGTTTCCCTTTGTGAAGTTGGTTGACAAGTGAGCAATGGGTGCAGTAGACAGGGGACTGAGCAAAAGCAAGGTAACACACAAGAAGTGTCTCATACCCGGAGTTTAAGAGACGAAACAAGATAAACACTGCTTAGTTAAAAGCCAACTACTTAGATGTGGTTCCTGATCAAGCTTCTGTTAAATTACATCAAGTATCCTGGGCAGCCTCTGATAAATTCTTTAAACTGTCTTCCTTAAGAGATTGTCGAAATTGCTTTTACTGTAGATTCTCCTTTCTGAAAACAAATCAAAATGTAACAGAAGTGAATAGGCAGGAAGATCTGTTTTGTTTAATGTGTATTTTGTAAAATGTTGTGGGTTTTTTTTAAAAAATACTACTGTATATGTAATGGAAGAAGAATAGAATTAATTTTGAAATCTTGGAGTTAAACAAACTATTAGAAATTCTTCTGTCACTGAATAATTTAAATTATTTAGTGTTATAATTTTACCTAACAAACAACTATTTTAAGACCTAAAATATATAATCAAGATCAAACCAAATAAATAAAATTTAAAATTATCAGTAGGGTGGTTGGTTAATTATGAATTTTAAGACTTCCTAAAATGTACCACACAGTATAAATTAAATTTTGCTGAATTGATAGCTTTGATTCTGGTTGGGGTAAGAGTGGAGAATTGTTTGTGTAAAGGTCAAATAATGACAACTAGTTGAGAGTTTAGCTTGGTATATTGGTTGATAGAAAATTAGAGATAGTTTTCTTATTCTTAAAGTCAGTTAAAGAATCAGACTATTCTTGAGCACAATATAAAGAATTTCAAGATTTTAGATGAAAATATTATCAGATTATGATTTCACTGTAGTATTTTTATGTTTTGATCATGTTTTTCTTTATTTATAAATACAATAGGTAAAGCAATAAGTAATGCGACTGTGTAATTTGTCATCAATCAGGATACTTTAAAGGATGAAAAGGAAACTATTTCTAGTTATTCCAGTTAAAGAAACTTAACCAGGACTGCTTTGGGCAAACTAAATATGTGGTCATCTTATTTAGAAAGGCTCCAGGAAACTTTGTAAAAACCGTTTCTCATTTATTTTCTTTAGGCCATAAGATAAATAACAATCACAATAATCGCCATTATTGACAATAAATATGTAGTATTAATGGAGCTTCTGGGTTTGCTATAGACTTGATAGGTGACGGTAACAGATATTTAAAATAGAACAGTGAATGAACACCGTCTTTCTGGGTATGATTGAATATTTATAAGGTCCTCCGAAGCTCCAAAGAAACTCTAAGCCTGCCTCACTGGAACCTTTGTCTGATCTGATCTAAAGCAGCCTGAGTGTCAGGTGCTCAGACAAAGTTAGGACCCAAGTGTCAAGCAGTCAAAAGAATTGAGAGAATTGGGTTATAGTCCTATGTCTCTTGACATGGGATCCTTCTGATCACAGAACCATAGTCAGTGTGGTTAAGAGACCAAGCAAATCATTGTTCAAGTCCTAATAAGTAGGACATTGAGCCAATGTTCAAGAAGCTCACTGCTCTGGCTCCAGACTAAGACACTTGTGTTTCCTGAACAAGCCATTAATTTGGTGCTTTTATTATTATTATTATGGCAAAAAAAGACATAGTATAAAGTTTACTTTCCTAACAAATTTTTAAGTGTACAGTACAGTATTTTCTAGTATAAGTACAATATTGCATGTCAGATTTCTAGAACTTGTTTATGATAAACTTGATATCCATTGAATAGCAATTCCCCATTCCCCCTCCTACAGCCCCAACAGCTATCATTTTTCCTTCCTTCCTTCCTTCCTTCCTTCTTTCCTTCTTTCTTTCTTTCTTTCTTTCTTTCTTTCTTTCTTTCTTTCTCTTTCTTTCTTTCTTTCTTTCTTTTTTGTTTCTATGACTTTGACTCTTTTAGATAACTTATTTAAACCAATATTTTAAAAATATTGTTTGCAGTCGTTTAGAAGGAAACTGAGTGGTAAATTAGAAAAAGACAAAGAAAGAGGAGCTCTTTGTCTACCCCACCCTTGTGATAGACTGAATAACAACCCCCAAAATAATCTATGTCCTAATCCCCGGTCTCTGTGATTATGTTCTGATATGGCAAAAGAGACTTTGCAGACCTATCCGAGTTAAAGATTTTAAGAATATCCAGAATTATTCAGGTGAGCTCAGTGTAATTACAGGGATCATCATAAGAGGAAAGTAGAAGTGTTAGAGTTAGAGAATGCAATATAATGATGAAGCAGAGGGAGACAAACGTCATGCTAAAGGACATGATGCCATCATTGGCCTCTAGAAACTGGAGAAAATAAGGAAACACTGTCTTCCAGACAATACTCAGAGCCTCCAGAAAAGACACAACCCTGCCAAACAGTTTTGAACTTTGACTTCCAGAACAATAAGATAATAAATCTGTGCTATTTTGAGTCACTAAAGTGAGTGGTTATCTGTTACAGCAGCAGGAGCAGAATCAAACTGCACATTCCCTTAAATATAGAGCCTGGCCACAACTTTAACAACGTCACTCAGCAATACAAAATCTGCAGTTACCTGTATCCAACATTTTAAAGGGTAATATAGGGTGTTTCGTGGTCCCCTGAGAACACTGGTCTTACCAGGTGAGGTCTGCTGAGAACTACTAACCTCCCAGGTGATCGAGGTAAGCCACCACATTAAAATATGTAGACTTCCCATGAAGGGTGTGATGTCAAACACATTTTCTAATTCTCCCAACATTTTCAATGATATTTTAGAGTCCTAGTTATACTACAGGCCCAAAGAAACTAGGCAAATGCCATATTAGTCTGACCCTGAGCCTACACATCCTGCTTGCATATTTTTTCTTTCTTTCCAATTTGTGATAAATGCTCTGAGGCCGAAGCTGAATTGCTCAAAACTCAAGGATAGAGGTTCTTGTCTTCATCACCTCCTCCTCTCCTAAATAAGGGAATTACTTCAGAGGTCATCAGATAGGGTCAAAACAGACCTAGAGAAACACTCATATGTCTTTTTTCTCAATGAGGCTCACACCAATCATCCTACTTATAAATTGTACCTCTTGTGTCTCTTGCCTTGTCTTATTTTCCATTTCCCTTAGCACATATGCCTTTCTGATTGCCTATATATGTTCCTTGTTTATTTGCTTATTTTGTATTTTCTATTTCTCATGCTAGAATGCAATGCACTAGGTCAAGATGCTTTTCTTGGGTCAGTGGCATACCCAAAAACCTATAAAACTTGGATAAATGGATAAATGGTTTAATTAAAACAGAAATTGTAGAGTCTGGCTCCGGGCAAGTAGCCTGTATAATGACTATTCTGCTTTACCTCTGGATACAATACTGAAGGTAATTTAGGACAGTTAACTCTTTATGGTGAGGCCAAAAGTCAGAATGTGGCTTATTTTAGGGATTATTTTCTGGAGCTGTTTAATCTTACTACCTGGCAAGTAAGAGTTCAAACATATCCAAAGACCATGATGGCTGTGTGAGAACTAAATTCCCACTCTCTACAAAACCTCTGCCTGCTCACAATACAGCCTAAGGTTTGCCTATGAAGCATATACCTGCCTTGGTAGCACGTGAGGGCCTAGGCCATTGCATGGTTAGTCAAAGATGAGGATGGAGCTCGAGGGTGTCCTGAGGGGAAGGCTATTGCAACAGAGGAAACCTATACTCAATGGTGCTTAGCCAACCCAATATTTAAAAAGGATGAAAATCAAACAAATGGAGAAAGAAAAAGATAAAGAATGTAGAGAAATAGCAAAAGGACACCCATGGACAAAGCAGTAAGTAGAATCAAGAGAGAAAATAAGAGTCACTTAATGGTTGGCCAAAGCTATTAAAGCAGAAACTGGAGAGTTGCATTATCATGAAGCTGAAACAATACAAGAGGGAATAAGAGAGCCTTTCAGCTGGAGCAGTAGCTTCAAGAGTTGTCATCATATTACCAGTAATTGTCAGACCATAGTGAGCTACTACATCCCGGACGATGGGCTGTGTTCTGTAGGCTCTCCCATGAGGCTGCTGAGATGAATTCTTGTCTCAATTATTTTTATTCTTACTAACAAGTGTGCAGTTTAGAATGCAAGCTTAAGTAAGAGCTCTTAATTATTGTTCAGGATAACAGGATTATTTCTATTTCTAGCCTCCATTTATTTGGATGGTAGAAATGCAAAATAGGTCACTTTCTAATCCTCACCCCATTCTTTTTCTGCAGTTGCATTAAATTCCAGGAGGCATATGTGGGGCAAAATATTTGACAGCACTGTGTGCAAGTATGTGAATTGTAGCAGTGAACGGGGGGGGGGGGTTCATCTTCACTGACTTCTGCTGCATGTATGCACATACACACATGTGGGCATGTGCAAGTATATATAAAATCTTGAATCCCAAATTCACAAAATGGTATCTTCTTAAATCACAAGATCTTCTCTTCATGTCTCTCAGCTACTCCTATACTCTTCTCACACCTTAAGCCCTTGGGTGTTGAAGGCCATAACTGCTTAGATACATCATAAACCATTCTCATTAGAGTCTTTCTACATGTCCAAACATTTGACTGCTCCCCTTCACCAAATCTGAACTTGACTCCCTCATGGGTTCCTGGTGGGGTGGGGAGCTCCATGTTTCTTTTCAGAACACCACTATGTCTTTTCAATATTCACAACTGTCCACTAAAGCTGTTCTAGCAAACCAGGACTCAACTGAAAGCCTTCAGTATTCTCTAAAATATACTATCTAAGCCCAGAAAGGTGTCTCTAATTCCCTTCCCCTTTGACATCAGGTTTTTTAAAACAAAGGCCAATAGGAATAGGCTCTGTATTTTGCTATGTAATCTCTTCCCTAAAATGAAGGTAGAGAACTCCAACTGCCTGAAGAAAAAAAAGACACTAAACACAAGAATATTAAGAGAAAACTTGATTAATATTTTAAGAGAATATGCTGAAATATTCACATTAATTATGGAAAACTAGGTAACCTAAATATTCTGAATTTTTTTAAATACATAAAAACTCCTGTCAGTTTCAGATGAAATATTTCCCTTGTGAATCTTTGTAGAAATTTTAGGGTACAGGATAAATTTTTAAGTACAATTTTTATATATTTTTTCTTTTCCATGTTAGACTTCTAAAAATGTGCATCAGGTTATACATGAATTCTTAAACCTGAAAAAGTGAAGTAATACTTATTCACCACCAAAAGAAATAAAGTCTACCAGGGTTATTTAAACAATGTAATTATTTGATATTCTCTTACATTTATAAACTGTTAAAATAATGAAATCTCTCATATTCTATAGTCTGAGACATAACTGTAATACTGTCATCAAATGTTAGCGTGTACCTTGACAATCACACAAAAAAAAATCTTAGTAACTTGCTGCATTCGTATTTTATGAGAGAAGTTGACTTCAAACTATAAGAGAGCCCATTTCAAAACAATAAATTATTTTATTTTTTCTCTTAAAATAAAGGGTGTGTATGTGGGTAGGTAGGTGGCTCCAGTGATCACTGCAATAGTAACTTTATAAACTAAACTGTTATAGTAATTTCAAAGTTGAAGAGATTTACTTTTTACCTTGAAAGGTTTCTTTGATACACTAGCATTAGATTCTGTCTGAATTCTACTCCAGAAGTGCCTGTATTTCAATTTGTGAACTTACTTAACAATCTTTGGTTGTCTACACACATTATCTGGAGGATTGTTAATTGCATATAAACTATCCACTTTTTTTTTTACCAGTCTCCACTATAATTGATTTTTCAAGTAATTACTTATATTAAAGTCAAAATTTCATCTTCTAACTTCATTCCCTTTTTACAACATGGCTGCAGCATTACTTGCTTTGTATTCCAAGAAGACATTCATTTTCCCAAGGTTTTCTATGTTTCCTCCCACTTACATTGAAGCCATATTGAAGACTTCAACAATTCATCAAGACTCTGACACCTTGCCAGTCTGTCAGGAAAAGACAGCCATGCTGCCATGTTTTAGTTAACAAAGATTAAAAGGAACAAAAGAAAGAGAGATCTAAGAAATCTACTTTTTAAAACAATTTCTTTCAGTCACTCCAGAATTACAGGTTGTATAAGAAATACATTTGTCTAGTAACTAAAATGATGACATTAAAATAAATGGAGTTGCAATTTGTACACTAAGGATTTGCAGTGCTAGTGTCAATGAAGGAATTAACTTTATATTAGTGACCATAAAATATTGCTACATAAAAGATATATTTATGATATAATTGTTTCTCTATAATTAAAAAGTTATCTAGCTCTTAAATTTAATGAATAGTATAATGGATATTTCCACATATAGTTACAATGGACAGAACAAAGAGAGTAGAAGAAGGAAATAATAATATCTTTCTTTCTTCTATATCAAACTTCGTGTCCTTACTTTCAATTCTTTTATTGTCTCCCATTATGTTTTTTTTGTGATGTTCCCCTTAATATTAAGTTTGCTTTGTTAAAGTTTCTTTTTGTTGTTCCTCTTTTTTCCTGTTTTATTCATGGAAGTGAGTGTGTGTGTGTGTGTGTGTGTGTGTGTTTCTTTGTGTTGGGGGACAGAGGGAGAGATGAAAAGAAAAAGTGAGAAAGAGAGATTTGACCTTGATATTGAATTCTCATTTTCACTTAAGGCTAGTATTAAGAAAAAATATCCTTCATGTCTCATGATTTGAGAACAGATTTGAAAATGAAGAGAAGAATATTTTTATGGTCCATAAAATTGAGAACTTTTTATTCATTGTTTATAAAAATTCCATATTAAGTATTATTTTATTTAATTTACCTCAGTAACCTCTAATGCACATCACATGCACTGATGTCTCCCTATTAGATTCTCAAATATTTATAATTTGGCGACAGCAGTAGATGGACAAAATAACTGTATTTCCAAGAAAACTTGACATTGGCCATGAGAGTGGGAGATAACATAAATTCTGCAATGAATGGGAGTGAGAGGGTTGTAGCAATGATAAAATGCCTAAGACTAAACTTGACCATGGAATAGGTTTCGTGAATTGAGGAGTATATTAATTTGATGTTGGTCTTGTTCAGTTTATTTGCATTTGCTAAACAGCCAAGTAGAAATATCAGAGAAACAAGTATATGAACTAAATGTGATCAGATGGAAATGCTCCACTGGAAATCCACCCTCTTGCAGTGTTCTAGAAATAAGAAAATCAGATGAGCTCATACAGGTATAGCTTTCCATAGAATTTCTTTTCACGGACCTCGTGTTGAGGCAAGTAATTCATTTTAATATATCAAAACATTTCTTTGATTCTAAGACTCTTCTTTTTCTCATTTTTAATGTCTTTAATATATGTCTTAAAATTTGTTCAGCTACAAATAAATGCGTGTACCTTTTTTTGGAAAAATTTGGGATCTAAATACCGGGTATGTCTTATACAGTGATTGTAGATTTTTTAACTTGCATTTCCTGCTTTTTTGTGCTTGTTTTTGTGCTCATTGTTTAAGACAGTGATACATCATTTGACAGAGATGAGGACAAGCTAGTGGATAGGAGTTTCGACAGTGAAGAGGAGCTGTATGAATTTTATGATGAATAAAACTTGAGTTAAATAACTTTATGTAATACAATTTTTTCAAATTTCAGGCCCCCAAATTAAGGTGCATCTTATATGTGGGAGCAGCTTATACATGGGGAAAAACAGTATATGTATATATGATACACACAGTACCTCATATTTTTAGCCACTGTAAAAATCAAGGAATTATAGTAATAGATTTTATATTACAAACTGATTTAACTTTTAATCCTCACTAGAAGAAACATAGCTCCCCAAACTAAATATTTAGGGATAAACTTTTTAACCTGGCTAAGGCCTTCCCCTTATGGCATGTAGAATTCAAATATCATAAGCAAAGGATAAAAATTTTCTCAAAGTAGTTAATACATTGATATCCATAACCTTTTTCTTTAGAAACTCAAAGCTATTGTAATATGTCCCTAATTAAAATAGTTTCAAACAAGATCAATAGGCTAGGAATTCATTATATGTGGTTTTGTAGGAGTAAAGATGCTGGAAGAAAATGAAAACTTTTTTCCTTTGTACTCAAGTTTCTAGTTTTGGTGACTAAGTGATTGATGCCGTTAAATGATATAGAGAAAGACAAATGAGGCAGATGAGAAATTAGAAGAAGAAGGTAAATCATCCTGAAATCTTTTAATTCAAACAGAAGATTAAAGTTGATATTTCTGGTAAATTGCTGTAAATTTAGATCTAGAATGTAGTCAATAATTGTTCATACTCTATTTTTCGAAAGAAAGTGTTCAGTAAGAGTTCACAAATTCCTTCTGAATAAATTTTAGAAACATTTGTGTCCATAGCCTTACTTATCATGATATGAATAGATTTTTATCAAAGCAATCATTTTATTTATTTTTTTTTTCTGAAGCTGGAAACGGGGAGAGACAGTCAGACCGACTCCCGCATGCGCCCGACCGGGATCCACCTGGCACGCCTACCAGGGGGTGATGCTCTGCCGCGACCAGAGCCACTCTAGCGCCTGGGGCAGAGGCCAAGGAGCCATCCCCAGCGCCCGGGCCATCTTTGCTCCAATGGAGCCTTGGCTGCGGGAGGGGAAGAGAGAGACAGAGAGGAAGGAGGGGGAGTGGAGAAGCAAATAGGCACTTCTCCTGTATGCCCTGGCCGGGAATCGAACCCGGGACTTCTGCACGCCAGGCCGATGCTCTACCACTGAGCCAACCGGCCAGGGCTGCAATCATTTCTTAAAGTCTAGATCTATGCTGTTCAATATTTTCAAGATTTGTAGTCTTTATATTCTGGGTATGTGCCTTCCATCTGTTAAGGCTGTCCTTTAATTAAAGAATCTGATCCAATTTGTATTTAATTTATTTTTTAATGTGAATTCCCCTCCCATTCCTAGTGTTGCCTTTCCTCCTTCTCTGTTCTTTCTTTGATTCCTTTGGCTTAATTATTTGTCATTATTTTATTCAACTTTCATATTACCTCTATAGATTTACAAATGTATTTGGTTACAAGATCTTTTATTATGGTTTTTAGTGACCATCAGAAATTATAACATACATTATTGTCTTATTCAGAGGCAGATTAAGGTCAGTTGAGGCCCTGGGCACAAAAGAAAATATTGGGCCCCTTAAAAATAAAGAGAGAGACAAGAAAAATAAAAATACATGTTAACCATATTTTTAAATAAAAATATTATATACTATTAATGTTAAAATTGCACATATGAAACCAAACTTGGTGTCATTAGAAAAAAAGTATGAAGTTAGGGTTTTGCAGAGCCCTTCAGAAGTCAAGGCCCAGGGCACACGCTCAGTGTTAAATCCACCTCTGGTCTTATTAAAGTTTAGTACTTTTACTACTTCCTGAAGCAGGCAATGATCTTTAATCACTTTAATTTCATTTGTCTCTCTGAATCAGGATACTAAGAAGCTAGGAAAAATTCCTGAGCAAGTGGAATGGGGAAACTGAGAGAAGATAATTAAGCAAGGTCAAACAATTTGATCAATTTACAGACAGCTAGTGAATCACAAGACCTTATCTTCCTTAACAAAGGATACTTGAGGACCAGTGGGTTACACCTCTCCTCTCTGACCTGAGAATAAATATATAGCTTAAATCACCCTGGTTAGGAAAACAGAAGACAGAGACCCAATTAATTAAATCTGTACGAATCAACACAAGGACAGATGAAGTCAGGGAACACATAATAAAAACCTGATTAAAGCCAGATAGACTCAAGATAAAAGTAAAACAGTAAAGCTTACCAGAGAATGATCCCAAGCTCCACTACACACTCATTTTGATCAATCGCCATATTGAAGGACATGCCTGGAAAACTAGTGGATATTCTGCTGAAAACCTCCTCAAACACTCTTGCCCAGAGAAGAGAGGTAAAGCCCTCATACAAGGGCCCAGCACTCTCTCTGGGGCATGCCCATGGCCCTTCTCAAACACGAACTTTTTACTTCTCTTCCCTTAAACGCTAAGGGTCCTCGTGACACTTGGGACTTGCAACCAGGGGAGCAGCAGGCAATGGCAGCTCATCCTGGACTTACCCCTGAACTTGTTTCCAAGGCCTCTTTTTCTCTGACCTTCCTGTGAGCTAAAATCAGCCCCACCTTGGCTCATTTCTTTCCTATTACGTTTCTAGAGAGCCAAAGCAGAACACCGCTTAGGCTCTTTCTTGTTGCTTCTTCTGTCATGAGACCTTCCTTTGTCCCACTGTCCCCTACTCTTAAATTCGTGTTCTGAAATTTCCTACACAAAGTCAAGAACGCACACACTACTGGAGAGTCTGATGCAGAAAGCTCTGGTTCCAATCCTCATCTGGTAACACTCCTGCAGACTTACCTTCTAACTTTGTCTTGTGTTTGAATTCTCTTTATTTGACCCCCACAAGTCATTATTGATATAGTTTTTTTACAGATAATATTCATTCACACTTATTGATATAGTTTACTATTTCCAATGTTCTTTCAAACTTGCATACTCAGCCTTTCATCTGAGATTACTGTCTGCACTAAAAACATATAGGTTTTTAATATACTTTTGCTAGTGACAAATCCTGTTCAAGTTTTGTCTTCCTAAAAATGTCTTTTATTTTCAATAGTCACTTTTTTTGAGGCCTTTGATGTATTTGGAATTCTAAGAGGGCAGATACCTGCTTTCTACACTTTGAAGACATCATGTTGTCTTCCAGCCCCCCTCCTTCAGTAAGGACATCAACTGCAGTCTTTCTGTTGTTCCTTTGAAGGTACTGTGTCTTTGTTCCTGGCTTTTTATTTTTTTAACATTTCTTAGAAAGCAAATATGTTTTACTATATTGAGTATCTGCTTTCCAGTTAATAGTTAACTTGGGCAGAGTAAAACAAAGCTTTTTAGTTAATTCTTGGCAAGAATGTATCCTGTCTTCAATAAATTAGAGAGATCAACCCAAAGTCATGATACACTGACAAATTTAGAAGATACTCTTGACCCGCCCAGCTCACTCCTAACAGCACTTTAATTCACTGTTGTGCTCTGGTTACCAGATCATATATGTTCTCTATGCTTCTTTATCTTATTTATGGAAGGAGTTTAAGTGGAGCCTTGTATTATTTATGTCAACAATTATTATCCTAGTCAATGCTTCTCTCAAATGAAATGTTTTGAATTTTTTCTCAAATAAAATCAGCTAGATAAATTAAAATGAATGCTTTTTTTCATGTGTTTATTAAATATTCTGGTCCTTTTTGATAATTTATTTTAAGTAAATATGAACTATCCTCATATGCCTTCAAGATAATTGTATCTGAAGATTCTGATTAAAAATAAAATTAAGGTATGAAATATTCAATTACGGAAGGGTGTTTGTCACCAACCATTTGACAAGGAAGGAGTGGGATTTTGAGTATGTTGATGCTGTGGCGTTCTTCTGTATCCTCAAACACTTGTATTGTGTCAGGGAGCATTCTGTGCATGTGGCTGTGTATTAGTGTCTCCTAGACATTTACAAAATTTTCTGAGAATTCCACCATAAGCTTTAACTTCTCTGATATATATATGAGAAGTTAACTTCTCATATATAGATATATATGAGAACCAGGTTAAATTGTCAGTATAAAGTGAAGTCACCTCAATAAGTGTTTTATTTAAATACAAAGAGAAGAAATTTATTAAAGGTATTTTATTAACACATTTATATACTTCATATATGTCGGTCAAATATAAAGAAAATAATTACAGAACACAGGGCTACAGATTTGGCTCTAATGTAAATATGAAAGATGCTAGAATTTCCTCCATAATGAATAATAGGTCTAATAAGTGAATATTAAACTAATGAATGGATAATAATAAAACTATGAACATATACTTACTATATATATACACTACATCTAATTTTGTTTTCTTTTAAATTTTTAGCTCTGCTGAGTCCCTTGATTTGGCCCATTTCCAGTTTTGTGACAACTTCTAGAATTTCCCTAAGAGTGATTATTTTCTCAACCATTTATTTCACTACAATAACTGGAATTCTCATATTTGGCATATCAATCTCCAACTGAGAGATTATATACCCTTCTCCAGTTGTGTCTATATAAACCCTGCACATCTCTCAAGAAAAGGTCTACTTTCTCCTCCATAATCCCATCCCATTCTTAAATTTATTTTATCCATGAACTTCATCTAAATTCTTGATTTTTCAGGGTAAATTTTTTTTTAATTTCTTGAATAAGCAAAAAATAAAAGTTGTCTAAAATATACATATATGATGCATATAGAAGCCTACTGATGGGCTACTATTATGAGTCTTGACCGAGAACATGATTTTTTACTATGACTTATCAGAAAGACCTTCAAAATAAGATACATATATGTACACATACATATTTATATCATGATATATGTGCATCTTAATTTATCTTAATCTTTTTTTTTTTCTGAAGCTGGAAATGGGGAGAGACAGTCAAACAGACTCCCACATGCGCCCGACCGGAATCCACCCAGCACGCCCACCAGGGGCGACGCTCTACCCACCAGGGGGCGATGCTCTGCCCCTCTGGGGTGTCACTCTGCTGCAACCAGAGCCACTCTAGCACCTGGGTCAGAGGCCAAGGAGCCATCCCCAGCGCCCGGGCCATCTTTGCTCCAATGGAGCCTCGGCTGCAGGAGGGGAAGAGAGAGACAGAGAGGAAGGAGGGTGGGGGTGGAGAAGCAAATGGGCGCTTCTCCTATGTGTGCTGGCCGGGAATCGAACCCGGGTCCCCCGCACGCCAGGCCGACGCTCTACCGCTGAGCCAACCGGCCAGGGCCAATTTATCTTAATCTTAATACAGTGATTTTCTTATAGCCTTCTTTTTCTAAATGGCTGTCTTTCTTATAGTTTCTGTAACTACAGACTCTTATTCTAAATTGATACAATTTTAAATGGTTTTCCAATCCATTCTTCCTAGTTCACCACACATACTGTAACTTTTTTACAGACACTCAAGTTATCATTGGGTTAAAACAAAGTTGTACCAAAATGAAGGGGTACAACTCTTAGCAGACTAGGAATGTAGGGAAAACTCTTCCTAGAGTCCTTACATATTCTTTTCAAGTGAGCATAAAAATCTAACCTTCATTTCCAAAATTATTTTCATAGCAAGTGGACTTCCTCATCCAAAGTAGTAAATGTAGTAAAAGTTTTTGGAGTATAATTCATTCATTACTTTCAAATAACCAAATTTTTTTTCTAGTCTCAGTTTTTATATTTTGTGTCCCTGTTCAATTAATTAAATTATATTAATCTAAAACATTTTCATGTTTGATCATCAGTTTAGAAGCATGAATTACTTGGCAAACTTGAGTTTCATCACTTGGAATTTCTAGCAATAGTATAAAAAGAAGAAGGAGGTCACTGGCACACACATTTTTCAAAGACCAGAGCAATATGATTAGTTAATATTTAGTGAAGAGAAATTTTTGTACTTCAGATATGAAAAAACCATTGGTGAGGAAATAATGAATCAGAGTTAAGAACTTAAGTATATATTCAGTCACTATTAAGCAATTACTGAATATCTTATCTAAATGTTAAGAGTTTTTCTGTATAATGATTACAAATTCAGAAAGGTTAATAGAAAATTCTAGGATCTAAAAAAATAGTCCCATTAAAAGAAAAAAAGGGCTTCATAGAACTCATAAATACCTCTAACTGGAATTTTGTTGAGTTAAGGAAACAGTATCTCACCTTCAACCTCTACCCAGTAGGTGCAAGTAGCATCCCTTCTGCAGTTGTGACAAAGAGTCTCCAGTCATTTGCACATGACCCCCAGTGAGCAACATTTTGGAGAAACATTGTTTTTAAATAAAAGTCAAGAAAAGTTTCCCAAATTCCTCCCATGTGCTCCAGTTTCATTTGTCAGCTTATTTAAAAATAAGATATTTGATGTCATATGTTTTTAACTAGTGTTTATATCTGCATTTAAAAAAAGAAAATGTATTTAGTACATTGAGTGTAAAATTGTAAGATTTATTCAGTCTTTCCTGCCTACACCAGTTCCTGCTCCAACAATTCTCATCTTCCAGGAACACCAATCAATCTTCCTCCCATGGCCCCCTACTTACCACCATATCCAGGTTTTACTTTTCCTGCACATTTCAGAAGACCTCTCCATTTAATACTGTAACTCATCTCTTTGGAAGCTTCTTATTCCCAATGCCACCTTCAGGTATTTCTGAAACACTCAGAGTGCTTTCTTCCTGTCATGTACTCCCTAAACTTTGAATTTATACCCCTCAGGTGAGTTTCACCTAAACTGTGAACAAATGTACTGTTATCTTAGCTGGACTGCAATTTATTTGAGCACAGCTGCCATTCAGTATTCATTAATAAGTCCTTTGATGCATATCACATATATTAGAACATTATTTCTTTAATAAAGAAATGAAAGAACATTTCAGAAAGTATAATAAAAAAACCTCTAATGATTTTGTGCTTTCCCATTATTGCATAAATTACAGTCCTAAACTCATCTTCCCTGCTCTAATTCAAGGCCAATTGCCCATTGACAAGTAGGTTAATGCTCACACTCAGGGCCACTCCTACAATTTCACAAGGTAATCCCTCCTTTCTAGCTGACACTCATGCTGGGCCCCCTGGCTTTGCTGCCAGTTAGGTTGTGGATTTCAGCTCTCACTGACCACATGGGCCTGCCAGGTACTTTTGTGGAAAATACAAACTGAACAATCATAATCTGAGACCTTTTACACCCTTATATAGTATCCAAGGAGAAATCATATCTTGTCATATTTATCTCCATAACCATCATTTTGTGGAAATTGTCCTGTTTGAATGAAGGCATACACCATTTATGTCCTTCTAAATTTTCTACTTCAGTGAGGTAAGGTTTCCAGTTATAAGTGAGGTAAGGTTTCCAGTCATAGTCCTAGTGACTTAGAAGATATTTCAATTTTACATTAGTTATTAAATGAAATTTCTCCATCATCCTAGGGAGTGCATGTAACAGTATGTCAAAACGTATTTTATATTTAGGTTATGAAAGTATGTTAGGGAAAATCTGATCTGTAAGCAGATTCTAAATAATCTCACACTTACTTTTTACCTTTGTCTTATTTATTTTGTGATAAACCAAAATATATGATAATTAATCTTCTAGAAATTCTATTGGATTATAAAAAATAAATGTCTTTTCAGAGTCCCTCCATACTGGGGACCATAACGTTTTCATGTGCCACAATTCTAGGTGCCACACTCCATGAGGACAGCAACTTCTTAGTTCAGGATCTTGTCTTACCTATCTCTGCATCTGGCAGTTGATTAGTATCCTTTGATATCCTTTTATAATAAATTGTTAATCAAATAAGAAAAGGAAGAACAAATATTGCATGCATAATGTATAATATTCATATAGACTTAATCTCTGGGATTTGAAACAGAATTGAAAATCACAATGACAGAAATTTTTAATAAATATTACATCACTTTCTATTTTTAGAAGTTATAGTTAATAATTCAGTTGACTATAGCTAAATTTTATAATGCTCCACACAACAATCTCATGGGGGTTCAAGGTATTCTTGTTGTGATATACTTTAGATTATCAGAATTGTCAGAACTGTGAAAAAACAGTACTCCAAAAGGAACATCGACTGTGACTATGCAGTCTCTTTTAGTGTAGCTTTATATTTGCTTCAAGTATAAAACATCTGCTGAAACCTGGTACCTTCAAATGACTCTTCTGAACATATAAAATCTGCTAAACCTACTCTGGATGATGACAGTGAGTATTAGCAGAAATGTTCTTCTAAGTAGAAAAAGAATTTGGATTAGTTAGTAATTTGAGAATTTATAATTTCCTCCACTTGAATAATTTCATAGTTTAAAAGTTCACTTCTAATTATCATGACTTGTCAAGTGACTGGCAGTTTACATGAAATAATCAAAGCCTTGGTGCCACTTCCTTGAACTGATGGCTATAATAACAAATTTTTAGACTCGGGTACTGAGGGTATTAGTAAAATGAACACTACTGGCTAAGGAGAGTTCTATTATTAGGCAACCTAGTCACCCCCTCTAATCATCTAGACTGGCTCATGTATAAATACCAAATGCCTCCTTACCTTTCTGATTAAAGAGCTGAGAAGGCTACATAGCTCTCCTTTTGGGGGTACAAGTCCCCCCAATGTCCTTATGTGGTCAGAGCATCCTATTGATAAGAAGCAAGGAAAGGGTGCGGAAAAATAAAGAAGAGAGTCACCCAAAGTCATCACTACCCTTCTCTAGTTGCGTCTATATAAACCCTGTACATCTCTCAAGGAAAGGTACTCTCTCCTATCATAATCCCATCCATTCTTAAGTTTATTTTGTCCATGAACTTGTCTAAAGTCTTGATTTTTCAGGGTAATTTTTTTAAATTTCTTGGATAAACAAAAGAAAAGAGTTGTCTAATATATATATTAGACATATACCATGCATATAGAAGCCTATTGGTGGGCTACTATTATGAGCCTTGACCCAGAACATGATTTTTCACTATGACTCATCAGAAAGACCTTCAAAAATATGATACATATATGCACACATACATATTCATATCATGATACATGTGCATCCTAAAATCAGTTCAGAAGATTTACTGCAAAAGGTTTACAAACACTATATTGACATCGGTAGTGTCTGATGGGAGAATGTCAGTGGAGTTATTTATATATTTTGGGAAGGCAAGGTCAAATGATTTAAAGCAGTATTTTTAAGGTGGGGAGCAGATTGTGACTGCATAATATTTGTGATCTAATAATGTAGAATTGTTAAACAGAGTGAGACTACATTCTTGCAGTAAATCTAATTGTTGTCTAATAAATGGTGTTTGCCCAGGTGAACAATCTATTAGAACAAAAAATCTATTAATTTTATATGAGAGTTTTTGGCCTAGATAAATTGTATTGCAAGATCTTCCTGAATGAAAGTGATTTTTTTCTTATTTAAATTGGTTTAATATCTTCCTGAGCAATGATTTCCTGAAATAAATAAATAATTAATATACATGCCTCTTTTATACCTCAGTCTATAGCACCAGGATTTTTACTCAGTATAGTGAGATAGCCAAACTAAAGAATTTTAAGCTGGTGGCAGAGACTAAAGTATTTACTTGAAATCCATTTTTCCCCTTTTTTTGTACTAACATCATCCTCATATTTGGAAAGCAGACAATTGTGCATTGAAAATCATACTCAAAATGTACCTTCCCAACTCTCTCTTTTCAAAGGTGACAATTATCCTGACTTTTAACAATATAAATTAGTATTCTACAATTTAGGTATTTATATAATGGAATATACTATTTATTCTTCTGTGTCTGAATTCTATCAACATTAACAAATTATAGAACATAATAAATATCAATATTATTATTAAAGACTAATGATCTGACATTGAGTGAGAATACTTTATAGGTGTATTTTTCTAAGCCGGTGAGTATGATGGAGCAATTTTATTAGTAAATTGTACATAATACACAATTATTCAGTTAAATTAACCAAATATCTTCACATATTTTGAATCTTTAGTTTACAAAAATAAAATTTATTTCCACTCTTCATGAAACTTGCATAAAATAGACTTTTCATATGCATATACCCAGCAAACAGCAATAGATATTTGATATTGTGTTATGTACATGTCTATGAAAGACAGAATGAAATATTGCCTGATCATTTTCACTAATCAACTAAAAAATTAATGTAGGTTTATAATTTCCTCTAAAAGTATTACTCCAGGTGATGTGTGGGTGGATAATACCATGTGTCGGGGCAACACTGAATACAGGGAGAGTTAGGCTCCTGCTATAGTTGTATGTGAATCAAGTGCCTTGGAAAGGATATGTATGGTTGCCTTGGAAAGGATGCTAGTGGAGACACCATTAAATGAACAGAAGTGAAGCACATCTGAGAGAAAGAATCAAAAGAGACTGCAGATCAATGAGGAAGAGAGAATGGCCAAGAAGGGCTTTTAGATTTCTGGCTGGTACACGAGATGGACATTCACTGAAGTGAACACTGAAAACCTGAGTCACCAACTATTACATAAACAGTTCATGACCTTCACTTGTAATAAGAGAAACAAATTAATAGGAAAAAGAGCACTCCCATGACTACTAACATCCAACACCTAACTACTCATTGGTGAGGATGAAAATGGAAACACTAATGTTTGTTACTTGATAAAACCTCCTTAAGCAGCAATTCGACAACACTTGGTTAGGCTGAAAATGCAAACACCTTGAGACTAAGGAATCCAGTGTTGTGACTAGAGACACTCTCATGCTGGCTTGAGGAGATACCACGCATCTTCACGGTAGCACTGTTTTTTATAGCTAAGCAGGCAACCAAAGAATATGTACATTATTGTACTTCTTATGTAAGATTTAAAAGAACAGCACAATATTATAAATTGTTAATAGTAATACAAATTGCAAAATGTTATGTAGGTATTACTAGTACCACTTTATGGTAATCATTACCACTAGGAAGAAAAGAAAGATGGGGGCACTTTTTATATGCAGTACTTAACATACAATAGAATTCAAAGTAATGATTTCTCTGGGAGAAATTATAGGTGAATTTTACTTCCTTCTTTATAATTTTCTAGGTTTTTTGGCATTTTGGTATTTTAATGATAAATAATTTTAATAGTTAAACATATTCACTAAAAATCATTTAAATTGTTTTTATTAGGTGATAACTATAGGCATCTCTTATTATACTCAAATTATTTAAATATGGTATGTTCAAAATGAAAGACATAAAATATATGTAGGTATATATTTGATAGAAAAACATATGTAGGTATATATTTTGGCACCAAAATATAAAATGCCATAAATGCTTGTATTTGCTACTAAGCATTCAGGAGCTAGGCACAGATGAGTTATTGTTATCATAGTCGCACTTGTTTCTGCTCACCTCCACCAGCTCTTCAGAAATAACCATGAAGAGTGGTTATTTCAACATCAGCAAAATATGAGTTCCAAATCTGCAATATATCATTACATTATAGTTTATAAAATCAAAGGCAAGAAGTAGGGACTTGTTCAAAGTCAGAATAAGAAGCCAAGTTTTGTAATGTCTTACACATTTAGAAAAGTGTGGCCAGGTTTCCTAGCATGGCAAACCTGGTCACCTAGCCTGGCTCTGACACTCAACCCTATGTGACTGCAAAACTGACAGCCTGTGCAAGGTGCAGTTTCCTACACTGAGGTTCAGTCTGCATCGCTGCACTGTCTATATCAGGGGTCCCCAAACTTTTTACAAAGGGGGCCAGTTCACTGTCCCTCAGACCGTTGGAGGGCCAGACTATAAAAAAAAAACTATGAACAAATCCCTATGCACACTGCACATATCTTATTTTAAAGTAAAAAAACAAAACGGGAACAAATACAATATTTAAAATAAAGAACAAGTAAATTTAAGTCAATTAACTGACCAGTATTTCAATGGGAACTATGGGCCTGCTTTTGGCTAATGAGATGGTCAAAGTGCTCCTCTCACTGACCACCAATGAAAGAGGTGCCCCTTCCGGAAGTGCGACAGGGGCCGGATAAATGGCCTCAGGGGACCGCATGTGGCCCACGGGCGGTAGTTTGGGGACCCCTGGTCTATATGTTTTACATAATATTTTTCTTTCTTTTTTTTTTTTTTCATTTTTCCGAAGCTGGAAACGGGAAGGCAGTCAGACAGACTCCCGCATGCGCCCAACCGGGATCCACCCGGCATGCCCACCAGGGGGTGATGTTTTGCCCTTCTGGGGCGTCGCTCTGTTGCGTCCAGAGCCATTCTAGCCCCTGAGGCAGAGGCCACAGAGCCATCCCCAGTGCCCGGGCCATCTTTGCTTCAATGGAACCTCGCTGTGGGAGGGGAAGAGAGAGACAGAGAGGAAGGAGAGGGGGAGGGGTGGAGAAGCAAATGGGCACCTCTCCTGTGTGCCCTGGCCGGGAATTGAACCCTGGACTCTTGCACGCCAGGCCGACGCTCTACCACTAAGCCAACCTGCCAGGGCCCATAATATTTTTCTTAATTCCCTATTCTCTTAGAGGAGATAATATTGTGATCATGTGATATTGAGGAAACAGATGTTAACCAGGCTGTGGTCTCCAAGTTAAAAAGTGGCCCAGCCAAGCCCTGGCCGGTTTGCTCAGCGGTAGAGCGTCGGCCTAGCGTGCGGAGGACCCGGGTTCGATTCCCGGCCAGGGCACACAGGAGAAGCGCCCATTTGCTTCTCCACCCCTCCGCCGCGCCTTCCTCTCTGTCTCTCTCTTCCCCTCCCGCAACCAAGGCTCCATTGGAGCCAGGACGGCCCGGGCGCTGGGGATGGCTCTGTGGCCTCTGCCTCAGGCGCTAGAGTGGCTCTGGTCGCAACATGGCGACGCCCAGGATGGGCAGAGCATCGCCCCCTGGTGGACAGAGCGTCGCCCCTGGTGGGGCGTGCCGGGTGGATCCCGGTCGGGCGCATGCGGGAGTCTGTCTGACTGTCTCTCCCTGTTTCCAGCTTCAGAAAAATGCAAAAAAAAAAAAAGTGGCCCAGCCAATACTTCGACCATGTTTTCTGTTCCTCTATATCCCATTCTTATAATCAAGACACATTTAGTCTGTTGATTGCATTGGCATCTGTGAGTTTTGTGTAAAGAAAATAAAAGGAGGCCTGACCTGTGGTGGCGCAGTGGATAAAATGTCAACCTAGAACGCTGAAGTCGCCGGTTTGAAACCCTGCACTTGTCTGGCCAAGGCACATATGGGAGTTGATGCTTCCTGCTCCTCCCCCCTTTCTCTTTCTCTCTCTGTCACTCTCTCTCCTCTCTAAAATGAATGAATGAATGAATGAATGAATGAATGAATGAATGAATGAATGAAAATTTTAAAAAAGAAAATAAAAGTTTTCAAAACTGAAAATTTTAACACATACAATAATTACAGCTTACCAATATGAACAAGCTATTGGTTCAGATACAAATCAAATGTCAACTGGAGAAAATCAGCCAAGTCCCAGCAAAGCAGACAGTCTGCAGTTAGTCCGGAGTCTTCTTCACTCACCTCCCATGGGAGCCCTTAAAGTATAAGCAACATTTTCATGGCTTGATAATTTATTTAATCCCATGTAATTTGTCTTACCCACTTCCTCATTGTTTTCCCTCTCTTTAGGTCTCCCCCTTTTAAATGTTTGTTTAGAGATTTGGATGGTAAAGAAATTACACTTAGAAAATAAAAGACTTTAATTAACTATAAATTATTCTGTCCCATAATAAACCTGGAATCATAAAACTTGCTCTGAGTTATACAACTAGAATGACCACAGTGTAGGTATGTGTAAGTACTGAGATATGAACACTGAAGTTAGAGGACATGACCTATAAATACGATGAATAGCAAATACTAGAAGAAACACAAACGACTAAGAGTATTATATTTTTTAATGATTAAATGTGATCTTAATGTTTCTTTGTATAAATATATGCTCTTAGCCCTTGTAAAATTATATACCTTCCCAAATCACCATAGCTCCTTAAAATACATGTCTGTATTTTAAGAACTTTTTACCTTGTGTTTTGCCTCCAAGCATCTTTGAATTTTTGAAGATGAAATCAATATGTTTCTATGAGGTAGATCTTGATAATTTATATATGTTTGATAATTCCTAAGCAAATATAATTTTACTCTTGGGTAGACATAGTGATGAACTTCGTGTCCCAGAGAATATTGCTAATTTAAGTACTCTGCACACTGAACTCCTTTATTGATTTCATTTAACCCTAAGAGTCAATTTAAAATGAAATCTTCTTTGCTTTTAATAGAGATATGCTAAGAATTTTTGAATAAAAAAATCATGGTAGAACGTAACCCAAATATTATTTCATTTTCTATTTTTGAAGTTTTTCTTAATTCTCTCATCTAGTATTTTGTTTGTTTGTTTCTTTGGGATGAGAATGGGTCCCAGGTGCCATTTTAATCTTTAAAAAAATTAGAATTAACATAAGGAGCTCATCCTGTTCCTGAGTTTAACCTTGATTTCTCTGGTTTTCAGTCATTTTCAGGAGGATGGAAGACCTAAGACAGTTCAGTTCATCTTGGGACTAAAGTTGTTTCTAGGACAGAAGGTGAGTCCTTGTTGATTCCTCTTTATACTAAAATTTGTTCTCTAAATTTGGAATTAAAATTTATTTCCCAGAATGTATTTTATTCATGCTTATTTAACAAGGACAATCTAGACCCTATTCTAAGTACTATATGTATAAAAATGAGCTTGGTTTTCACTTTTGGAGGTAGGCACTACTCTATCCACTTGGTCATCACTTTTTGAGGTAAGCAGTACTGTATCCTCATTTTATAGATTAAAAACTTGAGGAGCAGAGAGATTGGGTCCTTAACCACCGGGTCATATAGCTGGTTAGAATAAAACTCAAGCATTTTTGCCCTTAGAACTTGTGCCTATGACTACTTGTGATGTTATGACAGACATAGAATATTTGAGTTTTTGGTGCACTATGTTGTCTATCACATTGGATTGTTGAAATAATATAAATATAAAGTAGTTTCCATGTTTTAAGAATTTTTAAATTTTACTTAATTCTGTCCCATTTATTAAAGGGATGCCTTCTCATTTACTAAGAATATGGTCATTTGCCCCTCTGTCGTTTTGGACTATGACACTGTCAAACCTCCCATCCTTCATTATTATCAGAGCATGGGAAAAAATGATGCCTGTTCTTCCACATGTGTTCAGACTTAATCACTTTGTATTTATTTATGCTATCCAGTGTTATTCCTATTCATTTTATTTTTCTGCTAGTCAAGTTCCCTCCTATTATGGCTCTCTATTATTTACAGACAACTTTAAATACTAATGCTTGGTTCCATCTCACTTCAAAAATAATTAGTTTTTCTGACAATAGCCTGTAATACATCTAGCCTCACCTTTTATTTATTGCTATTCTTAGCGCCAATCCTGGTGAAAACGATAAACTATACAAAGACTTATCTTTGAGACCTTTCACTCTGACCCAAACCACAATTCTACTGGAAACTCAACACTCTAAACCTGGTCTTCTTTACCCTGATCACCCCAGCTTATCTGTCTGGTGCCTGACCTTGCCAAGCTTGTTCTTTTTCTGACATGATCTCAAAGTAGTCCAAGAAACTAATCTCATGAGTGTGTAAAAGTAGTAAAATGTGAACCTCTTCTTCAATCTAAGGAAAGCCCTCCTTCTTTTCTTGGGATAATTTCATAAATATCCAAAGTTACAGGTTTCTGATCCACTTTGAGGTATTGTTTCTTTTTTTTGGTATAAATAGAGTTACTAATTCACAAATGTATACATTTAAAATCTTTTTATCTTATTTCCAGATTTTATTATGTCTCTCCTATTATAATGATTTCTAAATGAATTATTTCAAGGTATTCTATCTCAATCTAAACATTTAATATTTTGCCAAATATTTTCAATACCTACTCATACTTATATCCAAAGTTACGGTAAAACAAAGTCAAATCAGACATTGTTTCTCTCCTTGAAAAAGCTTGATAGTCTAATTATGTGTTTGTGTTTGTGTGTGCTCATCCTTCAGCACTGCAGCCACATTAACCTTCCTGAAGCATAGATTTGATTATTATATCCTCTGCTTAAATCATTAACCCACACATCTGCCATGAACTAATCTTTGACAACACTGCCAAGAATGCACAGGGGAAGGGGGTAGCCTATTCAATGAATAGTGTTGGAAAAACTAGACAGCCATATTCAAAATAATGCATTAGAACTGTAGCATACACCTAACACAGTAATCAACTCAAATGGCTATATCAAAAAGTCAAAAGATAAGTGTTGTCAAGGATGCGGAGAAAAGCAAACATTTGTACACTGATGGTGCAACACTTGTTTAACTTTTTACGAGACCTGCTTCTACCAGGGACAAAGAATGCAGGGACAGCATCACTAGCTGGCATAGTAAAGGGCTCACCTCAAATTACACTTTCTCTAATGTTTTCATGTAACACTTTGTGGGAAAATTGTCAGCAGCTGCCTGACTTGTGGTGGCGCAGTGGATAAAGCATTGACCTGGAATGCTGAGGTCGCTGGTTTGAAACTCTGGGCTTGCCTGGTCAAGGCACAATTGGGAGTTGATCCTTCCTGCTCCTCTCCTGTGTCCCCTCCCTTCTCTCTCTCTCTCTCTCTTTCTCTCTCTCTCACTCTCTCCCCCCCCCACTGCCCTGCCTCTCTAAAATGAATTTTAAAATTTTAATCAAAAATTGTGTCTTTTCAGGTTTCCTTAATTAGTGAAGTTGAATTTCCTATAAAAGCTCTTCCCTATTTGCTTTCATAGGCCCTGACCCTCGGCCCAACCCATCTTTTAAAATTCTGTGCAAAAGTTGATTGGTATTGTCTGTATAAAATTCCCAAGAAGAAAATTTATTTTGACTTGTAATGCTCAGGTAATCAGAAATAAAATACAATACATAACCCAAAGAGAAAATGTAGGTGAGAGTTTCTGTTATTTCTATATATGTGGATATGAGGCCAGTTTTCCATACATCTTTTTATAGACAATCAAACCATCTCTACCACCCACCCCTTGCATACACACACATCTGTGCATGCACACATAAATAAACATGTGCACACACATACACACAGGAAGCTTACTTTGATTTTACTTAGGAGCTAAAAGCATTAAGGATTATATAACGCTTGCTAGGTAACTTACCATTGATCTTCCATTTCTAGATTGTACATGGATAAATCACTAGGATCTCCATAACCCCATAAAGATAATCTTGGGTCATTAAGAGTAAGTTTGTTTTTTTCAACAATTATAATTGCAAGTCATTTATATAGAAAATTCCATTTAGTAAGATTTGCTTCTATTTTGTGTGTAACTTTTAAAAATAATTAACCATCTTTGATGTAAAATTATCCAACTAGATGTATAATCATAAAGAATGACACTATTAAGTAATTTTTCTGAGAGTAACAGGCTGAGTATAGTTTTTGGTTATGGAACTAAATGAATAGTTTCTTGCTGATTCAAATCAGCCTTGTGTGGCTGTCCCTGGGCTTTAGAGATAACAATCACAAAGAGAGATTTTTCTCATTAATTTGACAATAAAATCCACAGAATCTTTACAGCCAAGAGGAATACTACAGTCATTTCTCTCATTTTATTGGGAAAAACTGAGGCATAGAGACTGAGGTGATTCAATTCACTGGAACTAAATCTAGGCTGATTTTCTTTTTGATGACTAGTAGTAGTGTTTATTAAACATGGTTAAGTATACATTAAGACTGATTCATATGCATTTCTATATTCTGCATAATTATTAATTTTTTAATGTTTTTGATGTACTCATACTGAGTTTTCTATAAGTGCGATCAAAAATTTACTCTGCAATCTGCAACCAAAGTCGTATATAACACTTGTACTTTTTTCAACTTTGTAAAATTTACCCAATCGAATATGGATAGTGAAATGTCAATCTGATTTTAAAACAGAGATGTTTTCTATTTTATTTTTTAAATATTTTCTCTGAAAAGTAGAAGAGGTTTCGTTGTTATGGAGCCAAATGATTCAGTTATAAAAACATTACTAAAATAATTTCAATTTACACAGTCACTTAAACAACAAATTATGCTTAAAACCCAGTGAGTTGTTTGTCTTGCAGGTAAAGTAATGTTGGTAATTGCCTTGTGAATATTACAAAGAAAATAAAAACAGAAGTTTAAAAAATCTAAGTGCACTAAACAAAGAAACACTAAACCAAACATTTTCAAAATAAATGAAGTTTTAGACACATGAACAGAGACAAATGTTCCATACATGTGTGATATAGCTGTACTGATTTAGAGTGAATTTTTGCAAATAGTTGATGGGGACGAAGTTTAAAATGATATTATATTTGTTTCCTACAGATGCTTTAACATATTAGCACAAACTTGGCTTAAAACACACAAATTTATTGTGCTACAGTTCCCAAGGCCAAAGTCTGAAATCAAGCTCACTGGGCTACAGTCAAGGTCTTGACAAGGCTTGTTCTGCCTAGCGGTTCTGGAGAAGAATCCAGTGCTGGTTTCTTTCATTTCTACAGGCTGCCCACATTCCTTGGCTCCTGGCTGCATCACTACAAATCCCTTTCCATAGTCACTATCTTCTATTCTGTTGTAGTCAAATCTCCCTCTGGCTCTCTATTTTAAGGACACTTGTAATTTCATTTAGAGTACACTTGAATAATCCAGAATAATCTTCCTCTCTCAAGACACTTAATCACATTTAAAAAGCCCCTTTTTGTTATAGGGTGATAGATTCCAAAGATTAGAATGTAGATATCTTTGGGGCTATTATTTAGTCTACCACAGAAAGCCTAGGATGAACAGGTTAGCAAATGCAATTAAAATTTTCTTTTTTTTTTTTTTTTTTTATTAAAATTTTCTAGTGGGACATTAAACCCTCTCTGTCACCATCAGTCCTCAACAGAATTGATAGTGTTGGAAAATCTTAAGTTATGTCAATAATTTATTGAACTTGTACCATCACTAGAAATACATTTTGTCCAAAAAATATATATATAATTTATCTATGAATCTTTTCTTACACAAGCCCTTGAGAGGGGCTTTTAAACTACAATGTTAACATTGATCCTTGAAGCTACTTGTTAGTAAATTCATTATTGGCATATAACCATCCCTATTGAAACAATAAGCCCTAAGTGCTAGGAGAAAGTAGCCAAATGATAACAAAGACTAAGAGACAAACTAGGGCTTTGAATAAATAGATCAATAGAAGATGTCTGATTACTTTTTTTTATTATTAAAGCATCACCTAATTATAATATTTGATTGTGTGGATGGTTTACAGATAAAAGATACTTATTCCACATACTTATATACTATAACATGAAGCAAGTATTTAAATTAGTTGGGAAATTATGTAGCAAATTAAGCTTTTTGATTAATATAAATTATTATTTCAAGAAAAAAATAGTTTTTTAATAATAATTTTTGCCTTAGTTTAACTATACTCTTTACTTCCTCATCTAGGCATAGCTTTAAAGCAAGAAACATTGAACTTTTCCCCAGTTAGGTTAGAGGTTCACATTTATAGATGCAAACTCAATATAAAGTACTTTTCGAAGCTATCTGTGCAAGAACCTGTCATAGCACCTGCAAAACAACTGCATGTAGTGGAATAGGGGATGATCAGCTGAACACTCACAGACATTTAAAGAAAGAGAGAAAGGGGAGAAGAGGCAGAAGGGTAGGAGGAGGAAGAGAAGAGGGGGGGAAGGAAGGAAAGGGAAGAGTAGGGAGGGAGGAAAGCCAATGATTATGAAATTAACTAAACTGAAATCCTCCAAAAATACAATCATCAGATAGTTAAAAAAAATTTTTAAAGATGATATCTTTAATGACTTTAGGCAGCCAAATCCCCAGAGAAGAGTGCTTTTTTATACAAGGATGGTAGATGATGCTCTTTACTGATTACAAAAGCATGATTCACATATATCCATGTGCCATGTTAATTTTGGGGATGAATCCATCCAAAATATTCAGGTGAATCATTTCTAGGTATGTACTGTAGGAAGAATGTGGCTTTATCAGTACTGATAAGACAGACATATCTTTCAATATATAATCAAAGGTAGAAGTAGAACTCTAACAGATCACTTGAAAATTTAAAAAAACTTTTAAAGAATAGTACAGTTTTTTTGTAACTAGCTTTTTCTCAAAGCATAATAACTTTACTGAAATCTGTAGGCATCACATTAATTTAGAGACAATGTTGAGTCATTTTCTTGTCTACATTTCTATTCTGAAATATCTAGTTTTAATTAATTGTAAATACCCAGAATGTTCCAGATTATAACAGGAAAGTGTAAACTTTATGTCACAGCCAAGATACCACAAAGGTCTCACTGTTAAAAACAATTATTGCCAAAAATATTAATAAACTAGTAGATTGTTCTTCAAAAGATTCTGTTTTCTTCCAGATTAACAAATAAAACATGAAAAAATAAAACAAAGTTCTACAGTGTTATAAGCAAATCAATACCCTACATATGGGTTTCCTTCAGTGAATCACCACAAACAACTAAATTCCACACTTTTTAAAGTTTAATTTATTGTACTTTAAGTTCCAAAAAGGAAAATAGGGCATTTCCCCCTAGAAATCAACAACTTCACAATATACATAAGCTGAATTATACTTTCCCTTTTTATTTCCTTCACTTATATTGATGAATATTGCAAATGTATGTGAAAACATATTCTGATTAAATTTTCTTTTCAAAGAGCCTACTGTAACCTTCTTTTTATCCTACAGAAATGAGGGTCCCATGGTTCTTGATAGTATTAAATTAATTTTTGGTAAAGTACTTAGAAGTTAAAAAACCCATAAGAGCTAACTATTAATTAGTATTTCTATTATAATTATGACCTTGGAAGATGAAAATTGTAACTCACACAATTAACAGCAGCTATACTTAGCTATAAATAGATCCAGTGAAGAATCAGTTTTGAATTGAACACAAATAAAATACATTATCTAAATAAATTTTATTTTTATCATGAGAAAAAACAAACTATCCTATATGTATAATATTCATAATATATATGCATTTATATATTACATATTTAATTGACTGAAATTAATATTCTATAATATAATAATTATCTTAGGACTGAAATAAATTAGCCAAGCTTTAGGTAAACCAAATTGTATTAAAAATGGGGTGAAAGACTTACAAATACAAATATTGGTTTACAAAATCACTTCTACAAAAATATTGTTTTATAATTTTCTGTAATGCAACATAAGTTCTGTTTTGATCCTTATCTTATAGGGTGGAGGAGATGTAATTTAATCAATTTATATTCTTCCCATTCTATCAAAGTTCTTGAAGACCTAACAGAAGCAGCTTGTGAATGGTGGTGCATTCTTTTGTTTGCAATATTAGCACAGTTTTTTTTTCCAACATTTTTATTTATCTTATTAATTTTAGAGAGAGGAAGGGAGAGAGAGCGACACAGGAACATCAATCTGTTTCTCTATGTCCCCTGAACAAGGATCGAACCGGCAGAACCGGCAACCTCTGTGCTTCAGGACAATGCTCTAACCAGCCAAGCTACCCAGTCAGGATTTGGCACTGTTTCTTACCTCTGACCTGTGAAGATTTCTTTTAAGCATTCTGGTTGCTGCTGAGTAGTTCTTACTCTTGGGAAGAGGGCACAGAGATTTTCTGCTCAAGAATTTCCAATACCTCTTTTGTTCATTTATTATTTTGTCATAATCATATGAGTTTCTTTTGAGAGAATTAAGAAACATACTACAAAGTACACACACAAAATAATCTTAAGTACCCTAAATCACAAATTTATATTTGTACACATTTTGTCATATTATAATTTTTAAAGAAAAAGCACCTTTAAAGGTTTTTCTAGGAAACATTACAGATTGAAGTCATTTTACCCCCAAGCGCTAGTTTCATATGCTTCCTACTTTGCAGGTGCAAAGTCTCTGTCCAATTTCATATGCTCAAACACACAGGAATATAAAATTTTTTTAAGTTATTTTTAGTTTCTAAATTATATAAATGCTATCCTACTATTTGGATTATTATACAACTTACTTGTTTTTACTGAATATATTTCTGCACTGTGCCCTGGATATATATACTCATTCGTGTTAACAATCGTTCAGTCTTCCCTCATATTAATATAGCACCATTTACATATCTGTATCATTTTCTATTAAACTGATCATTCAGTCTATGTCTATATTTTGTTGTTGTCACAAATAATTTTATGGTTGATGCCTCACACTGAAGTTTTATTTGGTTTAATTAAAATGTATCTAAATTTTTCTTAAAATTTTATGCTTCATCTATGTGTAGATTATCTCTTTCATCATTGAGATTCAAATAATTTATCCCCTTATATTTCTTTGAGAAATTTCAAATGCTAGATATTGTTTCAGTTTGAACGTTTTCATGTACATGGGAAGGTAGAACTCTGGTTTAATATTTCCCATGATCACAGCAGATTATTTCAATAATACCAGCTGTTGAAGAGCTCATCCTTTCCACTGATTTGTAGAACTACCTCTGTCATATATAAAGGTCACAGATATACATAAGTTTTTGTCTAGTTTACATTTGATGAATGCACTTGTCTTTATCTTTTTTGAAACTACTCAATTTCAGCCATTGCAACTTACTATACACCTTGAAATTTGAAATGACAACCTCCATTGCTCCTACATACCTCTATCTATATTCCTGACAATTTTCAATAAATTTTGAAATCAGTTTTTCCAAGTCCCACAAAAGCCTTACTGTAATTAGGGTAAAAATTGCATTTACTTTATAGATTCATCAATAAAGAATTTACACCTTTAAAATGATATATTTTCCCAGCTTGTTTAAAGTCTTCTATGACATTATATATTTTCAGCACATGCACTAATATTTTACATATATTGTGCAAGGCTACTCAGTTTTTGTTGTTCTTAAGAAGAGGCTTAAAAGAAAAACAATAATTTATTTTCTAATGGTTATTTCTGGAACAAAAATATTAATAATTTTTATTGTTACCTTGTTCCCATATATTTATTGAAGTCCTTTATTGTTAATGTTTTATAGATTTTCTTGATTTTTCTATCATTTAAAATTCAACTTTAATATTTTACATCCTATTTTTCTAAATTTATTGTATTGCTAATATTTAAATAAAAATATTAAATAATAGCTTAATATTTAATAATGTAAAATCAAAATATATTAAATGTTAGATATCAGGCACCATTTCCTGTTTCTAACCTTGACAAAAATTTTTGTACTTTTCAGCACATTAACAACTGGTTTATGAAAATAAATTAGTTTATGATGCACAATTTTATCCTATTGGACAGTCAACTTGAAAATATGGCAATATATTTTTTATAATTATCAGAATTATTTACATTTTTTTATCCTTATTTTGAATATAGATATGTTGGAATAAGTAGCTTGTATCACATACCTTAAGTAACAACTGCTTAGTCAAAAATTCTAAGTTTTTTACATTTTTTCTATTCATTTTATAGATGCTATCTGAAATAAAATGTTAATGCTACACAAAATGCACATCCATATCCATTTAGTAGATTTCACTGATTTAGTTCAATTGTACCTTTCTCTGTAAGTGCTGTGCCCTAGGCTTTGTTCCTAGTCATGTGAGATTTAATGTGCAAACAAATCTACTGCCTGTCTAATATTATCTGCTAAAATTACATGCTTTTTCAGATGGCCTAATTACAGAACTACAGTGATAATATAGCTAAAAAGAACCTTTTGTGCCATAAAAACTTTTGCTATAAAGCCTCTCATTTCCATGCTTCGAGAATGAAAATGTGACACCTTTTTGAATTCTGATTATTCTTTCTGTAAGTACAGTATATAGGCAATTTATTCAAATATGCTCACATAGAATTGCATTTTCAAAACACAATGTATAAAGAGTTCATAAAAGTGACACACATTTCAATGTCAAACAACAGATAACTAGCCAAGATGTATTTTATTTTTTATTGTGAAACATCAGTGTCTTATGTATGTTAAATTGCTTTTGAGATGCATCAATGGTCTTGAGGATATTTACTGTGCTAAACCAATCGATCTCTAGAGAAAAAAACTCTGTTCACAATTCTTCATTAAATGTAAATATGATGATATTCTCCAAAATAAGATTTCTATGTAAGTGATTTTAGATTATAATTCAGTCCCAAAAATTTAAATAGTGGTAGTAAAATAAAAACAAATAGCATGGTAAAAAAAAGTTTTCTGCCCCTTCATGTGAAGCATTGTAAATTATCAGAACAAATTACAAAATTATTTAAAGTTATAATATTTAGCAGAACTTTTTCTTCTTTAATTAATATCTAAATACTAAAAATTAAATTCCTCTGGTTTGTTCAAATCTGTTTTGTTCTTTTTATCCCCTTTTCCTTTTATGTTTTCTAACAGACCTACTAACAATTGAAATATTAATTATCCTGGAACAATTCCCAATAAATTTCAGTCTGTGTTTATTTTCTCCCATTCTTTCCTCCACCAAAAACTGTTTTCTTTTTCCCAATGTTAGCCAGACTGGCTTTACCCAAATGTTTTCTCATCCTCTGAAAATGCATGCATTTGTGAATACTTTACCAAGTTTACCAGAATACTTACTCGTAAACCACTTGAGGTAAAATTTTGGTAAATAGTAGATAGGTTTTAAATTTTTATGTTAGAAACTATTAACATGATTTAAGAGCTTCTCCTCACCCCAAGATATTCAGGTTCTTTTCACTTACATCATTAGACCCTTGTCTTCTCACTCTCTGTAGCCCTCCTGGATTTCCACTGAGTATAGACTGGTCCATCTCCTAGTCTTCACTGACATTTCCCAGGAACCCTGGATCCATATGTTTGCCTGGTTGTTGCAGAGTTTCACCCTAATGTTCCACTGGCAACACTTAATTAGCCCAAATCTGAGTTTACTAGTCTTCTGCCACGTTATATCTGCTGTTGGTAGTACCACTATATTTTTAGTAACCAAAGCCCCAAACTTGGACGTCATTCCCAGTATTCACCTTCTTAATCTCCTTGGTTCACTTTACCACCAAAGCCTCTGCCTTTTTATTCTTGTCTAGTTCTATCTATTCTTTTCTCTTTGTTATCACTGTTGCCACTGCTGAACTCAAAACCACAGTGTCTGTTTTGTATGTGATCACACTAGCCTTTTACCTTAATTTTTATCTTCACCTTATGCCAGTCCATCCTACAAACTGCTTTTAGTTCAACTTATTTTTAAAATGCCAATCTGTCATTTGAGATAACAGCTTCAAACTATTATTTTCTAATGTCTTCAGAAAGTATTTAACCTCTAACTAACACATGAATCTTTATAATCTGACTTCTTACTTTTGCTAAATGCTTTCACAAACACTCACACATAACCAGTAATTTTCTAGACATTTTAAAATACAATTTGATAGAAGTTTGAGTATAAGATAAAAATCATGTTCCCGTTGAGTGCTATGAAAGACCATCAGTGTGGCAGATTAAGGACAATTCTTCATCTATTAAATGACAGAAAGAAGCATAATCAATAAGGGTAAAATTATTTTAACAACAATGAACTCTAACCATTATTTTCAGATGAATAGATGATCTGTACTTCTTTTTTTTTTTTTTTTTTGTATTTTTTTAAAGTTGGAAATGGGGAAGCAGTCAGACAGACTCCCGCATGTGCCCGACAAGGAACTACCCGGCATGCCCACCAGGGGGCAATGCTCTGCCCATCTGGGGCGTTGCTCTGTGGCAACCAGAGCCATTCTAGCGCCTGAGGCAGAAGCCATAGAGCCATCCTCAGCGCCTGGGCCAACTTTGCTCCAATGGAGCCTCAGCTGCAGGAGGGGAAGAGAGAGACAGAGAGGAAGGAGAGGGGGAGGGGTGGAGAAGCAGATGGGCGCTTCTCCTGTGTGCCCTGGCCAGGAATCGAACCCAGGACTTCCACACGCCAGGCTGACACTCTACCACTGAGCCAACCAGCCAGGGCCTGGATCTTCTGTACTTCTTAAATAGTGAGATAGAAAGATGACCTTTCTGGGTCCATGCAAACTAAAAGAAAAAAAAATGACTAAAATCCCAATGGCTTCACAGGTGACACTTAGAGCATTTGAGTCTGGAAACCTTTTCATCAGACAAAACCTGTCAAGAGTCTGGTACTAAACAATCTCATTAATGCTCTCATTTAAGTTTTGATTTTTTTAATGGGAGCTCGAAGAGTAAGTCACCAGTGTCATTTACTTGACAACTATATAAATGTACTTACATTAGATCTAAAGAAATGTGGGACAACTTTTATAATGCTGTTGCTTTGTAACTAGTTAGTTTTAATACACTCTTGCTGAAAATATTTAGTTAGTTATTTATTGAGGTCATTCCTCTCTTATCAACACATACACTAAGATGTATATGTCTAATCACCATGAAACTGGGACATACAACTACATCACCAGGCGCTGGGGATTGCTCCTTGGCCACTGCCCCAGGTGCTAGAGTGGCTCTGGTCGCAACAGAGCAACGCCCCAGTGGGGCAGAGCGTCGCCCCTGGTGGGCGTGCCGGGTGGATCCCAGTTGGGCGCATGCGGGAGTCTGTCTGACTGTCTCTCCCCGTTTCCTGCTTCAGAAAAAGAAAAAAAAAAGTTAAGAACAGTATTTCCCAAACAAGGAATAAATAGAAATGTGATTTCATTAATTGACAGCAAATCAGATCTACTTAAAAGTAATCCTGAGGCATCACTAGGAGAATTATGTATATAAGATAGAAAGTAGGTGTTATAAACCACAACAATTAAAATATAATAACATAATTAAAGAGTTCTTTTTAGAATGAGAACAAAAACAAAACCAAACAAACCAATTAAAAGAAACCTACATTGAGCTTGTGGAGCTCAACTATTGAAATCATTCTCTACCTTGAACCTGTGTTCTAGAAAGCTCAGAGATTTTGGTTATTAATAAGAGAACAGGCCTTACTATTTAAAGTATTTGTCAGTTTACATAGATATGAGATGTGATTTTTAGAATATTAAACTCACAATTTTTAGACTTTAATTATTCCTACATAACATTGCTGTGCACCACCTATTGCAGAAGATTTTTCCTAACTCTCTTTAAAAAATAGTCACACTTTCCTTTTCAAATGTGTATATAATTTTATTGATTTACTTATCGTGCTAGATTTTTAAGTAGATTTATATATTTCTTCCATATTAAATGCATCCATTCTATTCTGTATCTGACACAGATTCAAATGCTACAGACAGAGCAGGGAAGGGCCAAAGTCCCTGTTAACCTGAAACCCACATTCTACATGCAAATTGATTCTTATGATCTTCCTCTTGGTATATGCAACACCAGCTCTTTCATGTGGAAAATGGCAGAACCGACGAATGAAGAATCCTATTGCTTAATAACATAAATATCAATTGCTCTTCATCAAACTATTATGTGTTTATGAAATAAAAAAAATCTTTATTTAGTATTAAACTAGTAACAAATATCTATTTATGTAGTATTTATTATCACCTTATATGTCATATGTTAAATTCTGTAAAGAAAAGTATTATATTAGAGAAGAAATAGAAAATATGCACATTAGTCAAATTGAAAAGTACTGCAATACTCATAGTGTATACACACACACGTGTGTGGGTGTGTGTGCTCTCCAAAATAGTTACAATAATGTGTAGAAAAGTTAAGCATGAAAATATTACATAATAGAATTTTAAGGTTTGCAGAAAACTGTTAAAATACAACTTAGTTGAAAATACAGTCATATGGCATGGATTTTTTTCTCAATTGTATATTTAATTATTCATGGATTTTTTATGGATACAAAATGCTCTTGTTATACCTATTCCTCCTGATTGCTATTTAGATATTTCATTGTTCCTCATCTCCTCAAGGACAAAGGGGTTTGAAGGTGTGGCACACTTTTCTAACTGCCAGCAGCTCTAGTTAAATGTTAGGAGGAAGAGACGTATAATATACTGAGTAAATGTGACTAGGGAATCACTTGTGAATTTCAATTCATTCTACTCTCATATCTCATCATCCCAGGTAATTAGAGTTAGCTGTGTTTATGTGATCAAAGAGAGATATTGGTTGTGTTGTTGGTTAACTTATTATAGAGCAAGAGATAGACACTAATGGAATTTGAAATGTATTATATATACATGATATTTATCAATTTCTGGAAATGTGTTGTCCTTTACATATACTTTTAAAATACATCCATACGATTTAACTGTTCATATTATGTTGAAACCTGTGTTTCATAAAATGAAGAGTTAGAAATTTAGATGAAGATATAGAAAAGTGAACTACCAATTATTCAACATCCACTTAAATTTTACTTAGCTTCTCTTAGTTACCAAGCACTCAGCCCTAGATTAGAGACAAAGTCTCTTCAGACATAGATTGGACATTCTGGTGGAAACAGCATATAGATAGATTCTAAATATAGATAGATGATGATGATAGATAGATAGATAGATAGATAGATAGATAGATAGATAGCCAGAACTCTCCCAGAATGTGAAATGTAAGTAAAGAGTAGAAACTCTGAATGAGATTAAGAAAAACGGAGTTACTGTTATCTGCACCATGACCACTACTAGGATAGTTAAAAACAAATTATGAATACCAAAAATATTGATGAATATTAAGAAAACTCATGGTGGTAGTAATAAAATATTTAAGCAAATATAATCTACAGGACTAGCTCTTTACCCAGTAAATGTTTCCTAGAGCTATATAAAAATATAAAAATCCAGAAAAATCTACTTACATTTCCTTTTATAAAATGTTAATTAGGAGATAAAACATAAAAGTGGTCAAATTATATGTTTTATTTAATTTCTGTAAGTAGAATAAGGGAACTTAAAATTTAGAAGGACTAATAAATTGATATTAAATATGGGTGTAACAAAATTCAGAATGCCGGTTAGAACTGAATTCAAAACAAATAATTATTGCTTACGATTTAAAAAGAAACAAAAACCAAAAAAAACAAAACCTGTGACTTCTACTTTGATCATCATAACTAACAATCACAATTATGTCCTAGATACTGTGCCATGTCCATGCAGCATATCCTTCAATCTTCACACTTACCATCTCATTCATATTTCATATGAAAAAATTGAGAATTCATTAGGATTGGCAACTTCCTAATGAGAAAACAGCTATTAAGTAGCAGAACAGAGATGCTAACCCAGGTAGTTTGACCCATGACTCCCTATCATGAAATATTGCCTATAGGTAATATGATTTTATATACCAGTGAACATGAGCTACTTTACCCTCAAAATCACTCAAATTTGGGCCAGAGATAATGTTTACCATAACTAGAAGTCTATCTTTAAACACATGGATTAATAAAGAACATGTGCCCCTTGGAAACAGGGACTCAGTCTCAATCATGAGGAATAATACTTAGAACCATGCCCTTTATACAATAACAGTAACAGGAACAAAACTGATTGAATTAATGTGTTGTACTTAAAAATAGCCTCAATTAGAGTAAATAGTAAATTGCATCAATATTTAGTATAAATTCACAATTTTAACACTCACCAATAGTTCAATAAAAACAGTTGCTGGTGGCCTTGGCAGGTGGCTCAGTGGATAGAGCGTCGGCCCTGCATATGGATGTTCCAGAGTCAATTCTCAGTCAGGATGCACAGGAAAAGCAACCATATTCTTCTTTCCCCCCTCTTTCTCCTTCTTCTCTCTCTCTTCCCCTCCCATATCCAGTAGCTTAATTGGTTTGAGTGTGGCCCCAGGTGCTGAGGATGATTTGGTTAGGCCAAGTGCATAGGTCTCAGGTGCTAAAAATAGCTTGGTACTCAAGCATCATTCCTAGATGGAGTTGCATGTGGTAGTCTGTCTCTCTTTATCTCCTCCTCTCACTTAAAAAAAAATTGCTGGTGTTTGCACTTGGGTGTGTGGATATGAATGTGCATGCACACATGTGTATTTATAGGTGACAGAAAGAATTCAATAAGAAATTCTATTACTTTTTAAATCTAGTTTGTTATAGGATTATGTTTTAATTGCCAGAAGTATTAGGTGTATTTTAGTTATCTTTATTTTGGTTTCCTTCATCTGAATTTTGGGTAACATGATTGGCAGTGACTTTGAGAGTCAAGGGTATTGCCCTTTATGTGAGTTGAAATTTCTTGAAATGGGCCCTGGCCGGTTGGCTCAGCGGTAGAGTGTCAGCTTGGCGTGCGGGGGACCCTGGTTTGATTCCCGGCCAGGGCACATAGGAGAAGCGCCCATTTGCTTCTCCACCCCCCCTTCCTCTCTGTCTCTCTCTTCCCCTCCCATAGCCAAGGCTCCATTGGAGCAAAGATGGCCCGGGCGCTGGGGATGGCTCCTTGGCCTCTGCCCCAGGCGCTAGAGTGGCTCTGGTCGCGCAGAGCGACGCCCCGGAAGGGCAGAGCATCGCCCCCTGGTGGGAAGAGCGTTGCCCCTGGTGGGTGTGCCGGGTAGATCCCCCTGGTGGGTGTGCCGGGTAGATCCCGGTCGGGGGCATGCGGGAGTCTGTCTGACTGTCTCTCCCCGTTTCCAGCTTCAAAAAAATACAAAAAAAAAAAGAAATTTCTTGAAATGAAATAATTCTCTAATAATGATAAATAATAAGGGCTAAAAACTCTTCATTAGAATTATTAAAAATAGAGAAATTATTTTCTTTACATCTAGAGACAATACTTTGTTTCCTATTATAACTGTTGGAATAATAAGTTTGTAAAATGTGATTTTTATGCTCACTTTGTTAAAAATGGCCACTGCCCACGTAAATTGTACTACCAGGTGAAACTGTTATTTACTTTCCTGCTTGGGAAGGGGCTTTGTTATACTAATGTGTGCTGGAGGAGGGGTTTTCGCACCAAAAAGTTTTAAGAGAAGAAGAAAGAGGAAGAAAGAGGCCATGTTTTTTGCAGAGAAGGCAGCCAAGATGGCAAGGTGCTGAAGAAGGAAGCCATGTTTGTACAGAAATGAGAAGGCAGAAGGTGTGCAGATGGGGAACAGAGGTAAGGGCTCTTGCAAGCTCCACTGAGCTGGTGGGGGCTTTTGATTCTAGGAAAACCTGGATGTGTCAGTAACTTTGTGAGCGATAAATGAGTGGTTTTTGGAGCCCTGTGTATTTTTACTCACTGCTGGGTGTGAGGCTAGAATAAAAGAATGGCCCAATAGCATTTGGCTCCACAGTTTCTTTACCATCGACCAAATCTAATGGGAACCTGCACGTGCCTGGCCGTGATGGTGGCGACTACTGGCCTTACAGTACTGTTTTATAAAACTAAAGGATTTGAGTTTAATTTTGTTTTCTTTCTTATGTTATATACATTATTACAATGCAACCGTTTATAAGAGCTGAAGGAAATAAGAAAAAAATAGCAGAGATTATTAAATGTAAGAAGAATTAATAAAAACTCAGAAACAACTCAAATTTGAAGAATTATGTTTTCTTAAAACTGGTGGTGTTGCTTATACCCAAGTAATTTGTTCTATTGATAATCTGAATGGACAGTCTGAAATTGTCACATACAGAAATCTCACTCTCAGAGCAACTAGCTTTTAATTAAATGCATCAGAACATCTTCGGCCATCTTTTTTTTTCTCTGATAATTTCATCTAGAATGATGTCAACCACCTTCAGGAAGTCCATTTAAAATTTAAATTTAGAGAAATGCTGAACTCTTCTCAAAAGAAACCATAAAAGAAAAGTGTTTCCCTTTCTAAGTGACATAATCTTTTCCCAGCAGGATTTAGAGGGAGAATCAAGTATGACTCAAAGTCAGAATATGAGCTAACTAAGTCGAAAGCCTCAGACATTAGCAGGAGACCTTTGTTCTAGACAATTTGTCTTTATTCAAAGGGGAGTAATGAGATGCTCTTCCATTGCAAACAACACACCAGGGAGTATGTGATGTGAGGTGAGGGTTGGGAAACAAACTGAAGAGCCAGATAGAACCAGTCTAAAAGCACACTGTGGCATACACAGGAAACACTCAAAACATGCGGGTCGAGTGTGCACCCCCAGCAGTGAGCCAGCATGATCACATCTCCAGAGTCAGCAGTACAGATTAGACCACCATGCCAGGCATTAAGACACGCAGTGGCAATCTCGGATGCTGGGTTCAAGATGAGAATGCCAGTAACGGACAAATTTTGGCTTACAAAAAATAGGTGAGTGAGTATAGTCTGTGCATTGGGGAGTACTGAGAACAGGAAAGTATTTCACTCACTCTTGTATGACCGTTAGGGAAGGTCACCAAGAAAATGTGACCACCAGTTTGACCCCTGACAATTAGAGACTCCCCACTCTCTCCCCTGTGTTTGGAATGTGCATTCTGTCTAACTTCCCCATGATCGAAGCTGCCCAAGGACACAGCCTGGAAAGACTATCTAAATTGGGTATGTGAATGAACCCAGTTAAGACCCACTGTGTACATACTGAACCTAGTTAAGGTTCCTTTATGTATAAACTTTTAAGATTTGGCAGGTTGATGTAGAAACTACCCTCTTGAATTACGGCTCATAAGTGAGGTACATAATTAAACCTGCCACTTACCAAATTGGAGTGCTCTGCCTTTCTGTTAGGTCTCTCTCTACCCTTCTGGGGGTGAGGGGTGGGAAGCAGTTTCTGAATAAGAAATTAAGAAAGTTATAAAACATGGTTTTAGGCTGGGGAAAATTTTTACCTTTTCTTGTATGATACAGTTTTCCTAGTGTGCAGGAGTGGAAGTTAGGCGTTCAGCATGTTATCAGGAAGGCAGTTGATAATTGACCTTCACAGTTTTTTGTTGTTGTTTACAAGGGGTTTCTCCCCAGGTCCTCCGGTGGATGGAAAGCTTATATACAATGACATGAAAAAATCACAATTGTTCATTTATTGCATATGATACACCTGTGTAACCAAACTCATATCAGGATACAGAATAGTAGAGTCCCACACTCCTTCTAAATCAATGTCAGCCCTTACCTACCCCACAAGCAAACCCTGTTTCAGTATTAATTTTTTTACATCATAGATTAGTTTTGCCAGTTTTAAAACTACAACACAAATGCGAGCTGCTACGATGTATTGTTTTGTGTAAGATTTCTTATTTTCAGCAAAGTATTTTATAGATCCAGCCACATGGTAGCACATATTAGAAATTGATTCTATTCTATAGCAGAGCAATGTTTTACTTATCTGCTCTCCTGGACTGTTTCTGGTTTTGTTTATTATGAATAGAGTTGTTACAAACTTTTACAAAATATTTTTGTGAACATGTGTTTTAGTTTCTTTTAGGTAAAAATTTGGGAATGCATGTGCATTTTTTGACCTATATGAAACTTCTAATATTTTCTGAAATGACTGCATTATTTTTTATTCTAACCAACAGTGTTTGAAACTTCCATTTCACCACAATCTAGACATTTGGTGTCATTAGTCTTTTGAATTTAACTAATTCTGGTTGGTATTTAATTTTCAGTTCTCTCATAACTAAATATTTGGACTGTTTTTTCATGTTTTATTTTTTTATTCATAGATGGTGTTTTATAAAATCTTTTGTAAAATTTTCCTGAAAAAATTTATTTCATTATTATTATTTTAATCAGTTTGTCAGGTTATAGAAGTTTTATATATCTGAATACCAGTGCTTGTCACAAATATGATTTGCAATAATTTTCTCTGTAGTTTGCCTAATTTTGTCCCATAGAATGTCTTTCATTGAGCAAATAATAGTTTTCATGAAGTCCCATTTGTTATTTTAAACATTTCTGATTTTAGCTTATGTTTAGATTTAAGAATCATCCTAAATAGTTGTCATTTATGTGCTTTTTATGTATTATGTGATGTAAAGTTTGATGTTCATTGTTTCTTTCTGTGTAGATATCCACTAAAATTTATTTAATAGATTTTAATCACTCTATTTAATTGCTTTGGCATTTTTATATTAAAAACATGAAATGATAAATCTGGATTTATTTCTGACTTCTATCTTCTATTTCACTTACTTGTAATTTATTATGCCAGGAAAATAGCCTAAATTACTTCAGCTTCAAAATAAATGCTAGGTCAGATAGTAAAAGCTCTTCAACTCAGTTTTTTGTTTTTGTTTTTGTTTTTTTAAGATCATATCAGCTATTCAGATCTTTTGCATTTCCATATTAAGTTTAGAATTAGCTTATCAATATCTAAAAAAAAATCCCACTGCTCCTATGTTTGAGATTGTACTGAATCTATCAGTCCAATTGCAGACAACTGATATTCAGTCTTCCAATCTGTGAATACAGTTTAATCTTTTAAGTCTTTATAAAATTTCCATAAGCAGTGTTATATTATATTTATTGTAGATGTTTTGCAAATAATTGTTAATTTATTTCTTTTCTATTTTATGTTTTTAATACTATTGTATATGTAATAGCTTATTTAATTTTATTTTCTACAATTTTGCTGCTAGTCATAAAAATATTTTTTTATCTTTGTATTCTAACCTTGTATCCTATAACTTTATGAATCAACTTCCTGGTTCTAATAATTATTTTCCAGGTTCATTAGAAATGTCTACATAAACAATTATGTCATATGGCAATAAGCAATTTTACTTTTTATTTTTCCCTCATGCTACCATTTATTTTTTACATATTATAATGGCTAAGACCCCAGTACAATATTGATTATAAATGGTATGAGGGAGCCATTAGTTTGTTCCTAATCGAAAGAGCAAGTGGTTAATACTCTGTTAATGTTAACCATATTATATATTGGGATTTTTATAATGATGTCTTTATCATATTGGGAAACTTCACTTCTTTCCCTTGTTTACTGATAGTTGTTTTATTATGAATAGGTATGAGGTGTTTTCAAATGTTTTTGTATGTTTATGGAAAAAATTTTATGGGTTTTCTCCTTTATTTTGTTAAAGGAGTAAATTGCATTGACTTTCAAATGTTAAATCAAACTTGTATTTCTATAATAAACAATATATACTTGATCATAATATTATTAACACTTTTACATATTACTGTGTTCAATTTGCTAATATTAGCTGAGTAATATTTAACTATTCTTTAGTTCCTTCTTTAACCCTTTTGATTTTGCCATACATTTTTGAGAACTTAGTTCTTAAATATATACACATTTATGATTGCAACTGAGTTCACCCTCTTATCACTACCTATCTATCTTTCTAATTTGATCATTTACATAAATAACAACCTTTTATGTAACAGGTACTGTATTGGTTGCTGAAATAAAGACAAAACAAACAAACAAATACAAAAACAATCTTAAAAATAAGGCTCTCCCTTAAATAATTTAAAATGTAATTGTGGAGTAATGCAGCAAAACCCATAATCAACATTTGTTATAATAAGTCCTATATTTTAAATTATACATCACATAATATGTAAACTCAACGAGAAATTCACTTTGGATGACATCAAAGTAATGGTGGCATG
This sequence comes from Saccopteryx bilineata, assembly GCF_036850765.1. Lineage (NCBI taxonomy): Eukaryota > Metazoa > Chordata > Mammalia > Chiroptera > Emballonuridae > Saccopteryx > Saccopteryx bilineata. Next base: position 280,301,420 of record NC_089490.1, on the reverse strand, counting down.
AGAGATAATCTCTCCCTTTAAAACTTCAACAAATTGAACAGCTATAATGCAGTGAAAGAACCCCAGCTGGGCTTGCAAGCTTGCCTTAAAAGTCCACATATGGAAGCAACTAAAGGTGCAGAGGGGAGAGGAAGATAAGATGCACTCCCAGTGGGCTCCAGAGAGAGAAGAGGCCAGAGGTGCCTGGGCCTCCTTCTGCCAAGAGAAGCAGAGAGATTGAGGTTCCTACAGAAAAAGTTAGAACCTCAAATCCAAGAATGAAACAGAGCACCAAATTACCTCAACTCAAACAGATCTCTCCAAGGCACATTGCAATAAAATTGTCAAAAAGCAGTAACAAAGAAAAATTCTCAAGGCAGGTAGGGAAAAGAAGAGCATAGCATATAAAGGCCCATTATGTTATCATCAGACTTCTCAGTAGAACTCTATAAGCCAAAAAAGAGTGGATCCAAACAGTCAAAGTACTGAAAGAGAGGAATTACCAGCCATAAATACTATATGCATCAAAGTTATCTGTCAACTATGTAGAATAAAAAAATTTGCAGACATACAAAAGCTGAAGGAATTTATCACCAGAAAACCCATACTGCAGGAAATACTCAAGGGAGTTATTCTACTGAATATAAAGAACAAATCAAAACAAAACTACAAGTAAAAGCTCCAACAAGGTAACAATAAAGAAAAGAATAATCTGTGACAACAATAACATCAAAGGAGAGAGGATAAAAATCTGCAGTAGCAAAGGAAGATGGAGTGCAAAAGCACCTATAAGACAAGGTCTCTTATGGAAATTTTTCTCTTAATAACCTAATGGTAACCACCTATGAAAAATCCAATATGAAACACATAGCTTGAAAAAAAAAGAAACATGGGGAAACAAAGAATGGAATACCACCAAACAAAAGCAACTGAGAGTAAAATAAAAAAGATGAACCAAAAAAGACACAGAGCTACCAGAAACAAAACATAAAATGGCTATAGGAAATTCTCAAGCATCAATAATTACCCTAAATATAAATGGAAAAAACTTACTAATAAGGAGGCACAGAGTAGCAGATTGAATCAAAAAACAAATCCCAACCATATGCTGCCTTCAAGAGACACATCTAAGCTGCAAGGGCAAAAGTAGACTCAAAGTGAAAGGTTGGAACACAATTCTCTAAGCAAGTAATACCCAAAGTAAAGCAAGTGTGGCCATAATAATATCTGAAAATGTTGATATCAAGACAAAAAGTAACAAGAGACAAAGATAGACATTTCATAATAATAAAGAGGACACTGTATCAAGAAGATATAACACTTCTTAACATATATGCACCAAAACAAGGAGCATCAAAATGTATAGCACTTCACCTAACTGACCTAAAAATAGAAATTAACAAAAATACAATCATTCTTAGAGACCTCTGCATACTATTGAAAGTGTAGATAGATCATCCAAACAGAAAATCAATAAAGAAATATTGGCCTTAAATGATACACTAGACTAAATGGACATAATAGACATTTACAGAACATTTCAACCCAGAACATCAGATTATACATTTTTTTCAGTATGCATGGAACATTCTTAAGGATAAACCATACATTGAGCCACAAAACTAACCTGAACAAATTCAAAAAATTATACCAAACATATTCTCTGACCATAATGCCTTGAAATTAGAATTCAACTGAAAATAAGAAGTAAAGAAACCCACAAAATTTTTGGATAGCAAACAGTTTACTTTTAAAAAAATGATTGGGTCAAAGAAGAAAGAAAAGCAGATATCAAAACATATATACAGACAAACAAGAATGACAAACTGACAATCACAACTTCTGGGATGCAGCGAAAGTAGTAATAAGAGGGAAGTTTTTAATATAACAGGCTTATATTAAGGAGTAAGAAAGATTCCAAGTACATAACCTAACATCACATCTGAAAGAACTAGAAAAAGAAGAATAAAAGTAGAGAAGAGAAAATGGCAATGGAGTAGGCAGACATTACAATTCTCAGCTCCCAGAACCAAAGTGAATTACAACTTAATTTAGGAACAATTATCTTGAAAAACCAACTTTGGACTAAACTAAGAGAAATCTATAACCAAGCATCACCGAAATGACCACACTGAGACTGGTAGGAAGAGCAGAGATGTGGAAAGGGCTGCCCTGCTTCCAGGAGTGAGAGGCAATATGGAGGGTCTCTCATGATGAGGTGGGTTGCCTGGAGAGTTGTGGGTCCTCAGCCCTGGACTGGAATCCCAGCCTGGAGCCCCAGAGACGAGAGGAGACATATAGACAGTATTTAGCTGAAAGAAGAACCCAGTTACTGTTTGCGAGAGTGAGACAGAACTCTCAGACCCAGGCTCCATCTTAAAGAGGCTGCACAGAAAACCTCATTCACAGCCACTTATTTGGGACTCCAGGAAAGAAGAGCATCAAGAGAAATGGAGTTACGAGAGGAAAGTGTAGTCTAGGGAGCATAGGAAGAGACTGTGAGGGCCAGCCACCTTCACCCCTGTACTGGGACAGTCCCCAAAACTAAAGTGGCCATTTTTTCTAGGAGAACCAAGCCAGCAAAGGGAAGCAATTACCCTGCCCACCAAAGGCTCTCCTGCTCCAGTCAGTGCAAAGAGACATTTAGAAGCAGGGAGCACATCAGGGACACAGGTTTTGGGTGCTGAGGTCAGGGCTGAACCACCCCCCAAAACTGCTGAGTACCCTCCGAAGGGCAGGAGGGCCCAAATGGAGCAGTGGCTGCTGTGCTCGCTTGGCCCGAGCAGCAGCGGGGGATGAAGTCCAGCAGCCAATGCTGCAGCGGCAAGGGACAGAGCCCAGAGAGCGTCCTGCGCACCCACAAGGGGCATAGCCTGGCAGGGCATGGCATCCCACACACCCATGGAGGGCAAAGCCTGGTGGGGCAAGGCATTGCCCATGAGGTGGCAGCGAGGGGTGGAGCCAAGAGAGGCAACCTGCATGCCAGTGGGTGGCAGAGCCAGGCGAGAGGAGGAGTCCCCCATGCCCATGGGGGTAGAGCCTAGTGGGGAGTCCCAGGCATCCACAGAGTGGTGGAGCACAGCAAGGTATCTCACGCACCTGTGGGACAGCCCAAGCTGTGGACTATGAGCCTGCACCGGTGCTTGAGTACCAATGGAGGCAGTGGCAGTGGGGGCTGGTGGAAAGTCCACACCTCATGACTAGAGAGGCCACACACAGTGGCTAAGAGTAGATAAAAGCCAGCCTAGGAGTGCTGCTGATATTTGCAATTGCATCAGGGCCACAATTCTAGATTACCCATAGCTCCAAGAAGGTTGCTAAGGGCCAGTCATAAGTAGTGACCACCACTGGTCTGCACCAGGTTCTAGCCAGGGAGGTCCAAGTCTGGTACATCCATAGGCCATATATGGAGATCATTAGCTCAGGACCTAACAACCCTAGAGTGGTATCTTAAGGAATGGTTCCTCACACCTGACCCACCTAAGGCATAGAAAATGTCGACAAAAATAGCAAAAAGAGCAGTAGCAGCAGACAAGTAGCTCACAGCTGATTACAAGCAACAGCTGAGGCCAACCCAAGAAGAAAGAACACAACTGAAAGCTGGAGACAGACAACACCAACTCTATACTCAGCTAGCTACACAAACAACATAACCAAAGGAGCAGTCTATACAGAGGCAAAATGGGAAAAAAGAGAAATGCATTCAAATGAATCAACAAGAGAAATCCCCAGGAAAAGAACTCAATGAAATAGAAAAACCAAGATACCGATGCAGAATTTTTTTTTTTTTTTTGGTATCTTTCCAAAGTTAGAAACGGGGAGGCGGTCAAACAGACTCCTGCATGCGCCTGACCAGGATCCACCTGGCATGCCCACCAGGGGGCGATGCTCTGCCCAGTCAGACAGACTCCCACATGCACCCGACCGGGAATCACCTGGCACGCCCACCAGGGGGCGATGCTCTGCCCACCAGGGGGCAATGCTCTGCCCCTCTTGGGCGTTGCTCTGTTGCAACCAGAGCCATTCTAGTGCCTGAGGCAGAAGCCATAGAACCATCCTCAGTGCCCGGGCCAACTTTGTTCCAATGGAGCCTCGGCTGTGGGAGGGAAGAGAGAGACAGAGAGGAAGGAGAGGGGGAGGGGTGGAGAAGCAGATGGGGGCTTATCCTGTGTGCCCTGGCTGGGAATCAAACCCAGGACTCCTGCACACCAGGCAGACGCTCTACCACTGAGCCAAGTGGCCAGGGCCCGATGCAGATTTTAATATAATGATTGTTAGGATTTTCAAGGATCTTAGAGCAACAATAGATGGACATAATGAGCACCTAAACAAGGAGACAGCAAGCATCAAAAAGGATATTGAAATAATAAAATGAATCCGACAGAAATGACAAACACATCATCAGAAATGAAGATTACAGGCCCTGGCCAGTAATCCCTCTCTCCTTCCTCTCTGTCTCTCTCTTCCCCTCCTGCAGCAAAGCTCCATTAAAGTAAAGATGGCCCGGGTGCTGGGGATGGTTCCTTGGCCTCTGCCCCAGGCACTAAAATGGCTCTGGTCACAACAGAGCGACGCCCCGGAGGGGCAGAGCATTGCCCCCTGGTGGGCAGAGCATCGCCCCCTGGTGGGCGTGCCAGGTGAATCCTGGGTGGGCGCATGCGGGAGTCTGTCTGACTGTCTATCCCCGTTTCCAGCTTCAGAAAAAAAAAATGAAGATTACAATAGAAGGAAATAAAAGCAATCAGGATAAACAGAGGATCAAATCAGTGATATAGAGGACAAGATAAGGAAAAGCACAGAAGCAGAACAGCAAAAAGAAAAGAGGATCAAAAAGTCCAAGGAAACTCTAAGAGAGTTCTGTGACAACATGAAGAGAAACAACATCTGCATAATACGGGTTCCTGAAGAAGAGAAAAAACAAGAGATAGAGAATCTGATTGAAGAAATCATAGCTAAAAACTTCCCTAAATTGATGAAGGGAAAAGTCACACAAGTTCAAGAAGCACAGATAATCCCATTAAAGAGGAACCCAAAGAGTCCTACACTAAGACACATCATAATTAAAATACCAAAGCTAAGTGAAAAAGAAAGAATACTAAAAGCTGCAAGAGAAAAACAGTCAATCACCTACTAAGGAGTCCCAATAAGGATGATATCTGACTTTTCAACAGAAATACTTGAGACCAGAAGGGAATGGCAAGAAATATTCAAAGTAATGTAAAACAAGAGCCTACAACCAAAACTTCTTTACCCAGCAAGGCTATCATTTAAAACTGAAAGAGAAATAAAAAGCTTCCCAGACAAAAAAAAAAAAACCTCAAAGAATTCATTACAACCAAACCAATGCTGCAAGAAATGTTAAGGGGCCTGTTGTAAATAGAACAAAGGGAAAAAATAATCTAGAAAAAGAGGAATGTAGATTTAAAGAAGAAAATGGCAAAAAACAACTACATATCAATAATAACCAGAAATGTTAATGGATTAATGCTCCAATCAAAAGACATAGGGTAGCTGCATGAATAAGAAAACAGAACCTGTACATATGTTGTTGACAACAGAGCCACCTCAAAACAAAAGAGACACATAGAATGAAAGTAAAGGGATGGAAAAAAAGATTTCATGCAAATAGAAATGAAAAAAAAAGCTGGGGTAGCAATACTTATATCTGATAAAATAGACTTTAAAACAAAGGCTATAGTAATGGATAAAGAAAGTCACTATATAATGATAAAGGGAGCAATCCAACAGTAAGATATAACCATTATAAATATCTATGTGACTAATATAGGAGTGCCTAAATATATAAAGCAGATTTTGATGTACATAAAGGGCGAGATCAACAGCAATATTATAATAGTAGGGGATTTCAATACTCCACTAATATCTACTGGATAGATCCTCAAGAAAGAAAATTAACAAAATTGTTTACAATAGCCAAGATTTGGAAACAGTCCAAGTGTCTGTCAGTGCACTAGTGGATTAAAAAGCTGTGGTACATAAACACAATGGAATACTACGCAGCCATAAAAAAGAAGGAAACCTTACCTTTTGTGGCAACTTGGATGGACCTAGAAACTATTATGCTAAGTGAAATAAGCCAGTCAGAGAAAGAAGAATATCATATGACCTCACTCATTGGGGGAATCTAATGAACAATGTGAACTGAGGAGCAGAATGGAGGCAAAGGCAGGATCAAAGGGGCCAGAGGGAAAGCAGACAGAGGGAAAGGGGATGAGAGGATGGGATCAGAAAGGGAAAGAGATTGGTGAAATTATATATACATAACACAGCATTATAGAGAACAGGAAAACAAATTTTGGAGAGAAGGGGGGAGAGTGTTAGGGAAAGGGAGCAAGGGGGGTGTGGAGGGGAACACAGGGGTGTGGGGATGTATTTGGTGGGACACGTGAATCTATGTAAACACAATAAATTAAAAACAATAAAAATAAAAAAATAGAAGAAGAGACACTAGAGATATGTGCACACAGGGAAAAGGCTTTGTGAAGAGATGGGGATGGCCACTGCCTACAATCTAAAGAGGCCTCAAGAGAAACGAAACCTGTTGACGCCTTGATTTTGCACTTCCAGCATTGAGAACTGTAAGAAAATAAATTTCTGTTGCAAAAAAAAAAAAAAAAAAGGCAACCCAAGATCAGCAGAAGAAAGGAAATATTAAAAAATTACAGCAGAAAAATGAAATAGAGAACAAAAAACTATAGAAAAATTAATATAAAAAGAGATGGTACTTTGAAAAAATTTAATAAAATTAAAAAATTTCTGGCTAGACTCACAAAGGAGAAAGGGCTCATATAAACAAAATCCAAATTGCAAGAATAAAAATTTCCACAGACATCATAGATACAGAGAGGATCATAGTAGAATACTATGAAAGATTATATGCCACCAAATTTAACAATCTAGAAGAAATGGGTAATTTCTTAAAACTATATAATCTTCCTAGACTGAGTCAAAAAAAGTGGAAAATCTAAATAGACCCATAAGCAGGGAGGAAATAGAAACAACTATTAAAACCTCCCTCAAAACGAAATCCAGGATCAGATGGCTACACTAGTAAATTCTACCAAACATTCAAAGATTTGGTGCCTATCCTTCTCAAAGTATTCCAAAAATATATATAAGAAGAAGTAATACTCCCTAACACATTTTATGAGGACAACATAACTCTGATACCAATACCTGGCAAGGACAACACACATAAATACAAAAAAACTACAAACCAATAGCTCTAATGAACACAGATGCAAAATTCTTAAACAAAATACTAACAAATTAAATACAATAATATGCTAAAAAATAATACATCACAATCAAGTGATGTATTTACTCCAGGAACACAAGGATTGTTCAACATATGTAAATTGATCAACATAATACACCACATCAACAAAATAAAGGATAAAAATCATATGATATTATCAATAGATAGAGAAATGGCATTTGATAAAATACAACATTCGTTTATGTTTAAAACACTCAATAAAATGGGTATCAAAGGAAAGTACTTCAATATAATAAAGACCATATGTGACAAACCATTAGCTAAAATACTAGATGGTGGGAAAAAATGAAGGCTTTTCCTCTAAAATCAGAAACAAGACAACGTAATTCACTCTCTCCACTCTTATTCAACATAGTTCTGGAAGTTTTAGCCAGAGTGATCAGGCAAGAGAAAGAAATAAAAGACATTAATATCAGGAAAGAAGAAGTAAAGGTATCACTTTTTGCAGATGGAATAATGTTGTATATAGAAGACCCCAAAGACTCCACCAAAAAGTTATTAGAAACAATAAGCCTTTTGTAAGCAGGATACAAAATCAGTATACAAAAGTCTACAGCATTTTTATATGCCAACAATGAAACTTCAGAAAATAAACTCAAAAGACAATTCTTTTTACAACTGCAACAACAACAGCAACAAAAAAACCTAGGAATAAACAATAAAGGATGTAAAGGACCTATATACTAAAAACTACAAAGCATTATTGAAAGAAATTGAAAAAGACACAATGAAATGGAAAAATATTCCATGTTCATGGATTGGAAGAATCCACATAGTTAAAATGTCCCTATTACCCAAAGCAATATACAAATTTAATGCAATTCCCATTAAAATCCCAAAGTCATTTATAAAAGAAATAGAACAAAATATCACCAAGTTCGAATGGAACCATTAAAAACCCCAAGTAGGCAAAGCAATCTGGGGAAAAACATAATGAGGTATCACAGTTACCTGACTTCATTTTATACTACAGAGCCACAATAATTAAAACAGCATGGAATTTGCAGAAAAGTAAAAATAAAGACCAAAGTAACAGAATCGAGAGCCCAGGGGGAAAAAAGTATGTATATGGACAAATAATCTTCAACAAAGGAGCCAAAACACACAATGGAGAAAAGAAAGCCTCTTCAATAAATGGTGCTGGGAAAATTGGAAAACCACATGCAAAGGAATGAAACTTGACAAAAGTCCCCTTGTACAAAAAGTAATTAAAAATGAATCTAAGACCTAAATATAAGATCTGAAACAACAAATTACATTGAAGAAAACAGATAGTAAATTTATGAATCTTGGCCCTAGAGAACAATTTATGAATTTGACCCCAAAGGCAAGGGAAGTAAAGGCAACAATAAATAAATGAGACTATATTAAACTAAAAAGCTTCTGCACAGCAAAAGAAACCAACAACAAAACAAAAAGACAGCCAACTAAATGAGAAATTTCCAAACAACAGCCTAATAAGGGGTTAATATTCAAAACATTTAAAGAACTCACAATCAAGCAAATAATCCAATTAAAAATGGGGGAGAGGACCTAAGCAAACACTTCTCCCAAAAAGGCATACAAAAGGCCAACAAATAAATGAAAAGATGCTTATCTTCACTAGCTATTAGAGAAATGAAAATCAAAACTAGAATGAGTAACCTCACACCTGTTAAATTGGCTGTTATCAACAAGACAGGTAATAACAAGTGTTGAAAAGGCTGTGGAGAAGAAGGAACCCTCATTCACTGCTGGTGGAAATGTAAACTTGTACAAACCATTATGGAAGAAAGCATGGTGGTTCCTCAAAAAACTTAAGAATAAAGCTATCATATGATCCAGCAGTCTCTCTACTGGGTATCTACCCAAAAACTTGAAAACATTGGTATGCAAAGACTCATGCACCTCATGTTTATTGCAGCATTACTCATAGTGGCCAATACAGGGGAAAAAACCGAAGTGTCCTTTAATAGAGGATTGGATAAATAAGCTGTGGACATATATACAATGGGATACTACTCAGTCATAAAGAATAATGACAAATTGCCATTTACAACAAGATGGATGGACCTTGAGAATATTATACTGAGTGAAACAAGTAAATGAGAAAAGCTAATAACTATATAATTTCACACATAAGTGAGATATAAAAATAAGACTCATGGACATAGGTAAAAGTGAAGCATTTACCAGGGGGAGGTTGTTGTGGAGAAGGGAATGGGGGAAAGGAGTAAAGAGAGACAAATATACGATGACAGAAAATTATTTGACTTAGGGTGATGGTTATACAACATAATCAATTGTTCAAATGCTGTAGGAATGTTTACCTGAAACCCATGTACTTTTACTGATCAATGATCAATGTCAGCCCATTAAATTTAATTTTTTAAATAAAATTTTGAGGCCCTGGCTGGTTGGCTCAGTGGTAGAGCATCGGCCTGGCGTGCAGAAGTCCCGGGTTCAATTCCCGGCCAGGGCACACAGGAGAAGTGCCCATCTGCTTCTCCACCCCTCCCCCTCTCCTTCCTCTCTGTCTCTCTCTTTCCCTCCCGCAGCCGAGGCTCCATTGGAGCAAGGATGGCCCAGGCGCTGGGGATTGCTCCTTGGCCTCTGTCCCAGGCCCTGGAGTGGCTCTGGTCGCAACAGAGCCACGCCCCGAGGGGCAGAGCATCGCCCCCTGGTGGGCGTGCTGGGTGGATCCCGGTCGGGCACATGCGGGAGTCTGTCTGACTGTCTCTCCCCATTTCCAGCATCAGAAAATTTTTTTAAAAAATAATTAATTAATTAAATAAAATTTTGAAAAAATACACCTTTTCAGAGAATTTGTCACTTGAACTGTCTATGTGTATGTGTAGAGAATAATGGTTTTGTGGTATTTCAACATGTAAGAATCGCTACTACAGCCCTGGCCGGTTGGCTCGGTGGTAGAGCGTCGGCCTGGCGTGTGGAAGTTCCGGGTTCGATTCCCGGCCAGGCCACACAGAAGAAGCACCCATCTGCTTCTCCACCCCTTCCCCTCTCCTTCCTCTCTGTCTCTCTCTTCCCCTCCCGCAGCCGAGGCTCCATTGGAGCAAAGATGGCCCGGGTGCTGGGGATGGCTCCATGGCTTCTGCCTCAGGTGCTAGAGTGGCTCTGGCTGCAACAGAGCAGTGCCCCGGATGGGCAGAGCGTCGCCCCATGGTGGGCATGCCGGGTGGATCCCGGTCGGGCGCATGCGGGAGTCTGTCTGACTGCTTCCCCGTTTCCAGCTTCGGAAAGATACCAAAAAAAAAGAAAAAGAAAAAACAAAAGAATAGCTACTACATAGATTTTGAGTAAAGATATACAGTCCACATTGGTGATGTGAAAGAGTTGGTGTATTTTTTCAAATTCTTGTTTGGACACAACATACTTACCTAACTACATTGTTCTTTAAACATAATTTTATGTGCCTATAGCCATATTGTGTAGTTAATTAATATTATATGTAGCAATTTCAAACATAGTTTCCCTCCTTTAGCCTAGGATATTCTGACTGAATTAATACTCCTCGTAAGTATGAAGCAGAAGAGAATTCTGATTTGGTAATTGGGGAGTAATAATCTCGTAAATCTGTCAATGTATTCACTACTTCCAGGACTTATACTTCAAATGGAGAGTAGAGATGTTTTCACCAAGCAGCAGAAAGGCTATCCTAGGCCCATTGATATCACTATAACCTATCAAATAAATGAAATGTTGGATCAAAGAATCTCTCTCACAATTAATAAAAGAGAATACAAGCTTCTTTTGAGAATCCGATTGTATCTACATTTTCATGTAGGTTTCAATTTATGTCTAATGAACTGCAGAAGTTTATTGCAAGTTTCATTGCTTAAAAAAGAAGCTGATGAGTATCATATTGAAAATTTGTGCCTGTCTGCAGGCAGTTATAAACTAGGCAGTAATATAATGACTCTGTCACCCAAAATCATTTATCACCTGTCTTATCATTAAGATAGCTTAATTTACATAATTGCTAAATTGCATAATCACTTCTCAATGCATAATTATTAAATGGAGTTATGCATTGCATAGTAAAAGTCTGGATCATTTCAATGACTTAAAGATAAAGCCAATGGCTGTGTCACACAGGCAGCTGAATGGTTCTAGAAAGAATTAGTAAATTGCATGGAAACTAATATGATAGCTATGTATCATAGATTGCATGGTTTTCTGTGAGCTCTAAATTGGTACATTTTGGTAACTCTACACATCACTTCCTTTTTTCATGACCATAAAATCCACTGAAATAATCATTCTACAAATCCCTGGAAATCCACAGCTCTTGCCTGCTTGAAAATTTATGTAAATTCATCTTTTGAAAGTCTAAAGGTAGTAATAAAATATGAAACCTATATATATATTTGAATTCTAAGAATTATATGAATATAACTATTAAAATAGATTGGTGATAATACTATGCTCAAAATATATACTGTGTGATAAAATAGGTGATTTAATTAAAAGTTATGTGGTCCATTTCCTTGTATCATGGGATCACAGAAACTCCTAAGACTAAAAAGATGATGTTAAGACATGATAGTTTATAGCCATTACTTTGTAAGATCTCTACATCCTTACATTTTTAATCTAGACTGTCATTTCTCACTAACTTTTGATGTTTTCTGAGGAAGAAAAAATTACTTACATCCTGATTTATTTGGCCTGTCTAATATACAACCTTAACCCTTAATTTTTATGAGGCTTCTTTCAAACATCCATTGGTACAGTGGATGATGAGCTGGTTTGTAGACTAATAAATTTTCCTGTGGGTTTACACAAAATGATTGGGTTATAGAGTTTTCAATTTGGCAAAATACTGAACATAACATTCTGTATAACAGTGAGGTTGGGAGGAAGTGGTTTAAATTAAATACATCAATTAAGAAATGCTATAAAATTTTTGTTCTTCCTCTCTATTATGTAAAGCTTCTTACCTACCAGCAGACAACATCTGGATGTACCAACCCTAATTAAGGAAACACAGCAGGAAAAGGTCTCTATATTGCTGCTCATTTAACACCTGCATATTCCTCATTAAGCAATATGTACCAATGAGAAGAAGGTGCTAGTGTTAGCAAAGCCTACCTCTGTCCTTCATTAGCTAAACCTAAGGCAAGTCAGTGAAATGAAAAATAAAACATGTGTTTACATGTAAACCATCAATTGTTTTGCTTTACTTTTAAAAGTTAGCACTAACTCAGTTTTCTATTTTTTTTAATGGAGTTTATTGAGATGACGTTGGTTCACAAACCATACAGGTTTCAAGTGCACAACTCAACAAACACCATCTGCTTACCACATCTGTGCACTTTCTACCCCTGGAAATGTCTCTTTCTGTCCCCATTTCCCCCACTTTGCCCACATCGAATCCCCCCCAGACACTTTTCTCTCTAGCTACGCTGTTGGCTATGTCTGTGTGTTATGAATATATGTTTTATTTCTAATTACATAGTGCAAAATACATACCATATTTTGCATACTAATTGTAGTATGTAACTATTAAAATTAGTGTGTAATTTTTTATTCAGATATACACTAGGTATTTTAGGCCTTGAGTTTTAATAAAATCAGAAATAAGACCAATTATTTTTCCCTTATGAAATAAATGTGTTATCTCTTCCTCAAGAAAGGTAGTCTAAATAGGGCCCACATAACTTTGCACTTAAGAAATATTTTGTGGGGAAAAAAAAGATATTTTATCTACAAATAAGGTTTGGCAAACACTAAATTCTTTCTGTCTTGAACGGTCACGTTTCATACTAAAATATTACTGTTTTGGAGAATTGCTGCTGTGAAGACTCTTGCTTTCTTTGATGATAGGATCTCTTTTTATTTTTCCCACTAAATACCTGTTATAATAAATTCTTGTACAACCTATTTTTGAATATTCACTAATCTTAGTTTAACTTAGTATTTGCAAAGAAGAATCTCATATAACAAGCTAAACAACCCCTCCTGGAATGCCAAGGCCCTGTCCACCTTATGTTTTGACATGGGACAATATGTCAACACATGGTGGCTGGCAAACTGGTATGAAAAGTCTGAATCAAATCAGTCCATGTCTTTCAACCCTTAACCCTTCTCCTCTCTCACCTAAAAAGTAAAAATAAAAAATTTTAAAGTGCCCTTTACTCACATGTAAGGCTAAGTGTTTTCCTAAATAATCAGAGGTCCAAGTAGAATACCTGGTGGCTCAGGACTACTAGACAGAATGTTATCACTTCCACGGGTTGGATGGGTTGAAAACTGCAGAGGTCTTGTCTCTGTTCTACAGAAGAAGGAATGGCCTGTCTTTGTGATTCTTAATGGTTGCACTGTCCTTTATGTCATGTCATCACAGTGCTTCCTTTGATGGAGTATGCGACTGAAAATTAACATCCAACATAATATTTCTATTTTTATTGATCATTTTCTCACATGGTAATTTTACTGAGTATAATATAGAGACCTTAAGTATGCCACTTAATCAGTTTTGACAAATTAATACACTCATATAAACCACGCTTCTATTAAGATAAAAAATTATTTGGGACTGTGCTAGGGGTTCTCAAGACCAACCCCTGAGGTTAGTGATTTGCTTCGAGGATCCCAGGACTCAGCATATTGTCATACTCACAGCAATGACTTATTACAGCAAAAAGATACAGAGCAAAATCAGCAAAGGGAAATGGTGTACTAGTGATGTCTCACAGAAAACAGGGACAAGCTTTAACAAGACCTCACTTGGTAGAGTCTCACAGGGTAAGAGTCATGGCCACCAGCAGCAAGTTGTGAGGACACATTTGGAATGCTTTCTGCGAGGGAGGCTCACGGGAGACTCAGAATCCATGATTTATATTGGGGTCATTCCCATAGGTACAATCCCGCCGGCATGTATGAAATGTTTAGACTCTGAGAAAGAAAACAGGTGTTCAGTGTAAATCCATTACTTGCATACACAGTTTAGGCCAGTGAATCATTCTTATTAGAGAATAGGCAGGGACCCTCTGCAAATACAAATTCTCACATGTCAGTCAGGGGCAAACCTCGCAGGCAGTACTTGCTAAAGATCAGATAACATCTAAAGAAAGAAATGATGTCTCAATGCTTTAGTAACTAAAAAGCACTGGATTTAAATAAAATGCTTTGTCCTTTCATGAAAAGTATGTGTTAAAATACAACATTTCCTACATGTAGCTCATGTGGCCTGTATTTGCCATATCTGCAAAGTATTTATGTATATTTCAGGTTGTGCACACAGTTCTGGCATCTACTTTTTAAGAAGAATCATACATTTTGTGTTTTCCATTTGATCTCTACATTTTACAGAAGGGTGCAATGAATCGCAGACAGTTTTATCAAGATCTATAGTAATGAAGTTAGGATTTGGAATCACGTGGTCTGCATCCAGAGTCTTCTCTCTTAAAGATTGCAGAATACTGTTAAGAAAAACTCACTGTGCATTTTGATGAAGATCTATTTATATATTAATCTGTGACGCTGTGTAATATTTGACCCTCTGAGGCTAGAGTTTAAGGCAAATAAATATAAAATCACATACATTAAGGATACTTTGGGGCAGTTAATTAGAAAGCATCCCAAGAAAGGTTAGTGTACCAAGTCATCAGAGAAGCTGGAGGAGATAACTGAAGGATCAGCAGACAGCATGTCCAATAGCGTCATGCCAGGGGAAGCAATCAGTAAGCAGCCGGGAATTCCAGTTGTGTGGATCAAGCAAAGACGTGCAAAGGGAGAAGTCAGACTGAGCCAGTTCTCCTTGAGCTCTCCTACTTCTAATTAGTTATAAGGTACATCCTAAAATGGCACACATATGTAGACTAAAAGAATTATTTTCCTCATACCTACTATTATAAAGTATGACATTGAGCAAGAGAACTCAGATATTCTCACCTCTAATTAATAATGAAGAAACCAAGGCTCACTGTCTTGCCAAGGTTATAAATTCCAGAACAGAGCTCAGACTTGGTTCTTTGAAATCCAAATGAAGTAGTTTTCTTCCCTTTTACCAAATTGCTCTCTGTTTGATAAATTCTGGAAACATACAAAGCTAATCTTTAATGCAGAATTAATTCATTATTGAGATGTCTGTCTGTTTTGCCACATTTAATTAACTTTGTGTCTGAGCAGAGTGGTAAAAATCTTAGAGTGCTAATATTTTTGCCATAGCTGGTGCTTTTTAGGACCTTAAATTGATTGCCTGTAGGATGCAGTTTCATGATGTGAAGGGTTAACATTGAGACTGTGATGAAATTAAAACAGTTTAGGTAATAGATAATCCAAAATCTAAACTATGAATTTATTTTTATGATACCTGCTTTTGTTTTTTATTTCCTAGGAAATTTAATATAACTCTGGTAGTTTCTCTCTCAATTACACATGTATACAAATGTATAGTTAATCAAATATATTTAAATGAATACATATGTACATTTCCTATCTGAGAGTTTATGTATCCTGTAACACTTACTGTGTTCCTGTCCCTGCTCACCTAACCTGTTCCCCACCTTCAGCATCTTGTCAAGTGGAACTAGTTATTTCTACGGAGTGAGTGTAGGCTGATAACAGCCACCTTCTCTGAAATGTTTTCTCTCTTTTTTTGAAGGGCAACACACTCATCACATGTCAAATCTGACCAATGATGCTTGACACAGAATGGAAATATCTTCCCACAATGTACCACCCAAGGCAGAATAAGAACACTTTTCAGTCCAGTTGGTGCTTCAGAATTCTGTGGGATTAGAGTGAAGACATTACCCAGCTGAGACCATATTCCTGCCTAGCCTGCTCTCTGCCACACTGCTCTACTGCCTGCATCCCCTTCTAAGAGCACTCAGTACATCACTGAGAGTAGAATTAGTACCTCACACTCTGCTCCTAGGGAAGCTGGACTAGAACAGCATTCAATAAAGGCCTCATGTGTGAATGGCTGTGGGGGGATTGCAGAGCAAGCCCTGTCATGAAGGCACTAGATTTGGAGCCTCAAGATATGGTTCCTCCTGGCCGGTTGGCTCAGCGGTAGACCGTCGGCCTAGCGTGCGGAGGACCCGGGTTCGATTCCCAGCCAGGGCACACAGGAGAAGCGCCCATTTGCTTCTCCACCCCTCCGCCGCGCTTTCCTCTCTGTCTCTGTCTTCCCCTCCCGCAGCCAAGGCTCCATTGGAGCAAAGATGGCCCAGGCGCTGGGGATGGCTCTGTGGCCTCTGCCTCAGGTGCTAGAGTGGCTCTGGTCGCAACATGGCGACGCCCAGGATGGGCAGAGCATCCCGGTCGGGCGCATGCGGGAGTCTGTCTGACTGTCTCTCCCTGTTTCCAGCTTCAGAAAAATGAAAAAAAAAAAAAAAAGATATGGTTCCTACACAGGAAAGAAAGTCTTGAGCATGGAATAAATTGGTTTAACTCAATTTTTCTGAAAGTCTCTAAAAGCAACATCTACTTTTAAAAAAGAAGAAAAGTAAAGAAAGGAGAAGACAAGTAAAAAAAGAAGAAGGGGGAAAAAAAGAAACAGCTTTTCCAATTAAATATTCTTTATAAATATTATTACATAATAAAATCCTCCCACAAAAATCCATAAAGATTATTACAGCATATTAAAAGAGCTCGGTTTTAAAAAAAACCCTATAAAATGTCCACACACTAATTCCTGGAGTTTGTGACTATGTATACGAGACAGCAAAGGGAAACTAGAGTTGCAGATGGAATTGGGTTGGCTAATCAGAGATCATAAAATAAAGAGGTTATCCTGGATTACCTAGGTGAGCTGAAGGTAAACACAAGGGCCCTTTAAAGTTGAGGAGAAAAGCAGAAGAGGAGTATGAAGTCAGAAAGACACTCTCCACCTGCTACTCCATGGGCTTTAAGCTGGAGGAAGGGGAGAGTATCCTGGAATGCTGGGGGCTGCGGGGAAGCTTGGAAACACTGAATTCTCCGTGGAGCCTCCAGAAGGAGTGCCACCCTGCAGATCCCTTGGTTTTAACCCAATGACACCGATGCTGGACTGCTGCCCTCCAGAGATATAAGATAAATTTGTATTGTTTTAAAGCACTGTTGTGGCAATTTGTTCAGCAGCAGTATGTATGAAACTAATATGTGCTGGTAAATAAGCTGGTTTACTTTGGTTGAATTTAATGTTCACCAAATATATGGCAAGAATCATATATTCCTTAAATACCTATTAGCATTACTTATTAAATGCATATTTAATACATCTAAACATCATTACTGTTATATCTAAATTAAACCTAAATTTCCAAAATTTCCAAAAGTCAGTTTTTACAAGATAATATTTCTGTTTCTGTAAAATTTCTGCAAATTATATCTTGGGGGAGGGGTAGCAACATGATTGAATATTTAAAGGTTCATGGAGCAAGTCTTGGTTTGCTGTAAATTATGAAATGTGATTTTTGTATAATTTATGTAGCATGTAGATCTGGAGTCACACCATTGGAAAGACTACATATTCAAAAAGTGATAGGAAACAATCCTGCTCTCCATGTAAAATAGAGGAACTTTAAACAAGCAGTGTCACTGCTCTTAGCTTTTGAAGCCTTTGAAGTGAAGGGAAGTCTACATAGCTAGTTTCCAAAACATCCAATCCATCGCCATAAAAAATTCAAATAGTGGAGAAGAAATTTAGTTATATCCTCTGCATCCTTCAGAGTTTGCCATTACACCCCCTTTTCTCTAGCACCACTGACATTCTTGGGGCAAAAAGGGTGTTTTATGTTCATTAACCAGCTTTCTCGCAACTTCTACCTATTGTAATCTGATTTTTATTCATCCTTCCCTTGATACTCTTCCTGTCATTATCACCAATGATTCAGGCTTCATATTAGTAGACATATATGTAGCATTTGATATCACCAGCATAGCTTCAGGTGGGCTCAGGAGATGTGTTTTAGGTTGTGGAAAATAACAGACATGGCGCCACTTTAAAATGGCGCCAGAGTAGCTATTCCAGAGGAACTGCCTGCACGTCCTGCTTTGTGAACCTGTGATCTGGGCCAAAGAACCAACATCCCAAAAAGTCAACAGGATCAAGAATTTTCTGATTAATCAATGAGAACAAATCTAGGTTTGCTTGTCAGCACCAATAAACTCTTCCTCCTTTTTTTCCCTCCATAATAACTCTGATTCCCTCTCCTGTAATTGAGGCACTATTTGGGTTTCTAATTAAATCTGTATACCCAGAATTGCGATTCTTTGATCCTAAATAAACAATTTTGCCTCTTGAACTGTTTCTTGTTTGTTTGTTTGTTTGTTTTGTTTTCTTTTGTTTTTTTTAGGTTGACCAGGTGTAGCCAATTGTATGTGTACAGTGGTCTTAAGTGGCAAGAACTAGTGTCAAGACTAACATGTTCAAGAGGGTGGACCTATGTGGTGAAGTGGCTTTGGAACCAGAGAAAATGTGTAATGGATTAGGCTCAAAAAATTTTTGTGAACAGGTGGCTAAACTTGTAAGAAATTACATTTCTTATGTATTAAATGTTTAAAAATTACTATACTCTAAAAAAATTATAGAATTCTATAATGAGTACTTTATTTATTTATTTATTTTTTTTTGAAGCTGGAAACGGGGAGAGACAGACAGACTCCCGCATGCGCCCAACCGGGATCCACCCGGCACACCCACCAGGGGGCGACGCTCTGCCCACCAGGGGGCGATGCTCTGCCCTCCGGGGCGTCGCTCTGTTGCGACCAGAGCCACTCTAGCGCCTGGGGCAGAGGCCAAGGAGCCATCCCCAGCGCCCAGGCCATCTTTGCTCCAATGGAGCCTCGCTGCGAGAGGGGAAGAGAGAGAGAGGAAGGAGAGGGGGAGGGGTAGAGAAGCAGATGGGCGCTTCTCCTGTGTGCCCTGGTCGGGAATCGAACCCGGGACTTCTGCACGCCAGGCCGATGCTCTACCACCGAGCCAACCAGCCAGGGCGAGTACTTTATTTTTAATCTGAGCTTAAGTATGTTTGTGATTCAGTTTTTGCTGGGTAATTACGGTATACAGCAAAATGCATAATTTCCAAATTCTTTGCATAACTCAATAGCACATATTATTGTGTCAGTTATTCTTTAAGACTAAATCAAGTACTTAGGTACTCAATGAGATTATTCAAGTTGTGAAATAATATATTAAGTAGAAAAGGATGTTAATTTAAAAATAAAAACTCTATGCTTTGGTAAAATACACTGATCTCTGGGTTTAATTGTATGTACTCTAAATAACTGAGAAGTTGCAGAATAGCCAATTAGAGCACATTTTTAAAATATTTAAAGTGAAAATGTGTCATTATTCCATCTATTATTTTTTTAATCATTTTTTTGGTAAAATGGCCAATAATAACTTAAGTAAAATGTATATTTTAGAAAACTTAAAACACACTTCCAATTTAATGAGAAAAGCTAAAGGCACAAAGGTATCAAAATTAATGATGTTATATAAGTGTTCTTCCAAAAGACTGAGACATGGATGGTCATATAATTTGTCACTTTCTTGCTTAAAATTAAATGTCACATCTTTGGCATACTATACCTTTCCCAGTAACATTTTAAAAACAAGCTATGAAGTTAGAATGTCCAAGCCATTACTCTATATTGCTAACTGCTTTATTTTTTTTTTAACTTTAGTTCTTATTTTTCAGGTAAGAAAGTCAATTTAGTGTGAAATTGTTAACATTATTGATACAAACATTATTAAAAACCTACATTTATTACCAGAAAAAATAAATCAGATTCCATTTTAGCATATAAAATTTTGACTTGTATGGACAATTTAATTTTATAAATGGACACAAGATATTACATGTTTCAATCATATTGAAATGGTTCCTTCTTGTTGTGTGACAATGTGAAAAACTGGAACAATACTTCAATTTTCTCTGCTTTGAATGATAAAACCCTTAGTAGGAGTAGCTGAATGAAAATGTGAGATGTCTAAATAAAAATTATTTAATCATAATGAAGTTGTAAATATTCTACTTTTCTAGTCACAATTGTATTTTCTTATTACTTTTGGAAGTACTGGCTACTTGATCAGACATTCTTTAAACTGATCATGTTACTTATAAAAATATATAAAACTTTTGTTGCCAAAAGACATTTTACAAAAGAAAAGCAGAAGAAATATTCAAACCATACCAAAAGAAAATGAGATTTCAACTATGAATTGGAAAATATAAAGTTTATAATTGAGGGATTCTTAAAGAAAATGTGAAAGTGTTTTTTTCCTGCAAGTTACTTAACTTTGCAACTGTATTCCTGCTGAGCAAAAGGTAAATTGACCTAAATTTTCTAGGCTCTCCAATTCTGTGTAGTAGAGAAAGGCTTGGAAAAATAAAGTTAGAGAACTATCATTCAATTGCTTGGGGGAACATGCCTTCGATTGCTGTATTTGATTTATTAATATTGATTTTTTAACAACTTTACAAAGCCACATATATATTTTCCACTTCAACATAAATGACCCTTTTTGAGGGGGAGGGTAATTTTATTTTAAGTTTTACAGATGAATTGATGTCAAGAAAATATTGAGCTAGTAACTTATGAAATCTACAACATTGGGCTCTGGAGGAAAGAAGAGAGTAATTTTCTATCAAAGCATGTAAATTAAGACAATGTGAAGAGAGAGAGCGAGAAATAGTATAGACACCACTGTCCAGAGACAGACCTATTGGACTTTTCCAAATAGATGTGGAAAAGGTAAGCACAAGGGCCCTGAGATGCACTGAATAGAACCTGACAAAGGAGAAGCCTAGCAATAAAAATTCTGATGCTTGGAAAGCTACAACTTTCATTAATTAAAGGCTTAAATGATGTCATTAAAACTTTATGATACAGTCTTCATAATAATGCAATAAACTATTATTTATACTAGATAGACATAGCTGCCTCAAACAAGTGCCTACTAAGCCAATTAATGCTAAAGTCTTGCTATTGGTAAGGCACTGTGCTGTACCAGTGTTAATAATAATATTATTATAACTAATATAATATTTATCATTTGCTAGTTGCTAGTCTAAACAATTGATGTATGAATTCAGAATGATACTATGAAGTAGGCAAGAGTAGGAAAGATTGATTTCCTTGTCCAAAGCCACATAGTTATTATGTTTGCCAGAATGAGATTCCAGAGCGTCTAGCTTCCAAGTCCAAGGTACTACACGATGCTCTGGTTGGCAGTGCCTTAACACACCATGTCTCATTCTGCCTACACTATTTATTTTTCTATTCAAAACATTTAATTAATTCTACTACCCTCCATTCATATAACAAATTACAATACAAATTATAATTTTGGAAGTGATTATATCAATGGTATCTCTCAATAATAATGATATCCTCCTGAGAAGAATTGATAGGATTAATTTTGAGAGTTTTGGATGATAATTATTCACATAAATATAATTTAAATTTAGAGCACTAAATGTCATAGATTACAAGTTTATTCATGAGATTTCTTGTTAATACCGAATCAGTTTTCCTTTTCTCATCAAAATCAGCATATTATAATGGTACTTGTAGATATTCATTATTCAAGAATATTACCGATTATTTCTCATGTGATAAGATATTTTCTATGACTATCCAGCTGAATTGGACAATGAATCTTTAAATATAAACATGGTGAGTAAAGGACTTACTGAGAATTTAGGAGAAAAGAGAAATACATCAGTGCACTGCAATTCATTTATGGCCCAAAAAATTAGACAAACATATTTGAGCTTGGTTTCACTTTCATTCCCCAATGACAACAGAAAGCCATGCAATGAGAATTCAGAATGCAGGATTAAATTGGCAGCCCCTTATCTTCTAACAGGTGATGCTTTCACGTCTTCTGACAAGATAATGCCACTGTAATTGTTTTAAAAGATGGTCCTCATTCTAGTTATTTACATGACCCTTGTAAAATTCAAAAATTCTTTCAAAAAGTAAAAAATGAGTATTTTTATCGAATGCTAACTGCAAAGTATGTCATCCTCTAACATAATATATATAATTACTCCTCCATAACTTCTCACAGTCTTTTATTTCTGTTTGTTTCTTGGTTGGTTGGTTGTTTTTCTTATTACTACTACTAGGAAGAGTTTAAACTTAACAGTGGGCCAAAATAATAATAATAATAATAATAATAATAATAATAATAAAGTTACAATGAAAACCAAAGCATTAACTACAGTAGTTAACTCTGTAGTTTAAAAATAAATAAATAAGACTTAAAAAACAAGCGTCTGTGCCTGCAAGTTCCCATCATGTGCCCCAACCACAAGAAACAAGGCAGCACAGAGTGCGCGAACTGCTCTTGATCTGGGACAAAATAACTGCCAAGTCACCTTTGCTATAATAATTTACTTTTCTTCTTAATTAGTATAACAACATCAATATTTCTTTAACTTTTCTCTGGAGTCTATCAGTTCCTAGAGCTCTCAAAATTATTTTTAAAGGTAAAATTTAGGAAAAAATTGAATACTGGAGAAAAACTGTGTAAAATGACACAGTGTAGCTGCCATTTGATGATGTTAATACACAAGGTAAATTTCTCAATGAGAATTTTTACACTCGTAAACTTATTTTATAGGTGTCAAAAAGAAAAATAGAGCAATCACTCAAATAAATAAAAAATTTCGGCCCTGCCTTGTTGACTCAGTGGTAGAGAGTCAGGCCGGCATATGGATGCCCTAGGTTCAATTCCTACTTAGGGCACACAAGAGAAGCGACCACCTGTTTCTTCACCCCCCCCTTGTTTTTCTCTCTCTCTTTCTCTCTCTCTCTTTATTCCCCTCCCACAGCCATGGCTCAAAAGGAGTGGGTTGACCCTGAGCACTGAGGATGGCTCCATGGCCTCTACCTCAGGTGCTAAGAAGAGCTCAGTTGCTGAGCAATGGAGCAACAACTAGATGAGCAGAGCATCGCCCCTTAATGGCTTGCCAGGTGGATCCTGGTGGGGGCACACACAGGAGTTTGTCTCTGCTTCTCATTATTTCACTGAATAAAAAAATAAAAATATATAAATAAATAAAACATTAATTAATTAATTAATTTTAGGTTGCAACTTCTAGGAAAGAAAAGTGCCTGGGATAGTAAATGTTCATGAAAGGTGGGTATGCTTATTCTGGGGTATTTAGGTAGGTTGCCCCTCTGAAAGGGATATTAGATGGGGGAAGAGAAAGTATGAGGTCATTTACTTGTTTTCTTTTTCCCTCTCACCAAAAGTAACACTGTAAATATATTTTATACCTTTCCCTGGATCTGTCATAGCACAGCTGCAGGTTGTGTATGTCTGGGTGTAATTTCAGGGTTTAAGGCTATGCATATTTTCACAGTTACTAGATTTTGCCAAATTATTTCTCAAAGTGTATTCCTATTTACCTTAACATTTCTGTAATGCAGTTTACATTTTCACAATCATTTCCATGATTTCACACTCTCATTAATTCTGATATTTCCTATGGTTGTATCTCCCTGACTACCAGTGCATGTGAGAATTTTTTATATATTCATTGGCCATCTTATATTCTCTCCTTTAAATTACATTTTAATTTTTATCTCTTATTTTCCTACTAAGTTATCTGTATATATTCATTAATATTTAAATTTTCTATCTTATGAACATTATTTATGTTTGGTAGTTACAACTTGGGTTCTCAAAATTTTATATAGTTAACACATTTACTCAATTCTACTTTATATGTAATGTTTCAGAATTTCTACTTCCATGTTACTAGCAAAAAAAAACATTTACCAAACAAAATCCAAAGTTTTTTTTTCTGTATTTAGAGTATTTCACTTTGAAGGTATATATGACTGAAGTTATAGCTTATTCAAAAGTTACCACAAAATTTCCTAATTTTATATATTCCACTCAATAATTGTTATTAAGTTACAGATTTAGGGCCCTGGCCAGTTTGCTCAGTGGAAGAGTGTCGGCCTGGTGTGCAGGAGTCCCAGGTTCAATTCCCGGCCAGAGCACACAGGAGTCCCAGGTTCAATTCCCGGCCAGAGCACACAAAAGCGCCCATCTGCTTCTCCACCCCTCCCCCTCTCCTTCTTCTCTGTCTCTCTCTTACGCTCCCACAGCCAAGGCTCCATTGGAGCAAGGTTGGCCTGGGTGCTGAGGATGGCTCCATGGCCTCTGCCTCAGGCGCTAGAATGGCTCTGGTTGCAACAGAGCAATGCCCCAGATGGGCAGAGCATCGCCCTCTGGTGGGCATGCTGGGTGGATCCCGGTCGGGTGCATGTGGGAGTCTGTCTGTCTGACTGCCTCCCTGTTTCCAACTTTGGAAAAATACAAAAAAAAAACCCAAAAAAGTTACAGAATTACACAACTATCATCACAATCCAATTAAGAAATATTTTCATCATTCTAAAAATAAACTTCATGAGTATTTGTCCACTTCATTCCCAAACCAAGTATCTGGTAACCACAAAATACTTTCTGTCTCTATTCTTATTCTTAACTAGGACAAAGGTCAACTCTATGAAGAAAAATATTAATTAAATATTAATAGTTTTAAGTGCATCCTATAAAAGTACAACATCAAAAAAATTCATTTTAAACACAATTGTCAAATCATTAAAAATTATGATACAGTGAAGTATGTGCTTTATTACTAATGTATTAGATAACAAGAGTTAACATTGGCTTTAATAACTACTATAGTTTTAAAGTAATGATAAGCCTTAATGATAAATTATTATAAGTATGATATAAAAGAAAAGTGATTTCTACTGATAATGAAAATCTCATGATTCTTGGAATAATTTTCTACTTATAAAAATAAATAAAGGAAATGCTAAATTTCATTAAAAGATATATATTTTTTATATCCATGTTTAATGTATATCCCCTCATTTATCTCCATGGCAACTCTTTGGACCTTAAAGAATTTTTGTTTTAGAGAAATAGAAGACAGTTTGATAAGATTCAATTTTTTAATGTCACTGTGTGTGCGTGCACATAATATGCCATGCACAATGGATACAAAACTGAAGACCTAATAGAAGTAAGATCCTGAAAGGTCTGACAAAAACAGAAGAGATCCAAGATGTTAACCAAAAGGTTATAGAAAACCATTATAAACTACTGGGTATAGTAATGTCATGATGGTTTCTTTATTTTTAGAAAGTTCTCTAGTAGTAGAATATGTGTTCAAAAGCCCCAGGGAAGCTCAGTAGATGGCATATTCTCAAAGTAAGCATTTAAAGAATTTCCATCGTACCCCTACCAGTCATACAACTTTTAAAAGAAATTGATAAAATTAATAGTCTAATATCTTTGGAAGTTCAATAAATAGAGCTCTATTTATGATAGAACTTTATTGGATTGACATATTTCAAAAAAATTCTGGTAAAATATTATTACAGGAAAAAATATCTTCACTGAAATCCTCCTATGAGCTTCTACTTAATGTGCCTAGAATTGGGCACTGGAAACCTGTATAATTATGTTAATCAATTTCACCCCAATAAAATCAATGGAAAAGAATAAGAAACTCAACAGAAACTATTTTTAGAGAAGAATCTTGGCCATACCATCAGGTATGCCTTTGCTCTTAGTTGGAGGATATCAATGTTGTATCCTTGGTTTTCTTAACAGAGTATCAATTCTTCCTTAGTTCAACTAATTTTTAAAAATTTGTTGAGTACCTACCAAGTACTATACATGTCTGTAAGAGAATATGATATAAAACTGACTGCCATTCTGTGTCTTCTTTAAGTTTGGTTGAGACAAAAATATATTAATATAATATGCAAGATTAACAAAGACATGAGCTTTGTTAGTTTTTAGATCATGGAAACTATGTAAAAAAATATTTTGCCTAAGTATCATATACCACCTTTTAGGAGAACTCACATAAAATGCTGACCATATCTTCTCCCAGTTTGTTCCAAATCATTTTAAAATTTACTGATGAAACTAATCATATTTTCCAATAGTTATTGAATGTTACTTATGGTTTATGTTTATAAGCTCGCTGATATGGGTATCAAATGTTTGTCTTTTGGATTAAAAGGTAATTAACACAATCAAGTGTGGTATTAATTTCTAAAACCTCTGCCCTATACTGAAAAAGAGAAGAAATATACTGTATAAGCCCTCACCAATATCTTTAAGAAAGTATATCTAAAGACAACCAAGGTTCTATCACCATCCAAAATGTAAACTAATTATAAATAGAACTAAAGCTATGAGCAAAATAAGTTTATTAATAAAATATACCATTATCTCTCCCTGACTCCTGAGCACCAGATCAAGCAAAAAGATACTTGAAATTAATGACAAACTGGCTTTCATTTTATCATCACTTCTGTACAAGGTACCAGTTGCTTTTTATATGTTTAAGTCCCCAAATTATCTAAGTATCTCATGATAAATCCAAAGAATGTATTTGTTCAAAATGAGAATATAAAGTAAAGATATATACACAAAAAAAAATGTCAAAGATTTTTATATTTTATGATAATATTTTTCGGCCCCTTCAGCTTAAAAAACAAACAAACAAACAAACAAAAACATCAGGGTAGTTAAATTTGAATTATTTTTTTTATATATTTTCTACCAAACTACTCTTAAGTAATTAGGAAGCCATTAATAACAACAGATTTTTCTTTACCCAGTAGAGGGCAGTGCTACATATAGAAACCAATATATTAACTAAGTTCTTTCAAGTTTGTGAATGAATGACCCCATCAACTCTTGTGCCTGAAATAACTTAATCTTGCTACTTCAAGCATAGAATCAAGCCTAAAAGAATCATGTGGCAATAGCAATATGAAGAATTAAAATGTGCACACAGGTAAGCAAAAACTACAGAGCTGGGCAGCATTGAAACACTAATCTTACTGTTTAATATGAATTATAGAGGTGTTTTCAAATAATGAGTCAAATAGATACAAACATGAGAGTCATAAATCAGATGGTTTTTTTCAAAATTAATACTCAACAGTATTAGAAAATAAGTAAATTATCTTTGTTTTCCTCCTGCTTAATAAAATTAAAATGGGCAAAAACCTTGAAGACTAATGTTCTGAATCACATCATAATTTGTTATGATGTAAATTCTAGCTATTGAAGCTTTTATTCCCCTTGGATCTCCACAGTAGGCGACTCATTCTTCCAAATCAAAAATCCTGAATTTGTGATCTAGTTCTACTTCACTATACAGTTTATGATGGCATCGGTATCCTAATACCAAGTGTTAAATAATACTTTTCACTATACAGCTTATGATGATATCGATACCTTAACATCAAGAGTTAAAGTAGTGCTTCCTAACAAATCTGTTTCTCAAAGATATGAAAATAAAAACAAAAAGATGTTAATTACTCTTTGCACACCTTACTTGAAAAATCCAGGAGCTATACCCAGGATAGTTGACTCGGTTGTTCCCCATACACAAAGGTTGCAGGCTCCATCCCTGGTCAGGGCACATACAGGAACAGCTGATCTCTCTGCCTCTCTCTCTTCCCCTTCTTCTCTCTCTAAAATCAATAAACATTTTTTTAAATCCAGGAACTGTAATTTGTGTATCTAATCCTCAGGGGAAAGCAAATCTATTCTTTTCTACTGTATTTCCTTTTATTTGTTTTTATTGAATATAAATATCCGACCAACTCCTAAAAATTGCTACTGATTTCTCAGTTATACAACTTTGATATATCTTGAGTATGATGTTTACCTTCAAACATTTCCACAGTATTCCTTTATGTCAATCATTCTTTTAAAATTCAGTTTATTTTTTATTTGTAAACTTTATTCTGGATATTGAGTCCTTAGGCTGATCTCTTTTCAGACTTCAAGAAGAAGGGAATTTATTGCTTTACTTTGTAAAGTGCTAAGAAACATTTGATGATAATATGAGCACACATCTTCCATGGGATTTCTTCTCTAATTTGTATTTAAATCTCAACTCAGAGGAATGTCTGAAAAAAATATTTAAATAACCATTAGCGTGAGTTAGACATTTTTAGCTAATTTATGTCACACACCTAAGTCAACACTGCCATATGCTGATTCTCCTATTAAAGTGCTCTGTAGGGAGGAGAAGAAATTGGTAATTTGACTGGAAGTTACTATTCAAAATATTTGCTTAAAAAAGATACTATTTACCAAAATCTCCAGGAAACAACTATATATTATTTTATGTTGAATCATTTGACCTAAAAAATATGAACCCAAATTATTCTGTTATCATAAAGATATTCATTGATAAAACTATTAAATAAGGATAACAGATGCCAATGTGAATGAGAAAAAACTCTTATGACATAGTGAAATGCTCTAAGTTACTTTTAAGCTCTGCCACTTAACTGAGTCACCTCAGTTCTTACATCAGTTAATTGGTGGCAACATTACTTGCCTCAGATGATTGGTGCTAGCATTGGAGGCAAAGTTCTACAGAGCACCTCTCTTACTGGCCAGGCTGTGTTGTTGCTCAGTAAATGCTGATGACTCTTATTAGCTCTGCAAATCACTTTTTGTTTGATGTTGGGCAAATCATTGACTTCCTTGAATATTTTCTGCAACCTTCAAATTGGAATTATAATACCCACTTATCTTACCAAGGGGTGTTGTTAATTTGAAAAGAGATAATAAATAGTAAGTGTGAAAATACTTTGCAAGTGATAAAGTACTGTGTAAATATTAGGATATATAATTAATTGAGAATATATACAAGAATTAAACTGGCATAAGAAAAGCTCTTTTGCATACTCCATCATCTGGGGAAATTGTTTAGAATTATTATTTTTAATAAAAAGTTTACATTAGTTTATAGAGAGCAGGTCATTGTTTATAGCACCATTATAATTTTTGTTTGGTCAATATTACAAAGATTTTATATTCAGAATTACTGTACATATCTGTTAGTTGGACTTCCTTAAGAAATTTGGCCCTGGCCAGTTGGCTCAGCGGTAGAGCGTCGGCCTAGCATGCAGAGGACCCGGGTTCAATTCCCTGCCAGGGCACACAGGAGAAGCGCCCATTTGCTTCTCCACCCCTCCGCCGCGCTTTCCTCTCTGTCTCTCTCTTCCCCTCCCGCAGCCAAGGCTCCATTGGAGCAAAGATAGCCCGGGCGCTGGGGATGGCTCTGTGGCCTCTGCCTCAGGCGCTAGAGTGGTTCTGGTCGCAACATGGCGACGCCCAGGATGGGCAGAGCATCGCCCCCTGGTGGGCAGAGCGTCGCCCCTGGTGGGCGTGCCGGGTGGATCCTGGTCAGGCGCATGCGGGAGTCTGTCTGACTGTCTCTCCCTGTTTCCAGCTTCAGAAAAATGAAAAATGGAAAAAAAAAAGAAATTTGACATGGATATCTTGAACCTACAGTCTCCAAAGACAGCCATAAAATAAGAAAATCTAATTTTAGGTCCCCCTGTGCAGGGTCATTACATGACAAGCATCATCAAGAGCTAAGACCTTCTGAGGACCACTGTAGACAGAAGGTGTTGAAGAAGCCTGTAAGATGCTTTCAGCATCTCTTCCCAAAGACACACAGCTCCCCTCTGTCATCCACATTCACTCTGCCTGCCTTAGGACAGGGAAAGACTATGTTTATGCTTACATAGACCTTACTTGTGTTCATGAGGCTACTGGTAACATCTAATTTATCGGTCCATTATTTATCCCCGATTCCCCAACGTTCTAAACACACACACAGTCATCACACTAATATTTAGATAGATAGATAGATAGATAGATAGATAGATAGATAGATAGATAATAGATAATGATGATAGATAGATAGATGATAGATAGATGATAGATAGATAGATAGACAGATAATGGATAGATAGATAGATAATGGATAGATAGATGATAGATAGATAGATAGATAGATAGATAGATAGATAATAAATAGACAGATAGAAAATTTGAAACTTGTGGAGCTGTCAAGCCAAAGACTTTATTTTCATTTATAAGTGGTAGTAATTTATCTCTCCAGCAGTTCATATTCATAATAAGAATTGGGTATAGTTATATTGTCCAATCTGATGAGAAAATGGCCTAGCCAATGGTAACTTTAGAGTCCTGATGTTTGATTGGTCTGTCAATAGACACATGTGTGAACATCATTTCTCACAGTAAGTTCAGCTACCTAAGAAATCAGAAAATCGTAATTTAATATACACATATTTTGTAATTTTCCCTCTTTCACACCTACAGATGCTCTTTTGTTAGTTCCTGAAACATACCAAGATACTTCCAACCAGAGGTCCTTTTCACATTCTGCTTGCTCAACCAGGTCAGGCTCATTTTTAATAAGCTGTCATAAAACTGAGACCCTTCCCTTAGGAGTACCTGTTGGTAAACTTGAATTTTATGACTTATGTCTATCAATATGTTTTTCCCACTAGAATGGAAAATACTAAAAATGTGTTTTGCACTTGAAAATTAGGGCTGGTGGCCTGACCTGTGGTGGCACAGTGGATAAAGTGTTGACCTGGAACGCTGAGGTTGCTGGTTTGAAACCCTGAGCTTGCCTGGTCAAGGCACGTATGGAAGTTGATGCTTCCTGCTCCTCCCCCTTTCTTCCCATCCCCCCTCCTCTAAAATAAATAAAGTCTTTAGTCTTTTAAAAAACTTTTTAAAAAAATGAAAGAAAAGCAGGGCCGGTGCTTTTTTCCTCCTTATTGTGCCTAGAGACCCTTGCACAGGGCCAGACTCATAGCAGATGTCCAGTAAATATTGCTGGATAAATGAAGTTGACAGGTGTAGGTGAGAAGCAGGCATTCACTTTTACAAGACACTGGGATTATTGTGTCTCATTTTAAAAAGCGAAAGATATTATGAGACGGATTTATGGTTAGAAAGTAGGTAAAAAAGAGTTAACTGAGAAATTATGAGGTACTTGAAAGCATATCCTGGATGCTGAGTAGCCGCATCAAATGCTACAAAGAGGTGGAAGAGTATGGCACCTGAGGGGGACTGATGAGAGGCAAAGTAAAACAGGCCCATATTGAGGAATATGGTAGCAGAGGGTGAGTATAAAAGAAAGATGATGATACAATGGTTGCTAGAGGATCCTTGCTACTGTGAAATCATGGACACTTCCTCAGACAGCTAAATAGGTGCATGTTTATATATGTTTAAGCAAATGAAAATGATATCATGATCATAGAACAAAGAATTCATAGAATGTAATCTATGAAAAGTCAGCTAGTTCAATTCCTACTTGTTATAATAAGGCAACTTGGAGCCAGAGAACTCAGTGCTTTCTTCCAAGTAACCAGGCCCTTTAAAAATAGAAGTAGGACTTGAACAAAGGTCAACACTTTTCACCAAATTTTACAAAAGCTTATTAGCATTTGTAATACATTTTCAGCACATGTTAAAGGAATGCAAAGTAAAATGCCCTTGTTCTACAAAAACTACTTCTACTAATTAAATCATAATTTGTTAACACCATGTAATTCTATTTAATTTTTGATGATATGATATGCCTCTATTCTTCAGAAGCAGAAAGAATGTTTCTATAGTTATACGTACATTTTTCATTTGGTAGTTATCCAAGTACAGCTCTTTGCAAGTTCTGTACCGTACAAGCTAAAAATAATATCGGGGTATTTGTTTCAGAATAGAAGCAATTCTAGACTAATGTGATGAATGGCACTCCCCCAACTGCATCCATAATGACTCCATTTTGGTCACAGAGTCAGCTCTAAGACTAGATGAAATCCAAAATGTCTATCTTAATACACTTTAAATGTTTGACACTCAGAATTTCAGAGATGGAAATACATTTGCTTCCATGTGCTTTAATTCATAAGCATAATGATAAATTCTAACTCATTTATTTCCTTTTTATTTATTTGAGCAGTAATTCAATAGTCAACATCCAGGTGCAAAGTATTAAAATAGGAGCCATAAAGGAAAGAAAAGTGTATATATATATATATAGGGACTATACATATATATATGATGTAGTCCAATAAGTGATGATGCCATGGTATACACTTTTTCCATTTAAAAAAAATGCATTTAGCCTGACCTGTGGTGGCAGAGTGGATAAAGCATTGACCTGGAATGCTGAGGTTGCTGGTTCAAAACCCTGGGCTTGCACGGTCAAGGCACATACAGGAGTTGATGCTTCCAGCACCTCCCCCTCTTCTCTCTCTCTCTCTCTCTCTCTCTCTCTCACTCTCTCTCTTTCTCTCTCTCTCTCTAAAAACAAATAAAATCTAAAAAAATATTTTTAAATAAAAAAACTTTAAAATAAAAATAAATGCATTTATATGCCTTTGAAACCCACATAGATATTGTTGTTACACTAAGTAAGAGTAGAAAATTGTTATTACTAATGCAGCTAAGAATTCAATAACAATATGATTACATTATTAATGGTCATAATTATTATTATTAATTATTATTATTTTTACAGAGACAGAGAGAGAGTCAGAGAGAGGGATAGATAGGAACAGACAGACAGGAACAGAGAGAGATGAGAAGCATCAATCTTAGGCCCTGGCCTATTGGCTCAGTGGTAGAGCATTGGCCTGGTGTGCAGAATCCCGGGTTTGATTCCTGGCCAGGGCACACAGGAGAAGCACCCATCTGATTCTCCACCCCTCCCCCTCTCCTTCCTCTCTGTCTCTCTCTTCCCCTCCCACAGCCAAGGCTCCGTTGGAGCAAAGTTGGCCCGGCGCTGAGGATGGCTCTGTGGCCTCTGTCTCAGGTGCTAGAATGGCTCTGGTTGCAACAGAGCGACGCCTCAGATGGGCAGAGCATCATCCCCTGGTGGGCATGCCGGGTGGATCCCAGTTGGGCGCATGTGGGAGTCTATCTGACTGCCTCCCCGTTTACAACTTCAGAAAAATACCAAAAAAAAGAAAGAAAGAAAGAAAGAAAGAAAGAAAGAAAGAAAGAAAGAAAGAAAGAAAGAAAGAGAAGCATCAATCATCAGTTTTTCATTGTGACACCTTAGTTGTTCATTGATTGCTTTCTCATATGTACCTTGACAGCGGGCCTTCAGCAGACCGAGTAACCCCTTGCTCAAGCCAGAGACCTTGGGTACAAGCTGGTGAGCTTTTGCTCAAACCAGATGAGCCCTCGCTCAAACTGGCAACCTCAGGGTCTTGAACCTGGGTCCTCCACATCCCAGTTCGACACTCTATACAATGCTCCACCGCCTGGTCAGGCTGGTCATAATTAAATTATTTCTTTTTAATATTTTCTTTCACTGTGGTCATGGCTTCAGTTAGAAACCCAGAAATAATTTTTAAATAGTGAAGATTAGATTCTAAAGAATATGAAAAAGAGCAATAAAATATGTTACAAAATTTTATTCTCAGGCTCATCCTTTTAAACATTATTTTCCAAATATGTATTTTCCATAATTTCAAACAAATTCTTCCAGCCAGTTCAGAATTGTTTCATTATCTGCAAGAGGAATGAGCATTATTATGGCTCTGTGAAATATGCCTCCTATGCGTCAAAGCTATGGCCAAAAATGGTGATTTATTTTTACCAAATTCATTGCGTAATAGTAGAGAATGGTGTTGATTGGTCACTGGCAGTAATAAAGAGCTCTACAATCATTTGCTGACTGTGACAGAGGCCTTGTCCAAAAAAAAAGAAAAAAAGAATATTTTACTTTTGGTTAGTTGGCAAGAACTCAGCTCTGAACTAGCAGCCCCATGGATATTCATTAATTTTAATTGAATGGATTGAATGTCCAGTCTAGATACAATTTTTCAAGCCCAATTAATAAGGTACTTAGGGTGTTGGCAAAAGTCACTGTGAGGCTTCTAGCTATAATTTTAAGATTTGGAGAGATGGGCCAGATGCCTAGGAATTGGAGTCAATGCAGTAATTCTAGTGGAAAAAAGGAGGGGGGATGTTGCTATACGCCCTAGAAAGCTCAACTTATTTTTATACTTATGCACAAGAAATTTAAATAAAAACACTTGGATGAGAGCATGGTATAGAGAACTCAACACTGCCTAAGACAGAAGAAGATGTCTGATTTATGTGTCTCTGTGAGTAGGAGCCAAAATTAATATCTTGCACTGAGACCACCTTTTATCTTTTCAAATATTGTTTGACTTAAAAATATTCATGTTTTTACAGCCTTTAGCAAAATTTTAATATTTTCTCACCTAAATTGATCATTACTTACTTTTAATCATCACAGTCCAGGCAACATTTTCCTGAAAAATTGACTTTATATGCTGTGGCATGCATTTCTAAAAATCGCAATATGCCAATGTTACATGTTATGCTATCCAAGATCAATGCATACATACTGATCTTCACAACATTCTTGCATGTAAAGCAGTGTTCATTATGCAAAGTCCATTTTAAAAAAGAGAGGATTTTCTGGGGTGTAATGCTGCAGCTAAGATGAAGCTAGCAGAAGCTGGGGGCAGAAGGAGGAGACCACACTGTGGCTGAGTTCAGGAAAATTCAGAGCTTAGTGCTACAGGTGAGATATTGATCCAGAGCAGGCAATGGGGGTTTAACCAGAGAAGAGCCAAAAGGACACAATTCATGGACACAGAATGAGGAGGCTGATGCCGTGTGTCAAGTCCAATAGCAACAAGGTGCCGTAAAGGGCAGAATGGGTCCAGCTGCTGAGATTGGCATCAGGTCTGAACAGTAAGTCAGAGTGGACATGCAGGACTCAAGTGGACAGTGGTGTGGGATGAGGGCTGTGAATAATCTGAGGGCACAAAAGAATTGTTTTGTTACTCTGACTTCAGGCTTTAAGGGTAGAGTTAATGATCTATGAGACCCTCAGGGGACTCACAGAAACTGAGGCCAATAAAAGTGAAAAAATTAATTTTTAACTTATGGATGGATGTATTTTTTATTAATATATATTACTGTGTGTCGATAAAATATATTTCATATATTCTACATATGGATAGATAGAGATATAGCTATAGAGACAGAGACGGAGATAGAGACAGAACGTGCATTGTTCAGTGTGTTTGATTCTGATCACTTAACAGTAAAAGCCTACATTTCGAATGTGTATGTCTGAGATTGAATCTAATTACAATATCTTGGGGAATCAAAGCGAGGCAGTATATAATGAGCTCAGTCCTCCCACTGAGCTAGACTAACCAGAGCAGGGGAAACATATTAACAGGAGACCAGGTGCCTCCCGGGCTCAGCGGGAGGCAGCCCCGCCTCTGAAAGGAACTCAAAACAGGGTCTGGAATCCTTTCTGATTTTTCTCCTCTCAACTCAGCTCATCTTAGCTTCGTTTGTTTAATCTTCCTCATCAGGGCTTGCTTCTTCTTGTTCTTCTTCTTCTTTTTTTCCCACTGCCATATGGAATAGAGAACAAATGTTTTCTTCATTGCCAAACTTCAAGATGCAGACAAAATAAATGCCTGACAAAACACTTCACTTGGCTGAGCTCAGCCCTGTCAGCTCTGCCTAAAAGCTGGTCAGGGCACGAAGCACAGCCCGGAGCCTCTACTGGAGCTGGGGCGGGGGGGGGGGGGATTTAATACAACCTGGAAGGGTCAAGTTTTAAAAATTATGCTCCTACATAGATCTCACATGTTACAAATTATGCTCAGGAGTCTGATTTGTCTGGATTTGTAAATCACATATATAAACGAAGGGGTCAAATTCTGCTCAGAAACTTGTGGTAATCAGGTAGTGGGGACTTTGTCAATCAAATGCCATGCTAATGGGTATACAGTTGCAAAGTTGCAGGATTCTTAAAACAATGGATATCTCTTCCTGGAGGTATTCCGTTTTCTTTTCCCCTGAGTGCAGGTACCTGAGTTCTGGTATTTGTGAAAGGACTGGGGCTGGAGGACCCATGCACTAGACTTCTTTACTCCAGTTCCTCTTCCTGGTGGCACTAGTGTTATAACTGCCTCTTGTGTCTGGCACTAGCCAATCTTTAGCTTTTGGGGGTGCCAGAGGGATTAGCCCTGGGGTCAAACTTGCCTTGCGCCACACCCAGCTTTCTCCACCAAGTTTGTAAGAAACCACTCACTCATCTCCACACTTCCCTCCTGCCCACAGAAGTGCCACATTGCTTTTCTGCTGATGTTCCCCTCCCACGTCCTTCCTTGTCATTGTCAGATGATACCTAGGTGACACCTTGATGATCATTTTAACAGTATTTCAGGTGGTGCTCAAGGGTCCCAGATATCAGCCTCAACTGGGAGATTGACTGGAAACACTCATAGGAATGCTGAAGTTTATTAACACAAAAAGAATACACAACAGCATCAGCAAAGAAAAAGGAAACTGTTGGAGGAGGTCGTCAGTAAGACCGAATCTGAGAGCTGGACCCTAGAAATCATGGGCTCCTTTCTCCCACCACTGTCCTTACAATGTGTGTTCTGCCCACCCTACTGTCCCGCAGTGGGGGCCATTTGCAAGAATGCCGCCTCCAGAGAGCAGAATGTGTGGGGACCATTTAAACAACATACATGACTGAACCCTGTTAAGGCCACTCTATAGAACTCTGGTGGTGGGATGCAGAGATCTACACGTCCTGTGGTTCCCCAAGACAAGTCTCATAAATAAGCCGTGTGTTGCTGCTCTTTAGGAACTGGGGTGGGGGAGGCTTGGGGTCCTCTCTGGACGGTGCTGTCCTCAGGCCTCAGCCTAGGAAGAACAGCATAGGAGGCAGCTGCTAGCCAGTAGCACAGGTGTGGGTGCCACGCCAGTCCTGATGGCTATCCCTTTTTCCTGCAGACTGCTTATTAAAGGAGTATCAAACCTGCCCCTTGCCAATCTGGGGTGGCCCGCCTCTTCCTTCAGTTTCTCCTTGCTCTCCACATACAGGGGCAGTTTCAGGTTTCACCCAGGAAGTTCCCCAGTTTTGCTAACCAATAGAAACATCAAAGGCTTGAGCAATGCACACACTGGATCCCTATGTCTCTCCCCTCCAGCATTAAGTGTCACATCAAGTGCATTTTCTTCAACAGTGAAAATGCAGTGATCCTTTGCACTGTTTCTCTGCCCAGACAGACAGGTCAGTTTAAGAGGCATTTTTATCCAGAGTTGGTCATGTAGACACCCGCTGCTCACGTGTGCATCATAAATCACATTGCTTGGACAAACAAACTACGCAGAGCAAGACAAACACCAGTGAGGAACAAAGAGACTGACCACAAGCCAGCCCTGCAAACAGGACCCTTTAAAGTTCAAATCCTACTACTTAACTCTTGTCCAGCACAGGTGATAAAGGGAGATAAACATATATAAGGAAACAGCATTAGTAACAAAATTAAAAACACTTTGATCTAGGCAGCCACTGAAAAGGGAGGTTTATACTGCAATAAATTTATGTTAAAACCCAGGAGTTGGGTAATAAATAAAATAAGAAGTCAGAGAAGTCAGTAATTATTTTTTCCTTGGCCAGCTGAGTTAAATCTCATGTTTTTACTTGGATTTTATAGCATGGATTGAGGGTAAATGAATTTAGAAAAGCCTGGAACAGCACGAACTAGTATGTGATTTTCTGCATAAATATACATTATAAAGAAAAAATAAAATAAAATCATTCATTTCTCTAGAAACAGAATCACATTTGAAACCACATGGAGGTAAGAATTTATAGGTACAATAGTGGACAATGTTAAGCAATAAATGTTGGCGTTCTGCAACAAGCCACGAGAGGTATGAAGGCTTCCTACAGGAGGGATGTAATGCAGCTGATACTATTGTTAGAAAGATGTCTGTGGCAGAACCTACAATGGTTCTCTTTGGTGGTTCTGGAGACTTTTGTCAAACATTAAAAGGTAAAGTGTTCTTCTCACTTCAATGCTAGAATGAAACTATGCATTAAAATAACCATCTGTAACTACAGTGTTGGGGAATAGAAGGAAATGATTAAAGACTAATTAGAAGCTCTGGCTGGCTGGCTCAGCGGTAGAGCATCGGCCCAGTGTGTGGAAGTCCTAGGTTCAAATCCCAGTCAGGGCACACAGGGAAAGTGACCATCTGCTTCTCCACCCTACCCCCTCTCCTTCCTCTTTATCTCTCTCTTCCCCTCCAGCAGCCAAGATTCCACTGGAGCAAAGTTGGCCCGGGCGCTGAGGATGGCTCCATGGCCTCCACCTCAGGCGTTGGAATGGCTCCTTTGCTGCGGAGCAACGCCTCAGATGGGCAGAGCATCACCACCTTGTGGGCATGCCAGATGCCTCCCCGCTTTTAACTTCAGGAAAATAAAAAGACTAATTAGAGAGTTCGAAGGGATAAAAATAAGAGGAAGGTCCATATTTGGGTTCTGAGCTTCCTGAAAACACAATGAAAGAGAGTTGGGGATGGTTACTTGTTTAATCTGTGTAGTCATTGAAGAGAAAATATCCTTGAACATCAAAAATCTGCCTATAATTACCCGTGATAAAACATTCTCACAGTAGGTCTCACATGGGAGGGTTAGGATATACTAACCTGCAGGTCGTTCAGTAAATTCTGCAATAAGCCAGAATTTTTTACTGTTTACTACAGCAGTCCGTCCAGAGAGTCCACTGAAAACTGCCCCAAAGCAGATGCAATTCTGCAAGTATTCAGGACCAAATGGTCCCCAGATGTAATAATGCTCAGGTGATCTACTTAATGAATGAGGCAATCTCAAGGGATAGAGAGTCAGCTTGGTCTTCCATGATCACCCACAATGACAACCTCTCCCAAATCATCCTATGATAATGCTAGACAGAGACATTCCCTGGTCGTGTTCTTAGGTGGAGAATTGCACTGTAAGTTAAACAAGTCTGCCCGCTGATAGTTTATTTTATATAATGATTTTTATATTATAATACGTTTTTAAATTTTTATTGATTGATTTTAGAGAAACAGAAGAAGGGAGAAAGAGACATCAATTTGTTGTTCCACTTCTTTATGCATTCATTGGTTGATTCTTACATGTACCCTGATCAGGGATCGAACCCAGAATCTTGATGTATCAAGGGTGACACTAACCAACTGAGTAACCTGGCCAGGATTTATAATCAGAGGCGGATTAAGGTTGGTTGAGGCCCCGGGCGCAGAAGAAAATATCAGGCCCCTTACATTAGAAAAGAGTGTAAAGTTGGGGTTTTGCAGGGCTCTTCAGAAGTCAGGGCCCAAGGCACATGCCCAGTGTGCCCACATTGAATCCACCTCTGATCACAATATTTTTAAAAAGTTGTCTAAGATAGCATGATTACTTCCATTGAAAATGGAATTCATAATTTTTCTACCAAGGTTTACTAACTTTTCTTTACCCATGCTCTTCTAGGTGTGTCCTTATCCTTGCTATGGGGTTATATCCACAGAGTGGTCACTGGCCAAGTCTCTAGACTAACTACTAATCACGGGGTAGAAAATTCAAGGTACAGAAGAAAATGTTAAAATATCAGGCAAACCCAGATTGTGGTAAAATTTATCATTTAAACAATCTAGTTTCTTCTAACCTGTAAACTACAGGATAAATAAAATAAAAAAGGTAAGTATTAGAAAAGAAAAAACAAAACTAATCTGAAGATAAAATGATTTTCTACATAGAAATCTCAAGAATATCTATCTTCCAAGTATTATGAATAACAAAGGCTGGATAGAATATCAATAGAAAAATGGAATTTCTCTACAAAATAATAAACAGAGAATCTAATTTTAAAATGCCTTCTTTATCATAGCAACAACAATACAGTGTTCTGAGGGAATAAATCAAATGGAAGTTGGCCAAGGATTGTATATAATAATTTTAAAAAGACTAAAAAGAGAAGTTCTTTAAATCAGAGATCAGATTCAAATTTTGTAATCAGAACTCAAAATGTGTTAACCATTAACTATTCTGATCTGCGCATTGAAAGCAATTTTGACTTGTCGGAAATAAAATGTGAAGAGATAGTTCTAAAATGACTATGAATATTCAAAAGCTCATTTAAATGGCCTAGATACTTCTAGAGAAATAAAATAGGTAGATTTGCCTGTCAGGCATTAACATATACTACAAATCTTGTCCAGGGAAAAACAAATAATACCACAGAGTACAGAAAGAAGGCATGCAATAAGGACATGTAAGAGGGATCCAGCACTGCAAACACACGAGGGTTCATAAGATTGTACCAGAAACAGTGCTGAGAGGGCTTGCCCTCCATATGGAACCTTCCTCATTCCATACATAAAGATTTAGATCACTTGGATTAGGCTTAAATGTTAGAAGTGAACATGTAGATTTTATAGGAGAGAATGTAGGAAGAAGTTTTATGTTCATAGGTTAGGTTATTTTTAAGTGATACTGAAAAAGTAAAATAATATTTTGACATTATTAATCTTTTTAAAAGTATTTTTTTTAACTGGGAACACTATAAGAAAGAAAAGTAGTCCTGGCTGGATTTCTCAGTTGGTTGGAGCATCATCCCAAAGCGTAGAGGTTGCTGGTTCAATCTCAAATCAGGGCACATACAGGAACAGATAGACCTTCCTACCTCTCTGTCTCTCTCTGCCTGTCTCTCTCTCTAAAAAAAAAAAAAAGAAACAAAAAAGAAAAATAAAAGTATAAAGATGAGCCTCCACATTCCAGAAAGTGAAGTTTTCAACACAAATAACTGATTAAGATTAGTATCCAGAATATATAAAAATCTTGCAAATCATTAAGACAAACACAAACAAATATAGAAAAACTGGCAAAAGGCATACACACACTACTCCCAGAAGAAAAAAAAATTATTCCCAACAAATATATAAAACACAGAAATACTTTCCAGACAACTTACAGATTCAAAACAATATGGAGATTTCTCAAGAAATTAAAAATTGAACTGCCTTTTGACCCAGCTATATCACTTTTAGGAATATACCCCAAGAACACCATAGCACTGTTTGAAAAGAAGAAATGCACCCCCATGTTTATGGCAGCATTGTTCACAATAGCGAAGATCTGGAAACAGCCCAAGTGTCGTCAGTGGACGAGTGGATTAAAAAGCTTTGGTACATATATACTATGGAATACTACTCAGTCATAAGAAATGATGACATAGGATCATTTACAATAACATGGATGGACTTTGATAACATTACTGAGCGAAATAAGTAAATCAGAAAAAACTAAGAACTGTATGATTCCATACATAGATAGGACATAAAAATGAGACTCAGAGACATGGACAAGAGTGTGGGGGTTATGGGGAGGGGGGAGGAGAGGGAGGAAGTTGGGGGAGGGGAGGGGCACAAAGAAAACCAGTTAGAAGGTGACGGAAGACAATTGGACTTTGGGTGATGGGAATCAGCTTAATCAAATGTCAAAATAACCTGGAGATGTTTTCTCTGAACATATGTACCCTGATTTATCAATGTCACCCCATTAAAAATTAATTTAAAAAAGACAATTTTATCAAAATCCTGGTTGGCATTATATTTTTCATAAATTGGAAAGCTGATCATGAAATTCATTGGAAATGAGAGGGACCCAGAACAACAAACACACTTTTGAAAAAGAAAAACAAACTTAAAAAACTTCCTACTTCTGATTTGAAAATTTACTACAATTCTACAATAAATCAAGAAAGTGTAATATTAGCATAAGTCTAGGGATACAGATATATAGAATAGAATTGAAATGCCAGAAATAAGTTTGTATATATTTGCCCAATTGATTTTGACAGGGAACGAATAGTTTTTCAACAAACAGTGCTGGAACAATTGCATATTCACATGTAAAAGAATGAAGCTTAACCTCTTTCTCACATCATATACAAATTAAGACAAAATGGGTCATCAGTGTATAAGAGCTAAAATGATAAAACTCTTAAAAGAAACCATAACAGTCAATCTTTATGACTGTGGTTGGGTTAAGGATTTTTAGATATGTAAGCAAAATGTAAATGAAACTTTATCAAAATTAAAGATATTTTGTGTTCCAAGGCACCTCATCAAGAAAATGAAACATCAACCATGTAATGGTGGAATATGTATGAAGTTGCTCCTTGATTTACAATGGGGTAACATTCCAGTGAACCCATTGTAAGTAGAAAATATCATAAGTTAAAAAGCTTTTAATACACCTAACCTACCAAACATCTTGGCTTAGCATTACCTACCTTGAACATGCTCAGAACACTTACATTAGCCTTCAGTTGCACAAAAGCATCAAGAGAGAGTAACATCAGCCCTGAAAAAGATAAAAATTTGGATGTAATTGAAAGACAAACAATAATACGTGTTGACAAAATGAGAAGAAATTAGAATGCTCATACATTGCTGATGGAAATGTAAAAATGTAAAGTTGCTTTGGGAAACATTTTGGTAGATTTTCCAAATGTTAAACATAGAGTTATATGACACAACAATCCAATTCCTAGGTATATATCCCAGAGAACTTATTACATACGTCCATGCAAAAACATACATACAGTTGTTCATAGCAGCATTCTGTATAATAAAAAAAAATTGAAAAATCCAAACAGCCATTAATTGATAAATGGAGGGAGTAGGAGTTGGAGAGTGACAACTAGTTAGCATCAAATTTATTTGGAGTTGTTGAGAATGTTCTGAAATCCAAAAGTAGTGATGATTGTGCAAGTTTGTGCATATACAGCCCCACCCACCCAACTGCACATGAAAAAGGCTATATTTATGGTATGTAATTTCATATCTCAAAAAAACTATCACTTTTTTAATAGTAAAATTTCCCAGTGACATCACGGTTACTTTCTATTTAAAATCTTTTTTAACAGTAAATAAAGATGTTTAATGTCATATAAATTTTTCAATGACAATAATGAGCTTATTTTAATTTCTTAGAAATTAGAGTAAAAGAAACATACTATTGCTGCTGAATTTTTAGAACCAGAGTGGAGCTTCCTTATCTATTCATTTATTGAATTGTCCATTTCTGAATTAGCACTCTTTGAACTGAGATAAATTGACTATTTTTGAAGATTAATGAATCAAAGTCAAGTGAAAGCAATTGGAACTTTTAAATGATGTTCAAACTTTAAATTAAAAAAATATATTACCCATGTTAAAGAAATATAATTTTATTTTCTTCTTATGTTACCCCACTTTTAAATTACTGAAAAAGTGAACAAATCAAAGAAAAGTACTGACAGTATATATATTTCAACAGAAAGAAAAAAGAAAGTGCATTCTGTGCTCATTATAATAAGCTAATTATAACACAGTAATCCTTTATACTCATGCAAATTCTAGTTTTTGTTTATTAAAATTGGACAGATTCTGCTCACGTTGATCTATTAGAATGTTTTACGCAAGGATGTTTTGCTCACTGCACTTTTTATTTTTTTAGCTAGCATAAGGTAGAAGTTTAAAATAGATTTGCACTTCTTCATAGGTTATAAATAAAATTCAACACAGGACAGCTGTTGCTGGAAATAAACAAATAAAATATTAAATAAATTATTATTGTTCTTGGGATTATTTATCAATATGCTTAGAGTTAGCTGGGATGTTTTAAATATGAATGCATTATATAAAAGTCATACAATGAAATCACTCTCAAGG
Organism: Saccopteryx bilineata; assembly: GCF_036850765.1. NCBI lineage: Eukaryota > Metazoa > Chordata > Mammalia > Chiroptera > Emballonuridae > Saccopteryx > Saccopteryx bilineata. The sequence goes on along the minus strand of NC_089490.1, from coordinate 280,257,732 downwards.
TTTACCATATTTAAATTCCTTTCAAAACCATAGTTTCATAATTGTTTAATTTTTGTATATAGTTAAATAAATTTTTGATGCTCCCACCATATTTTATTGACATTGGATTTTTTAAAAATAACTTTTAATTGGTGGATATTATAGTCAACAGAATTTTTTTTGTTATTGTGTTTAATGCTGCTTTTTACTTTTTTAAAAATTTGCTTCTGTTTGTTGTGCCATAGAGGGTCCATTGATTATATGAGTTTCATCATCTTTTAAAGCATTTACTTAGTGCATCTTAGCCTAATATCTTGGCTTGGATAAAATGATTATTTCCATCTTTATTTTGTCTTAGCTGGATAAAAAAATTAAAGGCCACACTTTTCCCCACTCAGAATCTTAAACATTACTCTATTATTTTTTCACACCTGAAATTGCTGAGTGGAAATCCTTTTAGGATGAAAAACAAGCCTGGCCAGGTGGTGGTGCAGTGGATAGAGCATCGGACCGGGATGCAAAGGACCCAGGTTTGAGACCCCAAGGTCTCCAGCTTGAGCACGGGCTCAACTGGTTTGAGCAAAAAAAAAAGCTCACCTGCTTGGATCCAAGGTCACTGGTTTGAGCAAGGGGTTACTCGGTTTGCTAAAGGTCCACAGTCAAGGCACATATGAGGAAGCAATCAATGAACAACTAAGGTGTTGCAACAAAAATCTGATGATTGATGCTTCTCATCTCTCTCTGTTCCTGTCTGTCTGTCCCTATCTAACCCTCTCTCTAACTCTCTCTCTGTCTCTGTTAAAAAAAAAAACTGATCACAGCAAAACTAAAATATATTCTAGAAAGTAAGAAACTTTCTTACTGATGAAAAATATTACAACACATATTATATTTAATAATAGCAAAAAACAAGAAGACTAGAATTAACTTTAATAAAAGTTATGCTAGAACTCTATGGAGATTATAAAACTTTATTGATTGAATGACATTAAAGAAACCCTAAATAAACAGAAAGCTAACTTCTCAAAATCATTTTTATTCTTTGCATAAAACAAGGAGTAATTTGGAATCCCAAATGCTCAAGCTGAATCTCATTTGGCTCATCTGGCACTGAAGAGCTGTTTATTCCAGGATGAAGGAGATTAACACAAAGAGTTTGAAAGAAGATACGATTTTTAAACCACACATGAAGTAAATTACCAAAACACAAGCCCTACCCTATTCTAAATAATTTAAAGAGCCTTTGCAAATAATACCTTCACCTCCTCCAGTACTCTGGATTATGACTTGGGCACCTTATAAACATGTCAATTTATGCAACTGTGACCAAGTTCTGTTCTGCTTCACCAAGACAGGGTCCACTGAGGGCAAGAACTCTTTTGTATTTGCCTAGAAAAGACTAGCTGCTAAATAAATAGATGTAAAAAAAGAGCCTGGATTTGATCCCTGTCTTACCAACTACATATGTGAGCTAATTACCAAATCTGCATATTTAAATTTTCTCATATATAAAATGGGTTCAATGATCCTGCTTTACCTACATTGCAACATGGGTTAGAGAATCTCTTAAGATCAAATGTGAGGTTGAGCTGTAGACTACAAGTCACTTCCCACTGGCAGAGGTAGGGTATTATCAGTTATAATTTTTGTATTTTACTTATTTCATTTTACAATTTTATTAGTGTTGGTTTTATTATTAATGATATGTACTCTAGTGATTAAACTTCCATTACCATTCCACTAGTATTTTAGAAATGATTCTTTTAAATGTGATTTACCTCTAAATTTTTAAAAACATTATATGTGATCTTATTTCTTCATATTGTAATTGTCTGAGTGTGATACTAACATTTATAAAGTTATACTGTCAGTGACATGCCAGACAATATCTTGACAGGCAGCTGTGGACTGGGCAATGTGACGACACACTGGGCAACAGAGAAATGGCGAGCACAGCACGGTACAGAAGGAGAAGGAAATATGGAATCCCAGTGCAAGTCCCTAACACAGCACAATAGGGGCTCTGACAGGAGCAACCATTTCTCAAAAAAACAGAATTAGGCATTTCTATTCAATCAGGATTGCTTTCAGCTTTAAAAGTACAGCATACGGATGAGAAATGTGAAGAGAGAATGGGAAGAGGGGCTAAGCTTATCTACTACAATCCCCAAAAAAACCCTACACGGGTTCAACCACATGAGAAGTTGAGGCTAAACTTGTCTACACATAGCCCAGCAAATATTAAGAGCAAATCCCAAGGCAGTCAGGGCTGTTGATGTCACAACAGACTGAACAGTTTTTAAAGAGACACTGATTCCATCAGGACTGGTCTTTCATCATCCTGGGCTCATGACATGCAGCTCTGGGCCAGACAAGATCGCAGATACTCAATTACAAGGTCATGTCTGTGAGAGGTAATACCAATAATTGGGAAAAATGCTCACAATATAATTTTGAATGGAAAGAGTCTAATTGGTTTTTAACCCAGTATTTATTTATGTCATAGTTACTATATCAATGCATAGCAAAAATGATTGTAAAGAAATGAAAAAAGAAATAATATTATACAGTCATATAGTCAATAAAAATTTACAAAAATAAATTAGGGTAAGAAAAGAACAGCAGAAGTGAAGGGCCATTGGTGAAATGATATAAGTAATCTGAGTTTTGCTTTCTGTATTTAGTAATTCATAAATTCTTATATAAAGAGAATCAGATGTTTGTATTGGTTCCTAGTCTTGAAGTTTCACTGCTACAAAGGAACTCAGAGAACGTTCCAGAAGAAATGAACATCTTTATTTTCATTAACCACTAACTACAATTCACCATTTCCTTACATTACAAACATGGGCAACAAACCATAGTAGTATCAGTAGCATTTTTGACTGTCACAAACAGAAATCACCAATATTTTCATATCCTACTGTGAACTTCAAACATCTCAAAATACAGTTATTTTGAAATTACAAAAAGTATTAGATACAATTGTTAGGTCTTGATACTTATTGTATTAATAATGAAGCACACATATTATTAAATAGCAAACTGTTGCCTAATAGTTTGATACTAGTATTTATAATGTTCATTTTGTAATTTTACATATTTTTTAAATTTTATTACATTATTTTGAGAAAAGTCCATAAGCTTCATAAACTAAACAGAGCTTATGAGATATATATATATATATTTTTAAATGATTAAGAACCCCTGCCTTAGAAGATATCTAGTACTATGCCTCATTCTCTATGGCCTTCCTACTCCAAAGGGTGACTGGCAGCATCTGTATCAACTGGGAACTTAAAAATGCAGAACTTCCAGCCCCATTCCAAAACTACTGAGTCAGGATCTGCATTTCAACAATAAATAACCCTTGGTGATTTTCAACGTATTTATTTGGTAATACTAACATATTTCCTATAGTATGACGCCCTTTAGTACATACATACTTTTTGTGACATTACCTAAACATTAGTCAATTTACCAGCATCAAAAAACAAAAATAAAAACAAACAAACAAAGGAAAGAAGAAATGGAAAGAGGGAGGAGGGAGGAAGGGAGGAAGGAAGGGAGGGAGAGAGGGAGGAAAATAACTGAAAGAAGAGAAATACCCACCTTATTGCCAATAAACTTTCTGAGTTTAATTAGAAAGAGATACTACTTATCTAAAATAATTACTTATGTTAGTAAATCCATGGAGGAAACACTCTCTCTAGGTTTCAAAAGATATGATTCTAGAATTGTAAAAAATTAAACACATTTTGCTTCTTTTTTTGCCATTTTGGAATTTAAAAATCTATGAAAATATGTGTTTATCTTAGAAAAAAGAAAGAAGGAAGAAGAAACAATTCACTAGGAATCAATTGCGTGATTAGATGAGCAATAGCACCTAGATTTAAAGCTTGTCAAATGAGAATCAAGAGACAAAAGAGATGACTAAAGGAAAACAGACTCTGAATATTATTTCACTTTATTTACCTTCCTGTTTTGAAATTTAAACAAATATTTTAATATATATATTAACTTAAAGCATCCTTAGAAGTAGTAGTAATACCTACATTTATTTTATTTTCAAAGGACTCCAAAATGATGCTGAACTTTCAAAATTCCAATTTCTGAAAGTAAATGATGCAATCAATATCTTTCTTTGAAAATTTTGACTCAGTAATTTCCTGCCAAAAACCTTTTTAGCAGTACTGCCTTCCAAGAATATAAATAAAATGATTAAGCACAAAGTGCCTTCAATATATGAGATAAGGCAACACAGTTATGTAATGACACTTTCTGCAATAAAATTAAATGTGCATTTTTATTATTCCTTCTCAGCAATATTTATTGACTACAATGTCAAAATTCCGAGCAGCTGATTAAGAAATGAGTGGATGAGCAAACACTAATGCAGCAACTTTTACTTTTTTAATCTTATTGATTAAAGTTTCAAAAGCTATATCCATCCAGTTATATTCACAAATAAGGCGCGCGCGTGCGTACACATACACACACACACACACACACACACACACACCCCTACTATTTTACCAGTGAGGATTTTTACCTAGGTGAGGATTATTTTTTTAACTGAAAATGTAGCACAGGAAAGAATATACTTTAAAAGGACATATTTCTAGGACAGCCATAATTTATCATATCAGAAACTAACACAAACTTTTTCTTCATAAGAAAAAACCTGAAAAATACAGGCAAAAAGGATGAAAGATACTCATTTGCAAATAGAATTAAATATCATTGCCAACTTTATTGTCAGAAGAACAGCAGCATAAATAATTATAAACAATGAGAGATTAAATTACAGTTCTTTCCAAGGGATAGAATCCAAGATTCAGTGTCATAAGAAATGGGCTTGCATTGAACACGGGCCCCTTGGGACTGGACATCGATACAAAAATCACTAATCTTTGAGAAGCAATAGTTACCCAATTGTAAAGAGTGACTACAATAGTGGCCTCTTTCCTATCTCACAGTGGTCCCATAGTCCTTCAGGCCTGAATAGCTTCTAATGTAGCCTGCCATCTTGACCATCTCTCTCAATCCCTGCTCCTACATTCTAAGTGCACAATTTTATACATTATTTCTTTTAATAATTAATTATAGTGCTATAATTTGTTGAATGCTTACTGTTTTCAAGATTTTGAAACTTATAGGGACACAAGACAAGTAACATTTCTGCTATGGGTAGGACATGCTGATGTATCATCCAGACTTTTCATCAAGGATGGATTTTTTTCCACAGATGTTTGACAGAGATATTGTGCTGAGAGCTACTTCAAGGATGGCCTCAGCTACAAGGAGTCCCTATCCCAATATTTTGCCTTTGTGTGCTGGTCTTTACTCAAAGCCTTATCTGGCTGGACTAGAAAGGCTTTACCATTATATTCAACTTAGAGCAACTCTTCAGACCTCTGTACCTCCAGAGCACCTGTGGGCAAGGCCAAGATTTTGTCAGTTTCCATTGCACCTCTGCCTCTCCCTCTGCTCAACTTTACTTTCTTCTCCTGCCATTGGCAATTTTGAACCAAAGGGAACTCCTTAACAAACACTGTGTTGCTTTGCCAACTCCTTTGTCTTAGAACCTGCTTTCTGGGAATCTCCATTTGAGCCATTGCTGCTTTAGAAAAACAAACAGGCAAGAATGGTCTTTGTTCTTCTTTTTTTTTCCCGACTAAATTTTCTCTCTCTAGTAGTATATTATTTTAGATGTAATCTATTGAGCTGCCAATTTAGTTGATGGTTAAGCATCTCCCAAATGTGTATTTTAATGAGAAGTTTTTAGAAGATAATATTACCTTGACAACCCAAAGGAATGAAACAATAAAAGATTGAAAAAGAGGTCAGGGTTAATATATTAATTCAGTCAACTTCTTAGCATCAAGTCAATTATATCATTAAGTAACAATTGGTTTAAAGTCTACGAAAACCAATGCTCAGGAGGTCTCTGACCTCAAAATTAATTCCTATGGTACCAACCAAAAGCACTGCAATGGACCACACAGCAATACATCATTGGCTGTCCAATTGTCTTTTTCCACAGATGTTAGTGTACTTGATACCAGTCATTTTAAAACTTCCACCACCCTTGCCTCTTCCTAAACACACTTATGAGGATGCTCAATTGATGGTTTGGGAATGTTAATGGGTCAGATGCTAGAATGCTTCCTGATTTTCCAGAATTGTCATCAGGGATGACCAGAAATCTTGACTAAGGGAGGGAATTACAGAATGCCATAATTTGTCCTGTACCAGATGCCATTTACAAACCTTACATAAATCATATAAAAATTATTTACAGAAATTATTTTGGATTTGTTTAAGAACTTTTCAGTATTTCTAATATGTCTAAATTCTCCTTAAATTCATGAGCACACTAAAGAGAATGTTTAAAACCCAGTCCTGGGTAACTGTGAATCAACCATAAAAAGCAAACTAACCCAAAACTATTGTCTTGCTTCGCTTTTTAATTTTTTACTTCAAAGCAGTAGTGGTGGAGAAAAATCTAATTTTCTTCTGGCAAATCTTGTTCCTCGTCTGAACCAGGATACTCTTGACCATGTTCCTTTTCTTTCATTTTTTTACTTTTCCTTTCATTTTTTCCCCTTTGTCCTTTCACTTCCTTCCTACTAGGCAGACTTGCTGGGGAGTTTGAGTGTAAAGGAGAAGTTCAAGACTTTTTCATAACCCAATTGTATTTACACATGCGTGGACAAAGACTTGTCTTTCTTTCATGACTTAATTAACTATGTAGAGTGTAAGTTCCTGATTCAATGAAGCAGAGCGCAGGTGGGCCTTAAGTATAACAAGGCTCCAAGATTTGCCTTCTGAAACTGGCTTCACAAACAAGGTCCCTTGAACATTTCTTTCAAAAAAGCACTGAAATATCATAGTATAGATAAAGAACTAACTGGTGAATATATTTGCAGTTATTTGTAAGCAATGGTATCACAATAGTGGAAAAGAACAAACCACTCTTTGTTAAGGTTAATAACTTAGAGTACACTGGGTTGTATTTGTAGACTCTGTAACCCATTACAAAATTTAAATGCAGCTAATTCATAAAAACTTTTTTAACACCAGAATTATGCATATAATTTCTTTAGGGGTAGAATAAGTTCCCTTTTTTGCTAATATAAACAGAAAATAACAAAATTGTATTTTTATTTCTTGAGAATTCATGGATAATTTTTAATAATTAGTTTAAATAATTGTTGGGAGTTTAATAATCCATGTGGAAGCAGCAACAGGCTATTTTATACATTTATGTATGTACTTATGTACAGTTGATGTACCTATCTTTATTTAAGTAATAAAGCTTAAATACCATAGATGTTTAGAAATTGGTCCATATTTTCAAATTAATATATATCCAATTATTTTATTTATAGTAAATCATTTACTTTTGTTTAGAGTCAGTCCCGATATGTTATAAACTATCATTGTAATACGTGTCTCTTTTTATAAAAATTTATTCTTGGGAATAATCAGTATGTTAGACATTACTGAATGCTATAAGAAAAAAAAGACAAAGGCTAGAAGGCCAAATGTTATATATATATAAACTCTTGCCAAGACATTAAAAATATCTCTTCCACTTCATCTTTTTTTTCTTGCAGGATCAAATATTCTCATCAGCACAATTTAAAATTTTTAAATGCACTAAATGAGCTCTACGTTCCTTTAGTTGCTTCCAAAAGATGTCATTATTACAGTGCATTTATTTTAATCTATTTTGGAATATTTACATTTCTACTATTTCTCAGATTTATAAATAACATAAAATAGAGCAGTTTGTATTAGCATGTTACATGATTAATATACATATATATATATATATATAAAAACTCTTCATTAAAAAAAATCCCCTGGTCACATGGAATAAATGTTTTTTTCATATTGTAAAAAATGTTACTTTTTTATTTTTATATTAAAAACAATATACAGTAAAGCAATATAAATTCATTACATTTAACCATTTAATTTTTCATTTAGTATTTGTTGAAGCTCTGAGTTTTTTATATTAACAAGTGACTCAATAGGTTTCTAAGTCTTCTCATAAACTTGAAAAAACTAAGTAGCTTATACAATGACTGAAGCCATTTAACTTTCAAAAGTATAGCTAACAGATGTTTTTAAAGACAGTATCCTGTGAGCATTTTTCAATGTAAAAAAACAAACTATTCCTTTTCATGTGGCAAAAGAAATAAAGTTTATTGAATTAACACAACATAAGAAAAAAATCTGATTTTATTTAAAATGTCAAAACTCCAAAAATCGAGACAGGTTTTATTCAATGATTATTTTATTTGGAGATGATTTTCAAAAAATAATCAGTTGGGCATATGTAATAACAAAGAAAAATATGTTGTATATTTTTAATAGTATTCTTAGTGAATTTAGACACAGATTATATTAATTTTACTTAGTTCTTCACATAATTTTCACTATTAGTAAATTATTTTATGTTAAATAAGTATTATTATCTACTCTCAAGTTAAAATTAATGTGCAGGGTAATTCATCCAAAAATATTGAAGAATGTTTTGAAGTTTTATTTTGAAAAGGGTCAGAAAAAGATCTAAAGCTGATTTGAATATAAACCCAACAAAATCCAACATGATGTTAATAATATTTGTGTTTGTGTGATTTGATATAGGATCAATAATGAGCAGGTTAAACAAGAAAAATGACATAATCATAAAAACACTTTTTTGTTGTTTTGTTTACTTTTGTCTTCTTGCCCACTTAAGATGTATGCACTGAGTATAGTTTCCTTCTGTTGGTGGATGAAATCTCAGCTAGGCCTTTTGACAATTGTATTTATTGTTGAGGAACAGGTCATTCTATAGTCACTTTTCCTCTAATAGTCTCTTTTCAGTAACTAGAAGATTCTAACAGCTTAATAAACCTAGTGTCTTAGGGAAGGTTTGCATCTCTCTTACTCTATAAATAGCCTGGTATTAGGCTAAAAAAAAATTGAGAAAGGGAAAAGGTGGGCTATATTTAGAATACTCCTTTGCCTTTCCTCTTTCTCACATCCACCCTCAGCTTGTCGTCCGCTGAGACCCCAGAAAATCTCTTGACCTGGGTGGTTTCAGCTTTATTTCAAGATAATTGTCTTTCACCCTGGCCAGTTTCTCAGTGGGTAGAGCGCTGGCCCGGCTTATGGATATCCCGGGTTCCATCCCCAGTAAAGACACACAGGAAAACTAATCATCTGCTTCTCTTGCCCCCTCTCTCACCCTCTTTTCTCCCTCTTCCCCTCCCATAGCCAATGGCTCAATTGGTTCAAGAGTGGCCCAGGTCACACTTGGTCCTAGTAAGTCAGCCTTAGGCACCAGGTGAATCAGCTGGGGCACATGAGGGAGTCTGTCTCCCTATCTTCTCTCCTCTCACCTAAAAAAAAATAAAAGAGATATAGAGACTCTATTCAAGGGACTGTAGATCTTTTCACAACCCTGAACAATTCAGCTGTAAGTTTAAGTGTGTTTTGGGGTCTTTGGACACCTCCACCTTTTTTTTTTCAGTAGAGTCTATTTTAAAGAAGGTTATACATCATCATGTGGAATGTATTAGCCTCATGTAAAGCTACATCAGTGGATTTGAGGAGAGAACTTTAAGGAGCAGGAGACAATGAGTCATGACACAGCTTCCCCTGAAGATCTCTACAAAGTCTCCACTCTCCACCATTTTAAATATATATGTATACGTATATATATACATACTAAATACAGGTATTCAAGTCCCCTGGGACATATTTGTTTGTTTAATAAACATCTCCCTATGGTAATGTTTCTCATACATTGTGGTTTAATCTCATTTTCATTTAACCCAAGCCAGAACTAAAGCAGGAAGAGACCATTTAGACTTACTGTATTAGCCATCAATTACCATAACAGAGCTGTAATATAAACTGCCCAAAATCTCTAGAACTTTATATCATAATAATGTTCTCATTTATGTGTGCAAGCCGGCTGGGGTTTGGTTGAGCTGGGCTGGGCTCTTCAGGGCTTGGCTCTAAGATCTAGGCCAAGTCTCTCCCATGTGTCTTTCACCATCTTGGGACCAGGGAACCAGCTCGACCACGTTCTTGGCATGACCATGGCAAACCTGCAGGAAAGCAGCCTAGTGTACAACGCACATGTCAAGTCTTTGCTCTTGTAATGTTTTTTAACATTCATTTGGCCAAAGTCTTAAGTGGGGAATTATAGTATATCCACCTCTAGTCAGAGAAACAGCAAAGTCACATGGAAAAAGACAAAAAGAAGAATAAAGTATTGTGGGCAGAGCTTAAGCTACCAGTAATCTCTAAAAGTTATGATAAGTCAAAAGATTCAACTCAGCATTCAGTGTCATTGTAGTGATACTCATGGCTGCTGTCTTCAGAGAAGATGATCAAGTTCAGAGGTTGAGGTACTCTACCACTGTCCTTGTAGTTTTCCAAAATACCATCTTAATGAAAATGAAAACAATTCCGCTTGAGAAAATGCTCTGCTATATTTTCATTTCAAATTCCATTTCTTCCCTGTATCTTAAATTTTACTCTCTACATGATGTACCTAAGCTATCATGTCCCTTAGAACTATGTTCAAATTTATAGCAACTTCCTTTGTTAATGTTTTATCTTGTAATGCAAGAACATAATATCTATCAAATTCAGAATGTAATTAAAATACTATTGCCTACATGTAATTATTAAGTGTCCTCTAACCACTCATTATGTTCATTCAGGGAACTATTTCTATTTGTCTTTTCTAAAAATACTCTGACTTTTCCTTATATCTTTCTTTTTTCAGAGAGAGAGTTAGAGAGAGATAGACAGGGACAGACAGACAGGAACAGAGAGAGACGAGAAGCATCAATCATCAGTTTTTCGTTGTGACACCTTAGTTGTTCATTGATTGCTTTCCCATATGTGCCTTGACCGCAGGCCTTCAGCAGACCAAGTAACCCCTTGCTCGAGCCAGCGACCTTGGGTCCAAGCTGGTGAGCTTTTTGCTCAAACCAGATGAGCCCGCGCTCAAGCTGGAGACCTCGAGGTCTCGAACCTGGGTCTTCCACATCCCAGTTCGACGCTCTATCCACTGTGCCACCACCTGGTCAGGCTTTTCCTTATATCTTTTATATATAGTTTAATTATGTACTATTTTTAAGTCCTGGGCTCAATTATTATGTTATCACATTGCATCATTTGGATCATTTTTTTTTACTTCTATTTTATTGCTGCCTTACATGTAATTTATAAATGAGAATTAAAGATCTATATAGTGTGGAAAAACTATACACTTGTCACTAGTTCAATGTATATTTTAAAAAATATTTTATATATGTTTAGTTTTATTAATTTTTAACTTGAAATAAATTTAGACAACAAAAAATTGTGAAGATTGTACAGTAATATCTTATATACCTTTTACTCAGATTTCACTCATGTAACAGCTACATTCATGATATAATTATTAAAAGTAATAAATAAACATTGACACAACATTATTAACTAAATAATGTCAATAACTTTATTCAGAGTCCCCCAGATTTTCCACAAATGTCCTCCTCTGTTCCAGAATTCCAGGCCAGTCACATTGCATTTAGTTGTCCTTCTTTCTTGGTCTTCTTCAATCTGTGACAGTTCCTGAGATGTTCCTTGGTCTTATCTATTGCTTCTCATTGTCTGGAGCCTAGAACTAAACTATTTTGTTTGGTTTTCATACTTTTGGGTTGAAAACTTGGCTGTTGGCTAAAATTTCATATAGATATTCACTCAACCACTTCTTCCAACCAGTAACTGTTATTTTTCATATTGGAGCTTTTCTTTGGATTGTATTGCTTGCTCACTGGCTTGAGAAAATGCAAAATTGGTCCCATGGAATGTCATACTTATTTTTTTAGCAGCCATCTTACCTTTCACTTCCCAGGTCAGCACATCAACTAAAAAAAATAAAAAGACAAAAGAATGCTTCTCCTATAGGACGAAGATTGTGTAGTCCTTTGATAAATCCCCAAAGTTTTTCAATTCTTTGATCTCAGAAAGTTTTGTTTACTTGCTTATTTTTTCCCTGTATTCTGAGTTGCCTATGACCTTATTTTCCTTTCTAAAGGAAATCCTACTGCTTAAGCAACATATAAAATATGCAGATAATGATAATTTTTCTTCCAGCTATCTATTAGCCATTGTTCTCTTCATATTAAGAGTAAGAAAGATTGCCTGACCAGGTGGTGGTGCAGTGGATAGAGCATTGGCTTGAGATACAGAGGACTCAGGTTTGAAATCCCAGAATCTTCAGCTTGAGCAAGAGCTCATCCAGCTTGAATGCAGGGTTGCTGGCTTGAGTGTGGGATCACAGAAATGGTCACATGGTTGCTGCCTTGAGTCCAAGATCACTGGTATGAGCAAGGGGTAACTGGCTCAATTGAGCCCCAGGTCAAGGCACATATGAGAAAGCAATCAATGAACAACTAAGGAGCCACAACAAAGAACTGATGGTTCTTATCACTTTCTCTTCTTGTCTGTCTGTCTCTGTCTTTCTCTCTCTCATTAAAAAAAAAAAGATTAAATATTGTCTCCTTAAAAATATTATTTTTTGTATTTTGACATATATTATCAGTCAAATTATGATGATTAGATTTAGGTAACACTAAACTAGTGGAAATTATGCTTTACTTTTAAGTTATGACCCATTATGGAATTTTAATTATACAGCATTATTCAGCTCCTTATTTGATTAAACTAAGAACTACATTCATCTTCAGTTTATTTAAAAACAATACCATTTATTTATATATTTACCATAAAGTTTTATTTTTTTAAGTTTTACTTTCCTTAAAGATCTCCATGTCCTTAAAGACTTGCATACACATCACTTTGATTTTACTTTCCCACACAAATAACAGACGTCTGAACTACAATATACCAATATTCACTGTCTCTGCCTGTCACCTCTCTGCTACTTTCCAAGGCTTATGAGAAGTTGCACTACCAAGCTTGTCACGTGCCATTTTCTTAGTTGCCTTGTATAGTGTAGTACCATTTTCTGTATTAACACTGAACTCTTAAGATAGGCAATACAGGCAGATTCCTCCAACCTAAAACTCTTACTTCCACATCCAGTATAAATCAGCAGTGTTAGGTGTCAACAGGAGGTCCAGACCCAGAAAGTAAATTTGGTGTTGCTGTGGGACCCCACAGAAACCACAGGAGGGCCAGATGGAGCAGACATACCCTTTGTTACTCCCATACAGGGGCAGCGCCAATGGCAGCAAGTCAGTGAATGTCCCACAGGCCACTAGGTGATGTTAGGTTTAAATAGTTAAGCCCTGGGTGTTACTCAAACAAAACCAAGCAGGTAAACAGGGTAGGAGAAAGAATACATGCCTGTTCTATATTGTCCCTTCTTGATACATATCTGGTGACTCAGTTTCATCATTCTCAGTAAAACCTTAGTTTCAGTTTCACTACCCTTTATCTCATGGTCCAAGGTCAGGATCTGTGACCATGGCACCATGTGGCTGGGGAGAGAAAAGGGCCATGTTCAACATTGATCCTATAGTCATGGGGGCCAGTGTTTGGTCTAGGTAAAAAGAAAGAGAGAAATAAACATGAAAATGAAACCTTCTCTGTTAAGCCACAGCATGAATCAGTAATAAGAGTTATACTAGCATTGTAAATCCCACTTGGAAAAATATAATTTCCTGTTCCTCTTCTCAGGATTTCCCTTTCCACAGTCATAGTCCAGAAGAGTTCAGAGATATTGGCAAAACCAAAGATTTAGACCTAAGGTGTAACAGTATTTTATTTATTGATTGATTGATTTTTAGGGGGGGGGGAGAGAGAGAGAGAGAGAGAGAGAGAGAGAGAGAGAGAGAGAAAGGGAAGGAGCAGGAAGCATCAACTCCCATATGTGCCTTGACCAGGCAAGCCCAAGATTTTGAACCAGCAACCTCAGCATTCCAGGTCGACGCTTTATCCCACTGCGCCACCACAGGTCAGGCTGTAACAGTAATTTTAAGATATTATTTTGCACTCCAGAGTCCCCCAAACCCCATATATCATGCATGTTATTAAATAACTCTAGAATTATCATTATCATCATTTCAAAGCCATTAACACTAATATATTATCATGCTTGGGGTACAAGACGGTAAGTCATTTGGAAAAGCATTATAAGAAAGATCAAATAAATCTGCTTGCTTCTGTAACATCAGCATGGTGTCCTGGAAACTTCTCCCCAAACTACTTCTTGTGATGTCCTTGAATTTAATGACTCACTAGAAGCATGAAGTTCTCCCCTGACATGTGCCATCAAATATTTTGGATCATCCCCTTATCTAAAAATCATCAGACCTAATTAGTATTAATGTTTAATAGCTCTTAAATGAAAGCATGGGGAGAGTACAAGCACCATGATAAAATCTGAATATAGGGAAAGAAGTCATAATCACACAGACATTAATTATATAAGGAAATACAAAATGATGTCCAACTCTAATGGTTCCAAGTCCTAGGAATTTTATAATTCCAAACTTCTGAAGCTAAGAAGGGACTATCAGAAGAATGCCACAATACAATGAAACCATCAAACACTGACTGTTCTCAAAAAAGAACATCAGTCAATGATCTCACTGTCCAGAAGACAATGATACAGAAGTGACAAATAATGAATGGTTCTCAGAGATTAGTAAAGACCATAGGAAACACTTTAGCATATATATTAAAGTTCCATCTTACTCCTGATTGAAAAAAAGGACAGAAAGTTCAAGAAGCAGAAAAGAAAAGGTAGCCTCTGGAGAAGAGAAGTACCAAAATATAAAAAGGAAAGGATTTTTGGTGAATACCTGTAAAAAAAAATGAATAGAGTAATGAAGCTAAGCAATAACACAGAAAGATAGTAAATTTCGATATAGCATACTGTGGCCAGCAATGGAAGTTGGCTTACTGGGAAAGAGATAAAGATGGCCTTGAGGGGTAATAGAAGCAGGGAAGCAGGAAAGGAAGGTACGCTGTGTACAGTCTCATAGTTTGGAACCTGAGCTTAATTTTTTAAGTCAGGTTTCATAGGACATAAGTGCACAGAAGCAAATAAGATTTTCTAATATACAATTGAGCACATCTGATATCCTACTATTCTAGGTTTTTTATTAAATATAACCTCAAGTTAAATCTAATTCTAGACTTCATTACACAGCACAAATTAAAAACAAAAAAAACACCTCCCCTACGCATTTTTAGGAAGACTTAGAAAATTTATGTAATGACACTGTGTAGCTATTCTTATTAATTTAATGTTGATGAACCTGAAGAGAAATTCATGACTGAATTATCCACTCACTTTGGTTCAATATTGTTAGGAAATAACACATGCAGACTTTCTTAATAGAGAATACCCAACCTTTATGTTCAGATTGCCAACTGTCAATCCCTGAAGTACGGTAGGGATACCCATCGCCCTTTTACGATTCTTACAGTTTCACCACTTTCTGTATCCCCCAGTTTCACACCCCTCCAAACACATTTTCTTACCTTTTATTTTCCTGTGTTGACAACTATATTTCCACTTCAGTTGCATTTCTTATTTCAGGTTTGGAACATCCTGTTCTTTCTTGATGCTCTGCATTGACAATAATGGCCAGAAACTGTGTATAGGTGACTACACAATAAATATTTAGTCTACTTCAGATAGTGGGACAGGGACCAACCAGTATTCCTATATCATCTGCCACCATACAAAAAGAACTTCCTTTACAGGAAATAATAGTTCTAATGCCCATTGTTCACGTGAATGTTGAATTATAAAAATTCTTATTCAGTGTTCCACATAGTTATAAGTCAAAGGTCACAAGTCATACTTGTCTTTAATGATACGTCATGAATATCATCCAATTTTGTAGTGATTTTATTTTATTATCACCTATGTAAGTTATTTATTGCTGCATAACAAATCACCAAAAAACTTAGCAACAAAAAGCAACAAATGTTTCCTATATTATAAGTTCTGTGGGTCAAGAATCCAGGCATATATTATTTGAGTGCCACTGATTTAGGTCCATTCACAGGCTGCAGTCCAGGCGTCAGCCGGGTCTGCAGTCTCATTTGAAGGCTCAACCAGGAAAGGATCCACTTCTAAACTCAGGCACATGGTTGCACACAAGATTCATTTCGTTTCGTGTTTTAGACTAAGTGTTCTAGTTTGTCATTGGCTGTTGATTAGAGGTCTTCCTAATTGTCTGTGACATACTACATGTAAAAGTCACAACATGGCAACTGCCATCCAACAGAGCGAATAATTAAATGAACAAAAGAGGATGTGCAATATATCTCTTTATAACCTAATCCCAGAAGAAACACTCTTTTTTCCCCATACTTTAACTGTTAGAAGTAAGTCTCTAGATCCAGGACACATTTGACATAAGACGATTACATGAGAGAATAAGTACTAGATGATTAAGATATTGAAGACCATCTCAGCAGCTGTTGATCACATCATGTTTAACCACTGATTTCCCAAAGCCACATGGTAGACAAAAACTGAAGTGACTCAATATCTCTGGCCTATGTAACCTCCTTCCCTTGAGTATGGGTACTACCAGTGAATGTGATGAAATACCAATCCAGCAGTTATGTTACATTTTATGAAAGAGTTGACTATAAGAAAGGGAGATTACCTGCGTGGACCTATCTGAATAAAAAGAGGCCTTTCGTGCCAGAGCATTTTCTGCATTTGGTGGCAGAAGAGGAAGTCAGAAAGACTTGACATTTAAGAGGGATTCAAAACAAAGGGGATTATTTATTGTTGACTTTGAAGATGAAGGGGGCCACATGGAAAGAGACAGAGAACAGCCCCTAAGACCTGGAAGGATCGCCAGGCTCACAGCCAACTGGAGAGTGCGAAGAGATGCACTCTTTCAAAAAGAATGAGCTTTGAAGCAGACCCTTCCCTAGAGCCTCAGATGAAAACTTCATTCAGCCAACACTTTGATTTCAGCCTTGAGATACCCACAGCAGAGAACCGACTCCCCTCATGCCAGACTTCTGACTTACAGAATAAGAGATGACAGATAGGAGTTGCTTTAAGCCACTTAGTTTGTGGTAATTTACTATGCAACTACAAAAAAGAATATAGCCAGTTGACCAATGTTAGCATTCTGAAGCAAATTCTCCCTAGAGATTCCTTGGTGTTAAGGTCATTTTATACAAACATAAGCATTAATGTAAAGATTTATCTTTTTTAATTTTTAAGCTATATTTAACAGTATGTATTACTTATGTAGACACGCATATATGTATATCTATACACACAAGTACCGATGCATATATATACACATATACCACAATATAGTCAGTATTTTACATAAATAAATATTTAATATTTTAAATTAATCTCTGAGGTACATTTCCTCATTTATTGCAGCCTGGTCATTCCCCCAAGTTTGTAGCTAATAATCTAAAATAATATTTCTCTCATTTTGTAGGTGGTTCACAGCAAGTTCAAAAATATCTTTATAATATTAAGACTTTGGTTACTTTCTCCACTCTCCTCCCACAAGACACAGAAGAGTTCTCCAGAAGCTACAGAAGGTGTGCTATCACAACAGATTGAATGTAGAAGCAGCTACAACAACCCAGGTATCTTCTATTCATCCAGACATTCAAGAGTTTCAAAATGAAAACAATGCCATTTTTCTAGCTCCTATTTTTCATTTTGGTAAATGCTTTTTTACAAAAACATTATTTATCTTAACAGATAGTGGGTTGTTTTCTGTTATTGTAAAATGAATTAATACTGAATGAGTTTATATTTTCTCGATGTTAATTTCTTAATTATTGATAAGTGTAACCCTTTTAAGTAAAAGCTCTTGAGGTTATTAATAATTTTTAAAAAGGTACAGTAAACCTGAGGCAAAACATTTGAGAACTCTTAACCTAAACCTTTCTTTTTCGTAGGTGCTTTACAAGTTCACTGAGTGAATGAAGCACATTTTACACTTGGGTATTTGTTGATTTTGTGTCTGTGAAGTCGTACACATTTTGTTTCAAAGAATTCTAGAAAAATGTAGAATCTAAATTATGAGATGGATCTAAAATCCACTGGATCAAAGTTATGTATAGTCTAAGAGAAGCAAGATGTGACTGGAGAGATGGGAGAAAAATTCATAGCTATATTAGTCAGAGAAGGCTAAGCTAATCCTCTTGTAACAAAGAAATCCAAAATTTCAGTGCATTAATACATGAAAGGTACTTAATGAGGCAGGAAGCACTTTATCCTGTGGGGACCAAGGGAAAATTAAAAACTATTTAGAATATTACATAATTTGTTTAGAAACGTATGAGGTGAATTATGAAAGAAAAAAAGGCAATTCACACTCATTATTTTAAGACAATACTCAAATATACCACACTAGTGTTGTGAAAAAAACAAGATCACTTTATGTAGAGAGAATCAAAAAGAAGTCATACAAAAAATTAAGAGTTTTTTATAAGACAATTTAAAATGGAAGTCTACACTATTGTTAATTGCTCCTTCTCTTATTCCATCAACCTAAATATCTCACTTTCTTCCTTTTTTAATATATCTACACTTGGCTTTTTATCAGCTAAATTTTAAGAGAGATGTATTTTAGACAGAAGTTTTTGGATGATGTTCAAAAATAACATTTTTACAGAATTGCTTTGACAAATAATTAGATTTAAAATGTGCATTTAAGTTTCAGACTAGCAGTTGTTGCCTAGCTGAGTTTTTTTAAGCCAATATTTTACAGATGACAAATCTAAAATTTCTTACCTCTTTTCATCCAATAGACTATTGTAAGTACAAGGAAAGTGGGTGACATATTTTTGAACAGTGGCAAGTTTTTCAGAACATAAGATATTTAATGATTTTTTTTTTAAATTCCACTTTTAGGTAGAAAAAATATATCAACAAAGTTTTTTTCTGAAAGTTTAAATATAGAAGTTTGATGCTGAAATGTGAAAGGAATCCACTAGTGACATTTACAAAAAATTTTTAAAAAGATAATTCCTAATAATTCTAAATTCCCAAACTAAAGAATACAGATTAGTTAGAAACATTGTATCTTCCTGGTTTTATTAATTTAACTATAGTTAGGTAAGAATTTAATGTTTGGGAAAGCTAGGTGAAGACTATAAGGAAAGCCTTTGTATTATTTTCTAAATTTTTGTAAGTCTAAAATTATTTCAAATAAAAAAGTTTTAAAATGGCCTTATTTTGGAAAAAAAAGTGTTAGGAAAAAACATACATATACAAATTTATGAGGCTACAATGTAATTTCCTTTCGAACGAGGTGAGAATAAGAGAGAAAAATGAAATAGGAACAAATGTGATCAAAAATGAAAATTTTAAATATGATGAAATAAACTTCAAATCAGTGGAAAAAATAGTTCATGTGGTTTAGAAAATGCACTTCTGTTAAGAAAGGGAAAAATAGTCATTACAGAATTTAAACTTATAAAATTAATCATAAGTACAAGAAGTATTTAAAATGTGATTTGGAGAAGGCCTTTCTGAGCAAGACAGAAAATTAAAAATAAAAACAAAGATTATAGAAAACCAATAATAAGTCTATTATTGAACTATTTGAAAAAACAAACCAGCACAGTAGAAGATAAATGTAAGGCCAAAGGACATGAATAAGTATATCCAAAAGAATAAACACAGCAAATAAATTTATGAAATGACATCCAAATTCACTCATAGTTAGATAAATGTACAGTAAAATAACATTGACAAGCCAGCTTTAGAAATCAAGATTAAAAGAGATGTATAAATTGCAGTGTGAGAAAGTCTGGGAATGAGGCCACCCCTTAATGATCATTTTGGAAGGCAAATTAGGAGTATCTAGCAGAATTTTAAATGCACATACTTGTTGTAATTTTTTTGGGCTGTAAATTTTCAACATTTTCTACTCTCAACATGACCCAAAGGATGTTTATTTCCTGATATCAGAAATTTTATGAGCAAAGGGACTATTTATTTCCTGCTAAAGTCCAGAAACAGTGTGCAATGTTTTTATGAAATCAATGAATCAATAAGCAAACAATCAACTATAGCATGTTTGCATAGCAAGAGCCCAAAACAAATGTCTATTAAATAAATTATGATACCTTAAATGACATATCATGCATTGGTTTCAGTCATTTTTTTAAAGAGAAAAATCTGTACATCTTTAAATTAAATGCAGAGCAATCAATTAACTATTTAAAAGGCTTTACTCAACACTGTGCCATTAATAACATGCTTTTTATTTTTTTTTTGTATTGCCTCTTCAACCTGTAAAGTGGGCTATTTCTTTCCCAAGTTTTGACTTAAAATTTGAATAGGTATTCATAAATTTTCTAGTCACTCACAAATAATAAAAAAAAAAGGCTTCAAATCATTTTCAGGCAAATGATATTGTTGTTTCAGTCCAAAATCATACTAAAGAAATTCCACACATTTTTCCATTTGTAACTCTTTTCTCCCAGCCTTGGGAGTGTGCTATGAGGTGGGAGGGATGTAGGAGAAGGAGCAAGTGTGGCCATCTTTCCCCTGTCCAAAGCGCCAAAGCTTGCGCATTTTTCTCTCCTCTTTACTTGCCAGAGTGCCTCTGACTATCATGTGGGGAGGGAACAAGGAAGGAGGGAGGAGTGGTGAGGGTCAGATGCCTCTGAACATGGCTGACCTCTCTACTGAGTTCCTTCTCTCCTGTGTTCTTGGAGGCCCTCTCGTGCTCAGAATGGACAAAACCCAGGTCCAATTCCCCCCTCAGAAGGCCACTCCTCTCCCAGTCAATTGGTCACCACTGAGAAAACACCTCTCCCATTCCCAGCCTCACACCCTGAAATGCCTTCTCCCATTACCCATTTTACTGAATGTCCAGAATGGCCATTGCTCGCTCCTGATTATCAGAGAAAAGAGACAATGAGATGATCCATACAATTAAATCTTTATGTTGTTTAGAGTAAAGGGCAAGAATGAAGTTTATTTAGGACATTTTAAGATATCTGGCATTAAAAGCCATACAAGAAATGATGAGCGCTACTGAAATATATGGAGTCTCATTTACATAAATTCTTTAAGCTATTTTTCTTCTTTTAGGCTCAGTCCATCCAGTTAAAAGAGGTGTTAAATATAATATCTTTAGCCAGTATTGATAATTGTAAAGGCATTTTGCAATAATCCATAAATAATTTAAAAACTGGAAGAAAGCTAGTAAAAATACTTTTAAGTCAATCTAGAAATTATTAATTATTAATTCTAAAAGACAGGTTTTGCTTTTTAAAGTAATAAGCACCAAACTTTATATAACTTCACAATTTATGTATGGTATTTTGATAGGGTTTTATGAAAAATAAACAGCACTTTTTGTACACTAAACATTAAAATCTGGCATTGTGCCTAGTGGATATTGCTACAGAAGGAAGTGTAGGAGGGTATATGTTTTTAAAAATCTATTTTCAGCATCACTGCAATAATAAACAAACAAAAACGTGTCTGAAACTCTTCCTTCTTGTGGACAATGCCAGCTTCCCAGCCTAAACACCAACTCTGTTCAACCAGCTGCAAGTGCATAGATTAAGTAGATGCTTTTAATTAAATTTAACTTTTTTCATTTATAGACTATCTTAGCAACTAGGAGGCACAGGTTCAATTAATTTGTAAAATGAATAATGGATTTAACAACATAAGCATGCGCATAACCTTGGTAAAGTATTTAACAAAAGGTTCAGTTATATAAAACAATATAAAGTTAAGCAATGTACAGATACATGTTACATTAATTTATAAAATTTTTTTGTGATTTTCAAAGTTTATGCAATAAAGGTCTATTACTTTGTTCTATGGATAATATTCTCAAAGATTATCCCTCATATATAAGAGAGAATGAGGCGGCCACAAAACCGACAATAGACACCTTTAAGAAAAAAATATTAGTTGATGAAAATAGTGAATCTGTTTCAAAGTATTTTCATCATATGGTGTTGATATTAATTTAGAACTAACTTTTAATAAGCTCTAGTGAACTAATGAAAAAAAATACTTCCTACATGAATATAACATAGAAGCCCTATTTCTAGTAATGTGTCAGGTGACATACCCAGAAAATCCTTTCCTAAAATCCCGGATGATATGTTTAAACATGATGATAATTGCAAAGGTAAAGTAGAATATCTATCATGTACCCTGAATTCATAGGAAACTGGAAACAAGAAGTGGAAACCTGAAAGTGATGTTCCCTCTGCCTCTCTGTGACTCTATAATTAAAAAGCTGGAGTGTGAATTGCCTGAGAAGGTAGGCGACATATTCGTGGGCATGCAAAAGGAAGATGTGGAACTACAACTCCATAAAAAGTTGGTTTTCTGAAGGAAAAAGGCTGGATGTTAGGGAGAAAAAAAAGTTACCCTTTCAGAAAAGGAGAAAAGACATTATTCTAACTTGAGGTGAAAAAACAAACCAGAGTTTTCTCTGAGACCTCCTTCCCATACCACACTTTCTCATATGTACACCTGATGCAGGTCAGCAATGCTTCTGAGTGCTTTGATTGACAAAGAAGTCCTTCTTAGAGGGACACAGTAGAATTTGGCCATGTAGGATTCCCACTGAATAAAGATCACAATGAAAATAAATTTTAAAAGAAAAATAAAATAAACCATAAAAGAGAATCCTTAGAAATAATAAAGAACAGAATTAAATAGCCACCCACCCAAAATTCAGACGACGAAATTTTCAGATGACAAACGTAAATGTGGAAAATGTTTTCAAAAATCAGAAAGAATGTGGAAAGAATAATATCTTAGTGGAGTGGTGAAAATTGAGCAGATGTTCACAATGGTACTTGAGTCAGTCTAGCATCAAGTCTAAAAAGTCCAAAATTTCATCCAAATATCTAAATCAGGTATGATGAGACTTAAGGTATAATTCATCCTTAAGCAAAATTTCTCTCCCTCTGTGAACCTGTAAAACCAGACAAATTATGTGCTTCCAAAATACAGGGATGGTACAGGCATAAAATAGATATTCCCTCCCCAAAAGGAGAAATATGAAAGAAGGAAGGGATAATGGGTTCCACGCAAGTCCAAAACCTAGCAAAGCAAATTCTATTGATCTTAAAGGCTTAAGACTAAACCTGCTAGGTTCGATGCTATGCCCTCCAGGCCCACTGGGTGACAGCATCTCCTCCACAGCTCTGGAGTGTTGCCCTGTTCCTTCAGCTTAACAACATGACATCCCTGTGTCTCAGCCCATCTAAACCCAACACCTGAAAGATGGCCTCACACTTTGAGACTAAGCAGGAGTCAGCCCTGCCTTTGGGCCTGTTTCGAGAATGGCTTGATGATCTGTGAATCCAATTAGGCATCGTTTTCAGTTTTCAGCCAAGCAGACCTAAGGGCTTATTTTGTGGAATCCAAGAAGTTCATGGGTTTTTTTTTTTCATTTTCTCCCACGTTCTCTGTTCCTGTTTGTTCAAAATGGCAGTGTCTCTATTAATATAATCACATCTCTATTCCTGGTTTTTGCTGAGAACAACATACATATGAGGAGAAATCAAAGTTTAGAAGAAATGTATTTCAAAATTTGAAAGTAACAATTATCACCACTTCTATTCACCATTGTTCTTAAGATCCTAAAAAGTGATTTTAGAGGGAAAAAGAAATAAAATAAAGGTAGGAAAACAAACCTGAGTAACAAATTATCAGTATTTACAAGTGTTTGACTGCAAAACTATCTACACAGCCTGACCAGGTGGTGGTGCAGTGGACAGGGCAACAGACTGGGACTCAGGACCAAGGTTTGAAACCCCAAGGTCGCCAGGTTGAGTGAGGGCTCACCCAGCTAGAGTGCACAAGGTCACTGGATTGAGTGTGAGATCATAGACATGACCTCCTGGGCGCTTCTTGAGTCCAAAGGTCGCTGGCATGAAGCACAAGGTTGCTGGCTTGAGCCCAAGGTCATTGTCTTGAGCAAGGGGTCACTTGCTCTGCTGTAGCCACCAGGTCAAGGCACATATGAGAAGACAATCAATGAACAACTAAGGCACCACAAGGAAGAATTGATGCTTCTCATCTCTCTCTCTTCCTGTCTGTCTATCTGTGTATTTGTCACACACACAAAAAAACCCGTCTACACAGAAAATGCAAGAATTTATAAAAACAATTCAAATTAACAAAATGATTAAGCAAGGTTGTTGGTTATAAGATAAATATGTTAAATGTAATAGTAACTTCAAAACCTGGAAGAAAAATTAGAAAACTATCAAAACAATATAATATTTGGAATTCCACTTATGAGAGCAATAAAACAAAATACTCACTAACAAACATAACAATAGTTTGCATGAACTTTATGAAAATTAATTACATTTTAAAAGAACTAAATGAATTTAATGATTATCACATGCAAATATTGGAATATTAACATTTGTTAAGATATCAGTCAAGTATATAAATTAATTCATAATTATAAACAAACTCCTCAATAAATTAGAAAAATGTGAAGAATATTTTATGGCCTTAATTAGAAAATAGTTTGTTTAAGGAAGATACAAGCAAAATATGAACAATAAAAGTAAAATTATAAACATTTTTGCCTCAAATGACAGTTTTTAAAATGAGAAATAGAACTTTCAGACTAAGATATTTGTAATATTTACAAATATTTGTAATACTTACAAATTATTTACTTCAAAAATGATTTACTTTTCAAAATAATAACGAACTCTTAAAAATGAAACAACCAGGCAATCTAATAGAAAAGATAAAAGACAAAATATATAATCAGATAAATCACAGAAGAGGATATCCAATAATTAATAAACATTTTAAAAGGTATTGTCCCACCCCTTAGTAACCAAAAACCAGCAAATTAAGATTGGAGAACAATTAATTTAATGTTAATTACAATTTAATGCTAAACAAATTGGCAAAAACCAAGTCTAAAGATAGCATGTGTTAATAAGGGTATAAGCAATACAATTCTTTATATATATTGTTGAAAGTATTAATTAGTGTATTATCTTTGAGAACCAGTTTGACAATATCTAATATATATATATATATATATATGAACAACAACTCAGAAATTCCAGACATTGATATATCCTAAAGAATGTTTCAATCATGTGAACAAGTGACATGTATACAAATGCTCAGAGCAGTATTGGTTGCCTTTGAAAAATATCTGAAACCATATTAATGCTCATCAGCAGGCAAATAAGTAGTAAGTGATGATATATTCTAGCAAAATAATAATACACAGTGAAAATTACTACATTCCTACCACATGCACTCACAATACTGATTATAATATGAGATGAATAAAAGTTAGAATACAGAAATAAAAACACTGTAAAGTCTTAAATATGCAAAAAATAAAAGTATTGTATATATGAAAAATTAACACCAAATGTAGGAACTGACTATCTGTGGGGAGAAGGGTTTCAACTGTACTTAAGTGTTCAGTTCTCAAGTTGAGGCTGAATTATTTCAAACTATAATTAAACATAAGTAAATATATTAAAACCAACATAAAATATAAAAATATTTCCCCCTTTCTTAAAAATATTTTAAATATATGTAAGAATTTAAAATAGATAACACTGAGTTGACATTTTATCTTTAGATACAAAAAATGTTTTAGAAATCATCTTAATTTTCATTATGACTATATTTTTTCTAATAAATAACTATAATTTTTCCTTTTTTCATGGATATTCAGGCATTAAAACAGTAAGATAATTTTCTGCAAACAGTATCGAACATTACTAAAATCCAACTTAACTATACCTACCTTGAAAGCAAATAAAATAAACCATAGTTTTGAATATAGTAAAGAAGAATTTATGCATTCCTAGAAACAAATTAATAATTACAAATAAATGCCACTTTTGTATGCAAAAGGATATTATTTTATTAAATTTATATTGACATCTATGAATTATACAAATATTGATTATTTATATACAGTGTGCAATTCACGTTTAAAGTAAAATATGAGAGAAAAACCTGAAATATATTAATTAAATGATATAATATTCAGTTGAACATGAATTTGTGTTTTCTTGAGCTAAACATGGCAAATAAAAATGTTTCTCTAAAATCAGTAAAACATCAGTAAAATGATGAGCTATATTCCCAATTAATAGTAATTCAGCAATATATTTGAAAGCAAATTGGTAAATGATTGACTTTGATTTTAAATATGTATGTGACATTTTCTTGGATTAGTTAATAGAAAAATGAGAATCAACTTACAGTATAGGTTATTATAGCTCTTAATCGTTTACTGTTCCATTCTATCTTCTTACATTTATCCTCGATTTCAAATATTTTGAAAATACTTAAATAATTTTGATATATGCTCACTTTTATTTTTTGCAATAAAATACATATTATTCCAAATTTATTTATGTAACATTTATCATATCTAATCTTGAAACAGTTAATTAACTCAAAGTTTTTTTGTTTTGTTTTGTTTTTGTTTTTGTTTGTATTTTTCTGAAGCTGGAAACAGGGAGAGACAGTCAGACAGACTCCCACATGCGCCCGAACGGGATCCACCCGGCACGCCCACCAGGGGCGATGCTCTGCCCACCAGGGGACAATGCTCTGCCCCTCCGGGGCGTCGCTCTGCCGCGACCAGAGCCACTCTAGCACCTGGGGCAGAGGCCAAGGAGCCATCCCCAGCGCCCAGGCCATCTTTGCTCCAATGGAGCCTTGGCTGCGGGAGGGGAAGAGAGAGACAGAGAGGAAAGGGGGGGTGGAGAAGCAAATGGGCGCTTCTCCTATGTGCCCTGGCCGGGAATCGAACCCATGTCCCCCACACGCCAGGCCGACGCTCTACCGCTGAGCCAACCGGCCAGGGCCAATTAACTCAAAGTTTTAAAAATATCTTTAAAACTTAGGGCAAATAATATCCAACAGAATATTTCCTCATCACTATGTTTTTACTAAGCATGTTATATAATTTTTAATATGTAAAAAAATGTTACTGTATAAATTATTTTTAGACTATTAATTTTTTAGACCTGTTTATCTCCAGTACACAACGTGGCCTCTTCAAAAATTGTTAAGAGGTTCCAATTAATTTTGAAATTAAAGACATTTTCATTCTTTTCTCTGAAACAAAAGACAGCAATAATGATCCTACAGAATAGAAAAAGGAAAGTCTATAGTCGATGTAACTAGGAAACACTATTAATTTTTAATTTTGAAGACATTCTCCCAGTGCCCAGTGGGAGTAGGGTAAGTGAGAATGCCACAGAACACGATGACCTCCTCACCACTCAATTTCTGTGTCACTTAAAACTTCAGAACAAAGTCCCTGGACAGGTGGTCTCTGTCGTAGCTTACTGACCAAGCAGGAACTAGAAAGTGAGGAGTTGAATGAGAAACAAATATTGCACTTTTACAAAGAAAAAATGGCTATTTACTCTGCCACGTGGAGAGGGAGCTTGGGTTCTGGGACTGGTGATTTGGATTAGCTGAAGACGGGTAAGGTTTCATGGACACAGAGAGAAAGAGAGGCCAAAAAACCCCTCTTTTTTCTGACCTACGTTCTATCTACTAATGCAACTAATC
The DNA here is from genome assembly GCF_036850765.1 of Saccopteryx bilineata. Taxonomy (NCBI): domain Eukaryota; kingdom Metazoa; phylum Chordata; class Mammalia; order Chiroptera; family Emballonuridae; genus Saccopteryx; species Saccopteryx bilineata. Next base: position 280,230,179 of record NC_089490.1, on the reverse strand, counting down.
ATATTTACACATTAAATAGAAAATAACTCATGAAAATAATAATGAATCTTTCAGGAAAGATTGGAAAGTTACTTGGAAATATTTAAAATATTTATGGCAGTTGAAGACACTAGGGAAAGTTTCTCACAATAATTAAGTGTATTTATTAAAAATCTACAGCAGCACCATACAAAATGGAAAAATAATTACAAACATTTATTTTAAAGTCAGGAACCAAACACAAGTGACCACTCTGGCCAATAGCAACAATGTAAAAACATGACAAAGACTATCCTGTACAACAAAACAAAAAATAATAAAATACATGAGATTGAAAGGAAAAATTAAAACTATTATCAATGAGAGAAAATGTTTATTTAGGAAAATATTAGATACAAACTGTATTAAGAGATTATTAGTGAGAAAATTTATCATATATTTTGACAATGTTCCTGGTTACAAGATCAATATATAAAAACAAGTAGCTTTTGATGAAACAACTTTAACAATTAGAACATTTATTCAATAAAATAAAAATATCATTTTGATAGCAAAGTAATGCAGAAGGTACCTAAATTGTAAACTTTAGCTAATTATGTATAAAATGTCCATGAAAGAAATTATAAAATCTACGTATAAATAAAGATGATTATAACATCAAAACTGATACTATTCTGTGTTCTTAGAATTAGCAAATATGTATTTAAAAACCACACTGCATACCTTGAGGTAATTTTTAAATATCTACTGATGCCAATATCTAAATATATTATGATTGAAGATAGTAATACTTCTGAGGTAATGAATTAAGTAATTTCTTGTCTAATAGATATTTAATATATGGATTCAAATGAAACATTTAAATTAAACATGTTATTCATTTGCAGGTGGTATTGACTTTAAAAGCAGCCCCAGGACTCTGAAAAATGTTTTCTGATAGGCAACCTGATTGGCCCTAATATCAGCTGCAAACTCACATTCCTGAATATTCTCAGATCAAACTGACAATTCTTGTGATGTTGGCTTTATCATAAGGTAAGTGGAGCATCTGCCTTCCTTTTTATATTTTTGTCTTCTTTTTTTTTTAAAAAAAGACTTTATTCATTTTAGAGAGGAGAGAGAGAGAGAGAGAGAAAGAGAGAGAGAGAGAGAGAGAGAGAAGGGAGGAGCAGGAAGCTCCAACTCTCGTATGTGCCTTGACCAGGCAAGCCCAGGGTTTTGAACCGACGACCTCAGCATTCCAGGTTGACGCTTTATCCAGTGCAGCACCACAGGTCAGGCCTCTTCTTTTTTTTAACAAAGCCCCAAAACCATTGATTCACCAGGATATGCCCTTTGTCAGTGAGGCTATTGTTCACAAACTTCTCTTTGAACTATTGTCTCCAAATTGAATTCCACATTTAATGAGCAAAACTTTCCAAATCCTCAATACTTAGGTTTCAGAGACCATTTACAGGAGAAACGTACAAAGAGGTTTAGCCATTGAATTAAAAGCACAGGTTTCAAAAGTGACCTTTTAAAAGGGACAATACTTTGGATGGGCAATGTGACTCCTGGTCAATATTTTTGGAGTGCTTCCTATTGAAAGAAAGAATTCTTCACATCTGCCCAATATAATCTTTTTAAATAAGTTGTTTTAAAGTCACTATTGACTTTTAAATTTCTTGTGTAAATAAATATTTATGTGTTTACATTTTATTGAAAGCAAGGTGTGTTTTTTTGTAAAATGATATTTTACTGCAAGAAACACATATGTACCTGGATATAAAACTGTGATAGTCATAGGTCCAAAGTCAACTTGGACTATAAAAAATAAGATTAAAATATCTAAAATAAAATTAATCCCAAGATTGCCATCCATGTTCAGTTTGCCATCCAATTCAATCCCTCTGGATGACTGAGATGTTTAGATCACCAAGTTCAGCTAACAGAGGGCTTTGGAGGTGATGAAAGACATGGGTAAAATTCCATGAGGCTCCTTCACCAACAGGACAGGTGGAGATCTATTCACCTAAGGCAGGGGCCCCCAAACGTTTTACACAGGGGGCCAGTTCACTGTCCTTCAGACCGTTGGAGGGCCGGACTACAAAAAAACTATGAACAAATTCCTATACACATTGCACATATTTTATTTTAAAGTAAAATATAAAAGGGGAACAAATACAATATTTAAAAAAAGAACAAGTAAATTTAAATCAACAAACTGACCAGTATTTCAATGGGAACTATGCTCCTCTACTGACCACCAATGAAAGAGGTTCCCCTTCCGGAAGTGCAGTGGGGGCCGGATAAATGGCCTCAGGGGGCCGTAGTTTGGGGACCCCTGACCTAAGGGCTCTCTTCTGACAAAATTGTTCCTCAGCTACTCTTTCTGCTGTCCCTTTAAAAAGTCTCACCCAAATTATCTAAAGAGATAGTCCAGTTAACTGGTTAATAATAAATAATAAGTTACAATAAAAATGGAAATGAATGAACTATAAAAAAACAACAGTAATATGTACATACTTTTAGATCACTGATGCCTCCAGTTTGTAATAGTCTATTATGCGTTTTAATGAAAATCCAGGAACTCATTTATTGGAAATGGGTTTCTACAGGTTTACATACTTGTTATTCTATCAAAAACAAAGTTAGTGATTTTAGACTAAAATATAATGTAATCCAGAAAACAAAGTTTGTGTTCACACACTTGAATACTAATACTGTTCTTTACACTAAGAGAGCATGAAATTTAAGATGTGAAAAGACAAGATATTTTCCAATTATCTCAAACCAATTTTGAACGTCTTGGAAAAGAACAGTCATTTATAGTTAAGAGTTATTTTCTTGTTTTATAGAAGAAAACAAATGCACTCTCCACCATCATCAGCTAATTTTTCTGAACAAATAGGTCTGCCAAAAATTGAAAAGGCTCTAAAAAAATCTTTCAAAAAAGGTTCAGAATGGTGAATATTCAGGAAAGAATTTCAATGACTGACTTTTAAATTTATATAAATTACATTGTAAGACTCCTTTGTCATCTTCCCCTGGTGGTGCCTTGAGGTGCTACCAGTGTGTATTAGAGCCCACTGGTCTCAAATGCTCTTGCTCAACATTTACAAATGATATCATGGAATTACTAATTTTTTATGTTTGGTTTTCTTAATCATGGGAATATCATTTTTGAAACCATGAACAATAAAACTTTGTAAATTACTTTTTTGTCACATATACCTGGAATAATAGTGAGCACTGAGTGTACATAAATGATTCTGGTCAATTTACAATTATTCGATTAGTTTATAGCCTCTAATTTGATTTTTAATTTAGAGACAATATTGGCTTTCAAGAAAAAAGTGAATAAACAATTTCCTCGAGATAAGGTGATACCCTTGATTTATTCCATTTGTTATGTATGTCTGTTTAATGACAGCAGAAAGAAATTATTTAAAAATATTTGAATGACTTATAAATCTTAAAATTCAAAACATTCATATCCTGAAAAACTAAAAATGATGACTTTCAAGTATAGCACAATCTATCTAATGGTGTTGGCCATGGTATGCAAACATCAAATGATATGAAACTCATTCAAGGAAACCTTATGGGTTTCTAGAATATTATTAAAAACAATTATAATCAGATGGAAAATATATAAAAAGGTTATGGAAAATTATGCTTATAGATAATTCTAAAGAAAATAAATCTTGTAGAGATGCTTTAATTTTCATTCTTGAAGAATATTGTGAGAATTCTTCAATTACTCTTCACATGAAAAATGTGAAGGAAATTTTCATTCACACTGCCTTAAGAATGTATTGATTTGTCTTAACATCTAATATATCATTTCATGGAATACCACTCATTTTCTCATGTGCAGAATCATACTAAAATAAACCTAAAAATTAAAAAATACTAATGCAATTACATTATTTACAAAGATTTTTAAATTTTAATCATTAAACATAATAGTACTGTATATTAATTGGTCAAAATAAAATGGCATCATAACCTAAAAGCAGTTACTATTATTTTAATAAGACAACAGTTTGCATAAACACAATATAGAGACCAGTATAGAAGTAAACAAATATATGATACTGATGGATGAACAGAGATGGAAATTAAGAGATTATAAAGAGAAATTAAATTCCATAGGGAGAGGGTTATTCACTTAATTTAAAATTTGGGGGAATGACATATCCTGTTTTTATATTACAGAAACAGAAATACTTTTGTTAAGCTGACATTTACAATTTTAAAGTAAAAATTATGGTTGCCAAAGATGAGGGGTTGGAAGGAATGGAAATTAAAAAAGAAAAACTGACCCTGGCTGGTTGGCTAAGTGGTAGAGTATTGGACCAGCGTGTAGAAGTTCCGGGTTCGATTACCGGTCAGAGCACACAGGAGAAGCGACCATCTGATTTGCTATATCACACCGCTCCCTTCTTTCTCTGTCTTCTTCTGCAGCCATGGCTCAGTTGGAGCAAGTTGGCCCCAGGCACTAAGGATAGTTCCATGGCATTGTCTCAGGCACTAAAATAGCAAAGTTGCCAAGCAACGAAGCAATGGCCCCAGATGGGTAGAGCATCACCTGGTAGGGGCTTGCTGGTGGATACTGATTGGGTTCATGTGGGAGTCTGCCTCCCTGCCTCCCTGCTTCTCACTTAAGAAAAAATTTAAAAAAAAACTACATCAAAATATCGTTTCTCACCTACCAGCAAAAATCCAAAAGTCTGACAACAAATTCTGTGGTCAATGCTTTGAGGAAATAGGCACAGTCTTATATTGTTTATTCAAGTGAAATATGGAACACATAAAAAATATTAATAAAATAAAATAAAATAACATTCAGCAGAAGATCTATAAAACATGCCAAAATGATAACTAAAGTTTATTGTGCCTGGCCATCTGGGCCAAAATGATATACTCCCTCATTCCTAAGTAGCACTACTGGTGTTCAAATTTCTGTGACAACTCTTCACATTCTTGTCTGTGTTGTCTGATTCTTTTGAGTGGGCAGTCTACCCATGATGGGCTGGGATCACTAAAAATTGAGAGTTCATTTTACAATTCAAAAACAGGAATTAATTTCTTAAAGCACAGAAAAGAGGATCTACTTTAGACTTTCCAAATGTATGTAATGCTTGAGGGATTATAAATTAATCGGTCTTTTCTCCTCTGAAAAACCAACTTAAATCCATGGTTTTCTCTAAGGAAATTATAATGAGAAATGTTCTTCTCTCTGTGGAAGTACATATTTTAAGCCAATCTTCTGAAAAAATATATTTTAAGTGTAAAAGCCCCCATCATTTCAAGTATACATTTAATTTTCTTGATTATTTTATTTAAATCAAAACCTTAAAAATATTCTTCTCACAGGTATTTCCAAAGTGAGTTTTCTAAAACAGATTTTAGGAGGGAGGGGAAACACAAGAGTGAACAACTGAGATTTTTACTGTTTTCTTTCATGTTTCTTTTGTGGAAAGAAACGAGATGAAGGTGGGAGAGAGTTGTTCTGTTGAAAGTTTGTGAGATTTATGTTTGTTTCCTCCCTTTGAGCAGTGGCAATAGAGGAAAAGCTATCACAAACTTCCTTGTGCACAGTTTCATGTGAGAGAATTTAATCTGAGTACCAGATAGCATCAGGCTTGTAAGTGTCTGACATTTCTGCCTCAGGGCTGTTTTTAAGCAATTTCCCCTTTTCCTGTCAATAAAATTTAACATATAGTTTTACATGCTACCTTAATAAAAAGAAAGGGTGGGGGAGGAGAATGGAAAGCCATTATCCCATCTAATTAGATGTCAAAGGTCAAATCACCAAGACAAATCAAATTCTGACTTCTATGTAGAAAAAGTGACATATTTCACAAGTAAATCCTGTGTAATTCAGACTTCCCTTCTTCGTCGAATTTATATATGTCACAAAAATCATGGTTTGGGATTGTTTGATTTTCTGTGAATTATATAAGAACTGACATTTTCCTTTATATTAACATGTGAACATTATCAGTATTGAAATTTCTACTTTAATAATATTGTGAGAAAAGCTATTTTAATTCCATGATTTCTGTTAAGAGGAAATAACACAATGGAACTGTACCCAAAGCCATATGTGAAATGCATGAATAACTTTTCAGAAATGATGCTAGCTGAAATGTTTCTGATGTTTTAAATATGTTCTTTAAACAGAAAATCTTCTTTACATTCAAAGACAAAAGTGCCTTTGATATTTGTTTAAAAATATATTTTACTAGTTTATTTCAATAGCAGATTGAGGCTTTCTAAGGAATGTCCTTTTGGCTAATGATATAACCTAGTTAAATGATTTGCTATCAGCTTTGCTTTTTAATTAAAACATATTCGACCTGTGGTGGCACAGTGGTTAAAAGCGTCAACCTGGAAATACTGAGGTTGCCGGTTCAAAACCCTGGGCTTGCCTGGTCAAGGCACATATGGGAGTTGATGCTTCCTGTTCCTCCCCCCCCCTCTTCTCTATAATAAATAAATAAAATCTTAAAAAAAAATTTAAAAAAAAAAAAAACAAAAAAACATATTCATACTAAAACACCATACTTAAAACTTTGTGAACAGAAATGCTGCCCTAAATTTATTGTTGGTAAAACTGAAGCATAAAGACAGCAAGTGACCTAAATTTGTACTAACAAACTGAAATATTTATACAATAAAAATTTTAGTATAATGTTCACTTTATTATTCAATGTTAATGGCTATCACCAATGAAATGCTTGCTATTCTGGTATCAGTTGATAAATATTACTGAGAATAGTCATAATAATTTGCTTCATCCTATTTATCTTTGCTGTTTGTTTTGCTTAAAAGTACTTCACAAACATCTTCAAAATAAAATGTAGATTGTCTAATGTCGTAGATGGAAAAATACTACAGGGGGAAATTTCAAGGAAGAATCAACAATAACTACAGATTCAAGTAAGAATTACAACTTAGACCATTCAAAAATAAATTTAATTCTAAGCTACGTATAAGATAGTGTCACTGTTTATAAAATTAATTTTTTTGTTGAATATCTTCACTGTGCAAGAACCTCGTTTACCAGATTTGCTTTCAATGCATTGTGCCATTGTTTGTTAAGGTTGCATACAATAATAGATACAGAGACCATTAAGGTAGACATTGTTTCTCTCTCACTTTATTTGATAACTCTTGTTTATGCAAGACTATGTAACCTTTTTTCTTTTTTTTCAAATTAAAATTTTAAGTCTACCAGACACACTGACTCCTTCCAGGAATACCAGTGTAACATTAATAGAACTGATGGGGTTGTTTCATGATATTATCAGAGTATTCATAAAGTAGCACATATCATAGGAGATTACAGTTCAAAACCGTAAGTAGCTTCCTAGGTGTAAGGTAGCTTCCTAGGTGTAACGCTGCAGTATTGTCTGACTCCAATTCCTGAGGGATTAGGACACATTTACAGCAATTAAACAACACTTCCTTTTAGCTCATGAAAGGGTGAAAATCTATTTTCAGAGACAGCTGCAATTATTGGTCCATTATCCATTTTCCCTCTGAGGATTGTATATGATCTAAGACCTCCTTCAACATATACACTACCAACACTTCAGCCTTCAGGAAATAACCATCAAAATGTAAAGACAACTCGATAATGTCCAGTCATGAGATAAAGACAGCATTCAAGGCAGGTTGCATGAGAATGTTCAGGTAAATATGTAAAACTCATGAAACAATTCTGAAATTGCACATCACAAAATATATGCTCAAATATATACTTATTTATATCAACATAAATAGTTTTTGAAAAGTTGTGATAAAAATAGCAAGAATTAAGATTTGGCATTTCAAAAATAAAAAAAAAAAACAACAGAGGGAATGTCTATCATGTGTAAAGCACTGCTGGGTGCTGGCACTGCTGTCTTCTCAAAGATAAAAGCAGAAGTCCTACTGCCAAGAGTGTGGAGGTCCAACAGGTAATAACTTCAAGGTGAGATGTGATTAACATCCTGCAAGTGGAGCAAACCATGCTGGACAGCTATAGCCATTTAAATCACTCCTGGCTGGAGTAGCCAGGGAATGTTTAATAAAAAAACATTCCTACATTTTTTCCTACATTTCATCTGATTTTTATCCTTTCTAGGAGAACCTCAAAGTTATCTGGGCAAGTTGAATTTATGCCAATGCATATTCTGATCCAGAACAAGGTGAAAAGTCATTCCTAAGACCTGTATACCTCTCTGTTTCAGGCTAGTATGAAAAAGTAGGGAGATACTAATCTTAGGAAACATACATAGCTACAATAGGTGGTAAATAACATGGAATCCTTGGTTTTGACAGAAGTCAAAGATTTCTTTGTCCTTCTGTTATGCTGTACTACTTGACCTTCCTTGGGAAAAAGTGAGAAGGATTTGAAGCTCAATGGCTTCAAACCACTTCTTACCTCTAGGAAAAGTAATTACGTGCTCATAAAAGAACTGGAGCCACCTGAGTAAATGATTCCTGAGTTCATGTGAGTCATAGCCATTTCCACATTTCCTGGAATGTGATTTTACTGGTTAAAAATTCCCAAGATGGCAAAATAACCTAAGATATCATAGCTATGCATTTTCTTTTTACCCAAGATCTTCATTTCCAGATATCGATCAACTGGCTTCTCATCTCTCCCTTGAGCCAGCTTGGTTAAAAATCATTATAGGGCACAGTAGCAATGGATTCCAGCACACAAGAGAAAGCAAATGTTAGGAAACTTAAAACTTCTTACTTTCATGATAATATCAAGCTTATCCATTTATCTTATAAAGGACTATTCTGGTTAAGCAAAGTTTAGTTAAGGAACCCTTTGGGACATTTTCTTCTTATTGAAGAAGAAATTAGAGGGGGCCAATCTTGTATGTGTATTTTGTTTATGCCAAAGTAAAACATAGATCTCATCAGAAAGACTCTAAAGTGATAACTTAAATGCTCTCCTTTACCAAACTCTCCACAGCAAACAAGTGGTTACTCCATTCTGAACTCAGATCAGGAAGAAACACATGTTTTACATCTGCTTTATTCTCTCTTCATCGTTGCCAAGTTATAGTTATTTTTCACAATTGTAATTACTAATGTTTTTCACATTTAGTACAAAATATTTAAATTTGAATCACATGTTCAAATTATTGCACCATTTAATTCATAGTTTATTCAAACTATAAATACTCAAGATTCTTTATTATTTAACTAGATTAAGATGCTTATTGTAACTAATGTCAAAAACTTTTCTGAAGTTATTTCTTCTCAGTAACATGCTGTTTTTTCCCTATTCCTGTGTAGAAAATCCTGTCATTCATTCAAGGTGTATCTCAAATCCAAACTCTGTTCAACATCTTTTTTTTTTTTTTTTTTTTGTATTTTTCTGCAGCTGGAAACAGGGAGAGACAGTCAGACAGACTCTCGCATGCGCCCCACCGGGATCCACCCGCACGCCCACCAGAGGCGATGCTCTGCCCCTCCAGGGCATCGCTCTGCCGCGACCAGAGCCACTCTAGCACCTGGGGCAGAGGCCAAGAAGCCATCCCCAGCGCCCGGGCCATCTTTGCTCCAATGGAGCCTCAGCTGCAGGAGGGAAAGAGAGAGACAGAGAGGAAGAAGGGGGGGTGGAGAAGCAAATGGGCGCTTCTCCTATGTGCCCTGGCCGGGAATCGAACCCGGGTGCCCCACACGCCAGGCCGACGCTCTACCGCTGAGCAAACCGGCCAGGGTCTATTCAACATCTTTATAATAGAAATTAACCACTATGATACTAGAGCATGTAATTTTGCCTCAGTTGTAACATTTATCAGAGTTTTCATTTTGCCCCTATCACTGTACTTATGATTTCCACATAAACATTTGTTTATTAACTCAATTAGTCAATGTCTGATGTTTAATAAATGCCATTAAGTATTATAATTTCTTCAAAGAATAAAAGATGAATCAGGCACAAATATGCTACTCATAAATTTGTCTGTTCAACATGAAAGATAAGACAGTTCCACAGATACCTTTAATGTGGAACTGAGCACATAAAGTAACATGAAAGGCCCCATCAGAGCTATAGGAGCTCCTAAATAGGAAGAAGGGAGCATCAGGAGAAGGTGATGAAGAGTGTGGTGTACCACAAGGCTGGAAGGCTTGCGCTTTATTCTGTAAAATAAAAGGAATGAATCAAGTTTTTCAAAAGAGTTAAATGGTCAGGTCTAGACTTGGGGAAAATTAACCCGACAGCAATGGTTATGTTGGATCAGACTAAGAATGGCTGAGATGTGGGATAGCACTATCCTATGTGAAATTTAATGAGAACATAAACTAGGAAAGTGTCAGTGAATGTAAAGAAGAAACAGATCTGAGATATATTTTAAAGGTAGATTGAGCTACACCCAGGTTCTGAATGTTGAGGAGGTATTGAAGGTAGTGCTAAGAATCAATGGTGTCTCCAGTTTTTTGGAACTGAATGACTGAAAGGTTGTGGGGGGGAAATCAGACATACAAAATGAAACCTTGTCTCTAAAAGATGGTCATTTCAGATGGCTTAATTAAGAATGCAGGTTATAGTAAGACATACATCTAAATTTCAGGAGACGTATATATTTCCATTCTAAAATATGAGCAAGAATTTAAAATCTATGTAGAGAGTTGTGAAATCATGATATAATAGAGCTTTTAAGAAAAATGTATAGAAAGGAAGACAAAATAGGCCCAAAACACGCTTCTTTTTTAGGGAGATTCTTACAGGAAATTTGCAGAAGGTTATGGTTACCATGAGTTGAACTCCTGGATAGCAGGGACGCACAGTTTTGACTTTTAAAATATTTGTAAGGGGAGACTTTCATACCTATAAGATTTAGTCATTTCAAAATCTGTGCCAAGAATTTTATCTGTGGGCAATTTAAGAGGAGTGGCTTATGTGATCCAGAAGTTTCTACTCCAACATTTGTTTGTTTCTTTGCAACTACACTTTTTTCTTTGCAACACTATATTGTGTCAATAACTTTGCCCATAATGATGATTGAGAGACTGCATATACAAATGGACAATGGCCAGACCATGCATGGCAATAGAACTCTGAGTCATAACCTCTACAGCAACCTGCTCAGGAAGCCAAACACCAACCTCTACAGTGTAGATCCAGAAATACGATGATTTTGTCAATGACTGATAGCTTTCCTAATCTTTGTCCCTACTTCCTATTCAGGACCAACTAACTAGGCAAAGCTAAATATGTCATATGAAATGCCCGCTTCTAGCTAACCTGTCTCCAGCTTCCCCAGGCCAAAATCCTCCAATTAAAAAAGACACCTAAAGCCTTTCCTTTTTTCACTATAAACCTTTTCCATTCCTCTGCCTATCTTTAAGTCTTTGCCAAGCTCTGAGAAAATAGCTCCTGTTTCTCTCATCTGAGTGTGCTTCATTTATTTTCAGAGTTTTTCTCGAGAAACAATTTACTCATCCTTGGATTCCAACCTTCAAGCAGGTAGGAAACACGGAATCCTCTGTGCCTTGTTGCTCATAGCTGACCAGCCTTCATGGATGTGGTATGTCAACACTCTAATCTCTGTGCTGGGCTCTTCAGCCATTCTCAGGATGCCTGTAAATACTGTAACAGAAGGAATGCTGAAACAACTGTCCTGCCAGAAAAAAATAACAACAACACTGAAGATATTGATTTGTTCAATAAAGGTCATCAACACAAGTGCTATCTCTAGATTTTTAGTAGCGCTTATCCTAAATGGCATTCTGTCATCAGTTTCTCCAGAGCCACTCACTTCCTGGGAGTTGAGTATGTCTTTTCAGTGCACCTGTACATCAGGACAATCAAAATGCCTTCACCTGGGTAAGGACAACAATATGCCTGGAAATGGTGTCTCGGTGACTCACTGAGGATTCCTCCTATTTCTCCCAGGTCCTCAATCAAGACTTAAAAGATCTGAATTTCCTTTGTGAGTCTGTTCTGACACAGTATATGGATGAGCTATTGTGCTGAGAGAACAAGGAAGTCTATAGAAAGGATTCCATTTACTTGCTCTCAGCCTTAGATAAAAAGAGGCATGAAGTTACAAAAGATAACTTGCGATTTTACTACAACACAGTCCATTATTCAGGCCATGACTTACCTATAAAGAAAAAAATATCTCTAGACAGACAAAAGACTACCCACACTTAGCCTGGAACTCTTGCAAAACAATATGGGAAGAGTTCTAAATTTAACTGGTTGCAGACAGAGGCTGCAATACCCCTTTATGAACTGTCAAAGACTCTTTGCTTTGGGAACCCCAAACATGAGCAGCTCTTCTGGAACTGGAAGAAGTTTCTTCAAAAGTTTCCTTAATTATCAAATGCCTTCTTGTCTATTTGTGCATGAGTGATTTTTCCAAGCCCTTTTGCCCTATTGATGGTTTATGAGAAACATCAAAAATCTATCACTTTTGTACAATTCTGTAATACATCCAATGTCAATCCAATAAACGTAATAAAATATTATTTTACTATAACCTCATGTTTGACCCACTTGGAAAGATTTAGTTTATCCTCCTTGTTTTAGGGAAATGGCTACCACTGAAAAACACACCAGCACCTATATTGAACTAGTTCTAAGCTCCATACTTGATGCCCTGGTTCTTAGTGAGAACACATAACACTTCTCAGCTAGCTAATTCCCTCTGTGAGGCTCTGCTGCTCCTTTCCTCACACATTGTCATTCACAGCAACCACACCTTGAGTTCTGCTCCCACTCTAGCCCCTTCCTGAAGAAGGAGTCCTTCAGGATTATTTTACATTTGTTAGGGACCTTTTAGTACTTCACTCAGCTGTATTCAAGACCTCCATTGAGCACAGTAACCTAATATTCTTTGTCAATAAATTCAGATCTTAAAACAGAAACTGAAGGTGATTAAGGAGGTTATGTTATTACTAATTTAGCTCTTCAGAATATACTCCTTAATCTGAGGTAAAATCAACCAAGATGGCTAGATTTATTGTACTTGCTAGAGATTTTCAACTGGCCTAGTCCAGAGACTGCACAAACATACTGATACATGGTAGGCTTTTGGAGTAATATGTGGTTTAGGGATGCTTCAGAAACAAAGCATTGGCTAGAACTCCCACTGAAAATAAAAATGGATCACATATTAAAGAGCTTTGGATGTACTTGCACCTCTAGACCAGTGGTAGTCAACCTGGTCCCTACCGCCCACTAGTGGGTGTTCCAGCTTTCATGGTGGGCGGTAGCAAAGCAACAAAAGTATAAATAAAAAGATAGATTTAACTATAGTACTTTGTTTTATAAAGATTTATTCAGCCAAACTTAGCAAAAACCCGACATAAAGTACTTGGTAAGTAATTATTATTATATACTTTAACTTGCTGTAACTCTGCTTTATAAATTTTATAAAGTAAAGTTACTTCCCTACTTTATAAATCATCATTACTGTGGAACCAGTGGGCGGTTAGAAAGTTTTACTATTAACAGAGATACAAAAGTGGGCAGTAGGTATAAAAAGGTTGACTACCCCTGCTCTAGACAGATGACTATTATAAAGACTTAGGCCCATTTAAAGAGATAATGTAGAAACTAAAAAAAAAATTATCTAGCAGATCATTATACCAAACAAGTAGTCTTACCCAAAGTTATGATTCATTCTAAGCCTTTAAAGAATGAATCTCTGGAAGGATTCAATGAGGCCATTATAAAATACGATCTTTATCCTTAATTAAAAAAAATTAAAACATTTTGGTTATACCTTTCATTCATAAAATCTTTAGCACTTCCAACATTGAGTCTTGCTAGTACAAGATGATTTCAAATAGATATTCACTACATCTCTCATCATGATACAGATAAATTGATTACTATCTTAAATCCAAATCAGAGGAGAAACTTTAAAACATAACTGAGGTTATTTTCATGGCATGTGTCTACTGTCAACAACATGACTGTCATCAAAAGTTTATCCATAGTCAGGAACCAAAGATTCAAATTTGCTTTGAACGCCTTCAGAGAGATTCAGGTTCTGTTCTCCCTAGGATTTGAATGTGTTTTAGCAATTAACATTTATTTTCAAGATGGATTGAAGTATTTCATTTCTGAAGATCTATAGCAATTACAGTTGCTAAAAACTTTCATTTTTTGTTTCTAATCAGGGGAATACCAACTTTTATATCAAGTTATTGAAACTCAGTATATAAGACTTACTATAAAAGAACTCTGTAAGCCTGACCTGGCAGTGGCACAGTGGATAGAGTGTCAGACTGAGATGCGGAAGATCCAGGTTCAAGACCCCAAGGTCACCAGCTTGAGCATGGGTTCATCTGGTTTGAGCAAAGCTCACCAGGTTGGACCCAAGGTTGCTGGCTCAAGCAAGGGGTTACTTGATCTGCTGAAGGCCCACGGTCAAGGCACATATAAGAAAGCAATCAATGAACAACTAAGGTGTCCAAATGAAAAACTGATAATTAATGCTTCTCATCTCTGTCCGTTCCTGTCTGTCTGTCCCTATCTATCCCTCTCTCTGACTCTCTGTCTCTGTTAAAAACAAAAACAAACAAGCAAACAAAAAAACCTCTGTAAGACAAAAACCACACTGCCCTTGTTATCTACAATCTTCTGGAACGGTTGAAACAACCAGTGACATCCTTACATTAGAGTTAGCAAAGCTTTTCTTTATTAATTATAAACCTTTTTAATTATAAACCTTTAAGCCCCATTGTCCAAAAGAACTCCCACTAGCCTTTATGGCCATATGGTTCACTCCCTCGGAGCCATATCAGTTATCTCCCTATGAACTGATAACTGAAAGACTTGTGTCTTTAAGGATTTCACTTCCTTACTAGACTCATCCCTGTTGTATAAAGGCATAGTAAAATGTTACAAGGGATTATGACCTATAATCAACTTTATCACCAACAGGTTAAGGTCACCTTTCTATAACAATTTCCTAAACATTCTCTTTATAATCCTCAACCAGGAGATGTCATGTATTTCAAAAGGGACATCATAAAAAAAATGGTATTGAACTTTATTAAGAGGGACCTTTGAACACCTTCCAATGGACTTTATCCCATCCATTCTCCTAGAGATCTGAATGTTTTTGATATTGTACCTTATCAGATATAAACTGTTAACAGCTAATACAACAATGAATTGCCAGAGAATCAATCTTTAGGTTCCCTTTTTACAATTAAAGAATCAATTCAGAATTCCACCCAATTTGAGGACTATCCCAATAGGAGACCCTACATAAGAATCTCAGAGATTCACTGCCATCTATCTCTCGGACTCTTGCATGGCCAGCCTCTGTGATAAATTCTCTCTGGGACCATCTGATCTCATGAAATGAGAGCTCAAGGAATTATAGCTGATGGAAATTGCACTTGTACATCCATAGGAAAAAAACACGATAAATTCATCTATAACCAGAAAATGAGCTAATTTATAATTTATTTATTAGAGCATGGGTAACCCTACATTTAAATTTAACAATTTTTACAGGAAAATGAGCTAATGACTTGCCATCTAAAGAACATTAATAAAAATCCAAATATGCAACCCAGCTAAACAAGATATTGGCATTTGTTCTCCCCTTGAGCAATAAACATCTTATTCTTGGATCTCCATCTGCCCCTACCAGGTACTGCTGCTGTTGTTTCCGGGACACTTGGACCTGTTTGTCTCAAACTATAAGCTCCCATACTTTAGAATATTTCAAGATTTGCCTATATAGAGAGACATTAATCCCATAAATAATCAAGGCTGTGTATTTCAACTCAGACATGAGCTTCAAAACAGAGCTATTCTTGATTATTCAGGCTCTCTACCTAGGAAACACTGGGTCATTAGTTATATGAACAATCAGAATAGTGTTTCTGATGGGTGAGGGGCTGGGGAAGTAATGGTATAAATAGGAAAGACTACAAGACTTATTACCAACTCTGGCAAAGGTTATTAATGAGAATACTCTTACCTTAGAATATAAATCAGCCTCAACTTGCTAACAAAAGTCATGATGAGCAATTATATTGCTCTAGGTTTCTTGTTGGCTAGTCATGGTAGTGTCTGTGTCATTACTGATACTCATGCTGTATTTGGATCAATGAAATGGGCGAGGTATAACAGGCTATACACAGCCTTAAAGAAAAAGCTAATAGGCTCTCCAAGGTTGATCTTCATGACTATGAGATTTGTTTTCTTAGTCTGGGTTGGGCAATTAGAGCTACTAGTTCCTAAGCTTCTTATAGGAAATGTTATTTGTATTGTTTTTGTCATAATGGTCATAATGATAGTCTGTTGCATTTTTTCCCAGAATCTTAAATTCTTCTGTGCATTTGCTCTCTCACCAGATGATCACAAAGAACTACAACAGAAAGTTAAAGAGATTTCAAAATAAATTGACTAGGGAAACAAATGAACAGCCTCTCAGCAGTAAAGATATTGGTCTTTGGCCTCCCCTGAATTGGTCAACTTCTCACAAATGAGAGAGTAACCAAAAGGGGAGATTAATATTTGAATATAAATATGGATGTGAAAATATGCAAATAGATAATGTCTAGACTATATATAACAAGAAAATTCTGACTCACAACTGTTGCAGTTACCAGTCCAGTAAGCTGAACCACAAACTTTGAAGCAGCTGGGCTAGAAGAGTCAGAACTTCTTCAGTTTCCCTATATTTTTTTTCTTTTTTTTCTTTCTTTTTTTTTTCTGAAGCTGGAAACGGGGAGAGACAGTCAGACTCCCGCATGTGCCCAACCGGGATCCACCCGGCACGCCCACCACGGGCGATGCTCTGCTCACCAGGGGGCGATGCTCTGCCCCTCCAGGGCATCGCTCTGCCGCGACCAGAGCCACTCTAGCGCCTGGGGCAGAGGCCACAGAGCCATCCCCAGTGCCCGGGCCATCTTTGCTCCAATGGAACCTTGGCTGCGGGAGGGGAAGAGAGAGACAGAGAGGAAGAAGGGGGGGGTGGAGAAGCAAATGGGTGCTTCTCCTATGTGCCCTGGTCGGGAATCGAACCCGGGTCCCCTGCACGCCAGGCCGACGCTCTACCGCTGAGCCAACCAGCCAGGGCTTCCCTATATTTTACCTCCATGCCTAACTCAGCAGCAATTACTTCTGGTTAGCTCACCTCCAGCTTCACCGAACAGAGCACACCTAACGCCTCTCTCCTTTTCACTCCTCTCTCTGGCATTAGGTCTCTGCCAAATGCAGAGTACACACGGAGGCCAGCCACTATTTTATACATTGAGTCTGTCCAGGCCCTCTGAAAAGCAGGTGCTAAAATGAGATTAGACATGAAAGAGATTTATTGGGGGAAACACCTGTTCAGACAAGTAGCAAGAGACATGAAGAAGCCTGGGACAGCTCTCAGTAATACAGGTATGGCTCCTAGGGAGGAAGATAAAAAAGAAGAAAAGGAAGGAGGAAGGGAAGAAAGAGTATTTGAAATACAACTATAAATGTAGTCCTAAAAAATTTTTGGTAAAGACAAGTCAAGTCCTCAAGTCTTGAAGCAATGACCTTGGGTATTCCTGTCACATTGAGCCATTGGCCAGAGGGAGCCCCCCTGTGGAAGTGTGACATCAAAGTGAACGCATTGTGAATTTCATAATAGGCATCTTGGGCCTTTAACCAATTCTTCTTCACAAAGCGGAAGATCCAAGACAGGTGCTATGGGCTAAATGGGGTCTCCCCACAATTCGTATTGTAATCCAACCCCCACTACCTTAGTGTAACCATATTTGGAGAAACAGCCTTTAAAAAGATGATTAAACGAGGCCATTAGGAAAAGACTCTAGCCCTATGCAACTGATATCTAATATAGGAGACACCAAGGAGACATGTGAAAGGAAGAAGAGCATGTCAGGGCAGAGGGAAGAAACAGCCATTTGCAAGCCCAAAGAGAGAGGCCTCAGGAGAAATGAAACTCCAACACCAGGATCCTGGAAACTCAGTCTCTGCAATGGTGAGAAATGAATTTCTACTCCTTAAGCCACCCAGTCTGTGGTATTTTATTATGGCAACCCTAGCAAACTAATTCATACAGGGTACATTTTCCAAATTGCCATAAGCACTATACAATGTGTATGTGTTTGTGTTTGTGTGTGTGTGTGTGTGTGTGTGTGTGTAGATTCATTTCAACCTTATGAAACCCTATGAGATATCTTTATGATCCTTTTGCATTAGAACTCCACATCATAGCATTATCCTTTCTTATATTTTATGCTTCTCTGTAATTATGTTCAGGTATTTCTCATTTGGCTGCACTTCTTTTTTGAAATAATTTATGATACTGATAACAAATGAATGGTTTTTAAAATATTTTTTAACTTCTTTAGCAATGTGAAAACTTGTAGTTTTAAACAGGAAAAGAAGAAGGTCTACACCAAGGATTTCAAAAGAGCCTCAATCAACACAGGGAGCTCATAAAAAAGGAAAAATCACTCTCATATGAATATTTACTAATTAGATATGAATAATAAGCTGGAGTTAGACACACTTCTACTCAATAAACCTAGCATAATAATATTTGAAAATTACTGTATTGTTACCAGTAAATTAACTTTAAATATGGATTTACAACATAATTATCATGTTAATATTGAAAATTTATTTATTAAAATAAGCTTAAGGCTTGATAGTTTCCAGTGGCATTTTAAAACTGTAAATTTTTCCCATTTACTGTTTCCTAGTACTAAAGATTGCAAAAATCTCTTATGAAAGATACTGTGTCACTTAGTACTCATTTTCAATTATCATGACTATTTTTACCAATTTATATTGGAACCGTGAAATTGAATAAAAGCTGGAAAAAATTTCTTGGGAAAAAAATCAATTTAATAACTGTCATAGCTTTATAAATCTCAGTTTAGTATTCATGTTAATAACAAAAGTATGTGTCAAGATTTTCCTTTGCTTTCAGTAATCACATTTGCTATAGAACTGAGAGCAAAAGTACAACACTAACTCATTTATAATTTGTTCCAACTGTTCCTTTTGATTTTGCTCCTTTTTGTGGTAATTTATACTAATAAAAACAATACTGAAACTCAACGGCTCTTTTTTTTTTTTTTTTACAGGTTGAGTTTTTTCTTTTCTTTTTTCTTCTTTTCCAAGTTAGAGTAGGGGAGATAGAGAGAAAGACTCCCACATGCACCCCAACCAGGATCCACATGACAACTCTCGTCTGGGCTGATGCTCTGTCCATCTGAGGCCATGCTCACAACTGAGTAATTTTTAGTGCCTGAGGCGGAGGCTCCATGGAGTCATCCTCAGTGCCCAAGGCCAAGGTGCTACAGCAAACAAGTCATGGCTGAAAGAGGGGAAGAGGGGGGAGAGAAGGGGAGGGGGTGGCGGGGAGAAGCAGATGGTCGCTTCTCCTGTGTGCGCTGACCAGGAATCAAACCTGGGACTTCCACACACCAGACTGATGCTCTATTGCTGAGTCAACCAGCCAGGGCCCAGCTTGAGTTTTTTAATCTAACTCAAAAGCATATTTTAGTCTATTTTAAAAGTATTTCCTCACTTATTAATTTTTTAAAAAAATTACTAAAGGTGATCTAACTTCATTTTCATTTTATATCCTGATCAAGTTCAAATATATGAATTTGAAATATAATCTTTCAGATTCCCATAAGGTTCTGAACACTTTGAAATCCTAATTCCCAAGACAATTTATATAGAAAAGCAATAGAAGCCAATAAACACTTTAGGATCTGGTAAATAATTCCACTGTAATGATGGTAATAATATTATTAAAAACTTTAAAGACCATTTAAAAGGTACTTAATCTAAAGCACTATCCACAGTATTGCACTGTCACTGAATCATCACGGGATGATGGGTCAGGTCAACACTGTTGTCTTCCTAAGTGGCAAAAGGAGGAAACAGGTCCAGGAAGATTTTTGAGAAACAACAAGTTGATGCTTTTCTCTCTTCCCACCCCTCCTTCCGCTCTCCCTTTCTCAAATCAATGGGAAAACCATTTTCTTAAGTTGTGGTACATATATACAATGGAATTTCTCAGCCATAAAAAATAATGGAACCTCACCATTTGCAACAGCATGAATGGACCTAGAGGGTGTTATGCTAAATTAACTAAGTCAGTCAGAGAAAGACCGGTACCTTATGATTTTACTTGTATTATTTGTTCTAAAGAACAAAATAAACCAACAGACAAAATTGAAACCAACACATGGACATGGAGAACAGAGTGATGGCTGCCAGAGGGGAGGGGCCTGGGGGCCTGGGTGGGAAAGCTGAAGGGATTAAGAAGTACAAATTGATAGTCATGGGGATAGAAAGTACAGCATAGGGAATATACTGTATTTTCTCATTATAAGATGGTCCCATGTATAAAATGCACCCTAATTTGGGGGCCCAAAATATGAAAAAAATGTATTACATAGTTATTGAACTCAAGTTTTATTCATCATAAAATTCACACAACTCCTCATCCCTATGGAAACTTCCATCCATTAGCTTGTCCTCATCTGTGTCTGATGACAAATCACTGTCTTCAAGCGTGAGCACAAAAACAAGCAAGAAAAAGAGGGAAATGCAAGTAAAAAAATCTGCAATCATTGTATAAGATGCACCCGTTTTTACACCCCAAATTTTTCAGAAAAAGATGAGTTTTATACATGGGGAAATTCTATTGTAATTTAACTATGTATGTAATTTAATATTTCTGGGTACTGGAAATACTGGAGAGAACACTTTGTAAAGTATATGACTGACCACTATGCTGTACATCTGAAAGTAATACAAAATAATATTAAATGTAAACAATAATTAAAAATAAATTTTAAAAAAAGTACAAATAAAAAATGAATATCTTTAACATCTTTATTGAGGTATAATTGAAAAACCATAAAATGTAATCATTTAAAGTATATGGTTTAATGGCTTTTATTATATTCAGAGAATTTCCTCATCTCAGAAAGAAACCCTTTACCATCCCTCCCAACCCTTCCCTGCACCCGGCTCCCAGCCTTAGCAATCACTAATCAAATTTCTGTCTTGATGGATTTGCCTGTTTTTCCCATTTATAATGAATAGAATGGTACAACACATGGTCTTTTTGTGTCTGGCTTATTTCACTTAGTAGGTTTTCATAATCCATCCTTGGAGTAACATGTATCAGTACCTACTTTTCTCTTTATTGCTGAATAATATTCTGTATTATATATATCCAACGTTTTGTTTGTCAGCTGATGGACTTTAGGTTGTGTCCACTTTATAGCTATTATGAGTAATGCCACAATAAATATTTGTATATAGGATTTTATGTGGACAGAATCTTGTTTTGGTGCTCAAGTGCTGGTCCTCTCATCTAGAGTCCTGGTC
The DNA here is from genome assembly GCF_036850765.1 of Saccopteryx bilineata. NCBI lineage: Eukaryota > Metazoa > Chordata > Mammalia > Chiroptera > Emballonuridae > Saccopteryx > Saccopteryx bilineata. The sequence goes on along the minus strand of NC_089490.1, from coordinate 280,208,863 downwards.
TTACAGGTTGAATTTAACCGATCATAGAGTAGGTCTGTTACCACATATTGCACATAAGAAATGTGTGAGTTTGTGTGAGGTATGTGAGTGTGAGGATGTGTGTGTGTATGTATATGTATGTGTTTGTGGTCTGTGTGTTTGGGAGTGGTACCTGTGTATGTGATGGGTTGTTTGTTTTATAAGATAAAAGGAAATAAATGTAAGTATAGTCTCATACTTTACTCACAAAATAGACATACAAGCATGGCATTTATAGTTTGTGATATTTTTAAAATATTGGTTAAAGTACAATTCCTAACTTTACTCTTTCATCTAAAGAATATTCCAACTTTAAATTCCACTTATTATTTAATAAAAATAAAAACTCTATGACACTTAGGTCTTCCCATTTTCTTATATTATATGAGCTTTTGATACTAAACAACAATTATGCCATTGTTTTCTTCAGCCAGCTGGCAATCCATCACTGCTCAGCTGCCTCATTGGATGAGAAAAACCAACCTGCCAAGTGATTGCAGAATGAGCTGGAGAAACATCAGCTTCCATTAGCTCAAGAGCTGGCACACGGAGCAGAGCCTGAGGGAGGGGGAGCACACCTTTGCATCAGTTTATCCATCATTGCCTGCCAAGCTGAGGAGGAGGTGTGCCTTGAGAAAGGAAAGTGGCTATATGACCTTTGAGCAGTTAGTAAGGTGAGTTAATATATTAACAAATTCACTATTTCAGATAGCAGATCAATAAACAAATTATATAACAATGCAATTCGATGTGAATGTCCAGCAACAATAAGCAGGTCTTCAAAAGATAAGCTTCTCTTTAAAATCCTTTCACTTACCTGGTAGCTGAAAATGTATATCCAAGTCACTGATGCTTTTCATTTTGCTTCCTCTCTTCTATGATGTGCTGTAAAACCAGCTTCTGCTCACCATTTACTTTAGCTCTGTTTTTCTGTTTCAATTTTCAATTCATATTTTTATAGTTATTGTTACATTATAAGTGAATGGAATACATGAATTCTAAGCACGAGGCAATTATACTTGGAAGGAAAGTGAATATTTCTTCCATAAATGAAAGACTGTTGGTCCAATTTCCCAGTTATTCTGAATAGCCTGAAAGGACACATGCCTCAGTCTCCGTGGGATGCCATAGCAATACCATAGACTGGACAGCTTGAACAACAAACATTTATTTCTTCCACAGTTCTTAAGATTAGAAGGCTCCAATCATGGTCCAGAGGAGTCTGTTTCTCATGACAACTCTCTTCTTGACTTACAACATGTGCTGGTACGAATACACACACCAGGGAAAGAGGGAGAGGACGAGAGAGGCAAGTTTCTGGTTTCTCCTCCTCATAAGGTCACCAATCCCATCAGATCAGGGCCTTACTCTTAGGACTTCATTTAACTTTAATAACTTCCTTAAAGTCCCATCTCCAAATAACATCACATGGAGATAGAGACTTCAACATATGATTTAGGAGGGAGCACAATTCTTTTCTAACAAAACGCAAGTTGAGGGTGATTACACATGTTAAATTTTCAACTTTATTAATTGCACAATACCAGGCATATACACAGTAGTCTCTGTACATTTTAACTAGGTGCTGGTTATCCAATTAATGAGACTTTCATGCATGCTGACATACTAGTATTCATTAACCAGATTCAGCATTCCAGGATAATTTATTTATATTTTTAAAACTAGAATTTTGTTCATCATTTAATCAAAATAAAATAAACTGATTTTTATCAGATTATAAGGTAGAATTGAAAAAAAATTTGTGTATTTTGAGTTCTACATCAGATATGCTTCAGCAGGCTTAAGAGGGAAAATATTGGGACTGCATCAAACTAAAAACCTTCTAAATCACAAAGGAAACCATCAACAAAATGAAAAAGCAGCTTACAGAATGAGAGAAATTATTCATAATCAATATATCTGATAAGAGTTTAGTATCCAACATATAAGAAAAATCCCTACAACTCAATAGCAAAATAAATAACCAAACTAAAAGATGAGCAAAGGAACTGTATAGACATTTTTAAAAGAAGACATGTCCATGGCCATCAGGTATACAAAAAACTATTCAATTTCACTAGTCATTAAGAAATGAAAACCAAAATCATCAGGAGTATTGACTCACACATATTAAGATTGCTATTTTCCAAAAGACAAGTGGTAACAAGTCTAGGCAGGGTAGGGATAATCTGTTACCAGGTTAGTGAATATGTTACATAATGAGAATAGGTAAGAACATAAAAATATTAGGACATCCTTTATATAAATAAACAATAATTTTATTAATACATTGTTAATATTGATATTTTCTCAGATATATTTAACTGTATTTTTTTCTCTTGATATATAATTTACGTTCAGTAAAATTATTTTGGGGCATACAAGCACATGAGTTTTGACAAAATCATCAGAAATATATGTTAACTCAAAGGAAAATTTAACTTCCAGGATTATATGAAAGCTTTGTCTTGAAATCATCATTGCAACCCATGTAGTGCTTACTATAACTACACATAGTGTTTCAAAGCAAGAGGCTCATATTTCATGTTGGTAAAGCCTGCAAAAGTGATTCTCCAAATTATAGAGAATTGGTGTTAGAAATGGTATCCACACATGGGGTCAGGCTATCAGATCATACGTCTATAAGCATTACTCGTTTATCCTCTTACTTCAGCACAACTATGAGTTTCAGTGCCATAAATACACTCCACTTTGCTCACAAATAGAAGCTTTGTCAACAAGTTGCCTGACCCCAATATGTTCAAAATAATATGAACATCCTTCGGCACTGGTCATATTAGCAATGTACTCACAGTCATCCGTGTAACCTTGAAACCAACCCCTTCCAGTGCAAAGCATAGGAACCAATATACCTACAAATTAACTTTATAAATCATCAAAGGTACTTTATAGAAGGATTATTGATTATTTATAGTATTATAATTATTCTATGACTAAGGTTTGAAGAGTAATGTTTCTTTAAAAGAATTTTGTAGAAAAGAAAGTGTAAGAAGAGTCAGTGGTTACTAGAGAATGCATTGGGGGATTATTTTGTTATTTTTTGTTTAGTTTTTCAATTCTGAAAAACCCAGTTTAATTTTTCAAGTCCAAAAGAGAAATGAAAACAACAGCTTATGTTTCAAATTTCCTCTCACCATGCAGTTGAACGGCGCATACACTGGTGTGTCTGATTATCCTGAGTATTGAACCCCTCACTTCCAGCATACAGTACTATGCACAGTTTTTCATTTCCTTCACTAAACAAGTAAAAGAACACAAACATAAATACATGGGGGGAAATGTTAAAAAACTGACATATATAATATATATAATACATATAATTAGTTGAAAGTTTTTGTTAAGATGCAGGATTTTCCTGAATATACTAAGAAACACATTGCCAAAGGGAAATATATGTATATATTATACATATATTTGTATATATATGTGTGTGTGTGTATATATATATATATATATTATGTGTGTGTGTGTGTGTGTGTGTATAAATTTGGCCTAGATCTAAAAGAACCATAAATGTTGGCCCAGGCAGCCAAATTAGGTGGAAAAGAAACTGAGTTAAGGAAGTTAATTCTACATAAAGAGAATAGGTGGAAAAAAGACACAAAAATTGGGACCCCCCCCCCCCCAATGCAAAAATCTGGTAGGAAAATCTTATGCAGAACATCGAAGTTCATGGTAAAATTTTGGGATTAGTGAAAGTATATATACATAACACAGAGATATAGATAACAGGACAGCAAATCCTAGAGGAAAAGGGGAAGGAAGTTAGGGGGAGGCGGCAAAGGGGGTGTAAATAGGGACACGGGGTGGGGGATGAGGGAGTTATATTCAGTGGGACACTTGAATCCATGTAAACACAGAAAATTAAAAATTAATAAAAATTAAAAACAAATTTTTGAAGTATTCAAATTTAGAGCAATGAGATTTTTTAAAAAGTGCATACGATTTCAAAAAAGAAGACACCAAACATTAATTATTCATTGACAGTACAAATGTCTACTTAGAAAATCTGAAGGAAAAAATCCACAAGCTATTAGAAGTACTGAGATGATATAGCCAGGCTACTGTCTCATGCTGTTACTGTGTGAGCTGTGTTCTGGGTAACATTCCCTCTCGAAATTCTAATCCTTCTCCTGTTCACTATTTCCTTTCATCACTACATTATTTGGTGAGTAAAGCTTAATTTTCGCACATAGATTTTTATTTGGACATCAACATTACTCTAACTTTCTGTATGTCAGATAAGCATTTGTAGGAGTTATGACTCTATTTTTCTCTTACAGAAGTGAAATTATTATGCCCTACCTTATAAAGATATGTGTGTCATTTACTTGACTTTCCTAACAGTCTTTACCTTGTCTCTTGTGTCAGATACATTTAATAGGGTTCCCCCTAGGGACCACAGCTCTGCAAATTCAGCATTTCACTGCTGCTGGGGAAGAAAATACCCTCATTAAAATTCAACTTGATGGTACTGAAGCAAGCATCCACTCCTGAGGGGGCAGCACTATCCCATTCCCAACAAGATATATTCTAATCTCATGGGTTTATCAGACTGTTCCAACCAGATGAATGATAAGCTGGGGCTTTTCTTATTTAAAAATATCTTAGAACGGCTCAAAAAGGAGAAATGTACCCGCATGTTTGTGGCAGCTTTGTTCACAATAGCGAAGATCTGGAAACAGCCCAAGTGTCCATCAGAGGACGAGTGGATTAAAAAGCTTTGGTACATATATACTATGGAATACTACTCAGCCATAAGAAATGATGACATCGGATCATTTACAATAACATGGATGGACCTTGACAACATTATACGGAGTGAAATAAGTAAATCAGAAAAAAAACTAAGATGAATCCATACATAGAAGGGACATAAAAATGAGACTCAGAGACATGAACAAGAATGTGATGGCAACAGGGGTAAGGGGTTGGGGGAGGGGGGATGGGGTGAAGAGGGAGAGAGGGGTTAGGGGAGGGGAGGGGCACAAAGAAAACCAGATAGAAGGTGACAGAAGACAATTTAACTTTGGTTGAAGGGGTATACAGCACAATCAAATGTCAAAATAGGCCCTGGCCGGTTGGCTCAGCGGTAGAGCGTCGGCCTGGCGTGCGGGGGACCCGGGTTCGATTCCTGGCCAGGGCACATAGGAGAAGCACCCATCTGCTTCTCCACCCCCCACCCCCTCCTTCCTTTCTGTCTCTCTCTTCCCTTCCCGCAGCCGAGGCTCCATTGGAGCAAAGATGGCCCAGGCGCTGGGGATGGCTCCTTGGCCTCTGCCCCAGGTGCTAGAGTGGCTCTGGTCGTGGCAAAGCGACGCCCAGGATGGGCAGAGCATGGCCCCCTGGTGGGCAGAGCGTTGCCCCTGGTGGGTGTGCCGGGTGGATCCCGGTCGGGCGCATGCGGGAGTCTGACTGTCTCTCCCCGTTTCCAGCTTCAGAAAAATACAAAAAAAAAAAAAAAAAGTCAAAATAATCTAGAGATATTTTCTCTCAATATATCTACCCTGATTTATCAATGTCACTGCATTAAATTTAATAAAAAAAGATATTTATTATAATATTTATAATAATCTTACATAAAAATAATACTCAGTCGACATCATCCAGTGGTGTCCTGTCTTGTTTCAGAAATCCCAAATTGCTCCTCATGCATGGAGCTCAGAATCCTTGCCCCTCTTTAGGTTTAGTGACCAACAACAGAAATCACATATACATGTGATTTCATGTCATATACACTGTCTTTATTTACTAGAGCTGTGGTAACAAAGTACCACAGGATCAGGGGCTTAAACAACAGAATCACACTGTCTCACAATTCTGGAGGCTGAAAGTCTGAAACCAAGATGTTGGCAGGACTATATTCTTCTAAATCCTCTCTTCTTGGCTTGAGAGAACCACCTTCTCCCTGTGTTCTCCCATGGTCTTTTCCTGTGTGTGTCTGTGTTTTAATCTCCTCTTCTTATAAGGACACTTGTCATATTGAATTGGGGCTGACCCTACTGACCTCGTTTCATTTTAATTGCCTCTTTAAAGATCCTAAGTCCAACTACACTTACTGGGGGTTTGGACTTCAACGTATGAATGAGGGGAGCACAATTCATTCCATACCACACCAAGTAAGCATCCCCCAAAATGCGTTATTGTACATGAACTTGATTGTCTTCATGTTGACTGAATTCTACACATTCTGAAGACCTTAAATTCTGGTCTGCTGGATGTTTCCCAGTATATTTTGCTCATGGTCTCTGGAAAAGAACCAACAGTGATTATAGATCTTACTCTGCTCAAGGCACAATTAATATATTATGCGTATTTTGCATTGAGGATGGTCCTCAGTGACCTTTTAGCACTCTCATCCAATTTGCTAAATTGAATTTGGCCTCAAGTTTTAAAGTTTGATGCTTTGGGGACGTTTTAATTCAGATGAATCACCATATGAATTTATTATATTTTTATATCTCTATTTCTTTATCCTGACAAGAAATCTAAGGTCTGGGTGATAAAACAGAGCATACTTAGGGCTGGTTCCCCATACCTCACTTCCCCTCCAGGGCAATGCAATTTTTTTGCTGACAGCACTTGCACATGCAGGACAGCAACTCAGAGTTATGAAACTCAGAATATATGGTGGCTATCTTATCACATCTCTTCTCCAGAGATAGATAGATAGGTAGATGATAGATAGATGATAGATAGATAGATAGATAGATAGATAGATAGATAGATAGATGATAGATAGATAGAATAGATAGATAGCTGTAAACAAATTGCTTCTAGAGAGAGGAGTAGAAGATCTCTAATTTGGTAATACAAAGTCCCTCCCTCCCCAGGAATGCTTTCTATTCAATCGTCCTTTAATTCAGGGCCAGTAACTTTTGTTCAGAAAGCCCTGATTACGCTGAAACATGTAAGGTTTCATGAAGAATTCTTGCCCAGAAAGGCCTCCCTTATCATAGCCAGCCACTGACCGTGATTGGAAACATTGTATTGAAGTGTCATCACCTTACTGAACTCAAGAATGATTCCAACATCTTTGCCACTACTTCTGCTTTTGCCCATAAATTCGTTAAATTTTGCCCATAAATTTCGGTTATGTTTTGTCTTGACAGAAATAATTTTGGGCTCTAATAGTGCTTTTAGTGCTATAATACAAGGAGCAGAACTAACATAACCCCTGTCTTAGTCAGTTTGGGCTACATCACAAATTACCATAGTCTGGGTGCCTTAAAAAAACAAACAGTTCTTTCTCATAGTTCCAAAGCCTGGACGTCTAAAATCAAGAGGCCAGCATGGTTCTGTTCTTGGTTAGTACCCTCTCCCTGGTTTATAGATGACAGTCTCCCACTGTGTCCTCCCAGTGCCTAAAGAGAGCAACCTCTCTGGCCACTTCTTATAAGATTTTAATTCCATTCAGGGGACTTCACCCTCATGACTTTATGACCTCCTAAAAGTCCCATTTTCTAACACCATCTTATTGAGATTTGTGTTTCAACATGAATGCTTTTCAATTTTATTGAGCTATTTAATAGCCTCCCTTATTTGCAGGGGAATATGTTCCAAGACCCCCAGTGGATGCCTAAAACCACAGTTGTACTAAATCCAATAGATATAGGTACATACTACACATACACTTTACAGCTTTTCTTCTATGTATCTAAATTGCCAGTATCACTACTCTTTGCTTTAGGTCCATTATGTAAAATAGGAGTTGCTTGAACATAAGCATGGTGATATGAGGACAGTTGATCTGAAAACCAAGATGCTACTAAGTTACAAATGGGAAGGGAGCATCTGTAATATGGACACACTGGACAAAAAGATGCTTCATGTCCCAGTCCAGATAGCTTGATATTCCATCACATTCCCCAGAATAGCAACACAATTCAAAACTGATGAATTGTTTATCTTTAGAGTTTTCCATTTAATATGTTTTTTACCTCAGTTGACTATGGGTAACTGAACCCACAGAAACTAAAACTGCAGATAAACGCAGACTTCTGTACTTTACACATAGCATCATGTAAGTTTAATATTCGACATACAAATTTGAGGGAGACACAAATATTTAGGCCATTGCAGCCGTTTGGCTTCCATGAATTCCTAGCACACTTCTGAAGCCTCTAGCAAGCACAGTTGGCTTTACTGGGGATTCTTGAATCTGACACTTTTCACAACCTCTACCTTTACCTGTTGCACTCTTGTCAATCCTGCCAACGTGGCTGGCTTGGTCTGATACAAGAGTGTCCTGTTGCCATTCTTGCCTCCCCAAAATCATCTCTCCACAAAGCAATCAGAATTCTCCATTTAACTTATAAATCAGATATTTCCTCCCCCTGGTCCAAACTCTCCAGTAGCTTCCCAGCATACTTAAACTGCAAAGGCCTTCCATAACATATATATATATGCTCCTCATGATCTTGGCACTGGCTGCCTGCCACAGTGGCTTTCCCTCAGACCCCTCCTGCTCACTGCTTTCACTGTTGCTGTGCCCTCGCCCCTAAGCAGATACACACCTCCAGATACCCATAAAACTTTTTCTCTCACTGTATTCATATCTGCATTCCACTCTCATCTACTGAGACAAGTGTCACCTGGACACTCTTTCAAAAGTAGCACTCTACAACTCATTTTCTTTTCCAATCTTCCTCAGAAATGTTACCACTTACAAACTGATGGTGTAATATGGAAAAATGAGATATGGTGTTCACCTTCTTCCTTTCTCTCAAATTATCAGTTCTACAAGACATACTACTGCTATCTCCTCAATACCTAGAACATGACCTGCCACTGAATTGGCTTTTAGTATATATCCGATCAGTATATGAGTCAATGAATAAATGAATAAATTAGCAGGCCCAGAAGTGAAATTAAAGGGTGACTGGCTAAAAGAACTAAACCCAAAATTAACGTGACAAGTAAGTAGCTAATTTGAATAAGCCAAGATTCAGTAGTTAAATATCTTATTTAGAAATATAGAGAAAAATACAGCACAAAAATATGAAAAAACTAGTGTTTGGTTTATTAAGCAAATTCACTCCGAATTTAAATTTTAGCCTGAAAGGCATTATAATAAATTAGGAAAATTTTTGACAATATTTTATCTGGAATTACAAGTAACATGTATCTAAGTAGAAGGCATTTCAATTATCTATTGTTAACTTTTGCTGGGAACTAGAAGAGATTTGAGCTTTAAATAAAGCTGATTGATTTAAGCACAATTTGGTTGACTATTTCTGATTTACAGCAATAGCTACTTAAAATTTATTTACTGAAATTGAAATTAATTTTTTGTAAGACTTTTTAGTGTATTGATAGTTAAACAGTATAGACAAATGAGATTAACTTATGCCTAATGAAGAACAACAATAAATCATATAGAAAGAATGAGAACTATGCAGCTTTAATTTAAGGATGCATGTCAACCTGGAAATAGAACTTTAAAATATATATATTACAATTTCAGGAATTTTAACATTACAATAAAAATAATTAAAAATAATCTAAGAGACTTTTAACTGTGCAAAGTCAAAAATTCCATGGAAGAACATAGAATTGTGAGAAGGTGACATTTAATGAGAGGCAAAAAGACCAGAGGGCTTGAATTTTAGGTGGCAGCTGAGGGTGGCGGTGCTGAGAGTGACAACTTGGGTGACTCTAAATGGGGATCCAGGTGGTTTCAGAGTGTGAAAGGCATTGAAAACTGTAATTGGTGCTTAATTTTCATGTGCAATGATACTAGGATAAAGATAGCTATTCAGACAGGTGGGGAATTAGATTAGCTGGTGTCACCAATGTTCTCTTCAGAGTAGAATTAGCAGCAACTTGCGATTGTTAGGAAACTCAATCTTCCCTTGAAGGCATTAAAAGGAAATTTCTCTAAACAGATTCAATGAAGTGGAAAGCAGTTGGTTCTATGAACACTAAACTTCCCAGCGATGGGGAGCAGCCAGTTGAGTGGGTCACCATTCAAAACTTCTGGCTCCCAAGCCGGACTTGTTCATGCCATCGTGTTAACCTAAGGAAAGGATTTCATGTTTCTCTCCACTAAATTTGATTTTGTTACTGTTAGACCATTGAGCTCATCTCCTGAAATATGTTTTAAATATGTATAGTTTTTCAATTCTTTGACATCCTTCTTTTGTATGTCTAACTTGATGTTAGGCTTTCTGTGCCTTTGGTATGTTACCAGCTGACAGTATGACACCAGGCAAGGCCAGTTACAAACTACTTTTCAGGTTGATGTTTATCCCTTAAATAACCCGAAAAATCGATTTCATAGAATTAACTTGCTCAGTATTTTTTATTCTTTTTTATTTTTTGGTCTAGATGTTTTTTCTGAAAAATATTTTATTTTATGTCCCTGAAAATAAAAATAGGTGAGCCCTAAAGATGAAAGATGCCTCTTAAACTCTACCAGTGCAGGGACTATGTTACAAAAGGAGAAAGGAATCTTGATTGTGTACATGTGTGTGTGTATGTGTGTGTAGTTTAAAAGCAGAAGCACTCAAGCTACCCATACAGATAAGATAAACTCTTGCTTGGTAATGGCTAAATGTTAAGAGACCGAGGTCATTTAGCATGGGACAAGAGCCCTGTGATGACACCTGAGACTATCATAGTACCAAAATGCATTAACATTTATATTATTGCTCTGAGTTATCAAAGAAATGTTTAACTGTATTTCCCATGCTCTGCTTAATAAATAGAAAATGAGTCTTTCACAAACATTGTACATAAAGTAGAAGAAGATTCTAATGCTTTTCAGAATCTTGACATATATTGCAAACTACCCACTAACACTGTTATAATGGTATATATTTCATTAGTGTATTCCATTTCAACCAACTAAATATTGTAAGTGAAAAAGACTCAGTGAATTTAATAGGGGAATGTTGACATTGCAAAGGTGTTCAAATTGTTATGTGTATTATTACTAAACTCATTTCTACAATTACATTTTTCATATTTTTATGTGTTGTTGCATATCTATATTTAAGTATTATAAATATTCCATAATCACATACACAATCAGTAATTTTAATATTAAATGAAGAAATAGCTTATTTAAAAGGTGGAAAGAATAAAATAGCAAACTGAATTCATCCACCAATCAGTTTAGGAATGGGGACTTGGAAAAGGCCATGGAAGCTCTCCTGGTAAACCAGTAGTCCCCACCTGGGACACTAACTCCCGCTGGTACATATTAATTTTTCTATGGCACAATTCAGTCAAAGAAAGTCTCTGAGTGAAAGGGAAGTACTTTCCCTGTGTGTTGCTCATCGGCTGGTGCGAGACTTGAATAAAGGAATGACACCATTTTTTGACTCCACTGTTTCTTTATCGTCTGCCCGAATTCAATGAGAACCTGCACATGCATGGCCACAATGACCACGACTGCTGGCAATACACACAGATACTCTCGTGGGTTTTTTTGCTTATTTTTGCATGGTAGATCTTTTCTTATTCTTTACTTTCAATATACTTGTGTCTTTCTGTTTAGCCTGTAGCAGGCATCATGCAGTAAAATCTTCCTTGTTATTACCACTGTCAATATCTGCCTTTTAAATGTTTAAACTATTAACATTTAACATATTATCATGGCTGGATTTAGACCTACCCATTTACTCAGTTTTTCTGTTTTTTTTCTTTCTTTCTTTTAGTTCATCTGTTTTGCCTTGCTTGTCTGGTATTGGATTACTTGAACGTGTTTAATATTCTAATTTAATTGGTCAACTCTTTTTTTTAGCAATATATCTTTGTATTACTTTTATTATATGTTGCTATAGGAAATAATGCACTTCAATAAAGTTATAGAAGACTTGCAACTATGTAAGTCCCTTTACCTTACCACCAACTGACATATATATTATAACGGCTAAATATGTTGTAACTGTGTATGAGAAACCATACCTGAAAATGTTAATATGATGTTAGCAATCATAATGACTATATCTAACCAAACTCAAGAGAATAAAATAGTTTATATTTACCTAGATATTTACTATTTCTGTTCCTCTTTCTTACTTCTACAGTTCCAAATTTTCCTCTAGTATCATTTCTAATCACCTGAAGAACTTCCTTTAGCTTCTCTATTAGAAAAGGATGGCTAGCAATGAATTCTATTTTTTTTTTGGTTGAGAATGTCTTTATCATGCCTGAAGGATATTATTCAAGGGATTTCAGAGTCTCAGTTGATACTTATTTCTTTCTGCATTTTAAAGATCTTGTTCCATTGTTTCATTTGTTCATATACTTTTTTGAAAAATCTATGATTTCCCTTGGTTGTTCTTTTCCTCTGCTTTTAAGATTTTTAAAATCTACTTTTCAATAAATTTATTATGAATCATTTTCCTTCTTATTTTTGTTTATTTTTCATTTTTTCCTTATTTCATGAGTTTTTAATGTATTCTAAAATTTTTAAATAATTTCTTGAAGAGGCATTGGATTCTGTTATTTTTCCTCTAAGATATTGAGTTTTATGGTAGCAGACAGTCAAGTGTCAATGGAATACATTGGTTTTTCAGGCCCTGGTTTTAGGTTTCTTCAAAGAAGCATAGTGCAGTCCCCTCCCTCCTATTTTGCATTGTAACTTACAGTGTAGCTGACCTTACTTTTGAACTAGTTTTATAGGTATACCATAACAAAATCACTCAGACCAGATGGTTTAAACAACAGAACTTTATTTTCTCATAGTTCTGAGGCTGAAGTCCAGGATCAAGGTACCCACAGGGCTGATTTCTCTGAGGTTGTTGTCCTTGGTTGGCAGACTGCTGCCTTCTCACTGTGTCCTCAAATGGACTTTTCTCTGCATGTGCACATTCCTGGTATCTCTTCTTTTTCTTCTAAGGACAACTCTTCTAGTGCATTAGGGCCCCATTCCTATGACCTCATTTAACCTTAATTATCTTTTAAAGGTCCTATCTTTAAAAACAATCACACTAGGGTTTGAGGTTTCATATATTAATTAATTTAATCCACACACTCCCTTAACAGATAGCCTTTCTGATATGTCAACTCAATCTTTGACTTGTTTATAAAGGTTCTGCTCTCTGAATGGGTCTGATCACCAGTCTCCACCGCGCTGAATAAGTTCCAGAACCTCTGCTGAGATCATGGCTTCCCAGCAGTTGCTCTCTACCTCACTCCTTGAAGTCTTATTTCACTCTTATGAATCTAGGATTTGGTCACTTTCATGAACTCAGGAGCCCCACAGGATGGGGATCTCTGTAGAAATTTCTGGGTTTTCTTCTCCATTTCCAGTTCCCTTTCTCCTAAGTCACAGCAGCCTTAGAATCCCCACATTCTAATCTCTGCCTTCTCCACTCAGTAAAATCACTTCTTTTGTTTGAACTCCACATAAATGCCCCAGTGACTGAAGTTTTTTTCTTAGGAAGAAAGCCTTTATAAAAAGTAGGGCATTCTTAACTTCTATTATGAATCTACCTCTGCCACCCAGCTTAGTGTATCCCAAGGTTCTCTTTACCAAGCCACAGTCGCAGAGCTCCAGGGAAAAGCAACCTGGTCTCATCTCTCCAGGCAGAGGAGAACAGAAGATCCATCTCTACACATGCTGCAGATGGCTTTTCCTGTCTACCTGAATCATTACCAGCTAGAAGCAGCGGTCATTGGGACTTGGACGTGAGCTGCAAAGTATAGAATTGTAACAACAATTCCAGTGCCATGAGGACCTTTCTTGAATGTGGACTTTTCCTGGACTCCTGCTCCTTTTGACAGCTCCTAACAGACTGAACTGGGGTTGGGTTGCATTTTTCAGGGATTTGGCATGGTGTTGGGGCCAAATTGGACTTGGTGAACATGTTAAGGACACTACTCTTTTATGGATTCTTGCTGTATTGGCCAAGAGTTTGCTTAAAGGCTTTAATCACTGTAAAAAAAAAAAATAGAAGGCAGGATAAAGAAGATGTGGCACATATACACCATGGTATACTATTCAGCCATAAGAAATGATGACATTGGATCACTTACAACAACATGGTGGGATCTTGATAACATTATACGGAGTGAAATAAGTAAATCAGAAAAAAACAAGAGCTGCAGGATTCCATACATTGGTGGGACATAAAAACGAGACTAAGAGACATGGACAGGAGTGTGATGGTTACGGGGGCGGGGGGAGGGAAAAAGGGAGAGAGGGAGGGGGTGGAGGAAGGGCACAAAGAAAACTAGATGGAAAGTGACTGAGGACAATCTGACTTTGGGTGATGGGTATGCAACAGAATTGAATGACAAGATAACCTGGACATGTTTTCTTTGAATATATGTACCCTGATTTATTGATGTCACCCCATTAAAATAAAAATTTATTTATAAAAAAAGGAGAGCATTCTTTGCATACTTCCTCTCTCTCAAGGTTAGCAGCTTCCCATTGGTGCTGTCCAATGCCTGCTACTTGTTAGTTATATATTTTGTACTTTACTCCACTTTTTTTCTTTTTCCACAGTTTATTTTTTTTCTATTTTATTTTAGCTTTTATTTATTCATTTTTAGAGAGAAAGAAAAGAGAGAGCATGAGAGAGAGAGAGAGAGAGAGAGAGAAGGGGGAGGAGCAGGAAGCATCAACTTCCATATGTGCCTTGAGCAGGCAAGCCCAGAGATTCAAATCGGCGACCTCAGCATTTCAGCATTTCAGGTCGATGCTTTATCCACTGAGCCACCACAGGTCAGGCCTTTATTTTGTACTTTATATAACAGATTTCATAGATACCATTTCAATTGTGTCTCAAAGGTTTTGATACACATATGTTGTTTATCTTTTAGGTGAAAATAAATAAACTCTCTTAAGTAGATTTATATTAAAGTAGTATAGTTCAAATTCATAATAGGAAAATTTTTCATTTATTTTTTATATCTTGTTAGTTACCAATTTCTTTTTTTTTTTTTTTTTGTATTTTTCTGAAGCTGGAAACGGGGACAGACAGTCAGACTCCCGCATGTGCCCCACCGGGATCCACCCGGCACACCCACCAGGGGCTCTGCCCTCCAGGGGCGAGGCTCTGCCCACCAGGGGGCGATGCTCTGCCCATCCGGGGGTCGCTCTGTTGTGATCAGAGCCACTCTAGCGCCTGGGGCAGAGGCCAAGGAGCCATCCCCAGCGCCCGGGCCATCTTTGCTCCAATGGAGCCTCAGCTGAGGGAGGGGAAGAGAGAGACAGAGAGGAAGGAGAGAGGGAGGGGTGGAGAAGCAGATGGGCGCTTCTCCTGTGTGCCCTGGCCGGGAATCGAACCCGGGACTTCTACACGCCAGGCCGATGCTCTACCACTGAGCCAACCGGCCAGGGCCTTAGTTACCAATTTCTTATTTACTTTTTCTGTTGTCTGAGAATAAACTTTGAATGATTCTATTCATTTTAAACTTGTGACTTGTTCTATAATCCAGCATATGGTTGAGTTTGTCAACTGTTATGTGTACTTGATAATAATTTGTATATAATGAGTTAAAGAAAATTTGTTATTAAAATTTATTTCAGTTATTATATCTTTAAGTTCTAAAATTCCAAGTGGATTCTTTCTCATATATTCCAATTTTATATTAAATTTCTTCATCCTTTCATGTTTTTTTTCTCTCTTATTTCCTATATTCTTAATTTCTTTGGAAAAATTGGTCATTGTTATCTTAAATATCTTGTCTGCTAATTCTAGTATCTGGATTACTTATGGCTTTAATTCTATTATATATCCATTGATTGATTATTGGCCATTTGCTCCTTTTGTAGCATAATAAATATTACTGAATGCTGAAGACTCTATATTGAATAATTGTGGAAGTGTGTCTGAAAGGTTTTACTTTTTACTCTGATAGGCAGATGGATGGCCTTACTCACCTCTAATCCAATCAGGGACTTAGCTGAATTGAGCTGGGTCTGGAGTACTGATAAATGTTCACCTACCTGTTTCCCCAGCTCTCAGAGAGCAAGCTCTTAGGGATTGCTACTGAGAATCAGATGTGTTTCCCAAGGCCACTATCTCAGGGGAGTCCTGAGTGCAAAGACTTTTCTGCACGGTATTCAAAGGCTTTTTGCTGAACTTTTGAGTCCTGTGCAGCCTCAGAAATTAGCAAATTTTTAAAGGGAAAACCAGACATTTTTTAGCCTCAGTCTGTTTCTCTGTTCTTACTGGGATCTTGATCAGGTTTTAATTTGAAACCCCCATGAGACCAACAAAACCTCCACCCGCATCTAACCCAAACAGTGGCCCCCTTCCCAGGAAAGTTTTGAAACTCATACTCATTTGTTGCATCTACGATTGGCAACGGTTTGCAGGGAAAAAGTAGATAGATGACGCTTTTCTCCACATCCTCCTCTGGGTGGAATATTGGCTCGTCTAATTCTTCAGCGCTTCAGCAGCTCCTGATACTTTAGAGATATATCTTCTTTTTTCATTCAAGAATTCTAATTAATTTTAGTAGAAATACTGGGCTGCCATAAGTGATTCCAGCTTACTCAGAAATGAAAGCTAGGTCTTTTTATCCATTGAGTTGTTTATACTGTTTCCAACAATTTGAGATCATAATCTTAAATGAACCATTATTATGGTAGAAATCATGTATTTACATTCAAAATATATAAATAGAAAATTGGCTATGTATAGAATAATCTAACTTTGGAAAAGTATAGTCATAAAAAATGGAATGAGAAAATTACAGAAATGGAATTTTAACTGAATGAGAGGATGCACATCTGTGGATACAGTTAAAACAAACTATTTTAGTTCCGGGCCATGGATTATAATTTATCCTCATAATTTCATAAATTCTCAAATTTATTTATAATAAGAATTTCTTACTTTTATGAGCAAAACAGTAAACTTAACACTCCATTATTTGGAAATCTCTTTTAAAAATTCTTTTTTTCTGATAATTCTGCAAGGGTAAAACTTTTATATAAAATAAAATAAATTTGACTGCAAATATATATAATCTAACTAGACATGTACATATTCCATGTATACAGACAAAATCTTAGAAAATATGGAAACTATTTGGTAACATCATTATCAACAGATAAACTAAAGTGATAAATTTTATGAAATAGCCAATTAAAGCATATAAATATATATCATAAAATGTAACAAATAGGGAAACCAGCTGACTCTGGTCTGGATGCTACACATTTTTAAATTCCTAAAATTCCAGAGAAAGCAATAACCACAACCAGTTTACAAAATGAAGATCAATGTTAAACTCTCTTCATTAATCTGCAAGATATAATTATCTGCATGTGGAATTCAGTTCATGCTTATTAGAAAATAAGGAATATGAAGAGTATTTATTGACAAGCTGGCATCACCTCTGTGTCTTGAAGACTGAATAAGATATGTACAGATAGTAAGTGTGCTTTGGCATCGTAGCTAACCCAGCAGAATTAGAAGGGCATTTTCATGTCATCACTAATATTAGCTATAATTTATTAGTTGCTCACTAAGTGCCAGACATAGTGCCATTTGCTTTCCATATCTGCATGATTCATTCACTTAGTTGCACAATTTAAGATGTAAGATTTTGTTTATTTTATAGGTAATACAGCGGAAGCTTAATGAGTAAGTTGATTTTAGAAAATGCACTGTTTACTGGAAAACATTAAGGAAGATCATTGAAAATGAGTTATTTATTTTGGGAGATGGTATATAAATCATGAGGGTTCTAGGGTATACTCATCATGTGAAACTTTGAACATGATTTCATTTACTGGTCAGTGACAAAAAAAATCTCTTACCATTCACTACATAATATTTTAATATATATGATTTCAGACCATATTCATGTATTCATTTAATTGAAAAAGTCTTTTAAAGATTTTCATAGAAAATATATCACAAAAGACAGTGGTACAGTTTATTAAGCAGACGAGTGAGATTACAGAACGTATACATCAACGATTACATTTGCCTGTACATAACAGAAACCAACTACCATGACTTAACTATCTAAACGTTATTTTTCTTCCCATAATAAAAAGCTCTGGAAGCGGAAGTCCCAAGCTGGTACAGTGGCTCCAGGAAAATTTCAGAATCTTAGGCTTTTCCCATCCTAGGCTCAGACAGTTTGGTCTGCGGCTTGCATTTCCCTGGACAATTCACAGTTGCAATGTGGCAGGGCCAAGTTCAGCCTGCAGTCTGCATTTCAGACTATATGGAGAAAGAAGGAACGAGAAGCAGGAGTTCCCCTTCCGCACAAACTGCTCTCCGAACAGTTATCAGACATTCCCATTAGTGTCACTGACTGATTACATGTAGCAACAAGACAGGCAGGGAAGTGTTGTCTTCTAGTTTGTCACAGGCTTCTCTGGACAAAATTTGGGTCCTGTACTAAGGAAGATGGAGAGGCTAGATACTGGAAAGGCAACCAGCAGTGCCTTGGGATTAATCACAATCTTTTGGCTTCATCAGAAGAGTAAATTTGAAAAGAAGCAGCAAAATGAATTTAAAAGCCCAAATCAGAATTCTAAAGCAAAAGAGCACAATAAGATGGTGGTATGGACAAATGTTTAGGATTAAGGCAAAAAGCCAAATCAAAAGCTGTAAGACTGAGAAAAAATCTTAATGTTAATTTGTAGATTTTTCCTATGTATGCAGGCTAATTTTGAGGCCTGCATAGGTGATTAATCAATTATTATTTTTTAAAGACTACATGATCAGTGGTGAGATCAAGACTTGTTAGTGAATCCAGCTTTTGTTTCTGGAGCTATAGTATGTATAATCATAACAGATAATATTATTGATATTAATATAGTATTATTAATATTAATATAGTAGATAAATATTTCATTTTAAACCTATTGAAACCCAATGCCTCATTTTTTGAGCAAATGTTGTGTAATGCTTCCTTTGCAACCCTCAAAATAGAATTCACAGATATTAACTGATTTTTAAAAACTTACACAACACCCCAACACAAATATAAAGAAGAAACAAAAGGAGAGACACCTAAAATATTAGTTTTCTTTGTGTAAGTGCTTGCTCACAACTAGACTAGCAGAGCTAATGAAATACTCATATACTTTCCCCCATCTGTACTATCACCCCAACGGTGATAACTATACACATAGACTGATACAGGACTGCTCAATGGGTGAGTTGTGTACTACTGGCGATGCTCTTCATATCATGAACAAACCTGGGTCAGTTTCAGAAGAAATCGATGTTAGATCTTTCTATAATTTATAATTTAGTGGCTTTCCTTCAAACTTTATATATATTAAAACTGTGCAAAAATGTTTCTTGCTTATTGGTAAAATGGAGTAACGTAACCACCTTACACACTTGTGAACAAGTTCTTAACAACCATGGATGATGGGTGGGAGCCTTCAAAAGTCATGAAGGACACAGGCAACTTTTCCTCCTGAGGGACTGTCCTGTGTACTGCAGAATGTTTAGAATGTGTGGCTTGTGACCATGAAATCTTAGTGACAATGACAGAAAACCCCTCTCACACATTTCTTAAATGCCTCCTGGAGAGGCAGTCACTTTTCCATTAAGAATCATTGATCTAGATATTTGGTGTAATAACTAAAATTTTTTGGAATACATTTATACCAAATCAACTCTGCTTTAAAATTTAACTAGAAAGTCTAGATCAGGAGTTGGAAACCTTTTTGGCTGAGAGAGCCATGAACACCACATATTTTAAAATGTAATTCCGTGAGAGCCATACAACGACCCATGTACATTACATATTATCCAATAAAAATTTGGTGTTGTCCCAAAGGACAGCTGTGATTGACTCCAGCCACCTGAACCATGAACATGAGCGGTACAAAATGAATGGATTGTAATACATGAGAATGTTTTATATTTTTAACGTTATTTTTTTTATTAAAGATTTTTCTGCGAGCCAGATGCAGCCATCAAAAGAGCCACATCTGGCTAGCGAGCCATAGGTTCCTGACTCCTGGTCTAGATGAACCTTAATATAAATACCTGTTCCACTCTTTGGGTCTTATTTTATCCAGTTTCTTCTTATGCTTGTCTGTAGACATCAAAGCAGTCAATTGGGGGAGTTAATTCCTTCATCCTTTAGAAACTCACTAAATCTATAAGCATTGCTGATAAATCATAGCAGAGAGTTTATTTCTCTTTCTGCCAATTCTTGTTTTTAAGATTCCGTGTCAAGCTTCACACCCCATTATTTGATACCTTCTTTATATGTATATATAATTCATCAATGCTTATCAACCTAGACTTCTGACCCACTGTCCAAATCTGATCAGTTCGCTGAACCTTCTCTATGCCTGACCAGCCTACATTGAATTTAGATATTTCAGTACCAGGTTGTGACTTCTGATTCACAGATAGGGCCTTTACATAGATAGCCATTGCTCTCTGATTCCTTCATTGAGTCCACTCCTGGTCCCACTGCATCTCCAAGAACGCAGCCATATCAAACACACTTTCCATACCCCTCCCATTATTTTGCATCAGCACTCTAGGTCCTGTTTCCTAACCATGCTGCCTCTGTCCTGGCATAAAAAAACAAAAGCTCTTGAAGAGGAAAAAAAACATTAAGAACACATGGAAAAAAAAGGAATTAAATACAAGAATTGTCTGGCCCTGGCCGGTTGGCTCAGTGGTAGAGCGTCAGCCCAGCATGTGGAAGTCCCAGGTTCGATTTCCAG
The DNA here is from genome assembly GCF_036850765.1 of Saccopteryx bilineata. Lineage (NCBI taxonomy): Eukaryota > Metazoa > Chordata > Mammalia > Chiroptera > Emballonuridae > Saccopteryx > Saccopteryx bilineata. Next base: position 280,188,192 of record NC_089490.1, on the reverse strand, counting down.
TCAGGGCACACAGGAGAAGTGCCCATATGTTTCTCCACCTTTCCCCCTCTCTTTCCTCTCTGTCTCTCTCTTCCCCTCCCGCAGCCAAGACTCCATTGGAGCAAAGTTGGCCCAGGTACTGAGGACGACTCTGTGGCTTCTGCCTCAGGCACTACAGTGGCTCTGGTTGCAGTGGACCAATGCCCCAAATGGGCAAAGCATCTCCCCTGGTGGGCATGCCGGGTGGACCCTGGTAGGACACATGCAGGAGTCTGTCTGACTGCCTCCCCACTTCTAACTTTAGAAAAATAAAGAAAAAAAAAGAATTGTCAAAGCCTTGGCCAGTTGGCTCAATGGTAGAGCGTTGGCCTGGTGTGTGGAAGTCCCAGGTTTGATTCCCGGCCAGGGCACACAGAAAAAGCACCTATCTGCTTTTTCACCCTTCCCCCTTCTCTTTCTTCCCCTCCTGCAGCCAAGGCTCCATTGGAGCAAAGTTGGCCCAGGTACTGAGGATGGCTCCATGGCCTCCGCCTAAGGCACTAGAATGGCTCTGGTTGCAATGGAGTAACACCCCAGATGGGCAGAGCATCACCCCCTAGTGGGCTTGCCAGGTGGATCCCAGTCAGGCACATACGGGAGTCTGTCTGCCTCCTTGCTTCTCACTTTGGAAAAAAAAAAAAAGAAGAAGAAGAATGTCAACACCCTTGAGCACATAGACAATTAGAAGGAAATGAAAATATCTGAATGTGGTTACCACCTCAGTGGCCTTCTTCTTTTTCCATCACACAAGAGCCCCAGTTTATAACTAAACACCACAAGTATAGAAATTTTCTCTTGTCTATTGTTCCCTATTGATTCTTCAAAGTTGTGCTGGTGTCTGAACTACAGCCAGAAGCTCAATAAACATTTGCTGATGAGTGAATGAGTGAATAAATGGATGATGATACCATCATTTGAGCAGTAAACACACTAAAAATTTGCGTGAAAGTATGAAGTTTTTAATCAAATAGTGAAATGACCCACACATTGATCTTAACTAACATAGTTAATTCAAATTAGTTCACTACCTGTAGGGTCTTAAAAACAGAGTAACATTTTCTAGTAACAAATGCATATCTTTTACAACTAATATCTGTATATTAGCCCCCCCGATATATAATATGTATATGCATGTTATTATGGCACTACCAGGTTACAATTCTTGAGACTTTAAGTTAAAATTTAAATTGTATATTCTAAGGGAGTGTCCTTACTCTTCTTATTTAAATGCAGACCAGCAACAATGATCACAAACACGGTTTGATTTTTCAACACGAGAAACTTCCATTCATTTATCAATGTGTAATTCAGATTAAACATTATAGGAGTAGTACCATCTATTGAAACCTCAACAGTAAGATGCAGTACTGTATTTAAACAGCTTTGCTTCAAATAATGGTCCATTCTCTTAAAATTGGCATATTTTAAGTTATAAAATATAATGCATAAATTTATAAAAATATTTTAAATATTGGTTTTTATTCCTAAGATTAAGTAAACATCTATATATTCAATAAAAATATTTGCTTCAAAATTAAGAAAGTGATTTGAAAAATCAAGAGAAACAGAAATTAGTATTTAGATGTCTCTGTATCACATAACTGTATTGATACATAAAGAGAAGAAACAAAGATTTCTCAATTAGCATTGAGTTATATAATTTGAAGATAATAAGCTAATAATTTTCTGGTGTCCTAGTGAATTGGGAAGTGCAGAATATTCATTTTTACAGAAACTAACAAAAGCAGGAGGCAAAAGATGGCAGCAGTGAGTCGTTCCAAGATCTAACACTACACATGATCTTTTTACTTTAATTTTTCAATATTTCCTAATTTGCATTTAATAATATCTTAAGTTACAAATTATTTTAGAGGAATAAAAATTACAAATGTCTTAATGAGATCAGGCATAGAGCAAATTAAATCAAAGTAGTCCAGGGTATCACCAGTTTTCTTAAATACCTACCTCACCCTCCCTCTAAAGAAATCTGTATGATCTGCCTTTCTATAGGTCATTTCCAAGGATTACAATTAAAAAACAGGGTGTGTCATTGCTTATTTTAAAAACAACCCTAAAAAACTTTAGAAAACAATTTCCTTAATTTAGATCTGTATAAGCATAAAAGTTATATTTTCTGAGGATAATGTCTATGCACCTATTTCAAATTTAATCTGAAGTAACTGGTGTGCTCCCTTTACCCCGGCAAATGACTTCTTAAATTAAAAGATATAAAGAGGAGTAAAGATAATTAAAAAAAATCTGACCAAAGCCAAGGTGGGAACAGAGAGCATCTCTTTAAAATGTGATGTGGTCAATCTAGTGGATACAGTGTTGCTAATTTGTCCTGTACCAAATACTCCACAGTAATTGAACTGCCTTTCTGACAACTAAAATAACAAACATAGTTCAACATGTGCTGAAAAATGACCACCCAGTGTCTTCCTTCACAGGTATCAGGGCTATTTCAATATGGAGCCTGCTTTCAAACTTGGAGAAAGTCTGAAGAACTCCTTTAGGAAGTGAGACCAAGGCTGTATATACACGTTCAGCGCCAAGGTAGGAGAATTAAAGATAAACATTTACACTGCTGTCAAGAGTCCTTGCGTAATCTGCTGCTCCTTGCTTTTATTTTTACCTATTTAACCTGTCTAAAATTTTCCTTCTTTGCTCTTTCTTCAAATTATATTTTAATTTACTCCAAACTGTAATGATGAATTGTCTTGAATAAATATGCAAGTCGTTTGACTTTGTTGGATATGTCTTCTGACACAAAAAAGAAGCACTTTGTTGCTGAGACTCATCAGCCCCCAAACCCCTCTGATTACAGTTTCCTGTATTCTGTCATGCTTATCTCAGAAACCAGCTCTGGAGAGGGATGGAGTGGAGGGATCACAACCCCATACAGTTTGGCATCTACAGGATCAGGGATTGAAAGCTGTGGCCTAATTAGGAGGGCCATCTGCTTTGGCCCCTGGGCAGGCTGTGCACTGCTTGGGTGAGGGGACAAGGTGAAGACCCACAGGACTTCCTTGGCACATGGCAGGGGTCTTGTTTTCTAACAAGACTCACCGTTCACTATGATGATTCTACTTGCTGTATTTCACAGCAACAGAAGCACAGAGAAGTCCCGATGGAGTCAGTGAGCTGCAAAACCATGAGGCAACAGAGAAAGCCAATCTGAAAATGAAGAAAACAGTGCAGGGTGTATAGAAAGCTTATGGGAAAGGAATTGGTGAGGATTTCCCGCTGGAAGATGGGAAAGGGAAGGAGGAAGAGAAGGTGGCAGAAGTGCCGAAGTAGGAAGAAGCAAGGCCAGGCGCAGGAGGAGGACAGCATCTCATTGCAATCTATTTCAGTTCCAGATTAGACATGGGCCTTTCTTGCAGAAAGTTTAGATCCATTCCAGATTCACAACCAGAAGGATTTTATTTAGGAAGAAAGTGTTTCCAGCTGCGAAAAGCATGTTCAATCTAAGCCCCGGCGGTGACTGTAAGATTGGACTGGTGCTGTGGGGAAGACTGCGCATGGATGTCCTGCCTTCTTTAGTCTAGAACCATAGGATTTGAGAGTACCCATCTCCACCCAGCAGCACGCACATTCAGCCTGCCCTTGCCACCAGTGTACTCACAAGCTATTCTAGAACCCCCACTGCCCTTGACCCTTTGTTTGCAGGCTGCTACCCCACCACAATCAACTGTCAGCGTCTGGCATGTGAATGAAGGATCCAGCCCTTTGAGAACCGGTTCCCACTGACTGGGGTTCCAGGCCTTCCGAGGGGCCCTTCCAGCTCTCGCCTGGTTCCTGAGCATCCTCCCATCTCAGGGCCCGGGTGTGCGTTCCCAAGGATGCTCGGCCCTCTCCCAACCCGCGTCCTCCTCCCCTCTCTCCTGCTGCTGCTGCTGCCGCGAAAACCAGAAGTGGAATGCGCACGGCGAAGCGCGGCGCTCTGGCGGCGGCACTGGGCATGCTCGGCGCCCAGGGCAGGTTTGGGCGGCGGGGCGGACGTTTCCTCACTCGCTGGGCGCCCGAGCGGGCCGCCGAGGCATAGGCGCAGGTTGAGGCTGCCGCGGGAGGAGCCTCGCCCCCGGCGGCGGCGGCGGCACAGGTGGAGCAGACTGCGCGCTGGGCGCAGCACGGAGCGCTTGGCGCCGGGCGCCGCGGCGGCCCCAGGCTCGCGCTCGCGGCGGCAGCCGGCCGAGCGGAGCGGCTGGCGCGGCGGCGGCTTTCCCAGACTGGCCGGGGGCGGCAGTACCTGGAGCCCAGAGGAACCCGGAGGAGCCTCGAGCTCGCGGAACCCGCGGAGCGCGCGGAGCCGGACAGGGGGCGCTGCGCTCGCCGCGCTCAGAGGGGCCGCCGGGCCGGGCGCCGCGCACTCGCGTCGGGAGCCGCCTCTCCCCCGCGGCGCTCGCCCCTGCTCCCCGCCAGCATCACTTGTCCCGCGGCAGCGCTCAGACAACAAAAGCGGAAGATGCTGCAGTTGGGCAAGGTCAGGACCTTGCCCTGAAGCCGGGCGGCGGCGCGCACGCTTTTCCCCGGACTGAGGAGCTGTCGCTGGTGGCGGGTGCATGTTCGCGAGGAAGCAATCGGGCGCCGCGCCGTTCGGTGAGTTGCCTGCACTGGGCTGCTGGGGCCAGGCGCATCCTTCTCCTCCGCGTCGTCCTCCTCCTCGCCCTCCTCCTCCTCGCCGCCAGTGGGGGGTTGGTCCTCGGCTCCCGCCCGGTTGGCGGCGACAGCTGCTCCGTGGTCCTGCCAGCCCCGGGAGGACCGCGATCGCGCGGGGTCCCCTCTCGTAAGACGGTTCAGCCTGGAATGGGGGCCAGGGTTAGTGCCTTTCTTGGAGCGTTTACCAAGTGGCTTCTCTGCGTTCTCCCCCTCCCTGCTACCCATCTCCCCCGGAGGAGGCGTATATAGGGCAACACCAACAATACTGCTCCCTGTCACCCTCAAGAACATACCCGTTGCATATATGACGTCCCTAATATAGAAGAGAAGACGGGATGGGGGTGGGGAGGACTTCCCTCCAGTCTTTTGCCCTTATGTTCAATGTCATTACGATGTTTGGCTAGAACAAAATGGAAATACTTAGTCATATGCGTCCATGGCCGTTTCTTCGGTCCCCCGCTGCTTGCCAGACCCACAGCCCCTTGGTCTATATTTAGCGGTTTCAGAGCAAGCATTTTCAGCTCGATTCACAGGTTTCGGGGGCTTCTGCGTCCTGACAATAGATAGCGAGGCTCTGGAAAGAGCCGCCTGAAACCCAGGTTCGGAACGCTGTGAATGTGTACTGGATATTGCGATGCGATATTAGCGTGACCGGTAATTAATGGCTGAAAAGAAAGCTGCTTTTCTTTTTTGCCAGACTTCCTCTTTTTCTGGTGTGTAATGTGTTTCCATCGATTGCTTTTCAGCTGCTTGGAGCCACTATTTCAGAATTAAGTCATTAGCTGTTGTGCAGCCTTCCTGGTCTGTATGGTTAGGAACAGTCTCAGGGATTGTTTGTGTGTGTGTGTGTGTGTGTGTGTGTGTGTGTGTGTGTTTCCCACAAAGAACAGTTCTAAAATGCCTAAAGTTGTGTTTTGCTGTAGGTGCTGTGGTGCAGCCTTCCTGGTCTGTATGGTAGGAAAACAGTCTCAGGGATTGTTAGAGAGAGAGAGAGAGAGAGAGAGAGAGTGTGTGTGTGTGTGTGTTTCCCACAAAGAGCAGTTACTCCCAAAATGCCTCAAGTTGTGTTTGGCTGTGGGAAAAGAGAAAAAGGGAGCAGGCTGTGGTTCCAAGGTGCTTTGGCCCTGAAAGGTGTTATTAACATGCATGCCTAATGTTATCAAGTATATATGATGGTTTAAGAAAAAGGACATGTTATCATATAGTACTGACATCCATAGATTTTTCACTTTTAAGAACTATGTGACCGATACTCAAAACGCTGGGAATTTTCAGCAGCGACTTTCATGGAAAAAAGGAGGTGCTGAAACTACCTAAGAGTTACCTCATTGAGCCTCTCTGCATTAGGATCTTAGGCTACTGCTGGTAGTTGAGTTCATCTCTTTGCCGTTAGTAATTCACATACAGGATTAAAAGGCTTTGGAGCTGCACCACTTCTAAAATCCCATGAAATGTCTGATACGACCAGTATTGAATTACAGGAATGAAGCTGAGCGTGATTCTGGGGGCTTGCTCCAGGAGAAAGAAGTATGACAGATAGGGGCGGGCATCCTCGAATATGGACTGGCTACTTTAAACTGCTGTAAAATCTCTTTGCCACATGCTGAATCCATTTTCACTGTTTTGGGGAGAATGTAATGTGGGATCCTTACTGCTCTGTGGGTTACAAGATCTCAGGACTTGAATGAAGATGATTCCATTTGGAGTCAGATTTGAAATTTGGGAGGTCTGTAATTATACAGATACCAAGTATCAGCATTGCAGAAAGACTAGAAAGGTCTATACAGCTTGAGTTAAGTGAACGGTGTGATTAGCTTTACTAATAATGCTTTAGTTTCACCTTCACATTCAGAACTTTGCAAGAACACTTTGAACATGCTATTTTTCTCATTGCATTGTTTTAATATAAATTTTCTTTCAGAAACAAGCAATATGTGAAGTATTGAATAGATGTTTTCTTTTTTCTCCTTTTGATTCTACTGTTACAGTTTTAAACATGACTCTTAAAGGACTGTTAGATATTGTTCTGTGCTTATGTGTGCAGACAGAGCATCTGAGAGGCATGGGAAAAACTACTTGTACAGGAAGTTGTTGCACTAATAAAATTGTCATGGTCTCATGGAAAGGAGTTATTTAATTTGGTGTATGTTTGTGTAGTTGTATAACCTAATCATTATAGATGTCACTAATGTTTTTATTATTTGTAATAAAAGTCATGCACTGTCAAATTACAGTATTTCCATCAACTTTACATATTTCACAGAAGAATACAGTGCAATTCCTCCTTCTAGCAAAATGGTTCATCAGAGAGAAAAATGAAATTCAAATGATATTAGTTGGAAAATGCAATTTATAGTTTTGTTATATAATTTTTAAGGATAATATCACTTTCATAATGACCTTTCAAATAAAAAGTGATGTTATAATATTCTCAAATATAACATTACTTTTGAGATATACTTGAATATGCAGTGCTCTCCTGAAAATGTTATAGAGCTCACTAGTTACAGTTGTGCTTTATCAAAGTTCTCTTTTATGTAGTATACACTGATGTGGAGGAGTTCTACTGAGTCATTTCATCAGTTTGTGCTTATGTAAGAAACCTTAAAATTACATTTAAAATAACTTCTTGTAATTTGTTCGTAGATAGAGTTAGTACTTTGTATGAACCAATATATATGGCTGTAACAAGCCAATTGAAATAAAATAGGAACTATTGCAGAGTGTTCTTTTATTTTATTTTTCTGATGATTAACCAGAAGGATATAAAAACATCCGTTTATATTTGTTTCTCTGTGAATATTATTTTCACTTCTTTCATGAGGAATTGGTAATGCTAGTATCATTCTTCTTAAAAGTTTCAATTTTTTAAAATAAATATTTTTATTTTTAAAAGATGCTACATGGTTGAGAGTCCTTAAACTCAGATACTGTACTGCAGAGGATGAACAAACACCAAGAGAAAATGGGTAGAGATCTTTAAATCCAGTACTGCATGGAAGATTTGGTACAATGGATGTTTGTTGGCTGGTTTACAGGTCAGAAGTATACTTTTGAGCCAAATTCTTCAGTTGGTTTCCATGATGGTTTTCATCATCCATGTGCAGGTGTCCTCAGGGCCACAGTTCTTTGATGACGTTGTGATCAGTGTTATGTGGATGTGGACAGAAAGTTAATTTGAGCGGGAATAGTTCATGACACTTGTTGTCTTTGGGTTTATCTAATTATATGTCAAAGCAACAGCTTTTTGTATTAATGTAAAATATTAAACATGTCATAGATAAATAGTTACTATCATATTGTCTGCCAATCTAGTTTACTGATTAAATGAACTGCCTGGTTGGGTTTAATGAATCCAATTATATTCACAAACAGTACCTTCAACACAGAAAATTCACAGAAGTATTTCATCATACTGAGCTTTTAGCCCATTAAAAATGTTACAGCTCAGAACAAAAATGTGCAGTTATGACACCTCCAGTTGTTTGTCTTTTGATCACAGAGCAGTTAAGTGTAATTTCAAGCTCTGTATCATGGTTAATTGATTTGTAGGAAATGTCATAGCTGTATCAGGATATTGAAGTTATACACTGTATCAATTAGTTTTTGACAAATTGGAAAAATGTCTAAATAAGTGAAGCAGTGCTTCCTAGAAGTTTCCTATATTAGACAAATATTCACCTGTATCCCTTGGCAAGACTTTTGAAAAGTTATCTGTAAGAGAAATTACATATATTGAAACTTATTATTATTCCATTAATTGTCATTTCAAATTACAAATATATTTCTAGAGAAAAGTTGAGCTCTACCTTACAAAGAATAGATATAATATTGTAAATATATATATATTTATATTCCCTGGGAATATATGTTACTGTAATATTGTATATATATATATATTTTGTGTATATATATGTGTGTATATATATTCCCTGGGAATATATATTAGTGTAATATTGTATATATATGTGTGTGTGTGTATATATATGTGTGTGTGTGTGTGTGTGTGTGTGTGTATATATATGTATTCCCTGGGAAAATATGTTAGTGTAATGCTGTTTTGGGTTCTGCTTTGGCAGGTAGAGAGAGTACTGGCTTTGGATGGAGCCTAGCTCTGTCTCTGCTTAGCTCAGTCCTTGGCCAGTTCTGTGATCCTCAGATTTTAGCTCAGTGTTTTTAGCTATAAAATGGGTACAGTAAGACAGAATATCTCAAAAGGTAGGTTTAGGAATAAAGTAAGTGAGTATATAAGGGGCATGTAAATTGTAAACATTTGTAGAAACATGAGAGATATGTATCTAACATGCTAAGATGGAGCCTATGCTTCATTTATGTATTATAAGGCAATTAAATGAATATATTCTCACCGTGCTTATATTGTAATATTTCTTTATTATATAGATTTTCATATAAAATATATAGAATTTTCCACCCTGCAACATAACTTTCCTTTATGTATAGAACAGTTAAGCTAAAAGGGAAGTAAATTATATCTCTTAGAACATAGTTAAAAAAAAGATTCTACCCAAATAGTCAGACATGGTCAAACTTTGATGCTCTTAATAGTGTTGTATTATTACTTAAGATTAAATTTTCTACAAAAATTAATATTGTACAAAGACTATTATAGACAATTTAATAAGCATCACTCTTGGTAAGGTCAAATGTTAAACATTTGCTCTGTTTCGAACAACAGAGCTTGGAGTCCATCATAATATTGTGACCAAGGGAAAAAACCTTAAAAAGCTAACTTGATTACATAAATAGGAGGCCAAAGCATCCCACCCCGCTCCACCCCACCTCCTATTAAATTCAAGTTCTTGAAAAATAAAATGTGTGCATTTGTACCTTTCTGAAAATAAATGTTCTTTTTCATATGTCATTTTACTCTCAGTAGCTTCAGTAAAGTACCCAACTCCTCTGGGTTTGATTATGCACTGCGCCTGCACCATGATTTTATGATAATAATGCTTGGGTGTATCTTGGAATTTGTTGTAGAATGTGACCTGTGTAACAGGAGACTAATTTATCTTCAGTCAGAAAAACATTTTGACAATGAATATGGTTATTTATATTCAAATTTATGTGTTGTTGTGGGAACTGCCAATTATAAGTTACCAGAGTAAAATACATGCTGTAATAAAAGACCTTTCTGGGTTTTTTGGATGAAATAGGCAGGTGAGCCAATTATGTTTGATTATATAAATATGTGTCAAGATTTCCACAAGTTTTGAATGACATGAAACAGATTAGTAAGTAAATGGTTGTTTGGCTATAGTGTTAGATTATAGACATAGTTAATTCTATCATTAAAATTAGTAAATGCATTTGTCCTCCATAGGTTAGGGTTGGAGCTCTCTCATTAATAACAGCTTGCTTAATGTGGTTATCACAATTGTCCTTAGAAATTTGATCCAATGGATATATATTTAGAAAAATGCATTTAGTATAGGTTTTATATAATTTATTCTTTTTGTTTAGGATCCTCTTTATAATCCTATCATACTTATTGTAATCTTTCCTCATTTAAATATGCAATAACAGCCTGACCAGGCAGTGGTGCAGTGGATAGAGCGTCGGACTGGGATGTGGAGGACCCAGGTTTGAGACGCTGAGGTCGCCAGTTTGAGTGCAGGCTCATGTGGTTTGAGCAAAAGCTCACCAGTACCGAAGGTCACTGGCTTGAGCAAGGGGTTACTCGGTCTGCTGAAGGCCCACAGTGAAGGCACATATGAGAAAGCAGTCAATGAACAACTAAGGTGTCGCAACAAAAAACTAATGATTGATGCTTCTCATCTCTCTCCGTTCCTGTCTGTCCCTATCTATCCCTCTCTCTGACTCTCTCTCTGTCTCTGTAAAAAAAACAATGCAATAACATAAACCACAGAAAAGTATATGTTTACCTTAAATATAAAATGTGCAGAAATGTGGATTGCTTGGTATATTTTAGAATCTCAATAAATAAGACCTCTACCAACCCTTCCAGGTTTTGAAAAATTCCGAATATTGAAAGAAAAAATATATTAAGTGGCCACCACTGGTGATATCTTAGTTTTTGATTAGATATAGTTTTGAATAATGCTAAATGATCTAGGACCCTGGCCTCTCTCTCTCCCCAAAGGGGCAGAGCTGCCTCTGAGCCCAAGAGCCCAAACCTTGCTCTGTCTGGGGACAGATATCTCTAGAGGAAAAAGGAAGAGCAAGCCAACCTGCTTCCTTTATTCTTCAGAGGCATGGGAAGTGAAGGGCTAAAGAAAGGGAAGAAGTATCATCTTTATTTAAGCTCCCTTCACCTGGAAGGAAACATCATGAGTAGGGAAGAAGTGTTCCTTAATAATATGGTATATAAAGAATTCTAGGTGTAGAATTCAGAATATAACAGCTTCCACAGTATTTTGCTTAGTACTTGAGCCCTTTAAATATTTCATGGTATTTTGACACTATATCAGGAATTATCAAGGGAGTGTCTAATGCCGTGGCTGATTTATGGAGAGTATGGTCCATGAAACTTAGCTGATTTATATATTGCCAAATTTAATGTAACTCACTCAGTAATTTTTTCTTATTCCCCACGTGAGAATTTGACTGCCAGTAATTGGATGGCTTTGAAAGTTCTGAGAATTAGGCATAAAAAGGATAGAATCAAAATCTGACTTCGCAAAACCATATATAAATGATGGTCCATGCTTGCTTTTATCCATAGCACTTTCTGCCTCCGTGTTAATAATTAGAGTGTGGCTGTCATTTAGTGTTTTAACTTTTAATAGGAGCAATCATGGCCACTGTCAATCAAGAAGAAAAAAATGAATTTCCAAGTAGACACAGTGTTTTATTTGACTCCAAGCATGAGTACTCAAACTAAAAAGAAAAGCTCACTTCTTAAAATAAATTTTATTCTTCTTTCTCAAATATTTTATTTGGACTTTCAAACATTAGAGTAACATAGCAGTTATTACCTTCAGTAACACAGAATAATTTAATTTCCAGGAAGAGCAACTTCTTTGGCAGCAAACCAAGTCTCCCAAATAAAAAAGAGCCAAAATTCAATCTCTTGTTCTCTAACACACTCCTCACTGGTGCTGAGCATGGCTTTTCTGGAGTACCTGAAGTAGGAGGTGAAGGGGTTCTCCAGAAAGGCACACAGGTGTAATAGGCAGTCTCAGAGCCAGTAGAAATGGTGTCATATTTACCTAGGACTAGAAAGGTGGTGCAGGAAGCCGGGGGCAGGTGGTATGTGGATGAGATTATCTGGCTTAAGTTGGGTTGGAAAGAATAATGTGAAATCTATAGTAGGTGCATAGATGTATCATGGCACTTCTATCTGAAGAAGTCTTATGCAGCTATGAATGATCTTTTCAAAGACTAGTTAATTATATGAGAAGTATTCCTGGTACTGAAGGTTAAGAAGTAAGTCAAGGCAAAAAACTATATTGAACATGATACCCAGAATACCTACCCATACAAATGCAAAAGCATAGATGGCATTTATGGTGGGGTTTCAAGTGTCTTGTTCTTTTTATATTATCTTTTCATCAAATATATCATAGTTCAATATGTATTACACAGAAAAAGCATGCCTTTGAAAATTTGAAAATATTACATATTTGCTTTGGGATGAATTTTATTAATTAGCTAGATGGCTGATTGGAAGTTAACAAGGTTCATTCTTTATGGAGCACATCTTCTACATACTCTGATCAGTGCCATACTTAGATCTTCTTTTTAAATTTGAGATGTACTAGGTAGGTTCAGCCAACTGGTGTCTTGAGAACTCTATAGGCACATTAGTGAAATATTCCTTTTCAAAAAAATTTTTTTCCTGTAATGTGTGCCCATTAAAAAATTTTAAAATATATAAATGATCAAAAAAAGTTTAAGTTCATGCATGAACTCAAGCCTCAGAATTGACTATATTTTTATCAGAAATGTTAACCCTTCCTTACATATTTTTTTTAGCTTAAAAGATTTTTCTTATTCTGTTTTGTTTTTAACATGTAAGGAGCCTTTTAATTGGTTTTCATTTTTAGTATCTGGATTTCATATCTTTTATAACATCATTTACTTAAATAATTTGCTATTTTTGAATATTGATGGCATTTTCAAATTACTTTGGCCATATATATGCCACTGTGACTAAAGCTAAATAGATTTTATCAGGTTATTTCTCTAAATTAATTCCAAGAACTTGATGTTTCAAGGCTGTTGATATATGTATGTTGTCAAATTATCCTTCAGAAGGGTTATATAATTTATATTTCTTTCAGTAAGGGAGGAGTATGTCAATTTTTTCATGATTTCAACAACACTGCATATTATGATTAAAAAAACTTTCAAAAATAAATTCTAATTAGAAGGGGGAGGGGAGATTGTGTTGTCCTGTTATTTAATTTGCTTCTCTTAGAATATAACTGAGGTTAAATATTACATAAGTTTACAGCACACGCCCAATTCTTTTTTTTTTTATAATAAATTTTTATTAATGGTAATGGGATGACATTAATAAATCAGGGTACATATATTCAAAGAAAACATGTCTAGGTTATTTTGTCATTAAATTATGTTGCAAACCCCTCGCCCAAAGTCAGATTGTCCTCCGTCACCCTCCATCTAGTTCTCTGTGCCCCTCCCCCTCCCCCTAACTCTCTCCCTCCCTCCCTCCTATGTCCTCCCTCCCCCCCACCCTTGGTAACCACCACACTCTTGTCCATGTCTCTTAGTCTCATTTTTATGTTCCACCAATGTATGGAATCATGTAGTTCTTGTTTTTTTCTGATTTACTTATTTCACTTCTTATAATGTTATCAAGATCCCACCATTTTGCTGTAAATGATCTGATGTCATCATTTCTTATGGCTGAGTAGTATTCCATAGTGTATATGTGCCACATCTTCTTTATCCAGCCTTCTATTGAAGGGCTTTTTGGTTGTTTCCATGTCTTGGCCACTGTGAACAGTGCTGCAATGAACATGGGGCTACATGTGTCTTCACGTATCAATGTTTCTGAGGTTTTGACGCCCAATTCTTTTGTGCATTGTCTGCACATTTCTCAACTGGTTTATCTGCCCTAATGTTGATTTGTATTATTTATGTATTATAATTACATTAGCCTTTGCCATGTTATATCAGTTTATTCCTCATTTTATTCTTATTTTAAATAATAATTCTAAAGCTGGTAGTATATTCTTTTCCTAGGGGGGTTCTTCTTTATGGGAATATTCTATAGCTCCCTGATTTTGTATTTCTCAGTAGTAAATCCAGCCATGGAGCCAATGGTGGCGGGAATAGCTGAATAGTTGTATCACTGCTTGATTGAGTTCATATGTCAACTTCTCCATATTTTTTTAGGTAGTGGTTAAATTACTACTGAGTGTCATTGTTGATAGAAGGGAAGTAATAATTCCTGTGTTTTCAGGTTGTTGTGAGTCCAAATTAAGAGACTATGGACCTAAGACACATAGCAGAGAGCCTAGAGTATTAGTGAACCTGGTGCTGTGAAATAAACAAGATGACATACCTTTTTCTCTAATTCTGGCTTTTGCTTTCCCCCCATGAAGCATTATTACTTACCTGCATGGGCTCAGGGACCTCTATGTGAAAGGAAGGGGTTGCAGTGGTCGGGGGCTCACAGGGGAAAACTCTTCGTGTGCATTATAATCACTTTGCTGTTTGACCTCTGGTAGTGCCTTACCTTCTCGTATTTCAGATTGGGAGGAGTAAGTCAGGATGCTGTTCTTAATCAAATGTATGACTTTCTATATCATATCCATAGGTACATATATACATATATATCATACATCCAATGTACATAGTCACATAGGACCACACTTTTCCCCATCCCCACCTCATATTGGTAATGTCTCTCATTTTCATTGATCCTAAATTCCTGAGACAGTAATTACATGTGATAAACACTCAGCTAATCATTGTGAGCTATATGTGCACATTTGTTTCATTGTCAAAAATGGTTCATGGATTAAAATTTGCTTCTTTACTTTTAGCTTGTTTGGAGTTCTTGTCTTTGTGGTGCTGTGGAGGGAGCATGGGACTGGGATTCTTCTGAGTTCTGGGATCCAAATCATGCTTGGTACTCTCTTTCTCTTGTGGTCTTGCATCGGTGCATTTGTTCATTGGGATCAAAATTCACATTTTTTTTATGAATATGATATAATTTATATGAAATGCTTTGGGAAGCATACTCATGATGAGCACTAAAATATATTCTTTGGAATTTATGATATGCTCCAAAAAATAAACTATTTTCTTTCTTTCTCTTTCTTTTTCTCTTTTTCCTTCCTTCCTTCCTTCCTTCCTTCCTTCCTTCCTTCCTTCCTTCCTTCCTTCCTTCCTTTTGTGTGTGTGTATGAGTTGGAGTCAAAAGTTTTCTTGTCTGTGAAACTAAATCTCTGACTCCCATTACTAAATGGTCATAATATATCCCATGGTTATAAAGCTATGCCATTAGGTATTACCTGTAGGAAGTATTCTTTCTTTATCCATCAGTGGAAGCAATTCCTGTTATGTCTTTATACCACTTCAAAAATTATGTCAGACCCAAGAGGCTCAAAAAAGTACCCTCTGGATTTTTTTTTTTGCACAGATATTTGCTGCTTAAAAGAGGAGTAGCATGAAGCACTATTGTTCCTCAGAGATTGAAGTCTGTACAAATGTCCCCAGAATATTATTTTCTCTCCTGGTGGGCTGCTGAGTCTGGCGCCTGGAAAGTTTTATCAGAACAGTTTTAGAAGTGTGAACCTAGCTGACTTTCATTTTTTTTAGTAGATTTCTTTAAATGCTTTGAACAGAATTTCAGAGAATTCTGATTACTCCTAACTATAGCCTGCCAATAGGAAGAAACCATGTGTTAGTCATAAAAAAAGAAAACACACACACACACACACACACACACAACTTTAATTTGGTTCCTACTCCCAAAACTTTTGAAGGAAGTACAGAAGGGAAGTTAATATCCCTCATTGCATTTGTTTCTAAATGAGTAGCAAAGTTTTAGGTACTCAAGAGGAGATGCTAATCATGGTTTCACTCTCTGCTTATAGCAGTTTAAGATATGGTTCTTTTTCTTATAAACCTAAAATGATCTTTCTGTAGCCAAGGACAGTTTGCATGATGAATTGTGTAGTGAGTTCATATTTCCCTTTTCAGCAGTTGAGCAGATTCATGGGGCGCCCTTAGCTTGTACCTGTGAACTCTAGAAAGAAACAGTGAGAAAAGAGGAGTAGAGGACAGCTGGGGAAACTGATCCTTGCTTTGGTGATGGGTGACATCCCTTCTTCTTCTGCAAACACAGACAGTGGTCACAGAAGACTGTGTCCTGCTAAATCTGATAGAGGGGGTGGGAATTTGGTTAACACCTAGTGAAAAATGTGGATTTTTTTAAGTGAGAAGAAGCAGGTAGCTTGAATTTTTTAATGGGCTGATCGATTGTTCATTGATTACTCCAGTCACTCAATAAACTGGGCTGAAAGTAAGTTTTGAAGAAGCACTAAGTTATTAACAGCAGCAAACAACATCCTCCTCCAGAGCTAGAAGATCCATCCCCATCCCAGTGGTTTAGCCATTTCCCCTAGTTTAAGGGTAGCTGGTTACTTCTGTTCTTTTCAAACTAGAATTTCAAACTCAGGTGGCCATTTCCCATCACAGGTTAGAAATGCATTCCTTTCTCCTATGCATCAGTTTTATGAAAATGAACTAAATGCGACTAGGACTCAAGCTCTTTTTAGTACTAAACACAAATACTTTACATTTATTTACATAGTGTAATAAGATGAATGTGTGTGGCTTCCTCTTGGTGGCCTGACAGATTCTGCGTTTTACAGTGGTGCAGTTAGTTGTACCTACAGGATGGCAGGTGACATGCAGCCACAAGTGGGAGAGTGGGGTGACAGCTGATGAGGTGCTGTCTGGAGTTGAACAGCGTGTGGGAAGAAATATAAGCAAAGTTCTTCCTTTGATTATATAGCATGTTAGTCATTGCAAGTGCTTCCTTTCTCATATTTTATCTTTTGAAAGTGAAGATCAGAATTTAGAAAGCAACATAACAGGCTTTTGAACCCATAGTAGCATTTGTCATGTTCGATTATTCTGAGAAGCTCCTTAGGTGATACTCATTTGAGTTTAAATATACATGCTGTTTCTCGCAGTTACTCATCATTCTAGCTAATTGAGATGTGGCAGGTCCAGGATGTGGTGGTGAGTTGAGTTTTTAGATTTTGACCCCAAGAAGATGCTCTTGAACATAACTATTTTAGTTTCTGTCAATGTCCTTTATGCTTACACAGTGATGTTTGGTGCCCATTGACTTTTCTTCTTCTTTTTATTTTTTTAGGATGAACTGCTTTGATATCTATAAGGGGAAATTCTATTTCTTATTTATATATTACTGGTTTTCAATTAGTATGCTGATGCTTTATGTTACAAAGCTGCCCATGAGAATAATTTCATTTTTTTCTGCTGTATAGCTGTTATATAAGTAGAACATTGTTACTTGTAAGTTCTCTGCTAATGAATCTTCAAAGATGATAGATATTGCTTGGTCATTTGCAAAAAGTAGGGCTGCTTCTACATTCATTATAAGGCATTAAAAAGGGCATTCAAGGCAGGAGGGTTAGCCCTGTGGATGTGCGTGGTACAGTTCTCTTGGCAGGTGGAAAAGTTTGCCATCATCATATTAAGATGCTGCCTGCACATATACTAAGCTAACAATATATATGCAGTGTGAGATTTCACGTGTTGCAAATGTGCAGATGTATCATGTTGTATGAAATATAATTTTACCAGAAGAATTTATGACTCTCTTTGTGGATCACCAGGAGAAGATGATAGAACATTTGACAGCAGGTCTATAGACTGCTCTATAGCACCAAAGGGATAATTGAGTGCTAAGTTGAGTGGCATAAATACTACCTAAATTCACGTGTAAGAATGTGCCCTCTTCCCCTCAGTCACAGAAGTTAGGGAAAACATGTCCAATGGCTTGTCTGTTGTGACTGTGCAGCCTGACTTTGGAAGGATATCAGTGAATGAAAACACTGGAAGAGACAGTCTTAGCTCAGGGTGCCATAACTAAATACCACAGACTGGATGGTATAGACAGCAGGTATTTATTTCTCACAGTTCTGGAGGCTGGGAAGTCCAAGATCAAGGTGCTTGCTGGTCTGGTTCCTGGTGAGAGCCCTGTTCCTGGCTTGCGGAGAGCTGCCCTCTTTCATGCTTCCTCAAGTATTGCAGGTTGTTTTTCAAAGGCAGATTGTCTCATAATAAATGAAATACAAATATACCGGGGATTTTGATGTAGGAGGATATTAAACTTACTTTTAGAATAAAAAATAGATTGGACAAAGTTTATGTTTTAATGGAATAGTTATCATCTGAAAGAAAAGTAGTGGACTATAAAACACAGGGAAATGTTGATTTAAATGAGAACTTTCTATACTTTTCTTTTTATGAAGACTTTATCTTAAGAGAAAGTATTGGTAAGTTTAGGGAAAATGGTGAAAAATATGTATAATTATTAGAAATAGATTTATTGTCTCAAGGTGAATTTACATGACATCTCCTATTATATTTAAATGGAAGATGCCATCTATGATTTGGAATATTTTATAAACTTTCATATCTCATGTTTGGACTCTTCTATCACAAAAATTCTCTTTTGATTCAAATTAGCTATGCCTCCAGTCAAATTATGTTTTTGTAATATAAAACCTCCACACAGAAAAATTGTAGAGTTATTCAACTAGTGTCATTAGATAGAAGAGGTTCCTCTTAACTAACAAGAATGTTTTAAACTGGGTTCTTTGATGTTTTATTTGTTGCTTCTTGCTGGAGCAGCAATTTGGATTAAATTGTTTCTTGAACACTGCTTTGACTACATATTTCTGCATCTCTAACTTTGAATCTGTCTGTAAGTGATGTCTTAACTCACTGACATAATTTAGTCTTGGAGAGCATTTCTGAACTTTGTAACTGAAAATGTGTCATCTGTGTCCGTGCTCAGATGCTGGTCACCTCATGAGCATCCTGGCCCTTTCTCACAATACTCAACTGCACTGCTGACATTCAGCATGGTGTCTAGTAACTTTAGCTTTTGGCTCTGAGTCTTATACAATACAAAGAAGGAAATGGGACCCACACCTGATTGTTTTCCAAGGGTAGTACATGCCTTGAAAAGTCTTTTATGAGTCATTCTGGGGAATTGAAAAATACAGAATAGGTCTACATAACTATATTGTTGGGTGTTGGTTAGAATCATGTGAAATTGCTAACATGCAGTCAAACTGCCTTTGACCTACAAAAATGGCAATTTAAATCTAATTATTGAGCTAAAATTAATCATTGCAAAATTACCTTTATACATTTTCCCTGAAACTCACCATTTAATGTGTTAATAACAAATAAGAGATTTAAATTCTCTTGTGTTTCAACTGCTATGGGAGATGTGCCAACTCTTGGGTCATGGGGGAAATCATCGATTGGATTAAGGTTGGCAAGGCTAGAAAGAATTAACTTAAGTCCCTGAGAAACTTGAAGAACCGTCAGCTGGTATGTTGTCCCTAGACAGTGGGATGCAGGCTGTTAAGTGTGCCATACATAGATAGTTACTCTTCTTATCCACATCAGTGATTCTGTCTTTTTTATTTTCATAGCCTAGCAATAGGGTTTTAACTTTGGTTTTTAAGCTACATAGAATTCATTTAAAGAACAAATAAGTGCAATGTTTTAATATTTTCATGAGACTTGTTCCACTTTAAAATGGCATGTGATCATTCTAAATGCTATCCAAACCCATATTTGAGTGCCATTCATTTATAAGATTGAAGCTCCCAATTCTTGTCCCGATGTTTACTTTAGACTGGGTGTGCTGGTAATACTAAATTGGGGTCATTAAAATATAATTTAGTTTCCAAAAATTTAAGTAAGATATTCGTAAACATCAATTAAAAAAAATCTTGTTTATACCCTTGATATGTTGTGTTGAAAATGTCAGTTGATTTTTGTGACTTCCTTCAAAAACCTTTAGTCCAGGTGATCATGAGATAAAGATCACTCAAATCCTAAGTAAGGGACATTCTACAAAATATCTGATCACACTCTTCCAAGCTTTCAAGGCCATGAAAAATAAATTAAGTCTGCAAAACTGTCAGTACTAACAGATGCCTCAGGAAACATTAGGACTATGCAGTGAGGTACCATAGATGGGATCCTGGACCAGGAGAAGGACCTCAGGGAAGAATTCAGTAAATAATGTATTGATATTGGTTCATTAATTGTAACAAATGTATTGATACAAATAATATAGATAGTTATATATACTAATATATAGAAGATGTTTGTAATAAGGGAAATTGGGTGTGGGGTATATGTGAATTCTTTGTACCATTTTCCAATTTTTCTGTAAATTTAAAACTGTCTTAAACAATATGAAGATTATTTTTTTCAAACTTAATTTTTAACACTAGAAGTTTTTTTAATGTTTGCTCAAAGTTTTCAAAGAACTCAATAAAGGAGAGGACATTTAGGTTTGATTTTGATAGGCTCAAACTGTTATTAAATTGATTTGTTGATTAATAAATAACAACTCACCTAGCCACCAGCTAGTTACACAACTCATGCTATCCCCAGGATTTACTGATGGTTGCTAGATTTGGCAAGTAAATAACAGGACATCTAGTTAAATTCAAATTGTAGATAAACAATAGTTGTTTGTTTGTTTGTTTTCAATTTTATGTATGTCCCAAATATTACATGGGACACACTTATACTGAAAAACCATTAGTTTTTCTAATTCAGTTTCTATTGGACCTACCTAGCAGAGTCTTTTGGACAGTATAGGTACTGTAGTTTTCTCACTTTAATGTCATAACAGTGATAATAGTTGTTGAGCCTTTTCTGTAGCTCATAAACTGTCACACTTTACCTATAGTCGAAGTTCTGCTTCTTGATTATTTCTTCAACATCACTACTTTAAATACTATTTTCTTGTGCTAAGTCTTTTCATTTTAATCTCTGCCCAAAGTGAACTCTTATAGAAATTTGATTTTCTATTCATTATGGAGTATTTCATATATTGCCTTTTATATTAATCATTTGCTAATTTGTCAGACTGTGACCTTAAAGTGAGAATCAGTTATAAATTCTTCAGGTACCTCATATAAATGAGTGTAATGTCTTACAGTATTTTATGATTGAACAAGGAGCTGTGTATCCATTAAGATAAAACTAGGTTATGCTGCTTTAACAAGCAATCCCCAAATATTAGTAGTTATTGCATTCCTGTTACTAGGATCTTGCCTCTTCTACCTTACGCCCTTCCTTTATTTCACTGTTTATAGCTTTAATATGCATATTCTCAAAACTAAAGAAGGTAGAATTTGGTGTATCTTCAGCATGGGTTGGAGGAAAGTAGGAATGGAGGCTTGTGTGACCCTACTCACTCTGGAATCCTGGCTAATATTTCCTACATCTCACTGTAGTCTTCTGTGATCATTGTAAGAAAGGGAACTTGGAAAGTTGGGTCATCTGGTACTCAATCCTTTTCCATCAGGCAGAGAGAATTATGTGTCCATGTTCAACTTCAAAGGGAGAGGGAAGCCCAGCACTACCTATGCCCAGAGGATGGGGTGAACAGGATCCTGGTGACACATTGTAGAAAAAAATAATAGTGGAACTTATGAATGAGAGTTTGACCACTTCCATATATACTTTAACCTTAGTGATTAGTTTTTCTGAGCCTGCAGTTGTTTCTAGTAAAACAAAATTTGCTCCAGAGTTTTTGTACATAAAAAAATTGAGGATTTTATATAAATGTAGAAAGAAATGAATTAACGGCATAGAATACAGAGTGAATCATGACTGGAAATAAATATGTATTATCATAATAGGCTCAAATAAGATGGTTGCATACTCCAAAGCTGTCTTGCTGTTCTTTGATATTTCCATGAAAATTAATTTAACTAGGAATGCTGTTCCCAGATGTTAAAAGAAGATGAAATTTTTCTGTATACATTCACACATATGCATATGCATACACATATATCATTTTCAAAATATACTTGAAGACCCGATTGCATTTCATTTTGGTAGAGGCAGTGTATTATATCCAGAGACACTTGCTAATTTTAAATGTCTCTCCATCGCATCTTAGTCATTTGCTCATTCTTCCTGACCTGTTTCCCAATGTGTCTGTCCCAAGGACTTCAGGAGCTGGGGTGTTGCGCTCAGGTTGGGCTGCTCTACTTGGCATCTGCTTCTCCTCCCCCTCCATGCGGGCAGTGTCTCCATGGAAACCGCAGGCTGCTCTGCAGGCAGCTCTGCTGCGCCAGGCGATTGGAGCTGGCAGAGGCAATCAAAGATCGAGCAGGCCTTGAAGAGCCCTGGAAAAAGCTTCCAGTGTAATTGCCGAGACAGAAATGAAAAATGTTATTAATTTGAGACATTCAGGCTAGCGGTGAAACTCCCTTGAGGCCGCATCTCTCCTCCCACCTTGAGGATGTGGTCCTCCCAAGTCCACGTGCTGCCTGCTCCCTTGGGCCCCTTTTCTTTCCTGGGGTTTGAGGAAGTTAGGGGAGGGCAGTGCAGAGGATGGTCAGGAGACAGTCTCAGTGCTGGGCAGTTACCTTCATGCAAGAACCTGCCATCGCTCATAGGAAATAATACCTGAAAAAGCATAGACACCAAATTTTGTGGTTCGTGAATCTTAAACTACAAACCTCAGCTCAAGGTTCTGGAAATAACTTCCAGTCACTTTCGCAGATGCACAGCTTTAGAGGAGTGTCTGATGTGATTGTACGCAGTAGAGATACGAGTGATAGAACACTGTCAAGCATTTGCTTCCCTAAGCATTGCCCTACCCTGAAGATGAGAATGAACAGGAGTACAAATGCTGCTTTCTTGGGCTCCTCTGAACCCTGCCTAAGTTGGACCCGACCTTCTCTCTGGGGAGCTCATCTCAGACATAAGTGAGTGAACTTTTACAAGAAAAAACACATATTGGTGAGGAGAGAAAGCAAAGAAGACAGAGAAGAAATTCTTTTTAGATAACAGAACTGAAGAATATGTGCAATATTTTAATAGAGTGTTTTATAACTCTGTTATACCATGTTTGTTGATACACATGAATGTAGTTTTTCAAGTATAAAATGAAAAACAATTTAGAAAAGATACAATCACCACTCTGAGGATGTTTCCAATTGCTTCCAAAATTTGTTTCTTTTGTGTTTCTCTCTCCCTGTGTATAAAATTAAGCTATTGTACAAAGAACTTTTAAGAGAAGAAAGCTTGAATAGAAAACTTCTGCATTTCTTTTCTTCTATATGAAACTTATTTATTGGATTCTGCCGTACAGAAAGTCTCAACATTTTCCATGCTGCTCTTTGGTGATTACATATATTTAGTTGTTAGGTGGATTTATATATAGCTTTATAGAATTTGATGTTTATAAGTGTATTTTTTTCTTTGTATTATAGCACATCTTCCCAAATGAAATAAACATTAGTCCTTCACATTCTGATTTTCTTATGTCTTTAATTTAAAGATCAATGATACTTTTCAACAGAATATAATGATAATGTTGATAATTATTTTTATTGAAAGTGAGGAATTTTTTTTTCAAACTTATTTTCGAGCCGTGGATTGGGCAGTAATGTGAAATACAAAATTCTCTATAATAGATACCTTAAACATTGAAGAGTGTTCCCAAGCATACTCTATTATTAGTAACACTGAGAGTTAAAATTTCCTTAACTTTTGAAAAGTGCTTCTTTTGCAAATTAAATATGGATAATTCCTTATATGCTTTAATTATAAGAATAAGTAAAATTATTTTAAAATTAATTTTAAGACATAATAAATTTTAGAAAATGTTTATAAATGAATATCATTAAAAAAACAAATAGAAAAACTCAAAGACTGTAGCTAGTGTAGTATGTAGAGACTAATATTCAGCATTTAATGCTTATATTGAAAAAGGATTAATTGATAATTAATGAGCTACATGTTCATCTCAAGAAATTAGGAAAGAAAGAGCAACAGAGTAAAATGAAAGCAAGCAGATAAAAGCCAGCTATTACAAATATGCATCCGAAGTCCTTTTTTAAGGATCCGGGTATGATTTAGTAATAGAAATTTGTTTTCTTCGTCACAGATGACCTCAGCATTTACAGCAGAGGGAGTTTAATGTAGGATTGGTTACATAGTTAAGATGAAAGCTGAGAACTGAACCAAGAGAGCAGAGAAGTAACTCAGGAACAACAGAGAATTGTGTGGCCCCAAAATGTCAATAGTGCTGAGACTGAGAAACGATGACCTCAAGAGACAAGAGACAAGAGACAAAGTGTCACCAGAACCCTGGCTCTGGATTTTCCAGAGGGAGAGAGCCATGGGAGAATGCAGCAGCTGTCGGAGAGGCTGTGGGAGTTGAGAGGAAGCGAGAGTAATCCCATGCAGTCTACTCCTATCCAGCCTACTGCCTACTGCCTACTGCCAGCTAAACTCAGCTGGAAGCCTGCTGCTACTGATGCACAGAAAACCTCCTGCAAGGCAGTCCCATGATACAGGACAGAGCAGGGATGGTAGAGGGAGGATCTCAGGACACAAGGAGGGGACCAGTCAACAATTACAATAATTTCCCCATAGTAACAGATGAAGGAAAGAAACCAATGGTCATTTCAATCAACATTTTAAAAACTTCAGTAAGTTTGATATTAGCTCCTAATTAATAATTTTTAGTAAACTGAGAATTTAAGAGACTATTCTTAACCTAAGTAATACTGAGTATCTAGGTTTATAGTGCCATTTTAATCATGAAAACAAAAGAATATGTGTTCTCACCGCCTCTTTTTCCTTAGCCATCATGGTAAGACAAGAAAAGACAGAAGACGCAAAGAATTGAAAAAAGGAAAAATGTTTTAAAAATATTTGCAGATAACATGAATGTTTACATGTAAATCCTAAAGGAATTTTAGGATTAGCTATCAAAACTATAAAGAGAATTCAGCATATTTTTTGGATCCAATATCAACATGTTAAATATGGCTTATTTCTTTCATTCTTGATTTATAGTGACAATTCAAATTACACTACAAGTTAACTGAGAAACATCATAATAAACTTTTGAAAATGTTTATGATTTGCCTTGGCCAATTAACTCAGTGGCAGAACATTGGTCCGGCATATGGAAGTCTCAGGTTCGATTCCTGGTTAGGGCACACAGTAGAAATGACCATCTACTTCTTCACTCTTCCTCCTCCTCCTCCCCCTCCCCCTCCCCTCCCCTCCTCTCTTGTCTCTCTCTCTCTTTCTCTCGCTCTCTCTCTCTCATCACCCCTCTTTCCCCTTCCTGCAGCCATGTCTTGAGTGGTTCAAGCAAGTTGGCCCCTGGCACTGAGGATGACTCCTTGGCCTCACCTCAAGCACTAAAATAGCTCAGTTGCTGAGCAACAGAGTAGCAGCCCCAGGTGGGCAGAGCATTGCCCTGTAGGGGGCTTGCTGAGTAGGTCCTGGTCAGGGCGCACATGGTATTTTGTCTATCTGCCTCCCTGCATCTCACTTAATACAAATTAAAAGAAAAAATGTTTATAATTCAATGCCAACTATATAATAAAAGTGCAAAGCAAAACAATGCTAACTTTGAATACTTGTCTCAATCCATAGCATTAACAAATGCTTATGAATATGTGATATACTTTTAAGATAATCTTTGATCAAAATCACACTCTTGGACAGTTTCTCTCAGCTTCACTTTCTATGTAAGGTTATCTTATTATTTTGTTTAAATATTTATATTTAAAAAAATGGCCCTGCCTGTTGGCTCAGTGATAGAACATTGGCCCAGTATGTGGATATCCCAGGTTCAATTCCCGGTCAGGGCATACAGGAGAAGTGACTATCTTCTTCTCCACCCCTCCCCCTCTTCTCTCTCTCTCTCTCTCTCTCTCTCTCTCTCTCTCTTCCCCTTCTGCAGCCATGGCTCTAGTGGAGCAAGTTGGTCCTGGACATTGAAGATGGCTCCATGGCCTCCACCTAAGGCACTAAGAAGAGCTCAGTTGCTGAGCAAGAGAGCAGTGCCCCAGATGGGCAGAGCATCTCTCCCTAGTAGGCTTGCCAGGTGGATCCTAATAAGAGCGCATGGAGGAGTCTGTCTCTGCCTCCCATCCTCTCACTGAGTAATATATATATATTAATATGCTTTCAAATTATATGTATGTGTGTGTTGAGAGTCATTTTGTTGAAGGAATATGATCATATTAATTTTAGTTCTGTGATTGTGTTTTATTTGTAGACATTTAGAAATAGAATTCTTTTCTGTGAAATACACTTGTAACAAAAGTCACCTTGTTGAAAGATTATATATACAATTTCTAATATATATATGTGTTATATAAATATACTATCATAAATATGACATTATTTTCTCATTTTTTTCAAGGGAATACAGTTGATCATTCAGCTCTGCTAGCAATTAAGGAGATGCTATGTTTCC
The DNA here is from genome assembly GCF_036850765.1 of Saccopteryx bilineata. NCBI lineage: Eukaryota > Metazoa > Chordata > Mammalia > Chiroptera > Emballonuridae > Saccopteryx > Saccopteryx bilineata. The sequence continues at coordinate 280,162,016 of NC_089490.1, read as the reverse complement.
ATTCTATCCAATGTTGATTGTTTCAAAATAGAGAGGTGACTTATATACACTATGTTTATTTTGATTTTAACTTTATGATTAGCTAGTGAATTCATAGAGTCAACAAAATCTCCTTATGACCTAATTCACCTTAAGAGATAAAAATGGAGCAGTTAGTGAGAAGAAAACTCAGCTGTCCCAGTATAAGTCTCTGTCCATGCCCTGGCCGTGGGAGCAGATGCACCATCGTTCACTGCATGTGCTGGCTGTCTTGTTTGGTTTGGAAAAGATGGTCATGGTTTAGAGCAGGGGTATCAAACTCAACTCAGCATGTGGGCCGCAGAGCAAGATCACAGCCCTTCGGCGGGCCGCACTAGGTCTACAAAAGGCAACTGTTACGCAACACTTTTCTCACTGCAGTTGAAAACAAAAAAAAATCAGTACAACAAGCACAATCGTACATGCAGTTTACTCAGTGTCACAAAACGACCAGAAACTGTAGTTCGCATCACAACTGCTGTTAACTAAGCTAATATCTAGCTAGGATGCTAGAGAAATGAAAAATACAAGTAGGCCCCTAGGCTTACTTAATTTTATCCAAAATACTTTGAACTTCGTGGATTAGTCTGTGGGCCGCACAAAATTGTTCGGCGGGCCGCGAGTTTGAGACCCCTGGTTTAGAGTAACTGTTTCCATTTTAAATGGTCAATTGAGGTAATTTCAGGTAGCATCATGATTTTAGTTAACCTCTAAATACTTGTGCATGAGTGTACTCTGCCTTACACATTATAGACATCTTGGACCTTTCTTTTGCTTTTTTTGTTATTGCATAAGAGTTTTGCACAAATAGGCAAGAGACCAATGAATAACTATTGAGAAACGAATAGTTTTTTCTGCAGGAAATATCTAGAAATTATCAAATCATACTACTTCTTTACCCACCCCCTCTAAAGAATGTTTAATTAGTTCTTCCCAATTATAGAATGAGAAAATTCCTAGTGAAAACTCTTACTACCACAGTTGACATTTATTTTTGTCTTATCTCAAGTGTCGTAAGTTGTGAAGATGTTACATTTTAAATTACTAAGACATTAACAACATCACAAGAAAGAACCAAATATCCCATGGAGGTCATTCAGAGACACAAGTTGAGCCTCTAGAGCAGGGGTCCCCAAACTTTTTACACAGGGGGCCAGTTCACTGTCCCTCAGACCACTGGAGGGCCAGACTATAAAAAAAAAAAAACTGTGAACAAATCCCTATGCACACTGCACATATCTTATTTTAAAGTAAAAAAACAAAACAGGAACAAATACAATATTTAAAATAAAGAACAAGTAAATTTAATTCAACAAACTGACCAGTATTTCAATGGGAACTATGCTCCTCTCACTGACCACCAATGAAAGAGGTGCCCCTTCTGGAAGTGCAGTGGGGGGCTGGATACATGGCCTCAGGGGGCCACATGCAGCCCGCGGGCTGTACTTTGGGGACCCCTGCTCTAGTGGGTGCCAGAAAATCTGTCTCTGCTACAATTTATTCAGTTTCTATAGATTTCACCATTTTTAAAAAAGATACAGATTGTTACATATCAGATAGTTCTGAAAGAAGTTAAAAGGTAAGCAGAAAGGAGAGAACCCTTCATTAAATACATTCTGTAGATTTGCTTCCAAGTAATACATAGAATGAGCTATTTTAGAATTTTGAATGTAGATCACCCGTCATGAAATCAACACCATAATCAAATGACTAACTTAGTCTAGTGCTATTACTGTATAAAGTCACATTCACTCTACAGGTGGTTTTGAGTAAAGACTATTATTTAGGCATAAACTTTAAAAAGGTTACTTTGACATCGATAACCTTAGTGATAATTTCAAATTATAGTGGGCTTAAAACTGCTTATTTATTATATACAATATTGATATTTTTGATAGACAGTGAATAACATTTTTAATGTTAAAATATTTTCTCCCCCTAAACAATATATATATATATATATATTTTTTTTTTTTTTTTTTTTCTCTTGGGGAAAAACACTTTGAATGTGATATTAAGTGTTCAGATTCTAGGTACTCAACATTTCCATTTTAATAATGGCCTTAGATAGACTATAGGAAATTGAGCATCACATTTAACTTTTCTGGTCCTTAGATATTTCTTCTCAAATGTTGGAGTCGACAGCCCCTAAGATTAAGTACTATTTACAGTCTGATGAGAGCTGATTTTCTAGTTCATAGATGGCCACCTTTCGCTATGTCCCCACATGGAGGGAGCACTCTGGGGTCTCTTTTATAAGCCCATTTTACTAGCACTCCACCCGCATGGCAAATCACCCCCCAAAGGCTCAACTTCTAAATCCATCACATTAGGGGTTAGGATTTCAACATATGCATTTTGGGAAGACACAGACTTTCAGTCCATTATTGGTGGCTTAGATGGAAACCTCATTCCTGAATCACCACCAAAGATTAATTTTCTCTAAGTCCATATGAAAACTTAGTAGTACAATAATTCGACCTCTGTATCCAACTCTCCTGGCATTGACCTTCATTATCCTACTAATTCTTGCCCTAGAGGGTGTGCTGGGCCAGTTCCCCATGACTGGGTGCTGCAGAGGAATAGATGGCAACAGGCAGAGAAGAACGTGCTTAGTTCCTCAGGGAGATGTGGAGATGACAGTGTTCCGTGCTCTACCTTGTCAAAACCAGGCTCACACTCATGCATTTTTAACACATTCTTTTTATAGGAAATTGAGCTAAGGGAACTTTTAGTTTATCATCACATCTGTTTAATTCAGGGGACTTTGCAAAAGCATGGTCATGATTAGCAGATCTGTGTCTCCAATAGTTCTGCCTGCACAACTAGGTCATGAGTGACACCATTTTCTTATTTCAGTGGCCTGACTACCAAGTGGGGCCAGCTTTCACATGGAGCAGGGTTTCTCTACCTTGGCCCCATGGGCAGTATGGGCCAGCTAACTCTTGCTTGTGGTGAGCTGACCTTCTGGCCCTCTCCCTGAGGCCATTTTGGTGGATGCAGCAAACTCCAGCATGACCACTTTCCAATGCACAGTTACCCTGTGAGTATGTTTATGATTTGCCCTGGCCGATTAACTCAGTGGCAGAACATTGGCCCGGCATGTGGAAGTCCCAGGTTCGATTCCTGGTTAAGGCACACAGTAGAAATGACCATCTGCTTCTTCACCCCTCCCCCTCCTCTCCTCTCCTCTTCTCTCTCTCTCTCTCTCTCTCTCTCTCTCTCTCTCTCTCTCATCACCCCTTTTTCCCCTTCCTGCAGCCATGTCTTGAGTGGTTCTAGCAAGTTGGCCCCTGGTGCTGAGGATGGCTCCTTGGCCTTACCTCAAGCACTAAAATAGCTCAGTTGCTGAGCAACAGAGCAGCAGCCCCAGGTGGGCAGAATACCATTTGCCCAATGGTATTCATATGCCACCAAGGTCTCCCCAGTGTTCAGAATGCAGGCATCTTGAGATTTTTCTCCTGACATCAATGCACTGCTATGTGATTATACATAACAGAGCCAGTCTCCATCGTGGGACTCTGAGCATACTGCTCCAGTTCTGCACAGTTGGTTTTTCTCAGTTGATTAATGATGGCACTGAGACCCTGCATATGGTACCAACTCTCTGATGATGGGAGGAAAGACCAATGTGAGTTAAATTAGGAAATGAGAAAATTAGATGTACAGCACTGCTTGGATTCTACTTCTGTTTTCAATCTATTCTTATAATTTGTAAGTGGATTTTTTTCTTAAGTCACATATAAGTTGGCATTGCTCTGATCTGTGAAAGCTCTTGGCTTAGGATCACAGGTTTGCAACTGAGCATAAGTATTGTTGTTGAGAGAATGAGTAATAGAAAAGTCTCCATGTCTGTCACTAAGAGAAAAAGTGATTGGTCTTCCAAATTACTCTCAGTTCTAATACAGAATGATCCTAAAAGTGAGGATTGTTTATCTCACAAATGGTAATAACCCCCAAGCTTTCTGCCCATGCGGCCGAGCATCCTGTTAATGGAGCAGAACTGCCATCATCATGGAGGAGGGAGAATCTGAAACATCTCATTAATGTTCTGATTGGCTGATTATAATAATCTGAGATGTTCTTCATCTGTAATGGTTTTTGGTGATTTCGTATTTTCTTCTCATAAATAAAAACAAAAACAGCAATTATTTCTTGCCTCAACTAATTATTGGATTTTTTTTTTTCTGAAAGCAGTCCAAAGTCTGAGCAGAGGGCAATTTTCCTGGCTAGAATTAACATAGTATAAAATTAGCACTGCAGCTTGTAGCAAGTTTGTGCTTCTCTGGAAACTCGTTGCAGCTGTCCCCGGTTTCACCATATATATTGCCTTAGCCAGCCAGGTGGATGTCTCGGGCAAGGTCATTATGCCTTGGCATTCCAGAAGGTGTTGAATTGCGAGCCTGAGTTAGTATCATGGCATTACATGCAGACTTGGGATATTCAAAGGAGGCAGGGTAGAGAAAACTTAATGCTGTATCATGCCTTTGTCACAATGATAGATGTGCTTGCAGATAGCCAGAAAAATTGTTACAGCTTATCTGCTGCTCCTGACAAGGTGTCAGGGAGGCAGTGACTTGGAGTGAGTTCATGATGACTGGAATCATGTATTGATTGGGCCCACACAGAATGGCATGCAGTTATTGATCATTCTCAGGATTCGAAGACAGACCTAATGGCACGTGATTTCTCTCTTTCCCTGTGCATTTGGCATTTTGCATGAGCAGTAGTGTAGTTTGTTATTAGGCCGACACAGGAAAGATTATTTCATTATGGCAAGAGCTCTTCTATTTGTTCACAGGGAAGATGCAGTATAATGTCCATGATAAACATTTATTTAACACTTAGGATGTGCCAGGCTCTGTGCTCCATGCTTTATATACAAATCTCCTTAACCTCTCTCAATGGGTCTTGAATTTCTTGTATCATAGATGTCAGCTAGGGCCTCCTAGTTTCCATAAATGATTAACTTTGGTCCACACTACCATTTATATGGCCATTGAGCTATAGCCATCTTCCCCTGTATGGTTCCTGATAGTTTACTTGCTCAGGCTTCACTGTAGCCAGGCCCTGTGCCCTCACATACTGTATTAGTTATAACTGATTGTATTAGTTTTCTATTGCTTGTGAGCAACAAATTACCATATATTTAGTGGCTTAAACAACAAAAATCTATTGTCTTACAGCTCTTTAGTTTAGAAGTCTAGTATGGGTCTTACTTAGCTGAAATCAAAATGTGAGCAAGGTCGTGTTCTTTCTGGAGGTTCTAGAGGAGGGTCCAGTTTTTGCCTTTTCCAGCTTTGATGCCACCTACATTCTTTGGCTAGTGGCCCCTTCCACAGTCTTCAGAACTCATGATATCTGGTCGACCTCTCATATCACGTCCCTTTGACCTCTTCATCTGCCTTTTTTGTCCACTTTTCAGGTCTCTTGTGAGTTCTTTGGGATAATCCAGATGACCTCCATATTTCAACATCAGCTGATAAGCAACCTTAATTCTGGCTGCAACCTTAATTCCCATTTTGCATGTAACTTGAAATATTCACATGTTCTCAGAATTAGGATGTAGACATCCCTGAGGGGTATCTTCTGCCTTTCATAGTGGTTTGACCTTCGCTGGTCTCTATTATTATGCTATTAACTTCTTGCTGGTCTCTGTTAATAAGCTATTTACTTTAAATATGTCAGGAAGTGTATTGGGTTTATGAAAGCTAAAGAAGTTGATGATTATACCACTTTTCTGGACCTTTCTCTGACTTCCATCTTTGTCTGAAGTTATTGGTAAATTTTCTTCTTTTCTCTTCTCATCTCAGGTCCTTTGACATCTCTCTGTCAGTAACAGGTGGGCTACAAAAGCACCAAACCAAAAGGAACTTCAGAACACTAGAGTATTCATCCTGAAAGGAACCTTAGTGAATATGCCTTTCTTCATCTCATGATAGCCCCATTTACAGATTACCAACAACACAATAACTGGGACTACACAAATTAGTGACTCACCATAAACCAGTGGTTTCCATCTGGGGATGATTTTGCATCCAGGTGACACTTGCCACACTGACGGGAGACATTTGCTGCCACACCTAGAGGAGGATGGGTAGTGGTGCTACTGCCATCTAGTCTTTAGAGTAAGGGATGCTTCTAACAACCTTCAGTGCACAGGAGAGCCTCACAACAAATAGTTACCTGCCCGCAAATGTTAACAGCCCTGTGGTTGAGAAGCTCTGCTGAATACGATGTAGAACCAGGAAAGTCTGCCTAAGTGCTATACCCAGGTCTGCAGATAGCCAGGCAGTGGCTAAGTCCAGTAAGATGTGCAACCAGTCCAGAGAAGCAAGATGACACCTTTGGATAAACTTTTCATTTTTCTTGGTTATAAGATGATCATACTTGCTTTACATGAATCATATTCAGGGAATTTGTAAATATCCAAATGCAATCTCTTCCCTGTGTTTGGCTTCCACGTTTCTTGGTAGTATAATAATAATTTCTACTAAGTACATGCATAAACATTTCTAGGAAGAGAAGCGTCATTTGTCTTCATTAAAATTAAATGACGATTTGCTTCTGTGCACTAAGCCGTTTTTCCCCCTTGGCTTGGATGCCAGCGAAGACCCTTGCAGATGGCATCTCTGAGCCAGCTCTTAGAGCCTCACCTCTCTCATTTGGGGGGTGTGTCTTTCTTTATTTGATGGAGACAAATCAGATCAAGGAATAATTAGGAAGAGGAGATGCTGACCTGAGCAATGAAATGAAAAATTGTGAGTGTTTATGATCCAGTTGTAGTAAACCAATAAAGAAAATTCAAACCATTGGAGAACTGAGTTCTGTTTAGATGAACAACATAGTTGACCTTAAATAAGAAGGTGGTAGCCCTGGGAATATATCTGCTGATCTTAAATACCTGCCATACCTATTTCATAAAGAATGGTGGAGAGCATTTTAGAATTTGAAGTTATAAAACCATCCCTTTGTCTCAGACAACTGTAAATCAGACCAAGACAACTGTAAATCAGACCATTCTTTACTGTGTATTAAATTATATAAAATATGTTAACCTTGAGAATGTGATTATACTGTCCTCAAATATAGTTTAGACAGAAGCGGTGTTTTGGTAGAAAAAGCAGAGTATAGATACCAATTACAATTTTATGTTGCTTATGTACTTGCAGCACATTGATGTTTACTTAGCAATTGTTAAGTTGAGCTTCCAGTGCTCAGATTTTATTATTTTCATAAAAATCAGCACTAAAAAGGAAGAACTTCCCTCCTATTTCTGCTTCACCCTTGTGACGCATATGCAAGCACCTATTGTACTAATAATTGAATTTACTGCTGGAAGTTATTAATAATTGTATTGTCCTGGTAGCATCCTTCCATGTAATGCTTTTGCCAATCAAAAATAATTGGTTTGGAAGCCAGGGAAGCTATTGTGTGTGGGATCCCGTTGTGATATATCTGACCCTATAATTTGATTTATCCCGTTGGATAAAGTCTTTTGAGATCCACAGCCCTTAAGTTCTGAAAGATAATAGTTTTTGGGATAAATTATTTATGCCAAGAAAGAACAATTGTTTGGCAATGAACAGTTTTATTATTGAATAGCTATAAGCGTAAAAATATGTTGGATACCATGGAAAATGTGTCTGAACATTAACATATGATTTATTCTCTGTAAGAGAAAGCTTTCAGCTTTATTTGGAAGACACAGTTTAAACATATGAATATTTTTAAATAAGTTTAAGGGTTACATAAAATCTGAGAAAATAGATGTGATCAGGTTGTGTTGTAAAATGAAGTGTTACTCAGTACAGAGCTTCTAGACCATAACTAAGCTGCATAACTGAGTCTTGAAATCTAACTAGTCTTTATATTTTATTTTAGCTCTAATTTTTCTCTTGTGTGAAATAACAAACACTATTTTTTGTTGCGTATTTAGATGATATTCACTCTATTTCATATTAAATGTTGATATTTAATTTAATTTCACCCTTGCTTGTATCACCTTATTTGTATTCAAAAATGGATTGGCAATAAATATGAAGGAATATCTGAACTATCAGGAGGCTAAAAATGGGAGAGTTGGGCATGTGCCAAAGAAAATATATTGAAGTGTAACCAAGAAACAATGCTCTAATAATTGTGATAAAATGAAGACTCTTTTTTGAGGGAAAGGTAGGGAGTGATAGAAAGTGACACTGGTATGATTATTATTTTTAGTAACTCTTCAAACTGTCTGTTTAGGATTATAAGGTAAACACTAAAACTGGTATTTTAGAACTGATGCTAAGAAGTACATGACTCTTTTTTTTTTTTTTTGGTTTCCTAATGCCATACATACAAATGCACTTTGGGAGTAGACTCTTTGACTAGATGGGATTTATTTAAAAACCATAGTGCTTTTAAAGTATTAAAAGGTTATATTAGTGAATACTTAGGCAGACTCCATGTTTTGTAAGGAAACTTCCTCAAATTTGATCGACTGTCCTTAAAATACTATAGAAAATATGAATTCTTGTAGGGAATACCATCATACTTACTAGTTTCTATTGGTTAAAATAGAAGAGTCATTGAGGAAAGTGTCATAAAAATTGGTCCATGTTATATGATATAAATGTAGATATTTGGTAAAATCAGTAATTGGAAGAAGTCTTGATTTTTATTTTCCATTTAATTCTATTTCACTCATTTAGAGTAGAGGTGATAAAAAAACTAGGGGAAAATAAAGCAAGATTAGAAGGTCAGTATGCAATGACAGGGTAAACTATTTAAAATTCAAAATAGGATGGTCAGGGCAGACTACATTGAGAAGGTGTCAGTTGAGCTAAAGTTTCAAGAAGATGGATGGTTAGCCTTGTATATGTGGGAGAGGAGCAAGGAAGCAGGCAATGAGGCCCTGGGGTAGAAGAATGCCTAATATTCTCAAGTTATAACAAGGAGACCAATTGTGGCTGGAGTGTAAAGGGCATAAATCATAGGAAATGTTGTCATGACATCAGAGTGGTAATAGGAGACAGATCCTGTTCTTTGTAGACCACTGTGAGGGCACTTTGGCTTTCCCTATTCAGTTTTGAGAAGAGATGTGACATGATCCAATCCACAGTTTAAAAAAAATTCTCTTTGTCCTGCCAAATTGTGTGTGGCAAGGGTGGAAGCTAGAGCTCAGATAGAGTCTCTTTTAGGGATCTAAACAAGAGGTGTTGGATTGGACAGTGGTGTAGAGATGATCATATTTTGGATGTTCTGAAAGACAAAGGATTTGCTGACAAATTGGACAGTAGTGTTGGAAATGGAAGGACAAAACATGACTTCAAGTTGTTGATATAGCAACTGGAAGGATAGAACTGCTATCCATGGAGGACAGAAAAAATGAAGTTTGGGGGAATCAGTAGATCACTTTTGTCTTGTTATTATGTTGCGATTATGTTGTGTTATGGTGTGTTATGCGTCAGCAGTTTATTAGACAATGAAGTGGAGGTGTCTGGTAGGTTGTACAGTGTAGTAGTCTGGCGCTGAGCAGCGAGGGCTGAATGGGACTCTGTGGAAACATATAGTTGGTAATCATATTATACATACATAAAAGTGGACTAAATACGTGATGAAAATTGTGTGTTCTAGTTTGTTTTTTATTGAAGTAGTTTCCTATGGTTTACAATGTGGGGAGCAATAACTGGAGGAACATTCCAGTGCCTTTTAGGAAACTGCATCAACAATGCTGTTTAGATAGTGATTTGAAATAAAGAAATTTCTAAAGACATGATTTTTACCCTTTAACAACAAAAAGAAACCTTATATTTCATGGGGAGTAAGTTTTTACTATAGTAGTGAGATATAGATGATAATTTAGGCAGACTGCACCATGCTCTATACTTACAATACTTACCAAAATATTGTGTTTTTCACGAGATCTTGGAGTAACTGGGATTTGCCAATCTTCTTAAAAAAAAAACAACAATGATACTTAAATGTTACAGCATGGTAGCTGAGGTCACTGATTGAACTAAAGCCAATGGAAAGTTCTAATTTGTATCTAAACCACCTGGTTCAGCTTCTTATAATGTGCTGTAAGGTAAATTGTAGCACTTGATAAAAAAAAATGAACAACCAACCCACAGGATGTAATTGTTTCGGTAAAGTTCTGTGCATGTTTTTAATTTTTCCTATTTTTTAACTGGAATACAGTTTATGCGTATTATAGAATTTTAGATAGAATTACCAGAAACCTAATTAAGATGCTAAAAAGGTAAAATTCACAGATGAGCTTAGGAGTACTTAACTCTAATAGAGAATTGGCTATAAACCCCTGTGTTAAACATTACTGATCATGTATCTTTCGAAATGTTACCAAATATGAAATTATTAAAACAGTAGAATTCACAATTATGCTTTAAGATTTACTAAGAAGAGAGATATCCAGCAAAAGTGATTACAGAACTGGCCAGCAGTTGTAACATTAGTTAAGTCTGCAGAAAGTCATTGCATGGAGGGAAAGGTGAGTGCTATTTTGACTGGAATATGCAATGCTTCAAAGCAGAGAAATTGAACACGAGATTGAAATATTTTTATAGCCAGTAAGCCTTGATTACAACTATTTTTTAAAATACTTTAAAAAACAATATAAAATACACTAATTATACATTCATATCCTGTTATACATTATTGAGATTTACTCTATAATATGTAATGAAATAATTTGCTAGTTAATTCCATTGTGAGTGAGCAAGCATAATAGAATAAGAACACTGCTTTTAAAAAAATAAGCTTTAGAGTCAGAATTGGTTGCAAGAAGTAGCAATTTTTTTTTCATTCTCACTACTTCTGCAACTTCTATTTTCATGGGAAATTGAAGTGGAGGTACTGAAATACTGATAAAATCACATTCCTCTGGCATTTCCTGGCAGATTAGAAACCCAGGACATATAAGATAGAGTCCAGTCTCTGAATGAATTTGTACTTCAAATTTACTATCCCATAAAGTTACTGAGTTTTTACATTTTGCACTATAACATGATCTGATTGAACTATCAGCATTTTAGAAATTCACCCTCTATTGATTGGGATTCACATGATGAATCAACATGTGATTGACATTTGTATAAAAAGAGAGCAACAATTCAAAATAGGGTGTGGTTTTTTTTCCTCATTGTGACAGTTCTTTGTCTATATGACAAATTAAAGACTGAGGAAAACTACTTGTTTATGGTAGTATCTACACTACACTTTGCCATGGTAGGAGCAGGTATTAAGGACAGAGTGCTTAATACAAAGTAGATAAGCTACCTGCCATCATGGTGCTTGGTATATGGGGGGGGGCAGGTGCTGGCGAGGAAAAAGGCTAAGTGGGAAGGAGTCAGGATACTGGGAAAGAGAGTACTGGGACAGAGACTAATGTGCAAGATGGACAAGAGTAACAGACATGTAAGTGGGTTTTAAGATGAACACAGATGATCAAGGGATAGAGAGTTCTGGAGAGGGTGTGTCTAAAGACTCAGGGACAGGAACATGTTTGGACACTTCCCTGAATTGAAAGAAGGCCAGTAAGAAGCAGGATGGTGATCAGTAGAAGCCCACACGGTCCATGTCAAAATTCAAAGGCCAGATTTTGCAAGACCTTAGAGTCCCCTTTTTTTCTTAGAACTGGGAATTTCGTGATCATTGGGTCTGAGGATTGATGGAAAGGTGTTTTAATTTTTGCTGTTGTTATTCAGTATATTGTTTTGATTTGTTTTGTTTTTCCAGACTTGTTGCCCTGTGAAGGTGTGCATGTGGAACTTAACTTGGGTAGAGGTAGAGCAAGTTGCAGTTCCTGGTATTATGTGTTAAGCATAATAATTTTAATAAAGAAATGAACTGCTTCAATCATTCATAGGAAAGAGATGTCAGTGTTAAAGGAAAGCAAAGATTCCATACAGATGGAGCTTGGGCTGCATCTTAGCAGACAGTCCTGTAGGACAGTGGTAGTCAACCTGGTCCCTACCGCCCACTAGTGGGCATTCCAGCTTTCATGGTGGGCGGTAGTGGAGCAACCAAAGTATAAATAAAAAGATAGATTTAACTATAGTAAGTTGTTTTATAAAGATTTATTCTGCCAAACTTAGCGAAAATCCGACATAAAGTACTTGGTAAGTAATTATTATTATATGCTTTAACTTGCTGTAACTCTGCTTTATAAATTTTATAAAGTAAAGTGACTTCCCTACTTTATAAATCACCCTTACTATGGAACCAGTGGGCGGTTAGAAAATTTGCTACTAACAGAGATACAAAAGTGGGCAGTAGGTATAAAAAGGTTGACTACTGCTGCTGTAGGAGATGCTATTGTAGCAGTTCAGAGTGTGGTCTAGGGTCAGGCTGCATTCCAAATTATTAGCTTTGCAAACTTGGAGACTCTACATCTTAACTGTGAAACAGGGACCATAACTGAGCTCACTTCATTTGGTTTTTCAAATAAATGAGACAATACTTGTAAAGGATTTAACCTGGGGATGGCACATCTAAACTGGCTGAAATATTAGGTTTTATTGTTGCTGCTCTTAACAACTTTTTTACTGATTTGATTAAATTAGTAACAAGTAGGGTGGACAGGCACAGGGTAATTAGTGCTTTGGAACCAAGAATATGTACCTATGATAAACCAATAATTGGATACAGGATTTAAGTAAAGTAGTACTAGAAGGTAAAATGAGAAAAATAGATAAGTATTGGTGTTTTATTTCTTATGTTATAAACTAATACTTTCAAACAGCAAGTGGAAGCAATTGTGGGTTTATTCACTCAACAAACACCTCCAGTTCTCGATGTAACCCAGGGCTCCACCCATCCCCCACTGCTGTCACCCCTCCCCCATTGCTGTCACTTGCGTATTTGACTACCTGTAAAATATCCAGGGGTACTCAGTAAAACTAACCATACCACCTCTTTGTTATTAGACAGAACCCAGCGTTGTTCTAGAAAATGTTTAAGAAGGCTTATGGGGATGCATTAGGAACAAGAAAGATTGAATTAAATTGGGGGGGCATGGAAAATAACCATGAGCAAATCTGGTATAAAATTACTTTAAAAAGAGTACAGTGCTAGGTTTGAACCCCATTATCTGTCACTTCATTCTATCACAATCGCTTTGCAGGAGTAAGGCCACCACCAAGAGCTAGCCGTAGGGAGACCCAGACTTGTATGAGTACACACAGTGTACCTGCCCTGTATCAGGAAAGTTCTCTACCCTCCAGCCTGTGCTGACCATGAGCAGCCCTGTCAGATTTCTGTGGATCCTGGCTGGAAAATTTGTGTTGAAATCACCATATATTACATTTGTCTTCTTCCTTTTAGAATATGCTATGTGCTATATTTCAAAACACATAAGAGAGCAGCCATGCAAAGCTCTCGTATATGGAGATGGTATTTTTTCTTCAATAGCATAGGGAGTCAGTGATTAAATATATCCATTTGTAGCTTACTTCAAATTTATTAAATACGACATTAAGTAGGTTAACCCATACTTAGTGTACATTAGCTCTTATGTTAATTGACCTCAAAGATCAAAGATACCCTTATGAGTCAAGAGCTTTTTACATTATTCTGGACCCAGACTATAAGATTTGCATTGCTGATTAGAACATAAGTGTGAATTTATTAGCAAAGGGTGGTTGGATCACATTATTCTCTTGCTTGCCATGCACTAGGAAGAACATCTTTACCATGATCTATATGTCCCTGCCTCGGTGCCTTTGCATCTGCCACATTTTCCTTCATAAATGTCTTTGTCAGAACTTCATCCCTTGATACAACTGTCTCATCCTTATAAGCTTGTGCCTTACTCTAAGGCTTTCTCCACAGGGAGTCCATGTACATATTGTTTTCTTACATAAGATTTAAATTACTCATGTGAGTAAATAACATTGAAATATGGAAATAGATGTTTTATTATTATTATTATTATTATTATTATTATTTAAAATGAACTTTACAATTTAGGAGTTGAGTCCTGATGTAATACTACAGGAAAGGAATGATTTTCAAGTTCGGATATCTACTGAAGGATGTGGAATTTTTAAAATGCATGTTCTCAAATCAACTAACTGGATATTGCTATGCCTTTATCACTGACTGATTTGAACTATTTAGTGGGTTGTTTGGGAATTTGATAAATTCACTAATAAGCAGCCTTTTGTAATATTAAAGGGATTGCCATAATCATGTTTCCATTTTGGTTTAACACTTGTGCTGTGATTGTGGTTTTGTTTCTTGTGAGAGTAACTCATTATATAGAGCTCAGATTTATTCCAGATTTATTTATACACTTTAATCATATTATACATAGCTTGATTTCAGCCACATTATCAGTATTTATCATACATCACCACATGCACATTGAAGAAGATGTGTGTGTGTGTGTGTGTGTGTGTGGTTTTATTTTTCTTAGTGTTAAACCTGAGACCATCCATGACTCACCCACTGATTCATCCTGTAGATCTAGGCACTGATGCCTTTGTCTATTCCTTTTTTCTTTTCTTTTTGAAGATTTTATTTATTCATTTTAGATAGAGGAGAGAGAGATAAATGTGGCGGGGGAAGGGGAAGGTATGCAAGCATCATCTCAGAGTTGCTTCCCGATGTGCTTTGACTGGGCAAGCCCAGGGCTTCGAACCAGCGACCTCAGTATTCCAGGTCGATGCTTTATCCACTGCACCACCACAGGTCAGGCGACCCTTGTCTGTTCTGCTCTAACTATGCTTACTTCCATTTCATCCTCATTATTTCTCTTTTCTGTGTAATTATCTGTTCTTGCATCTCTATGTATCCTCTTTCGTCTCTGAGACTAAGATTGTTGCTAAACTATCATCCTGAGCCAAGTTTGGTGGATATAGAGAAACACAGGCTTTCTCTAAAACCTTTGACAACTTTGCACCAAAAAAGTAATAAAGACCAAATAAAGACTCCTCACCGTGACACTCATGTCCCAATTACATGGCCAACCTCTTCTTTCATAATATTGCTTGTTACCTCCTTCCCGCTGGCCATGTCTGACCAACTGCTGTTGAGATTATTTCTTATATAGTTGATCTTCCAGAACTTTACTTAGCTTCTTCTCAGTGGTGACAGCAGGAGCTACATTTGGCTTTATATTTTTGGTAGTCTTTCCAGGTCTGAATACCTCCTAATTTTATAAACTCCCAGGGAACAAGCCTTGTGTTTTCTTCTTATTGTCTTTCCCAGTTTATAGCAGATAGCAGACACATAGTTATTGCTGGGTGGATATTTGTGAGTTGAAGATTCTGTGTCGTGCTAAACACAACACAATTTACCAGTGAATACTGCATTTAGTCAGTGTTTTCTGAAAACATTTTCCTTGCAACCAAACAGTATAAACTGGTCACTTAGATAAATCATTCAATAGTCAAGTTTGATTCTTCACCAGTATCTTTTCTGTTGGGAGATGATGGCTGAGGGCAGTGGTTCTCAGACTTTTGGTTCATGTCCTCACCGGTTGGAGGCTTGTTGTTACTCACACGGCTGAGTCCCAAACCAACGGTTTCTGGTTCGTTAGTCTGGCTGAGCTCCAAGAAGGTGGATGTTTCACAGGTTTCCTGGTGATGTGGATGTTGCTGGACCAGAGCCCGCTGAGGGAACCTCAGGCTCAGGGTGAGCAGGAAGTGCTTGGTGCTCCGTCTTAAAGTTACTGAGTCAGAGAGCGCTCACTCTGTGGATAATCTTCACATACAAGATGAACATAGCACCAGGTCATTTATATAAATATTTTATATACCCCTTTGATTTTCGATTTTCTTTGTGTCTTTACCTAATGAGGAGCTACTTCCCCACCTCTGCTCCTCTGACCTTTACCTAATTGGCAGGAAAAATGCTTTAACCTACTGGATGCATATATTGAATGTTGCTTTTGTTTATTTCCCCTTGCTTGGTTACCTAAAAAAAATTCTGCTGAGCACAGATCTTCTAAGTGCTTTCCAGGCAGTAGCTCATTTAATCCTAGAGGTTGACTTTGTTTTTCAAATGAGAGGAGGTTAGACCATTGGTCTGAGTCCATATAACATCAAGGTAGGTGAATCAGGGGTTAAACCTAGGAACCTCATCACCTCCTTTGGTCTCTCTCTAGGTAAAAAGAGCTGCTGTTGTCCTTATTTCAACCTGTGGCTTGATGCTTTCTCCACAAATCCTTTTGGCATCTTCTGTTAAATCCCCAGTTTATGGCTGGCCTCTGGGCATTGCAGGATTTTTATGCTTGAGTGAGAAAACCGAAGTAACCATCACTCTTTAAGGAACTGTGTCTTAATCAGATTTATTTTGGTCTGGGAGTACAGCTGCACATTACAATTACAGTATATTTTTACCACTTGCTTTATAAAAAATGACAGCGCATGACAAATGGCCCAGTTCAGATGGGAAGGGTGGCTCCTCCAATCGTATGGTCTTGCACTTTTGAATGTATAGTTTTACATGCATCATCATATTTGGTCTTAAACATAAAAGCAACAACAAAAAAAACGGTGAGACATTGTCCTGATTTTGCAGAGCAGGAGCGGAGTCTAGACATTGTCCTGATTTTGCAGAGCAGGAGCGGAGTCTCAGGCGGGTGAGGAAATTATTCAGGGTCGAATGGTAGAAGCCGAGTCAGGCTCAGCTCCAGGTCTCATTCTCAGTTCAGTGTGGATTCCCTACACATTAGCCATTTGCATTAAATTGAAGTATAGAGCATTTATAAAATTTAGGGGGAAATTTTGCAAATATTGAGTATAATTTTTAAGTGAGATTTTTGAACATTTATTGAACAAATATTTATTGAGTTTCTTCTTTGCACCAGGTACTTTTCCTGGTGCTGGGACAAAATAGTGAACTAAACACAGACACATTATTACTGTGGGGTTTATACTGTAACAATGGGAGACTGGCAATAAGTGGTAAACCTATACGAGTAAACTACATTATGTACCACAAGCCAACAAGTTTTGTAGAACATGAAAGAGAAGCGGAACAAGGCAAGTGAGAGAAGAGCACAGGCAAGGGGATGTCACTGAAGGTTTACTTTGGGTAGTTATGTAGAAGTGACACTTCAGCAAGAAGTAAAGGAGGAAAAGCATGTGTGGGGAGAGACTGGTCCAGGCACAGAGAGCATCAGGGATAAGAGACCACACATGGGAGTGGGATTGAAGGATAGCAAGAAGGACGATGTGGCTATGAGAAGAATAATAGGGGACTACATTAGAGAACTGAGACTCAGACAGGTTTTCTAGGGTCTTGCCTACCATTGAAAGTGTGGAGCTAAGGAGTGAGGTGATCTATTGTAGACTTAGGTCTGTCTGATGTCTGTTAAGGGTAGACTTTAGGGAGGCATTGGTGGAAGCAGGGAAAGCAGTTAGGAAACCGTGTCTTAAGCCACATGAGTGAAGATGGGGTTCAGAATAGGGAGAGAGAACAGTGGAGGCAGTGGAGGTAGGGAGCAATGACTAAATTCTGGATATGTCTGTGTGATAGAGACAACTGAAAGACTTGATGGATGTGTGTGGGGAGCATGAGAACAAGCTGAGTCAAGATTGATTCCCAAGATTTGGCCTGAGCAACTGTGAAGGGTAGAGTTGGCATCAAATGAGAGGAATGTAGGTAGAGCAGACTGGACAGGTGGATCAGCTTACCAGATCAGTTTTGCATTTAGAAGAACTCTTGGGCATCCAGATGTCAGTGCTGAGTTGGCAGGGAGACAGAGGAGTCTGAATTCAGGCTGGGTATAGTGCCTCCATATTCATCAGCATATGTGTGGCATTTAAAGCCACCAGACTGGATGAGATCCTCAAGGAAATGACTGTAAATAGACAAGAGGGTATATCTTCCTCAGTTCTCTACTGATTCTTGCTATTGTTCTTTACTGCCATTAGACCATGGCTTGGTTTCAAGATAGAAAAATAACAGCTCAGAATAATACTGATCATGTTTTGTCTATTATTATTGAAGAAAATGTTTTGTCTATTATTATTGAACAAAGATCCCATTATTATCTTTTTTTCTAATTTAAAAAATGTACTTTTTGTGAAAGAGACAGAGAGAAGGACAGATAAGGACAGACAGACAGGAAGGGAGAAACATGATATGCATCAAGTCTTTGTTGTGGCACCTTAGTTGTTCATTGATTGCTTTCTCATGTGTGCCTTCACTGAGGGGCTACAGCAGAGTGAGTGAACCCTTACTCAAGCCAGCAACCTTGGGCTCAAGCCAGTGACCATAGGCTTCAAGCTAGCGACCTTTGGGCTCAAGTCCCTTGCTCAAGCTGATGAGTTCGTGCTCAAGCTGGATGAGCCCATGCTCAAGCCAAAAACCTCAGGACTTTGAATTTGGGTCCTCTGCATCCCAGTCTAACACTCGATCCACAGTGCCACCGCCTTATCAGGTAATGTACTTTTCTTGGTAACCTCTTCTAGAGTTAAAAAAAAACAAACACCTTTGATTGTAATGGGTAGCTTAAAACACTGTGAGTGTTTTAAGGTTATTTGCTTGGTGACATTCTTGGGCTGAGCATAGGGCCACTGACCACAATGAGAAACAAAAAGTTCATTATTGAAAGGTAATGAATCAAAAAGGAGAAAGAGGGAGCAAACAGTGAATGACACTGGGTAGGGTTAAGGCCAGAGCAAGGTTAAGATATACAAGCTAATTCTTAATAAAGAATAGACGGAGATAGAGAGGTAAAGACTTAAGCTAGAAGTAGAAAATACACCACAACTATTTTGACCAGAAATCATACTTACTTGAAACATGTTACTTGTCCTTTCTAGAAAGTGTGGAACACAGTCAACTACCCTCTGTCCTAACCAGTTTGTCTCTTGCTGATTAAAATGTAAATAGCTTATTCTGGCTAAGTCTTTGGATCTCAAGACTTAGATTTTTGAGGTTACTTTTACCATCAGCACGTTATGAAACATATGTGTTTACCAAAATCACAAATGGAATTGTCCAATGCCAAAGTGGAGACTTGGCAGCGACACGTAGCCAAGCAAACTCCCACAATTATAAACACTATTTCTCATTGACTCAGTCCCACAAGCAAAGCACAGCACTTCTATGAGAACATCCTGGACACACTCTGTTGTATGACTTGATTATAGTATCACCAAATAGGCCTGTGTTGATTAACAAGGCAGCAGAAAGCCAGCTGCTCCTGTTGACCGTGAGTAAGTGAAACCAGTTACCATTGGGCCCCAGAGTGGAGTCGGGAAATATTTTTAAGAAGTAAGTAGGAATAAGAAAAAAGCACCATTTCTTCCAGTTATGCACAGTAAAGACTCTTCTCCTGAGAAGTAGATTTTAAGCCTGGATCTTTTCAGTGGCATTTAAATATTATTCAAATAAATGAAATCCACTCCATGATAAATCATCTGTACAGATACAGAAATTCTGCTAGAGTTTAAAGCTGTACATTGTCATTGCTAAATGTATTGGGGTTTTCCTGAGTAACAGATCCAGAGAAAGGGAGAGAAAGAGAGAGAGAGAGAGAGAGAGAGAGAGAGAGAGAGAGAGAGAGAGAAGAATGTATTTTAAGGAATTGGCTTATGAGATGATTATAGGGACTAACAAAATCAAGTTGGCAGACTGGAAATTTAGGTTAGAGTTGATGTTTCTGTTTTAGTCGTTTGGGCTGCTGTAAGAAAATACCATAGTCTGCATAACTTATAAACAACATAAATTTATCTCTTACAGTTCTGTAGGCTGGAGGTCAAAGATAAAGGCATCAGCATGGTCTCACCAGTTGCCTACTTGCAGACTTTTGTGGTGTCCTCACAGAGTGCACGGGGCAAGGGAGCTGTCTCAGACCCCTTTTGTAAGGGTATTGCTCCATCTATGAAGGCCTTGCCTTCACCACTTGATTATTTCCATAGACTCATTGTATTTCAACATACCATTGTATTTCAACATGTGTAATGGGGGGGGGGGGGTTGTTTAGAATATAGTTGTACAGTCCTAAGTCCAAAATTTGCATGGCAAGTTAGTAGGCCAGGTTTTCAGGATGGCTTTTATGTTGTAGTTCTGAGGCAGAATTCTTTTTTCTTTGGGGTGCCTCAGTCTTTTCATTTACAACCTTCAACTGATTGGATGAGGCCCACCCGTATTGTGGAGGTAATCTGTTTTCCTTACAGTCATCTGATTGTAAATGACAGTCACATCCAAAACACCTTCACAGTGACATCTATACTAATTCTTGACCCAAGAACTGGGCACCGTAGCCTACCCTAGTTGACACTTACAATTAACCCCAGTAAATGGGAAGCATAAGGTATTTACCGTATTTTTTGCTCCATAAGATGCACCTGACCATAAGAGGCACCTAGGGTTTTACAGAGGAAATAAAGGAAAAAAATATTCTGAACCAAATGGTGTGTTAAAATATTTAATAAAATATACCACAATAACATCTCAACAATGTAAATGCAACAGCAGTATTAACAACCATTAGCACTGTTATTAACAAATGAGAAGAGACTTTAATGTCCAAATACCCATTCTACATATGTTTACCACTGCAGCGCCCTGCAGCAACTAAAGATAATGAACATTCGCTCCATAAGACGCACGGGCATTTCCCCTTCACTTTTGGAGGAAAAAACATTCATCTTATAGAGCGAAAAATATGGGATTTTTTTTTTAATAAAAAAATAATATGTTTAAACTATGTTTAAGGAAGTTTATCTCAGATGGTATGAAGAATTATTGCATCTATGTCAAATAGGAACTTTTATTCTTCATTGATAAGATGCAAATGTGCATGAGTGAAATAATGAGTTCTTGGATTTGCACTTCAGGTGCAATCTTTATCAACTCAGTGGCAGAATGGGTTTGAACATAAATGAACAATATAATTGCCACTATTTTTAGAATAGAATGTTTTTATATTAATAATATGAGCCTTCCTTCTCATTTCCCAATCTTGTTTCTTCTGTCAATTGAGTCTTGTATTAACAATGTACAGTAGGGATAACACTAATATTTATAAAGTACATAAAGCTGTATATTTGGTATAAATAACGTGAGTCCATGCTTTCTGTATAAATGAGTTGATTGCTAGTATCTATTTTATTGCCAATCTATTACTTTAGAATTTCATATCTAGGGAATGTATTTATCTTCACAAAGCAATGTGTGTTCAGCATTTTTAATTCAACACAAAATTTAAGCCTACTTTTTCCACTTATGTTTCCCATTTCCTTAGCATTTTCAGCAAAGTAGAATGAGACATCTTTTATGTCAATATCCTCTTGTCTTTGAATGTGGAATTTGAATGAGATTTCTGTGTTAGCGCCTTAGCTCATCTTTGTCCTCATCTCCCTTTCCCCCCAGCTGCTCTGTGTATTTTTTTTTTTTGTGCATTTTTCTGAAGCTGGAAACAGGGAGAGACAGTCAGACAGACTCCCGCATGCGCCCGACCAGGATCCACCCGGCACGCCCACCATGGGGCAACGCTCTGCCCACCAGGGGGCGATGCTCTGCCCATCTTGGGCGTCGCCATGTTGCGACCAGAGCCACTCTAGCACCTGAGGCAGAGGCCACAGAGCCATCCCCAGCGCCCGGGCCATCTTTTGCTCCAATGGAGCCTTGGCTGCAGGAGGAGAAGAGAGAGACAGAGAGGAAGGCGTGGCAGAGGGGTGGAGAAGCAAATGGGCGCTTCTCCTGTGTGCCCTGGCCGGGAATCGAACCCAGGTCCTCCGCACGCTAGGCCGACGCTCTACCGCTGAGCCAACTGGCCAGGGCCTGCTCTGTGTATTTTAAAGCATTTATCTCGTAGCCAGACTTCTGGTGAAAACGAGATGTGACACTGGCCCAGACTTGCCATTTCCAACCATGCAAGGCTTGTCTGCTTTTTTGACTTGGTCATCAGGGGTTGCTGGCCATGGATAGAACATGGCCCTGGGGTGATGATTTTATTTTCTTCTCTCTCTGTTTCCTACTGTATTGGTTTGGGCATTAGATTTCTTGGGAGGACTGAGAAGTATCTGGCCCACACCATCATATCGTCTGAACTTCCAGTCCCATGTGTGAGCTGCCTTGCTAATATAGGCAAGAGGTTGATGGCTCTCTTTCTAGGAGAGAGTGAATACCTTTCTTCCCAGTCAAGGATACAACATCTTAAATATGTAAGCCCTCCACCCAGATCTGCATTTCTGGACATGGCAATGACTTGCTGGGGTTGAATTTCTGATTAGTTTCAAATCACAGAATACCAACTTATTGTGGCTTAATCAGAAACTAGTGGGGTTTATTGACTCTCAAGTGAAAGTTCTAAAGGTTTTTCTAGATCCATGCACTCTACTCATGACACATCTCTCTTATTCCATCTCTCAATGCTGCTTTCTTCTTTATTATCTGCAGCAGGCCCTTTCACATAGTGCCAATTGCCAAGGGCGTTCCAACTTTATATTCTGGGAGTTGATTAACGCTAAGAAACAGTGTGCTTTTTTCCTAGTGGTTTCAGATGACCAAAGGTTGACTTTGCTTGGTCCAGTGTAAGTTTCCTGAGAATCATCCAACCAAGAGGATGAAACATTTGGGCTGATCAGACTTGGGTCAGGATTTTACTCACATGACATACTCGCCACCACTCATTACCAGTGGAGACAGATACGGAAGCAGTTGATAACAGAAGCGATGGGTCTGGAAGGCATGGCCTGAGCACAGAATGTAAAGCACGGCATCACGTAGGCTGAGACAGTTCTGTACTCAAAGGTCAGCTAGGGAAGGATGGCCTGGCATAGAAAAGTGTAGGATCAGAGAGTACGGATGAGGAAAACCAGCAGGATGGATTATACTCTTGAAGCCAGGGAAGAGAAAGTATTTCAAGGGGAGCGTTTTGGGGATATCTATAGTTGCCAGGGGGAGGTGTAGAAAGAAATAAAATGTGTGTTAGGTTTTGTGGCATTATGCTGAGCCATGTCATCAGCAGAAGTCATCTGGTGAAGTGGTGTCAGGGGAAGCCAGCCAGGAGTGGGCTGCACAGGATTCACCCTGTGTTTATATCAGTATTTATAAACACTGATGCAGTCACATTTGTTGTTGGCAAGAAGAAGGATGGGTTTCTGTACGTTCATAGGGGTTTATGCAGAGTGAAGTTTCTCTATCTTTAGGAAGTAGAGTTTAGCATTGTGTGAATAAAGTAACAGGAGAATTGAGTCATCCTATGACACAACAAATCCAAAAAAATTTACACCCTGCTGGTCAGTCCTAAATTCATGGTGTCGTTGATACCTGCTTTTCCTAAACAACATCATAACACACACTATATTGATGCTGTTAATTTGAATTATATTTATTTTACAATAGTTTATTTTATAACTTTTAAATGTATATAAGTGTGTAATTGTAAACCTAAGGATTTTTAACTCGTATGTCAGCCTGTGTTAAGGTAACTTTACCATAAACATAATTTAAAACTGGATGTCCTTTTTTATTTCTTGAAAGATATACTTTTTAAGACCAGGTTTTGTTTCTTTTCCTCCCAAAAAACCTAGCAGTGTTTGAACACAAGAAACTAATTTCATAAATAGTGTGCTATTTATTTTTGACCAAAATAAAAGTAGAAAGACAGAGGACAAAAATTAACCTCACACGAGATGTCATCTGTGAAAATTATGTGCTGGAGGATGGAAATATCCTCATTACTATAAAATTTTTATGGGTGTCTTCACATATATTGAAAGATAAGCATAAATAACTTTTTACATAATTCTAAACAATGGCAAGGTTTTATCATGAATACTGTGTATTAAAATATTTTAATGTACCATTTAATAATATAAGCCACAAGTAATTTTTAAGGAGGGTATCTGTGTACATGTTGGCATAATTATGCTTTTCATTTAAAAGTTTGGAAATTGTTTATTTCCAGTCAACCTCTAAAAAAACAGCAACTTTGCCATCTGTATAGCATGAGGCAAAACTTTGATAAATACCTCTTTGAAATGTAGAAATGCCATTGTATTGGTATTTTTTTCAAGCTGATCACATACGGCATATTTCTAATTTCTCTACTAGGATTTCCAGTTTAAGTGGCTAATATATAGTTGATGTTTTAAAAATGATTTTTTTTTATTTATTGATTTGGGAGAGAGAGGGAGAAAGAGAGAGAAAGAGAGAAAGAAACAAAAACATCAGTCTGTTGTTCTGCTTATTTATGTATTTGTTAGTTGGTTCTTGTATGTGCCATGACAGGGAATTGAACCCCCAACCCTGGAATAGTGAGTGGGATGATGCTCTAACCAACTGAGTTACCTGGCCAGGACTATTTGACTCTTTTTTTCATTTAGTGAGAAGTAGGGAGGCAGAGAGACAGACTCTTGCATGCACCCTGATGGGAATCCACCCAGCAATCCTCCTACCGGGTGATGCTCTGCCCATCTGGGACTGTTTCTCCATTGCTCAGCAATCGAGCTATTTTAGCACCTGAGGCAAGGTCTCAGCACCCTGGGCCCACTTGCTTGAACCATTGAGGTATGGCTGTGGGAGGAGAAGAGAGAGAGAGAATGGGAAGGTGTGGAAAAGCAGATGGGTGTTTCTCCTGTGTGCCCTGACCGGGAATCAAACCCAGGACCTTCAAATGCAGGGCCGATGCTCTATCACTGAGCCAACCAGCCTGGGCCAAGGGCTATTTGATTGTTAATATCTGCAAAATTCTTGTAGTATAAATTGGTAAAACACACACACACAAACCCACATATTTCAAACAATAAATTTATGGGTTGACATTGGTCAATAAAATTATACAATTCTGTAAGACATCATTGTTACATTGCACTGTGTATTCACCTTTCCAAGTCAAGTCTCCTTCCTTCACCATTTATTCCCCCTCACCCTCCTCTTGTTCCCTACTCCCTTTCTGTCTTGTAAACACCATACTGTTTTCAGTGACTATGAGTTTTTCTTTCTTTGCTTAAAGTCAAAGAAAGACAAGTACCATATGATTTCACTTATATGTGGAATCTAAGGAACAGAATAAACCAAGAAACAAAATAGAAACAGACTGAAAGCTACGGAGAACAGACTGACAGCTGTCAGAGGGGAAGGGTGTTGGGCACTGAGTGAAAACGCTGAAGTGAACAGTTGCTTTTTTTAAAACAATGACTCTTTATATAAACCTATTTCTCATTTGAATTTTTAGTTTTTAACATTTTATTAAGCATTTGCACAATTTTCTCCTGTATTTTGAATTATGCAAGATGGGGCAAAAATAGGTTTATAGTCGTTTGTATGGAAAATAATTCAATAATTAATAAATAATCATACAAGAATAAATCCTGTGTGTTTTGCCTACTCACAGCCACAAACCTATTTTGCCCCAGCCTGTACTTCTCTGTGTTACCCATTCTTTCCTTCATTGAAAAATTGTGATGGTTTATGGCCCTAATGAGTTAGACTATATTTTAGGTACTTGAGATATATCAATGGAAAAATAAGTTTTTCCCCCCCAAATGGCTTATGTTTTACATGTTCTGACCTAATTTAATCTGTTCATGCTTTTTAAAATGCAAACCAGGTATAATTTTTAGGAATCTAAACATTGTATATAGTCATAAACACCCTTTGAAAAAGCTTTTTTTAGTTTTGATAACTATTGATTTTTTTTTTTGTATTTTTTTCTGAAGTTGGAAACGGGGAGGCAGTCAGACAGAGTCCCACATGCGCCCGACTGGGATCCACCCGGCATGCTCACCAGGGGGCAATACTCTGCCCATCTGGGGCATTGCTCTGTTGTAACCAGGGCCATTCTAGAGCCTGAGGCAGAGGCCATGGTGCCATCCTCAGCGCCCAGGCCAACTTTGCTCCAATGGAGCTTTGGCTGCGGGAGGGGAAGAGAGAGACAGAGAGGAAGGAGAGGGGGAGGGGTGGAGAAGCAGATGGGCACTTCTCCTGTGTGCCCTGGCTGGGAATCGAACCCGGGGCTCCTGCACGCCAGGCCAACTCTATACCACTGAGCCAACCGGCCAGGGCCGATAACTTCATTGATTTTATTTGGACTTAAACTTTTCAGTTTTGTTTATAAATGTCTAGTCATAGGTGTCTGGATTACTGTTTTAGTTTGCTAGTGTTGTAACACACTACCACAGGTAGAGTATCTTAAATAACAGAAATTTCTTATCTTATACTTCTGGAGGCTGAGGTCAAAGGTCAGGGTGTCCTACTGAAGGCTGTGAGGGCAAATCTATCTGTAGGTTCCAGCGTCCATGTTGCTGGTGCTCTCAGGCGGGCCTTCGTGTCTATTGTGTCATCCCAGGCTCTGTCTTCACATGGCCGCCTTCCTGAGTGCATGTCGTCTCTTCAAGTGGTATTCCTTTGTGAGGGCTCTAGTCACCTTGGAGTAGGGATCACTGTACTTTAACAGAACCTCATCTTAACTAATTACATCTGTAAAGACCATCTTTTCAAATAAAGTCATTCTGCGATTCTGAGGTTTAGGACTTCAACACACGAATTCCGGGGGAAGATGCAATTTCACCTATAATAGTCACCATGACATGGATGAAAATTACTTATTCATTTAACAAATATTTATTATATACCTACTAAATGGTAGTACTGTAGTAGGGGTAAGTTATAAAGTTATTGGGATAAGTGATATAGAAGTTATTTTTTAAAAAGAAATGTTAAGGCCCCAGTTTTATAAATCTGACTGGCAGGACAAGCTCATAATAGTGGTAAGACCAGTGTTGACATCTCTGGGGATGTCAGAAAGCTGCTTTCCCACTTAGGAACTGCTCTTCTAACACGTCTATGGCTTCCTTGTCCGTCCCCAACCATAGAACATTGGAGAGGCATCTCTTTGTCATGTCACAATAGGTGGCCCAGTACAGGGCATAGTCTAGCTCCTGCTTACTAAGGCCCTAGCTCTCTGGGAGCACAGTCAAACCCTCTGATCCCCACCTTACTACTGCTTCTTATATAAGTCTTGTGAGATACAAATTTGACTCTCACACTGCCCATGTACCTTGACTAGAAACATTAAGAAGAGAACATGCAGAAAATTTGCTTTTATAATAGTTGCTTCCCTTTGAATATAGTTATTAACAAGGAAAAGGACCTAGCTTTTGAGATTAAAAAAATAAATCCATCAATGCATCACAAACCTGACAACAGGATAAACATGGCATCTCTAAAAGAGCTACGATTCAGGTAAACAACAGGTGCTCCATGAATCCGTCAGTTCTACAACTAAACACAAAACGATGCAGACATTCTGGGCTATGCTACTTTATACCGTAACAGATTTCCCAATTTGCAGAATGAGTGAAATAATTATAACTGGGAGATTGCTTTCATTTTAATGGGAATCTGAAAATGCAAATCCTAATTTGCTTCAGGAGTTGTATTATTAGACTTCAAAATCTGGCAAGGATTGGTGTGTGTGTGTGTGTGTGTGTGTGTGTTTGTTTTTCTGTGTATGTGTACGTACATGCATTCTCATGTATTTCAGCCTAATCATTCCTTACTTCCTTACTTAGAAGTACTTATAATGTATTTAACATAGTATTTAAGGTAGATGACTTTATAAATTTTAAAATATCTTTGGAGAGCTATTACATATTCTTCTTAGAAATTTATATTAAAATATATCTGTAAGGGTATTCATTCTTGAATATTTCCCAGGTTTTATTTAGAAAAATATGGATTTTCTTTGGATAAATAGGAAATTTCCCCTATTCTTCCCATTTATATAGCACTATGGAATGTGGAAAGTTAGAGCTGGAAAGCATGGTAGAACAACAGCCAAAGCCCTCATTAAGTGCTGAGAAAACTAAAATCTCAGTAATTTGACCATGATGAGAACAATACTCAGACTAACTTCTTTTGAATCTAAATCAGACAACAGTGTTTGAATCACTCTGGGCCACTGATGTTTCATAATTTGAAGACAGACCAAACTCCTCTTAAGTCTCTGTGCCAGATCAAATAATATAATCTTTTATTTTCCCTTTAAAAGCCTGGTTCTATGAAAACCAAACAAACAACTCTTGAGAACATTTACTTTTTAAGATTTCATTGATCCAATAGAGTCAAAGTCAATCTCTTAGGACCACAAATAATCATTTAGCATTTTTAATGGCATTGAGAAGATGAACTCTTTAGAGCTAAAGAAATATGAGCCAACATTTTGTATCTTGATTTTGGAATCAAGATATGATGGTTAGTTTTCTTTGGTATTATCTTTGATATCATAACAGTGAGGAGGTAGATATTGCTTGCCAAATTGTTGTCAGTCTTTTTTTTTTTTTTGTACTTTTCTGAAGCTGGAAACGGGGAGGCAGTCAGACAGACTCCCGCATACACCCCACCGAGATCCACCCGGCACGCCCACCAGGGGGTGATGCTCTGCCTATCTGGGGCGTGGCTCTGTCACGACCAGAGCCACTCTAGAGCCTGGGGCAGAGGCCAAGGAGCCATCCCCAGTGCCTGGGCCATCTTTTGCTCCAATGGAGCTTCGGCTGCAGGAGGGGAAGAGCTAGATAGAGAGGAAGGAGAGGTGGAGGGGTGAAGAAGCAGATGGGAGCCTCTCCTCTGTGCCCTGGCCGGGAATCAAACCCAGGACTTCCGCACACCAGGCCACGCTCTACCACTGAGCCAACCGGCCAGGGCTGTCAATCTTGATTATATTTTGTTGTGATCAGGTTAATGGAAACAGGGAGCCTCTATTTACTTGTTTACTTATTTTTTCCTCCTGCAATACTGAAGCAGGCTGGCTGGGAAGCTTGACAGTCTTGGCAATAATTGTTCTAATAGATGATGTGTAATTTATTCATGAGGACATTTAACAAGGGTAAGTGGCCCCTTCAAGAAAATATTCACCTGCAAGCATACATACCAGTTCCTCTGATCATCTTATTGTCTACCTGGCCTCCCACCCTTCATTCTTTAAAGAAAAAATGAAATCTTGTAATTCCTTTCCAGAGGAAAAGAGAGAGTTATAGGTTTTCATAGGTAGTTAGGTTTTCTTGTTTCTTTTTCATTGCCTTATTTTCAGATTATTTTGTAAAAAAAGGCATGCAATCTTTTCATGACTCTCAGGCATGCAATCTTTTCATGACTCTCAGGTTCAGTGATGAATCTGTGGGAGTGAGGACATTCCCTGCTGGGTCTTTTTAGAAAACTAGCAAAGATTCTTGACCTGCCCTCAGTCATGTAACATTAATGCCTGGCTCCAACCCTCGGTTCCAGACTGAGCCAGGTTAATGTTTCTTTCATACAGTGGCACCCTGTATATTTGAGAAGAACTAATATGCCTACCTGTGGTTGTCTCTAAAGCAGCACTGTCCAGTAGAAATAAAATGAGGCTCATGCAGTTTATTAAGATTTT
The DNA here is from genome assembly GCF_036850765.1 of Saccopteryx bilineata. Classification (NCBI taxonomy): domain Eukaryota; kingdom Metazoa; phylum Chordata; class Mammalia; order Chiroptera; family Emballonuridae; genus Saccopteryx; species Saccopteryx bilineata. The sequence continues at coordinate 280,132,663 of NC_089490.1, read as the reverse complement.
TTCAGGATCAAAATTTGGATCCGGTGAAATTCATTTTAGTAATATATTTGAGTTAAACCAACACATCCAACATATTATTTCAACATAGTCAATCTAAAAATTATTGAAGTGATATTTCACATTCATTTTTTTCTACGTCTTTGCAGGAGGATGGATTTTACAAAACAGCTTAATTTGGAGCAGCTGCATCTGAAGTGTTAAATGTTCTCATGTCTCTGGCTACTGGCTACCTTGAAATGGATAGCACAATCTAAACTAAACATCCCCAGTGCTTTTGGATAATCTTGATAGTCTTAGATGTTTGAGTTTGTCCCCTGTCACGGTCTAACTGATCTTATCCCACTAAAGTGTGGTTACAGGTCCTCCTGTGTTGCAGGTAAGGTCTCTCTAGGCAAGACATGAGCTTCACTTGGTCCGACCTGGTTGAGAGCCTGGGGTGGTGCTATCCATATTTTGATGTGCAGGAAATATCACCTGGGAATCTTTTTTAATTCTCAGTGTGTGATTGTGTGCCTATGGAATGGATATTAAGATACTGCATTTCTAACCAGCTCCCAGGTAATATTGACATATAGCTAATCCAGAGACCACTCTGTAGATAGCAAAAGTCGAGGGTGACTGTTTGGGAGAACCTCTTATTATCAGTTATTCCAAATTATATCACTGCCAAAATGCCTAATGAGATTTGCTTTATATGAGTTGCTGCCAAGGCTCTCATTGCAATTCTTGTTAACTTGGTTTTGTAATCCCCAGTATAAAATTTGGTATTTGTTTCTGGTACATCTTAAAAGATTCAGCCCATCAAACTGGATGTAAACTGTGGAACCTGTTTCTTCAATGTTGTAGTCAGTGTCACCTTCTCTCTTTATGGAATCCCTACTCCTGATACCATTTACTCAGTGTCATTTTTTATGTCATTAAAAAAAGTTCAGGGTTTCTGCATTGAAGTTGATTTCATTTGTTGGTATTTTTTTAGATTGTGAGAATAGGCTCAGTAAATAATTCACTGAATTAGTTATTTCTCTTTGGTGAACAATATAAGGCAATGTGGAATACTGAAAAGTCCTTGCTGATATTCAGAAATATTGTGTTTCTTGTCTCTTCAATATGGTGTTAGGGTAACTGGATAGCCAAATGCAAAAGAATGAAACTGGACTACTCACTGTCTTACACCACGCACAAGAATGAACTCAACATGAATAAAGGCTAGAATCTAAGACTGAAATCATAAAACTCATAGAAGAAAACAGAGGCAGTAAGCACTTTGACATTAGTTTTGGTAATGAGTTTTTGAATCTCTGAAAACAAAAGCAAGAAGAACAGAATTAAACAAGTGAGACTACCTAACTAAAGAGCTTTTGCTTAGCAAAGAAAATGATCAACAAAATGAAAAAGCAGCCTACAGTATGAGAGGAAATAGTTTACAAATCATATATCTGATGAGGGATTAATATCCAAAATATATAAAGAACTCATTCAGCGCAATGGCAAAAAAAAAAAAAATGATTAAAAAGTACACATTGGTAGTTACATAATAGTCATAATCATGGGGATGTGAAGGTATAGCACAGGGAATATATAATACTTAATAACATTGTAATAACTATGGTGGCAGGTGGGTACTGGAAATACAAGGGGGTACTTTGTGAAGTGTACTATAGTATGACCACTATGCTGCACACCTGAAACTAGTACAAAATAATATTGAATATAAACTGTAATAAAAATAAAAAATGATAGAAGGTCTGAATATTATTCTAAAGACATGCAAATGTCCAACAGGTACACTAAAAGATGCTCCATATCACTTACCATCAGGGAAATGTAAATAAAATGACAGTGGGTATCACCTTATATACTATTTAGAATGGCTATTATCAAAAAGACAAGAAATACCAATTATTGAGAATGTGGAGAAAAGGCAACCTTTGTGCACTGTTGGTAGGAAAGTAAATTGGTGTAGCAACTAAGGAAAACAGTATGTAGTTTTATCAAAAACTAAAAATATAACTACCATATGATCCAGCAAAACCACTACTGAGTATTTATCTGAAGGATTTGAAAATATGAATTCCAAAAGATATATACATCCCCTTGTCCATTGCAGTATTGTTTACAATAGACAAGAATTGGAAGCATTCTAAACATTAGTCAATATATGAGTGGATAAAGAAAATGTGGTACATATATACAATGTAATATTATTCAGCCATGTGAAACAATAAAATCTTGCTATTTGTGACAAGATGGTCCTTGTGCATATGATGTTATGTGAAATAAGTCAATAAGAGAAAGCCATTGAATTGCCCTATATGTGGAATCTAAAAACAAACAAACAGAAAAACAAATCATCACCACCAACAAAATAAAAACTCATAGATACAGAGAACACATTGGGTTGCCAAGGTGGTGGTTAGGCAGTTGGCAAAGTGAATAAATGTGTCAAAAGGTACAAACTTCTGTAATAAGTAGGTCATAGTGATGTAAAAAAAAAAAAAAGAAATATTGAATCTCTTGCACAGCAATTTTGCTAAACAGTCTTCTTACATTCAGAAGAAGCCAGCATACCTTGCCTCAAGGTGGGAAAGGCTCATAGGGAATGTGGCACAGTGACAGATAGTACTGTCGGGTCCCGGAGCAAACTCTTCACTGAAGGCTTTCCTTTGAATGAAAGGTCTCAGAGTCCTAGGATTTCAGAGCATGAAGTTCTATTAAATGCTGTTCCAGTCCAATTCTTATTTTTACAGAGCGGGAGACTCAGACATAAAGACGTTATATGGTTTTTCTAGGGCAAGCAGGCCAGTCTCTAGACAAGCTGTAATGTACAAGGTCGCCCCTGCTGAAATGTCACCACCCCAGGGAGCCATTCCCTGCCAGGGTCGCTCTCTGCACACGTTGGCCTGCCTCATTTTTCTCTCTTACTACCACTGCTTTGCTATTTGTTTCTTGTCTAACTCAACCTCCAGAAATGGAGGCTCCAAGAGAACACCCATTTCTTGTTTTAACTGTTCTATTCCAGGTGCCTGGCACTGAGTGTGTGGTCCATTTAAGGGCTAGATTCAGTGATCTGTAGTTCCTGTTTAAGTCTGTAACAAATGTATGTGCGGTGTTGTTATTTGGTCTGGGACTGGCTAACTGCTGGCCTGGGAGGTAGGTGCCCTGCCAGACTGGCGGGGATGCTCTGGGAACTGGTGGAGCAATGAGGCTTTCTGAAATAGGCTAGAGAGAAATGAGAGGGAGAAAATGGCATGTTTGCAGGTTATTTTTTCTTTCATTGTTGTTTGTTGTGAGGAAATGATTCCTTGAGCATTTTTAGAAAATTGGGTGATTTGTACAGTAGGTTTTTTAGATCTAAAATTGAATGAATATCATCAAGCTTACAAGTTATAGTGAGAATTCAATGAAATAATATATTTAATACACTCACAATGGTGTTTGTGGTATTAATGCCATTAACATGAAAATATCATAATTTAAATACATATTTTGTGTAATAACTCCTCCATTGCATTGGAAACGTATTTTTCAAGCTTGTCAATGGCTGCCTGTTAGGATAGGTATGTGGCCATTTAAAAAATGGAATTTCTAAATCACTGTAATCCATCACACATGGACAGACAGATTTGGGGTGTTTCTTTATTTAAAGCTGAGTACACTTTTTACCAACATTCCTGCCCATTAAACCTATTAATTTTTCTTTGTACTCTTTCCCCATTGAAACTTAACCTTTGAATGCTAATTCTGAACAGTAGTTACCCTGAACAGCATGGAATCCTGTGCACAAGGCACTTGAGAAGTAACACAGAATTATTTTGATGGGTTCAGTTTGCAGCATTCAGTTCAGATGTGCAAGTCTTTTAAGTTGAATATCACAGAGAATAGACATCTGTCCCCTTGTGTTTACTTCATTGAAAAAAATGCAGCTGATAGCGCATGTGTAGTGTTTTGACCATTCAGGTCACTAGGATTCACATTTCTCTGGATGATCTTAAGAGGTAAGAAATAAAATCACCCGCTAACCTGAGATAATTAATTTTGAGGGACACAAATCCTTTCAAAATACATCTTAAAAATTATCTTCAACACATGGTAGTAAATAATGAATATTTCATAAGGACATATTATTTGTGGTATTTTAAGCATCTTTGTTGAGAGATTTTATATTGATCCAGTTTGTGTTTAGAAGAGATATGCATTGTATATTTGTGGGGGTTTTTTGTTTTGTTTTGTTTTGTTTCAGTTGTTTAGAGTTCGGTTTGCCTCAGAAGAGTACTTATATGTAGTTAGGATTTTTTTCCTACTAATCAAAAATATTGCAGTAATTTTAATAAAATTTTTAATTAAAAATCAGATTTTTAGTGATTAACTGTCCCAGTAGAGATTATTAAAATGGAAGATATGACTTTAGTGTTCAAAAAATGATCACTTATATTTAAAATGCCTCTTTGTGGCAGTTTTAAAACATATCCATGAGTTTAATTATCTTTCCCTTGAAGATAGACTGTCTTTAGTGACTCAGTTCTAACAAATACAATGCAGCAGACGGGTGACTATCTAGGCTAGGTCATAAAGAGCGAGCTGTTTCCACAGGCTCTCTCTGTCTCTGTTTCTTTCTCTTTTTCCCTTTGGAGACACGCACTGTTAGAACCCTGAGCCTGCCTGTAAGAAATCTGACTACATGAAGACAGACAGCGTCTTGGAGAGGCTGGATGGACAGGCCATGCGGAGATTGACAGGATCCCGCATGTTCCAGCCCCCAGTGGTTCGATTCTTCTCATCTCAGGCACTAGATACAGGAGATGCCCCATTAGCTTAGATGCCAATGTAAAAGAAAAAATGTTGACAAATATATTTAACATGCCGATTTAAAGACATAATGCAATATCAAAGATGTTAAAATGTGAAGCAGCCAATCACTCATGATCTGATTACAACCATGTGTCAGACCCCCCCCCCCCAGCAGACCTCACTTAGCTGATCCAGGTAACCCTCGGAGCCATGACAGAAAGCAGTAATTTAGAAAAAAATATTGTCTTGTTTTATACCATGAACTGGGGGGTAGTTTGTTACACAGAAATAGAGAACTCTGAGCACCCTGTCTTTTCTAAAAGGTTCTCATGATGAACCTCAGTTTGCTGACCATAAGTCAAGAAGTCCCAAACTGGAAAGGGCCCCTGCCTCACACTCATGGCTCCTAGAGGGGAGGACTTCAGTTATCTAGACCTTTAGGTGCTAGTTCACCATAGTAGCAGTTTCTGTTCTGTGATTTCATCTGTTAACATTCTAGACTGAATTAAATTAATTATTTTAATATTGTCATTCCACTACTTTATTTCCATACTAATTGAAATGTTTGATCGTAGCTTCTGTTTTCACTTCAAGTTAGATCAGGATTTCTTATCTTTAGACTTTAATTGTAAGATGCCCCATTATATTAGATATCAATGTGAAAGAAAAGATGCTGACAAATATATTTTTAAGGCATAATTCCACATCAAAGATGTTAAAATGTGGAAAAGTGTACCTCATAAATGGATGCAATATAAGATTTAATATTGATACTCTCATATTCTAGCACAGAATATTAACAATAAAGAAATTTAAGCCTGACCAAGTGGTGGTGCAGTGGGTAGAGCATCAGTCTGGGACACTGAGGACCCAGGTTTGAAACTTCAAAGTCGTCAGCTTGAGCATGGAATCATAGATATGACCCCATGGTCACTGACTTGAGCCCAAAGGTCGGTTGCTTGAAACCCAAGATTACTGGCTTGAGCCCAAGTTTGCTGGCTTGAGCAAGGGGTTTCACTGGCTCAGCTGGACCCCATTGGTCAAGGCACATGTGAGAAAGTAATCAATGAACAACTAAGGTGCCACAACTATGAGTTGATGTTTCTCATCTCTCTCTCTCTCTTCTTGTCTGTTTTCTCTGTCTGTCCCTCTCTCTGTTGTGTCTCACTAAAAAGAAAAAATAATACAGGCTTTATGGAATTATGCATAAGTTGAGTGAATCTGTTCTAGGGTCTGACATCCATTTTCATATGTGGACAGTTGAATCATAGTAACACATTTTCATAGCAATACCTTTCAAGTGTCTGTGTAAGTCAGAATCTAACACTGTAGATCTGGAAGGAAAGGAATTCTAAGAAGCATAAGTAAATCTCAGGAATTGTGATGTTTAGTGGAAGCAAAAGAGCTGTGTTGTGGAGAATTAGAAAATTCTCTCTGAGCAGAGGAAAATAACTGAGCTGTAAGATGGAGATCTGGGATGTTGGGAGGGGCAGGTTCTCTCAGAAGAGAACATGGGGATACAAAGGAGAGAAAGCACCAAGAACATGAGGGTATTTTCAGAACAGAAGCCATGTGTGCAGTTGTCCCAGCACGGAGAGACTGAGGTCTGGAAAACCAGTGGTAAGTGCCTGGAGATACTTCATGCTCAAGGTAATGAGAGTTTGTCTGAGGGGAGTGTCTGTGCTAATGGAGAACAGGAAAGGGCCTGGAAATAGTAATAAGAGCATAACTATTCCTATATGACTTTTCAGAATTAATTTCTTCTCAAAATATGACATAAAGATCCAATACTTTGTGGATATCGGTGGCCAGAAATTATATACATTATATCCTTGCTCTAGATTATATGCATGAATCTTTGAGGTGAAAAAACAGATCGGAGATCAAAATATCTTTAAGCTGGAAATAAAGAACAATGCAAACTTTAAAACTCTCATAGTAAAAGATATTCATAGTAAAAAAGCTGAGAAACATATAAAGAAAGTTACTGAAACCCAACAGCTAGGGTGGTGACATAGCTGTCCAGCTAGCTCTGAATCGAGATTCCAGATCGCTAGCTCTTGACGCGACCAATCTTCCCTGTCCTTGACTAGTGTTCCCTGCCTTATCATTTGCTAGTTAAAACAGAAGGCAAAGAACTGCTAAAAAATTTCATGAAACAGAAAGCTTCATAAAAATACAGAGTCATGAGACCTTATCAATTCTGTTCCTCAGATTTGATCGCTGGCAGTAATGCACATTTGTATACATGTATTGTGCATTTACACTTCAGGAAGCTTTTCAGACAGAAGCCAGTCTCAGAAGGTTACATAGAGTATGGTTTTATGCATGTGGTATTTATGAAAGGATAAAACTGTAAGTGACAGAGAGCAGATTGGTGGTTGGCAGGGCTTCAGGGGAAGGGAGGGAAGAGGACTGGGGGACTGGGGAGAATTCTGGGTGCCGGATATGTGCTGTGTCTTTATTGTGGTGGTGGTTACACAGATTTATACCTGTGTTAAAATTCACAGAACTATACATAAAAAGTTAGTTTTATTGTTCATTACTTTGGAAATAACATTTTTAAAATGTGAAACCTGAAAGTAAGGGGGAAGATGAACTTATGGTAAAAGCTAAACAAAAAAAATTTTTTTCTTTCTTCTTCCTTTCCAAGAAAGAGGAGGAGGAGGAGAGAGAGAGAGAGAGAGAGAGAGAGACAGACTCCAGCATGTGCCCTGACTGGGATCCACCATGCAATGCCCATTTGGGACCATTTTCACAACTGAGCTAAAAAATTTATTCTATAGAGAGGATATGGGTGCTTGGGAGGGGGTAACCCACAACAATGAATTTCCAAAATTCTTCTCTGGACTTATGAACATGTAATAACATAAATAGATAGATAGATAGATAGATAGATAGATAGATAGATGGATAGATAGATGATAGATAGATACTGTGAATCTTTGTATGGCTCTATATACATGTATGTATATGCACACATACCTATATATGTGTACATATGTGTATATATATATTTATAGTTTAATTGCAGTTGATGAAAATAGTATGTCACTTCTAAAATAGAAACATAACACTTCTGCGATGATCACATGGTTTATATGTTGTTCCCTAGGAATGGATCTGTGGCACAAACTGCCCTGGTATTCCCTGAGAAATAATCATAAATGAATAACTCAACATGAACCAGGAGCGGCAAAACAAAGAGGAAATGCTGCCACAGTTCTAGCCACTGGTTTTGATTTTTCTTCTACCTAAGTACACAAGCTTTCTGCACTGATTTCTATCTTAAATATTAGATTATGTTAATTTAATTTAAATGGGCCCCCATTAGCTATCCTGTCAAAACAATTGGTTGGAAATGAATTGCTTTGAACAGGTAAATTAATTTATCTTCTAGTGGTAGTGTTATCTTTTTATAGTTATCAATTACTGTTATTAAACAGCCATTTGTTATGTTCAGTGCATAGTACTGAGTAGATTCTGTGAGCATCAGAGCTTTCTTTGAGAGCGAGGAGACTCCGGGATGGGCAGACATTGGTGCACGGGGCGGGGTAGGTCGATAGCCTAGCACAGAGAAAGCACTCTGTGCATCTTGTTCTTGTCCTCTCCGCATTCATTTACTTTCAAATGTTCTTTAGTCCTATGTTTCCTATAAGAAATCTACCTTGAAAGGGGGTAACTTGAAAGACTTATGAAATTAGGAAGTTGGGAAGATCTTCTATTTATAGTTCTGGTTCCCCCAATGTGGGAGGCAGGATTTATTACTCTGTGATGTATAATAAAAGATCATTCATAATGTTATCCAAAGCAAGGTCCTGTAGGATACAAGTGTTCATGTGTTCCATGAACTGAGTGCTTTCAGATCACCTTTGATCTCAAATTCTGAAATCAATTACTTATTTTGACTTCTTATGTTATCTAGGGAAGAAATATTGTTATGATGCAGAGGAAAAAATCTGTATACACTAGTAGTTGTAGGTGTTGTGAATGAAGCATGGGTGGAGTGGGAGAGAGAGAAGCTGAGGGAAAAATCAGGATGTCATTTTTTTCAAGTGAATAGGTTGCCTAAAGAGGCTATCTTATTATATATTTTCGCAAGCATTTGATAGTGTAAGTAATAAGAGTATTAGCTCTATGTCATTGGTGTGTGCTTTTATTTTATTCTTTTAATTTCTCTTTTTCTTAGATGTCTGGCTTCTCCAAGACACGCTACTTTCACCCCTCCTCCTAAGCTCACCTACCTCCCCCACAAATGTTTAATTGGTCATGGCATTAGTCCTTTGATTCTGTCATATGATTAACATTATTTACAATTCAAATTTGTTTCAGGATGCTGTGAGGATTTGATGCATAATGTGCATACAGTTTAACAGATACGTGTTTTGGAAATACCTTCTTCCCATCCGTGGCTTGTTTTCATTTTTGTGACAGTATATTTCAAAGAGCAGAACTTTTAGAGTTTAGAGACATTCTGTTTTTTAGATTTTTTTCTTTAATGACTCATACCTTTTGTTAGCATGAAGTCTTTGCATAACTCGGGGTTACAAAGAGTTTCTTGTGTTTTCTTCTAAAATTTTTACACATTGTTTTACATCGGGTTTAAGATGCCTTTAGATGATTTATTTTTGCAGATGGTGTGAGATTCTTTTTATGCCAGTTCGTGCATCCATTGTAGAGAAGACTTTCCTATGTCCAGTGAATTGTGTCCACACATTTGTCAGATAGCAGTTGAGTCTCCCATGTGAATGAGTATATTTATTTCTGAATTCTTCTATTTCCTCTTTCCATATTCTTATGTCAAAAGGCACTACCTTGTTACTCTAGCTTCATATTAAGTCTGAAATGAGGTGCTATAAGTCCTTCAACTTTTTCGTCTTTTCAAAAAACTTTTTTTTATTGTTTTTGGTCCTCTCTTTACCATGCAAAATTTAGTCAACCTGTCAATTTCTGCAGAAATGACTGCTATAATTTTGATAAGGATTACATTGAATTTAAAAACTAATGTGGGTACATCTTAATAATATTAACTCTTCTAATCCATAAACAAAATATATACCTTTTCTCTATTGTCTCACATCATGACCTTATATAATTTTCACTGCTTGAATCTTGAAGTTATTTTTTGACATCCCTACATATATCATATGTGCTGATACTATAAATGGAATTGTTTTATATCACTTTCCAATTGTTCATTGCAAACACATATAGATATATATTACATAGATATGGTTATAGCTACAGATATAGATATGGATTGATATAGCTATAGTAGGAAGTGCTGAAGATAGCAAAAGCTTTCTTTATTCTACTTAAATTGTTTAAGTTTATGCTCATGTGTATATTCATAATAAAGAGAGTGTGATAAGGAGGCTGGTGACAGAGTTTAGCTGCATAGTTTTTGGAGTTTAGTAATTAAAAGTACCCCACATTGTGTATTATACTTTTCATGTAAGCATTTCCTTGGATATCATTGATAATTTCTACCAGGATTTAATTTTTGACTACCACAGTGCAATATGTCACTCTGCAGTGTGTAATGGCCAGCAGGCCATTTACATATTAGTATGAATAATACCTTCTTCAAAATTCATCACTAATATGAGACTGTTGTTCTTATTTATGAAATTTTGATCATGTAGAGATATGTAACATCAATTTGATTAATGAAAATGAGCTATATAACGGCTAAAAGTTCTGTGGTTTTGTAATGACTAATATTTAGACTTCAGATATGAAACTATCCTCAGTGATTAATAATTTGGGTAGGCTACTACTGTATTTCTATGGCTGTAATGCTTTTCAAACCAAACTAAAAATGTAAATATTTTCCTTGATAATATTTGAGAACAAAATAAGTCAGTAAAATTGCTGATTGTAATAATTCTTGTACTGTAACCCAGTCCAAACTTGAAAACAAGTAATCAGGAAAAATTGCATGCATCATTAGTGGTTTCTCTTAACATGATATTTTTATCTTTTTTGGGGGGAAACTGTCAGTGTTTGAAATCCTCACCATGTACAGCTCTTTAATCCTTCTCATCTTAATTAATGTTTTACTTCTGAACATAATTCTTATTAATTTAGTTCAATATATATTTGAATTTTTGACAGAAATATTAAAACTATGCTCAGAATATGGATTCAAGAAAATTAAAATTAAATACAAGTTATCAATAGTTAGAATGATTAAATCATTAACAGCAATATTGAATGTACTATTACTGTTTTGTAAAAAAAAAAAAAAAAAAAAAAAAAAAAACCTAAAATTTAGGAGGTTAAATTTTTTTGAGGAATTTTATTTTATTATTTGTTTTTAAATTTTATTTTTCAATTTTTATAAACATGCACTATGATATCAGTTTCAGGTGTACAATATAGTGACTAGACATTTACATAAGTCATGAGGTGACCCCCCCCATAAGTCTAGTACCCACCTGGCACTGCACATAATTATTACAGTACTATTGACTATATTCCCTATGCTGTACTTTACATTCCCATGACTGTTTTTATAACTGACACTATTTACTTTGTAATCCCTTTCATCTTTTTTACCCAGTCCTCCACTCCTCTCTCTACTACTATTTTGTTCCCTGCATCTCTGAGATTATTTCTGTTTAAAGCAATATTCATTTATCATCTATGGTTTCTGTGGGTAAACGGGACCCTGTATTTTATAGTTTTTCCCATAGTCTGAGTCGAGTTCTGTAGACTCATCTGAAGATGTGCTTGGGGAAGGATCCCCTTTCACACTCAGTTGCTGTTAGTAGAATTGAGTTCCTTTCAGGTCATCAGACTGAGGTCCTCATGTCCTCTTTGGCTTTTGGCCAGGGGCTTTCCTTAGCCTCCTGCCCTGTGAGCCTCTCCAGTGTGGCAGCCTACTTCATCATGGCATGCAAGGAAAGAAGCAATAGCAAGTCTACTAGCAATACAGACTCACAGATTTTAATTGAATTATGGAAATGGCATCCCAGCAGTGTTACCTGTTATTGATTAGAGGAAAGTAATTTTTGAGGAAGAAATTACACAAGGCCCTGGATACCAGGGTGTGAAGGATTTGGAGGTCTATCATAGAGACTGCCTACTGCATTGAAATAATTTGTTATACAATCCAGGTATTATTATTTGAATCTGCTTTTAGACTCACTGATATTCTTTATCCTAATATTATTTCTTTGAAGAATTTGAAACTCATACTCTGCTTTTTTTTTTTTTACCATGTCACCAAAATTTACTTTCAAGCAAGTATCTTCTGAATTCAAGATGTACAATAATTGATGGCAATCCTCTAAAACATAGTGTTAGAAAAAACAGACTAACAGTTATTAGGAACTTAAAGGAAGACAGTATAACATAGAGGTCAGGATATGACCTCTTTTTCCTCCACTTACTTAATATCTCTAAGACTCATTTCTTCTGAAAAAGGAGATAACAGTGCTATCCTGTTTGATAGTTTTTAAATTTATGTGAGAACAATAAAGCACTTATCATACTGGTGCACATGAATTGTTACATAAATGGGTTTTTATCAGTATCATGCATATTATTACTTAAAGACTGAGCAATCCTATTCCATTGATAAAAACTGTGAACTCATCTTTAGTGAACTGAAGTCATTTGCTTATTTTGGGACACTTTTACTGGTAAGATGGTTTACTTTTAGTTGTATATGAGTGAAATAGCATTGAAATAATCAACATTAAACAGTTATTGAATTATGGACTGTATACAAAGGAGCTAAGCTTTACTGAGAAGCTTTATAGATTATTCACTGGAGTCATATATCCAAACTTAATATTGTTAAAATGTCCATACTGTCCAAAGTGATCTACAGATTCAATGTAATCCTTATTAAAATTCTAATTGAATCTTTCACAAACACACACAAAAAAACCTGAAGTTCACAGGAAACCTCAAAAGACCCCAAATAGTCAAAACAATCTTTAGAAAGAACATAAATGTAGACATCATAGTACCTGATTTCAAACTATATTACAAAACTGTGGTAATAAAGAGTATTATATAGGCATAAAATCAGACAAATGGAATAGAATAGAGAGCCAGAAATAAACTGATGTATATAAAGTCAACTAATATTCAACAAAGGCACCAAGAATAAACAATGGAGGAAAACAATTTCTTTAATAAAAAGAGTCAGGACCCTGGCTGCTTGGCTCAGTGGATAGAGCGTTGGCCTGCAATACAGACATCCCAGATTCAATTCCCAGTCAGGGCACACAACAGAAGTGACTGTCTGCCTCTCTCTTCTTCCCTCTCCCCCTTTTCTTCCTCTTCCTTTCCCTCAGCCTGTGGCTCAGTTGGTTTGGGCATTGTTCCTAGGCACTGAGGATATCTCAGTTGGTCCGAGTATGTCGGCCTCAGGTACTAAATATAGGTCGATTGATTCAAACATCAACTCCCTACAGGGTTGGCAGGTGGATCCCAGTCAGGGCACATGTGGGAGGGAGTCTGTATTACTATCTCCCCTCTCACTTAAAAAAAATGTTGAGATAACTGGATCTCCACATGGAAAGTAATGGATCCTTATGCCAACAACAAAGGTCAACAAAAACATGTTAAAAGACTTGAATATAAGACCTGCAGCCATAAAACTCCAGAAGAAATCATAGGGAGAAAGCTTCTTGACATTGTTCTTGGTAATAACTTTTGTAAATGACATCAAAAACACTGATAGTGAAAGCAAAATTAACAAAATGAGCTACATCAAACTAAAAAGTTTATGCAGAGCAAAAGACTATCAACAAAATGAAAAGGTAACCTAATGATTGGGAGAAAATATTTGCAAACCATATATCTGATAGTGTCTAGTAGCCAAAACATATAAGGAACTCATATGACTCAATAGCAGAATAACAAATAACCTGATTAAAAATGGACCAAAGACTTGAATAAATATTTTTGCAAAGAAGACATGCAAATGGCCCACAGGTACATGAAAACATGCTCAATATCACTAGTCATAAATGCATATCAAAACCACAATAAGATATCCCTTACCATCTGTTTAGTTGACTATTATCAAAATAATAAAAAAAAAGTGTTAATTGAGGATGTGAAGAAAAGGGAATGCTGTTACACTCTTGGTGGGATTATAATTTGGTACAGCTACTATGGCCAATAGTGTGGAGATTTCTCAAAAATCTAAAAATAGAACAACCATATGATCCAGCAATGCCACTCTGGGTATATAGGATATGAAAATGGATATGTGCCTGACCTGTGGTGGCGCAGTGGATCAAGCATCGACCTGAAATGCTGAGGTTGCCGGTTCGAAACCCTGGGCTTGCCTGGTCAAGGCACATATGGAAGTTGATGCTTCTTGCTCCTCCCCATCTTCTCTCTCTCTCTCTCTCTCTCTCTCTCTCTCTCTCTCCCTCTCTCTCTCTCTCTCATCTCTAAAATGAATAAATAAATAAAAATAATTATAAAAAAAGAAAATGGATATGAAATCAATATCTGGGAGATACAGCTTCGATTTTATGTTCATTGCAAACATTATTCATAATAGCCAAGATAAGAAAGCAACCTAAGTGTTCATTAACATTAAGAAAATAAGAAATTTATTTATTTTTGTTGTTGTTGTTCATTAGATTCTACATATAGGTATGGTACTTGTCTTTCTCTCACTGGCTTATTTCATTTAGCATAATAATGTACTGACAAAATAGAAACAGACTCATGGATATGGAGAACAAACTGAAAGCTGTCAGAGGGCTCGGGGGTTGGGGATTGGGTGAAAAAGGTGAAGGGATTAAGCAAAAAAAAACACCTTACAGACATAGACAACAGTGTGAGGATTGCAGGAGGGAAAGGAGAGTGGGGAGGGTAGGAGGGAGACTTGTCTTGGGGTGATGAACACACAGTGTAATATACAGATGATGTATTGTAGAATTGTGCACCTGAAACCTGTATAATTTTATTAACCAATGTCACCCAATAAATTCAATAAAAAATATAGAAATAAGAGAAGTTTTTCTTCCTTTTGGGTTTTATAAACCTTCTTTACTGTCATATTCACCAGGATGGTTTAACTGTATTAATTATATTACTATACAGACATTCCTTGAAGTAGGGCCTCAGAGAGACTTGCCCATAAAGAACCAACAATCCAAGAGGAAAGAACAAGAATTAAGCCTATTTATAGCTTCTCAACACATTCTAGACAGAAAAGCATTGTACCTCCTTCCCGCTATCTCCAACACAGCCACAGTTTCATGCTGAAGAGAGAGACTCCTGTAACTAGTATCTGGCATTTGTAAGTTGACCCTATGTTACACTTGTAAATTAATTTTAGTTGACATATGAACTTTCCCTTTTAAATGTGCTTTCTCTCAATACTCCCACACACACATACATACATATAGGGATGAGCAAAAACACACTCATGCACACACACTCTTCAGTACTCTTATTTTGTTAAACTATTATTTTCCAATACGTTCTTGCCACGTCACTGCAGCAGGGATCAGAGGGCAAGAATGCAGGTGATACAGCCGTTTGGCTTGGTTCAGATGAGATCCTCATACTTTATAGCTGTGCGAACTAAACACTGTGACACAGACTCCTAGCACAGTTAAATAAATTAATGTATTCAATTAGTGAATTCATGGGAATTACTATGTTAAAACCCTTATAACAATGCCTAGACACATTGTAATCAATACATTTTCTCTTTTCTGCCTGTCTGTTCATCCTTCACTCCCTCCTGCTTATTTCTTTTTATTATTTTTGATTGACTTCTATGTTGTTTAAATAGTAAGTATATGTTTAACAACCATATTCACCTACCGAATTAATGACTCTTCCGTGCTCTGAAAAGAAACATAATGTAGACTTTTGATATGGGATAGGGGAGAAGAGGGAAAAAATAGTAAGTATATGTTTAACAACCATATTCACCTACCGAATTAATGACTCTTCCGTGCTCTGAAAAGAAATATAATGTAGACTTTTGATATGGGATAGGGGAGAAGTGGGAAAAAAATCCCCATAAGATATATATATATATATATCTTCCCTTAATAAAAATTTGAAAACCATGAGAGACTTTTCAAATGAGTTATAATTTAGTCTGTATTCTCAGTTTCCTGTATTTAGATTATATACTTCTCCCCAAGCATTCATTTTCTTATTTTATAAGTATTTTAAATGTAAAGAATGTATTTCTGCTGCTGTTCTACATAAAGCCCTGGCCCTGCTTGAAGCACATCCAACCTGGTGAATGGGCACAAAGCCCTGAGGAGCAGGGGCCTGTCCTGGGAGCCTCGTCTCCCAGCAGGCTCTGCGGGATCCCCCTCTCCTCTCCAACGGAAACATACACCACAGACATGCCTGGCCATTCTGGTCCATTTCAGGTGAAGTGGTGTGATTTCAATAACCACATACAGTTGTCATGTTTGAACTCCAGTTTGATTCAGAATTTCTACCACAGCTCTAAGTGAGAGCCCCTTCCTTCAGCCTGACCTATGGAGCTGTGTGGATGAGTCACCAGCCCTGAGGCTGTCGCCTGTCCTTGTCTCTGCTGCTCTTGGCTCTCTAGTACTGAGCCTGGAGGAGACGGCCTTAGAGGAAAAGCAGTTGTAATAATACTGGAGCCCTCCATGATGACAGGCACTCTAACTACAGGTTCTGTAGTTGTCATAAGTGACATATTTATACACTCCTGGGGTTTCCTCCCCAAAATGCTTCTGTGCAAAAAAGACAACCATCACTATCTTACATCTGTGATTCCCCTTGTCCCAGCAGGTAGCTCTTTGAGGCAAGATCCCACCAAAAGACGCAGGCTCAGTTAACTTTTGTGTGTGCAGGTAGTCTATGGGAACTTGACACTTTCTCACCTCACTGCAGATAGGATAAGCAGGCTTGATCTATCACACCCCCTTTTCTCACCTTGCCTGCAGTGGCAGTTCTGTGCTGCATTTGTTTTCAGATTTCTCCAAACATGGGAGACAAGTGCCAGCCCCTGGTGCATGTATGGCCCCCGGGCCCAAGGACACCAGCCAGGTCTTCCTAATAGTACTCTGATTGTTTTCGGTGCTGGATACCTGGGTGAGCTCCACAGCTCAACTGGCAAGCAGGGAGGCTGCAAGAAGCTGTCTCCCTCCTCACAGGTGCCCCGTAATTCTTAGTGGGTATCTTGACGATGGCGTCAGTGATTTGGAGAATGGAAGCAGGTCCTCCTCTCTGCTCTTCACAGTTAGGCCCAGAACCTCCACCTGTTAGCAAGTCTGCAAGGAAGACTCTTAACATGAGCCTCAGAAGGATTTTATAGGATAAAATTCATTTGTAGCTGTCAATTGCTCAAAACAATTTGTCAAATGACATCTGTCATTCAAAATTTTGGTATTATTAGCATAATTATGTAAGTAGGTATATGATAACAGTATTTTCTCCAAATTTAATATACAAAATAGGTAAAATAATATAGGTGGAAGTTCCACATTAATGTTGATTTTAAGTAACATTGAATGTTAATTTATTGATACAGAAACTTCATATTTCTCTGTAGTTTGAATTAATTTAAATATATTTATTATCATTTTCATTTTATTCTTGGCACCCTCATGTCAATCCGCTTCTGGTTGTATGTCACTACTTAGTGAAATCTGTTCTCTCTTAATGAAGCTGCATTTTGTAGGGATTTTGGTTTTTAGATATAATTTGCAGATATAACTACTGTAGCAAGTAGGATTCTTGCATCCACAAAATTCTCATTAATAAGAATCCTACAAAATCAGAGGAGAGCTTAAAAATAAGTCTTTCAAATATTATTTACTTTTTATAATATAGATGTATTAAATCAGCCCTTATCAATTATAATTTAGCTCCAGTTTATCACAATAATGAAAATACCAACTCAACTCACTAATCTTGTTTAGAAATCTTAAGTCTATATTGTAACCTCACAACTAAAATTGCATTATTTCTGAGTTACTTTTATATTTCATTTTATTTTGATCAAGTGGAGAAACCTTTCTATGTGGGTGACATTGCGGAGTCCTTTGCAGAGTGAGACATGGGCATTTCCAGTACGGTCCTTGACATTTTTCCGTTACAGCTGCAGCTTGGATATGGTTCAAAGCAGTTTTGTCTTAAGCATGAGTGGCTCATCCTTTGCTGGGGAGCTCTGTCTTTTCAACTGGCCGGATGCCCTTCTCTTGGCTTTTCTGATGAACCGTGTAGCTCTCCATATCATCAGCTCATTTGCAGTCACTGTTGCTTGTATACTTTAGTTTAAGGTACACATTGGACAGGCCTGCCTTCCTGTTGTAGAACTATTTAAATTAGAAGTCTGTTACAGTGTTAATACATCAGTGAATTCTGACACACACAGACATGAACTGCCATCCTCTACCATGTCTTTTCATTAAATGTGTGTCCACTGGGAACTCAGTATTCTGAAGTATCAGGATGTCTTTACTACTTAGATTTGAGATTCCTGATTGAACTATGTAGATATATAACAGTGTATTCTGTTTCAAGGTGTATATACATTTAATACTCATTTTAAAATCTGCATTGACATAACTTTGAATGTTTTAGGTATCACCTAAATGAACTTTAAAATATTTGACTTTCTTCACTGTTATAAAGACATATGATGGAAAACAATAGATATATTAGATATAATATGTAGATGATGAAAATACATGTCAAGTGTAAAAAAGTAAGCAAACATAAATTTACAAAATCCAAAAATTAACATAATAGTTAATTCTATTAGAAAATTTATGGTAACTGTGATTGATTATACTTCTCAAATACTTATGAAGATTCATACACAATTTACTTGGAGCAGTAAGGGTGCCCATCAATGACTTGTGGTAAAGCATGAAAATGATAACTTAATGTTATAGCCTTGTTAACGTTTGAATTAAGATACTTATGAAAAATGTTTAATCTAGAACAAGTGTGGACAACTTTATAGAGTAGATGATGGCTTAAAAGGAAATATATATATCACGAAAAATATTTGTTGTAGGGGAAATATTTGGGTATGTATGTAAGTTTATTCAAAACCCGCTTAAGAGCAGAACTAATTGAATACAACTTTGTAACACGTAGTGGGAGATGAGAGTTATTCAAGCTATTAATATAATAAAGTAATAGAGAACACTTCAGATTGTAAGGACATTGCAGGATTTGGGCATCTGAGGCCGAGCTATGCTCACTCACTGTATTCTGGAAGAATGTAGTACAAATAGGATTCTAAAACAGCCCAATTATATGGCTTCATGAAGGTATATATCTGCATATGTTATACATGTATAGGTGGTAGTTCATATTGCTTTGGTCCCTCCAAAGCAGGAGAAAAACAACTAATCATGGGAATTTGTTTGACATATCTGAAAAACCTACTGGTATAATGGGCATGTTTTATCAGGGCTCCATAGCATGTTTATGTGATGACCTTCAATTTGTCCTCACCTAAGAGGAACCTTGATCCTAGGCTGTCTTCCATTATCATAAAACAAAGGCTGCAATAGTTGTGAGTCTCACATTTCCAAATACATTATCCAGAGAAAGAAATCTTCTTTTTCACCTCCTCCAAAAAAAAAAAAGAGCTCAACTTTGCTCTTATTTTCTTTCCTGTCTTAGGTTTTGCCCACATCTGGGGTCCATAGAATGACCTGCCTGGCTAGGTTAGATTTGGGTTACCAACCCATCCCTATCCCAAGTTGTGTTTCAATGTGGTGATCAAGTCAGTTCAATGAAAAACCCAGGGCTACTGAAAAATGGGTTAGAAAAGGAATACATGCCATGGCAAACTGCACAAAGTCTGCTCTGGGGAGCACACAAAACAGGAGCGGGCAGGGTGAATAGGGGCCATATCATGTCACCCTCAGGATGGTCCTCAGGCTCACAGTTATAAAAGAACAGAGGGATTTGGACCTACTTCCAAACCAACCTCTTAACTAAAGAATATGTTTTTCACAGAATCAAAAATATTCTACTATAACCTAAGAATAAAAATAGGGCTAGAATAGCAAGGATTGCAGATCCAGAGTAATGATAATGATGTGCAAGTGTAATTAATGTAATTATTTTGATTCTCCCCCCTCTCTTGTACCTTCTCATCTTTATTCATGTCAATGATCTCAGTTGATCTATTCCATATAAAAGAAGTATCCCACCCAGCAGTTCCAGTCATGTTTGATTTCTCCTATGTGCTGGACATCTGTCACGTACTGATTTTCTTTCTGTGTTTAGAATTTATTTCTCTTCTTTAGAAGGAAGCTCCACTAGGGCAGACATTTTGGACTGTTTTGAACATTGAATTGGAATCACTATTCCATTTGGTAGGTGTTTAATAGTCGATGAATACATTACCATATGTCCCTATATTATGTTATAGTAACACTTGAAGTTTATGAAAGAATTTTAAACAACCTATTGACTAGAAAAGCACTCACAATCTTTTTCTCAGAATGCCATGTTTGATATTGTTCCTAACCTAACTCTCCTCTCTCCTGCCAAGGACAGTGTATTGGTCAGCTCAGTCTGCGGTAACAAAATACCACAGACAGGGTCACTTAAACAGCAGAGGTATATTTTGTCATAGTTCTGGAGTCTAGATGTTCAAGATCAAGGTTCTGGCCAATTTAGTTTCTGGTGAGGCCTCTCTTCCTTACTTGCAAATGACCACCCTCTTGCTGTGTCCTCACAAGTTCTCATTCTAATGACCTCATTTAACCTTTATTACTTGATTCCTCCTAACACAGCCACTCTGAGGGCTAGGGCTTCAACATAAGACAATGATGCAGGGAATGGAGGTTGACAAAAATATTTAGTCCATGTAGACAGCTTACCTGTAGGTCCAGTGTCTAGAAGGAGGTTGGGCTACTAAGCTTTAAATTATAGAATGACAGTGGAACTCAATATGATGTGATTTTACTGAACACATACTCCCACTATTGAAATAAGGGAATTCATGAATACTTGTTCCCTTTATCTATAAATGCCAAAAGGAAAATAAATCAGATGCTTAAATCACCTTTTAGCTCTTAAGCAATGCATAGTATAAAATGGGGGGGCATCCACTGGACCCTGTCTCATACAAATTGAAATTAGATGCATCTGATTTTTAAAGGCACAAAATGGAAACTGTCCGCCTACGTCTTGACTTCGGTAAAAAGAACTTCTCAGGGTTTGTTGGATATATTTGAGTTGGAACGTCATCTTATTTCATGACAGTCTTTTAAAAAATTGTATCTAGGGATCAGTCATTTGTATAACATACATATTCAGCCAGGGAAATTAGATGGCTATGCAGTAGCCACACCCTAACAGTGATGGTATTAGCCCATTAAACTGAGCACTGGAGTTGGTTTTTCAGGTCCCCAAGGCAGTATTTAACCACTTTCTCAGTATTTAATACTGCTTAAACAGCTCTCGATTAAGCAGCAGTGTGAAGTTGTGGAGAGAGCATGGCATTTGGGGTTGGAAGGCCAAAGTCATATTTTAGCTCCATTGCAGATTGTATGAGAAGCTTTGTACAAGTGATGATCAGGTAAGTTCCATAAGTCTCAATTTCCTCAGTATGTCTCCCACAATCCAAGAGCGCCTGCTTCCTAGGAAATCCAATGAATATTTGTTGGCTAAAAAAAATCATCATATATTTCTAATAACGTTTATTCTATGCAAACTTTTTATTTTTAAATTGAGTTCTTACAGCTTAAAGGATAATAAGCCTATCTAACTCATAACACAAACTACAGTAAAGTTCAGATGATTTGTCTAAAATACTATATTATGGATATATATTTAGGAACCATTTTTACCATTGCATATTGCAAAATATATCTTCTATCTTTAAAAATAGGTCCATAAGTACTGACTACAGTTATTGACTAATTTACCCTAGCATTTGAAGATCACACTTAAGGTAGTATGACAATACTTAATTAGCTGATTTAAGAGGTTCATTGCTTTTCATTTTAATCAATAGCACACCTGTATACACACACCCCACACCCACATACACACAACAGTAATTTGGTTGCTCTCCAAATTATCATGCCTTATACTGAGCATTAGAAACAAAGTTGTTTTTCATGATAATGGATTTTCTGACACAACACAATTGATGTAATTCAAATTATGTTTTATAGTAAGTGGAAAATATGCTCATTTTTAATTTAGAAATCAACATTTTTTAAAAGTAATAATCTACATTTAAAAATTTAATGCAATGCACATTTACTTTTTAAAACATTGCTTGAGGCAGTTTGTTTGACATTTCTTATAATTTATCAGATTGCTTTTTAAGAGTAAGCTGAAAAATTAATTTGTTATACTAATTCTTTGAAAAAATTATGCGTATCTTCCCAAACGCCACAGTCATTCTTAATGAGGGCCTTTCTTTGTTTTCATTGACAGTGTCACAGTTATTCTTAATTGCTTTTTAAGCTTATGACATAATCATAGCAATTTAACTCCAATTAACATGATAGCTCTGATGGCATCTTTAGCAAATGCTTAGGAAATGTATGTCCCACCATTTAAAACTACTGTGCTTGATGCCAGATACAGGTTTTCTTTATAGAACATACCATATTCTATGTAAATACTTCATATATTCAAGAGTATAAAGTTCAACTTGGGTGCATCTGGTCTTACATTAAGTTCTTTTATTTAGGATGCCAAGTTTCTCTGAGCAAATGGTTTTCTCAATATTTAAAAAGTAAAGTGTTATCAGGTTTCATGCTTTCACTTAAGCAACTGACACTTTCTTTGATGCACTCACTGGACCACTAAAGCCAGCATGAGTCTCTGAAGTTGTACTCTTCCATTGGAACTGGTGCAAGCCCTCCCTCCTGATGCAGTGACTTTTTACAATAGGGTTCCAGTGACCTCGCTCACACCTTGCACCCTTCTGACTGTTATTGCTTGGACTATACATTTGATAAAGCTACTATAAATTGTTTACAGTCTTGATTTTGTTGTTCTATCCAAAATGCGAAGAAGTCCTGTGTCTTGGTGTAGAATGGAGACCATTCTACATTCATTGTCACTGTACCTGGATGAGAACTCAGTACTTGGTGATGATGAGGAGGCGTCTCTTA
Source organism: Saccopteryx bilineata (assembly GCF_036850765.1). NCBI lineage: Eukaryota > Metazoa > Chordata > Mammalia > Chiroptera > Emballonuridae > Saccopteryx > Saccopteryx bilineata. The sequence continues at coordinate 280,109,783 of NC_089490.1, read as the reverse complement.
ATGTTGGAGACCCGTGAATTCATCCTGCCTCAGTCAGTCCTTTCCCTGTCATGACATGAAAACTTCTACCATGGCTCACTCTTTCTTTATTCTATGTTAGATTCATGCTTTAAGGCAGCAGTTCTCCAAGTGTGCACCCTAGAAGATTTCCAGGTGTGCCCTATGATATTCCAGAGAAACATGTGCCTGTTGGGGACCAAAAAACTAACAAGGTTTTTGGAGTTCAGATTTTTGGGGAACAGAGGTGTGGGGAATTGACTATAAACTGACAATTTGCCCAGCCTCCCACCTAATTTGCCTGATTAGGTTGCAAAAGGCTGTTAAGCTGTGGTGCTGGATTGTTTACACTACTCCCCATGTTCCCTGGAAAGACTGGAGGCAAGTTTCTTTTATCCTTTGTTTGGTGTAAAGTTACAATGATATGTATGGTGGGGGCTTTTCTGCACTCAACACAATAAAGAGCAAAAAGAGAGAAATTCTTCAGTGTATTGAGGAGGAAATGAGTGTTTGCCTTTCAAATATATGCCTAAACATTGAAGAAATCACTAGGAGACATCAGGCTCATGTTTCTTATAAACACAAGAATGAAAGAACTTAAAACATTTGTGCCAGGACCTGCTGAATTTACTAAATCTTACTAAGAATGTATCTATCTATCTATCTATCTATCTATCTATCTATCTATATGAAAAGATAACTTTTTTTTGTCATTTTTTAATTTGTTAACCTCTCTTTTTTTATGAATTCTAAAAAGCATAACTCAAAAAATGTAACATAAAAGTGTTTTTTAATATCAGAATAAATTTAATTTTGTCATATTTATTTCATTTAATTACCATAAAAGCACGCTTGGACTTTATATTTCTTTAATATTTGACTTAATTATTACCACATATTTCTCAGAAATTTGTATATAGTGCACCTACAATTATTTGTAGGATTTTAAATGTGTCCTGACTTCAAAAGTTTGAGAACACTACTTTAAAGGGATTTGATAAGGTTTGTAAATTCAGAGTTACAAGTAATGATATTATGAGTATGTTTCTTGACTTATGCTATAATGTCAGTATATAGTCTAAGAAAAAAAGGACTAAGTTAGAATCCTACTGATTTATTGTGACACACCCATATTATTTTTAGAGCTCAAAAACTCAGCGAGAGTCTTCCAGAATCTATCTTCTATGTTCTATTGTGTTCTGTATGGCTTTATATCACTTTGAAAATGATGCAATTATATGCAGTACTAGAATACATAGCACATTTTTTAATTCAGTTGTCTCAAGAGGCTTAAAATAAGGATGCTGTAGTTAAAAACCTGGTGGTGAAAAACATCTAGATTTGCCACCCCTATTACAGAAAAGTTTGTTCTTTCACACTTTACATAAACATTTAGAATTCAGTTCAAAGCTAAACCTTCACCCTTCCCAGGGAGTTACATTCTGGGAATCCTCTTCCCTAATAACCACAGATTGAAGTCTCCCTAAACAGTCTCAGTGGTGACAAGTGGTGACAAGCTTTCCCTGCATGTTGGACTTGAGCCATTCATGGATCAAGTTTATTTCCTCAGTATCTTCTTCAATGGCTTATCAGCAGTTGTCAAAACTCTCATTTCCCTTTTCAACATCTTTTGTAATAATATATATAATGCAATTTAGTTATACCACTTGTCTTCTGGTCAAATGAATATGGTGATAAAAATATGCTGTGTATTTCAGTACAAATTAGTTCTGCTGATAGGTTTTCAAGCCATATTCTGATGGATTGGAATGAATAACTAAAAAGGATAAAATTATACAGTATTAAAGAAGTGCCCTGGTTGGATAGCTCTGATGATTAGAGCATTGTCCTGAAGCAGAGAGGTTGCAGGTTCCATCCCCGGTCAAGGCACATACAAGAACATCAGTGTTTCTGTCTCTCTCTCTCACTCCCTCCCTTCCTCTCTCACTAAAATCAACAAATATAAAATTTTTTGAAATTACATTAAAGAAATAATCTCAGTATCAGAGTTAACATGTTTAGATGATTGTTCAGAGGCCAAATAATGTGACGTGTACAAGTCCTCAGTGCCTAACCTGTAATTTGAATATGCAAAAAAGGCTCTGCAAAACAAAAACATTTTCATGTGTTCATGGAAAAGTCACATGTGGCAAAATCTGTCCTTGACTGATACACAGCGCATGCATTCATGGCTTACCCCACTTAATGGGAATATTTATATTTTTGTCTCAGAAATATCAACATGTTTGGTTACAAACACCACCCCATATTCTGCTGGTAGATGACTTTCTAAATTTAAAAGAATTTTAGCCCTGGCCGGTTGGCTCGGCAGTAGAGCATCGGCCTGGTGTGCGGAGGACTCGAGTTCGATTCCCGGCCAGGGCACATAGGAGAAGCGCCTATTTGCTTCTCCACTCCCCCCCTCCTTCCTCTCTGTCTCTCTCTTCCCCTCCTGCAGCCAAGGCTCCATTCATTGGAGCAAAGATGGCCCGGGCGCTGGGGATGGCTCCTTGGCCTCTGCCCCAGGTGCTAGAGTGGCTCTGATCGCAACAGAGCGACGCCCCGGAGGGGCAGAGTGTCGCCCCTGGTGGGCGTGCCGGGTGGATCCCAGTCGGGCACATGCAGGAGTCTGTCTGACTGTCTCTACCCGTTTCCAGCTTCAGAAAATTTTTTAAAAAAAGAATTTTAAAATAAAAATACATACATACACACACACACACACACACACAATGTAATACTACTTAGCCAGAAGAAATGATGACATAGAATCATTTACGACAATATGGATGCACCTTGATAACATTATATTGAATGAAATAAGTAAATCAGAGAAAGCTAAAAACTGTATGATCCCATACATAGGTGGGACACAAAGTTGAGACTTATGGAGATAGGGATGCAGTGGTTACCAGTGGGAGGGGAGGGGTAGAATGGAAGGGGGGTGGGGGAAGGGGAGGGGCTTAAAGAAAAACAAAATATAGGGTGACAGAAGATGATTTGACTTTGGATAATGGGTGTACAACATAATCAAATGTCCAAATGATGTGGAGATGTTTTCTCTAAGTCTGTGTACTCTGATTGGCCAGTGTCACCTTCTTAAATTTAATTGTCTAAATAAAAATAAATAGCCCTGGCCGGTTGGCTCAGTGGTAGAGCGTCGGCCTGGCGTGCAAGGGGTCCCGGGTTCGATTCCCGGCCAGGGCACACAGGAGAAGCGCCTATCTGCTTCTCCACCCCTCCCCCTCTCCTTCCTCTCTGTCTCTCTCTTCCCCTCCCGCAGCGAGGCTCCATTGGAGCAAAGATGGCCCAGGCACTGGGGATGGTTCCTTGGCCTCTGCCCCAGGCGCTAGAGTGGCTCTGGTCGCGACAGAGCGACACCCTGGAGGGGCAGAGCATCGCCCCCTGGTGGGCAGAGCGTTGCCCCCTGGTGGGCGTGCCCGGTGGATGCCGGTCGGGCGCATGCGGGAGTCTGTCTGACTGTCTCTCCCCTTTTCCAGCTTCAGGAAAAAATAAAAATAAATAAATATAAATAAATAAATAAATAAATAAATAATAGAAATACATGCAATTGCAGGGATTCAGATAATCAGCAGGAGAGCTTTAAACAAATAAAAATTTCCCTGACCAGATAGCTCAGTTAGCCTCTAGACTAGGGCATTGTCCTGAAACACAGAGGTTGCCGGTTCAATTCCCAGTCAGGGCATGTACGGAAACAGATAGATGCTCCTGTCCCCCTCTCTATCTTTCTCTCCATTCTTCTCTAAAATCAGTAAAATGAACATTTTTAAAAAAGGGAAAAATTTAATTGTTTTTACTAATAAAATGGTGAGTCATGATCAGGCATACAGAAGTGTTTCTCCAGTTTTGAAAATGTTGGTTCATGTTGCTCATCTGCAGTGAATGGCTGTGATCTCTGTTTTTGTTGGTGTTGGTGCACGTAACGGAGAGATGAAGGAAACCAGTGCAGGTGAGACCAGGTGGTAGACAGACCAACTAGAAGGGGGAGCCTAGGAAAATAGGAGCTATCTGTTTGTAACACGATGAACTTTGACAGCCATGAAAAGCACCACAGAACAGTTGGTGTGAAACTGCTTGAACATCCAGAGCGACAGAAAAGCCCTGGGAGGAGCTGTTTCTCAATGAAAGAATTCCCAATGAAAGTTAGGGTTGGTTTAAGTGGTGATGAATCTGAGTACTCACTGAGCAGCACTGTTATTGTCTGTTAATGTCTCTGTGCCCCTTCTGGACCGAGGATCTGTGAGGGTAGCGGTTTCCATCTGTACTGCTGAGGGAGGGGTTCTCAGCTCCAGGCACATGCCTTGCCAGGTGCTGAGTGTTCATTAAATATTTGGTAATAAGTAAATGAACTGTGTGTAGTTATGCTTCAGTGACTGTATATCTGCACATTGTTTCAAATCTATGATGTTTACTATATGGTAGAGTAGGGGGGAGGAAGAAAGGGGCCACATGCTTGCAGAATCCCTTTGGATGGGACTTGTTTTCGCCTACAAGCTCATGCTATCCCATCTAAATTCTAGTATGTCATGGTACCCTCCATCTGATGAGGATTTTCCTATGTATTTTTCTTTGTGCCAAAGTGAAAAATAAGGGTGACAACTGCCTTAGCAAATAGCACACAACTTATTCAAACACAATAATGAATAATACAAGTTAATTTATAGGCTTAGCAATTCTAATAATAATGGCTGTTTTAATACCTATTTCATAGAAAACCATGCATGCATTTCCTCTGGGTTAAGTAAGCCTATGGGGACGTGGATAAGTGGTCTTGCTGCATGCAAACTGCAAACAAAGTCCTGAGAAGAAATGTCTAGTGTTTTCAGTTGGCTTTGCCACAGTTTTAATGATCACAAACTTAACAATTCTCAAATTATATACTACTAGAAATTAAGCCTGCCTTTTCCAAGCTTACCAATAAACTGTATACCATGTAGCTAGTAACCATGTACTGTGGATTATGTAACCCCATACCTTTGGACTTGGTGACCGTGGTACCATATTTGCTGAAGCAATACTGGAGAACATTAATGGCAAAAGAAATAGAGAGGCTTATGGATAGCATTTAAATTTAAAAACCTAAACAAATGCTGGGAGTTACAGGTATGATATCAGTACCAAATACTGGGAAGCAGATGATAGTTTAAATGAGTTAGATTTTCATTTATAAAATTAAGAAGTCAAAGACAATGTCTAATTTGATGCAGCAAGCATTCCTGATACATTATTCAACGATGTGAAATTAACCACCAGGAGAAGCACAAACGAATGTTAAAGTCACCAGCACTGAATGAGGAAATGAACGTGGAAGGAGATGAGGAAGGAGAGTTGCTTTCGATATAAATTCTACTGAACATTTAACATTTAATGTGCATGTATTATCTCAACAATATAAAATTTAAAAAGAGGTGATAGAAGCATTGGCTTAATACAGGGGTCCCCAAACTTTTTACACAGGGGCCAGTTCACTGTCCCTCAGACCGTTGGAGGGCCGAACTATAAAAAAAACTATGAGCAAATCCCTATGCACACTGCACATATCTTATTTTAAAGTAAAAAAACAAAATGGGAACAAATACAATATTGAAAATAAAGAATAAGTAAATTTAAATCAACAAACTGACCAGTATTTCAATGGGAACTATGCTCCTCTCACTGACCACCAATGAAAGAGGTGCCTCTTCTGGAAGTGCGGCGGGGGGGGGGGGGGCTGGATAAATGGCCTCAGGGGGCTGCATGCGGCCCGCGGGCCGTAGTTTGGGGACCCCTGGCTTAATATATAAAATTTATTCAGGATTAAAAATTTTTTATTACATGTTAGTACATATTTCTCAGTAATCTGAGAAATACAGAAAAGCATGAAGAAAAATAAAATCACTTATGATCCATCCATTCAAAGGTAAATACTGCTAGCAATGTAGTGTGTATCCTAACAGATACCGCATCCCACACACACAAGCCCACACACTTTCTTAATACAAATGAAATTAGGAGAGTAATTACTGATCATCTTTTTAAAGGGTAATTTCTTTATGATAATAAATGTAATCATGATGGTAACCAATGTTTATATTTGTTATGATAGGTATCCTTATGTGATTTATATATATTAATTCCTGTTATTTTCCAGTGCCCCATGAGATAAGTCCTTTTATGCTCTCCATATTAGAGACAGTGTAACAAACTCAGAGTGTTAAGAACTTAACTGAGACATATTGCTAGTAAATGGCAGACTCAGGAAATGTACCCTGGGTGTGAATAAGCAGTAGTAACAAAAGCTTGTCTAGAAAATTTTGATTGAATATGTTCTGGATTGTGAAATATAATTAGATATTAAGATACTTTTGATCCTTTAAAATTCCTTGAGGAATTCGTTCTGTATTCAGAGTATAATGTCGACTCTGGTTATCAGTTCCTATTGCTTTTCTTTGTTTTAAATTGTTCAGGTATAATATGCTTTTAAAAAATACATTATAAGATTTTTAGAACGATTTATAACTACAGAAAAATTGAGATAGTACACTTTTCATATTCCCCACACCCAGTTTCCCCTATTATTCATATCTTGTATTAATATGGCATATTTAATACAATTAAAGAGTCAGTATTGATTCCTTATTATTAAGTGAAGTCTGTTCCTTTATTCAGATTTCCTTAGGTTTTCCCTAATGTCTGTTTCTATTCCAGCATCCCATCCAAGATACCATGATGCATTTAGGCTCTTCTGGGTTGTGGAAGTTTCTTAGACTTCCTTTTGTTTTTGTGGGTTGTGACCGTTTTGCAGCATCCTGGTCAGGTGCACTGTAGGATGACCTTCTATTGGAATTTCTCTGACGTTTTTCTAACGTGTAGGCTAGCTTCAATGTGCATGGCAGTGTGACTTCTCATTGGTGATGTTGACCCGATCACCTGACCAAAGTGGGCTCTGTCAGTTTCTCCACTGGACAGTGACTCTTTCCCCCTCTATCCTCTACCCATCACTATGTTCAGCCCACACTTGAGAAGGGGGAGTTACACTTGACTGTTTTTGAGGCTGGTGTATCTATAAGAATTATCAGGAATTTTTCTGAATAGGAGATTTGCCTTTTATCCTGTTTACTTATTCATTCGATCCTTTATTTACATGATGATGAACACCTGGATATTTTATACTTTAGGTTATAATTCAATACTACTTTGTCTATTTTGCTGTTCCCAATTGTTCCAGCGTTGGTCAAAGGGGCTCCTGCATCCCTTTGGTATACCCCTATCTTTTTTTTTTTTTTACTACTTTCTTTCTAGCACTACAAGGTACTCCAGGCTCATTTGTATTTTGCCTGCCACAGTCCTAATAATAGCCATTTCTCTCCAGAGCTCTGATTTCTTTTATTGGGGAATGGTGTTAGAAACCAAACATACAAATGTGCTCATTGCTACAAGGCTATCCTTGTGTTAGAGTCTCACAGCTGACCAAGCAAGAAAATACATGTGTGTATACTAGCCTGAGTAATAAAATTCTGTATCAATGTTTCTATAAATGTTTCTATATGTAACCACATGTATATGAAGCTCTATATATATGATTTCCTTTGATGTCTACAACTCTAGTCCCTTACCACCTGGGTCATTCTAGTTTCTTCCTCTTGCTTGTGTAATTTCCCACTCAAATATAAGAAATATGGTTCAAAACATCTGCACCCATTTACTTAATTGTTCAATTACAGTTTGCATCTATAGCAGGAGAAGAATTCTTAACCTATACCCTGTGGAAAAGAACAACTACATTATAGTGCTTAAGAATGGTTTATTTTGCTTTTAGTCTTACAGACTACACTCATTACCAGAGTTACTTAGGTCACCATTTCTTCCCCCCACCTGCTTCAGTGAGATTATTTCATGCATTTGTAGCACGGTTAGATTGCTTTATCATAGCTTGCATTCCATCCCCTGATTCCTTATCTCCTAAATTACTTTTTAAATTTGCATGTATTAAGCTTCACTATTTGTGCCGTGAAGTTCTATGGATTCTGAAAAGTATATAATGTAATATCTATCATTACAGTTTTGTGTGAAGTAGTTTTCCAACCCTAAAATATCCCCCATGCTTTAATATGCATCCATTTCTTTTCTCACTCCAAAACTCTGGCAAACCACTGATCTTTTTACATTCCTTATAGTTTTGCATTTTCCAGAATATTATATATTTGAAATCAGACAATATGTAGCCTTTTCAAACTGGCTTTTTTCATTTAATAATTGACTTTTAAGAATCATCCATTTTTTTTCATGGCAGGATTCTTTAAAAAAATTTTTTTTCCTGTGGAAATCTTGATTTCTTTCATTTTGGTAATAATGTAAAATATAATGCTACCATAAACATCGGTGCGCATTTTCCCCACAGTTGTATTGAGATAAAATTGACATACAACATTGTGTGGATTTAATGTATATAATGTGATGATTTAGACATATTGTCTTCCAGATTGGCTGTACCAATCTACCATGAATGAAGTTTACTGTTGTTCTGCCTTTGAAACAAAAAGAGAGACAGGCTATAGAATAAGGAATCAACTCATCTCACACACTAGACAATGAAAGCCTGCAAATCCTTAGAAAATGAGCTATGTAAGATATTTGGCAAGAAAAGTGTTAATTTCCTTAATATTTCACTAGCCTTATATTCGGTGGCTCTTGTCTTTTTCTCCATTTGTTGAATCTTTAAGAAGTCCTATTAAGTTCACCTCTGAAATATCACTCAGCACCTTAATTTATGTCACCTAGTCAATCTAGATAATGGTAACAGCCTGCTCTATTCAGTCTTATATACTTAAGATCAATTTTCCCCACTAGAACAAAAATAATTTGTTAAAAACACAAAGTTATATATCTCAATGGCTCCTCTTCCTCTGAATGTTGAGTTAATTTTGTTAAAAGCCTTGCATAAGCTCATTCCTTCTTAATAACCTGTTATACATCAAGATTACCTCTTTCTTCTGATTGTACTCTAGGGTTATCTGAAAAGTATCAAGATCTGTGACGTTTAGTGTTTCATAGCAAATCTAGGACACTAGACTTTAAGTTTTAGAGAGCACATATTGCATTTATTATCTAATTGTTCATACATAGGGTTCAAATATTATTAGTTGAATGAATACATATTTGATGAAATGATGTTTATTATCATGCAATTAATAATTAAAATAAAATTATCCAAGTAGGTAATAGTAGGGAACAGTTAAACAAATTAGGAGAGAGCCATGTAGTGGACTATTCTGTACTTTGAAAATCATTGTTTGGGTTGTATTCTACTTGTTTATACTGTAACAACAGTACATCATGCTGCATTTATAGTATGATTCCAATATCAGATACATATGGACATAGAGATGAGTTTGGAAAAAAGTGTATCAAAACATTAACATTTCATGAGTGTCAGGATTATTTTTTGTGCTTCTTCTGTATTTTCCAAAGATCCTATAATTAATCATGAAATTGCTTAATTTTTAAAAAAACTCATTAGAAAATCTATTTTTGTTATTTAGATCACTATGTTTAACTCAAAGCAACTGATTATTGTTTAGTGATTTGCTAATGTAGTATTACTTTTAACTTTGATGGTAGAAAAGTGCTGTTTTTTACTTATGCACTTAGAATAAAATTTCCAATTCTAAATAATTTAGGATAGCTAAAGTTTATTTAAGCAGATGCACAAACCAATATATAAAACAAAAAACAATGGCTATCTATGGAGATATACCTGGAATGTACCAGCCATTCTCATTTCAAATGCTGTGAGACACAGTGTGCCCCCAGGAACATGGCAGAAATGGAAACTATTGATATAATTATTGAATTATCATATACTATAAGAAAAAATAGCACTGACTTTAAGCATCTCTGTGCCTACTCAAATTAGTTCATTTATAACTGAACAAAAGCCCATGTTTTGTTATTAAACACAGAGCCAAAAACAGATATGAGAGTTAGAAGAGATCCCAAAGAAACTATATATCATCAATTCAGTAATTTGCTCGTAGAAAATGCAACTATCGCTGTTACCCAGCCTGGTTGGTAAGAGTTTGCTCCTTCTTACATTGGTTGTGTATTGACTCAGAAAATAAAACCACTGTGCAAACTTACACAAAAGTGTCATGCCTACCCGGTACCTATCTGCTACCAAGACATTCTGCCAGAGTAGTATTTATTTAACTCAGGGAACAACAGCAACAGGAGAATGTATTTATTTTGGAATATAAAATTGTAAAATATCATTATTGAAGAACACCCTGGAAAGTGTCTGAACCATGTTTATTCCTGTAGGAAATTAGCTTCTTAAATACATTTTTTAAAGCACCGAGATATATAAAGAACACCCTCATGAGAAAGAGTCAAGAAACGCTCTGCGCCTCCTCATTCAGTACTTAATATGTTACTACTCCTCAACAGCAGCATTTTCTAAAGTCAGGAAAATATGAGAAGGGAATTCCAGAATGTATTTTTATGACATATATAAATACTATAAAGTATCCACTACTTTACCTTTGGGTTTTAAATATAATACTTAGTTTTCTCACTAGCTGATGATAGTATGACAATATGCTATTATTCTGCTAAAAGGAACTATTTTCTGCCTGATTATCTCAATTGATTTGTTTTTATCAATCATTATCTCATATATTGCAGAGGAGTTATTGTTATAAAAGCTTTTTAGGTAGGCTGAAGGTTATTCTATTTTCTCCATTGTCACCTAGGTACCCAACAGAGTGTCTGATGCACAATGGGACCACAACAAATGTCTGATTTATGGATGACTAAATTAAGGAATTTTTCTGGCCATTTTCCCTTTATTCATTCAGCTATTTTGATTATCAGCTCAATAAATTTTTTTCTTCCTTTTGAAGTTAGAGAAGGGGAGATAGAGAGACAGACTCCTGCATGCGCCCTAACCAGGATCCACCCAATGACCCCTGTCTGGGACTGATAATCTGCCCATCTAGAGTCATGCTAGCAACCAAGCTATTTTTAGCACCTGAGGTGGAGGCTACACTGAGCCATCCTCAGCTCCTGGGACCAATGTGCTTGAACTAATCAGGCTATAGCTGCAGGAGGGGAAGAGAGAGAGAGAGAGAGAGAGAGAGAGAGAGAGAGAGAGAGAGAGAGAGAGAAAGAAAAGGAGGACAGGGAGGGGTGAAGAAGCAAATAATTACTTCTCCTGTGTTCCCTGACCAGGGTTGAACCTGGGGCATCCACATTCTGGGCCAACACTCTTGTTGCTGAGCCAACCTCCCTGGGCCTCAGTAGCATTCTTAATATCTATTGGGTGAATCCATGAAGACAATACTGAGAGTATCACATCTACATTGAATTTTGGATTCTGTGTCTCCTGATGTTTTATATCTTTAAGCATTTTGAACCACACAGATAGTTCCAGTGTCAGGAGCCCAGATACCTTTATGTGAGACTACATTGAGTCATCTTTGCCCTGAGCGCCTCTCACAAGTTCTGTGTCTACAAATAGGTGGCTACATAAGGAAAGCCAGAACTGGTCCTCTGTGACACAGTCATTATTTGAACATTTAAATTCCCTCAACACCTATTTGTATCAGGCTTTTTCACATGCTTTATTTCATTTTGTTGTCACAATGTGGAACTAGTATGGACTGAAAGTTTCTTTTCAGTGGTTTAACAATGTGTTGCCTTTCAAAATCTTATTTGAGGATAAGATTATTTTTTCTGTGACAATGGATTTCTAAAATACAAGTCAGTTTGCAAATATGTTGTCCAGTTTGTCAGGAAAAGCTATCATATATTTAAGACTATTTCTGATAGATTTTATGGAAGCAAAGTCTTTTCAAAAATTTGGATTTTTCCCTCTGAGATGTTCTTTAAAACTTTATACTCTAAAATAAATTGCTTATCCAGACTCTTCTAGGTAAAAATAATTTATACTTATTTGCCATTGGATCTGTGTACAAATTTCTGTTGTCTATATTTGTTAGTGATATTCTAATTAGTGTACATATTTAAGATGTATTATTTCATGAAGATATTGATGTGCATAGTTTTCTATTTAATTGAATGAATTGGTTAATATTTATATATTAAATAATTCATATTACTTAGAAATTCTCTCTTGAAATTGTTTTACATTATTATACAGATTTTAAAATAAATGCTAGTACTACATTAAAGATTTTACAAAAGAGTAAATTAAGGTTTATAGAGGTTAACCTACTCAAAGAACACTCAGCATGGAAAATATTGAAAAAGCAAGGTTTTTGTCTCAGGTGTTTCAGATTTCTGAGGAAGCATGCTTATATATTAATGAAATTACCTGTTACCTTTTTTAAGTCTTCAAATGAAAATAATGGTCATTTATACCATGAGAAGTACACACATTTTCTAGCCAAGATTTATACTATATTTTATATGCCAAATAGAATGTATCAACTATGTCTTAATGCAAAACCTTCTTAAACAAAACGTTCTGTTGAATATTTGTTCTAATATATTTTCATAAAACATCATTAAACCATGTATCATTACTTTACACACATAACACACACATGCATGCATGCACATCAGAACATGAAGATTCTAACATATAAGGATACAGTTCCCAGTGGAAAAATTAGTATTTAAAATGCTTAAAGAAATAAGTTAAAATCCTGGTTTAAAGAAACATAAGCTCTTAAAATACTTTCTCTTATTTTTGTTCTTTGTACATTTAAACCACATCCAAAGTCTTTAATAAAAGCTATTTTGATAAAAAAATATAGGAAAAATATTCTATTATGGCTTGGTTACTGAGGGAGAAAGGCAACTCATGACACTGTCTTTTTTTTTTATTCATTTTAGAGAAGAGAGAGAGGGAGAGAAGAGAGAGAGACAGACAGACAGAGGAGAGAGAGACAGGGAGGAGAAGCTAGAAGCATCAACTCCAATATGTGCCTTGACCAGGCAAGCCCAGGGTTTCGAACCGGCGACCTCAGCATTTCCAGGTCAACGCTTTATCAGGCCGACACTGCCTTTTTTATAAAGAAAGTCTAGCAACTACACTATAAATTGAAACTATTACAATATATAGATATAGGAAAATTAAGTTTAAATCCAAAAATCACATAATCTTACATTTCTATGGTAATTACAAGTGTTTATTACCAAGCACATTTTGAATAGTCTATCATTTTCATTATTGTTTTTCAATAAAAATTTTACTTACAGAAATATGATTATATGAATTTATATTTAAATTATTCAGGTAAATAAAGTGGGTATATGAATTTAGAGGTGAGTTACTTGAGAATAATGTACTTCATACTGAACATTCAATTTATGGTACAATGTTTACTAGTGATTAAGTAGAAATATGTTTTGCATTTTTATTTTGGGTCATAAATTATTTTTTTATGATAACCATGCCATGGAAACCCAAATCTTGATAGACATTCAACCTGAAATAAAAATTAGTGCCTCTTCTTCTGCCCATTTTGGTCCTCCTAGCTTGGAGCCAGGACCACTCTCAGCCTGTGCTAAGACGTGGCCATGTTCAGGGCTTTGAGGATGACAGAAATGCAGTGTCCCTCAGGCCCTGTGTCTGTGGTAGTCAGTCTATTTGCACTGAATGAGCAATGTCATTTTTTTTTTAGTTGTGGTGAATTGAGGAACCTTTTAAATCTCTCTTCCCAGTTGTTTTATCAAGAAAACTCATTTCAGAAAAATATTTGCCTTTTTCACCCATTTCAGTCCCTTCCTCTCAAATAGCTGTCAGTCTGTTCTCCGTATCATTAACTCTATTTTGTTTGTTAGTTTATCTTGTTCATAAGATTTTATATAGAAGCCAAATTATATGGTATTTTACCTTCTCTGACTGGCTTATTTTACTTAGCAGAATATACTCCAGGTCCATCCGGGCTGTCACAAAAAGTGAGATATCCTTCTCTTATACAGTCTGGTAGTTGTATTCTATTGTGTGAGTGCACAACTTTTTTAGCCACTCATCTACTGATGGGCACTTGGGCTGCTTCCAAATCTTGGCTATTTGTAAATAGCACTGCAATGAACATTATGGTTTTTCAAATTAGTGTTTTTGGTTTCTTTGGATATATTCCCAGAAGTGGAATTGCTGGCTCATAGGCAATTCCAGTTTGAATATTTTGAGGGAACTCCATACTGTTTTCCACATCAGTTGCACCAGTCTGCATTCCCACCATCAGTGCACAGGGTTTCCTTGTCTCCTCTTCCTAACCAGTGCTTGTTGTTTCTCCATGTAAGGATGATAACCATTCTGACAATGAGGTGTTATCTCATTGTGGTTTACTATAGACAACAATGTAGTGATTACCACAGGGAACAGAGTGGGAGGGTAGCAAAGGGTAAAGGGAGGGTAAATGGTGATGGAAGGAGACTAGACTTTGGGTAGTGAACACACAATACAATATACTGATGAAACATTGTAGAATTGTACACTTGAAACCTATATAATGAACCAATATCACACCAATAAATTCAATAAAAATTAATAACACAAAAGAAAATATAACCATATAGTCCTCTCGGGAAAAAAAAAAATATATTTGCAAAATGAATTTAAATTTTAAACACCTTTTTTTTCCAGTTTATTTAGCCATTTTTAGAATATTTAATGGCTCTTGTTCTGGATTACTTGCTTTTTGAAGACTATTAGCAATGAGATAAACACCAACACAGTCCAATGTGTGGGGACATTGGTTCTGTAATAAAAGTTCTCAGTCCTTTGCTAAGGTAAAGACAAAAAACAGTATTTACATACTATTCTTTCTGATGGTTCACTTTTTAAGTTTCACCAACCAAAGTAGCACTAAATCCTTTTTTTTAGCTAGGTGCTTTCAACAATTTTTGTAGCTATTACATTTTAGCAGCAATTTGTTTTTCTACTAGACTATTTTGTTATAAAAATATAAGCAATTGTATAAATTAATGTTTTCTTTTCATATGCAGAATTTGATATTTGGAAAATTAAAACATTTTACAAGCAGCTATGATACATATGATTTTAAATACCTCATTTCATTTTTAAAGAAATGTTGGGCCCATTACCTTGCAATCTAGTAAATGGTTATGCTTTAAAATGTTTCTTGAATGTGCCCATAAACAAAGGCTGTAAGAAGTAAATTAAGCAGTTCACAGGGGGAGACCAGGCTTTAGCCATGTGGTGGATACAGAAGGACAGACGAGCTGTTCTTTGGAAATTATTTTTGTTAGGGATTTTGCTGAAATGTTTCTGCAAATGAAAGCCTCAGTGAAGCTGAAGGGAAGGAGCACAGCCATGCTATACTCTATTCCTAACAGGACTGTGTAAAAATTATATCTAATGGAGGAATTGGACTGGATACGAACTAGGGTATGCAGGCAGACATGTCACATATGTGTGGGTGACAGATGAATGGCACCCAAAGATGTTTATGTCCTATTTCTATAACTGGATGTCTGATGCTGCATGGCCAAAGAAGGGGACGGGACTAGGGTTGCAGATGGAGTTAATGCTGCTGAACAGCTGACTTTAAGACAAAGAGCGGACCTTCAGTGCGGACTTGGATCACCCTGGTGGCCCCCCATTTAATCACATGACATGTGTGCCTAAAACCTGAGAACCTTTCCTTCCCATGGCTGCAGAGAGAGGTGACCATGGAAAAAATGCCAGAGGAGTTCTCTGCCTGCCGTTTCTGGTTTAAGATAAAGGAAGGGGCCATGGACCAAGGAATGTAGGTAGCTTCTAGGAGGTTGAAAAGTCAGGGAATCGCATTTCCCCCTAGAAGTTCCCGAAGAGAATGCAGTCTTAGTGAGACCTAGGCAGGACTTCTGGCCGAGAGAGCTGTAGTTTGATCATTTGTGTTATTGTAAGCCACTGAATCTGTGGTCTAGTTTTCTCATCAGCAATAGAAAACTACCAGGGCAAGATAGAAATAGCAGACCTACCATGTGAGATGGTGACTTCTCCTAAAGGAAAAACATTTTGGATTTTAAGAAATCATATTCTCCTTCCTGAGACATCTTTACCTTTTTCCTCAGCCATTATGTGCCATCAGCCACTGTTGTGTTGCCACTCCATGTTCTCAGTCTCTCATTCTTCAATCCTCCCCACCCCTCTGCCATACGTCAGTGCCTGTCATTCCACTTCTAACCTGATCATTGAAGCCACCTTCCACTTGGTCTCCATTGTCCATTTTCATCCCTACTTTCTCTCACCTATTCCATGTGCAGTCACAGAGCCCTAAGTCAGACTTGACTCTGTTAAGTATTTTTTAGTGAAAACTCTCCAGCGGTCTCTCGGTACTTGTGTGAGAAAAATTGCGCTTCTTTGAAGCATGGTGAATCTTGCTTCCAGAATTGTATTCTTTTTTCTGTGCTTTGTTTTCTCACTCGTTAGTTTGGGGACTCCTCTTTTTTTCTTCACTGCTTAGCTGAAATGTCACTTCCTTCAGAGATCATCCTTGACCTTCTAAATAAAGATGAAGTTGGCATTTGTTACATCTAGTTCCCCACAGTGGTAGGCATTAAGGTTGACATGGGCATCACTGGGTTTGCTGCCTCTAATACATTGTCCAGCACTGTGGGATTACTTCATAAACCATGTTTTAAAATTAAATGAGGTTATGAAAATTTATTATCCTGAAGAGTATTGTGATTTCTTATTTTTCCACCAAAATGCATGAGGTTATAAAAAGAGAGAGGTCAAAAATATATGAGAAAATGTAAGACTGATCAGTAGAAATATAGTGGAGTGTGGGAAGAGAATAATAGAAATTTGTTTTTATATGGGGCTAATATGAGTTTTCCTGTGAAGTGCTTATAACAAATACAAAAGCTTAAACCATTCCAATACAAAAGAGCATCCAAATAAAGATTCTTTATGCAGGAGGACTTGGAGCTATGCAAGTGGGGAAAACCCATCTGCTTGGGTCATAGGCATTTATTTTCTGTCAATCACTCCTACGCTGGAGGAAACGTAGTATAAAATCAAATTGTGCAAATGACTGGTGTTTATAATCTTACTCTCCCTGCTGGTTTGCAAGTTATCATTATCATTCAGTCCCATTGAAAACCTTTATTTCTTGTGGACAGAGATGTTTCAGTATGCTATCATATTATAAATTAATTATAAATGCAGTACCTTCAAAATATTCTAAACGGAGATGAGCCTGCAGATGATAAAGCAAACCAGAGAGAGAAACACATACCCACACAGTCGAACTCTGTTCCTCTGGAGCATGCTCACTGGTCTAAGGCTCCTCTGATCTCTTCCAGCATGTTACAGCCATGTGTACAATTTAACGTCTAATTACGCATTGCTTCGTATAAGTAGCTGTTGTGTTTCAAGTTCCCAAACTATTTTTCTCTTTTTAAAATTAAATATATTGAGCCTGACCAGGCAGTGGCACAGTGGATAGAGCGTCAGACTGGGACGCAGAGGAACTAGGTTTGAAACCTGAGGTCACCAGCCTGAGGGCGGGCTCATCTGGTTTGAGCAAGGCTCACCAGCTTGAGCCCAAGGTCGCTGGCTTGAAAAAGGTGTCACTCACTCTGCTGCAGCCCCCTGGTCAAGGCACATATGAGAGAGCAATCAATGAGAAACTAAGGTGTCACAATGAAAAATTGATGCTTCTCATCTCTCTGCCTTCTGGTCTATCTGTCCCTATCTGTCCCTCTCTCTGTCTCTCTCACACACATACACACAAAAAATTAAATGTATTGAATTTATTGGGTTGATATTGATTGATAAAATTATATAGGTTTCAGGTGTACAGATCTAGAATTGATCATCTGTGTATTGTACTGTGTGTTCACCACCCCAAGTCAAGTCTCCTTCTATCGACATTTACCCCCCCATCTTCTCCTACCTACCTCCCCACCTCCTTTTCCTACAGTATCCACCGTACTGTTGTTTGTATCCATGAGTGGTTTCTTTTGTTTTTGCTTAACTCCTTCACCTTTTTCACCAAGCCCACCAACCCCCCTCTCCTCTGACAGCTGTCAGCTCTTTGTATCTATGTATCTGTTTCTATTTTGTTTTTTAGTTTACTTTGTTCATTAGGTTCTACATACACATGAAATTGTATGGCACTTATCTTTCTCTGACTGGCTTATTTTATTTAGCGTAATACTCTCCAGATTTATTAGTGCTGTTACAAAAGGTAAGATTCCTTCTTTTATTTGGGTGAGTAGCATTCTATTATGTAAAGGTACCACAGTGTTTTTATCCGCTCATCTATTTTTTTATAAATTTTTATTAATTTTAATGGGGTGACATCAATAAATTAGGGTACGTATGTTCAAAGAAAACATCTCCATGTTATCTTGTCATTCAATTCTGTTGCATACCCATCACCCAAAGCCAGATTGTCCTCCGTCACCTTCTATCTGGTTTACTTTGTGCCCCTCCCCACCCCTTCCCTTCTCCCTCCCTCTCCTCCCCCCCAACCACCACACTCTTCTCCATGTCTCTTAATCTCGTTTTTATGTCCCACCTATATATGGAATCATGTAGTTCTTAGTTTTTTCTGATTTACTTATTTCACTTCGTATAATGTTATCAAGATCCAACCATTTTGTTGTAAATGATCTGATGTCATCATTTCTTATGGCTGAGTAGTACTCCATTGATGGGCACTTGAGGCACATATGAAACGATGCTCAATGTCACTAATCATCAAAAAATACAAATTAAAACCACAGTAAACTTGGGGTGGTAAACACAATGTGATATACAGATGAGGTATTATAGATTTGTACACCTGAAACCTATATAATTTTATTAACCAATGCCATACTAATAAATTTAATTTAAAACAGAAAAAAGACTAAATGGGTGATAAAACATAGATGAATATCACTTCACATCTCTTAGAATGGCTGTCATCAATAGTTCAACAAACAAGTGTTGGCAAGGGTGGGGTGCAAAGGGAACCCTTATGAACTGTTGATGGAAATGTAGATTGGTGCAGCCACTGTGGAAATCAATATGGAGTTTCCTCAAAAATTAAAAATGTAACTGCCTTATAACCCAGTGAATCCTCTTCTGAAAATATATCCAAAGAAACATGAAATACTAATTGGAAAGAATATGTGCACAACTACGCTTATTGCAATGTTATTTACGATAGCCAAACTATTTTATTAGTTACTATATTTTCAACAGACTGATAGAAAAAATATAAACCCAACATATGTTTTAAAATATATTGAGAGGTGATAGAAATGATAATGTTTAGTAGCTTCATTGGGCTTGTTTGCTCATCTCTCTTTTGAAAGGAAAACTCATTGGGATACTGAATTAATATTGAGAACTTAACTTATAATATTTCTTATCAGTCAATTCAAAATAACTATATGAGTTTTGAAGTCAAGGTGAAACAAATACTATTTCTAAAAAGATTCCCTCATAGGGAATAAAATCTAGGAATAATTCTAATGTTTGAAGAAAAATGCTTACAAGTAATTTTATGGGGACATAGGAGTGCCATATGATTGGCTGATGGATTGAATTTAGATTGCTAGGTCCACTGTTACAAAATACCACGGGGGGGTGGTGGCTTCAAACAAGAAATTTTATTTTTTCACATTTCTGGAGGCCAAGTTCAAAACCCAGGTGTCAGCAGTGCTGTGCCCCCCCCCCCAAGCACCGGGGAGGGTCTGCTCCAGGCCTCTCCTGTAGCCTCGGATGGTTCCCTGGCTGGGGACAGCGTAGCTGCGATCCCCAGGGCATTCTCCCTGTGTGTGTGCCTGTGCCCAATTTCCCTTTGCATAAAGACCCAGTCGTGTTGGATTAGGGGCTCACCCTACTCTAATATGACCTCAAGTAATTATACCTACAGTGACGCTATTTCCAAATAAGACCACATTCTAAGACATCAGTTAGGACCTCAAAACATGAATTGGGGGGATACCATTTAACTCTTAACCAGTGCTATGTGGGAAAATAAAAAAAGAGTTGAGAATGAGTCCAGATTATTTATTTTTTTGACCGGATGTTTAGAAAAATGGAGCTGCCATTCACTGAGAAAAAGAATGCTGTAAGAGGGGCCGGTGGGTAGAGAAAGATGGATTTCGATGGGCCCATATGTGAAGTGTAGATTTAGTGTTAGGATTAGGGTCCCATAAAGCAGTGACAAATAAGAAAATATTCATCTGGTTTTCTATCAATGGAAAGTTATATTGTGAAGGGATTAGCCTAAAAACATAACACACGACAGAATCAAGGATGTGCTGATGGCTGAGGGGTGGGAGTGGGGGCTAGGTGGAGGCGGGCAGAGGTGGGGAAAATGACAGAGAGAGACGTTGCTGGGGGCAGAGGGTGCACGATGCAGCAGCAGGTGGTGGTTTGTTGAGTTGTGCACTTGAAACCCGTGTGGCTTTGTGAACTAATGCCATCCCAATAAAATCATTGAAAATTATATTTAGTGCATAATATAATTTTTAATTCTTTAAAACATGTATAATTTAAAAATGTATCATAGCTAATTATGGTATATAATAAAGAATTCTGTAAACTGTGAACTGTTTTTCTTTTCCTGTAAACAAATGTAGTTTATGCATTTTATCCCTGCGTTCGTTTATCATTTCAAGTCTTTGTTGGCAAGAGTCTTTTGGCCATGAATGGGATCTGGCAACGAAGCCTTCCTCAGGGGACGAGGAAATGGAAGTAGAATAGAAGCATTGTGCACTGCTAGAATCTTTTTCTTTCAAGAGGACATTGCTGTTTTATTGGTGGAAGTAACCATGGAATTTTATAATTAAAAGAAAGAATAAGCAAAAATCTAGGCAACAAGAAGTGAGAATTTTATAAAAAGCCATGTCAAGCATGAATAATATCTTGAACACTCTATTCATTGGCCTTGATGTGCTTCCTCTTGGGCCCCTGCTGTCATCATACTTAAGTTTCTGAAAGCTTTCACACTTGCACACAATGATACAGGGAAGATGTCTCTTGGGGTGGTTTTTCTTTTTTCACTCTTATAGTAACATATCATGTGATAATAAAATATTCATTTCTTCATTGAGTTAAACAATATCTTTAAATTATTTAAAGATGAAAATCAAAATAAAAGGTCAGAACTAATTTGATACTAACAGGCTTTTGCTAAGAATCATTAATGACAAATGTTTCAAATACACACATAGCTAGAAAAATATATGTCCATATATGTTTTAAAGAAAATTGAACCATGGCCTCTAAATCTGTCAGCATTGCCTGATAATTTCTGAGGGTAGAACATTGCAATGATTATTATCAGTTGTTCCTTACTGTGTAATTAGGGCTTTGAGTTTGGCAGGAAATCTCTCATTTAAACTGATTATCATCAGAGAATAGAAATTTTGAGACTGCCTGGTCTGGAGAAGAGAAAAGAGAATTGATGGTGAGAAATTCTGGTTTCATTCCCAGATTTAGAATAGCTCCATCATATGACTTGGAGAGCAAGTCAACTAATTCTATTTGTAGAATGTTAAATGCAGTCACCCCCTGTTGGCATGAAATGCACATCTTTGGTCTTGTTTGACCAGACTGAAACCAGAATGACTGCAATTTGCTTGCCTAAAGTGTCTGATCAGATAATAGTCATGATCAACTTAGTTTTAGTCATTAATCAGAAAATAGGGAGTGGCTAGGAAGATGAAATTCTAAAGATTGAGTGAGACTGGCAGTATCTAAGAATGGTTATAGATTTGAAAGTTTGGGAGTAATGAAATCAGAATGTATGTATGAGTTACAAACAGAGAGTCCCACTGCCCAAGATGCTGATAAAATTACAATGGAGAATGTAACCTGTCTAGTGTTACTCTGCCCCAAGAAATTGTGTTTCTATGGCAATGTTTCCTAAACATATCACCAAATATATTCTAGCAGTTAAAATTGCACCCATCACCCATTGAAGAGCATCCTATACAATGTTAGTAACTACCACAATTAGTCATCATGGTATAAATGGCTGTTTTCTCTGCCGCTTTCAGCCATTTCTCCTATTTGTTCTGATTGTTGCACAGTTCAGAACATGCTCCTACTTTTGCCCTAGCTCAGATAAGATTTTACTTAAAATCAACATTCTCTTGTTGCTGGTGTTGCACCATCTTCCTCTTGGTGTATTCTTTATGTACAACCTGAGTCTGCAAGCCATTCTGTGGATCTGATCCATGATACCCTCCTAGGGCTGCCATAACCAAGTAACTCCAATGGGGTAGCTTATCACAACTGAAATATATTAACCTAGAGTCCTGGAGGTGAGAGGTCTGGAATCAAGGTGTTAGCCAAGCCATGCTCCCTTGGAAGCTCTGAGGGAGGATCCTTCCTTGCGTCTTCCAGCTCTGGAAGCCCCATGTGTTTCTTCCATTGTATATGTATCACCATCACTCCAATCTCTGCCTCTCTCATCACCTGGCAATCTCCCTGTGTGCCAGCATCTTCACATTGTCTTCTCTCTTTTAATAAGGACACCAGTCAGATTGTAGTAAAGAGCCCACCTTACTCCAGTGTGACCTTAACTAATTTTATCTGCAGTAATCCTATTTCCAAGTAACGTCACATTCCCAGGAACTGTACTTGGGGTGGGAGAAAGGAAACCCTCAACATATTATCTGAAGGGATACAATTCAACCTCGAACAATTGCCTACTTGGGCTGCTATTCCTACCACATAGTTTTCATTCCCTCTACTGTCAGACTGCCCCAGTATTTGGCACCAGTTTATTCTCACAAGACTACCAGTGAGCTTTTCTTTTACAGGTGATATTTATGCATTTCCTGAGTAAATCCTATGCATCACTTGACATGGAGAGACCAAGGGCCACATGTTCAGAGAAACAGATGTTTATGTGCATGTTCATCAAGAAAAATCATCACCATCATTACTTAGAGAAAACCTTGTATACCAGGCAGTCTATGAGCATTAACTTATTCAGTCCTTAAAGCAGCTTGCAGTGTGGGTATCATATTCATTTTAGAGAGGAGGAGGACATAGGTCTCAATTTACACAATAATGGGTCAAAATGGGCCACCAGCTGACTCCAAAGCTGGTGTTCATTCTGTAGCCTTATGGCTTTGCCACTGAAACCAAAGGGTTCCAGGACTACATATTAAAATGTTCTTAGAACAAGCAGCGACAGCATATGGTCGGCTCTGAATGGATGAAACATAATCGGGGTCAGAGAGATTGCAAAGACTGACAGTCCGGTGACACCTTGTAATTAGAGTTGGTTAACCCAGGAAGGTTATTTTAGAGAGATTGACTTTTATATAAACATTGTAGGATTCCAGTGTCCAAACTAGAGATGGACAACAGGGTGTGAAATTATAGGTTAACCATACATTTAAGCAGTCAAGCAAAAATCCTAAATAAAATTTATCCATATATGTAAAATACTCATGGCAAAAAGTTTTATTTCTGATATGTAAGGATGGCTCAACATTATAAAACTAATGAAATTTAGTGCTTTAACATTAATCAGATAGCCTGACCTGTTGTGGCGCAGTGGATAAAGCATCAACCTGGAAACGCTGAGGTTGCCGGTTCAAAACCCTGGGCTTGCCTGGTCAAGGCACATATGGGAGTTGATGCTTCCTGCTCCTCCCCCTTTCTCTCTCTCTCTCTCTCTCCTCTCTCTATAATGAATAAATAAAATCTTAAAAAAAAAAATTAAATAAAAACAAAAACATTAATCAGATAAAAACCCACAGTCATTTCCAGAGATGTCAACAATATATTTGATAAAATATCATACCTTTAATCATAATTTAAAAGTATCATACATTTTTAATCATAATTAAGAAATAATTCTTTTAGCAGAATAACATAAAAAGGATGTTTTTTAAATTGGTAAAGAGTGAGGGGGTGAACACAATATGGTGTACAAAGATGTGTTGTAGAAAAAAATAAAATAAAACAGAAAAGAAAGAGACCAATCAGAAATATATTTACCATAGGAATGCCCTATTAAATGGGTCTCTATTAAAGCCTGGAATATTATTCCTTGTGTCACCTGTAATATTCAACTTTATACTTAAGAATATAGGCAGTCCTAAACATCAGAGATAAAAGTGTGGGAGAGCAGGAAACATGCCATTATGTGTAGACTTTACAATCGTATATCCAGAAAACACAAGGGAGTAACTGACAGATTATTATACCTAATAAAGTGAGTCCATTAAGATACCTAGATAGAATCTCAAAACACAAAAATCAATAGTGTTTCTCTACACCAGCCATAAATAACTGGAAAATGTAAAATGAAATGCAATCTCATTCATAAGAACAATAAAATAATAAGATACATAGGTAAAATCATAATAAAATATGCAAAATGTTTTGGGAGAAACTATAAAGTTTTATAGAAGCCCATAAGGAGGACCAGAGAAAAATGAGACAGGCACCATTCATTAATGGGAGGGCTCACCATAGAAGCCTTGCATGTAAAGAAGAGAAATCCTTCTAATATCCAAATTTAATGCCTTTTTCTTCAAAAACTCCAACCAGGCTTTTAAGAAGTAACAAATAATTATTTAAAAGAAGATTTTAAGAAGTAACAAAATATTATTTTAAGAAGTTACATATACTGTAAATAGAATTGAACAAAAATAATCCAAGACAATTAACAAAATAAATATAATAAGACAAAGTATGTAAAGGCACTATGCTTATTTTTTTTAAATCATGGATTACCTTATTAAGTCCTTAAAAGAACTATATAATGACTAGAAATAGACTCCTATAGTTTGTGATTTTTATACATGGGAGGGAGAGAAAAAAGAGATTGTTTCAATCAGTGTTATTGTCTCAATGTTATATGATTGGCCCTTTGTATGTAAAAATGAAGTAAAATTACATTTCTATCTACATACTATAATCAAACAAATTCTGGGTTGATTAAAAGCCAAAATGTCTTAAGAGTATACTTTATTTTGTAAAGGTATGATGATGTTTATTAACTTTACATATTTAATGTCCTTATGGACATTAAACAAGAAATGGATGACAAAATAAAGTAATGATAAATTTGACTATATCAGTCCCTAAATTATTTGGAGAGAAAAAGCATATCTACATAACTAAGCTCCAAAGTCACAGGACAGGCAAATTGAAGCAACAGTGGGATGCCACTACACATCTTTTAGGCCAGATTTCTAACACTAATAACACTGGTGAATGCGTGGAGCCAGAGCAGACCTCTTTTGTTGCTGATGGGAATGCAAAGTGGTAGAGCCACTTTGGAAGACGGTTTGGCAGTTTCTACAAAGCTAAACTTACCATATGATCGGCAACTGTGCTCTTTGGTGTTTGCCAAAAGGAGCTGAAAACTTCTGCCCACACCAAAACCCTGCATGCAGACATTTATAGCAGCTTCATTCTTAACTGCTGTAACTTGGCACTCAAGCAAGCCATCTTCAGCAGGTGAATGGATGAACAGTGGTATATGCAGGCAATGGAATATTATTCAACCCTCAAAAGAGATTAAGTTATAAAAAGGCATGAAGGAAACTTAAGTACATATTGCTAAGTGAAAGAAGCCAATCTGAAAAGGCAACATGTTGTGTGATTCCAACGTTATAACATGTGGAAAAGACAAAACTATGGAGGCAGTAGAGGGATCAGAGGTTTCCAGGGGGTTTGGGGTAAGGTGTTAAATAGATAAAGCTCAGAGGATACTTAGGGCAGTGAAACTACTCTGAATAATACAATAATAGTGAATACTTGTGATTATGCAATGTTGTACACGTTGTGCCCATAGCGTGTACAACAGCAAGAGTAAACCACAACACAATCTATGGACTTTGATTAGGATATGTCAATGTAGATTATGGTAACCAGTGTATTACTCTGGTGGGGATGCTTATAATGGTGGGCTATGCATATGGAGGGCAAAGGATATAAGGGAAATCTCTGTACTTCCTTGTTACTTTTGATATGGACCTTACACTACTCTAAAAAAATTTAACTATGGACTGAAACAGGGGTGTTTTCTTGTTCTGTACATCAGATAGTCTTATGATACGTATTTTTAGTACAGAGATAAGCAGAGGGAAGATTTGGATTTCTACGATGTCACAATAAACAGCTGTAGTGACTGTTTATTGCCTTCAGTTTATTTAGTTTAAATTATTTTATGGAACATGTCTTTTAATATCACAGAATTTGACGATTCTCTGTAATGATTATTGAGATTTAAAAGTTGTATTAGACAGATATTTACAGGTTAAACTATTGCTGACATTAAAAGTTGCAAACTTCAGATTTGCTGAAGAAAGCTTTTCTTCATTTCCCTCAATTTTTCTGTGATGACAGGTGGCTGTCAACAATATGCTACATATTTGAAAATATATTTGAAAAGTAAAAACATTTTAAAAGTGGCTATTTCCATGTGGCCTTTAAGAGGGTAGAGTAAGTTAACTGTTTTTATGAATGTATTATGCTCTTGAAAGAGCGTTTTGAATTTTTCAATGAGTTTAGAATTGTTTGAAGGATTGTTATGTGATCTTGCAGCTAAAGTCATGTCAGCCATGATGTATTTGTTTTTCATATTTTCTCACTTAACAAAACCAAAGAAAATAAATGTTCTAAACATTTTTGATTATTTAATTTTATTGGTATTTGGACCCATTTGTTCCAAAATAGAAACATAAAGCAACTGGATACTTGGATGACAGGAGTGGAAATAAAGCAATTACTACGTCAAGGTCAACAAAATATACCCTAATGATAATTAGCTTTAGTCAATTATGAATGTAACTCATCAACCATCTGCAAATGGGAGCAACCCCACCTCTCAATGCTGTGGGAGTTCAGCTCTCACTCTGCTACCTTCAAGGTAATTCCAGACAGTCTGTCCTGTCTTTCACACGCTTCCTTTTCCTTTGATTGCCTCTTATATTCATGCTTCTCTCAGTTTGGCTGACTTTCTCCAAGTTGTTGGGAGGGCACTGCTGTCCTGTGCCTAAGTGCAGTTCAAGAAGCTGTTTGGCAGCAGCCGTGGTCACCTGTCAGGGCTTCAGAATGTTGCGTACCATGGGCACAAGCAATAGGACGCAGTAATAATTTTTCCATGGTTTGTTTCACTCATTCATACTTTCCAACATAAACACCTATTGTTGACTGGAAAAACCAAGATTAGCAAAAATATAGTTTCTTTCCTTGAAGAACCAGCAGCCTAGGGAAGAAATAGTTAACTAGAGCACTTATGGGAAGAGACTGTGGACCATATGGCTCATCTGACCAGCCAGGAGGAGAAAGAAATCAAGAAAAGCTTCCAGGAGAAAGAGGATTAGCGAGGAGGAAACAGAGAACATTTTAGGGACCAGAAAAGGCAAAGAAATAAAGGCGCAGTGGATAAAGCGTCATCCTGGAAATGCTGAGGTTGCCGGTTCAAAACCCTGGGCTTGCCTGGTTAGGGCACATATGGGAGTTGATGCTTCCTGTTCCTCCCCCCCCCATAATGAATAAATAAAATCTTAAAAAAAACAGTTTAGTTTTGAGGGGAAATTACTGACTGCAGTTTGCTTTATTCTGGTAGAAAGCTGGTCAGCAGCTGGTGAAAACTCTTGGTTTCAGGAAGTTTTTATCACCAAATTATAAACTCTTGGTTCTTATCCCTGAGTGTGCATCAAAATTTTCTGGGACCCTAAGACTACTGAATCACAGACTTCAGCTGGAGGCCCCAGGCTCTGGGTGGTATACAAGATGAGTTAATTCTGGAAGCTGAGAAGTTTGTCTGTGGGGTGTGTATATTTAATGCTCTTTTGATACCACAAGGCCTTGACACTCATCTGTCTCAGCAGATATTCATTTCATCTTTAGCTGCTTCTAAGCCTTGGTCTTTACTTGAGATGAAGGCAGTTCTCTTATAGGTTGGAATGGAATACTAAGGGTATTTAGCACTGTCTTCAGTATAAAGTGAGTAGGCTGATTTAATGTGCAGAAATTATTCTGTAAAAGTCCTGAATACTGAGCTATGTTGTTTAAAATTTAAATTGGTTAATAAGGTGGATCATCAAACTGAGCAAAACAAATTAGAGTTAAAAATTAGATGTGGCCATACATGTAATGAGTTTAGTTTTGAAATCTGGAAATTTTGACAGGGTTAGAACAAGAAAAACATCATTGGATTTTTAAAAACATGTCTTTTCTTGTGTTTGTTGGGAAATCAGTCATTAATATATAGAGCTCTGTCACTATGTATTAATTTTAATACTCCTCCATGTAAGGGTACATTAAAAATTGAAGGCATTCTCAGTAGGAGTAGAAATGTCCCCCCAACTAAATGCAACTCTATTTTGAAATTGTTTTTGCCTTTATTATTTAAACTAAAAAAATAGCTATATAAAATGATCTTCCTAGAAATACTCCTTTCTAGCTCATCTTAAACTTGAAATATGTATTGTTCAAGAACACACACACACACACACACACACACACACACACCAAGGGCTCTTTAAAAAGTAGTGGGAATTTGTTCAAAATCCAATTATTTTTAATATAAATCACAGAAATTTCAGATGGAGTTTTAATAATCCTTTGTGTTAATTAAAAACCTTAAAACGATCCAAATCTAGCCTACTAAGAAACAGTAAGTAAACTTTACAAATGTTCAACCTAATTAGATAGATGGCAGATCAGATTAGTTTCGTCCTGACTGGAGAACCTATTTAATGGTACGGCCATGGTGGCTGCACTGTGGCATACAAACAAGTCCCCGGAAACGGGGCTGGAATATAGGATTTAATCAATCAACAATTACAGTTATTAGCATTGTTGCATGTATTTTAACTATGATTTATGTTCACTCTCAAATCCTTTTCCTAGTTGGTAATGCATTTGGGAACCTATAGTGTATCTTAATTATGAACAGACATTTCAATCTAGGTGTACATGTGCATAACAATTTTGCTGAGGTCTGTTTAACCAGAACATTGTAGAAAGATAACTACTGTTGGAAGTTAAGAAACTTTATTCATATTAATGAGGACTTGCATTAAAAGAAATTTCAGGATCTTTCATAACTTGTCCCCTATTGCATCGTCCCGACGTCCCACATCAGGGTTGTGAGATTATTCCAATTAGAGCGTATCACAGGCATGGACTCATGTCCTCTCTGGGGTCATCTGAGTTGTTGCTAGGGTGTGACTTCATTGCTGAAGCCATATTGTACGTTTGTGGAGGCTGCACATTAGGAAGGTAAAGAGTCCTTTCCTCAAACATTTTCATGACCTGAATTCTGGTCCCCAATTCAATTCCAGTACTTAGAAAACGTGAAACTCCTATGCAATAATAGAATAAAATGTGCGTGAACCCTACAATATCATGCAGCATCACAAGCTCAGTGTATCTATTAGCATATTGCAAGAACTTTGGCAACTGAAGATAAATGCTTATTTATGAAAGTTTATTAAGAAAAAATCGCCAAACTTAGTGAGAAAGAGATCTTGAGGAAAACTTCATCTTTTATTTTAATTTAGTTGTTTTAGTCCAAAATAGACTAATTTACATCAGAAGTCCTAGCAAAGTTTCACATTGTTTTTGTCATTTCACATTTTTTTCTGTCATCTTAAAATATCTCATCTGTCCTCTTGCTTCAGCCTTTACTAACTATAGGAAAGAAGTGAATTTTCAAATCACTTATTTCATAACATTTCTCTGGAAAATCAGTAGCATTTACTTTTGTGGGCTAGGTACCGAGGGACTTACGGTGTAATGCCTTATTTACAACCACCTCAGTGACTTATCAGAGATCCCCCTGGGAAGCTGCATCATTTTTATCATAATTTATTAATAAATTAATAGAGTAACAGAAAAAAATCTTCAGGAAATAATGCAAATTGAAGAATTCCCTTCTGAGAGACTGTCTTACATTCTATTTTTTAAAAATACAATTATGACAGCTATAGAAGTGGTTTGTGATTCTTGAGAAAGAAAAAGCAGCCACTGGGGTCTGGGAACTGGCCTTGTGCCCAGGGCTCCACCTTGGTGCTTATGTTTGCTCATCAACACTTAGAGAATGGATGCTCTGCTTCGTTAGGGAAAGGTGGGCATCCTGGAGATGCTCCAGTTGCTAAGGGTGACAACTGCAGGACATCCATTCATTTATTTTTCTCTTCTTTTCCAAGTAAGAGGAAGGCAGGTAGAGAGACAGATGGAATCTACCCAGCAACCCCCATTTGGGGCCGATGCTCTGCCCATCTGGGGCTTGCTTGCAACCAAGCTATTTTTAGTGCCAGAAGTGGAGGTTGCAGGGAGCCATCCTCAGCACCCGGGGCTGATATGCTCGAACTAATTGAGCCATGGCTACGGGAGGAGAAGATAGGAGGAGGGAGGAGAAGCAAATGGTTGCTTCTTATCTGTGCCCTGACCGGGAATCAAACCCGGGAGAGCTACACGCCAGGCTGATACCAGTTGGCCACTGAGCCAACTGGCCAGGGCTCAGAGACATTTATTCATGACTTTCTAGTCTGAGAGGATGTTCATGCTGCAGGGCAGCTTCCCACTGTGTTGGTAGCTGAGAACCAGGGAGAGGCTCAAGTTCAAACACCCTGACCCTTCTTACCAGCATGTCCTCCTTTTTCTATGGTAGACAGCAGTGGGGGACAGAGTTCTTCTCCCATCTTGAGAAAGTTGGTAGAGATGCTAATAGACCATCCCCAAAATTCAACCAAGGGAATTCCTTCTGAGAGTAAATTCTATACTGGGTGTTAGCAGATTTTTTTACTATATAACCCACACATTTGGGATACTATTATACATTCTGTTTTGCAGTTTCCTTTTAATTCTGTTAATAATATTTTATTAGCATAGTTTTATTTTATTCTCTCTTTTGACTGTTAGATAATTTTGATTATTTTGGTTGGACACATATTAAGCAACAAATTAATATTTATTCACTTTAAAGTGGAATTGAACCTAAAAAATAGCTTTTAGTATTTGATGTTCAAGTGACTGAAAAGTATTTTAAAATGGTTATTTTGATAAAAAACATATTGATTCAAAAAATCTCTACTTGTCCTACTTCCAAAGAATTGGCTTATAAGATAGTATTTTTAACCAAAACTTTTCTCTTCTAGGTATATGTGAATACTATTAATATTGAGACACATTAATTATAGTTCAACATACTGTAATTCTCAATATATGTACATTGTAACTCTTTTATGTTTTGTTGTAGGAAAAAACTATGCATAAAATATTGTGGTTAGAGAAACAACTGTAATCAAGAAGAATTTTTTTTATTCATTTTAGAGAGGAGGGGGGGAGAGAGAGAGAGAGAGAGAGATAGAGAGAGAGAAAGGGGGAGGAGCTGGAAGCATCAACTCCCATATGTGCCTTGACCAGGCAAGCCCAGGGTTTCAAACCGGCGACCTCAACATTTCCAGGTCGACGCTTTATCCACTGCACCACCACAGGTCAGGCAAGAAGAAGAATTTTCCATTTTTACTGTGTGTGACATATGAGCAAGTCAGATATCTATGTAGTCCCTTAATTTGCATTAACATTAGAA
Source organism: Saccopteryx bilineata (assembly GCF_036850765.1). Taxonomy (NCBI): domain Eukaryota; kingdom Metazoa; phylum Chordata; class Mammalia; order Chiroptera; family Emballonuridae; genus Saccopteryx; species Saccopteryx bilineata. The sequence goes on along the minus strand of NC_089490.1, from coordinate 280,078,281 downwards.
GAAAAATGAGATACAAATTATCTTGTATTAGTTTTATAAATAAAGCTGCATAACAAATACCACAAAGTTTGTGGCTTAAAACAACTCTCATATATTATCTCACAACTTCTATAAGCTAGTGGTTCAGGCACGGCTTAACTGGTCCTTCACTCAGCATGTCATCAGGCTCAAGTGAAGGCATTAACCAGGCTGCAGTCTCATCTGCAAGTTCAACTATAATATGATCCACCTTCAAGATCTTGTTGGCAGAACTCAGGTCCGTTTGGCTGCATTTGCCTCTTTTAAGCCAGTAGCCAGAGAAAGAGAGTCTGCTGCTTCAAGTCTCTCACCTCTAGACCTACTTTCTTTTTTTAAAAAAAATATTGCCTCAAAATTGCTCACAATATCCTTATGTTATTTATTCTAGCTATCTGTAATAAACTTGCTTTTAAAGAGCTCACCTGATTAAGTCAGGCCCACCAGGGTAATATCGTTTCTGATGAACTGTAAGTCAGTTGAAGAGACCTTATTTCCGCCTGGAAAAAAAAATCCCTTTACCTTTGCCATAATGTGACCTTGTCATGAGTGTCATCCATTATATTTATAAATCTTGCCCATACTGAAGACGGGTGCGTAACACAAAGGCATGGATAATTGGAGGTCATTTTAGAGTTCTTCCTAGCATAACCCCATCACCCAGAAAAACTTCCTCATATCTGTTATCACTGGCATTCTTTGAGTCACTAGAATAAATAGAACCTATGCTATTTTCATTTAGCAAGTGCTTAAAACCAAGTTATTTTTTCACAAAATTTTAAATGTTACATACTTTTTATTTCTCTTTTTTCCCTTTTGTCCACTTGATGTCCATGAGCATTTGTTCAATTTCCTGTATGCTTTCGAGTATGTCAGCTATTATCATTTTGTCATGGCGTATGTCATTTTCAACAAGGCAACAATAATCTTTGCAGTAGCAGGTGTGTGTTTGTTCACAGGTTCCCTATAGAAGGTCTGTTTACTTTCTAGTGATTTCTGTAAGCTCTCATCTTTCTAGTTCTGCTTTAATTGCAGCAGCAATTTGGTATTCCATCTACTGGACATGGCCGTGACTTCCTGCTGTGTTAATAGCTTTCCAAGTCTCTTCCCGGATTTTCTGGCTTCTCTGCTGACTACTCGAGGTGCTATGGAGAGCCAGAACCCAGGATGTTCTGGGAAGGGAGGGCAGCTCTGGTGACCAGGGCCTGAACTCCCACTGGTAACCAGGAAGGAAACTAGGGATTCCCGGAACAGTAGGGCAGGATACTGATTTTTAGAAATAGAACAGATGATTCAAGTTTCTTTGGAGAAATTCCCAGAAGTGGAAATGCTGGATCATAAGGCAGTTCCATTTTTAATTCTTTGAGGGAACTCCATACTGCTTTCCACAGTGGCAACACCAACCTGCATTCTCACCAGCAGTGCAGGAGGGTTCCCTTTTTTCTACCTCTTAGCCAATACTCGTTTGTGGATTTATTGATGTTAACCATTCTGACAGGTGGTAAGGTGATATCTCATTTTGGTTTTAATTTGCACTTTTCTGATGATTAGTGATGTTAAGGAATACTGATATACAAGAACATATGTACCCCTATGTTCATTGCAGCATTATTTACAATAGCCAAGATTTGGAAGCAGCCCATATGTCCATCAGTGGATAAATGGATAAAAAAGCTGTGGTACATTTATACAATGGAATACTACTCCACCATAAAAAAGAAGGCAATCTTATCCTTTGTGACAACATGGATGGACCTGGAGAGTATTATGCTAAGTGAAATAAACCAGAAATTGTCAGAGAAAGACAAATACCATATGATCTCACTTAAATGTTGACTCTAATGAACAAAATAAACTAACAGACAAAATAGAAATAGACTCATAGATCCAGAAAACAGACTGACAGCTGTCAGAGGGGAGGGAATTTAGGAGGCTGAGTGAACACAGTGAAGAGATTAAGCAAAGAAAAAAAAATCTCTTAGACACAGATAACAGTTTCGTGATAACCAAGTGGAAGTAGGTGGGGGGAGGTAGAGGGCCGGTAAATGGTGATGGAAGGAGACTTGACTTGGGGAGTGAACACACAGTGCAATATGCCGAGGATGTATTTTATAGAACTGTACACCTGAAACCTATATAATTTTATTAACCAATGTCACCCCAATAAATTCAATAAAAATTAAAAGAAAAAGAAATAGCACAGATGACATAATTGCAGGTGGCAAATGGGAAGAGCTGCCAAGATGAACTAACAGTGCACTTGGCAGCTCCTGGTAGAGATCATGAGCCGGTCCGCAGTATACTTAATATGTGTGTGCGGGGGTAGTGGGGGAGACCTTTTTGCCTGGCTCTGTCTTGCCAGGTGGAGGTCCACCAACTAGGGAAATCGTCCTGACTTCTCTAAGCCCCCTCACTCACCTCCGTTCAGCTGAGTGGGGAGCCTGGGTCTGAGGGATCCCGGCCTTTCTGCCGCCTCTTTGGGATCTGCCTCTGCATTTCTCTGTTTCATAATTCATTAAGTCCGCAGAAGGCAGCCTCCACCAGTTGACCTAGTTCTGCATGTGCTTCAGTGCTAGGATTCCCTCTGCTAATAGCCACTTTCTCCGCAGTCACTAGACCAGCATTAAAAGTGATTTTTTTTCATGTCCACTTACCCGATCTTGTATCAGTCTCTTCCTTGATTCTAAACTGGAGCATTAAACTTGAGTTTAGAGCAATTCTTTAGGGGAATGAGCAATGTACTAAGTCCTCTAAAATATTAACTTCCTAGATGTTGGAGAATTGGTTATAGTCAAGAGATAGTTCAACATGTAGCCAAAAAGTAAAATCCTTAATCATAATGGATATAATAATGAAATGTGTTAGTATTGCCGCTGTGAACAGATGATTCATAGGTAATTAGTCTTGAATCTCATTTCTTAAAGAGGAAATTCTAACCATAGTAAGTTTATGAAAGATAACTTTTTTATATTTAGTATTTAGTAGGACAATAATTTACAAACATTGCTGCATATGAAAATTACCTCTGGAAATCTAGTCCACACTCCAACCATTTTCTATCAGAATCTCTTTTAGAGAGGAATCAGGTATTAAGATATATATGATTCAACACAAATGATCCTGAAGTAGAGACAAACTTCAGTACAGGCAATCCCCGAGTTATGAAGAAGATAGGTCCTGTAAATTTGAAAATGTTTAAGTGTTTATATGCACGGAAAGGTAAAAATAAATACTATGTTAAGACAAACCTCTAAGTGGCAATTAATAAGTAAATGTACCTGTTCAAACTTACATACAAATTCAACTTAAGGACAAACCTACAGAACTTGTCTCATTCATAACCCAGAGACTGCCTATGTAGTCACAATTGCACCAGTAATTTAAAAGTAGTACATTGCAAACAGTGTTTCAAAACTAGAGATGGCAGATACCAAATGCTTGGTGATAGGATCATATGTAATAATTGTGATGCTTTGCGAATGTCATTCAGTGTGAAGAAATTCAAAGGAAAAAAGACTGCAAATACATTTCTAAAGCAGAAATTATCAATCATTTGTAAACATGTATAAATTTTCTATTGTGTAAATTATCTGTTAAGCCCAGGAGAAGCTGTGTTAATAGCTGACCCCTTCTAAGTGACTTGCACGGTCTACCAGCTCATACCCGATGTGATAACTGATGTTGTGTCCCATGTTCAGTTGGGACTGACACCAGCAGCTTGTTGGGCACTCTCCCTGTGAGGCAGCCAGAAGTCTCCCCTCATCAGGGGAGTTGGAGGCAAGAGGCCTTGTTTCCTCAGCTGTTTGTGTCTGTTGTGTTATCACAAATAGGTGATTTAGCTAAATAACATCCAAATCAATGGAATGGGAGAGTAAAGTACTAGTCTGTTATTGTTTCAACAGAAGCTATGGTAAATGCTGGAAGGACAGAATAAAAAGAGAGCTATTATATTTGGGTGTGTTTTCATAAAGCAGTAAGAAGTATAGTAAAAAATTGCAAATATACACAATTGTTCTGCTCTCCTATTTAAGTTTTGTTTTTTAATTCCCTTTCCTCTTTCAATTAACTGAGACATGAAGTCAAAAAGGATGTGCCATGTGTTACATGTTATGGGTGAGGATGATGTAGCCTTTGGGTCCGGGGCCCAGATCCAAAGGGGCCTGTCCTGTCACGAAAGATGGGAGATTGAATGAGTATTATGTTCTGTATTTGAAAAAAAACGCAAAGGGCCTTTTTTTTTTTTTTTTGGAAATATTTTTAGCAAACTTTTTAAATTTAGAGTATTTAGATTTATAAGATTATTTATAGGATTATTATAAGATTATTATAAAAATAGTACAGAGAGCTTCCATATGCCTCACACTTAATTTTCTCTATTATTAACATCTTACATTCCTATATTATATTTCTCACAATTTATGAACCTGTATGGATATATTATTACTAGCTAAAGTCTGTAGTTTATTCACATTCCTTCGGCATTTTTCTGATGTTGCTTTTTGATTCCGGGATCCCATCCAGAACACCACATTGCATTTAGTAATCTTGTCTCTATAGGCTCCTCTGGGCTGTGCAGATTTTCTGAGTGCCCTTATTTTTGATGAACTTGTCAGTTTTGAAGAGCACTGGTCAGATATTTTTTAGAATATCCTTCTACTGGGATTTATCTGATGTTTTCCTCATGATTAGACAGGGATTTATGGGTTTTGGAAGGAAGACCACAGAGGCAACCAGCCATTCCCATCACATCATTTTAAGATTGTGTACTGTCAACATGACTTATCTCTGTTGATGTTGACCTTGATCCTCTAACTGAGGTGGATGCTCAGAATCACATGAAGAACTGACCATTCACATCTTTGGGTCTAGAGATTTTTTATTCTAAAATTAAAAGATATCCTCACCAAACTGCAGTTCAGGGAGGTGGTGGTGGGGTAGGGATTAAGTGTTTGTACAGAACAACGCACCGTTCCAAGATTGGTACATCTCACTTTGTGCCTGGTCTCATCGCACTTTGTGCCTGGTCTCAGCTTCCTTGTAGGCCACAGACTTGCCTCCTTCTTCAGTTTTGTTTTGACAAGTGGATGCTTTTTGTACAAGAAACTATGCAGTCATGTGAAATCCTTTTAGGCAGAATGATGGGAAGAATCCAGTCATACATTAAACAAATATTCTTAAATGATGGTTTTTGAGGATATAAAAATGTACACTTATTTACTAAAAATTTATTTTTCATTAAAATAAGATATAGACGGCAGGTGCGGGCACAGCTTGCACATGGGCTGGCATGCCGTAAACTCCAGTAAGAGCTTTGGGCTCTGAAATTATTTTATTCTGGACCCATCTTTGAACCAATTACTGGGTGCTGAAACTTACAAGTTCATGTTATGAACCAGTGGTTCCCAAACACAGAGGTATAACAGAGTCACCAAGGAGAGCGAATAAAGAACATGCAGGGGACTCAGGTCATGGAAAGAGCCAGGGCCTGGGCATTTGTGTTTCCCAAGGTTTTCAGGTGACTTCTGATATGACTGATGTTTGAGTACTAAAAATAAAAATGCTGGATGCAGGATAATTTCTCTGTGAATGATGCCACTTATTTTTTCCTACCAAGCATCCAGTTCCCCACTTCAGGCACTGTCCCTAACTCATTAGAAATGCCTGCCCTTCCCAGTTTTTTTTAAATTATTTTTATTTATTTATTCATTTTAGAGGAGAGAGAGATTGAGAGAGAGAGAGAGAGAGAGAGAGAGAGAGAGAGAGAGAGAGAGAGAGAAAGGGGGGAGGAGCAGGAAGCTTCAACTCCCATATGTGCCCTGACTGTGCAAGTCCAGGGTTTTGAACCGGCAACCTCAGCATTCCAGGTCAACGCTTTATCCACTGTGCCACCACAGGTCAGGCCCGTCCCAGTTTTATGGAGGCCTCTGTCCAAGATTCAGGAACAAGCTTTGACCCACGCCTGGCGAATCAACCAACTCCATTTTCCTCTTCTCAGAACCTGATCCAGGACTGGAAGCATGAATGTCGTCGACCTCATTAGCTGGAGTGAAATATATGAATGGGAAATAGGAATATATATAAACATTGCATCTAGCAAACTCGGTGTATTGTATGTTGATATATGAAATGCCACAGAAACTTGAGCCAAGAAGTGTTTTGTAATCAATAATCGATGAACTGATTATCTAGTCATGGGCAATATGCCATCTTTGGATGAATGATAGATGGATATTGTTAAAGTAGTTGTGTACAAAGCCCTGTTTATTGAAGAGAAGGTGATTCATTTGTAGCTGAAAGGCAAATCTACATGTCAGGAGATATTTCTTGACATTTTGCTCGCTGGTGGGTCAATTATGGTAATTTATTTAACCCTTTGAGTAGTATGAATGTTCATGTACATCCTTGTGCCTCCTGATCATCCAGAGTACAATTGTACAAAAATTTTTATTTTAAAAATGTGTAAGGCAACATTAAAAAATATTCTTCTTGTTTCTAAAAATTGGTTATCAAACATGATTTTAATTAAGTTAATAAAACTGGAACTGGAACTAATTTGATTTTTTGAAAAATATTTTACTCCTGGGGGTCAGCGAGCATGAAAGAAACTCACTACTCATAGGGTTAAAAGATTCATTGAGTATATTAAAACAAAGTAATTGAAAGTGAGAATGTGTGTATACAATTAATTTTTTGAAATGACAAAATTATATCACACCAATATGTCATGAGTATTACATGTTTGTTGAGACTTTTTTAATGAAGATAAATACTATTTAACAGATAATCATCCCCTACCCGTGGTTGGCAAACTCATTAGTCAACAGAGCCAAACATGAACAGTACAACGATTGACATTTCTTTTGAGAGCCAACTTTTTTAAACTTAAACTATATAGGCAGGTACATTCCTTATCAAGGCAGCGCCCGCACATGGTATTTTGTGGAAGAGCTGCACTCAAGGGGCCCAAGAACCACATGTGGCTCGTGAGGTGCAGTTTGCCGACCACTGCAAAACTATCCTTTTTGAAAAGCTAGGTTTTCTATACTGCTTTTATTGAAAGAACATACCTAATTATTTATTATAGGATGTTTCCTAGGTCTCATTTATTTTAATCACTATTATTAAGGACTTGTAACTACAGACTGTTTAAAAATATTTCTATCCTCTGATGTGCAAGATTATGCCTATTTTTTTTAAAGGAACATGCTGTTTTTGTTTGCTACATGATTTATTTGGGAATAACTCCCTGGGACAAAGCACCATGTAATATCTGTAATCAGATATAGTTTATGTGGAAATCCCTGATCAGTCACTCATCAATTCTTTCTGATGTTCAATATGTTAATTAATCTTTTTAAGGCTCAGTTTTCCTATGTATAAAATAATTGCCATTTTTGATCTTACTTTTCTGATTCTGTGGATAAAAATAATATATGCAGTAAGCCTAGCATGCAGTGCATATTCAGACAGTGGTACCTATTTTTGACTCACAGAATTGCATCTGGTACCTTTTCCCATCTCCATCCCTACAGAAACACTAGTACTCTCAGCAAAGGCATATGATTAGGAATGTCACAGAAAATATTCTTTAAAATATATTACTGATATCAAACAAAAGTTCACAATTTCAAGTTCCACTGTATTCCACATTCTTTGCCTTTCTTACTAACCAATGAAATGGAATTCTTTGTCTTCTGCTCCTCATGACCACAGCAAAATCAAGACTCAAGTGCCCTCAGGTATACAGTGTGTCTGTAAAGTCATGGTGTACTTTTGACCGGTCACAGGAAAGCAACAAAAGATGATAGAAATGTCAAATCTGCACCAAATAAAAGGAAAACTCTCCCAGTTTCATACCTATTCGGTGCAGTTCGATGTGGGCTCATGCACAGATTTTTTAGGGCTCCTTAGGTAGCTATCCCATATAGCCTCTACAGACTTGTCACTGACTGATGGCCTACCAGAACAGGGTTTCTCCACCAAACTGCCGGTTTCCTTCAACTGCTTATCCTACTGAGTAATGTTATTCCTATGTGGTGGTGCTTCATTATAAACGCGCTGATATTCACATTGCACTTTGGTCACAGATTCGAATTTAGCGAGCCACAGAACACACTGAACTTTCCTCTGTACCGTCCACATCTCGACTGGCATGGCCGTGGGCTGCTCCGCTGTATAAATGGTATTACGTCATCATCTGCGCATGCGCACATGCTGCCCCATCATCCTATAGAAACAAGAAGGGTTTTTCTTTTATTTGGTGCAGATTTCACATTTCTATCGTCTTTTGTTGCTTTCCTGTGACCAGTCAAAAGTGCACCATGACTTTATGGACACACTGTATTTGATTCCTAAGGCTGCCATAACAAATTACCACAAAGTGAGAGGCTGAAAACAATGGAAGTTTGTTTTTCTAAATCAGTGTGTCAGAAAGGCCAGCCATGCTTCCTTTATAAACTCCAAGGAGAATCCTTCCTTGCCTTTTCTAGCCCTTAGTCGGTTTCTGGCAATCCTTGGCATTCCTTGGCTTGCAGGTAGCATATACCGCTCTCTCCTCTATCTTTGCATGGCCAACTTCCTTGCGTGTGTTGTCTGTGTATCAATTTTCCTCTTGTTATAAGAAACCAGCCATAGGATTAGCTCCAGCATAGCTCAATATGCTCCCTTCTTAATTTGCTTACATCTGCAATGACCCTATTTACAAATAAGGTCTCATTCACAATTTCTGGATAAACATACACTTTAGAGCAGGGGTCTCAAACTCAACTCAGCATGTGGGCTGCAGAGCAAGATCACAGCCCTTCGGCAGGCCGCACTAGGTCTACAAAAGGCAACTGTCACGCAACACTTTTCTCACTGCAGTTGAAAACAAAAAAAAATCAGTACAACAAGCACAATCGTACATGCAGTTTACTCAGTGTCACAAAACGACCAGAAACTGTAATTCACATCACAACTGCTGTTAACTAAGCTAATATCTAGCTAGGATGCTAGAGAAATGAAAAATACAAGTAGGCCCCTAGGCTTACTTAATTTTATCCAAAATATTTTGAACTTCGTGGATTAGTCTGCGGGCTGCACAAAATTGTTCGGCGGGCTGCATGCGGCGCGAGTTTGAGACCCCTGCTTTAGAGGACACAATTCAAGCCAGTACACCCAGACTACAGACCCAGGCTTTAATCCTTGATCCTTCTGGAAACCGGGGCTTCTCACTTGCTTTGCCCCTTTGAATCCTCTGAGATCAGCAGCACCAATCGGAACAACCCATTGCCCCGCATTGGAAGTTGGTAGGAAGGGAAGGGCCAAGCCCTCCTTGTGATATTATCCATATCAACTCATTAGGTAAAATGTCACAGCTGTACATCCTCCACTTGGAGAAAGTGGTAAGTCAAATAGCAAGACAGTTAGGGACAATTCAGTGGAGGGACAGGCGACAGTTATTGAATGGTCACTGTTGTGGTGATCTTAACCTTTCTGTGCTTATCTCAGGATACAGAGTGAGGCAGAGAAGTAGGTTTATAGTAGTTTGTATGGAAAATAATGCAGTAATTAATAAATAATAATAATACAAGGTTAAACTAAGTATTTTGCATACTCACAACTATAAACATACTTTTGCCCGACCCTGCAGTACTGTTATATCAACTTGATGGATGAGGAAATGGGTATTTAAGTCACATGGCTTTTCTGAGATTCTACCACTAACACGTGGCAGAGGAGATTTTTACATCCAGTTTTCTCCAACTCAGACATAAAAGTTCCTTTCTGTTCTCCAAGAACACAGGGCATTTCTTTTTCTCTTTTAACTGCCCACTGAGTTTTTATCACCCTTTCTTGCATAAAGTCAGATGGTGGAATGTCCTGAGAAGACATTGTGATAGAAATTGTGCTCCTCCCTACCCTTTGAAAGAGGTCTGTAGCACCCACACATTGGCTTGTGGCTGAAGACACATGTCTCTTCATCCTCTTCATTTCCCTGTCTCTGAGGAAAACTTTTTCTATTTCTTAAAAGTCAGACAAGATGCGCATTTTGAGGAACAGAAGGAAAATTAGGGTGGATTTAAGAAGTGAGAAGCTAATGACTACTTGTCCGACTGAACTGGGTGGTAGCTAGAAAGTCACTGGCATTTGAAGTTAGTTGTTGAGGACTGTCTTTTCATGCAGAAGGGGCCAGGTAACCAGACTGCACATTTGTTTGGGTGTTTGGGTTAAGTACCACAACTATTTTTATTTGAGTCTTTTAAAAAAAAATTGTAACAAGTAGTATCAATAGGTAACACAAAATTGAGTAGGATTCTATAATTGAACAACTACATTCATTTGATTAAGGCTGAAATATATATTTTCCATTTTGCAGATGAAAACTTAAGTGATTCTGATAATCAGCAGGGTAAACATAAGAACCCAGTGTTTCGGACAAAAGCCTGTATTGTATTTTTTTCTTTGTCAACAAATAAGCAAATTGATTTAGTCTTGAAATATATTCTAGTAAAGTATTCTGTATATTTGTTGAATAATAAATAACACAGTAATTTAAAGTTTACTCAGTTCTTTTTAACTACTACTTGAATTTCCTTCAGCTCAACATTATTTGATAACCATTTTCCATCCTACAGGTTAATGTACTATCTCTTCTTGTTTGACAACATGTTCAGTATTTTATCTCCTCTAACAAATTGTTTGGAACAGAAAGTGCAAAATTTAAAAGATAATGTCTATGTATCAACCCTATTGTTCATTCTCTTAATATTAAAAAATAATTTGAAGTCTTCTACATGATGATTTCCTTTTAAAATTGACTGAGTATAAATTTGCATGTTTTTTTGTGTGCTTTCTTTTATTAGGTCCTGATATATGACAAATAGTTGTAAATCAAACACAGAATTATCAGTGTTTTGTTCTTAATCAGCTTCTGAAGCTAAAACTAAGCTTGGAGTAATAAAATCCACATCACAATAATTTCCAAATAAATTGGCTATATAATTCATTAAATAAAAATTCACTGGCCTGACCAGGCGGTGGCACAGTGAATAGAGCGTCGGACTGGGATGTGGAGGACCCAGGTTCGAGACCCTGAGGTTGCCAGCTTGAGAGCGGGCTCATCTGGTTTGAGCAAAGCTCACCAGCTTGGACCCAATGTCGCTGGCTTGAGCAAGGGGTTACTTGGTCTGCTGAAGGCCCACGGTCAAGCAAGGCACATTTGAGAAAGCAATCAATGAACCACTAAGGTGTCGCAACAAAAAACTAATGATTGATGCTTCTCATCTCTCTCCGTTCCTGTCTGTCTGTTCCTATCTATCCCTCTCTCTGACTCTCTCTCTCTCTATCTCTGTAAAAACAAACAAAAAAAAAAACAACAAAAAAAAATTCACTGTTTAGAGCAATATGATTAGTATTGCACAAAATATGAAAGCTAAGAATAATTTTACTGCTTGAAATAAATTATTGCATTTGATATAAGCTTATAGACATTTTAAATTTACATGTGGCTGCTTTCTTTCCTGTACTTTTTAAAATGCATGAGTGAACCCTAACCATATTACTAAGCATATTACTGAGTGGAAGTTAGGCTGTTTAGTGACCTCCACTGGTGTTTGAGATTCATTTTTTGGTGGGCAGTCACCATTCAGCACAAAAAACTCCCTCTGTGATACTGTCAGTCCAACTTTGCACCATGCCAGACAGTCTGATTCAGAATGATGACTTGGGTCATTTTTTATATTCAGCTCTTCGAGGCAAGAATGCATCTTCCTTAACTGGTCCACCACATAATCTTTTTCAGATTCCATAATCATCACAAATCTGAGTTTGATGAGTCATTTTGAGAACATCTATTTGAAAAGGTAGAAGATGAGTTCATATAATGCAAGTTTTATCCCTTGAACCATATTCTTTTTTTCTTTTTCCAATTTTATTTGGAAAATTAACTTTAACACAGTGACATTGATCAATAAGAGAACATAGGTTTCAGGTAAACATTTCTGTAGCATTTGAACTGTTGATTATGTTGTGTGCCCATCACCCAAATTCAAATCATTTTCCTTAGCCTTATACCCTCTTTACTCCCTTCCTCCCTCCTCCTCCCCTGACCCCCTCACTCACATCCCCTTCCCCCCATTGAACCATATTCTGATACAGTATTTTCAAATTCTGCTCCAGATTTGCAGGCTCCCTGACTCCTGCTTTAACAGAAGAACTTTGCTTTTATCTGTTGGGCTTTGTGTGAAATTTTATTGGAAGAAAGGATTCGGTGGCCAGAAGATCAGATGACTATCTCTGCTCTTCTGAAATTAAAAGGAATTCACTACCTTTTAAAATAAAAGAACCATTGTGTATTTAATCTATATTTTACTCTTTAGAGCAAAGTCCTTTACCACTTAAGGCTCATAAAGATCTTTGTGAATTTTGTATAAATGTTGAAACTTCTTAGTAATATTCACAAATGCATAGGCATGCAACTATTCAGAGGCAATTTAAGATATTTCAAGTCCACTGTAAGCCCTTGAACCCCAGTTTAAGAACTCTTAGCTTATCTAAATTTTATATTATTATTATCATTATTAATAATAATACCAGAAAACCTGATACAAAAAACCCTACCACTTGATTTATGGTCTTTATCAAAATGAATCAGTAGAGGTATAATTTTAAGTCTAAAAATAAAACTTTACAATTACGAGAAAATATAAGGATTTACAAAAATTTTATCAAACCAAAGGCAGGAATAATAAAGAAAGAGTCAAAGATTGCATCAAGATTAAAACTTCAAATTTCTAAACAGCAAAGACATTGTGAAATGTACTATATATGACAAGTAAGAAAAATAATTTGATATATTAATATGCCAGTTAGAGTGTTAATCGCTCACCTATAAAAAGAACAATCTATTAAGGAAAATCTGTCTTACAGTAGAAAAATGGCCAAAGACCATGTTTGTGTAATTTATGAAATTGTAAAGTTAGAAATAAAAGTGGTTAACAGGAGGAAAATATTTATTTTCCCTTCTAATCAAAACTCTAAGACAACTTTCTGCCCTTCAGGTCAACAAAGTTGGGCAAAAATTCCTGGTCTCCAGCATGGCATCCTGATGTGCCTACTGAACCCATTAATTGAACGTGTGGAGTGAAATTCTTGAATATGTTTCCAGAGCCCTAAAGTGGTACAGGGCTTGAGGCAAAAATCCCACCCCAAAGTATTTATTTAAGAAAATGGACAAGCAAGCACAGGTATCAGTTGCAACCTCTTTTAGTAGTGGAAAATTGGAGACAAGTTAAATATTCAAAACAGCAGATGGAGTGGATAAATTACAATGCATCAGCTAATTAGATATGAAGTCATTAAAATGACCCGGCATGAATTATTGCTGATATAGAAGCAGGTCAAGAGAACATATTAATTGAAGACTCTGTGTCACAGAGAAACACAGAATTTTGTTTGTAAGTATGTGTCTGCTAAAAGTATTTTATACTTATATATTTTTATATTGTTTTTCTCTAAATAGTGGTGTTTTAAGTATTTTTTCTATATTCTTTTTAAAACATACTGCTTATCAGTATTTTCTGTTTTATGTAATAATCCTGCATTCATGGGATAAATTCAAAATTTAAGAAAGTAGTTATCAAATTATAAAAATAATGCTGAAAATGTGGATCTATGAAAACTATATATATTTCCAGGATGTTAAAATATCCAGATCCTTTTCCCTTTTATATTGTAATAGCTTCTAATTTCGCACATAGATGTGTGTATGTGATTTCATACCTGTATTCATATATAGCGATTTTATGAGTGCATTAATAGGAATATGTAATTATGACAGGATCCTAATCTCATACATATTTAAGAAAAGAAGTTGTTTGTAAGGATACAGTTGTGTTTCCCACAAGCCAAGAAGAACATGACTGAGTCTCAGGTTTCAGGAAGTAAGTGAATCTGGTCATCTCTATGGTCCTTTTGGGCACTTGCTGCAGTCTCTTCTCTCTCTCTCTCTTTCTCTCTCTCTCTCTCTCTCTCTCTCTCTCTCTCTCTCTCTCGCTCCTTCCATTCATTCACTGCCTTTTTCTCTGCTTTTTACAGTTCATATGGAGGGAAACATAGGAACTCACTACTCTCAAACTTGACATCTTATAACTGTGGCCATTATAAAAAGATGGCGTAAACTCCTGGGCCCCAAATTCAACCAGCCCAGGTCAGGCTGTCTCTATCAGCCACTCATGGCCAGAGAGGGGTTTTGGGGGCAGCATTAGCATTGTGTAAGACATGTCAGCTCCCTCTTGCTCCCATGGGTCACAGGGCATACATGAGTGGTTCTATGAATGTATTAGAAAAATTCAACCAAATTAAAAATGCATCCACCATATTGAAGTCTTTTTTTTCTTTCTTTCTTTTTCTTTTTTTTTGCATAACACTTGACAAACTTAATATGAATCTTTAGTAGAATTTCAAAGTTTTTATATATTCTGATTATGTTTACTTCATGGAATATTAGTTCAGTACCGAAGATTCCAATTAAGAATGACAAGTTGCTGTGAAATTCCATGAGTATCATTTCTGTTTTGAAAACTATGGAGACCTGGTGCCAGGACTTTTACTGCGTCTCTCTAAGTCTGTGGTGCTGGTGAGGTCTCCTACGCACCAGGGTCTCTATTTTATCCTCTCATATGTGACTGGAGCTTCTCCCTTCTGAAGACCCTCCCAAGTTAAAAGCATAGGCTATTCTTAAAAATTGACCCGTGGTGAGAGTTGACTTGAATAGTTCTCACAGGCTGATTACAGTCCTTTAAATTTATTAGCTGTTTTGAATTTCAAAATCACTCCCCCCCCTAGAATTCTAGCAGAAAATAATCCTAAATAACAGAAAGTTATTAAACCTGGAATTAGACTGCCAACTTATTTTTAAATCGAATATTTAATTTTATAATTGGAAAATGATACATCTGCCTGGAGAAAATCAGTGGGGTTGGAAAACAAATTATGTGTCAGCAGTATTGGTACAGAAAAATGGTGCATATTTATGAATAGCCAAGTTATCTTATTCCTGGAATTTGAAAATATAATTATTTGTAAGGTAATAATTTTCATTGAATTTCTTATCCCGGGGCATGTATTTTATGTGTGTATGAATTTATACATATATGCTGTCTACTGTACCATCTCCATTGATGTTTAAACTTTTAATATAATTCAGATGCTTGGCAATCAGATATCTACTTAAGAGCTGTAAGTGAATGGATACTATATAAGTGATTAGTAAAAACAAATCACCACTTGTAAGCTCTAGAATACTGCTACGTTTTATGGAATTTTAATATTTTTGTATAATATACACTTTAAGGATCTTGTGTGAATTATTCAAAGTCCATAATAAACTAAGTTTCTTTAAGGATTTAGTTGTACAGCCATGAATGTGAAAGGACTGTCTGCTATTAATATGTTCTTATTGTAGTTCCTTATAAATATAAGTGTGTTGTCCACATCAATTTTTCTTCATACCATTGGAACCAGGTGGCATCAGTCTTCAGAGAGACACTCCTGAGTCACTGCCACTGCGCCCCACAAAGCTGCTGTGGAAGCAGCTTCCCTGCAGTTTCTGTGTCTGGTCTTTCAAAGAGTAGTCCAGGGAAGATAGTTCCTGAAGTGACCCAGCACTGGATCTTTCAAGAAAATTCAGAACTTGTAGATTAGATTTTCTGGTGTGTCACCTAGAATTCCACATTTTTGCCAAGGTCCCCGGGAGAAACTGCTGCATATTGAAGTTTGAGACCCCCTGATTTGATTCAGAAGGGAAAGGCATCCATTGTATACTATACAGGTATTAAAGAATAAGAATATACTCTTCTTTTCCTGTTAAGAGAAATTGACTTTATTACGTTAGCTGGGTGAGTGCTTTCCTGCAGAAACAAATTCAGGCAGAAGAGCTCCCTGCAACCTTCTATCATAGAGCTCTCCAAGTGTCTGAAAGGCAGAGGAAGGACCCAGGATCCCGAAGACATGGGACTCAGTGTCCCTAGGGACGGTGTTTCTCTTGAGAGCATCTCAGTGATTTATGGCTGGCACTGGTTTGTCCTCAGAGGTGACTGCAGCTCGCCTCGTCAGGCAGCTGAGCTCCTGTGTCTGTGAGAGGTGGGATTGAGCTGCTCAGCACACTCAGTGCTCAGCCAGGCGGCCAGGGCTCTGGATTCCCTCCATCACCCACTGGGGGTGCGGACTTCCAGAAGTGCTTGGGGGCCCAGATGGTTTGGCTCGTTACTAACATCCTGATTGAGGAGGAGGCTCTGTGGGTTCAGGGTGGCCCTCTCTGCCCCTGATCTAGTCTATGTCAGTGCCATAGTACCGTGGTTGTCGGAAAGGCTGTAGACTAACCGGAGAACATAGGAAACATGGGTCATTCAGTTTTATGAAGCTTCATGCAAGAGTTTTTTCATGTTTAGTACTGTAATTAGAAAAAAAAATGGTATGATCAGACATGTCAACCCCCATTTCAGATTATTAATAGAAATCAAGGAGTCTGTCATTTTAACCTAGAATTTTTATATTTTAGTTAAGAATTTAGTGGAACATTATTGAAAGAGTCTCTTAAATTGACTGATGAAGCTGTGAGCTATTATTCATAACATTTCTATGTCACATATATATTTTTTTTACTTAATTTGACAAATGTTATCCAAAGAATACACAGTGAAGTAGCCAGGGCTACAAGAAGAGACTCTGTCAAGAGACCTCACTGTGGTTTATCAGGTAACAAGCTTGCTCCACGCTGCCTCCCCTCCATGGAAAGTGGTCGTCCATACTTGGTCGGGGCAGACTAACACAGACTCAGGAAGAATTGTGCCTTATGGCAGTCTGCCTTGAGATGCGTCCTCTAGGGGTCCGTTTTCAATATGCTAACAGAGAGACAAAAAACATTATGCTGGATGTTTATAAGAAACAGAAAGATAAAAACAGGCATTCATCAGACTGGTGCTGCAGAGGAGATGTAATTCTTGTTTGTGGCTCACTTTTAAAACATCTCTTGAGTGTAGCACATACTTGGTGGTCCTCCATCTTAAAGACGGTGGTGCTCAGGTCTGCGCTTGGATTTCTGGGAGCAGAACTGGAGAAATTCAGTGGATGTACATGAACAGACAGAGATGCAGGCAGAGCACTCTCTCACATGTGCGGTCATATGGCCCCCTAGTAATTAACAGACATTGTGAAGGCAGTGGTTTTCCACCATCAAAGCAGCACCGAAGCAGTGTTGGTATTGAGGCTGCCACACAAGGCTGCACAGGTTGTACACTGCCAGACTCCAGGGGACTGTCATTCATCTACATTCATGCTCCTCAGGCGTGCTTACCATCTTGTTACAACACTCATTTCTTTCAGCTTCTGAATGAGATAGCCAGTGCCACTTGTGTACTGACCACATTGAGTAAGAAGTACCCAGATATCAGTATGGATGCTGCCCCATAGGGTTGTGTAGTAGAGCAGTTCTGGGTTTGAGTTAGGCTGCACTCCTTGGCCACAGCTGGGCATGAAATTAGCCAGCTGCTTCCTCCCCTCTAGTACATATAACTATGTCACAAACATTGCCCTAAAATACAGGGTATGTTTGAGATTTTTGTTACCGCACTTTAAGAGAGAGGAGAACACACGTCAGTCCATGTGTAACAGGACTAAGCAGCTTTTCTTCATGACTCATATGATGCTCACAACAATACCCTGGTCTGAACCTGGGTCTGTTAAGTGTCCTGCAGGCTACCCATTCTGAACATCAGACTTGAAGCCGCCAACACTAATATTGTAACTTGCATTATCCCTACACAGTGCTTATTATTTATTCTCCCTGTGGGATGTGCATTCACTCAGCAGCCAATGAATGTTGAATACACAAGTATGTGTAAATAATTTATTACTTTATTAATTTAATTTTTCAATTTAAATTTAACAGAAAAATAATAATCATGTATAACTTGAGTTTTTATTACAGAAGAGAAATAGTTAAAATGCCTGGTATATATGCTATGGTACTTAACAATGTTAAATTTTATAGTGTTAGCTTTCTGGTACAACTTTTAGAAAATCCAAACCTTTGTTCTCTGTCTCTGTGGCAATGATAGTAAGAAATCATGCAGGCTCTGGGCAGTTGGCTCACCAGTAGAACATTGGCCCGGCGTGTGGAAGTCCCAGATTCGATTCCCTGACAGGGCACACAGGAGAAATGCCCACCTGCTTCTCCACTCTTCCCTTTCTCCTTCCTTTCTATCTCTCTCTTCCCCTCCTGCAGCCAAGGCTCCATTGGAGCAAAGTTGGCCCAGGTGCTGAGGATGGCTCCATGGCCTCCGCCTCAGGTGCTAGAATGGCTCCAATTGCAATGGAGCAATGCCCCAGATGGGCAAAGCATCACCCCCTGGTGGGCATGCTAGTAGGATCCCGGTCAGGTGCATGTGGGAGTCTGTCTGTCTCCCTCCCTGCTTCTCACTTTGCAAAAATACAAAAAAACAAATCATGCAAAATCCATAATGTATAATGATTCTTTTCTAATGCAATGAGTAGATAACACTTGACTATTTCAATTTCAATAATAATTTCAATTGAAATAGTATAACAAATATTATAATAAATCATTATTAATAAATTATTTAAAACATGATTGACCCTAAGTAGATTTGAGTCACTGTGGCTATCAATCCTATGATCATCAAATAGCTCCTTAATGCTGATTTCTGATTTTTCTTGTCTGTGTCCTACTGTCTATGTCTTTATTTGAGCCATTTGCACACAGATGACCAGAGGAGCCTTCTAACTGGGCTCTGTCGCAAGTCCTACATCTTTTTTTTTAATTTTATTTATTTATTTTAGAGGAGAGAAAGAAAGAGAGGTAGAGGGAGAGAGAGAGAAAGAGAAGGAGGGGAGGAGCAGGAAGCATCAACTCCCATATGTGCCTTGACCGGGCAAGCTCAGGGTTTTGAACCACTGACCTCAGCGTTCAGGTCAGTGCTTGATCCACTGCACCACCACAGGTCAGGCCTCAAGTCCTGCATCTTTTAAAAAATAAATTTTAGCCTGCATTTAGAATAAAATATTCAGAATGTTAACATCTGATCTTGATTTACCATATGTATGAAGTCTTTTCAGTCATCACTAGGTTCTTTAGGATATCTAAAGAGTGCAAATTCAAAGTGTGGACACAAGACCTATCTTCTCTGGCCTGGACCTTTCCTTCTTTCGAGTCACATCATCAGGCATTCACTCCACTTTTCTGAGCCATTTGGCAGCCTTTCTGTTTGTATTTCTGCCTCAGAACATCACCCATTCTCCCCATGACCGGAACTCCACTCCCCTCCACACTCCTGCTATGACTCCTGCCTGTCTTGCAGGACTCGGCTCAACATCATGTTCCCAGGCATTCCCTGACCTCACTGTTTCTGCCTGGCTCTGTCAGAACACTGATCTCAGTGCAGCCACTGTCCGCTCATCTACACCCTCTGCCCTCCGCATTCCACCAACCACTCCCCTCCTGTGACTTTGCTTCTGTGCCTGCTATTGTGCCTGATATTCCCTGTGTTCAGTGCATAAAAGAGGGGATTCGTGAGCACCTGCTGTGTGAGCAAATTAAAGAAAGAAGAGAGGGAGGGCCCTACGTGAGAAGAGATTTAGTGACTCATTTCTTGAGAATAGATCATATACTATTCACAGAGACCTGTGACCAACAGAATCTTGACAAATTTGCAGTCTGAGCATGTGCCAGTGAGATCATGTTTCTTGCTTTATATCTAGACATATTTTTTAGTATAACTTTTATTCCCATGAATTAGGACTGCAGTATTGGTTACTAGATATTAAGCACTTTGTTGTAGATACTGCTTTTTTGTTCATTTCTTGACTCTTAGTTCCTAGCACAGTGTCTGATCCTTGGAAAACAAATATTTTAATAGCACAGTGAGCCAAAGGAATCACTACAACTAGTTTAAGTAGCGGATTGAACGAACAGTTTCAGTAAAGGTCATTGATTACAGGTCTAAGAACCACTGATTTGCTTAAGGAGAAAAGAATATTTGTTGGAACAATGTGAAATGTTTATGAAAAAAGAAAGAAAAGAAAGTGACCAAAAGTCAGGGTTTAAGAAGGGCAGGACCCAGGGATGTAAGTCACAAGGACTAGTTATCAGTAGCTACGGGGTGACCCCTTTGGCAGAATCATATTCAACTGTTTTCTATCTCAAGTTGCTTTCTTTAAAGTTCAGATCCCAGGAGGAGTGCATGCAATAAGAAACATGCTCACAATTGGCCAGGAAATCATGGTATGTTAGTTTCCTAGTGCTACTTTAACAAATTACCACCCATTTAGTGGCTGGAAACAGCATAAATTTATTGTTTTGTAATTCTAGAGGTCAGAAGTCTGAAATGGATCTCACTGAAGTAGAATCAAGACAGCTGCATTGCTTCTGTAGGCTCTAAAGATGAATCCATTTCCCTGATTTTCCAACTTCTAGAAGTCTCCCATAGTCCTTGGCCCATGACCTCCATTTTCAAAACCAGAAATTGTGTCACCATCTTCTTCTGTTGTCAGATTTACTTCTCTCTCTCTCTCTCTCTCTCTCTCTCTCTCTCTCTCTCTCTGACCCTCTTGCCTCCCTCTTGCACTAATAAGGATCCTTGTGATTATGTTGGGCCCACCCAGATAACCCAGGATAACCTTCCTAGTTAAGGGCAGCTAATTAGTGACCTTACTCCATCTGCACTAATTCCCCATAACATACTCATAAGTTCCAGGAATTCAAGCATGGTCGGATCTGGGGGCTGTTAGTCTCCCTGCCACAGGTAGAAACCCAAGATTGTGAGCCCAGGAAACTTCATGCACCCTAAGATGTATAACTCCCTCCAGGAAATTCAAGGTTCAGCAAACAAAAGCTGGGAGAAGCACTACTGATCAAACAAAAAAAATAGATTGCTACTGCACATGTTAAAGTTCATACTACCCATTTTTATCGCTAAAAATTGCATTTTAAAGATGTTTCATCTTGCAATGAAGATGTCTGAAGTTAGATAAGTGAATTTGCCAATATGAAATGTGTAACGTATTATTCAGGTAAGCCATTCTCCCCTTCTTTCTTGCTTACTTAGTAAGATCTTGTGATGCTAATTGGCCAAGTTTGTCAGTCAATTAATGACAAGCCTGTGTTTCTTCTACAAAAAAGTTGCCCAAATCAGTTGAATTGTGGACAGGTGAGACATTAGTAAGTCAAAAAACTACCACAAAACAGGACACCATGCTACTATGAAATGGTCTAAAGGATTTTTAGTCCGTTACCATACTTTTGTAGGATTGGATTAGCTTGGGTAACTGGGCAGAATGTAACAGCTCTAAATAAAAGTGTGTTTTTAGCATTTTTATTGCCTTTCACAAGCCTTTACTAAGAGCAATGGAAAGGGGTTCTGTACCTATATTAAGAACAATTGTCCAGGCAAGATTCAATTGATGAATTCTGTCTTTTGCAAAGTCAAATGTGTGTGATTTCAGATTCAAACCCACAGCGACACAGCAGAAAGGAAGACACAGGTCAGTGTTTGGGGTTAACTGGCCCCTTCAGATGTACTTCCTTTATGGTGTCACTCCTGACCATTCCAAGAGAGCTAATTCATGATGTCTTAGATTAAACTCACAAGGTCATTGAAAAGTACATGAGGAAAAGCAGGCAAAGAAATATGTTTGAACAGTATCATTTATCTTAAAGCAAGCTCTCATTTGGAAATTGTAATGCATCCTTATTTCATTTTTCATTTACTTTTTGAAATAATTCTTTTTTGGATCATTTCGTGTCTTGGATAAGGAAGTGTTTCATATTACACAGAAGAGGGTTGTCCAGCCAGGTTCTTCCTTTTGGACAAGATTGGACGCTTGATCTAGACATTATAGTATGTATCTAATAGCTAAAACTTATGGTTTTATTCTCTGCTCTATTAAAGATGCAGGGGATGACCTTGAAAATGTTACTTAATTCCTTTATGCCTCATTACCTCCCCATTTATAAAACGTGTCTGCAAAAAGTCCTTGCTCTCCTCCAGGGCTGTTCCTGTACTTCCGTAGTTTTGCTCTGTGCCAAGAAGAAACAGAGAATGCTTGTAATTCCCGAGGACTAGAGGCTTGATCCAGTGAAATTGAGATTTTTACCTAGTTATACCAAAAAAAATATACGTTTCTTATTTAAAGGTTCAGTTTATCCTCCACATATCTAAAAACTAAGAATAGTAGAAATCACATATACATGTGGATAAGTTACTTTTGTTACTACTTCAACCAATACTACTTACTGTACATGATGCTGTCCTTCAGTATTTTAGTTCCCACAATTTTTGTAATCATGAGTGTCCAGTTTTCCAAAATTTCCTATGGTGGTGGATTTAAATTTTAAATTGAAAATTGTCTTGGTGACCAGTATGTAAGCTACAGTTTTTTCTGTAGGAGCAGGCAGGGTATAACATCGTGTACATAGGAGACTTTGGGTTTAGGTTCTGGGTGTGCCTAAATGGCAATTGGATGATGTCTTATGCAGCTGAAACAGAGTAACTCTAATAACTTGAATTTAATGATGTATTTGTGCATATAAATTAAAATATATAAAATGAAAATCACTTTATTATTCAATATTTTCTAGGTCCCCATACAATGAGTAAATTATGACTAGATATATATGATCTTGTAAGAAAACTACATATTAAGATTAATGTTCTTCACCCTATTGTTTAATTTGTTCAACGTATCAGTGGAATTTTAATCCTGTGGTCAAAGTTCAGAGAGATTTTAAAAAATAATTAACTGAGAGGCATTTTTTTTTCCAGTTGTGCGAATTATATTTGTGGCACACAGAAGTTAGATAATGATTTTCCAATAAGATGATGTGTAGATTTGTTATTTTAAATTGAAATTCAGCCACTTGAACAATTTAAATTCAGCATTGTTCTCGGAATAATAATTGTTTTATAAAAGCCATCTATCAGGCAGCATTGCCACATGCGGCTGCAGTGCACAGACACGAAGTCACAGGGGAACAGAAGCAGAATCCACGTGAAATAAAAGGTTCTTTTAAAACCTACCATTGCTTTCTTTGGTGGAATTGTTGACGTCAACAAGTACTAAGTAGCCACTTGTTTCTTAATTAAATTAATGAATGTCAAATTGATCTGGTAAGTAAATGATTCCAGGCCAAACAAATGCTCATACAATGAAAAGACCAACTAAGTAATCACCTAACAGACAGAATTAGGTTAAAGATTACAATTTACTTAAAATTCATTTATTTATTCAGTATGTGAGTATTGAGAAAATGACTAAACAAAACAAAACAAAACAAATAGTTCTTTAAACCAAGAGATTAGGACCAATCAGTCGAGAGGAGTCTTTCAAAATTAGGTAGCCATTAAAAAAAACATAAAAAATATATTCATTTGCTTTTAACTTAATTTTAGCTGTGCTCACTACTTTTATAGGACGTAGGTCATTTGTTTAAATATGGGTCTGCCCATAAGTGTGCCAGATCAACATTCTTGCTGTCCCCTCCCTCAGCCGTGTCTCCCCTCCTTGCATCCTTTATGATTTCCAGTTTCTACTTCTTTAGAGGAAGGAATGTAAGACAGTTGTGAAGCATTTTGAAGAAGAATCCTTCTAGATCTGTGTAATTTTCCCTACCCTTTTACAGTTATCTATAATTAATTTCACACATTTTAAAATAGGTTATCTTAAAGGAGCTTCCCCAAAGCATTCATAAACAAAAACTCTTATTGATGCAATTATGTCTCATTAATTTATGTATGTTTAACTAAATAATATAGGTTAAACTAGGATTAATGGAGCCCAGACTGGGTAGCTCAGTTGGATTAGAATTTTGTCCCCATACACCAAGGTTACAGGTTCAATACCTGGTCAGGGCACATATAAGAAACAACCAATGAATGCATGGATGAGTGGAACAACAAATTTATGTTTCTCTCCCCCACCCAAATCAATTAAAAAAATAAAACTGCTGTGAATGGATTTGGATACAACACAACCAGTTCCTAGAAAGCTGATCGGTAGCTGAGAGCGGGGGAGCCCAGGCAGTTGTGGAGTGGACAGTGGAGCACAGGTGCATTTGGGCAGACACTGCAAAATGGACAGTTCAAAGAGCCCCTAGAACAGGGGTCAGGAACCTATGGCTCGCGAGTCAGATATGACTCTTGATGGCTGCATCTGGCTTGCAGACAAATCTTTAATAAAAAAATAATAATGTTAAAAACATAAAACATTCTCATGTATTACAATCCATTCATTTCCTACCACTCGTGTTCATGGTTGCGGGTGGCTGGAGCCAATCACAGCTGTCCTCCGAGATAACACCAAATTTTTATTGGATAATGCGTAACATACATGGGTCGTGGTATGACTCTCATGGAATTACATTTTAAAATATGTGGCTTTCATGGCTTTCTCAGCCAAACAGGTTCCCGACCCCTGCCCTAGAATATATGCTGGTCATGGTGCTGAGCATTGGGACCACAAAATAAAAATTCTACTAAAGACATTTAGTGAATTATTTTTAAATTAATTCTTTTCAAAATTTGTGTAAGCTTTGAGGAATTTTATAGATCAACACAGTGTAGTAATTGAGAACCACAGGCAGTAGCTCTTTCTTTGGTACCTTAGGGAGGTTAACTTCTTCGCACCCCAGTGCTGTTATGTTTTTTTTTTTAAGGTTTTATTTATTGATTTTAGAAAGAGGGGAGAGAAAGAGAGAAAGAGAAAGGAATTGAGGAGGAGCAGGAAACATCAACTTATAGTAGTTTTTCTCATAGGTGCCTTGCCTGGGCAAACCCAGAGTTTTGAACTGGCGACCTCAGCATTCCAGGTCAACACTTTATCCACTGGGCCACCACAACTCGGGCTCCAGACCTCAGTTTTATAATCTGAAAGATGGGGATAATAGTAGAAGTGCAGCATAGAGTTTTTTGTGTTAATTGAGTCAATACTAGTGAAGAGTTAGAATGCCTATTGTAGCCCTGGCCAGATGATGGCTCAAATGGTTGGAGCATCCTACTGAAGTGCAAAGGTTGCTGGTTTGATCCTTGGTCATGGCACATAAAGGAACAGTTTGATGTTTCTACCTGTTTCTCTCTCTCTCTTCCTTGCTCTCTGTAATCAATAAGATAAACATTAAAACAAAAAGTTACAACACTCAGAAATATTTTTAAAGAAACAAGAAAGAATGTCTATTGTAAATTAAGTACACATTAATATTTTTATTATATTGCTTGTAAAGATGCTTGTTCTCAATTGTAATTAAAATTTTAAATAGGTTCCTAGATATTTCCTTATTTGCACAGGAACATTTATAGCTAATATTCTTTTATAAACCTGCTAAGACTGATAGGACAATGATATGCATTTTTATTGTTTTCTAATATAGAAATTAATTGATAGGGAATCTGATTGTAGAAAAGACAAAGATAAGAAACAAATTTTGTAGTTTAATGCTTTTTTCTAATCAAAATCTATATACCTATAATGTTTACATAATTGAGATTTTAAATAAATATCACATTGATTTATCTTTGAGTAGTATTTTTGTAAGACCCTTGGACATTTGTATTAAAACAATTTAATCTCAAATGCTTATGTTTTTTAATAATGCCTGCATATTAATAAAGTTTTTTATAATAGCTAGGACTTAAAAGCCTTTCCCCCCTTTTTGAAAACAATAATGTTATTCTTGTTTGAAATTTTATCTATAAATCATCTTTTGGAGGTAGTAAAAGATTGTTAATAAAAGAGAGACATAAAAAGATAGATTATGGTCCTGACCTATTGGCTCAGTGATAGAGCGTCAGCCCGGTGTGTGGAAGTCCAAGGTTTGAATCCCAGTCAGAGCACACAGGAAAAGCAACCACCTACTTCTCCACCTTTCTCTCTCTTTCTCTCTCTCTTTCTTCCCCTCCCTCAGCCATGGCTCAATTGGTTCAAGCAGAGTTGGCTCCTGGCACTGAGGATGGATACATGCCCTCACCTTAGGCACTAAAATAACTTGATTGCTGAGCAACAGAGCAATGGCTTCAGATGGGCAGAGCATTGCCCCCTGGGAGCTTGCTGGGTGGAACCTGCTCAGGGCACATGCAGGAATCTGTCTCTCTGCCTCCCTGCCTTGAAAAAGAAAGACTATAATCAAGTTTGCTCTTGGACCACTCCCTTCAGGAAGAGCAATAGTAACACCAATTATTGCCACATAAAAAAATAAAAGCTTTCTGTTTAATTGATATAAACTTTATTATTCTTTCTGGACATAAAGTTGCAATTTCTTTTTATACATTAAGCTCTTTCTCTCTTTTCTTTCTTCTTTTCTTTCTTTCTTTCTTTCTTTCTTTCTTTCTTTCTTTCTTTCTTTTTCTTTCTTTTTCTTTTTAGCTAGAGAATTGCGGCACCTTAGTCATTCATTGATTTTCTCATATGAACCTTGACCAGGGTGCTACAGCAGCGTCAGTGACACCTTGCTCAAGCCAGTGACCATGAGCTCAAGCCAGCGACCTTGAGGCTCAAGCCAGTGACCAAGTTGTGTGTCTATGATCCCACGCTCAAGCCAGCGATCCCATACTCAAGCTGGTGAGCCTGTACTCAAGCTGAATGAGCCTGTACTCCAGCCATTAAGGGTTTAGAATCTGGATCTTCTGTGTCCTATACAGACTGTATCCACTGCACCACTGCCTGGTCAGGCTAGCCTTATTTTTTTTATTTGTTTATATTCTTGAAATCTTATAATTGACAAATTTTATGACTAAATATTAAGATATTTGACATTTTATTCAGTAATAACACTAGGGAACAAAATTTTTGTTGCATCCACAAAAACACTTGGTCTTCTCTAATTCAAGGGTGCTGATCTCAAATCTTACATTCATTTTTCTCTGTAAGCTACAATTATTTTGCAATTCAAGATTTTAGGTTTTCATTTTATTGTAAATTTTTCAACATTTAGTTTAACATAATGAAGTAGAATGTCTTCTTGGGCATCATCTTTGTGAAAATATAATAATTTATATAATGCAGTAAATACACTAATACACTAAAAGATATGATTGCATCAGAATTTGTCTACAATTTTAAAATAGAACATATTAAAAAAACACTTATTTTAATCATAAAACTTATTTGCGCAAAACTTATTTAAATTCTATTCAGGCAAAAATTTGCGTTTGTAGCTCTTGCGTTTGTGTACTTCATGAGGAAAATCTCACTTGATGCTCCAGCAGTAGTCTGCTCATCACTAACAGCTCCAAGATTTTCTGGAAACTTATCAAGGTGACTGTTCAGGAAGTGAATCTTAATGCTCATATTACATCCAATGTCGCAGAAAGCCAACAGCATTCTTTGAACCAGAAGTTCATAGTTTTCTGCTTTTTTGTTGCCAAGGAAATTCTTTGTAACTGCCACAAAAGACTGCCATGCTGCTTTCTCCTCCTTATTCATCTTCCTGGCAAATTCTTCGTCACGTATGAGGGTTCAAATATGAGGTCCATCAAGTACACCTGCTTTTATCTTCTTGAAAGACAAGGCAGGAAAAGCAGAAATAATATGTTGAAAGCATTCACTTTCTCTATTTAAAGCCTGAACAAACTGCTTCATTAAGCCAAGCTTGATGTGAAGTGGGGGAAAAATGATCCTGTCTCGATTAACTATAGGTTCATTCACAACATTTTGCGTTCCAACTTCCAGAGCTTCATGTTTCAGCCATTCCTTCTGTGTCCAGTGTTTCTACCGAGCTTGGCTGTCCCACAAACACAGAAAGCAAGGATACTTCATGAAACCTCTCTGTTGTCCTAGCAGGAAATTTGCCACTTTAAGATCCACACAAATGATCCAGTTATGTTCCTCATACTTCAGAAAGTCGAGGACAATTTTTATGTCATTATAATCTTCTCGCAGAAGTTGAATAACCAATTGGAACCACTGCATAAACATAACCATTGTGTAGGAGAACACATTTCAGACTCCATTTAGAGCTGTCAAGAAATAGCCGCCATTCTGTTGGACTGTAAGTGGTAACACAGCTGGCTGAGAAGACTTTTCAGAAAAAAAGTCCACAAAAATTTGTTCACGCTTCCTGAAATGGGATATTTAGCTGACCGGTGAAGTACATTCTTTTCTTGAAGCCTGGAGGCTAATAACTCAGCTGCTTTCTTTGATAGGCCCAAATCTCTTACTAAGTCATTCAATTTGGGTTGGCTAATCTGCTGAGGGGTTAATGACTGCTTGGCATCAGAAGAAGACCCTTCAGATTCTACAACCATTTCCTCATGCATCTTATCAAAATACACTTGATCACCATGTTTACTTTCTTCGTCCTTAGAAGAAATAAAACCATTGAAAAATGGAACCGGTAGTGTCTCAGAGTGTGGGATAGGTCGTATTGATGAAGGAATATTAGAAAATGCGATCATATGCCGTTTTTTCTTGTCGATGCCCTTTGTATGGATCAGACAGAAATAACAGTCACTGCTGTGGTCCTTAGATTCATGCCAAAGCATGGGAATACCAAAAGGCATTCCTTTGCGTTTTCCTTTTGTCCAATCACGAAGCATTTCCTCACAATTATGACACACAATATGAGGAGCCCAATTCTTGTCTTGATCGCCAAGGGGAACTTGAAAATAGGCAATCTATGCACGTGTCACAAATGATGAAATATTGCGCCTTTGACATTGAATTGTGTAACTGCCACATATATAACAGAAGGTGTTATGACTATTCTTACATTTACGCCTACTCAAAGAAACCATGATTCAATCTTAAAACAAAATAAGAGGGTGTTTTTATCAGATAATAATTTTTTACAATTAAAAACAACTACAATTATGTAAATGTGATGTTTGTAAAACATTAATTGCCTTGTGGTTATGTTCAATCCAAGAGTCGTTGCCCTTTAACTCCAATTTAAAAACCAATGCAAGCTATTAACTGTAACAAAAAGAAATTAAAATTGCCTAAATACTAGAGCATGTACCAAAAACGGATTTCAGATTTGGGATCAGTGATGCAGATATATATAGAAACAGTTCTAAAACTTATGCAACAGAAAATGAAAAAAATTTGTTCCCCAGTGTAATTGGTGTTTGAAATTGGCAATAGCTAATGATGGAAAATACAAATATTTAGAAAAAGGAAAAAGAAGTAAGGAAAAAGTAGAAAACCTTATGTTGGAAAGAGACTTTTCCCCATACATAAAATAGTTTACTTATGTAATAAGTTATTTTTTAAAATACAGTAGAAAATGGTAAAAGTAAATTTTAAAATGTTAACTATTATAATTTTTAGACCAGAAATATAATGTATTATATTCCTGACTAGACATATTTATTTGGATCTGAGATTTAACATATATAATTGCAATCAATAACTGGAAGCACATAGAGAAACTTTTTTCAAACAATTTTGCTGAAATTTGCCTTTGGGGATTTGAACAAGCTTGGTTTCATAGAAGGTAAAGGGATTTGTAACACATTAAAAAATGTTGACATCACATTGACTTAAGAAGATGACAGTCCAACTTCAAGATTTAATGTCATCTAAAATTATTTAAAAAAAAACTGTTCCCCAAACTAATATTGTTTTATAATTAGATTTGTAAGATAAAAACTAATAAAACAAAAACATTATTACATTTTTTAAAGACAATGGAAACCTTTTTTTAAATTTTATTTTATTTTATTTTATTTTTTTATTTATTCATTTTTGAGAGGAAAGGGAAAGACAGAGAGAGAGAAGGGGGGAGGAGCTGGAAGCATCAACTCCCATATGTGCCTTGACCAGGCAAGCCCAGGGTTTTGAACCGGCGACCTCAGCATTTCTAGGTCTACGCTTTATCCACTGAGCCACCACAGGTCAGGCCATTATTACATTTAAACCCTGAGAATCTTGAACTTGAATAAAAATGATTGTTGGTATCAAATACTTTGGTTAAAATCCTTGACCACTGTTCACTTCTGACTTCTGAGACTGTCCTTGCTATCACTTTTCTAAATTTTCATTGTTCTTCTTTTATTAAATGAAGTTTCTGGTAATTACTTTGTACATTTGATTTGAGGGACAGAAGATTTTTATCTGTAATTTCAGGAAAATGGATGAAGTGCTCTAAGAGAAACAATACTCACTTGAAAAGTCAGAGTGAAAGCTAATTTATATTTCTGTGTTTTTGAAATTAGTTGTTGTTTTTGTTTTTTTCTGATATGTTCTACAGTTTAACATGTCATTTTATGGGCAGAGGCACTAATAGACATTTTTTACAAAGAAGACATATAAGTAACCAAGTACATGAAAAGGTGCTAAGCATGCTAATCATTTGGTAAATACAAATCAGAACCCACAATGACATATCACCTCATACCTATTTGAGTAGCTTTCATCAAAAAGACCAGAGGGAAGTATTGCTGAGAATGTTGAGAAAAGGGAACACTTGTGCACTGTTCTGGGGAATGGAATGTGGTGCAGCCACTGTGGAAAACAGCAGTTTGACTTCTGGGTATATATCTGAAGAAAATGAAACAGCATATCGAATAGGTAGTTGCACCCACATGTTCATTGCAGCATTGTTCTCAGTAGAGAAGATATGGAAATAACCTAACTGTCCATCAATGGATGATTGGTTAAAGAAGATGTGAGATATATATGTATATATGCACTGGAATGTCATTCAGCCATGAGAAAGAAGGAAATCCTGCCACTGTGACAACAGGGATGGACCCTGAAGGCATTATGCTAAGTGGAATAAGTCAGACAGAGAAAGACAAATACTGTATGAATTCACGTATATGTGGGATCTAAAAAAAGTTAAATTCGTAGAAAAAAAAACTAGAAGACCCAAAAACACTACTAAAAATTGTGTCAGTGATTGATCATCTCTTTTCATAACCAGTCATTTGTCCAGTTAAAATTATTTATTTGTCAAATATCATGATATTTGAACTTGCAATGTGTAATATTTAATAAGTATATATACAAAAATATAAGAGGTACTTTGCGGCATAGCCTTTACAAATACAACAAAGCCTCTTGTACAGATATCATTTAAGTTGAACTTGCTAAGCAAAGAAATTGTGGGTTGTAACAAGCTAATTATATCACTTATAATTTCAGAATTTCTTGTTTCTGGGTAAAAATCATCAGCATATCTTGGCAGCTGTCAAAATTTATTCTGGCTCTATTCAGTTTTGTTTTTATTTTTGTCCTTTAAAGGCCAGTAGAGATTTATTTTAAAATGTTTCAAGTCAGAGATAGCAACTGAAGTTTTTGAAGACTAATTAAAATTTTGTGTTCTCTAATTCATTTTTGTATTTACTGAATTTATTGGAGTGACATAGGTTCACCAGACCACACAAGTTTCAAGTGTACACCTCAATGACATACCTTCCGCACCCTGCATTACCTGAAGTGTCCCTGTTGTGAGGGGTTTACCGTTAGCACATTGGGTAAGGGGTGCACATATTTATTTACAGTCTGAGATTCTATTCTCGACTGCCCATTGATAGTAATTCTGGGGCAAATAAAAGTGTGGTTGAGCTCCAGTTATCTCGAGAAACTGTCCAGTGGCAGACAAATATTTACAATCGATATGAAGGGTAAATTGCCATAATTTGAGTGGACACTTTGAAGTAATGTGAAGTGAGAAAATTATGCAGGCTAGTGTGTGGCTGGCATTGGAGACTTTTTGTCTAATATATTGTGACAGTGAGAGTTGGTTGTTCACAATACTTAAACTGTGGACTGGCTTTGGAGCTTTTGTTGTTGTTGTTGTTGTTTTTTCACCAGACTTTTTCACGTCAGTCTATAATTATATAGAGGACTCTAAAATGGAAAACTCTGTATTTATCTAAACTATTATTAGGAAGAATATTTGAGAAGACAGGTTGCTTTTCATTTATGTGCTCAAAGCTGTTGTTCAGTGTCTTACACAGACACCTATATAGGAGATAGATGGCACATCTGTAGAAGCTGTGGGAAGGGAGACTCCAGCACCTGGGACGTTAGGCAGTGACACTGTGCTCTGGGCAGCCACTATGTGTGAGCACTGTATTAAAGTTTGTACTCAGCATGCTCCTTTGAAGTTCCAGCCAAAAGAATAGTCAATCTACCACTGGGCCTCTCTTTTATAGAATGTATTAGAACTTTCCTGCTAATTCAGGGAAAGTAAAAAATATATGGTATTCTGCCTATGTCAACTTCTGTTTGACTTACTATCATTAAGATGGATCTTTAGTTGCAGCATCTTAGACTTTATTTCTCTGGCATAGGGGAAAATGCTCTTAAAGCATTTGCTAAACTCATGAAATCAGCTTTTGAAACCTATTTGTGGGATCTGGGGGAGACCAGAAGTGGGTCAGTGTCTTTTTTACTTTTAGTAAAGATGGTCCCTGAAACTGTACATTGCTATATATTTTTTTGTATTAAACGTTTATTAAAGCCTAACCAGGCAGTGGCACAGTGGATAGATAGAGCATTGGACTGGGACAAAAAGGACCCAGATTCAAAACCCTGAGGTTGCCAGATTGAGCATGGGCTCATCTGGCTTGAGCACAGGCTCACCAGCTTGAGTGAGGGGTCGCCAGCTTGAGCATGGGATCATAGCCATGACCCCATGGTCGCTGGCTTGAGCCCAAGGTCACTAGCTTGAGCAAGGGGTCACTCACTCTGATATAGCCTCCCAGTCAAGGCACATATGAGAAAGCAATCAGTGAACAACTAAGGTGCTGCAACAAAGAATTGATGCTTCTCATCTCTCTCTTCCTGCATGTCTGTCCCTCTCTCTGACTCTCTCTCTGCCTGACTCTCTATCTCTCAAAAATAAAAAAAGTTTATTAAAAACGCCCAGGTGTGAGTGGCTGAGGCAGTCTAAACCATATCAGCCTGTATATTACTATTATCAGAATCATTAATTTCATCCAGATATATCCCCACTGTAAATGTAGACACAAATATGATTAATAAAATCATGTGTTTTGACTACTTTAATATTATATATTTCCCAAACTTATTCATTTGAATATTTCTATTTTATAAATGGGAAGATATATAGGACATTTTTGTACCAATCACTGTTGCAAGTGTAAAATTATTTGATAATTTTAAGTAGGGCTGATGATGAATTATAAATGTTCCTTCATTATAACTTATTAAATAAGCATTCAATGATGCCAGCTCTTTACCAGACACTATTCTAGGCACTGCAGTTATAGAAACGAATGAGTATTTCTGTGCTTAAAGGATTTATAACTAATTAAGAAACATACGGTGTAAAATAATGCAGTGTTTCCATAAAGCTAAGATAGCGGGTGGTATACCATTGGTTAAATATTACTTTTAGTTGCAAGTGACAGAAAATCCATCTCAAATGGCTTAATGGAAAAGGATACAACAGTCACAATAAGAAGTTTCCTAATTTCAGAAACAGTAGAAGATTTTTTAAAATGCCCAAAGAGGTCAAATAATTATAGCTTGCAATACTTGAGAGAGTTTCAAGTTACAAAAGTAACAGTGAGGGGGAAGTGATTTATATTGTGGAATTGTTCAAAAAAGCTGCAGAGCAGAAGAAATGCATGTATGACCATGAAAAAGGAAGAGTTTGACAGCTCAACAAGTCATAAGTTGATAAAAGCATACTGGAAGTGAAATGTGATTCAATAAGATACATTTGGAACTACATGAAGGTTGGTGAATCTGTAGTGTAAAGTGCAAGTAGTGGGACTTGACAGTGTAGTTTATGTCACTAAGAAAAGCTATTCAGGTGGCCTTAAGTCTGATGGTGATACTTAGTCTAGCCCCTTCAACAGTTAATAGCTCATGCATTGACACAAAATGACTTTCCTAACCTTCCATGTTAACAGGTTCAACCTTCTAATGTTCCCACTTCTCTGAGCACATAGAACAATTGTCCCCTCGTGTTTGACATGCGAACTCCACACTCTGATCCCAGAGCTCTCCACCCTGCCATCAGATCTCCCACCACAGCAACCAGGGACTTGTGTCTCTGACTCCATGAATATTATCTCATACCTCATCCTCAACTTCTCAGATAGCACGGGGCATTTCCTTACCTTTTGGTTTTGCCTTCTGGCGCCTTGTAGTTGTATATGTTGCACATGTGGCTCAGTGCTTCTCCCCAGCCATTCATGGTGCTCTTCATAAATTTTCCCAGATTCTGTTTGCAAGTTACAAGTTATAAATACCAAGTCCAAGAAACCCCAGAGCCTGCTTGATTGATGGCTCTCCCTTAGAAGCCAACAACCCAGGGTGTACATACTCAGACAGAGGACCGAGGCACAAGCCTTACACCAGTCCTACAGTTCCAGAAAGCAGCCTTCCTGAGTCCAAATAAAAAGGTGTCATTTCAAATACCATTTAGAGAAATGCTCCTGATGCAAAGCCCATTTTACTTACGTTACATGCTCTACTAAGCAACCATTATTGATTTTCCACTAATAGTTCATACATTAACTCAACAAATTTTTATTAACTGGCTGCTATATATTAGTGAGCTAGGTGTGGGAAATTGAACATAGACCTAGACAGATTGAGTTTCTGCCCTAACTGTATTTAGTTTTGACAACCATTAATTATTGTATCATCTATATTATTAGAGCAAGCTGTAATCTTTAATTTTTCTTTGAAAGAAAGAAGCAAGGATGGATATATTTTTATGTGTACAGAGAATGATGCTGTAGAATTTCTCTTGGAAATTACATACTAGTTTCAGTACAGAATTGCAGTTTTGGTGACCAGAGTGATTACACAAATGAGGTAGTCAGTGTTGTTTGTGTCACTAATTTATGCTCATTTATACATTTTCTGCATCCTAATATTAATAAGGTATTGATGCTTATTCATTTTATATAATCATGTTCTTTTTTTGTTTTATTTTTAATTTATTGTGTTGACATAGTTTCAAGTGTTCCTCTCAATATCATACCCTCTATACACCACATTGTGCCCCCATGCCCTATGCAATGCTAAATGTCATCTGTGGAGCGGTGGGTTATAAAATTCCAATATGTTAAATTGTACTCTGTTTTAATAAATTAAATTAAATATACAGGCTTCTCCCAGGTTACAAATGAGAGAACTTCTTAAGTTGAATTTGTATGTAAGTTGGAACAGGTACATATACCTATTAAATGCAATTTAGATGTTTGTCTTAACACAGTATTTATTTTTACCTTTCTGTGCATTGAAACACTTAAACATTTTCAAATACAACCTTGAACAATCTTGGATGATACAGAAGATAATAGACTTGTTGGAGAGAGATTGGAACTGGTGTTAGAGAGTCAGGGTTTAATTCCATTGCTGGAGTCAGTGTCTTGAAGTCGGCATCAAGGGAAGTTTGTACAGAGCTTTCCTTTTTCTCATCATAAATGGCCCTGCAGTGTCTCAGGCTTTGGTAACTGGGTAAACTTTGGCGAACCTCTCTGCATCAGGACTTTGCTCCTCTACCTTTGCTATTTCTGTTTCAATGAAAGGAAAAGCATCAGCTAACTCTTTTGTAGAAAACATTTTCAGTTCTGGAGTTTTTAGGTCCCGGTTTTCTTCCCTACATGCTGTTATCTGCTGATTTCCATAAGGTCTTCATTGGTTAGATCTTTGCCATGGAAGTCAAGTAACTCTATGATATAATTTTCACTAATGTCCAACTGCAGTCGATTACAATTGTCCTTACGGTGCTCCGTTCCTAAGTATAAGTTGTATGTGACTCAGATGTTTGTAACTTGGCAACTTACTGTATATATAGCTCTATAAATTACAATATTTGAAGTATTCTAATGACCATTTATAATTCATCGATCTCTTGGGCATGAGGTGCTGATGAATTATGAAAGTGATGTCTAACAATGGGAGTAAAACTGAAAGTCAGCCTATTGTCCTAATATATTTGTGTTTTAGAAAATAGGCTCAAGAACTGGAGGGGGGGGTGTCTTGAAGAGGAGGGGACACATGAGAGAAGGAGAGAAGGCTAGGTGTGGCAGCACATGGGGTTTGCTTGTTGGTTCGGTGTGATGAACAGGAAACCAAAGAATTTCACACCGGAATCTCGGATTGAAGCTATCAGCTAGAGGTGAGGGAAGAAGAGAAGAATTCTAGATGTTTCTAGCAACTGTAAAGTAAAAGATAAAAAGGGACCTGCCTGAAGAAAAGAGAAAGCGTAACATTTGACAAGCAGTATTTAGAAATCCTCAACTTTTACATTTCCCCGTTCATGTCAAAATCTATAATAGTTTCTGTCTATACCAGCTATCAGTTGCCCAGATGTTAGCAGCATAGATGAGTCATATGTAGATATATGTTGGGCTGTAGGTTTAAGGACCGGTCACCTTCCCCTGACCCAAATCTATTCCACCCACAGTGTTGACATCTTGGCTGATGGCCAGCCACTCAGATCAAACCCTGGAATCATATCAACCCTTTCTTTGTCTCAGATACCGCATGCAATCCTGACAGTTCTCCTTTTAAATTATATTTGTAATCTGACCACTTCTCACCATCTCTCTTGCCCTAGATAAAAGTTACAAGCCGTTTTTATTCAGGGACTCAGGTTGCCTTGGTTCACAGTCGCTCCGTGTGGGGGAATAAGCCTTGTGAATTTCACTTCTCTTTCTATTATTGCTATAAGGAGAAGGGGTAGATAAACAGAATAAATTATTCTTTTATATTCTGTAGGTCATAGATATCAATTGCCTGAGGATATACATTAATTCATTGCCTATTAAATTGCATATTTTATTATGATAGGTTGCTGTCAAACTTTTAAGAGTTACATTTTAAATAAATTATTGTGTAGACTAGCATTTAGAAGGCAGTACAGGTTATGAGAAATAGGTTGACAGGTCAAAGAACACTAAAATATGAATTTAAAGGGAGAAAACTGGGTTCTATGCCCACTTATATTACTTAATAACTCTGAAACCTTACACAATTTGTTTCTCAAAAAATATGTTGGTAATAATACTGACCTAGAGCCTGAATTTATATTGGCCCAGTAAAATTTAGAAAACACAAAAGTTAGAATAATAATTTAAAATATATATGACTCCTCCTTTCTCAGCTTTAGGGTGTCCTCTTTTGATAGAGTCCCATGTCAGAGACACTGACATGGTTATAAATGCAGATGCAAGGTCAAGGGTTGATCGCCCACTGACCATCAGTGACTTTTCTCACGAGAATTGCCATTCTCCTTTCTTCTCACCTTTTTCCACTGCCAACTTCCCTCATCTCCCAAACCTTTCCTAAACAAAATGGCATGGCTTTCATATGATTTTACCTCCACACAGTATTTGTTCATCTGTTTATCTACATCCTTATGAGGCTTGACCCAATTAAAAAACCACCTATGAAAGCAAATTGAATACACAAATGTACTTTATTATTGTCTTCCTGATTCTACCATCATAATTACTTAAAGTTGTTTCTTTTTTCCTGGTCATCCATCACCTACTTTCGACATTTTGGCCATGGTTGCATTTTACCAAATAATATGTAATTTGATCCTATCTCTTTGCTCAAATTCTGCTTACTAATATTATTTCCCAAAGCTCTCCTATATATTCTGTTTGTAACACTTATTTTTCCAATACTTTTCTAATCCCTATTGGTAATAGTATAAGGAACTTACTTCAAGAATAGAAATAATTTAAAACTAAGTGGAAATTTCCAATGAGCAAATTAGATAACCATGTTTTTTTTATCATATATTTGTTGACATAAGAAAAAGCGAAACTTGGCCCTGGCCAGTGGCTCAGTGGCTCAGTGGATAGAGCATCAGCCCATCATATGGAAGTCCCAGGTTCAATTCCCAGTGAGGGCACACAGGAGAAGCGAACATCTGCTTCTCTCTTCTATCCCTCTCCCTCTCCCCCTTCTCTCCCTTTTCCCCTCCCACAGCTGAGGATAGCTCAGTTGATCTGAGGGCCTTGGCCTCAGGTGCTAAAAATACCTCGGTACTTGAACATTGGCTACAGACAAGGTTGTGAGGTAGATCCTGGTTGGGAGGGGGGCATGCAGGAGTCTGCCTTACTATCTCCTCTCCTCTCACCTAAAAAAAAAGCAGAACTTATAGAAAAATTTTATATGAGTTTATTTGAGCCAATCTGACCACATGTGCTGGGATGTGTAAGATCTCAAATGAGAAGGATAGATTTTGAGCTTCTTTTATGCATTTGTATTTAAGGAGGGGACTAAAGAGATTGAAGAAAGCAAAGAGAGGATTGGATTACAGAGGAGTTAAGATTGTGTGCTCTCCTGAGGGTTAATACTCCCTTCAAGGGGTATTACTTGTGGCATTTCAGAGGCATGTTAATATAGATGCACAAGAACAATGGACAGGGCTGGCTTAAAACCTTTTACTAAAGTTACAGGCTTGGGCTTGACTACCTACCATGACCTGCCCAGTTAGGAATGTATGATCACATCACCCTGTGAGTTTACTTTCCATAAAACTCCTTTTTTTCTGTATGCATTTTAAGAAAAATTTGTAATGGAATCCTTTGAGTTTGCATATCCCTAAATTATTAACTAAATGTAGCTAATAATATAATGAGTGTTAGGGCTGCTATGAAAATTATGTCACTTAGGGTAAAACCCAGGATGCACAGATACAATATAATAGGAAGTATTTTTTGGAAGTCTGTGGCCTGGGCTCTGCAATAGGAATTATTTTTTAACATTCACAGAGCACTGGTTCCTGGAGGAACATGTGATATGACAGCTTTAGGTAAGAAAAGAACCTTTATTTTCTCCCAGTCTTTTACATGAATAGGGGTTTTATAATGCCCTGTTGAAAAAATGTTGTTGGTTAATTATTGTTTCCTCTGCTAATGAGCATTGCTAGGTAATATTTGTTACTAATACTTTGATAATATTTTTTGTTCAAGTAAGACATATACAATGGAACAAAATAATGTTTGAGAATCCTGTTTGGAGCTTGTCGATGTGTGTCTGTTTGTGAACTGGGCTGATGTTATGAGTTTCGTAAATGAACTCGGGCAAAACAAACTGGCAAATGAGCTTGGTCAGATTGAAGGAGCTTTTGTTTGCTGTCGGTCACAAAGTAAGAACTCGTAAATATTTGTGGAATGGGCAAGTTATTTACTGTATTTTACAAAACCAACTGAGCTTCTTATGTTAATTGTAGTATTTCTTAATTACTTAAAAATTACTGACCATTTATTTTCTGTGGTTTCTATATAAAGGAACATCTAACAAGTTTTTTAAGGTAGAAATATACCAATGCACTAGTACCTAACACAGATAGGCAAAGATAGTTCAGCTAGCTTTTTTTTTAACTCAATACTTATTTATATCTTTATTCTTTCTTGTGATCTTACTTTCCTTTTCCTTCATCCACTTATCTCAAAGATGAAACAGAAAATTGTGCATCTATTGTGGAGTTTGGCTTGCTATAGGAGAAACTATTCTATTTACTTGTTTTCCTTTTTACCATTATGTCATGGGCTTTCTCTGTAGTTTATAGTTTTCATTTTGCCAAAGTGTATGGCTTAGAGGCCCTGAGAGTTGTGTCTGTTGACAGCAACAACATCGTATTGCATTGAGCATGTCTCTTGCATTGCAGGAGCTATGCCTGTGCCAGACCAGCCTTCGTCAGCCTCAGAGAAGACCAGCTCCCTGAGCCCAGGCCTGACCACCTCCAACGGGGATGGCTCGGAAACGGAGACCACCTCCGCCATCCTTGCCTCGGTTAAAGAACAGGTAGAAACATTCCACTTTTGTGACATACTTATGTGGGCATTAAAAAACAAAAAACACAACTGTTCTTTCCTGATAAAGTGATGGTTGGAAAAAATTCATGATTTACTAGTGGATTGTTGGCATTTATTATCAAAATAATATTAAGATATAATTATAATTGCTTTTGACTCCATGTTTTTATTTACAGGTTAGTCAGATATTCTTGAAATAATATTCTATAGGGAAAAAAAAACTTTACAGTCAAAATTACACAAAGATGAAGTTTTGGCAGATTTGATGAGGGATCCAACTTTTAAAACTATTAAATGCATAAAGTCAAATATTTGGTGTTTGGAAAATATAAAGCCTAATAACTGTCAAAATGTATCCACCAGGCTGAAAGTCAGTATGTGTGACAGAAGGTGAATGTGGTGTCAGGTCAGGGCAAACGGGCCTCCCCAGAGTGTCTGAGGTGACGGACCTGAAAAGCATTGCAGAATGTCTCCTTTAAAACTCATCTGTGTTACAAATGTTTCCTCCTCTGGCATTACTTTGCCATAAAAATGGATAAGTAAATAAAATCTGATGTCTTAGATCTAAATAAATTGTTTCCTAAAAGTCCTGTTTCTTGTAAATAAAAAGGTAGTAAATAATTAAAGCTGGAAAGTCAATATGTTTTATTCTCATCTTTCTTTAGCATGTGGTAGAATATAAAACCAGTATTTTTATTGAAAAAGCATCCTGTGTTTGGGTTTATGATTCGGGGTTGTTGAATTAACAGCAATAGTGGGTGAGAGTGACATAACCTATCT
This sequence comes from Saccopteryx bilineata, assembly GCF_036850765.1. Lineage (NCBI taxonomy): Eukaryota > Metazoa > Chordata > Mammalia > Chiroptera > Emballonuridae > Saccopteryx > Saccopteryx bilineata. The sequence goes on along the minus strand of NC_089490.1, from coordinate 280,037,725 downwards.
AATTCCAGAAACATTTCAACAGAGCAGTAGTGTAAATGAGGCAGTGAAGGACAGTTACTCTACTCAAAAAAACGACTCTAGGTTTTTGTTTATTTTAAATAAATAGGGACTAATTTACGTAAAAGTAGGAAACCACCTTGATGGTTAAGCTATCAGTAAGTAGAGTAGCTGAAGGAAGATCCATTGACCAAAAGGCTCAATAATGCTGTTAGTCAAAAGTGTACAATCAGGTCAGGAAGTATACAGCTAAGTAGGTACACAAAAGACAGCTGCAGCTTGATTGGATAGTCTAGTTTGTAAAAATGGTCAGTGAACCGGAGACTGGGTGAAGCATAGGCTGCATTGCTTATTAGTTTGCTTCCAAGTGCCAATCCAGGAGAGTTTTCCAATTATTTTTAAGGAGCCAAGGAAAAGGAGAGTGAAGGCTCATGCCACTCATATCCATATACAGCCCTACTGCTCTGGGGCTATGTCATTTTTTCTTATTTTGCTATGATTTGGAAGCCCTCCTAGGCCTCTAAATTTAGAGTAGTGGCAAAATATAAAATACAAGGCATAAATTTAACAAGAAAACTCAGAGACCTGTCTGATGAAAACCATAACATTTTGTCAAAGGACATAAAGGGATTCAGAGTAAATGAAAAGACATGCCACGGTCTGCTGTAGAAAAGCTTGATATCATAACACTATTACTCTCTCCCAGATTAATAGATAACATTTAGGCAGTTGTACTTAGGAAGCTGTGGCTGGTGGTCTGTTTCTTTGGTAAACTGGGTCAAACTATTTCAAAGATCACCTGAAAGCATAAATATATGAGTCCAAGGAAAATTTTTGATAGATTCTTTTACTTCAGCAAACATGCTAATTAATGTCCAATTGCCCCAATATAGAAAGAATGGTCTCTTCATAGGATTTGACTGAGGGTTCAGAACAGAGGCAGATTATATATATAAATACGGGTTATATGTATTTAAAGTACTTTCTTTTAGTACAAAGCAGTGGTTTAGAAGGCGTTCACATAATTGGCTAACCATCTGGAAGAAAATGAAAGCTCTTAACTCACAATATATGCAGAAATAAATCATAAAAGTAAAGCAATATAACTATATAAATTAAACTATGAACATATTAGAAGAAACACTGGAAACATGTTTATATAAATTACAGGTGGGGAAGGCTTCTCAGAAACCATACATGAATGGTTGATGCAAGTTGGCAAAGTGAATACCAAGAATAACAACAAGGAAAAGTTCAGCATAAAAGAGGAATGGGCCGAGAGAAAAGGTGTGCCACAAATATGAAACGGCGTTGGTATCATTCATATAGTAGGATTTCCTAATGTTAATGAGAGAAAGGAAATTGCAAGAATAAAAAACTAGGCAAAAAATATGAATAGTTTTTTTTCCAAAAAAATGCAAATAACCAATGAATACTTTTCACCCTAATGTGCTGATAAGGGACATCAAATTCAAAAGGAATGTATGATTTTCTTTAATCTACCAAATAATAAACATTAAAATATAGGATATATTGTAAGTGAGTTAAGGGTTAAAGTTTGAAGAAATTCACATTCTTTTTCACTCCAAATGGGAATGTGCATTGCTTTTTTTGTAAAATGAAATTTTACTATGAATTGGCATTTGAAGTGTTCAACAGCCTCTGATTAGTCATGTTTAGACATATATTTTATAAAAACAAGTGGCCTAGAACATAAGATTTTTATGCATATCAGTATTTATTGTAAAATTATTTGGAATAAAAAACCATGAAATAATATCAATTGATAAAGAGTTGAAAAAATTATATATATATATATATTTATATCTTTTATGTAAAATCCTTCAGATAAAAGACATATCTTTTCTGTTTAGTTATTAATAAAAATGAGTTGGAGCCATATATCTAAACTTTGGAAATATTTATAAGGATCTTAGAAAGGAAATGACATAGTCTTGTATTGTCCTGTTTAAAAATAATAATATATATGTTTTGTTTGTACATGTTTATGAACTTCTACAAAAGTATAGAAGGAAATCAATCGAACCATTAACATTGGTTACAATATATGTTTTTAATTAGAAGGAGATGGGAGAGGGCTGAGGACATAGAGGATTAGGGAGAGAAACAAAAATGGGTAAAAGAATTGGGAGGCTGGAAGAAATATTAGTTGGATAACAAGAACTATTCCTTTAGCCAAAATAGTGATGTTTGCAGTTAAGGGAGTGAATAAGCTCCATAAATTAAAGATGGAAAGAAAATGTCCTCTCCAAATTTTTTTTTTTTGTATTTTTCTGAAGTTGGAAACAGGGAGGCAGACAGACTCCCGCATGCGCCCTACCGGGATCCACCCGGCACGCCCACCAGGGGGTGATGCTCTGCCCATCTGGGGCGTCGTTCTGTTGCAACCAGAGCCATTCTAGCACCTGAGGCAGAGGCCACAGAGCCATCCTCAGTGCCCGGGCCAACTTTGCTCCAATGGAGCCTCAGCTGCAGGAGGGGAAGAGAGAGATAGAGAGGAAGGAGAGGGGGAGTGGTGGAGAAGCAGATGGGTGCTTCTCCTGTGTGCCCTGGCCAGGAATCGAACCTGGGACTCCTGCATGCCAGGCCGACGCTCTACCACTGAGCCAACCGGCCAGGGCCCAGGTTTTTGGTTTTTTCCCTAAATTATTCTTAAAGCTTCCTTCTCTTTTTTTCAGATATAGACTATCATCTTTAGAGTTGAGACTAAGTTAAATATATTTTTAAATAGATTAGTCAAGATTAAGGAAAAATGTTTTACAAATTAATACATTCTATGATTCTTAATGATTATCTGCATAATATATTTATAAATATGTTCACTTAAAGAATATTGTTTGCCTGGTCCTCTTTATGTACTAATGGGAATTAGCTTACTGAAATAAAAATCCTATTTATTGGTTTAAGGAGTTTCATTAAAAAAAATTGGGGGCATCACACTTTTGTACTACTGTAGTCTTGTCTCCTTGGAGGTCAGTTCTACGGGACAAAGTCATCTTTTGTCATAGCAAACATATATTCTGAACTGACTGCCATGTAATGGGTTACATAATTGATCTGCTCATTCATTAAATATTCAGAGCACCTTATATAGGTACAATAAAGGGTAATAAAGGAAATGTGTATATAAAGAAAACTGTTTGATAGAGTTCATTGGAATAAGTTGTCAATGAGACTGAGAACACAAGTTCTTTGGCAGGTAGTTAACATTGCATAGGAATAAATTATAGTTTATAGCCATACAGTGAAACTTAAGTCATGCAAACCCTAAGTCATGAAATGAATCCCATATGGCATTGGATGGCATCATGATCAAGAAATTTGTAAATTGACCCTTAATATCCTTGAACGCAGCAGCCATGGATTGATTGCTCAATGAAAACTTATTCATTGATTTTTTTTTCTTTATTTTAATTTCCCATTTTGATTGCTTTTTAGCTGGTGAATTTTATACTTTTATATCAACCTAAATAGAACTATGAATTCTGTTTTACTCTGTGGGTAATTTCCTGTATTTCAGACCATCTCAGTTTTTACCATTTTTAAGTCTCTCTCCCTATCAGGCTTTTAGAGAGAGACACCCCGTCCTCATTTCCTGTCCTGTAAGTGAATGGCCTTTACCAGAAAAGGAGAAGAGGGCAGAGTTTGGGCATTTGAAATCCTGGTCATATTATTTAGATAAATAACTGAGAAAGATGATGGATAACCATTTATCAATGATGTGGGGCTAAAAGGGTTAGAAGGGTAGAGGGATTTATTTGTAGGGATGGGAGATATTCCTATGATGATGGCAATGACTGAGAAGAGGTGAAATTAATGATGCTTGGGGAAGGGGGGATAGTTTCAGGGGGAAAGTCACTGAGTAGTTGAATAGTGGAGGGAATGATTTTTGGAACAAAGATGACTCATACCTGTGCGGAGGAGGGAGGCAACGTCTATGGTTGAAGGTAGGCTGACGACATGGTATTTGATGTGTGTGATATTTCTCCTCTGTGGTCATCAGATAGGCACAGGAGCCTGCTTGGCATCTGTGGAGAGTTGGACTGAGCCAAGGTGAAGAGGGGGAGACAGTGAAGGACGCAAGAGAGTGACTTACATTGATGGATCTTGGAATTGGCAATGCAGGGGGGGTAAAGACAGAAAAATTAATAGGGACAGTGGATTCACAGAATGAATACATACAAATGATAATAGCTTGAGAACCTCGAGCTTGAAACTAAGAACATGAAAGTAATTATAGTTAATGTCAAGGCTCTGGGAAATGAGATCAAAACAAAAAGTGAGAGAGAAAGTTTTTTGTGGGCTCTGTGAAAGTCAGTGTGAGAATGACGGCAGAGCTTTAGTGAGAGAGCGTGGGCAGCGGCTCAAATCAACCGTAAGTGAAGAGACCACGGTGGCCTCATGACAGTGAGAAGTACAAATACGTTTGCTCGTGATTTGCTTGAGAAAAGTCATCCTGATCTTCATTCATGTGTTTACACTCTAAAGAAATTGTTAGAATATTGGTTTATACTATTGCACAAGAATGTACATTCATTCATGCTATGTAACATTGGCCTTTGTATTTTATATTAAATAAATGTGTACTACTTTACTCTTAAAAAAAACATGACTTTTCCTAAAAATATAATTGTTTCAAAGTTATATTTCTTTCCCTTTAGTTGATCGGTGTTTCATTCGATCATCAATGCTTCCTAAGTTAGCCTCTAATGGGTCTTCTTATATGAGCTGGAAAAATTACTGTGGCATTTTTAAAATCTAGAGCTCATCTAATTTATTGACCTTATGATTAAGGTAAAGTTTTCTTTATAATAATTCTACCAGCCAAGCATATTTAATAAAGAACAGATTAAATAACAAACTTCTAGGTCTATAAAAGTATATGCAAACATGTCTATTTAATGCATTTATTCAATTGTATTGTTGTGTTTATCAAGTGTCTACTGTTCATCCAGAACTGTGCTTCCTCTGGCTGATACGCTGATTTAGAGTTTAACTAGAAGTAGTTAGCAATAGAGTTAAAAATAAATATAACAAACATATAAAAAGAGCCATACACTTATTTTAAAACTGTACATAAAAATTTAAGAAAACTGTTTTGTCCTAAATGGTCAAATAATTTATATCAACAGATGGGTAGAAAATCGCCTGGTAGGGGGCTTACTGGGTGGACCCAGGTCAGAGCACATGCGGGAGTCTGTCTCTGCCTCCCTGCCTCTCACTTAATAAAAAAAATTATATTGATAAAAAACATTTCTTAAAACTGACAGCATTTATAACCACAAACACTCTATTGCTACAGTAATTTCTCTTGTTCTTTAAATTCCACAAAGATTGTAAATCATATTCTTGCTTTTAGAAGAACTTTTCAGTACCATTATTTAGGATAGTGACCATTTGTAGGTAGAAAAACAGACATTCTTTTGTCTCTAATCACTTTTATTAAAATACTTACTGTAGGAAAGCAAGAATAAAGGCATTTCCTAGCTTTCCCTATTGACAAACTGTTGCACAAAGTAGTTTACATATCATGTTGTGTTGTAGAAAAACAGACGTTCTTTTGTCTCTGATCACTTTTATTAAAATACTTACTGTAGGAAAGCAAGAATAAAGGCATTTCCTAGCTTTCACTATTGACAAACTGTTGCACAAAGTAGTTTACATATCATGTTGTGTTGTATCAAGGCACTAAGCATTTAAAAAGGTGCATCTTATATAAAATCTAACAAAATCATGATCTTCTACATTGACTCATGTGAGGTTAGCATGCCTTTATTTTTATTTAGCATCGCTTTTATAATTTAATAAATACATTAGCTCCATATAGCAAGAATATTATTGGAAAGGAACATGCTATGAAATGCTTCCCTAATTAGTATTCTTCCAGTGCCACATATCACTGCAAAATCTTTCAGCATTATTAGTGTTATCATAATGTGCAGCAGTAGTTTCTGATAACAAAATGTGGAAAATGACCTATAACTATTAATCAATTTTCAGACTATATTTTAGAAAGAATTTTATGAAAGCCGTGACAAAATTATCATCCATGAAGAAAAGGAAATTAAAACACCTTTAAGAAAGGTCAAGAAGATAGAGAAGGATTAGCTGCAAAGACTTGTGAACTTTGTATTCATTTAATCAGAGAAGAAAAGAATTATATATATCATAATGCCACAAGTTGAACTTTTTCCATTTATCAAAATTATGAGAATTATTTTATTGATGATTTTGAATTTATTGTTTCAAGCCAGATGTACATTGAAAATATTTTAAGAAAAACTTATTTCCCCTCATTTTTATTAATAGAGCACAGACTAGATTAAAAGTAATAATTATTAGTTTCAGGATGGATTGAGAGATGAAGGCATAAGGTAGAACTACAGCTAAAAGCTGTCAAATTTAGTTTTGGTAAATGGTATAGCTTATAACAAGGAAGAAGCAGAGCTCAGAGTCAGCAAAGATCAGAAAGCCTTGTGAATTATCACGCACATACCCTGTTTTCTCCGAAAATAAGACAGTGTCTGATAATTTTTGCTCCTAAAGACACGCTAGGTCTTATTTTCAGGGGAGGCCTTATATTTCTAAACTAGAAAAAAATTGCACTAGGTCTTATTTTCAGGGGATGTCTTATTTTGGGGGAAACAGAATAGGATGGAGGGCAGGTGTAAGATAAATGGACCAAATTGAGTGTTTAGACTTCCAGCAGAGCAAAGCAATTCAGGTAGTTTATGTCGAGTTCTGGAGTTCCAAATAGGCAAGAAAGACTGATGAGAGTTCCTGGGTGTGAAGTGGGTCTGTTTCTTTGTTTGTATTTTGCATCACAAAAATGATGGTAAAACCAGAGATCAAGAAAACACAAGGGTCATAACCTACTTGTCTAAGGTCTTGGGAATTAGTTTAGGAGTTTAGTGGTGAGTTAATGTTCTGGAAGTGTGACCCATCATCTTCTTTCTCCCGGAGGTATATTCTATTCTTGCTGAAAAGGTATTTTGACTTTTCTTCTAAAACTTAATTTTTCCTTTAAAATTTCAGTTGGTAAATCTTCTCAAGTCACATATGTACTCATCTATCATTTTAATCAGCCCAACCTCTCTTCTAAAAATTAATTTATTTCCTGCCTGTTTTTTCCCTTTTGAAGTTATTTCTTGTTGGGATTTTAGGGGACTATAGGCTATGATGGGAGAAATAAAAATGGGCTAAGCTTTTATGTGGTCAATTAGAAGATAAGCTTTTAATGTAGGGTTTTATAACCTGACATTATAGTGCAATTCTAATGCCCTTTTCATATTTATCCTTTGAATTCATTGTTAAATATTTATACGTGAAATCATATTGCATACTTTAAATGTGAGTTTAATAATTTTTATGAATTTTACACTATAAAATAGTTAATGCACATTGTGGAAAAGTTTCAAAACTCAGAAAGGAACGAAGGTAAAAATTTTATTCAGAATAATACTGCGACTAGAATTTTTGCAAAAATTTAGCAAGATTTACTTCTAAGATTTTTTTATAACTATATATATATTTTATATAACTTTGTAATTATTTTTGCAGTATTTTATTTTTCTTTATATAGTTGATATATTTAACATATTAAGAATATATTTTCATATCATTAAATATTATTTCTAAACATTTTTCTAATGGCAGTGAATTATGATCCAATGTGGGTAACTTATTTTAACTTTTTCATGTCTGTTGATCTCTTAGGCTGATTTGATTTTATCAAAATGAAAATAAATTTTTTGATATGTTATATTTCCCAGTGCATAAATTATTGAAACTACTTTGACAGAAGCTGCCTGGAGCAGAGTTTTGGAAAAAAGTTTAAAGATCCTTACAAACTCACTGGGAAAATATGTCCCATTTAATTAAGGATGAAAGCCATAGGTAGGACATACAAAGTAGGAGTACCTGGGTATAAAAGTCAGCCCCCTACAGAGTTTGCATAGAGTAGAAAATTAACTAACAGCATACTCTAGAGTGAGTAAATGGGAAAAATATGTTCAGTAGTCAGAGAAACTAAATAAATCTAGTAGAAATTATCATAGAACAAAAAATAATGTGAAATAATATATCAAAATAACAAAAAAAATAAAGTTTTTAAAAGGACAGATACTGCCCTGCTCAATTGGTTAGAGCATTCCCTGAAATGACAAGGTTGTGGGTTCTATCCCTGGTCAGGGCACATATGGAAAGCCACCAATGGGTACACAGCTAATTGGTACAGCAAATGAATGCTTTTCTCTCTCTCTCTCTCTCTCTCTCTCTCACTCTCCTTCTTTCTTTCTTTCCCTCTCTTCCTCTCTCTTTACCTCCCTCATTCTTCCTCTCCTTCTCTTTTTGTCTCTCTCTCCCTCTTTCCATCCCTCTGTCTCTCTAAAATCAATCAATAAATAATAATGAATAAATAAATAAATGGGCAGATATTCTTTATAACTTATATATTTTCATAAAACATATAGTATGTATTTTTATAAAATTTATATGTAAAACACTTCATCACGTATTGAATTAACAACCTTTTTATTTAATAATTTTGTTTAATTTTTGTATTTATCATCAAAGAAACTGATGATTTAAAAGGTATCTATTTACCTGCTTAAAGCCATATATGAAATTGCTGTGTAACTGACATGAAAAGTTAGATGGTTTTACTCTGAATCTGGTGCTCTATTCATTAGACTGCATTGTCTCATAATTTAGGTATAAAATGAGTTGACGATATATTTTTTATATTATCTTTTTCTAAAGAGAAAATTTTCTCTGTGACCAAGCTTTTGTTTATTTAAAATTAAACGGTGTTCCTGACTATCTAGCTCTTATTTAACTAAGAAAAGAGAGGTGTGTAACTTTACATCAATTTGACTTGCCACATATTTTTGGAGTGTATCTTTGGAATTTTCAATAAGAGTCAAAGTAAAAAAAAAAATTTCAAGGAACTTATATCCCTCATTGTTAATGTCTGCAGAGAAGATGTGTTAGGAAGGGAGTACTGTAGGTTAAATACCACAACATTGCTTTTGTTCAACATTCCTGTTTCTGAGAGTCAGTGGCTTAGATGGAAGTTATCTCTAGCTGGCATCAGAGACACAGGTAAACATGCCTGAGGCAGCCCATCGATCATGTTCAAGTTGCTGTCATTCAGCCATAGTCATTAAAGAAACATGCAGATTCATTCCCTGAGCTTAAAGGAGTCAGCTATATGGCCTGCTTTTCCAGAAAGGTGAAGATCAGCACCCTCCTTTTTGACTAATAACAAGTTCTGACTTTCACATTCTACTCATGGCCTCTAGAAGCAGCTGGAACACTTGCCTAGTTACTAGGAGAACCGACTCAGTATGAATAAGACCAAAACAAACAAATATCACTTTGACAGGTATACTTCAGCATTTAAAGTAGTCAATACTAAATAGGTCCATTCACTATTCCATATATTTTGTTACCTGTGGATGCCTTTTGCAGCTTACTCATCCTGGGAGGTCTGGCGGATGAAGTTAAGTACACAGTTAAAACTTAGAATTACATAAAAGTCCACCCAAGATGATTACGTAGTTGTAGGCAAATAAAGCATATCCAGGAACATTTTGAGACTGACATCTCTTCTGCTCTGGGAAGGAGAGCTCTGAGATATCAACCTAGGGCATTTAAATCTGAGTTGATTTGTAGTTTCTGAAATACATATGCAGCCCTGTTGGACTGTACCCACACCCACTGACTGCACAGAGGAGAAGGCCTCCCATCCCTACACAAACAAAAGATAAGCTTTGTACACAATTCACCTATTAGCTGAAGCAGACACTTATAATAAATAGTACCATGCACTCCACTACTTGTCAGTGACCTAAAATTGCCTGATGTCAAAAGCCAGAGGTAACTTATCCTCAAAATTAGTAACCTAGAGTGTAAATTCTATTTGTGTGATTCTGTTAATATCAGGAACAGCATTTCAACCCTCCACTGGAACACTCTCCAACAACTCAGCTTTAATACTGATGTAGTTATAGAATGACTCCACCTTCATGGGTACTCAAGAAATGGTCATACCGGGAAATATTTTAGTCCTATGTATATGGCATTGCTATTACTATTAATACTAATTAGCAAGTATAATATAATTTTCTGAGAATATACATAACATAACTGAAGTAGGGTATGGTCAGGTCTCGCCTCCTAACATTTGGTTGCCAGCCCCGGAGCAGCGCCAGGCACAAACTACATGTTCCATATATTTGCATTGAGAGTATGAGTTCATGAATTAACTTACATTGTGTTTTCCTATTCTCTTTTAGGCCAAAGAATAAATGCTTTGCTTAATTGTGATAAAAATTCTTAGTTTAGTTGGGTGGAACGAGAGTCTCATCCCCATTGTTAGATTGATTGATTATGTTCTTTTACTCTTGTTTTATTGGTTGTATTGGATCTCTGTCTAACCCTATGAGCTACCTTCACATGGTTTTAGAATTAGCCCATTTACATTTATGAATCCCAGGCTCTGGAAATGCAATTTCCTCTACACATAACCTGAATTGAAACTCATTTAATTGGTTGAAATGAGATATTTTCAGGTTACAATGAGGTATATTAACTTCATCTTTCATTAATAAATATGTGGATGAGTATCTTTGTTCTCAAACTAGACTGTGTGCTTTATTTTAGCAAAATGAAAAAAATAAACAACTACCATATTAGCACATGAATCATCAGTTTCACATAAAAACACACAAATACCCAGTCCTTTTTGTTTATATGCAATTATGCCAAATATTTGTTGACTATCTTTTTCAATAAATTTTAACTACCCTTTGAAAACATAGTTTCAAACCCCAGAGGGGTTGAGCAATCCAACTATTTCCTTATTATTTGCTTATTTTATATTACTTTTGTATTTGGTATATTTTTTTTACCTATTTATACTTTATTTATATTTGTGAGTGCACAGCACCATCTGAATTCCTAGCTGATGCCACCACCAACTTGTCCACATTTCCATTGAGCCATCTTGAGTCCAGTCCTTGTTCAAGTGGCCCCAGCTAATGTCATAGAGAGGAAACAAAATCTGTCCTCGCTGCTATTTGCAGATTGATGACCAAAATAAACAATTATTGTAGTCTTAAGCTAGTACATTTTGAGGTAAGTTGCTACATAAATGTTGATAGCTGACTTACTCATTTCTCCATGTTTATAAAAGCCAGCTGTATTAGATGACATTTTCTCTACTTCTAAGTCTTGTGATTCTATACATCCTAAAGTAACTTTTTAAAAACCAGCTTATTGAAATATAACTCAGGTACCATACAGTTCACCCATCTCAATGGTTTTCAATATATTTAGAGTTGTACAACCATCACCATTATCTAATTTTGAAAACTCTTGTCCCTCCAAAATGAAACTGTGTTGATTAACAGTCACTCCCCATTCTCTCCAAATCCTTCAGCCCCAGGAAAAACCTAATAGACCTTCTGTCTCTATAGATTTTCTTAGGGTAGCCATTTCATATAAATGGAACTGTCAATATATGGTTTTTGTGAATGGTTTGTTTCACTGGTAATGTTTCAAGATTCATTCATGTGGTGGTATGCATTATTAGTTCATTCCTTTTTATTTCCAAACAATATTGCTATATCTCATTTCATTTATCCATTCTTCTGTTGAATTGGCTTTTGGGTTGTTTCTACTTCTGAGTTCTTGGGATGAATGTTATTACAAATAGTTGTGTACAAGCTTTTGTGTGGAGATATTGTGTGGAGATATTCTAGTTATTTCCCTTGGGTAAATAACTAGAATAGAAATGCCGGGTCACGTGATCATTCTGGGCTTCCCATTTTGAGGTACTGCCAAACTGTTTTGAAAAGATGGCACACCTCTGAACGTTCCAGTTTCTTCACATCTTTGCCATGTTTGTTATGATCTGTCTTTTTTTATTATAGCCATCATAGTGGGCTCAGGTAACTTTTCGAAATGGACTGCTAAATCAAAGCTAGAGGAGACATACCAAAAAATCCTATGGCAAATTTATAACATTTCTTTTTTTTTCTTTTTTTTTTTTAGTGAGAGAGACAGAGAAAGGGTCAGATAGGGATAGACAGACAGGAAGGGAGAGAAATGAGAAGCATCAATCCTTCCTTGCAGTGCCTTAGTTGTTCATTGATTGCTTTCCGATATGTGCCTTGACTGGTGGAGGGGGGGGGACTGCAGCAGAGCTTGTGACCCCTTGCTCAAGCCAGTGACTTTGGGTTAAAGCCAGTGACTATGGGGTCATATCTATGATCCCACACTTAAGCCAGCATCCCCATGCTCAAGCCGGCATGCCCGTGCTCAAGCTGGCAACCTCGAGGTTTCAAACCTGGGTCTTCCACATCCTTGTCTGATGCTCTATCTACTGTGCCACCACCTAGTCAGGCATGGAAACATGTTTTTAAAAAATATTTAAATATTATATTCAAAAATACTTATTAGTATATGTACATTATAGACAAAATAAGCTCCCTAATCTGAATTGTTATAAGTCCCAGTATTCCTGGTTCAGCCTACCCATGCCTGTGAAGAGTCTAGAAGCCAAATTATACAGGATAGGGCAGAAGCAGGTTTATGGTTGTTTGAATAAAAAATAATACAATAATTAATAAATAGTAATATAAGAATAAACCCTGTGTTTTGTGTATTCACTACTATAAACCTACTTTTGTCCATCGCTGTATAAGTTGCAGATGGAATAACTAATGGTGTTTGCAAAATATCATGGTAAGGTAGGATGGGGTGGGTAGGCTGGGAAAGAGCTATAAGAACTGTCTTCAAATATTTGCTATGGAAAAGGAATAAATTTCTGTTGGTCAACCATTGTACAACTGAGAAAAGAATTAGGATAAGGAATCAAACTTTGCAGGAGGCAGCTTTCAGGTATGAGATGATTCTTAGTTGCAAAATAGGCAGCTATCAGCAAAAATGGAATTATTCAAAGACTTAGATAATTGACAGATATTTAGAAGATCAGAATAGTCTGGCTTGGGGTTCATACTGCTGGGGACAATGGCCAGTTTTATTGGAAGTACACTTTGGGAATGATTTCAAAAAGAAATTTTCAAAAGAGGGAGAAACGTTCTGAAGATGCTGACAAATAACAAATTTAGGAAAAGTACCAAAAAGTATAGCTGGTTCCTGCTGTCTCTTCAGGAAATTTACTAACAAGCAATGATCAATAGCAGACCTTTTGACCAGTGGGTAGTAGCAAAAGAAATGTATACAACCTACACATGTGATGATTTGTGCTCCTGCAACCCAGGGTGGTGTTGGATGGGGCCATTGCTGCCAGCTTCATGGATTGCCTTTCCACAGCATGCTTACAAATATTATTTGTTCTACCTAGGATGTGAAAATAGGAGATGAAAAAAGGACAGATATATGCTTAGTACTACCTAACTTCTCCCCTCACACCGCCAAATTATCTGAGCCACCCGTAAAGTTAAAGAAATTGTGAATGTATAGTCATTAGAATTAAGCAAGGAAGATCTGAATGAGTATCTTTAGGGACTCACATTGGATAGAAGGTTTAACTAAATGAACTCAGGTCTCCTCCAAATGTTAAATATTTTTGAAGCCTAGCATTCAACTTGTTAGTAAGTAAAATCTGTTTATTAGTAATCCATCACTAAATATGAATATTACACATTGTTTTTAGATATTGGCAGTTTAAATACAGGATAGGGCAGAAAATAGGCTTATAGTTATGAATATGCTAGACAGAATTTATTCTTGTATTATCATTTATTAATTATTGTATTATTTTCCACATGAACAACTGTAAACCTAGTTTGCCAATTCTGTATATGCAGTTTTTATACCTTCTTAGAGTCTTTTCTTAGTAGTCTGAAATAGTCATAATTTCTAAGTGTTCAGTATTTGTTAACAGACCAGTATTACTATGTAGCATTAGAAACTGTTGCCTCCATAATTAATCCAGTTAAAGACTTGAGCAAAGACATTTGATGAACCTTTGATAATAAGAAGAGTAAGCTGGAAACAGTTCTTCCAGTTTCAAGGACAAGTTAAAGTTTCAGAGCTTCTGCCATGACATAAAGTAAGCCAGTAGTGGCTCTTGAAGGAAAAGAGTGTCATCGTATTTTAAGGGTTTATTCTTAACTAGATATGGGCTTGGAGCCAGTATTCAGTATGGGGGGTATCATATATTGGGGATCAGTATATTTTATTCAAGTTACTCCAGCATTTCATTAGTGATGGTTTTGGTTAGGTAACATCTCTCAGAGATTGAGTTTGATTATCTAATAAAATAAAGACAATCAAATCTCAGTGTTATGATAAAATATATGCAAATTGTAATAGAGATAGTAAAATGTATTAGTTAATTGCCTTATTACAATGCTATGGAAATCTGTGCTCCTTAATTAGTTTGTATCAGCTTGGTGAATTTTTCTTCACTAGTCTTTCTTAGAAAATTAAACATATATGCAACCTTAAACTCAGGATGAATTCATGAAACCCAGAGGTAAATATAAATCTAGGCATTTTTTTAATTACTTAGGAAATTGGGAGACAGGAAGAAGATAGTTGGCTGGGATAAAACAATAATATATTAGCTTTTAGAATTTTATTTATTGTCAGATTCTTACATGAGATGGTCTCTAAATGTAATGTTGAAGAGAGAGTGTGGGAGGTGTTTCAAAGCTCCTTGATTACATTTAACTATGTTAAATTTCAGCTTTCTGGGAGAATATGTAGATCAGTTTTTTCTCACTTTTCTTTATTGAACTCTGCTTAGTCTAGAAAATCAGGGCATTTGTGTTGTGATTTAAAATCTCTGAAATCACAGGTGTGTAAGCAAGTCCAGAACATGCCAATGTCTGTCAGATGTTTTCAGGGAAACTGAAGAAAGCGAGATGAATTATTGTCTTGGTCTGTACATGGGACAGTTGTGATTGAGAGAATGGGGAGACAGTTGTCTCAAAAGAATGAGCTTAGAGCCAGAGCTGACTAAAAGAACATGAAGGCTTAGGATATGCAGAAATCTTAGGCTGGGAATTCTCACAAAATGTGAGACAGGTGACTCTAGAAATCCTAATTGAATTTTAAGGACATCACTGCCCTTTGAGTTATGTTATGGAAAGTGTTCCTGTGTTTCTTTGATGAATCTTTCTTATTTTGTATATTATACAGACGGCCTTTCATAGTGCCTGGAATATGAGAGCTCCTCTTTGCATATGGTTACAATTAAGAAAACTGACATTAGTTTGTTAATTAATAATATGAATAACAATAGTAATAAATACCATTCTTCACCACCAAGGTTGAATTGGTTGTGTAAAATTCATTTCAGGAATTCTAAAATATTACAGTTTTATATAAATAAAACAAATTCACCCATTCTTTTTCAAGTTGTTAGAATACTTAAGAAAATTGAATGGTGAGCATGGTGAAACTCATTTTATACCTTTTCCAAAAATCTCTATTTGAGAACCAAATTCCTAGTATCAAGATTTCAGTACTTTCTACTTTTCTAACTGATGGTTATTCAATTTTAGGTTGAATGAATGAATAGTTACATAAATAACTGTTAGGAATTGTATATAATGGAAATATAAGTAAATGAAATTTAATATATTTAGAGTCAAGAGCTGTGAAATGTATGAATATTTCAAAAGCAATAATACCTCACATTTAATTTTAAAATAATGTAACCCATGTAAATCATATCCCTTATTTATAGTAATGTGATGTCCCTGGATATTTGCTTGATTTCTCCCTTTTTGATACAGTTCAAAAAGGAATGAATGACAAACTGCATTTTTAACTTCTCTCATTTATGATTTCATTATTTCAACTATTTAAGTAACTGTGTGCATAGCTAAATTGCTACTTATTGATTGATTGATTGATTGATTGATTGGCTAGGATTTACATTTTTTTAAGCCTTACGACTTTCTAATGATGCAGAGTCAAATCAGGCCTGGTATAAAGGAATCCAGAAGTGTACCACGAGAGATGAGACCCCGTAGGGATGGCCGCCAGGCTCACTCTAAGCCCCTACTCAGTGTACAATCTCAGATTCTCAGATACCCAGTGTTCTTGAGGCCACAAAGAATGGATGGACTCAGAGTGGTGGGCACATCAGCACATTTCTCTGAGTTTTTTAGTCTCAGCAGTGTTTATTGAGTGAAATCTGATAAGTCTCACGTATGAAGTTTGGATTATTGAAGGCCTTGTTTTCTGCTCGATGAAGCAATCTAGAGTAACTTGTTCAAATTTTTAAGAGATTCAGTGAGATATCCCAGTATCCTCCCAATAAAGTCTTTTGTTGTTGTTTGCAAAACTAGTTCAATTTGAGTATCTGTCACAACCGAATGTACTCTAGTTAAAATCATATTTTTGGAAACTGATGGGTAAGCTTTTTAACGGCATACCCATAACTTTTCTTTTTCTATCTTAAGATAGATACAAGATATGTTTTTAAAGTATTAATGACTTGAAGCATTTCAGGATATTGACTCCTGGCAAAACCAAGAACTGAATTTCTAAAGAGCAGTTAGAGAAATCTACTTTCCACACATTGTAATATGGACAACATTCTGTTGGTTATAGGATTGTTTCTCTAGGTGAAAAGACTTATTAAATTAAATAGGGAGTTCTGGAATTTAGCAATTAAGTCAATTAGTTGTGAATAAGTTACTAAAAAGTCATCACAAGGAGCAGTAAATGTTCTTACACCTTAACCTGTTTTGTTTTTTTTTTATAATTTTATTTTTTTAATGGGGTGACATCAATAAATCAGGATACATATATTCAAAGATAACAAGTCCAGGTTATCTTGTCATTCAATTATGTTGCATACCCACCACCCAAAGTCAGATTGTCCTCCATCACCCTCTATCTTGTTCTCTCTGTGCCCCTCCCCCTCCCCTTTCCCTCCCCCATTCCCCCCTCCCCCCCGTAACCACCACACTCTTATCAATGTCTCTTAGTTTCACTATTATGTCCCACCTACGTATGGAATAATACAGTTCCTGGTTTTTTCTGATTTACTTATTTCGCTTCGTATCATGTTATCAAGATCCCACCATTTTGCTGTAAATGTTCCGATGACATCATTTCTTATGGCTGAGTAGTATTCCATAGTGTATATGTGCCACATCTTCTTTATCCAGTCATCTATTGATGGGCTTTTTGGTTGTTTCCATGTCCTGGCCACTGTGAACAATGCTGCAATAAACATGGGGCTGCATGTGTCTTTACGTATCAATGTTTCTGAGTTTTGGGGATATATACCCAGTAGAGGAATTGCTGGGTCATAAGGTAGTTCTATTTTCAGTTTTTTGAGGAACCACCATACTTTCTTCCATAATGGTTGTACTACTTTACATTCCCACCAACAGTGGATGAGGGTTCCTTTTTCTCCACAGCCTCTCCAACATTTGCTATTACCTGACTTGCTAATAACAGCTAATCGAACAGGTGTGAGGTGGTATCTCATTGCCGTTTTGATTTGCATTTCTCTAATAGCTAAAGAAGATGAGCATCTTTTCATATATCTGTTGGCCATTTGTATTTCTTCCTGGGAGAATTGTCTATTCATATCCTCTTCCCATTTTTTTATTGGATTTTTTGTTTGTTTGTTGTTGAGTTTTATGAGTTCTTTGTATATTTTGGATATTAGGCCCTTATCTGAGCTGTTGTTTGAAAATATCATTTCCCATTTAGTTGGCTTTCTGTTTATTTTGTTATCAGTTTCTCTTGCTGAGCAAAAACTTCTTAGTCTGATGCAGTCCCATTCATTAATTTTTGCCTTCACTTCTCTTGCCATTGGAGTCAAATTCATAAAATGCTCTTTAAAACCCAGGTCCATGAGTTGAGTACCTATGTCTTCTTCTATGTACTTAATTGTTTCAGGTCTTATGTTTAGATCTTTGATCCATTTTGAGTTAATTTTTGTACAGGGGGAGAGACTGTAGTCCAGTTTCATTCTTTTGCATGTGGCTTTCCAGTTTTCCCAGCACCATTTATTGAAGAGGCTTTCTTTTCTCCATTGTGTGTTGTTGGCCCCTTTATCAAAAATTATTTGACTATATATATGTGGTTTTATTTCTGGACTTTCTATTCTGTTCCATTGGTCTGAGTGTCTATTTTTCTGCCAATACCATGCTGTTTTGATTGTCGTGGCCCTATAATAGAGTTTGAAGTCAGGTATTGTTATGCCCCCAGCTTCATTCTTTTTCTTTAGGATTGCTTTGGCTATTCGGGGTTTTTTATAGTTCCATATAAATCTGATGATTTTTTGCTCTATTTCTTTAAAAAACGTCATTGGAAGTTTGATGGGAATTGCATTAAATTTGTATATTGCTTTGGGTAATATAGCCATCTTGATTATATTTATTCTTCCTAGCCAAGAACAAGGTATATTCTTCCATCTCATTATATCTTTTTCAATTTCCCTTAACAATGGTTTATAGTTTTCATTATATAAGTCCTTTACATTCTTTGTTATGTTTATTCCTAAGTATTTTATTTTTTTTGTTGCAATTGTGAAGGGGATTATTCTTTTGAGTTCCTTCTCAGTTGTTTCATTGTTGGCATATAGAAAGGCTATTGACTTCTGTATGTTAATTTTGTATCCTGCGACCTTACTGTATTGGCTTATTGTTTCTAGTAGTCTTTTTGTGGATTCTTTGGGGTTTTTGATGTATAGGATCATATCATCTGCAAAAAGTGATACCTTTACTTCTTCTTTTCCGATATGGATGCCTTTTATTTCTTTGTCTTGTCTGATTGCTCTGGCTAGAACCTCTAGTACCACATTAAATAAGAGTGGAGAGAGTGGACAACCCTGTCTTGTTCCTGATTTAAGGGGGAAAGCCTTCAGTTTAGTGCCATTTAATATGATGTTAGCTGATGGTTTATCATATATGGCCTTTATCATGTTGAGATATTTTCCTTCTATACCCATTTTGTTGAGAGTCTTAAACATAAAATTGTGTTGTATTTTATCGAAAGCCTTTTCTGCATCTATTGATAAGATCATGTGGTTTTTGTTCTTTGTTTTGTTGATATGGTGTATTACGTTAACCGTTTTGCGTATGTTGAACCATCCTTGAGATTCTGGGATGAATCCCACTTGATCATGATGTATTATTTTTTTAATATGTTGTTGTATTCGGTTTGCCAGTATTTTGTTTAGTATTTTAGCATCTATATTCATTAGAGATATTGGTCTGTAGTTTTCTTTTTTTGTGCCATCCTTGCCTGGTTTTGGTATGAGGGTTATGTTGGCCTCATAAAATGTGTTTGGAAGTATTGCTTCTTCTTCAATTTTTTGGAAGACTTTGAGTAGAATAGGAACCAAGTCTTCTTTGAATGTTTGATAAAATTCGCTGGTATAGCCGTCAGGGCCTGGACTTTTATTTTTGGGGAGGTTTTTAATGTTTTTTTCTATTTCTTCTCTACTAATAGGTCTGTTTAGGCTTTCTGCTTCTTCTTGACTCAGTCTAGGAAGGTTGTATTTTTCTAGGAATTTATTCATTTCTTCTAGGTTGTTGAATTTAGTGGCATAAAGTTTTTCATAGTATTCTACAATAATTCTTTGTATATCTACGGTGTCCGTGGTGATTTCTCCTCTTTCATTTTGGATTTTGTTTATATGAGTTCTTTCTCTTTTTTCCTTGGTAAGTCTTGCCAAGGGTTTGTCAATTTTGTTGATCTTTTCAAAGAACCAGCTCCTCGTTCTATTAATTTTTTCTATAGTTTTTCTGTTCTCTAATTCATTTATTTCTGCTCTGATTTTTATTATCTCCTTTCTTCGGCTGGTTTTGGGTTGTCTTTGTTCTTCTTTTTCTAGTTCCTTAAGGTGAGAAGTTAAGTGGTTCACTTGGGCTCTCTCTTGTTTGTTCATATATACCTGAAGCGATATGAACTTCCCTCTTATCACTGCTTTTGCTGCATCCCATAGATTCTGATATGTCGTATTGTCATTTTCATTAGTCTGTATATATCTTTTGATCTCTGCACTTATTTCTTCTTTGACCCATTCATTTTTTAAAAGTATGTTGTTTAGTTTCCACATTTTTGTGGGATTTTTTTCCTCTTTTTTGCAGTTGAATTCTAGTTTCAAGGCTTTATGATCAGAAAATATGCTTGGTACAACTTCAATTTTTCTGAATTTGCTGATGCTGTTTTTGTGGCCCAGCATATGGTCAATTCTTGAGAATGATCCATGTACACGTTTTGTTTTTTTTAAGAGTACCATACAGATGAAAGCAGTTCAGTGAGTGACAATCTAAAGATTAGTTATTTCAATAAAGTCTTTGGCAGTCTCTGGTGATGATATTCTTGTGAAAAATTAGTAAATAAAACGTTTATGACTGATAGTACATTTCACATGTGCAGTGGCCAAGGGAAAATAAACTTTTGCCCAGAGAGTATTGAATATGAAATTGGGACATGATTTTTGTTTGTTTGTTTGTTTCTCTTTTAAATCAGTCTGTCTGGATATAGGCAGTGGAGGGAAATTCAATCCAAAACAGAAATTATGCCTCCCTAAAACTTTAGATAGTTTATTTTTACTTCGCTTCTACCATTGCCCTTAATAATGAAAATCATAA
Source organism: Saccopteryx bilineata (assembly GCF_036850765.1). NCBI lineage: Eukaryota > Metazoa > Chordata > Mammalia > Chiroptera > Emballonuridae > Saccopteryx > Saccopteryx bilineata. The sequence goes on along the minus strand of NC_089490.1, from coordinate 280,017,098 downwards.
TAATAACAGCTAATGATTATAAAGCACAATACAAATAAACTTTCGTGGTTTATTTTTCTGAATTATTACATCTTACATAAAAGGAAAGTTATATTATCCCCATGTTAAAGTGAAGATGAGACCAAGAGAGATTTTTCAACTCACTTAGGGTCTATCAAATTCTAGAGAGGGATACCCACCTAGATTTTCTTGCTCTTAAAGTGAGTTTGCTTCCACACTATTCTATAAATGTACATAAATGAAGTACATGATCAAGGTAACAAAGGCTATGCTCTGTAACTACTTGAATAACATATTGTAGGGAACAAAGAGAAATTCAGACAATGAATGATCTTGAGAAAAATTGAGATTTTTTTTTCTAGAAATAAGTCATTATCCCTAGGAAGATAAAAGCACTTAAAGATTTGTTGAGGTGTTTGTTTCTGTCTCTGGAAGATCAACTCCAGTCAATTTTTGCTGGGGTTTCCCTTTTTTTATTTTCAACCAAGTTGAGCTCCATGGGAGCACTCCACCATCGGATTCATTCACGTTGTTTTCAGATACAGTCACGAGAAAAATCTTTCAAGTTCCCTTTAAAAATAAATCAAGCCATCACTCACAGTAAACACACAGTCCTGATGCAAACACAATTGAATATAGGGGGTAATTTACAATTAAGCTAACATTTGACTTGCTGTTAGAGCTACAGTCTTGTTATAGACTCAGCAGTGATGGGTCCAACACGGAATCGTTGGATGCCCAGACTGCCTCTGCCATACCTCTAAGACAACAGTAGGTCAAGATGGCAAGTTTAGGTTTTATGGAGTTTTTTTTTCAAACCACTAATTTTAGTCTTCAAATGCATCACAAATTTTCTTGTATTTTTATACCCTGATAAAGATTTAGAATTGTAGCTCTGCTAAATTTTTTTTCTATTAAAATGGAACTGTTTTTTTTTTAATGGAGCTGATTTTTACATATTCCAACAATATTGAGGTTGCTGGTGTAGAGTCTTATCTTCCTGATAAAAGTACTAGAAAACGAACTGTTCTGTGTTGGTACGGATTTGCATTTCTCATGGTGCTTGGTATAGAATATCTCTAAAGAGAATAAATAAGTTTATAAGCCTTTATTATAACAAGAGTAATTAAAACAACACTAACAAATGATGCTGGTGAAATAGTTTGTTTATGTTTATTTTTCTCATCCTACAGTAAGAAAATAAAATGCTAACTATATTTACTATTTCTGTCTGGTCATAGTATTACATTTTATAGGAAGAAGTAAATATCAAAGTTGTCATTTCTTCCTTCTTTTACTCAATTTTCAAATTATGTTCATACCATTTTTTGCAGTAAATGGGATTATAACTTTTTAATTATTTATCTTGGATCTGGCTGGTGGCTCAGTGGTAGAGTGTCATCCTGGCGTATGGATGTCCCGGATTTGATTCCCGATCAGGGCACACATGAGAAGTGACCATCTGCTTCTCCCCATCCCTCACTCCCTCTTCCTCTCCCACAGCCCATTGGTTCAAATGTAGCCCTGGGCACTGAGGATAGCCCTGTTGGATCTCATCAGACTCAGATGCTAAAAATCAGCTTGGTACATAAGCATTGGCCCCAGACAGGGTTGCTGGGTGGGTCCTGGTTGGTATGTGGGAGTCTGCCTCACAATCTCCCCTCCTTTCATCTAAAAAAATTAAAATAAAATAATAATTTATCTTAGCATGACTACTAGACTCATAGAAGAATTTATTATCAAGAAATTATCCTTTTGTCATATGCTGCTGTATAGTACCATTTCTCCATTTTCACTATGGCTTATAATTAATTTAACAATTTAACACTATACAAACTTTCCTTCTCAAACTGGTATATATTTTCTTTTAATTATTATAAGTCATTGAATATAGTGATTATGGGATGGTCCTAAAGTTTACTTTCAGGTATTAATGACTCTAATTTTATTTTACTCCTTGTTTTCTGTATGGAAAATAAAATAAAATTATATCCTAAATTTAAAAAATATATTATTTAAATTATACCTATTTACTCAGGATAATTGGAAAATTACCTTCAAATAGATAATTTACCTTTAATTAGTTTGACTTTTATTAGCACTATGATATTCTTATTTAAATTATCTTTATAAAATTATTTTTATCTTAACATTGTTTTTGGTGTTTTAGTGAATTAAAAACAAACACTGAAAACATTTCAACATTTTCTTGATGTCCTGGTGTTGGTTGTGGGAATACTGAATTTTCTAAATTGCATTTATAATTATAGAAGCAAGTTCTATGAAACTTCAGATAGATGAGCCTATATTCCAGAGAGTCCCTGAGCATTCCTTTGTTTAATATATTCTGAAAAGATTTTTGTTCCTTAAGTCATCTACCACTTTGTTATAAAAAAAAATGTAGTGAAAACATTTAGCTGTGTGAGCTCAGGGACCCTGAAACTTTCTCAAATAGTAATAATAACATAAAAGGTCAAAGCAGTTTTCTCCCCATAATTTTTAAATAGTGATGGCTTATATTGTATAGTTCTTTACAGTGTAATGACGACTTCTACAAATATTTCTTGACCTAATCTTGCACTATGTAAGATAACGGTTTGCTAAGTTCACTCCACAGGTAAAAACTGGGGGAACATAGGACTTAAGTGTCTTCTCCAATATTACACAAATCGTAAGCTCCAGATCCAAGATTAGAAGTTAAGTTTGAATTTCTAGTAATAATAGTAATGATAATAATAATAACTAAAAATAATTGAGGACTTCCTCAAAGCCAGGCACCTGTACCACATACTTTATCTTATTCATTCTTCTCACATAGACGCATATACACTTGCATGTCCATCTGATACATGAGGAAACTGAGGTTTAATGAGATAAGTTACCTAATGCCATCTGGATAGTAAGTGGTAAAGAATGAATGCTTAAGATGTGAAGGTTATTCATAACTGAAAGTGTTATAAAATATACTTTTATTACATTATTTAACTTCTCTGTACTTCAGTTTCCTTATTTGTGAACATACAGTTAATCATATTATCACTCTCCTAGGTTTGTGAAATTTCAAAGTTAATATATGCAATGAGCTTAAGACAGTGCATGGTAAACATTAGCTATTATTTTTATGTAATGTTAGCCTAAGAATAGCTGCTTAGTTTTTTATGTAAAAAGCAATGGTGAAACCTGAATGTTTATTTAAGATAGCATGGTATTAAGCCAATTGAAATTGATAAATACATTTTCACATGCAAGTGGCAAGTAACAAGAGTGTTTTACAAGTTAAAAATAGGATTAAACCAATTAAATAAAAACAATGCCATTAAAATAGGATGCGTCCTTGGTGAGAAGAATGTGAATCTCAGTGAGACCTTTTTGAGAACTAGGTCAGTAAGAAAGACAGTTGTATGGATAATGTGGAGTAATGAGGATTAAAACTTATTTTCCTTTATACGTTTGTTTAAAGTTAGTCAGTAGGGAATCAGATGGCATTGGATTCTGTTTGGCCATGACAAAAAAAGAGAAAGAAAAGAGTTACAAAAACTTGAATGTTAAAGGTAACTCAAACCTAACCTTCTGCGCACTGACAGTGTCGCTGTGGTGGGCCATGCTCTTGAGCTGAAGCCATACTGGCTGGAGGAGGGAGCAGGCTCAGGTGGTTCACGAGACTGGATACACAGACTGGAAGCTTCTGATTGGTCTTCGTCAAGTCCTTCTTCCTAGTTCTATCGTGGACAGTTTGCATTAATAAACCAATGAAGAAGAAAGTTTAGACATCCTTTATATTGTTTTGCTATATCTGAGATCAGTTTTCAGGAAAAACTATTCTAGGCTCCTTTCACCACTGTTTAACCACCAGTACATTTCTTTTTAACTATCAAGAAGTATACTGCTCACAAAATTTAGGGGATATTTCAAAATGAATATGAAGCTATAAAATATCCTCTCGTTTTTGTAAGCAGTATTTTTAGTTTATCATCTATACACAACTTTGTATTTATGTGTCAAAGCTGGAGAATAAATTCCTTAGAACAATTGAAGACTCCACTCAGTTGAAATTAAACATAACCCCTTTGGCTCTTCAGATTTTTTGGGATAGGTTTTTGAGAGCATCTATTGTGGGATTTTGAGAGCATTTCTTGTGGGGCATTACAGGAGATGCTAAATGAGATCATTTATATCATATAGGGAAAGGGACAGCAAATTAGGTATATAATTCAGTCTTGAGAAAATTCATTTATTTGTTCATTCAACTATATATAGATTTATCCAATTATCAAATATTTATTGAGCTATTGTATGCCATAACTGGAACGATTAATAAAACATTGTGCTCTTTCAAGAAGTTTAAATTGTAGAGAAAGGGAGAATGTAATGATTGAAAATTGTAGAATAAACATCATAATAAATGTGCTGTCTGACAACATAAAAAGGGAAGTGGTTCATCCAAGCTGAATTGTTGAGGAGAAGAGAGTGCCATTATGGAATCTGGGTACTGATGACTTAATAGAAGCAAAATGTAAGGGAAGACCAGGGGCAAAGTAGCCCACGTGGCTTCCTAATTTTTTTCCTCTCTAGTCACACTTCCAGACCATATAGATTGAGTTCTCTTCTGTATGGGTTTGCTGAGATCAAAGAAATAAGCCTAGCAATGCTACTGGAGAGAAAGTTCATTACTTTTACATATAAGTGGACTTGTTACAACAGTAAATTCATGCATGTCACTGATGGATAATGTCCCCCTTAAAGCTGGTTGACTAGGAAAGTTTCCCCCAATAACCCTCTCTTTTTGTCACTGGAAAGTCATTAAAGCCATAGTGTCCTGCTTCTGGAACAGAGCCACTGAGGTGATCTCACAGACTGGTGACCTGAGGATGAAGCATGTAGTCTCCAGATAGCAAGCATGTCCTCTGAATTTGTCAGCAGACATGAGGGTGGGTGTGAGGGTGGGAATGTGCTGTTCTCATCAGGGGAACTCTGGTACCAGGTGATACCCCTATAGTGTTGTATGGAGTCACAGCAGGCAGATGACCAAGGATGATATTACCCAGGTATAGAGGGCTCGAGGCCACTATTCATTTTGTATCTAAGTTTCCTGGGCCATCCTCTCTATCACTCCAACCTGAACACTGGACCATTTCTCTAGTGATAATGAAAGACGATGTATTCAGATGGCAGGAGTTTGGATTTTGTTCTGTAGAGAGTGGAAAATGACATTAGGAAGTGGTGGTGGTTGTGTTTTAAAGCAGACTGATGCTAAATTCAGGTAATTCTTTGGGAAAATAAATGACCCCAGAAGTCTTGTTTAGAATCAACTTGGGAAGTTAGGAACTTGTGCAGAACTCCAGGAGAGAGAACATGGTAGCTTAACGCCAGGAGGAAGCCTGGAGAATTGATCTGGATATGATAGACCTAATGTGATGAGGATTTGGTCACCGGCTGGATGCTGACAGTCACAGGCAGGGGGGCAGGGGTTAGTACATCCTTCTAGACCAAACCTTCATGTGAGTTAGAAAATAGAGACAAAGCAAAGTAGGAGGATATAAAAATTAATTGTCCTTGGCTACACCCTACCTAAGCCTCCCAGGAATAGTCACCTCGCCTTTACCTGTGCCTCTCTTGGGACCCGTGGTACTTTCTAATTGGTGTTAAAATCTTCAATGCATGTCTCCTCTCCCTAACTAAATTGAACGATCTTTATGGGTTTAGGTTAATCTCTAAAATAAAAATGTTTTTATACCCCATGTATCTATCAAAGAATACCTTGCATTCATGGATTTTAAGTGAAGCACTATAGTCGTTTTTCTAAATAATTACCTCTTGATAATAATCTACCAATATGACTTTTATAGTTACTCCATTTAATTTTTTTAAATAGTATATTTTTTATTTTAAAAATATACTTTGATGACAATTTCACTATAGGATGTTTTAGCTATTAAAATATGAGTTTAATATTAAAATACAGTTCCTTATAAAATATCTCTACATGAAAAAAAGCCCAATCTTGTACTTACTGCCATTATTTGCAATCCTTTTATATAATCTGAATACTTTGTCTACCATGTCACAAGTGATAGAAGCAGTTCTCTCTCTGCTATGTTTTTGCTCTCTGTAAAACTTTGAATATTGTTTCTGCAAACCACTAAATGTTCTTAGTAAGCAGGAAAAAAAACTCAGAAAGTGCATGGCATTATTGTATACTATTTTGGAATACAGTATTAGTTCATTAACTTAATTTATCTGACATTTTGACAAGTATCTTAATAGGTCAGAGAAAAGAAAATCTTTTATGTGATTGAGTTTTACTGAGAAACACACACACATATCTCAGTGCAGTTGAGCATTTTCCCAGAACTGGTAGTCACTGAATGAGAGATAATTCACATCTCTCTATAACTGGGCCTGGGAGTTAACTCCAGCTGCTAATATCCTTAAAGAATAATGGCTACAAAAGTACTTTGAACTTTCTCTCTGCCAGACACTGCAGATTAGCCAAGTTCAACCACCTTCTCCCTTTCTGACCTTGCTCTAAAAATGGAAAAGAGGATTTTGTTTTTCAGTCTTCTCTGTAGACAGGTATGCCTGGAGTCACAGATCTGACAAATAAAAGTAGAAACCAACTGAGTATTTGAGACAGTTCTTCCTTTTCTAAAAATGGTCAGTGCACTGCACTACCCCATGATCTCTTCCTCAAAAGTGGACTAATGCCTGGAACTCCAGTACCAGCTCATGGCCCTGCACTGTCCAGCAAACACCCCAGAGGGGCACCATCAAGAAAGTTAGAGCCTGGGTCTTAGCATCCTTAAATCACACCACAAAAGTCCTGGGCTCAACACCTTCAGACTCATTATGCAAGAAAAATAAATTTCAGGTTTCTAAGTGTTCTTTTTGTGTGTGTGTGTATTTTTGAAGTGAGAAGTGGGAAGGCAGAGAAACAGACTCCCACATGCACCTGACCGGGATCCACCTGGCATGTCCACCAAGGGGCAATTCTCTGCCCAACTGGGGCATTGCTCTATTGCAACCAGAGCTATTCTAGTGCCTGAGGTGGAAGCCGTGGAACCTTCCTCAGCTCCCAGGCCAACCTTGCTTCAATGAAGCCTTGGTTGCCAGAGAGGAAGAGAGAGAGGTAGAGAGGAAGCAGAGGGGGAAGGGTGGAGAAGCAGATGGGTGCTTCTTCTGTGTGCCCTGGCCCTGGCCGGGAATTAAACCCGGGATTTTCACACGCCGAGCTGACTGCTGAGCCAACTGACCAGGGCTTAGATGTTCTTATTCAGATTGTACAAATGCACATCCTAGCAGATACAATAGTATGTAAAGAAAAGTCATTGTTAATGTTATTATGATTAGAAATACTTGAAGCTCTCTAATGTCTAGAGAGAACCACAGTAAACCGTTTACAGAAAGGTATGTAAATCCTTTCTTACTTAAAGCCTTTCACTGTAGGCATATTTCAGCCTCTTTTAGTAATGGTTAATGGCTCTTTTAGTAATGGTTAATGGCTCTCTTTAGTAAGCTGAGGCACATTTCATATTATTCTAGAAACAAAATACAGCTGATTATGCCCCACTGGACATTTTCATATTTTACAACTGATGAATCTACTAAACTATTTGTTAGGCTAATAAAATCACCTTTTAAAGCATATTTTAATCATGTTAATATATTTCCTCTGAACATAGATGAGCTACCATTTAAAGATAACAGGCACTTCTGAGGATTTCTCTGAGGAAGAACCTATAATTCTAGACATGCAGTGAAAGCTCTCCTGAAAGTATTGGGAAGAAGTAAATCACCAGGAATAGACAGGATGCCAATAGAATTATTTTAAGCCACAAGACTGAATCTGTCAAAATCCTGACAAGAATATGTCAACAAAAGTGGGAAACAAAGCAATGGGCTACAGATTGGAAATGTTTAATATATATCCCAGGCTTTGAGAGAGGAGACTCCAAGGAGTGCAGTAACTACAGGACCACTGCGCTAATTTCCCACACCAGCAAAGTGATGCAGCGGAGGTGTCGACCGTCGACCTTATACGGAACAAGGAATACTGGCTTTTAAAGCTAGCTGTATTCAGAAAACAGGCACTGGAGATCTAACTGTGAGCATTTGCTGAATTGTGGAGTGCTCCCAAGAAATTTCAGGAGGTTACTCTATGTTTTATGGACTATATAGTAAAGCCTTGTGTCAATCCTGAAAAGCTCTGAGTTGCTCTGAAAGAAATGGGCCTGCCTCAGCACTCAATTATCCCTATATTTGGCCTGTGTTGTGAAAAAAAAGCTACTGTCAAGACAGAAAATGGAGAGAGAGATGATTTTCTATCAGCAAAGGTGTCTGAAAAGGGTGCATTTTTTCTCCCTATTTTATCTGTATGCAGAACATGTCATGAGAAAAACTGGGCTAGACTCATAGGAAGGAGGAGTGAAACTTAGTAGAAGAAATACCAATAACTTAAGATATGCAGAAGATACCATCTTACTGGCAGAAAGCAGCAGTGATTTGAAAAGACTTCTACGGCAAGTGAAGGAAGAAGGCGCCAAGCAGGGCTGCATCTGAACATCCGGAAGACAGAACTCATGATCACAGAAGAAATGCACAGATTTAATGTTGACAATGGAGACACTGAAACTGCCAAAGATTTCACCTACCTTGGGTTAGTTATCAGTTCAAATGTAGACTCAGCCAAGAAATCAAGAAATGGCTAAGACTCAGAAGGGCAGCAATGTAAGAAAATAGGAAAGATCCCCAAGAGCACAGGTGTGTCATTAGAGACCAAGGTGGATATGATATCATCCAGACCCCGCTATTCTCCGTTGCTGTGGACAGAGGTGAAAGCTGCACAGTGAAGAAGGCAGATATGGAACATGGTTGAAGGAGAGCTCTATAAGCACCTTAGACTACCAGAAAGACTCACAAGTGGTCCTAGAGCCTGAAACATCAGTGGAGGGCAAAATAGCAAAGCTATAGCTGTCCTACTTGACTCAAGTCATAAGAGGGCAGTGGGAAGTGTTCTTTGGAAAATAGGATAATGCTGGGAAAAATAAAAGGCTGTGGGGAAAGAGGGAGACCACAGATGAGACGGACTGACAATATAAAAGAGCCGCAGGCACGAGTCTACAGGAGCTGAGCAGGGCTGTTGCGGACAGGACATTGAGGACATCACTCATTTATAGGGTCACCAGGAGTCAGAGCTGACTCCTTGTCATGTGCCCCACGGGTTAACAAGCCTACCTTTTTAAAACATATTTTTAAACATATTAATGTATTTTCTCTGAAAATGTGTGAGTTATCATTTAATGTCATAACTCTTAAAATTAGCAAAATATTTTTTAAAAAATTTTAGAGTTAAAAATTTCTTAGAAACATTTAACTTTCATTTAAGATGTAGAAATGCAGGTTAAGGAAAGGGAAACCATGAGCGTTATCTCCAGTGGGGACGTTTGAAGGCCTTCAAGGCTTTTTTGAAGCTTTTCTTCTTTGCAGGGAGCAAGGGAAATTTTAAGTTATGGATTTTATAATCATAAGTTGTTGCTATTCTAAAATATTGCTTATAAAATGTTATCTCCATAACAGAGAGAGTAGGACGAAAATATTAAAATTTATATTTAGATTTTTATCTAAAAAAATAATGGAACTTTTTAACATTTATATGTACTGCGGCAGTCACGTGTCCTTTGTTCCTGGTTTGGGGTATGGTGGGGTGTCACTCATCATCAGTTATAGCCTTTTTTTGAAATATCTCCCTTGGCTACAAAGGCTGGAAAGGTAAGAAAAACATGTTCCAGACTCCTTTTCATTTTGACTTTTGGATTTTTTTGAGGTTTTTACCGGTTGGATCACTTTCATGAGAATAAGTAGGCAGAAATGAGAGGGGGTCATCGTTCTTTCTGCCTCTGAATGGAGATGTGGGGATTTTCTTCAGGAACACTCTTAAGTTTGTGCATGTCAAGAGGAGGGTGGTTTTAGCAGGCCGCTGTTTCGGAAGTCACAAATTATCAAAATTCAATGATGCAGTGCTTGGTTTTCACCTTTTTTACTGTAACAGCTACCCTGGTGAGCAAGTTCAGAAATAAAAAGGAACTATTTCCTAATACATGCACTGCCTGGATGAATCTCAAAAGCATTGTGTTAAGTGAAAGAAAAGAGATCTAAGAGGATACACACCATATGATTCAATATACATGGCATTCACAAAAAGGCTAAGTTGCAGACAAGCTATCACATCAGTGGATGCCGGGGTCAAGGGAGGGTCCTGATGACAAAGGGGTGGAAGGATACTCTTTGGGGTGATAAAGGTATTGTGTGTGTGTGTGTGTGTGTGTGTATTATTTTTTTTTGTCATGGTGCTTATGTGCCTGTAGGCATTTGTTCAAATTTGTTAAACTTTATACCTAAGAAAGGTGAATTTTACTGAATGTAATTTTTACCTCTGTAAATTTTAAAAATGTTTGGAGAACACTGGTGTTGATAAGCAGGGATAAGTCCTCCTCTCGCCTACCCATGGTTTACTGCCACGGGTCAGATCACACCGAGGGAAATTGTTTGTTTGGGCCTAAAACCACACACATTTATTTTTCACGGTTTTTGTGGGTCTGAATCCAGGCACTGTTTATCTGGGTTCTCTGCTCAGAATCCACTTAGCTGCAACCCAGACGTGTGCTGGGCTAGGTTTGTGTCTGAAAGCTACCTGGGGAGGAAGATTCTGTTTCCACATTCACTCAGGCTATTTGTAGAATTTATTTCCTTGCACCTGTAGGTGTGCGGGCCCAGGCTATGTGTGGGTTAGAGGCTGGAGGTTGCCCCCAGCTCTTAGAGACAACCTGTGGTTCCCCGAGGTTGCCCGCAGTTCCTAGCCATGTGGGCTTTCCCACTGTGGCTGCCCACCCCATCAGGCCTGCCAGGAGAGCCTCTCAGGTGTGTCTGTTAGCAAGACAGAGTGTTGTATGGTGTAGTGTAATCACAGATATGACATCCCTTCACTTTGCCATATTCATTAGAAGCAAGTCATAGCTCCTGCCCACGCTCAAGAGGAGAGGATTACACAAAGTTGTGAATGCCAGGAGACAGGCAGATGTGTGTGTGTATGTTGAGGGAGGGGGCGGCACCCTAATGTCTGCACCACAGTCAGGAGGAAGATACAGGGGAGCTTGCTGTTGACGTAGGGAGCAGTTCAGGGCATGGTGGAATTGGGTGGGAGATGGGGAAGGTGGGAGGAGTGGGGGCAGGTCTGGGAGCAGGGAACTGCTGAGTGTGTGAGGATGAGGGTTTGGCGGGGGTGGGGGGGTGGGGGGTTGGAGAAAGGTTCAGATTTGACACGACATTGAAATCCTTCCCTGGAGAGATGGTCATTCTCTCCATAGACCAGATCAATTCAGGTCTTTTTTTAAAAAGTATTTCAAGAGAATCAAAATGTACCCATATGAATCATGTAGAGAGTAGAAGTTTCACATCCTTCCTCCAGCTCACACCTCAGCTAGCTACTGGTTACATTTTCAGATGCCGCATCCCGAATATCACTTTATTTGTATGCCTATTGTATACATGTATTTTTGCATAAAAGGGATCTCGCTCTGTATATGGCTTTGCAGCTTATTGAGTTCTTTCCCTCGTCTGCCTTTGGTCTTTTCCATTTTATATTACTTTATCTTTTCTTTTCCTAGAAATTATGGTTATTATTCTTGTTGGAATAGAGGTCTGGCTCAGGAGGGGCTCGAGCATGGAAGTGGGCAGTGGCGGCCGTTGAGGCGGTGCACTGCTCAGACGAGGCGTGTCCCCACGCGTGCAGTCTGAAGCACGCTTGGACTGGAGGCCAGGGAGCTGATCATCCTGGCAGAGGGTCAGCGTGCTGTGCGCCCCTCAGAGGTGTCTGACAATTTTGAGACGATTTATTCCTGTACTACTGGCAAATGCCAGTTCTTCAAATGCGTGTAGCTGTTTTCTTTCTTTACTCTCTGGCTTCATCCTCAGATAGTTTCTCTAATTTAATTGTCATAAAAAGATCATTGGTTGAGACACTGAGGATTCTCTCACTGGATTCCAGAGAAGCCTGCCTTCTGCTCAAGCTCTGGAGGAAACACATTGGCTTTGTTTATCCTCAGCTGAGTTTCACTGGGATGAATCTGAGTTGTAAATATTTTCCATTTTTCTTATTGTGATTACATTAATTATTTTCTTTAATTCCAGCAAATTTCGGGGAAGAGACCCAAGTAAATATACTTTCTTTGGCAGCACTTTTCTTTTAACAACCAACCACAAGACACAACTAACCTGCAACAGCTATATTATACTTAGGCCTGACAGGGAGTCTCGAAAGGAACAAGCTGAATGTATATTCATTTAGACTATAAGCTCGTGTAGTTGTCTTATTGCAGGTTAAACATTGGAATGCATTCGTTAGAGCTGATATTAATGGACTCTCCAGGACCAGTCCATTCAGTCCTAAATCTCAGTGACCTCCACTATTGTTTGCAATTATTGGGGACCCAGAGCTTAAGCTGCATCGCTGATGCTCAAAGCTTGAGTCCAGGATCCCTCTGTGAGACGGAGGTGCCTTCTACACTTGACCATGTGATCACTGAGAGGCAGTCACTCATATTTTCATCAGGCCCATGTTAAATTTAACCATCTGCTCCTCTCTGTCATCTGCTTCATGACCTCAGTGAAAAACGTATGTGTCACCTCAGTTCTCATTAGGTAGTCATCTATATTCTGAGAGGGCTTCTTAATTAATCTTCATGTAGTGAATGTCAGCCAGGGCCAGGTGTGGAGTTGTTCTGAAGTGTGAGCTGTCTTCACATCTTTGTAGGTGGTCCTCTGAGGTCAAGTCTGAACAAGATTGATAGGACGAGCACCATTGAGGGTTCTTAGATAATTAATTTCAAAGGAGTTTGAGTACATCTAGTCCCATAGCCATTGCGATTAAAACACCATATTCAAATATTTGGTTCAAGAGTCATTTCTTTTCTTCTTTTATATCCTCCTCGTGAAAGATGCAAAAATTGTAGGATTGTGGACTAATGATGCTTTGAGATGAAGATTACAGTACATGTGCTAAGATACCATATAAAGATTCCATGACAACCTCTCATACAAAAGATGATTCTCTTAATTTCTTCCTCCAGGAGAGTATTTCCATACTCCTTTTTCATATTTTGGTTACTAATTGATTCTGATCAAACACATTTGGTTCTGATAAAAATATATTTTATATTCTTCATTTCAAATTATAATTATTTGGCAAATATACAAGGTATCTAGATAAATAGTTTAAGCACAGTCTTTTAAAAAACTCTATTTCAGACACAAAAGACTAAAAGTCTTATGTATAATTATTTACTGAATACCCCTGTGTAGTCATCTATCTGCTCCTTGAGGGTTGAGACAATGTTGTTTTCTACTCTAAATCCTTGAGACAGCTAAAGCAATGCCCTGAACAAAGCATTTACTCAATAAACATTAACATGAGAGCTAAAATGTTATTTCAAGATATATGTAAGGTTGGCAGCAGATGCAACTGCATAGCGACAAGGCTGACTGGCCTGGGTCATCTGTGAGTGTTTCTGTGTTACATTGTTACATTCTGACTCTACAAAATCCTGTTGAAAGCAAGATGAGAGCAGGTAGGTAGCTTTCAATACCTGGTTTGGTCCAAGTGCCACTCAGGTTTTCTGGTCATAAGAACACTGTTTCTGCTGGGAAAACAGGCTAAATAGATCAAACCTTTATGGTTAGATGCCATCTTTTGAGTCACAGGTAGCAAAAATGTAGCATAGATAAATATCTTGTTTGATTCATGTTAAAAATTTTTAAAAAGTAGTTGCTAACTATGTATTTTTTATTTTTTTGGAAAATGTAGAAGATTAAACTACATTCTTCTTGGTAAGGACTGATGGGAGCAGAGTAGCTCTTACCCCTTTGAATGTAGTTTGCAAATTGTCTGCCTCTCCAGCCCCAGCCAGCCTACCACATCATCGTTACTACCTGCCTGATTCTGGAGGAATTTGCTCTCATGGCCCCTGAATGCTTCATCCTAGAAATTCCCTGTGTCAGGTTTCTATATCATCATGTTTAGGGGTGACATTGAAGCATCTGGGCATCAGGGAAGCTGCTCACTAAACTTGTCATGATCAGACATGCAGCATCTCCTACAGCTTGAATCTGGGGCCTTGGTTCTCTGGTGCAGGGTGGGGTCCAGGAGTCAGGACTGGTTTGCATCTTCAGAGATTGGAACAATATCACCCAGAGAAGATGGGTGACATTCGTAGGTAGGTGGATAGAAGAATTAAATGATATGGAAAAAGAAGACTAGAGCTGGGTCAAGGGCAGTGACTGGTCTGAACATGAGGCATCTGTTGACAGGATATACAGTGAAACAAGTACTCTCGCGGAGCACCTCCTTCACGTATTTGCTGTAACTCTGGGACTGTGGTTTGGGAAACCGACATGTAGATGTGAGTCTGAAACTGATTTTAAACAGTGTCCCTCAACACAGGGAAATAAACTAGGTGCTGCAATCACATACTGAAGGATTAATAACTGTATTATTTATCCCTTACTGCAATAATGCTGTATAACAAGTAACTACAAAACCTCAGTGGCATACAACAGGAAGCATTTCTCACTCACAGCTCAGGTCTGCTGATTTGGTCTCTGCTCCCTTGTGTGTCTGGGGTCAGCTGGATGTCTGTGGGGACGACAGGATACCCAGGCTCTGCTCAGTATGTTCCATCCTCTCCTAGTCTTGTCCTTGTATATTCTCAGCAATAGTTGAGGCATCAGAGAGAGGACACCCAACTGCCCAAGTGCTTTCTTTGTCTTTGCTTGTGTCCTTTTTGGCATTACCGGTTACATGGCCAACCCCAGAGACTGAGTGGGAGGGCACTCCAAAATTAATTCTTATTAAATGCTTGTTGAGTTAAACCACTAAGATTTTTTAAAGTCTTTTTACTGCAGCATAATTTAGCCTACCTTGACTGATAAAAATCATGAAATCTTTTCTCAGCATTGTTTTTGTGATGTTTCAGGACAGATTCTATAAATGATAAATATTTATGGCCATGTGTTTTCCAAAGTTTTAAAATAGGAATGCTATACTTACACTTTAGGGGGCTTATATACTTTATAAGGGGTCATCATACTTCCTTCCTTCTTAGACTTTCTTATATGCATGTGTAAGTACATATTTTGTGAATTGTAATGTACAGATTGTTATAGTAAATGATGTGGGCAAAATAATATCTTCATACACTGTCATTGTATATACAATTTCATATGAATCTCGTCAGTAATAATTCTGTATCAGTTAATATCATTTCAGCAGGTTAGCTTAAAGTACAGTAAACCTAAATATTGAATATATGAAACTTCTTTGAGGTGTATGTATAATCACTTTGTTGAAGATGTCTGTTGAAGGAATTTGACATTATCATTAGGCTGGGGTCAATTAAGTTTCCTGTGGATTCACTTATACTTCATACACTTTTATCTTGGGCATTCAGCTCCCAGTTTCCCTATCTATCCAGCATTCGGGTTGAAATGCAACCATTGCCTCTGATATCCAATGATATCAGACCCCAAGGAGGGGGTCTTAGGTCTTATCAAAGCAGCCATGGACATTCTGAAAGCCTGGTATAGCTTCTAATATAGAGAAGAAATCTCCAACTGTGGCCATTCATGATCTTAAAAACTCCCTTTCAGAGTTTTGACAATTAAGTTAGACACCACAGATTATTTTATGTAGAATGAACTTAAGTGATCACAGAAAATTTAACCAAAATGTACATCCTTTTAATAAAGCAACTGCCTTTTGATTACATGTGATATCACATGAAATAAAGGTAATCTTTTAAATAAGGATAATCTTTGGAGAGTAATACTGAATTCACACAGGTTCTATTTTCTTCTTAAGTATTCTCTCAGCAGAATATGTTTACATTATCCCCAATCCTCTAAGTAGATTCATTGTTTTAAAATTGCTGTTTTCTCTCTTTAGCTCACTGTGCATTCGGGCTCTCATTTTGGGACTTCTTCTTTCTTTCAATTCGGTTGTATATTTCAGACATTCCTGAAGACTGACAATAGTCGTCTACTAAACTGGTATTTCTGTTGACCTTTGCCCTCAGTGAGTGGACAGGAAACAAAAATGGATGACAACCTAAGAGGTTGACAAACAGTTTTTTTTAGTGTGGGTTCTTTGCCAATCACACTGGATAACACAGAATAGGGGTTTGACATTTTTAAGTCATTTATCCCATAGTCAACATTAAGTTCCTTAAGGTCAAGGGCCATTGCCTTCAATAATTTAGCCTTTGAGTCAAAAATTAACTCTCAGTAGATGTTTATATGATATCACATGCACACTTTTTAAAGCACAACACATAAATGGTCTGAACAAAACCTCCAAGATCAACGAAATAGTTTCTTTAAAGCATCCCATTTCCTCTGCTATAAAAGAATGAGGCTGGAACAAACAGGGAAATCATTCTTTAGGAATTTGAATAAATTTATAATCTGGTATATTGTATTCATTTCATGCTCATTCTTAGAATTTCTAACTTTACAAAGAAATAATTAAAATTGTGCTGAAACTAATATTTTTTGTTTTGGAATGAAGCTTGTGGATTATATACATAGGTCCTTGTAGCTAGAATTCGAAGGGATAACAATAAGAGGGAGGAGAAGTGGGTAGAATTATTTTTTAGTGGTTCCTCCTCTTCGTGGGTTTTTTTTTGTTTGTTTTTTTTTTTGTATTTTTCCGAACCTAGAAACAGGGAGGCAGACAGACTCCTGCATGCGCCTGACTGGGATCCACCCGGCACGCCCACCAGGGGGCGACGCTCTGCCCATCTTGGTGCTTCGCTCTGCCGCAATCAGAGCCATTCTAGCGTCTGAGGCAGAGGCCACAGAGCCATCCTCAGTGCCCGGGCAAACTTGGCTCCAGTGGAGCCTTGGTTGCAGGAGGGGAAGAGAGAGACAGAGAGGAAGGAGAGGGGAGGGGTGGAGAAGCAGATGGGCACTTCTCCTGTGTGCCCTGGCCGGGAATCGAACCCAGGACTCCTGCACGCCAGGCCGACGCTCTACCACTGAGCCAACCGGCCAGGGCCTCTTCGTGCTTTTTAAATACTCTTTACCTCTTGGCCCTTTTCTATTTCTGTCACTGAACCTCTGAGGAAATTTATCCTTCCCTTTGTTTATACATGCATTGCTGAAAACTTGTGTAAGTTTTACCCAATACTCTCTTCCTTATTGTTTTTTAGACATTTTCAATCAACTGCTTATGCCTCCAGGAAATGTAAATTTAGCATACCCATAATTAATCTTTTTTTTTTTTTTTTGTCTCTACGCTTCTCTTGTCATCCTTACTCTGAGTCCTTAGATAACTCAGTCATCCTGCCACATCCCAGAAAAAAGCCTGGGCTATGCCACACTACTTTCACTGCACACAGCCAATTAATTGCCAAGCCCTAATTCTCCTCATTAATATCTGCCCCCCTCCATCCCTACGTCCACTTAGTTTATGCTTTATGACTCCTACTCTCCACTTTGGTCCCAGTAGACTCGGGCCTTTACTCTGATTTGTTCCAGCCTATTCACATAATGTCAAAGCAATATTTTTGAAATTTAAAACTTATATACAATGTATCAAAATTTGTGAAATACACCAAAAACAGAGAATAGAGGGAAGTTGATGGCATTGAATGCATTTATTAAAAAAGAGGAATGATTCAAAATAGATAATCTAAGTTTCCATTTTAGGAGACTATAAAAAGAAGAAATTAAGCAGAGGAAAAGAAATAATAAGAATTAGAGCAGAAATCAATAATATTAAAAACAAGAAGTCAATACTGTAAATCAGTGAATCTGAAAATAGATTTTTTTATAAAATATCAATAAAATTGATAAGCTTTAGCTAGGATAACTAAGAAAATAAGAAAAATGACACAAATTACTAATACACTGGGGAACAAATTGTTTATCATTTCTGTTACATGAGGTTTTCGAACTGTTTCTACATATTTCTGCATCGGTGATTCCAAATATGAAATTCGTTTTTTGGTGAATGCTCTAGTTTTTATGCAATTTTAATTTCTTTTTGTTACAGTTAATGGCATGCATTGGTTTTTAAATTGGAGTTAAAGGGCAATGACTCTTGGATTGAACATAATCACAAGGCAATTAATGTTTTACAAACATCACTTTTATGTCATTGTAATTGTTTTTAAATGTAAAATATTATTATCTGATAAAAACAACTTATTTTGTTTTAAGATTGAATCATGGCTTCTTCGAGTAGGCGTAAATGTAAGAATAGACCTGACACCTTCTGTTATATATGTGACTGTTACACACTTCAACGTCAAAGGCACAATATTTCATCATTTGTGACACGTGCATAGATTGCCTAATTTCAAGTTCCCCTTGGCAATCAAGACAAGAATTGGGCTCCTCATATTGTGTGTCATAATTGTGAGGAAATGCTTCGTGACTGGACAAAAGAAAAATGCAAAAGAATGCCTTTTGGTATTCTCATGGTTTTAGCATGAACCTAAGGACCACAGCAGTGGCAGTTATTTCTGTCTGATCCATACAAAGGGCATTGACAAGAAAAAATGGCATATGATCGCATATCCTAATATTCCTTCAGCAATATGACCTATCCCACACTCTGAGACACCCCCGGTTCTATTTTTCAATGGTTTTATTTCTTCTAAGGACGAAGAGAGTGAACACGGTGATCAAGTGTATTTTGATAAGATGCATGAGGAAATTGTTGTAAAATCTGAAGGGTCTTCTTCTGATGCCAAGCAGTCATTAACCATCAGCAGTTTAGCCAACCCGAATTGAATGACTTATTAAGAGATTTGGGCCTATCAAAGAAAGCAGCTGAGTTATTAGCCTCCAGGCTTCAAGAAAAGAATGTACTTCACCAGTCAGCTAAAGTATCCCATTTCAGGAAGCATGAACAAATTTCTGTGGACTTTTTTTCCGAAGACAAACACTTTGTTTACTGTCATGATATCAGTAGTCTTCTCAGCCAGCTATGTGTTACCACTTATAGTCCAACAGAATGGCAGCTATTTTTTGACAGCTCTAAATGGAGTCTGAAATGTGTTTTCCTACACAATGGTAATATTTATGCAGTGGTTCCAATTGGTTATTCAACTCATCTGCGATAATATTATAATGACATAAAAATTGTCCTCGACTTTCTGAAGTATGAGGAGCATAACTGGATCATTTGTATGGATCTTAAATGATAAGTTTCCTACTAGGACAACAGAGAGGTTTCACGAAGTATCCTTGCTTTCTGTGTTTGTGGGACAGCCAAGCTCGGGAGAAACCCTGGTCAGAGAAGGAGTGGCGAAACATGAAGCTCTGGAAGTAGGGATGCAAAATATTGTGAATGAACCTGTAGTTAATCGAGACGGGATCATTTTTCTCCCACTCCACATCAAGTTTGGCTTAATGAAGCAGTTTGTTCAGGCTTTGAATAGAAAAAGTGAACACTTTCAACATATTATTTCTACTTTTCCTGTCTTTTTTTTCGAGAAGATAAAAGCAGGTGTATCAATGGACGTCAAATTTGAACCCTCATACTTGATGAAGAATTTGCCAGGAAGATGAATAAGGAGGAGAAAGCAGCATGGCAGTCTTTTGTGGCAGTTACAAAGAACTTCCTTGGCAACAAAAGAGCAGAAAACTAATTGTCCTCAACAAGTAAACAAATGCAAGAGTTACAAATGCAAATTTTTGCCTGAATAGAGTTCAAATAAGTTTGGTGCAAATTTTATGATTAAAATAAGTGTTTTAATATGTTCTGTTTCAAAATTGTAGAAAAATTCTGATGCAATTATATCTTTTTGTGTATTAGTGTATTTACTGCTTTATATTTTGCAGTAAATATTTTTATATTTTCATTTCACAAAGATGATGCTCAAGAAGACATTCTACTTCATTATGTTAAACTAAATGTTCAAAATTTTACAATAAGATAAAAACCTAAAATCTTGAATTGCAAAAAAAACTGTAGCTTACAGAGAAAAACTAAGGTTAGATTTGAGATCAGCATACTCGAATTAGGTAAGAACAAGTGTTTTTGTGGATGCAACAAAAATTTTGTTCCCCAGTATATCAGAAATGAAAGAGGAACATCTCTATAGATCTCATGGAAATTAAAAAGACAATAAAGGATTATTATGAATAACTCCATGCCAACAAATTTGACAATCTAGATGAAAGATACCAATTTCTTGAAAGACGCAATCTGCCAAAACTCTTATCAAGAAAATATGGTCTGAATAAGCAAATATCTGTGAAAGAATGAAATTGATAATTGATAACATTCAAAACAAAAAGCCCATGGCCCATGTTGGTTCATTGGTGAATTCCACCAAACATTTAAGGAAGAAATTTTACCAGTTCTCTAGAATCTCTCAGAGGAATGAATTAGGGGAATACTTCCTAATTCATTCTATGAGCCTAGCATTACTCAAATATCATCAGAAGACAAATACATTGCAAGAAAACAAAATCAATACCTCTCATGAATATAGATGCAAAAATTCTCAACAAAATATTAGCCAATTAAATTTTAAAAGGTATGTAAAGAATTAAACACCATGACCAAGTGTGATTCATCCCAGGCATGAGAGGCTAGTTCAATATTTAATAATCAATTAATGATTAATGTGCTGACCTATGGTGGCATGATGGACAGAGCATTGACCTAGAATGCTGAGGTCACTGGTTCAAAACCCTGGGCTTACTTGGTCAAGGCACATACAACGAGCAAGCAAAGAATAACTAAAGTGCAGCAACTATACTTACTTCTTGCTCCCCAATTCCTCTTTCTGTAAAATCAATATATAAAATCTTTAAAAAAAGAAAGAAAAAATCAATTAACATAGTCCCTCACATCAACAAACTACAAAAGAACCACATGATCATATTCAGTAAATGCATAAAAAGCATTTGACAAAATCCAACACCCATTCATGATAAGAATTAAGTGTAAACTAGAAATAGGAGGGAACTTTCTCAAAGTGGTAAAGAATGCCTACAAAAATCTACAACTCACATTTTTAGCGGTGAAAAACTTGAAGCTTTCCCACTAATATCAGGAACAAGACAAAGATGGCTCTTTTCACCACTCCTTTTTTAACATTTCCCTGGAAGTCCTGCATGTTAGACACACTTTGTTTGGAATGCTGGCCTTTTTTCCTGGATGATTCCTTCTCATCCTCCGGCTTCAGTTTAAATTATTTCTGCTGAAACAGGCCTGCCCTGGCAGCTCACTTAAGTAACCCCTGCCCAGAGTTGCTCCACCACACCTGGAAGTGAAATTGGAAGACAGAACAGAGTTCATGCTGCCTGTTACCAAATCAGAGACAGAGATTGAATCTTTTTTTTTTTTTTTTTTTTGTATTTTTCCGAAGCTGGAAACGGGGAGAGACAGTCAGACAGACTCCCGCATGCGCCCGGCTGGGATCCACCCGGCACGCCCACCAGGGGGCGATGCTCTGCCCACCAGGGGACGATGCTCTGCCCCTCCGGGGCATCGCTCTGTTGCAACCAGAGCCACTCTAGCGCCTGGGGCAGAGGCCAAGGAGCCATCCCCAGCACCCGGGCCATCTTTGCTCCAATGGAGCCTCGGCTGCAGGAAGGGAAGAGAGAGACAGAGAGGAAGGAGAAGGGGAGGGGTGGAGAAGCAGATGGGCGCTTCTCCTGTGTGCCCTGGCCGGGAATCGAACCCAGGACCCCTTGCACGCCAGGCCGACACTCTACCACTGAACAAACCGGCCAGGGGAGATTGAATCTTTATGAGCACTTTATTCAGATGACAGGCAACCTGGAGAGATGAGGGTTACATTCCCAAATTATCTCAACCCCCTTTCCCTAGCTAACCTTTTTATAAGGGGAAGAAAAGGGAAAGTAAGGGTTTTGGAATTTCAAGGGAGAGATAATCAGATCATAGTCAAAGTTAATTGGATCATCTTCAAGGAGAGTTCCAGTCTTGGAGCACAAAAGCTTTGCTTGCAGCCTCCTAGGGCCCAAAGGTGAATTATTCTCAGATGTCAAGTCATGGAGGCCTGTTCAGAAGCTTTAACTTGCACTAACCATTAATCCCACTGACTATAACTAAAGCCACCATTACTCAAACTAAAATTTAAAGACTTGAGTTCCCCTTATCAGAAGTGCAGTGGTTAAAGCACAGACTGGCTTCAGATTGCTCAGGTTAAAATCCAGAACCACCGCTTTAAGGTTATATGGCATCAAGAGAGTCTATATCCCTCTGTTTCTAAGTTTCCTCATCTGAAAGGTAGAGATAATTTTACCAGGGATATTTTACCTGATAAGGTTGCGGTTTTGGGTTTTGAATGGGTGGATATGTGTCATACACTAAGGACAGTGCCTGGTACACAGAAATCCCTATGCTAGTGATTATGATAGTATATTAGTATCTTATAACATAGAAAAGAATGTTTGTCTCTATCTGTCTGTTTCTCTCTCTCTCATTAAAATAAACACCTAATAAATAAAAATAAGTAAATAAAATAGAAAGGAATATGTAATGCATCTTAATTGCTTATTTTTTATTCCCTCTTTTTTATAACAGGGCAGAAACCATATCTGCCTTTTGGGGGGGAAGGTAGCTTTTTTTTAATTAATTTCTAATAATACAAATGTTTTGATCTACTCCTCTGTGTTGTAACCAGATATATGATAGAGCATTATCTAAATTAGGAACAGGTTGAGTGCACATTTTGAAGAAGAAATCTATATAAACTAAACTTCCATAACTCTTGGTCAGTGCAGCGAAGTTACCAACCAACACACATCAAGCTGTCATGATCAATCTCTTCTGATGTCTGTCCATTGTCTTGCAGTGTACAAAACACCATGGCTACATCAACAACTTTGAATTTTGCAAAACCCAATCAGGAAGACAGGACAGGCATCATTATTTTATTTTATTTTATTAACCTATATAAATTTATTAACATATCTGCCTTTTTTCATCACTATGTCCCCAACTATTTCTGGCACATAGGAGACCCTCAGCAAATATTTTTTCAAAGAACTGGAATTCAGATTAGACTTTTGCAAATTGAATTAAATCATATTGCTGACAAAGAAATGGTTTCTTTTTGAGGGGAGGGGAGAAAATGGAATGATAGCTGTGAAAGTGAGAGCAGTTCTCAGAACAAATCCTTCTGTCCTGCTGTGATGACAGGCGGTTTTAAGGCCAACATCGATCCTCAAGCAGGCATGAAGGAGTTTATCGAATTGTCTGTGAGATCAGAAGGAATCCTTTTCGACATCGCTGATCTTCAGCTGTCATGAACTGGCACAGCTAGATAGGTGATTAAATACTAGTCCTCTATGCTGATTGTATATAATTCCTGTCTGGGCTCCCAGAGTGCACCTGACCTCCCTTAGGATCTGCAGGAGGTCAACCTTACTGCCCAGAAAACAGTTAAAAACTGGCACTTGAAGGCCATTAATTTCAACAATGACAGCTCATTTCTAACATCTGTTATGCTAATGAGCCGCTAATTTCACACACACACACCCCAAAAAACCATAATGCAAATAATTAAAATATCTCCCATTGATCAGATATAAAGGTAGTTGAAACTGGCAGTAGCCTCCCTTTGGAGAAAGGGGCTTCTGATTGGAAAGGGGGTTGGCCGGTCCTGGAGCAGGACGTTCTCGCAAACCATCAGCCTGGCTTAGACGAGGACTGCAAAGCACAACCTGAAGGATGGGGCCAGCCTGCTGCCTGTCTATCTGGTGTCTATGAGCTAAGAATTATTTTTACATTTTTAAATAATTAGAAAATATTCAAAAAAATAATAATATTCTGACATGAACATTATGTAAAGCTCAAATTTTAGCACTTATAAAGTTGTATCGGCACACAGCACGCTCATTGTTTTAAGCACTATGTATCACAGCGGTGGCATTGCCCTGAGGGAGAGGAGTAGTTGGGGCAGTGACCTCATGACCCACTAATCTGAAAATATTTACTGATTTTTCCTTATAGAAAGAGTTTGTTTCTGTGGACAGTTTGCTCAGTGGTAGAGCATCAGCCTGGCATGTGGAAGTCCTGGGTTTGATTCTTGGTCAGGACACACAGCAGAAGCGCCCATCTGCTTCTCCACCCCTCCCCGCCCCCTCTCTCCCTTCCCTTCCTGCAGCCATGGCTCAGTTGGAAAAAGTTGGCCTTGGGTGCTGAGGATGGCTCTATGGCCTTGCCTCAGGCGCTAAAGTGGCTCAGTTGCTGAGCAGTGGAGAAGCAGTCCCAGATAGGCAGAGCATCGCCCAGTAAGGGGCTTGCCAGGTGGATCCTGGTTGAGGCACATGTGGGAGTCTGTCTGCCTCCCAATCTCTCACTTAAAAAAAGAGAGAGAGAGAGTTTGTTAATCCTGACTTAAACCAAAATGTGGACAATGTCACATTATCCATGCTCAGCATTTTAAAATAAATTATAGGTATCCATCAGAAGTATAAAAATATTTATAATAAAAACATGGTACATGCTGAAGTAATTCAACCATTACAGGTGATGTGAACTGTCTCACATTTAGTGACACAGGACAATACTTATCAGGTATTAAATATTTCAAACAATGCAAGACTAAATATAAAATATGATCACAGTATTGATATTTAATATATGTATATGTAATATTACATAAATTTATAATGATAAAGAGATGGAATAGATTAAGAGATTATGGATCATACATAATATTTACTGTACTTTTCTATATTACCTAAATAAACCTATATTCTTTCTAAAAGATAAAGCTTACATCAGTTTTAAAATAATAATATGTAATAGTATAGAACATCATACTTATGCCTAATCCAAGTAAAAGGAATTTTGTATACTCTTCTTCATTAGTGCCATCGTTAAAGAATAAAAATATTCCATTATTCGCAAGAGCTAAGAGAGCATTGTTATAATACATAAAGGAAAACCTCAGTTAATTGCTTGTTCTTTATTTATTTCATTATAAAAGAAAAAAAAAGAGAAATGTTGGGTGCTTTGTCCCTCCTTCTTAATGACTCTAGAGGATAATTTTACTCCTGAACTTCAATGGACCGAGAAGTTCTAATCCAATACAAAGGACACAGAGCTGTCAAGACAAAAAATGTTTCCTGCTCACAGCTTGCCACTGAACAACAGCTTGGATAGACTATGGTGGGCTATTAATTTCCTGTGAGGCCAGTTGCTAGACACTTTTCTTGAAGACTTGCAGTGTGATGGGATATGACAAAATCGGCATTTTAAATAACATACTCTATAAACCAACTTCCTCCTTTGTGTGATCCCTCTTCCTCAGGCTGCCTCTTCCTGATCTGACCTTTTTAATCATTATAACCTGCCGCAGTCCTGCAGTTCCACAACCCAGTAATGTTCATGTGAGGAAACACCTCTTTTTTTTTTTTTTTTGGATTTTTCTGAAGTTAGAAGAGGGGAGGCAGTCAGACTCCCACATGCGTCTGACCAGAATCCACCTGGCATGCCCACCAGGGGGTGATGCTCTGCCCATCTGGGGCGTTGCTCCGTTGTGGCTGGAGTAATTCTAGCGCCTGAGGCGATGGCCATGGAGCTGCCCTCAGCTCCTGCTAGGGCCAACTTTGCTACAATAGAGCCCTGGCTGTGGGAGGGGAAGAGAGAGACAGAGAGGAAGGAGAGGGGGAAGGGTGGAGAAGCAGATGAGTGCTTCTCCTGTGTGCCCTGGCCGGGAATTGAACCTGAATCTTCCACATGCTGGGCCAACGCTCTATCACTGAGCCAACCAGCCAGAACAGGACACACCTCTTTAGCTAACACCTTTCAAAATGACCTGCTGTATACAATAATTTTGGAACCTACTTTACAATGCACATTTCAGGTGGCAAGCCAAGTTGTGAGTTTATAAGTCCTGTTGCATATTTAGTTTCCATTATACTGAGCATCTCCAAAAACACTTGTTGACTTTCCTATTCAGCCAGCCCTGATTGGGTTTTCAAGAGTATTCATGCTATTGCTGAACAGAGGGAGAGGGTGCAGGCAGAGAGACACAGAATTAGAAAGTGTAATCCTTGTAGGAGAGTTTTATATTCCATGAGAAAAACAGTCCGTCCTCATAATTTGAAGATTCCATATTTGTGAAATTGCCTCCTCACTATGTTTTATTGGGAACCCCAAAATCAATATTCATGTTTCATCGGCAGTCAATCACAGGACTTGATGATAAATTTTAGTCCCCTGACAGGCATATTCCCAGCTGAAGTCACAGAAAGTGCCATTTTCTCTTCTGGGTCCAGTTCTGACGGGGTTAAAAAAATGTTCTTTTTACAGTCTACTTTGGGACCTTTTTCCACTTTTGTGTCTAATTTTGCTGATTTTACTGTTTAAAATGCTCCCCCGGCATAGTGCTGCCATGCTGTCGAGTGTGCCCAAGCAAAGCAAGGCTGTGACAGGCCTTAAAAACAATGCACATGTGTTGGGTACGGTTCTTTCAGGCTTGAGTTAAAATGCTGTTGGCTCTGAGTTTAATGTTAATGAATCAAAGTCACATATTAAATACGTGTCTTTAGAGAGAAACCCACATATAATAAGGTTATGTATTGATAGGTTGATGAGGATATTGTGACCAGAGCCTCACAGAAACCTAAGTGTGGTAGTCAGTTAGGCATGAGCAGAGCAAGGACCGTGGGACAAGTACAGGTCACAAGGGTGGAAAGCCCCGGGTGCCTCGCAATGGACAAAATTGGGAAAATAAGGACCTCATCTTGAGGTCCTTACTTCCTCCCCTAGTACACCCCAGGTCATGTGGTTCAGACCACCTGACCTTTTATATTACTGCTCCTGTGGTTCGCACCCTCCCCGGGACTCTCCTCTCCCGGCATGTCGCTAGTCGTGCGGTAGACCCCCTGGAGGAGGAACAGGGCCCTGAAGTGTGGTCTCATGCGAGTCCTATGTGTGCACTTGCAGGGCCGCCTGTACTCCTGGGGTAACACCTAAGCCTCAGTTGTGTTTCAGCCCCAGGTCCAGAAAAGCAGCAAAACCAGACAATCGACTCCATGGCTGACCTCAGGACCCCTTGCCCTGGCACCGACCTATAAGTAGATTCCACGATCTTGAAAAGACATATCTGGAAAGCTGACGGATATTCTGTTGAGACCCTCTCCTAAGTCCTCCAGATGAACACCCTCAAAATAACACAGGGCCGCCATCTCTATGGAGCATGCCCTCTCCTTTCCCCGCCCTTTCCCCCGTATGTGTTCCTTGCCTTTCTCTTTGCCTTAAGCTCCAAGAGCCCTTCTTTTGCCTCTGTAGCGTGTTTCCTGAACCCATTTCTTCTATGGCTCTTTTCTTCTATCTCTGTAACTTTCTAAATAAACTTTCTCATATAGTTTGAGATTGGCTCTGAATTCTTTCTTAGCCAGAACTCAAGGACTGAGGTTACTGAACGAAGATCTGGTCTGACTCCACTGGTCTAACACCTGATGCCATTTTACTGCCAACACACTATCCCTTTCATTTCTCTAGGAACAGGCTCATTTTTGACTAATTCAAGGCTCACAATGATTTTGTAGAACATGACTATTGTGAATAATGAGAATCTATTATGTTTAGGCCTATGTTTAGGCTGGTACTTTAAGGAAATTTCTTAGAATAATTATTGATAATAATAGCTACTCATTAATTCAACAAATATGTATTGAGCATTTGTGTGTGCTGGGTGTTCAGAAGTGATCAAAAGACACAAACAGTTCTGCCCTCATTGAACTTTCATTACAGTTAAGACTAATGGATGTCTAGGGCCCTGTGCCAAGCACTTCATGTGCATTGTATAATCCTTCCCCACTGCTACAGAGCAGGTATTTTTAGCCCCACCTACATCATCTTTCTCCCACATGCCTCCATCCTCCTCTTGAGCTATTTCATCCTCAGGGCCCTCCTCCCTTCTTTTGTCTCTTGCCATCCAATGTTTGATCTGTTGCCTACCCTATGAGACAAAGTCTGGAATGAGATTTCAGCAAAGCCAGATATGTGTGGCTTCTGACTGCCCTCATTTTAGCACACTACCCCTTTACCAATTATATTCCAGTTTAAGTTTTATATTTTTAAGATGACTTAAGAATAATATTTCATTAAGTTAAAAAATAATTAATTTTTTGGTGCAAATTTTAGGAAAAAAGGTGAAAGTAGAAAACTAAAATTGCTAGTAATTACTTGCTCAGCATTAGCCAAAATTTAAATTTAAAACACATTGCAGCTATATTTTGAAGTAATTAAATATTCATTTGCTTAAGCAGGTGCTTTGATTGCATTGTCATTTAGAAAAATATATTTTTAATGTTTTTGAGATATTAGAGTAAATTTATTTAAACCAAATCTTTAAGCATGTGCTTTTATATTATTAACTGTATAAATGTTAGATAGTAGAGAACCGTTCAAAATGAAAACATTAACAGAGTATGGACATTGGCAATGTGCTCCTGGTAAGATTATAGCTGCATAATTGGAAACCAAAATATTTCTTACTTTAATTTATTATATATTTAAAGTTTCCTTTAAGAACAAGATTTATATCTGAATTGTGTATCTTTAAGATGAAATAAGATGGAAATCACTTTTTAAAACATTGTCACCTGGCTCTGGCTGGGTAATTCAGTTGGTTACGGCATCATCCTGATATACCAGGGTGTGGTTCAATCCCCGGTCAGGGCACATACAAGAATCAACCAATGAATGTTTGGATAAGTGGAACAAAGAATTGATGTTTCTTTCTCTTCTTGTCTTTCTAAAATCAATAAATACAAATTTAAAAAAATAAAATAAAATGTTCCTTCTGTTGAGTAACTGGTTTTTTGGGGAAACTATAATTTTCTAAATTCACGCTGAATACTACATTCTGTAATCTATTAGCACAACCTATTTCTTTTAAGATATTTTCTTTATTTACATTTATTTTTCCTTATCTTTTGTAGACTTACTGTCTGATGGATTTTTTTAATCAAAACAATTCAGCTGTTGTCTTGGTCAAAATCTTTATATTTTGTTAACAGAAGTTTTACTTTTCAACACGCTTTTAGGTTAGTATGCTATGATCCATTTACATGGAATTATTAATTTTATATGAGCCAAGGTGCATACAGCAGTGTTTTCTATCAAGCTTATTGTTTTGTAAAAGGGCTGCGTTACTGAAAACACAGATTTCTTAAGTGAGAGCCCTTAGTTGCTTGAGTGAGAAGAGCTAGGACGTCAGCTGTTCCTTTTAACTTTGTTTCACTTTTCTGAGTTGCTGTAAAGATGAAAAAGCATTTGAGGACGATGCAGTTTTCACTAAATATGCTTGTTTATTTGTTTGTGACATTGTTTGATGGATTTTTTTTGTGATTTTCCTGTTTGGTTGTATATTTGAGCTTCTGCATTGCTGCATAAATATTTGTCAACAGTTACAGGTTCTGAAGCCCAATGGCTGAGTCATTGGGTGCCAATCCCTTCCTGCACACCTCTGGCATGGATTTTATTTCCCTTCAAAATGCAGTTCTCTTTGATTTTGTCACTGTCACTTAAGTCACTTTACAATTGTGACGATTTGAAAATTGCCAAACTTGGAACGATAATCTTTTAAAACTTATACTCGGGTTATTGTTTAAAAGAACAAGACAGATTTTTGATGTTTGGCTGGTGCTAAATCTTCACAATTTTATGTAAGAAGGAAAAATAAAGATAATTCACTCACATTGACCATTTGCTACCCCAGACTCAAGGCCAGGGATTATAATGCGGCTCTGACAAAGGAACTCTCACTGCATCACAATTACTCAATTGCAAAGAGATGATAGGATGAGTCAGCCTCATATTAAGTTGGAGAAAATAAATTTTCTTACTTTAGCTTTCCAGGTAATTTGATGTAAATGATCATTTATTTCTTTATGATCACAGACTCTTAAAAGCTTCTTTTGTCAAATGTCACAATATCGTCATAATATAATATAGAAGTGGTATTACTGAATAAAATACATTTTAGGCTTTTTCTTCAATCCAGAATTTTTAGATGCATGAAATGGTAGCATAGTATATGTGGGAAAAAATATAAGTCTCAATCTTCTCTACAGTGGCATTTGCAAACAGATTTGTTTGTTCAAAAGTCACATTAAGATATAAATGGGTATGGAGTGTGGTTCTGTTTTTTAGGTGCTGATACTTATGTGATAGAAAACTTATTTAATATATATTTTTGTAATTATAATAAAATTATATGTGGAGAGAGGTTTTTATATTCTGTGATCTTCACAGAACACTTCACCATTTTTAATATTCTACCATCTTATTTGTAACAGATCTTTAAAATAGGTATTGTCATCTCATTTAAAAAACTGAGTCCCACCCGGGTTCGATTCCCGGCTGGGGCACATAAGGGAGGCGCCCATTTGCTTCTCCACCCCCCCTCCTTCCTCTCTGTCTCTCTCTTCCCCTCCCATCGCCAGGGCTCCATTGGAGCAGGGATGGCCCGGGCGCTGGGGATGGCTCCTTGGCTGCTGCCCCAGGCGCTGGAGTGGCTCTGGTAGCGGCAGAACGATGCCCCGGAGGGGCAGAGCATCGCCCCCTGGTGGGCAGAGCGTCACCCCTGGTAGGCGTGCCTGGTGGGTCCCGGTCAGGCGCATGCGGGAGTCTGTCTGACTATCTCTCCCCGTTTCCAGCTTCAGAAAATAAAAAAATAAAAATAAATAAATAAATAAATAAATAAATAAATAAATAAATAAAACTGAGTCCCAGAATTAAAATAACTAAGCATGTTTGAGATCTCGTACGTAGTAAACACAGAGTCTCTCCTGGGTCCAAGCAGAGCGTTCATTAGTCTTTGCTGTTCTCCTTTATATATTACAGATGTCAACACTATATTACATTAGAATTTGGTGAAATTACAATATAATAAAACAGTGATATGGAGCACAGACACTTAGGTAGTGATTTTGGTATAAGTATTGTTCATTTCAGTCACCTTGGCATCGCCTCTTGTTTTGTGGTCCTCGCTGTCTCATTCATCAAATGGGTCACTCCATCTGTGATTAGAGAGTGAAGAAGGAATTTTTCCCTGCTGTGTTCTCCCTATCACTCCCAAGTCTCACTTCATTGTCTCGGTCTGTTGGTAAGTTTTCTGCCCCCCTCCGCGCACTCTCCTGTGGCCAGTTAGATGTGGATGCTCCCCCCCACCCCGGGCTCTGTGTTGAGAGAAGCGACGCTGTCCATACAAGCAGGAGGGCCCTTGTCACAGGACTGGCTTCAGAGTTCTAAGGCTGAGTCTGTCACTAGCTGCTTGTTATTTTGGGCCTCAGTGTCCTTACTTAGAAAATGGAGATACTTAAATCTGAAAAGCAAACTGCTATTTTGGAGACCGATTAGATAACACATGCACGAACTTTGAAAATAAAACAGAATTATTTTAGCAAAGTAGTCTACATCTCTGAACCTTATGCTGAAACTACTGAAAATTCAATTGTGATGTCAATGGAAGGCATATGCTTTTTTTTTAAGGTTTTATTTATTCATATTTTTAGAGAGGAAAGAGAGAGACAGAGAAAGAGGAGGGAGAGAGAGGAGGAAGCATCAACTCCCATATGTGCCGTGACCAGGCAAATCCAGGGTATTGAACTGGCAACCTCAGCATTCCAGGTCGATGCTTTATCCACTGCGCCACAATGGGCCAGGCCATATGCTTGCTTTCCATCCGTATTCTCGGAATCTGTTATAGTGTCCTCAGCTCACTATGGCATAGACACTTTTTTGGTCTTCTAAAAGTGCTTTATTTTTCATGTCTGCACCGTTTATGTATTCATTTTTATTGAACTATTTCTGCCTGTGGAGCACCCTGCAAGCATTGGGGATACTGAGACGAGTACCTGAGCCTGTTCAGGCGGGGAGTTGGTAGGGCAGCGGTAACAAGAGCCATGATGTAATACGTGCTGACAAGGTGCCCTGTGCGAGCAGAGACCAGGCACTCTGACCCAGCTTGGAAGAGTTAGGTAAAGTTTCACAGAAAGATTAATAAGTGATAATAGCCAGCGGTAGAGAAAAATCCAACAGCTTTAAAATGGACCCCAGTCCACAACACTAAGTATGTCAACACTAATTTGCTGTCTGATTTCATTCTGACACTCCCCTAGGCAACCTTGGCTTCGGCCTCGCTGGTCCCCCAGCCAGTCCCCAAACCCGCCAGGCACACTCCCACTTCAGTGCCCTTTTCTGCATGAACTTCTTCGTCAGATGCCCGTGGGACTCTATCCTCATCTCCTTTGCTTCTTTGGCGAAAAGTCACTTTCTCAGTAAGATCGCCTTCTACCTTCCCTATTTAACATGACATCCTGACCAGCCCTACTTTAGTGTTCTTCATAGGGGATTTCACTTCCAACCTACTGTATAATATATTTTCAATTTTTAAAATTGTCTGTCTCTACCCTGGCTGGTTGGCTCAGTGGTAGGGTGTTGGCCCAGCATGTGGATATCCCAGGTTCAGTTCCCAATCAGGGCACAAAGGAGAGGTGACCATCTGCTTCTCCATCCCTCCCCTCTCCCTTCTCTTTCTTTCTCCCCTCCTACATCCATGGCTTCATTGGAGCAGGTTGGTCCCGGGTGCTGAAGATGGCTCCATGACCTCACCTCAGGTACTAAAATAGCTTGCTTGCCAAGCAACAGAGCAGTGTCCCCAGATGGGGAGAGCATTGTGCCATAGTGGTCTTGCTGGGTGAATTCCAGTTGGGGCACATGCAGTAGTCTATCTCTCTGCCCCCCCAATTCTCACTTACTAAAAATTTAGAAAAAATTATCTATCTCTACCAGAATATGTGCTCTGTGAGGGCCAGGCTTCCCCCCTTGTTTGTTAAGCATTATTAGCTCTCAGCATTGGACCCAGAAAGTAGTACCTGCACATGAACCAGCAATGCATGGGAAGTTTCATGTGTATTTTCTCAGTTTATACTTACAGCTAAGTTCTGAGTCGGGTTCAGTTGCCTCCTGCACGTTACAACAGGAACCATAATCTGAAAATGTGTGTTAGCTGCCCAAGCCTCAGCTGCTGAGTCATAGAAATAGGTTTTGAATCTAGACTTATGTTGTTTTGCTTAATCATTAGCCTTGAGTTTAGACAGGAAAGAGAGCATGTGAATAGTCTCCTGTGGTAAGGAGTGCCAGAATCAAGTTTGTATAGTGGGCATGAGGCCCATGATAAAGGCCCAGAGTTGGCTTTGTGATGTTGTTTGGTTTTGATATGTGACAGTTATGAAGAAAGGCAAACAAGGGATGCCATGATAAGACTTGTGTTTTAGGATGATCATTCTGGCTGTAGTATGAGGAATACACTGGGAGGAATCAGTACTGTGTTTGGGAAGCTAGGAGGTTATCAGAGCAGCCTAGGCAAAACATTGACAAAGAACTTAACCATGTGAATGGCAGTGGAAATGGAGACAAAGGGTGAATTTAGAAGACTTTTTAAAGGCAACATGAACTGAATTGTAGTAAAAGTAGACAGAAGGCATGTGAAAGTCTTAGGTGGTACATTTCTCGAAGGGGCAGGAGGTGAAAAGTTCTATTTGCCTGCCTGCTTGACCAAGTTTTCTACTTTGCTCTATATTTTAAAAAGTACTGTATTTTACATAGTGTATATTATTGTATAATATTATTATGTGTTACTTCTGACAATAAACTGTGTTGTTAAATATTTTAATATTCTAACATCTGAGTGTGTTTCACCCTCACTCTATTCATGAGCAAGGGCTGTTCGTTGCTTGGGAGCCAAAGATCCCGGCTGCTGAGACACCTGTCTGGAGCTCATACATGCTCCCAGAAGAGCACTTTGAATATGGCAAAAATAAATAAACAAAAAAAGCAAATAAATATATAGTTGTTTCAATATTAATAGTAATGTTATTATATAATTTAAAAACATACCCTCCCTCACCCTCCACCCCCATCAACTAACAACTCACCCCTCTGAAAGATTGCTTTCCTAACTCTGCCCGAAAAGAAAGGGTGGAATCTGAAGGTAGGCTGCTGCTGATAGCAAATGCAGTGGGCTGCCTGCTGTTGCCAGGATTTCTCGCTATGTCTCTTATTACGTACTTTACTTTTGTAATACAGGAGAATTCTCTAAGTGCAGTGCTTTCTGTGAGGGTTTTTTTTTTTCTTTTCTTCATTAAACTTGTTGACAAAATAGATGTGAATGTTAAAGGACTTCCTATTAAGCACTATGAGATTTAAGGATAATCATTTCTAATCTTCACTGACCCAAATCTAAACTATAGAAAATAACTCCCATGTAGGTTTGATGTGTGGGAATAACACAAGATGATGTTTGTAGAGTTTTGGAAAACAGAGATCAGTAAAATTGCAATTAGTTTTAGTAGAATTGGTATTATCATTAAAATGATTACTGTATTATTTATTGATGTAATTTAACCTAGAAATACCTTTAGTGTCTACATGCCAAAGCGTGCTGTCGTTAGAGTTTATTACATTAAGAATGAAAAGATTGTGCTTAAGTATATAATTGTTGGCCTGAGCAGGTGGTTTCTCAGTAGATAGAGCATCGGCCTGGATGTAGAGGGTCCAGGTTTGAAACCACAAGGACTCTGGCTTGAACGTGAGATCATAGACATGACCCCATGGTCACTGGCTTGTGTCCAAAGTTCACTGGCTTGAAACCCAAGGTCGCTGGCTTGAGCAAGGGATCACTGGCTGGGCTGTAGCCCCCTGGTCAAAGCACACATGAGAAAGCAATCAATGAACAACTAAGATGCTGCGATGAAGAGTTGATGCTTCTCATCCTTCTCCCTTCCTGCCTGTTGGCCCCATCTGTCCTTCTCTCTGTTTTTCTTGCTAAATATATATATATATATATATATATATATATGTAATCTTTGGACAGTAAACCATAATTAGAAGAAATTTCTTTATTTGAATTAATTTTTACATCAAAATCCAAAATTTATGTTGTAGCATCTAATATTTTATTATGAACCTAGTCTGATTGTTTATATGCAATCAAATATTTCCTGACACTTTAATAACCAGAAAGTTCAGTAACTATAAATCTGTTGTAAGAAAGTCTCATGAAATGAGATTGTAAACTGCCAGGGGGCTTATTCTGATGACTTGTCTTTTTTTTTTTTTTTAAAGACTTGAACCAGTTTTGGCTGAACATGAGTCCTTTAGGTCTTTTTAGTCCCCATGACTCCCTTAGTGCTTATGCTCATCAATGTCACACATATTCTTCATTTGCTTCCCCTTATTTGAATGTGTGACTCCAAGAATATATGAATAAAAATGTCTTAGGGGGTCACTATAGTATTGTTATTCCTATATACTATCCTCCGGTTTCTATAATAATCTCTTTTAAAAATAGTGATGTGCTTATGCTGTACCGTGTGGAATTGCTGGCATTAGACTGTCTAAGACCCACAAAATGCCACTTTTATTAGGTTCCATCACTGCTAAGATGAAAGTAATAAGTTACTAAATATTAGTCAATTGACAGTTTCATGGGAATAGTGAGGTCATCATTTATCAGGGAAGAGGGAAGAGTTAGTGGATCCTTGTTTGTTCCTACTTGTTTGACTATAGATGTAGGAGGTATTCTAAAGACGGAAGTTCAGAGTTTCAGAAATGAGAAAAACCTTTCTACCCTTCAAGCAGTTGAATAAGGAGATAATGCACATAAAACTTTTGAGAAGTGTGGGTGAGCTGCCTTACCAAAGTGATGGTCCATGCACACAGTGATTGTGGAAATAATCAGAGGAGTGCTTAAGAGTACTACAGTAAAAAAGCACTATGGTTCTTCATACTCTTGTAATGTCAAGCCTTTTTCAGCCCCCTTTGATTGTGTCTTAACTCATTATTTACAATAAGCCTACTCTGTTTCTTCTTTTTGTCTATATGTAGTTTGTGTTTTTTACTAGGATTTTCTAATCTTCTTTCTGTCCTATTCAGGTGACCTACTTAATAGGATCAAAACTGTGAACATACCAAAGAGTTTTAGTTACACCTCCCATATTCTTGGTCAGTATAGCAAACATAATTGTGGTTTCCAAAGCCATTTTGATGTTCATAATTAGAAAGGACCTTTCTGGGGGGATACTCCTATCTGTGTGAGGATTAAAGTTCTGTTGACACCAAGCATGGCTCTAAGATCACAACTTCTGAAAGCACAATTGCTGTTAAAAGCCTACCATTTGAGGGGACCTAAGAACGTGGGTCAGTATGAAACAAGAAACGAAACCTAGCAAGGCAATATTCCTTTGCCATTTCTTTTCCCCAGAGGTGGCGCAGCTGCAGAAACCTTTTTACAATGCCGGTCTCTTCCCTGAAATCATGCATTTCTAGCACGTTTACTGTGGTAACATTTTAGAACTGTTGAGAGTTCAGAATGTCTTTCCTCATGTTAACATGAATGTCAAACCCTTCATGTAACTCATGAGGACATGGAGACAAAGGCAGAATATAGTGACTTGGAGCTTTGACCTAGAGTCTGTCGCTCAATCATCAAGGTGGAAATACACCACCATGCTGCCTGGAGCTCTGTATGTTGTTTTTCCATGAGTTTCAACAGAGATTTCTAATTCGCTGTCTGTGATTTCAAGTGGCTTTTTGAAGGAGAGAGATTGGAAACTCATTGCTGCTGATTAAGGTCATCTGTCCCCTGGGCCATTTTAATCATGACATTTCCACTTCCTGTTGTATATCTCTACCTTCAATTAAAAGTTTAGGAGGACATGTATTCATTCTTTCTCTGAGTAATTTATAAGGAGCAGTCTTATAGAAAAGAAATGGAGAATACTTATTATTGGCAAAGTAACATGTAAGTCCAAAGGCAGTCTTCAGTAATTACGGGGCCATTTGCTTAGTTTCTCCTATGAACAATTGAAAGAAGATGTTGGGCAAATAAGTTTGTAAAATTTGTGTTATTTGGTTTTGGTCACTTTTATTGTTAAAAATGGCCACTGACCACATAATTGCATTGCCCAGGTGATACCGTTAATTACCTTCATGCTAGGGAAGGGGGTTGGTTATGCTAATGTATGCTGGAGGAGAGAATTGTCGCACTGAAAAATTTTAAGAAGAAGGAAGAAGGGAAGAGTTAAGAGGCCATTTTGCCAGAGACCACATTGTTGCAGAGGAGGCAGGCAGCCAAGATGGAGGCGTGCAGATAGGGAAAAGGAAGTGACTGAGGCTAGTGGGGTCTTTGGTTCTAGGAAAAACCAGAAAGATTCTCCTGGTTGTGGAACCAGAGAACATGTGAGTGGATTTTGGTGCCCTATGTGTTTGGTTTTACTCACCAGCTGGTTGCGAGCTAGAATAAAAGGTAATGGCCCGCCAGTTTTGGGCTCCACTGTTTCTATACAATCTGACCGAATCTGATGAGAACCTGCTCCAGCCAGGTGGCTGTGATGGCTGCGACTGCAGAAGATAAATATGGGTTTTGGGGAGACATCTTCTTTACTGGAGTATAAGTAAGTATCCTATTGATGATTTTACCATGGATTATAAATCAAAGTTCATATATGTGATTTAGGAGAAAGTAAATATTAAGTGCAAATGAAACCTGTTTATTTTCTACTGTAGTTTAATAAAATGTTTGTGTGATGCTAAAAATACTTAAAGTTGTTTTAGTGAATTTTTTAACACCTCACTGGTGCCTGCATTCTGACACAGACACTTAAATCCTAGTTAATGCACTGCATTTAAAAGAATATTTAAATGTCTTGCAGTTTCACTATGTGTTTGTGTGGATTTCTAAGTGGTATACAGTAATTAGGGAGATAACCCATAAGCATGTGACAAGTTAGCAGTACAAACTGGCCCATAAAAGCACAGATGACATTATAAATCAATGTATGAATGACTGACATTAAAAACGATGTTCCAAGAAATGTAATAATCATCCTTATTTAATTATGTTTTCCACATTTTTAGTTTGTAAAATCTAATTCCCTCTTCCTTCTTTTCCTCCTCATTCATAAGTGTTTATTTCTGTGATATTTCAAGTGGCAGGGTTATTTATGTTGTTAATTTTTAATCTCATTCTGAACAGTAGACGGCATGCCAACATATTTAGCATCTTGGCCTCATTATTCATTGCCTTTCTAAGAACAAAGACCCTTGTTTTTACCTACACTTAACACTGTTCTTGATGCATTTCAGTTCAATAATTTCAGTGGTGCAATTGAGTACAATAACTGACTCCTACTGCTCACCTCTGTTCCTTGTGAATGTGTTACGATTTAAATAGCACCAAGTATACTCACCTTTATGAATATAGTAAAAGGATTATTAAGAAAGAAATTAAGTGACAAACCTTATTTTTTTTTCATCTAATTAACACTCAGAAATGTCTTCCCAGTATAGTCCATTACATCTTTTTATTTGGAATGCATTCACCATTCAGATAGACATGCTCACATTTTTATGAATGTATCTAGTTGTCTTTGGCATACTGTGCAAATAGTTCTGAGAAAACAGTGTTTGGGTCCCCTGTGGAATATTGCATGTTAGGGTACATGTATAAGAGCAGTCCCCTGTGCCTGGGTCTGTCTCTGTCATCTTACTTCCATCTGTTGGTGTCTGATCAATATTGTCCACAGCTCAGTAGAAGTGCCCAGGACTAAGGTACAGAGAATAATTTCAATATAAAGGTCTGTGTGTCTAGGAAGAGAATATGAAACTGCCATATGTTAAACAAAAGTTCAGCTTCACTTGTCTTCTTTATAGAAACCAGAGAGAATTCAGATACAGCATAAGTTTGTGCTGTGACTCATCGGCAGGGAGTTACAGACTGGCTGTGAGCTATTCCCTGGGGGCGAACAAGCAGTGCACTTACCTGCGCAGAAGGACAGCAAGCTGTTCCAGTCATTTCATATGTGGACAGCTTGTATGTTTCTTACAATATTGTGATAATTGGTTCAAAGGGTTGCCAAGGGAATGCCGCTGAGAAAAATTAACTCTTTCCTGATAGGTCAGTGAGGTTTCATAACAGGTAATTAGTAAACTTGCAGGTAGCTGGCAAGATCAGCCTTTCTGCTGGATGTAAGCCGATTTGTTTTCAGAAATTAAGCATAAAATTGTAACATGCATCTACATGGAATGGTCAGTGTGATTACCTTGTGATAAATGTCTTTATAATTAAGATAACTGTGTCGGTATAAAAAGTGTTGACTTGGACAAATAAATATCTTTCTATTTTCTGTTGTATTTATTCTCCTATCATTAACTTTTCCTGCTGGAAATGGAAAGAAAATGTTTTATTACCTCAAGAGCCAGGATTGCTTAGAGAGTCCTTTAGCAGGTACATGGTAGAAACCTTGTGGAATAGGTAGCAGGGTCACATTTGTTTAAAAAGCTAAACCAGTACTGTATGGGGCCACTTACATGTAGGATCTAAAAAAGCTGAACTCATAGAAACAGAGAGTAGAATGATGGTTACCAGAGGCTGAGTGGTGACAGACAATGGGCGTTGTTGGTCAAGGAGCACAAACATCCAACTATAAGATGAATAAGTTTTGGGGATCTCATGGATAGCATAGTGTTTATACTTAATTATACTGTAGTATATACTTGAAAGATGCTAAGACAGTCGCTGTTAAATGTTCTCACCACAAAAAAGAAATGGAAATTATGTGATGTGATGCAGATATTAGCTAACACTGCGATGGTCATCATTTTGCAATATTTAACTCTATCAAATCAACAGATAGTACACCTTAAACTTACTCAAGACTATAAGTCAATTTCAATGTTATAAGTGGAAAAAAAGAAGCAAAACAATGAAAAAAGAAGGTAAAATAAATAGATGGGACTTCTGGACAGAAGCTTTTGACTTTAAAAAAGTAAATATTTTATTAAGTTTCTAAGACTTTAACTGCAATCCCACAGATGCATTCATTTGAGTTTCAGCTATGGTTTGGTTCTCATTTTACTTTATCTCCAGACTCTACTCATGGAATAACAGTTGAACAATCCATCCTCGTTGAAGTACTTTCCTTGTTCTGTACAAATACTATTCTTCTCTTACTGTTTCTTCTGTTTTCTTTACCAGCTTATTCTTCCCTATACAGCTTTAAATAGGGTTAGCTGGAGTCTTTCTTTGAATCTCATCCTGGCCTTCCTAGATGAGCTCACCTTGTCTGTCACTGATATCTTCAAATGACATCAACAGTCTAGCCATCCCTACTCCCTCTACATCTCTACTTTCCTGCCTCATAGACACTAGACTCAATATGCTTGTAACTGAATGTGTGGTTTTCTCTCGAAGGCCTGGTCCTCCTTGAGCATTCCCCTTGTTGATGAATGTTATCTTTACCTACTCAACTGCAAAGCTAAAGCCATGGAAGTCATTCTTAGAACCTTCTCTTTCCTTGCTCCTGATGGCCAATTTTGAACAATGTTGTTGGTCCAATAATATTTCTTGAATGTGCCCATGCTACACATTCCTACAGCTACCCCACTTATCTGTGACATCATTTCTGTCTGGTCCTCCTAGACTGGTTCCCCATTTGACATCTCTACATCAGCTATTACTCTCCTATTCATTTTCTTGTAGGAGCTTCAGTATTGTGGCTGACTGAAGTATATATTGTGCATTTTTCTTTTTGTATTTTTTCCAAAATGAGAAGCTGGGGGGCAGCAGACAGACTCCTGCATGTGCCCACAACCGGAATCTACCCGGCAAGCCCACCAGGGGGCAATGCTCAGCCCATCTGGGGCATTGCTCCACTGCAACTGAAGCCATCTAGCGCCTGAGGGGAAGGCCACAGAACCATCCTCAGCACCTGGACCAACTTAGTTCTCATGGAGCCTTGACTGTGGGAGGGAAAGAGAGAGAGGAGAAAGGGAAGGGTGGAGAAGCAGAAGGACATTTTTCCTGTGTGTCCTGGCTGGAAATCAAACCCAGGACTTCCACACGCCAGGCTGACATTCTACTGCTAAGCCAACAGACCAGGGCTGTGCCTATTTAAACATGGTACTTCTCTCATTAAAACATTTTTAGGTCTTGCCAATGTTTTAAGATAGATGTTTCATTTCTTCTTTTTCCAAGTGAGAGGAGGGGAGATAGAGAAACAGACTCCCACATGCTCCACAACCGGGATCCACCTGGCAAGCTCTGCCTGGGGCCAATGCTCTGCCCATCTGGGGCCATGCTCCCAACTGAGCTATTTTTAGCACCTGAGGTGGAAGCTTCATTGTGCTATCTTCAGCACCCGGGAACTGATGCGCTCAAATCAATCAAGCTATGACTGTGGGAGAAGGGGGGGGGGGAGAAGGGGCAGAGAAGCAGATGGTTGCTTCTCCTGTGTGCCCTGACAGAAATCAAACCCAAGACATTCACACTCTGGGCTGATAGTCCACCACTGAGCCATTAGGCCAAAGTAAAGCAGGATTTTTTAACATCAACATTATTGACATTCAGGCCACACAACTCTGTGTTGTGGCAATGACTTGTACATTGTAAGATATTAGCATCATCCCTGGCCTCTAACCACTAGATATGAGGAGCATCTCCTTCCTTACAGTCCTGACAACCAAAAATGTTCTCATTCCATACCAAATGCCCTGGGGCCAGGGAGGGATTGGAGGGGTTATGACAAATTGCTCTTGTTAAGAACCCCTGCTGTGGGGAGAAAGAGCAAACTTCTTAGCCTACCTCTAGGTTCTTGCATTATCTTGTCCCTGCCTTGGCTCATTAATGTATTTTTGCCACACTCATGCTTTTACCACTCTGGCCTCTTCACTGCCTCTCAGCATACCAGTCATTACATCAAAGGTTTTCTTAAACTGTTTCCTTTGTCTGGACCACTCCCCAACCCCATTCCCTTGGCCCTGCTTAATTCATGCACTTCTTTCACATTGCACTTCTGACATCACTTTTTCAAAAACAAAACAAAACAAAAAAACCCACAAAACTTTTTATAAACTCCCAGAATAAGTCATGTACTCAAATCACATTCTTTACCTGGAAATTGTATTTAAGAACATTCTTCATAATTTAATTAAATAATTAATATGAAGCTGTATCACTTCTGTCTTCCTCACATAAAATGCAAGATGAAGTGTTACCAGACTAAAGAGGTCCATTTGCTTGGGTACATCAAAGCCCAACAAGACACGAGCAGGAATTTGCAGCAAAGAAAGTAAGGTTTTTTGGTTTGTTTGTTTTTGGGTTTTTTTTTTGTATTTTTCTGAAGCTGGAAACGAGGAGAGACAGTCAGACAGACTCCCGCATGCGCCCGACCAGGATCCACCTGGCACGCCCACCAGGGTCGACGCTCTGCCCACCAGGGGGCGATGCTCTGCCCCTCCGGGGCGTCGCTCTGTTGCAACCAGAGCCACTCTAGCGCCTGGGGCAGAGGCCAAGGAGCCATCCCCAGCGCCCGGGCCATCCCTGCTCCAATGGAGCCTTGGCTGCGGGAGGGGAAGAGAGAGACAGAGAGGAAGAAGGGGGGGTGGAGAAACAAATGGGCGCTTCTCCTATGTGCCCTGGCCGGGAATCAAACCCGGGTCCCCCTCACGCCAGGCCGACGCTCTACCGCTGAGCCAACCAGCCAGGGCCGTAAGGTTCTTTTTTAAAGAAATGATCCATGCCCCAAGACAGGTTAATGCTCATAGACTTGACTCCCTGGTGACTTTTAAGAGATGGGTTATATAGGAAAAAAACTCATTAATCGTGATGAGTCAATGAGTCAGGGCAGTGGTCAGGGTTGTGGTCTCTACTGATTGCTTGGTACTAGGGTAAAGGGTAGTTCATCAGTGCATCTGTT
Organism: Saccopteryx bilineata; assembly: GCF_036850765.1. Taxonomy (NCBI): domain Eukaryota; kingdom Metazoa; phylum Chordata; class Mammalia; order Chiroptera; family Emballonuridae; genus Saccopteryx; species Saccopteryx bilineata. The sequence goes on along the minus strand of NC_089490.1, from coordinate 279,974,282 downwards.
CCTAATGCCAGCCAGGTGTTCATTGGTCTGATTTTGCTGCTTTTCTGGGTCTGGAACTAAAACACAAGTGAGGCATAGATGTTATTTCTAGTTTGACTACAACTCTGCCTCTGTGGTCAGCAGAGTCCAGGCTTTGGTTCTAAGATTATTTGATGCTGATCAGAACCTCATTGTCCTGATGGCTCAATAATTAAGGGGGTAGATGAGCAAGGGAGAAGAAGGCAGGTAAGTTAGGGTGCTGGGTGAGGCTAGTTTGAATCAAAAGGAAAAAAAGGAGAAAAGATCATATTAAAGAAATAAAGTTTTTGTGCCCTTACAGCATGAGGACAGGCTTGCTCTTCACCCAGTGCCCAGAGCAGGCCATGCTATAAGTATTCTTAGGTAGAATTCAACAAGTCATTTTCAAGTGTGGTAGACTGAAGTGTGACTCCCCTATTTCCTAAGGTACCCATACCCTAATCTTCAGAACCATGAATATTACTTTATAAAGCCAAAGGAACTTTGAAAGCTTGATTAAATTAAGAATATTGAGATGGGAGATTATCTTGGATTATCAATGTCATCAAAAAGTGTCCTTATAAGAGGAGGCAGGGGTAGATATGAGTACCCAGGAAGGCAATGTAATGTTGGAAGGAATATGTTGCATTCTGGGCTGTAAAGATGAAGTGAAATTGTCCACAAGCCAAGGAAAGCAGGCAACCTTTAAAAAAAAAAAAAAGACACAGAAACAATCTTCTTTAGAGCCTCTAGAGGGAGCCATTCCTGCTCATAATTTGATATTAGCTATGAGACTGGTTTTGGATTTGTGACCTCCAAAGTTCGTAGTGTGCTAAGCCTCTAAGTCAGTGGTAATTTATTACAGCATTAATAACAACTGATACATCAAGCAAACAAAATTCCAGTGGTAACAGGATCTATAGAGATGAGGTAGTTTTTGGCATTAAAGACTTTGAATCTAATAAAAAATACACATAATCATAGAACAAGATAAATGGGTTATAACAGAGTTACAAAGAATGTGCTGCTCTGGTAGTGCATAGGAAGGAATGTCAGTATACTGATAGAAAGGTCAAAAAATTCTAAGCTCGTTAGGACATTTGCAATTTAAGGGGATAGAGAAGGACACATTGTGTTTGATGCTCAGACATGATGTGAGGAAAGTTCAGGTAAGAGAAACAGCTTGCACGGGAAAAAAGAGGACAGGAAGAATGAAATGCAATTAGAAAAAGTACAGTTTATCTTGAGTGTTGACTGAGTTGCAATTAAGCAATGGGACGTGAGTTCGGTAAGGTAGGCTAGAACGGATTACAAAGGATCTCACTGACAGCTGTCCTGTTATTTGCATTGTTCAGTGGCCCATGGGAAATCACTAAAGGTTTGCATCAGCAGGTGAGAGGACAAAGCTGTGCTTTAGAAAGGAAACAATGCACTGTCCAGTGTGCACTTACATGGTTAGAGTGGGGCTGGAGGTAGGAAAACAAGACGGGTGACTTGTCAGTCCAGGTAAGAGATAACTAGACCATGACTCAGGGTGGTAGCAGAGGGAATAAAAGCCAAAGGGGCATCTTGAGAGCACATTAGGAGAATATCTTGAAATAGGAGTCACACAGTGCAATTGAAAGTCAGGGGAGCAAAGGATTAATGGCACCAAATAAGGATTTTCGTATGAGAAATGAGGATGTCAGAGGAAAGTTTGGGGTTTGATGGTGAGTATTGAATGAGTTTGGCTTATGCATGGGACACGCAGGTTAAGATATACAATTGTAAATAAGAAAGGGTGACCTGTTCGGGGAGCCACAGCCCAGGGATCCTGTATCCTGAGGGGTTAGTAAGTGAAATCCTAGAAGGCAGGTGAGATTATCAAGGTGGCAGGGCTAAGAAAGGAAGCAGTAAATAACAGCCATAAGGCTGTAGGGCCAATTTCAAGATGCCTTAGGTTGCAAGAAACAGAAAATCTCACCTCAAAGTGGCTTGATAAGATCATGAATTATTCCCCAAAGCAGGAAATTCAGAGAAAGGTTGGATCTTAATCCTTGCTTCTCCATTGTACTTTTAAGGTTGCTCTCCTCTGCTCCTATACTCAGTATTCAGCCAGGTGCGAAGCTGGCTGCGGTGCATCTAGATGTGACAATTTCTAGACAGATAAGAGGGTGTATTTTCAGAGGTCCCTTTCTTAGCAGCAAGAAAACATCACAGAAGCACTACCCATCTGTCACATATCTGCCCTCTAGCTTCAAACTAATGTATCCCTGGACCAGGCACTGTCAAAGTGACCAGAATGACCATGATTTTCTTAGACACTTCATGATCTACCTCCTTCCACCTTCCTGAATATTCCCTTCAAAACTCACCACATGGACTCCTGACCAAAATCCTGGTCCTTGGGAGGAATGGGGTTTAGTAGTCTGCCAACAGTGTCTGTTCAGGTCATGGCACTATTTAAGGAATGGGTAGAAGAAGAGGAATAAATAAAGGGAGAATAGAAGGAAAAGTCAACTAAGAATAATACAAACACATCCATTCAGCAAAAAAAGATGAGAAAGTAAAGTTTTAAAAAGCTTTCAGCAGTACCAAATGCCACAGACATGGTGCAAGATAAGTAGCATTGTTGATGTTAGGGGGGAAATTTCAATGACTAAAAGAAATCATGTTAGAGGTAAGATCTTGAAAACAATGAATATTTACTGTAGTTCAAACTGTTTGACAATAACGACAAGATCAAGAGAAATATGGCACCAGCTTACGAAATATTTTATGGCGTTGGTTTTCCTGTCTATTTATTTGTTTGTTTAAGGAGGCGGGATATCTTGAGGAGAATATTGCACATATCTGAGTGCAGAAAGTACAGGGGCTGAGGAGTGTGGGGGAAGAACAGGACTGCCAAATTAGCCTGTTTGGTCGCAGCCAACGCAACAATTATTTCAGTCTAGCCCTAAAGCTTTTGGTAGTGGTTAAATATATTAGTATCTGAGAGAATGATATCCAGTCTGAATGATATCCAGTCTGGATGAAAATTCTTTGACTTTATTACAGACTTGGTTCCAGCAATACCTGCTAACAATGTGATCCACCATAAAGAACCTGAAGGTGGTATGAAAATGAGACTTCAGTTAATAACCTTACCACCACTTTTAATTGAGAAGACCATTTGTTTTAATCTCCCTCTTTCTGGCTTTGTAGGGCTTAGCATAAGGCCTGGTTTTTAGCAGATACTCAATAAACACTACTTGAATGGTTTGAAAAAATAATGTGTCTATAGTCGACATATGGTGCGTATTCAGCCTTTTTATTTCGGTAACTACTCACTGATTCCTTGTGGTTTTATTGGGGTGGTTGATTTTTGTGCTAGAGGATAGGGATGTGGCTTATGACTAGACAATCTAGGACCTTATCTCTCTAATAAGTGATTGGACTCTGGATGGGCATCACTTCAAGGAAGCCCAATCAGAGCCTCTCCATAGAATATGGATATAAAGATACTGGGAAACCACAGTCACTCTGCTATATTCTAAATGCTTTTGTTCCCTCCAAAATTCATATGTCAAAATCTAATTCTCCATGAGATTGTATTTGGAGATGGAAACTTTGAGAGGTGATTGGGTCATGAGGATGGAGCTCTCATGAATGGGGTTAGTGCCCTTATAAAAAGATTTCAGAAAGATATCCTCACCCATTCCACCATGTGAGGACACAGCATGAAGATTGCTATCTATGAACCAGGGAATAGTCCTTACCAGATCTGCCAGCATCTTGATCTTGGACATCCCAGCCTCCAGAACTGTGAGAAATTCGGTTTATAAGTCACTCAGTCTGTTGTATTTTGATATGGAAGTGTGAGTAAAGATATCCTCTCTTTCTCTGGAATTTCAAACATTTAGGATGATGTAACTCCAAAACCATTTTTGTCAATCTTACTATTATTTGAAGTATGTATATCTTTTTTTCTCCTTTCTTTCTTTTTTCTTTTTTAGTGAGAGAGACACAGAGATAAGACAAGAAGGGAGAGAGATGAGAAGCATCAACTACTAATTGTGGCACCTTAGTTGTTCATTGATTGCTTTCTCATATGTGCCTTGACTGAGGTGCTCCAGCTGAGCCAGTGACTGCTTGCTCAAGCCACTGACCTTGGGCTTCAGGCCAGTGTCATTTGGGCTCAAGACAGTGACCATGAGGCCATGTCTATGATCCCACACTCAAGCTGATGAGCCCCGTAGCTCAAGCTGGATGAACCCACAGGCAAGCCAATGACCTTTGAGTTTTAAACCTGGGTTCTCAGCATCCCAAGTCAATGCTCTATCCACTGCACCACCACCTGGTCAGGCAGTATATCTTTCATTGTGACCAAGCACAGGACAGTCAAAAAGAGAATGGGAGTGAGTGATTGGGAGAAAGGAGTATCAAACACACCTCTCTCCTTGGTTCCTAGAGGCAGCTGTGCCAAAAAAATCACATAAACTGGATTTCTCACTTATTTGAGGCAGCAAATTTTACTTTTCTCTTTAAATTAAGCTATATTTTGCCATCGTCTTAACATAGTACATTAAAATATTGTTTGTTACCTTTTATTAAAGGAAGAATAGCCTTACACTGTTCATGATCTGCATGGCTTGCATTAGCATAGCCCAATTAATTTGTGGGATGACGTTTCTGGCCTGTGGTGGTGCTGTGGATAAAGCATCCACCTGGACAATGCTGAGGTCACTGGTTCGAATCCCTGGTCAAGGGATATACTCATAATAGATGCTTCCTGCTTCTCTCCTCTTATTCTCTCTCTCTCTCTCTCTCTCTCTTTCCCTCCCTCCCTCCCTCCCTCCCTCTCTCCAAAAGTCAAATAAAACCTAAAAAAACATTGTGAGGTGATGTAGAAGATGGAGAACCTGATGTTAAACTTAATCCATGGTACATATCAATGGTGCTAGAGGGCTTTGCCTTAATAACATTTAATTTCCGATCCAAGGCTGATGGTTGTCACAGCATTAACTACTCCTCTTAATTTCATTTGAAATGTTTCAGAGCTCCACCATCTGCATGGTGGCAGCCAGAGCTGTCCAGATGAAGGATCGCTGGACAGGGAGTTTCACTTTAACTCCTGATTCAGCAGGTTATAGCTCTAGCCACTCTGTTAATGTAACTTAGAGTCCTGAAGTTGCCACTCAGGAAATGCTCTCTTCTTATTAAGTTGCAGCTGTTTGATTGGTCAGTGAAAGCGTGTTTCTATCAATGTGGGAAGTAATTCCAAGTTGGCATCCAGGGGATTGATCTGACAAATTAGTTTCTAAAATATCTATCCAGATTATATTTCTGACCGTGAAGGGAATTCTGACATTATGTATATGCTTGTGGTCGGAGCCAAGTAATATTTAACTCCTTTTTGTCAAAGTTCTGGTTTGATATTTGTTGTTCTCCAAAGGTCTATGGTAGCATGGATATTTTTCTGACTATAATAAAGGAAACTTTCCCCATTTTTTTAGTTTACTACCTATTTATGGGATATTAGACCACAATAATATTTTGAAAGGATTGAGAATAAGGAGAAAAATACATTCTCAACACTAGTAAGAGCACTGCAGTGCTCTGCTCAAAATTTCCCGGATCAGATCAACTTGACCTTTGCCACAAATCTGGACTATACTTGTTAGAAATGTCAGTAATGTCATTGGATAAGCACGAATGAAATCTAGGTGTTGTGTGAGGAAACTCCTCATCTCTAAAATAGAATTTACTTGTATGTTCCCTTTCACAATATTAAACGACAGTAACCGTGGAAATACAAACTTGAAAACAGGATTATCTAAAACTGTATGTGTATGTTTTATTTGCCCACATTTCTTAAATACAATATTATGCATCAGAAGTTTAAATATTTCTATGCAAGGCCATTTCCTTTTCCTCCTCTTAATATGTCTTCATAGTAACCTCCGTTTCTAGGGAATGGCAATCACTATGATAGAGTGTCTGGTGTCACTTTACTGGAAAACCACTTAGAACCGAAAAGTAAGCATAGAATCAATTAGGCAAGCCAGTAGAGAAATGAAGATGGGTTTACCAAGGAAGCAACTAATTAAGAACTAAGTATTGGATTATCTTTTTAGAGAGAATGAGATAATTTTGAGAAAGTGAAATATTTGGTATAGTTAATATCATTTAATGATGATACGTACACTTAAACCAAAGGGAAACGGAATCAATAGTAATCAAAGCAGTACATTTCATCAGAATGTTCTGGGGTTAAGACTCAAAAGCCAAGAAGAACAGCAGAAAACCTCAATAGAACATAAACTGTAGTTTATCTGCACCCAAGAGGAATGGCTCAATAGCCTTCTGACCTTGAGATGGGAACTCTGTGAAGGAATGTTAAACATGGCAAAAAATCATTTGGGATTAAAAGTTTTTCCAGGTATTGAAAAAATAAATAGCTCTGAGATTTGGAAGCTGTGGATCCTGTTTTCACTTTTATGACCATCCAAAGACTATATAAACAGAGTAATATTCTAATTGCTGTTCTAAAACTTGGGAGATTTACATCACTCATAGGTATGCATCTATTTTCCATTCTGAGCTCCTCCCTCCTGTGTTTAGTCACTGAATTTAACCCCTCTTCTCCTGCATAACTCCTCTCCCCATAAAGTGGGCTAGAAATGCTGGATTGAGGATGCTAAAGATGTGTGAAGCGTTTACTTCCCTGCCCTATTTGATGACTCTCTAAGAATTTCTCACCTCTTTTCTTAGTAATTGTGACTGAGCTGAGAGTAATAAAACAATGGTGACAATATTAAGCTATGAGGTAGAATTTCTTACCACATCTAAAAAGGTCCTTGTCTTTTTAGAAAGAGCAAGGTACTAAATGAAGCTGTCTTTATACCTGAGAGTCAGTAGAGAAGAAAAGAGAAATTATATGTGAGTAATTGAAAAATGTTATATATATGTAGGACATCCATTCTTTAAAAAATTTACATTTAGTGAATTTATGAGTGTTACATTCACAGGGAAAAGTTTTGGTTGTTGCTACATTAAAAATCTCTTCACAGTCATCTATAATTTGAAGGAGTGACACAGACAAAGTACAGGGGAGAAAGGAAGATAAAAATGACAAGAGATAAACACTGGAGTGGGGTATGGTTACACAGAGGTGGTGAGAGAAGGCGGGGGTCTGAGAGGAGCCAGACTGGCCCCCTCCAGCCTCTCTGTGGCCACTCATGCTTCCCTCCCCTCTTTCCCAGTGTGTTCATAACCAGCTGCAGCTTCTCCACTCGGATTCAAAATGCCTGTACTCACCTGGAAAACACAGGTTCTATTTAGATAAATTTCTGTTGGCCATGTCAGTGGACATTTCAAAAATGGGCTAACAAAAGACTACTTTATTTTACCCTGATTGGTTTATTTCCCATATCAAGTGGGGGTATGGCTGATCAAAGGCTCTTCTCCTCCTCCTCCCCTTCCTCTCCTTGCCAGTCTTCCCCCTCTTCCTTTCCCTCCTCCCCTCCTCCCACTTCCCTCCTCCCTCCTTTCTCTTTCCTCCTTTCTTTTATTTTTTTTTCTTTTTAGCAAACGCTATACTTCTGTATAGCCAGTAACCGCGGCCACCATCACAGCTGCCTGGCCAACGCAGGTTCGGGTTTGATTCAGATAGACGGTAAAGAGGCAACAGAGCCAAAACCTGGTGTTCCATTTTCCTTTAATTCTAGCTTGTGCCCAGTGGGCAAGAAAATACACACAGTGGGAAACACTTCCCTTTCCATTCAGGGCTCCCAAAGCCACTGACTCATCCGAGATTTCCTAGAATTAGAGGCTTCCACCTCACCAGTCTTATTCACCTCTGTTCCCCATTTCCTTCTCCTCCATGAACTGGCTTCTCCTTCCCCTATTCTGCCATTTTGACTGCCTCCTCCATGTGGCTTCCCTGCCCTGCCTCAATAGGCTCTTCCTAGAACATAATCATTCTCCCCCAGAAATATGTGGTCTCTCTCCAAATGGCCTCCTAGGTCCTCCTTTTAAAATCTTTCAGCGCTAAATCCCTCCCCCAACACACATTAACATAACTATGCCCCTTCCAAGCAAGAAGGGCAATTAATGTTATCACCTAGGTAACAGTCATCCATGTGGACAGTGCCATCTTTTAACAATAAGGGTGAGAAAAAATTACTTTATCTGCCCAACAACTTCCTTTAGTACTATATCTTACAGAATAGTTCCACCTGCAGTTTTACTCTGAATATTTGAATCAACTCAAAAATCCTCACCCCTAAGTAGTTTATGAAGCACTTAATGAAACTTGGTACATGTCGTGTAAGGTATTTTTCCCCATCGAGAAGGAAGGGGCCGGAGCCATGAAGTGTGGAATAATAAAAGGCTTTATTGAGTACAGAGCGCTTCCCGCCCAAGGAGGTTCTCTGGTCCCGGGTGGGGGAGGGGGGCAGGGCTCATAGAATCTCAAGGAGTGACACACTTGAGAGATATTTAAAGGGTCCTTAGGGTGGTCGAGTTAATATATGACATGGTGAAATCTCACTGGCTGACGGAGGTGCCGCTCTTTTCCAAAGGGCTCCTGGGAAGTTTCTTTTGGCACACTTGGTTGTGGGCAGTCCTAGCCAAAGTTTCCGGGTCTGAGTTCCTCACGTGACAATCCCCCATTATCCACCAACTTTACATGTTGTATCAAATAGGCTCTTTTAGACTCACTATCATTTTGAAAGCCAGTAGATAATTTTGTTAAGAAAAGCTCTCTAGATAGTATTTCACTTTAACATCTATGATATACCTTATTCTGCATTCAAAAGACACTCTAAACTAACCAAACTGTTTAGTTGTTTGGGTCCCAAACATTCACTACATTTACTCATCTTAATTTTCAGATAATTTATGGTAATTACATACTTATATCTATTTCCTAACCTCTGCAAATAAACATGGCTACCTCTTCTCCTCCTCCTCCTCCTCTTCCTTCTGCTCCTACTCCTTTTCCTCCTCCTCCTTCTTCTTTTTTTAATGGGGATGAACATGCTTAGGTCTGGGCAATATGGTTTAAATTGAATTGGTCTTCTGTACATCTTGAACTTCTTCATTCATAGCTGTGGACTAGGAGAGATGCACCAATCAAAACCTCACCACCAGCCAACACCTGGGATTCTTCCCTGCCTCTGTTTGTGGTTCTGATTTAGTTTAGAACTGATGTTGATCAATGACAGATCCTTCAGCTAACATCAAATTACATATATTATTTTCAGTTTTGTATCGTATTGGTCAAATAAGTTTGTAAAATAAGATTTTAATGTTGCTTGCTTATAGTTTGCATTGGGGGCTGGCAGAGCCAGGTATATGTGATCTGTGAAATTGCAAATTACCTTCCTGCTTGGAAAGGGCCATTGTTTTGCTAATGTTTGCTGGAAGAGAGGTTTCCGTGCCAGAAAGTTTTGAAGAGAAGAGAAGAGAAGAAGGAGAAGAGGCAGAAAGATGCCATGTTTGCAGAGAGGAGCAGAAGGAGCAGAGAAAAGGCAGAATGGTGAGAAAGAGGCCATGTTGGCAGGAAAAGAAAAGTTGGGCAGATGGGGAACTAGAGATGAGGGTCTTTGTGAGCTTTGCTAAGATTGGTGGGGCCTATGATTCTTGGAGAAAGTGGAGAATGTGTATAAAGCCAGAAGCCACGGCTACCATCATATTCGCCTGGCCCATGCAGGTTCACATTTGATTTGGACAGACGGTAATGAAACAACGGAGCCAAGAACTGGTGGGCCATTACCTTTAATTCTAGCTCGTTCCCGGCAGGTGATAAATACACACACTGGGAAAACACTTCCCTTACCATTCAGGGCTCCCAAAGCCACTGACATATCCTAATATTCCTAGAATTAAAGGTTTCTACCTCACCAGCCTTATTCACTTCTGTTCCCCATCTCCTTCTCTCTGTACAAACTGACTTCTCCTTCAGCACTCCGCCATCTTGGCTGCCTCTCCTTGCAATGCTAGTTTCAGGAACTGAGAGAGAGAGAGCCCCCCCCCATCTGCCCTATTTTATAGTGTAGAAATCAAAACCTTTAAGCCAATATACAAATAAGAAAGTCTCTGATACAAAGTCACTTATCTGAGGCATAAATGGGATTCCTCATAGGAGTGCACCACCCTTCATCATGCAACAGTCAAGGGTGTGGAAAAAAAGCTTAGTTTTGAAAAAATCTTAGTATAAAAAGGGTGGGAAAGAAAGGCTTAGTCTTAAAACTAAGCCTTAGGCTATAATGAATTTGCTGGCTTACAGCCTGTCTCCCACACCCAATGCAAACTATAAGCGAGCAAACATATATATCATATTTACAAACTTATTTGACCGACAATATGTCAGTGGCTTTGGGAGCTGTTGGGCAGATAAAATATATTATGCTCACTTTGTTAAAGATGGTGCTGCCCACGTGGAAGCCCGTCACCCAGGTGATAATATTAGTTGCCCTTCTTGCTTGGGATGGATGTGATTATATTAATGTGTGTTGGGGGAGGGCTTTCACACCCAAAGGTTTTAAAAGGAAGAGAGATCACATTGTTCCAGGGAAGAGTGATTATGTTCTAGGAGGAGCCCATGCTGGAGGAGGGTAGAGAAAGGCCATGTGGAGAGAAGGAGATGGAGAACAGAGGTGAATAAGGTGGGTGAGGTAGAAACCTTTAATTTTAGGAAACTCGGATAACTCAGTGGCTTTGCGAGCCCTGAATGGAAAGGGAAGTGTTTTCCCACTGGGTGCAAGCTAGGATTAAAGCTAATGGCCCACCAGCTCTTGGCTCCATTGTTTCATTACCATCTGACTGAATCAAATATGAACCTGCACTGGTCAAGCGGATGTGATGGTGGCCGCGGCTACTGGCTTTACAGGAGCCCTGTGTGTTTGCTTGTCCGCTGGTGTGAGACTTTAATAAAGGAATGGCCCACCATTTTTTGGCTCCATTGTTTTTTTACCATTTGCCTAAATTCAATGAGAACCTGCATATGAATGGGCACAATGGTGGTGGCCCCTGGTCTTACATATCCCATTTTCTGTCTTATCTGAAGTTGCCTTAAGTATCACTTCACTTTTAATGTAAAAATCAGCCAAGTTCCTAATATTGAATAAGTAAATCAGCATGGTAGTATTACTGAAATCTTTGATGCTTTTGGCTGGAGGCAACTAGAACATCCCAAACAATAAAACACTGTCTCAGAATAAGATTTTAAAATATAAGAAGAAGGTTAGACTGAACAAGCAAATGTACAGCAACAACCTCTCAAGTTAATTTTAACTCATAAAAACCAAGGCATCTGCATAATTATTTACTGTTCTCTGAAATCTGGTTTTGCTCAATGTTTGAAGCAGCTTTTTATAAATAAAATGTATTGCAAAATCCACAAACATGCATTTGTAATATAGTGGCATTTATATCCATATCCATGTTTATATATAGTGAGAGCTATATCTGTAAATATATGGAGAGAAATATAGAGAGAGATGACTACAGGCAGTAAAAATCAACAGCAAATAGCTTCCTTCTTCCTGCTGCTTCCTTCTCGGCTGGGAAAATTACTAATATATTGATCCTACCTAAGTTACAGACTTTCTGGAAAATTCAGAAGGAGGTCCTGAATTTCGTGACTGTCTAACCTGTGGGTATTAAAGTGATCAACTAAGACATTAGAGGAGATTCAGCATTATTTGTATCCCAAATATGTGAACTTCCTATCAGTTTTGTCAAAATCAGATTGTCTCTATGTGAAGTGAAGAAGAAAGCATTCGCTTTACATTACAAAAGAGTCATTCAGACCTCGGGAGCTCTTCCTTTTTGTGCAGAAGTGGGCCTAGTGACAAAGCTCTGCCTCTACTCCTCAAGCAGAAGGAGAACAATTCCAGTGATGAGGCACAATTAGTTCCACTTTGTGTTCACACTACAGTGCACTTTTATTTTTATCTAAACATAATTCCTCCAACTTAATCTTGGAAAAACCTTTTTAAAATTTTTTGTAATTTCTGGCTATTGAAAAAAATCCCATCTATGAAAACCCTTTGTAAAATTTCCTTTCTGAAGGGCGTGTTAATCTTTTCAGGCAAAAGCAATTCTTTCCAGTCTTTATTCTCTTCCTAAAGTACTTGTTTTATCCTGCATTTGTAAGAGTTGCCTTTCCCCTCTGAGCTGATGCAGACCTGCTGACCTCAGATGTTTTTCTAGTAAGACATATAGACCATGGTGCATAGCTGATCCAGTGTAGAGAGGGTCAGACTTCAACTTCTATTGACCTCTTCCTCCATTTGTTGTTTAGGTAGTGAACGAACTATCTACCTGGACCCAGAAGCTATGATTTTATCCCAGGTTGCATATTGTCCACCAGCTTTTATACTCCTAAAACTTATGTTCGGACCTTAAATCTTGTCTCATCTCTCCATTCTTCTATAATACAAATTCAGTTTGTTTGAAGTAAATTTCATAATCATCTAGTCAGAAGATCTTGGGAAAGTGTATATAGTTCTTTTCTCATGGTACATATGATTACTTAGTGGTGATTACCTAAGAAAAGTATGCAGCATTTCACGCTTTTTTTTTTTTTGGACACAGTTTTGCTTTCACATCTTAAGCATGTCACTGTACTTGTGAATAGGAGAGTAACTGGTCCATTTGGAAGGATGGATACCAAGGGGTGCACACAAGGTGAGGCAGGCAAGGCTGGGGGCAGTACTGCCAAGAGTCCTCACTTGTCATTGAGCTGATCTCTCAATGCACATCATACTCAATTCTTAATTCTACATCAACATTACAATAGAGACCAGAAGAGGAAGTTGATACTTTTATTTAATATGTGTGAAATTATGTAAATCTGCCACTATGGAATGTGAAAACTATCCAGGAAATAGCCATGCTTGATGCAATATCCTATATAGCATTAAACTATAAAAGTAAGTCATACCACCTGGAAAGAGAGAAAGCCCTTTGTCACTTAGGCTATTTTCCTTTCAAGTGAAATCCCTGATGACAACAACACTGTGTTTGTGGAAATGTAGTAGGAATTATACACAGGTCTCAGGAGTTCTGTTTTATTAAGTAACTGGCTTTATGCTAGAATTAGATGCCATGCAGAACAATTTATATGAACCAATACAACAATTCTTTAATACTACTGTCATTTCCCTACTTTTAGCAATGAAACAGCTAGTTGGACTACTTTACTATCTCATAGCTGCTAAATGGCGGAGCTGTGACTCACAGGCAAAGTTCCCAGCTGGCCTGTGTTCTCAGCACCATATCTGTGAGCTACACGTTTCACTGTTGAGCATTACACTGACATACACTATGCACCATTCAGTTATATCTACCCAGCTATCTGTAAACTCACCCAGGGCTTCAGTTATTCATAGGAAATCTCTTTGGGGGAAAATTCACTTTCAGTTTATCCTCACACTTATCACCTACAGAAGACCAGCACCTCCAATTCTAGAAAACCAGGTGACACCAAATGAAACCATTTCAGTGCTTTCTCCTTAAGGAGCCATTCCTTTAACTGGGATTCTTCCTTCTAAGCGATGATTTCACAATGCAATGAATTTGCTTTTATTCTGTAATTACATACTTCATACCTCATTTCCTGAACAAGTTCTGTTGGAGCAGTTCATCCTGTGGAGAGTGGAAAACTAAGTTGTCAATTCTAGCTTTCCTCAATTGGTATCCATCGGGGAAGATAGCAAGTCAAATGAATTAGAGCTGATAATTTGGAGGAAAATAATCTCATCCCTCTGGGACTCAGGAAATGAGCAAATGTTTTCCTGCGATAAATTATTTTAATATGTTCATGAGTTTATGTGATGGAATTTAAAGTAAGGTATCTATTTTGATTTTTGAAGTCTCTTTAATACAATCAGGCCTAAAAAAATTTTTTTTATGTTTCTAAAAGTATAACACAGAAGCAATTTTCTTTGCAAGTCTGTTTTGATGATAATATGGTACGTGCACAAGTATTTGATAGACATATGACATTTTGAATAAAGATATCAATGTGTTCAACCAATTTCTATTATTATAGAATAGGATTTTCATTAGCAGCTTCAACTGAGGCATTCAGATCTGAATGAATTTCAAGACTAAAGCTTTTTAATTAACTTCTCTGTAGCTCAGATATATGTTGGCAGCTAATAGAATTCGAAGATGGAGTAGCATCTGGTATTGAGATGGTTTCTACCTCCTTAGCTCACTAAGAAGTGCTCTTTTGGAATATTGCCAGTCAAATCCCTTCTACCATCATTAAAATCAATTTCACAAACTAATATAATATAAGGACATAATAACTTCAGTTACTTAATTCTAATAGCATGAAAGCAGTGGTAAAAATAAGGAATATCTTTCAAGTTATTATATATATCTAACATTGTATAATTACTATCTAATTCTTCCTATGTCAAACTCTGACTCCCTTCTGTATTAGAAATAAACTTACATTTATATAGAGTTCTTGAGTTGAATACACATGTTTTAGGAGCTGTATGTGAGTTTAAAAATTGGCTTTATTAGTCTTCCATTTCTAAGACTGCACTAGTATATAGTATTTAAAAATGGTAATTGATCAAGAAGGATTGTTCTTCTGTGTTAACTGAAAACACTAACATTTTATTTATTTATTTTTTTAATTTTTATTTATTTTTATTTATTCATTTTAGAGAGGAGAGGGAGAGACAGACAGAGAGAGAGAGAGACAGAGAGAGAGAAGGGGGGGAGGAGCTGGAAGCATCAACTCCCATATGTGCCTTGACCAGGCAAGCCCAGGGTTTTGAACCAGCGACCTCAGCATTTCCAGGTCGACGCTTTATCCACTGCGCCACCACAGGTCAGGCCAACATTTTATATACACATGCAATACTAATTTATGGTTAGGAGTACCTCATAGTTCATAGCTTATCTGGTTATTATTATAAAGAAATGACCATTTGATTTTACAGACATAGATGTCTTTTTTTCCAGGAATATCTCTTTACTACTCATTAATAGACCTTAGTCATTTGACTCTATTTTCCATTGTATATATAGACAAGCTGTATCTATTAAAATATTGATTACAGGTAGGAATGAAAACTCAAATTTGTGGTTGACTATTTCCTCTTTACTGGAAAATGTGATTGTCTTTTCACTATAGATCAATGTGTAGACAAGTGGAGAACATTAGGATAATCTAATTTTTATTAGAACTTGATATTTCAAATCAGTTATGCAGATACATTTTCAGCAATGCCATGATCATTTTATCTCCAAAAAGTCCAAACACATGGAAGGCCATCTGAATGACTTGGTGGGTTTTGTGTTTGAGTCTTGCCTTTATTAAAAGACCCAGATTTAAAACATTTCTTTGAAATGAAAATTTTTAAACTAGCTAGGAACCATTTGGTGCCTCCCTAACTTCCATAACTTCCTTTAAATCATTACTTAATACAGTCCTAGTTCTGACATAATTTTTGGTGCTTTTCTTCTCAAACAGACTGGAAATATTTTGGCTACTTCGTTTGCTGGTACCTTTTGCCTAAGGAGTTGTCTGGTAATCATGTTAAAGCTTGTAGAATAAGATAAAATAAAAGCCTTAATTTGCTTTTCCCATTATCTACATCAATTACGACTTACTCTATACTCTGAACTTATTTCTCTCCAGAAAGTAATAAGGGAAAGAAAAAAGTATCTATTTCCATCTCTGAGCCGGAAATCTAAACTTTTTTTCATTTGGTCTTTCCAATCAGAAAAAGGTAATTGCTCTCTAAATAAAGAGGAGGAAAATAGCTCTGTCCATTTTTAGTATCCATAGTGGCTCTCTCAATGGCCTAGCAAAAATAAAATCTGCCAGCAGCTTTAGATATGTTCTTTTATAAAATTCTTGCTCTATATATAAATATATAAAAATATTTTCAATATCATATCAGAATAATTTCAAGATGATTTTCTCAGATTTGGGAATCAATTTCACAAACTTTCAGCAATATGAACTTCTGAAGAGACAACAGTAAAAAATTCACAAGTTTTGCCTGACCAGGTGGTGGAGCAGTGGATAGAGCGCCAGACTAGGATGTAGAGGACCCAGGTTTGAAACCCTAAGGTCACCAGCTTGAGCGTGGGCTCATCTGGTTTGAGCAAGCTCACCAGCTTGGACCCAAGGTCACTGGCTTGAGCAAGGGGTTATTCAGTCTGCTGTAGCCTCACAGTCAAGGCACATATGAGAAAGCAATCAATGAACAACTAAGATGTCGCAAAGAAAAACTTATGATTGATGCTTCTCATCTCTCTGTTCCTGTCTGTCTGTCCCTATCTATCCCTCTCTCTGACTCTCTCTCTGTCTCTGTAAAAAAAAGAAAGAAAGAAAATTCACAAGTTGAAAAGAGGTTCATATTTCAAGTGCCTTCATTTAACAAAGTCAGAGATTAACTTTCTAAAGGGTCCAAGAAGCAGTGAGTAAAAAATAAGAATTGTAGTTCTGGTTCTGCTACCTTTTTCAGTGCAAACTTCTGCAACTTTTTTTTTTTTTAATCTTCTGCACCTCAGATTTTCATTTCTAGCGTGAGATCTGGAGAGTGTCTTCCACGTACGTCTTAGGGTTTACATGGCAAAATAGAGAACGTCTTGCCTTTGTCTACTTTCTTCCAAATCTAGCGGTTCCTGCCCGTGTCTCATTTCTTTCTATAACTATAATCTATCTCTTAAAAAATTATTGATTTTCCAGTAACTTTTGTAATAACTACTTTCTTTAGGTTTGGTGAAACAAACAACAAACCAAAAAACGGACACCATGCATATGTATTTCAGTTCCTAGGAGTTTATTTTTCAGATAAACTGCAATGACTTTTCTGTTTATGTCTTCTTTTATATATTTCATGGGGAAAAGTTGTCGTTGTTAGTAAATGATGTTATTTCAGTTTCCTAATCCACAAGTTTCCTGCGCTTGTTTCAGCTATTTGACCAATTTCCAACTACCACTAACATTCTTGCTTTAAATTTTCCTTTTTTTTTTAAGATTTTTAAATTAATTTTGCTTTTAATTATATTAATCCTGTATAGATGTGTATGCTTTAACTCTACTTTACTTTATTATTACCTGGATAATTTTGTGCCATTACAACCAAAGCAGTTTTAAGATTTAATATATCCACTTGGGACTCATACACATTTACAGACATTCAATCTAGATTAATACATGCAATATTCAAATGTTTAACAGTCCCAGACAAAGTACGAATAATCGCAACAATGGGGATATGAACATCTTATATTTCCCAGTTTGAGTTTTTTCCCTAATTCTGTCTTATACTAACAACCCATTTGCTCTCCTTGTATAACTTACTCATCTTTTACATTACAAATATTCTCAAATTCCCATGTAGTGGAATATTCTATCTTGACAGCCTTTACTCTGACCCTTTTGAGTAGCACAAATGTTCATGTACATGCTCGTGCCTCCTGACCATCCAGAGTACAATTGTACATGTGTAAGGCAACATTAAAAAAGGGCAAATATATGTTCTTATTTCCATATATTGTTTATCGAACAAACATGATTTTATGTTAATAAAACTATAACTGGAACTAATTTTAGTTTTTGAAAAGAAACTCACTCCCAGGGGTCAGCGAGTATGAAAAAAAACTCACTACTTAAAGGGTTAAAATGATAGAGTAATATAATTGTTCCTGAAAACAGCTACTCTTCTCCAAATCCCTTATTTCTAGTGGTTGTACTCACCCTATCCTCAAATCAGAGAGGCTCCAAACCTTTGATTGTTATTTGACTTATACTTCCCTTGTACTGCACTAACCCAGTAGAAGACCTTCCTAAAATAACTTACTCCTCTCCTTGCATTAAACTCCTCACTACCTTTGTCCTCCTTCATGACCTCATCATCCCAGGTGGCAGCATCATGACTGGTCTTTTTATTCAGAGGTCATCCCATTTCCAGTCACCTGCCCAGATAAACTTCTTCATGTCCAAACTACTCATCATCTCATCAGCTCACAATTCTTCAAAGCTTCCTCTTTGCCAGTCTCATAAAGACTCTTGCTTGGCAGCTAAAGAAGTCCACAATCTGATTCCATCTATTTTTCACTACTTCAGTACAAGTACTCAGTATTTTAATCTGTTCATTGTTCCCTGTTCACCTGAAAGTGTTTATTAATATTAGTTAAATGCTATAACTACAGTAATAACAGTTATTCTCAACTTGTATTTGACTAGAATTCTGTTTCTGGACATAAAGAAGCAACTACTAGAAGATGGACACTTATGACATGAGCAACCACAACACTGAATAAACATATGAGATGTTTGTTTTCAGGCTTTGGGAAAGAGCTTGTGCAGGCTCTGTCTCTTGTACAGGAAGAAGCATGTGAGGAGTCCAGCTTTCAGCCTAGGAGTTGTTTCCCAGCCCTGACACAGGGCGAGGAAGGGGAGGTCTCCATAATTAAGGATCAGATAGAGTTTGGTGCTGCTAAACAAAGTAGAATTTGAACAGCAGGGTATAAGAGAAGAGGGAAAAGTAAAATTTCCATGGGGCTGGTTGCTCATGTACAGACTGAGTCACCAAAAGTCTCAGGTAGAACGACTCACTAAAATCAGGGAAACACTTTACTTACTGGTTTATTAAAATGGAAATAACTCAGGAGAAGCCAAAGGGAAGAGACGCATCTGGTAAGACACTGCGAGGAGAGTGCCCAGAGCTCCATGCCCTCTCGGGGCACACCATTCTTCCAGCCCCTCAGTGTGCCCACCAACTCGCAAGCTCTCTGAACCACATCTTTAGGAGTTTAGAGGTTTTATGAAGATTCTATAGCATAGGCATTATTGATTCAATCAATGGCCCCCCCACCCTCAGCTGGAGTTAAAATTCCAAGTTTCTAATAAAGGTTTGGTCTTTCTAAGAAGCAGCCCCCATTCTTGTTACAAGAACAAGCAAAACTACTCTATAGTGACCAAAATCAGGTACTGGTTGGGCACTGAGTATGAAGGAATATGAGGGAACCTTCAGAGGTGATGGAAATGTTCTTCTGTATCTTGATTCAAATATGAATTACCTGCTTGTATGTGTGTGGAGGTATAATTTATTAAATTATATACTTAAGTGTATTACATTTTAGGCACATTTTATCTCAACTTTTCAAAAAAGAATTAACTACAATAAATTCAATTTGAACTGTGAAGAAAGAATGAGGAAAAAACACCTCTGAACTTCACCTCTTCTGCCTTTTTGTTTACTTTATTCTTTTCATTTACGTCCTCCTACTTAAATCTTACCAGCCTCCTAACCTCATTTCAGATGGCTTCTTGAGGAAGTACCCTAACTAGAGATGCACTTATATAGCAACTACCAGAAAATATTGTGCTTTATCACTATTTGTGTAAATTATATATCTGTAGATATAAATGTACACTGCCTAAGGCAAATAATATACCTGTTCATTAAGAAAATAAATGATTGAACCAGGAACTCAGCCATAAAATCTAAGAAAAAAGATACTGTCTTGGTCTTCCAGGCTATTTTTGTTTTGAATTACTTTTGTTCACTGAATGAATCTATTATTAGAATTTAGTCCTGGCCCTGGCCGGTTGGCTCAGCGGTAGAGCGTCGGCCTAGCGTGCGGAGGACCCGGGTTTGATTCCCGGCCAGGGCACACAGGAGAAGCGCCCATTTGCTTCTCCACCCCTCCGCCGCGCTTTCCTCTCTGTCTCTCTCTTCCCCTCCCGCAGCCAAGGCTCCATTGGAGCAGAGATGGCCCGGGCGCTGGGGATGGCTCTGTGGCCTCTGCCTCAGGTGCTAGAGTGGCTCTGGTCGCAATATGGCGACGCCCAGGATGGGCAGAGCATCGCCCCCTGGTGGGCAGAGCGTCGCCCCTGGTGGGCGTGCTGGGTGGATCCCGGTCGGGCGCATGCGGGAGTCTGTCTGACTGTCTCTCCCCGTTTCCAGCTTCAGAAAAATGAAAAAATGAAAAAAAAAAAAAAAAAAAAAAAAAAAAAAGAATTTAGTTCTCAACATTCAGTTGGTGATATGAAAGTATTACCTATGACACTCACCAAAATATTTCCCAGCATTAAAGATAACTAGATGTCCAATCAATTGTGGCTCATGATTTCAAGGATCTCACAGTTACTGTTCAAATCAAACAACTGAATAAGTAACTTATAAAAATTCAGAAAAGTGCGAAATGCTACATAAGGCTAAAAGAAGCAGCCTAAAGAAATGCCCTGGAGGGAGGGACATTTAACTCAAAACTTGAAGAAAAAATATTAGCGTCAACCTTAGGACCTTACAATATTGCTGAGATCCCACCATTTTTGACCTGCAGAAATGACAGTTACATATGGCTCAAGCTAATATCTATAAGAGCAATGTTTCTGGCCAGAAGAGGACATGTGGAAGGGCCCAAAGGAAAACCATGTACGATGCACTCAAAGAGCTGACAATTTAGTTCAGTTCAGTTCAATGAAGACTAAGCCCTGGGGTAAGAGTTGAAACTGGAGCAACATGCAAGGTAAAAAATATAGAGTCAGATATCCAGTATTTCAAAATGGCAGTGAGAAGAAGCAAACACTGGGGGTAGGGCAGAAAGAGAAGGACCGAGAGACAGACACAGAGGCAGAGAGAGCGCTAACACAACAAATGATGGTTACATTCAAGCTGCATTTGGTCTTCATGTTACTAAGTCTGGTATTTTGGAGAGGCCACCACACCTGTGTGGGGAGAGTCCACATAACAGACATCATCAGTTTTTGTCCCCATGTTTGCTATTTAAGTCCTATCTGTAAAGCTTTTTGGCAGCTGGTACTCTTGTATCAATATACCTGCTGATTCTGGAGGGCTATAATGCGCTAGAAAATAGGAGAATTAGGCTTAGATATGTGTAGTCAGCACCTAAGCTTATTCTTCTATAGGAATTATGGATTTATTCTAAACAGCGATTATTATAGTAAGAATATTATTGGTAAGAACACAGCCTACTATTTGTGCCCAAAATCAACTAAAATGAATTTTTTAGACTTTCTATTAAAATTTTAATGATTCCTAAATGCAATCTGGTTATACTTACCATTTTATAAGATCTGTAAATTCTTTTCACTTTTCCATTGTGCACTAAATAAACATGTGAGTTGTTTTCATTACACAGACCCTTGATATATAAAATGTGAAGGTCTGTGACTCCTTTTGAAACACATTTTAGCAGCCAATAATGCTAATTGTTAGGAAATGCATTCATATAGCACAGTGTAAAATTTTAATTCACGCGTTTGTCACTTCCTCCCGCCAGCACTCCGCGTCGTTTATGGAGAGCTTACATGCTGAGTGCACAGAGCCAGAGGGCTTAAGGGACTTCAAGACATTGACTATGCTGTGTTTAGGGCCTTGACAAAGATGAGGGATGTCAGGTTTTTCAGTTTAGTGAGTTTCCCGCTGAATACAGAAGTACAGCATAGTGTAAGGAGACAGGAAATAAGGGCTTTTCAATAATGGATCCTATTTATTTGTTGGTTGTCAGTCATTTAACCTGACTCCTTCTGATCTACTCTCAAATGACAGATGAACTTAGAGTGCACCACCACCATCAAGCAACTGTAATGTTCCTGATATTCAGGCCGGCTTTCTTTAATGCATATTTATTTATTTCTTCTCTTGGCTCTTGGTCTTGACTTCCGCCTCCAGTGATTATGTTCTCTGTCATCTGTGCAAAGTAAGTTAGACCCAGCTCATGTGGTGCAGACGTGTCAATGTATACACATATCCTCCATAAACATGCAAGAGATTTTCAGTAAATATGTGTTATTCTCATGTGGTGAAAAAGATGTAATAACTCAAGTTTCACAATCTTTGTAAGACTTGAAGAGGAAGTTTTCTGTAATTTGTAAATATAAACATTCAGAAAATATTGATTGTGGAGCTCATAAATAAAAATTGATGATGGTAATAGTTGTTGAAAAATGAAAAATTTACCTTAGTAATAAAAATAAACAACATTCTCCTGGATAATGATTTTGAGGACATGATTTTTACATTAAATACAATTATTCAAACTTGCATAAAAAAAAAGTCATGGAGGTAAAAAAACAACCTAAGTTTTTGTCATTTAAAATGTAAAGCATTAAATTTATGAGTATTTGATAATTATGTGCATTTAAATGATTTAAAAATATTTTGATTAGTGTGACAATGAAATAAAGGTCTTTAGAATGTACTTGTAAAAACAAATTTGAAATCTGAAAATTTGCTATTGTATTGTCAGTCTTTAGATTAATTGTTACTAATTTGGTGACTAAATGTCAGGATCATTATCACTACTTCAATTGTCATCATATTTCATAAAATCTGAGATATGTTTAAGTTAACATACACCATTCTCTTATTACCACTAAGGGAGAAAAGATGGAAGAAAAATAAACGAAGAAGGCAAGCTAGAAAGGAAGGGGTGAAGAGAGAGAGAAGGAAGGAGGGAAGAAGGGAGGGAGGAACTAGGGAAGATAAAAAGCTTTTTTGTTACTTACAATTTTTATTTTACACCTATTAGAAAAGCTCTTTTAAACTCATCTAGATATAGATCTTTTTTATCATATATTGTTATTTTATAGTATTAAAAAACAAAATACAAGTTCATTAAATTGGTTAAGTATACCCAACACTTTTCCATAGTTTTTTTCTTCTGATTCACTTCTGATGCTGTCACTGACATCACAGTTTTCACACGCTACCATCCTTGGTGACATCAAAGTGGTGGTGGGGCAACACAGTTTTAAGAAGTGTTTCACAGTCTCCTCCGTGATGCCTTTTGAGCTGTGGTGACACATTCTGCAAGCCTTGTTTTCTTGATTGCACCAGGATATGTCACTGGAAGGTTTTCAAACAACAGCCAGAACTGACATTCCTTCTTCAAAGTTCGAAGGGTTTTTGTGCCCACCACCTGAACTCAAATCATCTTCCGTCATTATGTATTTGGCCACCTTTACCCTAATTACCCTTCCCTTGGGTGGTGGGCACACAATGCAATATACAGAACACATATCACATAAATGTACACTTAAAAACTATGAGCTTATTAACCAATGGATTGATCCTGATGATGATTATCATGCTCAGATTTCCCACTGCAGTGCCTGTGTAGATAGAAAAACAAAAAAACAAAACAAGAGAGTGGAAACTGGGGTTCTGTATATTCTGAAAAATCCAGCAGTATAAAATTGGTATGACACTTTGATTTCTTTCAAATACCATCATGATTCCCATTAAGTAAAGAGGCAAAAGTTATTCCTGAAAAGTAGAACTGAATAGAAAGGAGAAGCAAAGAGAAGAAAGAAGCGTATGTGTCTCTGCAAAGTTAATGTAGAAGAGTGATTCCCAAAGTATGGTCCTCCAACCAGCAGCAGCAGGAATATGTGAGATTTTGTTAGAGATGCTGGTTCTCTAGCCCCACCACCAACTTTCTGAATCAGAAACTTGGGATGATGCCCATAACATGGGAATTAACCAGCCCTTCGGGTGATTTTGATGAATGAAAATGGTGAGAACCACTTGTATAGAAAATATATAATAATTATTCTGTTGGTTAAAATTCACTTGTTGGTGTTATTAATATAGAGCTGAAATATAGATTTAAGACACAAAAGAACTTGTAAAAAACAAAAGCAAGAAAAGTGGAACAGAAGGAAAGAGACCTTGTTTTGGTTCTAAGAGTTACACAAAGGATAAAGAGATTGCTTGGTGTTGCACATAGTGCCATAAAAATCTCAGTATTATTATTATTACTTTAATATTTTCAACCTTTTTTAGGCATCATACTAAAATAAATACCCATGGAATTGATGAGTTCAAATAAATCTTAAAATACAACTACAAGACTGATACAATATACAGATGCTGTATTATATCATTGTACACTTGAAACCTATATAATTTTATTAACCAGTGCCACCCTCAATAAATTTAATAAAGTTTTTGATAAGAAAAAAAAAGAATTTTTTTGAATGAAACACAGGAGGCCAGTTTCCTACATATGCAGGGCTTGCGAACTGTGACATGACCACCATCGGCCTAAAAAGGATTGTAAGGTGATTTCAGAGATGGTGATATGAATAGTGTTCATCTCAGAATTATTGGAATGCACTATTTTATCACTCACTTATTTTGTCATTATTGTGGAACTTATGCAGTTAATTCAAAGATAGTAATTGTTTATGTTATGGGGTTCTGCTTAAAAGTCATTGGAGAGTTGAAAGCTTGAGGGCTTTCCCTTCTGCAGATTTCCATCTTTCTTGGGTCAGAAGGAACAAAAGTTATTTCCTGAGATGGGGAGCTGCTGAGTTTTTGGTGGTGACAGCGTGGTGAAGGTTTGGAATAATGTCTGTAGTAAGGACTGGATCAGGGAATCTGGACACAAAAGACCTTCCAACAAATAGTCTGAAGACCAAAAATGTGGTTGTGTAATCTCTCCAGTCCACATCAGTGTGGGATTTTTCTCTGGCTATGCTCACAGAGTATGGAAGCAGAGGTCAAAGGAAGAGAGGTTTTACAGAGAAAGCATGGAAGGAAGGTCCGAAAGGCCCACACTGCTCTTACTTTCTTAAGCATTTTGTGAGATCATTGCAAAGGATGACACTGCAAACAGAATTATACAAAGAGCAGAGATGTAAAGCCATTTATTGATTTATTTCTGCCCAACATCTCTGTGAATTAAAACTGAAGAACCATATATAGAGAGAGATTAAAAAGATCCAGTTTCATCTTGCTTGATATGGCGGTTTCCTCTGACTGCAGTTTGTACTCCCACGTCCATTTACAGGTGTTCATCTTTTGTGTAATTGTACCTAAGTTCTAAAATACTTAAAACGCCTTGGAATGGAATTATTGGAGCTACCTTAAAGTTTAAATGATTTATTTTTAACTAGATCAAGAGGAACCTGCTGCATAAAACATTTACAATTCTGTTATGGAAATAAATCAAAGATTGCTGACTCTGTATCTTCTATTATAAAAACCAAATGAAAGTATGTCATCATCATTAAAAGAAAAACACAACTTGGAATCTTAGAGCCACATTAGTGGCCATTGCAATTACTGAAACCACAAGTGTGTAATGTGTACTTCCTGAATAACCATAATTGGGGCTGCTTCTAGTTCATTTGGGTTGATTTCATTTGATTCCTAAGTTCTTAATGAAAATAATGCCTGTAGCAAAGCATTCTGCCATTGGCATTGTGACTTATTTCAGTAAAAACCACAAGTTTGAGCTAAACCATGCTTATCTTCCTTAAAAATTACCATGGTTATGTAATATTAAGGAATGCTTTTAAGTGAACTTAGAAAGAGTAACCATGCCAGAAATAAGAGGAATAAATTCTTTTCCATTTCTTTTTCTTTTTAGGATTTTATTTATTGGTATCTCTTTTTGATTTACAAATACTGATCATATATCCATATTATGAAAAGCAGAGTTCTACTGGATGATAAACATTCTCAAGTAATGTGAGTAGCCTGTTTTGCAGGATGTAGAAGAGCTCTGGTCCCCTTTAATAATAAAAGACCAGGAAATTATAATCAGTAACTGACTGAATGTCTGAATCTCAAAGCCCAGTGTTTTCTTAACAGGTTACAAGGAGACACCCACCTGACAAACACAAATAAAGAAACTCTAAGAGAGAAATACTGGAGGCATTCCCCCCACAGGGGAATATGGGACAAGATTTCTAATGCAAAATCTACTGATTTAAAATTGTTCAGGAGGACGTCACGGAAATGGCGCCGTGAGCAGCGCGTCCGACAGCTCTCCCCTAAATCACAACAAATTTATCAACTAGAAACAGAAAAATTTATCCTCGGAGCATTCCGGAGTTCCACACAAACTGATAGCGAAAGGACTGTTATCACTTGAATCTGAGAGACGAGGGTGTGGAGGAATCTACCACAGGGACGTTCTTTCAAACCGCAAGGGAGTGCGCCTGCGGTGAGTCAGCCCATATACTTGGGAACCGCGAGCCGCCACCGCGAGCCCCCGCGAGCCGCCGCGAGCGGCCGCCGCGAACCGCCACCGCGAGCGGCCGCCACGAGCCGCCGTGAGCCACTGTGAGCAGCCGCGCGCGCGCCCGGCCCGGTTGAGCACCGCTGACGTTCCCAGCGGCCCGCACACTGCGACTGGGGGTCGCCGGCCACCGGTGCCCGGAGCGCCCCATTTGCGTGCGTGCCTTGGGCATTCCACGCGCCCAGGGCGCCCTGCTGGCCCGCACACCCAGGGGGCTCCATTATCCTGCGCCTGGTGCGGTCCAGCCGCCAGCGGCGGGGCAAGCGGGAGAGGCTTGGGAGATTCTCTCCGTGGTGGGCGGGGCACCTCACCCAGCCATTCAAGCTAACAATCAAGCGTTGGGGGAGGGGCGCGCACAGGCAGCCTAAAATACCTTCGGAAGCACAGCTGCGACCCAATCACTGAAATTAGCTTAACCCATGAAATCTGCGCACCCTTGGTTCTAATTGATAAGATCTCTCTCAATTCAGCGTTCCAAGACAAGAGGCGTGATATTTTTTAGTGCCTCTCGCTAAAGGGGCGGGGGCAACTTCTGATTAATAGAGCCTCCATATTTAGGGATAAACGCTAACAAGAAGGACTTGGCAGATAATAAGGTCTATACTACACTAGTCGTAAGCAGAGACTAGTGCCTCTTCTTCCCTGCAAAAACAGGCTACAAAGTGTGGAAAGCCTGGGTTGAGAGGTCCAACTAAATGATAGGCGCTGAACAGTCACCTTGACAACAATTGACTCCCACCCCCGCCTGATTACACTGGAGGCCCTGACTGTCAGAGCCTTTCCCAAAGCCTTGCACTGAGTGGGGATAGAGTGGGGATTTCCCAGCTCTTTGAGCCTCTTACTCCCCAGGCAGAAGCAGTTGCAGCCTTATAGCTGGATCACCAGGCTGCTAATTCAGAAAGGGGGGACTAGGAGAGAGAATCCAGGAAAGCAAACTCTCTCATCGTTGGACCCTGCAAACGCCAACAAGCCTTTACTTCCAGCAAGACTAAAGCCAATTATATGACATTGCCATAGAATCCCATCAACTGCAAATCCCTACCTAAGAGTGACACAGGGGCAGAGCCTGGGGTACAGAGTCACCGACCAGGAAGAGGGAGAGAAAAGAAAAAGGAAGAAGTTAACCTCTCAAAATCAAGAAAAACCCACAGACTTTACAACTTGATCCACTATTTTTGTTGTTGTTGTTGTTGTTTGTTTCTTCTATCTTTTTGCCTTTATTTCCTCCACCTCGGTCCTTCTATTCTCTGCCCATCTTATGCTTCCCCTTTCTTGAACTACACTACCCATGAGTGTTGCATTTTATTTTTCTTCTTCATCCTCACTCTCCTTTAAGGTTATACTCCAAAACACTTAACTCTCACTCTCTCCTCTTTTGTTTTTTTTTTTTTTGTCTTGCTTTATTTTGTTTTTTTCTCTTCCTATTTTATTTCTTCCTTCGTTTTTCTCTTTTTCTTATTTTTTCCTTTCTATTCGTTTTTTCTTTTCTCATTTTACTTTCCTCCCATATAATCCTCAATCACAAACAAATTAGTTAATTTGGGACTCAAGGCTTTTTTTTGGCTTTATTTCTCTTTTTTGCTTTTGTTTTTATTTTTTTTTTCTTGTTTGTTTATTTTTGTGGCATTTTGGGTCCTCCCAACCCAAGGTCTCCATTGTATTTAGTCTTCGCTCCACTTAATACAACAGATTTTTACTTATTATTTTTATTTTTTCTTCTTTATTATTCTTTTTTGGTCCTTTTTTCTGGTTCCCTCTTATCCCTCTCATTATATCTCTTAGTTGACCATCACATACAAGCAAATCATCTTATGCTTGTCTAAGATTTTCTTCCTTTTTTTTTTTTTTTTTTTTTTTTTTTCATTTAGTAGGTCCCTACTCCCTTTTTTTTGCCCCTTGAACTCTTCACCCCAAATCAGGCCCTCCATTATAGGCACGATATTTCCCTGAGGAGGGGAGAGGAGGGAAAGAGAAGAGAGAAAAAAGGGGGGAAATAATAAATTATTACTGTTTTTTTTTGTGGGGTGTTTTACCCTTTTTTTTTTTTTTTTACTTTTTACTCTTTATTAATTCTAATTAGTGCTTTCAATAAGACCACCCTCAGATGCCGATAAGAAAGAGGAAATCGAATATTATGGATACAAAAGAAAGAGAGGTAACACAAATAGATGTGGAAAAATCTATGGAGAAAAGACTTAACATATTGGAAGCCTTGGAGCTAAATGACAGAGAATTTAAGATAGAAATCTTAAAAATACTCAGAGATATACAAGAAAACACAGAAAGGCAATATAGGGAGATCAGAAAACAACTCAATGAACACAAAGAATATATTACCAAGGAAATTGAAACTATAAAAACAAATCAAACAGAAATGAAAAACTCAATTCACGAGCTGAAAAACGAGGTAACCAGCTTAGCTAACAGAACAGCCCAGATTGAGGATAGGATTAGTGAAATAGAAGACAAACAACTTGAGGCACAACAGAGAGAAGAAGAAAGAGACTCAAAAATAATAAAAAACGAGAAAGCCCTACAGGAATTGTCTGACTCCATCAGAAAGAATAACATAAGAATAATAGGTATATCAGAGGGAGAAGAGAAAGAAAATGGAATGGAGAATATACTCAAACAAATAATAGACAAGAACTTCCCAAGCCTGTGGAAGGAACTAAAGCCTCAAATTCAAGAAGCAAACAGAACACCAAGTTTTCTTAACCCCAACAAACCCACTCCAAGGCACATCATAATAAAGATGACACAAACCAATGACAAAGAAAAGATTCTCAAGGCAGCCAGGGAAAAGAAGAGTACAACATATAAAGGAAGGCCTATTAGATTATCATCAGATTTCTCAGCAGAAACTCTACAAGCTAGAAGAGAGTGGACCCCAATATTTAAAGCCCTGAAAGAGAGGAACTTTCAGCCAAGAATACTATACCCATCAAAGCTATCCTTCAAGTATGAAGGAGATATAAAAACATTCACAAATACAGAAAAGATGAGAGAATTTATCAACAGAAAGCCCCCACTCCAGGAAATACTAAAGGGGGTTTTCCAACCAGATTCAAAGAACAAAAGAAAACAACACCACAAGTAACAGCTCCACCAAGAACACAATAAAACCAAACTTAAACTGTGACAACAAAGGAAAAAAAGAGGGGAGAGGATGGAGATTAACAGTAGCAAAGGATGATGAAGTGCAGAAATACTTATAAGATAGGGTACTACAATGAATATGGTAGGTACCCTTTTCATTACTTAATGGTAACCACCCTTAAAAAAACCACCACAAAAACACTTGACTTAAAAAAGGTAGCAACAGAGGAAAGAAGTATGGAACACAAACAAACAAAAACAAATGATAGAAAAACAAAAGAGAAGAATCAAACTAGATACAAAACTAACAGAAAGCAATTTATAAAATGGCAGTAGGGAACCCACAAGTGTCAATAATTACACTAAATGTAAATGGATTAAACTTACCAATAAAAAGACACAGAGTAGCAGAATGGATTAAAAAAGAAAATCCAACTATATGCTGCCTACAAGAAACACATCTAAGCAACAAGGATAAAAACAAATTCAAAGTGAAAGGCTGGAAAACAATACTCCAAGCAAACAACACCCAAAAAAAAGCAGGCGTAGCAATACTCATATCTAATAATGCTGACTACAAGACAGAAAAAGTACTCAGAGACAAAAATGGTCATTTCATAATGATTAAGGGGAAGTTGAATCAAGAAGACATAACAATCCTTAATATATATGCACCAAACCAAGGAGCACCAAAATATATAAGACAGCTACTTATTGACCTTAAAACAAAAACTAACAAAAATACAATCATACTTGGAGACCTCAATACACCGCTGACGGCTCTAGATCGGTCATCCAAACAGAGAATCAATAAAGATATAGTGGCCTTAAACGAAATACTAGAACACCTGGATATGATAGACATCTACAGGACACTTCATCCCAAAGCAACAGAGTATACATTTTTCTCTAGTGTACATGGAACATTCTCAAGAATTGACCATATGTTGGGCCACAAAGACAATATCAGCAAACTTAGAAAAATTGAAATTGTACCAAGCATATTTTCTGATCATAAAGCCTTGAAACTAGAATTCAACTGCAAAAAAGAGGGGGAAAAACCCACAAAAATGTGGAAACTAAACAACATACTTCTAAAAAATGAATGGGTCAAAGAAGAAATAAGCGCAGAAATCAAAAGATATATACAGACAAATGAAAATGAAAATACGACATATCAGAATCTCTGGGATGCAGCAAAAGCAGTAATAAGAGGAAAGTTCATATCACTTCAAGCCTATATGAACAAACAAGAGAGAGCCGAAGTAAACCACTTAACTTCACACCTTAAGGAACTAGAAAAAGAAGAACAAAGACAACCCAAAACCAGCCGAAGAAAGGAGATAATAAAAATCAGAGCAGAAATAAATGAAATAGAGAACAGAAAAACTATAGAAAAAATCAATAAAACAAGGAGCTGGTTCTTTGAAAAGATCAACAAAATTGACAAAACCTTGGCAAGACTCACCAAGGAAAAAAGACACAGGACTCAAATAAATAAAATCCAAAATGAAAGAGGAGAGATCACCACAGACATCATAGATATACAAAGAATTATTGTAGAATACTATGAAAAATTATATGCCACCAAATACAACAATCTAGAAGAAATGGATAAATTCCTAGAACAATACAATCTTCCTATACTGAGTCATGAGAAGCAGAAAGCCTAAACAGACCAATCAGCAGGGAGGAAATAGAAAAAACTATTAAAAATCTCCCCAAAAATAAAAGTCCAGGCCCTGACGGTTATACTAGTGAATTCCATCAAACATTCAAAGAAGACTTGGTTCCTATTCTACTCAAAGTCTTCTATAAAATTGAAGAAGAAGCAATACTTCCAAACACATTTTATGAGGCCAACATAACCCTCATACCAAAACCTGGCAAGGATGGCACAAAGAAAGAAAACTACAGACCAATATCTCTAATGAATACAGATGCTAAAATACTAAACAAAATACTGGCAAACCGAAATCAACAACATATTAAAAAAATAATACATCATGATCAAGTGGGATTCATCCCAGAATCTCAAGGATGGTTCAACATACGCAAAACGGTTAACGTAATACACCATATCAACAAAACAAAGAACAAAAACCACATGATCTTATCAATAGATGCAGAAAAGGCTTTTGATAAAATACAACACAATTTTATGTTTAAGACTCTCAACAAAATGGGTATAGAAGGAAAATATCTCAACATGATAAAGGCCATATATGATAAACCATCAGCCAACATCCTATTAAACGGCATAAAACTGAGGACTTTCTACCTTAAATCAGGAACAAGACAGGGTTGTCCACTCTCTCCACTCTTATTCATCGTGGTGCTAGAAGTTCTGGCCAGAGCAATCAGACAAGACAAAGAAATAAAAGGCATCCATATCGGAAAAGAAGAAGTAAAGCTATCACTTTTTGCTGATGATATGATCCTATACATCAAAAACCCGAAGGACTCCACAAAAAGATTATTAGAAACAATAAACCAATACAGTAAGGTCGCAGGATACAAAATTAACATACAAAAGTCCATAGCCTTTCTATATGCCAACAATGAAATATTAGAAAACGAACTCAAAAAAATAATCCCCTTCACGATTGCAACAAAAAAAATAAAATACCTAGGAATAAACATAACAAAGAACGTAAAGGACCTATATAATGAAAATTACAAAGCATTGTTAAGGGAAATCGAAAAAGATACAATGAGATGGAAAAATATTCCTTGTTCTTGGATAGGAAGAATAAATATATTCAAAATGGCCATATTACCCAAAGCAATATACAAATTTAATGCAATTCCCACCAAAATCCCTATGAGATTTTTTAAAGAAATGGAACAAAAAATCATCAGATTTATATGGAACTTATAAAAAACCCCGAATAGCCAAAACAATCCTAAGGAAAAAGAATGAAGCTGGGGGCATTACAATACCTGACTTTAAACTATATTATAGGGCCACGATAATCAAAACAGCATGGTATTGGCAAAAAAATAGACACTCAGACCAATGGAACAGAATAGAAAGCCCAGAAATAAAACCACATATATATGGTCAAATAATCTTTGATAAAGGGGCCAACAACACACAATAGAGAAAAGAAAGCCTCTTCAACAAATGGTGTTGGGAAAACTGGAAAGCCACATGGAAAAGAATGAAACTCGACTACAGCCTGTCCCCATGTACTAAAATTAATTCAAAATGGATCAAAGACCTAAATATAAGACCTGAAACAATAAAGTACATAGAAGAAGACATAGGTACTAAACTCATGGACCTGGGTTTTAAAGAACATTTTATGAACTTGACTCCAATGGCAAGAGAAGTGAAGGCAAAGATAAATGAATGGGACTACATCAGAATTAAAAGTCTTTGCTCAGCAAGAGAAACTGATATCAAAATAAACAGACAGCCAACTATATGGGAACTGATATTTTCAAACGACAGCTCAGATAAGGGCCTAATATCCAAAATTTACAAAGAACTCATAAAACTCAACAACAAACAAACAAGCAATCCAATAAAAAAATGGGAAGAGGACATGAACAGACACTTCTCCCAGGAAGAGATACAAATGGCCAACAGATATATGAAAAGATGCTCAGCTTCATTAGTCATTAGAGAAATGCAAATCAAAACTACAATGAGATACCACCTCACTCCTGTTAGATTAGCTATTATCAACAAGACGGGTAATAGCAAATGTTGGAGAGGCTGTGGAGAAAAAGGAACCCTCATTCACTGTTGGTGGGACTGTAAAGTAGTACAACCATTATGGAGGAAAGTATGGTGGTTCCTCAAAAAACTGCAAATAGAACTACCTTATGACCCAGCAATCCCTCTACTGGGTATATACCCCAAAACCTCAGAAACATTGATACGTGAAGACACATGTAGCCCCATGTTCATTGCAGCACTGTTCACAGTGGCCAAGACATGGAAATAACCAAAAAGCCCTTCAATAGAAGACTGGATAAAGAAGATGTGGCACATATACACTATGGAATACTACTCAGCCATAAGAAATGATGACATCAGATCATTTACAGCAAAATGGTGGGATCTTGATAACATTATAAGGAGTGAAATAAGTAAATCAGAAAAAAACAAGAACTACATGATTCCATACATTGGTGGAACATAAAAATGAGACTAAGAGACATGGACAAGAGTGTGGTGGTTACCAAGGGTGGGCAGGGGGAGGGAGGACATGGGAGGGAGGGAGGGAGAGAGTTAGGGGGAGGGGGAGGGGCACAGAGAACTAGATGGAGGGTGACGGAGGACAATCTGACTTTGGGCGAGGGGTTTGCAACATAATTTGATGAGAAAATAAAAATTTATTAAAAAAAATAAAACCTCCAGGAAAAAAAAAAAAAAAAAAAAAAAAAAGAAAACCAGATAGAAGGTGATGGAAGACAATTTGACTTTGGGTGAGGGGTATGCAACATAAATATCAAAATAATCTGGAGATGTTTTCTCTGAACATATGTACCCTGATTTATCAATGTCACCCCATTAAAATAAAAAAAAACACACACACAAAAAAAAATTGTTCAGAAAGTACTGAACAGAACATTTTTAAAAGAATATAAAATGATAAATTTGAGGTATTAAAAAACAAAACAGATTTATTTTGATGACCTCTCCAAATAACTCAAAATAATCAATAAATGAACAATTGGAATTTATAACTTTTCTTTTTTTTTTTTTTTAAAGAGACAGAGTCAGAGAAAGAGAGATAGATAGGGACAGGCAGACAGGAATGGAGAGAGATGAGAAGCATCAATCACCAGTTTTTCGTTGCGACACCTTAGTTGTTCATTAATTGCTCTCTCACATTTGCCTTGACTGTGGGCCTTCAGCAGACTGAGCAACCCCTTGCTCAAGCCAGCAACCCTGGGTCCAAGATGGTGAGCTTTGGTCAAACCGGATGAGCCCGTGCTCAAGCTGACGACCTCGGGGTCTTTAACCTGGGTCCTCTGCCTCCCAATCCTACACTCTATCCACCGCACCACTGCCTGGTCAGGCGGTATTTATAACTTTTCAACAAGATAGCAAGATGTTATACAAAAATGCTTTCCTGTAGACTAGCAGTAATAATATAGAATGAAAAGTTGCCATTCACAAATATCAACAATATATGAAAAGGTAGAAATATATTTTCTCCATGATTTGAGGGGTAGTCTGAGAGCTTAGTGACCAAATGTCATGGGTTCTGAAGTGAAAGCAATGTATAAAAATACAGGCTTTACCACTCATTGGCTATATAGTATGAAGTCATTTCAAATTTAAAGAGTCTTCTCTTTGACTTGGTTCTTTGTGGAGTGCAATAATAATATCAGTGCTACAAGATCATGGTGAGAATTCGTTAATATTTGCAAAGCTGTAAATGATCCCTACAATGTAGTACTGTATAAATATTAGTTACATTAACAATATAATTTTTTGTGAAGAACATCACTAGATAAATAATAGTCATAATACACAGGAAGGCTTAGTGTTCAACACTTTCTATTCTTCCCAAGCAAATCTGTAGATTTATTTCAAATCCGAGCCCATTTCAACAAGAGATTTTTGTTTTTTGTAATGTTTGTTATTTGTAATGGAGAGAATGTATTTCTGTCATACTGAGTACAGGTTTCAGAATTACACAACTTGGGTCCCTTAGTTAATGGTTCCAATCTCCATTCTCCTAACCTCATATGATTAAAGTAGATTATCTATGTCTATAAAGCTTTTAACATCATACCTGACCTATAGAAAGCAATCCTTAAATAACAGTTGCCTGTTACTAATATTTTGGGAGAAAGAATTTTACTTAAGAAATAATTGCACAGCCTGACCAGGCATTGGCACAGTGGATAGAGCGTCAGACTGGGATGCGGAAGGGCCCAGGTTCGAGACCCCAAGGTCGCCAGCTTGAGCATGGGCTCATCTGGTTTGAGCAAAAATTCACCAGCTTGGACCCAAGGTCGCTGGCTCAAGCAAGGGGTTACTCAGTCTGCTGAAGGCCCATGGTGAAGGCACATATGAGAGAGCAATCAATGAACAACTAAGGTGTCGCAATGTGCAACGAAAAACTAACAATTGATGCTTCTCATCTCTCTGTTCCTGTCTGTCTGTCCCTGTCTATCCCTCACTCTGACTCTCTGTCTCTGTAAAAAAAATAAAATTAAAAAAAAATTAAAGATATAATTGCACAAAAATAGCAAAATCATTATTCAAAATTGGACCAATTGGGATGGAGAGAGTGAGGGGAGGGGTGATGACTCTAGGATGATTCTCCTGGATGTGGAAATGTGTTATCTTTTGCAGTGCTTAGCACAGTGTGGCCCAGGTTCAACAATGAAAAGGTGAATGGAGCTGAAGATAAAGTATTAAAACTGATGGCACAATAACATAGTACACCATAAAACATAGAGGTTTGTTATATATCTGTATTCCTTTAAACATTTTGCATAGAAATTAACCACAACCCTGAAAGACAATGACTGTTGTTACTGCTGAATTATAGAGGCACAGGGGGAGGTTAATAACTTCCTAAGAGTGCTGGCATGGAATTGAATCTGGACAACCGGTTTTAGAGTTCACACTATTCTCAATGGCCGTGGGAGATTTTATTCTTTAGTAGAGTTGAAATTTTAGACCACGGGAAGGCATTTCAAAAGTTCATTAAACAGTGCTAAGGTAATTAACCAAATAGAAAATATATATATCTCCTTAAATTTTATGAATATAAATTCCATATTGATTAAGGATTTCAATGTACTAAATAAATCCAAATAAACCAGGGGAAAATAATCATGGGGAAGACTTCGCAAAGCGTAGCAATGTGTAAAGCTAAAGCCAAACCCAAACGGATCTGTAGATTTCACTTTTCCGAAAAATGATGAGTTAGTGGCTTCATTGGCATCGGTTAGCAAGATTTGCTAAGCTTTTGAGGGAGATGTCTGTGCATCCATCCCTACAAGGTGACTGCTGAGACATGGAGATTAATAGGACAGAACAAGCCAGATTAGCTTTGGTGACTCCATATGAGGGGGGAGTCCAGGTAGATTTAATTCTGTTCAGTGCAGTTCATCTTAGTCATTAATATAAGAACTTGATGGGTGCACTGTGCTGAGTTTTTTTAAATATAGGAGTGGGGAAAAAAAGTAGTGTTTCCTCTGTCCCCATGGAGCTAGTTTACAGTCAACTGAAAGAGAAAATTGTATAAAAATTATAATACAATGTGCTAAGTACTATGATAGAAGTTCAGGTGCTGTAGGATAAGAAGGACACTTGGTATGCATTTAGTGTTTGTACAACACTTTCTAGACCAAACACTATCTAGGCCAAGATCTAAAAGTTAACTAAGCCTGACCTGTGGTGGCACAGTGGGATAAAACATTGACCTGGAATGCTAAAGTTGCTAATTCGAAACCCTGGGCTTGCCTGATCAAGGCACATATGGGAGTTGATGCTTCCTGCTCTTCCTCCTTTATCTCTCTCTCTTCTCTAAAAATTAAATAAATAATATCTTTAAAAAATAAAATATATAAAAGTTAAGTAAGACATGGCCAAGAATTCCTGCTCTTCTTCCTATGTCTGTTTTTGAACACAATTATATTCCATCCCTGTTGTGGAGATAGAAATCTGGACTTCTAAGGAAATAGACAGCTAAGCAATTAGAAATGTAGGCTCTGAATCAGGAGCAAGAGCTTGGCTGGATGTGTAGAATGAGGCATCTTCAAGCAGGTAGCTGGTGATGGAAAACGTGAGAAGCACTTTTCAATAGGCAGAGTGTAGCGTTAACACAGCCCTCTGAGGATCCACCAGATCCTCAGGCAAAAAAACCCAGAAAGTATAGGGAGAAAGGCGGGGAAATCATACTAGGAGAACACTAGGAGAGTGAGGCATGATGGAAATCAGCGGAAGATGACAACAGTACATACAGGAGAGGTGAAGCAGGGCCATCACCAATAACAGATGGATGGTGTGAGGGCTCTCTCAGCAGAGTGGTTGATGTGGAAGCCAGACCACAGCGGCCTGAGTGGCTGGTGGAGAGGAGAAAATGAGTGACTAGAGAGCTCCAAGTACTGTGCGGTGAGTTGAGGCTGGACTCCATTCAGCATGGGTTCTCAGGAACAGCAGTCTGTTCGGTTGGAATACAGCAATCGTGTTGTTGTAATTCAGACCTGGAGAAGTCAACAGCCTATTTGATTTTTTTTTTTTTACTAGACTAATGATAAAAGAAAAATGGACAAAGGAGTTGGGGGTACTTGAGGAAAGCTGGCTGAGTTTTTAAATACAGTATAGAGTCTAGTTAAGAAAGATCAGAGTGAATAGCAGTACAGATTACTTTTGAGCAGAAAAGGTGACAGATGAGGGTGGTAAGTCCTGTACCCCATGAATACATAAAAAATCTACCAAACATAATGTCCTGGAAGAATTGAAGGCTAATATGGAATAGAAGACAGAAAAAGAGAAGGACATTTTTGTGAGGGGCCCTTGAGACTGTGTGACCTACACACACACTGTGTGTCGCTTTGGTGACCTGGAAATATTGTGAGGCTGATCGGGAGACGGTGAGTTCTGAGAAAGAGAGCACCCAGAGTAGGGGGACTGAGGCACCCCAACGGTCAACTGTTTTGTGAGCATTGGGTGACAGCACCCTGGGCCAGGATGCACCTTTGCCCTCTGGGTCATTGAGTGCAGGAGGAGGCCAGGCAGCTTAGGGAAACTAATTATTCTCAGACATTCTGATTCAGAAGACTTGGTACTCGTATGAGGTAGGGGAGAGGGTTCCTCCCTTAGTAGACAGGAACACCAAGACAAATTGAACAAAAAAAAATGCTTCTAAGATACTGAATAAACAAAATTGGGTCTTAAGACATGGAAAGCCAGAAATTTCCATGCATCTTTGATATAACATATATTGAATACAAGTTTAAAATACGTTTGAGTTTTCAAATGAGAATGTGGTTCGTTCCATTGTTGACAGTGCATTTTAAGTAAATGTTTTGAGTACAATGCCACCTAGTTAAAAGTGTGTGCTTCTGAGTCTATTGAGATGAAATGGTTAAGAGCTCTGGCTCTAGAAACTGACCCTCCTGAATTTATATCTCAGCTTTGCTCTCTGCTTTTTTAATGACCTTGGGAAATTTTCTTGCTCTAAGTCTCATTTTCATTATCTGTAAAATGGAAACACTATCAATGACTACTTAGAAAGTTGTAATAGGACCTCTGATGAGGAAGAAATCATGTGCAGTCAACTGGTGAAATAAAATATTAATATTATATATTAATAGAATGAAATGATATACATATTGACAAAAACAATTGTGCAATGTAAGTTTCTAAATTTTGCAAAAGCAGATAATAGAAGTAGATAAATAGTATTATATATATTTTTTTTAATTTGAACGTTATGAATTTTACAAATTGATGATTTTTCACAGGTCATGTGATGATTATTTTCTCATTAATATTGTTTATTTTTTGGAATATTTTACAGTAAAAGGGTAGTGCTTAGATGAACATAAGAACAAGAAGTTCTTATTTTTCTGTTTTAAAAAGGAAACAACTACAAATGCAAGAGTAGTACAGAAATGTATCTGGAACTACTTTCTCAATTGCACCAAAAGGGAGTCTCCCCTTTGTTGAAAGACTATAATAATTATTGACATATTCAGATATCTCAATAAAGAATCATTAGTGTATGGTTTAATTTGGCACATAT
Source organism: Saccopteryx bilineata (assembly GCF_036850765.1). Taxonomy (NCBI): domain Eukaryota; kingdom Metazoa; phylum Chordata; class Mammalia; order Chiroptera; family Emballonuridae; genus Saccopteryx; species Saccopteryx bilineata. The sequence continues at coordinate 279,935,442 of NC_089490.1, read as the reverse complement.
AACTACTACAGAAAATGATGTTAATGCCTCTTTTTTAAAAAAGTGCTATGAAGATGAGTAGAACTTCTGGGATATGGTTTTATGCTATATATATGCATGCTTTATGTCCTTGTAGGTTATACATAATATAATAATTATGTGGGAGGAATAATTATAGCTTAAAGTTTATATATCAGAAAGAATTAATAATGTGCATCTTAAATGGTTTTAAAACATGTCTACTAGGTTTCTGCCATCAAGCTAAATTACTTCTCTCAAGATATTTTCCAATGATACATCTGATAAGGGTTTAATATATTGATACAAAGTTATAAAGAACTAATGCAACTGGAAACCAAAAAGAACAAACAATCCAATAAAAAATGGACAGAGGGCCAGAATGGACATTTCTCCAAAGAGAACATACAGATGGTAAATAGACACATGAAAAGATGCTCAATGTCACTAATCATCAGAGAAATGCAAATTAAAACCACAGTGTGATATCACCTCACACTTGTCAGAATGGCTGTTGTCAGTGAATCAGAAAAACAGTAAGTCTTGATAAGAATGTGGAGAAAAGGGATCCCTTGTGCATTGTTGGTGGGAATGCAGATTGGTATAGCCACTGTGGAAAACAGTATGAAGATTCCTCAGAAAAATTAAAAATGGAACTGCCTCATGAGCCATTGATTCCACTTCTGGGTGTATCTCCAAAGAAACTCAAAAAACTAATTTGAAAGAATGTATGCACTTCTGTGTAAACTGCAGTATTATTTACAATAGTCAAGATGTGTAAGCAACTCAAGTACCCATCAACAGATAAACAGATAAAAAAGCTGTCGTTCGTATATATAATGAAATATTATTCAACCATAAAAAAAAAGAAATTGTACCATTTGTGACAGCATGGATAGACCTAGAGGGTATTGTGCTAAATGAAATAAGTCAAACAAGGACAAATACCATGTGATTTTATTTATATATGGGTCAAAAGAACAAAATAAATGAACAAACAAAATAGAAACAGATAGAGATACAGAGAACAAACTGATAGTTTCCAGAGGTTGGGAGACTGGGTGAAGGAGGTAAAAGGATTGAGAAGTACAAATTAGTAGTTTCAAAATCATCATGGTGATTTAAAGTACAACATAGAGAGTATAGTCAATAATAGTGAAATAAATATGGGGACAGATGGATACTTGAAATATTGGCAGGAACAGTTAGTAAAGTATACAGTTGTCTAACCACTATGCTGTTCACCTGAAACTAATACAAAATAATATAAATAAATAAATAAAATAACTTCTGTCATATCTCTACTAATAAAAAGTATCCATTAAAAGGAGTTTTATTTTAGTAGTATTTATCCTCAATTTGGTTTATAAGTGACAGGCATCAGTTATCTAATTGTGTGCTTGAAGAGGCCAATATGGTACAATGATCATATGATAGACAATTATGACCAATCTTTTCTTCTATTATGTTTTTATAAAACCAGTAGGATTAAAAAATATACATTTCTGTGTATCTTCCTCACAATTTAATTGATACTGTTGTTAGAATTCATGATTATAGGTGTTTGCCTAATACATGTTCTAGAGGTCCAAAGCAAGAAAATAAACTAATTTATTGCCATACATATTACATAAAGTGACACTTCCTTATCTTTGTTCTATATCTGGCATGACATGTCCCTATCAACCTGTAAAATCCTATTATCTAGGTTGTTTTCACTTTTTCTTATTGATCCACTCATTGATTCCATTATTAATGACACTTCCCCACTGTGGAGAAGAACGGCCAAGGTAATAAAGTCAACCTCTGGACTAAGTGATTTGATTGTGCTCGTGCACTGAATATTTGAAAAACAAAATCAAGGGGTTGCTTGATCATTGGCCTGCTATATGTATTTAACAAGTAGAATGGGTCATTTTGTTATATCCCCTCTTCTATACAAAAAGTTATTCTCAATAATAATTATAAAATCCAGTAATAATGACCTGAAGAAAAGGTGAAAAAAAAATTTTATTATACTTTATGTATCTTTGGGCTGATAATGACAAACAGATGTTACATTACAAGAAACAGAAGCAATGGCTTAATAGTTCTTAGGACATTAGTGCATCCTGGTGGAAAAATTAGAAAAAACATCCCTTTCTAGCATCTCAAAGTAATGAGTAATAACATTAGAGTTTAATAAAAAGTTACAATTATAAAAGATGAATAGCATTTAAAATTTTTTTATTCTAAAATCACAACTGAAAATATATAAAATATTCGTGTAGCCTGACCTTTGGTGGCGCAGTGTGATAAAGCATCGATATGGAACACTGAGGTTGCCAGTTCGAAACCCTGGGCTTGCCTGGTCAAGGCATATAAGGGAGTTGATGCTTCCTGCTCCTCCTTCTCTCTCTCTCTCTCTCTCTCTCTCTCTCCCCCTCTCTCTCTCTCCCTCTCTCCTCTCTGAAAATCGAATAAAGTCTTTTTAAAAATTATAAATAAAATAAAATAAAAAAGAGAACAGATTTTTAAAAAATTCATGTATGGACTAAAATTTACACACACATAAGGCATATTTACAAACAATATGACTTTTTTATATAAATTTTTATTAATTTTAATTGGGTGACATCAATAAATCAGGGTACATATGTTCAAAAAAACATGTCCAGGTTATCTTGTCATTCAATTATGTTGCATACCCATCACCCAAAGTCAAATTGTCCTCTGTCACCTTCTATCTGGTTTTCTTTTTGCCCCTCCCCCTCCCCCTTCTCCTCTCCCTCCCTCTCCTTCCCCCCCCACCCCCAGCCACCACACTCTTGTCCTGTCTCATGAATAGACACTTCTCCCAGGAAGAAATACAAATGACAAACAATGTAACTTAAGCTCTGTTTCTTTGCCCTGTCCTGACTTTGAGTCTGAAGGCAAGACAGGAGTTCCACAATAATTAAAAGACACAGACTGCCAAGTTCAAATAAGTAGGACCATTGCAAACTTTCTCTTGAAATAAGTGCAGGTAGCTGAATCTGCAGGTTTTGGGGATTGACTCAGTGATGGGATTCAAATAATTTAAGAATGGTTCTCTGCCCTAATGACTGTTTTTAAGTATAAAAAACTGATATACCGGAAGGTAGTTTATTATTTTATGGATTCAGTACTTAACTAAGAACAATAAAAGAGGTACACAAAACTAGATTGTTATAAGAAACAGTTTAAAAATATTAATGAAAAAATATTAAATAATACCTGACAAAAAACAATAAAACTGTTATTTAGGATATTTCCATATTGCTGCTTGATTGCATCCTCACTTGCAATTTTTTTCACCTATGGACGGAATGAACATCACTACAGGCACATAGAATACGCTGTTGCACAGATGAACGTTAAAAAGAGTAAGGAATGTAAATTTGTGGTTTCCACAGTGGGTGGCTGCCAAGACCCCCACCTTAGAGAGAACCCTGATCACAATTGCCATTTTAACAACTGGTTCACCAAACTCAACAAAAAATGAGGTATCAGTTTTGCCGAACCAGTGCGAACTTGCTGAATCCCACCACTGGGTTGACTGGTAGCAGGAAGATATGTTTCTTATATATATATTACATAGAATTAAACTTTCACAACAACCACAGCAATTAATTAGAAATTAGACCAACAGTAACTATAGGAGTCAAGGAGTACTTTACCTGTAACATGACTCAGAGTTGCTGAACTTTGGGTGAAAGAAAAGCAGAGGGTTTTCACTTGATTTAGTATAATCATTATATCCTCCAAGAACAAACCATATGCTTATTACACGTGCCCAGGAGTGTGGCTTCTAGTGCCCCACCTGTGGGCACTCTGCTTCCTCTTCCTTTAAAACCTGGCAGTGACAATTGGTCTCTTGTCAGCACCCAGCCCTCCTCCATTTTCCCCAGCTCCACTGCCTGCCTTGTGCACACTCTGTACACCATGCACACCAGTTTTGTTCCACCTCAGGGCCTTTGCATTGCTCCTTTCTCTGCCTAGAAAGCTCACCCCTCAGAAGTCCACCTGGCTAGACTTCCTCACCTCCTCCAGCATTTTGCTTAGTGTCCCTCAAGGACACCTATTTTGATGATATTGCTTCCATTAGCAGCCTTCCTCCCTGTCAGATTTTACTTTGCTTTTTTAAAATGCAAGATTACCAGCTTCCAACAGAAGGTGTAACTAGTAGATTTATTGTGCTAATTATTGTTTTCTGCCTCCTGCTGCTAGGCCCTAAGTTCCACGAGGACAGGGATGTCTGTGTGTCTTCATCACGGATATAGTCCGAGCACCTGGGCAGTCCCTCACCTGGAATGGACGCTCAGTCAATATTTGTTCAATAGCTACACCTAGATTTTTACGATATGTCATTGGGGTACAAAATTTTCAAACTTTGTTTCTTTTTTCTCACTTTTAAAACACAATTTTCCTGGTTTTCTGTGTCAAGCTTGTACAATTTAATATTCACAGTGAACAACAAACAATTACCCTAAGCCTTGTGGGAGAAGTGTGATTATGTTATGCACCATAAAGAACAGGCTATTGGGAATGTAATGGAATCAATGAACAGCTTTATCATTTTAAAATGTATAAATTGTTTTATATTACCTAAATGAAATTCTTTCAATTACCTTGTGAGTGAGGAAAAAACACAAAACAAAACAAAACAAAAATCCCAGGATTTCCTTTTACTCTTGTTCTGAGAAGAAAATAGATGCTCAAATAGATCAAATGTAGATCAAATGACTTTTCCAAATGGGACATGGATAGTCACTGTAAAATGGAGGTTGGAGTGTAGTTCATCTTGTTTCTGGACTAGTGATGTTTCTAGTGTTCATGTTTAACCCTTGCATTGCAAAATGTCTGTGTGAATGAAAAGATATCTACTTGATGTTCTTATACTGTTATAGAAACAAAACTCTTTAATACTTTTACATGGAATTGCAAAGTGAGAAGATGGATTTTCTGAAATTCTGTACCTTTTCTGAAATTCTGGAGTTGGGGATGGTCTTTGAATCCGTGCACAGCAACCTTTAGTAAAACTTCCCAGCACCTGGAACTCACCCCACGTCTCATAGTAAAGCTTTGATTTTCTTTTTCTGAATGAGTGCTACACTCAGTAAAAGTGAAGACTGTTAAGGTATGGCTCTTAGTGTATGTAGCTCTGGAATTTATCATTTCACTGATCAGCAGAATTGATTGGCCCCATTATTTCTTTATCACACCACTGATTGACAGAGGTTTATTGGGATCATTGTTCCTTCAGAAACTTTGATAAACTGAAGTGACTGATTTCACGCAACGATGTCTGAGTAGCTCGGCAGCCTTAAAAATGTAAATATTAATTGCTGACAGACTGATGCCTTGTTATGTGCTAGACCCTCTGCTCTGCTTTTCACATTCCCATATCTCATGCTACATTCCGCACAAGTGTTTGCAGAGGAAGGTACAACAGCCCTTTCGTATGTGTTGTTGGAGTCGCTGGGCCTCGAGTCTACAGGCCTTAATAAGCGGGGGCTGTTGAGATTTGGACTGAATATGTGTGACTCCAAGTCTTGTCTCTTAATTATTAATCACAGTTCTAAAGGTACAGATTTTCCCCCTTGAGAACACTGTATTTATAGATATCTACATATCAAATTTAATTGCTAGAGATTTGAACTCAGTCTGTGGCAACCTTACTAAGGAATTGGCAATTGCTGGGGAAATGTTCAAGGTCTGCAAAGCTGTCCCCAACATGGCGGTTCTGTTTATTAAGTGAATCTTAAATAACACTTCATAGAATTTGCAATGAAAGAGATTGTCTGTTACTCCCCATAATTTATGTGTGTAATAAAGCCACCATTGGCGTTGAATTACTTATTTTTTACTTCTGTTTTGTAATTTGATTTCAAGAATTGCTTGTTAAATATTGTAGTATTTTTTTTCTTTTACACCGAAGAAACTATTATATCACTAAAGCAGTAAGATTATGTGAGGGAAGCATGTGTCTTTTATATGATTCCTGAATGGGATTTCTGAGAATTCATCCCTAGGCCTATACTTTGTCCTTTCAACATGTAACAGTATCCAAGAGATTTTTCTATATTTTTGTATATAAGGAACTCCACCTGCAAAATTCTACTTGGGCCTGTACTTGATAAACGTCTTCTCTCGTTGGGGTACTATAGGGTCTACAGTCAACTTTTATTGTCAAGGTAGGCCTTGGGTTATGTATTTCATTGAAGCAACATGTATCTCAGGTAATAACTAATTCAATACTCTATTGAGAGAGACCTGAACTTTAATCAGTTCTTCATTAGTTTCCATGCTGAGAAAGTGAAAATGTGTTCTGTGAAACCTTGGCTCTATTAAATAATCTGAGAAAAAATAGAACCTATGGTTAAATAATTTGTGAAAATGGTACATATGATAGCCCTATCTGGGAAATACTTAAGGTGCATTAGCCTATTACAGGTCTCAATGCATTTCAGTTTGGCCGATATAGAGTTTTCTGTGTTATTGAGCAGTAGATTTTTTTTTAATGTAACAATGACTAATACCCAGTGAAACTTGTAGTACTAATGGCAATATTGTGTTAGAGACAGGATGCTGTAACAGTGAGTCCTTTACTTAAGTCAAGACAATTATCTTGGACTACAAGACAGATGAGCTGTGAGAACACTTAAGGATTGCCTAAGTGTTATATAATCAGTGCTTCTCAAACTTGACTGTCCACGTGAATCACCTGGCCATCTTGCTAATACAAATTGATTTCGGAAGTCTACAATGGGTCTCAAATTTCTAATAAGCTCTCAGAGAATACCAGCGTGGCCAGTAAGAAGACAACACTGAGTAGATCAGGGTTTTCACTCTTGGCTCTATGGACCTGTTGTGCTGGATAATTTCTTGTTGTGAGGGGTGCCCTGTGCATTGGAGGATATGCAGTCACATTACTGGCCTCTGCCCAGATGACTAACTGTATGGTACTGGGGCAGTTCCTCACCCCAGTTTTGACTACTAAAATTATATCTGGACTTTGCCAAATGTCCCTTGAAGGCAGAATCACTCACTTCTGAAAACCACTGATTTAAATGATTTGGATTGAGATGAACTGTCTCTTTGATTTCTGAAGTATTTTTTCTCTGATGGAAAGGATTGGCCCAAACCAGAAGGGTATTTAAATTGTCACAAATCATGGCAATTGTTTTTCTTTAAAAGCACTAAGAGAACCACCTGTTCCAAAACTGGGGTTACTGAAAAGAAAGTTGTGGGAGCCCATGGTTCAATTTATAGGGATAGTTGGTATGTATTTATTGACTTTTTTTCCAGGGTACATATTTATAATTCAAAGGGACTTTCTAGAACCAGACAATGAAATGGGCTTCAGAGAATTTAAGGGCTCATGCAGAGAAAAGTTAAGATACTGTTTGTTACTGGAATACCAGTTATTTCTTAGACTATTGCTAATACTTCTCGCTGTGTTTTAAAGCAAAAGTACAATTAAGGCGTAAAAGAGATTAACGAACATAAAATAAATTAACAAAAGTAAATGTCACCAGCTTCCTGAGAAGCTGAGTTGTCCAGGGAGAGAGCCAGGGGCAGAATGTTCGGGAGGAGGGCACTCGCAGTGAGGTGTAGGCACTACAGCTCTGAGGACGGGAGGTGGCCTCAGCCAGGCCTGCACACAGCCATCACTCTCCCCAGGGGGCAGCTGGTGACAGGAAAATGCTGCCCCCTCATCTGGCTCAACCAAGCTAAAGTTCTAAAAATGTATTAACAAACCTTTAATAAATCTGAAACTAATTCACTTGGCTTTAAAATAAGAGGCTATTATCTTTTCTCATTAAAAGCAAAGACTTTAGAGACAAGTTCTTTACATTAAATTTTACATTTGACTTGTTATAAGGTATTACTTTTCTTAAGTAGATTAAACTCGTATCCAATTTATGTCATTTCCCAGGGCCCCACTGCTTTAATCTATCATGTAAAGGCTTTAGATTAGATGATCTCTATGGTCTCCTTCTGGTTCAAGATAACGCATTTTAGTAATTCTAACACAGATTTTGAATGAAGGGAGGAGAAACCAAAGTGGTTTGAAAATGAATCATAAATAATAATGAAAAAAACATAAATGTATATATTTTACAAAGAGTTATTTTTTTGGTGAGTAGATTCATGGATAGTTTTTTAAGCTGTATCTTTTTTGTGCTGTTAAAATATAAAAGCCATTATTAAAATTTTCAAAATTAGGCCTGAGACATTTATATGAGTTAGAAATTAATACCACAGAATGTTGTATCAGTTTTCATTTTTAGTAGCATTGTTCTGAGACTAAAGAAGTGGAATTTTGTACCAGGAGAATTGTGTACAAATAAATTTTAAATTTCATATAAAATTTTGCAAGAAAAGGAATTGGGAGAAAATTAAGCATAAGGTGTATTGATTTGCAAATTTGCAAGATGAAAATATGTCTAATATATGTTATTTCTGAGCAAAAGCCAACTTCTCAACTGGTTTTGGGAGCTACTCATTTTTTTCAATGGAGCTATTAGCAAGATAAGTCTTTTAATACATCTTTCTACCCTCCAAGCTGTGTGTTCTATTAAAATGGATCGTTGGCAAGAACTCCGTCTACTCAGGAACATACACTTTTCCTCTATTATTTAAACAGAACTCAGTGGGCATTTAGAAATAGAAAGCATTAAGTAAATATCTTCCAAGATCATGATTATGTTATAAATGTGGTAATTTTTTTTAAATTTTACAGCTACTAAATGAAGTGATTGTGATTGTCTTGTCATTCAGAAATTGACAATCTATTTGTGATAATAACTTTTTTCTCTTCAGGTAACCTTTTTCATGCTTTTATGGATTGTGATATTATTTATTCCTAGTACAATCCACCTGTACCTTGGAACCGAGAGAAATAAATTCTAAGTCATAAAAACACATGTGAGGAATTGCCTCCAACTTGCAAAGGAAGGTCATTGCTTAATATTTATGTGATCTCCACTGCTCTTTTTTTCATGCTTCATTCAACACCAATGTGCAGGTCTTAGGCTTGCTCTCTGTGTGCACTGATAAATAGATCTGCTCCAAATGGTTACACTCCGGCTGGTTGTCAGGATGAATGACACACTTTATAATGTTTCAGAAGCGTCTTCCATACTTGAACATTGGACCTGATTTCCTTTGATTGACAGCATTCCACTTTTTCAGGCAGTGGAGGTAGTTAGCTTGCCAAGTAGTCCTGGAGGTTGGGAAGTAATCAAGATGTAATAGTTACTCACTGAAGGTGGTCTACACTATTGTAACTGCCTGTTATTATTATATATTAGTCATTTGTACAACTTTCCCCATGCCAAGTCTACATTTTGTTTCCAATAAAAGTTTCATTTGGTAATTACTGAGGACATGAAGTCTCTGCTATCACTAGGATCTGGATGGATATAGCAAAGTACTATATATATACTGCTTCACAAATTTACTTTCTAATTTAATAGGTATTTTATTCCAGAGTGGGAGAAAGGGGAAGAAAAGCTGGTATTTCCCGTAGAATGATCCTGGGGCAAGAATAGATCTGAGTTTGGCTGAAGTTACAGCTATAAAATAGTCTATAGGGAAGTTATAAATAGTTTGTGTGTGTGTTTAATTGCCATTGGAAGTATGATACACATGTTCAATGGGATATATTTCACATGATCATTGGTGGTGCTCATTTAAGGAACAGGTTTTTCTTATTTTTCTTTCACCCCCTGTAAAATGCATTAAAAGAATGGTAGACTTATGAATGCATGGGGATTAATCAACTGATGCTGGGAGGACCTGAGAACATGAGAAATTTGAACACATTTCTAGAAGATGACAAATTATTGGAAAAGCTTGATTTACAGTGTCAAGTAGAGGAAAGAGAAAGTCAGAATCCATGCAGAGAGAAGCTGGCATGGAGGAGTTGGGTGTGGTGAGAGCCGAACTGCCGGCAGAACCCCGAGAGGCGACAGGTCAGGCAGTGCGTCCACAAGGCGAGAACAGAACGGGGGCTGCAAGCAAGGAGTGACGACCATAGCCTCTCTGTGTTCTGAGGAGCAAAGGATGCTCTTTCCTATGAGAAATTCAAGGCACTGCTTTACTGAAGTAGACTCATTAAAACTGGAAACGATGAATGTTAGAAGTAAGATATGCAGAGTACTGTGAAGTGGTTGAGAATTTGCAGCAATTTCTGAAAAAAACAATCTGCAGCAATTTGGAGAGCTCTAAAAGTTAGTGATAGAACTGAATGAGCCTCAGAAATTATGACTGTCTACCCTTTCCAATTACAATTGATCTCCTCAAACTCCTAGGACGTACTTCAGGAAATAAACATAGTTCCTGGGGAGCCCCGGTTCTCCCACTCCGTGTCCAAATTGTTTTGTTTTCCTCTTGCTTAGGGTGACCTTCAGACTCCACCTTCTCACCCTTCTGTCTAATCATTACCCCTGTCTCAGGGAGGGTGCCTTCTTTTCCTAAAGATAACATTTAACCATACTCCAACATTCCACTTCACTCTTCTGTTCTGTATTCTGAGTCTTGCTTCATAACCTATTCTCTTTTCCAAGTTTTTAATAACTCTTCCCACTGCTCCAAAATCTTTGTCTAAAAACATGACCAAATCATCCCCTTCATCTTAAATTTGCAGGGAGAGAAATCCTTGTTTTACTTTTTTTCCTTTTCTAAGCTATCCTTGTCTTCACTGCCAAATATCTTCAAAGTGCTGTATACACTTGAGCCCAATTCCTCATTTTCTATTTATCTTTTAACTTATTTACTTTCCTCTGCCCACAATATGACATTAAAATTACTTTAAAGGCTTATGATTTCTAGTGTGCCAAAATAATAGCTTCTTTTTTTGCTTATCCTACTTGGCATATTCACAGGATCTGATACTGTGGGTTGTCCATAGGAAACTGGTATTCGCTCCGGATTGTCCAGCACCACTGTTCCTGCTCTCTCTTTTTGAAGATTCTTCTCATTCCCATCACACACTCATTTTCTTCTATCTTTTTCATAAATGCTAAAATGCCCTGTGATTCTATCCCGAGCCTGTTACCACTCTTCACCTACACTCTGGGCCATTTCACCTTATCGTGTGTTCAACTACCACTTACTTAAAACAGTAAAACATTCAACTTTCCTGACCTGCCTTCCAAATTCAGTGTAAGCTTGCTTAGAAGCAGCCACCAGTTGAGAACTCAGTTCTCCTATAAGAGACCCCTGCTTTGTCATCTCTCCCTCCAGATTAAGAGCTGGAGGAAAGAGCACAGAGACAATGCAAAAGGTTGGGACTGAGAGGAAAGACAGGAGACCGTCCATGTCCCTCACTCCCCCATGGAACTGAAGGGGAAAGGTTTAATATAGTTATTGCTTCCAAAGTTCTGAAATGTGAATTCTCAAGAAAGTCAATTGCAAAGTTTATTGTGCCTTCAAGAAGGGGACACAGCCACCTTGCTCCATGTCTGTGCATGTAAGAGCCAGTGGTCCTGCTCTGGTCCCACTGGGACTGAAAGAAGATGTAGGAAAACTATGATGCTGTTTACAACCAGGTAAAGAAAGGGTAAAATTCACCCCATCTGGTCAATGTAGAGTCCCTTCAAGGTAGTGAAGATTGATTCCATTGTGGCCAAAGGCCCAAGAGTTGGGAGAAGGAGGATAGATGAAATTGGGGACTTCCAAAGCACAGGATAAAGAGTTTTGTGTAGCAGAAGCATGAGCCTGATGCTATCTGCTGGGGATTGGACTAACATAACCAGATTTTATAAGGTACTCCCATTGGTTGCTGCCTGGCACCATGTTCTTTTTTTTGTTGTTCTTTTTTTTTTTTTTTTTTTTGTATTTTTCTGAAGCTGGAAACAGGGAGAGACAGTCAGACAGACTCCCGCATGTGCCCGACCGGGATCCATCCACCCAGCACTCCCACCAGGGGCAACACTCTGCCCACCAGGGGGCGATGCTCTGCCCCTCCGGGGCGACCAGAGCCACTCTAGCACCTGGGGCAGAGGCCAAGGAGCCATCCCCAGCACCCGGGCCATCTTTGCTCCAATGGAGCCTTGGCTGCGGGAGGGGAAGAGAGAGACAGAGAGGAAGGAGGAGGGGGGTGGAGAAGCAAATGGGCACTTCTCCTATGTGCCCTGGCCGGGAATCGAACCTGGGTCCCCTGCACGCCAGGCCGACGCTCTACTGCTGAGCCAACCGGCCAGGGCCCTTGGCACCATGTTCTTTATGAGCACTCAGCCTCTACCGATTGGAGCAAAGACATTTCTAAAGCTGCTGGATGTATTATGATGACCAGCACAAGAGCTATCTCCATACATACCCATTTTTCCACTACCATGGTGAAATTGTTCATGTGTTACAAATAATTACCCACTTTCAATTGTAACCTCATAAGGAAATATCTTTTTCCTATCCTGGCCAATACCCATGGATAAAAATTAGGTGTAGAAGGATAGACTGTACCCGTTTTTACACAAAAACATTGAACCTTCACATTTAGCCTTTATTAGGGGAAGGAGGTTACTTGATTTCAAATGAAGATTTTTTTTAAAAAAAGTTGATAGAACAAAGTCTTAAGCTAAAAGACACTGTTTTTAATAACCTAACTTAACTAGAAAGTATAGAATCAGACAAATGCTTTAAGAAAGTTTGTACCTAACCGATAAAAGTATTATAAAGAATTTCAGTGGTCACCATACATGTACATATTTATTTCTAGGTTTTCAATTCTATTCTCCCAATGTATATTTCTATCAAGTTGTTCCATTAATTACTATAAACTGGATATTATTTTTTAATTAATGTTACTGAGTTATCTGTCTCCTTTCAATTTAGCTTATGCTTTATGTATTTTGTGACTCTAGTTGCATGTATATTCAGATATACTTTTTATTTATTCTTATTTTATTTTATCTTTTTATGTGAGAAGAGGGAAAATAGAGAGACAGACTCCCACATGAGCCCCAACTGGGATCCACCCAGCAAACACCATCTGAGGCCAATGCTTGTACCAGTCAAGCCACTGGCTGCAAGAGGGAAAGAAAGAGAAGGGGGAGAAGGAGAGGAAGAGAAGCAGATGGTTGTTTCTCTTGTGTGCCCTGACTGGGGATTGAACCCGGGATTTCGATACGCCGGACCAACACTCCATCTACTGAGCCAACTGACCAAGGCCTAGATTTTATATTTTTTAGATGGATTGACCCTTCTATCATTAAGAATGTCTTTCTTTATCTCTGAAAACATTTCTTTTTTAAAGTCTATTTTGTCCAATATTAGGATAGTCACTACAGTTTTTTTTTCTCATTTTTACAGTATACATTTTCCCGTCTACTTGCTTTTAACCTCTTTATATTTTGAATCCAAAGGGTGTCTCCTTTAGACAGCATATAATTTGATCTTGAATTTTTGTTTTGTTTTATGTCATGTTTATCAATCTCTTTCTTTTTACTAGATTATTTAATTCATATACATTGACTGTTGTAGTTGAATTTATTTCTACCAGTTTTTCTTTCTGTTTTCTATATTACTGTCATTTCCCCCTTTTATCTTTTTATTCATTTTTTTGTTTTCTCTTGCAGTAAGTGAATGTTTTCTAGTATAATATTTTAAATCCTCTAATCACAGTATTTTTTTAAAAAATACAGGTACATTGTACTTCCTTAAAAGAGAATATTTCTTTGCAAATTAACCTTATCACTGGGAATAACTACTCACATGTATTTGAAAATCATGATTTCACCCCCACCTCCAAAAATAGGTCCTCTTATTGTGTTTAACTCAAGTGACAAGCTTCATCATGCATCCTTTTCCATAGGTGTAATTTCTCTTCATATCGCAATTAAGTCTTTCATCTTCTACATTTTTAAGAAGTTCATTTTCAGTAGTTAGTTTAAAGCCTAAATATACATATTAACTTATCAGATTTATGCTAACTTAATTCCAGTAGCTACAGAAAAGTTATTATGATACAGCTTATTTCCCTCTTCCCATTTTTGTGCTATTATTATTATATGTGACATCCATCTATATTACATAAAAATAATAACATATTGTAATAAGTATATGTTATATAACTTTATACTTTTAAAAGAAACTGAGAGAAGAAAGGAGAGCAGGAATATATTTACAGAATTTGTTGTATTAACTTTTCTTTCTTTCTTTTTTTTTAATCTTCCTCCCCACCCCACCCCCATTTCTGTTTCTTTTCATTTTTCTGTGAGTATTCTGCTTGCTATCTGGTGTCATGACTTATCCAATAATGCTTCCCTTCCATATACTTTCTTTGTATATGTTTTTGTCAAATATGTTATATTTATACATTCTGAAGATATAATATTATAATTATATACATATTATTTTATGTAATTGCTTTTTAAATTAGTTAAGAGAAGATGGGGGAGAAATATGCATTTACACTGTCTTTTATAAATACATAATTACCTTGACTGGTGTTCTTTTTTTTTTTTTTTTCATTTTATTTTTATTTTTATTTTTTTTAAATTTTTATTAATGGTAATGGGATGACATTAATAAATCAGGGTACATATATTCAAAGAAAACATGTCTAGGTTATTTTGTCATCAAATTATGTTGCAAACCCCTCGCCCAAAGTCAGATTGTCCTCCGTCACCCTCTATCTAGTTCTCTGTGCCCCTCCCCCTCCCCCTAACTCTCTCCCTCCCTCCCTCCCATGTCCTCCCTCCCCCCCACCCTTGGTAACCACCACACTCTTGTCCATGTCTCTTAGTCTCATTTTTATGTTCCACCAATGTATGGAATCATGTAGTTCTTGTTTTTTTCTGATTTGCTTATTTCACTCCTTATAATGTTATCAAGATCCCACCATTTTGCTGTAAATGATCTGATGTCATCATTTCTTATGGCTGAGTAGTATTCCATAGTGTATATGTGCCACATCTTCTTTATCCAGTCTTCTATTGAAGGGCTTTTTGGTTGTTTCCATGTCTTGGCCACTGTGAACAGTGCTGCAATGAACATGGGGCTACATGTGTCTTCACGTATCAATGTTTCTGAGGTTTTGGGGTATATACCCAGTAGAGGGATTGCTGGGTCATAAGGTAGTTCTATTTGCAGTTTTTTGAGGAACCACCATACTTTCCTCCATAATGGTTGTACTACTTTACAGTCCCACCAACAGTGAATGAGGGTTCCTTTTTCTCCACAGCCTCTCCAACATTTGCTATTACCCGTCTTGTTGATAATAGCTAATCTAACAGGAGTGAGGTGGTATCTCATTGTAGTTTTGATTTGCATTTCTCTAATGACTAATGAAGCTGAGCATCTTTTCATATATCTGTTGGCCATTTGTATCTCTTCCTGGGAGAAGTGTCTGTTCATGTCCTCTTCCCATTTTTTTATTGGATTGCTTGTTTGTTTGTTGTTGAGTTTTATGAGTTCTTTGTAAATTTTGGATATTAGGCCCTTATCTGAGCTGTCGTTTGAAAATATCAGTTCCCATATAGTTGGCTGTCTGTTTATTTTGATATCAGTTTCTCTTGCTGAGCAAAAACTTTTAATTCTGATGTAGTCCCATTCATTTATCTTTGCCTTCACTTCTCTTGCCATTGGAGTCAAGTTCATAAAATGTTCTTTAAAACCCAGGTCCATGATTTTAGTACCTATGTCTTCTTCTATGTACTTTATTGTTTCAGGTCTTATATTTAGGTCTTTGATCCATTTTGAATTAATTTTAGTACACGGGGACAGGCTGTAGTCGAGTTTCATTCTTTTGCATGTGGCTTTCCAGTTTTCCCATGGTGTTCTTTTTTTTTAATGTTGATTTGAATTCTTGTCTGCCATCACTTATTATTTCTTAGTATTTCTTGAAAGATGGATGTGCCAACAATAAATCTCTCAGTGTTTGTTTGAGAGTATATTTATTTCACCTTCATTTTTGAGAGATGGGTTTGATGAATATAAGACTCTTGGTTGACAGTTTATTTTATGTTTTTTGTACTTTGAGTATTTCATCCCACTTTCCTTCGTGCTTGCATTGTTTCTGGTGTGTAGTCAACTGTTAGTTATCAGTGCTCCCTTGTAAATAAGGAATCATGTTTCCCTTGCTGCTTTCAAGATTTATCATTGTCCTCCCTTTTAACATGTTAACTGCGATGTGTCTGGGTTTGAGTCTCTTTATGTTTATCCTACTTGAAGTTTATTGAGCTTCTGGGACTTGCAGTATAATGCTCTCCACTGAATTTTGGAACTTTACAATTGTTATATATTTGACATTTTTTCTGTTTCTTTCTCTCTCTCCTGCCCCTCTTGTCTCCCTTTACATGTAAGATGGAACAGACAACAGTGTTCCACATTTCTCTGAGGCTCTGTTTAATTTTCATCATTTCTTTTCTCTCTGATCTTCAGGTTGCATAATGCCTATTAGCCTATCTGTAAATTCACTGCATTTTTCTTCTCCTACTATGAATTCCCTCTAGTGAACTTTTCATTGCAGTTATTGTACTTTTCTATTCCAGAATTTTCAGTTGGTTCTTTTTGATCATTTCTAACTATTGATATCCTCTGTTCGATTAGCCATTGTTCATACATTCCTTTTATTCTTTAAGCATGGTTTTCTTTAGTTCTTTATAAGCCCTGCTTTGAAATCTAAACCTACCATCTGAGTCTCTATAATGGAAGTTTTAATGTCTGATATTTTGTCCTTTGTTTTGGTTAAGCTTTCTGTCTTTGAAAGTCTAATAATTTTTTTGGTTGAAAACTTGACATTTTAGATAATATATTGCAGAAATCCTGGATATTGATACTTTCTTTTACCTGAGCTTGTGATTTCTTTTGTTTGTTTATTCCTCTAGTAGTAACTTGGCTGGATTAGTTCAATAAAGTCTGTTTTCCCTTTATAATATCAGAGGGTTCATCCTATGGCATGGGCATGGTTTCCCTAAATGCCCTTTGTCACCCCATAGTTGATTTTGCAGACTCTCTTTAACTTTTTGGGTTTTTTAATCACTCTAGCCTTTGATTTGCTTCAACTTCCAGCACTCTTTTCATAGCTGTCTCTTTCCTGGGCTCTCTCTGGTAAACTTCTAGCTGGTCTACCACTTCATTTGTTGTTATCATGAAGCTGCTGGCCTTCTCATAATTGCTCACTAGCAAGATCTTCATTGTTTTCAATAAACCCTTAAGCTTGAACTTCTGCATGCTCTGTTTTAAAGTTAGCCATTAGGGAGTGCACCAAAGCTATCTGTTCTTTCACCTTGCCTCTCCCCTTGGCAAGAACGTCTGTACAATTGCTCTGGAGATGAGGTCCAGGGCAGTGACCCATCTCTTTTAAAGTGGGAGTCCTGCTCTATGAGCAGGGCACTGAGCTAGGATACTATCTCCTTGTCCTCCAGCTTGCATTTTCCTGCATGGAACCGCCTCCTTATGAGCAAGTTGATGGAGAGTCAATCAGAGCCAAACAGTGTCAGTGTGCTGCAGATGGGATAGCGCTTCCACCTGCAAAGGGACTGAATGCAAGAGGATGGCCTCAGACCCCTTGGCCACGTTTGCCTGAAATCAACTCTGAAATGTGAAACTGTAGGGGATATATAATATTGGTAGTTTGTCCCTCCTTAGAAGAAACTATAGCCCTAGACTTGTAGGTGGTAAGAGCGAGAGCCTCATCTTCATGTCCAAACCACTTGGAGTAGAGCTTCCATCACATTTATTAGCAAGGAGGGAAGTGTGTTATGGTTTAAATGCCATAGACTCTCATCCTACTGATATTTAGTCAGTTACTGTAATTACCCATGTATAAGGTGTTCCCAGGTATAAGACACACCTTAATTTTGGAGCCTGAATTTTTTTTAAAAAAATGTATTACAGAAAGTCATTGAATTCAAGTTTTAGTCATCATAAAATTTATTACAACTCCTCATCACTGTCAAAACTCCCATCCATTAGCTTGTCCCCATCTGTGTATGATGACGAATCACTGTCTTCATATATTGCCTTGTCCTCAGCTCCATTTGAAATGCCACACTTCTTAAATGACTTGACAACGATCTCAATCCTGATATTATCCCAGAATCTTTTCACCCAGGTACAATGAGTGCAAAGACAACAAGCGCGAAAAAATGGGAAAGGCAAGTAAAAAAATCTACAACCACTGAATAAGACGCACCCAGTTTTTAGACACCAAATTTTTATACATGGGGAAATATAGTATCTTTAGTAGGTGTTTCTTTATGTGTCATATGCCCTTATGACAATATCCGAGATTTTAAAAGGTGGTTGTTTAATAATTCTTACTAGTTATGTTTATTTCATTGGAGAAAGGAACTGGAGTTCTTCTTGCCTTCATTTTTAGAAGTACTTTCCTACCATGATCCAGTTTTAAAATCTCTATTACCCTGAAAAGTTCTCCCATGCCCTTTTTCATCTAATCCTGTTACCAACTTTATTTTAGACAACTACTAATCTGCTTTCTAACTGTAACTTTGCCTTTCCTAAGCATTTCATAAAAATTACATCATACAATATATTTATATAATCTTTTGCCTCTGACTTCTTTCATTTATCATAGTGCTTCTCAGAGTTATTCGAGTTTTATCATGCTTCAGTAGTTTGGATATTTTGCACATATATATGTATTTTTTTTTTACGCATTCACCTGTAGATGAACATTTGTATTGTTTTCAGTTTTGCACTATCATGAATAACGCTTCTTTGAACATGTATGTCTTTGTGAGCACATAAGTTTTCATTTTTCATATGTAGATAGGTAGGAGTGTATGTCTGTGTATGGGGAGTTTATGTTTAAAATTTAAGCAACTGCCAGACTAGTTTTCAAAGTAGAACTATGTCTTACTTTACATTTCCACCAGCAGTGTATGAGTGTTAGTTTTCCTGTGTCCTAGACCACACTTGTTATCATTTGTCTTTATTCCAGACATTTTGAGGAAATGTAATGTTGTCTCATTTTAAAGTTGTGATAATGAAACAGTTATTTTAATACCCATAAGTAGAATATTTTATATTTTTCAAAAATATAGATTTTCTCTGAAATATTTGAAGAAACTATTTTGTTCAAAAGGAAAACTGATATAACTATAAGTTACTTGTATTATCTCAAGAGAGATTATGTATAATATTACTGAAATAATGATATGTGTCAAAAATTATGAACCATTTTTCCCCAGAGATCTCACAGAAGAATTTTAGTAACATGTTTTATAAGGTTTAGATATAGGAGAATGTCTTTTAATGCATACATAAAATTGATTCTGAAGGATATATTTGGACCATTTTATATATACAAATTTTATTTTATGAGGTACTTCTAATCCTTTTAGCTCATATTTTATTAAACTGCTCATCTTCAATTTTGAAGCATGTTACATTAGTAGATATTAATTTAACATAAAATTTCATTGTTCTGGCCTCACTGGTGGTGGTGCAGTGGACAGAATGTCACCCTGGGATGCTGAGGTCATACGTGCAAAACTCCAAGGTCATTGGCTTGAGTTCAGGCTCACCAGCTTGACTGTGGGGCTTGAGTGCAGGGTCACTGGCTTGAGTGCAGGTCGCTGGATTGAGAATGAGGTTGCTGGCTTGCGTGTAGGATCATTGAAATGATTTCATGCTCTTTGGCTTGAGACCAAGGGGTCACTGGTTTGGCTAGAGCTCCATAGTCAAGGCATGTATGAGAAGCAATCAATGAACAAGTAAAAATGACACAACTAAGAGTTGATGCTTGTCATCTCATTTCTTTCCTATCTGTCTCTCTCTTGCTAAATATATATGTGTGTGTGTGTGTGTGTGTGTGTGTGTGTGTATTATATATATATTTGCTTTTGCTATTTAATTTCCAAGTAACCTACCTAGGAACAAAAGATGTTTCTATATACACAGTTGGTGTACATCCAATCTTGTGTTTGAAACAAGGCATGAAGGTGAATGCACAAGTAAAGTGTACCTTCTAGGAAGTTGGTTCAGAAATAGAGACATGGAAATTTCATTTTTTCATTGAAATTTCTATTTGGGTGATTTTTATAGGCTCATAAAATTTTTTAGTGCTTAAAGAGATTTTGTGCATTCATTTTATTTTAGAAATGAGAAAACTGTGGCTTGGCATCACACTTTAGTTGTAGAAAACCTTGAACATTTTACAACATTTTTAATATAAATATTAAAATAAACATTTATTTTTAAGAGTAGATATGGTGAAGAGAGTCTTTATGAATGATAAAATGTGGGTGTTTTTGTGGTAACTTAATGTGCCCCTTTAATCCAATGTGAATATTATTAGTAACTTAATGTATTTATTCTATGTCTTAAAATGCAGAATAGAATGATTTTTAAATTAAGTATCTTATCTTCAATATATATTTAAAATTGTAAGACCTGTCTTTGCCAAATAATAATAACCATTACATAGTAACAAAATCTGTGTATTCTTGTTTAGGAAAAGAGAAACAGGCCATGACTACAGAGGAGTCCAGAAAGAATTCCCAAGAAATATATAACCTTGATATATAGAAGTAGTATAACTTTTTAGAATCTTGAAGTAGTATAACTTTCAAGGAATCTAAGTTTACTATGGGAAAAGCATATAAAACTTTTGATATTTTAAAAGACCTAAATCTGAAGATAATCTTATATAATGTATAGAATAAAACATTGAAGGATATATTAATGACATCAGAATAGGAAAAGCTTTCATGAACTTTTTTTTCTAAAAAGCCAAAACTAGCTTGATTTGTGGTGGTGGTGCTGTGGATAGAGTGTGAAATCCCAAGGTTGCTGGCTTGATCATGGGTTCATCCAGCTTGAATGTAGGCTCACCAGTTTGAGCACAGGGTCACTGGCTTGAGCATGGAATCATCGACATGATCTTATTGTTGTTGGTTTGAGCCCAATCATGGCTTGAACTTAAGGTTGCTGGCTTGAGCAGGGGGTCACTGGCTCTGCTGGAGCCCCTTGGTCAAGGCACAAATGAGAAACAATCAATGAATGTGAACAACTAAAAGTGGCACAATTACAAGTTGATGCTTCTCATCTCTCTCTTTTCTTGTTTCTCTCTCTCTCTCTCTCTCTCTAAAAAAAAGGCACAACTATAAGGAAACACATTGACATTATAAGTCTGTATCAGAATTAATATTTCTATTCAGGGGAGACCAACCTAAAGAAAGTAAAGAGATCCATGAAATAGGTAACTATGAGATGTGTTTATTTACCAGCAGAGAATTAATACCAAAAAATATAAGGAAACTATAAATAAAACTTAAAAGGAAGAACTTATTCTAATGGAAAAATGGGCAAAGCACTTTACTGGACAAGTTGTAGAAGTAGAAAACAGAAACCCTTCTTAGTAACTTGTGCATGCAATTGAAGAAAAAAGATTACCTCTTTACAACAGTCATTTTGGCAAAATAAATTCAATCAAGTACTGTCCAGAATAGAGTGGGGGCATGAGCATCCCACTGGTGCTCCTGGTTGGCATGAATGCTGCCAATTCATTGGGATGCCACAGGAATTAACTGGATGACAGTCAGTCTGCATGTTGCCCAGGGTCTTGTGCTCCACCTTAACATGCATTGCCAGGGACATTCTCCTAGCTCCTGAGTAGACATGTGTGGCAGGCACACATCACAGC
The DNA here is from genome assembly GCF_036850765.1 of Saccopteryx bilineata. Taxonomy (NCBI): domain Eukaryota; kingdom Metazoa; phylum Chordata; class Mammalia; order Chiroptera; family Emballonuridae; genus Saccopteryx; species Saccopteryx bilineata. Next base: position 279,913,823 of record NC_089490.1, on the reverse strand, counting down.
ATTATTTGGTGGCAGAGAATGGCAAAGCTCTCTGACAGGATGGGTAAGTGAAGTATGGCCCAAGGAGAACTCTGCATCAGCCCAAAGTAATAAATTAATTTCTATAGAGACACAGGGACTCAGAATATAATGGTGGGTGAAAAAGATAGGAATCAGAATTAAAATTAAATAAAAGGCACAATATATACTTTTTGAAGATAAACATATAAGTAGATAACCATATGGAAATAGAATTAGAAGACCATATATTAAATACACTTGGTTGAGTTACTATGGGGATTGAATTATGGATAAAAGATGAAGAGGAGGGTGACCAAAACAAACAAAAGCAAACATTAAAGAGGAGAGTGACCTTCTGTATACCAACAGTAGGAGTTTCACTGGTGACTGGTGGGGATGGCAAGGGGGGTGAGAATACAAAGATTTCAATTGTTTCTCCTATTAAAAAAATGAGATATTTTAACTTCTAATTAATTGTAATTAGCTTTTTTTCTCAACAATAAAGTTAAGCATAGAATAGTATATCCTATTTTATTCAGGAACAACTGCATTTTTTTTTTTACAAAGACAGATAGAGATAGATAGGGACGGATGGACAGACAGGAACGGAGAGAGATGAGAAGCATCAATCATCAGTTTTTTGTTGTGACACCTTAGTTGTTCATTGATTGCTTTCTCATATGTGCCTTGACCGACCGTGGGCCTTCAGCAGACCAAGTAACCCCTTCCTCGAGCCAGCGACCTCGGGTCCAAGCTGGTGAGTTTTGCTCAAACCAGATGAGCACACGCTCAAGCTGGCAACGTCAGGGTCTCAAACCTGGGTCCTCTGCATCCCAGTTTGATGCTCTATCCTCTGTATCACTGCTGGTCAAGCAACAGCTGCATAATAAAATAGAAACTGTAAAACTGTTCAGTTTAAAAAAAATGTGTGCCTACAAAGAAAACATATCCCAGATAACACTATAAATAGGCAAAAACACCCAGTGTTGTTAGGTCAGTGCTTGGTCACTGTGTCATGATCTCCCCTAATGCTGCTGGGTTTTATTTGAGAAATTCCAACAGCTCTGTTTCAGAAGTGAAACATACTTCTAGCTTTTCTAAGCAAATACCATTATCTCACTCTCAGTGATCTGAGAACTCCAGAGAATTTTAATGAGATGCTACAGATTCCTGGACCACCTGTGGAGAACAGCTGGTATATTGTCACCAAATAGATCTGGCCCATCTCCTTCTTCTTTATTGGCTTCAGGCTTACTGATTCTCATATGAGGTTTTTTTGTTTGTTTGTTTGTTTTTACTTTTCCAGATTAGGCAATGGGAGTGTAGCTAATGTTTAATGTTCAGTAATTTGAAGAGATGCTTAATATGCATTTTTCAAAAATATTGAAATGCAACTTAGTTTTTGAATCATAATTTTTTAACATTCTTATGCTAACTAGGCTGTTGGAATATATAGGATTATAGCTACTTAGAGTAGAAAGGTAACTTTGTGGTTACCTGGCCAAATGCTGAACTTGCACCATCCACTTTTCAAATAAATGCTTCCTGCATAGGGGAATTCCCCATTTCACAAATTAGCCTGGTCTATTTTCAGACACTTGCAATTGTTAAATAATTTTCCCATCAGCTTTTGTGCCACTTTTTGGAGCCATGCCAAAAAATAAATTTCAGTTTGCAGATAACATTTTTCCAGACATTTCAAGATGGTAGTCATGTCCTTCCAAGTCTTCTCAAAAGGTATCACTCATGATCTGACTTCATGTTGTGTTACATATTATTTGTATGCCCTTGGGTGGGTTACTTAAGCCCTCCCAATGGTCAATGGTCCCATGTTTTACTTGGAGATTTGGATATCACTATGTACTTTTTGTGTGTGTGTGTGACAGAGACAGAGAGAAAGGCAGCGAAAGGGACAGATAAAGACAGACAGGAAAGGAGAGCATCAGTTCTTCCTTGCAGCACCTTAGTTTTTCATTGATTACTTTCTTATATGTGCCTTGACTAGGGGACTACATCAGAGTGAGTGACCCCTTGCTCAAGCCAGCGACCATGGGACTATGTCTATGATCCCACACTCAGGCCAGTGACCCCGCACTCAGGCTGGTCCCATGCTCATACCAGATGAGCCCGCACTTAGGCCGGTGACCTCAAGGTTTCGAACCTGGGTCCTCTGCCTCCCAGTCTGATTCTCTATCCACTGTGCCACCTCCTGGTCAGGCTATCACTATGTACCTTTTACTGTTAGGAGGATTGAACTAAATGATACCTGTAAAATTCTTAGCATGTAAACTAAAGCAGAACAAATGCTCAATAAGTATTTCCTATTAATTTATAATCTTCTATGCATGTTATGTTACTAAGCTTTAGTGTGTTCATTTCACCCTATAAAATATTACCTAAAATTAAGGCTTTATTTTTCCTGTTTAAATTTTTATCTTTTAGGTTTTAATTTATTGTTTCTATATGGTAAAAAGTCATTGAATTCCTCTGTTATCCAAATAATAGCTACCCCTATCCAAAACACAAATTTAATAGGAAAGTCAGTTGGGTGTTATAAGATAAGACCTTTCATTTGAAATAGTAAATGCTATTTTCATGTCATCATTAAGTATTGATCAGTATCTATTGTTACCCATAGTGATTTTTTTTTTTTCTATAGGACTTCATCCACAGCTTTCCTCAAGTATTTGTTGACATTTTAATGCAGGCAAACATTCTGCTATATTAAGGTTCATGTTCAAGGAATGGAGGGTGGTATTAAAATGAATTCTTAGAAGTCTGTGATGTACAATTAATAAAATGAAACAATAGAGAAAATTTGTTCTACAAAACTTAAGAGCAGTTGGTGAATCTACCTGGATCAGCCAGGATCTGCTTTGCAGAGTTTGTGACATCTAGACCAGTGTTTTTCAACCAGTGTGCCACGGCACACTAGTGTGCTATGAGACATGGTCAGGTGTGAGTATAAATACATTTAGAAACTAGATTATTAACTATATGTATAATATGTACTGTGTTAGAGTGTCAGTTTGTGTCATTTTGGTAGGTGGTGTGTCCCAGGATTTTGTAAATGTAAAAAATGTGCCGCGGCTCAAAAAAAGGTTGAAAATCACTGATCTAGACAGTTCTTGAAGAAAGAACAGATATGATGAGAGTTAGGATAATTGCCTCTTATACTTAGTTTTATTCTTTACACTTTCAGTTTTACTTGGTCAACTGTACTCCAAAATATTAAATGACAAATTCCAGAAAAAACAATTCATAAGTTTTAAATTGTGCACCATTCTGAATTACATGATGATCATCCCACTTTTTTCACCCCGAGTTGTGAATCATCTCTTTGTCAAGAGTGTTTGCATAATGTATGCTACCCACCCATTAGTCACTTCATAGCCAGCTCAGTGATTAGATTGACTCGGTATCACTATGCTTGTGTTCAAGTAACACTTACATTACTTAATATTGGCACTAGCGTATAAAAGTAGCATTGCTGGAAATTTGGGTATGTCCGAAAAAGAAGCCATAAAGTACATGTATGTATAAGAAAAAACATTATATACACATATACATACATATATATGTGTGTATATATATGCATACACACACCCATATGGTTCTGCACTATCTGTGACTTCAGGCATCCAATGGGGGTTATGAAATGGTCCCCAGTGAATAAGGGGGGACTGTGATACTAGGAAGAGCCTTCTCAGATGCTTGAGTGAAGTCTGGAGCATTATTTTCAGACTTTCCTAGTTCTCCCAGTGCTACAAATCTATCAAAAAGACAAAAGATCTGTCTTATGGGACTTGTTCTTGATGACGCAATTTTGGAACCTAGTGATCATCAGTAATTTTTCAAATGCTTTTTAAACATCTCTGCAAATTAACTCAATTTTATTCACCATGTTATCCTCTACCTAGCAGTTAAAATAGATAAAATCAGCTTAGCAGAAATAGTGAAAGAGCTTCCAGCACACCACATAAGGAGCAATAAACACATTTTTGTGAGGTTTTTAGATTAAATACCCATGGGTTGGTTCCTCAGTGTGTGTGTGTGTGTGCATGCGCGTGCACACATGCACACAAGCATGTTTTTTGTATGTGTGTATATGTAAACTCTTCCTATACTTTTACTCTCATATTTGCATGTAAAGCTTTATGTATAGTCTAGCATATGTTTCATTTTGTTAAAAAGTATGAACCAATGTATTTCTGTGGGAGAGATGTGGGGTATCATAACTTCCGATACCTGAGGTAGTGGTAAACTTGCTGTTTTAGGTCTGCTAAAGAGAGAACATTAATTTCACAGTGGCAGCCACCAGAGACAAAGTTAGAGAGTTTAGCAAAATGGAAAACACATTCCAAGACCCAACCACTTAATGATATAAGTGGCTTAACACCCTGACTCTTCAATTTGTGATGGTTGAATATAATTTTGTAATTAGCAATGTGTATGTTTCTAATATGGTAGTGTTTTATATAATTTCAATGAATTATGTAAATGTCTTACCTGTATGCTTATATGATAGTTTTGCCTCATTACTAAATAGCACACATGTGATCGTGTTCACTTGTAAGACAATGCAATTAAATAGTTTAGATGAGGTAATAAGGAAGCTGCAACAAACAATCAGTTTGAAATATGCAATTAAATGAAAGAAGAGGTAAACATTGCTGAATGTTTGGGGTGTCATAGACAAGTTAGCGTCACCATGTCACAAAAGACTTGGGTGGAAGAAACATCTTTTTACTGCACTTGCAAAGAAAAGCTCCGTAACCAATGTGTTCTTAGATTTTAGTTGGGTTGTATTTCCATCATGGCCTCAACGTTTATTTCACATCAGCTGTCTGATATATAAAGTCTCCCCTTATCTGCTTGGGATACATTCCAAGACTCCCAGTGGGTAGGCTGAAACCACAGATAATACCAAACCCTATATGTATCTATCTATATACCTACCTATCTGTATGCATTTTTCTTTTTCTTCTACATGCATGTACTTTATTTGGAATATCTGAATTGCCAGCATCATTACTCTTACACTGTGGGTTATTAAATAATATAAGGGTAACCCGAACATAAATACCATCTCACCAGAACAGCTGATCTGATAACTGAGATGAACACTGAATGACTAATGGGTGGGGAGCGTCTGCATGGAGTTCCTGGACAAAGGGATGGTTCATGTCCCAGGCGGACAGAGTAGGTGAACAAGAGGTTTGTTTCATCACACTACTCAGAATGATGTATGGAAATTCTATGAATTATTTACTTCTGAAAACTTTTATTTCATACTTCTGAATTGAAGTTGACCTCAGGTAACTGAAACCATGGAAAAGAGAACCGCAGATAAGGGGACTACTGTTTCTAATACTTTGTATTCAGCTTTTGAAAAAAGAGCATAATATGATTCTATACTGGTCAGCATTATTTTTTTAATTTAGAGTTTTTGGTCATTATTTGGCTTGTGTTGTTTCTGTATTACTAGGTTTTGGCTTAGCATATATATTTTTGATGACTTCTTCATGTCACCCATTACTTCATGCTATTAGCGTCTAGGACTCAAAGTGTCATGTGTAGGGCTGATGTGAAATAACTGATGTTTCTGGAATTGTGTCTATAACAAAAGTCATGTATATGATTGTGGGAAGGGGATGTCATGGACTGATCTAAGGATTATATGCCATTCATGGTTGGATTTTTGTGAGATTCATTTAGACCACCCAGTATTTCTGTATTGTATTAGGATATTAAGTGTCATTCAAAACAGTGGGCTGGTAGCAAAAAATCCCCAAATGGGATTAGTTTATCTTATTTCAAAAGTTGCTTGGGATAGCTAGTTGGTTACTGTAGTAGAAGCTTCCTCAAATGAAAAGAACTGGGAAAAGATAGACTGACTTTTTCCACCTAAGATGGGAAAAGTTTTTCTTGTCATGGTGTCATAAGCAAGATCTTGAACTCTAAAGATAGAACCTAGAGATGGCTTTTCTTCAAGCACACCTGTCAAGAGATGGACACCGGTATCAGAGACTAATAGGTCCTATTGTAAAGTTTTAAAACATCTTATTCCTGAGGTTATCTCCCCAATCTCCTCACCCTCCTCATTGTTTGTCCCCATCCTTCCAGATAGTCACAGAATTCTAAACCACCTTTCATGTCCTCAACTGTGACCCTGCTGTGACATTCATTCTGCATGGAGGTGAGTCTAATTGATTCCCAGGGGGCCAGCATACTTATCTTCATCTCATTCTATACTGTGGCTGAGATATAATTCTGAGGCTTCATACTGTGAGAGTACTGATTCCAAGTCCTCCTAATACTTCTCTTTCTTCCTCCTGTATTCTATATTGCTGATAGAAGTTGCATAGACTTTCCATACTGCCTTACTTCATCACAGTAGCTGACTGACTAGAAGACCAAGGAGAATTTAGATGATAGTGTTTATGTTCTCACAAATGACAGTTTCACTCAGAATGCATTAAACTGAACTTGTATTGCTCTGTAATATATATTTGGAGTGAAAAGAATGTTTGTAATTTTAAAGTTCAATTTATAGTTAGTACCTAATCTCTATAGCAAACACCAATGCTATTAAAGTTTTTTGTTGGCTGTACTTAGGTATAATTTACAAATCATAAAACTGCCCGTTTTTAAGGGTATAATTCAATGAATTTGACAAATGTAGCCAATCATGTAACCACCCCCAGGGTCATCAGAAGAATCTGTCCCATCACCCTGGAACGATTCTTTATGCCCCTTTGAAATCAGTGCCTTCTTCACTACAGCCCCTACCTCTGGCAACTGTAGATCTATTTCAGTCAATGTAGTTGTTTTTTCAGAGTTTCATATAAACAGAGTATTTAGTCTTTTGTGTCTGATTTCTTTTGTTGGCATAATACTTTTGGGATTCATCAGTGTTATCGAGTATATCGGTGATGTATTTCTTTTTATTTTTTTACAAGTATTTTATTGTATTTGTTTATCCAGTCACTAGACATCTCCATTTTTTGAGATGATGAATTAAGCTGTTATGAACGTTCAAGTACTTGTCTTAGTTTGGGCATATGTTCATCCTCTTGAGTAGATACTTAGAGGTAGAATTTCTAGGTCATATGCTAAGTGTAGTTTTAAGGAAAGCACTGAACTGCTTTCTGAAGTATCTCTCCCCTTTGCTTTTCCCTCAGCAGGATGAGCTTCGGTTGCTCCATGTCCTCACCAGCCATTGGTATTATCAATTTTTTTTTTTCATTTTAGCATTTCGGGGAGTTGTAGTGGTATATCCTTGTGTTTTTCATTTACATTTCTCCAGTGACTAAGTAGTGAATCTTTCTATATTCATATTTTATCATCTGTATATCTTACTGTTTGAAGGGGTCATTTAAATTATTTTTCCTATTTTTTAAGTTTTCTTCTTCAATATTATTATTATTTTTGAGTTCTTTATAAAAGTTTAATATATTCTGAGACAAGTCCTATATCAGATGTGGCTTTTGCAAATCTGTTCTTCCATTTTGTGGTTCTCCTTTTCATTTTTAAACAATGTTTTTTGAAAGGTAAATGTAATTTTGATAAATTTCAATACATGCATATTTTTATTGTATGTTCATGTGTTTATGTCATTTTAAAGAAACCTTTGTCTAACCCACAATCACAAATATTTTCTCTTATTTTCTCATAGAAGTTTTATAGTTTCTACATTTAAGTCTATGATTGATTTGAAGTTGATTTCTTGTAATGGTGTGAAGTAAGGATCAGGTCAAAATATATCATTTTTTATTTCTGTGTATACTTCCCTAATTGTTTCATCACCATTTTTTGAAAACTTTATTCTTTCCCCATTGAATTGGAGTGACCCTTTATTTAAAATCAACTGACTGGCTTGACGAAGCAGTGGTGCAGTGGACAGAGCATCAGCCTAGGATACTGAGGACCCAGGTCCAAAACCCAAGGTCACTGGTTTGAGCATGGTCTTACCAAGTTGAGCACGGGGTTGCTGGCTTGAGCATGAGATCATAGACATGACCCCATGGTCGCTGACTTGAGCCCCCAAATCGCTGCCTTGATCCAAGATTGCTGACCTGAGCAAGGGTCACTGGCTTAGCCGGAGCCCCCAGTCAAGGCACATATGAGAAAGCAATCAATGAACAACTAAGGTGCCACAACTATGAATTGATGCTTCTCATATCTCTCCTGTCCTGTCTGTCTGTCCATCCCTGTTTGTCCCGCTCTCTTGCTTGCTAAAAAAAAAAAAATTAACTGACTATGTATATGTGACATTCTATTATAGTTTTAGATAAAATGTTTTCCCCTAATCATTCTAACAATAAAGTTGAAACGAAATCCTGTCCCTGCGAAGACTAAAAGCAACAAAGGGCATACTAATTCATAGCTACCGTATTTTGTGAAATGTCATTGACAGATATTCTTATCCACCTTTGTGCTTTAACAATTTCAGCCATGTGGTCATTTTTCTGAGTGTTCTTTAAAATGCATTTGTTGACATTCATTGTAATTTTGTTTTTGTTGTTGCTGTTGCTATTGCTGTATTTTTGTTTACTTTTGATTTAGAGATAGTTGCTTCTAAAATATAAACCACAATTTTCAGTAAATTGCATGCAGCTTTAATTATAGAACCTGTCATGCAGAAGACTCTGTCTGTTAAATGAATGCACAATTGATAGCTACAGTTTTAACAATGGTAGTTACATCACTGAATTTTATTTTGAAATTGTTGTTTTTTTTGTTTTGGTAAAAAAATTAAAAAACATCCAGTTATGGGTAATCATTTTGATAGTTTCTAAATTTAACTTTCTTTAACTGGAGCAGAATCACTTTGTTCTAAACCCAAATTACAATAAAACACTTTTTAAAATAAATTACTCTTAATAAGTATAACTTTTTCTGAACAGTACTGCTCTGTTTCTTTCAAGTCAGCTTTTGATTTTGGGTTTGAAATCACATCTATTTAACAGAATCACATCTGAACTTAAATCTGTTTAACAAAATACAACCTACATAATATATGTAGACTGATTATTGTCACTGAATAAAATGACACTGTTGTCACTGAGTCTTAAAAGGAATTCCATGCTATCTTATGCAAATGAGACAGCTGGATCATTTTATATTTTTACTCATCTCTAGATCTACTTTTCACATTTGCACCTTTTTCTCAATCAGCCTGTTGATGTAAGCTATTTTTTTTATTGTTTGTTATATTGACTATAGAGGGAGAGACAGGAACATTGATCTGCTCCTATATGTGCCCTGACCAGGAGTCGAACCAGCAACCTATATGCTACGGGATGATGCTCCAACCAACCAAGCTCTCTGGCCAAGGCAATATAAGCTCTTTCTTTAGAATAATGGAGATGGCCTGAAAGTTCTAATTTCTTAGTGTTTAGTCTTGGTCAATAAATAATCTTTTTGCTTGACCTGTGATGCATAGTGGGATAAAGCATTGACCTGGAACACTGAGGTCGCTGGTTCGAAACCTTGGGCTTGCCTGCTCAAGGCACATATGGGAGTTGATGCTTCCTGCTTCTCTCCTTCTCTCCCCTTCTCTCTCTCTCTCTCTTCTCTAAACATTGAATAAATAAAGTCTTTAAAATTTTTTTTAAAGAAATAATCATTTTTCTTATCCTAAATATTGCTAACATAATATTCCTTTTTATCATCCCTACCTATATTATCACATTAAATTCAAAATATATATATTTTTTTCTGTTATTTACTATATTTTCTTTTACTCTCCTGAACACCAACGTTGTTTTGTTCATTTGAGTTCACTGCTGAACCAGATTCTCTATTAAATCTATTTATGGTATTCACAAACACACACACACACACACACACACAAATAAATACAATTTTACAGCAAGAGCAGTCATTCACATCTAAACTGGTGGGAATTAAGCAATATATTTATTTTTTGTCAGCTTAGACCTTGCTAGACTACATCTTTCTATTCTAGATCACAGACTTGAAGACTTTCTCCATACAGTTATTCAAATGTGTAGTTTTAAAGCTGTATTTGTTACTTTCTGTCTCTTCTAATAAAATGTAAGCTTCAATATGGCAGGAACCATCTCTGTCTTTCTTATTTTATATGTACTTCTCATAGAATTGTACCAAATACATTGCAGAGACTTTAATATTATCTTTATTTTTTAATTTTAATTTATTTTTTAGAGAGGAGCAAGAGAAGGAGAAAGAGAGAGAGACAGAGAGACAGAGAGACAGAGACAGAGACAGAGAAAGGGGGGAGGAGCAGGAAGCATCAATTCCCATATGTGCCTTGACCAGACAAGTGCAGGGTATTGAACCAGCGACCTCAGTATTCCAGGTCAACACTTTATCCACTGCGGCACCACAGGTCAGACATTGCAGAGACTGTAAAAGTATTAATTAATGAATTAAAAACACAGACATGTAAACTTTCTGGGCTCTAAAATCTTTGTCTGAAAAACAGAGAGTACAAAATAGACTATCTCTGAGTATCCAATGAGATCTAGTCTAAAGCCCTTAGCACTGTATGAGTGATTGTATCCCTTAATTTTCTACTTTTTTATCAGCCTATAAAGGAAGTAAAAATAACCTAATGCAAATTCATGAATGCATGCTTCTCTTGGTTTACATTTTTTCCTATAAAATGAAGAGCAGTCAGCGTGGAGGTTAAAAATCTCATACATTGTGTGGCAGAAGGAATATTTCCATGGAAAACTATCACAGATCAGCAGGGCAGTTTAAGTGTCTCGTTCTCATCCAGTGGAAGTAGTTTACCAGTATATGTTTTTATGGTGCCAAAGAAACCTGTTGTTTCATTAATGTCACTTTGAAGGACATAGTCATAGTAAACTAAGAATATCTACAATAAACAGAAAGTATTTTTAATTTTACTTAGGAAATTAAATTTAATGGAGTGACATTGATCAATACGAGTACATAGGTTTCAGGTAAACATTTCTGTAGCATTTGAACTGTTGATTATGTTGTGTGCTCATCACACAAAGTCAAATCATTTTCCAATCACCTTATATTTGTTCCTCTTACTCTCTTCTCCCCACTCCCTCCCACACATCCCCCTTACCCTTGTGACCACTTTACTTTTATCTATGTCCATGAGTCTCAGTTCTATATCCCACCTATGTATGGAATCATACAGTTCTTAGCTTTTTTCTGATTTACTTACTTCACTCAGTATCATGTTCTCAAGGTCCATCCATGTTGTCATAAATGATCCTATGTCATCATTTCTTATGACTGAGTAGTATTCCATCCTACATATGTACCACATCTTCTTTATCCAGTCCTCTATCAGGGACACTTTGGTTGTTTCCATGTCTTGGCCACTGTGAATAATGCTGCAATAAACATAGGGGTGCATGTGTCTTTACATACCAGAGAAAGGTTTTAAGAAGTTGAAATCCTATGTGTTTTGAAATAAAATGGTTGTTTTAATCATTCTGAAGGTAATATGAAAGATATTAGTGTAATTTGCTAGTTTAGTTTTTATTCCATTAGGGTTTTTTTCTCCCATGATATAACTGTCTGAATTCCAGTTTGAAGTTGACAGGATGTAAATAATGTTGATGAAGACATTGTTGTGTGAAGGTGGGAAAGCTTTCATATTCTGCTTTTGTAGGGACAATTTTGCCCTTGTCAGAGGCATGTTTTTCTAGAAAGCACTGGACAGAGCTGTAGTCAATATTATCGTTTTAGCCATATACGTGGTCAGTCTAATCAATTGTGCCATTTAGGATGGTTGAGATTAATCCAAATCAACAAAAACTGTTCATTTCATGCACCGACATGAATAAACCATGATCTCTATTTTTGATGGGGTCTCTTTACAAGAAAATAGTCAAAACTGTCTTGTATATTATCATTATTGTGTTTACTGCAAAATTCCTGAGATGTATTTGCTTTCTATTGATGTTTTATATTAAGCTGGCTAGTCTTTTATATTCGATCGATGGTATATTCTTCATGTTTTATGTTGGTAAGAAAATAAGTTCATTTAATTTTTGGTCTTCATTTCAAGTAAATCTTTGCTTGGAAAGCAGAATCTATTCAATATAAATTCCTATTCAAATCATAATTTTACAGTATAGTGAGAGCTTGTGGAACAAGTTACATGATTCCTATACCAAAATTTTATGTTAGGTAATTATTGGCAAATTTAAAAGAAGGCACAGGTATTGTTCTGCTCTCTGATTGTGAGGATTTAAACCCTACATTTGGGTCCCAGTTACCTATATTTAAAGACTATTGGATTTTAAAGGATCCAGTAAGTAAATTTGTATTAGTTTTATTTAAAAAATAACAATGAATATTTTATTTTAAAAACAATATATTTTGTCTATAGATACATGAATGTGCAAGTCACAAAGGCTTTGGGGTAAGGGAAAGGAAGCTGCTTATTGGCAGCTTATGGAACAAACCAAGTGTGGCAGGCAAACTTTCATGTATTTAATGAAGCGATTCTTATTATTAAGAAATAGCCTAGGTCCTTGGAGAATGGGAAACATCACAGCACAGTGATGGTAGAATATTTCCATAACATCAGTGCTGAAGGATGGTGGTTAAACTGCTTCCTGTTCCGAGTCAGACTTTCTATTCTGGTCTCTTTGGTTGCATGAAGAAGACTCCATGTGTGTTGATGTATCATTTCTACACATCTGAATAAAATAAGCTGTACCATATTATGTTTGAAAGGTATGAATCGTGTTTCTACATTATTTAAGCACATTTATATAAACCACAAAGATGTGCTCTTTACAGTTTTTTTATTCTTCCCAACAAAAAGACATAAATTCCAAATTGAAGAAAATCGACTATTATCTAAACAAAAATTTCTAAAAATTTTGGAAAAATATTTACTTTCATTCTCAATAGGCTACTGGAAAAGTGAAATATTTACATTTATCTATAATTCAAACCTACTTTCAAGGAAAATATAATGATTGATATAATGAACATGAAATTTGTATTTAGAAGATTTTTTTCTTTATCAAATATAATTACTGGTAATTATCCACCAAAGTGTTTATGTACATATATACATATATATATTATATATTTTGTTCCATATATGTACCTACATGCACACACACATATATATAGAACAAAATTATTTTCTAAGTGCCAATTTGATACTTTAAAATCTGATAGTTACCTTATACAGTTTCTGTAATATTGACTTTACATGTTTGCATATGACAGCATTATTACTGAAAGATAGATGTGAGTGTACATGTATGCATATAAATGTGTGTCTGCATGCACACATGCAGGCACTCAGCCAGAGGACTTGAAAATAAATAGTGATGAGCCAGAACCTAGAGCTGGACTTGTTCTCTGGCGGGAAACAGACAGTGTCAGCATGCCAAATGATGGCTAACCAGTCATTGTCAGTAGCCATTAACAGCTGCATCAGGGCCTTATTGGGGTTAGTGTGCCTGATCACCAAATAAACAAGCCCTTGGTATCAGGAAATGTTGGGAGTAGATATCAAAGGCACTGCTGTGAATGTCATGTGGCACTTACGCCTGGGACTAGGTAGAACTCCAGCCTGCAGATATAGAGGGGCCAGGGAAGTCACAGGTTACAAACATAGGGGCTTAGAAATAGATATGAAGACCTGGGCCCAGTGATCTATTGTTTTAAAATGTTGGTTTTATCATTATTCATGTATGTGAGGCCAACAGATCAGGAGATATTTGTCATTGAAAAGATAGTACTCACTTCTGGAGAGATGGGGGTGTCCTTCCCCATTTAGGGCCTTACTGGGAAAGTCTGGGCTGAGTCAAGGGGTAGAGGGAGCCTTGGGGTAAATGAGGGCAAGAGCCTTTGTTGTGGTTCCCTGGAAAGTAACAGGTGAGGCAAGCAAGGTAAGTGGTTTAGGACTGGCTAGCTTCCAGAAAGCTTTTAGAATAATATCAGTGGGCTCCAGGGATAGAGACTTTTCCAAATTATGCAGGTCCTGGTCATAGGGTGATTAAAGCAAGGGAATATTGGCCCTGAGTGTAAGGGCCTAATAGCCAGGTGGTGGGGGTGGGGGTGGGAGGTGTTGTCTGTGTATTGGCTAGTTTGCATATGAAAGGGATGATAAAGAGAGAACCATTTACTATCTCTGGGAATTAGCTAGCCCTGGGAGGAGCTGTCTCTCCAGCCCCAAGATATCAAAGACCCCAAGATATCAAAGCATTAGAATCACAGAAAATATGAAGTCACGATTAATACACCAATGAAATCCAACACTCTTGAGAAGAATAACAAATATAATAATAGAAGCTACTGTTTACGAAGTACTGAAGATTTATGATATTTTTAAATATAGAAATACAAAATGCCTTGATTTACATTTTCTTTTCTTGCTATTAAAATGCATTTGATACATTACCTTAAACATTTTTCAAAAACCTATTGAAAAACAAATATAAAGCTCAATATTTGGCTTCAAAAAATTCAAATAATAATGAGTCGTGATTTTTCTTCTGTAAATTATCCAGATTCCCTCCGATTTGCATGCCCACTCCTTATGTACCAACAGATGGCACCAGTAGTTAATGGAGAAGGGTTATGACTCTAGCTGAGATAAGTGAGGGGATTTAGAGATTTTCAGCTACTTGTGCAGCATGAAGAAACTGGGATATTTTGAAAATGGCATTTTTATGTACTGGCCTAAGCCAAAATGCTTACACCTTCAGTTTGGAATGTTTGTCTAAACTCTGCTGTCATAGAAACTAGTACAGAACATTAAAATATCTTAAATACGTCCCACATCCAGGGTGCAGACAGGTTTGATCATCAGAAACTTTTGCACTTGGGGTTAAAGCAGGCTAAATAACCAATAACCCAACAGGACCACCCATCAACTATAGTTCCAAGCACACACAGGCAAGGCAAACGAAGGGATGATGCTGAGAATATGTTTTGATTTGTTTTCATATTTAAGATTCTTAAGTTTATAATGCTTATAAATAAAATTTATACACCAGAAAAAACTCCAGAAAGATACAGGCTTTTAAAAAAGATTGTCTGTTAATTTTACAAAATTCATATTTAGATTTATACATATCCTATATAATTTACTTTAAAAATTGGAGTTAAACATAGTTTCCAGTTATTCAGTACTATGTTCCCTAAAATTTTATTTTCCACAAAAAAAAACCAACTAAATTTTGAGAGATAAAATAATGCCCTGATCAAATAGAGATGCAAATGATGCCAATATGTCGAGGTTCATCTAATTTTTGGAAGATTGGTTGGATGGTAGTCCTCATGTTTTCTTAACTGGAATATGCTGTAAGGATTTGATTATAAAAAAAATCTATTTATTGTTAACCGTACAACTGAATAAGAATTAGTTGTTGTTGATATTTTTACCAAATCCATTTATTATTATTTAACTCCAGAATCTATGAGAGGTGCACCTATAAAGGTATGGTGACTGTTGTGTTGCCAAAACGTTTCTTAGGAACAATTAGCAGTGTATTGTCAGCAACGTGTTAATGAGAGAAGTAATCAAAAGTTTGCTTTTAAATCTAAACCTGATCCAAACTGACATGAAACTTAGTATCATTAATCTCACTAAATGTAATTGTATATGTTTTTGTAGAAACTGTAATGTGTTGATTCTAGACATTTCTCCTAATTCCACAGTGTGTGTATAGCAATATGGTTATATATTTTTTAATTCTGCTTTCAGAAACACACTAGACCCTGGCCAGTTGGCTCAGTGGTAGAGCATTGGCCTGGTATGTAGAAGTCCTGGGTTTGATTCCTGGTCAGGGAACACAGGAGGGTGACGTGATGAACTGCTTCTCCACCACTCCTCCTTCCCCTTTTTTCTCTCTCTCCCCTCTCCTGCTGAAGCTATGGCTCAAAAAGTTTGAGCAAGTTGGCCCAGGCACTGATGATGGCTCCATGGCCTCACTTCAGGCACTAAAATAGCTCTGTTGCCAAGCAACGGAGCAATGGCCCCAGATGGGCAGAACATCCCTTGGTAGAGAGTTTGCCAGATGGATTCTGATCAGGGCACATGCAGGAGTCTGTCTCTCTGCCTTTCTGCCTCTCACTTAATAAAAAAGAAAAAAAAGGAAGAAACACATCTAGGTCCAAGCGTTTTATATAAGGTATTGTGGACCTGTAGTTGGAGAAGAGCATGCTTTGACATTTTTCAAATGATGTTAATTGAACATCCAAACTCAAGCAACTGATATGGTTAGATATATTAGGGTATAAGCAGAGAGGGGCAGAAAAAAGGATCAGAGTACAGAGCAGGCTGACAAAGTACTAAACATGTACAGAATAAAGGAGAAAAAATATTTAGCAACTTAGAAGGAGTTATATTACTCATCATTTTATAATCTATTATAATAATTATGTTAGGCCTAATGTCTGTTTCCCCATCCATAAAAGAGGGACAGCATACTACTTTATCTTTCTGAATTATTCCCATGTGCCAAGGGTCAGAAACCTTTGTCTGATATAATAAGTTAATGGTTCTATGCCCCTTCTTTCTTTCTGGAAATTTCCAGTGTCAGTTGGCATATCATTGGGTCAGAGAATTATGCAATAAAGACCCTTGTTTAACTTTGACCCAGTGTGTACCAGCATTATTTTTCTATAACACATATAGAAATATTGTTCCCTGGAAGACTTTTTTCAGAAATGGCTTATATTTTTCAGCACATCAGTACTACCCAGGAATGAAGGTCATGAGCCATATTTTATTCACATTAATGTGTTCCTGACTTAACCAAAAGCTTTGAATAATAGCTGCTTGATAAATGTTTGTTGAATGATTACATTAAAAAATTTCTCATCAAAGTACAGTATAATGTACACACTCTGTAAATGACGAATGAATGATAGATGAGCTAAAAATATGAGCAAAGAAGGCAAAGGATGAATCAAGCTTAAGGACTATGATATCAAGTACCTTGTGGGTGTTAGAGGAGATGAGAATGAAATGGTATCAGAGACCCTGCGAGTGAAAAATGCCCAGGAATTTCTCTCCAGCGTAGAGAAATAATGAAGATGGTGTCACTAGAGGTAAAGGAAGGATCACATTTGACTGACACTCTTGAACTTGGAAATAAATGTAGGAGATGACTGGACAAGAAGAGTTGGAGCTAGCATTGTGGTATTGAGCATAGATAATAGGAAGTTGTAACATTATAAACCCAAGACAGGGAATCTAGAAATAGGAGCATTTGTTTAAGGGAGAAAAATAATGTTATGAACATGATTTTTAGCCACCCCTTGCTCATCCATGGAGGTAACGGGCACTTGGCGATGCATTCCTGGTATGTTTTAGAAAACATGGGACAACAGATGACCAGAAGGCTAATACACATAAATATGATGGATGAGGAGAACAGACAGAATAAGGGAAGAAAATATATGAAGAAGAATCGATTCTTATGGAAGGACCCTGGGAAAATGGGTGTGTTTAGAGGAAAACAAGAGTAGACAAAAAGATTTGCAAAAAGAAACAGCATAAAGGTAGAAAGTACTGTAGTTTTAGCATCAAGGCAAAGGTATGTGAACTGTGTAATGAAAGATAGGTCACCAGCAGTCTGATACTACAGATGCAAAATGAAGTGTTTCAGGAAGGCAGCCGCACTTAGGAATTAGAAAACCATTTTTTATATTTGACAAAGTGTTTCTGCGAGCAGCGATGACAGGAACTCTTTTGCAGTGGATTAAGATTGGAATGGGTGAGAGGAATAGAAGAAAATATTTTGAAACGCTTGACAAAAAGTCACAGTAGAAAGTGTCTTCACAAAAAAGATGAAAGAAAATTAAAAAGCGATCATTTTTATAGTGAGAGAATGTCCCAAGGAAAAAAAGAGATTAAATATGAAAGAATAGGTAGGGGTTAACTCAGCAAGCCAAGCCGTGGAAGAGGCCAGCAGAAATGTGGGCGTGAGCCCAGGGCTAGGGAACCTTCTTAGCTGTAGGAGGAAAGGATGAGAGGCTGCCTGGAGACCCAGTTGGATTTTGATGTGCAGGGAAGTAAGAAACTGCTGAGAAGCACTGATCCATCTGTTAGATGTTAGATTAGAGGGGCTGGAGGCTGGAGAGGTGGTTAGGCCTCAGCAAGATGGGAGGTGCTCCTCAGTTCCATCTGACACAGTCCTACATCAGGGCCTTTGGTCAGTTGGGCTTTCTGCCTAAAAAGTTTATCCTGAAGGTATCAACAATGGTAACTCTCTCCTCTAAGATGGTATGTCTGACCATCAACCACAGAGCCCTAGGACATGCACCGGAAACTTCATAATTAGCTTGCACAGCTATTTTGTTACCTGATGTAGTACTTTGAAATGCATTTATATGGCATCCAAGAGAGAAAACTGGATAGCAGTCAGACACATGTTTTTGCATTATTGTCCTGTCCCCAGTTCATTTGGTTTTTATGGGTTATTTGTTAATTTCTCAGAGCCTCAGGTTTCCTCATTAACAAAATCAAGGACTTTGAAGAGATAATGTCAAAGATTTACTCCAGCTTGAAATTTCTTTATTTCTATTTCAAAAAAATATCCCCATCATTTCTAATTCTAGTATTTAATTTAAAAATATATAGATAGTCATGCTAAAATGCTTATTTGATGAGTTGTCTTTTTTATTTTTAAGAATAAAGAGTATTTTAAACATAACTAGAATTAGGATTGGAAAGCTGTTTATATTGAATGTCTACATGTTTCTTTAAGTGACTGATGGTGCATAATAGTAATTATTGTCCTTCCATGTTTAACACCTGCTGTTGTTTTTTCCTGTTAAATAAATATATCGAAACATTTTAGTATCTTAAATATAACAAATATAGCTATAGATATTTCATCATGTATTTATACCATAATTCATTCATTGCTGCTTGAAGAGCACTTGGGTTGTTTCTGAGTTGTTGCTATTATGAACAGCACTGACTTGAACAGTCTTGGACATGTCTCTGGCCTAATACTTTTCATAAGTTTCATTATATACCCATGGGTCAAAGTTCATCTTAGTAAGTTAATGCCAAATTGTTTCCCAAAGTGATTATAGAAATCATATTTCTATCAGCACCAGAAGAGATTCTGTTGAGTCACATGTTCTGCATCACGTGGATTTCTGAATGTTGGTAGACTGAAGGGAAAGCAACCCCTCAGGTAGAAACAAGGAAGTGTTCAGTACACAGGGAAGGGAAGGCTTTAGGATCAACTGACCTTTCTATGTCTGAAATCTTTCTTTAGGCTTATAAGAACTCATTTCTCAGTCACAGTATTTAACCCTTCCAAACATCATTATGTGCTTCTGCAAATTAAAAATATTTTATTTAATTTGTTAAACATAGTTCCTGCATAATACACAATCAGTATAAATTCTCTAAAAATGTGAATGGCTTGCAAGTAATCGGAAAAGTAATTGTACTTTCAATAAGAGGCAAGTTAGCTTCAAAGTAATCACACTTTCAAAACAAAAGTGTAGGAAAAATATCATTTGTCCAGCAAGAAATTATCCAAACTTTTTATAAAAATACTCGAACTTTGTCAACTGGCATGTATTTGTATATACAAATACATGTATATTTTCAGTAAAGTCTGGCAAGTCACTGTAGATGCAAAGACATAAGACTTAAAAGCATTGATAAATCTAATAAAGTGGAAATGGGGATTTTGTTGGTAAATCAGAGGAAGACACAGATTAGCAAATGTTACAATACTCTGGTCAGTTGATATTAAGCTACAAATACACACTAACTATTATGGAAGCACAGAATAAGTCCTAATCCTAGTTCTTGTCCTACCCCGACTATGGAGTATAAGGGCGCTGGTGGGAGAGGGGTGATGCAGGGACAGAATTTTCAGTAGGCAACAAAGCCTAATTCCGTGGGCTATTTACATATGGCTATGTCTGGGAAATATGTGCACACCAATATTTAATTATGCTTTGACAATAAATTGCCTGAAGCAGAGAGATCAAATTAAAACATAAAAATTAAATTCAGGACATGTCAATGATGATGAAAGGTCTGAGGTTTGGCTAGTTCCTTAGTTCCTAGCTGTGTTTCGTCTCCTGGATTCTGTATACGTTGGAGGTTTGGGTGATATGTTCTTATCATTTTGAAGGAGGCATCAGGATTTGCTTATATCTTTCATAAATGTCTTAAGAAGTTTTAACAAGAAGGACTTTAAAAAGATTAAGGCAAGTTTCAACAAGTAACACAGACTTACATACATATATATGAGTCTACACTCTTTTGGGAAAGAAGGAAGTCAATTTTTAATATCACTACTTAAATACGCTACTTGAAACAGGATAATTGCTATATAAATGCCATCTTGACATTAAAATAAAACAACTCCAAAGCCAAATGGATTTTGATTGAGCGATTTTTACTTTGGCAAACATTTATTAGAAAATGTCACAAAGAAGCAGACGGTAGCACACTGCACATGTATCTCATTGACAACATTATTCAGTTCAGTGGGAGAAAGGGTGTGCTCAGAAAACTGATGCCATACCCAGGACAGAAATTCTGTGATCATTAATATGCGAGTTAATGTTAGCTGTTGTAATTGACCCTGAGAGAACACTCACAGTTTTTTATATTTGCTTTTGTTTTTAGAAGTAGGAAACACCTAAGTCTTATTAAGCAATGTAACCTCTTTTTCTTTTTCCCTTCATTTTCTTTTCCAAGTGAGGGGAGGGGGGATGGAGAGACAGACTCCTGCATGCTCCCTGACAGGGATCCATCCATCAAATTCCCCACCTGGGGATGATGCTTTGCCCATCTGGGGACATGCTCACAACTGAGCTATTTTTAGTGCCTGAGGAGGAGGTTCCACTAGCCATCCTCAGCACCCGGAGCTGAGATGCTCGAATCAATTGAGCCATGGTGGCTGGAGAGGAAGAGAGAGAAAGAAAGGGGAGGCGAAGGGATACAGAAGCAGATGGTCGCTTCTCCTGTGTCCCCTGACCGGGAATCAAACCCAGCACATCCACATGCCAGGCTGATGCTCTACCACTGAGCCAACTGGTCAGGACCAGCAATATCACCTCTTAAACCAAGCTTTCCATGAAGAGTTTTCTTTTACATTTAAATTTACTGTATAACATGTATCTTGAAAAAATAAGAAGGTGTATAGCTGGAATTCAGTGTATCTTGGCATAACTTGGTTTTATTTTGCTCATTAGAATTTAAATATACTTCAGGGATACTGAATTGCTTAATAATATTTTAAGAAGATGATTAACTATTACTTCTGATCATTTTTGATTTCTATAAAGGCAAAAATTTCGAACTCAGAAAGCATGAGTAATAATATACTGAAAGATAGGAGTTATAGTCAAACAAAAAAATTTACTTTCAAAAGTTTCTTTTTATAAAATCACATCTGTTACTACCCACAGTCAACCCCACCAAATGGAAGTAGTAGAACACAGTGGCTGCTCTCTGGTATTTGGGATTTCCTATCAGACATGCTCATGAATATACATTATTAGGTTTAAAGTGCCATACTCTTTGCCATTTGCAACTTTCCCTTTCAGTCTAGGTATTTCTGAATACCTAATATGGGGCTTTAATGACAACAGAAATCAAAAGGATATAATATTTTGCTTTTAGTAGGAAATATTTCTCACTCACTTATTTGAATTAGGAACACAATTAGGAATAATATACAGTCCTTGTGTTCCAACAGCTCAGAGTATGTAGAAGGCTGGCTGTCAGAGACAATTGTTTATCAGACACTTAAGTGAGGGTTTGTAAAGAACATCTGTGAGGTGCATGGCGGGAAGAGCAAGCAAAGCTTCCTGTGGCAGTGGACTCATGAACTAGAGATGGGCAAAGGTTTTCCTTTGGGGAAAGGGGAGTGCTGACTGGTAGAGATGCCAATCTAAAGCGCCATATTGAAAAGGTCTGCAAAATGGGGCTGAGGGTTGGTGAGCTTGATGCTATCATTGCAGAGACAGGTTGGATACTCAGTACCTGTATGCAGAGCTGTACACAGGAGGAGAAGACCTGGTTAGGTGTCTACCTCATCTTTTCTGGGTTCAGGAAGACCTTTATCATTGCATCCCAATGAACATTGTGTAGGCTAAAATCACAAGGACTCCATGATTAAGGGCAGATAAACAGTGATGGTCCTAAATTTTGCTTTAAATGTAATACTTGGAAATTCTACATGTAGAATTGACAGGTTTTGCTGTTAGAGGGAGTTTTTCTGCTGACTTAGACCTTAAATTTGTATATCAGCCTTTGCTTCCCAATTAGTCTGCTTTAAATCTATTTGCCTTAAGTAAAATGTCTTCTCATTTTGGTAGATAAGAGCGTGTTTGGATAGCTCTTACAATAGTGTTTTTTTCCTTAAACATATATGCAGCCAAAGTTCAAACATGTGGCCAAATATGCAATAAATTATTTATATTAGAAATATTCCGCGAGCTGCCGTGAACCCCCGCGAACCGCCACCGCGAGCTGCTGCGAGCCCCCGCGGAACCGCCACCGCGAACTGCTGCGAGCCCCCGCAGAACCGCCACCGCGAGCGGCCGCCACGAGCCGCCTTGCGCGCGCCCGGTCCGGTTGAGCACTGCTGGCGTTCCCAGCGGCCCGCACACTGCGAGTGGGGGTCGCCGGCCACCGGTGCCCTGAGCGCCCCATTCGAGCGCATGCCTTGGGCATTCCACGCGCGCAGGGGGCCCTACTGGCCCGCACACCCAGGGGGCTCCATTATCCTGCGCCTGGTGCGGTCCAGCCGCCAGCGGCGGGGCGAGCGGGAGAGGCTTGGGAGATTCTCTCCGTGGGCGGGGCACCTCACCCAGCCATTCAAGCTAACAATCAAGCGTTGGGGGAGGGGTGCGCGCAGGCAGCCTAAAATACCTTCTGAAACACAGCTGCGACCCAATCACTGAAATTAGCTTAACCCATAAAATCTGCGCACCCTCGGTTCTAATTGATAAGATCTCTCTCAGTTCAGCGATCCAAGACAAGAGGCGTGATATTTTTTAGTGCCTCTCGCTAAAGGGGCGGGGGCAACTTCTGATTAATAGAGCCTCCATATTCAGGGATAAACGCTAACAAGAAGGACTTGGCAGATAATAAGGTCTATACTACACTAGTCGTAAGCAGAGACTAGTGCCTCTTCTTCCCTGCAAAAACAGGCTACAAAGTGTGGAAAGCCTGGGTTGAGAGGTCCAACTAAATAATAGGCGCTGAACAGTCACCTTGACAACAATTGACTCCCACCCCCGCCTGATTACACTGGAGGCCCTGACTCTCAGAGCCTTTCCCAAAGCCTTGCACTGAGTGGGGATAGAGTGGGGATTTCCCAGCTCTTTGAGCCTCTTACTCCCCAGGCAGAAGCAGTTGCAGCCTTATAGCTGGATCACCAGGCTGCTAATTCAGAAAGGGGGGACTAGGAGAGAGAATCCAGGAAAGCAAACTCTCTCATCGTTGGACCCTGCAAACGCCAACAAGCCTTTACTTCCAGCAAGACTAAAGCCAATTATATGACATTGCCATAGAATCCCATCAACTGCAAATCCCTAACTAAGAGTGACACAGGGGCAGAGCCTGGGGTACAGAGTCACCGACTAGGAAGAGGGAGAGAAAAGAAAAAGGAAGAAGTTAACCTCTCAAAATCAAGAAAAACCCACAGACTTTACAACTTGATCCACTAATTTTTTTTTGTTGTTGTTGTTGTTGTTGCTTGTTTGTTCTATCTTTTTGCCTTTATTTCCTCCACCTCGGTCCTTCTATTCTCTGCCCATCTTATGCTTCCCCTTTCTTGAACTACACTACCCATGAGTGTTGCATTTTATTTTTCTTCTTCATCCTCACCCTCCTTTAAGGTAATACTCCAAAACACTTAACTCTCACTCTCTCCTCTTTTTTTTTTTTTTTTTTTGTCTTGCTTTATTTTGTTTTTTTCTCCTATTTTATTTCTTCCTTCGTTTTTCTCTTTTTCTTATTTTTTCCTTTCTATTCGTTTTTTCTTATCTCATTTTACTTTCCTCCCATATAATCCTCAATCACGAACAAATTAGTTAATTTGGGACTCAAGGCTTTTTTTTGGTTTTATTTCTCTTTTTTGCTTTTGTTTTTATTTTTTTCTCTCTTGTTTGTTTATTTTTGTGGCATTTTGGGTCCTCCCAACCCAAGGTCTCCATTGTATTTAGTCTTCGCTCCACTTAATACAACAGATTTTTACTTATTATTTTTATTTTTTCTTCTTTATTATTCTTTTTTGGTCCTTTTTTCTGATTCCCTCTTATCCCTCTCATTATATCTCTTAGTTGACCATCACTTACAAGCAAATCATCTTATGCTTGTCTAAGATTTTCTTCTTTTTTTTTTTTTTTTTTGCATTTAGTAGGTCCCTACTCCCTTTTTTTGCCCCTTGAACTCTTCACACCAAATCAGGCCCTCCATTATAGGCATGATATTTCCCTGAGGAGGGGAGAGGAGGGAAAGAGAAGAGAGAAAAAAGGGGGAAATAATAAATTATTACTGTTTTTTTTGTGGGGTGTTTTACCCTTTTTTTTTTTTTTTTTTTTTTTTTTTTACTCTTTATTAATTCTAATTAGTGCTATCAATAAGACCACCCTCAGATGCCGATAAGAAAGAGGAAATCGAATATTATGGATACAAAAGAAAGAGAGGTAACACAAATAGATGTGGAAAAATCTATGGAGAAAAGACTTAACATATTGGAAGCCTTGGAGCTAAATGACAGAGAATTTAAACTAGAAATCTTAAAAATACTCAGAGATATACAAGAAAACACAGAAAGGCAATATAGGGAGATCAGAAAACAACTCAATGAACACAAAGAATATATTACCAAGGAAATTGAAACTATAAAAACAAATCAAACAGAAATGAAAAACTCAATTCACGAGCTGAAAAACGAGGTAACAAGCTTAGCTAACAGAACAGCCCAGATTGAGGATAGGATTAGTGAAATAGAAGACAAACAACTTGAGGCACAACAGAGAGAAGAAGAAAGAGACTCAAAAATAATAAAAAACGAGAAAGCCCTACAGGAATTGTCTGACTCCATCAGAAAGAATAACATAAGAATAATAGGTATATCAGAGGGAGAAGAGAAAGAAAATGGAATGGAGAATATACTCAAACAAATAATAGACGAGAACTTCCCAAGCCTGTGGAAGGAACTAAAGCCTCAAATTCAAGAAGCAAACAGAACACCAAGTTTTCTTAACCCCAACAAACCCACTCCAAGGCACATCATAATAAAGATGACACAAACCAATGACAAAGAAAAAATTCTCAAGGCAGCCAGGGAAAAGAAGAGTACAACATATAAAGGAAGGCCTATTAGATTATCATCAGATTTCTCAGCAGAAACTCTACAAGCTAGAAGAGAGTGGACCCCAATATTTAAAGCCCTGAAAGAGAGGAACTTTCAGCCAAGAATACTATACCCATCAAAGCTATCCTTCAAGTATGAAGGAGATATAAAAACATTCACAAATACAGAAAAGATGAGAGAATTTATCAACAGAAAGCCCCCACTCCAGGAAATACTAAGGGGGGTTTTCCAACCAGATTCAAAGAACAAAAGAAAACAACACCACAAGTAACAGCTCCACCAAGAACACAATAAAACCAAACTTAAACTGTGACAACAAAGGAAAAAAAGGGGGGAGAGGATGGAGATTAACAGTAGCAAAGGATGATGAAGTGCAGAAATACTTATAAGATAGGGTACTACAATGAATATGGTAGGTACCCTTTTCATTACTTAATGGTAACCACCCTTAAAAAAACCACCACAAAAACACTTGACTTAAAAAAGGTAGCAACAGAGGAAAGAAGTATGGAACACAAACAAACAAAAACAAATGATAGAAAAACAAAAGAGAAGAATCAAACTAGATACAAAACTAACAGAAAGCAATTTATAAAATGGCAGTAGGGAACCCACAAGTGTCAATAATTACACTAAATGTAAATGGATTAAACTTACCAATAAAAAGACACAGAGTAGCAGAATGGATTAAAAAAGAAAATCCAACTATATGCTGCCTACAAGAAACACATCTAAGCAACAAGGATAAAAACAAATTCAAAGTGAAAGGCTGGAAAACAATACTCCAAGCAAACAACACCCAAAAAAAAGCAGGTGTAGCAATACTCATATCTAATAATGCTGACTACAAGACAGAAAAAGTACTCAGAGACAAAAATGGTCATTTCATAATGATTAAGGGGAAGTTGAATCAAGAAGACATAACAATCCTTAATATATATGCACCAAACCAAGGAGCACCAAAATATATAAGACAGCTACTTATTGACCTTAAAACAAAAACTAACAAAAATACAATCATACTTGGAGACCTCAATACACCGCTGACGGCTCTAGATCAGTCATCCAAACAGAGAATCAATAAAGATATAGTGGCCTTAAACGAAATACTAGAACACCTGGATATGATAGACATCTACAGGACACTTCATCCCAAAGCGACAGAGTATACATTTTTCTCTAGTGTACATGGAACATTCTCAAGAATTGACCATATGTTGGGCCACAAAGACAATATCAGCAAATTTAGAAAAATTGAAATTGTACCAAGCATATTTTCTGATCATAAAGCCCTGAAACTAGAATTCAACTGCAAAAAAGAGGGGGAAAAACCCACAAAAATGTGGAAACTAAACAACATACTTCTAAAAAATGAATGGGTCAAAGAAGAAATAAGTGCAGAGATCAAAAGATATATACAGACAAATGAAAATGAAAATACGACATATCAGAATCTCTGGGATGCAGCAAAAGCAGTAATAAGAGGAAAGTTCATATCACTTCAGGCCTATATGAACAAACAAGAGAGAGCCGAAGTAAACCACTTAACTTCACACCTTAAGGAACTAGAAAAAGAAGAACAAAGACAACCCAAAACCAGCCAAAGAAAGGAGATAATAAAAATCAGAGCAGAAATAAATGAAATAGAGAACAGAAAAACTATAGAAAAAATCAATAAAACAAGGAGCTGGTTCTTTGAAAAGATCAACAAAATTGACAAACCCTTGGCAAGACTCACCAAGGAAAAAAGACACAGGACTCAAATAAATAAAATCCAAAATGAAAGAGGAGAGATCACCACAGACATCATAGAAATACAAAGAATTATTGTAGAATACTATGAAAAATTATATGCCACCAAATACAACAACCTAGAAGAAATGGATAAATTCCTAGAACAATACAACCTTCCTAGACTGAGTCATGAAGAAGCAGAAAGCCTAAACACACCAATCAGCAGGGAGGAAATAGAAAAAACTATTAAAAATCTCCCCAAAAATAAAAGTCCAGGCCCAGACGGTTATACTAGTGAATTCTATCAAATATTCAAAGAAGACTTGGTTCCTATTCTACTCAAAGTCTTCCAAAAAATTGAAGAAGAAGCAATACTTCCAAACACATTTTATGAGGCCAACATAACCCTCATACCAAAACCTGGCAAGGATGGCACAAAGAAAGAAAACTACAGACCAATATCTCTAATGAATACAGATGCTAAAATACTAAACAAAATACTGGCAAACCAAATACAACAACATATTAAAAAAATAATACATCATGATCAAGTGGGATTCATCCCAGAATCTCAAGGATGGTTCAACATACGCAAAACGGTTAACGTAATACACCATATCAACAAAACAAAGAACAAAAACCACATGATCTTATCAATAGATGCAGAAAAGGCTTTTGATAAAATACAACACAATTTTATGTTTAAGACTCTCAACAAAATGGGTATAGAAGGAAAATATCTCAACATGATAAAGGCCATATATGATAAACCATCAGCCAACATCCTATTAAACGGCATAAAACTGAGGACTTTCTACCTTAAATCAGGAACAAGACAGGGTTGTCCACTCTCTCCACTCTTATTCAACGTGGTGCTAGAAGTTCTGGCCAGAGCAATCAGACAAGACAAAGAAATAAAAGGCATCCATATCGGAAAAGAAGAAGTAAAGCTATCACTTTTTGCTGATGATATGATCCTATACATCGAAAACCCGAAGGACTCCACAAAAAGATTATTAGAAACAATAAACCAATACAGTAAGGTCGCAGGATACAAAATTAACATACAAAAGTCCATAGCCTTTCTATATGCCAACAATGAAATATTAGAAAACGAACTCAAAAAAATAATCCCCTTCACGATTGCAACAAAAAAAATAAAATACCTAGGAATAAACATAACAAAGAACGTAAAGGACCTATATAATGAAAATTACAAAGCATTGTTAAGGGAAATCGAAAAAGATACAATGAGATGGAAAAATATTCCTTGTTCTTGGATAGGAAGAATAAATATAATCAAAATGGCCATATTACCCAAAGCAATATACAAATTTAATGCAATTCCCATCAAAATCCCTATGAGATTTTTTAAAGAAATGGAACAAAAAATCATCAGATTTATATGGAACTATAAAAAACCCCGAATAGCCAAAACAATCCTAAGGAAAAAGAATGAAGCTGGGGGCATTACAATACCTGACTTTAAACTATATTATAGGGCCACGATAATTAAAACAGCATGGTATTGGCAGAAAAATAGACACTCAGACCAATGGAACAGAATAGAAAGCCCAGAAATAAAACCACATATATATGGTCAAATAATCTTTGATAAAGGGGCCAACAACACACAATGGAGAAAAGAAAGCCTCTTCAACAAATGGTGTTGGGAAAACTGGAAAGTCACATGCAAAAGAATGAAACTCGACTACAGCCTGTCCCCGTGTACTAAAATTAATTCAAAATGGATCAAAGACCTAAATATAAGACCTGAAACAATAAAGTACATAGAAGAAGACATAGGTACTAAAATCATGGACCTGGGTTTTAAAGAACATTTTATGAACTTGACTCCAATGGCAAGAGAAGTGAAGGCAAAGATAAATGAATGGGACTACATCAGAATTAAAAGTTTTTGCTCAGCAAGAGAAACTGATATCAAAATAAACAGACAGCCAACTATACGGGAACTGATATTTTCAAACGACAGCTCAGATAAGGGCCTAATATCCAAAATTTACAAAGAACTCATAAAACTCAACAACAAACAAACAAGCAATCCAATAAAAAAATGGGAAGAGGACATGAACAGACACTTCTCCCAGGAAGAGATACAAATGGCCAACAGATATATGAAAAGATGCTCAGCTTCATTAGTTATTAGAGAAATGCAAATCAAAACTACAATGAGATACCACCTCACCCCTGTTAGATTAGCTATTATCAACAAGACGGGTAATAGCAAATGTTGGAGAGGCTGTGGAGAAAAAGGAACCCTCATTCACTGTTGGTGGGACTGTAAAGTAGTACAACCATTATGGAGGAAAGTATGGTGGTGCCTCAAAAAACTGCAAATAGAACTACCTTATGACCCAGCAATCCCTCTACTGGGTATATACCCCAAAACCTCAGAAACATTGATACGTGAAGACACATGTAGCCCCATGTTCATTGCAGCACTGTTCACAGTGGCCAAGACATGGAAACAACCAAAAAGCCCTTCAATAGAAGACTGGATAAAGAAGATGTGGCACATATACACTATGGAATACTACTCAGCCATAAGAAATGATGACATCAGATCATTTACAGCAAAATGGTGGGATCTTGATAACATTATAAGGAGTGAAATAAGCAAAGCAGAAAAAAACAAGAACTACATGATTCCATACATTGGTGGAACATAAAAATGAGACTAAGAGACATGGACAAGAGTGTGGTGGTTACCAAGGGTGGGGGGGGAGGGAGGACATGGGAGGGAGGGAGGGAGAGTTAGGGGGAGGGGGAGGGGCACAGAGAACTAGATAGAGGGTGACGGAGGACAATCTGACTTTGGGCGAGGGGTTTGCAACATAATTTGATGACAAAATAACCTAGACATGTTTTCTTTGAATATATGTACCCTGATTTATTAATGTCATCCTATTACCATTAATAAAAATTTATTAAAAAAAAAAAAAAAAAAAAAGGAAATATTAAATTATCACTGTTGGGCAGATAAAATATATTATGCTCACTTTGTTAAAGATGGTGCTGCCCACGTGGAAGCCTGTCACCCAGGTGATATTAGTTGCCCTTCTTGCTTGGGATGGACATGATTGCATTAATGTGTGTTGGGGGAAGGCTTTCGCACCAAATGGTTTTAAAAGGAAGAGAGATCACGTTGTTCCGGGAGAAGAGTGATTACATTCTAGGAGGAGCCCATGCAGGAGGAAAGCAGAGAAAGGCCACGCGAAGGAGAGGAGAAGTAGCAAAGATAGCGGAGTACTGAAGGACAAACCAGTTTATCTGCAGAGTTTGTGCAGAGAGAAGAAGATGGGAAACAGAAGTGAATAAGGCTGGTGAGGTAGATTTCTTTGAATCTAGGAAACTCAGATTAGTCAGTAGCTTTGAGAGCCCTAAATGGAAAGGGAAGTGTTTTTCCACTGTGTGTATTGCTTGCCCACTGGGTGCAAGCTAGGATCAAAGGTGATAGCTCACCAGTTCTTGGCTCTGTTGTTTCTTTACCATCTGTCTGAATCCAATGTAAACCTGCATGGGCCAGGTGGTTGTGATGGTGGGCGTGGCTACTGACTTTACAATCACACTTTGTAAGGTGAGGAGCCTCCGCCATCGCGGCCATGGACATGCAGGTTCCCATTGAATTTGGGAAGACATAAAGAAACAGTGGAGCCAAAAAATGGTGGGCCATCCTTTATTCAAATCTCGCACCGGCCAGCAAGCAAACACACAGAGGGAAAAACACTTCCCTTTCACTCAGAGCTCACAAAGCTACTAACACATTCTCTGGTTCCACAACCAGGAGATCTTCTCTGGTTTTTCCTAGAATCAAAGTCCCCACCAGTCTCAGTGGAGCTCACAAAAGCCCTTGCCCCTCACCTCTGGTTTCCCATCTTCTCCTTCAGCACTCTGCCTTCTCTCTGCTCTCACCGCAAAGAAACATGGCTTCCTACTCTGCAATACTGGCTTTGTTATAAAGTAGCATACCTTAATTCCATGGGTTACATAGAGATACCAAGGCAGAATACAGAAGAAGTTTTAGGAAGAGATTTATTAATAAGCCAGCTACATATGACTTACACAGGGTACAGCTAACTCAAATCGTGCAGCCTCGAATATAGCTCTGAGGCAAGTTATATAGATTTGATCACATACAGGTTTGAGGGAAAAGGAGGGGGAGCATGATATAATAGTCAATTATTAATAAGCTTACAACATTGTCTGCAGCATCGATTAAAAGGAATAAAACATTCCTACAAGTTTAAACTTATAAGGTAACACAATAGTGATGTCGTTTTACATATCAACACAGTTGCAATAAATGTTCTTTTACATATCAAAGACATTCACAAATCTTTCAGTGTTTACCCCCCATCCCTTTGTCTAGAGGTATATGTTACTCTCAGGACTCCAGGAGGGGAGGAAGAGTTAAAATCAGTGTAGGATACGTAAAGATTGTCTCCTAAAGGATCCCATTGAAGGGGAAAGGAAGTTCTTCAGATAATCTTTATTCTTTCAGAAAACTATAGTTAAACTATGACTACATGACCAAGTTGTCCTTGTAAGCCAGGAAGCTCCCACATTCTTCTCCCTCCATTCTATAAAGAAAGGAGGGGGCAGAAAGCCTGACTTTTCCTCTTTAAAATGGCGTTGCCAATACTAAGTTTTACAGTTCTTTGGCACCTTATCACAGCTTCTCTCTCTTTCCCTGCCATCTTGGCTTCTTTCTGCCTCTCCTCCTTCTGCTTTCTTTTTAAAACTTTTTGGCGGGAAAACCTCTCCTCCAGCACACATATTAGCATAACAATGCCCCCCCCCCAAGCAGGAAGGCAACTAGCAATTTCACAGATCACATACCTGGCGCTGCCCAATGCCATTTTTAACAATAAAAGTGAGCAAACTCAAATAACACAAATTTTACAAACTCATTTGCCTAATACACTTCTTTGAGGTAAACAGAAATCTAGATGATTTTTTGAATCAATATAATTTTGCTGTGATTGATCTTTACAACATTCACAGTGCTCTATTGCTTGAAAGTTATGGACTGTCAGCTAGAACCCAAAGGGTTTGCTTTTATAGGCGGAGGGAAAAAGTGGCTTGTTAAAAGGTGAGTACTCTCGCCCTGGCCGGTTGGCTCAGAGGTAGAGTGTCGGCCTAGAGTGCGGAGGACCTGGGTTCGATTCCCGGCCAAGGCACACAGGAGAAGCGCCCATTTGCTTCTCCACCCCTCCGCCGCGCTTTCCTCTCTGTCTCTCTCTTCCCCTCCCGCAGCCAAGGCTCCATTGGAGCAAAGATGGCCCAGGCGCTGGGGATGGCTCTGTGGCCTCTGCCTCAGGCGCTAGAGTGGCTCTGGTCGCAACATGGCGACGCCCAGGATGGGCAGATTATCGCCCCCTGGTGGGCAGAGCGTCGCCCCATGGTGGGCTTGCCGGGTGGATCCCGGTCAGGTGCATGCGGGAGTCTGTCTGACTATCTCTCCCCGTTTCCAGCTTCAGAAAAATGAAAAAAAAAAAAAAAAAAAAGGTGAGTACTCTGGACTGAGAGTTAAATTCAACACAGCACTCTGGCAGCAAGACTTAGTGGTTTGTAACCCTGGTACACTCAGCTCCCCTCTCCAGAACTCAGTGACTTACCTCTGATATAGGGATACTGTTGTTCTTATACATACCTGAAGGGGTCGTGGTAAATATCACAATTGTCAGAGGCTTATTGTTGAATCAATTTTGGAATGTGTGGCTATTCTTGTCAATAAATTCTTTAATAGCTTTTTAACTTAACAGTTTGAAATCTTTAGTATTTTAAAATATATACAATACACAAAACAAGACGAAGCTTTTGAATGTCATTTCCTTGATGGTACAAACTAAATGTATGTTCTTCCCAACCAAACAAGGAATGTGTTATTTTGCTTGGAATCAACTCATGAAAGGCATTACTTTCCTCTGGGTTAGGTGAGCATGATGCAGTCAGTCCTTCTCCAGCAGAGTGGTCCAGAGTAGCCAGACTGGCCCTGTAACTGTCCTCTGTGCATGTAGAGGGGACTCAGTGTATGGGGAGAGCTAAAGTCACACCTTGTGTCTAAATATAGTCATAAAACTCTTTGTTATGGACACTTATATTGTTATCATAAATCAACGTAACAAATACTAGGACTCAAACCAAATTGCTGTCAAATAAATCAGTTCTAAATTTCTCTTCCTGTTTAAAGGAGGTCATTGTGTAGGTTAAAAGATTCTCAATGTGATTTTGTTAGGAAGAAACTATAATGATAAAGGTTAATAGAGTCTGGCCAAGTGAATGAAGTTTTTTATCACTAAATTGTACAGTCATAATCCCAACCTTGGGAGTGAGGATGGGTGGGGGGGCTCATGTTTAACCCTCCCCTTGGAAATTGGCCTCAAACCTAAGTACACCTGGGTTCAGGCCACGCTTTGTCTAGATAGATTCCCGGCAATCGAACACAGTCAGATTGACAGACAGGCAATCATTCTTTCCTCTTATGTCACTGGCTAGTATTGAACACTATTAGTCTCTACTGGACCAAAAAATAAGTTTTGAAATTTTGTCCATTATTGGTATTTTGATAAAATATATAATTGTTCTCCCAAAGGTCCAGGATGTCATTCTTCTGTTAACTGTGAACAGCACCAGATGTTAGACTCCGTCCTTGAATTCTGGCTGCTTTTCTGGTCCTGGAGCTGAAACACAACTGGGGCCTAGATGCTACCTCTAGTTTTACAAGAACTCTGTGTCTGTGGTCAACAGACCTGAGGCTTTGCTCCTAAGATTATTTGATGCGGTCAGAACCTCACTGTCCTGAGGGCTAATGCTTAAGGGAGTGGTCATGCAAGAGCTTGATGGGGGTCATATGAGCCTTTTCTCTAGCCCCTGTGTTCCTCCTCTGAGGGGCTCTACCACATGACTAGCAACATGCTAGGGAATGAAAGGTCAGGGAGGGTCCAAATCATAATATGAGTGGTCACGATGTCTAAAACTTCATGACCAGGAATATGCTAGGGGAGGAAGGGTCACCCTGGAGGCAAGCTCCCTTCTTACAATTCTCTGTTGCTAGGCACCTGGGGCTTTCTGCCCTGGTGACCTTCTGTGCCTGGTTTATTATTCCTACTCTGCTCATGTCTGTCTAACTGCCTACTACACTTCCATTAGGGTATCAGTGAGAGATTAATAATTTTGCCTCATATAAGACTGACTGTGATAGTGACTGAGGGTCAACTGAGATCCACTGATTTAGAAAGAAATTCATACTCTTAAAGAGCACACATTTTATCTGTTCAGTAGAAAAAATATAGCTATATTATTAGGTCAACTATATATAATTTATCAAAAAGAAAAAAAATAGCTTCATGTTTGTGAAAAGTAAATAGAATCTAAACCATACTGACTTCCTAGGGGAGACAAACAATAAATATGTAAGAAAAAACAAGAACCAAGGATAAAAAAAGAACAGAAATACATATAGTTTCAGGTAGTGGTTGGTAGTATGAAGAAAATAACATGCATGGGGCAATGAAATTGAGAGTGAATGATGGGGCGTTTGGCAAGATGAGCTCAGGGAAGGCTTCTCTGGATAAACTACACATGTGCTAAGGCTCAGAGAGAAAGCAGGAGCCAGCCAGGAGAGGGTCTGGGGAAAGAATGGCCCAACCTACAGGGATTGCTTTAGGGGTGTGAGGAAGCAAAATGCCATATGTTTGGAGCTTACTAAAAAGGAAGAATGGTAGAAGGAATGTCAAAGCAGTAGGCAGGGGTCAAGTCCATGATGAGATGTTGATGATGGTGATGGTGATGATGATGATGATTTCATGGGAAGCAATTTGAATATTTTCAGCAAAGGAATGAAGTGGTGTGATTAAAATTTTTAAGTTCTCCAGTGCTCTGTGAAAAATAGACTCCAAAAGTGACAGTGGTAGGGAAAGAAGTGAAACTGGGAAACCAAGTAAGACGCTGTTGCAGAAATACAGAGTGGACATGATGGACTAGTTGGCATCAATAAGGATGATGCAAGGGGTAGGAATTCAGGGTATAATTTGCAAGAGAGCAGAGCCAATGGAAACTCACTGGTATCTTTTTTGTGAGATATAGGAAAAGACTGGTCCAGAATTATGTCTGTGTTTTTGTCCTCAAGGACTAGATGATGGTGGTTCCATTTAGAGAGTTGAGGAAAGGACTTGGAGTAATGGGATTGAGATAATAGGAGAAATGACAAATTCTATTCTGGATATGTGAATTTGGAGGAGTCTGGGAAACAGATACCTAGTGGAAAAAGGAGGTAGGTTGGACTAGCTGTAGTATCTGGAGCTCAGTGGGGAGGGCCAAGCTGGGATGAGAGCATTGGGAATCATCAGCATATAGATGATGTTTAATGCCTTGGGCCTGGACCAGATAGCAGTGTATTAGTTTTCTCCTAGTTGTCTGCTGTCTGGGTTTTTATGAATCACTGTTTTTCAGAATTTAACAGGACTCTTTATAGTTCCCATTGCTCTGGGTGGGTTCACTTTACATTTAGCATAGTACATTAAGTTGGCAGCTTCTATTTTTAGATTTATTGCAAATTGTCGATAAAATACACAGTGCTGTATTTTTTAAGAGTTTTTTTAGTGAGTCTTTTTTATGGCAATTAATGAAATTGAGAGTCTCATATGATATATAGTGTCAACCTTAAGCACATTTCTTGCAGTGGGGGGGCTAATTATTCACAGTAGTGTTCCTTTATCAGACGGGGATACATTCCAAGACTCTCAATGGATTTCTAAATCCACAGATAGTATCAAACTATATATATATATATAAAATATATATATTATATATATACTATTCTTTCTTTTTCATACATACCTATGATAAGGTTTGATTTATAAATTTGGCACAGTAAGAAATTAACACAATGACTAATAATAAACTAGAATAATTATAACAATATATCATAATAAAGGTTATGTGATTGTGGTCTCTTTCTTTCTCAAAATATCTTACTGTACTATGTGTACAGCTTGAATACACTAGACGTGGGGATGATTCACGTCCCGGGAAGAATAGGCTGACTGGGATAGTATGGGATTTCATCACAGTGGTCAGAACAACATGTGATTTAAAATTTATGAATTGTTTATTTCTGGAATTTTCCACTTAATATTTTCATACTGTGGTTTGTCCCAGGAAACTAGAAGTAAGGATGAAGGGAGGACTGCTTTTTAAATTTTCCTTATAGCAGAAGACGTGCACTTTTTGAAGTTGGAGGGTGTTATCAAACCCTCCTTGTTCTTGGACATTCAAGTTCTGAATTCCTTCCAAATGAAATGTTGAGTGGGATATTTTTAACAGGTCTAAGTTAAATAAACAGTATTTGATAAAGTCAACAAATGTTGTGGAGAAGTGATTTCATAATTAAGACTGTTGGGCAGCATTCTTTTTTTGGAGGATTAATATCACTGGGGAACAAAACATTTGTTGCATCCACAAAGACACTTGTTCTTACCAAATTTGAGTGTGCTGATCTCAAATCTGACAGTATTTCTCTGTAAGCTACAGTTCTTTTGCAATTCAAGATTTTAGGTTTTCATCTTATTGTAAAATTTTCAACATTTAGTTTAACATAATGAAATAGAATGTCTTCTTGGGCATCATCTTCATGAAAATATAATACTTTATATAATGCGGTAAATACACTAATACACTAAAAGATATGTTTGCATCAGAATTTGTCTACAATTTTGAAATAGAACATATTAAAACACTTATTTTAATCATAAAATTTGTGCCAAACTTGTTTAAATTCTATTCAGGCAAAAATTTGCATTTGTAGCTCTTGCTGTTGTGTACTTGTTGAGGACAATCTCGTTTGATGCTCCAGCAGTAGTCTGTTCATCACTAACAGCTCCAAGATCATCAGGAAACTTTTCAAGGTGATTGTTCAGGAAGTGAATCTTAATGCTCATGTTACATCCAATGTTGCAGAAAGCCAACAGCATCCTTTGAACCAGAAGTTCATAGTTTTCTGCTTTTTCGTTGCCAAGGAAGTTCTTTGTAACTGCCACAAAACACTGCCATGCTGCTTGCTCCTCCTTATTCATCTTCCTGGCAAATTCTTCATCACGTAGGAGGGTTTGAATTTGGCATTCATCGAATACACCTGTTTTTATCTTCTCGAAAGACAAGGCAGGAAAAGCAGAAATAATATGTTGAAAGCATTCACTTTTTCTATTCAAAGCCTGAACAAACTGCTTCATTAAGCCAAGTTTGATGTGAAGGGGGGAAAAATGATCCTGTCTCAATTAACTACAGGTTCATTCACAATATTTTGCATCCCTACTTCCAGAGCTTCACGTTTTGGCCACTCCTTCTATGTCCAGTGTTTCTCCCAAGCTCGGCTGTCCCACAAACACAGAAAGCAAGGATACTTCGTAAAACCTCTCTGTTGTCCTAGCAGGAAATTTACCATTTTAAGATCCACACAAATGATTCAGTTTTGCTCCTCATACTTCAGAAAGTCGAGGACAATTTTTATGTCATTATAATCTTCTCGCAGATGAGTTGAATAACCAATTGGAACCGCTGCATAAACATTACCGTTGTGTAGGAGAACACATTTCAGACTCTATTTAGAGCTGTCAAGAAATAGCCACCATTCTGTTGGAATGTAAGTGGTAATACTTAGCTGGCTGAGAAGACTACTGATATCATGACAGTAAACAAAGTGTTTGTCTTCGGAAAAAGTCCACAAAAATTTGTTCATGCTTCCTGAAATGGGATACTTTAGCTGACCTGTGAAGTACATTCTTTTCTTGAAGCCTGAAGGTTAATAACTCAGCTGCTTTCTTTGATAGGCTCAAATCTCTTACTAAGTCATTCAATTGGGGTTGGCTAAACTGCTGAGGGGTTAATGACTGCTTGGCATCAGAAGAAGACCCTTCAGATTTTACAACCATTTCCTCATGCATCTTATCAAAATACACCTGATCGCCGTGTTCACTCTCTTCATCCTTAGAAGAAATAAAACCATTGAAAAATGGAACCAATAGTGTCTCAGAGTATGGGATAGGTCGTATTGCTGAAGGAATATTAGGATATGCGATCATATGCCATTTTTTCTTGTCAATGCCCTTTGTATGGATCAGACAGAAATAACAGTCATTGCTGTGGTCCTTAGATTCACACCAAACCATGGGAATACCAAAAGGCATTTTTTGCATTTTCCTTTTGTCCAGTCACAAAGCCTTTCCTCACAATTATGACACCAATATGAGGAGCCCAATTCTTGTCTTGATTGCCAAGGGGAACTTGAAAATAGGCAATCTATGCACGTGTCACAAATGATGAAATATTGTGCCTTTGATGTTGAAGTGTGTAACAGCCACATATGTATATAACATAAGATGTCAGGACTATTCTTACATTTATGCCTACTCGAAGAAGCCATGATTCAATCTTAAAACAAAATAAGAGGGTGTTTTTATCAGATAATAATTTTTTACATTTAAAAACAACTACAATTATGTAAAAGTGATGTTTGTAAAAACATTAATTGCCTTGTGGTTATGTTCAATCCAAGAGTCATTGCCCTTTAACTCCAATTCAAAAACCAATGCATGCCATTAACTGTAACAAAAAGAAATTAAAATTGCATAAAAACTAGAGCATGGTCCAAAAAACAGATTTCAGATTTGGAATCAGCGATGCAGAATTATATAGAAACAGTTCTAAAACCTCATGCATCATAAAATGAAAAAAAATTGTTCCCCAGTGAAATAATAGTAATTTGTGTCATTTGAATTGCAGTAGGTTTTAATATCATCTAATAAGATAACCTTTAACTTCTAAGTGGCTCATGTGTGATAATTAACACATTTGCTGTTTCTTAAAAAAAACTGAATAATTAAAATTATATGATTACTGTTGCAATTATTTTAATAGATCATTGTGCCATGCCACAGGTTTGTCTATTTTATTTATTTAAAATGGCTGATAATATTATATGTGTCAGCTATGGAGACTCTATTGCTCAAAATATTTCTGTGCACCTGCCTCTGGGGTCAATGTCACAGTATTATGTCTATGAATTAGTTATGGCTACTGTAACCAAGTACCGCAAACTGGGGGTTAAACAACAGAACACAGGTGAACTCTAGAAGCTAGGTATGACTCACAGACACCACCTAGCAAAGAAAGCACTTCAACCTAAGGCTAGATGTCATAAGTCCAGGTGTAGTCCCTTCTGAGGCTGTGACACAGAATCTGGTTCATGGTCTCCTCCAGCTTCTGGTGGTTTGCTGGCAATCTTTGGTGCTCCTCGGCTCATAGAGACATCATCATTGCTTTATCTTTAGTGATGTTTTCTCTCAGTGTTTGTCTTTATCCAAGTTTCTCATTTTTATAAGGACACCAGTCATTTTGGATTAGGGCCTATCCTAATGACCCCATTTTAACCAGAATAAAGACCCTGTTTTTCATTAGAGTCCCATTGTTGTATTTTGTGAATTAGGATGCTGGTATATCCTTTTGGGAGAATACAGTTCCACTCATAAAAGTTTGCTGTCTCTCATCCTTCCTAACATTTCTAATTTTCCTTAGACATTATTAGTGAACAAACCCTAAGGATGTTCCCTCTTTATCTGTGTCCATTCGTAGCAGTACACATGTAGCCTGATTTACGTGGTTATGACACATTTATGAAGCTGAGTGCCATGTCCAGCTCTCACCACCTTCTGAGCTTCAAAATTATATTTTCACATGCCTTTTAGTCACCTCCAGGTGGAATAATGGTAGACATTTCAAGCTTAACGCATTCAAAACATTTTTTTCTATTTCCTTCCTCAAATGTTCTTCCATCATTCTTTACCATCTCATAAATGTTCCCTTTATTCCCCTAAACTCTGTCCTAAGAGCTAAATTCTCCTGATTTGTCTCTTTGCTTATTCCCTTCTGATGTATCTTATTGCTGTATTACTTTTCTACTGCTGGTGTAACAAATGACCACAACTCAGTGGCTTAACACAACACAAATACATTTGTCTCACTGTCTCAGAAGTTTAACATGGGTCTCATTTGGGAAAATCAAGGTGTCAGCATGGCTACGTTCCTTTTTGGAGGCTCTGGGGAAGAATCTACTTCCAAGTTTATTCAAGTTGTCGGAGAGACTCAATTCTGTGCAGACCTTAGGTTGAACATTCATTTCTTTGCTGGCTGGTGCCTATGAGTCATCCTCAGCTTCTAGAATTCACCTGTGTTTCTTGGCAGATGGCCGCCTCTTTATTTGCAAAGCCAACAATGGTGCCTTCGAATCTTCCTGCCCTTCTCTTCTATCTCTCTGGATCAAGCCAATGAATATTCTGGGCTTTTAAGAGCTCACGTAACTAAATAGAGCCAACCTGGATAATCCAGAATAGCCTCCATATTTTTAGGTTGACTCATGTTTAACCATCTTCAAAGCCCCTTCACAGTAGAACTTATTTGAATGTTTGATTGAATAACCAGAGCACAGGAATTTTGAGGGGGAGGGGCACATCCTTAGAGTTCACAACTATCATGTTAACCATGACCTGTTAGCTCCATTTTAGGACATTTCTGCTTTTCTTCCTCCACCACTCCCACCACATTTCCAGACACCATCACCACTTCTGAATTATTTTACCTATCCTCTTCACTGATCACTTGCATGATTTCTATGAATAGTGGTTTTTCAAATCCAAACAGAACTATTTCTTTATAGCTTATATTGTTCCAGGTAGTTTCATGTTAAATTTAGCACAATATATTAAGCTGATCTTTCTAAAAACAATCTCAGTCAGATTGTGCTGCTTAGATCCCTCAACAGCTTCCTTTAAAATAAAAATCCAAACCTTGAAATTATCTCCACGGCCCTGGTAACTCATATGAAAGTTTAATCACTTTGGCAGACTATTCTATTGTCCTCATAGCATTTTTCACTGGGAGAAATCATCTTTTTCATTTAGTGCAGATGTTACTTGTCTGTGATGCTCCCTTGGAATGTAAGATCCTTATCTGTGTTCTTAGCATCAAATGTTCAGCTCATAGAACACATTGACATTGTCGTCATTTTACTCATTCATATTCATATAGAATTTAAATTGCTTTCTCCTGTAAACATTTATTTCATAGCATGCCTCTGTCTACTCCGAGGGTGTCACTATACTGGATACCCTTCCCAATTGGTGAAATGAACACTTCCTGATGAACAGTTCCCCTAGACCTAGTGAGGAATATAAATATGTATCAGACAAGCCCTCAATCCCAGAGAACTGGCAAACTTTAATCTCATTGTATTTCTATCACCTTCTACTGAACTGGGCTGGATTTACAAATGTTCCTCTAATTTTATAAAGAAAGGAACTTTATTTACAAATGGAATGACTTCCCCAAGGGAACCTAATGGTGGAACCAGAATTCAGGGCAGTTGTTCCTACTCCAGATTCCTTTCTGAATCACACCAGCACTGTAGTTTATCCCAGCGGTCTTGAAGCACAGGTAAATAAATTAATTAGTAATTTTTTTCCCAAAAGTGAATATCTTTTGGAAAAAGATATAACATAGATCACCATCATGTTATTATTTAATGTCTTCTCTTTGTCATTTTTATTACCACCATACATTCAGTTTTATGGAAGATACTTGAAAATAAGTGACAGCATAATGCTGCACAACAGGAAATGTTTCTAGACCAAGAAGGAAGAACGGTTAGAAATGGGATTTGATCTGCTGAAGGGTTTGGAGTCATACCTAGGGCTGGTCATTCCTTTTCCCATTCACTTGGGAACCCAAGAGCAAGCAGTTATTCATTTCTTTGCTACTTGGGACCCACGCCTTACTGTAGCTTCTAATTTTCCATTATATATTTTCTAGTCCCTGGAGGAACAAAGGTAAAAGTAGGTCTCCAAACACTAAGCTGAAAGCTGCCAAAAATGTGCATGATAATCTCTCATTTTTTCACTGATGTTTTTGGAATCATATGTGCTTCATTAATTCCTCATTCAATGCAATCATATCAAAGCAACTGTTTTAATGAGGTACTTTTTGAGATCTTGGGACATGATTGTTTAATTAAGGTACAGATGATATTAGAGCATTGGGCAGATCTGGAGAAGGTGAGCCGCAGGCTTTCTAGGGGACAGAAGACAGAGGAAGAACTAAGATTTGGAAAGCCAGAGAACATCAAAGTAGGGAGCAGGAAAATAAAGATAGCATGTACAAGAGGGGAGGATATTTGCAACAAGTGGGCTTAACACATTTCAAAGGAAGCTCAGGCTTATGGACACACTTGTGCTCAGACCCACACTCTACAATACACCAGCTTGGTGCCTGACACAGTGGCTCCCATTCTTGACTCTCTCTCATCTTTAACAAAGGAAAATAGCACTTTATTTGCAACGGTGAAATTGTTGTTAATACAGATAAAGAACTTGACACGATATCTAGATCATACTGTCCAATTCACAGTAATAAGTAGAGCATTTGTAAATTTCCCAGGATAACTACATGGCAATGAAGACACAGTAGCACAAGTTCACTACTTTCCTTAGCCCAGTGCTGCATAAATAAAATGCTGCCCTTATTTAAAAATCTGCCCCCCCCATAGACCACATTCTAGTAACTGAGACTTCAAAGGTGAAAGAAGAAGCAGCCTATGAATATGCATGATTGCCAAACACACAATAGTAGATGTCTGTGTAACCTTATCCCCCTCCCCCATGTGTGATGTTAAAGTCACAAGTACCTTTGAAGTTTCAGACTATGCCTATACATTTTTCAATTACAAACAAAAATGCTATTCTATCTGTCAGGCCATGACTAAATGCTTACTGTGTGCAAGTCACTGTAAGACTAAATCAACTAATTTGTTTAAAAGAGATAAAATTGAGTTTCTCGAAGACTCTGGAACAGATGTCTTGAATATTTTGAAAATAAAGGTGAACTAAAAGCTACGTGAAGGTGGGGCCACTTCTGATTTTTTTTAGGTTTTTACTTATTGATTTGAGAGGGAAAGGACAGTGAGAGAAGGCGGGGGGAAAGAGTAGGAAGCATCAATTAATAGTAGTTGACCAGGCAAGACCAGGGTTTTGAAAAAGCGACCTCGGCATCCCAGGTTGACACGTTGACACTCTTTGTCCATTGCGCCACTACAGGTTAGGCTAGTTCTGAATTTTTAACTGCCTTTCAGGATCATACCTGGAGCAAAATAAGCATTTAATAACTATTTGCTGAATGAATGAAGGAATGAATGCAAATGAAAACAAGAGATTTCTCAAACTAATAATTTGCTGTGTTTATAATTGACATCTGTGTAGTAATTATCATCTGTAATAAACTCAAATGCAGACCATCTACATTGGCTTTTACTTTTAGGGAAAAAAATCTTCCTGAGTTTTACATGTTACATTAAAATAATATTTTTGCAAAACTGAATACAGCACATCAGTAATTAGCCAGTACTGTGGATTCCTTTGGGGCCTCTAGCCTATTTCACTTTCAAAGCATGTATGGGGGTGGAGGGGTAATCTTGGTTCCCTAACTGGCTAGGTTTTTCCAAAGTCCTAGTGCAGACAATGAAATCCTGACAATAACACCAACAAGGGATCCTAGAGTTAAAAACCATCAGCTGCAGCATCTGTGACATTTAAAATTATAATGTGCATACACTAATGTTTGTTCCATGGTATGGTTCAGGTTAAATGCATGTCCTTAGAATCCGTTTTGAAAAATAGAATCCATAACTTCCGTACCTATTGCAAAATTAGGCGGCCACCTTTTTAATATAGTAAATGCAGGTGAAAGTTTGTTCAATAGATTTCTGAAGCTATGACATGTATACTTATATGCTGATGGTGAGTATGTGCTGCAGTTTAGAGGTAAAGGCAGGCTCAACAATTTCCTCAGTTGTTAGGATGCACCTTGTGCTGTACCCTCCCCTATATACCTCTTTACTCTGTCCTAAGGTAGAAAAAAGAAGCCCAGGGGATGGTTTTCCTTTTAAATAACCAAATGATTAATGTATATTATAGTTATCAAAACAGTTTAATAAATCCTCTCACAGTGTTGCAATGTCATGGATTTGAGGCCACCACTGGCACAGGATAATTGTAGAACAAGGGTTGCTTCAGTCTACCATTACATATCAATATTATTAGCTTGAAAAATGAAAAGCAGTATTCTAGATTGTTATTTATTTATTTATTGTGGTTAATATTTAAGGAGAAAGTAAAACTGTCTCTTGGTTTCTGTATTTCCAA
The DNA here is from genome assembly GCF_036850765.1 of Saccopteryx bilineata. Taxonomy (NCBI): domain Eukaryota; kingdom Metazoa; phylum Chordata; class Mammalia; order Chiroptera; family Emballonuridae; genus Saccopteryx; species Saccopteryx bilineata. Next base: position 279,869,494 of record NC_089490.1, on the reverse strand, counting down.
ACCTAAATGTTGTGAGGTTATTTCATTAGTGACCCCAGTGGCTCAGCGTGTCACTCTGCCATCTGGACAGACGACACTGGCTGAGATGCGCTGGTCTCCATGGCCAAAGGGCAGTGCCCTTGTTCCTTGCTGTGACTGCCAAGGAACTGTTTGAACAGTGCTATCTGATGTCATCGTGCTTATTATGCACACTGACACATGTCCATGGGGAACTTGCCTGAACAGTAATATTCACTTGTATTACTTTGGATTCTCAAATCTTCCCAGATGACAGAAATACGGAGCTATTGCTGGTGCCAACAGTGAAACAAAATACTCCTAATTTTTCTCTACCTATAATTTTCTAATTATGGTAATATTAACATTGAAGTGATGATGCTAATGTATTGTTCTGAGTCATTTACAGTGTTAAAAATAAAACTTTTATGATGGCATGTGTTACAATAAGAAATAGAAAAAGAAGAAATTATGTTAATTTACATAACAAGAGAAGCTGAATCTCATAGTGCTTCACATCCCCTTATTATCAAAGGGTCCTAATCACCACACCCTTGGAGGAGCTTCCTGCCTGCCTGTGCCCTGACAACAAAGGAGAGTAGGAATGCTCACCTCTTCCTGTTTCTCCTAGAGAGTTGGGTGGGAGAGAGAGTTGAAGGAGTCCAGGCAAATGATTTGTAACCTAGCACTAAGTGTTTTCTTTAATGAATATCACCTCAGTATATTTTAATATTTGGGTATTTTCTGTAATTAGCTTAGTAATTTAACTTCTCAAGTAAGAATTTTGATAATAAATTAGCTCTGTTATTAAATTTATAGTATCTTTCTAATTTTAGATATTAATATCTAATTAAACAATTATTAAGATCAAAAGTAATATTTTATATAGAATCATTTTGTAAACTATAAGGCAATAGATTTATTTATGTGGTTATTATGATATATTTTCTCATTTAGAAAAGCATGAGTTACTAAAATCTTAATGGCTTGTGAGAAGTGAACAATTAAATGCTGATAATTAAATCTCATGAAATAATTTCAATAAACTCACAATGATCGAGGATTTTTGAACAGGCCATATTAGAATTTAGAAATCTAAGTTTTATTTTTTTATTTTTTTTTAATTCATTTTTTTTATTTAGAGAGGAGAGAGAAAGGGAGAGAGAGACAGAGAGGGAGAGAGAGAGGAGAGACAGAGAGAGAAGGTGGGGAGGAGCTGGAAGCATCAACTCCCATATGTGCCTTGACCAGGCAAGCCCAGGGTTTCGAACCGGCGATCTCAGCATCTCCAGGTCGACGCTTTATCCACTGCGCCACCACAGGCCAGGCCTAAGTTTTATTTTTAATGAATTGAATTGAATCTGTTCCAATTATTTATGGCTTATTATGATACCATTTCCATTCAGGAAAATATGCTGCACCAGGGAATAAAATTCATACATAACAATATATATACCATTTTCTACAGCATTGTAAGAAGGAGTCTGAAAAATGCATGGTAAAATAGCACCATTTCAATTAGATCATAAACACAAAAAAGATGAAAATTATGCTATGGAAAAAGGAAGTGAAATATTTGTGAGACTAGCTTTACTTTAGTTGCCATATCATGAGTTGTTCAACATTATGTACATGTGAAATATATGTATGTGTGTTTTTGTTCATACATATATTAATACATAGTCACCATCTGTTGTTTCGATGATGAGATGTTCTAAAATATTTACACATCCATATATAATACACATAAAATTGCTAAAACAGTGTATCACTCATGAAGTAATTAATGTCCTTGCTGCTTTACAAAAAGTTGAATTACTGTATTTGTTAGACTTAGAATTCTTTACATTCTTTTCATTTCATTGAGCTATTTATCTGCATGCTTTCAGTCTCCCCAGTAGACAGGCCCTCGTGTATGCCTGCCCAATGTTGTTCCTATTGCATGGTTATCACCAATACTCTCATTACCTCCAACTGCCATGCTATTACTGCTGAGCTGATTGCTGACATTTCTTTCCAGATCAAACCTTTCATTACCAAAATCATTGTCTGGAAGTGTTCTGCCCAATAATTTTGAAATAAAATTTCCGGCACATATATTAGTTCATATGTTGACATTTTTTTCAACATAGAAAAATAAAATCTACAATGGACTTAATATAGTAGTAGAAAATATATGACACATGTTTTATAGATAGATTTTTTAATAGTTTTTGGGTGACCCAAATATTGCTTAGAATTTAAATATCAACAAATGCTTTTCATACACACTGATACAAAAAACGTGTTCATATATTGATATATTAATGTAAATATATAATCCTCTTAGTAGAGGGGTTTTACATGTTACATTAAAATAATATTTGACAAAGAGAAGACATTAAATATATATTGATTATACAGGCATCCCCAAACTACGGCCTGCGGGCCACATGCGGCCCCCTGAGGCCATTTATCCGGCCCCCCTGCCACACTTCCAGAAGGGGCACCTCTTTCATTGGTGGTCAGTGAGAGGAGCACTGTATGTGGTGGCCCTCCAATGGTCTGAGGGACAGTGAACTGGCCCCCTGTGTAAAGTTTGGGGACCCTGGTAGGACATCTAATGATATCAGATGAGGAAAACTGATGGTTGATGGAAAAGTGCAAGTTTGAATCGTGTTTTAATTGTGGGTCATTTACATTCAGTTTTGTATTTAAATTTGTACTTTGGAATTGGATAACAAACATTTATAGTCCCAATATTTGGGATTTCCTAGAAGTACCCTGAAGCATTTTTGAGCCATTTCCAATTTTGACATTTCTCAGCATGTAACTCACATATCAATTTGATGACAATAGAATGCCATCAGTATGTCAAAAGAAACTTATAACTTTGAGATTCCCATGTTACAGTAAGAGTCTCAAAAAATTGGATAGTTATTTCCATGTGCCAATTTCTATGAAAATAATAAACTTTGTGGCCCATGAACTCTATTCCATAATGTGTAAACTCTATTCCATTATTCCCTTTCCTATTGTCTCGACCCATCACTAAATTGTACTGTCAGACATAAATGTCACTTTTGATCCACATTGACCTCATAGATAAGCAGAGTTTCCAAACCTTTTAGGTTTTAGGATATAACAAAAAATAAAACAAAAAGCAGAAACAAAAACAACAAAAACCTGGACGTTTTTTGCTATCAATGGAGATCACATTTGGGAGAAAATACTATAGTTGGTAAAAAAAAAAAATGGTATCAAATTCAAGATTTCATTCAAAATGGGGTTAATGAAAATAAAACCTCCAAAAATGTCATTAAGTAAGTATAACTAAATATGTTGTTAAACTTCTACAAAACAGTTTTAGAAGACACAAACTTCCAAAAAGATGTATTAGGAATATACTACGCATTTGAGATAAAACTTGCTGTGACAGTTAACTTTTGTCCTTTAGTGCATACAGTACTTCTTTCAGTTTCCATGACATTGTTGTGGCATCCTGAGCTGTTAAAGCTGATTGGCCCATACACTTTGTTGTTATTATAGACACTGTATTTACTTTTGATGTTTATGAGCCAGTTCTTTATGGATATTAACTTTAATGAATATTAAAGTTTTACACTTGCACTTTTTGGAGAAATGTTTTACTTAAATCCTGTACTTTTTATAAATTATTATGGTGACTGATGGTAGGCGTTTTCCTTCATCTTCAATCTAAAAATTAAAAGGCTATAATAGTAATTGCCACTTCCTCTCTTTCTCTACCTTAAACCTTCCCAAGGAGGTTTAGTGTGTTTCTTTTATTTAAGATAGTGCAACTAAATCATCCAAGTGTAAGCAGATAAAAGTTTTTTAAATTTCTGTATATAGTATGTACCTTAAATGACCTTTAAAATGATAAGCAAAACCATAGTTGGTGAAGGATTACTTAGTGGGTAGATTAGATGGGCGACAGCTTTGGGGTACTGATTCCCCTGGGAACCTGGTTTGTGCTCAGAGCTGGGATTACTCTTCATTAGAACTTTTTTCTTTGTTGGGGGCTCAAGGGTGGAGAGTCTGATGTTTCATCGTTGTGCAAACCCCAGTAGAACATGATGTTGTGGTCTTTAAGCACAACTTCTGGAAGACAAACCCTTATAAATGATTATAGGAATCTCTAGTGGTTCAGAACATTACTTCTAGAGTCAAACTGCTGAAGTTCAAATACAGGTTTCAGTACTTACAAACTGTTATCTGGGACACATTATTTAATTATTTTTCTGAATCTCTTTTCTCATCTGTGCGTGAGATAAAAACTTGCTCCATTTGGATATGTGCAGAAACAATGATAAAATTCCACCTTATGCTAAAGCTGCATTTTTAGTACAACAGAAGAGTACGACACCTACCTATTTTTTATCACTGAGGATGTGGACAAAGGCAATTCAGGGGTATAGCAAGCGAGCTCTTGTTATCCAACATAATGCCAGCTCTTCTTATCGTCATTATTTCTTTAATAGTCCCCAGTCCAGAGTGCTTGACTGTGAATTGAAGAAAATCACATCACTGGCAGATGCCAACTTGTGAATTTAGAACAAGAAATAGGAAACACAGCATAAACCTATAGAACTGAGTGTTAAATTTTCATGCAGTCCTTCAGATGACATGAGAAGTTATAAAAATGCCAAGGAAACATTTCAGGTTGCAGTTAGGAAGAGAGCCACCTTCTTACTTAGGAGATTTAAAGAGATGTAAACACAGCCTATAGGTATTCAAACAAGCACTAGTTTCAAATATGCAATATTGATTCTAGAACCAGCCTAAGTTGTGTCATAGAGACAAGGCCTCCATCTTCTGGAGACCATAGTTGGGAAATGTCCAAATAGAGGTGTATTCCAAACATCTTATAGAAAAGTCTTCAAAATTCTCAAAAGAGGACCTGGCCGGTTGGCTCACTGGTAGAGCGTCGGCCTGACGTGCAGAGGTCCCAGGTTCGATTCCGGCCAGGGCACACAGGAGAAGCGCCCATCTGCTTCTCCACCCCTCCCCCTCTCCTTCCTCTCTCTCTCTCTCTTCCCCTCCCACAGCGAGGCTCCATTGGAGCAAGGATGGCGCAGGCACTGGGGATGGCTCCTTGGCCTCTGCCCCAGGTGCTAGAGTGGCTCTGGTCGCAACAGAGCGATGCCCCGGATGGGCAGAGCATCGCCCCCTGGTGGGCAGAGCGTCACCCCCTGGTGGGCGTGCCGGGTGGATCCCGGTCGGGCGCATGCGGGAGTCTGACTGTCTCTCCCCGTTTCCAGCTTCAGAAAAATACAAAAAAAAAAAAAAAAAAAACTCAAAAGAGGAAAGAGTATTTTGACAAATGATAAGGCATTGAGTCCATTATGATTCATATCTGCTTACTATGCAATGTTACAAAATCTGCAAGCAGAGTTCTTTTATTAAAGATCCATTTGAACTCGTGTAAACCAGCTTCGTACCCTGCTGCACACACATCTTACCCCAGCATAGGACAAAGAAGAAATTTAGAGATTGTCCTCAGGCATTCAACAAGAAATGAAATAAATCTACTATGATTTGTGATTCACGAAAGATTGCTGATCAAATATTTAAATATTGCTATCAGTTTGAAAAAAAAATGTTGACAAACAAAACAGTGTAAAGACAGTAGTAGAGTCAGGAGTTATAGGAATGCCAGCCATATGAAGCCAGTCTGTCTAGACAGGCTCCCCTGAAACTCCCCTTTTCCATGACAGAGTGCCAGGAGCCACTATTTTTTATTGCTTTCTAAGACACAAGTCAAATCTTGAGAGTGAGAGGACAGAATGTTCCAAACTAGATGTAAGAAACTGTGATATTCTACAGGGAATTGTTACACCAAAATATTTGTGTAGTTATAACTGGACATACTGAAATGTATCATGTTTTCAAGAATTTACTCACATTTGTTTTAAATGCACCCCTGTGATTTCTTTGAACCTTAGTTTTATTTTGTTTTTTTCAAGGAAATATTTTTAAAGTATTTTTTTTTTTGGCTAGTGATTTAACCAAACACATTGTGGGGAGAACTTAAAATGCTTAGTCATGTGCGTTTCTTATTGGTATTCCATGGGTGTCTCAGCCTAGGGCAATGACATAATACCTAAGTCCGGCCAAAGAAACAGGGCCCACTCTGTTTTGACAGAGTATTATTCATGATCACCACTTTACATAAATGTTAAAGAATATCAAGTAAAGACATGAGCTAATTATGCAAAAAATTGAAACAAATGCTCCCATTAACACTGTAAGAGTAAGACTCACTATTCAGAAGTAGTCAAATAAAATTACATTTCTTAGAAGACAGTATATTCGGTATGGGCTTGAGATATGGAAAAGGGTAAGATATGATAGCCACTTTCCATCATATGGAAAAGTGAGTTCTGCCATTAGGAAAATCTCCTTTGTACCTTTAAAAGTTTGCATTCTCTCAAGGTATGTGAGTGTGAGTGTGTGTGTATATGTGAGAGAGAGAGACAGAGACAGAGACAGACAGTGAGAGAACACACTTTAAACATGTGTATCTGCATTTGTTATTGTTAATATTATTTGGAAAGTGCACATATTCATAGTAAAATGGGTGAATTGTGTCATTTTAGGAGTGTTCTATAGAGCATTGTTTCACTCTCTGATTCATAAATGAATTTTATGAATCGTGTCCTAAATCCATTTTCTTGCAGTCATTGAAATCACAGATTCTGTAATTGAGGATTTCTGTTTCAAACTTTTTGTTTATGCCAAAAATACAAATTCATAGAAGTTTCACAGGATAACTTACAACAGCAGGAAAGCCAAGGTGTTACCACACGGTCAACTGTACATCCTGTTTGAGAAACCAAGAATGCCTTGAATACAGTGAAATACAGTAGAACCTGGCATGAAATCCTTTGGTCCTCTTAATCTGTCATTGCATGAGCTTTAAGGCATAGAGTGAATGAAAGCATGTGATTTTCCAGTGTAAAAAGTCCCAAAAGAAAAGTTTATACCCTGATAGGGCAAATGGACCGAAGTGTATTTTATTAATAGAATTTAGTATAGCCCACACTCCTAGTTATGGGGTTCAAATTTACCGTGATTCAGGAACAAGTGCTAATGTCTGATGTCATGTATTTTCAGCCCCTAAGTACTAAGTGTCCTTATTCTGAGTAGATGCAACACTAGGTCATGTTTAGCAGCAGCAGCAGCAGCAGGCAGCACAGAGGTTTCAGTTTTATCTGAGTAGCTGTCACTACCAGGGCCCGAGGCACAAGTCCAGCATTGTTTGCTTGACTTCCTTCCTCTTGCTTTTCTCCTTTCCTTTCCTCTCCCTTGTCCCACAATCTATTCTCACACAGACAGCAGAGATAACTGTGGACTACAAATGGAAAGCTGCACTGGCCCTAAAATAATACTCCTTGCAGCTATTTAATAGCAAAAGAATCTTTGTGCTGGAGCTTCAACTGTGTCTCTTAGAAGGCAGACTGTTATTTGGCTGTCAATCATTTGTAATTTTAATTTTTTTTTTATTTATTCATTTTTAGAGAGGAGAGAGAGAGACCGAAAGAGAGGAAAGACAGAGAGAGAGAAGGGGGGGAGGAGCCGGAAGCATCAACTCCCATATGTGCCTTGACCAGGCAAGCCCAGGGTTTTGAACCAGCGACCTCAGCATTTCCAGGTCGATGCTTTATCCACTGCGCCACCACAGGTCAGGCTCATTTGTAATTTTATACCTTAGAGTCTGGAGGGCTAATAAATAGAATTACAGAGTTTTATCCTGGAATGCTGGATTCTTAGAAAATGAAAAGTCAAAATTTTAAGAGTCAACTGTTTAAAAAATAGCTTCTAAAGTTCAAGTTTTATTGTAATAACAAAGTTAACTCATAACATTAAACCTTTTTGAAAATCATTCCAAAGTTAGCCACTTATTTTTAATGGTAAACTTTTCGTATATGAATGGCCCTTATTCTTCTACCTGCTGTCACTGTCAGTAGATAAAAATGGACACAACACAACATTAACATGCATTTTTTTCTTCCTTTTAAAAAAATTTTCCCCTGAACAATAGGATTATTTGTCCATAGTGAATTACTTTATTTTTTTTATTTAATTAATTGTGTTTACATAGATTCTAGGGTCACCCCGAATGCATCCCCTGTCCCCCATATTCCCCTCAACATCTCCTTTGCCCCCCTCCCTACAGCGCCCTCCTCCCTTCCCTTCAGGTTTATCCCATCCTATCATCCCCTTTCCCTCTGTCCTCTTTTCCTCTGGTCCCTTTGATCCCTCCTCTGTCTCAATTTTGTTCCTCAGTTCTCATTGTTCCTTGGATTCCTCAAATGAGTGAGGTCATATGATATTTTTCTTTCTCTGCCTGGCTTATTTCACTCAACATAATAGTTTCCAGGTCCATCCATGTTGTTGCAAAAGGTAATATTTCCTTCTTCTTCATGGCCCCATAGTACTGATGATGCCACAACAAATAATGATTTTTTACCATTTAGTTCTACATTTATTTTTAAGACTTTTAAAATTCTTTATTTTTTTAAAACAAAATTGGTAAGGACATTGCTGAAAACCTCTGGAGTTAAAATGATATATATTTATATTTAAATCAAGAATATTAAGAAGTAGGTAATATTCATGTTTCATGCATGTCTGTTAAAACTTCCAAAAAATCTAGGATTGCAAATAATTTAGGAGTTATTTTTTAAGTATAACATACACACAGAAAAGTGCATACATTATCAAATATATATTATAAAGACTAGCCATAATACTGCACTTGGTTATTGGTTTATTTTCTTTGCTTAACAGAATTTCATTTTGCACATGTACCATTGTCATCACTGGGCATTTTTGTAGTATCCAGTTGGAGCTGATATGAATATTGCTGGTATGATCATCACAGTAGATGTCTTCTGGTGTACTTATGTGCAAATTTCTGTTGGTTGTATGTCTAGAAGCAGAATTGCTGAAACAGAGTATGCATATAAATAAAGAGCTTTTGGAGATTGACAAAGATCAATTTTTTTTTTACCATTGTGCAGTCCCACTCACAGTTTATAAAAATTCTGATAATACCCAATGCTTGACAATATTTGACATTTTTTCTCTCTTTTTTATTTTAACCATTCTGATGGGTATATATTGGCATCCCATGGGGGTTTAAATTTGCATATCTCTTATGAGTAAGGAAGCTTATCATCTTCACATTTGTTTATTGGCTGAATGAATATCCTGTTTTGTGAAGTGCTTGTTTAAATATTTAGCTTTTTCCATTGGTTTTTTATACATACACAGCATCCCAAATTTTACTGGTATAGATATAAAGATAAGAGTGGATATGATGATATACACATACCAGGACACATGCGTGCACACACCCACAGAATGAGAATGTTTTCTTCCACTAATGCCCTTCACTTTCTCAATTGTGTCTTGATAAACAGCGTTTCCCATTTTTAATATGGTCCAATGTAAACTTTTAAAATTCTTTTTATGGTTAGCATTTTTTGTGTCTTCTTAAAGAAAGCCTTTGCTACTCTAAGGTTGTGCACGGGTTCTAAATTTTTCTTCAGTGTCAATTGTTTAACCTTTCATATATCTAGACTGGCACTCCATATGGAATTGATTTTTGTGTTTTTTGAGGTGGATGTCAAGGTGCATTTTTTTCCTGCCATAATCCATGTGAAAGGAGCACCTTTCCTACTGAGGCAGTGATGTGGTTCGCATGAATTAGGCAGATGTGTGGCTTGGTGTCTGCATTCTCTTCTGTGCCCCTGTCTCTCCTTACAAGGACACCACAGGGTCTTCCTTATGCCTTCCTGTGGCTCTGTAATATGCTTTCTTATCTGGTCAGTTCAGTCTTCCAGATGTGTTCCTTCCATTCAAGTCCACTTACTCTTCCTGATCCTTCATTTTTTTCACATAATTTATTAAATAAGAATTGTGTTAAATCCATCAATTAATCCAAGGAGATCAAAATCTTCACAATATGAAATCTTCCAATCAATAAGCCTGGTATTTCTCTTGACTAATTTAGGTTTGCTTTATTTTTAAGCATCTTATGTAGTTTTTCTGAGGCGGTCTCACACTACCTTCACAGATTTACTCCTAGGTATTGGATGTTTTTCTATATTTATAAATATTATTGTTTAATTTTTTAAATTTCTAATAAATGAAAGAAAATTGATTTTTTACATTTTTTTTTGTTTTTACTTTATCAGTACTTGTTAAATAGAAGTGATAATAGTAGTGGATGACATCTCATTCATATCTATGGAGAAGTTTTCAATATTTAACTCTGTAATTTTAGGTAGTTATTTTTTTTTCATTATCAAATTAAACAGATTTTTCTCTATGCATTGTTTGGAGAGATTGTTTTTTAAATGACTAATGACTCTTGAATTTTGTGAAAACAAGTATTTATGCCTCTTTCAAATTTAATATCAACTATTATTATGGGCGTCACACAATGTTCAGTTTATTATGACTTTTTGCTTGAGACACTAAAATGAACCAAAAATAAAATAAATTAAAAATACAATTTTATTTTCAATAATACTAGAAACAGAATCAGCCACAAACTCATAAAAAAAGAGGTATACAGAGTTTAAACATAAGTTTTCAGATACCTTACAGTGTATAAATTTTATCAAAACAAAAAAAAAAGAAAGTAGGAAAAATGGGAGGGAGGGAAGGAAAGGAGTAGGGAGGAAGAGAGGCAGGGAGGAAGGGCCACGATTTCCGGTGCTTCACTGGAACACTGACCTCTGAAGACATGAGGGAATTCAGGGGAGACAAGCTCCAATAAGAAGGAATAACGTGGAGGGAGGTGTTACAAGAACTGCATTTTTTTTTTTTCACTTCTTTTTCATTCATGAATGTTTATTAAAGCAAGAATTTTATAACCCAAATTACGTTTCTTTGCTTAGTTATCAATTCTGTTATTTGAAACAGAAGTGACATTCTAAGCTATTCCACAGTAAAGAATTACAAAATAAAAGAATGCTTTAAATGTTTGTATTTTGCTGAAAATTATTTTCCCCAGGGTCTCTAAAACATTAATTTGTTTTTATATTTTGCTATTTTTTATAATTTTAATTGGTTTTTAAATCAATAAGTAATCTGACACTATGTTTGCTAGAGCTGGCATTTGTTTGGTAATAAAAGTCCAAAGTTTCCTTTTCTTATTTAATTTATTTTATATTTTGCAAATTTTTTTCATAATACTTAAGTTTTTCAATGTTTAGATATTTTTCTTTGATGAATTATAAGTTTCCTTTTGTTTAGTTTCTTCCTTCATACTCAGAACCCCTCTTCTCCTCAATCTATTATAAAGCCAAAGTCAGGCCAAGAGAAAATTGTCATAATTCAAAAATAAGTAGTTAACTGACAGGTTTATATATAAGACTTGAGTTGACATATCAAAAAAAAAAAAAAAAAAGGAAGACAGTAATACAACAATAATATACAAAAGCTAGAGAACTATAACTCTAGGACATAAAGTTACCCCCTGGTAACATAAGAGGAAGTGAGCCATATACTTTTTTATAGCCTAAAGACATTTAAAATAATGAAAAAAATTGAATCAAAGAGATGAAAAGACAACGGAGGCATCACAGGAATAATAATGAGCTGGCAATGCTCATGGGAAGCAGGCACAGATAAAGCCTTTGCTGAAATAAAATCATGTTAGCAGCGTCAAGGAGAATAGATCATGCAGAAATAAAGAGGACTACTAGGAGGAAATACAACAGAAGAGGGGGAAGAAAGGCATAAAAACAACTAAAAAGAAGGCAGTAGATATAGAAGAGAGAGAATGGATCTAATGTATGTTTTGTTCTTGCTGGAAAAGTAATTTTCCTAAAAGGGTACTTATCAGCTTTGCTTTTTAAGTCTCTTCTTCAGTTTTCAGTGTCAGTGGTATATGAATGACTTACTCGCAAATACTGTGTAATCATCTAACTAGGGCCACAAGTTGTCCGACCTCAGGGTTGTTCTCACAGAAAATGATGGTGGACTGTGTTTCTCAAGGCACCAGGAAGACCCCATTCTAGGTGAATAAAGTGTCCTAGGATATGGAACAAGGACATTTGCTATCTTGCAGGCAACAGAAAATGTTATCAAATATGCATTGACAGGAAATACAGACACCCATGAGCCTTTCTTGCATAATTGTCTCAAAAATTACATAGACTCAATTAGTACTTAGATCAAGATGCATGATTTAAATCTAGACATGCAACTATCTTAAAGAAGAATAGGACTGGTGTTGGGAGCTTGTGAAATAAGAACTACCCTTTACTTTTTAAAGGTATGTACTGTTTGGATTTTTAATAAAAGCTTGTATTGTTTTAAACATAATCAAAACCTAATTTTAAAAGTCCCTTTGTTCTTATTTGAGCTAATACTAAATGAGACTCTTTTCAAATGAGAACTAGTAATCTTTTTTATGACATCATCAAGTATTATAAAGAAAAAATTTCTTCAGTAAGATATATTATTAATACTTAAAATAACCTAATTACATTGGGGGAGGGGAAGTTATCTTTATTTTAAATAACTTGCCCCAGGTTGTTTAATTATAAAATGTGGGTCTGCAGAGCATTTGGTACACCGTTCAATAAGAAGTGTCTAAATTAATTTGCTGAATTTATGTTTTTAGAAGTCGTGATTAAAAGAAAGAGGTAAAAGACTCAGAGAAGTATACTGCTCACAAAAATTAGGGGATATGTTATAGCTTTATATTCATTTTGAACTGTCCCTTGATTTTTGTGAGCAGTATAGTTGGAGGTACTGTAGTAGCTGGGTAAGTGGGGTGGATATCAGTTTTTTAAATTTAACTTTAAAGTCAGCATCTAGATAATTACTCTTTTCTGTGAGCCTTTTGGGTTGGTTAGCTTTTGCCATGTTTTATACCTTTTTTAAATTACAATGTCTCTTCAAAAAATTGAAAAAATTTCAATAAACTGCTGTTTGTCACCCTGTTCATCTTGGAGATAAAAACTAGACTGGCTTTGAATATGAGCTCCAATCAATTTGGAATTTATCCCTTGCCTTTGAGTTCACCAAAGGAACAGAGTCTAGATTCGGTTTAAGAAAAATTTTATAAATCTGGGGGATTTTTCTTTTTAATATTGAGATACAGGAAGCTAAGGATCCAGATCCAAATTCAAGGCAAAGGAATGGAAGATTAGAAAACTAGAATTTGCTAGGCAGGCTAGTGGGAGGGTCCTTTTGTGATGAAATGTTGCATAAATAATGCCAATGGGGGTCTAAATTCACTGTTGCCATGGAGACCTTTGTGCCTGGCTGAACTCAATTCTTTTCTCTTTTAAGAAGGCAACCAACCACTAGGCTTGTGGTATCTCTGATGTGTCTTGCTTTGCTTCCTCTGGAACTGTTTAGAAGAGAAAGCAGAAATTAAACTATGATAATTTGGCATCCTGACTTTTTCAAGGCTGTTCTTCCAGTCCCTTCGTGATTTTTGAGCCCTTCTGGGGTCCTTGGAGCCCTGGTGTGGGGAGGGAGAAGCAGGTGGGAGAAGCCTGGAACAGCCCGCAAACTGCCTGGGCTGGAGGGAACAAGTCACCCCTCATCCTTGTGACTAGTCTACTTGTTTGCCTAAACTACAGTTTTGAAGTGTTTAAGGACCGTTTGTTTCCAAAGGTAAAAGAAAAAAAGTGAAAACTAAACGTATCGGGTTTATTTTTCAATTCTTTCATTATTAATGTTGTTTTTGTGATGTTTCTAGCTAAAGTTTTAAAACTGGGAGTTGAGCGTTATGTGTAGAAAATATGAACAGGGTTTATTTCTGGCCTCATGGTTGTCAGTTTATTCAGTGCATTAAAATTGTTGAAATTGTAAATGTGAAATAACAGAATGAAACAGAAAGCAATTGTAAGGATCGATGTGCCATATCCTGTCAACTAACTATTATAACTGCTTAATAATTGTTCTTAGAAAAAGTGTGCTATAGATATATTCTTTACAATTTATGAAAGTTATGATTATCCATGTAAATAGCCATTTATAATTAAGTAAGAATTAAGTAATTAAAAGTTGATTTGGAAATGGTGGGCCTTTTTTCTCATTCAGTACTAAATTAAATGAATGAGCTTATCTAGAAAGAAATAATTCATTGAGAGTAAAGGCATAAAAATTCCCTGACCAGTGTCACTATGTACAATCACTTCAAAAATTCAATATTGAACAGCTAACATGTTGCGTCGACTTCCCTTTCTTACAGAGATTAGTTGGTTCTCAATAATAAGCTTTATATTGGAAATTGAATACAATAATTACATGTTTTGATCAATTAAGTGGTGCAGGTGTAAATACGGTGAACATGGTCCATTATTATAGGAAACCTTTACTATACAAGTTTTCTAGATTGCTTTTATTTAGATAACTCATTGAGAGAATCATTGACCAAAATTTATGACTTAATAGATAGCAACCATGTTGCCACTAGAATTAATAATGTTTGTGGTGTTCAACAGGAGAAAAAAACAAATTGATTTTAGAAAGATGATGATTTAAAGATAATAATCTATGGGAATTATATATTTGATTGTAAGATATATATACATTGGAGAATTAATTGTAGGTAATATAGAATGCCTGGAAAAATCTTTAGGCTTTTATCTTTTCAGTGTTTCCAAATGGATGATAAAATGACAAATCATAATTTTTAACTTAATTATGATAATCACACAATAAGTTTTCTACTTGATTAATATTATTTGAAATTTAAATGACTTTGTAACTCATACACCAAGTACAAATCATGACCATGTTGACATAAAGAAACTATTTATTTTTATCAGAAACATGCTCTGTCACATGTTTTAGTAGTTTAATTGCCTAGTGTTGATATGATTTATTTTAATGATACTGCCAAAGGATCATTCACTTATTTTCTGAGGATTCTTCTTAGTAAATATTTCATTTCTACTAATTTGAAGTTACAAGTTTATGTTAATTCAATTAAGGCACAGAGACCTTTTCTTTTTTATAAATGAAAGTAAACCTCAATAGTATAGATTAAAAATAGTGTTTTAAGAAAACTTTGACCTTTGAAAGTGTTTTTCATGCATTGACTGTTACTTAATAATACTGTCTAAGTATAAAAGTAAAGGACTGTGGAGCTTCACTTCAGGAATATAATGTTCAGGCACTCATGGTTTGTGTAACATCATGTAATGGGTTAGAGACATTAAATCTTCAAATTGTAGGGTACATTATAATGCATGTGGTCCAAATAGTTTAATTTTAAAATTAAAGGTTAACAAACTAGATGGCCCCTAATCCCCACATTGCCAGAAAAAAAAATTTTATATGGGAAGAAAATTTTGATTTGATTTGATTTTTTTTTAAATGAGAGGAGGGGAGATTGAAAAACAGACTCTAACATGTGCCCCAGAGGAATCTATTTGGCAACCACTGTCTGGGGCCAATGCTCTACCAAGCTATCCTCAGTGCCCAGGGCCATGCTTAAACCTATCAAGCCACTGGCTGTGGGAGGGGAAGAGGGAGGGAAGCGGGAGAGGGAGGGGGAGAGAAGCAAAGAGGGGTCATTTCTCATGTGTGTCCTGACCTGGAATAGAACCTGGAATGTCCATATACAGGGCCAATGCTCTATCCACTTAGCAAGCCAGCCAAGGCCAGAAAAGAAATTAAAAATATGTTTAAATTTTTGTTTTTTTTTTAATCCACATATGTATGATATGTGGATATATCCAAAGGTTCTTCATATTTTGTATTCTAAAATATAAGCAGAGTCAAACAAAATTTGACTTAAAAGAAGTATGCATACTATGGATTTTTAAATGCCTCGTTTAAATTTCTTTCTGGATTATTTTAAGTTTTATGTACACAATTAAGAAAAATAATTTCAATTGTTTAAAAATATATATTTACTCTGACAATATCAGATTGTGTCTAACTTAGCTGATTATATTGACAACTTGCAGAATTACAGCTAAAAAGTATAACCAAAAGTTCTAGTTGGCAGGGTTTAGGTACAAAGTTTTATGGGTTTTTTTTTTTTTTAGAAATAGCTTACTAACTTGGAAATTCTGATTTAGAGTTCTGTGTTATAGTTTTATATAGTTATATATGTGCTAAATGCTGTATGAGGTGCTGCTTACAAACCTGGAAAGAGGTATTCTCTAGTGTCCAGGAACTGAAAAGTCTATTGAGGGTGCCCATGTGAGAACTAGTAACTAATGTAGTAAAAGAATTGCTGTAACAGAGGCGTGGCCAAGGAGATGGTGAAACAATGCCATCGTTTATCCAGTGCATTGAAATATGCTTATAGGCTCCTCGCAACCTAACCAAGATGAAGAAATGTTAAGTGACTTGCAGGAAATAACTGTTAATGAATGACTAAAAAGATTATTTCCTGGTGGTAGCCATAGAAAGCCTCTGAAAATGTAAATCTTATGATGTTACTAACTTTATGCAAAGTAAAAGTTAAAGGACATACAAACATATAACCTCCTTTGTGATCTGCAGCCCCCCCTAGCCCACATCTCCTGAGTCTTCCTTTGCTCTGTCATACAAATCCTTGCTTCTAGGATCCCAGCACACAGCCTTTGCATTTGCCATTTACTTAAGCTTAAAACACTACTTCACCTCCCCAATCCCGTCTATTGTAGATACACACATGGCTCCCTCTCCCATTTCTCTCTGATTATGGCTCACATGTCACCTTGTGAGTTCAGTCTTGGTAATCCTACTGAAATTGCCTTTTCCTTCTTTTCCTGTATTACATTCCTCCATTTACCTTGGATGCCTTTACCTTAGATGGTGCTCTCTCTAATCATTGGTCTACTTTGTTTAACATCTGTTCCCACCAATAAGATGTCAACTCCATGAGGGCTGAGATTTTTGCCTGAGTTTTTTATTTTTATTTTTTTTTATTTATTCGTTTTACAGAGGAGAGGGAGAGACAGAGAAAGAGAGAGAGAGAGAGAGAGGAGAGACAGAGAGAGAGAAGGGGGGAGGAGCTGGAAGCATCAATTCCCATATGTGCCTTGACCGAGCAAGCCCAGGGTTTCGAACCGGCGACCTCAGTGTTTCCAGGTCGACACTTTATCCACTACACCACCACAGGTCAGGCCTGCCTGAGTTTTTGATCAAATAATAGTAGCAAATTTATACTTGCTTATCTACCAACACTCTTAGCCCAGTCACCTATCATCACAGAAAGGAGTAGAGCATTTCCTTTCTGTGGCACAGTCTATGACAACAGATGGACACTTAGAGAGAAGACCCAGCATTTTCTCCCCTCTTATCCCTTTCTAACTATAGAAATCTGACCAATGATTTCAGCTTCTGTAAGTTGTTTGTTGCCTCCATGACAAAAGATTTGCCTATTACTGTAATACCATAGCTCTCCCTAAAGCTCTGTGATTTATCTCATATTCTTTATAGTATTTTTATGAAAAATGTACAAAGAAAGACATCCAATCACTAAAATCTTAAATTATGTATTTCTGTAAATTTTTAAATGTCAGTTCATGTGAAAAAAATGATTCGGTGGCCAGTATTATTTATGTGATTATATTCAGTGAGCAGATCTGTTAAATTTCTACTAAAAAAACAACAACAAAACATAGCCTTAGGGAATTGAGAATTACTAATAAATATTAATCATGTCCATAGTAGTATCTCAGAGACTTCAGCCATATCTAATGCCAGCTTACTTGGAAATTTGATCACTGGCCTCTCTATCCCATTAAATTAATCCTACATTGACAAGTCTTAATTAAACTGAACACGTGTAGTTTTAAAAATAAACTCTGCCAGCTCTAGGAATTTAATAAACACTATAATGTAGTTAATTGTATAGTGACCTCTAGTGTGTAAATATTTTTCAGAGCTGTAAGGGTCACTTCTAGGGACAAAAGTATGGAGTTAGTCTGCAGAATAGCCCATTTTGGTATAAAGCAAAGAAATTATTAGAGCTTTTCTGCATCCTGTTGCCCCAATCACCATTTTACTTATAGTGTAACAGTTGAGTACATACACGCTCCTCCAGGGAGAGGAACTGTGAATACAATCACTTACTGTGTAGCCTCCACACTGTCTACATGCTCCTTCTTCTTGACTTCCAGCTGTTTCCGTTTATTTCAAGCTCTCATGCCCTTCTGAACCAATGTCTGGTCATTTGCATCAATATTAATAGAATTTATGCAAGAGATACTATATTCAGCATTGAAATATTAAAGGTAATTAAATTTAGGTGTCCAGGTTGGGGATTAACTGCACCCACATTATCATGGAGCATTTCTACCAAACATTAGAAACCATAAATACAGAGGCGAAGATGAGAAAGCCTTGTGGAGGGAGACTTTGACTCAGCTGTGGGGCTGTGTCTGCTCCATCCCGGGCCCAGGAATCGCTGGGCCTTTCTGCCAGCTGCTTGCCTGCTCATTTTCAGCACAGGGAGCTGACCTGACTTTAGGTTGCAGACCCAGGCCCATTCCAGCATATATTTGGCAAATTTAGTGCACACACATTAGCTAAACATCTTACATTTTCTGTGTAAAGTATATGGATTTAAATAAAAACTTTGTACTTTTGCCCTGGCCGGTTGGCTCAGGGGTAGAGCGTCGGCCTGGCGTGCAGGGATCCCGGGTTCGATTCCCGGCCAGGGCACACAGGAGAAGCGCCCATCTGCTTCTCCATCCCTCCCCCTCTCCTTCCTCTCTGTCTCTCTCTTCCCCTCCCACAGCCGAGGCTCCATTTGGAGCAAAGATGGCCCGGGCGCTGGGGATGGCTCCTTGGCCTCTGCCCCAGGCGCTAGAGTGTCTCTGGTCGCAACAGAGCGACACCCAAGAGGGGCAGAGCATCGCCCCCTGGTGGGCGTGCCAAGTGGATCCCGGTCGGGCGCATGTGGGAGTCTGTCTGACTGTCTCTCCCCGTTTCCAGCTTCAGAAAAATACAAAACAAAAACAAACAAACAAAAAAAAATTTGTACTTTTCATTTAAAAAACATATATCTGAACCCCCTTTTTTTTGTTTTGTTACTGCTCTTAAACAATAATTGCTACACTTACTGGGCAGATCCAGTATAATCCTGATTATTTACTTACAACATCTGGTTCAGTCCTCACAAAACTCATATGTGCTAGATATTATCTCTGTACAATAGATGAGAAATATTAAGCTGAGTAATTACTTTGTTGAGTGGTATGTCTAAGGTTACAGAAATAAATTAGTGCAAAATTTAAAGCCCATGTATGCTTAACTCTGTGGTTCACTCACCTTCAACTTCTAACCATAAGCACTGCCCAATTTAACCATCTCATTTAGCTTTTGGAAGATGTACGTAGATTTTTGCCTGTTCATGGATATCCCTCTTTCCCACCCCCCAAAAAAATGTCTCCTTGTTTGTTTGTTTTGTTTTTGTTTTGAGAGAGGGAAGAAGAGAGAGTGAGAAGCATCAACTTGTAGTTGCTTCTACTTTAGTTGTGCGTTAATTGCTTCTCATACATGCCTTGACCAGGGATTGTACCTTCGGCTTAAACCTAGCCAGCATCCCAGCAACCTTTGGGCTCAAGCCAATGCCCTTGGGTTTCTGTGCCAGCAATCTTTGGACTAAAGCTGGAGACCTTTGGGATGATGTGGCTGATCCCCTGCTCAAGCCAGTGACCCTGAGCTCAAGCCTGTAACCTCGGGGTTTCGAACTGGCCACCTCAGCACTCTAGGTTGGCACTTTATCCACTGCACCACTACTGGTGAGGCTCTCCCTGTTTTCCTTTACTTTTCACCTCCAGCCACATGCTCCAGGCTGTTCTCCCTTTTACTATAAATTGTTTGACCCACTGATCAGTGTGCTCCTGTTTGGAATTCTGCAGGGCATGGAGCTCAGGAATTGGTAATAGGGAGCAAGGGAATGTCAGTAGCAGACTTAGCTTGAGCAACCGTTAGAGATGCAGCTTCCTTCTCAGTGTCTCAAAGGCTGGAGGAGTTGGACATCCACATTTTGAATGGGTTCCCTAGAGGATTGCTAGATCCATGCGCATTTGAAAACCAACTATCTAATTTTACAGGTGCAGAAACTGGCTGTGAGAAAGGAGGAGTGACAGGTACAAGGCTGTTCTGAGAGTTCTCTGCAGAGAATTGGTGGCTAGATAGAGATTGGCGGCAGTCCTGTTGGCCACATTGGAGATGCATGCAATGTGTCAGGTTTAAGGTGATAAGAGATTAAAGGGATCAAAGGCATGCAGTCCATCTCAATCTTGTATTACCCCAGGTCTACTTTCTGCCATGCTATATTTGTGAGTGCACTCATAAGATAAAGAGAGAGGAAATAGAGGAAAAGTATATTAGCCTGGATACAAGGATAGGCCGTTTAGTGTTAAGATGGTGAATGCTAGCCTGACCAGGCAGTGGCACAGTGGATAGAACGTCGGACTGGGATGCTGAGGACCCAGGTTCGAGACCCCAAGGTCGCCAGCTTGAGCGCAGGCTCATCTAGTTTGAGCAAAAGCTCACCAGCTTGGATCCAAGGTCGCTGGTTCCAGCAAGGGGTTACTCAGTCTGCTAAAGGTGCACGGTCAAGGCACATATGAGAAAGCAATCAATGAACAATTAAAGTGTCGCAATGTGCAATGAAAAACTAATGATTGATGCTTCTCATCTCTTCGTTCCTGTCTGTCTGTCCCTATCTATCCCTCTCTCTGACTCTCTCTGTCTCTGTAAAAAACAAAAGTGAATGCTAGACATGATGGTCAAGGCCTGACCTTATGACATCCTCCCTGCTCCTCAGTCCACTTCTTCATTCTCTTCTCACTGTTTTCATTTGCAGCATTTGTGTTGTCTGTTTTATTACACAGCCTTGTGTATTATTTTCATCCTATTCAATAAGTCTGTGGATGCTAATATTTCCAAAACATCTCACAAGGCTGCTTTTAAATTAATGGCATAACATAGTTAACATAGTTATTACTGAGCTTCTGAATTTCCTGAGCTTCTACCCAGTCCCTGTTCTAAAAGCCAGGAATAAAGAGATGTAAAGTCACTGCCTCCACAAAGCTGTCATTGCAGAAAGGACCAGAAGATAAAGCAGTGACTATTATTACTATCATTCCTCCCCCAAAACAACAGTCTAGGAGTAGAGTGTGTTATAGTGACATAGAGGCTACATGCATCCTAATGACACTCATCAAATTTATCACTATCAATGTTTTGTAAGCTAGACAACTTTCTTATCACCGTTGTTTGCAGATAACTTTGAGGTTTTGGGGAAGCTTTGTGACTATGTGAGTTTTTATTGGAGACAAAATTCTTAGTGCATTTAAGCAGGCATGGAATTACCTGTGGTGTAGCGGGAAAAAAATAGGAGCCTTCAGGTCAGAGGCTAAGTTTTATATGTTCCCAGTACAGTCGAATTGTAAAACTTAAAGAAAATGTGGACATGCTTTGTGCATAACTTTCTCTCTATTGGAACAGTGACATTCTTCTTAACGTTGTGGTTCAGGTGCAATGTGATAGCATTTATAAAGTGTTTGGTAACTTCCCCTCTTGTATAGAGAGCTACGTTTTACAGGAACGAGATTGTGAGTGGATGTTCCTGTATTGCAGACCTTTTGTTTTTGGTAATGTGTGACCCATCTTGGAACAATATGAATGTTCACTACTTTTAAGGCAGACCAGTGGAGGGGCACGAAGTTAGAAGACGACTGTGCCGCAGTGAGGAATGCAGCTGCTGTTCCGCCAGCTCACTGTGGGTACTGCTGCCCTGTTCCTAATGCTGTCACCAGAAATTTGGTCAATGTAAGGGCAATTCCAAAGGATGTAGTTAAGCGGCTCTTGCCTTCTAATTCCTTCTTTTTCTTTTCTTTCCTTGTTGATTTTGGCTTTTGAGGTTGTTTGCTTGTTAGTTTGTTCATGGGAGTAATATATTTTTGAGAAAGAGCAGTGGAGTGCAGTCAGGTTCAGCTCTGGTATTAACTTCATTTCATTTTCTTCTCTCTCAGATGTCCCCAAAGTGCTTCGAAGCGGCTCAGTCTAGTCATTTAATCCCTCTGCACCTCAGTTTCCGTACCTGCAAAATTAAAGCCTTCAACTCTGTGATCCCTTCCAAATGAAATGAATAGGATTTTATTATTTCTTCTGTGGGGGCTTCCCAATGCAAGTTAGGGGTACACCACTTAACTTTAGAGCAGAGAAAGTTGGCAAAGGCGGGCTCTCACCTGGGCCCCTGACCTGGCCCGCATGAGTCTCTCATCCAGGGAGCGCCAGCCTGTGTTAATTTCACTCCTCAGTCAGTAAAAGTCTTTTGAACAAGAACATCCATTATGTGCTCATTTATTTGTACATGCTATAAATATACCACTGTACCAAAATGCATATTTTAGAAAATACAGTAAAAATCTTATTTTAAAAATAGTGAGAACAATTAATGTAGACATAAGTCACACTCCATGTCCCCCTACCCCGGCGGGTTGTCTCATGGACCCCACTGCAGAGAATCACTGCCCTGACTAAGCTGCACAGCTCAGCACAGTGCTGAGAAGTTAACACATTCAAATTCACATTTGAAACCTGAGATAGGAGAAATAGGTACATTTGTTACCTCTATCATCTGTCCTTATGAGACTCTCTATTTTTATTATAACCAGATATAGGGGCCACTGATAAAGACAATTATATAATCGTGAATGATTGTTCATCATTTGTAAAATAAATGCATAATAAGCACTAGCCATTTGGGTTTTCTTTCTTTCTTTCTTTCTTTCTTTCTTTCTTTCTTTCTTTCTTTCTTTCTTCTTTTTTAGAGAGTAAAGAGGGTGAAAAAGAGAAAGGAAGAGAGATGAGAAACATCACCTCATAGTTGTGGTACCATAGTTGTTCATTGATTGCTTTCTCATATGTGCCTTGATGAGGGAGTGGGGGGTTACTCCAGCTGAGCCAATGACCCCTTACTTAAGCCAGCAACCTTTAGACTCAAGCCAGTGACCATAGGGTCATGTCTTTGATCCCACACTCAAGCCAGTGACTCTGTGCTCAAGCTGGTGAGCCTGTGCTCAAGTCAGTGACCTCAGGGTTTTGAACCTGCTTCCTCAGAGTCCCAGGCTGATGCTCTATCCACTGCACCACCACCTAGTCAGGCAAGCGCCAGCCATTCTTATTGACCCAGAAAGGGGGCCAATAATTATGCTGATCTTTCCATGCTGATAGCATGTATTTGGCACATGCTTATAGATCTCTTTGGATCCACTGTTTATGTTAATTATTGTACAAACATGAAAAAGAGTCTGTGGTGGAAAAACATTGAGCTAGGTACATTCTATTTAAAATTGTAATCTAAGAATTGGGCTAATATCTTCAAAGCAGACTTATAGAATTTGTAAACTATCCAGAGCTTAAAAATAATTATGTTTGATAAAAATTTAGGCCCCAAGAAAAACCTAAAATGCTGAAATATTTTAAGAGTAAAAACAAAATGTTGAAAATTTGGAATCTACATACAGCCTTGTCAAAGTGTTCAAAGGTGTCAACTGTAGAGGTATATCAGTGTGGACATATGGTTTAGCAGCAGTTTAGGAAAAAAGTGCTAGAGGTTTACTTGAACTCAAGTTTCATTTATGGCAACTATTTGACAAGGTTAAGAAAGCTAATCCAATCCTGCATTACATTACTGGAAGTTCAGTTTCAATGCTACAAGTCATGCTTAAGTACTTGACACTTTTCAGACTGTGTTCAGAATAGTGTATGAAATGTTGGATATTTTTAACTAACATTTGGAGGGGGGATCAACAAATGGATAATAATGCAGAGATGGGGCCAGAATGAGCAGACCCCTAAAAAAAATGCTGAGACCTCTGAACAGCCTTTGTAGAAATCACACACAAAAAAGTGATTTCAAATATTGGGTGGTGTATCATTGAAAAACATCATTGTAAAGCTTTACTTAATCAGAAGACAACACTATAACAGAAGTCAGAGTCAGAGTCAATTATCAGATTTTTATAGGAAGGCCTATTATGGCTTTGGCAACCAGAGTGATCCTTCAGTGAAATCAGTGGCTATCCAGGTAGCTCTCTGACAGGGCTATCAGAGAGGTGGACTCTTCAGAAAGGATGGATGATGAACTAACCAACCTTCTAGATCACATCTATATATGCAGTGACATGACTTTTAGGATATAATAACTAGATCAATTAAAACTAGATGTATTTGGGGGATGTAAAAAGCTAGAAAACCCATCATGGTATCGGCAGCACCCTTTTTTCTGCCTGCTAAGTTTCTGGAGATAAAAGGAGGGGTTTCTGTTTGAAAAACACTGCCCAAGAGATTCATGTATACCCACTAGGGTAGAGCAAGACTAGGAAAGTTAAATTATTCATATAAATATTTATTCATTCTACACTTAAAACTCCATAGAGATACCTTAAATTACATTTTGAAGGTCTATTCCTTTAATTTAGCAAACAGTTAACCATGGGTAATCTCTTCCTCTGTTTCTTTATATATAAAACAAAAATAATTATTATAACAGTGATATTTTTATTACTTTTTAATTTTCCTGAACCCCTAAGGGTATGCACTGCACCATGGGAAGAGAAGGAGGACATTGTCTTATAGGGAGGAAATGACCTAAGTTTTACTAAAATAGATTTAGTAGTATATAATTTAAGTCATTTAACTTAATGAAATACATGTTCTACAATATTTATTAGATATACATGTCTTGTTGACTGATTTTTTATTAGATTATTGCTTCTCCCTCTTGAATAGCAAGGAGAAACTATTTGGAAGAAAATTGGCCTAAAATGTACAAAACAGCAGCTGGACTCCTGAGCAGCTTGCTGCCCAGCTCTGCAGCAGGGGCGGGGGTGGGGCTGATGTCGACCAGCAGTGCCCTCTCTAGCAGGTAAAGTTGCAGTTGATGCAAATTACAATCCCTCATATCAGGGGACAAGAGGATAATTTGGTTGTTCCTAAGAAGGCATAAGAAAAATATTGGCTAAGCACAGACAGATGTTTAAGGTTATACTCGGCACATGGATTCATGTACCAGAATTCACTTTAATAAGAGTCGAGCTTATGGTGTAAGATCTTGAAGCTCATTATAAGTAAGTTGTTATGGGCTGCTAATTTGCTAGAAGCGGCTGTATCACGAGCTAGCCCAACTGCCTTGATGGGTCTCCTGGTAATTAATATGGATTAAGTGTGAATTTTAAAAATTATTTTCCCTTGTGGTCTCACATAATGATATTAGCTTGTCTACAGTGTGACAAATTCAGTGTCCCAAGAACATCTGGTACACTATTCTTTATGAGTGAAAACAAGCCTGCAAACTTGATAATACACATCCATTAAGACACTTCTATGTGTTGGGGAGATATAGAAGGATGACAACGATAGAAGCAATTTATTGGTCACAGTTCTTTTTGCTTCGACATACAGAAACTCTTTCAGTAGTGGTATATTCATTAGTGCCACATTCCAACAAGTTCTTGTTTGATTATCAGGATGCAAATATGGATATATGCCTTGTTAAGCTGTATGTAATTCATTCCCAGCAGAGGGATTTTAAGAAGGAAAAAAATAAAAGGAAAAGGAAACTAAAACCATCACAGCTTGAATATTGGTTTAAATTGAATCTTTTGAAGTTGATCTGAGAATGGGTCACACGGAAATGTTCAAGTCATGAAGCTACTTTAGTGAAAAGGGAATTTTTAAATTGAATGTATAATGTTATTAGAAATGAAAAGTGGAATCAGTTCTTGGTGTCCCATTTTGAATTACACGAGTTAATATAAGAAATATTTATCTTTGGCCTGACCAGGTGGTGGTGCAGTGGATAGGTGTCGGACTGGGACAAAGAGGACCCAAGTTTGAGGCCCCGAGGTCACCAGCTTAAGCGTGGGTTCACCAGCTTGAGCACAGGGTCGCTGGCTTGATCGTGGGATCATAGACATGACCCCACGGTCGCTGGCTGTAGCACAAAGGTCACTGGCTTGAAGCCCAAGGTCTCTGGCTTGAGCCCAAGGTCACTGGCTTGAGCAAGGGGTCACTCACTCTGTTGTAGGCCCCCAGTCAAGGCACACATGAGAAAGCAATCAATGAACAACTAAGATTTGATGCTTCTCATATCTCTCCCTTCCTGTCTGTCTGTCCCTGTCTGTTCCTCTCTCTGACTCTCTCTGACTCTGTCAAAAAAAGGGAAAAAAAAGAATGTTTATGTTTGGAGCATGTTACTATACTGCTCACAAAAATCAGGGGAGATTTCAAAATGAATATGAAGTTATAAAATATCCCCTCATTTTTGTGAGCAGTATATTTAAGCAGTGGGGAAATATAGTTCACAATGAAACAAAGGAGTTGTCCTGAACATGCATATTCATATACCTTATCAAGCGGAAAAGATCACTGGGATGGCTGTCACTATGTTATTGTCTCTGCTGTACCACTAGCTGAGTAATACTGAATTATTCACTTAACATCTCCGATTACCAGTTTCTTACTCTTTACACAAATGGATTGTATTTCATATCCTAAATCTTCCATTGGGTCATTTGAAGATTAAAAATAGAGTAACAATGTAGCTGTTATTACTACAAGTAGCAAAACTATTATACCTCATATTAAGGTATCGTTATAATAACTCCCTCTTACCTGATGTCATCCTTATGGTAACCTCAGGTCCCTCAACTGTAGGATGTGACAGTAGCAATTAAGAACCACTCTGGAGTCAGCAAGGAAGGGGAGTTCTGAAAGACGCACACGCACACAAATCTCCAGAAAGGAGTGTCAGCATTATAAATGAAGCAGAAGAGAAATGAGGCTGTTTCTTTGGTTGTAGGAGCTGATAGCTGTCTGTGTTCACAGTGCCATACTACTATACTGTGTCTGTCCAGTTATGGAAAGTTTTTCATTTGACCAGGATATTTAGAGACAGGCAAACAAATATCATTGCAGAGCAATATCCTTGTACTGTGTACAAGATCCATGTTAACACAGTTAACCTTCAGATGTCAAAGAAAGTTAAGTTTTATTAACTATTTTTTGGTCAATAAAACAAATGACCAGTAATATTTCAAAAAGTTTCTTATTTGCAGTATAGAAATCGATAAGAGAGTATATCACATTCAATAACTGAGGAAAATCAGGTTATTGCTAAATAGTAACCTTTTACTTAAGTCAAAACCTCCAATCTAATTTGCCTGATATTCAATCTGGCTCTCCGCTCCAATCAAACTAAACTCTAATTATTCTATGAAACAACACATGCTCACACTCTGTATTTGCCTAATTCAATGCTTTAACTCATGCTGTTTCTTCCATCTGCAATACTTTTCTTCCACCCTTTCACACAGTCCAATCGTAGCTTTCATTGTACATCTCTGATGCTTCTTTCTGCATGTGCTGTTGTCTCTGATTTCTTCTTCTCCCTACCCCTTCCATCTTTCCTAACGAGGTCATCTTTTAAATTTATTTCTGTCTCATCCCAGTTTTGCATTTTACTTTGTATTCTAGTTAGTGGAGTATGATTTCCACTTATTAACCATACTTAAATACTATCAACAAGATCTGAATTAATAAGGGTTCTCCAGAGAAAAAGGATTGGTAAGATATATAGAGATTTATGGCCCTGGCCGGTTGGCTCAGCGGTAGAGCATTGGCCTGGCGTGCGGGGGACCTGGGTTTGATTCCCGGCCAGGGCACATAGGAGAAGCGCCCATTTGCTTCTCCACCCACCCCCCTCCTTCCTCTCTGTCTCTCTCTTCCCCTCCCGCAGCCAAGGCTCCGTTGGAGCAAAGATGGCCCGGGCACTGGGGATGGCTCCTTGGCCTCTGCCCCAGGCGCTAGAGTGGCTCTGGTCGCTGCAGAGCGACGCCCCGGAGGGGCAGAGCATCGCCCCCTGGTGGGCAGAGCGTTGCCCCTGGTGGGCGTGCCCGGTGGATCCGGGTCCGGCACATGCGGGAGTCTGTCTGTCTCTCCCCATTTCCAGCTTCAGAAAAATGCAAAAAAAAAAAAAAAAAAAAAGAAAAAGAAAAGATATATAGAGATTTAGAGAAAGAGACTTATTAATGAGGGATTGGATCCTATTATGAGGCAATTATGGAGGGTGAGACATTCTACAATCTACCATCGATAAGCTAGATGCTCAGAAAAGCTGCTGGTGTGGTTCCAGGCCTGATGCCTGAAAACCAAAGGGAGCCAATAGTGTAAATCTCCGTCCAAATGTAGAGAACCATGAGTACTGCTCCTGAAGGCAGGAGAAGATGCAGGTCTCAGTTCAAGCAGTTTGCCTTTCCTCTGCCTTTTCCTCTACTCAGACCCTTAAGCAATTGGATGATGCCCACCTGCATTGCTGAGGGTGATCTTCTTAGCTTACTGATTTGAATGTTAATCTCCTCCTGAAACACTCTCACAGAAACACCAAGAAATAATGGTTTATCAGCTATTTGAGTATTTCTTCGCTCAGTCAAGTTGACTCATAAAATTAACAATCACAAGATTCATGCCGGAACTAGTTTTGTACCATGTCTTTTCTGCCTCATTCAGCACCTTGCAGAATGCTTTGCACTTAATATCTGTTCCCATATTATTATTTTATTCATTCATTCCCTAAATATTTATTTGGCACCCACTGTGTGGTGGGCACTACAGATTTGGATGAAGAAGGTAGTGTTGTATTTAACTTGGAATCAAACATAACTCCAAAAATAATTGTGACTTGGGGTTTGCTGCCAGGCAAGGAAACATGGATGGTTCAATCTCCATCCATAGTTTCTGTTAGTGAGAAGGTAGTATTCCTTTTTTGTTTCATTTATGTATCAGAGAAATTTGATCTTGTAGTAGTAAAGAGCAGCCTATCAGAAGAGCATAAATTAAGCAGAAATGTCACCTCTCTGTGGGGGAATAATTTTGATTTCCAAGGATCTGATAAGAGAATGCTCTGGGAATTTAGGGGCCTCTGAAGAAATGTGAGACATCGCCTGACTCTGAAAAACTGATAGATGCTGAGCTCCGAAAGAGCTACCAGTAAAATGAACTAGCTGCATTAGTTAATTTTATGTTAGGAAGATGGCGAATAATGAGAAAATTGATCATTCTGCTAAGAAAATGATATGGCATAAAAGTATAGGACAATGTCACTTTGACAACTGAGTTTTTTCTTTTTTATGTGGCTTTTGTGAGCCTAGAGTTTTGGTACTTTCTCTTGTCAAATGCCTTATCATACAAATATTTACTATAGTAAACACAGGCAAGGATGTTGGAGCATAATACCTCCTCATCCTCATTGCTTTCATTGGGTATATCTAAGTTTGAAAGTGGCCCTTAAAATTAAGGATCTTTATAACAAAGGGATATTTCAATTATAGTATGAACTTGAACAATATGAGAAGTATGATTATTCCTATGGTTGCACATAATAATTTTGGTATTTTATTTATAAGAAGGCAAGGAAAAATAAAATAAGAGTGTATAGAATAGTAAGTGGTCGTCATTCCTCATTAAGGAAATTTGTGTTGTCAGTTTGGCTGTAATTTTCCTGGTTCTGTAGCCTCTCTTTATACAGTCCTAGAGAGCCTGACCTGTGGTGGCGCAGTGGATAACGCGTCGACCTGGAAATACTGAGGTCACCGGTTCGAAACCCTGGGCTTACCTGGTCAAGGTACATATGGGAGTTGGTGCTTCCAGCTCCTCCCCCCTTCTCTCTCTCTGTCTCTCTCTCCTCTCTCCCTCTCTCTCTCCTCTCTAAAAATGAATAAATTAAAAAATATTAAAAATAAATAAATAAATAAATAAAACAGTCCTAGAATTTTGAAATAATGGGGTTCAGAAGAGATAGTTTGAGTTACACTTCCCAATTGTAATCCCAACTAATCTTTGGGGAAGCTACTTAAACTCTTTAAATTTAAGATATTTCAGACAATAAAATGCCTACCTTATTGGGTCAGTAAGAGGAATGAGTAAGTTAATACATGTAAGACACTCAGAAGAGTAAGATACATACTAAGTAAATACCTAAAGTATTGATTGCCATTATTATGTGCTGTTGTCAGAAACAGTCTTTCCCATGCAGATATGGGCAAAACCATCACAAATAGAAAGTTTTACAAAATGTACATATTGGGGCCACATTATCTATACAATTTTATTTTGTAGTTCTAGGTTATATATCAAACTTTAAAGTATATTCAAGAGATTACCATGATATAGTTGAGTCGCTAATAAAATAGTATCACTAATATTTTAAATCAAACCTAGTGGGTTTTTGCATCATCTTAAGCTACCAGAAAGTGTTGCCTGCTTTATTTAATGGAGTCTCTATTTCATTTAGATTAATTAAGTAAACTAAGGTAAACATATTTTATTTGGATAACAAGGCATTCGGCAAGATAAATATCAGAACAAAGCAGATGGAATCCTACAGCTTAAAGGATTGGGTCAGAAAGAGGTGTTTTGTCATATTTTTATTTTATTGAAACTGTTCTAGAAAGGAGCTTATAATTCCACATCAGGGTGCTGATTCCTGTCATCTCTGTCTTGCTAGGTACCCAGAATGACACTGTGGTTGGTTAAAGTGTTTATCTGTCAGTTTTGTGCACTTTCACAGTCAGCTCTTTGCCATTGTTTTTTGAGTCTGCAGTGAGATCTACATAGGTTTACAGTTGACATTGATTTGTTCCATTCCATCCTGACATCATGGCTGTTCTTTCCAGATTTGCTGGACGCTTTGCTGTAGTCCTCCTGTTATTACCCTGTCATTTGTGCTACCTTCCCTTCACATTTGGCTTCACAACATGTCTCAGTGGTAGGAAATTAACACTGCCAGGAGTTTGTGGTTATGAAGTCAACTCATTCATGTTGAATGGGAATGAAAAGTATTGTGAGGAAAAAGCTTACCCAGGATCCAACCTTTGATGAATGCAGACATGAGGGACACCAGGGAGCGAATCCCATCTACACAGTGGAAAACTATTCTTTCATCTTTTTTGCAGAGGTACAAGTTAGAGAACAGGGAACCACAATCCTAGATGTTGTTCATCTCTCAGGTATGAAAACATCTGAGGACGTTTATACAATGAACCATTTTATTAGAAAGTAAACCGTAGTTCACTTTCTAATAAAATACATTAAAATACTTGAACAGTCATTTTGTTCCAATATTGCAAGCATAGTCACTAAGTCAGATTCCCTAAAATCTAGGGCTTAAAAGGTAAGAGCAGAAATGATCTTCCATTCTTTCATTTAACATAATAGAACTTGCATGATTGTGTTGCTATTGGTGCCTCTAAGAACAAGGTCTTAGAACCTGATATGGGATATAGTTTTTCTTGGAGAGAAAGTAGGAGGACCAACCTGTATAACTTACATTATTCAAGCTCAGGGCATGCGACAGGTGGTACAAAGGCCGGTCCTTTATGTTCACTCTTACTCAGGTGTGTATTCCTTTCTCTGAGGTTTCCAAGTTTTTTTTTTTAAAATGAACTGACCTGCAAATAAAGATTGTGAATTGGATTCCTGGCCTATACTCTATACAGTTTACAAAATAGGGCAACCAAATGTTTACACTTAAGCCTGGAGCTTGGGAGAGTCTTTTCCGGGAGTTCTGCATGTGAGCACTGAGTGGTTCTCCTGCAGGAGCATCACCGACAAGCCCACTTACGTGGACAGTCTAAGAGCTCTCTAACCCTCATCCCCCACCAATAAAAGCAGACTTCCAGGGGACTTGGATGTTTCAAAATACCTATAGTATGAAAGATATGTCCCAAAAACAAAAAGAGTCATTACACAACAGGAACTGTGCTGAGAGAAAGAACTGTGCTAATAACAGTAACATTATTGAGAGAAAAAAGGATGACTTTACAGCTATAAAATACTGGATGAGAATTAAAAGAAATATTCAGGAAAAATACAGTTCTTAGAAATTAAAAGTATGACAACAATAACGAACCATTTGTCAGAGACCTATATGGTGAAATAGAGGAAACGTTCCTGAAAGTAAAGCAAAAGGTAGAGATTGAACACTAAAAGAGAAAAGGATTAGAAGAAGAAATTTAGAAAACTGATGTAGATTTTAACATCTGAAAGGTGACTTAAAGGAAAAACAGCAATAAGAAAGAAATAAAACAAAGGGGAGTAAAACATAAATTTTCTTTTCAGTAGACTAGGGTTGAACATAGCTTTCTAGATTCGAAGCTCCCACCAAATGTCCAGAAAATGCCTAAAAGTCTACTTACATTATGACACCACTCAATTAAATTTTAGAACACTGAGGACCAATAGAAGATACAAGTTTTATGGGAGGAAGTAAAAGCAGATTTTATACAAAAATGATAATACCTCCGAAGTTTTCACAATTCTCAGCAGCGATACAGGAAGGCAGAAGATAAAAAGGCGTACGCAGAGCGCTGAGGGAACGATTTCCAACCTAGATTTCTCAGTTTCTATGTGCAGCTATAGAACTGCATGTGAGAGTAGATCACAAACATATCAGACATACAAGGTCTCAAAAAACTGCCTCCCATTCAGTCTGTCTCTGAAAAGACATTTTTTTTATACAGGAAAATAACATAGGAAAATGAAGACAACAGGTCCAGCAAAAAAGGAAACCATATAAAAGGATAAGGAAGGAAATCCTGAATGGAGGTGAAGGGAGGTCACCGGATGACGGTTGTGCAGAGAGGCCAGATGAGAGCAGATTGGAAGGCACCAGGAGAGATTTCCTCAGTGGGTGTAATTGACATACTTCTGGCATTTGATTCTGTCAAGAGAAGTGTATACAAATTGAGGGAATCTTTTGGTTGGATTCGTATGTACTTAGACAACTGAACAAATGAACAACAATAACAAAAAAAAGTGAGTTAATCATATAGGATAAACAAAATATTGTATTGATGTTAAAGAAAACATATAGTAAAGCACTTCTATTGTGATATTGTTCAGCCTGTAACTGTAGGTTCTCTGTGTGTGTGTGTGGAGGGGAATGTGTATATGCCTATGGCAGATGGGGACATGGAGCTAAATTCTCATCCTCCATTGTGGGAGTTCAACTGATGAGGCTTATAACGAAAAATTCAAGAAATAAGAATATTAGAAAATTTAATAGAGGAATGGAAATACAAATCAGAATATGGAGTTAAAAGCACTTGCCTCTGAAGAAGAGGAAATAAGAAGGTAGGGATTGCTGTTTTCTCAAATAAACTTGAGAAATATCATTTCAATTTGCACATGTGCAATGTGATTTTAAAATGGCAATGACAATTTTTATAGAGTTAGAAATATAAATGATGCCTGATAGACACTTAATTTTATATATTTTATTATATATCTATATATTATGCACTGACTTAAAAGAAAAAAAAAGCAAAGAAGAGGAAATTCAAACAAAAGAGACATCAGCCTGATAAATCTTTAGCAATCCTTTCAAGTAAGGATCACACAATTTTATTCTTACAATTGATTAGAGTAATGAACAGATTATGAGAATCCCACAATGATGAAGACTTTCCATAGAACTACTGATTTTTTTAAGTTCTAGAGAAGTATTCTCATGTGCAGTTGGGATCTTGAAATACCTTCTTTGAAAAAAAATTATTGCATAACTAAAACTTGGCCATTCCATTCCAAGAAGCTGCGATACCAGGATCTTGGGTCATTCATTGATAAAGAAACACTTGCTTCAATTTTATACTAGGCATTTTTCTTACATATGAAATGATATTGTTGGACTTTACTCCTTTCTTAAGAAATTTACAATCTAGGGGGACTAAAAACTCTTGGACAGAAAATCATAATAAAATATGTGAAGTACAAGAACAAAGGTGTAAACTGATTATCCTTAGATCACAAGTAATAGCATTGTATACTCTTGAGAAGTCATTAGAATGGAGGGTCTTCTATTGCTCGTTTATAGAATTTCCTTTCTCATTTAATTTAACTCAGCAGGAGGAATGACTTTTCCTTGAAGCCTTATCAAGGAGAAGCCTGGAGCCTTCACTACTGTGGTAAACCTGTGAAATCCCGGGCCCCTTTCTGCTCTTCACCCTCATGCCTGTCACCATTTTGTGAGCCTACATGAAGACTTTGTACAGGACCACTATTTTGTGTCTGAGTGGATGCTGGTCCTCAATATTCCTTTTTCTTTTTCCCTACGGGGGGGAGATATTGACAAGGAAGCATAGATGCCTAAGCATGTGTAGTTCACACAGTCTTGGGAGATGTTTTGGGTCCACTTTCCCACTTTGTCTAGCTAGCCTGGACAGCTTGAATCTCATTATTGTATTCTAGCAGTCTGATCTATAACCTTAGAAAACATACTGTCCTTCACTATCTAGCCTCCAATTCAGCTTCTCCAACTCTCCACTTCTGTCCAGTCTCTTCCCCATCGTCTCATATGACTGAAATCATGGCAAGTCTCTTTTTACTTAATTCACTCTTTTTTTTTAATTCACTCTTTAGTATAAGGTTTTATATTTTCTCAACTCTAGCTTGTATCATCCTAACTGATATTATCCCACAATGTTAAATTAACTATTTATTGAAGGAATTAATGAAACTATGAGTGTATGTTTTCTGATTTTAGTTTTCATACTGAGTTAGCTAAGCCACTGTAAAGAGATTTACAAGCTTTTATTCATTTAAAAATATTTAATAAACCCCATTTAATTAAGCCAAATTAATTATTAATTTAGTCTATTTAGGAAAAAGCTATAAAACTATATAATTTTTTCTTATAATTCTAATATATTTTATGTGACTCAATGTGCTATTCTAGGAGGGAAAATCATTTAAATCTGGCTCTTTGTAAATTTTAATGAAATTTGGTATCATATATTTGCTACATTTATGATTTTTTATGAGTTGTAAAACAGGAGAATTTCTACATAATGGGGAGATTTAGGCCAAACACTACTTTGCATTTTCTTAAAACTTTCTTTACTACAGAATGTCCTCTAATCCATCCTCTGTTCTTAATTTCATGGACTCCCAATTTCTCTGGACAGTTTCTGAATCACATTTTTGAGTATTTTTTAAAACAATTTCATTTAGATATACTTGATATACAAAAACCCTGCATATATTTAATGTAAACAATTTGGTAAGTTCAAACATATACATATATACACCCAAAATACTATTACCACAAGGAAGGGAATAAGTACATCAATCACCTTTAAACATTTCCTTGTGCGCCTTCTCTTTTCTTTGTTTTTGTGATCCACTTAGTAGGAAATACACCCTCTTAATAAAATTTTAAGTGCACACCACTGTATTTTTAACTGTCAGCGCTATGCTGTGTAACATCTCTAGAACTACTTCATCTTGTGTGATAACTGAAACTTTATACCCATTGAACATCAGTTCTATGTTTCCTCCAAACCCCAGCCCTTGGTAACCACCATTCTATTTTGTGCTTCTCTGAGTTTGACTCTTTGAGATTTCTCATATAAATGGAATTATGAATTTTTGTCTTTCTACATCTGACTTGTTTTATTTAGCATAGTGTCTTCCAGGCCCATTTACATGATCACAGGTGGTACGATTTTATCTATTTAGTGGCTGAATAATAATATTCTATTTTGTGTGTGTGTCTCTGTATGTGCATATATACATATATATAATCTAAGTGTTTTTTGGACATTTTATTTATTTACAAACTATTGTGAATAATGCTGCAATGAACATAGGAGTGCACCTGTCAAGATCTTGATG
The DNA here is from genome assembly GCF_036850765.1 of Saccopteryx bilineata. Lineage (NCBI taxonomy): Eukaryota > Metazoa > Chordata > Mammalia > Chiroptera > Emballonuridae > Saccopteryx > Saccopteryx bilineata. The sequence goes on along the minus strand of NC_089490.1, from coordinate 279,833,821 downwards.
TTGATCCTTTTGTGTCTGTACTCAGAAGTATGATTCCTGAGTCATATGGTAGTTCTAGTTTTAATTTTTTTACATATATACAGTTTTACTAGCGGGTGCATCATTTTACATTTCCACCAACATTACACAAGGCTTCTAGTTTCTTCACATCCTTGCCAAACTTGTTCTCTTGGGTGTTTTTATGATAGTAATCCTAACAGGGTTGAGGTGATATCTCATTGTGGCTTTGATTTAAATTCCCTTGGTGATTAGTGATGTTGAGCAGTTTTTTATATATCAGTTGTTCATTTTTATTTTTTATTTTTGGAAAATGTATAAATAAGTACTTTGCCCATTTTTTGTTGTTGTTTTTTGTTGAGTTGTATAAATTTCCTACATATTTTAGAAATTAACCACTTTAAATATTTTCTCCCATTTCATAGGTTGCCTTTTTACTCTGTTGGCTGTTTCTTTAGCTGAAAGGAGAGAAAGCTTTTTAGTTTCATGTAGTTCTGATTGTCTATTTTTGCTTTTGTTTCCTGCGCTTTTGATATCCTATCACTTTTTGTAGCCTGACTTACATCACCATGCCTCCACTGAAACCGCCTGGGAAAAAGACATACTGGTGGTTTTTGCCCCTTAGTTATTCTTCTATGTTATTGGCCTCTGTTTTTCCTTCTCTCTTCCAAATCCAGATAACTTTCAAAGGTTTTTCTTCACCACTCTTCTTTTCATCTTTTTTAAGTCTCTTGCCTTCACTGAATTAACTTAATACCACATATTCGCTTAAAATCTTACAAAGTATTTCTACAAACTTTTTTTTTTCTTATTGACTTATTGAGCAACCTGCAGCCTAATTAGCAACAGTCCTCTCTTGAATGCTCTTCCACCTGAAAGTACCTAAGAAAGCCAGGGAATTATTCAGTCCCCCCCCCCACATCAAACTGAGTTAGAACCTGAGAGTTGTCCCTTCCCACCAACACAGTTTAAGTGTTCACAGTGCTCATTTGCTGTGCGATGGTGTCCTAGAGGATGCTTTGGGTGCCGTGAGGCCACAAGGAGTGCCCCAACTTTGAAAAACACAGTTCCAACTTTTCAGTTCTCCAGTCTAAGATCCGTTATCAGTTCCAAGCATAATATCATACCAGGACCTCAATGACGTGTTGCGGCAAAAACAGCTCCCCCTACTCCATGAGCCATAGGCCCTTGGTGGGGTAGGGTAGGAATTGACAAGGCAGTAAGTCATTTCAGAACTTGGGTTCTAGGGTTCATTTTAAAAAATTACTATGAGTTTTAATATGAATGTTAATGAACTTCATAGTTTATATTGGCATTATATGTCCTCTACATTAATGCAGTGCTATTGCCTCTAAAAAGAATTAAAAATATTTGGAATATTTAATCCATCCAAAATTAAAATAATCTTTCAGCATCCCCTTCCCTGTGTTCAGATCTCCCAAAGCATCATTTTTAATCTCTCCTGCTTTTGAAGGCAGAATTCTTTTCCTGACCAGGGCTAATTCTTTTACCTTAATTGCCCAAACAATTTTGTAAAGTGAGGGAAGAAAAATGGAACCTAGAAAATACCAGTTTTTAGATGTGTACACAACATAATACATGAGCATTTAGCGTAGTTGCCATACTTTTTTTTTTTTTTAACAGATATTGATTAGGCACTTACTATGTGCCAGGACCTCTCTAGGCACTGGATACAGTAGCAGGCCAGGAGGATGACTTTCTGCCTTGTATACTGTCCTAGTAATTAAGTAATTAATATTGTCAGTGCTCAATAAACATTTTAGCCTCTGATTTTATTTTTATTATATTAATAAAATATAGGATTTTAGATGCAGAAGAGAAAATTTCTTGCTCCTTAAGGACCTTGACATTTACTGTGTACTCCTTTAGTAAAGCACAGAGGTATAATTCACTTAATTACTTGCTTGTTTCATATACGCAGTGACAAAGTAAGCATTTATTGAATGGACAATTTCAAAAGGCAATGCATTGATTCCGTTTCCTTCATAAAGAAAATGCCAATTTAATTAAAAAGTCATCAGGCAAATAAAAGAAACAACCCAAAAGTAGCCTCTATTTTTCTTATTGTGATAGTGAACAACATTTTTTTAAGTGTAAAAACAAATATTTAGCTGGTTACCCATTTATTTAGTGTGAAGTCTTATTTACTTTTAAATTTTTATTTATTAACTTAAGAGAGAAGAGAGAGAGGCGGGAGTGTTCTTTACAACTAAGTCCATGAGTCTAGTACCTATGTTTTCTTCTATGTAATTTATTGTTCCAGGTCTTATATTTAGGTCTTTGATCCATTTTGAATTAATTTTAGTACAAGAGGACAAACTGTAGTTGAGTTTCATTCTTTTGCATGTGGCTTTCTAGTTTTCCCAGCACCATTTGTTAAAGAGGCTTTCTTTTCTCCATTGTGTGTTGTTGGCCCCTTTATCAAAAAATATTTGAGGCCCTAGCCGGTTGGCTCAGTGGTAGAGCATCGGCCTGGTGTGCAAGGGGTCCTGGGTTTGATTCCCGGCCAGGGCACACAGGAGAAGCACCCATCTGCTTCTCCACCCCTCCCCCTCTCCTTCCTCTCTGTCTCTCTCTTCCCCTCCAGCAGCAGAGGCTCCATTGGAGCAAAGATGGCCCGGGTGCTGGGGATGGCTCCTTGGCCTCTGCCTCAGGTGCTAGAGTGGCTCTGGTCGCGACGGAGCGACGCTCTGGAGGGGCAGAGCATCGCCCCCTGGTGGGCAGAGCGTCACCCCCTGGTGGGAATGCTGGGTGGATCCTGGTTGGGCGCATGTGGGAGTCCATCTGACTGTCTCTCCCCGTTTCCAGCTTCGGAAAAATACAAAAAAAAAAAAAAAAAATTGACCATATACATGTGATTTTATTTCTGGGCTTTTTATTCTATTCCATTGATCTAAGTGTCTGTTTTTCTGCTAATACCATGCTGTTTTGATTGTCGTGGCTCTATAATATAATTTGAAGTCAAGTATTATAATGCCCCCAGCTTTGTTCTTTTTCCTTAGGATTGTTTTGGCTATTCAGGTTTTTTTATAGTTCCATATAATATAAATCTGATGATTTTTTGTTCCATTTCTTTAAAAAATGACATTGGAATTTTGATGAGAATTGCATTATATTTGTATATCGCTTTGGGTAATATAGTCATTTTGGCTATATTTATTCTTCCTATCCAAGAACAAGAAATATTTTTCCATTTTATTATATCTTTTTTGATTTCCCTTAACAATGCTTTGTAGTTTTCACTATATAGGTCCTTTACATTCTTTGTTATGTTCATTCTTAGGTATTTTTTTGTTGTTGTTGCAACCATGAAGGGGATTGTTTTTTTTGAGCTCGTTTTCTCATGTTTCATTGTTGGCATATAGGAAGGCAATGGACTTTTGTATATTAATTTTGTATCCTGCAACCTTACTGTATTGGTTTATTGTTTCTAGTAGTCTTTTTGTGGAGTCTTTGAGGTTATAGATGTATAGGATCATATCATCTGCAAAAAGTGAACCTTTACTTCTTTTTTCCCAATATGAATGCCTTTCATTTTTTAGCTTGTCTGATTGCTCTGGCTAGAACTTCCAGCACTACATTGAATAAGAGTGGAGAGAGTGGACAACCTTGTCTTGTTCCTGATTTTAGGGGGAAAGTCCTCAGTTTTTTGCTATTTAATATGATGTTAGCTGATGGTTTGTCATAAAAGGCCTTTATTATGTTGAGATATTTCCTTCTATACCCATTTTGTTGAGTATTTTAAACATAAAATGATGTATTTTATCAAATGCCTTTTCTATATCTATTGATAAGATCATATGGTTTTTGTTCTTTGTTTTGTTGATATGGTGTGTTACGTTAACTGTTTTACATATGTTGAACCATCCTTGTGATTCTGGGATGAATCCCACTTGATCATGATGAATTATTTTTTTAATGTGTTGTTGTATTCGATTTGCTAGTATTTTGTTTAGTATTTTAGCATTTCATTAGAAATATTGGTTTGTAGTTTTCTTTTTTTGTGTTGTCCTTGCCAGGTTTTGGTATGAGGGTTATGTTGGCCTCATAAAATGTGTTTGGCAGTATTGCTTCTTCTTCAATTTTTTGGAAGATTTTGAGTAGAATAGGAACCAAGTCTTCTTTGAATGTTTGATAGAATTCACTAGTATAGCCGCCTGGGCCTGGACTTTTATTTTTGGGGAGGTTTTTGATAGTTGTTTCTATTTCCTCCCTGCTTATGGGTTTGTTTAGGCTTTCTGCTTCTTCATGATTCAGTCTAGGAAGATTGTATTGTTCTAGGAATTTGTCCATTTCCTCTAGATTATTAAATTTGATGGCATATAGTTTCTCATAGTATCATTTTGGATTTTGTTTATATGAGCCCTTTCTCTTTTTTCCTTATTGAGTCTTGCCAAGGGTTTGTCAATTTTGTTGATCTTTTCAAAGAACCAGCTTCTTGTTTTATTGATTTTTTCTATAGTTTTTCTGTTCTCTATTTTGTTTATTTCTGCTCTGATTTTTATTATCTCCTTTCTCCTGCTGGTTTTGGGTTGTCTTTGTTTTTCTTTTTCTAGTTCCTGAAGATGTAAAGTTAAGTGGTTTACTTGGGCTCTCTCTTATTTGTTCATATAGGCCTATAGTGATATGAACTTCCCTCTTATTACTACTTTTGCTGCATCCCAGATATTCTAATATGTCATATTGTTATTTTCATCTGTATGTATCTTTTTGATTTCTGCCTGTATTTCTTCTTTGACCCACTCATTTTTTAGAAGTACTTGTTTAGTTTCCATATTTTTGTGGGTTTGTTTACTGCTTGTTTGCAGTTGAATTCTAGTTTCAAGGCTCTATGATCAGAAATATGCTTGGTATAATTTCAGTCTTTCTGAATTTGTTGATGTTATTTTTGTGGCCCAACGTATGGTCAGTTCTTGAGAATGTTCCATGTACACTAGAGAAAAATGTATACTCTAGCACTTTGGGATGAAATGTCCTGTAAATGTCTATCATATCCAATTTTTCTAGTGTTTCATTTAAGGCCAATATTTTTTTTATTGATTTTCTGTTTGGATGAATGATCGAGAGCCGTCAGCAGTGTATTGAGGTCTCCAAGTATGATTGTATTTTTGTTGGTTTTTGTTTTTAGGTCAGTCAGTAGCTTTCTTATATATTTTTGTGCTGCTTGGTGTTGCATATATATTAAGAAGTGTTATGTCTTCTTGATTGAATATCCCCTTAATCATAATGAAATGACCGTTTTTGTCTTTGATTACCTTGGCCGTCTTGTAGTCAACATTGTTAGATATGAGTATTGCTACACCTGCTTTTTTTGGATGTTATTTGCTTGGAGTATTGTTTTCCAACCTTTCACTTTGAATTTGTTTTTATCTATGTAGCATAGATGTATTTCTTGTAAGCAGCATACAATTGGATTTTCTTTATTAATCCATTCTGCTACTCTGTATCTTTTTATTGGTGAGTTTAATCTATTTATATGTAGTATTATTATTGACACTTGAGGGTTTCCTATTGCCATTTTATGTATTGCTTTCTGATAGTTTTGTATCTTATTTGGGGTTTTTTTTCTATCATTTGTTTTTGTTTGGTTGTAATCCATATTTCTTTCCTCTATTACTTCTTTTGTCATGCCATGTGCTTCTATTGTGGTTTTTTTCAGGGATGGTTACCACTAAGTAATGGAAAGGATATATATCATGTTCACTGTAGTACATTATCCTAAGTGCTTCTGCACTTCATTCTTCTTTGCTACTGTTAATCTCTGTCCTCTCCTCTTCTTTGTTTTTGTTGTTACAGATTAATCTTGTTTTTATTGTGATATTGATGGAGCTTTTACTTGTAGTTTTGTTTTGTTTTGTTCTTTGTCTCTGGTTGGAAAACTCCCTTTAGTATTTCCTGAAGTGGAAGTTTTCTGGTGATAAATTCCCTCATATTTTCTGTATCTGTGAATGTTTTTATTTCTTCTTTGTATTTGAAGGATAGCTTTGATGGGTATAGTATTCTTAGCTGGAAGTTCCTCTCTTTCAGAACTTTAAATATTGGGGTCTACTCTCTTCTAGCTTATAGAGTTTCTGCTGAGAAATCTGTTGTTAATCTAATGGGCCTTCCTTTATATGTTGTATTCTTCTTTTTCCTGGCTGCCTTGAGAATTCTATTTTTGTTATTGGCCGGTGCCAATTTCATTATGATGTGTCTTGAAGTAGGTTTGTTAGGGTTAAGATAACTCGGTGTTCTGTTTGCTTCTTGAATTTGAGGCTTTAGTTCTTTCCACAGGCTTGGGAAGTTCTCATCTATTATTTGTTTGAATATGTTCTCCATTCCATCTTCTCTCTCTTCTCCTTCTGATATACCCATTATTCTTATGTTGCTCTTTCTGATGAAGTCAGACAATTCCTGTAGGACTTTCTCATTTTTTTTTATTCATGAGTCTCTCTTCTCTTCTCTCTGTAGTGCTTCTAGTTGCCTCTCTTCTATGTCACTCTCACCTCTATCTGGCCTGTTCTATTAGCTAAGCTTGTTACCTCATTTTTCAGTTCATGTATTAAGGTTTTCATCTCTATTTGATTCATTTTCATAGTTTCAATTTCCTTGGTGATGTATTCTTTCTGTTTGTTGAATTGTTTTTTTGAGCTCCCTAAATTGCCTTCTGTGCTTTCTTGTGTATCCCTGAGTATTTTTAGGACTTAAATTTTAAATCTCTGTCATTTAACTCCAATGTTTCCAAGCTATTGAAACTTTTTTCTGTACATTTTTTCTCATCTATCTGAGCTACATCTCTGTCTTTTGTATCCATGATATTCAAGTTATTTTTCCTTAGTGGCATTTGAGAGTGGTATTGTTAATAACACTTTGTTTGATGTATGTGTATTTCAGATGGTCCTGTGATTGTTTTTCTAGTTGTTGAATTTTTTGAAATTTCAGGGAGAGGTTTCAGGAGCACCCCTCATGGCACCATTTCTCTGACATAACTCCTTGAAAAATTGTTAATTCTTAAAAACCTTCCAGCTTTTGCCTGACCTGTGGCAGCAAGTGGATAAAGTGTCAACCTGGAATGCTGAGGTTGCCAGTTCTAAACTCTGGGCTTGCCTGGTCAAGGCACAGATGTGAGTTGATACTTCCAGCTCTTCCTCCCCTTTTCTCTCTCTCTTCCCTCTCTAAAATGAAAAAAAAAAACAAGCCCCAAAACTATAAAACCTTTCCAGCTTTCAACAAAAATATAAACAAGAGTGGGAAGTACCTTCCACCTGAAACAATAACAAGAAATATGCAGACAAAAAGTATGAAACACCAGTTTTCCAGACACCAAACTTTAGGCATGGAAGGATGGTGATTCTAACAGACACGAAGCAAATAAGGGGAGCCCTACAGTTGTGCCAACTCACTGACTTGAGAGAGTACCCTCACCACAGTACAGAATGGGGACCCAGGCAGAGCCCAGAGGACTCCCTGAGTAGGGAAACAGCAATGAGAGTCCAGGAAGGTAAAGAGAGCTATAATTTTCAGGGCCAAAGGGAAGAGAGGATATTTCTACTCAAACGGAGAATCCTTGAGATTCGCAAAGGATCACCTTCACTTATTCATTAGAGAACTGAGTAGCCCAGGTATGTAAGGAAGCCGCCGAGGGACAGGAAAAGAACCCTCCAAAAGAATGAGAGAAAATAGCAGCTAGTGCTCACACCAGGGCCAAGATATGTGCTTGAACCCCCCAGCGCAGCTGAGAAACTCATATTTCATGGGGCGTTGAGGAGAGTACTCTAAGGATCTACCTGGACCAGGAAATTAGGTCTACACAAAATGCTGTTCTGTTGCCCTTACCAAACCAGTACAATACTAAAATGTATCAAATTTCTTCTACATAACTGTGCCCCAGAACAGAGCTTAAGATATTTGTAGAACTATGAAAATAACCAGAACATAACAAGGTAAAATTCAAAATGGTTTATGTTCAAAGATCACACAGTTCAGGAGGAGCAGAAATAAGGTCTGTCCTGGGGAGAAAAATTAATCTCTTGAAACTGACACAGATGCTAGAATTAGGACTTTTGCACAGTTTTTATATGTGTGTTCCATATGTTCAGACATTTAAATAGAGACATGGAAGGTTTAAAAAATTCTCCTATGAAACTTCTGGAGATGTTTGATTCATCTGAGATAAAAATACAATTAATAGGATTGATAGTTGATTCGACACTGCCGAAGAAAAACAGATCCCCAACAGAAATTACCCAAAATAAAACCTAAAAGGAGAAAAGAAGAATTTTAAAATAGGTAAAGAATTTATGAGCTGTGGAACAATTCCAAGTGGCCTGATCTACATTTAATTGTAGTCACTGAAGAAGAGGAGATAGTGGGGAAGAGAAAGCATTTTTTTTGAAGAAATATTGGCTGAAAAATTTTGAGATTTGAGAAAACTCTTAAATCCACACATTGAAGAAACATAAATGGATCCCAAGCATAAGAAACAGGAAGAAAATTACTCCAAGGAATATGAAAATCAAGTTGTTCAGCACCAGTGATAAAGATAAAATCTTAAAAGGAATCAGAGGGAAAGATACCATATAAAGAAGCAAAGAAAGATAAGTAATACCATAGATATTTTTTTTTTGTCAGACACAATGCAAATTAGAGGACAGTGGAGCAAAAATGTCTTTAAAAACGATGACAAATACAGACTTGTTAGCCATGTAAGCTGGAAGAATTCATCACCTAAAGAACCACAAACAAGATATATTAAAGGGAAGTCTTTCTGACAGAAGGCAAATGATGCCAGATGGAAATGCAGATCTATATAAAGTGGTGAGGAGCACTGGGTTGTGACTATGAAAGTCAGCTTGCAAATGACAGAGTCTCCTCTCACCTCCCACCCATAAGACTGCAATGAAGAAAATCTACAGTGAGGCCACAGCCAATGACAATGTCTGTCCTAGCAGAAGCCCAGTGCTTTGTGAATCCTGGCTCAGAATGCTGCACTGTCTCACCATATTGGACTATTTGTAACACATACAGCACATTAAAGTCCTTTAAATAATACCAATAATGACTTTTCATCTTCCTATGAGGAGTTCTCTCTGGTCTGCAGGCATTATGTTTTTAAGGTTTTAATAAATCCAAAGTATGAGTTGGTTTCCTGTATATAAAAAAATTTAAGATAATGTATTATAAAGCCTGGGAATGAAAAAAAATCTTCTAGAACTTGCTTATCTTTATGTGAAGAAACTAACAAAAACCAAAAAAGAAGAACTTGAAGGGAGAAGAAAAAAGCTTAGCTGCACAAAATGCACTCAGCAGAGGTCTTGCTGTTCATTCTTTACAAATAATCTTTGCCGTCCTTCCAAATATACATGAACGAAAGTTTGATCTCAAATAGCAGCATGCTTCCTAAGTATTAACACCCCAAAAGGAAAAGTTGAGCTGTCACATGTAGAGCGTCTCTTACATAGATCCCTTAAATAATGGCAACCAAAAAATCTGCTCTTATGGAAAAGAGCAGGGATATTTTTAATACATAGAGAGGACACAACAGCTCCCACTTTCGAAAGGCCTCACCCAAGAGTGTCCCAGGGTAGTGAATAAAAATAACTCATCTTTTCTGGAAAGACAAATCCCTGCAGTTTAAGGAGTTTTGGTTTTCCCAAACTGACCTCAATCCTATTTTTCAGTATTTTTCAGCCTTCTTGTCTTTCCATCACCGAACATAACTATGTGGATAGTTTATTTTATAAAAGAAGTTAAATTTGACATTGTAAAACCATGATTTAAAATGTTTAATCATGTGATTTGCTATAATTATATCTACGAAAGAAGTATGTGTATGGGAAAGGAAAATATAAAGACTAAAACGTGGTACAAAGGTCAGTAGTTGGAACAGCTAAGATTCTTGATGTACTGACTGAATCATTTTTCATTAAAGTTAATCCTTTCACACTGAATTTTAGGCCACTTTGTAAAATCATTCTTCATTGGTTTAATTAGCTATTTTTTTAAAAAAATGATATTGTAAAATTGCAAAGGTTTTTTTTTTTTTACTAACTAGCTTGTATAGAATCAGTATCATGCCATTCAGTTGAAATTTAAAGCCTAAAGAAGTGGAGGTTTAAGCAATATGTTTCTTCAATCTATAATATGTTAAATAATATGAGGATCAAATTAGTATATTGAGACAGCAAGAAGGCCCATAGGGAATAAACACTAGATTCCAAATGATAGAAAAATTAAATGTTTCACCTTTGATATCTGCAGGTTACTGGTCATCTGCCAAAAATTAGCATAGGCTAATTTTTTATGCATGGTGTCTCCTTTAGTTCTCACTTCAACCTTAGGAACAAGTATTGTAAACCCATTTTATAGATGGTCAAACTGATATTTGAATTAAATAACTTATTCAAGGCCCTGCAGCTAACGGGTCTCAGGACTGTGATCTAAACTCGGGTCTGTCTGAGCTGCAAATCCTCCTTTGATTCCATACCAACAGTCTCTACTCAAAATCAACATCTCGGTAAATCAGATTTTTCCCCGACCATCCTGTCACTTGGTTCTGAATTTCACTTTTCATATAGATGATAGAATTAATCTTTTTGGTGATTTTTTTTCAGGAATTACAGTTTGAAAGACTGACTCGAGAGCTGGAGGCAGAACGCCAAATCGTAGCCAGCCAGCTGGAGCGATGCAAGCTGGGGTCGGAGACGGGCAGCATGAGCAGCATCAGGTAGTGGGCACCCCACTCTGCCTCTCTGTGCTTTAAGTTGCCCATGAAAGGACATTGTGATGTTTGTCTTTTTACAGACCTGGCAGTGGAACTGGAACGTTCCGTCAGATGTTGGAAAGGAATTGTAACTGACCTGCTTTAAGATGTTCAAAAGGGGTCTGAAATGGAGTGATTTGTACATGAAACTCCTTTAACAAAATTAATCCCTGCCCTGAAGGCAAATTATGCATAATTTGACACAAAGGAAAGCTTTTTCATTCAGGCAGTTTGCTTGAAATTGGGAGATGCCATATCACAGTCTTCCAGTTTGTTCTTTTCTAAGTGATCTAGAGTTGCAGGTTCCGGAAATGAGAGAGAACATTTTGATGTCACTTACATTGTCTGCTAATATATGATGCTAAACTATAAAATCGGCCGTCCTGTATCAACCAAACCTTCACTTGCCACGTGTAAAATTATTTCAAATCCATAGACAGGGATTGGTTTGATATAATGAAATACTTAAAAAACAAAACAAAATATGGCAAAATCTAGTCATTTGGCCACAGAATTAATGACCTACTGTGTGTGTGTGTATATGAAGTAAACATAAAGCTCTATAAGAAAACTTTCATTCCTCAGAATTGCATTGTACTTTTCTATGTTGTTTTTGACACTATGTTTTTAGGGAAGTGTCTTGCTTAAGGAGACAATACTTACTGTTGCAAATGAACTCCAACATTATAGTAACAACACAATAGCATTTTGCTTCTCACTCATGCAACAGATTGAAGCAGGGGATGCTGGTCAGAGAGCTGCTTCCTTGCTTTTTGTCTAGGCCAGGGGTCCCCAAACTTTTTACACAGGGGGCCAGTTCACTGTCTCTCAGACCGTTGGAGGGCCGGACTATAAAAAAATTATGAACAAATCCCTATGCACACTGCACATATCTTATTTTAAAGTAAAAAAATAAAACGGAAGCAAATACAATATTTAAAATAAAGAACAAGTAAATTTAAATCAACAAACTGACCAGTATTTCAATGGGAACTATGGGCCTACTTTTGGCTAATGAGATGGTCAATGTCCGGTTCCATATTTGTCACTGCTAGCCCTACAAGTGATATGACGTGCTTCTGGAGCCGTAACGCGTGCGTCCTTTGTCACCAGAAGTAGTACTATGTGAGCGACTCAGCGCTTTGCGGCGCCGCCACATACAGTACTCCAGGAGCACAGGATGCGGATGCTTCTCTCACTGACCACCAATGAAAGAGGTGCCCCTTCTGTAAGTGTGGAGGGGGCCGGATAAATGGCCTCAGGGGGCCGCATGCGGCCCGCGGGCCGTAGTTTGGGGACCCCTGGTCTAGGCCATGAGCAAGGACCCAACTTCTTACTAGAGAACCCCTATGACCTCATTGTTAAATGCATTGTTAAACCCATTGGTGAGAACCAGTCACATGACTTATCAGATAAAAGTGGGGCAGAGATTACCAGTGTTGGGGTCTATACTCACTGTACTCAGGAAGAGGGAGCTTGAGTTTGGTGAGTTCTTAGCTACCTGATGTCACAAAAGAATTAAAACATCACTGCATCCATTGCTCTAAATCATTGGAAGGGTAAGCTTGTAGTTGGAATCTTTCATTTTAGAGGAACCTGCCATTAGTCCTTTAATATTGTTCTTGTCTTGGTGGAATAGTGGTAAACTTGAAAAGAGAAATCATTGCAACTCTAATTGTTAGACTAAGTTCCTTGGAAAGGTATAATTTTCCATTGCAAAGCCATATTTGGAATATGTGGAAGCATATCCGCTTCTGTAGTACTTTCACAGAAAGATACAGCAAGTAAACTGCTCACAAAAATGAGGATATATTTCAAAATGAATATGAAGTGATTAAATATTCCCTATTTTTTGTGAGCAGTATAGGTAAACTGTGAGCTCTTAAACTCATCACAGGCTTGTCTGAACACCCAAATTAATGGAAGCAGGATGGACAAGAAAAAGGAAAGTGAATTATGTTCTCTTGAAATGTGTTTAGAAGGGTGATTGGTAAAAGGTGGTGAATCTAAGATAGGGAGAAAAATAATATTTATAAGTAAGTATTTGTGTTACTACATATAATAGAGGGCTGTTTGTTATTGCTGAAGACCTCCTCAGAAGCTAAGCCTGTTGAGTTTTTTGGGTTCATAAGCATCACTGAACTAACATCTATTTGGCTTTGAAACCAGTTGTTTCCCAATTGGCCAGATTACCTGTTGAATTCATATACCTAATCTTTCTGTGTGATATTGCGTACTGTACCCCTTTTCATTTTCCCCCCACTCCCAATCTCTATTAGGAGTAGGTCTGGGGGACCATGTATTGTTCGTCCTGTGCCTCAATCTCCAGCTTCTGATTGGATCAGAGGTGTACCTAACCCAAGGGCAATAATTCATCTGGTAACTTGCCTGTTAGAAATTGGGCTCTTATACTTGAGAATATGAAACAAGTGATCCCCAACCTTTAACATCACATGGTGAGCACTAGCAGATGGTGACTGTGTGGTGTGTGTAGTAATGGAGGAGTCTGTGGTGACAGAGAGCAGTCCAACAGAAAGAGACCATATTGTTCTGAAAGTTAGAGACCAAATTAGTTATCAGTAGGATTGGCTGCATTACAGATGTTGAATCTATGATATTTCCTTTTAAATTCTTAAAAACTTCCCCTGTCCTGCATTTTATTTGATTGAGTTGATTTCTTTCCTTGGGTCCAAAGTGTCTTGGATAGAACACATGAGTCAACTACCAAAGTAGACAGAAAAAATTATCCATGACAATACTTGGCTCTTCACACTACATCTTATACCATTATCTCACAGTTGATAGTACATTATCAGTAATTCTGTGTTAAATGTGTATTAAATAATAGTGTTAAGTGCAGGTGACACTGCCTAATTTTTTCCTCTGCCATTTACCTCTGTAATATTCAGTATTCATCAAGCTTAATTATTTTGTATTTTGGAAATCTCTAATGTATGAATCTGCATTTGAATAGTACAGGCAGTTTACTGATATTTCACTGGAGAAAATCTAATGCATAACTTCCACTCTTCTCCTTTGTAATTTTTTTCATAACCTAGCTGTTTGATCAGCTTCAGAAATGTACCTTAGGAAACTCAAGTCTTTATTAACAGTGATAGGCTAACCTAGTTAGCACATCAAAAGGGATATTTAAAAATAAAAAATAGAATATAAATAATTTTTTGAAAAAGCAGGACAAGTGAAGAAGTCTGGTAATTCAGATGTTTCATACTTTTTAGGGGTATTAGGGAGGGATATAAGAGTTTTATAGAAAAATATAAACAAAATCAAATATTTTTCAGACTTTTTGTATAAATGGTAAAAATTATACTTTGGATTTCCTCTACATTTATTGGTGATAAGAAATTGCTTCATCTGATTTCTAAGACCTCACTTTTGGTAGTCACAGTAATAGTTTAAACTTGAAAAAAATGTTTTGGGTTTTTTTTTGTATTTTTCTGAAGTTGGAAATGGGGAGGCAGTCAGACAGACCTCCGCATGCTCCCAATTGGGATCCACCTGGCATGCCCACCACGGGGCAATGCTCTGCCCATCTGGGGTGTTGCTCTGTTGCGACCAGAGCCATTCTAGCACCTGAGGCAGAGTCCATGGAGCCATCCTTAGCGCCCGGGCCAACTTTGCTCCAGTGGAGCCTTGGCTGCGGAGGGGAAGAGAGAGAGACAGAGAGGAAGGAGAGGGGGAGGGGTGGAGAAGCAGATAGGCTCTTCTCCTGTGTGCCCTGGCCGGGAATCAAAGCCAGGACTCCTGCACACCATGCCGACGCTCTACCACTGAGCAAACCAGCCAGGGCCCAAAAACGTTTTTAATACTCATTTATAACAGTCAACTTTAGAATAGTCAATCAAAAAATAAGAGCACTGAGGATTTGGTGAAGGGAGAAGCTGGGATGTCCATTATTGCAGTTTACCAGCTTCTACATTCAAGTATCTAAGGTAAAAGTAACTGCAAATAAGACTGTTGTGATCTCTTAAACTCTTCACAGACTTTTCTAAATACCCAAATATATATTGTCACTTCCAGAACTCAGAATATTTAGTGGTTGTCAAAGTATTATCATTCTCTTCAAAGAAAGTATTGATGTTTCTCACTGCAGCTATAATTCTACCATTTCTTTCTATTTTTGACTTTTCTCACTCAATTTCCAGGCCAAATCTTCCCAAGCTATTGTATTTTTCTTCCTTCCTACAACTAGTTTGGTTCCATGCATTCTCTCTGATTTCTCAGAAACATCTAGACCTGAGGCTAGAACATTATTTACCTGATGATATCCTTTATTTAAGGTCATGATCAAATCCTTCTTGCTAGTAGCTCACTCTCACCCTCCAGACAGTTGTGATTAGTTGGCTCACCTCTATTCCTCAGACAAAGGCTTGTCCATGAGGTCTTGGTCTAGCAACCAATGAGTTATTTGTCCCCTCCTGGGCTGAGGCCCCTGGGTTGCTCTTATAAGTCCAAAGGTCTGAAGATATGCCTGTGCCCATGCCGTTGTCATATTCTCCACAGACCCCTGTAACAGCATTCTTACTGATCCCTCTGATTGCACTCTGCACAGATCTATGCTCTGTGTGGTGTGAGCTTGATCTGCACAATGCATAAATCAGAGGCATGTCTTTGAAGGACCTCTCTATCCCATTCTGCAATTCCATTTCTTCCCATCCCAGTGCCTATGGCTGAGTAACCCCTTCCATATAGCATGTCCTCCCCCTTTTGCCTGGTCCCCTTGTCCTCTTTATCTGGATACTCAGATGAGGGGCTCACACTCTTCTGAATGCCTTCTTGACCAGTCCAAACTGGACCAGATGTCCCTTCCTTGTGAGTCATTATAGCATAAAAAAGTTTCATTGGGAATGAAACTCTATTGAGCTTTTTAGAAGTTCCCTGCTACAGAATATTTTAATCTTCAAAGAATGTGTAGAGAATTTTCAAGAGCTACTGAAAATTTAAGGACAACAAAATTGATTTCCACTCATATCCCTTGATTCTAATGGGAACTAAGAATATAATGAGTGAGAAATAGATTCAAACCAATCACAATTGGAACTCTCTTATAAATTCCTACTAAAGAAGAACTGACTCTTAGAAGACTGATGATGGCAATGATGACGATCATGATGATAATGACAAGGATGACAGTGTTCTATAGGTCAGAGACAAAGAAAGTCAGAAATTCAGTGCTAGGGAGATTTGACGCATGATATATTCTTCCTTGATGGTACGGTTAGCAGTGCACATGGCTCCTAGAATCGGAGAATGACCCCCTGTCTTACAGCCAGCAGAGAAAAGGATCTCAGTCCTATAACCAAAAGGAATTAAAATCATTTCACAACCCAAATGAATTTAAGAGTAGATTATTCTCCAGAACCTCCAAAAAGGAAAATAGCCTCGAGGAAACTCTGGTGATAACCTTGTATGACCCAAACAGAGATCTCAATTATGCCATGCCTGAACTTGACAAGACTTACAAAACTCTAAGTTAAAAAAATGGATGTTGTTTTAAGTTTTTCAGTCGATAGTAATTGGTAATGCAGAAATAGAGGATAAATACAATGCTTTTCAATAGGTTGTATTAGATGTACAGGGTGGGAGTACTTAGTTCTTGGTCCCTTTTTTTTGTTCTCCCAGTTGTCAGGCCTCTGAACCTTTCCCATCCTGCCTAGAGTCCGTCACTATGCTGAGCCATCTCTATAGTACCCTAGTGTCCTTGGAACTCCTACTCCTGTAGCACATGCTAAGCATATTGTTCTTGATGTCTGTAGGATAATGAAGAGTCAACTCTCCTGAGAATTTGATGTGGTCCTAAAACACGTTGACTGTTTATTACTTATAATCATTTGATATGTGTCTTATATCAACTACACAATTCTATGTGTAGTTGTGACTTATATGTGTGTAAGTCTGTGTCTTATATCAATTCAGTTGGTAGGAAACTGAATTTTTATAAATTTAATTAGTCTAAAAAATTCTTTATATTTTCTCTTATCCTCAAAGCTTTTTTTAACTTATAGATCTGGAAGGTGAAGTTTGCAATTTCATAAACTAGAGCTAAGAATCATCATTGTGTTTTTATGGTATTGCCTAACTTTGCTAATTTATCTGAATTTTATTTTTCTTATCTACACAAATGGGAATAATGTTCCTCCATAATTTCATGAAGATGAAATGAGAAACTTAACTAAAGCATCTCGCAGACCATCTTGCACACTGTTATTAGTGAAGCAGATCCATTTTTCTTCTTGAAGAATATTGAAATAATCTTTTCTTGATGTTTCCTTCCTAATTTTCCTAATAGAAGATTATAAAATGGTTCCTCTTACTGTGGGCTAAAATGACATATCAGGCTAGCTCTGGATTTGTCTCCTTCATAGAATAGAGTAACAACTACACAGAAACTGACACAATGAAATGGAAGAAAGCTCGTATCAACTTCCCCTTCACGTGGTGCAACATAACATGTCTGTGTCCCGACTGCTGGAGCAGGGGACGATACCTCTGACATTGTGTGGTTGTAAAAAGAAGAATAGTGCTGCAGGGATAACATGGGTATGACGGGAAATGCTTAATGAATTAAGACACTGAACTTAGTGACTCTTTGAATAGATAGTTTTCAAACAGAAAACAGCAAGAGATGAACACATTGCCAAAAGATGCATGCTCATTACTGCCCCTGGTTGTTTACATGTACAAATATGATGAGAAGTATAAGTGCCTGTTGATGAAGGCATCTGTATGTCCTTCGTGTCCACTCTGCCTTTGCTCAGATGATGGGAATCCCAAAGCTTTTACTAAATTACTTTATATTTGTTTGTTTGTTTATACTTATTTCAGAGGCTTGGTAACCAGCAGTATTTGAACTGACAAAATAACAATGAGCCTTTGGCTCACTAAGAAAGAATGTTAGTCGTCAATACTGAAATGACAACAGCTTGCTGAACATCATGAACATTGTGTTTTCAATTTAACAGCATGTTAAATTGGGAAGGGCAGTGGGGGCAAAACAGGGAGAATGTTGTAATCAGTGTGAGGAGGTCATGTTACTAGCACCAATGCCCCAAAGATGTGACTTGGGTCAACACACTTGGGGTTCTTGGGACTCCGATTTCTCATCTTACAGTATAAAACAGTGAGTGCCTAGGTTTGTTCCAGCTGTCCTCTGTGCTCTTCATCCCATTAATACTTTTATTACAGGCAGTACGTCACATCTGAATGTCTTAAAATGGAGACATTATTTGAACTTAAGTAACAAGTCAAAGTAATTAAGTGATGATAGCAAGATGTTACCAAATAGATTTGGAGTGTCAGTGGATAGCAGATAGATGTCTGTATATGTGTGTAAATAGTTTTGTCAATATGGGAATCTCCAGTTATGTCAAAGCATGGACATTATATTTGAAGAAACATGGTCTAAAAGAACTTTATAAGTATGTTGTAAACATCAGATCGTCTAGATGTTTTTCTAGTTTGGCTAAATCCTGGGGTAACGATAGGGAACTTGGACAGAGTGTTTCACATTGAGAAATCATGTGGGTGGGCCTCTTCAGAAATTGTCATTGGTTCCATTTAAAAAAAAAATGTTCCAAAGTACTGTTAAGGGCCCAAATGTTATTAAGCGCTCCTCTTGCTTCAAACATGAATATGATGCAGCTCCTGGCCTCCAGGTGTTTACTGCCAGATGCAGAGAGAGACATCTGAGCATGTTAACATGCTTTGGTACAGTGAAGGGAATAGGAAGTCATGCCAGGGATGATTTCACAGAGGGGTATTTGTATGTCAACAACGTGAATACAATCATCGACAGGGAATGAAATGGGATATAGGAACTGCTCATGGGGAAAGTAGAAGCTGAGAAAGGCAAGAATCAATTTGGGATAAGTGTGGCTGTAATAGCGAGCCCCAGTGGTAAAGCAGTGTTGGATAAAGGTACAGGCAGACATAGATATAACATTCTCTGGGAAACCACATATGTCAGGCAAGAGACCTGGATTCTGTTGACCCAAGAGACTTTGGGTTCTGTGGACTGGTCAAGACATCATGGAAGACAGTTTTACCCAAGGAAGTGATGAGATAAGCTTTGGTTCTGCCAGCTGCGTGGAGAATGGGTTGAAGGTTGTGGAGGTCAGTAACTGCCACATAAGGTAAAGATGACGGCGCTTGTCCAGGAGATAGGTCAGAAAACTTCAGCCATGGTCCCGAGCCCTTACATTGGTTTCAGAGTTAGAGTTGGGAGGGTCTGGTGACTCATTTATATCAAAAGAGACAGTGTAGGTTTGCAAAATTATTTATTTCAAAAACAATTTAAACATTTGGTAGGCTAAGCCAAAATTGTAAGCTTAGTTTCTACCACAAGCATTGCCCATTTTCAACAAGGAAACTTTGGTGTTTTTTTTTTCATGTGTGTGAATGTATTCTAATTCCCTTTTATCCCGGAGAACCTATGATAGAATTTTAAATTTAAGAGATTGCTACATTATCAGCAGGCAGCAAAGATGTTGCCTAATTTGTTGACAGTAAAGCTATATTCATAAGCCCCAGCCTTCTCAAACATCTGTTTGTTTAGTACCTCAAGAGCTGAGGAAATTTAAAAATCTTCACACATTGTTGCTTAGTCTTATAGACTTATTTGAGAACGTAACTCTCAGCAAAATTTTATTGGCAAGCTCTATCAAAAAGATTGACTGCCAACTTTACTCAAAACTTAGCAATTAACCTTCTCTCTCTGTTTTGTCAATGATGGCCTCCACCTGTGGAGAACACACCGTCATTATGACATTACTCAATTAAGGTAAAGAGTTTCACTATGTCTTTTGAGACGTACATATTGACTGTCATATCATCAATGCCCAACAAATACTGAAGCTCTAATTTTAGGAGGTGGCATAGGGTGCTATTTAAGACAGTGGAGTTTGAAACCTGTAAGTCTGGATTCAAATCTTCAGTTCTGCTTCTTGCTGTCTGTTTGATATTGGGAAACACGCTGGTCCTCCAGAAACTCCAGTTATCTCTCCGTAAATTGGGGGGACTAATACTTACCTTAGAAATTTGTTGTAAAAACTAAATGTGAAAGTGTGTTTAAAACAAATAACATAGTGTTTGTCCCTGAGGAAATAGTCAATATATGTGGTTTGATTCTCTTCCTAATTAGTTAACTAATTAATTGTCATGAATATTATTACAATGATGGCTTGTCAGAAGTATAAGTAAATAGGAAATGCCCTCATCTTCACAGGGAGATATTATTTATTTATATATTCTCTTCTTTTTATTTAGTGAGTGGTTATGATGATATCAAAATGAACCAAAGACAAGAGTATTCTGTTGCCATTCTATGCCAGAGAACACCACAATAAAGAGATGTTCTTAAATTAATGCGTGAACAGTATGGATGTAATAATATAGTCATGATTCACTGAAGTGTCACACTGTTTAGGACACTGTCACATCACTGAAAAAATTATATTTACCTCCAGGTGGATAGTTGCTCAAGATCATTACAAGGTCATTATAATTTTGAGTGTCCATATCCTACTATTAATAAATTTAATTTAATTCCTTTGTAACCTGGTGTTAGAAAAGAGTTTTACCAAAGAAATGGAGATGAAGATAGAGATAATCCTCAACATTACCTAAACATTAGAATTGTGTTTTCTTAAAACACAGAGGGTCTTTGATGGACTATGGAAGCTAATGGCTTCCCTCTGTCTAAAACATGATTCTACCTATCTGGTCCCTAGTTCAGAGAATCATTGGCTATGGCCATATGGATGAGTTACTGGGGTCAACAAAACAAGGAAAAATCTAGAAGAACATAGGTTTGTAATAGACCTCCTTATAACAGGAAAGAGTGTGAGATCTCATTAATTCACTCATTTATTCATTAATTCATTTAACACATATAGATCATTGACCTACTATGTATATGCAACTGACACTAGGAGTATAGCTCTGAGTGAGGAAAGCAAATTCTCTGTCCTCCTGTAGCCTAGTCTTATTACTGCTTTTAGGCTGTGACTTTATTTAGTAGGGATGATAATAAGAACTTTCCCTTATTATAACTGTTTTCCTTAGTATCTATAACAAAATGTTATTATCAAGTTAACCTTCACGTACATGATTGACCACTTAATACTAAGAGAACACAGCAAATGCAAGATCTAAATTCAAGAGAGAGAATTAAATTATCTCAATTCTATTTAATCTACCCTTTGAGTTAGGGACATAGAAGTATATTTTAAGCTTAATCTGACCATTTCAAACACTTATTATATTTGGCTAATGAACTAGCATTCTAGAGAGAAAAATTAACCAGAACTGAGTTTTGTGTGCAACTCATGGAGTCAGAACAAAGGAATAATAAACTAATGAAGAAATAAGCTCCATAGAATATTTGAAAGTTTTTAAAGGAATATTAAAAACTGAAGAGAATTTTAGGAAATAAGAAATAAAGGAGATGGCAGTGTTTCTGCCAGGGGATCGGATTCACCATTTTTCACAGAAGATTTAACTTGTATTATTATTCCCAGGGAGAATTGTTTCATTTTCAGTTAGCAAAGTACAAAACCAAATAAAATTCTGTATGCTAATTGAATAGAATGATGGAAATAAGATATTTCCAAATGAAAGTAATCTATTAAAATGGACTGATGGCCTATTTAAAAAAATTCTATCTTTTATTAATAGGGCTTTAGCAATGAAGTAAAGAAAAAAATTAAGATTATGCTATACAAACATAATTTTTAGAAACAATTTTTTTAAGATAGTGGCATATGGAGCATTACAAAGTCTGCAATATATACAATGGAGAATATGTGGTATTTTTATATGCGTAGTTTAAAAACCGCCCTGCTGAGAAATAGAATTGGATCAGTAGTTAGAAACTCTTCTCTGCCCTTCTCTTGTGGTATCTCTAACTCTGAGGTAAACACTTGACTGAATCTTGTGTTTATTCTTTCCTTTGGATTTCTTTATTTCCCCACATGCATGCATCTAATTTAGCAAGATATTATTTGGTTTGCCTGTTTTTGAATCTTGCATGATTACGTTACATATTTTTTGCAACACGTATTTTTAAAACTCAACTGTAATGTTTTTCAGATTTTTTTCATGGTGACGTGGGTGCTTATAGATTCCGCTTTTTTTTTCTTTTTTTCTTTTTTTTTACTGATGCCTTCTATTTTTATTGTGTGAATATGCCAAATGCATTTATCTTTTCTCCTGAGAAGAACATTTGCAGAGTTTGCAGGTTTTGTTTTTAGAAACATATGGCTTGGGACATAATTATGTGAGACTCTTTTGTGAGGGTGTGCAAGTATCTCTCTTGGGTGTGCATGGGAAAGCACTGACTGTCTTGTAGGATTTGAACATCTTCAACTTCTCTGTAATGCCAGAGAGCTTGCAAAAGTAGATGTACAAACTTAAGTTCCTGTCACCAATGAATAATCCATTGCTCTGCGTATTCAGCAAAAGCTTGCTCTTTTCAAAGTATTTGTTGGTGCTGTTGCAAATCTGGTGGGTTTGAAATTTACATCTCCCTGACTTCTGCACTAATGGCACTTCTTATAAATGTATTAAATACTCATTTTATTCTTCCATTAAATACCTACTTATGTCTTTTGTACATTTGTTTATTGGTAGTTTTCCTTTTTTCTTAGTAGTTTTAATTCTCAATGTATTTGGATTCTAACCTTTTGTTCGTTGAACGTTACAACCATCTTCTCGCAGTTTGAATTTTCACTTTCTCATGTTCTCTGATGAACAGAAGTGCTTATTTTAGTGTTGTTAGGGTGATCAGTCTGTTTACTTTAGGGTTTTTGCTTTTGGAATGTTGTTTAAGAAATTTTACTTATGAAAATAACATTAAATAATTTCTAATTTTTTTTGTGTGTGTGTGCATGTGTGTGTTTTCTTTTATTTATTTATATTTTATTAAGTTTAATGTGGTGACACTGATCAATAAGAGTACATATGTTTCACATATGTTTCAGGTAAACATTTCTATAGCATTTGAACAATGTTTTGATAATTGTAAAGTTATACCTTTTACATTAAATTCATCAATTTATTTGTAATTGACTTTTTAAAAAATATATTTACTGGTTTTATTTATTGATTTTTTAAAGAGATGAGAGAGAGAGAGGGAAAGGAAGGGCAGGAACAGGAAGCACCAACTTGTAGTAATTGCTTCTTATATGTGCCTTATCCCAGAAAGCTCAGGGTTTCGAACCAGCGACCTCAGCATTCCAGGTCAGTGCTTTATCCACTGTGCCACCACAGGTTAGGCTGGGGTTTTTCTGTTTTGTTGTGTTTTGACCCAGCAAAATGTAAAGATTCAGTTTTGTTTTGTTATTTCATATAAAGAAGTGATTGTCCCAGTACCAGCTGTTTAGGAGATTGCCATTTGTCCCATACACTGCACTGCCATCACTTTTATGTATCAAGCTTTCACATAATGTGTGTTCTACTTCTGGGAAGTTGTGGGAGAATTATAGCTTTATTATATGGTGTCTTTCTACCTATGAGCTTGATGTCAGTCCATTTTATTTAATGTCTTTCTAAAAAGTTTACATATTTCTTTTTAAGGTCCTCATATTTTTTCTTTGTTTCATTCTTGATTTTAGAGAGAGAGGAAGGGAAGTAGAGAAAGAGAGAGAGAGACATTTATTTGTTGTTCCACATATTTATGCATTCATTGGTTGATTCTAGCATATGCCCTGAACTGGGATCGAACCTACAACCTTGGATTATTGGAACAATGCTCTAACCCAGTGGTCCCCAACCCCCGGGCTGCAGATCAGTACTGGTCCATGGGCCATTTGGTACCAGTCTGCAGAGAAAGAATAAATAACTTACATTATGTCCATTTTATTTATATTTAAGTCTGAACGATGTTTTATTTTTTAAAAATGTCCAGATTCCCCCTGTTACATCCATCTAAGACTCACTCTTGATGCTTGTCTCAGTCACGTGATACATTTATCCATCCCACCCTAAAGGCCGGTCCGTGAAAATATTTTCTCACATTAAACCGATTCGTGGCCCAAAAAAGGTTGGGGACCACTGCTCTAACCAACTGAGCTACCAAGACAGAGCCTTGGAGTTTTGGGGCTCTTGGAAATAGTATCTTTTTTATAAGGTACATCTGCTAAGAGTTTCTTTTTTTAATATAAAAATGCAATTGATTTGTATATATTTACCTGATAAGCAAACTGAATAAACTCTTTCATTACTTCTGCAATTCGCTTGTAGAATCCCATAGGGGTTTTGTGTTAGTAATCTGCGAAGATTATGGTACTGTGTCTTCTTCTAAAATCTTTTAACTTTCACTTTTTTTTTTTCTCTTTGGGCCTGTAAGAAGAGGAGTAGAGTAGGCAAGCTTTCTTACTTAATGGAATTCCTTTCATCTTTAGCACAATAAGAACTGCTACTGGGTTATTTTTAGTACTTTTCTTGAGATATAATTCATATGTAAATTTACTTATTTAAAGTGTAAAAGTTAATGTTTTTAGTATATTTACACAGTCTAGCAACCATTGCCACAAACAAATTTAGAACATTAAATTTGTTTGTCACCCCAAAAAGAAGCCCATACCCTTCTCAGCCTTTGCTGAGTATTTTATATAAGTGAAATCATGCACTATCAGGTCTTTTATGATTGGCTTCTTATACTTATCATAATGTTCTCAAAGTTCATCCATGTTGAACCACACAACAATGTTACATTTCTTTTTATTGCCTAATAATCTTTCTTTGTATGGATATACCACAGTTTATTTATCCATTAATCAGTTGTTAGACATTGTTTCCTATTTTGGAGTATTAGTAATAGTCTTGCTTTGACCATTCATGTACAGGTTTTTACATGCATATGTTTTCATTTCTGTAGAGTATACAGCTACAAATAAGATTGCTGGATTACTCTGCTTGTGTGTGTGTGTGTGTGTGTGTGTGTGTGTGTGTGTGTGTGTGTGTTAGAGACAGAGGGAGAGACAGAGAGAGGGACAGATAGGGACAGACAGACAGAAAGGGAGAGAGGTGAGAAGTGTCAGTTCTTTGTTGTGGTTCCTTAGTCTCCTTAGTTGTTCATTGATTACTTTCTCGTATGTGCCTGGACTGGGGGGCCTCAGCAGAGTGAGTGACCCCTTGCTCAAGCCAGTGACCATGAGGTCATGTCTATGATGCCATGCTCAAACCAGTGACCCTGTGCTCAAGCTGGTGAGCCTGCGCTGAAGCTGGCAACCTCTGGGTCCTCTGCATCCCAGTCTGGTGTTCTATCCTCTGCACCACCACCTGGTTAGGCCGGATTATTCTGCTTAATGTTGTTTTTTATAGATCCATTTTTATCTAGTTAAGGTAAATTGCTAATGTGCTAATTGATTTTTTTTTTTGCTAATGTGCTAATTGTTTCATCACAAAGAACTATTAAGTTTTAAATACTTGCTTTTATTTATTTATTTACATATATTTTAGCTTGATGGGCTTTCATATTCTCTTCCTTTAAATTACTTATAGAGCCCTGGCAGTGTAGTTTGGTTGGTTAGAGCATCATCCTAATATGCAAAGGTTGAGGGTTAGATCCCCAGACAGGGGACATACAGGAACAGAATGAAAATTCTGTCTCTCTTTCTCTCTTCCTTCTTCTCTGTCTAAAATCAATAACTAAAATTAAAAGTAAACTTACTTGTTGAGCAAATGATCTGATGGGAGAGGTCTTTACCAAAATAAAATTGCTGTTACAGATTCCTAAAGGGGGAGAAACTATTAAATTTTAGTTGTTATAGGTTACTTTTTCTGGTTGAGTAGTGTTCCATTGTACAGCTGTGCCACCATTTGTGTATTCAATTCAATGAATGAGTAGAACACATGAAACAGAGCAAAATCAGCCAATAGACAGCCTTCAAACTATCTAATTGTTACAAACGTGTATTATACAAATAATATAGGGTTTTTTTGTTTCTAAGTATTCAATTAAATATAAGTATATATTTGCCCTGGCTGGTTGGCTCAGTGGGTAGAGTGTTGGCCCCGTGTGTAGACATCTCAGGTTCAATCCCCAGTCAGGACACATGAGAAGCAACCATCTGCTATTCTCCCCTTTCATCTCCTCCTTCTCTCTCTCTTCCCCTCTTTCTAGATTGGTTTGAGCTTTGGCTCAGGCACTAAGGATAGCTCCATTGGTCTGAATGTCAATCAGCCTCAGATGCTGAGGATAATGTGATTGACTCGAGCATTAGCCCCAGATGGAGGTTGCTGGGTGGGCACATGCAAGAGTCTGTCTCTCTATCACCCCTCCTCTCACTTAAAATTACAAAAATAATACAGTTATATAATATATTATATATAAATATATTTTATGTTTTATTTAATATACTAATATAAATATATATATATTAATAGACTAACCCCCATTGTCCTGCTGTAGCTTCCTTAGATCATAGAAAACCTACATATGTGGAGAACAGCTTCCTTGAGTAGACAGCACAGCTCATCACTTTCCTGATCAATTCCTGTTATATTTCAACATGTAGAAACATTTTTACAACCTGGAATGTTTAAAGACTTAATCTACATAGAAGATGATAAGGGGACCTGCCCATTTAGGCTATCTCTGAATACTGTTCAAGGTTAGACTTGAGAAGAATTCAGTGATTTTTAACTGCAATTGATTGAGCAGACTCATAGGCAGACATTCATCCCACTTACTTTCAATACCTGCTTGTGACCACAGAGCACAATTAGAAGAAGTATACACATATTTATTGAATTCTGTGGCTGCCAAACAATCACATATCTTGCTTATCCTGATACTTTTATGGGGAGGCCCAATGTTAATGAATAAGAGTACCAGAGTTTAGAAATGAAATGCAGAAAGAGCCTGTGGCCCCAGATGGTTAGCTTCTCATTTCCTTTGCTGTAGGTTTTGTGGGACCCACATAAATCGGAAGTAGGGTTTTATTTATTAAGGCTTTGTAATATTCCATATTCCAAAGATGTTTGG
Organism: Saccopteryx bilineata; assembly: GCF_036850765.1. Classification (NCBI taxonomy): domain Eukaryota; kingdom Metazoa; phylum Chordata; class Mammalia; order Chiroptera; family Emballonuridae; genus Saccopteryx; species Saccopteryx bilineata. The sequence continues at coordinate 279,807,053 of NC_089490.1, read as the reverse complement.
GGTTTTGATTTACACACAGTAAAAAATTAAAATGGAAGCCACTCTCTTTTGTATGTTTACTGAGAAATTTCTTGAGTTGTATATCAAACTTTTCATTTCTTTCAAAAGTATAATTTTAATAACTTCACTGGATCATATGCCTTCTTAAGAGTATTATTAAATCTATAATCTTTTCACCACCTTTCCATCATTTATATAAGATAATATATGCAAAATAATTTTAAATGGTAAAATATGATGTAATGGAGTAGGTAGTAAAATATTTTGCAATACTAGCTCTTATATATTACCAATTTATGTTGACTGCTATGGCCATCAAATTGTTTATTTTAACACTAAACAAAGTTAACACTCAGAATTATCATTTTGAGAGTGTACTCAGATAATGAGCAGAGAAATCTGGAATGTTAAAATGATATTTGAGATATGAATAGTCATTCTTTTATTTTACATTTTCTACCTATTTTTCTTTTCCTCAAAAGAAGGTTGCTTCTATCAGGAAGTAGGTTTCTGCAGCATAATATAGGGCAAGAGGTTAGAATTTGACACAATTTGTTTTCAGTTGTGAGTCTTTAATAATATTTTTTTTAATAAATTTTTATTAATGGTAATGGGATGACATTAATAAATCAGGGTACATATATTCAAAGAAAACATGTCTAGGTTATTTTGTCATCAAATTATGTTGCAAACCCCTCGCCCAAAGTCAGATTGTCCTCCATCACCCTCTATCTAGTTCTCTGTGCCCCTCCCCCTCCCCCTAACTCTCTCCCTCCCTCCCTCCCATGTCCTCCCTCCCCCCCCACCCTTGGTAACCACCACACTCTTGTCCATGTCTCTTAGTCTCATTTTTAAGTTCCACCAATGTATGGAATCATGTAGTTCTTGTTTTTTTCTGATTTGCTTATTTCACTCCTTATAATGTTATCAAGATCCCACCATTTTGCTGTAAATGATCTGATGTCATCATTTCTTATGGCTAGTATTCCATAGTGTATATGTGCCACATCTTCTTTATCCAGTCTTCTATTGAAGGGCTTTTTGGTTGTTTCCATGTCTTGGCCACTATGAACAGTGCTGCAATGAACATGGGGCTACATGTGTCTTCACGTATCAATGTTTCTGAGGTTTTGGGGTATATACCCAGTAGAAGGATTGCTGGGTCATAAGGTAGTTCTATTTGCAGTTTTTTGAGGAACCACCATACTTTCCTCCATAATGGTTGTACTACTTTACAGTCCCACCAACAGTGAATGAGGGTTCCTTTTTCTCCACAGCCTCTCCAACATTTGCTATTACCCGTCTTGTTGATAATAGCTAATCTAACAGGGGTGAGGTGGTATCTCATTGTAGTTTTGATTTGCATTTCTCTAATAACTAATGAAGCTGAGCATCTTTTCATATATCTGTTGGCCATTTGTACATCGAAAACCCGAAGGACTCCACAAAAAGATTATTAGAAACAATAAACCAATACAGTAAGGTCGCAGGATACAAAATTAACATACAAAAGTCCATAGCCTTTCTATATGCCAACAATGAAATATTAGAAAACGAACTCAAAAAAATAATCCCCTTCACGATTGCAACAAAAAAAATAAAATACCTAGGAATAAACATAACAAAGAACGTAAAGGACCTATATAATGAAAATTACAAAGCATTGTTAAGGGAAATCGAAAAAGATACAATGAGATGGAAAAATATTCCTTGTTCTTGGATAGGAAGAATAAATATAATCAAAATGGCCATATTACCCAAAGCAATATACAAATTTAATGCAATTCCCATCAAAATCCCTATGAGATTTTTTAAAGAAATGGAACAAAAAATCATCAGATTTATATGGAACTATAAAAAACCCCGAATAGCCAAAACAATCCTAAGGAAAAAGAATGAAGCTGGGGGCATTACAATACCTGACTTTAAACTATATTATAGGGCCACGATAATCAAAACAGCATGGTATTGGCAGAAAAATAGACACTCAGACCAATGGAACAGAATAGAAAGCCCAGAAATAAAACCACATATATATGGTCAAATAATCTTTGATAAAGGGGCCAACAACACACAATGGAGAAAAGAAAGCCTCTTCAACAAATGGTGTTGGGAAAACTGGAAAGCCACATGCAAAAGAATGAAACTCGACTACAGCCTGTCCCCGTGTACTAAAATTAATTCAAAATGGATCAAAGACCTAAATATAAGACCTGAAACAATAAAGTACATAGAAGAAGACATAGGTACTAAAATCATGGACCTGGGTTTTAAAGAACATTTTATGAACTTGACTCCAATGGCAAGAGAAGTGAAGGCAAAGATAAATGAATGGGACTACATCAGAATTAAAAGTTTTTGCTCAGCAAGAGAAACTGATATCAAAATAAACAGACAGCCAACTATATGGGAACTGATATTTTCAAACGACAGCTCAGATAAGGGCCTAATATCCAAAATTTACAAAGAACTCATAAAACTCAACAACAAACAAACAAGCAATCCAATAAAAAAATGGGAAGAGTCTTTAATAATATTTGAGAGCATCCTCTTGAGTTTCCTTTGCAACAACCCTTCCCTCACAGCTCAGGCTCTTGACTGCTGGATCCATTTTAGTTACAACAAGCATTTCCAACAGGGAGTGTGGGTATCTCCAAGGGGGAAAAACTTGTTTGTGGTTGGGAAGGGCAAAGAACTTTAGAGATTACAGGGGTCTGTAGTCTTCCAAAAGCCACAATACATAAACAGATATGCAGTATATTTATGGTGTTAAAATTGCAGGGGGTGGGATTTGAGGGGAAAGTCTAAACAGATTACTTTGGGGTGCCATTAGTGGGGAAAAAGATAGAAAAATATGGCTATGAGGATCTGGAGATCTCTCATAGAGAACTCAACTGCTGGGGCCTAATATGCACTTGCTTCATGTGCCCTGAGAAAAGTTTATTGTAGTCAAATAATGGAATCAATTTACTGGTGGAGGATCATCCAAATGTCCCCTTATCATAGATAAGGAAACTATTTCCTCTCCCTTGTCACCAGCCCTTTATAGAAAAATGCAAGTGTGCTTATAATTCTCTAAGGCTAGACGCTTACTTATGCTTTTGCCCTGATCCCTAAAATCTTGTTACTAAATTTAATTTGTGAAGTGTGTTACATTTGTTGATGCCCTTTTATGGCAGCCACAGTTTGAGGCAATCAGAGGAACAGAAATGGCAATACTTCACAAACTGGGATGTGGTGATGCTGGAATAGAACTTTCATTTAAATGACTTTTTATAGTTACTTACCATTATCCCAGAAACCAGTACCAAACTACTCTAAGTAATAGTTAAGTGCGGCCCAAGAGTGTTTCACATTAGCAGTTCTCAAGCCTGGCTGTACTGTTAGAATCACCTGGGAAACATACAAACCCTGATGCCTGCCTGGGCCCCACCCTCAGGGAGTCTTATTTCACTCCTCTGAAGAGGAACCTAGGGACCCAGGGCTTTTAAGATGCCCAGGTGACTCCCTCCTGCAGCCAGGGTTCATGGCCTTGCTGTGACTTCTCAAACAGTCTTCTCCTTCATTCATTATGTCCAGTGCTATACACACTGGGCTTTGGGTCAGTATTTTGTAGTCTAGTCCTTGGTATCTCTATGGAAGGGCTGGACTCTGAGTCTACAAAGGACTAATTTGTAACATTTGTTATTTTGAAATAATAATAACAACAGTTTTCCATTGGATCATTGCCTGTTTTAAGGACTTTGTGAGAAGTTAATTTATTTAATTCTTATACCAAACTTTGAATAAGTATAAACTATTATCATTTCTGGTTTCAGGTAGGGGTACACCAGTAGGAAAAAATTATCTTGGGATTTGACCATGGGCATTATGGCCACAGGTCCTGATAGTAACCACTTTCTCTACTTCCTCTGGGATTCTCAATGACTCATGCTAATAGTTATAATGCACTTAGTAAGTAAGTGCATTATACTTACAAGGGGATGTGTAATGTACAAAGTTGAATGGGAACAGGTGCAGCCCTCATGAGGACCCATTCTCAACAGCCTAATGGTGAGGAGCGTGTCATGAAGAACCATGCTGGCAACTTGAAAGTGTCCTTAAGAGGGACTTCAGAGGAGGAAGAGATTTCCTGCAGCTGGAGTGAGCAGCAGCAACCATAGGTGTGAATGCACTTCATTTTACACTGTATCCATGTGATATAGTGTGTAGATTTGTAGAAACATTAGGTCAAATACATGTCATTTATAATCACTGATCATTCAACCTGTGGCTCTTACAATTTCATATGGTTCAACCTATAAAAGAGGGCAATTCCAGTAGAAAGAAGAGCATGTGACAATGCCATGAAAGTCCATGTGGATACTGATGACACAGTATCAACTGGAGAAAGGCTGTGAATTCCACTGGCTGTTGAAGTCATTCATGACCTGCTAATTGCATCAGTATTATATGGAGGCAATTCTTGCAACTGAATGACCAGCTCATCTAGACCATGGATCTGTACTAATGACGCCTCAAGGAATTACAGCACAGGTGGACCCCAGTTATCACTAAGCCAGTTGTAAATGACAAGTCAAAATAGGTGATTGGAAGCCAGGTGCAGGCATGCTTCGTTAGGGCTGAGATCACATAGCTTTAGGGAGTATGGGAAGAACTTACTCAACTGATTAATTTGGTAGACCAAGGGCTGAAACCTGGGCCTCACAGACAGGTGAGTTCTCCCAAGGCATCAGTCACCAGGAAAGGTTAAGAACTCAAGTGTGGATACATTCTATAGTCAGCCAAAGTGCCTTCTAAGTCAAAGGACAATCTTCCCTTGTACCCAATGTTTGAGGAATCCATGTCTCACCTCTGCCGTGGGATGCACCAGGACAAGAGCATCTCTGACACGTCTATCTTCAAATCCCCCCATAGTGTGAATGTAGGACGCCAAGATGCAGTTTATGTTTACAAGTTGAATTGACCTAAAGTATACAACACACATCTAGGAAACAAGAAATTGATGTTAATAGCAATGCTTTTAATTAATCTTAATCACAATAACTTAGGGGTTGAAAATTGAGTGTACATAGCTACACATCATTTTCATAAGAATTATTTATGGCTTTTGTTGATACCATTTAACAGTGATGATAGACATCCAGGTGGAAAATCTTACTAGCCTATTAGAAAACTGTAGAATTGTTTTAAGTACTTTGTCATTAAAAATAACATCCTGGGAATTGTTGGAGAGCCCTACAAAACAAAAAGCATCAGCCTAAGTGTTCTCAGCCAGTCTGATGAGAAAAGAGCTTTTCACAAAAAAATAACAAACAAGACACCAAGGCCTAGATTACTTTCATTTCTCTATATTAAGAATCTATATCTCAAGTAGAACGTCACTGAGTAAGGACGGAACATACAGAATAAAGTTGTTCAACTGCCACGTGACTGGATTTCTTAACATCCAGAAAGTGCTATGAAATTAGAAGAAGCAACAGCATCAATGGTAGATTTTAATCTTTGAAATTAAGGTCAGTCAGGAAGAAAATTGTTATAATAAATAAAGCTCTGTTCCCTGTTTATATAGCATTTCTTACTTTGATGTGGTAAGAATACTCTTAAGGATAGTGGCCCTTGGTTTAATGAGAAAGTTATCAGGGTGATAAAAGTGTTAAAATGAGTACAAGTTACAGCTGTGCTTCCTTTGGATGAGTAGAGTTTGTCAGCAGAAAATTATTACACGGTTGGCATAGATTTGTATGCAGAGTATAAAAATCCATGAACTTTTCTTCCTTTCTCCCATTGTTCTTTTAGGTGACAGTCCTTACTTCTAAACTATTCCAAAAAATTGGAAACTGAGTCTGTCTAATTCTTATGGGATTTGAGTTTATGCTCAATCTGCTAGTACAAAAAAAGTAATTGGTTTCTATACACACTGCTGCTTTATTATATGGAATAAACCATTATGAGCATTCATGTAATCTGTCCAGAATGGTGTTCGTGCAGGAAGAGTTTCTTCAGTTTTAGTCCATGGTGAATCCACCAAATGGCAGATGGGCTCTTGAGTTCCTCAAGATACTCTAGGAATATTGTGGATGAAGGTAGAGTGTCTTAAATTGGTGATTAAAGAGCTCAAAAGTAGCACTTACTATTCAACACTGTATAATATTTTACTGGAGAATATAATAAAGGAATATTTATAAAAGTTTGTAAATATGTATTTTACAGTTTTCTTTTACTTCATTTTTATGAAGGATGTTAAAATCTGCTTTTCATAATTCTATTTACTAAGGCAAACACCACATTTTAAGCCTATATCCGACCTCTCTTTGGAAGAGCACACCCTTGCGAACCCTACCCCACAAGAGTGCCCATTCCCCCAACCTAAGCCTGAGTGTCTTCATCATTTGGCTATTGCTTTCCTTTTACACCTCAAAACAGAATAAAAAGTAAATAACATTTTTGAGGTAACTACTTTTGTCCATAGGATACTGATGGCTAACTCAAAAGAATCATATTATATCTGAGAATGAATAGATTTTCAAAATTATAAGCTGTAGTGTATATAAATTCTATTCAAACCCATCATGTTTTTCATTTAAATTTTTAGTACTGATATTTACACTTAATTTTGTATCGAGATAGAACGGGTAATTTCTATATTATTTTTCAGGTTTGAATTTATTAACCTGAAGATGAATTTTGCTTCAGAATAGTGGAGTGTCACAAAGATCCTGAGCGCGTGTTAAGGCTACTTGGGTCATCTCTAAATTGTGCTTCATAGCTGTTAACCAATCTTTCCCTCACTACTCCAAATTAATTCTTACATAAGACAAAACCAGTAACCATTGGGAATGCTTATCTATAAAAAGGGTTAATGATATATTCTGCCTTTATCCCAGGGATTTGCAAACTTGAGAGCACATCAGAATGACCTGGAAAGCTCATTAAAGACTAATTGCTATCCTCCCTCTGCATATCCTCCAGTTTCTGAATCAGTTGGTCTCGGATCAGGGTCAGGAATTCGTATTTCTAGGTTGCTAGGTGATGCTGATATTGCAGGTCTGGGGACCACACTTGGGGAACCATTGCTCTAAATTACTGTGTTTTGAAATAATAAAAGCTAGTATTTATTGAGTGGTGACCCTGGATCAAGGACTCTTTTAAGCATGTTACTGTAAAATTGCACTTAATTCTTATAATAATCACATGAGGGTGGTTCTGGGCTTAGCCCTGCTTTACAGATGGGGAAGTGGGAGGTTAACAGAGTCCAAGGTACTTTTCTAACTCAACTAACCAGTAAGGGGTAGACCTGGGATCTGAACCCAGGACTAGAGGTGCAGAGCTCACGCTTGTGATATCAGGGGAAACAAAAATGCCTTTGTAAGTCAACCCTTCATAAATTTTGCTAATTAAATAATACTTCCACTTAACATTTTTTATATTTCACCAATTCCATAGTTCTGAGATGTGTCAAGCATGGAAATATCATATTTTAAAAATAATATTCTATGAGATTAAAGATGTGTAGTGCTTTTAGTTTCCTTTAATCTGTAAGTACTCAAGGAATAAACAAAAGAAAAAGCTGCCCCTTACAAGACTATACTTGTAAAAAATGCTCACATTATAATGGAGAGGGAAGAAAGCAGGGTAAGAAATTTTGTACTCAGGATGATACCACCTGTGGGATAAATTATGTATAGGAAACAAACAAATTTGAGAACACAATAAAGCATAATGCCAACATACACACAAGAGAAGGTTCTACCTGGGTGTTTTGAAGCACACTGTACACCATGTTGCAGGCTGGTTTTTTTTGACAAGATATTGTAGTTGAGTAAAGTGAGAAAGGGAATCATATTATTAGACTTCCTTTTGCATTTTAAAATTAATGCAGCTTAATTCATGTTCTGTAAGAAGTAAATGTGGTTGTTTTATTTTTTAACTGTTTTAATAACAAAATTAGAGGAGAATGAGTGGATCGTCAGAAGTCTTTGAGAAAAAGCAAGCTTACGTGTTTCTCAGCATATTTAGCTCGCAAGCAGGTCCCCATGCTCCAATGCACTTTATTCTGATAGTGACTCTCTAAAGGAGGCCTCACTCCAGTTTTAGACAAGGAAACTGAGACTCATATTTTACATGCACGTCCTGTCCGCAGATCCCAGGGCAGAGCCTCATCCCCAGGATCTCTACCTCCTGCCCCTACAAGCTGCACTGTTCCCCAGGGTCCCTTCTAGGAAATGGTGGAACTCTAGTGCCTGCCACAAGCTGGGCAAACTGTGGGATTCCCTATTTATATGCAACAACCTTGAGGTTTTCAATTTCACCACAAGATGTTCCTACCCATCAAATTAATTAAGAAAGGTGAAATGGTTTTCAAAAGAGAAACAGTATGAAAATGGAAGGGGAAGAACTCTCTTTGTATTCCTGCCATTTGAGAAGGCAAGGATGAATGTTGATTTTTGAGGGGGTGGTGTTAAAGGGGAGAACTGTTTGCTTCAGATGGTCCTGTAAGTTATGGCTGTACAGAAAAAAGCCAACATGCGGTGAGGGCATTCCTTCTGACAAATGAGGAAAGCAGGAGCTCTCAGGGATGATGTGCAGGCTTCTCCTCCCTCAATAGTCTAGAAAACTCTAGATCACTAGGCCCTGGCTCCTCAAAGGGAGGTAACAGACCTGGGAACATCATTACCCTGTACTTGTTTGACATGCTGCATCTCAAGACACAGGGGGTAATTGTATACCTATCAGAGTGTTTGGGGAGAGCCCAAAAAGTCTAAATTCAGGATCAATTCTGAATAACTGACATGCAGCCTTATTCAAATGCATAAGAGCTTTCATAGAAATTTAACAAACACAGCAAAGCAGCTGTTACTCCCAGCGGTAATGGCTGGTAAAAATCCACACCCCTCCCATAACGGGGGTCCCTTTTTATAGGAGTTCATAGCAAAGCCTTATGGTGGGTAGTCACATAGACTACCAGAAAAGACAATGCATTTCTAAGTTAAAAGATAACATCAGGCAGTCATTACATTGTATACCTCCATTAACCTCCTTCCTGGGTGTGACCTTTGTCTTTGGGCAGCATCAGGCTTTCTGAGCGGTGAGAGGTTGCAGAGTCACCGAGAGTCACAGAAAGCACAGCACTTCCCAGAGGAAATAAATCGTCTTAAGGATGATTTATTTAATAGAGCTGTTGAGCCCATTAACTGATGACTAGGAAATACAAGCACAGCCTGTCATGTTTTTCTCATTAAAAATATGTATCTATTTAGGCATTCAAAATCTCAGCTTTGCTGAGATTAATGACACTCAGTACTTTTGGAGAAGATGGCTGGCCTCGTCTGCACGTGGACGCAAGTTCCTCTTTACTCCTCTTGGCTCGAGTGTCTCTGTGAACCTGCCTTTCCACCTTCCCCTCTCAGCCCCTGGGACTGCCACTTCTTCATGTGAACACTAGTGGCTGGTGTTAAAGTTTCTACTAAGTGCCTTATCATTTTATAAAGAGGCATTAATTGCTCAAATAATTTCCTCTGAATCTCAGACTCCTTTTATGCAAAATGACTACTTCAAGTGCTTTTGCCTCCCCCCCCCCTGTTTTCCTGTCAGTGGAGGATCAACGAGCACACCTGGGCTGGGGTTGGCAGTCGCACTTCAGCACATGATGTAAAAGTGTAGTTCATCAAATATTGCTTAAAGTTTATTTCCTGAGCTGGCTGATGTCCATTTTCTCCAAGCCCCTTTTTGAGCTTATAGAAATAATTGGAAATGGTAGAACGAAATATTTTTAGATACAGTGATTTTCTTACTTTCCATTAATTTCACTGATATCAAACCATATTTTAAATAGTTCTGTTCTCTGTAGAGTGCTCACCCCAACTCACGTATGTACATAGAACACACAGTATATCACACACACAGTAACATGCACATGCATGCACGTGCACACACACACACACACACACACACCAGTAATCCCCATAGAATTTATATATAGATCAAGGACTCTGCAACAAGGCCTGTGCCTATTTATTTATGTATTTTCAGCCCATGGCAAAATCAGTGCCCTACAGTAGATGTTCAGTAGCTTAATAAAAATTTGCTTTATAGTTCAAAGATCTTTACATCCTTTTGACTAAGAGAGTATTTTAAAATTTTGAAATTGAAATTGTCTTGTAGAGCCTTGACCAGGTAGCTCAGTTAGTTAGAGCATCATCCCAATACACCGAGGTTATGGGTTTGATCACTGTTCAGGGCACATATAAGAATCAACCAATAAATGCATAAATAAGTGAAACAAAAAATTGATGTGTTTTTTTTCTCTCCCTTTCTCTCTCTAAAATCAATAAAAAATTTAAAAACCGTTGTCCTGTAGAATGTTGTCTCAAAAACAGTTGGAGATTTAATACCTTTTTTTCTCCCTAAGAAATGCTGGTCTTTAGGTAGAGTTTTCTGGGGAAGCCAACTCTGATATGAAGACTAGTACACAGGAGGTTTAGGGGGTACTTTTTGAGTCAGTGCGATGGAAGGAAGTAGGACTGGGCTAGGGAAATGATGGGCTTTGGGGTCCTCACAATAAAGGCCCCAGTTGACCTACAGAGCAGCTTTAGGGCTTGCTTGGCACAATGGGACTGAGCCTGTCCATCCCCAAAGTCACTGGTCATGAAATGTAGACTGCTCCAGGAAGAGACAGAGTCTTCAGTTGAGTCACCCCATCAGGCTGACAGCTGAGGTTGTCTGGTGTCTGTTCCAGCAGCTCGGGAAATGGGGGCTTCCATCCCGAGGGGGTCTGGGCAGAGTATGACAGCACCCACTGCAGTTAGCCTGTCTTATAATAATGTTACTGGGCCTTCTTTTTGCAGACAAGCTGAACCAGTGGTCAAAGTAGTTGTTAAATGACAATTAGTGTAAAATTTGGTGAAAACATCAGAATATAAATACCTATGTACAGTAGTATATCAACTGTGAAAAACAGGCATTGACAGGAAGTCTAGAAAAGCATATGTCAAAATGATGAGTGTTATCGTTAGGGGGTTTTCATTTTATTCTTTATTCTTTTTTGAGGTGTCCTATTTAAATAATTAATATTTGCTACCATATGGTAATAATCCTTATGGTGCTGGCTCACCCTAACTCTTAGAATTTACCCCAAGGACCATGATCCCTTGCTGTCCACCACTTTCTCATTGGTCACCTACATAGTTTTGAATAATTTATTTAGTCCCTCTTGTTTGCTTTTGTTCCAACACTTGACATGTTCCCATGGCCCTATGCCTATTTTCCGGGGCTAGTCTTTATTTTTTGAAGACAGTTGCACCCTCCACACTAGCCTCACTGACCACACTGGATTACCTGTCCTTCTCTGACTGCCTTATTTCACTTCGCATGATCTCCAGGTCCATCCATGCTGTCGCAAAGAGTAAGATTTTCTTCTTTTTTATGGCCAAGTAGTGTTCCTTTGTGTAAATGTACCACAGCTTTTTTATCCACTCATCTACTGATGAGCACTTGGGCTGCTTCCAGATCTTGGCTATTGTAAATAATGCTGCAATGAACACAGAGGTGCATATATTCTTTTGGATTAGTGTTTTGGGTTTCTTTGGTTATATTCCCAGAAGTGGAATTGCTGGGTCATCAGGCAGTTCCATTTTTAAGTTTTTGAGATAATTGCATACTGCTTTCCACAGTGGCTTCACCAACCTGCATTCCTATGGAAGAGGGTATAGAGGGGTGGACAGAGACTTGGGGTGGTGAACATACTGTACATTATATAGTATTGTATATTGAAATCTATATAATATTATTAACCAATATCACCCCAATAAATTTAATTTTAAAAATGAAAAAAAGCTACAGTGGGTGGTTTCTCTAAAAAAATAAAAGTAGACTTTTGGCATACAGTAATTTTCAAGATAAATTGCTATTTCTACATAATATAAGAATTGATAGAGTTACCAGGACAAAAGGATTTTGATAATTCTCTTCTAGATACCTAAGTGCATATTATTCTGAGTAACTTTAAAGATGGTAAACCAGAGAAAGATCTTTCAAATCCATTATTTTAGATTGTTTGAAAACACCATTAATCTCTTTCTAGCCCTTTTTAATGAAAATATGTCTAAATCTATTTGAGACTTTGCTCTGAATAAAGCTTAAACTAGCTGCATAATCTTGGGTTAACTCTGAAGTTCTCATTCATATTCATGGTTTTGATAAAGATATAGTAAATCCACTACATGCTCTGTATTTAGGAGACTACAAAACCAGTTTTCAAACTAAGCTTTATTTGATTATGTTCCTGTGAGGCTATTGCTTTTTATTGAATCCTTTTTTCTCCATGAGTTTCTCTCGAGCACCAAAACAGAGTTAAAAATAGATCAGAGCTGGCTTGAGTTATGTAGAACCATGGCATGTATTTCTTATTTATGAACTGTAGCAGAGTTTTTTTTCTCTTTTGTCTCCTTTTCTGAATATCTACAAATAATGTTTACTTCTTAGAAAGAAGACTCTGGCTTTACAGAGCATTTGATTATTTAAATAAATAAATAAATCCGTTTACTAGCATTCTCACATATAAGACTGTCTTTGTGTTTTTTGTTTTGTTTTGTTTTACAAAATCTATGTTTTTTTACAAATGGATAGAATATTTGAACTAAGCATTGTTCCCACATTTGGCACTGTGTTTGTAGTTGATGTCTCTGCTCTCAGTTGGGATGACCACTTAGGAGAATGGAAACACTACCACTGCCTTTGGGTCAAGCCTTGATTTCCATCTCCTTAGGTCAGGGTAAGTAAGCATCACTCACATTCCCAGATCTCTCAGCCAGTAAACACAAACATGGCTAAGCTACCTGGTTTTCAGCATTGCCACTTACTGCAAGCACCCATCTGCCCAGGTTAGCACCATATGATCCTGGGGTTTCTCTTCCAAAATCTCTTCCTCACACACCGGGGATGTTAACACATGCCTTCTGACCCCTGTCAGAGAATCAGAAACTTGGGTGTGTCCCCGCAAGACAAAGACCTAAACTGCCAACTCCAGAAAGCTCTGCTCAGTCTCAGCAGCAGCTGAGGCCACCTTGCTTCTGATGATGACAAGCAGTCTCATGTGCCCAGCTGAAATCAGGGAAGATAGAGATTAATTCAAAGAAAAGCCAACCATACCTGACTGCCTTCTGTTCATCAGGTGTGTCAGTGCTCATTTCTTGCATGGACCTGGCTCAGACTAGCCCAGACACCCCGCTGGGAAAGGGTGGCATGTTCAGTCTCCTGGCCATCTTCCCCGGTGACATCTCGGGCTGGATTGGGCAGGGTTTGGCATTGGTGTATACAGGGCCTTTGGGAGAGAGTTCTGTGAGGACTCAGAAGTCCCGGTCACCACCTCTAGATTTTGCACCATTCCAGTCAGGGCTGTCCCAGTGCTTCTGATATATTTCAATTACTTTGATTTTTCTAGAACCTCCAATAAGATGGAGGACTAACTACTGAGTATATATAATTTAAAATTTGATTTCTTAAATGATCCATTGGGAACAAAACTGATTTCATGGGTTGCTGTGCTTTACTTGACGGGCCTAAAGTAAGTATACAAATGCAAAGCTAACCAGTCATTCTTTAGGAGCATGTCTTTGAGGCTCCAAGATTAGAGATTTCCAACAAACCTCTGTGCATGCAGCCCCAGGCAGGCTTTGCCTTCTTGATGGATGACGTTGTCATTTGACACCAAGTACAATAGCAGGAGTAACAATATGTTCATTCTTTCTGAACCTTGTATGAGATATCTGGGCTTAGAGACTGACTGTGAAAGTGACATTGATTGATAAATCCTCTGGGAGCTTTTAAATGTGCCTCTCTTTATATGTACACTTATGCTGCATAAGGTTACTGTTGTGTGTTTTTTTAATTGAGCCTGATAATTTTTTTTTTATTATTCTACTTTATTTACTGTTCTAGAGAATTCTGTGTATATCTGTTTAGAAAATTTCTAGGACCGTAATAGTCTCAGTGTCCAAGTCATAAACTTCTGCCATTATCTAGATGACACCTTAGGGTAGATATTAGGATAACATTCATTACACAAATTTATTGTGTGACTCTGTGTCCGTTGTTCTCTATTAAATGCTAAGGGAAAAATAAAGCATAATATCACTCTTCTTTAAGAATATACAGTAAAATTTAGAAGACAGGTTTACATGAAATGTTAAAATATTGTGACATAGTAGCTTATCATCCTGTGAACAAGAGTTCTTGGTGAGAAACTATCACTAGAGGAGCAAATAATAAGAAGTACCAGAGATACATACTAGACAGACGTTGATTCCATCTGTGCTTCTATTGATCCAATGAGAAACATGTAGAAGATAAGAGGAGTGGGACACTGGGGAAGAGGTTAGATAGGGCAAATGTGGGAGAAATACAAAGTCTGGTTCACACTCGGGTGCATTGTAAGAAAGGTAAGAGCCATGGGCAGGCTTGCAGATGGCCATGTTGGGGTCTAGTGGAGGCTTGGCGGGTGTGCCAGTGTGAGTTGTAGTGGGGCATGGTAGTGCCTCGTGCACGACCAATTCAGTCCATACACACAACTAGCACTGACAACAGCCCTGGGGGCAGGTGTGTGAGTCCTGCCCACACAGAGCTCATAGAGTGTGGCCTCTGGCACCAGGCTGCCGGAGCCCCAGGCCTGCCTCTGTCACAGGCTCAATGATATGGAACTTGACATTCCACTTTTTCTCATCTTAGTTTTCTCTTTTTTATATTTTTTTACTGTGGTAAAATATAAATAATATCATTTACCAATTTTGAGGATACAATTCAAAGTACCCTTAAGTGCAGTCACGGTGTTTTGAAATCATTGAGACTGTTTAGTTCTAGAACTTTTTCATTTTCCAAAACTGGAACTCTGTGCATTAAACAAGAACTCCCCATCTCTCCTCTCCCTGGTTTGGCTTTCTAGCTCTGTGAATTTGACTCTTCTAGGTACCTCACGTGAATGTGACTATGTCATAAACTTCCTTCTATGTCTGACTTACTGCACTTAGCATACTGTCGTCAAGGTTCATCCATGTTGTGGCATACTTCAAAATTATTTTCTTTTTGATATCCCATTGTGTGGATACGACCCATTTTGTTTATGCACCGATTCCTCAGTGGGCGCTTTGTTTGTTTCTACGTTTTGGCTACTGGTAATACTGCTGTGAACATTGATGTACAAGTATCAGTTTGAGTCCCTGCTTTAAGTTCTTTAGGGAATGTATCTGGAAGGGGAAATTTTTGGTTCAAATGGTATTTGTGTTGAGCTTTGCACCTTAATTTTCTTATGTATGAAAAGGGGATAATGATAGCTCCTAATAAACCGGGCTGCTGGGGAGATTGGCCTTCAGTGTGCAGGAAGCAGTTAGACGTGTTGAGAGGAGAACTGGTGTACGGCGAGCTGGCGGGTTTACCTGCAGACCAGCCCTGGGGAGCCTGCTTGGCGAGCACCTGGAGGTGGGGTCAGAGCATCAGCACTTACCCACAAGGCACAGCGCCCTGCTGGTGGGGGTGGCACATCTTGCAGACATGTGCAGTTACCATCAGCACTGTTCTTCCTCTAGCTGTTGACATGTCTGGTGTCTCGCGGGTAAGTGTTGGGCTATTGACATCTTAAATAAAAATGTTTCAGTTGTCAAGGTCCATCCATGTTATTGTAAATGATCCGATGTCATCATTTCTTATGGCTGAGTAGTATTCCATAGTATATATGTACCAAAGCTTTTTAATCCACTCATCCTCTGGCGGACACTTGGGCTGTTTCCAGATCTTTGCTATTGTGAACAATGCTGCCACAAACATGGGGGTGCATTTCTCCTTTTGGAGCCGTTCTATGGTGTCCTTGGGGTATATTCCTAAAAGTGGGATAGCTGGGTCAAAAGGCAGTTCGATTTTCAGATTTTTGAGGAATTTCCATACTGTTTTCCACAGTGGCTGCACTAGTCTGCATTCCCACCAGCAGTGCAGGAGAGTTCCCTTTTCTCCACATCCTCGCCAGCACTTATTCTGTGTTGTTTTGTTGATGAGTGCCATTCTGACCGGTGTGAGGTGATATCTCATTGTGGTTTTAATTTGCATTTCTCTAATGATTAGTGATGTTGAGCATTTTTTCATATGCCTATTGGCCATCTGTATGTCCTCTTTGGAGAAGTGTCTATTCATCTCTTTTGCCCATTTTTGGATTGGATTGTTTGTCTTCCTGGTGTTGAGATTTACAAGTTCTTTATAAATTTTGGTTATTAACCCCTTATCAGATGTATTGTCAAATATGTTCTCCCATTGTGTAGTTTGTCTTTTTATTCTGTTCTTGTTGTCTTTAGCTGTGCAAAAGCTTTTTAGTTTGATATAGTCCCATTTGTTTATCCTGTCTTTTATTTCACTTCCCCGTGGAGATAAATCAGCAAATATATTGCTCCAAGAGATGTCCGAGAGCTTACTGTCTATGTTTTCTTCCAAGATGCTAAGATCCTTGATAACATTATACGGAGTGAAATAAGTAAATCAGAAAAAAAAACTAAGAACTATATGAATCCATACATAGAAGGGACATAAAAATGAGACTCAGAGACATGAACAAGAATGTGATGGCAACAGGGGTGCGGGATGGGGGGAGGGGGCATGGGGTGAAGAAGGAGAGAGGGGTTGGGGGAGGGGAGGGGCACAAAGAAAACCAGATAGAAGGTGACAGAAGACAATTTAACTTTGGGGGAGGGGTATACAGCACAATCAAATATCAAAATAATCTAGAGATGTTTTCTCTCAACATATGTACCCTGATTTATCAATGTCACTGCATTAAATTTAATAAATAAATTAAAAAGAAATGTTTCAGTTGAACCTTGTAAGGCCAGTGGCCGCCACTGCGGCCATGCAGGTGTAGGTTCTCATTGGATTCAGGCAGATGGTAAAGGAACGGTGGAGCCAGAAAATTGTGGGCCCTTCTGTTTCTTAGTCTTGTAACTGCGGATAAGCAAACAAGCAGGGAAGATCGCTTCCCTTTCTCCCATCCCAAGCCTCCACCAGTCTCGGCACTCCCCAGCCAAAGGGCTGGGCAGAAATCTCAGGGAAGCCCCTCAGCTGCATTTCTCTCTCTCTCTCTCTCTCTCTTTTTCTAGCAAAACAGGCTGGAGGATAAACCTCTTCTCCAGCAAACAGTAGCCCCTCCCAAGCAGGAAGGTAATCTGTAATTTGCAATCTGCCCCCCTGAGGGCAATCACCTGCAGCCTTCCATAAACTATACACAAATGGCACTGCCCCAATACAAGCAGCAAACGTAAACACACTTGAAACACATTGGTTTGCCCAACATTCCACCCCTTTAAGATTGCTCTTCACAATCTATACCACAGGTATCCCTTTGAGAGGAATGAGGTACATTACATAAACAAACTAGAGCAACAGCACAAGTTATACAATTGTAACAATTACAAAGGTGCCCTTCACTATGTCTTCCTGAGTACTTTGCCCAAGGTGTAAACTGGAGGCCCATCTCTAGTCCCTACTCCACAGTAGGTGGAAGGGGCTGTATAGTCCCAGGCAGTGTCCATGGAAACCTTAAAGTGTCCTTTGTGTGTCTCTCCAACTGGACAAGAGCAGCTTTCTGGTGCAGGAGGGCGTTCACCAGAGCTGCCCTCTCCCATCAGGGTCTCTCATACTGTCCAAAGGCAGCATGTCCATCCAACAAGAAAGCAAGTGTTCCCCTCTGGTTGCAGTCTAAGTACATTACACCGCTCAGTGATCAGTCCACAACAAACAGCCCAGCTCCCTGCAAATCACCAAGGTAAAGAGGTCCATTATAGGCAACTAGGTTCACATGGGGCCTCAGGCCATCCCCTCATCCCTACCGTCTTGGCAGCTATGAAGACACTACCCCAGGGGGTGTGCATGGCAGCGTGGCCAACCTCTCCATCTTTGCTCCAGAGAGCATGATGCCATCCACCCCTAAACCACACAATTGCAGCAACCAGACTACCAGTGCCCCCAACTCCATCAGCTCTACTCAGGTGTAGGGTTGGACCACAGAGTGCTACACTACCTGGGGAGGAGGCTGTGGCTGCCCCTGAGGGACTTTTTACCTTCTGGACAACCACTGGCCAAGTTCTGAGTGTATGGGCGGCAGCTTCAGCCCGAGGCTCCTCATCCTCTGAAGAGGAGGAGTCAGAAATGCCTGCTCCCACCAACTCAGAGCCACTCGATGGCACAGCTCCACCTTCGACTCCTGCGGCTGCCAGTTTTCAGCCTGAAGCTGAACCCGCAGTTGTTCCTCCAACAACTGCCACTGCCAACATTCTACTCCCAGGGCAAACTGCTACTGCAAACTCGTTCGGCTTCCTTTTTTAGAGACCTTTCCACTCCCAGGCGCCATTGCTGCTGCTCAGTTTGCAGACCTCAGGCAGCCTCTTGCACAGAGCTCTCCATTTCCTCTCTCAGGGCTATAGAAAACACCCAGCCCACAGTCCCCAAAAGGACAGCCATGAAGAACCATACACTGGGAAGCAATGACCAGTCCTCTACCCCACTACTCAAGTGTGTCTGCGGCTCCATAACAAATCGATCCGAATCCTGCCAGCTGTGCCAGATGTAAGGCCAGCCGCCACCACTGTGGCCATGCAGATGCAGGTTCTTATTGGATTCAGGCAGACAGTAAAGGAACTGTGGAGCCAGAAAATGGTGGGCCATTCCATTTATTAAAGTCTCGTAATGGCAGACAAGCAAAAAGGCAGGGAAGACTGCTTCCCTTTTTTTCCGTACTCACCAGACTCACAGGCCCCCACCAGTCTCAATACTCCCCAACTAAAGAGGCCAGGTGGAAATCTCAGGGCTCCCGAGCTCCTCTTCCTCCTCCTTCTCCTCCTCCTTATCCTCCTCCTCCTCCTTCTTCTTCTTCTTTTCTCTCTCTCTCTCTCTCTCTCTCTAGCAAAACAGGCTGGGGGAAAAACTTTTCTCTAGCAAACAATGGCCCCTTCCAAGCAGGAAGGCAATCTGCAATTTGCAATCTGCCGCCCTGAGAGCAAGCACCCACAGCCTTTCACAGACTATACACACAGGGTGCTGCCCCAATACATGTGAGCAAACCTAAATACACCTGAAACATATTGGTTTGTCCCAAAAACCTCTTCCTTAATTCTTGGGAAATCTAATATGATTTATGTTTATAATGTGAACATTTTATTCATAGTATTAAAAACTCAATGCATCCAATTGTGCCATCTATAAGGTTAACTTGGCAACATTCCATGTGTTGGCTAAAGCCTCCTGGTGACGAGGGTTATTCAGAGATGTGATTTCTATTGATAATTTAACAGTTAATTGATGACTGATCACTCAGTTACTAATTTTTGTTGCTAATTGTTCTCTAAATGCTGTGAATTGGGCTAAGAATGAAAATTCACTTTAGAGATAAGCCTGCAGTGTGAATGTTTGATCACAGCTAAAAGAGCACTCACCCCTCAATGGTGGATTCCTCCGTGGCTGTTAGGACGCGTTTGCTCACTTCACCAGGGAAAGGTCATGTTATAATAAACACAAAAACCACTTTCAGCTTCTTTAGCCAACTTGCTTTTCTAAATCAGTTAATATTAAACATTCTGTTTAAAGTCCTGTGTCAAATAATATCCTAGAAAGGATCTTGAGAATATAACCTATACATCAATGCACACAGTATTTAAAGGATTTGGGTAAAAGGACAACATTATAGTCTTTTTATTCTTTTAATCTCTGCTTCCATTACCTGATAGTCAACAAAGGTACATTTTGCTGAATGAATTGATTACACAAACAATGTGATGTCCGATACAAGTTCTAGTGTATATGGCCACTGGGAATGTTTATGCTTCATTTATTTTGTTATGAGCAATAATTTTATTGAAGTGTGTAGATGCTTTGTTGAAAAAAGAAAAGGCAGACTCTTTTAGAGAGAAAAACTTGTGAAGAACCAGACAGAAGCTATTCAACCCTATTCTTCTCTAGCACCAATGAGCTTTGTTGGGGAAAGACAATGTGGGAACACAGGGTTCTTCCATGCATGGCATGTCACTGTTGGTGCCCTCTTAGAGTCCACCACTGAAGCAACAAGGACTTGAGAGTGTCTTCACTGGTCCTTCTAGACCCAAAACAACAATAAAAATCCTATGTTCACTGATGCTTGAAATTCTATTAGCCAAAGAACAAAAGCTTTTCATTCAGCCACTTAAAACAAGAATATCTTCAGTTTAGTATTTTAATGTGTTTATGTTGAAGTCAGGGTGTAATAAGTCAAGGAAACCAATAAAATGGTTCTGTTTGTTAGGAGGTAAAAGGACAGGCCCTGTGCCTGAGTGCTGAACTGGAGGGGGAGTCGACAGAGGGGGCGTGGGAAGGTGGAGACCAAGGGTAGGGTGCTGGAGGGCTGGGATGCCAGGGCAATGAAGGGACCGGAGATTCCAGCACAGGGCTGTACAGCTTCTGCTGTCTGTACTCTTACTTTCAACAGAGACAGTTCCAAAAGGAGCTGGCCCTGAAGGGATTATGTTTCCTGAGCAAGCATTTCTGCCCATCATGATTTATGAGGATCAGTTTTGAACATGGTTGAGCTTGTATAACCAGGGGATTAATTAGCTAAAGAATCACTGTGACAATAACGTAGATAAAGCACCAGGACCCAGGGCGGTGAGCAGAGGCTTGGCTTTTGTTCAGATGGTTCATGGTGGAAGGGAAATGAGAGATGCAGGAGATCTGTGTCCCCCATTCACAGCAAGGAGAGGTCAGCAGTGCTGACCGTGTTCAAAAATGACTGATAAAAGCAGGGGCAAATGGACCTGACTGAGAAGGGTGGGCAGGATTTGGATATGTTTCGAGGAAGCATTTTACCTGGGTGGTGGGGGTGGCGGTGGAGATGAAAGAGAGATAGAGAGAGATACATACAAGATGGATTCATTCAGAAAACAGTGAGTGGACCAGTTTATTCTCAATATATGCCACTTGGTGATGACCTAGGATCGTAAGTATTGTGTATTTACCCAAAGTTCTTCTCTCAAGATATGCGGAGTCCATCCCATGGTAATCTGCACCTGAACCTGTGGATACCTGAGAAATGCCCCTGTGTATTGTTGAGATTATCTTGGTATAGGATTACAGGTTTTTGTTCTGGATATTAGGGTGTAGGATGTTAATTGTGGAAGGATTTACTGGCTATGCAACTCATGCACTTATGTCTAGTGGAAAATTATTTTAAAGGCAGAGGAACAACTCCAAATCACAAACCATAAAAATTTTAAAACAAAATCATTTAATTGGGAAATACCACTGGTACAGATCCACTTATTACTACAGATATTGTGGAATGATTTGCTTTAGAGTTGGAACAAGTCTTAGAGAAATAGTTGTGTTGTATATTAAGTCTTGAACAGGGCCAGTATTTGTGGAGTAAGTGTGAAAGTATACCAGCTATGGGCTTTGAAAAAAATCTACATATTCAATAGCAAATGACATGGGGAACCCAGGCCATAGCATGTAATCATGCCAAACAGCTCCAGTATAACCTTTTTCAAATCGGTAATGTTGGATAATATATGTTGAAAATGTCCTTGGTTTCTCACAAAAACTTACATTTAAAAGTAATTTTTTTTTTCATTTTTCCGAAGCTGGAAACGGGGAGGCAGTCAGACAGACTCCCACATTCGCCCGACCGGGATCCACCCGGCATGCCCACCAGGGGGTGATGCTTTGCCCCTCTGGGGCGTTGCTCTGTTGCGCCCAGAGCCATTCTATCACCTGAGGCAGAGGCCACAGAGCCATCCCCAGCGTCCGGGCCATCTTTGCTCCAATGGAGCCTCGCTGCGGGAGGGGAAGAGAGAGCAGGAGGGGAAGAGAGAGAGAGAGAGAGAGGAAGGAGTGAGGGAGTGGAGAAGCAGATGGGCGCTTATCCTGTGTGCCCTGGACGGGAATCGAACCTGGGACTCCTGCACGCCAGGCCGACACTCTACCACTGAGCCAACCGGCCAGGGCCAGTAATATTTAAAATGTATGTATCCTTTTTTGACTTAGGGTGGGGGTGAACACATAATGTGGTGCACAGAGATGTGTGGTAGAATTGGGCTCCTGAAACCTGTATAATTATGTTAACCAGTGTCACCCCAATAAGTTCAATAAAAAATTTTAAAAATATATGTGCTTCTGTACAAAAATTATGTTGATATATAGCTCATAGAGACATTTATCATGTTAGATTTTTCTTCTGTTCAAAAATTTTTATCTTCTTTTATAATCATCCAAGACTGATGCCTGTGTCTATTTAGAATAACAGGATTTAATTAGTCCTGAGTAACACAGTCTGATACCTGCTATCACCCTGTCTGCCATCTTGTAGTGAGCAGGCTGTAATTGGAATGAATGGGACATACTGGTTTATGTCTTTGAACTGTGTGAGAATCTCATTCAGAAGGAGCTGGCTGGCTGCAGAGCAAATTTGCTTTGGGAGCGCTGATTGGATATTGTCTCCCTGAGATGAAGCCGTGATGGAATGTTAACTCTAACATGGAGAATAGACTTGATTGTAGTCTGTGGCACTGTTTCCGGAAGATGATGCTAATGCAACATTAGATTGTGATGATGGTGTTATTATTGGAAACTTAGAATTGTACAACTGGAAGAGAACTAACAGGTTTCAGAGAAAAACTAAGTCCTGGCTGTGAGGTGATGAAACCAAAAATCACAAAGTCAGGACTATCCAGAGAGAATTTTGGGACTTTAGTACAGGGCTCTTTCCACTGAATCACACAGTACAGAGATTGAATAATAAATTGTACCTCCATCATGTCAATCATGCGATTTATGGTCTTTATTCAAACATGCATGCACTTAAAACTCTTGTGGAATAACTATATTAAGTAGATCACACTGTTTTTAACATTTACCTATATGCTATTTAATATATTTATTTCTTCCATTCTTTGATGCCAGATTTATTAACTAATAGGCAGTGTGCCTGCTCAATTTGAGATGGATTTCTTTCTTCACTGTGCTTGAACATTACAAGGGGAAGCTGGTCTCATTCATCCAAATAGACTGTATGCATTACAGCAGTATTCATTGTACATGTAGGTATCAATAAAAAGCTAAAAGTAGAGTTTATAAATTAATCTAATTAGGAGTGGATTTATTGTCACTGTCTTGTAATGAACATGTCACTCTCTGCATCATCTGATCGATTGTTTATGATTGGCTGTGCACCATTTAATCAAGGATCATTCATTGTGTTTGCTGTTTCTAACACTATGGCCAGCCTCAGAGGGAGGCAATGTGATCTTTGCCTCAGTGGACCTACGAAAGGGGATAATATGTGACCGACTCTCAATATATATTTACTAAATGTTTAATTTCTTCCAAATACTATGTCATGATCAGAATATAATGATGTGTGGCAGAATATTTTGAAGAATGTTAAGAAAATTCAAAGTGAGTGATGATTATACATTTGTTCAATAGTGTGATGGTAGTGCATATGATGATGACACACATGCATTGAACGTTTACTATGAGGCAAGCGTTGCATGAAATATCTTACCTAGATTATTTCATTTGACCTTCAAAACAACTCTTTAAGGAAGAGCTATTATTATGCCTTTATGAGAGTGATAAGAAAATAGAGGCTTGGATAAAGTAAATTGCTCAAGAATAATCAAGGAAGGCTCAGTTAGAGAGAAGAATCCTCTGATACGTGCCCCCGATGGTAAAATTTGATTCGCTTGACATTGCAATTGCTAGGGGAGGGGGCAAAATTGAAAGAGCTATTGAAATGTAAATAGAATTTAAATATGTATGGCCACTTTAATTTAGGAAAAAATAACAATCTTTGAGAATGTCATTTTTCTGGAATGCCCCATTCTCCTTTGATATTATTTATTTCTAAGTAGTAGTAAGTATGTCATCTGCATGGAACATTCAAATCACTGCTCTACTTCTTTATGAATTAAAATAGGAAATATAGGAGATAGAAAAACAATGAACATTGCATTAAGCAAACTATAAACCCAATAGCATGAAGTAATAATTTATTTTCACTTGTTCCTTTGGGTTCCTATAATCACACTTTCCCATTGTGAAATGTAAATTGTTATCATCATTAGCATTTTTTCTGAACAGAAATCCTGACTATATTAAGTCTGTTTATTGCAGATGGCTAGTGCTGAGCTCTGGCATATGGTAGATGAAAGAACATAGCTTCCCCCCAGAAGCTGCTGAGGATCATCTGGAGACTGAGATCGGGGCTGCCCATCTGACTGAGGAAAGCAGGAGACACATTGGTAGATAAATTGTCACTGGAGAAAGGCAGTCAGAATTAGAAGGGCCACAGTCTAAGTCAGTCTAGACAGCATTAGACAGGACTGAAGGAAAATTTAAGGCCTTGGAAAGTCCTATGGGTGATGGCTTGCTATGACTGGATTCAGGCTTGGTGCTGAACTGTACACTTCTCAGAAACACTTGTAAAAAGGATTCTTCTACTACAAGCTTAATCATTTTAGGCCTAGTGCAACCTCACTCTGCTTGTATGATTTGAGGGAATCTCTGCTGAATGGATCAGTGGTTAAATCCATCATGTTTTAGTTCCCCAGTGGAAGATGTATACTTAGAGTAGATATCACAGACGAACTTGGCCCTTCTCTTTAATCTAGTTTTATCTTTAAGATTCAGTGATGGAGGATAATGATACTACTTGGAGTCAACAATTATGATGCAGGATGGCCTAGGAAGTGGGATGCAGTGGGATGCAGACTGCAGATATAACCAGACCTAGCTTTGTCAGAAAAGAAAGCCATAAAATAGAGGTATTTTATAGTCACTCCATATCAGGTCAAGTCAGTTTTTCCAGAAAGAAGGGATTAAAGTTTGCACCAGTACCATGCTCCTTTCCTTTCCTTTCCTTCCTTTCTCCCTCCCTTCCTCCCTCCTACCCTCCCTCCCTCCCTCCCTCCCTCCCTCCCTCCCTCCCTTGCTTCTTTCCTTCTTTTCCTCCTTCATTCTCTCCTCCATTCCTTATTCATCCATCCATCATCCATTCTTAGATGCAAAATCACTTATAAAATACTTCTAATATGTCATGACTCATGTAACTTACATACTGATGTGGGGAAACAACCAGTAAATAAGGAAGTAAAATCCAGGTTAATTTCAAACAGCAGCTCCTGTCTTATCTCCAGAAGTGGAGATGTAGGAGCCAGGTTGCCAACAACTTAGAGCTGAAGCACCGTACCATTTAGGACTTGAGCAGAAGGAAAGAGACCACAAAGGGGAATAAAAAGTAAACCATATAAGTCACAGCAGCCAAGAAGTGAGGATTTCAAGGAGGAGACTGCCAGGCATGTTCAATGCTGCTTAGATATATATGTAAATGATTTAAAACTAGTAATTGTTAGATGTGTTAAAATGGAAGCCATCGATAATCTTGGCAAGATCAATTCCAGTGAAATGATAGGCATGAAAGTTCAATGAAGTGAATGATAACAAAAGAAGTGGAAGCTGTTTTGAAAACTTTTGCTGTAAAAAGGAGCATTAAATGGATGCTGTTAGGAATGTAACAATCTAGTGTGTATTGTATAAAATTAGGCTGAGCTGAACTTTGGCTCGCATTAACGAGCCATGTTTGAATGGCCTAAGTGCTTGGCCTTACGGAGTTTCAGTTACTTTCTCTATAAAGTGAATTAATACTTATTAAGGAAAAACACATGGGCTAAATATTTTTTATTTTTATGTTTTCCATACAATTAAATTTGATGTGTGTTTGGGAGTAGGCAGAAGGCATGGGGGAAAAAAATAAAGATCCAGAAGTTTTATTCTGGAGAGGGCAGGGTAAAATTATATAAATTATCTTAAAATTATTCCCGTAATATTATTGCTTAAATTACTATTTCCCTTTTTTTAGAGGGAAGACTTTAGACACCTTGAGAATTACTTTGACCTGATTTTGTATGCAAGTATTTATAATTTTTTGGTGGGGACAGATGTACAGGCTTGGCTTTTTTGTACTTCTTAATAGATTTACTTGTAAGTTTGTGTTTCAGAATAGTTAACTATGTAAACATGTAAAATTATGGAAGATTAAATTAAGCCAGTGATTTTAAGTCTAAGAGGATAAGTGAATGATAGGAGTATATTTTGTGCTGGGTACTTAACGTTATATACTTTACGTACCTTATATGGGATTTATACACAGTGGTCAGGGTTGCTTATTCAGAAGCTAGAACTTCCTGATATCTGAAATATTGAAATCTCTTTTGATATAGGAAAGTAATCACAGTATAGTTCTCCAAGAAATATATATTTTCTTTGCAAGATTCATTTTACATGGTAAGAACAATGCACAGCTACAGCACAATAGTCATCACCGTTAATAACTACGATTACTATATTTACATAAGAGAGCAGCACCTCTAAATAAATCTGGTTTTAAATTTGTAACATCTTTTTGAGAGAGGAATGGTAAAAGAAAATTCCCATTTTCCAAATGGAAAGGTTTAAGTTACTTGGTGCAATGATTTGGAAGTAGACAGACGATTAAACGCTGGGCCTTCTGATGATCAGCGTGGTACTTTCCTATCTCATGAAGCATCAGAGTAATTAGATTAGTGCTGTGCAGACAGGAAAATGTCAAACACAGCTCATGCCATTGTGCAAGTAGCTGGTCTTCCTTTTAAATGCTTCCTAATGACAGCCAAACCTCTCTGGCTCAATTTGTATAGCTCGTCAATGAGTAAAAATGAGCATTTTAGCTATAGGTACACATTCTTCCATGCCATGAAGGAAGTGGCTCTGTGGCTGTAAAGATGATGTCATTAATAACAGTTTTTTGGGGATTCAATTCACATGCAATAAGGTGCACACTTTAAAATGTACACTTCGGTGAGTTTTAGTATATTCACACAATTGTGCAGTTATTACCGCTATCTAATGTTAGAACATTTCCATTAACCACCCCCTCCCAAATATTCTATACCCATTATCTACTGTTCCCTAGTCTCCTCCTGTCCACCTACCCCAACCAGCCATTAATCTACTCTTGGCCTCTATGCTTTTGCTTATTCTGGACCTTTCATGTAAGTGGAATCGTACAGTGTGTGACCTTTTGTAACTGTCTTCTTTAACAGCTTAAGGTTTTCAAGGTTCATTCATTTTATAACACTTGGTACTTATTTCTGTTTATGCCTGAATAGCATTCCATTGCATGGATATAACACATAGCATTTGTCCAATTAGCAATTGGTGGAGAGTTGATTTGTTTCCACATTTTGGCTGTTATGATTAATACCACAAAAATATTTATATACATAGTTTCCTGTGGAGATATGCTTTCATTATCGTCAGTGTATATGTAGAAGTGGAATACTGGGTCATGTGGCAAGTCTATCTTTAATAATTTGAAAAATTGCAAGACTGTTTTGTAAAATGGTAGCACCATTTTATATTCCCAGCAGCAGTGAATGGGTCAAATTTCGTAACATTCTGATCAACACTTGTTAGTGTCTGTTTTTTAAATTTTTTTTAAAGCCATCTTATTAGGTGTAAAGCAGTATCTCACTGGGGTTTGATTTGCATTTCCCTAATGACTAATGATATTGAGGAGTTTTTCATTTGCTTATTGGCCATTTGTGTATCTTCTTTGTAGAAATGTTTATTCAGATAATATGATCTGTTTTTAAATTGAGTTGTCTTCATATTGTTGAACTGCAAGTGTTTCCTCCCATTCTGTAGTCTATCATTTCATATTCTTAGTGGTTTTCTTTGAAACACAGATTTTTTTTATTTTGATGAAGTCTATCTAATTTTATCTCTTCTTGCTTATGTTTGGTGCCATATCTAAGAAACCATCTCCTAATCCAAGATCATTAAGATTTATTCCTGCTTTCGTTCTAAGAGTTTTATAGTTTTAGTTCTTTCATGTAAAATACTTTGAGTTGATTTTTGTATATGTTGTGAGGTTAGATATCCAACTTTATTCTTTTGCATGTGGATATGCAATTGTAGAAAAGACTGTTTTTTCCTTCACTAAATTGTCTTGTCACCATTATTGAAATCAGCTGTCTTTAATTAAATAATTTATTTCTGGATTCTCGATTCTATTGCCTTGATCTTCACATCTACCCTTATGTCAGAATGGCATTTTTATGATTACTGCAACATTTTAGTAAATTTTGACATTAGAAAGTATACATTTCCTTTTTGAGAGAGGGTTGGGACAGACAGACAGGAAGGGAGAGAGATGAGAAGTATCAATCCTTCATTGTGGCACCTTAGTTGTTCATTGATTACTTTCTCATATGTGCCTTGACGGGGCCAGGGGGGGCACTCCAGTCAAGCCAGTGACCCCTTGCTCAAGCCCACTAGTGGACTTTGGGCTCAAGGCAGCAACCTTTGGGCTCAAACCAGTAACCATGGGGTCAGTGATCCCATGCTCAAGCCAGCAACCCTGAACTGAAGCTGGTGAGCTCGCACTCAAATCGATGAGCCGGCGCTTAAGCTGGTGACTTTAGGGTTTCGAACCTGGGTCCTCTGTGTTCCAGGCCAGCACTCTATCCACTGTGCAACTGGCTGGCCAGGTGGCAAGTATGTGTTTTCCACATTTGTTTTTCCTTTTTAATGTAGTTCCACTTGTCCATCTTCTTGTATTTTTTTAATTTTAAATTCCTTTTCTTTTAAGATTTTACTTATTCATTTTTATAGAGAGAAGAAAGAGAGAAGACTGAGAGAGAGAGAGAAAGAGAGAGAGAAGGGGGGAGGAGCAGGAAGCATCAACTCCCATATGTGCCTTCACCAGGCAAGCCCAGGGTTTCAAACCTCCTTGTATTTTTATATGAATTTTAGGATCAGCTTTTCAATGTCTACAAAAAAGAAAAAAATAATAGCTGAGATTTTGATAAAGATTGTGTTGCATTTATTGATTAATTGATTAATTTGAGTACTGCCATTTTAATAATATTAAAATTTCCAATTTATGACTATGGAATGTCTTTACCTTTATTTAGACCTTTTTTCTTGTATCAACAAATTTTTTTTTTCATTTTCACCATGTAAGTTCTCTCTCTCTCTCTCTCTCTCTCTCTTTAGAGAGGCAGGAACTACTCCTGTTTGTGCCCTGACTGGTGAATTGAACTGGCAACCTCTGCACTTAGGGCCAGTACTCCAATGGAGCTCTCCAGCCAGGGCTTAATTTCCTTTTTATTTTCAGAGAGACAGAGAGAGAAAGGAAGAGAGAGGGGAGGGAAAAGGAAGCATCCATTTGCTGTTCTATTCAGTTGTGCACTCATTGACCACTTCCCATGTGTGCCCTGTCCAGGGATTGAACCTGCAACTTTGTTATTTCAGGATGATGCTTCTAACTAACTAAGCTAACTGGCCAGGGCTGTTAAATTTATTCCTAAATAATTTAGTTTTGAGTTATTCTAAGTGGATTTTTTTTCTTATTTTTGTTTTCAGATTGTCTATTGCTAGTGTGTAGAAACGCAAAAAATATATTTGTTTATTTATCCTGTGTCCTGCAACCCTGCTGAATGATTATCAGTTTTAAAAATTGTTTTATGAATTCTTAATATTTTCTTTTGGTAAGAATTCTTAATATTTTCTTTTGGTAAGATCATATCTTCTGTGAACAGAGATAGTTGTATTCTTTTCTTGCCAACTGAATCCGTTTTATTTTTTTTTCTTGCCTAAATGCTGTGGCCAAGATCTCCATTTCCATGTTAAGTAGAAATGGCAATAATGGAAATCTTTGCCTTGTTTCTAATTTTAAGGATTATAATTTAAGACGTGATTACTTTTCATTAGATATTTTGGCAGTGAGATATATTGGCAGTGACGCCGAAAATTCAGTTATTTTTATTCACTTTCTTGTTTAATAATAATAAAATTATTGAACTTACTAAATTAAGTAAATACTTTTGCCTTGAATTGAACAAGTCTTCTATTTACTATGTTAAAAGATTTTATTATAGGCCCTGGCCAGTTGGCTCAGCAGTAGAGCATCGGCCTGGCATGTGGAAGTCCCAGGTTCAATTCTCGGCCAGGGCTCATAGGAGAGGTGCCCATCTGCTTCTCCACCCTTTTCCGTTCTCCTTTCTCTCTTCCCCTCCTGCAGCCAAGGCTCCATTGGAGCAAAGTTGGCCCAGGTGCTAAAGATGGCTTCATGGCCTCTGCCTCCAGCTCTAGAATGACTCCAGTTACAATGGAGCAACGGCCCAGATGGGCAGAGCATTGCCCCCTAATGGGCATGCCCAGTGGATCCTGGTCAGGAGCATGTAGGAGTCTGTCTATTTAGAGAAAAATAAATTTTAAAAATAAAAAGATTTTATTATGAATTTTTACCTATTTCAGAGCCTTCTAAAAGAAAATTGTGTCATTGAATATATAGACTTTCCATGTAATTAAAATATGCACTTCTGCTGAAATTCAAACATAAATTTATTTTAAATCCCAATGTGGTTCTAGGTTTATAAAAATTAAAACACTTTCTAGTGTTGTAAAAATAATGTAGTTGCATATTTGTGGTTTCCTTTTATGCTAGGATTACCACTTATAAGGAAATTCAAAGGTGCACTATGGTATGGAATATAGTCTACCTCAACTTAGTTTGCCTCCTTGATTATAACACGTTGAAGTCTCTTAGCCATAAATTAAATAATTATATACACTTGTATGTGTTACCTAATAAAATGGAGCCCCTGCTGGTTAAGATACATCATAAACTGAATCTCATCTGAGACTCTATTTCTCTTTTTAAAAATTTTTCACATTGCATTACTGTGGGCTTGTCAGCAGAAAGAGGCTAGTAGCTTCATTTTGTCTGCAGGGTTTCACATCATTAACCTTCCAGTGTCACTTTTATTATACAAGGAAAATAAATGGACTAATATTTGAGTAAAATCACTGCAGTATTCCCCATGCTGAGAAAATACACTTTCAGAGTGTGACGACCATGATGGCTCAGCAAAGAAAAGCACCCCCTTTCATTGGGGAATTGATTTTGTTGGTGTGAATTAATAGGATGCATGTTTTTTGTTTGCTTGTTTGTTTGCCCTGCCTTTAAGGAAGTTTGATGGATTTTGCATTCCCATAATGGGACATAGATGTTAGAGCACATACCTTTTATTACAGCAATGCAAAACGTGCATGACGATGCTATAGAGATATCACTATATGATTCTTTGAGGGGTGTGTGTATGTATGTACGTATGTGTTTGCATCTTAGGCACATCTAAGGTTGGAGTCTAAGCTAATGGGTACTTTAGAGATTTGTTTTAATATTTTATGCACATACGTCTTAAATACCAACTTCTGTGCATAACTGTCACTGCACATCCATGCCATGTTGCTGTTTGAGGTCAGACTATGACATTTAAAGATGAGAAACTTTTTATACTGTAAGACAATTTAAAGGACAGTAAAATAAGCTTGACAGCTGATCATGCTTGAAATGTATTGTACAATTATATAGAGGAAAAATCATTTTAAAATATTTGCATTATATTCATACTCTTGAACATATTAGTAACTCAAAATCGATCATGTGAATAGAGCCAGCTGTCAAGGGAAGAACTTAACAGTCTTCTTTCTAGAATAAGAAATATTTATACAACATCAATTGAAAGGCTGGATTATCTTGCCTGTATAGCCAGGTAGAAGGTTTCATCTAAAATCTTTTCATACAAGGTGAACAAAAGTGGGTTGACAGTTGTTTGTATAGGGAAAAACATGCAAGTTAAATAAATAATACAAGAATAAACTATGTGTTTTACATACTTAAAATTGTAAACCTACTTTTGTTCAACCCTGTTTATATCAATCAAAACATATAGCTAAATACTGGTTTATATCTTAAATGACTTCTTTATTATAAACACATGAAAAGAGAATTGCTGAATTAAAGACATGTTTTTCTTAGTGTACTAAATGCTTATACACACTTTCTATTGCCTTATTATATATATATATATATATATTTGTTAATATGCCTCTCTTTTTATATTATTGAATTATATATCTCTGGGTTTGGCACAATAGATAGTATGGACTTAATATATGTCTATTAAATTAATAGTTCAACTTATAGTTAGGCACATGTGGAAATTAAGACATACTTGAAGGGATTTTGAAAACTGTAGAACTAAATTGCTGGAAAATAAAAATCAAAAAGATACCTAAGCCATTTGAAATGTCTTTAGTGACCTTCAGTTACACATTTTTACCCATCTTTCCTTTAATAGAGATGATTTTTAATGTAATAATCAGTGCCATAATATTAAAGTGAAATGGTAAGATAGAGAAAAGTTACATCGAGTTAAGTGAGGATAGGAACACAAGCATGTAAATAGTAGGCTTTTCTGTATCACCTTGACCAAATATTTTGCAGCTTACTTTATGAAATAGATGTGAAAAGATTCAGAAAAAGCAGATTAGGCCCCTGATGTCCAGGATTTCACTGTTTATTAGTTGGGACCAATTTGTAGAACAAGGATGGTGTTAGCCTATGCTTTCAGGGGCGTGTGTTCAGGTCCCTTATTTCTTAGAGAGGGAAAAGGAAAAGGAGAGGAAATGTTGGTGATTGGGTTCTGAAACCCATCGAGGGATGAGATAAGCCATGGATCATGCTCACAGCTGGAGCGCAACCTAGTGGAGGTAGACTCCCGTTGGCATGGGTCTGCACCTGTCCCTCATAGCCAATCCTTGGTGCATGGCAGTGGAGGTTCCTGTGCAGATCAATGGCTTTATAAAGAAAAACAGCCATGAAGATGAAGTAGGCTGTGATTACAAGTGCATGAGTTAGTACCCTTCCAGGAAGATCTGGAAGGAAGAATGGGAGAGTTTTGTGTGGCAGAGAAAGAATGAAGTCAAGAAAGGAATGATTTGGGATTTGTGTGAAAATATTACTAGCTTGAACCTGTGCACTTGAGAGAACATATAGTTTGGGAAGATGTTTTTTCTCCTGCTGATTTTGGTAAAAGACAGTAATTAATTACATACTTAGGTTGTCTTACCCATTCAGAAGAAATTATGGACTGGAAGATTCAGTCCTTATTTCTTTGGAATCCTCTGTCAATCAGCTGGTAATCACTTCCTGTGCCTTCTGGAAGAGGATGATGGCAGTTGAAGACCACATTAGTAAAATAGAATCTTGAAAGATAAGTAGAGTGTGTCAAATATAGAAGGAAGGAGGTGACTTCAAGTCCATGGGATAGTGACACAAACACATGAACTCCGTCCGGAGTGGGATGCTCCCTGTGGAAAGAATTAAAGATGCGTGGGAATTTATGCTGGTGAATTAATTGCAGTCAAGGCCCAAAGACACTTGTTTTAATTTACTGTTTGGGAAGTTGATAGCAGAATTTTAGTCTTAAAAAAATAATTTAATAGAGGCACTCACCACCTAGATTTGATTTAGAAAAATAATTTCAGCAGCAGTGTATCGGGGCAGATTACAAAGAGTGGGTGGCACACTAAAGGCAGAATTTATAGAATTTGGGGACAAGGTTAGTCATAAATTGGCTCATTTCAAAATAAAAATGTAGGGACTTTTGTTAAAAGAAAATGTTAAGAATTTTAAGATAGCAACAGCAGAGCATTAAACCAAGCACAGGCTTCCTCTTGGTGCAGAACCGAGGCAACTGCACAGGTCACATGTCCGTGAAGCCAACCCGGATTATGGAATGAGTAGGAGGAGAGATATATCTAGTATACTTGTGGGTTTGAATGGATGAAAGTGCCATTGTCCATTAAATGAGAATGGAATTCAGAAAGAAAATCTGCATCATGAGAATGCAAAGTAGATTTCTCCTGATGATTTTGAGCTGACTTCAAAAAAAACCATTTTTTGGTAATGTTCAGAGGCAGTCAGAAAAATGAATCTAGAGTTCAGAAGACAGGTGAAACCTTGACTGAAGAGCTGAGTATTAGCAATATAGAGGTAATATATGATAACCTCAGGAAAACTATGTAAAACTAGGGTGCCCATGACCTACAAAAGAAGCCCATGGGACATGGGAATTCAAAATGGGGGAGGGTTTCTTAACATGTCTTTTCTTCTCAGGATTCTAGCCTCCAGCTCAGTGTTTGGCATATAAAAGGGGAAGTTAATGGGCAGTGAAAAAAGGAAAGATGAAATAATTATTTGGGACAAGATGCAAGTTTGCTTTTTTCTTACTTTCTTTTTTTCTTACAAGATGCAGTTTTAACTACATTTAAAGAACTTAGGCCCTGGCCTGTTGACTCAGCGGTAGAGCGTTGGCCTGGCATGCAGGAGTCCCGGGTTTGATTCCCGGCCAGGGCACACAGGAGAAGCGCCCATCTGCTTCTCCACTCCTCCCCCTCTCCTTCCTCTTTGTCTCTCTCTTCCCCTCCCGCAGCGAGGCTCCATTGGAGCAGGGATGGCCGGGGCACTGAGGATGGCTCTATGGCCTCTGTCTCAGGTGCTGGAATGGCTCTGGATGCAACAGAGCGACGCCCCGGATGGGCAGAGCATTGCCCCCTGGTGAGCATGCCAGGTGTATCCCGGTGGGGCACATGCGGGAGTCTGTCTGACTGCCTCCCCATTACCAATTTCGGAAAAATGGAAAGAAAAATCTTAGATGCTCCATCTACCAGATGTCCCCCAATGGGCTTGTTCATCACCCTCTACATTTGTGGAAAACTGAATGAAATGTGAAGTCCTAGAAGTTAGGGATCTTGGATTTCCATCTTGATTCCCTGCTCACTAATCTTGGCCGGCTTACACTCCTTTTTTTTTTTAATTTTATTTATTCATTTTTAGAGAGGAGAGATAGGGAGAGAGAGAAACAGAGAGAGAGAAGGGGGAAGAGCTGGAAGCATCAACTCCCACATATGCCTTGACCAGGCAAGCCCAGGGCTTCAAACTGGTTACACTCCTTCTTGAAACAAACTTGGTACCAGTGTAGGATTTCTGCCATCTCTAGTCTTCCCTACAGCCTTGGATCTAAATCAATTATTCTAATTTCTGGACATATCCCAGGTTAAAACTTTAGTTTTGATCTTTGCCTACTACAGATAGAAACCAAATAGAATGATATATCTGTGACTCATTAAATGTTAGATACTTTTACTTAGAAAAGTGAAATGACCTTTAACATTTTCTGAGAAAACAAGAGAGAAATGCTGAGAATAATGATTCCTTTAAAGAATAGCTCCAATCAGCTCTCAGCAGGACAACGTGAAATGCCACAGGACTTTTACTTGGCAAGGCCTTATTATAATAAAGTTCAAGTTCTTGGACATAATACCACCATTATCAGGTTTCTGGTTTTATCATATAGAAACTCTGCTACGTGTTTCTTTTCCATGATATGCTTATGAAAGCTAAAACCAGCATTTCTATTCAAATGTATTTTAATGAGTCTGTTTACTTTTTAATTATTACTTTGGTTTCATACATAATTTTTAATACCAGTCACAGATATGTGCAATTAGAGAGATTCCTAGTAATAATTAATAAAAAGAAATGAACAAATTTAGGTCATTCAATTACACAAACATAACCACCAAGTAGAGTTGGCATAAATGATACCTAAACAAACTCAATTTATCTTCTATAACAGTTATTTAGATTAGTGCTCCTTAAACTAATGATCATGGTTATGGAGGAGCTTGCTAAATGCAGATTTAGCCTGAGTAGTTGGAGGATGGGGCCCGGGATTCAGCAATTTGAACAAGCTCCTGGGTGACTCCCATATTGTTAGGATCAAAGAGGACACTTAAGTAGAAAAGACAGTTCTTAGAGCAAAGTGCGGCTTTTTAATCCTGTTTTTTTATATATTTGGAAGCTTTGATTCTGCTTCTAAAAGTTACACCAAGGGTTTCTGCCCAGGGAGGGGAGCTCTCACTAGAGAAGGGGAGAGATTTAAACACGCTCCCCAGTGACGTCTGTATGGATCAGCTATGTCTGAGCGTCACTTGAAATGTGATTCTGCCTAAAGAAAGGCAAAGGGACCACTAGATCTACTTTCTAAACTTTGCCTACCTCAGAGCTTCCATATGAGTTGTGTATTTTTAAAAAACAAAATAGTTCTTATTTCTTTACCTTTTATTTACTTCAAAACTGGCTGTGGCCCTCTTTCCCTATATAGCTCAGTTTCTCCATCGTATAATTATAGTCTCCTGACTTCCAGCTTCTCTCATGTGATCTGCTCTATAACTCTATCCCTTTCTTACTTCTTTCAGTTATTTACTTCCTTTTCTATTTTTTCCCCCAAAAGCCTATTAGATGAAAAAATAAGGGAAACCTAAGGTTGTTTCTTATTAGGTAAATGTTAGAAAACCTTCCATGAGATGGCTTTTTAAATGTTTTTTTTTTTAATAGTTCCATGTGTGTATTTTCTGGCATCCTCTATCTGTCTTATAAGCACCTTTTATAGGTAGAAATGCTGTATTTATAGAGAAATGTTCCCTTTAGCCAATAAAACTCAAGTCTCTTAACCAGTGTGATGCCTCAGGGAAGCCGACAGAATGCCAGGTTGGAGTTACTGTGAATACGGTCTTTTTTTTATTAACTCTTAGTTGTTTAATCTTCGCAGTAATCTTGAATTTGGAATCAGTTGACAGATTTTTGTCTTTAAAACATTAGAAGGTGCTTGACCAGGCGGTGGCGCAGTGGGTAGAGTGTCCGACTGGGATGCGGAAAGACCCAGGATCGAGACCCCAAGGTTGCCAGTTTGAGCACGGGCTCATCTGGTTTGAGCAAAAGCTCACCAGCGTGGACCCAAAGTCGCTGGCTTGAGCAAGGGGTTACTCGGTCTGCTGAAGGCCCATGGTCAAGGCACATATGAGAAACAATCAATGAACAACTAAGAAGTCCCAACGAAAAACTGATGATTGATGCTTCTCATCTCTCTCCGTTCCTGTCTGTCTGTCCCTATCTATCCCTCTCTCTGACTCTCTCTGTCTCTGTAAAAAAACAAACAAACAAACAAACAAAAAACAACCCACAAACAAACAGAAAAAACATTAGAAGATACCTGACCTGTGGTAGTGGTGGTGGGGGCATAGTGGACAAAGCATTGACCTGAAATGCTGTGGTCACAGGTTCAAAATCCCAAGGTCACTGGGCCTGAGCACTGGTTCATCAGAGCAAGGTCACTGGCTTGAGTGGGGGGAACATCCATGTGATCCCAGAGCTTGCCGTCTTGAGCCCAGAGATTGCTGGCATGAAAATCCCAAGGTCATTGGCTTGAGCCCCAGGTTCAATCCTTAGTCAAGGCACATACAAGAAGCAATCAATGACCCTGGCCCGTTGGCTCAGCGGTAGAGCGTCGGCCTGGCATGCGGGGGACACAGGTTTGATTCCCGGCCAGGGCACATAGGAGAAGCGCCCATTTGCTTCTCCACCCCCTCCTCCTTCCTCTCTGTCTCTCTCTTCCCCTCCCGCAGCCAAGGCTCCATTGGAGCAAAGATGGCCCGGGCACTGGGAATGGCTCCTTGGCCTCTGCCCCAGGCACTAGAGTGGCTCTGGTCACGGCAGAGCGACGCCCCGGAGGGGCAGAGCATCGCCCCCTGGTGAGCAGAGCCTCGCCCTGGTTGGTGGGCGTGCTGGGTGGATCCTGGTCAGGCACATGCGGGAGTCTGTCTGACTGTCTCACCCCGTTTCCAGCTTCAGAAAAAATACAAAAAAAAAAAAAAAAAGAAGCAATCAATGCGCAATTAAAGTAAAAACAGCTCCGAATGGACGCATCTCACCCTCTCTCTCCCTTCCTGTTTCTCTCTCTCTCTCTCTCTTTCTTTCAAAAAAAAAAAATCAAAAGCATCTATAAATTACCTACGTCAAAAGCCAGTTGTATACATATTATATGAAATTCACTGCAACTTTGTGTTATTTCTAAGTAATTCTCTAAAATTCTTGCTTTACTATTACTTGTTCTGTAGTTTTATGACAACTTGGAAACAGTGCTGCATCCTGGAGAATAATTTTATGTTTTATTAATTTTTTTCTAACTCTAAGCATTTTTTATTTACACATGAATATTAAAACTTTTCAGAGTGCAGCATAAAAGAGATGATTTCACTTGATAATGTTTGATATACAGTGTTTGAGGCTCTATTAAAGAAAACCAATTTTCTCTTTGTCATTATCATATCATAACCGGAAGGAAAAGGCCTTCCTCTCTACCACTGTATCTGTTGTGCCAACCTGAAGTCTCAGGAGCAAGGTAATTGTTTGCTGAGTAGACCAGCGTCATAAATGCAAGGAAAAAAGTCAGGTTTCATTTCAACCTAAAGCTGTGTATTTAAATGCCTATATGGAAGAGACAACTTTGGCTACAAAACAGACACCTAGTGTGTCCTTAAGAAAAGCAAGGAAGCAAAATTCTGATCTGAGAAGGGAGCAGCTATTACCAGTTGCTGAATCATTGTCTTACAATAACTCCTCAGAGAGAGTAGAGTATTATTTTATATACTTAAAGGAATTCTAAATCCTAACAGCCATAACATAAAGGACCAGAAGACAAAGAGATATAGTAAATAATGTCACCTTCCATAGTAGCTAATGCTGACAAAATAAAATTCCTCTGCTTTCTATGCCCAATGCATTCTGGCATAAGACTTACCTATGCTTACTCGCTGGAGGTCAGCCCACTCAGAGTTCCCCCAAGTATTTCTGAGCATTGCACTTGGGCCTCCAGGTCAAGGCTCTGAAATGGATACTCCAATGCTTGTGACGGGGAGAAAAAAATCCTTATACCCTTCTAGGTTTTTGTTCCAAAATTAAATTAGCATAAAACAGATTAACAGGAGAGACTCAATTTTTTTTTATTCATTTTAGAGAGGAGAGGGAGAGACAGAGAGAGAGAGAAGGGAGGAGGAGCTGGAAGCATCAACTCCCATATGTGCCTTGACCAGGCAAGCCCAGGGTTTTGACCGGGCGACCTCAGCATTTCCAGGTCGGTGCTTTATCCACTGCGCCACCACAGATCAGACCAGGAGAGACTCAAATTTAATTATGTAAGAATGGGGGCCCCACAAAGACAGTGACACTAAAGGACAGGACAAGCAAATCAGGCTTATATGCCACCTTGAGCTAAGGAGTGGGATGGGGGTCTGTGGCTTCAAAGGAGAGGAGGATTATTCACAGGGCAGTAAACAGATGTATAGTAATTAGATTTTTGTTCTGAAATGCAGATATTAAAGTTTTCTCCATATTAAAGTTTTCTCTTGGCAGTAGCTCTCTTTCTGGGCCAGGCCCCTATCTAAATTTTTGAAGGTGGTTAAGGGAGAACTAAAAGTTTTTCTTGAGTCT
Organism: Saccopteryx bilineata; assembly: GCF_036850765.1. NCBI lineage: Eukaryota > Metazoa > Chordata > Mammalia > Chiroptera > Emballonuridae > Saccopteryx > Saccopteryx bilineata. The sequence goes on along the minus strand of NC_089490.1, from coordinate 279,767,776 downwards.
GTTGGGTCTTTATTGCATTCTGCTCAAAATAGTCTGGCAATCTAATTCATTTTATGTGGGACCAAATTTAATCCAATTTCTAATCATAGATTTTCCTTTAATGAGAGTTCAGGAGAAGGGCAGACCACACCTCTTACCCACTTTGCCCCACCACCTGTTTGAAGTCATGTGGACATCTCTCAAACACATACATTTGAGTGCTTTCATGCTTCTGCATAGGTATAATCTGGCTAAAAATACACCCAACACAAATTACTAAACAACACTTAAAGTCCTGGGCTGAAGCACCTGCTGTGTTTATACATACCATCTGTATGACCAAAAGGACTCCCCCAAAGTAACATCCTCACCCAAGGAGGGCAATCTACTGTAAAGTCAAATTCCATTTGTCAGTATCAAATGCAGGAACTCAAATAGTTAAAGTAGCACCATTCTGGCTTCAAAAATTCCAAGACCCTTTGTCCAACAGAACCCCCATCATGATTTAACCTGAACACCATAATTAGCTCAAGATATTAGTCAACCCCATCACAGGAAAATCACTGCATTTTCCAAAGGTACCTAACTTGTCCCTTAAATATGAATCAGTCATTTGAGGGTTCTGGAACAATTTTTGGGGTAAAGAATAGTTATTTTTCAACTTGAGGTATAGCCATTTAAATGAAATCAAACTCTTGTTCTTGCAAGCCATCATTCCACAAACATTTAAGCACTGATGACTCTGCTGGAGATTTTAATGGCAGTGGAAGACAGATATAGTTAACATGAAATAGTTTCTGTCCTCTAAGCACTCAAATGTCCTAGTGGTAAAGAAAGTCAAATATTTTATGCATAATGAAGTGATAAATATTTTTACTTTTATTACTTTTTAATATTTATTTTATTGATTTGAGAGAGAGAGAGAGAGACAGAAATATCAATCTCTTCCTGCATGTGCCCTAATCAGGGATCGAACCGGCAACCTCTGTGCTTTGGGACAATGCTGTAACCAACTGAGCTATCCGGCCAGGGCAAGTGATATATATCTTAAAAAGCTGTGAAATAAAGTATAGTGAAAGAAGTGTCAGGGTAGTTTGGAGATGGCCTTTGGCAAACTGCTGTCTCAAGTGAGTGTTAAAAGGGAAAAGTTCTCCAATTAGCACCATGCTGACTTTATGGTACATTGGTATGCATGAAGGGATAATGTCGAAGTAGAGAACCTAAAGATCATCTATATCTCTAAGATCTAATGAAGTATGGGCTGTCTACTGAAACTGGAACACAAATGATAGTTAGACCATTCTTCAGCAGTTATCTCTTTTTTAATGAGACCTTTGATGCCTCTTTTCTATATTCCTTTTAGTAAACAATCTAAACATTTTTTTTTCTTCTCAGAGTGGCTTTGTAATCTAATTGTCCCTTGTTGTACATGACAGGGAGATTATTCCCTAAGGCTGTTGTGACTCTCACCAGACACTTATGTCAGGTCAGCAGGAGGTAAGGCAAGGATATCAAGTTCCAGGAGAGAATTTGGTCCCTGGGAATTGGCGTTGGCACAGTGTGCTTGTCCTAGGAGTGTGGGGTATGGAGACAAGGGGATTCATCTAAAGGAAAAGCCAGGTTCATTGCCAAGTGGGCCACCACCAAAATGTGCACATGAAGGCTACGGAGAGAGGAGGCAACTCTCAGGAACCCAACAGGACTGAGAGTCCGACCACAGTGGACGATTCTAGTGAAGAGAGAGAGGGACACAGGATAATTCTCTCGTCAGCACCAGGATATATTACATGATTCCTGCCCTCTCACAGGTATGTGAATAATCTAACATAGACCTAAAGTCAAATTCATATGAAGTCTGGTCTTGATTTTTCAACCACAAAGTTTATGTAGATTGTGACAAATTTATAATAGATAATAAACTGGTGTTGGCTAACAACTTTTGGGATTTATTTTATATGATTTAGAAAAATGCATGTTTCCTGCCACATATTTCACAACACATTTCAAAATACAGTACCATTACCCATAATTAGATTTATATATAGTAGAATACATTCGTGCATTTATTCATTTCCTTTTCAGCCCATCCACCACTGTATTACGGAAAGTAAATGTAGGTAAAATCCTCAGTGAACATATAGTATATTTGAAGAGATACATATAATTTGTGTATATATATATAGATATAGATATCTACCAACCTTTTCCTGTATACCGATGTTTTTTTTTGACAACTTTGAAGAAGTATGAAAATATGGAGAAAGCAGCTCTTAATTCCAAAAAAATTTTATTAGGGAGAACATCAGGTAGTGCTGAGACTTGAAATAGAGGTAGGGACTTTTATGGTCAGAAACAAGAACAGAATCTCTTCCAGACCACGGGAACAGGAGGACTGGCGCGCTGGAGGTGTGCTTCGTGCAGGGACTCACAGGCACCTGCCTGCCTGCACCTGGGGGCGGGGCTGGGAAAGCTGGGCTGAGTCAGCTCATTCAGAGCTTAGAAGCCTGGATGGGTTTTTCAGGTAGTCAAGAGCCCTTAGAAGTTTCTGAGCCGTTTCAAGTCATTATTATTAAGAACATAATTGGCAGCCGTACAAGCATGTCTTAGACGTGAAAGGGAACTATTACGGGCTAGCACTCTGCGAGGAAATCCATGTACAATAACACAGAGGGGGGCCTAGTGCAAGGGGGCAGATGAAGAATGGTGAGGGCCTCACGGAGGCTGTGGCTGTGTGAAAAGCAAGAACAGAGCTCAGCTTTAAGCCTTAATTTGTAGATTTGAGGGGGTACGGGGGTGGCAGGATTTGGCAAGTGATTGGATATGAGGGTTAAGAAGGAAGTAAAAATGATTCAGAAATTGATTACCAGCCACAGGGTCTAAAGCTGTGCTACTTTTGTTACTGAACTTGGGCCCAGAGCAGGAGCAACACTTTGAATTTAAGGTAATGAATAAAATTTTAGACAAATTTGAGGTGACATCAAGGCATTTATTTCTAGCATGCAGTTAAAGGTACTCTTTACATAAGACTTGCTGTGCTTTAGACACTTTGCTAAGCCGTTGATATGTATCATATTGCTTATAATATAATGTTTATCACTTTATTATCATCGCTGATATTTTATTATCACTTCTGTATCTTAAATAAAGGATACTAGTCTTAATTAAGTAACGTTCCCAAAGCCACACAACTTGCTAGCATTGGAACTAAAGTCTGACCCTGTGGCCCTCCCTTCTGGTTCTCAAATATGTAAATTTGAAGTCTGAGAAAAGTCAAGGGTAACAGTGTAGTTTGGGAAGTTCTTTTATTGAACTCCTCCCAGTGGCCAAGTGCACTAGGCTGAGCCATGGGGACACAGAACACAGACGCTGCTGAGACCCCGCTAGAGACGTGATTTGAAATAATAGGCTAGAACTAAGGTGATCAAGAGAAATTGCTAAAGCACAGGATCTTAGGTTGGGCCAATGAACATTCCACAGAAAAATAAGTAGTCAGGGAAATACAGTGTGTCCGTAAAGTCATGGTGCACTTTTGACTGGTCACAGGAAAGCAACAAAAGATGATAGAAATGTAAAATCTGCACCAAATAAAAGGAAAACTCTCCCAGTTTCATACCTATTCAGTGCAGTTCGATGTGGGCTCACACACAGATTTTTTTAGGGCTCCTTAGGTAGCTATCCCATATAGCCTCTACAGACTAGTCACTGACTGTTGGCCTACCAGAACGGGTTTTCTCCACCAAACTGCCAGTTTCCTTCAACTGCTTATCCCACTGAGTAATGTTTTTCCTATGTGGTGGCACTTCATTATAAAAGCACCGATATTCATGTTGCACTTTGGTCACAGATTCGAATTTAGCGAGCCACAGAACACACTGAACTTTCCTCTGTACCATCCCCATCTCGACTGGCATGGCCGTGGGCTGCTCCGCTGTATACACAGTGTTACATCATCATCTGTGCATGCGCACATGCTGCCACATCATCCTACAGAAACTAGGAGGTTTTTCCTTTTATTTGGTGCAGATTGCACATTTCTATCGTCTTTTGTTGCTTTCCTGTGACCAGTCAAAAGTGCACCATGACTTTATGGACACGCTGTAGAAAGAAAAACAATCCCAGTTAGCACAAAAACCAAAGGAAAAAGATGTGTAAGTCCTTGAGAAAATAACTTAATGAGAGAAAATTGTGAGGAGCTATTTCTGTGGGAGTGAATTCACATCATGTAACTCTGTGAATGGCTCCTACTCCCAAGATCAGAGATTGGAAAAGGAGGTCTGAGGAGAGAATACTTAGACTTGAACACTTTTTCTACTTCTTGTATTATACAGTCTTATTTGTTGCATAAATAATCATCACATACCCTGGCTAGTTGGCTCAGTGGTAGAGTGTCGGCCCGGCATGTATATATCCCAGGTTCAATTCCCAGCCAGAGCACACAAAAGTGCCCATCTGCTTCTCCACCCTTCCCCCTCTCCTTTCTCTATTTCTCTCTTTCCCTCCCGCAGTCAAGGCTCAATTGGAGCAAAGTTGGCTCGGGTGCTGAAGATGGCTCCATGACCTCAGCCTCAGGCCCTAGGATGGCTCCAGTTGTGGTGGAGCAATGCCCCAGGTGGGCAGAGTGTCACCCCCTAGTGGGTATGCCGGGTAGATCCTCATCTGGCACATACGGCAATCTGTCTCTCTGCTTCCTCACTTCTCATTTCAGAAAAAAAAAATCATTTCATGGCATTTATGGATATTGTGGAGGGTATAAGCATGTTTAGGCCAGTTTACAAAAGGAAAAGTAATGCTCAATCTAGTTATAAAGTATGTAAAGATCCTTTACTCTCTCTGGCTTGCCTAGAGTTTGGGTAAATGCTTTTCGTGTTTCCTCCCTCATGACTAAAGTTAATAAACCTGCACAGGCCAGTTGCTTCTGAATACAAACAATACCTTAATCTACCTCCTTATGCCAGCTGAATCCTTAGCAAACATGCATTTATTTATTTATTTGCTTATTTTTGAAAGCATTGTCATCACAGTTTATGAAATTTGTCCAAAATAAAAGCTGAAAGCAAAAGTTAAAAGTCATATAATGGCCTGAACAGGTGGTAGCACAGTAGATAGAGCATCGGACTGGGATGCGGAGGACCCAGGTTTGAGACCCAGAGGTCGCCAGCTTGAGCGCGGGCTCATCTGGTTTGAGCAAAGCTCACCAGCTTGGACCCAGGGTTGCTGGCTCGAGCAAGGGGTGACTTGGTCTGCTGAAGGCCCGCGGTCAAGGCACATATGACAGAGCAATCAATGAACAACTAAGGTGCCACAATGAAAAACTGATGATTGATGCTTCTCGTCTCTCTCCATTCCTGTCTGTCTGTCCCTATCTGTCCCTCTCTCTTACTCTGTCTCTGTAGAAAAAAAAAGTCATATAATGAAAACCTCAAAGGAGTCACCTTGGACATTTTGGGGATGCCTAAATTACTAATCTTTAATTAAGGTCAGTATTCCAAGCTAAGTATAATAGTCCAGAAAAAGTAAAGGGCTTATAGTCATAGTTGTTTGTTTTTTATCAAAGTGGTGTATGCCAAGAAATGGAGATTTGCAACTCTGTTTTTCTTGTTCTTCTTATTTCAAATGAGAGGAAGGAAGTTAGAGAGACTCCAGCATGTGCCCCAACTGGGATCCACCCAGCAACCCCCATCTGGGGCTGATGCTCTGCCCATCTGGGGCCATACTTACAATCTATTTTTAGCACCAGAAGCAGAGGCTTCACAGAGCCATCCTCAGCGCCTGGGGCTAATGCACTCAAACTAAGCCATGGCTATAAGGAGAAGAAAAAGAGGGGGGGGGGCGGGGGAAGGGTGGAGAAGCAGATGGGCGCTTCTTCTGTGTGCGCTGACCATGAATCTAAACCAGGACATCCACACACCAAGCCAACGCTCTACCCCTGAGCCAATGGATCAGAGCATTGTAACTCTTACTAATCATGAAAATATATTGTTACCTTGTTCAGACACTTACTAATGGAGGAACTCTGATGAGCTGTGTTCTTCCTGTGTGACATGTGCATTTGGAGGCTGTCTGTGTGTGATTGCTGACCCCTGTGAAGTCATAAATACTATAGCCTCCCCCACTGCAGTCTTTAGGCTTATTTTGGTCATTATATGCAGTTTCATTCATTGATACTTTTTCTAATATAAATGGAATGCTCTAGATGACAATTAAATTTTCATGTACTACAGGCATTATTAAAACTTTTATTATAGATCATATTAATATTAAAATATAAATAAGACACTACTTATACATGTATTTTCATTTTCAGTATTCTATTTATTGTATTTCCTTTGTGTGAAATATATTTTATCTCAATTTCTGACCATAACATTTCCACCTGTATGTAAAGGCCTTCTCTTTCACCATGATTCCTTTAATAACACTGCTTAGGATTGAGAGCCCCCTTCTCCATCTTTCAGTGAAGACATGGTGGTAGAGAATGTGGTAGAAAGGTTCAGGAGTAGGAGAGAGTGGATGATGGTCTTAGACAGGAGGCTGGATAAAACCTTGTGAATATGATAGCCTAGGAGCTGGTAGGGCCCAAGGTCTGTGTTTCTTTGTGATGGCTGATGTGAACAGGGATAAAAAGCACACAGGGCCCTGGCCGGTTGGCTCAGTGGTAGAGCATCGGCCTATCGTGCAGGACTCCTGGGTTCGATTCCTGGCCAGGGCACAAAGGAGAAGCACCCATCTGCTTCTCCACCCCTCCCCCTATCCTTCCTCTCTGTCTCTCTCTTCCCCTCCCGCAGCCAAGGCTCCATTGGAGCAAAGTTGGCCTGGGTGCTGAGGATGGCTCCATGGCCTCTGCCTCAGGCACTAAAATGGCCCTGGTTGCAACAGAGCAACGTCCCAGATGGGCAGAGCATTGCCCCCTGGTGGGTATGCTGGAAGGATCCCAGTCAGGCGCATGCGGGAGTCTGTCTGACTGCCTCCCTGTTTCCAACTTCAGAAAAATTAAAAAAAAAAAAAAAAAAAAAAAAAAGCACACAGAATTTACCCTTATGGATTCTCAAGGAAGATAGGGGTGGTGAGGCAGGTAGTGCTAGAGTGGATAGAGGTATAGAAGGCAAGGATGGATGTTGCTGGGGTTTTTTAAGTGTTCCATGGAATACACATATAATTTATTTATATATTATACATTTTGGATTTATAAGTAATTTAGTTATGAACTGTCTTTACCATTTGCCGCAATAGCTAAGTAACTAGCCTAACCATTGCTTACATCCCACAACCAACACAGCTGTGATTAAATCACTTGACCTGTTTTTCATATCCCAATTCAAAGCAAACACCAGCTAGAGCTGATCATGCTTTGGGTTATGTACGATTCTGTTCCCCCCACTAGACACCTTGAGTTTTTAGTTTCTTTAGAGAAAGATGTGAGTCTGTGTAGTGCTGTATGGCCAGATCCTAGAAAAATGCCTGGTACATCGTAGTTGCATAATAAAATATTTGTTGAATTAGGATGACTCTCTGAGTCTAAGATGAAATTCAAATTATATTAGAAGGCCTTCTTCATGTTCAGAGACAGGGCTTTGTGATGTGACAGTGACTTCTGGTTTTGGCCTGCTCAGTGGTCCTTGGTCAGGAGAGACCCAACAGTCACTTTCCATCAGCATTGGGGGGGGGAGGGAGCTCTTGCCAGGACCATAGAGTTCTAGAATGTCATTCTCATTCTGGGGGCCCAGGGGCCTTATCTGGTAAGAATCCGCCTTGGAGGTTCCTGCCTTGTTCGTGGAACACATGAAGCTCTCGGGCTTCCCTTCAGCTCTCAGGAATGGATTGAAGAGGGCCTTCAAGAAACAAATCTGTTGAAGTCAAGAGCTGTGCCTTTTTCATCCCTTTCTTTAGTGTTAGCTGAACAGTAACTACAGTGCTTAAACAAGTTGTTTAATGACAGAATGAATGATTGTATAAAGCCTGTCTTCCTTAAGTGACTCTGCTAGAGTCATCTGCTTTGTAGGATTTTGAAAATATGCTTGAGAAGCACAAAAAAGTTAAACAACAAGAAAATTCAATAATATAGATATTACAAGGCAGTTGTTGATTAATTGCAAATTAAGAGGCGGTGACGGCTGATATGCTTATGTTTTGCCAAATGCAATCCTTATAGCAGGGTTCATTAGGTTTTGTCTATATAAGTAATAATAACAATCCTTAGTTTTCTCTGAGTAGCAAATTTTGACTCGACCTGAGAGGGTATTTAAAAAAATCAATTCTATTTATGTTCTTCAGATAAGATCATAGTCTACTTTGAGATGCATTTAACATTGTATATTTCACAGCCTGGTGTTCAATATATTCTTTAGGCTCTGGAGGTATTGGAAAAATTAGCTGGTCAATATATGCAGTGACAGGCTGCTGAGTCCTCATTTTTCTTGCAGCCAGAAGATAGAAACCAACTAAGATACTTATTTCGCCTTCCCCAGTTGTATTCTGAATCTTCAGCCTTTTGACAGGGTATTTTTGTTATTGCCATTTGTTTTTGATGATCAGGTTTTGAGTACCAGATCAGCACAAAGATCTCCAGAAGCTGAGACTGTCTGTGACAATGAGTAGGCAGCAGTATTCTTACTCAGAGTATCCAATTCAGAGAATCTCCTGGTTTCTATTGTGATGAGTTGTAGAGGTTTTTGTTACCTCAATCCAGAAACTATTTTAATATCTTACGTATGGTTATATTGAGTGGTAAATGAGGTTTATTTTGATTCAGCTTGAACCAATATTTGAGACCTTGCCATTTGTTAGAGATTGTGCCAGATGCTTCCATGCATATTGTCTCAGTGTAAGATTTAGAACACGCTTTATTACAACTTATCTGCTCCTCTGAGTAAGGACAAATGCAAGAAAAGGAGAGTTCTTTTATATCAGGAAAGGCCTGTTCCTTACAAGAGAAGTAATTCTGCAAAGTAATGAAAACAACTCATCTTACAGAATAGACGAGGGAAGTTTGAATAGAAAGATGATAATACAGTTTCCATTGACTCTACTCTCCTTGCAGTGAGAGGATTCTCATAGGCTCTTGCTCCCTTTTTCCATTAAACATTCTTTGTTCTACAACAGAAAGTGAAGACCACCTTTCTCTAATTTCTAGGTTTCTAGGGCATCATAGAATGAAAGAACAAATTCAACGATAAGTATAAGGAAGTTTCTTGCCAGATCCAGAATGTGAGAGATTCTTCAAGAAGAAAACAAACAAAACTCCTTTTTGAAAACAAATCAATGAAAAGAGAAGTCAAGAAGGGACTATTAAATAAAAGAGCTTAAGAGGTATAAGAAACAAGTTAAATATGCAAAATTTTTGACATTTTGATTAGAACAAACCAACATTAAAAATAATCTTCAAGACAAAAGCTATTTTAGTATGAATTTGGTAGATGTTATAAAGAATTTTTATTAACTGGCCTAGAAATTTCTACCAATTGGGGTAATGGCATGTCTTTGTCACTCAGGGAAACACATTGTGGTTTTTGTGGATGAAACAGGAGGATGCCTTGGATTTTTTAAATAGCTCAGCTAAAAAAATGATAAGGGAGAGAATCAGATGAAATAGGGTGACCAAAATATTGACAGCTGTTGAAATCCAGTAAAGGATATACAGGATTGGGCAAAAGGAGGTTTATAGTTGTTCATATGGGAAATAATATAGTTAATTGTTAATAAATAATAATACAAGAATAAGCTATTTTACATACTCACAACTGTAAACCTACTTTGCCCCACCCTGTCATGAAGCTCACTAAATATCTCCCTAAATATTACAAATATTTGAAATAAACCAGAAACAAACTAATAAACAGTAATCCAGCAATAGCCTGGCCTCTCACCGTGCTTTCTCCTGCCCCTGAGCCTGTAGAGCAGTGAAAATCAGATGGATAGGGTAGGAATGATGACTCTCATCTAGAGCTCAGACAAGATCGGAGCCCTTATTTGGAGACCATGAACTCATAAGGTATTCATTGATTGGTTTTCGAATGGTCTGAACTATCTATATGTGTTCATCAAATTTTGATTTGAAATTTTTTCCAGGGATGTATTACAAGGGTTTCACTAGATCCTCAGCGCCATTCATGACCCATAAAAGTTGAGTTAGACTTGATTGCAGGAGTTCTGAAGTCTATTTCAGCTCTAAAATTCTATAAACCCATGTATCTAAGTTATCCAAAGCCATTTCCTTACAATATTATATGTAAGAAATTTACGTATTGTACAATATTATTCAAGAATGTTGTTAAATTTTCTTGCTTACTTTATGGTTAATTTCTGACTTAATGATCTAGATCTGTGAATGACTCTCACATACAAATCAACATCTAATAACTAAAGCTCCCAGATTCAGTGTGGGTCACCTATCTTTTATTTCCTAATTTAAGTTTCTTGTGCCCTTTCGAGATATGCCTCATCTCACCCCTGCCTATTTTTGCAAAGACTTTCTTTCCCACACTTCTTTCATGCTTTACCTCCAGCAGTTCTTTTTGTTCTTTAAAATGTACCAAGTTGTTTTGTGCCTCGGGGTTTTTGCACATACTGCCCCCTCTACTCTTCCTATAATTATTTTCCTCATAGATATCTACTTATCCTTTCTGTCTCAGTAAGTGTTACCCTCACTAATTTAATATATCGCCATTAAGCTCAGAGCACCCTACCTTTTCTTTCATATCCCATCATAATTTTTATTTACATAAATCTTTATGTAATCACATCCACTTTTCACATTAGACCAAGAGTGTCCTAGATGCAGAAGTGACATCTTTGTTTCCCCTTGCTTTGTAAGTATCAAGCCTATATTCAAAAAGAGAATGTTAAATGAATGAGTAAAAACAATTAGAACCCTGGAGGGGAAATTCCCTCCTTTTAAATGTACCCACTTTATTTTTATTTTTATTTGACAGACAGAGAGAAACTCAGAGAGAGGGACAGATAGGGACAGACAGACAGGAAAGGAGAGAGATAAGAAGCATCGGTTCTTTGTTGCAGCTCCTTAGTTGTTCATTGATTGCTTTCTCATATCTACTTTGACCAGGAGGTTACAGCAGAGTGAATGACCCCTTGCTCAAGCCAGTGACTTTAGGCTCAAACCAGCAACCTTGGCTTCAAGGCAGTGACCTTTGTGCTGAAGCCAGCGACCGTGGGGTCCTGTCTATGATCCCATGCTCAAGCCAGCAACCCCGTGCTCAAACTAGTGAGCTCGTGCTCTAATCAGCGAACTCAGGGTTTTGAACCTGAGTCCTCCACATCCATTGTGCCACCACCTGGTTAGGCTAAATGTACCCACTTTATACATGTGGAGACACACAGATAGACAAGCATGACTTTGAGCTCTAGCTCTAGTGGCAAACGAGGCCTCTTTATTCTCCAGTGGCCTGACCTCTCTATTCACTGCCTCTACACTCTCTCACCCTGATGACCTATTTGAGGAGCAGTGAGAGAGGAGATGCAATATTGCTGACCCAGTGCAGTCACCTTCAGGAATCCAGGATGGATGCCGTCTTTCTCCTCCCCAGTGTGTGTCGGTCCCACTCACAGACTGACTTGCCAGCATTTTAGAGCCCTGGTCTTTATTTCTGCTTAGTGTAGTCCAAAGAGTGCACTTCATTGCTGTAGTAAGTAATTTGTAGAGCGGAATGTGGAACTAATGATCATGCGTAACACCATGTCTATGGGAAAACGAATTTGGAATTCAAAACAACTGGTTGATGAAGGGCTTCTGGAATATACAGAGGCTTCTATTCCTGGGAGTCCCCTTTCTTGAAATAATGAGGACATTCCATGTCCCCCTACACATAGCACTCTTCCAAGTCCAACACATAAATGTGTAGTATTTTATCCAAGTTGGGAGTGGGAGGGAGGGAACTCTGAAAACCCCGAAGGCATTTTCTGATGGAAGGACACATAGCCAGTGCTGCTTCCCCAGAAGAGCCCTACTTTGTACACCCTGTGCCTGAGAACAGCTCTACTTGTACTACTTCCAGGAAGAAAAATGAAAATCACTCGTAAGATGGAAATCAAATGTGTTCTCAATGTAACAGTCCTGATGTGAATGGCTGGATAATTGGGGGTGCCTGCTACTTGCCCAACAGAGAAATAAGACAGTTGAACCTGGCCTGGCTGTTCTGAAACCTGTTTGGTCCTGAGGTTAATACATACTCTCATGGTCTCTACTATTTTTTCATGCTTTACAACAACAATCAATAAGTAAGCTTAACAAATAGCTCTGGTAGGATATCCTTGGTGCTATTTTATCCAGCTAAGACGAGACAAATGAGGAGGCATTCTGGGGATTGGGTAGTGTAGCACTCCCAATTCTGAATAATCATGGTGAGGGAGTCACTTAGGAGGGGCTATGTATGAGGCAGGAATTGGGATTGGGATAGCAGAGGAATAGCAATAATATTATAAGAAATGACTTGAGATACTGCCGACCCCACGGTTCCTCTTGGAAAAAAAAACATCTTTGGGGCTGTTGGGTTGAGGCCATGTATAGTAGGTGTGTGGGGTGGGGGCAGTGGGTCAGGGGAGGCAGAGAGGGAGCTGGGGAATGGCTCTGTGTGTCCTTGCCCTCTTCAGTCCTCTGCAAGGGAGGCTGGAGCCTGAACTTGGGTGAGATTTTGTTTCAAAACTCACTTAAGGACTGAGCTTTATGACTTGATCTACAAGGGATGGAAAAGAGGTGGCAGCAGGAAGACAAAAGTTCAAGTGCCAGAAGTGTAACTTCTGCTCTGTCTCCTGGAATATGCAATATTCAGAGGGCCTCGGGCATTCGCACACTCAAGTGCAACGGAACGATCCAAAGTACCATGTTGTAGACCTCAAGGGACAGTGATGATTTTAGCTTATATCTGGATTTTACACTGAAGGGGGATTCAAGGTTTATGCTAGCATAAAAGCTTGAGTTAACTCTCAGTTTTCTGAGTCCTTTGGCTCGCTTGGTGGGCCACCATTATGTAGGCTGCAAGTGCATTTTGGAAATCCTCTCTTTGGCATGTGTAGTCACTGATTTGAATAAATAATTATTTTAAAGGAATGAGAGAAATATGCTAAGTATCAGCAATGCCACTGAGTCCTCAAGACAACTGTTCAGTTTTTAAAATAAAACAATTGGCATTTAGTATACCCTGATTGATATTTCAATTTGTTAAAAGATTTTGTTGAGTAATAAAGATAATCATTTGACTCAAAAAAGATTTCCAATTTCAAGTCAGAATCAGTTAACTAAAGTCATTAAAAATTATAGGGCCTATTCTTATTATAATTATTGATTAGACAGCAATTGCAGGAACTACAGAAGGTAAGTTATTTCCTTAGGGGCATTTGTTCCTTCAGCTCTAATGCAAATTATATTCTTAGAGATGAAAGAAATTTTAAAGAGCTTTTAAGAAAAAACAGAAAAGAAAAACATGACCCCTACTATATTTAGAGAGTGGGGTTAGTAAAAACTATTCACAAATATAAGAAATAATCAATGATGAAATGAGACATGGAATCTAACTAGAATACTGAGAACAGAATGTCTAAGTGATCTTTTCCTGCCTTTTGTTCTACAGTAAATATTACTTTTATTGCTTCAATTGATATCATAGGCATAGCATTAAATATGTCTGACCTCAATAAAATATGGAACATTTCTCCATTTTTGAAATAAATCTTTTCTATTGCTACATTAGCATTTGAGAAAATCACTTTATATCATTGAGTCTTTCTGAAACCTATCAAAAATAGTGGGAGCCATCTAAATAAGAGATACTAAGGTAATGGAATTGCCTACAATTCGGATATATTTCACTGAGTGAGCATTTCTCATAACCTTGCAAGCTTTCGGAAATGAGAGTGTGTTTCATAGAAGAGCAACCAAAAGGTGGCAGCATCTCTTTGAAAATTATGTTTATTTATTTCATTCCAACATTTTTTTCAAATAGTACTCACACATCATTGAGCTATGTTATAATGAGCATTTATTGATCAGAAAGCTCCCTTTTTTTGTAAATCAGATGAATGCAGTCATAGGATTGAGCTTCAGAAAATGTTTGCTTCCAATGAAGAACAAGACTTGTTCTTCTCTTTAGCCAAATGGTCCTAATGTTTGAAGATGAAGCAACAAACCCACTCATCCTTCAGAGTCAGAAAATATTCATAGTCACCTAATCACTAGCAATGGTTAATTATCCTAGGAAGAATCAGAATCTTGCTTGTGTAAATACTATGAAAACTATATTCTTAAGGAACACAAAGAGATCTTTTATTCCAGAAGGATGTGAATTGAATTAATACTCTTTTAAATCTAAAATTTTAAAGCCTTAATTCTACCAAATTCTTCAGAAAAAAAATTTAATGACTGTGATATTTGACACCACTTTAATATTACATATGTTAAAATTGTTTTTAAAAATCTTTCAGACATACATAAATCTAGCTTATTTCAATCACCAATCTATATTTATCCTAGATTAATGTTTTGGATATCTTTAACCTTTTTCATATACTGTAGACTTAGAGAATGAACAAAGCCAAATTCAAATTTTTTCTTAAAAAATAGTTTTCTCTTATGGGGAACAACAACAACAACAAAAAATTACATAAAACCTTATTGGCTCAGATAAAGTCTGAGAACTGGCATTCTGTTTAATGAAATTTCATTTCTGCTGAGCACTTATAGTCAACCTAAATCAAGCTCAGTAAGGCAATGGCTTGTGTCAGTCTTGCTTGGATAAATCTATCTGTATATGTGTGTGTGTGTGTGTGTGTGTGTGTGTGTGTGTGTATTTAATAAAGTTTATTGACAGTAAGAAAAATTTGTATTTTGTTTTATTCCAAAAATGGACAGAACTTTCTGGTAGACTGTATATATCAGGTCTACCGGAAGTTCTGTCCATTTCTATCACAACAAGTTTCAACACGTAAGCACGTTTATTTGGCGCATGTGTGCCTCTCTATTTTTATCACTTAATGTATACATACTGACCTAGCGAATTAACTAAAACAAAGTTGATTCATATTAGTCTTATGTGTGAAGCCATAGTGTACCCATGGCTACTGATAAAGTTCATTTACGCCACTGTAATTTTTACGAATTTCAACAAGGAAGAAATGCTACAGAAACATGTAGAAATTTATTGAAAGTGTTTGGTGAAGGTGCAGTTTCTGATAGGACATGCAGAAGATGGTTCAAAAAATTCGAAACAGGTGATTTCGACCTTTCTGATAAGCCACGTTCTGGGCGACCATCTTTGATTGATGATGACGTTGTTAAGACCATGTTGGAGCAAGATCCTTTTCTGACAACATTGGAGATCACAGAAAGGCTTAATTCAGCTCAGCAAACCATTTCGGACCATATTCGGAAGATAGGATTGGTGTGGAAATATTCAAGATGGGTGCCATATGAATTAAATCAGAAGAATTTGGATGATCAAGTCGTCATAGGCACATCTCTGCTTGCTCGGAACAAAATTGAGCCCTTCTTGAACGGATGATAACTGGGGATGAAAAGTGGATTACCTACGAAAACATCGTAAAGAAAAGAGCATATTGTGAACCCGGAAAACCTAGCCCTTCCACCTCTAAACCAAATTTGACTCTGAATAAGAGAATGTTGTGTATATGGTGGGACATCCGAGGACCAATACATTATGAGCTTTTAAAACCAAACGAAAAGCTCAATTCGGAGAAGTATTGTCAGCAACTGGATAATTTAAAGACAGCAGTCCAAGAAAAGAGGCTAGCAATGTTCAATAGGAAGAACATCATACTGCATCATGATAATGCCAGGCCACATGCTGCTTTGGGGACTCATCAAAAAGTTGCAGAACTAGGCTGGGAAATTCTGTCCCATCCACCATATTGCCCGGACTTAGCACCCTCCGACTATCACTTGTTTTTGTCCTTACAAAATTTTTTGAAGGGCAAAAAATTCAAAAATAAAGAAGATATCAAACAAGCACTGGTTCAATTTTTTGCATCATAAGATAAAACATTATTCAAAAATGGAATAAACAAATTGCCCTTACGCTGGCAAGAAATCATTAATAATAATGGCAATTATATTATAATATTTACAGATAAATTTTAGGTAATATAGGTGACTTCTAGACAATTACATTGTCAGCACCATTAAAGCAGACATATGATACTTTCCATATTTTACACGTTGAGATGTATGGAGAGTGAAGATGCCATTCTCCGTAAGATCACAATAAATTTGAACTTT
Source organism: Saccopteryx bilineata (assembly GCF_036850765.1). Classification (NCBI taxonomy): domain Eukaryota; kingdom Metazoa; phylum Chordata; class Mammalia; order Chiroptera; family Emballonuridae; genus Saccopteryx; species Saccopteryx bilineata. Next base: position 279,751,557 of record NC_089490.1, on the reverse strand, counting down.
AATGCGTCTCTTTGAGGAATTAAATGACAAAAATATATAGCTGTAAGCATCCTTAAAGATCAGAGGTTTCACATCTGTTTAAAGATCTGAGATTTTCACATATGTTTTGATCTCAAATCTAATGGAATCTTTCTCAGAAGTGCAGTGTGTAACTCAGCCCAGATGGGTGGAATCTTAAGTTGCTTAGAGGATGCGGAGCCTGGAATCTCTTCTCCTTCCCATATACTCCAGTCACCCAGAGAGACTTGAAACCAGGAGATTCTGCAGACCCCAGATTAAAAGGCACTGATGTAGTAGTTCAAGGCCTTTTTTTCAAATGGCAGTCAGGATAGGATCATTTTCAATGACTAGCTCAAAGACATGGAGGTCATTAAATCAAACCCAGTAATTGTATGAATAATTGTATCAATAAAAATATGACCCTGGCCAGCTGGCTCAGTGGTAGAGTGTGGTCTGGTGTGTGTATGCCCCAGGTTCGATTTCTGGTCAGGGCACACAGGAAAAGCTCCCATCTGCTTCTCCACTCCTCCCCCTCTGGCTTCTCTTTCTCTCTCTCTCTTCTCCTCCCCCCCCCCCACAGCCATGGCTCAATTGGAGCAAGTTGGCCCCGGATGCTGAGGATGGCTCCATGGCCTCCACCTCAGGTGCTAAAAAATGGCTCTGGTAGCAATGGAGCAAGGGTCCCAGATGGGCAGAGCATCGCCCCCTAGTGGGCTTGCAGGGTGGATCCCAGTCAGGACACATGTGGAAGTCTGTTTCTGCCTCCCCTCCTCTCACTAAATAAAATACATATATATTTCCTTTTATTATGTGTGAGTTTTTTTCTTTACACACATAGAGAAAGTCTAGATATAGATATAGGTATTAAAATATAGCCATGGATATAGATATCTGAAAATCAATTCACAGAAATCCTATATATAGACAGACATATAAACATTTTCTCATATTTATACACTTATAATTTCTCATAGTTACACTTATAAATATGTGTAAGACACACCCATACCGTTGAACAAAACTATCCTGGCACCAACACGTCAAGAACTGAAGAATAGACAGCCTTCTCTAAAGGGAAGAATCCTTGTCTACAAAGTACCATAATTCCCCATGTATAAGACACATCCTTTCTTGAAAAATTCTGAGTCTAAAAACTGGGTGTGTCTTATACAGTGGTTGTGGCATTTCAAATGCCACAAGTGGAACTGAGGATGAGGCAATATATGAAGACAGTGATTCATCATCAGACACAGATGAGGACAAGCTAATGGATGGGAATTTTGACAGGGATGAGGAGTTGTATGAATTTTATGATGAATAAAGCTTGAGTTCAATAACTTTATGTAATACATTTTTTTTCAAATTTTGGGTCCCAAAATTAGGGTGCATCTTATATGTGGGAGCATCTTATACATGGAGAAATTTGGTAATTTGTCATATGATAACATTAGACTCACATTTAAATCTTAAAGAACCTTTACCTTTTCTGAGAAAAAGCAGTAAAATGCCTATGTATCTAACTTACATGGTGACTGTGGAGATTGTGTGAAGTAACGCTTGTGGGTATGTTTTGCTCACATAAAGTGATAGATATATGGATATGTGCAAGTTAATATTATGTGTTATGAGCTTTGAGGAAAATATCCAAGTGCTAGACCCAGTTTCCATTTCACACAGAAAGATATCCAACAGCTTATTTCATGATTCAAAGGTTGTGATCATTTTTTGACAGCTGTCCTTGTTCTTTTGAAAATATTTTTGCTAAGCAAGTTCTCGTGCATGAAGTAGCAGTGTTTTGGTGACAGCAGAGTGTCTAGAGAGAACCAAATGTTCGATGGTAATTAGAAGGAATTCGTTATGAGTGGTTGCTGAATTGCCGGATTCTGTCTAAAATATGTTATTTAAAACATTCACTGGGTTTCTGCTTGGAAATTTGACTTGTCACTTTAGCATCTTTCCATTTTGGCATCAGCAACTGCTTCAAGGGTCTCCCGCTCTAACAGGGAACTAGAGTGCTTGCAAAGAGGGGGTGTTATGTGATGACTGTTCAGGGGCACCTTCAGTCTTTCCAGAGCATTCATGTACAATAGAAGTGGCATCTCTCCTTCTTGGAAGGATGCTCTGAAATCAGTCCTAGGAGGCAGGGTGAGGTTAAGATTGTGGATTCTGGAGCCAGACTGCCTGGGCTGGAATCTCAGCCCTGCTTCTGCCTAGCTCTGGGAACATGAATGAACTATTTAACTTCTCTATGCCTTAAATTGTTCATCCATACATTAGGGACTGTATTGACAGTGTGCCTACCTCCTGTTGTGGTTGAGAGCATTGATGCAGATCATGTACAGAAAGCATCAATGCCTTTGAATAATGCCTGGTGCCCACTAGTGCTATTTAACTGTTTGCACTTGTTATATAACAAGTGGTCCATCCCATTACACATTCCGAAGTGGAGGCTTTGCCCAAGAACCTGGAGGTGGCCATGCATCACTGGGCAAGCAGCACAGTATCAGGACAAGTGAATCCCAGCTAGTGATCATGGTCATAATTGTGTGGTACCATAGAATTTAAAAAGCTTCATGCCTTCTAAAAATTCACTCTTGGTACCTTTTCAAAAATCTTGAAATTAATAGTCCCATTCATCTTTCAGATTTCTCCATAACGGCTACAGTTTTCATCATAAGCAGTCTTTCATGTTTTTATTTTAATGTGTCTTTTTCACATATCTTATTTCAAAAAGGGAGTTTATGGAAAGCCACATGCAAAAGAATGAAACTGGACTACAGTTTGTCCCCCTGTACTAAAATTAACTCAAAATGGATCAAAGATCTAAACATAAGACCTGAAACAATTAAGTACATAGAAGAAGACATAGGTACTCAACTCATGGACCTGGGTTTTAAAGAGCATTTTATGAATTTGACTCCAATGGCAAGAGAAGTGAAGGCAAAAATTAATGAATGGGACTACATCAGACTAAGAAGTTTTTGCTCAGCAAGAGAAATTGATAACAAAATAAACAGAAAGCCAACTAAATGGGAAATGATATTTTCAAACAACAGCTCAGATAAGGGCCTAATATCCAAAATATACAAAGAACTCATAAAACTCAACAACAAACAAACAAACAATCCCATAAAAAAATGGGAAGAGGATATGAACAGACACTTCTCCCAGGAAGAAATACAAATGGCCAACAGATATATGAAAAGATGCTCATCTTCTTTAGCTATTAGAGAAATGCAAATCAAAACAGCAATGAGATACCACCTCACACCTGTTCGATTAGCTATTATTAGCAAGACAGGTAATAGCAAATGTTGGAGAGGCTGTGGAGAAAAAGGAACCCTCATACACTGTTGGTGGGAATGTAAAGTAGTACAACCATTATGGAAGAAAGTATGGTGGTTCCTCAAAAAACTGAAAATAGAACTACCTTATGACCCAGCAATCCCTCTACTGGGTATATACCCCAAAAACTCAGAAACATTGATACGTAAAGACACATGCAGCCCCATGTTTATTGCAGCATTGTTCACAGTGGCCAGGACATGGAAACAACCAAAAAGCCCGTCAATAGATGACTGGATAAAGAAGATGTGACACATATACACTATGGAATACTACTCAGCCATAAGAAATGATGACATCGGAACATTTACAGCAAAATGGTGGGATCTAGATAACATGATACGAAGCGAAATAAGTAAATCAGAAAAAAACAGGAACTGCATTATTCCATACGTAGGTGGGACATAAAAGTGAAACTAAGAGGCATTGATAAGAGTGTGGTGGTTACGGGGGGGAGGGGGGAATGGGAGAGGGAAAGGGGGAGGGGGAGGGGCACAAAGAAAACAAGATAGAAGGTGACAGAGGACAATCTGACTTTGGGTGACGGGTATGCATCATAATTGAACGACAAGATACCCTGGTCTTGTTATCTTTGAATATATGTATCCTGATTTATTGATGTCACCCCATTAAAAAAATAAAATTATTTAAAAAAGAAAAAGGGAGTTTACTAGACATTATTCAAGTCATAATTGATTGTGATTACCTGTGGTTCTGCATCCTGATATATTTATTAACACTTATGAATGTGAGGTTACAGATTAAGCAATGAAAAACAAAGGCAAACACAGAGTGTGTGTGTCCATACACACATATGTTCTATTTTGTTTCTTAAAGCCAACACTTGTTGTCAGGCACAGAAATTGGAATATAAAATTCAAGATGAAAAGGTTTGAAATATTTAAGTATCCTCATTAAATGTGGCTGATATTTTGGGACTCTTTCAGATCTTTTAGTTAGCGCCTAAGTCCGATTTGCCCAAGAGAAAATGTGTAATAAATGTGCATTTAATTTCCAAAGCAATGAATACATCCAAAGTTACAGAAGCTAAATCGGTACTTTTTGAATGTTTCTCTTTTATAAATAACACATAAAGAATAAAACTCAACATATTTCTCAAAATGTATTATCATTTTTAACAGGTAAAAAACACAATTGTGGACCATTTTCCCATTCTTTGTTAATATCTGGCTTCAAAACTGCATGCATCATTATTTTTTCATATGGAAATTTTGAAAATTTCATAAGCTGGAGTGGTAAAAAAAAATTGTTGTTGCAAGGTCTCTGAAGCAAAAAGTATTGTTAACACAATAAAGATACCAAGGGAGACTGAGCAGAGGTTTCGGTTTTGCTTTATTTTTAATTTTGCTTCCCAGCAGGGAGGTTATGCACCTTCTACTGGGCTGGCTGGGAAGGAAGCACATTCTAGAATATGAACCTGCACCATGACTGGAGCGGGTGGAGCCAGGAGGCATTAGAAGAAACACATTAAACCTAGAGCAAAATTTGCTGAAACCGCCTCAGATGCATTCACTGAATTGTCGTTTCACACACAGCTGTGCCTGCAGATGATAACAATTCTTTTCTAATAACAAAGCTAGTTTTTTAAAAAAACTATAAATAAAGTGAATAACAACCAAATGTGAGTTAGAACCCCTCAAAGAGCAAGCATAGAGAGCAAAATGCGAATGTGAAAGTTATGTGGGCAGCTGCGTGCCAGTCGCTGACTGCATTTATTGCTCTGCCCGTTAACTTTGTTCTCCTTTGCATATTTGGTTACATTATCCAGAATGCATCTCCCAACTCATTCTGTTCTCATTGCACTTGAAGGAAGTACAACTGTGTGTTGAAAAGCTCCTTCTTCGCATATTTATTTCTATTCAGTGATTTCCAGAGCACATTTATTGAATTTATAAAAGGAAAACGAGTTGACAGCATTAAAAATTCAAATGGATCGCCTAGTCCAGCCGTATTTTTTATAGCCTGTACATTTTATCTCAAAAAGTGACAAAGAAGAAGTACCTCTGTAGTTTAAAATGAAAGGGTATATGGAGGATGTGAACAGAAACTTCACAAAAGAGAAGGGAGGTACACAAGCCCTTGGAAAGATGTCCAGCATCATTAACTGTTGGGGGAATGCAAATGAAAAGCACCATGAAATACCTCTGCATACTTATCAGGATGGCTCAGATTTAATAACAAACATTTTTAACAGCCCCCGACGATACCAGTTCTGGCAAGAATGCAAAGGAACTGAAACTCTTAGGAATTGCTGAAAAGAATACAAAATGCTAGACTCCAAAAACCAGTTTGGCAGTTTCTTATACACATAAAAATACTTAGCATATAATCTAGAATCAAACTTCTGGGTATTTACCCTAGAGAAACAGAAACTTATGTTTATACCAAAACTGCATATGCACGTTCATGTTAACTTCAGTTGTGACAGCAGAAGCTGGAAACAACCCAAATGTCTTTGACAGGTGAATGTTTACACTGACTGCGTTTGAACCACACCACGGAATATTACTCAGCAGGAGAGAAAAAGGAACTGTTGATACATGCAACAACTTCAGGGACCCCAAAGGCATTTGCTGAGTGAGGAAGGCTATGACATTAGCAAGGACAAAGTCATAAAAGGGAAAACCAGTCAGTGATTGCCAGGGGCTATGGGTGGGGGTGGGAAGATTTTTAGAGCAATGGAACTGTTCTGTATGCTGATTATGCTGTGGTTCAGATATATCTGTATACGTGTTAAAATTCACAAAACTGTACATAACAAGGAAAAATACCAATTTTATTATATGGTCATATAAAATATTTTTTAAAATCATAGGTTGGCATACATCTAAAGTGCTGGAGAAGCTAAATTCAAAAATGGAAAAGTTCAAATCAATGGCAATTTCAGAATCTTTAAGATCCATAAGGAGATTATAGTTTTAGTGGACATGCGCACTATAGGCTTTTTGAAATAGAAACACCTGCATCTCTGGCAGTACTTTCTGAGGGCGGGGAGTGAGGTGGTGCCATATGGGATAGCTGAACATTTTCATTTTGACAGTTATATATTTATTTCAGAGGGTACTTAAAAACATAAATAATGTTCCTGGGTCACAATGTCATGGATAGTGCTGCTTAAAAGTAGGCTACCTGTAAAAATGATGGGATAATGTAAAGCCATTTAAAGAAATTATATAAACAATGGGTGTTTCAAAGGTAGCCAAGAAAATTGATTCATATTTAAGAAATACTGGACAGGTCAGTATTTTCTGAGAAAACCAGCTTTTTTAGATTATATGCTGTAGGAAAGGAAAGGTTATAAGGAAATGACCATGTAGTCAGATTTTTAAAGTTACAGTAAAAACAGTAGTTTGTTTCTGCACAAAGCAGAAAACATTATACCAAGAATTACCGTTGGTTGAAAAATAACTGTGTGTGCACAGGTGTTATAAAGTAAACTCTAAAGTGCAGAGCAGGCAAGAGAAAACTAGTTTTACATTTTAGAAAATGAAAACTGATAGGTAAGATGAAAATGCAATAAATATTTTGTCACAGTTTATCTATTTCAAATTATTTCTGATGTGACCATATATATCCTAGATTCTATGTTTAGTTATGGATGTTTTAATAAAGAAAATAAAATCTTAATAACATAGTATATAAATGAATAAAAATAATGTATTGTTTCTATATAAACCTTAGTATGGACATTAAAAAGAATTGAGCAATTTTACATATTGTCCAGGGCTTTAGGTTATTACTATTTATGTTATCTGCTTCTGAATAAACTGAATATTATGAACTATATTTAGAACTATTAATAAACAACAAGTAGGAAAAAAACCTAGCTCATCCACGGTTCATTATTTATATTAAATTTTAAATTATTTGGTATACAACCTTTGTAGGATTTTCTCAAGTTAGAAATGAAAAAATAATGGATGGTTTCACATTGTAATCCTACTGTGAAGACTACTTAGGTTTGGAATCACTAGAGATAGACTGGTGATGGTTATTGCTTTTTTTCCTCAGTTAATCTCTCCTTTATCTTCCTCCTCCTTCTTCTTTTCCTTCTTCCACTCTCCTCCTTCCTCCCCATCTCCTTTATTTTCCTTCCTTCCCCTCCCTTCCCTCCTTAACTCTCCTCCCTCCCTCACTTCCTCTTTCCCTTCCTCCCTCTCTTCTGTCCTTACTTTGTATCTTCCTTTCATTTTATGATTTTCTTTCCTTCCTTCCTGGACAAAGAATTTCTGGATCAAAGAGTATATACACTTTGTTTCAATAGTTACTGACAAATTGATTTCCTGAAAGGTTTTGCTAACTTAATTATTAGGAGTGAGAGTGTCTACCCCTACCCTGCCACACAGATGAACACTGGACGTTATCTCAGTGATATCTTCTTATTCTCTTATAAGTTTGCATTTCCTGGATCACTGATGGGATCGAGCATGTTTCCTTCTGTTCTTAAGCAGTTCTTATATCTTCTCTGTTAATGAATATCCTGCTAATATATGTATCTTGATTGTTTTTATTGGGCTTTTCCTTTTTTTTCCCCTTGATAACTGCTTCTTTTACACAATCTTTTTAACTTTTTAAAAATGCATTTTTCTCTTTTTCACATTTTGACCCGCCTTTACCCATTTTTTTTTCTCATCCTCAACTCCTCCACCTCTGACAACCACAAATCTGTTTTCTTTGTGTATAAGCTTGGTTTTTTGTTTTTATGATTCTACATATAACAGCTCATATGGTATTTATCTTTCTCTATCAGTCTCATTTCACTTAGTATAATACCCTTGAGGTCAATCCATATTGTCACAAATGGCTAGATTTCATTCTATTTTATGTCTGGAAAATATTTCATTGTATATCTGTCCCACAATTTATCCATTTGTCCACCAGTGAGCACTTAGGTTGTTACATATTTTGTGTATTATAAATAATGCTGCAGTGAACGTGGACATGCACAGTGTTTTCATTTTCTTTGATTAAACACCCAGAAATGGAATTGCTGGATTATATGGCAGTTTTATTTTTAATTTTTTGAGGAACTTCCAAACTGTTTTCCATAGTGGCTATAGTAATTTACATTCCCATCAATGATGAACAAGAATCCCCTTTCTTTATATCCTTGCCAGCATTTGCTATTTCTTGTGTTTTTGATAATGGCCATTCTAACAGATGTTAGGTGACATCTCATTGTGATTTTTATTTGCATTTCCCTGATAATTAATGATGTTGAACACCTTTTAATTTACCTGTTGCCCATCTGTATGTCTTCCTTGGAAAATTATCTATTCAGGTCCTCTGTCCATTTTTTAATCGTTTTTTCTTCCTTTTCTTTCTTATCCTTTTTGTTGTTGTTTTTATTGTTGAGTTGTATGATTTTTTAATGTATTTTGGATATCAGCCTCCTAGCAGACATATTATTTGCAAATATTTCCTCTCAGTTAGTATGTTGCCCTTTAATTTTGTTGATTGTTTCCTTTGCTCTACTCTTTAACTCTTTATTAATTGTATACATTGCAGAAATATTTCAATCTTCTATTATATTTTAAATTATTTACAGAATCCTTGGATATGCCAAAATTTCTATTTGTTTACTCTTCTATATAACTTTTGCCTTTTGCATCTTGATTAGAAAGTCCTTTCTCAGTACAAGATTATAAAAGAAAAATAATGGCCTCAAATTTATTCAACTACTTTCATAGTTACTAATTTTCTTGTTTAAGATTTCATTTGTTTCAAATGTCAGTACAGCTGGGATATATTTTCAATATCAAATAAAATAGGGATTCATTTTTTTTTCCAAAATGAGTATGTAACAGTCTTAACATTTGTTATTTACTAAATATTACTACTTTCTAAATAATATCATTTACTAAATGCTCATGTGCTATAAGTTCTTCTATAGGCTCAGTTGTTTCCCCATTGGTATATATGTCTATATCTGAACTAATCACAGCTATTTGAGATTTTGTCATTTTACAGTATTTTTTGATAACTGATAGACATTCTTTTTCAAAACTGAATTTGCTGGTTTGTCATAGGTATTCTTTCAGACAAATCTACTTGACATTTCAAGTAAAGAAAGAATCCAAATAAAATTGAAGGTAATTGCTTGAAAGATGTAGATATAGATAGATGATAGAGAGATAGAGAGAGTTAGAGATAGATATAGTTCATGTTTGGTGTGTAATGGCATTTTAAAAAATATGAGCTCTTTCCATCTAGAAATATGATTTTTTTTTCCAATTGCATGAAATATTTTCTTTTGTTTTCACTCTTTTGGTGAAATTTTTTAATTTTATATTTATCCTACCCTTTTTGTTAAATCTATTTCTAGACATTTTATAATTTAATGAATTTAAAAAATACTAAAATTCCCCCCCCCCCCAGTAACATTGTGTATTATGTTGTGTTTTGGCTAACATATAGAACAGCTGTTGGTTTTTGGTATGTATTATGCAACCTGCCATTAAACTGATTTTTTTTTTTTTGAGATGTGGTGATAAATTTTTTTCACTTGATTCTTTTGACTCTACTAGATATATGATAAAGTCAAGTGTAAATAGTAAGGGCGTGTATGTTTCCTATTACACCTCCTTTAGAAGGCGTTGGTGGGCCTTTCCAGGCAGTGCTGTGCCTGTGAAGGTCAGGGTAGCCAACTTTATGAATATACCTCTAGTATACATTGTGTTCTTTCCTTCCTTCCTTCCTTCCTTCCTTCCTTCCTTCCTTCCTTCCTTCCTTCCTTCCTTCCCTCCCTCCTGCCTTCCTTCCTTCCTTTGTTATTTTAATTTATTTCATTGATTTGATAGAGACAAGGAGAGAGACAGACAGACAGAAATCAATCTGTTTCTGTAAATTTCCTTTCCAAGGATCGAATCAGCAACCTCTGTGCTACAGGACGATGCTTTAACTGACTGAGCTATTCGGGCAGAACTGTGCTATTCATTTTATAAACCCTCCATTTGTTGCCTTATTATTTTAACTGGAATCTTTGTTTTTCAAAAATAAGAGTTTTTATCTTGTGTTTATGAGTTCATTCTTGTTCCATATAATACATATGGAAATTTTCTATCAATTCTCCATTCTCTGGAATAGTTAAAATAACAGACTGGAATATATAGAATTATGATGGCCTGGAACATGGAATTTCTTCAATGAAATAGAAGGTAATGATTAAGAATATATAGTGTGGATTCAGATCTGGGTTTAAATTTTAGATCTGCCGTTGATTCCCTGGTTGACCTTGTGCACTTTCCCCAGTCTCTCTAAATGGTTCATGGTCTCTAGAATGCAAATAGTAATGATAGCTAATTTCTGACTTGCTTTCATATATCTTCTTGGTTACACATTCTGTAACACATGAGTAGTAGTTTGATCTGATGTTCCATATTCATTAGTGTTAATGTTTTAAATTAGATTATAAGACACTTGAACATTCTACATTTATTTTGAATCTCCTCAAACTTATAACCTCCAGAGAAAACATGCAGAGAAGACATTGTCTGATTAATTGAATTTCAGAACTTTCCTGCTCTTTGTTTCTTCACTTAATTTCAGGTTGTGGTTCTTAGTTTTTCTGGTATAGTAAATTATATTCATTTATTAAACCAGTCAGTCTGCTGAACTCTACTGTACTATCCAAAACCAAAAACCTAAACAAAACAAGAAACTAATTTTAAGCCATAGGAAAAAGATGCCTTTAATGTCTTTTATAAATATAGTATATTTGCCACCAAATATTTCTCCTCAATCGAAAGTGATCATTTTACAGTGTCAGATATGAGAGATTAAATTCATATTCAAAAGATTGCTGTGTGAACATAAAATTTAGAAACAAAACCAAATCAAAAATGGGGGCAGAAAATAGTTGGTCTCAGGTGCTGTATCATTTCAGCATGTCAACAACTCATGGGCTACGACCTGCAGGGTATAGATACTGCCTTTCCTAGTGAGTAATATGTTGCTTTCCTTTGCATATAGCACATTCCCATGCAAGACTGGCCCTTTATTATTTTTTGGCTCTCTGTTTTTATTTTTTTATTTTTTATTTATTTTATTTTATTTTTTAATAAATTTTTATTAATGGTAATGGGATGACATTAATAAATCAGGGTACATATATTCAAAGAAAACATGTCTAGGTTATTTTGTCATTAAATTATGTTGCATACCCCTCGCCCAAAGTCAGATTGTCCTCCGTCACCCTCCATCTAGTTCTCTGTGCCCCTCCCCCTCCCCCTAACTCTCTCCCTCCCTCCCTCCTATGTCCTCCCTCCCCCCACCCCTGGTAACCACCACACTCTTGTCCATGTCTCTTAGTCTCATTTTTATGTTCCACCAATGTATGGAATCATGTAGTTCTTGTTTTTTTCTGATTTACTTATTTCACTCCGTATAATGTTATCAAGATCCCACCATTTTGCTGTAAATGATCTGATGTCATCATTTCTTATGGCTGAGTAGTATTCCATAGTGTATATGTGCCACATCTTCTTTATCCAGTCTTCTATTGAAGGGCTTTTTGGTTGTTTCCATGTCTTGGCCACTGTGAACAGTGCTGCAGTGAACATGGGGCTACATGTGTCTTTATGTATCAATGTTTCTGAGGTTTTGGGGTATATACCCAGTAGAGGGATTGCTGGGTCATAAGGTAGTTCTATTTGCAGTTTTTTGAGGAACCACCATACTTTCCTCCATAATGGTTGTACTACTTTACAGTCCCACCAACAGTGGATGAGAGTTCCCTTTTCTCCGCAGCCTCTCCAACATTTGCTATTACCCGTCTTGTTGATAGGCTCTCTGTTTTTAGATCCTGTGCTACATCAAATGCAACACACATGTCCTATATAGGCATTGTGCTACTGCCTGTACACAGTATTCTGTGTATACTTTGGTATATGCCAGCCAAATGACCAATTCAAACCTGAAGTGAACTCTGCTCAACACCACATGACAGATGCTAAAGTCTGCATGCAGTAGTGATGGGAGATATCATAGAATTAAAATTCTTGGTGAGAGCTTTGAATATTGAGTGAGTCCACAGGATGCACAGTAAAGGAAGAGCAGGAGAAGAGCAGTCAAAGCCAAGGAAGTGTGAAAGAACTTGGTGCATTTGTGGCATGTGGAGTGGTCCTCAGCTTGGCTACTAGAACATGGAAAGTGTGTTGGAGATGCCACTGGAGAAAGCCTGGCTATGGAGAGCCAGTTGTTGATGCTAGCAAATTTGTGCTGTCATGGTAACCCAGGCTGATTCTGATTTCTAGTTCTGTGCCTATTTGTAATTGCTGTTCTCATGTTCTCCTTCTTGAGTCCCTCATACTAAACACTCTAGTTTTCCTATCCCTGAGCTGCTCAGATATGAAAGTTCCATTATGAGACATGTCTTTCCTCCGAGTCTGTTTCCTGCCCCACTTTGTAGCTTCCAGTGTACAACTAGGAGTTGACTTCCTTTGGACCTTTGTGGAGTGCTTTGCTTTCTGTACCAGAAATCATTCATTTGTTTGCCAGATATTTACTGAAAATTGACACCATACCAACAACATGCATTACTCAGCCATAAGGAACGAGACCCCTTCCCTTACAGGGAACCACAGACTTTATACATGAGCAAAGCGGGACAGCTACAAGGCAGCGAGAGTGATGGCCAGTGTGGGAAACCAGGAGTTACATGCTCCATCTAACAGCATACAAATTCTCCCTTTTAAAACACTGATCAGCACAATGAACCAAGCCTTCTAGTTGGGTTCACTCCAACTTTAAATGCCATCTGTTTTCTGCCAAGTGCCAAATATCTATCTCCAGCTCAAAATTCTTCCTTGAACTCCAAGCTCCAAACTCTCATGGCTGCTTGGATGTCTAATAGGCACCTCACGCCCACCGTGCTCAAAAATGAACTTTCAATCCCACCCATCCCAAACCTGTTCTTTCAGCTCCTTCTTCTCCAAATCAGGGAATAGCAATTCCATACCTCCAGCTGCTCAGATATGAGAACTCAGGGGCTATCTTTGACTCTTTTATTCACATCAATTATCTGATTCGTTAGACCCATTGGCTCTAACTTCAAAAATTATCCAGAATTCAGACAGTTTTTTTCTGCTCACCTGCAGCCACCGCTGTCCTCCACCTTTTCACACCTTTATTCCCCTGCAAACTCATCTCAGTAGCAGCCAGAGGGCGCTCATACACATATCAAACCTCTGTGGCCCATATCTCTCTATGGTTTCCCAGCTCAGAGAAAAGCCATATACCTTACAGTGACCTTACAGACTACATAGTCAGTCTGCTTTCTCCCTCTTCTCATTAACCCCTCCTCCATACCCCACTTCCACTCAGTGCACCCCCATCCCTTTTGTTCCGGCATAATGAGTCTTATAGGTAAGCTCCAGCATCAGGGACTTCACGTTCACCGGAATCCCACCTCCATCCTCGCCCACCAGCCAGAGATCCATTCACTCCCTCACCTCTAAGTCTTTGTTCAAATGGTACCTTCTCAGACATTTTTTGTGACCAAACTATGGTGACATCCACTCACCCCCGCCAGTCTCTGTCCTCAACCCCTACTCCATTCCTCTCTCCAGCACTCTTCTCTGACTCACTATTTCATTCTGTGTTGTTTAGTGGCACCTTCTCCCCTGCAATGTTAGCACCTTGAGGGCGGGGATTTTTGATCTGTTTCCTCTCCACTTCATTCCAGCACCTGGAGCAGTGTCTGACTCACACAAGGCACTCCAAGATTCCTTGTTTAAGGAGTGGATAAATGAATGCAAGTCAAGATGTTTTCTGTTCACTGAATCTTGAATATTCCTGGGGTCAGTGCTCAGAACATTTATCATTTAAATGAGATTGGGGGGGAGTTTTACAAAGGGGCTTTGCTCTCCAGACCCCTATCCATAGAGAACTAATGTACTGGGGCTACAACCCCCAAACTGAGGAGCTGCCAAAAAGATGTGACGCACAGTGGTCTGCAAAGGAAAGGCCCTGGGAAACCTCCCAGCGCCAAGTCCAGCTGTACTGAGGTCAGTGCCACAGAAGCCAGAGCACGGCCCTGTTCCCGTATGACTCTGGGCTCCAGTGGTGGGGGAGGGTAAGACTTGACAATGCCTTTTGAACTGGTACAAAGACCTGTCCCTCAGACCCAGGGAAGCAACGGCAGGGGGTCAGGCACTTCCCTCACCCCCTGAGGCCCTGTGCTATTCTCTACTCATGTCCTCAAAAGACTGCATAGGAATTCAGAGAGAAACAACATAATTTATAACACGCCAAGCCTGTGTTCTGAGGCTCGCACAGGCTGCTCTGTCGGTGATTCCTGAGTGTGACTGGCCTCTCTCAGTCGGTGACTTTCCACCTTGTCTGTCTGTGATGGCACAAAGGAATATACCTTATAACTCAACCCTGTGCACACAATTATGACTGTTAAAAATAAAAGCTTCTTATGTTTGAGACACCAAGATAATTCCCTTTTTGTTCTTATTTTATTTTACTATCACCACTTTTTAATGCTGGCTGACAGAGTAAGGCAGGTGAGGAACTCCCCAAAGCCTTGAAACTTAAGGGAAGCCAAATATCACTGTTAATCAAGACAAATACTATTTTGGGGCAGTATTTTTAAAAATCTAAATTAAGGTAAACAACACATGATGAATAAGATATGGAGATTTTAAGTAAAGACAAGTAGTTGTATGTGTTACAATCCTGCGTGAACCCATACCTATAGATTACAGTCTTCTCTACAGTCAGCAGCACAGCGGGGGGTGTTTCTGGAGCCTGACAATGGCATGCAAAAGATTGGGCAGCATGGGGCTTTGTAGACATGTGCTTTGATTGTACAACCTTTATTATTTTTTTCGACTGTGTGAGTGTATCTTTTTTTTTTCTTTAGATGAGAGGAGGGGAGATAGTGAGGCAGATTCCCGCATGCACCTGACTGGGACCCACCTGGCAATCCCATTTTGGGCTGATGCTAGAATCAACTAAGCTATTTTTAGTGCCTGAGGCTGATACACTCGGACCAACCTAGCTATCCTCATCACCCAGGGCCACACTTGAACCAATTGAGCCACTGGCTGTAGGAGGGTAAGAGGGAGAGAAAAGAGAGAAAAGGAGTGGGGAAAGAAGGGAGAGAATGTGGGAGAAAGGAGCAGATGGTCACTTCTCCTGTGTGCCATGACTGGGAACCTAACCTGGAACATCTGCACACCAGGCCAACACTCTATCCACTGAGCCACCAGCCAGGGCCAAGTGTATCTTGATGAAAAGATATAGAGTACATTTCTGCTTTTGCCTGGGTTTCAACATGATTCAACACAGTACTGCTGGTTGACTGCCCACTACATTTATTTCCCACACTACAGGCTGGGAAAAAATTAAACAAAATAAAACAGCCCCATTTGCTTATCTGCCTTCCTGGAGTCTCTGGCTTCTGCCAGCATCGGAAGTTCCCCTGACATCAGCACCTTCCCCAAGCACCTGTCTTCTAGGCAGCCCACCCCGTGAAACTAATGGACTACAGTGAAGTTTTTTGAAACATAATTAACCTTTCTAACTATATATACATATAAACAAACACACGTATTTTTGAATCATAGAGAAGTCGCACTACATTCTGGGTTTAGTTAATAGAAACATGTCTAAGTAGTTCTGTCACAGTGAAGAACTATTACTGAATTGGCATAAGACATAATACTGGGTGGGAGTCTAAAAGGAATTTTCAGTGTTCTCGATCTAAGCTCCGGACTTTCATCACGGCAGTAGCATATGACAGAATTCTTTAACCAGGTTATTAAAGTGACAGCACAGGAGAGACAAATAATGCAGCCTGTGCTTTACTGGTAGAAATCTTAAATTAGGAAGAGGTAATTACCCTGCCCAAGGTTGCTCAGAGTGGCATTGATGAATCCAGATTCCAAGTTTGTTTCCCTTTGTGTGATGTTTAGTGTAGTAGAAGATCCTCCAGGATTTTTAAAGTGCTATTATTATTAAACTTGTTATGCCAATGACGAGATTTTTAGTGAGACAGATATGGAGCATAGAGTCACTGTCTAACATTTCCGAACCTTAGATCTAACCATGCATGCATTTTTTTATGTTCAGATATAAGCTTAGCAGACCGACTGTGTTAAGCAGCTCCAAGTTCACAATTAATTTCAGTGGTGATGGCTAGCATTGTTTTCAGGGAGCTAGAGTACGTAAAGATCAGTGCAAATTTCAAATTTGTGGAATAAAATGTATAATTAACATAGGCCAGTGGTTAGTTCAGCTCCTCAAGGGGAACAATGACATCTACCTTTGGAAAGTAATCAAGCAGCAGCAATATGCTTGATTTAAGAAGATCTTAAAAGAAAAGCTGTTTTCTCTGGTTCAAATAAATGAACAGATGTGGCTGGTATGACGTGTTTTGACAAAGTGCTCCAAAGACACAGTGCTTAAAAGACTGAAAAGCCACCGCTCCAGCAATTTCCATCTTCTAAGAGCCACACCGCCAGATTTCACAGGTCTCACACAGGAAATGAAAGCAGTTTATAATAGTGCAAGGGACCTGGGCAATTTCAAAGCCACAGGTAAAATGTGGGATTTTACATTCAATCAGCTGTTACAAAACCTGCTTTCTGTAAAATAGATATCAAATTCAGAGGTCTCCCACACACAGAAAGTCAGTGGGCCACGATAAAATGGACACAGGTTGATAAAATAGGGCGGGAGAAATTTAAAATAAATTTCAGTCTCCACGAAATAGATGCAAAAAATAATGCACAAACGTTTATATATACTGCTCACAAAAATTAAAGGATATTTCAAAATGAATATGAAGTGATAAAAAAAGCATTTGATTTTTTTTATTAAACAAGAACATCAGAAAAGCAAACGACAAGTCAAAGAAAGTTGTTTGATTATGCAAATTAGATGCAAAACCAACTTTTATTTCATTGGTAAAAATGACTATATAAAAGACTGAAAGTACTGGAGTATGTGCACATTCCCTGACCCCCTAATTTTTGTGAGCAGTATATCTCTACATCCATACATATGAAAGGGAAAGTCTAGTTGATGGTCTAAGCAAGTAATGAAAAAATAATTCAGCCCTAGCCGGTTGGCTCAACAGTAGAACATCGGCCTAGTGTGTGGAAGTCCTGCATTCGATTCCCAGCCAGGGCACACAGGAGAAGCACCCATTTGCTTCTCCACCCTTCCCCCTCTCTTTTCTCTCTATCTCTCTCTTCCCCTCCTGCAGCCAAGGCTCCATAGGAGCAAAGTTGGCCCTGGTGCTGAGGACGGCTCCATGGCCTCCGCCTCAGGTGCTAGAATGGCTCCAATTTCAGAGGAGCAATGCCCCAGAGGGGCTGAGCATCACCCTCTGGTGGGCATGCCAAGTGGATCCCGGTTGGGCGCATGCTGGAGTCTATCTGCCTGCCTTTCCCCCTGCTTCTCACTTCAGAAAAATACAAAAATTTATATATTCTAGTGACTTGTAAACAATAGAGAAGTTAATTTTTTTCTTTTCTTTTCTTTTCTTTTAAATTCAGGAAGAGGAGGAGGAGGCAGAGAGAAAGACTCCCCCATGTGCCCCGACCAAGATCCACCCAGCAAGCCCACTAGAGGGCAATGCTTTGCCCATCTGGGATATTGTTCTATTGCTATTGTTCTATTGCTCAACAAGTGAACTCTTCTTAGTGCCTGAGGTGGAGGCCATGGAACCATCCTCAGCCTCCAGGGCCAACTTGTTTCAATCAAGCCATGGCTGTAGGAAGGTCTCGGAGAGAGAGAGAGAAGAGAGAGGAGGGTGGAGAAGCAGATGGGCACTTCTCCTATGTGCCCTGACCAGGAATTTAACCCGGGACATCCACTTACCAGGCTAAGGCTCTCCCAATGAGTCAACCAGCCAAGGCTAACAAGTTAATTTTTACCTAAGCTTTATTTTTTTTTTGATTGAGTAAATGTGAAATAAAACTTTATCACCCAAAACTGGTTGATTTAGGGCCCTGGTCATCAAACTGTGGCTCATGAGCCACATGTGGTTCTTTGAGCCCTTGAGTGTGGCTCTTCCACAAAATACCACATGTGGCCTGACCTGTGGTGGTGCAGTGGATAAAGCGTCAACCTGGAAATGCTGAGGTCGCCGGTTCAAAACCCTGGGCTTGCCTGGTCAAGGCACATATGGGAGTTGATGCTTCCAGCTCCTCCCTCCTTCTCTCTCTCTGTCTCTCCTCTCTCTCTCTCTCTCTCTCTCTCTCTCTCTCTCTCTCTGTCTCTCCCTCTTCTCTGTAAGATGAATAAATAAAAAAAATTAAAAAACTATACACTTAAAAAAAAATACCACATGTGGGCACTACCTTGAAAAGGAATGTACCTACCTATATAGTTTAAGTTTAAAAAATTTGGCTCTCAAAAGAAATTTCAATTGTACTGTTGATATTTGGCTCTGTTGACTAATGAATTTGCCCACCACTTATTTAGGGTAACATCTCAAGATTTGATATCAATCATATTTATTTTCTTGATCTTAAAACTCTAAATTTACAAGACAGAAAGCACAAAAATACAAGAATTAATTGCCAGTGACTCACCATTGATACAGTGCTTTCTTCATGGTCCACACCCAAATGTTTTAAGGAAAAAATGAAAACCATGACCCAAGGAGAAGAAATTTCTCATAGACCACTATAACCATAGTGGAAAGATAAATTTGTAAGCTGGGTTTTGTGATAGTGTCAAGATAGACAATATGAATTCAATTATCAAATATATTTTTCTTGTGTTGAGCCTACCTTCCTAACAGGTATGTGTCTACCCAGTCCCAGATTACCCTCATACAGTTAACTTGTTAGAAATAAGTAAAAAATAAAAAAACTTGCCTTTCAAAACATAGGTCCTATAGGATTGAGAGTTAATGATGGTTTATGACAGTTAATCATCATGGTAATTGTGGTATATATAAATCACAACCTGCTAATAAAACAATGAGACATAAAAGATTTGCTTATAAAGCTATGAGAGTGAATTCATAAGTCATTCAACATGATCCCATTCTTCCTGACATTCAACTTATTCCACTCAAGGCAGAAAAAGAAAAAAAACACAACTGAAGGCCAATTATTTCCATAGTCAAGTATGTTTAAATGTTAACCACACAGTGTTCTATGCTAAAATGAGACCCTTATATAAAAAGGAGTTTTCTCTCAGGCCTTTCAACATTATAACTAGGACCCCTTCCATATCTGTACAATATTATAACTCGGAAAGAAAAGGCAAGCACAGAAATAACCAATAACATGCTATTACTTCAGCGGTATACCACTGCATACGATTATTTGCAACTATAAAGAATGTGAAAACCTTACATTTACATAGCACTTTATGTCTTTTAATATATTTGGGGCTATGTATTAATTTAGTTCTAATAATAATCATGTGACTTGAGTAGACATCTCTTGATATCTACTCAAATATCCAGAAATAATAGCTTTTGGGTATATCCCCATTACTGAGTAGGAAATGAATGTTATTATTTACAATAAAAGAAACTTTTGGAGGCTGTTATGGGAAAGATTGCTGAGTGTGTGGGTGTGTGGAGTTTTTAATATGTGCAAGTGGTACGGAATCTGCCACGTCTGTGTTCAGTTCTGCCTCCGTCTGGCAATGGGATCACTGGGAGGTTTCCTTACTTATCTGAGCCCTCTATTGCCTCACATGAAAAGCATACATAATATCTATTTTGCATTACTATTGAGAAGTTTGAGTGAATTTGCATGTAGCTCATGTAGCATGTTACCTGGTACCTAGTAAATTGTCCATGTAATAACTCTTATTGGCAATTATAGCTGAGCACAGAATGGTCAAGTGGGAGTGTAAAGACATTCTAAAATTCTGAAAAGTCATCAATAATGTAAGACTATTGATAGAGTTACAAGTCCTTAAGTGGATTTTCTAAGTTAATTAGTTTTCCAAATCATCTGGTTTGAGTCCAGTGAAGCTTAACAACATGAAATAATCTATTTCTTTTCTTTATGTGAATATAGGACATAAGAGGCCCAAAACAACCCTGAATTTAAATATATAAGGTAGAAGAACATAAAAGTTTCACTGTGCCAGCCTCTACTTTTCGCTATCAGTTGATGCTGGGCACCATTAGAGTATACACTATTGGATTTTTGTGTCTTGGGTACTCAGGTGGCCTCAGCATTGGAAATCTTAACACATCAAAGTTTGGACATTCCTTCTGTCTTGATTAGAGTTTACTCTTTATATGTATGGCTTCCCTAAATTCCTTGAGAACAAGAGTCTAACCAAGTATTTTACACTCTAAAATTAGGCACATGATAAATCCTATTAGACACAAACTGATTCAAAATGATGGACTGGAATGACTTATACCATTAGATGTTCACTTCCCTTTGAGATTTATGGATGGATAGAAGGCAATAATAATTAGTCAGTCACTGCTCCTTGACTTTCTGGAATCCTAAATTTAATTTCTGGCAATATGGCTCCTTGAACAAGTTGTGGCAAGACATTGACTCTCTTGATCTTAGTGGACCAAAAAATGAGAATAAAATTGGAAAAACTCATCAGTTCTACGTTCTTTCACTTTCTGTCTATATTCAGTATAGCTCACAGGCTATACAAGTGAAATAAAACTTGTGAGCCAGCCAAATTGTTTTGTTTGCTGTGTGATGATAGAAAGGTGGTAGTATCTGAATCTTGCTTACTTTACAATCTCTACTTTAAAGCCTTTCCATAGAAGTCAGGTTGGTTGTTCAGAAAATTCTCCTTGTGGAAGCAGTATGACTTTGCTGATTACCCCTCAGCTTTGCTAGGAAAATACAATAGGATGTCGTAGGAGTATGTCTCCAACGTGCAGAGCCAGTGAGGGACAGGTTTACACAACACTGGCATGGTAAATGCTTCAAGGGCACAATGGAAGGTCATTTGTAATGATCGAAACAAAAACTGAGAAACAAACATAGGCTACTTGCTGAACTAATGGGACTCAATCTCAGGGGTTTGGTTTGGATGCATGCAATGAGTTCAAGACCCAGAAATTTCAGTTATCATGGTCTTCATAGATACTTTAAAAGAAAAAAAATCATTCTTCCCATCCAATATTCACAATGGTGCTTCAAGCGAAACCATGATTTTTGAGCAGACACATGCCGGGACCACTCTGTCTTGATGCTGCCTCTCTGATTTGTCTTCCAAGAAAACCCCTAGTTCCCACTTCTATCTTTTGAAAGCTACCCAGTGTCCAAGGCCAAGGTTAAATACTACTTCCTCCAGGGTGCTTTTTTGATTCTCATGTCTTGATCAATTTATGCTTCAGTCTGTTTGGACTGCTGCAACAAAAAATACAATGGACTGAGTGGCTTATAAACAACAGAAATTCTTTTCTCACAGTTCTGGATGTTATAAGCCCAAGATCAGAGTGCCAGCATGGTTGGATTCTGATGAGAGCCCTCTTCCTGAGACAGGCTGATAATACATGGCAGAGAGCAGAGAGAAAAAACCAAACTCTCTAAGACTCTTATGAGGGCACTAATCCTATTCATGAGGGTTCCACCCTCTAGCTTCATCTAATCCTACTGACCTTCACAGGCCCACCATCATTGGTAGTGAAGGATTAGGGCAACTATTTTTCTTTCTTCTCTTTAGGCTCTCCTAATTCTTACTGTCATAGATTTTTTTTATATATCTAATGATTTTATGTTCCCCTTGAATAGATTGGAAGAGCCTTAATAAGTCTTGCCTATTGGGGAAGAGGAGGACACAATTCCCTCCTTAATATCAAATACATGGAGTAGGGTTAATAATGAATATAATTGTTAAATAAATAAAAATTATCTAAATTAATGATTCATTGAGGTCTTAACCATACATGTCATGTTGGATTTTTTTTTTTCTAATTTCACATAGCCAGAATGCAAAAATAGGCAGTTACCAAGGTTCAGAGTTTTTTCCACTATATAAACCAAATTTCATGAGATCTCTCATTTGTGTCCTTGCCTCCAACCAGCATAAATACTATTCTTAAGACTCTAGTTTGCTGCTTACCAAGGAAGGAAGGGCCTTTTAGTTCCAGCTAGACTTGACCATATGTTCATGCAGAAGCTTAAAAATACAAGACAGAGCTAGGGTATTTTCCAACTTGTCACCAGTTGTACTAGGACGGGCGCGACTCCTTTGCACTCTGAGGGTTATGCTCAGCATCCCTATAGGAATAGCAGTGGGTCCTACAGAGACTCTCATTAAATCCTCTGATCTCAGACCTCTCCTGCTTTGTTCCTGATTCTGCTTTGCTAACTTCCTTCTCAATTCCTCACTTCATTCTTGGTCTGCTCACAGTGCTTTGTGCAGATACCTGTTATGTTTATTGCTCCAAGACAGGTTTTTAACTGAGGGACAACTTCCTGGGCTTGGTGATAGAGCCGTTTTCCCCTGTTGTTGAGCACACCAGTGAATTCTTCTCCTCAGCAGTGAGAACAAACCTGCTTGGGTTTCCACTGCCTCCTGCCCTAGAAGCCACGGCAATGCTGCCCCATGCGGAACTCCATATCCCCTTCTCAAATGAATGCATGCCCTTGGGATGCCAGGCATGACTTATGTCTTTATTACTTGGTAGAGGGAAAGCTTATTACTTTCAATAAGCCACATGGATAGTCAATGCCAGGATTGGACTAGAAGATGCTGTAGTCACGGTTGCTTCTTATTGATTTTCCCTTTGCTTTTCTCCCCTTCCCCCACTATTGGCTTGCCTCTGTTGGGTGTCATAAAATCTTTGAGAATGCAATTATCATTCATTCTTCTTAAGTCTGGTACCAAAAGAGTCTGGGTATAAAATGAATCCTATTACTCTAGCTCTTGAGGCGTGGCCATTCTCTTTCTACTTTCTGCTTTTGATTTTCAGACCTGCTACTAAATTTTGAGTACAAGTGCCACTGCTGAAATTTAATCAGGAAAGGTCTCATCACAGATTACACTAAGACGCTATTTGTTTTATTTGTTTCACTACCTACCCATCCTGAACCTAATGGCACATAATTGCTAGACAGGCTAACACTTTCATATGGTATATCTTTCCAAATTATAAAATATGCTATAATATAAAAACCAATAGCAGTCCTAACTATCTGCGAGAACCTGTTAGAACTGTAACAGTATGAGATCTAAAATTTATTTGCAGCAAAACTGTAACATTCTTGGAAGTTATTTCAACCAAAAATTCTTGGAATATAAAGCAGAAACATATAAATGATAGAAGTATAATCAATTGAGAAACTTTATATAAACACTAAACATTGAAAAGATGTTAGTCCTTCCAAAATACACTTATAGATTGAATGAAATTTCAGTTAAAAACAATCCATTAGAGATTAGGCAAGAATATAGGGGAAAAAAATTAACGTGTGTCTAGAAAAATCAATGAGTAAAGCAAAGAAAATTTAGAAAGAAACAATGAGAGGTAAATTCTTTCTCCAGCTCTAAAAGCAAAAACTAAAATAATGAGACCTGTATGGTACTGGTGGTAAACATATGATTCAAAGCAATGGCAAATCATGAGAGAATTAATACTGAATAATGTTGCTGGTTACCTTATCAGCTGTTAAGTAAGAATTAAGTAATTGGTAAGGTTCTGCTACATTCAATGTTTTTTAGCAATCATAGGATTAAATGAGAATCTACCCTTAAAAAATCAGGATTATTAAGTGCTTATGTAAAATGGGAGCCTCACACAGTGACCTCTTTTGCTTCCTCAAAAACCTCGGAAGCAAGAAATTAAGCAAGTTTGGGGAATATCTTTGGATAGTATGATGTTATCTCCTGAGAATAAAATAAAGGATGAGTTGTTTTACGAATAGTAACAAGAAGGACAAATGGCTTTGCCAGCCCATGTTATGGATAAAATGGAATCAGACATAGATTTATTCATTTTAACAATTTTAATATTTAAATAGTACCAAATTCCAGTATCTGGTGGCTTTACTTTGGGAATTGTGTTAAAGCCTACCGAATTTCTATTCTTCTTGATAGTGATTTTTTTCTTTAGCCTTGGTAACTCCTACTTTGAAATTAAGTCTTTACAATGACAGGAAATTCCCATGTCAATTTTCTCAGGATGATTTTGGCACAATATTTAATGGACCAGCTTCTGGCCTTTATAGAATGATCTGTCTGAGCTTTTAAAAGTCACAGTCAATATGTGTCTGTCATAGAGAGGGACACTGAATTGGTAGCATGTACTTCTGATTTGTTTAACATTTACCATTGGTAAATACCTTTATCTGAAGCAATATTTTCTTCCTGGAATTTGATATTTACAGATATTGATAACATCACTAACTGTGCCTTACAGACAGTAAGAAATGAAACAATGCATTCTGAGTATAATCAGTCCTTGTTTTTCCTTATTAAAGAAAACAAAAGGAAGAAAAATTTTCATTTTAATAGAAAACATTCAAATGTGTTACATTTTATTTCTTAGACTATAAAATATATAATAAAATGGCATAAGAAGAAAATAAAAATAACTAAACTAAAAGCTAAAAAATACATTGAAATTATAGTGTTTGTACCAAATAGTAGTTAAAAGAGAAGAATTTGAAAACAGAAATCTGGGTTGAAACCTAGCTCTGCCCATAGTACTTGTGTAATCTGGGCAGGTTTTTTGGAGCCAGGCAAATCTTACTTATTGGGGACATAAGTATTTACCACGTCACAATATTATGAGTGTTCAATGAGTTAAAGAATCCAAGTACTTAGTATGGGGGTCTTACAAATAAAATGTCAGCCCATAGAACTGGGAACAGTTATTGTTTTTATGCTTTTTTTTTTTTGACAGAGAAAGAGCCAGAGAGAGGGATAAACAGACATAAAGGGAGAGAAATGAGAAGTATCAATTCTTCATTTTGGCTCTTTAGTTGTTCATTGATTTCTTTCTCATATGTACCTTGATGGGGGGCTACAGCAGACCAGAGTGAACTCTTGCTCAAACCAGTGATCATGGGCTCAAGCCAGCGACCTTGGGCTTCAAGCCAGTGACCTTGGGCTTCAAGCCAGCAACCTTTGGGCTCAAGCCAGCAACCATGGGGTTGATCATGTGTATGATCCCACGCTCAACCGAGCAACCCCGCGCTTAAGGTGGTGAGCCCATGCTCAAGCTGATGACCTCAGGGTTTCAAACCTAGGTCCTCTCCATCCCAGTCCAATGCACTATCCACCATGCCACCACCTGGTCAGCTTGTTTTTATGCTTTTATTTAGATAAAGACAATGAATTTCTTATTTCTCATGTAAAATGCCCCATCTATGCTGTCACAAAGCTACTGGATATGCTGACACTTTCAGATACATTGTTCTCTATAGTTCAGGGATTGGGCAAATAATAGTTCCTGATCATTGAAACAGACACCCCATGAACTTCACCTTGTTTCTGCCCATCGTCCTAATGAAGGACTATAACATAATATAGTAGGAATGAAAGTTTTATCTTAAACATGCTGAGTTCAAATCCCTATCCTTCAGCTTACTTAGTATCTGTGAAAGTTTGAATAAGCTTTAATTTTTTTTTGTCTGTAAAATGAAGGTAATGACCTTGGCTACTTTCCAGGGCTACAATAAATACTAGTTAATCCTGATGTTTAGTTTGCCCTGTAAGCAGAGAAACCACGGCTCTGATGGGCTCTATAGTGTGCCAGTGGTCATGCCGTGGAGATTTTACCTTGATGTTGTGAAACAAAGTCCCTGCCCTTTTCTCTCTGCTTGGTTATCTCTCCTGGGTTTAGTGTTATTGGGGACATATGGTGCTTGAATATGCATTGAATTAAACAAATGAAAATAGGTAATTGGAATGATTCTACCGAGATTTTGGGTTTTGAAAGACAAGTAAATTAAGGATTAAAGGATAAGGGAAAAACATAAGCACATTTAACTATAACTTATATAATTATCATTTTTATTAGGACCTACACTGAGTATAATGAATATTTGTGAGTGATTAGACAAATAACACAGCAAACAGACTAGAGTCTGATCTCAGACCTGGGTTCTTAAGGGCATTTAGTGGTCTTGGCATCATAAATCCAGGCTGGAAAAAGAATGGTTGAGTGCATAACGTTGAGAATTGGCTTACTACATGGAGCAATATTAGTTTTATCTCAGTATCAAGTTGTATAATTTCATAATCTAAAATACCTTATTGGTGACTGTGAGGAAAATAATTATTTCTTAAACAGAATATCCATAGACCAAAGTATAAGTAGAGCATTTGATGTATTTGACTATATCACAATGAAAGATTGCTAGTTTAAGGAAGGGCATCATAAAGGTGAAAACAACAAGGTAATTGCAACATGAAAAACTGACAAAAGATTTGTGTTCAGGGCACACAGAGAAGTTGTGCTCTTCCACTGGGAGGGAAAAAAGCCAAAATACAAAATAAAGAATGGACAAAACATATGATCAGGCAGTTCACAGTAAAGCAAATGCCAAGACCTGTAAGAATAGAATAGACCTTGTTAATTCTGATGGTTAATTGTATATGTCACCTTGACTGGCTATCCAGTGAGAGAACCCTGACTAATATGCTAATAAGCAACAATGCAAATTGAAAACATAGGGTATAATATTGATACTTTATACCTATCAATGCAGAGATTATTTGAAAGTCAAGTAATATTTTTTTTTGAAAGTCATATAATATTAAAGCCTGGCTAGGACATGGGCAAAGGGGCACACACATCCCGTGTAAACAAGCGCTGCCTTTCTGGAGCTAGGCTGCACGGGGCCCAGCGCCCAGCATTTTCACCCGTGGGTGTATGCAAGGGAGAAATCATACAACAGGACCATACAGAAACTCATCTCAGGTATTACCTCCAGCATTTGGTGTGACTACATGAGCTGGAAGCATTTTAGTCTCCATTATTTGAGTCATGGATTAAAGAAAATGAGGTTGATATACACAAAGATCTATTAAGCAGCAATCTGCAGTAATGAACTAGTTTGTTCCCCAATACATAATACTGTTTTAAAAAACTTTAAAAAAATGGTAACAATATGTATGTGTCTTTAAAATTATACAGGCTAAAATACCACATTTTATCTAATAAACCTAAAGAAGATAAGTAGGGCGGTTCTATAGTTAATATATTAGAGAGGTTGCCTTGGGTCAGGTATGGTACGGATGGTATAGGGTAGACGTGGAGACAGACAGTGAAGAGAAAAAAAAATAAAATAAAATTGAACAGCAGAAGGACCTTGCAGAAAGCCTCCTTAAGCACCTGCCATGAACCATGTTGACCAGTAGAAGTCAGTGCATCAGAGGGGGAAACCTGACAAACACCATCAGCCTCAGGTGGTCAAGGTCATCATCAACAGTGAACTCATATTGATAGTATAGACCTGTGTAATGAAATTGTCACTTAACTCCTGTGGTCTTCCTTCCCAAATTCATAACCACAGTCTTAACATGAGAAAAAACTAAGACAAATCCCAATAATGGGTATTCCACAAAACAGCTAACCAGCACTATTCAAAACTGCCAAGGTTATAAAAAAACAAACAATGAAAGTCCAAGAAGCTGCCATAGCCAAGAGTTGCTGGAGGAGACCTGGCAATTAAATGTCATGTAGAATCCTGGTGGATTGGTTCCTGAGACCAAAAAGAACATTAGGTAAAAACTAAGGCACTCTGAATAATTATGGACTTTAGTTATTGATATTGTATCAATATAAGTTTAATTATTGTGATAAATATGCCATACTAATATAAAATGTTAATAATAAGAGAATAAGTGCATATGGGATAGTTGAAACTCCATATACTATTTTCTTTTTTGTTTTTTTTTGTTTTGTTTTGTTTGTTTGTTTGTTTTGTATTTTTCCAAAGCTGGAAATGGGGAGGCAGTCAGACAGACTCCCGCATGCGCCCAACTGGGATCCACCTGGCATGCCCACCAGGGGGCGATGCTCTGTTGCAACCAGAGCCATTCTAGCGCCTGAGACAGAGGCCATGGAGCCATCCTCAGCATCCTGGCAAACTTTGCTCCAGTGGAACCTTGGCTGCGGGAGGGGAAGAGAGAAACAGAGAGAAAGGAGAGGGGGAGGGGTGGAGAAGCAGATGGGCGCTTCTCCTGTGTGCCCTGGCCGGGAATCAAACCCGGGACTCCTGCACGCCAGGCCAGTGCTCTACCACTGAGCCAACTGGCCAGGGCCTACATATACTATTTTCTTAATTTTCCTATAAAGCTAAAACTACAGTGCTCTCTCATCTGTCATGGGGGTTAGGTTCCAGAATCTCCCACAATAGGCAAAAATTCGCGAAGTAGCGACCTTATATTTATTTTATTATTTATATATATTTTAAGGCTTTATAAATCCTCCCCATGCACTTATAAACCTTTTCCACACTGTTATTGACCTTTCCCGCACTTATTTTGCTTATTTTACCATAAAAATAATTAAAATAATAAATATATAAAAATACCTATATACTGCAAAATCCCACAATATAGCAAAACATCCGTGATACACAATTAGATATGCACAATAAAAGATCTGTGATACAGGGAGACCACGAAAAGTTAACTGCGATATGGTGGGGGACAACTCTATTCTAAAATATATAGTCTAATAAAGAAGTAGGGGCAGAAGTAGAGTGAGAGAATAGAATTATTATGTGCTGCACGGAATGTATTTTGATGGTCTTTGGGAGCCTCTGAAGGATTGAGTATAAAGTACTAATTCTAGGAGCCCTGTGAAGGGTCATGTGCAGATTAGGGCCTTTAACAAGACAGAGAAGACAGGCTGAGCGCCTG
The DNA here is from genome assembly GCF_036850765.1 of Saccopteryx bilineata. NCBI lineage: Eukaryota > Metazoa > Chordata > Mammalia > Chiroptera > Emballonuridae > Saccopteryx > Saccopteryx bilineata. Next base: position 279,722,403 of record NC_089490.1, on the reverse strand, counting down.
GCCAAGGCAGTCACAACGAGAGTGAATAGAAGGCAGGAGGCAGGAGGGTAAAGCACTGGATTCACAGCATCTAATCCCCGATTAAACAGGGTGAAGGAGCTGAGAGAGGGGAAAATCTGCCATGCTGGTTCACAGATTGATGATGGAATGCTGGAAAAAAGTTTACCAAAGAAAGGAAAATGATCTAATTAAGTGTTTAAAACATTCAGAAAAAAATCTGTGAGAAAGTCATGAGAGGAAATCTAAGAAGACAGAGAATTTTCCAAGGAACTGGTCTTAATGTGTGGCTTTGGGCTTTCTTGTCTCACCCATTGATTGACGGACATCTGTGAACATGAATACAGGTTTCAGTGCCCTGTTGCTCCAATAAATGCAGCAGCTTTACACCCTTCTGGCTGGAAGTGTATTAAGAGATCCTGGGTTTAGAGTGTTTCTTTCAATATTAATTTATTTGACATTCAAAGACATGGCTGACTGAGCTGATGTTGGCTGGTCTTTCTTCTGTATATTTTATTTAGAAATCAATAAAATATAACCAAAAATTATTTAATACATACCTTATCTTTGGGGGAAAGAAGGGAAATCTTCAGGCACCAGAAATGGAGAAATTACAAGATGCAACTTAAACTCAGGGCCTTAAGATCCAGATAAAAACCAAGAAGAAAGAAGACCAAATGCTAAAAGCCTATTGCTATAGACTAAATGCTTGTGTCCCCTCAGAATTCATATGATTAAAAACACCTAACCCTCAATGTATTTGGGTGTGGGGCCTTTCGGAGGTGATTATATCATGAAAGTGGAGCCCTCATGAGTAAGATTAGTGCCCTCATAAATAAGGCCCCAGAGAGATCCCTCACTTCTCTTCCTTGTGAGGACACAGCAGGCAGCCAGCCCTCTACAAGCCAGGAAGACTCCGGCATGCTGACAGCCTGATCTGGGACTTCCAGCCTCCAGAACTGTGAGAAATCAATTTCTGTTTTTTGTAAGCCACCCAGTATCTATTACTTTGTTATAGTCACAAAACAGGCTTAGATACCACCCACATAGAAACACACTATTTTAGGCTGGATGAAGAAGGACCTGGAAAAGGGTGTCCATACAATGCCTGGCAAATGAAAGGGCAGGTTCAACCATGGAATGGGCTGGGAACTCCTGACCGATGGTTTGGACCAACAGAGCAGTTTGCCTATTCGGAGCCTTTGGTGAGGAAAATATTCTCTCTTTAGAAACCCAGACGTTTTTGAAGGTGAGGTCTGAATTTATACTATGTGTGTTGTGCAGAAACTTGAGTTGAAAAGATTAAAATAAAGACTTGTCTGACTCAAAACAGCCTGGTACTGGCATAGAAACAGGCACATAGATCAATGGAACAGAACGGAGAACCCAGAAATAAACCCACACCTTTATGGACAACTGATATTTGACAAAGGAGGTAAGGGCATACAATGGAGTAAAGACAGCCTCTTCAACAAATGGTGTTGGGAAAATTGGATAGCAACCTGCAAAAAAATGAAACTAGACCACCAACTTACACCACTCACAAAAATAAACTCAAATTGGATAAAAGACTTAAAATGTAAGACGTGGGCATCTTAGAAGAAAACATAGGCAGTAAGCTCTCTGACATCTCTCACAGCGATATATTTGCTGATTTATCTCCACGGGAAAGGGAAATAAAAGACAGGATAAACAAATGGGACTATATCAAACTAAAAAGCTTTTGCACAGCCAAAGACAATAAGAACAGAATAAAAAGGCAAACTACCCAATGGGAGAATATATTTGAAAGTACGTCTGATAAGGGGTTAATAACCAAAATTTATAAAGAACTTGTAAATCTCAACACCAGAAAGACAAACAATCCAATCAAAAACTGGGCAAAAGAAATGAATAGACACTTCTCCAAAGAGGATATACAGATGGCCAATAGGCATATGAAAAAATGCTCAACATCACTAATCATTAGAGAAATGCAAATTAAAACCACAATGAGATATCACCTCACACCGGTCAGAATGGCGCTCATCAACAAAACAACACAGAATAAGTGCTGGTGAGGATGTGGAGAAAAGGGAACCCCCTACACTTCTGGTGGGAATGCAGACTGGTGCAGCCTCTGTGGAAAACAGTATGGAGATTCCTCAAAAAATTGAAAATCGAACTGCCTTTTGACCCAGCCATCCCACTTTTAGGAATATACCCCAAAGACACCATAGAACGGTTCCAGAAGGAGAAATGCACCCCTATGTTTATAGCAGCATTGTTCACAATAGCGAAGATCTGGAAACAGCCCAAGTGTCCGTCAGAGGACGAGTGGATTAAAAAGCTTTGGTACATATATACTATGGAATACTACTCAGCCATAAGAAATGATGACATCGGATCATTTACAATAACATGGATGGACCTTGATAACATTATACTGAGTGAAATAAGTAAATCAGAAAAAACTAAGAACTATATGAACCCATGCATAGATGGGACATAAAAATGAGACTCAGAGATATGACAAGAATGTGATGGTAACAGGGTGTGGGGTGGAGAGGTGGAGAGGGGGTGAGGAAGGAGAGGGGAGGGGAGGGACACAAAGAAAACCAGATAGAAGGTGATGGAGGATGATTTGACTTTGAGTGAGAGTTATGCAGCATAATCAAAGGTCAAAATAATCTGGAGATGTTTTCTCAGAACATATGTACCCTGATTTATCAATGTCACTGCATTAAAATTAATAAAAATAAGATTAAAAAAAAGAAAAAATAAAAAAATAAAATAAAGACTTGTCTGGAAAGATTATACTAAAGACTTCTCTGTCCTGGCTGGATGCTCAGTAGAGCATTGTCCCAAAGCGCGGAAGTGGCTGGTTGGATCCCTGGTCAGGCCACATACAGGAACAGATTGATGTTCCTGTCTCTCTCCTTCTCTCCCTTCCTCTCTCACTAAAATCAATAAAAAATCCTTTTTAAAAAAAAGAATTTTCTGGAAACCCTTAGGACCCCAGCGAAGGCAAATGTCACACTTCTCTGGAGGATCCTTTCACAAAGCAGATAATACAAGAATTCCACAGAGAAGAAGAGAAAACCCCACAGAGAATGAGCTCAGAGTTAAAAATGTCAAGTGACAGGAGGAAGGTGTCACCATGAAGGAGTCACCATTTTCAACAAACAGAATGATTAGCAATACAAGATTCTGAGTTACTAGGGCCAGCTGAAAGAAACAGTAAAATAAGAGACTATAAATTTTAATAAAGGTCTGAATAGAACTTCTAGAAGTGAACAAGTAAACTCACTTATATTGAAGCCTTATGGGAATGTTCAAGTAACCCCAGTATGTCCATACACTCCTTGGACATTTCAGGATGGTGGTTCAGAAGCCTGATATGTCTAACCTGTGGTGGCACAGTGGATCAAGCGTCGACCTGGAACACTGAGGTTGCCGGTTTAAAACCCTGGGTTTGCCCGGTCAAGGCACATATAGGAGTTGATGCTTCCTGCTCCTCCCCCTTTCTCTCTCTCTCTCTCTCTCTCTCTCTCTGTTTCTATCTCTGTCTCTCCTCTCTAAAATGAGTAAATAAATAAAAATAATTTTAAAAATAAAAATTAAAAATAAATTTAAAAATATAAAGAGCCTGATACACTTCTTGGATGCTGTGCCCAGAGGGTGATCTGAAAACTGGCTGTTCTTGTCATGGTTTCCACCATAAAATCACCAAGATGGTTTCATTTTCTCCCCACATATTTATCCTGAATTTGCTTTGTTTGAAAAACACCTCATAATCCCTGTTGTATTATACACTAAAAGGGTCATAGTAGATTTATTCTTTATCTTAATGATTTTCTATTTTATGAAAATTATTTTTTCCTCCTTTTCCCTTCGTCTCCATTGGCCAGAAGACCTGGTTGATACTGAGGGAGTCTGATCCCAAAGGATCATATTACCTACTAGGTTTTTCAGAGTTCTTCTTCATGGGTTGGGGACCACCTTGACCCCTGGGTACTCAGCACCCGGGAAAGATCACAGCAAAGGGCTTTTGTTGATGTTAATTGTTGCTCAAGTCTCATTCTTATTGCTGTCTGCCATTTCTTAGTGTAGATTTGAGTAATGGTTCCAGCTTGCCATTTGACAATGAGACATTTTTAACTCTGTAATTTGATTTAATAAAAGAAGACAAAGAAGAAGAAACTTACTAAGACTTAAGTTAAAAGAGGAAGACTGGCACAGTGTCACTATAAGTTAACACATTATTGTATCCTGTTCTTTTTATAAACTAAATTTAAAGGCCGAAAATTTTTCTTATTTACCTGTTTGCCCCATAAAAGTACTGTGTATGTATTAGGTGCTTAAAGACAATAAAAAAGTTTTGAGTACCTGTGCATATCTTTAAAAAAAAAATGGAATGTTAATCACACAATACAACTAATTCATCAGAATTCACCGAGACTAAATCGCCAATAATTGCTGCTTAAATAACATTAGAATTTTTGTAAATACAATGATGCCCACAAGAGCTTTAACACCTCTTATTTTTCAAAAGTTTAGTAAAAATGTTTGTTTGCTTACTTATTTATTTTTATACACACATACACACACCAAAACAACAAACCAGATTACATTTCAAAACCAGAACACAGCCCTGGCCAGTTGGCTCAGTGGTAGAACATAAGCCCGGCATGTAGAAGTCCCAGGTTCGATTCCCATTCCCGGCCAGGGCACATAGGAGAATCGCCCATCTGCTTCTTCACTCTTCCCCCCTCCTTTCTCTCTATCTTTCTCTTCCCTTTTGGCAGCCAGGGCTCCATTGGAACAAAGTTGGCCCGGGGGCTGAGAATGGCTCCATGGCCTCCACCTCAGGTGCCAGAATGGCTCCAGTTGCAGCAGAGTAACGCCCCAGAGGAGCAGAGCATCGTCCCCTGGAGGGCATGCTGGGTGGATCCCAGTTGGACACATGCAAGAGTCTGTCTGTCTGCCTCCCCCCACCACACCCCCACTTCTCACTATGAAAAAAATACAAAAAAAATTAAAAAACAAAACAAAAACAGAACACATTACAGGTTATTTACCATCCTGAATATTCTGGGTAGGGTCCAGCACCAGCCTGACTTAGAGAGCAGGAACAGACACAGTTGTCACTCAACCTAGAGACCCTCACAAATGTCAGGACCCTTCCCAGCATTGACCATTCAGTGGGACATTGCCCCAGTGATGGAGAAGGAGAGAGGGGCATCTCAGGGCTGGACCATTGCAAATAAAGCCAGGACAAGGGGAAACCATGCAGGAAGAGGAAGGTGGAGAATGAAGGAGGAGGCGATCACATGCTCTTGCTGACCTGTCGTGCCCATGACACAGGCAAGACTGTGGAGCCTAGCCCTCCACTCCCCCATAGCCTGTGCTGGCTCCACGGACACATTTACACATCAGGGCCATGTTGAGGACTTGGCTTCTGCCTGTGCTCTCTGTGTGGCTTCTGTGAGTAACCTGCAAACAATATCACCCTTGAACCTGGCCATCTCTGCCGTCCTGGTTCTGAGTTTAACCCACTCTCCCTGCTAGACCACACTCAGCATACCTGGTACCCTGAAAAGATCAGCATAGCACAGTTTTCTGCCATTGTTAATTCGACCTACTAATATCGATGCTGCGGTATCTGTATGAACGGAAACCCGACCATCATGTAGAACAGCATTTCCCTCAAAACTGAGGTTGTCACAAGGAACTGATAGGGCGGTAAAGGGGAAGGTAGGTGGATGAGAAGTCACCAATCAGTATTGCACAGATTCTAACAGAATCACACTAACAGGGACCTTGGAAATGCAGTCACCTCATCATATCTCAGGAGTCTCGGGATAGGCATGCTCTTCAACAAGTAATTCATTGATAGTCATTTTTAGAAGCATTATTTTTTAAATGCTTTAAATCAGACTGGAAGAGGGTAGTTGACAATATTTATCACTTTGGAGAAGGAAGAAAAAAGAGATCAAATTTTCTTACTGTTCTTAGTATTATTTTACATTTAAATCTGCAGACACTTCTCTAAATTTGATGTGTCATATGGAGGACACTAGCTAGTCTGTTTTGTCATATTTTCTTCAATAATATTCCAGAGATAATGGAATTGAAGGAACTCATTAGACAGTTGAGGGTCAGGATACCAATAACAGGTTTAGAACTCAATGTTAATCAGTAGCTCATTCAAATATGGTGAATGGCTCTAGGACAACACAGTCTCTTTTTAAAAATCATTTTAATTTTTAAATTAGAATGGAAAAAATCCACGATCACTTTTCAGTGGTACTCCTGGTTCCATAAAGTCTGGAGATGTTGATCCGAAAGTGGCCATCTGCGCTTGTGGACTAAGGTTGACTACTGACTTTGACCTCATTCTGCTGCGAGGAAGCCACCATATGCTGTGGCATTGCCTACATTTTTATAATAAAATTTCAAGAAACAACAAACTCCAGATGGATTTGATCATCTCCTCGCCATATTTTGGAGAGGCCAAACCAGACCAGCCTGCAAAAATTTTTTAATCTCCTTAATTGGTTTTAGTATTTTCAGGGTCTGAGCCATGAGCCATTTTGGAAGAAGAAGCAGATGTTGTGTGAAAGCTCTCAATTTTTCAGGAGCTGCTCCAGAAATAATGACAGATTAGGACGGCACAGTGTAAGGTGACCAGGAAGGTATCTCACTTTTGTTGGCCTAATCCTCTCATTCCAAAATTGGGACACAGATCATGTGAGGATGCCGAGGTATACAGTTGCTGAATTTATTATGTTTCATTTTTTTTACCATTTGTTAAAACATGCTTATCTATCCATAGAAATGGAGAACAACCCATCAACTGGACTCACATTGTGAAAGTATCAACACAGATTAGAAGAGAAGGCAAACATAGTCTAGCTCTGGCTACTTTGTACTATTTAAAAAAAAATCTCTGAATGAGTATGTATAATGAAAAACTGAGTTGTTTTTTTTTAAAAAATCATTACAGCACAATGGAGAAAGTTCTGCAGATTAATAACACTGTGAGCAGTAACTTTGTGAAATTATAGCACTTCTCACCTTCTTACCTGCCTGGTCCACTGCCCTCTTGAACCTGAATAGTTGCCTCAACCCCATCACTGGCCTTTCAGGTTGAGTTTCCCAAAAGTCTACCCTCGACAAGAGTCAGTGTGATCTTTAAAAGCAGAAGTCAACCCGTTTCACTCCCTAGTTCAAATAATTCCTGTGGCCTCTCAGGATACTCAGGGTAAACTTCCAATCTCTCCCAATAATGTACTTAGAACTGTACTTTTGACACCATGTATCACTGTTTTTATTTTTATCACCTTCTCACTATATATTTATTTGGTTTATGTTTTTAAATTATAATTGAAGAAATTTTTTGATTGTTTGATTAACTGTTGAATTTCCCAATGCCTGTAGGGTCCAAAGCATGTTATAAGGAATCAATAAATATCTGATAAATGAATGAATGAATGGAAAATCCAACACATTTACAATTTAGTTTCTCATTTCCTTAGATATAATCTGAAAAGGGAATTTTAGTTGTCACTACTAGTTAACAAAAGTTAACCAAAAATAATAAAAAATCCTTCTAAACTAACATTAATTTTGGCCATCTCTGTGGGGCTTGCCTCACCAATCAGTTGAGAAAGGAAAAGAGAACTAGAAATCTGTCTCTCATTTCACATCTAAAACCATATTTATAAAGAATGCTTTCCTGGTAACCAAAGCTTAGCTAGATCTGTAATTCATAAACACCTACCTCCTTTGCCCAGAGCTTTCTAATTCATATAGAAAATAAAAAACAACTACAAAAGAAATTGTGTCAGTGTTTGCTCTTTGCATGACGAAGGGAACAAAAGTATTTCTAAAAATCCATGTATGCTTTCTTGAGTATGTAGTACAGCTGTGGCAAGGAGTCTGCTGTGAATTAGTCCCGGTATAGAGTAAGTCTGAAGTTGGGAGAGTGGAGAACAATGCTGGGAAGTGCTTTTCTGTCTTACTAGGATTGAGTAACCACAACTGATTCCTCAAAACACATAACTGAGAACGATGCTCCCATTATGCACCGTTTACAAGCCTGAGCAAGCCAATGACTGAGGTCTTGTGTCAATTTATTAGTAAAAACACAAGTGTGAGGTAGAAAGGTGATTGTACAAAAAGCCAAAACAGCCCAAGAATAAATTCTTTATGGGTTTTTGGATATTTCTATAACTGTACTATTTAAAGGGATAGAATCCCTCATAAGTGTATTTTCAAGTTTTGTGCATAATTAACATGAGGAATAACCCTATTAGTGTACCATATACCAAAAATAAGATTATTATTTGAATGTGTTTTCTAACTTGGCCAGAAGCAATATAATATAATTACAGTACACTTGAAATGAAATGTTAAAGCAGGAACATTTAAATTGGCAAAGCTATTATGTTGGACTTGTACAATTAATCTTTGAGGGGAACAGCAAACAGATTTTTAATGAGGTTTAAATGTAGGACTAAGATTGATGGATAGTCCACACTTGGTATCAAGACTGAGGAATCTGCCAGTGCAGGGAAGGAGGGAGTCCCCTGAAGAGTCCGCATGGGACAGAGGCAAGTCTCCGGATGGTTAATTTTTTTTGTTCTTTAACTTGTTTTCTTACATTGTGATCATTTGTTTGCTGTAGACCAAAGTTAAGAAACAAGCAGATTGGAATTGTAGTAGCTCATTTCTTTGTTGACATATATAATTATTTAGACAAAACACTCCATAACATAAAAGTTAGTTGCTTTCCAAGGTCCCACTAATGGAGTTTATTTCTCATTTGTATTTCTAACTTTCCTTTTTATTTTAATTTTTTGCTTTAGTTTTTGTGTTGACATTTTTGTAATCATAGCCTATTTCAATATTCTTGTTATTCTGGAAAAAATTAATAATATTTCTTTTACAAATGCACCTGGGACCTGTTCACAACAAGTGACCATTGTCCACTCCATGCCAGGAAATGGGGAGTTAGAAACAGGGAAGCCAGGAGGCACCATGGCCAACAGTTAAGTTGAAAGGGGATGTCTGGCAGATACTTGATCAAATCCAAAGTGAATACTAAGAAGCCAGGCCAGGCCTGAGGAAAAGGAGGCAGATCACCCAAATCCTCCGCCTGATGTAAAAATAACCTAGACTGTATATTAGAACTGTAATCCCTCCAGTCCTCAGCAGAAATTGTGTCCTCTCTTTGGTATAAGTGGGCACAAGTTGCAGAAGGGTGTTTAGATATCAGTGGATGATAGTCAGGAGATGAGCGATTGATTATTCATCAGCCAGGACCAATCTTGTTGACTTTCTGTGAGGCCTTGGCACCACCTGCTATGGTGGGAATGGTCAGAATGTTTGTATCTGCCTCCCCAAAATTCATATGTTAAAATCCTAATCCCCATTGTGATGATATTAGGAAGTGGGGTCTTTGGGAGATGCTTATGACATGAAGGTGGAGCTTTCATGAATGGGATTAGTGCTCTTATAAAAGAGACTCCTGAGCTTACTACCCCTTTACACCCTGGAGGACTCAATGGGAAGTCTGTGACCCAGGCTCTCCCTCACACAAGGGTGCTGGCACCCTGACCTCAGACTTCCAGCCTCCAGAAATGTGAAGAATAAATTGTCATTATTTATAAGACATATTGTCTATGGTATTTTTTTAAATAGCAGCCAGAATGGACTAGGACACCACCATGCCCTGGTCAACACCTGGTGTGTCAGTCACCTCCTACCCTTGTTTTCCTTTGTCACCTTTTATTAATTCTCTTCAGACCCCAAGGATCAATATAAGCTGGGAATCAAAAAATAATGAAACAACTATACTAATGTCACTTTATCCTTGGGTCAGTTTTTAACCTTTACCCAGAATTTGTGTAGAAATTACATAGCATCTCTCAGAAACAATGACTCAATTCTTTCTTTTTTCTAATCTAAAATTATTTCTTGGAAAATAATTTCTGCAAACATTGAGTACAAATGTTTGAATTTTTAAAAATGTCACTCGGTTGTTTCTTCATTTATTGTGAGTGATGGCTCAACTATGCAAAAATTCATTCTAGCTTTGAAAGTCAAGGATTTTCTAATCCTTGCTTATTGGATGTAGAACATGCTCAGGAAGAGCCAGGTCAACCACATGGAGAGGACAGGGATTACAGATTCCACAGTGACCCAGACTCCGGGCCAGTCCACCCCAAGGAAAAGTCCATCACAGAGTTCTTGAAGCGCATCTCCTAGAGACACACCTGGTTCTAAGAGCTGAAAAGTTCACAAGTAATCTCTGACTCTAACTCTGAGTGGACCTACTCCCACCTGGCCTGTTTCTTACTCTCTGGGGTTATTTTTACATTTAGTCTCAAGTGCTTGTAGCCAGGTTGGCTTTGGCCTCAGTTGGGTACTGTTATGCCTTCTGCACTCTATGCACATCCAAGGTCACATGCAGATGTGACTTCACTTATTTATTTGTGTTTATTCACATACTTATTTAGAGATACTTTTATTCCATAAACTTCTAAGGGCTTGAAATTCAGGGAAAAAAAAACATATTTCTTTTTTTCCTGTCTTTATGAAGTTCCCACCTAGTGGGAGGAGAAATGAAATGGAGAAGCATAAGGAACAATGAAGAAGAGACGGCAGGGGCAGTGAAGGGAGGGCTACAGTTGTATAGAGAGGCAGCAGCTACGGTAACGCACTATTGGAGAAGAGCCCTACAGAAAGAAGAGAGGGAGTGTGTGAGCCTCATCTGAAGGAAAAGTACCAGGACTAGCAAGTGCAGGGGCCCTGAGAATCTTGCATGGAATAGCCTGAGTGAGGACTAGACCCAGGGACAAGTAGAAAAATTTTGGGAATAAAACATCGATCAGTTAATAGGTACAGCATAATAGAATACAGTAAATGCATGTTTGGGGTTCTCATATGCAAACATATTTCTCAATATTAAAATACAATTGAAATTTAGCTTCTCAATGTTTAGGTCATTTCAATGTAAATCTAATTCAGGAATTGACTGGACAATGAAAGAAACAAATGACAAGGTTTTATTTGCATTTCTTCCACTGAATTGCTTTCTTTTTTTTATTTTTTTTTATTTTTAAATTTTTCTGAAGCTGGAAATGGGGAGAGACAGTCAGACAGACTCCCGCATGCGCCCTACCGGGATCCACCCGGCACGCCCACCCAGGGCGAAGCTCTACCCACCAGGGGGCGATGCTCTGCCCCTCCGGGGGCGTCGCTCTGCCGCGACCAGAGCCACTCTAGCACCTGGGACAGAGGCCAAGGAGCCATCCCCAGCGCCCGGGCCATCTTTGCTCCAATGGAGCCTTGGCTGCGGGAGGGGAAGAGAGAGACAGAGAGGAAGGAGGGGGGAGGGGGGGAGAAGCAAATGGGCGCTTCTCCTGTGTGCCCTGGCCGGGAATCGAACCCGGGTCCCCCGCACGCCAGGCCGACACTCTACCGCTGAGCCAACCGACCAGGGCCTGAATTGCTTTCTTAGGTCATTCGATCTCTATTCCTTTTTAGAGGAGTGTTCCTGAGATAGTGCATGCTGTGAGTGAAGTAGGAAGCTTTCCGCAGCTATGTGTGAGGGGTGTCAGGGGCTCACCTGTCTTAAGGTGCCTTCTGATTGTATTTGTAGAATGGACTGTTGAGGGCAGAGTGTATTAGAAGCAAGACCATTAACTCTGTTCTCAGAAAGGTCTAAGAGTTCTGTCCTTTCCAGTTCGATGATCTTGTCAAAATGGTGGTAAATATTATGGTTTGAAAAAGGTTCACCTTCATCAAAATTCTAAGCATAAATGCTATAATATAAGAATGCCATTTTATCAGACTTCTTGAGGTATTAACCCTCGGGCCCTTTACCTGTACATAGACCACAAGATTTGTAAGAGGTGAGGAAAAGAATGATGTAGAATCTGAATACATTTTTAGGTACTTGCAACATGATATTGAAACCTAAATGTATATATAAAGTCATCAAATATTAAATAGAAATGCAATATTGACTAAGCACTCTCTGGCAGGGGTACACATAACACCGCATAGATTTGTAGTGATGTTAGAAAGTGTTCATTTTGCAGCTTTAAAGGAAGTATCTTTTAATATCTCTCTATAAATTCTGGTATTTGTGATACATGAAGAAGTGCCTTTTTCATCTTGTAGAGAAATAAAAGAACCATCTGGAAACATTTTCCATCCTGAGAGCAGGGTTGTTTAGCAGTGTATGCTCAACAAGCACATGGTAGTCGGCCTACTTTAATTCTAACACTGTCTGTATTTCTCTTCTGAACTCTTAAAAAGGTACAGAGAAAAAAAGATGAATATCTTTATCTTTCAAAATACCGTTGTTAATAAGACAAAGTGATACCTTTCCATTGACTTGCCGGTACAACTTATTATGGTGTGGTTTTCATACCAAGGACACTTGGTATTTTTCTACATAAAGTGACAGACTCAAGACTAACACATCGTTTGCAGAAATAAGATTTAAATGAATATCTAGGACTCTGGTCATCTTATTTTCAAGATAGAAAATTTTTGTTGTTTTTATCACCAGCAACCTTTATTTCTTCCTTACAGCAAATCTTTGAGTTAGACCAGCACTACCATCTCTACTGTACAGATGAATAAAGTGAGATGGAGCAGTGTTGGGGGCTCATCCCTACTTGTTTGGGTGAAGAGCTAGTTTTTGGAACCCAGGAACCCAGTGTTTTTCCTTTATACACATGAATCACTAAATTCAAGTGATCTTTGTGTAACTGAAGTTCCTGGAATTGTGCACTCTGGTAATATTTTTAGCATGGTCTAATACCACATTCTTTATCTGCTCCACAGTAAGAAATCTCAGATCTAATCTCCTGGGGTTAGGTAAAGGTAAAATAAAAATAAGACAAATAAAAGCAAGGAAGAGGAAAACCAGTATTAAACAAAGTTAAGCCCATAGGTTTGCAGCAGGAATGCTAAGAAACTTCTTTATGTTAATGTGCTTGAGATTCTCCAAGAAGAAAGTGGAACCTATGTAGCGTTTCCTAAACGCACACGGCCATGGCAGGGAGCAACTGTTAAGGTCCTCCTACAGCAGTGGTCCCCAACCTTTTTTGGGCCACGGACCGATTTAATGTCAGAAAATATTTTCACAGACTGGCCTTTAGGGTGGGACGGATAAAGTATCACGTGACCAAGACAAGCATCAAGAGTGAGTCTTAGATGGGTGTAACAGAGGGAATCTGGTCATTTTAAAAAAAATAAAACATTGTTCAGACTTAAATATAAATAAAACAGAAATAATGTAAGTTATTTATTCTTTCTCTGTGGACCGGCACCAAATGGCCCACGGACCGGTACTGGTCTGCGGCCCGGGGGTTGGGGGCCACTGCCCTACAGAATACTGTTCCTTGGTCCCAGTCAGAGAAATGAACTAAGAGGCAGGATGTGCTCTCTTTGGGTCCCTTCCCAGCTTTTCACTTGTGTCTGCTCAGATACCGAAGTTTCCATTAAGGGAATTTCACAGCCACAGATCTGCCTGGAAATCTCCCATCCTTATGCTTGTGTGGAAATGAACTTTAGGACAACTCATCTCTCTGTCTGTATTTTCTGGGTCACAGTGCTTCCAGTTTTCTCATGTCACTCAGGATCCAACAGTTAGGTGGGATTTTGCTGCTATCCCTGAATGTGTAAACTCTCCCATCCATGCTTCTATTTATGCATCCACGTTGTTATAAAACAGTTCTAGAACTTACTCAGTAGGCTTCCTCAAAGATGCTTTCTTGCCTTCTCTTACATATCCACAGTCACGTGTTTGAGCTTTGAAGTCATCAAATTCTTAGGGGTTTTCCTGAGTATACACATTGGTGAAGACTAGAGAGAGTGAAGGGTCAAAGGTTGAAGGGCTTAATAAAATGTTCTTTATTAAGCACTAAATAATGCAAGATGTTCAGCTTTTTGCATACACTAACTCATTTAATTTTTTTATTTATTCATTTTAGAGAAAAGAGACAGAGAAAGACAGAGGGGGGGGGAGCAGGAAGCATCAACTCCCATATGTGCCCCAACTGGGCAAGCCCAGGGTTTCAAACCAGTGACCTCAGAATTTCAGGTCGATGCTTGATCCACTGTGCCACCACAGGTCAGGCCCGTATACTAACTTATTTAATCTTAACACTTCTTTTAAGTACATACTCTTATCATGACATGAAAATTTGCTCAGCTTATAAATTACAGAACTGGAAAAGGGTTGAAATCCAGGTATCAGATTCCAAAGTCCATGCAAGTAACACTGTTGTTTTGCCTCTCCTCAGTTTACATGATTGTTAAGTTTCTAAGGGAGTTAGTAATATAGTTATGATCAGAGAGAGAACAATGGCTTTCAGTAGGTAGCTAAAACGAGATGGAAGCAGATGTCTCAGCAGTGGAGATGGCCAAGGAACTAAAGGGCCATAATTTGGGATCTCGGAGTCATCCATGACAATGGCAAGAGTATATTCTGAGGGTTGTTATGAAGTCTAACATGCACATGAATAGAGAGGTGGCCCCAAATGCCTGTATTTGGGAATAATGAAGCAGGCCCCTTAGAAGCTACAAATGCATTACCTCTTCTTTACCAATAAAAAATCAATGAGTTTTTTAATTTCTTAAGAAGACAGAGTGAAAAGAATGCCAACTGGAATCTATAGTCTTAGCACCGCCACTAACTAGCTCTGTCACCTGGAACAAAGAATGTTACTAGACTTGTTCTTAAAAATGTAGATAATCTATGTAGGATGTAATATGAATTAATGTGATGACATTTCAATTGTCATGCAGATATAAGGTGGTGAATTAATATTGTTTCTACATTGTGGAGCCGATATATATAGCAATTTTGCTTCTAGAAAATTTTAAGTGTTGAAATAATCTGTACAAAATAGTTTCTAGACCTTTACTCTGGGTAATAGTTTTGGAAAAGATGATTTACGGTAAAATTTTTAATTAACAGACCATATTTGAGGCTACCCCTCCAGATGTTGGGGTTGAAATGTAAACATATGCAACTGAGGGCACAAGAAGCATTTTCTCTCCTCACATGTGATATAGTTCTCTGCTGAGTCATCGCACTGTGTCTACACACAGGTGTCCAACCATAAATCTGCATACCTTTCAGTCCCTGTAAACGGACTGTCAAGTCAAGCAGGGGGGTTTCCCTGAAGTGAGTGTCTATTGTAGACTCAGCCATGCCTCATTTTGCACAGCAAGCATGCAGAGCAAGTACACGTTTACATGGGTAAAACCAACACTGTCTCCTTGACACAGGGAGAAAAACCAAACACAATCCTTCTTCCCTTGGGGCACATCAGGAAGTAGCAGAACCCATTAAAATCTATTGCCCAGATGATTGAATTAGATTCTAAATGAGTGATGGTAATAAGTGTGCCTTTGCCCAAGTGGGTAAAGACTAAAATATAATTTGCTGTCTTGTGGATGCTGTACTGTGAAAAGACTAATTCCTAACAGTGGGTAAAAAATCCCATTGACTTTAATTGTATTAATTTAGTAGCATTCATTCTCCTGGCATAGAAGAGGTTTCATTTTACCAAAATAAATAAATAAATAGATAGTTAGATAAATAAATAAAAGTTCCCAGTGCTGGTAGGGAAGATTTATGCTGACAGATCTAATAGCATAAGTAATTTTGTGTTGTTTCTCAAAGGCGCCTGAGCAAGCAATCTTGGTTTGGATGGAAAGCGAAATGCTAAACTTCTATTATATATGATCACTTTAATTCTGAGCAGAACAAACCTTCCTTGATAAGCATTAGTTACCATTATTTAAAGTGAAAAGTTGTCTTTTCTCATGCCCTTATTTACTCTCCTGTTAGAAATGTATGATTACTTCTTGAATGACAAAATGATTGATTTTTTTTCAACCAACACATCAAAAACTGAAAGGCAAAAGGAGAAAGGAAGGAGGGGATAATGATTCCCACAGAACTTTCTAAGCTGTCTCTGGAAAGAAACTTTAAAGGCTATTTCATTTGAAATTTCTGATGGATTCTTGGAAATCTAAATTAAGGCCAGTCTCATCATGAGAGAGTAGAGGTGAGCCACCTCTGTGGCAGGCATTATGCTTCACAAATATACTTGATTTGGATAAATTATTTCCACTAACAATGGGAAGATCAGGCCCTGGCCAGTTGGCTCAGTGGTAAAGCGTCAGCCTGGTGTAGAAGTCCTGGGTTCGATTCCAAGTCAGTGCAAACAGAAGAAGCAACCATCTGCTTCTCCACCCTTCCCCTTTCTCTCTCTCTCTCTCTCTCTCTCTCTCTCTCTTCCTCCCCCTACCCCTTCCACAGCCATGGCTCAAATGGTTTGAGCAAAGTTGGCCACAGGTGCTGAGGATGGCTCCATGGCCTCCCCTCAGGCACTGAAACAGCTGGGTTGCCAAGCAACGAAGCAGTGGCCCCAGATGGGTAGAGCATCTCCGTGATAGGGGGCTTGCTGGGTTGATACTGACCTGTGCACATGCAGGAGTCTGTCTCTCTGCCTCCTTGCCTCTCAATTAAAAAAAAATGAGAGGATCATGGTCATAATGTTATAAGGTGGGCAAGAAAAAAGGTAAAAGTGATCCAGAAAACAGTATCATTGCTATACCTGGTGAAACAAACAGGGTTTTTTGCAACAGCCTTTTCCTTGGGAATGAATAGAGAATATAATACTGATTTTCTCTTCTGCATCTGAATAAAACAACTTTCAAATCCACTTCAAGTTTATTTTTTATTGTTCCACTTGGCCTTTTTTCTACCAATGTTTGAATGTTTTAAAGGACCTGACACCAAGTGTTTTTTCGTAAGCTGACCAAAACAAAAATCTAAAAAAAACAGAACTGATACCTATCCTGTCTACCTTAGGCCTTGCACAAGTTAAGTTCTTCCAACTTCAATGTCGTGATGAAAAAAGGGAAGTTAAATTATTGGACAGCATTCAATTTCCGAATACTCAGAAAATTTCTCCTATTTGTAAGGAAGAATCTAAAAGATTACTTTTCTAATAAATACATCAAAACTTTCTGTTATAGATGTTCCATTACATTATATCTTAAGAGTGTTGAGTATGAAGATACAGATTTCTCTAAACAAAAAATACATCTGATTTGAATGTATATAAATTGATTTAAATTATATAAAACAAAATAAATATTATGTTAATCATATTTTATTTATATTTCTCTGAATAAATTTTAAATGTCATCTAAGGAGTGTTTTAGAGAATATAGAGAGGAAGAAATTAAAAATATTTGCTTCTAAACAGATCATTCTATTGTACCTTTAAAATATATTAAAGCCTATTATGTGTGAATGCTGTTAAGGTAAAATTTATTTATAAGAGTAGTCCATAGGAGAATGAGATTCTATTTTCCATAAAACAGTTTTATTTCTATTTATTTAAAAAGTTACATTTTATCACATGTTAAATGACTTTCAAGCAGAGTACTGTAAAACAGGTAGAAACAAGTGATCTACAAAAGAGAGAGAGCTAATCTATGTGGAAGAAAAAAAGGAGCCATGTTATCTCTTTACCTAATGTAAAACAAATGCCTAATCACACAAATGCATTTTTAGTTTGTTTTTAATTATTTTTTTCTTTTTCCAAGTGAGAGGAGGGAAAATAGAGAGACAGGCTCCCACATGCACCCCTCTTGCCCAGGATCCACATGGCAACCCCCGTTTGGGGCCCATGCTCTGCCCATCTGAGGTCATGCTTGCAACCGAGCTATTTTTAGTGCCTAAAGTAGAGGCTGTCCTCACAGCCTGGGGCTGATGTGCTCAAACCAAATGAACCATGGCTGTGGGAAAGGAAGAGAGAGAAAGAAAGAAAGGAAAGAGGTAGAGAAGCAGATGGTCACTTCTCCTGTGTGCCTTGACTGGGAATCAAACCCAAGACATTCACACTCTTGAATGATGCTCTACCACTGAGCCAAATGGCTAGGGCCAATTAATTTAGTATTTTTTGAGAGACAGGGTTTGTCATATTTGGTTATACTTGGTAATACTTGGTTATATGGTGTGTTTTTTTAAAGTATACTAGAGCCAGAATACAACCTCAAATCAATGGAAACTCTTAACTAATTATCTAAATAATTCTCAGACTCCCTAAATTTCTGAGTCTAGTCCTTTTGGTTCAAACTGCATTTGATTTACCATAAGCCAATCCAAGGTTCCCAGTGCTTAGAGCATTGCAGGACACTGGGAAAGAAATTGTGATTGGGTTTGATAATTCTAGAAATTACACAGTTTCACACTCTTATGGTTTTCTTTCTCCAAAGGGAGTTAAAATGTTTTGCAAAACATTGGGGCAATTGGTAGTGCTGTAGCTGATGATGTCATGGTTTTTAGTGTTGGGAATCAGCTGTGATATTAGTTATCACCAATATTGGCATATTAACTCATGATGGTGTTGAAGATTCACTAATAGAGTAGTTGTCTCTAAGTAAGAAACGGTGCTATTATCAACAGGACAAGTAACAACAAGTGTTGGAGAGGCTGTGGAGAAAAAGGAACCCTCATTCACTGCTGATGGGAGTATAAACTGGTATAGCCATTATGGAAGAAAGTATGGTGGTTCCTCAAAATATTAAAAATAGAACTTCCATATGACCCGGCAATCCTTCTATTGAGTACCAAAAAAAGTAAAAAACATTGGTATGTAAAGACATATGCAGCCCCATGTTTGTCACAGCATTATTCACAGTGGCCAAGACATGGCAACAACCAAAGTGTCCTTTGATGGAGGATTGGATAAAAGTGGTGCATACATAGAATGGAATACTACCTGGCCATAGGAAATGATAACTATTGCCATTTATGACAACATGGATGGACCTTGAGAACATTATACTGAGTGAAATAAGCAAATCAGAAAAAGCTAAGAACTATATGATTTCACACATAAGTAGGATATAAAACTGAGACTCACAGACATATTTAAAAGTGAAGTGGTTACCAAGGGGAGGAGGTTGTAGGGGAGGGAGGCTCTGGGAGGGGAGTAAAGATGGACAAATATATGGTGATGGAAAATGACTTGACTTGGAATGATGGGTACATACCTAATCAACAGTTTATATGCTATAGAGATGTTTACCTGAAACTTATATACTGTTGTTAATCCATGTCACTCCATTAAATTTTATTTTTAAAAAAAATTAAATAAATAAATAAAATAGCTCATCTAACACACACACAAATAAGTAAGAAGCCATGTTTTAAGAAGGCATAGTAGAGAAGACACAAGATTTGTAGTCACTGAGCTCTGGGTATAAACATCTGCTTTCTTTGTAACTGTCTAGCTATATGGTGCACCACTTCAGTTCCCTACCATGTAAAATGGATGTGATGACATTTGCCTCTCGAAAGAGTCCTTGTTGCTTATGTGAAGTACCTCATCATTGATAGCTGTTGATGGGTACAGTGTAAGATTTTTCTCCAGGAATTTCTTCAACCTAAAGTTGATCAGTGTAACAGATATATATTATGATGGATTTCAAACATATGCACTTCAAACAGATACATACACATATTCTGTGTGTTTCAAACTATAAAATTCTTCAAATTTTCACTCATGTAAATTATTTCAAAAAAAGTTTAGGTCTTGTGTCTGACCTTTTTTTCTTCTTGAAATCAGTGGATATTGTATAAATTACTGGATGCAGGTCAAAATGTTTGCTGCTATAACAAGTACAGAAAATAAATATGGAGAAAGAATCCAACCCCAAATAATCACATGTCTGACAACATCTGGCTGCATTTCGCTTTTTTGAAAAATACACAGTAGATTTTGTGGTTTAATGGCATTCATTACTGAAACCTTAAACAAAGTTCTTTAAGTATTAGCTGATTTGACTTGTAAAAAGTGAATTTCCTGTGGAAGGTACCAACTTTACAACAATTTCCCAGCTACTTCCTATGCATCAGTGTCACCATTCACATATATACATATATTAGGGGGGGGGGAGATTATGTAGTAAAATTGGTTTAAATTATATGACCTAAAATATTTGTATTGCTGAATAACTTGAGATTTCTTGGCATTTCAAAAAGTTTAAATCATATTAGTTTGCCGGAGAGATTTTTTTAGAAAAATTATAAAATTTTATTTTTATTTTGGTGTCCAGTTTTCCATAACAACTTAATTTCCATTGGTATAGCATGAAATGCATTTCTATTTACCAATATATTCTCTTCATTAATTCAGAGACTTGCAATAAAACTGTATCAGCCATAATAGTTGAAAGACTAGGAAACAAAAAGCAAGTATTGAATTCCATTTGCTCTTTTTATTGATGTTCTATAGCCTGGCATTTTATCTTGCTCATGCCAGCATTTGGGTACTTAGCCCAGGGGGATGTAACATGTAACATCATTAAAATGAGCTAATCCATTATTTTAAAAGTTTTTTCCCTGAAGCATGTTTAGCCTTAAAATGTATAATCATGCCTGGGATTATCTTTGTAATCACCATGGGAAATGTCACTATTGGGGCAAACAGCAGTGGAAAGAAATCTTTGAATGTTGTAGTTGCCAATTGTATTTATATGTATATAAATAACTAAAGGATGATGCTAAGTAGAAGGATATGCCATTATGTTTACTTTTTTAAATGAAAGAATGTGTTATTCACATGTATTGTTCAGCCTGAGTAAGACTTAATCAGTTTTCTGTTTTGGATTTAAAAATAGGCATATTATAGGATTTATATGAACATTAGATCTTTAATGTGTGACGTTTATAAATAAAAATAATATGGAAAATGACTTTATAATAGATAGCATATCATTAGGATTTGGTACTTTAGTCAGATGTTATTATAGTACTATATTACCAGTCCTAATATAACTATGATGGAAAATTTTCAAAAAATACAAGGTATGCATGTATCTTTGGCACATTTAGTTTGGAGAGAAGAATTACACTATACTTGATGTGTTTCTAGAGCCCCTTGTTCTAGCTATGACTCCACAACTAAACTAGGGTGATGTCAGGGGAATAAAATGCCTCCAGCCTTCAACTTTTTTATTAAATATGCCTTTTGCATTAGATGAGCTACAAAGCCTTTTTTCTTTCTTTTTTATGAGGAGGGGGAGATTTTTTAAAATTAAATATATTGGGGTGACAATAGTTAAGATTATATAGGTTTTAAGTGTACAATTCTATGATACATGTCTATATATTGTATTGTGTCTCACCACCAAAACCAAATCTTCTTTTTTATTGACCAGGATAAGAACTTATATACTTCAAGACTGTGATTATTATACTTAAGGTATATTTCTACTTCAGAAATACAAAAGTACCATATATATAACCCTAAACTATATTGTTCAGGAAACTCAGGTCTAAAGTTAATATTTTTGTCCTTGTTTTTAAGTTTCTATAAACCACAGAAAGTTTGCAACAATAAATTACTCCCTTGTATTAAAGACCACTCCTGTATTGCCTTTTTATGTCTACCATATCTGATATCTTGTAGCTGTGAGAGTAGTGTATTAAAAGAGAAGCTAGACATTCGAAATAAGGATAATGGATAGTTTGTATGATAATGAGAGAATACTAACAAATAAATACAGAGAAATACTAACAGAAGAGTGTACAAAGAATACAAATATATCATTACCTAGAGAAAGGTAAATATTAACAAGATATATAAAAGTGGAGTTAAGCTTGTTAAAAATCAAAGAAACCAAAATTAAAAAGAGTGTGATAGACTTAATGTTTATGTCCCCTAAAAATTCATAGATTAAAACCCCAACTCCCAATGTGATGATATAGGGTGGTATAACCTATGGGAGGTCTCATGAAGGTGGAGCCCTCATGAATGGGATTAGTGCCCTCATAAAAGGGACCCCAGCAAGCTCTCCAGCTCTCTGTCTAGATATAAGCAAGCAGCCTTCTGCAACCAGGAAGAGGGATCTCTTCAGACCCAGACTCTATTGGCACCTTGGTCTCGGGTTTCTAGCTTTCAGAAGTGTGAGAAATAAATTTCTGTAGTCTGTAGTCCACCAAGTCTATGATATTCTGTTTTAGCAACCCAAACAAACAAAGACAAGAACATATAACTCTTTTATCTAAAAAATTGAGAAATACATATTTTGTAATTCTCAGTGCTAGTTTGGATGCTCTGACCCCTTCATCACACTCATAAACTGCAGGCAGAGAGAGAAAACTGTCTCAATTTTTCTTTTAAAAAATGTGGCAATGTATATGACACCTTTAAAAATGGTTGTAGCCACTGACCATTTAATTGTATTTTCAGAAATCAATTCTAGGAAATTTAAAGAAGGACTATGCACAAAAGTTTAGATATAATTTAGTGAAAAATATACAAATCTACTTCTCCAATAAAAGGAGAATAGTTAAAAAATCATGACACTTTGAGAGCATTATGCATCCCTTAATTTTGAATGTGATAATACAGGAAAATAATCACTATAAGGAGACAGAACCTATGCCACTTATAATTCACATGAAAGATACAATATGTCTGATTAAGTTGTATATTAATATAATGTTATATTTATATCCCTTGGTTGTGGATTGTTTAATTTTTACCTTAAGTATAAATTTATTGTTCCTAGAATTCCAACAAAGCAAATATGTATTTAATTTCTGAAAAAAGAAGACAATCTGAACAAAATTCACTATTTTCATGTTAATCAATGAGCCAACACATTATTTTTTTTGTCCAAAGACATAAATAAACCTATTCTTAAAATGGCTAGTTTGAAACATATTTTTAAGTTCGTAATCAGTCTTTTTCCCAGAAATTTACGTTGTCTTGACACTTTATTAATACAAGGTCCCATAAAGAATCCTGCAGTGGGCTGGACACTGGTGGAGTAAACTGGGGGGGGGGGGGAGACCCGCTGGCTTCACTTACCTGGTACTAACATATTGGATGAATGGATGTGATAATTGACAATACAACTCTCTCCAACAGAGTTGGTCATTTTTAAGAGCTTTAAGTTTTACCGATTGACTCCATCACGGGAGGCATGCCTGTCCCAGTGCAGGGCACAGCACTCTAGTCCGAGAAATTTTTAGGTTGATATGTGGAATAATGTCTTCTGTGGATTTTATGACAGAACTTGTCAACAAGCACCTTTGACTTACCTAGGTTGGACATGTGTAGGAAAGAATCTTGCTAGTGAATTTTATAATACATGTCACAGAAATGTAAAAGTGACCCATTTTATAAAAATGATATCTAGTTTGGGAGAGCTGTTGAAGTCATGATCAGCAGAAAGCAAGGAATGTGGGCGTGAGAAGATGTATAATTCATCATAGACAAGCCAGCACTTTGCTAAGTCTGAGAAGGGCTTTTTTTTTATCACTTGGTTATGCTAATTCTATGAAACGAAGGCCTCTTTCCAAATTTCTCAGAATAAAACTCTAGCAGATTATACTATCTGGCAACTGTAAAGATGTAAATTCCTTGGAATGACATTATATTCAGTGGATCCAATGAAAACTATCTTCTGTTCAGTCAACCATTACTGAGTGTCTGTGTGCCAGACAGATGCAAGAGAACAAGATAGAAACTATCTTCCCTTTCTAGGAGAATATAATCTAGTAAAGGAGAAAGAAAATGGGTAACTAGCATTAAATAATATAATTTCATATATAACTAAGGGGCATCTAAAAAGAATAATATCATATCAGTTAGGGAGCTTTTAGATATAAGAGAGAAACCAACACAACAAATTAATTTAGTATCTCATTTCTCTTGAAGTGATCAGCAGGGCTGGTTGTCACTCAGCAGAGCCAATTAGGGACCAGATGCTTACAGAGTCTGCTTCAGTGTGCTTCATGTTGTCTTTATCCAATGAGTGGGCAGCCCCTGCCTTCACTGTGTGGTCCTCAGAAGGATGGGGCCTCTATTTGTCCATGTCAGATGGGAGAGACTAGCTTCTTGATGAAGTGCTGATCCAAATCTTGTGGCCTCACAATGGCCAGTAACAATGTGGTGTTTGGCTGAGATAATGAAGCTTCCTGTTTACTGACAAAGCCTCAAGATTCTGAATTCTTCCAGGAATTCACTATTCATTCGAAACAGTTAATCAATTAATTTGCTTGCAAATAACAGGGACAATGAAATATTAGTGAAACAAAACATAGGTTTTCCTTTTAATCAGTTAGCTTTATCTAGTTACTGTTTCTAAACTGAGTTAAACAAAGCCAATATTCGCATTACTGATGGAGAATAATTAATCACTTCATTTATCCCATATGTGTAAATGAAACCGTGCCATTGTAAAGCAGCCAATAAACAGTTGGTGTCAGTGTGGAATAAATGAATTAAGCAGAAGAAAACTGATCCAATGCATATTTTTTGTTATATCCACACGATAATGTTGATATTATAATGCTATCTTGGAAAAGAAACCTGAAACTCACAGCGTATTTTAAAATCTTAAGTTTAGACTTTTGGGAAATAACAGATTGAATTTGAACCCGATTTAATGTGATTTCCAAATGAAAAATGAAAAACTGTTTTCTCTATAGTACAGTTTTCTCATTGTTTAGAGTATTGGTAAATATCATGTTTGGTTTAGTTTTTTTGGTTTGTTTTTATGAGTAACAGTATATAGCTTAAGGGAATGGAAAGATGCATAAGAAAATAGAACATCAAAATAAAGAGAAAAATAAAAATTTGGAAAATAATTTTTAACTAGAACATTTCAGTTAACCCATAACTATTTGCACATACTTTTATAAAAATGTGTAATTATGTCTGTGTGTGTGTGTGTGTATGTGTGTGTGTGTGTGTTAGGAGAATAAAGAGTCAAAGCCTGGATTTGTTGGTATAAAATAAAAGTGTTCTACGTTGTATACCAACATCATAGTGCCGGTGTGTTTTCATCGAGTCCCATTAGTGGCTTTTCTTCAGATGTACTTGTGATAAAATGCTGCTATAAACCCATATGCTGTTTGATTATTTACTCTGTGATATATATCATGATTGTAATCCCATAAGATGGAATGTGTTTTCCCCTCACTATCATGCTGATTCAAGTCCCTTCCTATCCTTAAACTTTAGAAATGACTTAAGTTCAAATCCAGAGCACGACGCACCTGAATTTACCCAATGTTCACCCTTTGAGCACTGAGAAAACCTTTAGCTTATTGAAACAGATGTCCTAAAACTATTCAGTATTTACAATGAGGACATGGAAAACTTTCATCAAAGCAACCTTTTTTCTTCTACCAAAGGTTTATAAATAATTTTTTTAGTTATGCTGTCAAATATTTACAGTCAGCATTAACACAGTTGATTTTCTGTGCTTGTTCCACATCAGGGAAAGTTGTATTTTCATAATGTGAGACACTAACCAAATTCACAGCAAACTAACTACACATCCTGTATGGCACAAGGAATTCTAATTTGTCAGTCTACCCAATATATATCTATATCTATATCTGCATACTTCTTTAAACAGAAATGAATTAGTATAAAATGTCAACACACAGCCTGTTTTAATAACATACAAATGTTCTGTTTTTACATTCTATTAAACAGAAATACTAGTGCTTATATCAAATGTACTTTCTTCTTAGAACCTATAGTGGAGTAATGCATGGATATTTCTTCATTAAAATAGAGAGAAATTGAGCTATTTTAAATAAAAGATGATATTAATGAGGTTTTTATACTCTCAAAATCTAGATACAAATTTGAGATACTATAATTATAAAAACATAAAAGATTTAACAATTAATGACACTATGTCAAATTTTCACCTATAAGTATCATTATAAGGAAAGACAGTAACCCACTGAATAATCCAGTTGCTCTTTCTTGGTAAATTAAATTGAAATTGACCAGAACCAAAGAAATGAACCCTATTAAATATAAATGTATAGAATTTTAATATTAGATTTGAATTTATAGTTCTATTGAGCAAAACAAGGACAACAGAAAATAGATTTTTTGTGTTTTATAAAAGGTACTTTTGTCAGACTAACTGTAAACAGTGGTTTGGGGGATATAATTAGTAAAATTAATCAGTAACACTGAAATAGTTTTATTGTTTGTCTCCACAGTGCCACCTCTAGAAATCTGTTCAAAGAAAGCAACCAGTTTCATAAACATACTTATTACTATAAATATACACTATACATATTTAATAGTATATATGGAATTTATTTAAATGAATATGTAACCACAAAAATTAGAAATAAACTACATGATCAAAAATAAGGTAACTGGTAAAATACTGTAGTGCATCCAAAGTGACCTGGTGTATGGCCATTATGGATTATTTTTTTAAGAAATAGAAGACCGGGAGAAGTGCTTACAAAACAGTGACAAGAAAAAAAGTAGTATGACTTTAATTTTCTAAAATAATAGAATTAAAAAATAAGTGTTAATGCATAATAGTGGAAGAAAATGCGAAGTTTACAATGATTATCTCTTACTTATAAGGTTGAAAGTAGCTTTAATTTTTAAACCTTACTAAATTCTAAATTTTCACCGTAAGCATTACTTTTTTTTATCTTAAGAAGTAATCAAGAGAAAATAGATTAAAAGGCGTATAAAAGAATATCATCTTGGATAAGTCTGGAAAAAACTAGATTAGAAAGCCACACAGACCTGTTTGCTACTGCAATTTTTATGTCAAATATTTAAAGATGAAAAAAGCATAAGGCAATTAGGGCCCAGAATTATGTTAATGGAAGTATATATTGGAGAAAACATCTGGGTAATAGTCACATTAACTGAAAATGAAGGGAGAAGACCATTTGACTGATGTGCTTACCCCAGAGACAGTAAGGCAGCTGAGCCAGTGTCCAGCAGCTCCCCGGATGCAGTTAGAGATGGCTCCATACCTGTTGGAGACTTGAACAGTTTTCTGTAGCTGTAAATGTAATGAGCTCAATCACACAATGGCTGGGTAAGCAGTTTTTACATCTGTGTCCACTTAACTCTATGCAAGTGAAATTATATGTTGCAATATTACACGTACTTGTAAGAAAAATTCTAGAATTAAATAAATAAATAAAATTCACTAGTTTTTTTTGTTACTAATGCTGTGACAAATTTCAATAACAAACAAAATTAGTTACAAAACATGACCCTGATGTAGTATGTTTTAAACTTTTCCTCACAGCATAGTATTATCTTTTTCAAAAAATCAATGTGATTGCAGTACACTATATTTTCAGCTCTTTAGATGACTAACAACATATTCTTCTAACTGCAAAACTCTTGTCTTTCTGGCAACTTCTAGATATTTTCTATAAAGTTTATATATTTTTTTCATAAAAAGCAGTCATGCTTTGAGAAATATACATTGCCCCTCTACATGGTTATATTCACATTATATTTATTTACATATGAATGTGCTTAGCGTATAAGGGCTAAAATATAAGTTGACAAGTTTATAAATAATGGAACATTATGAATAACTTTATCCTTGCTTTCTAGAAGTTAACTTTTAATTTTCAGAGGGAATATATCTGTGAATTACATTTTCTCAAAATATATATACTTTATCATAAATATGTAAAGTATACATATTGATACCCTAATATATTCTAGCACTGAATATCAGTACTAATGTTTTATAATGCTGGTATTGTGAGCATTGACAAATAGTAGTTGCAAGTCAAAATACACTTTAGTCTTCTCAATTTCTGAATATAGAGCTAGATTTATTTCCCAGTATTCCTTATTTGGGGATTTTCTAAAGTCAACATGTTCTCATCCAATAATAGTACATAAGAATTTGAAATATATTTTATATTATCTTGCACATTTTTTTTTCTTATTGAGTTTATTGAGGTGACACTAGTTAACAAAATTATACAGGTTTTAGGTGCACACTGTACTGTGTGTTTACCACCCCAAGTGAAGTTTCCACCACTTATCCCCCCCTATACCATATTAGCTCAGAGCTTTTCTAGGAATTCCAATATGCTCAAGGTAAATTGCCTGTCTTATTAAATAGTTTTTCAAACCCCACATACTAGGATCATAGCATAATCACAGGCAGACCCCTATGCTGCCAGTTGACTAGGAAAGTAGAAATTAAACTTGAGGAGAATAAAAATCTACATAATTTCTTTTAATGTTTGAGATAAGATGAAGCACTGATCACAGAAAATTTTGATGCAGTGAACAAAGTTCCTTCATGTACTAGAGTAACTTGAAAGCCACAAGTTAGAATACATTAAAATTAATGGGAGACTATATAGAGATGAAGGTAAATGTGTGAGATTGAACAAAGAATCAAATAAATAATGTTTTTACTTGAATATTAATAATAGTATCTTTCAATTTTTGACTAATTACAAGGAGGAGACCCCATTCCTGGATTGCCCAGAGCAGCCTGGTTTATACCAGTTATCCGGGTAAAACTATTGATGTAACCCCCTCTCTGCACTTTTCTCTTTTAAACACTGTTCCATTGAGAACCACAAATCAAACTACTTATATATTAATTGATCATATAGTTGTGGGTTGATTTCTGGGCTCTCTATTCTCTCAGTTGCTTACTGATCTCTCCAACTTTGTTCTTTGTTCTCAAGATTCCTGTGGCTATTCAGGGTCCTTTGTGGTTCCATATAAATGTGTTGGAATATTTGTTCTAGTTCTGTGAAATACACCATTGGTATCTTGATAGGAATCTCATTGAATCTATAGATTGCTTTGGTTAATATGGACATTTTAATGATGGGGACCCGATTTACCACCCCCACCATCCATAAGTAATCTATGAAGTCTAGGCCATTCCCTAAAAGGAATGATTTAATGCCAATTGAAACATATTGAATTGTGACTAGGAGAAGCATTGTATGCTGACCATCTAGTTCACAGTGGGGCTGGTGACAGAGACCAGAGAAACCCATGCTTTGGGCTCCAGGCTTGGCTAGCATAGGAACTGAGACTTCATTATTAAGCTGGCTGCCCTCTCTGACAGATAAATTCCATATATGGAAAAAGATGTCTCTGCTGCTACTTGTGGGTACACGCCAATTGTGGTCGTGTAATTTACATCTCAAAATCAACACTAAATAGTCCATTTAAGCAACATTAAATCACTGACTGTAACTTTAGATGTAACCACTTTTTAGCAGCTATGTTCACTTGCTCCCGGAAAAGGAATAAATGGTCAAGAGAAGAATTACATGTATATTAGACTTTGCATAAGGAAGCAAGCCCCTTAAGCAGGACTATGAACTATGTCTCTTACAAAAATAACATTGAAGCACATCTTTTTGAAAGAACTAAATCATATTTTTTTTTCTTGGTTTTTTTTTTTTTTGCATTTTTCCAAAGCTGGAAACGGGGAGGCAGTCAGACAGACTCCCACATGCACCCGACCGGGATCCACCCGGCACGCCCACCAGGGGACAATGCTGTGCCCCTCTGGGGGGTCGCTCTGTTGCATCCAGAGCCACTCCAGCGCCTGAGGCAGAGGCCACAGAGCCATCCCCAGGGCCTGGGCAAACTTTGCTCCAGTGGAGCCTTGCTTTGGGAGGGGAAGAGAGAGACAGAGAGGAAGGAGAGGGGGAGGAGTGGAGAAGCAGATGGGCACTTCTCCTGTGTGCCCTGGCTGGGAATTGAACCCAGGACTCCTGCACGCCAGGCCAACGCTCTACCACTGAGCCAACCGGCCAGGGCCTGTTTTTTTTTCTAAATACTGATGAAAGCATCTGATTTCAACTGTGCTATATAATAAGGCCATCATGATAATGCAAAGAAATTGTTGATCTTGTATTTGAGACCATTCAAATATGCTCCCTTGATAAACCATAGATCCCTAAGATTAACTATTGTATTCATTCTTAGTAACTTGCTTCTTTTTACATTGCTCAAATGTTAGAACCCTTTACCGAGCATAATTATGAAATTAGGTATACATTTTTAATATGGATCGTATGTTTTTATTAACACTATGTGAAGTTCATATATTAGATCTCAAAAACTCACTAACTCCTGGAACTTTCCCCAGAGAGCTCACCTTATACATCCACACCGATTCTGTATTCACAGTGACACCACTTTATATGTTCACCATTGAATTTTCAGCCTCCAAAAGAGTCCTTGGTACATCATGGACACTCATACATATTTGTTGATTAAATGAATGGAATAATGAAATGGAAAAAAAAACATAATTAAATATACTTTTGTGACTATATATTCTCTGTGAAATTGCCTTTACCATACTGCAAGTGCTTTGAAGATGAAGAGCCGATCTGTACATCCAGTCCAACAATAAGCAGGTGGCTATTTTGTGTACCTTTGAGATCCTGCAACATCCCTCCCTAACCAAAACTCTTAATCAGCACCAGCTACAGTCAGAGTATGACAACTTCCTCTATGTTGTTGTACCCACTGCACACACACCCTGGGATGGCTGAGTTTAGATACCAGATACCACAGAACAGCCTAAACTGGACCTGTGGGGAAACGCAGGGACCTCAGAAGAACCCAACCACCTCTAAGCTTATGATGCTTGTGTGACGGTCCTTGTGGGAAGCTCTTCCCACCCCCTCCCCTTTGATCAGACCATCCCATTGCTCAGAAACCTTCAGTGTCCCCTAAGTCCTTCCAGGATAAATGACAACTGTTGACATTTGGGGTCTCTCACAAACTGGCCTCAGTTTATCAGCTGAGACTATCTCCTACTACTCCACCTCACTTCCTTCTTGAAGTTACTTCCTTTACTTTAGGCATGCCAGGATGTTGTCTGTGCTCCGTATGTACACTTTAGATTCACACACATGTCTTATTCACAAAACTCTTTCACTTACTGTACCCATCCCAGCTGTAATCACACTTCCACTCTTTGTTTATAAAAAAAATTGCCCAACCAGTACAGTCAGCTCCCACCCTGTCTCTCCTTTGATGAGCCATTTCCTCCTTCACACGTGACACTTCCCAACGCTGTGTTTCTGACACTGTTATATCTTAGACTTGGTTCCCCGCCAGCCTGTCCTCACTGCTGAGTTCTGCACACCTGGAGGATGTGAATGCTGCGTGTTATCTTGTCCCTCCCATCGCTGGCACAAATTGGACATATTAAAAAGTTGCTTACTGATCTGAACTCTTATTTGTTTCCTCTTTGAGAAATATGCTTTCAAGAGAAAAGTGTAAATCTTAAATCCAACTTTATTTCTTATACAAGAAATTAAGAATTGCTGTCATAAATTCATAAGAAGTTGTGTAATGGGCTTAGTCTTAAAAGGATTAAGATATATAATATTAATTCAGTTCATTGTGCACATGCATAGATTGACAAGTACATTATTGGATTTTTTTCACTGCTTCAGTGTTTCCAGCTGGCACTCCATATCATTTCTTACAAAGTGGTGAAATTATTTCAAAATATCAAACAAAACAAAACAAAACAAAAAAACTAGATAGAAGGTGACAGAGGACAATCTGACTTTGGGTGATGGGTATGCAACATAATTGAACGACAAGATAACCTGGACATGTTTTCTTTTAATATATGTATCCTGATTTATTGATGTCACCCCATTAAAAAAATAAAATTATTTTAAAAAATATCAGGAAAACTTATGCTTCAAACTTGCATAGCCTTGGTGAAGTAGACTAGCCCATATTTTAAATATCCATCATTTCCATTTATAAGTTAACATTTTTAAGGCATGACTAATGAACTAATAAATAAAATACAATAATGTTAATTAATGGAAGTACTCTAGGTATTTACTTTCCATGAATTTTATCTTTTAATTCATAAGAGACTCAATATCAGGGAACCAAAAGAACTTAAAAGCATTCTAAAGCAATTTTGAAAGTGTCACCAAAAAATAATAGTTGAAATTTTGTTTATTTTCTAAATAAAATTGCCATGTTTTAATTTCTACTTTGAGGTGAAAGGATGAGTGTTTTACAAATATTTTTATTGTCTTACTTAACATATTTGGAAAGTCATTGACCATTGCCATCTGCTGAATTCTAGATTAAAAAAAGTAAGAATGGGTAAAATATTTTTAAATAGTTTCCAATGAATAACAGGGCCCTGTTACTAAGTATAATCTATATAATCTGGTATTTTCTCTCTTCCCTTATCAAATCAGATTTGTACATTGTGACTTTATGCAAGAGAGTTCAGACTTAGTTCTAATTGAGGCATCGTTTTAATAAACATGCCTGCCTAGAGATCATTCACTCTCTTGGATTACTTCTGGGGATGATGACTTTCTCCTGGCTCAATATATAAAATTCAACCCAGTTAGCTATGATTATAGAAAGGTTTTATAATGGGTGAATTTTTATCCCATTCACTTGTTACCTACTGGTCCTATTCCAAAAATTCTCCAACAGTGCATGCTCCTGGGGGACAGCGACTCTGTCTTGGACCATGTCTTCCATCTCACCAGCACCTACTTGGAGCTCAGTAAGGACAGTGAGTCTCTTATCTGCATGGACAAGCTCTTCACGTGTTGGAAGACACTTAATTCTAACCTGCTAGGTCTTCTTTCTCCTGCTCCAGTTCCCTCAACACTCCGCTTACTTGTATTCCTAACTATATATTATTTATCCTCATCATTATACATGAATACTAGAATCCCCATGTGTAAGCACCCAAAGAACAGGGGACTATGACCATTTAATACCAAATGAATTTGAAAGCAAGACTTTGGCTCCTAAAGCAAATTCCTAACCAGGAAAATATCCTGTAAAAAAGTCTTCACATAAGTCGCTTGAATTGTAAGACTTGAAAAACTAATGCTGAATTTACCATTTGCAAATAATAATCACATTATTAATACTGTGAAATATGTGATGTGAGTTTGCAGAATAATGCAATTATCAATAGTCTTCAAATGCATAGGAGAGAAGTTGGCAAACTATGGCTCAAGGGCCGAACTCTGCCTGCTGTCTACTTTTATTAATGAAGTTTTATGGGGCCACAGGCCAGCCATTGTTTGGGTGTTGTCTATGACAGCTTCTCCCCTGCAACACCGTAGCTGAGTACAATAGAGACCTTATGACCCACAAAGTGTAAAACCTCTAGTTCTTTACAGAAAAAAGTTAACCCCTGAATAGCATATCAACCAAAATAGGAATTCCTCTCCTAACACTGAATATATCAGATATTTTTGTAATAAAATACAGTATTTTATTTTGGATTAGTATTGGAAGAAAAAAAATCAAACATTTTATCAATTATTGTCTGTATGTTCCAGTTGTGCCTGCTATATTTTCTACTCAGTTACCCAGTGAGATTAGATTGATTATATAATGTCTTTACTGAGAAAAATTTGCTCTTTTCCTCTAAGATGTACCACACATGTTAGAGCCAGGAATATGGAATTCATTCTTTTCTCTATTGCTAGTACTGCAGATAATTTTTTTCAAACATTTAATTATGAAAAAATTTAAGCATACAGAACAGTCTGAAGAACTTTACCCTGAACATTTAAATATCTGCCACTTTAGTCTTACCACTAAGAGTTTGGTATACTCGATTTATCACATATTTATTCATCCATTCATATGCTATTTGTTATGTAATAAATGCTATATGTTAAACAACAAGTGTTATTTGTTTACACATTTCAAAAATATCACATATACATGGAACAGACTGACAGTTGTCAGAAGGGTGAGGGTTGGGGGCCTGGATGAAAGGTGATTAAACAAAAATAACATATATATGTAATACATAGACACAGACAGCACTTTGAGGATAACCAGAGGGAAGGGGGGAGATGAGGACAGAAAGAGACTTTGGATCAGTGGGCACACAATACAGTGTGCAGATGATGTTTTATTGAGTTGTATATTGGAAATCTGTACCTCAATAAATTTAATAAATTAAGATAAATAAATTTTTTTAAATACAAATATCAGCACACTTCCCCCCAAAATACTTCAGCATACATATCAGTAATGGAATTTGATGTTTATTTCCAATTCCTATTTTTTGAAATATGTACAATGTTACATACAAGGAAATGCACAAATCTTAATTGTACCGTTCATCAGGTTTTAACAAATGAACATTAATGTGTAACCCAAACCTCTGTAAAGATATAGAACATTGCCATCACCCCAAGAAACTGTTTCATGCCCATCTCCAGTAAACCCCACTCTACTCTCTCAACAGCAACTGCTGCTGTTTTGGTTTTTTCTCCTGCTATAGATTAGTTTTACCTGTTAGAGAATTTCACAGTAAATGAACCAACAACATGTGTTATTTTGCAGTGTCTGGTTCACGGAACATGAAACTTTTGGATTCGTCCATGTTTTTGCATGTATCACTAATTCTTTTTATTGCTTAGCAGAGTTCTTTACCTAAATATACCATGTATTTACTTACTTATTCTCCTAACCCATAAATTACTTATTTATTCTCCAACTCTTGAACACCTGGCTCTTTCCATTTTGGGGCTGTTCAAAATGAAGCAGCCAAAAACCTTTTTGCACAAGTCTTGTTGGAAAGGCATGTTTCTTTTAATTCTCAGGAGAATATCTACGTGTGGACTCACTGCATCATTGAGTAGGTGTGTGTTTGGCTCTATAAGGACCTGGCTGACAGCAGCTACACAGTTTCACACTCCCACTGCAACATCACAGAGTTTCAGTTTCTTTGCAGCGTTGTCTGCATTTGGTAGTGTCTGCATTTTTTTTCACATAGAAGTTATTCTTTTATTAATCCTCTCATGAAAATATGCACAATCATATTTGTAAAACACATAATCACTGAAGAGTCTTTATTCCTGTTGTCTGATCTCCAGCTCACTTTGTACCAGCAACAACTTTGGCTTTCTCAGTCCCCTGACTTTTGTCCTGCTGTTCCTGTGTTCTGTTCTCTGTTTCCTTGAAGTTTTCTTCTTCTCATACGGGCCACCAGTCTTTCTTAAGCATCCATTCAAGTGTGTATGCAGCAGTACCTTACTGTGGTTTTAATTTGCATTTCCCTGATAACCAATGATATTGAGCATTTTTTTCATTTTATTATAGATTATTTTAGCAAAGGTGTATGTTAAAACTGCCCATGTGGCAGTCTTGAAATAAAAGTCCTAGGAAAAACTCAATGTGGGAAAAACACACACGCACTTTCTATTTGTTTCACAGCAATTTTGCATATAAAATGTCATTACATAGCTAATTTCAACCTTCTTTCAGAGACACCTAAGATATCTGCTGTTGCAAACACACAGACAGTCACACACAGTTATAGTAGTAAGTTCAAAGCACATTGTCTCCGCAGTAGGTTCTCATTACTTCGTGTTATTTTTACTGGTAGATAGGTTGGTCGGCCGGTTTGGGATTTGGGGTTTTTTTGTTGGGTTGGTTTGGTTTGGTTTGGGTTTTGCTGATCATTTTACTTGGTTTATCCTCTCATATTCTCCTCTGATCTATCCCAATTATCACTGCTCAGTTGAAACAACCATTTGCTATCCTCATACTTCCCTTTTACTAAACACAATAGCAGAGGGAGAGATATTTCTCAGACTGAATGACTCTGCAGAGCTAGCTAGTGTTGTCTAAAAATGTTAAGCTGACTTAAGGTATTTTTTTTGTATTTTTCTGAAGTTGGAAATGGGGAGGCAGTCAGACAGACTCCCGCATGCGCCCAACCGGGATCCACCCGGCATGCCCATCAGGGGGCGATGCTCTGCCCATCTGGGCCATTGCCCTGTTGCAACCAGAGCCATTCTAGTGCCTGAGGCAGAGGCCATGGAGCCATCCTCAGCGCCCGGGCCAACTTTGCTCCAATGGTGCCTTGGGTGCGGGAGGGGAAGAGAGAGACAGAGAGGAAGGAGATGGGGAAGGGTGGTGAAGCAGATGGGCGCTTCTGCTGTGTGCCCAGCTAGGAATCGAACCTAGGACTCCTACATGCCAGGCCAATGCTCTACCACTGAGCCAATCGGCCAGGGCATAAATTTTTCTTTTTCTTTCATCTTTATCTCATATTAGAATCTGCCATATCAATACTCATGTGGAATTCTCCACCATTCTGCCATCCAACACACACCTCCCCCCAATATTTTCTTTCAAGATCTTGTTCAAACCACATTTCTACCTAGATATCTTCTGGTGAACTTCACTTCATTTTATTTTTCAGTTTATGTTGTCATGTGCCCAGTTTACTCAAACTTGTAATATTTTCTATGTAACCCATTATTAATTTATAGTTTTAAGCATCATTTCTATTTCAAACTACTTTTCTCAAGGTAACAAGCCATTAGTGCTTTACTTTTAAAAAAATTGTGTCAACCCTAGAAATTTATAATAAGGAGTACATCTAGTGTCTTCACTTGAATTCATTGAAGAACTACATCAAATAGAAGATAAATTTACCCAGGATACAATGAAGCAGATACATCAGTGTTTAACCCTGTGTTTCTGCAAGTATCTTCCTCTTCAAAATAAAATACAAAAATACATTATCCCTTGTAAATTAATAAATCAATTATTAGATCAGTTTCCTCTATGACTGTTGGCTGCCAAAGAGCGTTCCATGCTACGCACATTGTTGTGGTAATCTATGACCTTCGGTGAACAAGGTCAGCCCCTGGAGGCCTTAACAACACCATTTTACTTGCTCAGGTTCTTATGGCTCAAGAATCCAGGCAGGGTTTATCTGGTAGGTCTGTTGCATGAGACATTAATTGAGGTCATCTACTCTGCTGGTGGCTCAGGAAAAAGGTCAATGGAGGCTTCACTCATGTGTCTGACACTCCATCATTCCTTTATATGGCCCCTCACTCTTCACATGACTCATTTGGGCTTCCTCACAGCACCATTGTCACCAGTAGTCAGACTTCTTGTATAAAAGCTGGCTTCCAAAAAAGAAGCACTCTGTCATGAAGGTATCTTATAGCTGTAGATCTCTTGAGGTCCAGTCTTAAGAAGTTAGAAAGTTATAAAGCATCACTTCTGTTGTATTTTAATGAGCTAAGCAGGTCATGGCCAATCCTGATTCAAGGTCCAGTTAGGAAATAGACATCACTTCTCAGTGTATGAAGTAGCAAGAATTTTTTGGCTCTTTAACTCATCACACACATTCCTGATATAAATGTGTCTGGTTCAACTGGCTGGACTAGACAGGATTAGCTGCTGCATTGGAGCTGTTGACTATTATTCCAAAAGATACAGGTTGATTTCTGATTTCTCTGTATATTTATTGTGGATTTATTTGAGTTTCCCTCCCAGAGCTCTTTGTTACCTTTTACCTCAACTTCCAAAAAAAACCAGGCTCAGCCTGACCAGGTGGTGACAATGGATAGAGCATCGGACTGGAATATAGAGGACCCAGGTTTAAAACCCCAAGGTTGCCAGCTTGAGCGTGGGATCATAGACATGACCCCATGGTCCCTGGCTTGAGCCCAAAGGTAGCTGGCTTAAAGCCCAAGATTGCTGGCTTGACCCAAAGTTACTGGCTTTAGCAAGGGGTCACTTTACTCTGCTGTAGCCCCCCAGTCAAGGCACAGATGAGAAAATAATGACAGGCTAGCATTCTTGATTGAATCTCTGAAAAGGAAAAGCAAGGGGAGATATTAAGTATGACCCTTCTGCTTAATGTACATAGAAATAACATTTTCCTTATGTGAACCCTAAATACCGGACATTTCTGTTTTCTATTCCCTGACACAAAATGCTGTCCCAACTTCTGAATTAGGACAAAACAAATGTTGCTATTGGTGGTGGTGGTGGTGGTGGTGGTGTGTGTGTGTGTACACACACATGCAAGTTGGTCTAAATAGATAATGGCGCCTGACCAGGCAGTGGCGCAGTGGATAGAGTGTCAGACTGGGATGCAGAGGACCCAGGTTCGAGACCCTGAGGTTGCCAGCTTGAGCGAGGGCTCATCTGGTTTGAGCAAAAGCTCACCAGCTTGAACCTAAGGTCGCTGGCTCCAGCAACGGGTTACTCGGTCTGCTGAAGGCCCGCGGTCCAGGCACATATGAGAAAGCAATCAATGAACAACTAAGATATTGCAACGTGCAATGAAAAACTAATGATTGATGCTTCTCATCTCTCTCCGTTCCTGTCTGTCTGTCCCTATCTATCCCGCTCTCTGATTCACTCTCTGTCTCTGTAAAAAATAAATAATAAAAATATATAAAAAATTAAATAAAAAAAAAAGAATGAAATCTTTAAATAGATAATGGCAAAATAATGAACCATATTTTTATTGGTTTACCAAGTTGACATTCTGAGTCTAGCTTCTCTGGTCACTATGGGGAAAAATCCAGTCATTTCCCAGGATAGTGCATTAACTATTTAAAAATCTAAATCGGGCCCTGGCCAGTTGGCTTAGTGATAGAGCATCGGCCTGGCGTGCAGGAGTCTCGGGTTCGATTCCCGACCAGGGCACACAGGAGAAACGCCCATCTGCTTCTCCACCCCTCCCCCTCTCCTTCCTCTCTGTCTCTCTCTTCCCCTTCCGCATCCGAGGCTCCATTGGAGCAAAGATGGCCCGGACGCTGAGGATGGCTCTGTGGCCTCTGCCTCAGTTGCTAGAATGGCTCTGGATGCAGCAGAGCAACACCCCAGATGGGCAGAGCATCGCCCCCTGGTGGGTATGCCGGGTGGACCCCGGTCGGGTGCATGCGGGAGTCTGTCTGACTGCCTCCCCGTTTTCAGCTTCGGAAAAATGCAAAAAAAAAAAATTTAAATCGGAGATATGGTGGAATTTGATATTAGGGGGTTGTTTTCTGAATTTTGAAGTTCAAAAAAGACCAAAAAAAAAAAAAAAAGAATTATGGCTTTTAATCTTGTTCTGACCTTATGCTTTTTAAAAATAATTTTAAATTGTCCTTCCCTACAGTTATTTTTAAACAAGTAACCATTTATACAATAGAGGAAGAGAAGCATGTCTTCCCTGACTCTGGAGAAATCAATTTGTTTAATTTTAAGTCCCATTTCAACATTTTACTTGTTTTCAAGAGAATGTATATGTTTGTGTGTGGCTTAATATTAGCTCATGATAGTAAAAAAAAAAAAAAGTTGCTTTTATTTTTTTTTAGTGAAAATGCAGCTCAACCCCACCACTTATAAATAAAACAAAACCAAAATTACATTTGTTTCCCTGGCTTTCTCTTTCTGAATAGAAGAAGAAAATGCCAAAAATCTTCACCAGTTGGAATATCAGTTTCTCATTGGTTGACAATGACCTTTGCTTTGAGGGGTGTGATAACCCACTTTCTAGTGACTCATTAATCATTTCACTTTTTTTGATGCTTCTGGAAAATCTATACAAATGGCAAAGTCTAATTTCTGTGGCAAATTTTCTGTGAGAAAAGCTCAATGGAGTAATTTATCGGGGGTCTGTATGACTTAAAAATGGGTTCAATAAGAACTAAACCCACACCATCAACTCATTTCCTTTAGACCATTAAGCACATTAGGTGATGAGGATTTTGTCAGTTCCTCTCTAGCCAGATTAAACCAACAAATTAAAAATGAAGGATGCCCTCGCTGCCTAAGAAATTCCTCAGTTTCTTCATCAGAGCTCCCTCCCAGGTCCAGCTCTGCCCGGGTGCCTTAAACCAACATGTAGTCATCAGAAGCAGATCAGGGACATGCTAATAACAACTGCCAGTGATGAGTGCTGATTTATCTCCATATAATTGTCTTCAATTAGAAACCACTAGGAACACATCATGGAACATTTATAAGTGAAAATAATGTTTCATTGCATAGTAAGCTTGAGTGAACAGCATTAATTAAGGGGAGGAAGATTAGTTTGTTCAAGTCTATAAGATAAGCATACTTTAAGATGTGAAAAGAAAAGAATTTAATATATATTGGCAGAAAATGCAGTGTTTCCTTGAAAAGGGTGGATTTTCCTTACGTATGTGGAACCACTTCATTGTCTAACCACTATGCTGTAACCTGAATCTAATACAAAATAATATTGGATGTACAAAAAAAAATTTATATATATATATATATATATATATATATATATATATATATATATATTTCTAGACCAAACTGGAAAAAAGAAAAAATATCCCTTTTGTCACAGTGCAATTCGAAGGAAGACAAAATCTAGCAACATAAATATTGGTTGCACTTACAGTTTGAACTGGTACTCCTGCCTTGTGTTAACTGTGTTGATCTTCATTTGTGAACAAAGGTTTTAGCAGTACTAGGCACAGAGCTTCATCCTGTAGGTTACAAAGATGAGTGCTATTTGGTCTGTCCCCAAGGAGCTCCTCACAGTCTGGCAAAAAAAATATATTAAAAAAAATCATCATAGCATATTTTGTTAAATGACAGAGCTGCTCTGGGGTCTCAAAGGTTGCAGAACTTCAACCTACCTAGGTATATAAGACAGGCAGCTGAGACTGATTCTCAAAGTAGGTCAAGAGGTTCCCACAGACCAACCATGCTCTCCAAAGGAGTGTGGGTTTGATACCACAAGCAATGGGAAACCACTGAGAACTTTTGAGCCAGAGCTATCCATGATCAGATTTCTGCTGTACAATGTTGATTTCAGTGGCATGGGAGATAATTGATTGGAACAAGAAAAGACTTCAAGCATGAAGAATAGAAGGAAGGCTGCTGGGTGGAGTGAATCAAGAATGGTTGATATTCTGTGTCTAAGACCTTCACCTACATTATCATTTAATCCTCACAATCTGAGGTAGCTCATAATCAGAGCCAGCTACAAAACCTTCAGTGCCTAGTACAAATGGAAAATATGAACTTGTTCAAAAAGCAAGGGTAGGAAAAATGTCATTAAAAATACTAAAAAGATACTAAAGTGTTTTCCTTTCTTCCATGGTCTCTCACTCTCTCGACTTGTCATGATGTATTTTTATTTACTCTAAAATGTCATTCTAAGTAAGTAAAAATTAAAATTTCAAATTATTGACATGAATTTCACCATTTATTTTTATATTATCCAATGCTAGATTTAAATGCAAATATAGGAGCATTTACTTATGCACAGATCACTGAAATTAGGCAATTCATACTCCATAACCCATAGATGCATATGCATTTTGTTCTTACCAGAGCAGTGACAACCCTGCACACATCTGCCTCAACTGTTTTTATTTCACTTCTCAATATGCACATATTTTACCATCATTCTCTTACAGAAGATAAGGAAGGACTAAAAGGAAATAGGTCTGTGGGTTCCCATATCTTTCCCTTTCCTTCTAGGTCATCATTTGCAGAATAAGTAGTTGACCAACATAAGGAAGTATCATGAGCAAGAAGGATATGATAGACTGTCATTCATGTGTTTTTAGACCATCGTTGCCTTCTTCACTTACAGCAAATTCTGTTTTGAAGCAAAAGTGTAGCCTGGTGCCTGCTTTTACTCAGTCATAAACATTACATACCTACCTTGTGCTCATCTTGACTCTTGCTGGACTCCCACAATACCTCATGGACCCTGCAGGGAATAGAAAATACTATATGTGACAACAAGGAACCGAGAATATGCAGATGGTGCATATCTTCTGCATTTGGCTACATGTTCTATTGTCCCATTGGATTTCACTTGCAAAGATAGTTTAAAGGGAAAATTATTTAATTTCAAGATAGCAACAGTAGAGCGGAGTATTAAACTAAACGTGGGACCCTCTCTAAGTGTGGGACAGTTTTAATTTGGGGCAACCACAGATCTCACTTCCATGAAGCCCACCCTGATAATTCTGTCTCAGGGGACTGAGAAGAGAGAGGGTATGTGACTTTGTCCACGTTCCTCTCTGGCAGTGGGGAAGCTGTGGTGGTGTTAAGAATGATTCAGTGATACTTGTTGAAGAACAATAAAGCAGTCTTTATTCAAGAGGGGCTACTACAATGCAGTTTTTAGTAAGAGAGAGAGATTGGGCTCAACTCCGGATACAACAAAAAGTGGGAATTTATAGCCAAAAAGCAGAGTGGGGGTCAGTAGATGAGGGATTACTAAGAGGAAGCATCAGGAGAAAGGGAGGATTCTGGCTAAACCGACCTAACAGGATTCTTACTGAAGACACACCAGGGTGAGTAGACATCTCCTGGGGAATGGTGGAGGATAAAGGACCTGATCAGATATCCAGGGGTAGTATATATGGAGCATGGGGGATTCAGGTTACACTGACTTAGAAAGATTCTTGCTCAAACCAGACTCTATGAGGAAGGACATGGGAGCCCAAGATTGGACCTAGTCAAAAAGAGAGCTCAGAAGAGCCTAACAAAAATTTGATCACAGAGGGAATCTTTGTCCATGAGAGAATTAACTTCTGTCCGTAAGGCACAGAGCTTTTTCTGTCACCAGTAAAGAGATAGCAATATGTTCCAACCATGTCATTTAAGGGGGGAAGTTTTCAAAGGATATTTACAAGGGAGAATAGATAGATAGATGCTTAGGATCTCAAAAGTGATTTTGGAGAAAATATGCTTTTAGGTATTTTAAGAACATTAGAGTATATTTCAATTCATATATATTTTAATGATTTTATACATTTGGCTGGCAATACAGTTGTTTAGTGAGACCTCGTATTCAAATCTTTATTCTTTC
This sequence comes from Saccopteryx bilineata, assembly GCF_036850765.1. Taxonomy (NCBI): domain Eukaryota; kingdom Metazoa; phylum Chordata; class Mammalia; order Chiroptera; family Emballonuridae; genus Saccopteryx; species Saccopteryx bilineata. The sequence goes on along the minus strand of NC_089490.1, from coordinate 279,679,908 downwards.
ATAAAAGGAGGACAGTTTTAATTTGGGGCAACTACAGATCTCATTTCCATGAATCCCACCCTGATAATACTATCTCAGGGGACTGAGAAGAGAGAGGGTATGTGACTTTGTCCACATTCCATGTTTATGTTCCAAAAAAGAAAAGTCTGGGGCCTGATGGCTTCACATGTGAATTCTACTAAATATTCAAAGAAGAACTAACTCCTATCTTTCTTAAGCTATTTCAAAAAATTCAAGAGGAAGGAAGACTGTCAAGGCAGTATCACCCCTGCGAATTGGCAAGAGCATGCCTGTCTGCCAAGTGAAAGCACAACTTTAATGAACATGCTTCCAGAGAGCCAATGTATATTATATGAAGTCTCCTGGACTCATGTAGAATGCATTAAGACTTCTTTGTTCTGATATTTTAAGCCAAAATACCATTTTTAATTTTCCCTGTAAACATATGGCAATGCAGGTGCATTCAAGGATCTGATGAGCTTAGATATAATGGATGAATTTTCATTCAGAAGCAGCACAGTTGCTTGTATCTGGTTGACAGTGGGCAGTGTGACTGGTGTATTATGTTCCTGGGCTAATGCCTTCATTCACAGAACAAAGCAACAATGAGCCCATGTGGTGTCACCTGAGCTCTGGTGCTAAGAGAGGAGAACAAAAAGGGTAATTGGAGGGGAGCACTGGTTTCTTTCTTTCTTTTTCCCCTTCCTTCTTCCTTCATACCTTTACCACTATTCCCAATCTTTTTCAAATTCTAGTTTAATTTTTACTTGGAAATAATTGAGGAGCATATTTAGTATAGAAAATTCAATTCAAGAAAAAGAGAGCAAAGCATTATGAACCGTACCTTTCTGTTTTTGTAGCTTTATTTTATTTTGAAATGATTATAGATTCTTAGGAAATTTCCAGATGAAATACTTGGAGAAGTTTCCTATGAGCTCCCATAACTTCTCCCAATTCCTACACTGGACACATTGGCCATAACTGTATAGTACAATTTCAAAACCAGGAAATCGACATTGGTACCACCCAGATTCCCCAGTTTTACATGCACTCTCTTGTGTTCGTGTGTATGGCTATGCAGTTTTATCACATAAGTAGCTTTGTATAACCACCATCACAGTCAACATGCAAGACCGCTCCATCACCCCAGGGCCCTCATGTTACCCTTTATAGACGCACCCACACTCTGGAGCCCTAGCAACCACTAGCCTATTCTCAGGGTCTATAATTTTGTTATGTGAAGAATGTTATTTATCTTTTGCAATAAACATAATGCCCTTGAGATCCTTCCAAGTTGTCGCTCATTGCATATGTCAATAACCCATTTATTTTTATTGCTGCATGCCTCTCCCTTGTATGGATGTAGCAGCTTGTTTAACCATTCACCTGTTACAAGACATTTGGCTGTTTCTAGTTCTTGGCAATTAGAATAGACTGCTATGAACATTCGGGCACCCATTAAACATTTAAACTGAACATTCAAATTGTTTAAAAACCACTACTGCTCATAAGAAGTGAAGATCTATAATACCATGAGAGTTGTTTATGAATATTTCATGGTTTCTGCCCTATAAGGGCACTAAAATTGAAATTTATTTTTACAATCATCTGTTGGTGTTCAAAGTCACAAAACAGAAGATCAGCTTTCTCTCTCTTGTGAAACAGGCAGTGGTTATTTGCATAAATTCCCATTAAATAAATACCTAAGAGGTGTTAGCTTCCCTTACATTAATAAAATCATATCAATTTCAGTCAAATTCAATACTGTAATAGACGACACACTTACAAAACAAGAGCAGGTAAAAGAAAAGCTGTGAAAAACCCAGTGTGTTTTAGAGGAACAGAAGAGTGAGGTACACATACATGCATATTTACATACACACAAACACACTTCTTCTCTATGCACACTCAACTACAAGAAGGACATAAACTTGACATCTTTTTGCTCAGAGATTTCTCCAGGGTTAAAGAACACCCTTCACTGATGGGACCTAACAACAGGGGCAATCCTGGGGTATTAAATACAGAAGGCTGAAACTTGGAACAACTGATACCCTTAACGTTAGTGCCACCTCCATCAGCAAACACACCAACTACCCTTCTCTTGCCTGAGAAACCAGTTGTGAATGACCAGACTGCAGAGTTCAATGAGCTCTTTTTCCACCTCAGGATCAGTGAATGAAGCGATCAGGTTAATCAAAGGTCCAACCAGGATGTACAATGAACACCTGTGAAAATCATTAATGCAACAATGTAGAATACATTTGGCACATATACAAAATGAACTATTCAATTTTTGCTAGTTTGAAGGCATTTCAGGATATTATAAGGTCTCAGAGTCAATTGATGAACAGTAGCCCTGGTCACCTACAGTTGTAACTTATCTCATTCTGATTTATGGACTGCTTACGGACAGAAATAACCTGGTATTTATTGTCTAATGATGCCAGCAGTCAGTAATATTGCTTTAACTACGGTAAAATTCTGGAGGACTGTATAAGCAGTTACAAAAATAATAATAGTTAGCCCATGCATGAGAAATCTCCCTGAAACTATGGAAGGGAGATAGAACATAAGACTTTTCTAATTTATGATTCGCTATTTATCCTTCTTCTGATATTAATTTTTATACACATGTTTCTTGTAATGTAAGTACAATCAACTCCAAAACAATAAAGGCCTTTGAAGCAAAGAAACTTGAATGCATGTCTTTCCTGTGGTAAGAGCTTGGCTTTTTTGTGTAGATAGCACATTTAGGGTGATTGAGCTTAGGGCTAATGCTTTGTCTGCTAAAGGCTGGAGTATGTATTTTGAAGTGACAAAAAAACACACAAAAAAACCAGAATTCATGTTAATTCTACCTCTTTGGCTCTAGCTGGCCAGCTCACAAAACCGACAGTGTGGTGTGCCTGTGAGAAACATGGAAGCGAGCGTGTCCAGGCTGCAGCGTGGGAGCCAGGACCTCTCTGGGGCGCCAGCTGCCTGGCTAATGTGTCCAACTCCAACAAAAAGTTTAGAGTATGAATATTGTCTGTCTCAAACTAAAAAGAAAACTCGTTAATAGCAATTTCGGTCTGATTTATTTTCTTCTAAGGTTTTGAAAATAGCAAGTGGTTTTGAAAATAGCAAGTGGATTCTGTCTCTCTGCTCTGTGTATGGAAAGATTTTACGAAAGCGAGAACAGTGGAAGTTTCCGGGAGAAGCATTCTGGTGGGACTGGAAAACTTACATTTTAAAAGGATATCATCTTTCTTTGAAAATCCCAGGCAACCCTTTTTTTTTCTTTGCTAGTTTTCTTCCCCAGTTTAGTGTGGAAAGAAAGATAGACCATTTCTGTTCTGCAAAGCCAGTGATATAGTTCCATGATAATATCTGTGGGCCCCTAAACACAGACATGTTGAGTTGAGTTCCATCCTGTTGACCTATTGGAATTTCAGTCCTCTGGGCTGTGCTGGCTGTGCACCCTGAGGCCTCGGTTCCTCCGCGTGTGATCATGGTAGCTTACTCTTTTCCCTTTAATGCCTCATAAGTTCCCAGCACTGTTGTTTGAGTTTAAGTTACACTGTACCCTTAACTTTCACATGATCCCTAGGGGGGAAATTCTAGTAATATCCTTATTTTCCAAATGGGGAAACTGAGGCATAGAGAGAGTAATGTGCTGAAGACCCCATGGCCTGGTATGCAGAAATGCCTGGAACACTCCTCCTCATGTTGTGATCCTTCAGTTCTCTGCGCATTCTCACCTGTGCCCGGTTGGACTTCAAAGTCACAGGCAGCCGATTCTGTCTCTCTGCTCTGTGTATGGAAAGCCACAGCCAGCTGTCACCAAGAGTGTGTGATGACTTTGTTTTACCATTTTCTCCAAGACTGGTTGTGACCAACAGCCTGGGCATAGATCCCACTATGCCTGGTATTTTCTTAAGGTCCACTATTCCCATTTCCCCTTATCTGTCCCCTTGGGCCCTCCCACAGTGGCCTGCAGTGTACTCCAAAGGGTGGAATCAATTAGAATAAGCTATAATCTATAAGCCATACAAACCATTTTAACAATATATAAATAGGAAGCAATTTTGTACTTGGACAGAATGTGCCAGGTCCTGATCACCTGATAAGTCACTTGCTATAAACTAATTTATTTAATCCTCTAAATGTCTTCAGTTAGAATGAGAAGGTGAAGCCACCTTCCTGAAGGGCCCTGCGTTGAAAGCAGCAGCACTGGTCTGCAGTCTCGGGTCTGGCTCCTGAGCCCGCACACTTCCCCACTGTGCACAGGGCCTCCTAGTTTTGGAGCTTTGAACTGTCGCTATCCATTGCTGCCCTGCAAACATTTTTATAATATCTATAAAATTATATTTTTGATGAAAATACATGAAGCAGAAAGATGTGTGGTCTAAGCAAGAAATGGTCTAATATATGGCAGAACTATACTGCTCACCAAAATTAGGGGATATTTAAAAATTAATAGGAAGCGATAAAATATCCCCTAATTTTTGTGAGCAGTATATTACAACATTCATTTGAAAACATATCACAGATATGTATAGAGACCATAGGCAGTGGACAGCAGGGCCATCAGTTCCACAGAAAATTCTGGAAGAAGCAGGGCTCTCACCTACCCACACTAGCAAGGAATGAGCGTGTGCCCACGTCCAAGGGCAACAGCGGCTTGCAGCAAAGCCCTACGGCTCGCCGCTTCTCACCTTTTTTACTGAATACGTTACATTTCCATGGTATGTTGGACTTTGACCAAGGTCATTTATTCTGTACAAAGGCTCTTCTTGTGATGTGGCTGTATGCGAAACCATATATACTAAAAATTACTTTATGTTCAAATACAATTTTGGGTCATATGGACATCCTAAATATTAGGATTTTTTTTCCTGTGGGCTAGAATCAAATGTCAGTTGAGAAGCACATTACTTTACAATAGTTTCTCCTATTTGTTTTAGGTACATTGCTTAACTTGAAAGCAAACTAACAAAAAACTCAAGAGTTCCTTACCTTTCTTTCATTTTGAAAGATATTGCAAACAATAATACACCACATTGACACAGTGTGGAGATTGATGCTTTGGGCATCAACAAGTTGAAAAAGGACATAAAATATATTTGAGCAGTTTCATAAAAAAAATTGCAATAATAATAGTGTGCTTTGTGTCTTTTCTTCACCTTAGGAAACTCTCTGAACTTTCCTATATATATTTTTATTAGACATGGCCTGGAGGTGGGTGAAGAGACTGTCATGCTGGAAATGATGAGGGTGAAAATCACATCTCAAGGAATTCAAAGGTTATTCTTTGGTGTAAAGTAGACCCCCGCCTCCTGCCGCTCACCATGCTCTCAGACCTTGGAAGTTATTGGTGGCTTACTTAAACTGTTTAAGTTATGTCAAACTTGAAACTTGGTAAAAGTGGTACTGTCATTTTTCTCATACACAAAATAGAGGAAACAATACTTATATCTCTCAATCATATACATCTCTAAGTTATATATTTCAGAATTGTTTTTGCATCATTTTAATTTCAACTATGAGTGATTCTAACATTAACGAGAATATTATGTAAAACTGAATCACAAGGATTTATCTAAGCATTTCACTAAACGTGGTTTAAGTGTAAGATTGATTTTTTTATTCCAAGTATCAAAACTATTCTTAAATTAATGTTAACATTTTGTCTTCATTTTTTATTAAATTAATTGAGGTTATTTTGGTTAATAAAATTATATAGGTTTCTAGTGTAGAATTCTGTAATACCTCATCCTCATTTTTCATACTAGATATACAGTGAAATTTCCTTTTTTACCCTTTCTCACACTCATTTCTTTTTGTCTTCCTCAGTGACCACCACTATCATGAATTTGGGTGCATCTTTTTAATCCATATGTTTATATTCCTTCTCTATAGCTCTCTCTCTCTATATATATATATATATATATATAATGTGTGTGTGTGTGTGAGAGAGAGAGAGAGAGAGAATGTAAGTATTTATATGAACAGAAAATAAGTACTGTGTTAAGACAACCATCTGTCTAAGATGCACAGGTAACTATTTATTTCAACTTATATACAAATTCAACTTAAGAACAAACCTACAGAACCTATCTTGTCTGTAACGCAGGGAGTGTGTGTGTGTGTGTGTGTGTATTGAATCAGGGTTTCTAAAATTCCCGTTATTGGGATCAGGAAGTACATTTCTCAATTTGTATTTTCTACTCCTTACTTTGTTTTTGAGAACTACCCATGTAGACACATAGTATCTGGCTAAGTTATTTTAACTGATGAACACTATTTAATTTATATGTGTGTGTCATATATGATATGTAATCATATTGCTTATATTGCTGTATGTTTTTATTCCTCTATTGCTGATCACTTCCGTTGTTTCCATTGTTTCATTACTGTGGACATGAAGGCATGCACAGTCCTGCACAGTCTCCTGGGCACTGGTGCATGGGTTTCCCTAGAGACTCTACCTAGAAGCAGAACTGCTGGGTGGTTGGTTATTTGTATGTAAAATATTACCAGGTTTTGTCTTGCAGCTCACCTAAATGTTTCACTAATTTACTTGCCCACACACAATGTATGACAATTTTTATTTCCCTGTCACCTCCCCAACATTGAGTACTGTGAGACTTTCTAAGTGTTTGACAGCCTGTCATGTATAAAGAAATATTTTGTGTCTAATTTTTATTCCTCTAATTGCTAATAAAGGTTGAGTATCTTTTCATTTTTCAGTAGCCATACGTGCTTCATTTTTCTACTATGTCTTAATCTATACATATATTTGTTGATCTCTCTCTATTTGATCTTTTAATTTCTATCTCATTGATTTATAGGAGCTATTCATATGTCCCGGAAAGGACCCTTTCTAAGTTATATGCTTTGCAAATATCTTTTCCTAGGATGTGGCTTGTTTTACAACTTGGTTTCTGGTATTTATGCTTTAGTTTTTATCACACAGGAGTTTAAATCTGATGCAGCCAAATGTGTGGATAGAATGGCAGTTCAGAATGTGGGCTCTAGTTCCAGAAGACCAGGATCATAATCCTGTCTGTACTACTTCAGCAAGTTCCTTAACATCTCTTTACCTCAGTTCCACTATCTGTAAAATGAGAAAGCATTGCTTCTCTAAAAAAATCTTGGTATGATCAACTATAAAGCAGTTATAATATTGCCTTGTAAAAATGTGAGAGCTCTCTATGTGTGTTGGCTACTAAAATTGGTCCTTTTTAAAAAAATTTATTTAGAAAATTAAATTTAATAGGGTAACATTGATCAATAGAATACATAGGTTTCAGTAAACATTTACATAGCCTTTGAATTGTTGATTATGTTGTATACTCATCACCCAAAGTCAAATCATTCTCTGTCACTTTATATTTGTCCCTCTTTACACCCTTTCCCCTTCCTCTCCCCCACATCCTCCTTCTCCTGGCAACCACTTCATTTTTATCTATGTCCATGAGTTTCAGTTTTACATCCCACCTATGTGTGAAATCATACAGTTCTTAGCTTTCTCTGGTTTACTGATTTCACTCAGTGTAATGTTCTCAAGGTCCATCCATGTTGTCATAAATGGCACTATGTCATCATTCTTTAGGCTGAATAGTATTCCATAGTATATATGTACCACATCTTCTTTATCCAGATCCTCTATCAAGGGACACTTTGATTGTTTCAATGTCTTGGCCACTGTGAATAATGCTGCGATGAGCATGGGGGTGCATGTGTCTTTACATACGAATATTTTTTACTTTTTTGGGTATATACCCAGTAGAGGGATTGCTGGGTTATGGTAATTCTATTCTAAGTTTTTTGAGGAACCATCATACTTTACTCCATAATGGTTGTACTAATTTGCATTCCCACCAGCAGCGAATGAGGGTTCCCTTTTCTCCACTGTCTCTCCAACACTTGTTATTACCTGTCTTGTTGATAAAGCCAATATAACAAGTGTGAGGTGATATCTCATTGTAGTTTTGATTTGCATTTCTCGAATAGCTACTGAAGATGAAAATTTTTTCATAAACCTGTTGGGCATTGTATGTCCTCTTGGGAGAAGTGGCTGTTCAGGTTCTCTCCCCAGTTTTTAATTTGGATTGTTTGCTTTTTCATTGCTGAACTTTGTGAGTTCTTTATATGTTTTGGATATTAACCACTTATCGGAGCTGTTGTTTGCAAATATCTCCCATTTAGTTGGCTGCCTATTTGTTTTGCTGTCGGTTTCTTTTGCTGTGCTGAAGCTTTTTAGTTTAACATAGTCCCATTCATTTAATATATTGTTTTTAAAACTTTCCTAACATTATTCATTTATGTACATATTTAAGTGTATGTTTAAAAGTTACATGTTACTTATGATAGTATTCATTATAGATTTTTTTTTCTCCAAATATTTGGATACAGAAACTTATATGTAGTTATTGTTAAATGCATTTGGAATGATCTAAATTACATTTATATTCTTCGTTACAATTATTTCTATTTTAAAAAGTAACATTTCAGTAATGAAGGCCAACTTTGTTTCCTGAAATTGAACATGCATGTAGTTATAACGGTTTCAAAATAATAACTTTTATGTTACATTAAAGTGAATCATATAATTGGGAGAAAGTTTACCATGAGTAATTCCTAAAAACATGAAATAAGAGTGTCAGAGATACAGGCATAATCCATGTTTTTGAACAAATAAATTGTTTGCTTTTCAAAAATCATGCACCTTAAAAGAGAAATAATTAATGCATAAAATATGCAATTGCATAGAATCCCCTAACAGACAGAGTAAAATGCGCATTCAAAGGAAATAAAATCCCAACCAGGTCTCTCTTGGGGCTTCCCTTTTCTGTGATCATTCATTCTTTCTGTGCACTTTAACTGTGCTAGAGGAATCAGGAAACCATTTCACCGATTAATGCTCTTTGTCTGCCCCAAAGGAAGGCACTGCTGCTGCCTTGGAGGATTGTTTCATAGTCTCTGCCAAGGGTATTTTTTTCAAAAAATGTAGGGAAAGTCTGTTTCTTCTCACTTCTGTTGCATCATAAAATAGCAACGTTTTTGAAAGAGATGAATAAAAAGCAAATATTATGTTATCATGAGATGTGTAGTCCCATGCATGAAGTTACCCATTATGGCAAATGAGGCTAAATCTCAAGGATGAGGATAGCTATGGTGCCACCTGATTTGTGCTGGAGTAACCAAGGCATCTTCCCGCTCTAGATGTGGAGATGAAGATTGAGAAGCAGGAAATGCCTTACGAACTCAAATAATGGCACATTTCTGTGTTATTCAGTGTCACATTTATTCTATGGATACAAGCAAGCCTCCAACGTCAGAGTTTTAACACAAGAGTGGTTTGTTTCTAACTCTGCTTTGTCCTGTCTGGGTCGGCAGAAGTCTTTCTTTCACGTAGTTACTCAGGGACCCCTCTCAATGCAGGGCTTAATAAGGAATGAGAACATGAAGTTCTCATTTCTGCCTTTCTCTCTTTGGGGCAGGAGGTGACACTTGTTCCTTCTCACAGACTTTCACATGACCCCATCTCTGTGCAAGGGGGTGGGAAGGGTGGTCTTCATTGTGCCTGCAAGGAGAGTGTGGGACATCAGTGAGCCCTGGGAGAAGCTTGCAATGACTTGCTCACTCTTACAGCTTCGGGTGGGAAGTAACCTTACTGTGTTTTCCTCTGTAGCTTTAGATTCAGAGTTAGGAATTTGAGCTTTGGAGTTGAACAGATTAGTCTTAACCCCTGCTGAGTTCTTTATGATCTGTGGGGTTAAGTTGTTTAGCATCAATAAGTCTGTTATTCCCCATCAATCAAAATTAATTTGTGATTGTGGTGAATCAGCAGAGCCCTGGTGTACAATAAGTACTTAGTCAAGGGCTCTACTGGTAAAAGGAATGTAGTAGTAAATCCAGGTGGATTTAAAATCTTCATTGTGTCAGAAAAATATTGTGTCAGTTTCTGGAGGCTGTTATAACAAATTACCACAATTGAGTGACCTAATACAAAAGAAATTTATGCTGTCACAGTTTGGGGGGTGGGTGCCAGAAATTTAAAATCAAGGTGTGTCACCCCTTTGAAGGCTCCAGGGATGAATTCTTCCTTAGCTCTTCAAGATTTTGAAGGCCTCAGGCATTTCTTCGCTTGTGGAGGCACAATTCTAGCCTCTGCGTCCATCTTCCCATAGCCTTCTCCTGTGTCTCTTTCTACTTCTAGTTCTTATATGGACACTTATATTGTGTGTAGGGCTCTCTCATCTGGATATTTTAAATTATATCTTCAAAACTCTTTTTTCTAATAATAATTCTCTATTTCTAAGGGTTTTATGTGGGCATATCCTTCTAGGGAGAGAAACATCATTCCACCAGCTACAAAAATGAAAACATTTTCTACTTCTGTATTAAAACCACTTATTAAATAAATATGCACTGCAATTTTTAAAATATTGATTATAAGAGTACATTTCTGTTTTAAGTGTTAAACTTTGTAGTTATATGCTACTGCTGTGTAATGATACTTTTTTGATACAAGAAAGAGTTGCATTGGACTGAATTTGTAGTGTTATCATTTCATGTATCTACTATCTACAGCTTTCATCATTGTAAAACCACTTTCAAGTTTACTCAAATGTATTGGCTGCAAAGCAAGTACCCTATATAAGTCATATGTCTCTTAAGGGACTACTCTTGTATTCATTTATATCAATCTTGGCTTTCCTGGGCTCTGATTCATACCAGAATTCCATTTCCCCCCTGTAAATATATTCAGAAGTCATCTCCAAGGTAGAGATTAGAGTTATAAAAGCCACTTGCTGTTGTGAGACTGATGAGCTATTCATAAAAGATACTTGATAAGAGTAAAAGAGGCATTGAAATAAGTGTAGGAAATCATTCTGAAAGTGATGCCTGTCAGTAATTGGCATCTGGATTTCTCAGTTATTGACATATTAAAAGGGACATGTCAGAAGTATTTGCATATATAATAAAAATTGTTTATATTTATAAAATTTAATTTTATTTACATATTTAATTCAAAGTAAATTTATATTACCTACATATATGCACTCTGCACAATATTTCTGGTATGTCATATATATGAACAAGCCTTTCAACTGGGGTCATTTTATAAGACAAATGTATAAAGTGAGAATTTGAGAACTATATTTAATTGGTGATTAATTGTTAAAATTTTTAAATTACTTAATTTAAACTATATAATCAATGGACAGGAACAATTTATCTGATATGTCTAGAAGAAGATATAGGTTTACTTTATCTTTATATTGAGAAAGGGGGAAGTTATTTCTTTCTTAGACTACCTCACAAAGTCTATATGAAACTATTCAGGCTTGTATTTTAAAAGAACTAGGCACTGGCCAGTTTTCTCAGTGGTAGAGCATCAGGCCTAGTATGTGGATGTCCCAGGTTCGATTCCTGGTCAGGGCACACAGGAGAAGTGGCCATCTGCTTCTCCACTCCCACTTTCTTTTTCTTTCTTCCCAACCCCCCTACCCCCCACAGCCATGGCTTGATTGGCTTTAATGAGTAGGACACAGGGGTGCTGAGGATGGCTCAAGTGGCCTCTGCCTCAGACACTAAAAATAGCTCAGTTGCTGAGCAATGGAGCAACATCCCAGATAGGCAGAGCATTGCCCCATAGAGGGCCTGCCAGGTGAATCACAGTGGGGTGCATGTGGGAGTCTGTCTCTCTGATTCCCCTGTTCTCACCTAATTGAAAAAAATAAAGTAAAATAACTAAAATTGTGTAGAACTGCATGTATGTTATTGTAAGGAACAAATATAATAGGTTGGGCTTTATAAAAATTGATGTGTTTCTGTGAAAATTACTGAACAATGTCCATTTTTAGCGTGCTAATACCTGTGAATAAAAAGAGTTATATATCAAATGGATTAAAGTTAAGACTGTATTAATCTTCTCAGTAAGAGATTAAAGGAAGTGCCATAGAGCCACTATTACTACCCTAATAGTCCTTTGTGTCTTGTAGTCTGGGTTCCTTCCGTTTCTAATTGATGCATTATACCTATGTATTCTCTTTTTTACAGTTCAGCAGAAGAGCAGTTTCCCTGGCAATCACAAGGTAAAGTACGGCTTCTTAATGAACATTTATTACATGTACCTCTATCGATTAATTTCCTTGTGAACATTAGAAGGAGACTTATAAAAATGAATATGACAACAACATGACACTAAAATTAAATGAAGTTGTGATAGCTCGCAATTTCATGGGAGTTAAGTTCTCACAATTCCCTACTCACTTTCTGTTCTTCACGGATACATGGAGTTGGCTGGCCTTAGCTTTTGATACTGGCTGATTGAAGATTACAATGAGATATCTAATGAGAACTTTATAGAGTTTATCTCTTAGGTTAGAATAATTTTGATTTTTAAATGATTGCCTTAGGCATTAATATTAACATTATCAAAGTGTCTATCACTTGAAAATACTGTAATTTCAGATGGTCAAAAAGATATTGAAGATGAACTCACAACAGGTCTTGAGCTGGTGGACTCCTGTATTAGATCGCTGCAGGAATCAGGGATTCTTGACCCACAGGATTATTCAACAACTGAAAGTAAGTCAATGACAATTATACTCGAAGACAATTAAAAGAGTATCATGCCATTATTTTTTCTAATATAATTAATATCATGAGACATAGCTAATAAGACTTCCAGATATGTTTATACTTGTCTTATCCTCTTTGCTCCACTCTCATCTACTTCCTTCCCACATTGCCCTTCCCCCACTCATATTAGATTATAAATGCTCTTATATCAGTTATTGGCATCTAAATTGTTCACCAATTACTTATGTAAAGGTGATTCTCACCAATTCTCTAATATCCTTTTTGGCATCTAGACAAGCACATTGTATGAACACATCATATAGATGTTTAATCAACACAGTGCCTGCTTTAAAATTAATTGATAATACTTTACTCCTACAGATTATCATTGGTAGAGATTTTAAACAGTGCTGCAATTATATACAAAATGGAAAAAATTATGTAATATAAGCAGTACTATTTAGTGTTCTGCTATAATACTATGCAATAACTTTTTACAGTTTTATATTTAGCAATCTTATATTGCTATATTAATCTTAATAGACTATTTAAAGATTTTTTTACCTCATTAATTACATATTTTTCAACTAGAGTGGTTAAGACTTAGGATAAAAGTGCTGAGTTGAAATTAGCCTAACATTAATAAAACATAAAATTCTTTTGACTTTTTTCAATAAAAGCCCATAAAAGCTAAAAATTAAATCATTAAAACATATATTATCTTGATGATTTCTACATTAGAAATCAGTGGAGCATTTTATTTCTTAATTTATAAAAATAAATTTTTCTTGAATACTTTTCAAGGTTTCCTATAGAAGAGAACGATATAAGAATAGAATAGTAAAATGACCTTGAAGCCATTTAATTTACATATTAGTTTATTTTCTCTGTAATCTTTGTAATACCACTACCCTTAGACAAAATCATGAATATTCACATTTATTTAATTCCATATGCATTTCTTCAATAAAACTTCTAAAGTAAGATGTATGATTTGAATATCCTTGTTCTATTTTGTATTTTAAAATAAAGACTTGTTGCTTCTTCTCTCTTGAGTCAATAAATATATTTCTTTTGTAGGGATAGTTGTACCTAGAACTACATTTAATTAATATTTGATGTACATGTATTTAACCCTCCCTTTATTAGAGATTAAGAAAAGCAAAGATGAAATAGCATGTCTTGGAGGAGAGGATGATATTCAACATCTCATTTTTGATGTAATAAACATATTTGATTATGAGCTTCGGAGAGGGGATAATTTTTAATAGATGTAAAGTATCTAAAAAAAAGAAAGAAGAGTAAAATTAGAGGCAAACAAGTTAAAAAGGAGAGATAAACCAACTTTCTCAATCTACCTCTACATGTAATCACAGTGGGTTCTTCTATGAGAAGAATAAAATTTTCAAGTTTGTAGTAACAAAGATAAAATAGTGATGTGATTTTTTTTTATTTTATTTTTTTAATAAATTTTTATTAATGTTAATGAGATGACATTAATATTTCAGGGTACATATATTCAAAGAAAACATGTCTAGGTTATCTTGTCATTAAATTATGTTGCATACCCCTCACCCAGAGTCAGATTGTCCTCCGTCACCCTCTGTCTAGTTTTCTCTGTGCCCCTCCCCCTCCCCCTAACTCTCTCCCTCCCTCCCTCCTGCGTCCTCCCTCCCCCCACCCCTGGTAACCACCACTCTCTTGTCCATGTCTCTTAGTCTCGTTTTTATATTCCACCAATGTATGGAATCATGTAGTTCTTGTTTTTTTCTGATTTACTTATTTCACTCCGTATGATGTTATCAAGATCCCACCATTTTGCTGTAAATGATCTGATGTTATCATTTCTTATGGCTGAGTAGTATTCCATAGTGTATATGTGCCACATCTTCTTTATCCAGTCTTCTATTGAAGGGCTTTTTGGTTGTTTCCATGTCTTGGCCACTGTGAACAGTGCTGCAATGAACATAGGGCTACATGTGTCTTTACGTATCAATGATTCTGAGGTTTTGGGGTATATACCCAGTAGAGGGATTGCTGGGTCATAAGGTAGTTCTATTTGCAGTTTTTTGAGGAACCACCATACTTTCCTCCATAATGGTTGTACTACTTTACATTCCCACCAACAGTGTATGAGGGTTCCTTTTTCTCCGCAGCCTCTCCAACACTTGCTATTACCCGTCTTGTTGATAATAGCTAATCTAACAGGGGTGAGGTGGTATCTCATTGTAGTTTTGATTTGCATTTCTCTAATAACTAATGAAGCTGAGCATCTTTTCATATATCTGTTGGCCATTTGTATTTCTTCCTGGGAGAAGTGTCTGTTCATGTCCTCTTCCCATTTTTTTATTGGATTGTTTGTTTGTTTGTTGTTGAGTTTTATGAGTTCTTTGTAAATTTTGGATATTAGGCCCTTATCTGAGCTATTGTTTGAAAATATCAGTTCCCATTTAGTTGGCTGTCTGTTTATTTTGGTATCGGTTTCTCTTGCTGAGCAAAAACTTTTTATTCTGATGTAGTCCCATTCATTTATCTTTGCCTTCACTTCTCTTGCCATTGGAGTCAAGTTCATAAAATGTTCTTTAAAACCCAGGTCCATGAGTTTAGTACCTATGTCTTCTTCTATGTACTTTATTGTTTCAGATCTTATATTTAGGTCTTTGATCCATTTTGAATTAATTTTAGTACACGGGGACAGGCTGTAGTCGAGTTTCATTCTTTTGCATGTGGCTTTCCAGTTTTCCCAACACCATTTGTTGAAGAGGCTTTCTTTTCTCCATTTTGCGTTGTTGGCCCCCTTATCAAAGATTATTTGACCATATATATGTGGTTTTATTTCTGGGCTTTCTATTCTGTTCCATTGGTCTGAGTGTCTATTTTTCTGCCAATACCATACAGTTTTGATTATTGTGGCCCTATAATATAGTTTAAAGTCAGGTATTGTAATGCCCCCAGCTTCATTCTTTTTCCTTAGGATTGCTTTAGCTATTCGGGGTTTTTTATAGTTCCATATAAATCTTATGATTTTTTGTTCCATTTCTTTAAAAAATGTCATAGGAATTTTGATGGGAATTGCATTAAATTTATATATTACTTTGGGTAATATGGCCATTTTAATTATATTTATTCTTCCTATCCAAGAACAAGGAATATTTTTCCATCTCATTGTGTCTTTTTCTATTTCTCTTAGCAATGTCTTGTAGTTTTCGTTATATAGGTCCTTTACATTCTTTGTTATGTTTATTCCTAGGTATTTTATTTTTTTTTGTTGCAATCGTGAAGGGGATTATTTTTTTGAGTTCGTTTTCTAATATTTCATTGTTGGCATATAGAAAGGCTATGGACTTTTGTATGTTGATTTTGTATCCTGCGACCTTACTGTATTGGTTTATTGTTTCTAGTAATGTTTTTGTGGAGTCCTTTGGGTTTTCGATGTATAGGATCATATCATCAGCAAAAAGTGATACCTTTACTTCTTCTTTTTCGATATGGATGCCTTTTATTTCTTTGTCTTGTCTGATTGCTCTGGCCAGAACTTCTAGCACCACGTTAAATAAGAGTGGAGAGAGTGGACAACCCTGTCTTGTTCCTGATTTAAGGTGGAAAGTCCTCAGTTTTACGCCATTTAATATGATGTTGGCTGATGGTTTATCATATATGGCCTTTATCATGTTGAGATATTTTCCTTCTATACCCATTTTGTTGAGAGTCTTAAACATAAAATTGTGTTGTATTTTATCGAAAGCCTTTTCTGCGTCTATTGATAAGATCATGTGGTTTTTGTTCTTTGTTTTGTTGATATGGTGTATTACGTTAACCGTTTTACGTATGTTGAACCATCCTTGAGATTCTGGGATGAATCCCACTTGATCATAATGTATTATTTTTTTAATATATTGTTGTATTCGATTTGCCAGTATTTTGTTTAGTATTTTAGCATCTGTATTCATTAGAGATATTGATCTGTAGTTTTCTTTCTTTGTGCCATCCTTGCCTGGTTTTGGTATGAGGGTTATGTTGGCCTCATAAAATGTGTTTGGAAGTATTGCTTCTTCTTCAATTTTTTGGAAGACTTTGAGTAGAATAGGAACCAAGTCTTCTTTGAATGTTTGATAGAATTCACTAGTATAACCGTCTGGGCCTGGACTTTTATTTTTGGGGAGGTTTTTAATAGTTTTTTCTATTTCCTCCCTGCTGATTGGTCTGTTTAGGTTTTCTGCTTCTTCATGACTCAGTTTAGGAAGGTTGTATTGTTCTAGGAATTTATCCATTTCTTCTAGATTGTTGTATTTGGTGGCATATAGTTTTTCATAGTATTCTACAATAATTCTTTGTATATCTATGATGTCTGTGGTGATTTCTCCTTTCATTTTGGATTTTATTTATTTGAGTCCTGTGTCTTTTTTCCTTGGTGAGTCTTGCCAAGGGTTTGTCGATTTTGTTGATCTTTTCAAAGAACCAGCTCCTTGTTTTATTGATTTTTTCTATAGTCCTTCTGTTCTCTATTTTGTTTATTTCTGCTCTGATTTTTATTATCTCCTTTCTTCGACTGGTTTTGGATTGTCTTTGTTCTTCTTTTTCTAGCTCCTTAAGGTGTGAAGTTAAGTGATTTACTTCGGCTCTCTCTTGTTTGTTCATATAGGCCTGAAGTGATATGAACTTTCCTCTTATTACTGCTTTTGCTGCATCCCAGAGATTCTGATATGTCGTATTTTCATTTTCATTTGTCTGTATATATCTTTTGATCTCTGCACTTATTTCTTCTTTGACCCATTCATTTTTTAGAAGTATGTTGTTTAGTTTCCATAATTTTGTGGGTTTTTCCTCCTCTTTTTTACAGTTGAATTCTAGTTTCAAGGCTTTATGATCAGAAAAAATGCTTGGTACAATTTCAGTTTTTCTAAATTTGCTGATATTGTCTTTGTGGCCCAACATATGGTCAATTCTTGAGAATGTTTCATGTACACTAGAGAAAAATGTATAGTCTGTTGCTTTGGGATGAAGTGTCCGGTAGATGTCTATCATATCCAGGTGTTGTAGTATTTTGTTTAAGGCCACTATATCTTTATTGATTCTCTGTTTGGATGACCGATCTAGAGCCGTCAGCGGTGTATTGAGGTCTCCAAGTATGATTGTATTTTTGTCAGTTTTTGTTTTAAGGTCAATAAGTAGCTGTCTTATATATTTTGGTGCTCCTTGGTTTGGTGCATATATATTAAGGATTGTTATGTCTTCTTGATTCAGTGTCCCCTTAATCATTATGAAATGACCATTTTTGTCTCTGAGTACTTTTTTTGTCTTATAGTCAGCATTATCAGATATGAGTATTGCTACACCTGCTTTTTTTTTGGGTGTTGTTTGCTTGGAGTATTGTTTTCCAGCCTTTCACTTTGAATTTGTTTTTATCCTTGTTGCTTAGATGAGTTTCTTGTAGGCAGCATACAGTTGGATTTTCTTTTTTAATCCATTCTGCTACTCTGTGTCTTTTTATTGGTAAGTTTAATCCATTTACATTTAGTGTAATTATTGACACTTGTGGGTTCCCTATTGCCATTTTATAAATTGCTTTCTGTTAGTTTTGTATCTTGTTTGATTCTTCTCTTTTGTTTTTCTATCATTTGTTTTTGTTTGTTTGTATTCCATACTTCTTTCTTCTGTTGCTACCTTTTTTAAGTCAAGTGTTTTTGTGGTGGTTTTTTCAAGGGTGGTTACCATTAAGTAATGAAAAGGGTACCTACCATATTCATTGTAGTACCCTTTCTTATGAGTATTTCTGCGCTTCATCGTCCTTTGCTACTGTTAATCTTCATCCTTTTTCCCCCTTTTTTTCTTTTGTTGTCACAGTTTAAGTTTGGTTTTATTGTTTTCTTGGTGGAGCTGTTACTTGTGGTTTTGTTTTCTTTTGTTCTTTGAATCTGGTTGGAAAACCCTCTTTAGTATTTCCTGGAGTGGGGGCTTTCTGATGATAAATTCTCTCATCTTTTCTGTATTTGTGAATATTTTTATATCTCCTTCGTACTTGAAGGATAGCTTTGATGGGTATAGTATTCTTGGCTGAAAGTTTCTCTCTTTCAGGGCTTTGAATATTGGGGTCCACTCTCTTCTAGCTTGTAGAGTTTCTGCTGAGAAGTCTGATGATAATCTAATAGGTCTTCCTTTATATGTTGTATTCTTCTTTTCCCTGACTGCCTTGAGAATTTTTTCTTTGTCATTGGTTTGTGTCATCTTCATTATGATGTGCCTTGGAGTGGGTTTGTTGGGGTTAAGAAAACTCGGTGTTCTGTTTGCTTCTTGAATTTGAGGCTTTGGTTCTTTCCACAGGCTTGGGAAGTTCTCATCTATTATTTGTTTGAGTATATTCTCCATTCCATTTTCTTTCTCTTCTCCCTCTGATATACCTATTATTCTTATGTTATTCTTTCTGATGGAGTCAGACAATTCCTGTAGGGCTTTCTCGTTTTTTATTATTTTTGAGTCTCTTTCTTCTTCTCTCTGTTGTGCCTCAAGTTGCTTGTCTTCTATTTCACTAATTCTATCTTCTATCTGGGCTGTTCTATTAGCTAAGCTTGTTATCTCGTTTTTCAGTTCGTGAATTGAGTTTTTCATTTCTGTTTGATTTGTTTTTATAGTTTCAATTTCCTTGGTAATATATTCTTTGTGATCGTTGAGTTGTGTTCTGATTTCCCTAAATTGCCTTTCTGTGTTTTCTTGTATATCTCTGAGTATTTTTAAGATTTCTATTTTAAATTCTCTGTCATTTGGCGCCAAGGCTTCCAGTATGTTAAATCTTTTCTCCATAGATCTTTCCACATCTATTTGTGTTACCTCTCTATCTTTTGTACCCATAATATTCGATTTCCTTTTTCTTATTGGCATCTGATGGTGGTCTTGTTGATATTGTTAATTAGAATTAATAAAGAATAAAAAGGGGAAAAAAAAAAAAGAAAAACACTCCACACTCAAAAAAAGTAATGATTTATTATTTTCCCCTTTTTTCTTTCTTCTCCTCCCCTCCTCTCACTTCTTTAGGTAAATATTGTGATGACCTGTGAATTATATTATGCTAAATGGAACAAAAACTGCCTATAACAGAGGGCCTGATTTGGGGTGAAGAGTTCAAGGGGCAAAAAAGGGAGTAGGGACCTACTAAATGCAAAAAAAAAAAAAAAAAAAAAAGAAGGATATCTTAGACAAGCATAAAATGATTTGCTTGTAAGTGATGGTCGACTAAGAGATATAGTGAGAGGGATAAGAGGGAAACTGAAAAAAGGAGAGAAAAAATAATATTTAAAGAAGAAAAAAATAAAAATAATAAGTAAAAATCTGTTGTATTAAGTGGAGTGAAGACTAAATACAATGGAGACTTTGGGTTGGGAGGAATGCTAGTGAGTTAAAAAGCAATGTAAAAAGTACCCAAAATGCCACAAAAACAAACAAACAATGGAAAACCAAAAACAAAAGCAGAAAATAAAGGAAAAAAAAAAAGAACAAACAACAACAACAACAAAAAAAACTTGAGTCCCAAATTAAATAATTTGTTCGTGATTGAGGATTAAATGAGGGGAAAAGTAAAAGGAGAAAAGAAGGAACGAATAGAAAGGAAAAAATAAGAAAAAGAGAGAAATGAAGGAAGAAAAAAAGGAAAGGGGGAAAAAAAAAATCAAAAGGGGAGAGAGTGAGAGTTAAGGGTTTTGGAGTGTAACCCTAAGGGAGAGTAAGGATGAAGAAAAGAAATAAAATGTAACACTCATGGGTAGTGTAGTTCAAGAAAAGGGTAGCATAAGATGGGCAGAGAATAAAAGGACCGAGATGGAGGAAATACAAATAAAGGCAATAAGAAAGAAGAGAGAAACAACAACAACAAAGAATTAGTGGAACAAGTTATAAAGTCTGTGGATTTTTCTTGATATTGAGAGGTTAACTTCTTCCTTTTTCTTTTCTCTCCCTCTTCCTGGTCGGTGACTCTGTACCCCAGGTTCTGCCCCTGTGTCACGCTTAGGTAGGGATTTGCAGTTGATGGGATTCTATGGCAATGTCATATAATTGGCTTTAGTCTCGCTGGTAGTCAAGGCTTGTTGGCGTTTGTAGAGTCCAACAATGAGAGAGAGTTTGCTTTCCTGGAGTTTCTCCCCTAGTCTCTCCTTTCTGAATTAGCAGCCTGGTGATCCAGCTATGAGGCTGCCACTGCTTCTGTCTGGGGAGTAAGAGGCTCAAAGAGCTGGGAAATCTCCACTCTATCCTCTCTCAGCGGAAGGCTCTGGGTAAGGCTCTGGCAGTCAGAGCCTCCAGCGTAATCAGGTGGGGCTGGGAGTGAATTGTTGTCAAGGTGACTGTTCAGCGCCTACCATTCAGTTGGACCACTCAACCCAGGCTTTCCACACTTTGTAGCCTGTTTTGGCTGGAAAGAAGATGCACTATTCGCTGCTTGCTATATAGATCTTAATATCTGCCAAGTCCCTCTTGTTAGGTATATCCCTGAATATGGAGGCTCTGTCAATCAGATATTGCCCCCGCCCCTTTAGCGAAAGGCACTGAAAAATATTATGCCTCTTGTCTTGGATCACTGAACTGGGAGAGATCTTATCAATTAGAGCCCCGTGGGTGCGTAGATTTCGTGGGTTAAGCTAATTTCAGTGATTGGATCCGCAGCTGTGCTCCAGAGAGTATTTCAGGCTGCCTGCGCGCCCCTCGCCCAACGCTTGATTGTTAGCTCGAATGGCTGGGTGAGGTGCCCCGTCCACGGAGAGAATCTCCTGACTAGGAAAGACAGGTTTGGCACCCCTCCTGGACTGTGGCACGGCGCGGGCGCAGCTTCTCAGAGCACGCCGGTGGTTGCCGGCACTCCCCCGGACGCGGGGGCTCGGCGCGCACGGCTTCTCAGAGCACGCCGGTGGTTGCCGGCACGGACGTGGCGGCTCGGGGCACGCGCGGCTTCTGAGAGCACGCCGGTGGTTGCCGGCACTCCCCGGGACGCGGCTGGGGGGGGGCGTGGCTTCTCAGAGCACGCCGGTGGTTGCCGGCACGGATGTGGCCGCTCGCGCGCGCGCCCGCGCCCAGCTTCTCAGAGCACACGGGTGGTTGCCGGCACTCCCCGGGACGCGGCGGCTCGGAGCGCGCGCGGCTTCTCAGAACGCGGTTGGGGGGGGCGCGTGGCTTCTCAGAGCACGCCGGTGGTTGTGGGCACTCCCCGGGACGCGGCTGGGGAGGGCGCGCGGCTTCTCAGATCACGCCGGTGGTTGTCGGCACTCCCCGGGACGTGGCTGGTGGGGGGGGTGTGCGGCTTCTCAGAGCACACTGGTGGTTGCCGGCACTCCCCGGGACGCGGCACGGGCAGCTGCACGTGTGGGTTGACTCACCACAGGCGTATTCCCTCCTCAGCAACAGTCCTTTTGCTTTCAGTGTGTGTGTGGAACTCCGGGATGCTCCTAGGATAAATTTTTCTGTTTCTAGTTGACAAATTTGTTGAGATTTTAGGGAAATCTGTCGGACGCGCTGCTCACGGCGCCATTTTCGTGACGTCGTGATGTGATGTTTATGACACTTATGTTAATGAAGTATATGGTCATATTAAAAGAATAGGCACATTAGTGACAAAAAAGACAATGAACACAAAGAGTGAGATTGGGTAGGAAATGTGAAATGCAGTGGAATTTCAAGCAGAACCACTAAGCAGGGTGAAAGAGGAATCATTTGCATATAGTGCAGATAACTTCCAAAGAGGCGAAAAACACATACTAAGATATAATGAACATGTATATCACCAAATGCCACAGCATCTGAATATAAAATAAAATTTAAAATGATAAAAATGTTGATGAAAAATAATGTGAATATTTCAATGCATGTTTTTCAAAATCAGACCAAATACTAGAAGAAAAAGCCACAAGAATTTGGATAATTAACAAATTAATGTATTAAATAAACTTAAAATTTATATTTGTTGAATGATAATATACATTTGTTATATATGTTCAAGGAATACTTACAAAAATTTATCTGCTATCGCATGGTAAAGAAAATCTTAAAAATTAAATACTATACAAAGACCACGTTTTAAAATAATAATCCAGTAAAATTTAAAGTAAATAAAAATAAGCAAAAATATAATCATATTAATATTTAAAAACAAGCTTTTGGATCTACTGAATCAAATTGGTAACTACTGAATTTTTTATTCGCAGAAAGATCAGTTATGCTATTATATAAGGTCTCCCGGAAAGTTCTGTCCATTTTTGTAATAAAACAAAATACAAATTTTTCTTACTGTCAATAAACTTTATTATATAATATAATTGCCATTATTATTAATGATTTCTTGCCAGTGTGAGGGCAGTTTGTATATCCCATTTTTGAAAAATGTTTTATCTTTTGATGCAAAAAATTGAACCAGTGCTTGTTTGATATCTTCTTCATTTTTAAATTTTTTGCCTTTCAAAAAATTTTGTAAGGACAAAAAAAAGTGATAGTCGGTATTATTCCTTCACCAAACACTTTCAATAAATTTCTACATGCTTTTGTAGCATCTCTTCCTTGTTGAAATTCGTAAAAATTACAGTGGCGTAAATGAACTTTATCAATAGCCATGGGTACACTATCGCTTCACACATAAGACTAATGTGAATCAACATTGTTTTAGTTAATTTGCTACGTCAGTATGTATACATTAAGTGATAAAAATAGAGAGGCACACATGCGCCAAATAAACGTGCTTACGTGGCGAAATTTGTTGTGATAAAAACGGACAGAACTTTCCGGTAGACCTTATATAATACGTATCTGTTGGAAGATTCCTAGGATTTTAGTTGATTGTTCTTTGTGTAAGCCTATGCTTCTGTGTTTGAAGATCTGAAAGAAATAAAGCAAAACCAGCAACAACAACAACTAAAAAAACAAAAATCAGGTGATGGAAAGGTCACCCAAAAGTCTTATGCCAAAGGATTTGAATGAACCACAGTGAAATGAGAAACATTGTGCTTAGGAAATATTTGACCTTAACATTGTCTGAGTCAGTTTGAGAAGAATTAATTGAGTAAAATTTAGAAAATTAATAAAATATTGAGTAAGTAACTAACATTTGGGAGATTATTGCTAATTTTAAGTTCTTATAAAATAAAATGTCCAGTTGTTTGCATCAGTATTGGGTTCAGAATGGAAATAAAGTCTAATCAAAGGAGTTGAACTGAAGAGAATATAATTAAGAGACTATTTACAAAGGAATGGACAAGATTAAGGGAACAAACAGTGCCTGCTAAGGTACTCAGAGAACAGCAACAGAGAGAATCTTTTGCCACCTTTAGTCCGGAAGGAAAAGTGTAGGGACTAGTACCAGCAGAGTCAAGAGGCATGGCAGGAACAGAGGAATAAATAAAGCTCTCCTCCTGCTTTATCATGTCATTTTCATGCCTCTCAGTAGCCAAATTTAACCATAAAACAAATACCAGACACCCTTGTGATACAGTTGATATGGGCTAAAGGCAGAGAATGCATACAAGGGACAAAGAATAATCAGCACAACATTCTACTAAATACTAGAACAAGATACCGTGGTTTTTTTTCTTGATGTATAAATTTAACACATAGATGTGTAGTGACTCTTGGACACATTTCATCTAATTATACAAGCCCATCAAATTCTCTTAGTGCCTTAATTTTGTGATTATTCGATCAATAGATTCATTAGCTAGAGCAGACATGAAATAGAAAATGTGAAATTAGACCTGGCACACTGCCCCTGAGAGCCAGCCTCTTGGTACTAAGTCGAAAGAGACGGCAGCAACACTAAATACAATCTAAAACCAGCTTTAGAAAGTTCTAAATGGCAACCAATCTCAACCCCTAAGTACATAATACTTAATTTGTTGTGGTTAAAAGCTTTTGTTATTTTTCTTTCCAAGGTCCAATTAAAATAAAATCTGAGTTTAGATGTTCTTGACCGTTAGCCTAGCAATAGCTGTTCTCCTATACTGACTAGAGTGTCATACAATTTCCAATGTTTTCCAACCCACGGCATTTTTTTTAAAAGTGCCATTCTAAACAGTATGTAAATCATGCACACAACCTTTGCCACCCACCACTCTTTCATGACTGCCGGCTCTGTAATTTCAATTCCAGAAAATATGTGTCACAGAGTCACTAGGAGAATTGCTGTTGTTTTTCTGGGGGGAAAAAGTTGACAGAATATTGGGGTCATTGGTATCTCATAAAATGTACAGCTTGAACCAAACCGCTATAGACAAAGTACCCTATTTAATGCATGCATCCTTGGAGAAGTAAACTTAAAGATAAGCATGATTAATATCTCAGCCAACAATTAACAAAAATATGTCAGTCAAAATCAGAAATAGAATGGATGACTTGGGAGAAAAGGACAATATTTTTGTAGAGATTGCTAATTGGTTTAAATATTATATTTTAAGAGTAATTATTTCTTTCTGTAGCATATTGACAAATTAAAATTCCAGCATATTCTAGAAAATACCAGCATTCAGTAGCAAGAAAATTTTAGGAGCTTAATATATTCTGCATGTTATAGCAAAGAAAGGAATTTTATCATATTCTGAGTTTTCAAATAAGAATATATTTAAAAAAAGAATATATTCAAAAAACCAAGAACCAATCATATAAGGTATCACCCTGAGCAGCTAAAATCCAAATAAAACCAACATATGTAGTTTGACAAAAGTAAATATATTATTTACTCTTGATATATAGTCAGTTTCATTTAGTTATTCTGAATATGCTTAATTCTGTGTGGCATGAGAATTGTTGAGAAATCAGATTATTAAAATGATTTTATATATTCTTATTCAATGACAATAAAGGTGAGAGACATCCACATAAAGTATTTTCATAATTCCTAGAAAACATGGAGCACCAAAAGATGCAGAAGTGGTTTAGGAGTGTAAGGATTTTATAATAATTAAGCAAATCAAAATAAATTTATTAAGCATGTAACTCACAATATTGATGTCATGATCGAAGAAAGAGGAGTGACTTGTTTAATTTTATATTATGGTGACAACTAGGCAATTAGTTAGAACTGACAGAGTAGAGAGCCTCTGGGTAGGGGGACAAGGTAATCTATCCTTCCTTTGGAACCAGAAGACTTGGATTCAAGTTCTACCTATTGCTCCTCTAACTTCACCAACGGTTGAGGACTGTCACCTGGATTCTGGAGACCCTAAGTCATTTCTTGGAAGCATTTATTTAAATTAGTGGAGTTCATCCTCAGGTTATTCATTCCCTGTGAAATCACTTAATCACATGCCCTTTGGTCCAAGTTTTGAAATACAAATGAGACAGTCTCCTTTCTAAAAGTTTGTTATTGTGCCAAGTCTAAAATTGTCTTTAGATAGCAAATAACTTCAAATGTCTTTAGATGCCAAATTTGCTCACACCCACTTCTGCCACTGCCGTTGGTATTCTAGAGCTAATGGGAAATTAGTGGCAGAAATGGAAGGTGTGAGCAAAAGTCAAGGGAGAACACCCAGGTGTCACACAGGGTGTCATTCTATCTTCCAGGGAGCTGTGATTATCTTTCCTTCCAGATACTGTCACTACCTATCTTTTAGCTAATGTTCAACTTCTTTTTCTTTGGTTTTCTTCTAACACATAGATCTGTAAGAAGTATGTTATGCCTTCTACAAAGAGGTCACCAGCTCAGAGGCAAACCTAGGAATTGAAGGGGTAGGCAAAGACATAAACTA
Organism: Saccopteryx bilineata; assembly: GCF_036850765.1. Taxonomy (NCBI): domain Eukaryota; kingdom Metazoa; phylum Chordata; class Mammalia; order Chiroptera; family Emballonuridae; genus Saccopteryx; species Saccopteryx bilineata. The sequence continues at coordinate 279,653,620 of NC_089490.1, read as the reverse complement.
CAAAATGCTCCTATCTATTCCCTAAGCAAGAGAGAACAATGGAGAGTTCTCGTTAAAAACATCACTCTCACCTGAATTATCAGGGTCTTCTGGGATCAAGGACAAAGTAGAGCCTGGTGGAAATTTATAATGAAAATGTAATTGGGTTTGGAATTGTCAAGGCACCATACGTGCCCAAAACTTTAATATGAGGATCAAGTGCAAGCTAGTGAATGCAAGGACAGCATCAGAACTGGCCTGAGCAGGAGAAAAAGTAGAGGCTGAAAGCCCTCATGAGAAAATCAGAATAAGCAGACTTTTCCCCCCGGGACAGTGCAAGGAGCGGTCTCCTAGTAACACCCTATGGTGTTGTGTTGTGGAATTCCCCCTGAAGCAAAAACATTAAAACTGCCTCTGATCAAATATGTCATTTCAACAGCAACTGATGTAAGCAAATCTTCATATTTTTTATATCACTATAGACACAGGTCAGTGTTATAGCCATTCATTTTTTGAATATATGAATTAGGCACTTATTAACAGTCGTACAGAGAGTCTCTGCTTTGTGACATTTACATACTAATCAGAAATGTCTGAAATCAAGCAATCTAAATACTCAAGATCCAGTAGATAATTGCTACAAGCATTGTCAAAGCCAGTAAGGGGAAGAATGCGGTTATCCAGTGTACTTGGGAATCCTAGAGTTCCCCAAGACCTTTTCAGGGGCTCTGAAAAGGCACCAGTTTTTACAGTAGTCCTACAATGTGAGTTGCCTTTAAGTGCTCATCCTCACCCATTAAGAGTGAGAGTGAGAATGAGGGTCTCACAGGATGAGCATGATGGGGGCTGTCCAGGGGCTCCATGGCAAGTGATAGCGTCATTATTCTGGTGGCTCATGGAACATGTTGGAAGTAGCCTTTTGATTTAAATATTTCCCATTTTTAATATAGTAAATAGCATTCTGCATCACCCCATAAAAATAAAGCTCTTTGGAGTCCTCAGGTAATTTTTAAGAGTGTGAGAGTTTATGAGATTAGAGAGTTTGAGAACCTCTCTAGTTTTGAGAGAATGACCAAAGGGCCAGGAAATCTTCCACTGTGAGAAGGTATTTGATCAGGGACCTGAGTAAAATGCATAAGCAAGCCATGCAGGTATCTAAGGAAAAGTCGGTGATTTCTGGCAAATCAAAAGCTAGTTGTTTATGCTAGTATAATTCCATAGATAAATTATAGTGTGTTCAGGAATTTAACTTTAAAATTTATTTGTGTTAATTTTCATTTCTTTTTAGAATTATAGATAATGAGAAATATGAATCTGTTATATTTTGGCTATTATTTTATAAAGAAGTATATATAATGCTTTTTCTCTCTTTGTGCTACATTCATTTTTTAAATGGTAAGTAATCTGAATATAAACCTTTATAAGGAAATACTTAGAAATTGGAGCCAACTATAAAAATTACCATTCTTTGATTATATATGTCATTTATCGTCATGTCAGATTCCATGCACAAAAACGGCCTTGAACTATACATTATTAATTAAAGTTGTACATTTGACCTTTAGTTTTTACTCTTATCCCTTCATTGTACACAGGTTTGAAGAACTAAGTTATTGCATAGTGTTAATGCTTTACCAAGGCTCAATTTTCCATATACAGTCAAACTTGAAAAAGCAAACTAATTAAGCCAATGACATTGGTAGAATCTAAATCAGTTTTAAAAACTAAATGGGTATTTCTCTATTCCTGGGACTATTACAGTTTTAATTTTCCCATAAAGCATTACACATTGAAAGCAGCTGACCAGATGAAATGAATATTCTGGAGATAGACTTCAAAATGAAGTTTGAAAATACACCTGCCCATAGAACAACCATATCACTCTTAAGTTTCCTTGCATACCCAGGTTTTTTCCTCAGTTAATGCTAGGAATGATAGATGGTTCAACTATCTTCAGGGAACTCCTCAGCAAAACTTGTATATATGAGCTTTCCAAGTTACTAATAAAGTTTAAGAGAAAAGAATCAGTTTATCACTGCTAGCGACTTCATATTCCAAGTAAGTGTGTAAATTGACAAATTCATCCAGAACCCATAAAGAAGAAACTGCTGCTATCAATGAAACTTATTAGTAGGGCAATTTAAACAAAAGTCAATATTTTTACTCTATAAAGTTAACTTGTAGTTAGATATGACTAAAGTGCTTTGAGCTGGATTTAAGTCAATTCAATCATCTTACAAAGAATTGACAGTTTTTCTCATTGATTTTGTAATTATAACAGCTCTTTTTTATATATGTATAATTTCCACCCCCTCTTTCCTTCATTCTCACCCAATACTTTCTATAAAAAGATTTCCCCTTTCTCTTTATTTGATCTTGCTCTAACAATTTACTCTCGTTTAAAATAAAGTATCACTTAACCTCCAAATTATTCTTAACCTTCCACAAAGATTGGATAGTAAGAGAGGGTGGAAATGAACGCAAATTCTCTGCTGGATGCAGGCATGTGTGAATCTCAGCATTATTTTCAAGGGCTACATAAAGATTTTATATCATTTTAAAAGAATCAATTTAACCTAAGAGTATTTGAAGAATGTTTCTAAACTTCCTAAGCAAAGCTGCCACTGTCAGGTGTCCAGTTCTCAATGTCGATCTTCATTTGCAGGTTTATTGTTCTGACGGCCCTGATTTTAACAGACTCCGAGAACATTCATGAGTACCTATTCCAGACATTGCCTAGTTCTCATAGCTGTTTACTTTAGTGCATTCTTATTAATAAGACTTCCATTTTAATGGTAGAATGATCCCTTGGAATTAAATTGATAACTACTGGTTAGAGCACCTTGTCTTCTTCATGCTGCTTCAACTTCCAATACTGATGACTTTGATACTTACCACTCTGGCCTGAAGTTTTATTTACACATGATCAGACTTTGATCTTAGAAATTATTTAAGTCCTAGAAAGATTGAGCTTGTCAGATTATGTTAGAGCCAGTATTAAAATCAAGCCCAGAAGTTTACTAACTACATAAATTCCCCCCATCTCCTCCAAGTAATTTAAAAATTTGTCCCATTTTCCCCCCAAAAGCACCACATCCTCAAAACACATCCTGCCAGTCTTTTTCTTGGGAATGCCACATGGTGAGGGGTTTCTGTTTTCCACACCCATTTCATGAATAGTTGTTATGTTCTGGGACAGATGTTCATCTGAAGCCAACCAGGATTAGCAACTTCCAATGAATCACCTTAAAGCTTGTAGAAACAGCAGGTGTGTGGTTGAATGTGACAGGGCGGTTCTGTCTGCTCGGTGTTCTGGGAAGCACTCACTCTGCACTGTGGGGACACTCCTGGGCACTCATTGGAGTGTTGATGGTAATATTATCCTTCTAGTGGTCAGCTGAAGAGTGTCCAGTCACTTTTGACTCTTCGTCACTTCCTATCCATTTGGTCACCAAAATCCCATGAGCTTTATTTTTAAAATGTCTCTTAAATGTGCCTGACCTGTGGATAAAGCGTTGACCTGGAATGCTGAGGTCACCAGTTCGAAACCCTGGACTTGACTGGTCAAAGCACATATGGGATTCGGTGCTTCCTGCTCCTCCTCCACTTTCTCTCTCTCTCTCTCTCTCTCTCTCTCTCTCTCTCTCTCTCTCCCTCCCTCACCTCTCTAAAATGAATAACAATAAAGATAAGTAAAATGTCTCTTAAATGAGCAACTTCCTCTCCCTTCCTAATGTAGCCACTTACCCCAGTTAAAATGTCTTCAATTACTGCAGGCATCCTCTTTCTGCACTGCAAAGCCCTGGTCCTCATCTCTCCAGTATCTACACAGAGTCCTGCTGCCTTCCCTGTAAATGTTCAGAATCTGTGTTCTTTTTCTGTTCCCCTCTTCTAGATGTGTAACACTATACTAATCCCTCTGTTAAACCATTAAAATTCCTCAGCCTGGTCTGTTAGTCGGTTAAGGTATCATGGTGGGATAGGGTTAATTTTCCCTGGGCATTCAGACATCAAGGTAGGCTGCATGGAGGAGGTGACATTTAAATAGCACTTTATGGCCTGACCTGTGGTGGTGCATTGGATAAAGCCTCGACCTGGAATGCTGAGGTCGCCAGTTCAAAACCCTGGGATTGCTGGGTCAAGGCACATATGGGAGTTGAAGCTTCCTGCTCCTCCCTCCATTCTCTCTCTCTCTCTCCTCTAAAATGAATAAATAAATTAAAATAATTTAAATAGCACTTTATGAATGAGTTTTAAGATCATCAGAGAATGGGTTTTCAGTCTGAGAGAACGGAGAAGACTTGATCTTTCTTATCTTCTGGCCCTGACACTAGGTTTTGTTAGGTTGGGTTTTTAATTTCAAGCAGGCCATTTTAATGATCTATGCCTTGAATGTCTCATTTATAAAATGAAACCTCACAGGGTGTTGAAAGAAAGCACTGAGTGATAGATGGTACAATACTGAAATAAGGTTTTCAGAACAAACAAATTCCAATCAAGGTTTTATTATTATCCGACCATGTGGCTATGTAATTAGATAATTAGATAATAATACTAATAACTGACATTTATGGAGCAGTTTATATTTTTCTAAGCACTTACACATCCATCATCTCATTAGGTGCTCAAATTTGCAGAGATTAAATTTATAGAGACAGAAAGATGAAGTGTGCTTATGAACAGGCACTTGGAAGCCAGACTGGTTTGCAAGTACCAAGACCCACCACCCACTCTGTGATCTCAGTTAGTGGGACCTCCAGATCTGTCATCATAAATGAGGATGATGGTACCTTCCTCACTGGAGTCTCTTTAAGATGCAAATGGGTTAATGGACATCAAGAGCCCAGGGCAGTCCCTGGGACTTAGGGAGTGTTCAGTAAAGGTCAGCTGGTAGTCTACCCTCATCATCGTCATTATCATTGTGCTTTTACAAACCCAAAGGTGGATTAGAGCCATGGACTACTGAATTCTATCCCTGGGATATTTTTTCAATACGCACCCACTGACTCCAGTAACATGACTGTAAATAAATAACAACTTGGGAATGCCATATTGTAGGCCTCTGGCCCTTTCTGTCTTATTGAAGAGAATGTGGTTAGTTTGTTAAGTTTTGCTGTAACCTGGGACAGATGTTCAGATAAGAAGCAAGAATTTGTAATTATAGGTAAAGTCCCTCTAAGCCTGTGCAAACAAAATAAGTACACATCATTATGAAAACCCTAAAATATCTAGTTCATTTAAGAAGAAACTGTCTATGCATTGTAGTGTATATGCTAATACAACGAATGAGTTATGAGTGTGAACTGTTACACAGAAAATTCACAGGGCAATCCTCATGTGCTGGGTTAGTCTCTGTCTCATGGATGGAGGACAGCAGGCTTCCCCTCGTCAACCCTGCAGTCTCTAAGGAGAGGTTCTTTGGGGAAGTCCCACAAGCTGAGGTGTGAAGATTTCTCCTGAGAACAAAATGACTTCTATGTAGTAATGAATTTTTCAACCTTAAAATTTTGATATGTGTATATGACCTACATTGTGGTTTGATATTAAATGACAACAATTCTAGGACTCAGGAGACAAGGATCCAAAGTTTCATATTTATTTTACCAACTGTATAACATTGGCTGACCTCTTAACCTCTCCATACCTCTGATTAAACTTCTAAGAATAAAGAAGGGCAGTTTTTTGTTTTTCACAGATTGCTGTGTTATCTGTAGTCAGTTTATATATTTGAAAACATACTGGGAAATTAGTGTTATATTCAAATACTTTGCTCCAGGTGTCATTCTAGGACCTGTGGCTGATTCCTTGTCCCTCATCTCTATGGTTCCCTTAGAATTTCTCCCCTCTCTCCAGTTGCCACTACTTGTCTTAATCAGATTAAGAACACACACTCTCTTGAGTTTTGTCAGTTTATTAAAAAATGGCTTCACTTCCTCATCCTGGCCTCCAGAGCTGACTCATTTTGAGTATCTACCTGAGCTCAGCTTTGTCCCGTGATGGCGAAGGTTCAGAATGGTCAATGTAGTCACTGTGACCTTTTGATCAATGTCCTGAAAGTTTACATACCAGAGTGTGTCTTCTGCTTCCCGTGACCTCAGAGAACAGTGTGGTCCACTGCTCCTCATAGTTGCAGTTTCTTCAGGAGCACTGAACTGCAACAAAGGCAGATTCCATTTCCCACACTGGAATTCCATGTCCCGGTCTCCTCCCCACCACCCTGCGAAGTCCTCTCACATTGCCACCATCAACCAGCGGATACACATTGTATCCTCAAGACTGCAGCCTAATTTTACCACTAGCCCAAGCAAGACTTGATGGAAAGTCCTAAGTGTTGAAGAAAAAAGAAAAATGATTTAATGCCAAAAACAATAAATGCTTTTAAAAGCTCTGGAAAACTATTTTCTACCTCGGTGCATAGTAATGTTCAGATCACTTACAACAAAATGGTGGGATCTTGATAACATTATACGGAGTGAAATAAGAAAATCAGAAAAAAAACAAGAACTGCAGGATTCCATACATTGGTGGGACATAAAAACGAAACTAAGAGACATGGACAAGAGTGTGGTGGTTACGGGATGGGGAGGCAGGGGGGAGGGAAGGAAGGAGAGGGGGAGGGGATGGGGGAGGGGCACAAAGAAAACTAGATAGAAGGTGACGGAGGGCAATCTGACTTTGGGTGATGGGTATGCAACAGAATTGAATGACAAGATAACCTGGACATGTTTTCTTTGAATATAAGTACCCTGATTTATTGATGTCACCCTATTAAAATAAAAATTTATTTATTAAAAAAATAAAGCTAATTAAGTTTTAATTATATGTAAATTTTACTTCTATTATAAAGTAATTAAGAATTGTTCTATAATATCAACTTTTTCCATATTCTCATATATCTATACTTACTAAAATTGAAATGAATAAAAGCAGTTGATTTAAAACCTAGTGAGCGATGGAAAAATCACTCTAAAATGAATACAGTGTTTTGTCTTCTGTTTGTCCTTGCCAGGTGATATGTTGTTGGAATATTATGATATATGGTTCATTGTTGCAATTACTTTTGTCAGAGTACATCTAAGTTTTATGCTTGAGATGTGTGAATAAAGTAATGAGATGGAGAATTTTGGTTTGTGTTCATTGAGTATTGATCAAATACTCAGCTGATTCTATAAAAGATGAGCAGATCAGATCATTTCATAATGTATGTTTGGGGAGCACATAAATCATATTTTTAATTGAAATCCCTTTTAAAAGGGTTTGTTCCATTGTCACCTTGAGATCCTACATGGAGAGCATTTGTAACTTTCTGGAGCTAATTTGTATGAATCTATTCAGAATTTACCAAATTGTTTAACTTGCTAACTACAGTATATCTGTAATGAAGTTTGTAAGAGTATATTCACACAGTCTTTTTAAAAGGTAAATAACCAGGACATACAACTCTTTTCATTATAGATTATGTTAAACTATTTATATGAGAGTAAAGATTTTACTTTATTCCATTTTATTGACATTTCTAGTGGTTTGTGCACTGTTGTATTTGTTTCTGCTTTCTTTGCCCTTCGTGTACTTTATTATGGGGGAGGGGACATGGCAGGGCTTGGACAGAGTGCCCTGAGAGAAATGGCCAAAGAAAGTGTCAATAGGAAGCCACCCATTGTCAGGTAAAATGGTGACCACTAACCTTCAAGGGCCTTAGCTCTTCCATCATAGCTCACTCTCTCCTATTGATTTGTGACCTTCAGTCAGTTAGGGACCAGGAAGCAAGGCTTTGGCTACAATTCATCACTGTCCTCCTAGTACCTACCTCTTCCTCCTCCTCCCTGCAGTTACTCCCCACCCACCCTTGCCCCCATCAGCCATCTTTCTTTCTCCTTCCCATCAGTGGTCCCCCTTTCCCTTCCAGAGTCTCTCCCATAGCTCAGCCTGCCCACCCCTCGGCCTCAGAGACCACCTGTTGGCTCTGTCTCTCTTCCTGCCAATTTCCATGTCAGCAGTAGGGACAATATGTTTCTGGCTTCCAGAATGAAACTCTCAGAATATGCACTCTCAGAAATTCTCAGAATAGAGACATTATATAGCTGGTGATTAGGCCTATAATACCTTCAGTATAGATTAAATGATTTTTTTTTCGTAGTGTATTGCAAACTTCACCATCTGGTATATACTGTTTTCTTGGGACTCTATTTTCTAAATTAAAAGAAAAAGGATTATAATACTTTTGTTATGTCCTTCATGATGAAATTGAGGATGAATGGATAATACTTTTATCTTCTTGATTAACTTTTTTCCAGAAACTCTTGAGATTCCAAAATACCAGGTCTTTACCTGTATTAGTTGATTGGATTATTATTTAGTATCCAATGATGAAAAGGTATTTTTGCATTGTTTAGAACTTCTGTTGGAATATCAGAGGGAAAGGGAAGCTCTGTGATGGTAAAACTAATGTGAACCAATGTTTTTTTTTTAAGAGTGAACACATTATTTTATACAAAATAAGGCTCATGTCATATCAAATCAGAAGTCTCAGTTGAAACATAAAGCCATGTTCTATTCTGAAAAAGTAAAAAAAAAAAAATCTTGAAATTTGCTTATACTTATTAGAAATGATACTATTGCCTGAAATGGCCAAAGGGAGAAATAAAGGATAGGATGGTGATTATACCATAGCCTGTGTGTATATAATTACCTTTCATCCGAAAAGAAGTAACCCAGGTAAGATAACATGGGAAAACTTGTGTTGCCAAGCCCTCCTCCCCCCAAAATCACTGTTCTTACTCCAATCCCCTCTCAAACATACATAATAGAGAAAACACTTCCACTCCTCTCTACTTCTTTTAATTCCCAAAGTGAATGTGAAACTTGATTAAAGAAATTTAGCTTAAAAGGAAAATGAGCAAACTCTTGCAAGGATCTCCATCTATCAATATATAAAATGCACAATAATAAAACACAGTTTCTTTTGCAAAGTACGATTAAATGACAAAGCTAAAAACTTATCCCCACCTCTCCATCACTTGCACTGTCAGCCATGTTAATGTCACCAATTGTAACACTGTCCTGTCTTTGTTCTCCTGCTGTGCACAGCTGTCATGGCAAAGCTTACTGGCCATCAGAGATCCTATGAGATTAGGGTGAATTCTACATTGTAGAAAGAACTATTAATATTTCAAGCATTGTCAACCCTTCCGGGGTTGAGGTATTACATCATTATTTATACAATAGAATTTGTTACTGATTGTAAGGTTTTTGAGGGTTTTAGCAACCTGATAATTAAGTAGAAGATATAATTACATTAATGCAATTAACATGTACCAAAATGTGGATTTTTAAATGTTTCTGATATTGTCTGATCCAAAAATAACTACTTGATTAACTAATTTGTCTGATAAGAAATGTCTCTATGTAGGTCAGGATGAGATCATCTAAAAAAAAAAAACTACTCTTTTGAGAACTTCTAAACCTGCAAAAAAAAAAAATGAAAGAAATCTCATTAAAGAGCCAGAGTCAAATTATACGGTCATTTTAGTTCTCAGAATTCAAAGCATAGATGGCTGGAATCGTGAGCATGTGATAATTCTAGGCTACTCTCAATAAATAATACATGTCATTTCTGCTTCTCTGTGGCTGACACTTATTTCTCTAAATGACTTTCAATGCAGGGCCCAGCCTGCTCTCCCAGAGTGCACTTCAGCTCAATTCCAAAACTGAAGGGTCCTTCCAGTATCCAGCCAGCTACCATAGCAACCAGACCCTGGCCCTGGGTGAGACCACCCCATCGCAGCTCCCTGCCCGCAGCAGCGCACAAGCCCGAGGTGCTGTCCAGAGCTTCAGCCAGGTATGTGTGTGAATGGGGCCCTCTGCTGTGTTGTCTGTGGGCTGCCAGGGAACAGGCCGGAGCAGAGCTGGGAGAGGCCATGGGATCACTCCTGCCTTTCTGTGGCATGTCCCACAACTTACCAAAGATGCCTTTGGGGCTGTGAGTGAAGGAAATGAATAATAAAATACCATGATAGAGTAACACTGAATTGTAAACGTGCTTTCTTTAGGAATATCTGTGAGTTGCTCATGCTATATTTATACTGTATATATTTCTGTATGAATACGTGAATGTGTGGCATTACTATTTCTGTGTCTACAAGAGATATAAATATGACATTCCTATTTTGTGTGTGCACCTGGAACAATATATTTTTTCTCCTAAAAGAAACATGAAATTATTCTTTAAGGTTACTCATATAAAGAAACATAAATGATAATCAAGTATTTAAAACTATTCTGAAGATAATTGTGATTAGTTCAGGAATAGATTTTAAAATGTGCCCTTAGTTGTTTTTTTAAAGTGTATACTTGTTCTGAGAGTTTCACTGCATAGATTTGTTAGCTGCTGGTCAAACCAGCTCCAGATTAGTAGCCATTAGAAGTGGCTACTAATCTGAATTGTTTTCACAAAAAAATGTAAATGTTGGAATGGATGGATGGATGGATCTTTTTATTTTGATAATTTATGGTTTGAACTATATTATTCAACTTAGCAGAATTAATATATTGGAGGGCTGTCTTGTTTTAAGCTATCTTAAACTTTAGTAGCATAAAGCCCTTTAATCTCTTATTCTGGGAATGAAAAATTCACAGTTCCAAACACAACCCCTTTAGCTAATGAAATTAATGTAATCTTTTCTGCATTTATTAAGCTGTACATCTGCTATCTGACCCGTCATTGGCTCCTGTAACAACCAAACCTATCTTTGTCATCAATGAATTGTCTTTATTCACCCATATGCCTTTCCAACTAAACTAAAAGCTACTTGAGGGCCAAGCCATGTTCATCTTAATCAGCAGCTCCTCGCCATCCACACTGTTTCCAAGAAGTCTCTGCAGGCAGATAGACAAGGTACATTAGAATGGTGTAGTACAGTCACCATGAGATGCCTATTTTAGGTGACATGGATGTAAATGAAGCAAAAGTGGAAAATTCGCAGTGCATTTTAATTATTAAATTATAGTCCTGTAATATATTGAAAATATGATCGTATGCTTTAAGCAACACCCTTGTCCATCATTGGCTTTGTAACTTTAGGCTTGTGGTGCTGAACTGTAGATTTCGTGGGTAAAAGGTAGGGAGAATTAAAAGTTTCACTGAGAAGGAAGGTCTTTCCACTGTGGTGGCTCAGTGCGTGACCACAGTTCAGGAGGTGCCTTGGTTTGGAAGAAGAAATGGAGGTATATAGTGCTTGAGAGGGGAAGGACTTTGAAGTCACCAAGTACAGGTTTTAAGGTAGGGACACAGGCACTATCCCAGAACATGGCATGTCCCTGCTCCAGAATCACCAGTCTGTTCTACCTCCCATACAGAAATGGGAAGGGATACATGAAAGAATATCTAAAGATAAGACTTATTTATTAGAAAAACTTTTATATATAAAAATATACATTTATTAATCATATACAGAAATAGTGCTTATTGCTTCATTATATATGAACATTCTATAATGTTTGAAATATCAGGTGATATTGTTAAAATTTTATTTATTTTTATGTTATTTATTAGAGCAACAAAACTTTATTTCTTTTCTTTAACTGAATTTATTGGGATCTCATTGGTTAATTAAATGTTAGTTGGAGGAATCACACTACCTGATATCGAACTATCCTGCAAGGTCATAGTAATCAAAACAGCATAATACTGGTGAAAAACAGACACATAGATCAATGGAACAGAATGGAGAACCCAGAAATAAATCTAGGACTTTATAGTCAATTAATATTTAACAAAAAAGGTAAGAACATACACTAGGGTAAAGATAGTCTACTCAGTAAGTAGTGTTAGGAAAATTTTATAGATACATGCAAAAAAAGAAAAAAGGAAACTAAACCACCTTCTTATACCACACACAACAATAAACTCAGAAAGGATTAAAGACTTAAATGTTAGATTCAAAACCATAAAAATTCTAGAAGTAAACATAGTGAAATCTCAGACATTTCTTGTAGCAATATTTTTTTCTGACATATCACCTCAGGCAAGGAAAACAAAAGAAAAATAAAGAAATGGGACTACATCAAATTAAAAATGTTTTGCACATCAATGGAATCCATAAACAAAATGAAAAGACAACACACTGAATGGGAGAACATGCTGGCTGGTACATCTGATAAAGGCTTAATATCCAAAGTGCACAAGGAACTTAAAAAACTCATTACACACATACACATCAATTAAGAAATAAGCAAAAGACCTGAGTAGACATTTCTCCAAAGAAGACCTACAGATAGCCAATATGGATATGAAAAGGTGTTTAACTTCAATAATCTTCAGAGAAATGCAAATTAAAACCACAATGAGGTATGACCTCACACCTGTGAGAATGGCTATCAGTAAATCAACAACAGGTTTTGTCAAAGATGTAGAGAAAAGGGAAGCCTCATGCACTGTTGGAGAGAATGCAGACTGGTTCAGCCACTGTGGAAAACAGTACGGAGTTATCTCAGAAATTAAAAGTAGAGCTGCCTTATTTCCCAGCAATTCCACTTCTGGGAGTATATCCAAAGAAACCCAAAATGACAATTTGAAAGAATATATGCACCCCTATATTCATTGCAGCATTATTTACAATAGCCAAAGTTTGTTCCCATCAGTAGATGAGTGGATAAAGAAGAGGTATGTTTACATAGTGGAATACTACTCAGCCATAAAAAAGAAAAGGAAAAAAAAAGAAAATAAAATCTTACCTTTTGAGACAGCATGGATGGACCTGGAGATTATTATGCTAAGTGAAATAAGCCAGTCAGAGAAAGACAAATACCATATGATTTCACTTATATGTGGAATCTAATGAACAAAATAAGCAAACAAATAAAATAGAAACAGGCCCACAGATACAGAGAACAGACTGCCACCTGTCAAAGGGGAGAGGGGTTGAGTGCTGGGTGAAAATAGTGAAGGGATTAAGTAAAGACACAGACAACAGTGCGTCCATTGCAGGAGGGAAAAGAGGTGTGGGGAGGTGGAGGAGGGTAGACGGGGTAATAGATAGTGATGGAAGGAGACTTGATTTTAGGTGGTGAACACACAATGCAATACACAGATGATGTATTGTAGAGCTGTGTACCGGAAACTTGTATAGTTTTGTCAATGAATGTCACCCCAATAAATTCAAAAAATTTTTAAAAAAGTTTTCAGGTATATAATTCTATACTCCATCACCTGTACATTGTATTGTGTGTTCGCTATCCCCCAAGTCAATTCTCTCTCCATTTCCATTTATCTGCTCTTTATCCTCTTCTACCTCTCCCCATTCCCTTTCCCTCTGGTAATAACCATACTGCTGTCTGTGTCCATGAGTCTCTCTAAAATCCTTGAAGGTCATTCTCCTTAGACCTCCTTAGAAGGTCATCCCATCTAGGATGAGATGATGGGGCTCGGTGGGAGAGAGAGTGTGAGATTCTTCCTGAGGACCCCAAATCCTTTCCAGGAAGTAACACGAGTCCATATATAGTTACTCTTTCCTGCCCTCTGCTCTCTGCTCAGCTACCCTGAAGCCTCCCTGCCCCAGCCTCTAACAGGCTGTATGTCACCCCTCTACCCTCCCCTTCCTTTTCCAAACCAACCTTGGCCTTTGTGTGGCTGTTTTGAGATGCCACAGTCAAAGCAGAACTACTCTTTCAGTTATATATGTGTTATCTCTGGGTTAGTCTTTAAAGCATTCAGGACATTTATTGGGTGCCTGCTGTATGGTATGAGTTGATGGACCTGCTCGGGATGCAATAGTAAAGAAAACAGGTCCCTGTTCTTACAGAACTCTTCTAGGAGCAGTAATAGGAACTCAGAAAATCAACACAGTGAGTAAGTTGATTGCATAGTTTGTTAGAAGGTGATGATTACTATGAGGAGGCCATGCATGCAGGACAAGCTAGGCAGGATTCAAAGTTCGAGATTCAAAGTTCGGGATGGGGTGTGGCATAGGAGAAGGTGACATTCGGGCAAAGACGTGAAGGAGGAGAGGGACACAGCTGTATAGCTGCTGAGGGACAGCAAAAGCGTGGGTCCTGGGTAAGGCTGCCTGGCGCGTTGACGCAGCAGCAAGGAGGTCAAGGTGGTTGGAATGCGCTGCAGGAATTGTGAGGGGATGAGAGACCCAGTTAACCATTACATGAATCTTGCCTTCTACTCAAATTTTCATGAGGAATCGCTGGCAAATGTTACGCAGAGGCACAACATGACCTGACGTATATGTAGAAAGCACCATTCTGTCATACCACGTATAAGAGTACCCTACCATTGGGCCTGTAAATCTGTTTCTTCCCATCAGATTGCCTTGCTGCAAGTGTGGGAACTGTGAGAGTCATCTCTATATTCCACGTAACTGGCCCAAGGTCCACCAAATATTCAGCAGTGTCCTCCACCCCCGGTCTTATTCTTTATAACTGTGCGGCGAAGGGCTGTGGGTGGGAGCACCAGAGGACTTGGCTCTCCTCCAGGCTTTGTCTGTTTTCACTCACATGCAATTTCCCACCGATTATATGAAAAGCTGAATATGAAACTTCTGGTGCAGAGGAGATACTCTAAAAATGTTGGTTTCTCCCCATGTCCAAACATAAAGTAGTCTCACCAAGCATTTCGTCCTTTAAAGAAAGAAAATATGCATGACATACGAAAGTAGTAGAGGAACCTGAAGGTTTTAATCCTGCTACCATGTTCGCTTACACCCTTGAAGTCAGCGTGTGCACATTCCTCATCCTGGGGAGGTGCCTGCTCGCTGCAGGAAATGAACAGTTGTGAGATAGTGCTGTGAAATAAAACTGAACAATAGTGGAGACTCTAGATAAGCCATAAGCTTTTCAAGAAGCAAAATTGTCATTTCTTTTTGATCCTGCCTAGCTATTTAACATTGCACTGACTTCTATGTCTTAAAAGGTCTCATTTATGCAATGTCATAATTATAAATACACTGTCTGCTCACTTCCATGAGAAGCTGATGTGTTCGCTGAGTTTGGAACATTGCTGATTGGTGCACTCTCATGTCAGGCAGGTGTGAAGGTCAAGGGAATGGAGATCTCTGTGGATAGTGGCCTGGTGGACACAGAGACCCACATAGTGCAAGGGAGGAGCAAACCCCTAGTCAACACCTACTTTGACCATTGAATGATAGGGGTTATATAGACTAGTGTGACATCAATCTAGTTTGCTTTATTATGATAGAAGTTGTATTCTTGTAAAGAGAAAAGTCACTAATAAACTTGGAAACACAAAATTGCAGAGATATGTTTAGTGTACAGTGTGTAACATTATGCAGCATTTAGAGGAGAAATAATGTCACTTTGTATACTTTCCTTGGCATATTTGTGGGAAATTGGCAGTTTGTTTTTTAGAGACTGTTCAGATGACTGCCTATTGGAAATCCTTTCTCACTGTTCTGATCTAAAATCTTCTCCCTCTGTTTTCTCTTTCCAGTATAAACATATTTAATCTGGCTTTAATAATTGAAACCTTTCTCATGGCAGGGAGGGTTGTGTGTGCATTTTACTATAATATTTCCTGTTCTGAGCAAATATTTGGGTTACTGAAGTCATACTAAATGAACATCTTACCGAAATAAAAGTTGTGTGTAGTGTAGTTTTGCCAAAGCCTGTGTTTTGTAGAAAGAGTTGTCATCAAGAAGTCCCTCCTTATATATTCTTAGAGACAAATTTATATGACGCTTACATCATCATTTTATTTTGTCTTCTAGATGTTCTTTCCACTGGCAGACCCTATTAATGACCATACAAAATACTTTTCACAATACTTATTCATAATGATCCGAATTATACTTTTATTAAAGGGAGGCCAGAGGAAAGAAAAAGTCAGCACCCTAGATGCAGAAACCTGCAAATCATGTTTGTACTAGCGGTTTATTGGCCAGAAAAAATGGATCCCCTGCCACCTTCATCTAGCTGCAGTGACAGGGACAGTATGGTTTGTAAGATCTTTCTCACACACTCTCTCCCCCTCTTTCACAATTCTGGGACTGTCATGCAAAAAGAAACCACCAAGAGTGATCTCCAAGACGAGTTCTCATGGGCCTTTGAATTGAGATGGTCTCATCAGAGGAAGGAATTCCTTCCAAGTGCTTTGGTTTCTCAGTTACTTATATTTACTCGCTCTGGGCACTTCAGTGTTAGCATGACGTCACCAGCAGGTAAACCCAGCCCTTCGTTCCTCATTCCAGCAGTGACAACTCCACGGACAGGGTGTCAACTGTGCATAGAAGCTGTCTTTTTACCTTGTTTCGTACTAGTTTTTACCAAAACCAGCACTCCTCGAGGGAATCACTAGCCATGGCTCTTGATGATTTACTTGGCTATTTCAGAAATCAAACCAGGATTTTCTGTCCTGGGAATTATACTTCAAATTTTTTCTGAAGACATTTTCAAAAAAGAAGTGAAATTTGAGGAGCAAAGATAGCAATGTTCAAGCACATTGCTTTCATCCCAGAGAGCAAGTTCAAGGGCACAAAATTTATGTGGTGATGTGCATTCATTTTAGTATCACAGGACATTTCTTATAATACCTAAGTAAGACTGTTTACATTGTGGAATTGGTGATTTCTTGTTTCCAAGTTGTGAGAGTAAATGACTTCATCCGTATTCATGTGCAACCCTAATGCGCTATGCAAACTTATCCTAGGAAAGTTCAACAAATTCTCAAGGATTAATCAGCATCCATAGCTGATACAACTAAATCACATTACCAGTTTGTTCTGGTCTAGAAGTGGATTTCCTCAAAGATGTTATCTTAAAGCCATGTCTTGTATTTCAGTATTTAACAGTTATTTGAGCTTTTCTACTTGTAGAAACACTGTCTTCAGCCCTCGTTCTTATTTTCTCACCACACTGTCACCACTCAATCCTCTCTGCCTTTGCCTTCCTGCGAACGCCAGCCCATTCCTTCCTGACCACATCCGGTGCCGCGCTCCAGTGCGGGCTCCTGTGTGGCCCTCGTCCTGTTGCTGTCTTCCTTTGAAACATGCCTGCTCGCTTCTCTCAGGACGCTGGTTTGCCCAGGACCACTATTTCCAGCAGTAACCGTAGTCACCACAACCAGAAGGATCCACAAAGGGAAGACACCATGAATTATTAGGTTTGCTGATCTGATAGTAATTCCAAAAATGACAGGTGATAAGTACTGCTGATGGGGAACAAACTGCTTATGCCAGGTCATTAAGCTCCCCTCTGGGAAGCCACAGGGACTCTGGGTCCCATTCCTGAAACTGTGGGCCTGGCTGCCCAGCACTCTGGACAAAAATCCTTCTGACCCAGGGTTAGGGGCCTGGCTGACATTTCCAGGAAACTTGGCAGGTCTCAAAGCATCTTCACAAGGACCGCCGGTAAATCACGGACCTGCTTTCTAAAATGCGGTTCTGCTCATGATTTGAAGTCAAGACTCCTTAGAGTCCAGAATGTCAAGGCTCTTGTTAACTGGCTGCAAGCAGTGTTTTTCTATTTGTTTGTTTTGCTTTTTGTACTTTTTTGCCCTGCCAAATCCCCAAAGAATAAGGATTACATAAGTTTTCAAGTTCAGAGAGTGTTTACCCTACCACCCACCCCTGCCATGCCTACCCCCTTTACAGAAGCTATAATGCGAGGAGATCTGGAAACATCTCAGCTCTGTATTGAGGTTGATGCCACATTCAGGCCCAAGAACCCCATAACTTCAGGGGCTCACACTCTCAGAAAAGAACAATGTCACAATTCTGAACCAGGTAGCATTCTCTACAAACCAAAATACAATAATGAGAGATCTCCAAAGTCTCGTCAAGTTGAAATACTCCACATAAAAGGATTGTAGGGAGACCTTCACAAAAGTCTCCTCATTTGTAAATGGAATGTAAGAACCCTTTTGTTAATGGTTTAATGACTTAATGTGCAAGTTAACGCATGCAACTTAAGTACTGTTAGTTAATGGGAATAATGTAAATATTGCCTAGATTTCCATTTTCACTACACTTTGAAAATACAGCCACCCTAAACACTTCTATAAAGTAGGTATAAATGCCCTCCACAGTTACACAGGAGGACTCAGTGTTCCTAGGATGCACATGCAAACATATAATACAAAAATCACAACTCTAATATATCCTAAAACTGATCCATCTGCAGTTTACATGCAAACTATAATGCAGATGAAATGTTTATCAGAGTTTTGTCGAGTTATGTGTATTGCTCATGTCTTATCAAAACACAATTCTTACATATTTTTTTTAATTTGAGGTATTTATATAATCTACAGAAGGCATTCATAGAAATTGGAAGTAATGCTTTTCATTTTTCTCTTGATGAATTTCCCATAATGGGAAGCAAGAAAGGAATGACACTCAATATGCACAAAACTCTGCCTGTCAGAAGCTATTCAGTCAGAACATCTACCTGACAGTGTTCTACTTGTCAATTTCACAAAGGTGAATGCGCCATTTTGGAGGGGTGGGAATGACAAATAAAACAGCCCTTCAAAGAGCTGAAAATAAAAACACCAGCAGAAACTGTTTTTGTCGATGGCCCATCCTGTGATCTGGGACAGAATTGGGGCCCAGTCTTCTCCAAATACATATCAAAATTTTTCCTATCATTATTTTTCTTTAAAAGGCCTCATCATCAATGAAAATATTATTTCAGTTGTCATTGCTTTTACACAAGATTTCCAAATAGCCTAAGGAATAAGGGTGTGGTAATCCTTTTTTTTTTAAGTTTTGCAATTCTAACTTTAAAATTGGACTTACAGTTTTGTAGTAATAACATACCTTTGAGGTAGACTTGAACTTCCATGACAGTAAAGTGGATGCAATTCTATGTGTGTTGAAATGTGTTTATATTATTTTTAGCCCAGTGACTTAGGTAGTAATAAACCATCCTATAAATTGTGCAGGAGACTTGAAGTACAGCCTTTTTATCCTTAACTGGGTAAGAATTGCTAAATGAAGTTATACAATGGAACAAAACATAAACGTAACAATGGAAACAAGTTCCTACAAGATTACTGTTTTGGTCCAGTTGGTGCTAAAACCATATTTCTCTGTTTAGCCAAAGAACCATTCTTAGGCCCTTATGACTCCATAGGCCATCGCATAGAGTATACCACCTCTGGATTATTTATTGTAAACTGCAGAAGGGCTTATAACTATGCAGTCCAGAAAGGTAGCCACTAGCCACATTTGCCTATTTAAATTCAATTTAATTCAAATTAGTTAAGATGAAATGTTTGGGCCCTGGCCATTTGGCTCAGTGGTAAAGCATCAGCCCAGCAGGTGTGTAGATGTCTCAGGTTTGATTCCCTGTCAGGGCAAACAAGAGAAGCGGCCATCTGCTTCTCCCACTCCCCCTTCTCTCTCTCTCTCTCTTCTCTTCCTCTAGCCATGGCTCAATTGGTTTGAGCATATCATCCTGGTCACTGAGGATGGCTCCTGGATCCTCTGCCTCAGGCACTAAGTTGTGAGCATGGCCCCAGATGAGCAGAGCATCAGCCCAAGATGCGGGTTGTCAGGTGGATCCTGGTTGGGGCACATGTGGGAGTCTGTCTCTTTATCTACCCTCCTATCACTTGGAAAAGAAGGAAAAAAAGATTAAATGTTTGTTAAAATCTAGTACACATTTCAGCTGCCCAATAAGCTATTGTGTCTGCTGGCTACTGTATTAGACAGTGAAGATTTTAAACACTTTCATCATGGACAGTATCAGTCTGAAAGAGTATAGAACATTTTATTAGTTATGTTTTTCTTATTTTCATGTAAAATTTTTTGGGTAAAATTTTACCAAGATCTTATAATATTTAGAAATATTTTTGATTGGATACTATAGCCTGTCAGCATATCTGGAGCTAGTTTGCTATTTCTCAAAACTTCTCAGATTTGGGGCAATTTAATAATTCTTATTAGCCTGACTTGTGGTGGCGCAGTGGATAAAGCATCAACCTGGAATGCTGAGGTCACTGGTTTGAATCCCTAGGCTTGCCCGGTCAAGGCACAAATGGGAGTTGATGGTTCCTGCTCCTCCCTCCACCCTTCTCTCTCTCTCTCTCTCTCTCTCTCTCTCTCTCTCTCTCTCACCCTTTCTCACTCACTGTCCCCTCCACCTCTCTAAAATGAATAAATAATAATAATAAATTCTTATTAAATTGTAGTATTTAGCTGGGTTAACATTTCTGAGATTTGAAGTTCCAACAGACTCAAAAAAAACTGTTTGCAAAATTTATTCAAGGTTTCCCTAGGATCCATGTCATTCTACTATTTAAATATTTATATATTAGAATATGATATGTATTAGTATACTCTAATATTTATTTTAAATACCTAGCATTTACTCTGTTAGAAATTATACTACTTTGGAATGGAATTATTAATGTCTTCTAGCGTTACTATATATGCAAACCATAAGAAAAAGTGTTTGTTCTGTTGGAAGCTGGAGGCTCTCCTTACACCCTCTGAGATGCTTTCTCCTTGTGCTCCGGTGAGAAGACATTACAGAAATTCCTGTCTGAAGCTTTTCTGTCCCTTGCCAGCTGGGTTCTGTGTGGCTGAATGTTGCCCAAGTCCCATGAGAGCTTCAGAAGGAAAGGGAAGGAAGAAGGGGATTGTCTCACTTTAGCAAGTAGTCCTCAGACCCGCAGCATCCGCCTTCCCCCGGAGACTGTGAGAAATGCAGACACTCAGGCCTCTTCCAGCCCCCCGAGTCACAATCTTTTCCTGATCAGTGGCTTATAAACCTTAGGGAGCACCATAATCACTTTGAGCACTTGTTAAAACATACACTCCTGGCCCCTGCCCTCAGAGTTCCTGACTCGGTAAAGATGGGGCGCGGCTGGTGCCCATCTGGATGTGCGCTGCTGGAACAAGGACCACACTTGGAAAACCGCTGCTCTAGGGATGACTTGTTCTCACATTCGGTTGCACATTGCAACCACCTAGTGAGCTTCCAAAGAGCCTGACTGTTGAGTCTCACCTCCAGAGATTCTGAGTTAAATGGCTAGTGTACAGCACAGGTACTGAAACTTTTTCAAATGCTCCACTGGTGATTGCAACATGCAGCCAGGTTTGAGAAGCCCGGTCTGTCCATTTCATGCTTAGAACTTCTATCAGGAGGAAAGCAAAATTGGCTCTAAGCACCCCCATGACTCTGGATGGTGATAGAATATTTCTCCAGGGTTTGGAGTAAGCGAAGCAGTTCTGTACAGTTTCCCCACTATCCTCCACACATAAAAGCCCTCATTGCCAAAGCCTTGGGACCAGATCTATTAACATTTTTTCACTCATTCTATAAACATTCATGGCATCTCTGCTATGAATCAGGCTTTGCTCTACTTTCTAGAGACACATCATTGGAGAAAGCATGGAGGTTACATTTACTTTCCTTCCTGCTATTTATCTCAAAATAATTGTTCTGTGGTGTTAGAGGAGAACCAGAACTGAATAGTGAACTGGTAGATACAGATTATATTTAGAAATAAACTATTGCAATAGAGGGAAAGAGACCTCAGTATAGACTGGGTTCATTTCAAACACAACAAAGAAAAATGGTAATTTACAGCTGAGGACCAGGGTGAGGTCAGTGAGCAGAACATTACTACTGAGAGGAAGCATCAGGGGGAAGGGTTCTGCCTAAGCCGACCTCACAGGATTCTTGCTGAAGGCGGGCCTGGGGTGGGGGCAGTGGTGGCAGACGAGGAACTCCATCAGATATGGAGGGTGAGCAGACATGCAAAACGGAGGCTTCTGGCTGACTGGATTTAGCAGGATTCTTGCTAAAACTGGACAATATAGAGATGATCACAGAAGCCCCTCCAAAAAAATCAGGGCCTAGTTGAAAACAGAGTTCAGAGGGGCCTGACTAGAGTTTGGTCAAGACGAGAATCTTTGTCAGTGGGGAAAGAGAGAGAGAGTGAGAGAGAGGCATACATATATTTACACACATTCATAAAACTTTATAAAATATGTACATTATATATAAATAAATACACACACAGCCCTCACATAGAGAATGTCTTGCAACAGTTTGATCCCCTGTATTTCCAGGCTGCTCTTAATAGAGAATTTTGATGTCACTCAACTCCCCCAGATTTTCGCATGCACCTGACATCCTGAGGAAATCTGGATGTGCGGATGTGCGGATGGAAGTGCCCCGTCTGTTATCTGTCCACTGCCATTCCAGTATGGGCGGAGAGGCATAATTGACACCTTTGACAGCTTCTGTGCAGCCTCTCTCCCTCCCGCCGTCAAATCAGCTTCCCCCTCTCCTCCCAACTCTCATCCCCAATTTCAAAACCTTCCTTCCCCGTTTCTCTCATTCAGTGTATAATCCTACCCCTTTTTTACACCAGCCTGCTCTCACAAACCTTTCTGGCTCTTCGGGGAAAGCCTGGAAGATCCTAGATCTCTTGCCCAGAAGTGGTCGACAATGTAGTGTTTTCAATCGAATGCAAATTTGTCTCTGGATTAGATTCAAGGAAAGTGCTTTCCCCTTCAGCTGACTCCACCCCAGCCCTTGTCGCCTTTTGTGTTCTTGTAAATAAAAAAGAGGCAAGTGGCTTTCAATTTGAAGACACTGCTTGCTGCGGAGGGGGTGGGGGTTCTTAAAAGCAACCTAGAGGGAGAGATGCTGACAGATTTGGAGCCCAGAACTAAAATCTAGAAAAGAAAGGCTTTTTTATTCTTTTCGTTTACAAATGCTCTGATTCCTCCAGAAATAATGCTTTCTTTTTTTAAAATAGCACGTAAAGACCAAGTATACTTATTCCAAAACAGTATTTCTCCCTCCTTTTTATTTGTTCTTGTTCAAAAAGAAGAATCAACGTGACAGTAACACAGAATAAACTGTAGGAAGTATGTTCATTCTTGATGTTCTCCAGACAAGTATGCTACGTGGCCGGTTTTGGAGGTGGAAACAGTATCCGGTGTAATGACCGTGGGAGTGGAGGGGAAAGATTTAGCCTGAATTTCTCATTAAATCTAACAGATCGTGATTGCCTTCAAGTATATCACGGTGGCCCTGTTGGGTGGCCTTTTAAGATATTTATGTGACTAATGCGATGCCTCTGCTATTTCAGAAACATCTTAGCTATGTAAGAAGAATACTGTCCCATTTGCCAGACGTGATGCCCATCCCACTGTCAGCCGATCTTTGCTAGTTGGGTTTTTCTCTGTCGGAGAAACACCTGCCTGAGTTGCTGGAGGGGCGCTTGTGTCTGGGTCCCACGAGCAGTGCTGCTCTCCGGCTGCGGAGCGCCTACTTTCCCTCCCTCGCCGGGCGGGGGCTGGGCTGGGCGGGCGGGGCTCTGTGCTTCCCCCGGCTGAACGCGCGTGTTCTCTGCTCTCCCGCGCACAGGGCACCACGAGCCGCACGGGGCACCTGCCGGGGCCCGAGCCCGCGCCGCCGCCTCCGCCGCCGCCGCGGGAGCCGTTCGCGCCCAGCCTGGGCAGCGCCTTCCACCTGCCGGACGCGCCGCCCGCTGCCGCCGCCGCGCTCTACTACTCCAGCTCCACGCTGCCCGCGCCGCCGCGCGGGGGCTCCCCGCTGGCCGCACCGCAGGGCGGCTCGCCCACCAAGCTGCAGCGCGGAGGCTCGGCCCCCGAGGGCGCTGCCTATGCAGCGCCGCGCGGCTCCTCGCCCAAGCAGTCGCCCAGCCGCCTAGCCAAGTCCTACAGCACCAGCTCGCCCATCAACATCGTCGTGTCCTCGGCCGGCCTGTCCCCAATCCGCGTGACCTCGCCCCCCACCGTGCAGTCCACCATCTCCTCCTCGCCCATCCACCAGCTGAGCTCCACCATCGGCACGTACGCCACCCTGTCGCCCACCAAGCGCCTGGTCCACGCGTCGGAGCAGTACAGCAAGCACTCGCAGGAGCTGTATGCCACCGCCACCCTCCAGAGGCCCGGCAGCTTGGCAGGTAAAAAGACTTGCTGCCCACCTTCCCTGGCTCCCCCATAGGGGCACTGGGTGCACTATGGGTGGCTGGCGTGCAGGATGGAGGCAAACAGCTGGGCTCGAGAGAAACTCAAGCCAGGCATGTCTGTGGACCAGGGTACAGTGTCTGCAGGATATAGAGAGGGCCAGGACGTGCCTAGACTATGTTAGTATCTAAACTAATATAGGCCACTTCTTTGTTAAAACTAATGCAATCTCTCAAACTCTAATTCTCCCCCACCCATCAGAAGATTAAGACATTCGTAAAATTAAGTCTAACTTAATAATCACAAGACCTGTTGATTGTATTCAGAAAAAGGCCAAAGCAAGTAAAACTCACAATATTTATATTATCCATAGTTATTGACACTTTGTTGTAGAAGTAATGGATTTCCCCCAAAGCAGACATTGAATTTACATAGATTTCTGAAGTAGTGAACAAAGTAACCAATAATGCATTACTTTCAAATTTTACTACTTTGTTATGGTAGTATGGGATTTATTGTATTTTGTCTAAATTTAGTCAAAAGTCAAGGACTCTCCCACACCTGTGATTGAATTTACATAGTTTCCAACAATGGGGGAAAAGTAACAATGCAGTTCCTTGAATTTGTTACCTGCTTATTATAGGGTCAGAGAGGCTGGGCTGGATTCTGGTTGGGTGGAAAAAAAAAAACTGCCTTTCTCTGCAGATATGGAGGAGGTGACTTGAATGTGGTCGTTTGTTTTGTCCATCAAAAACCAGGCCGAGCTGGTGACTCTGCTGGTAGCACATATGTTCAGCTAAACAAGACACGATGATTGAAAGACTAATGGTGTTTGTCTCTTAAAACACCGGACGACTAATCTGGATTTTTTGGCAACTTTTTCTTCTAGTGAAAGTATTAGGTAATTGTATCACTCTAGTAACAGATGCCATGCTCATAGGTTTCCTTTCTTGACATAAATAGGTGACTGTGAAGATAAATAGGATAAAATTAAAAAAAAAGGAACTTGTTGCATACATGAGGCAGGTGCCCAAGGGCATCTTTCATTCCACACAGTAATTGCTGGAGAGGACTGGCTTGACGAAACAGGGTGCAGGCTGGAATTCCACTGCCCCCAAATGATGCTAGGTATGTTTACTGAAATGAGAACAGTATTCTCGCTCTCTCACTCCTCTATCTTTAATAGAATTTTGGAGGTGGACCATTATTGATGCCAACCCGGTACCAGTATCATAATCTCTGTAAGACAGGGACTGAGAAGCATGCTGGTTGGAAGAGAGGGCTAGGAAACATGTAGGGAAACTTTGTTTTATAAGTTTATAAATGTCTAGATCTTGTCAGAGAGCGAGGAACTGGTGGAGCTTGTGGGAGACTAAGGCACCATGACATTCTTCCCAGCCACCGCAGAGAAGGGGAAACTGAGGCCCAGAGAGTCCAGATGACTAGCTAAAGGTCATTTCACTGCCTGCACAGACCTGGGGAAAGAACCCAGAGTCTTAGCTTACAGCTCTTTGTCCCACTGATTATGCATGCTAAACTTGTGCATCATTTTAGTAAAAATAGGAAGAGTGGGTCTCGTAGAGGGGTTGGGGGCGTGCCAATGGAACAGACACAGAGCCTCACAGCTCCTTATATCGCTGAATTTAGGAAGAGGTTGTAAAAGTAAATATGTTGTAAAAACTGCTTGCACTCTAGTGTCTGGAATAAAATTTCTGAGGGTTTGATGTGGTGTGTGTGTGTGTGTGTGTGTGTGTGTGTGTGTGTGTGTTGGGGGGGCAGTATAGACCGCTTTAGCCAGAAAGAGAGCTGCAGTTGGTCAACACAGTCCCTTGTGCCTTCACTTTCCTCCCCATTTCCATCTGTTCCTCAAATTATTTGGCCATATTTCATTTTTGCTACCTGGTGGAAAAAAATCAACTTGCCATAATATTAGAGCTACAATGAACACTTTTAATGTTTGAACTACTTTGTTTAAATGCATGCTTTTATATGTTCATTTAAAAATTCTTATCATGCAAATCGCTGCTGGCAGTTTTTGAGTTTAAAATTACAGGGTGGGGCAAAAGTAGGTTTTACAGTTGTGAATACACAAAACACTGAGTTTATGTTTATACGATTAATTATTAATTATTGTATTATTTTCCATAGGAACAAGTGTAAACCTACTTTTGCCCCACCCTGTATTTTATAACTCCGCATAAATACTTGGGTTGCATAAGATTGTGAGCCCCGTTTAGAAATTAGAAAACTATGGCCCTGAAGAGATGTGGGGACAGATTCTAACATGCGTGAGAGATCCTGACTATTGGAGCTTTTGGACCCCATCCCTAAAACAGGGTGCCTAATACCATTCCAGGCATAAACTGTGGAGCCACCTGGTTTGCTAATGAGATACCATTAAAGTCAAGACTGAAAAATAGCTCTGAGATTTTCAAGGTTGTGGTTTTGGAGGTTTGCTACTGATAACTATGACTTGTGAATATGAGATAGGTAGTGACTGTCGCTCTTGAATGAATTAATATATTTCATAATTATTAAGTACTTCTGATTTAGAGCGTAGGTATACAGTAGTGATCAATGTCAACCAATATCTCAGGCATTGTTTTAAATGGAGAAGACAGAAAATCATCAAGGTAAATGTTTTTGATAGCGTGACCAGAGAAAGCCCTCACTGGAAGGTAACGTTGGAGTCAGTCATGAGGAGGTCAGGGAGCTGGCAGATGGATATTTAGGAGAAGGGCCTTCTGAACAGAAGGAACAGCAGGTGCAAGACTGGTGAATAGGGTGTGTCTGATATGTTTGCAGAACAGCAAAAGACCATTGCAGGTGGATTGAGACAAGAAGGACAGAGAAATGACATGAGGTCAGTAAAGTGACCAATGAGGGAGAGTCTTCTAAGTCTTGAAGAGGACTTGAGGATGCTGGCTGTGCTAAATCCATGAGAGCCACTGAAGATTTTAGCAGACGAGTGATACAATCTGACTTAGTGTATAACAATGTCACCCTGGATGCTATGTGGAGAATATGCTGTAGGGCATCAGGGGTAAAAGCATGAATACCAGTTGGAAGGTTATTGTGGTAATCTAAGCAAGAGATGATTATGGCATGGGCCGGGATGGTGACATTGGAGGTTATGAAAGTAGTATAATTCTGGGTACACACAGAGACATGCATGAATAGTAGAGCGATCTGGATTTTATCATGGACTGGGTAATGATATGAGAAAGGACTCAAGGATGTCACTGACTCAACAATTAGAAGAATAGAGTCATCACTGGCTGAGATGGAGTGTACTGCAGAGGGACCTGGTGGGGTTTGGGGACAGTGTAAGAAAAATATTAAGATTTTGGTTTTGGACATGTGATATCTGTTTATCAGAATCAAATTGCACATGTAAAGTAGACAGATGGATATGCAACTCAGAGTTCAGGTGAGAATCTCAGGCAGGAGGTAAAACTTAGGGAGACATCATTAGGTAGATGGTATTTAAGTCCATGAGTCTAGAAGAAGTTACCTAGGGAGTAAGTATGGAGAGAAGAGGTGTAAGGAAGGAGCCCTCGCGCCTCCCACAAATGGAGAGGTCTGGGAGTAGGGACGGAACTTGCAAAAGAAATAGAAAAGCCAGAAACATAGGTCAGTGTCATTTCTTAGAAGCCAGGAGAACAGCATGTCTCAAGATAGATCGATAAACTATGTCCAGTACAATTAAGGAGTCAAGACAAAGAAAGATGGTTTGATGACACTGGTTTATTTAGCAGAGTGTACTTACTTGCAACTTTGAAAAGAATAGTTTCAGTGAAGGATAGTGGTGACATCTTACTGGGGGAGGGAGATCCAAGAAAGAATGGGAGGGGAATAACTAGAGACCAAAAATGTGCATGTTTTCAAGAAGTAATTCTTGTTTTAGCTGCAATTATTTCCAAGAACTTAGAAGTTCTATCTGAGGATTTCACGTGATCAGTGTGTGGGCACATCCACGTGTCCCACTGGATCTTGCCGATGGCCAAGCTCTCTAAAGCAGGGGTCCCCAAACTTTTTACACAGGGGGCCAGTTCACTGTCCCTCAGACCGTTGGAGGGTCGGATTATAAAAAAACTATGAACAAATCCCTATGCACACTACACATATCTTATTTTAAAGTAAAAAAACAAAATGGGAAGGAATACAATATTTAAAATAGAGAACAAGTAAATTTAAATCAGCAAACTGACCAGTATTTCAATGGGAACTATGCTCCTCTCACTGACCACCAATGAAAGAGGTGCCCCTTCTGGTGTGCGGCGGGGGGGGGCCGATAAATGGCCTCAGGGGGCCGCATGAGGCCCGCGGGCCGTAGTTTGGGGACCCCTGCTCTAAAGTCTGGCCAGAGATCTCGGAGTTCTGCCTCTTTGGGGAAATACCACACATCAGATTAAACCTAAAACAGTATAATTTCTCAGCTGTTAAGTCGTCAGAGTTCAGGGATCTCTTAGAATTCTTTCTGTCTTTTTTTAAATTGTGTCTCTTTCCATCATCCAGTGGTGCCTGAGTGGAAACCCAGCTCTGCCTGTAGGTGGTCCCTAACTTCCGGTGCGTTATTTGCTTGCTTGAAATTGTTCCCTCGTCAAGGTTTTCACAGTAATATGGATCTACTCTCATAACCTCAGACATAAATAAGGAAATATTATATAAAATATTAGTAATTGGCTGGCTCAATGACAGTTAACTCATATTATCTAATAATACCTACCATGTAAATTTGGATGTGCCAGGTGAAGTCATTTGTTTTCGATTCAGACACAAAAAATGAGTCCCAAAATATGCTAGTTTCTGTGTTGGGCATACAAAGATGAGAGAGGGGGAATCCTTACCCTTTAGAGACTGAGTTGGTAACAGATATATATAAGAATGGACAATTTGAAACCTAATGCTCTAGTGAGACAGGTTGGCTTCTTTGGGAGCGTACTAGAGGAGCTTGTTAGTGGTGTTCACAGGTGTGCTGCAAATGCCTCCTTAAGGCAGTGGCTCCAGAGCTAAGCAGGAACTAATAAGAAATGGTAGCTGGAATGACAGCAAAGAGCAGAGAAGGGGTGCAGGGAGGGGCAGGGTGTGGGAAGGGGTGGAGAGGACCAGCAGATCAAGCTTTCTTTAGTCAGAAATGGGTGATGGGAGTGGGGGGATGGAGATGAGGGAGAAGATGAATTATAAAGAGCTTGTAGTTTCATCCTTCCGGTAGAGGGTTGACCTGATTATATTGGCGTGCTAGAAACTTCACTAGGAGGGCTGCAGGGAAGAGGGTTTTTCAATAAAAAAGAGTAGGCAGGCAAACACATAGGAAGCCATCGAAAGAGGTCTTTCCTGCTCCCAGACCTAGTTATTAAAACTTTCACCCACTTGTTTTGAAGGGAGAAATTCAAAAATGATCACTCATAAAAGGTACAGGAAGAAGACTAAATAAATGACATAAGTAGTTTTAACATTTTTCACCCAACAGATAGGTTGCTTAGTTTTATTTTTATAATTTAAAAGTTAAATGTATTCATTTTATTCATGATGAATAAAATTAGCTTTAAAAATATATTGCTATATAAAGCATTTGCAAAGGCCAGGCATTGTGCCAGACACTTTGCAAACTATGTCTCATGTAGTCTCCAGCAACTTAATGAGTTAGGCACAGTGTTCACCCCTATTCTACAGATTGGAAAACTGAGGCTCATCACCGATAAGTTTCTTGCCCAAAGTTATGTGGCTGGAAATGACAGAGATGTGATTTGAACCTAGATTACTTAAGCCCAACTTCTCTATATTCTTATTAAATATATACCATATGGGGGTAGAGATAACATATTGTGTCTTATTGAAGAGAAACAACAGGAATACAAAACTGCAATATAAGTTTTTAATTTTTGTAAATGACTAGTGATTTTAAAGAAAGCAAAAATGTCTTAAAAACGTGTCAACATTCTATTGAATATGACTTTACAGTACCGATTTTTGTTCACTTTTATAAGGAAAAGAACATAATCCTTTCATTTTCTGGTTTAGAGCAAAAGTAATCCTGTTAAAAATAGAAATCTGAGTTGTAAATATGTATTAAAGTTAAGTCAAACATCACAAGCATATTTTGAAGCAAAAATGAAATGGATTAAATGTAGATTCTTAACCAGGGATTACAAAAATAAATTTAACTAATATGGAGAGGAATTGGCCAGAGCCTGTCCACCTTGTACCCCTGCCAGATGGACATAAAACTCAGTATTTTGGGGTGGGTCACATACTGTTAAATCCCAAATTCCACATATTTGGAGATTTCAGAAACACTTCCTGACTTGCTAATGCTTCCAGGTGCACCTGTTATAAGACAGAAAAAGAAAAATGACTAATCATAGATAAAAAGCTTTGTGATTGCTGTGGTCAGGTTTTCAAAGGAAGTATGCAGTCTTCTCAGATAATGAGCCAGTTTATTTAACGCACAGCTCTTGAGATTAACAAGGAGCACTTGAGATATGGTCAGAATGCAACATACCTGGCTGCCACAGCTCCTTTAATTGCATTTCCTGAAGGTGATATTTGCCTGCAGGGGACAAACACTGGATCTTTCCTGTGAATCTCCTGCTCACCCATAAGTAAAAGCAAACTACCAAAACAAACAAACAAAAAATTTAGGTTAGATTTACTAATTAGAATGTGATCAGCCTGTGAAATCAGTCAACATTTGAATCTTGTTTCAAAGGTTGTTAAAGTGGGCTCTCTACCCGAATTTCTGGGGTGTTTGAAGGTAGACCCTTCCCTCAGCCACAGGAGCTCTATGGCATTCCACGCTGGCTGCCCCCAACCCTAGCCCTGTCCTCAAGTGCTCTGGCTCTGGAAGCCCAGTCCAGGCTATCTTCCAGATCAACAGGCTTGAAAGGTGCAGGTTGATTCCCACACAGTGACTGCTTCCTTCTCCCATTATCAGAGTGCCTCTTCTTCAGCCTTTTGTCCCCTAGAATTCTGGGACTACATTCTATAGCAGAGAGCCTCATCCTAGTGGTCCCGTCGAAGCCGGCTCCAGGCTCTCCCTCCCTCCTGAGAGGGTAGGTACCAAAAGCTCTTAGCACAGCATGTCTGCACTCGCTGACCCCTGTCTAACAGCCTCCATCTGCTCAGTGACCCAGAACTCTCAGCAGTGGCCATCGGCATTCCTTTGTCAAGTCGCCTTACACAGCACCTCCTCGCACTCATATTGGTAGCTGTCCTGTCTGGGTCAGACTGCAGCAGCGAGAGGCTGTTTTAACATCATGTTACTATAAGCGGTTCTGAAACTCAGTATCTGGGATGCTAGGTGGCCCTTAAGGCCTTCCTGATGTCTTTCTTGTTTGTCGATTCACAATAGTTAATATCATCCCTTCCTTGCTGCCACATGGCAACTTTGCTTATAAAAACAGGGTTAACAGTTTTTAGTTTTGTTTTTAAGTAGGAAAGTTTTTGCAGTATTATTGATACTTACATGATTTTATCACGGTTTACTAGGAAACGTAAATTTAGTAAGTGAAACTGAATCTTGGACAGGAGTTCAAGATGGTGTGCTTTGACCACTCATTTGCCTCCTTTAGGTCTCAGATCCCCTGAAAAATAAACATACAGAATCTCAACAGGGAATGGTGTCACAAAAGAGACAAGAACACAGAGGCCAGAGGCCAGTGGGTGGGTGTTACCAACAAGCAAGCCTTTTAAGAAGTTTTATAGAAAGCAAAGTTGATAGGTGTGATAAGCAGTTAAAATGTAGAAGTTTCTCCCAAGAATCTGCACTGTCAGCACTGCAGAGGTGGACTGGCTGTGTTCAGTTCACAGGCACAAGGGTCAGAGTTGAGCTGAGTAGCTGGGGAGAGAAGAGAGGTCTAAAGATGAAGGGATCCATTGAGCGTCAGGGCTTGAAGCATTTCTTTTTTTTTTTTTTTTTTTTTCATTTTATTAGCTGAGAGGCGGGAGGCAGGAAGGCAGAGAGACTCACGCATGTGCTCCGACGGGGATCCGCCTGGCAAGCTCCGTACATGGTGATGCTCTGCCTATCTGGAGCCGCTGCTCCATTGCTCGGCAACTGAGCTGTTTCAGTGCCTGAGGCGAGGCCATGGAGACATCCTCAGTGCCCAGGGCCAAATGCTCAAACCATTCTAGCCATGGCTGTAGAAAGGGAGGAGAGATGGGGGAGGGGTAAAGAAGTAGATAGTCACTTCTCCTATGTGCCCTAACTGGGAGTGAAACCTGGGACTTCTGCATGCTGGGCGGACATTCTACCACTGAGCCAACTGGCCAGGGCAAAGCATTTCTAAGTTAACTACCTCTTTCCACTCATATCCCCTCTCCTGCCAAGTTGTTGCCACGAAGCTAGTGCCCTACTCCAAGGTGAAGAGCAGGAGTGGGCTTTTGAATCAGAAACTGAATGAACCATCTGAGAAATTAGATTTTGGTTATGCTGCCTATGGCCTACATATGGGTTTTTTTCACACAGGCCTTGGGGCAGTGGGTCGCCCCCAACCTTCTTTTTCTGAAGGGCAGTACCAGTATGGATGTCCCCACCCCGCACCACAAATTCTTACTCAGGGACACACAGTGGGAAATACTGCTGTTTAAATGGTCGGAGAAGCAGCTTTCTCTGGGTTTTTCTTCCTCAGATATGCTAAAGTAATAAGGATTACTGAGGAATTGGGGAGAATTAAAGGCACAAAAACAGTAGAAAGAAATGAACTGTTTCTCAGAAGAAGCAGAGATAAATAGAAAAGATTAAAAGAAACAAGCAATAATTTTAGATTAAGTGCTGAGAAGGATTTAAGAAGATCTTGTGTTTATGAAATAAGAACTATATGGCATGTGAATGAATCAAAGATCAAGGAAATCTTTCTAGGCCACAGAAATGTAACTACATGGCTCTGGCCAGTTGGTTCACTGGTAGAGCATTAACCCAGTGTGTGAAAATCCCAGGTTCATTCCTGGTCAGGGCACACAGAAGAAGAAACCATCTGCTTCTCCACTCCTCCCCCTCCCCCTTCTCTCTCTCTCTCCCCTCACTTCCCACAGCCATGGCTTGAATGGTTGAGCAGGTTGGCCCTGGGTACTGAGAATGGCTCCTTGGCCTTCCCACAGGTGCTAAAATGTTTGGTTGCTGAGCAATGAAGCAGTGGCCCCAGATAAGCAGAACAATGCCTGGTAGGGGGCTTACCCAGTGGATCCTGGTCGGGACTCATGCAGGAGTCCATCTCTGCCTACCCTCCTCTCTCACTTAATTAAAAAAAAATACGCACACACACACACACACACACATATACTACTGTTACTCAAAGATTAGATAGTATGACAGCAAAATAGTCAAGGAAATCACTGGGAAGGGAGAACATAAAGGGAAAAAACAGAAGCCATCAGAATAATGCAGCAAGAGCCTTGAAGGACAAATTCAGCATCTCTAACATGTTACTAGAGTCCAAGAAATACATCAGAGACAAGCAAGGAACATTGAAGAAAAACAGAAAAATTCCTCAGAGCTGAGGGACCTGTGCCTTCATGGGAAATACCCTATGCTTAGAATAAAAAATAATTAATATTCTGCATCATGAAATTTTAAAGCACCAAACATAAAAAGACCCTAATGACCCTGAGTAGAAATAAGACAGAGGCCACCTGACTTGCAGTAGTGGTACTGGATAATAAAGAACAATCCAGTGATGCTCTCAGAGTTTTGGAGTAAAATAATTTTCAACCTAAAACCTGTATGTAGCCAAATTATCCATCATCATAAAGGGAAGACCAACTATTTTCAGAGTCACAAGTACTCAGAAACCTATCTCCTGTACACCCTTCCCTAGAAAGTTGCAGCACTTGAGGATGTATCCCAGCTAAATAAGGGCAGAAAACAAGAGAAACATGGTACCCAGAAAATACTGGACAAGGCTAGAATGAAGTCCCAGGGCAATGAAGAGAAGTCTTGGGGCAGAGAGTGGAGGTGAGGGTGGGGAAGACAGCTGGGCCGCAAGGAAATGGGAGACTTAACACAAAAAGCTCACAGTCATGCATATAGGTGTTAGTCCCAAAGAATCTAGGTGATTTTAATATCAAAGGACTAAACAATGAAAAGAATAAGAATAATGAAATTAATTGCTAATAAAGAAGGAAGAATTGTTTGCATTCTTTTGAGTTCCACAAATACAGGGGGCTGTGATTAAGAGTCTAGATTTGAAGGCTAGACAGATATGGTGCATATCTTTTTTCCATTACTTGCAAGCTCTTTGATCTGAGACAGTTGGTTTCAACAAGTATTTACTGAGCACCTGTTTTGTGCCAGGCACTCTTCTAAATGCTGGACACACATCTGTATACAGCAAAGGCCAAAGTCCCTGTTTTCTAAGAGATAATGATTTGATTTAGATAAGATATATGGTGAGAAGACCCATGAGGAGAAAGACTAAGGGAAGAAGTGATGTCAGAGGGGTGGGGCGGCCAGGAAGCTCAATGATAAGGTGTCAATTGAGCAAGTGCCTGAAGCAAGGAGGGAGGAAACCACATGCATATCTGGGGAAGACTGGCCCTGGCACAGGGAACAGCCAGTGCAAGGGTCCTGAGGTGAAATCCTTCTTGGCCTGTTAGGAAACAAAATGAGGCTTCTCTGAGTTTGTGTATCTTATAGTGGGGATAACAATATACACAGTCATTACAAAGATCATATGAGATTGAGATCATGCCTACCGGCTAGTATATGTACCCACACATTGAAAGGGCCCAGTAAGTTATAGCTATTGTTATTGTGAAGACTCATATTATCAGCTAAGCTCTATTGGGAATTCAGATAAGATGGAAGTTGTAAGGGTAGGGGTTTTTTTTGACTGGAGGGAGGTTGGGAGCAACATCTTTTCAGAAGTAGCTTTTAATGCCAGGTAGTTAGGATATGAGCTGTGAGAGAGGACCCAGGGCTAGGGGTGGTACATCCAGGTAGGAGGCCCAGGAAAGGGTTCTGGCAGACAGAGGCAGTATTTGAGGTTGGATTTAACAAAGTGCAACTGTGACAGGTGCAAATGAAAAAGAAGGGTATAGCTCTGGAGGGACGGGTTCAATGTTAGTTATGAATAAGTGGCCAGGATGCCTTGCATCCTTGTGGGTTTGAAGCAGAGCCTGGGCATGTGGGATGCACCTGTGATGAGGGCTGCCTGTGGTCTGGGGGCTGCTCTCTGAACTGACTCTGAGGAGGCGCGCCTGCACTCAGGAGACACTGCACACATACTGATACTTCTCAGGAGTAGAGACTTTATCCACCTTTTTTTTTTTTTTTTAATATTAAGGGGCACTGAGACTTTTCTTTGGAAAAATAAATTTTCTAAAAGCCCTATAAGCTTCTTTTCACTTGGGGTTAGAATCTCAGGTGTATGTAAATGAATATTTGAGACATTAGAGATTGGTAACAATACAAGGGTGTGAAGTTAGAAGAAAAACCAGTTAACGTGGAATCAGTTCTGGGTTCCCGTAATGAACCAACACACAGGTTATTCACTTTTCTTTCACTGAGAAGCAGGCCAGGAGTGTGCAGCCCAGGGATTTGCTGGTACTGAACTCTGAGAATCTGTTGGCCTTCTTTAGCTATAGGTCAGACAGAGTGCTGGTACAGACAGAAGTCTACGGGAAACTGCCCTTATGTGTAATATCGACTCAGAGAAGCAAATGACGGGATGGGAGGAGGGAGACATAGAGACACGCAGCTGTTTGTTGATACCCAGACTGTGACTTCCTAACTGGGCCCTCAGCACCCAACAATGGAGAAAGTCTGGCTGATGTCTGACCCCATGGTATATGTTTCTCCCACTTCAGGCTTCAGACCTTTGAACTTGCAGTCAATGGAGTATTGAGGGGTAAATATCTCTGGGTCAGTGTTTATGCATCTTAGGTCACAGGTGTTAGCAAACAGGTCTCTATGCTAGTACTCACCTTAAATGTTAGCATCAATTCGGTGATTATAGTTAACTAGTATTTCTGCTGTAATAATAATGAGGCTTTTAAATGTTTTGTTCATTGCTTTTTAATTACAGTTTGCATTCAATATTATTTTGTATTAGTTCCAGATGTATAACATAGTGGTTAATCATGTACATTACAGAGTGCCCCCCCTCAATATTTCCAGTATCCATTGGGCTCCATACAAAGTTATTACAATATTATTGACTATATTCCCAAATTCTAATTTATTTATCTGTGAATATTCTGTAACTACCAATTGGTAGTTCTTTATCCCTTCACCTTTTTCACCCACCATATGACACCCCTCCTCTCTGTCAACCTCCAGTCTATTCTCTGTATTTATGAGTCTGTATCTATTTTGTTTGTTTATTTGTTCTTTAGATTCCACATATAAATGAAATCATATGGCATTTGTCTTCTTCTGACTTATTTCACTTAGTATAATAGCCTGTAGTCACAAAAGACAAGAGTCCATTCTTTTTTATGGTCAAGTAGTATTCCACTGTATATATGTACCACTACTTTTTGTGTGTGTGTGTGTGTGTGTGTGTCAGAGACAGAGAGAGTCAGAGAGAGGGACAGATAGGAACAAATAGACAGGAAGGGAGAGAGATGAGAAACATCAATTCTTCATTGTGGCTCCTTAGTTGTTCATTGATTGATTTCTCATATGTGCCTTGACCAGGGGGCTACAGCAGACCTTGGGCTCAAGCTGGTGAGCCTTGCTCAAACCAGATGAGCCTGCACTCAAGCTGGTGACCTCGGGGTCTCGAACCTGGGTCCTCTGCATCTTGGTCCAATGCTCTATCCGCTGCGCCACCACCTAGTCAGGCTGTACCACTACTTTTTTTAATCTACTCATCTATTGGTAGGAACTGGGTTGCTTCTATAGCTTGACTATTGTAAATAATGCTGCAGTGAACACAGAAGTGGATATATTCTTTTGAATTGGTGTTTTGGTGGGGTTTTGTTTTCAAGTATATTCCCAGAAGTGGAATCACTAGATCTTCAGGCATTTCAATTTTTAATTTTTTTAATCTTTTTAAAATCATTATTTTTTTAGAGGAAGGGAGATAGAGAGATAGACTCCTACATGTTCCCCTACTAGGATCTACCTGACAACCCCAGTCTAGGGTCGATGTTCAGACCAGTCAAGCTAACCGCAGTGCCGGGGGCTAGCACTTGGACCAACTGAGCCACTGGCTGCAAGAGGGGGAGAGGGAGAAAAGGGGGAGAGAAGCATATGGTCACTTTTCATATGTGCCCTGACTGGGGATAAAACTTGGGACATCCACATGCTATCTGACTCTCTATCCACTGAGCCAAATGGCCAGGGCTTTAATTTTTAATTTTTTGAGGAACTTCCCACTGTTTTCCATAGTGGTTGTACCAATCTGCATTCCCACCAACAGTGCACTAGGGTTCCCATTTCTCCACATCCTGGCTAATACTTGCTGTTTGTTGATTGATTTATTGATGATAGCCATTCTGACAGACATTAGGTGTTTTCTCATTGTGATTTTGATTTGCAATTCTCTGATGATTAGAGATGTTGAGCAACTTTTTATATGTCTTTTGGCCATCTCTCTATGTCGTCTTTGGAGTAGTGTTTATTCAGGTCTTCTGCCCAATTTTTTTTAAATTTATTATTATTATTATTATTATTATTATTATTACAGAGCAGAGAGAGAGAGTCAGAGACAGATAGACAGGGACAGACAGACAACAATGGAGAGATGAGAAGCATCAATCATTAGTTTTTCGTTACACATTGAGACACCTTAGTTTTTGTTCATTGATTGCTTTCTCATATGTGCCTTGACCGCAGGCCTTCAGCAGACTGAGTAACCCCTTGCTCGAGCCAGTGACCTTGGGTCCAAGCTGGTGAGCTTTTGCTCAAACCAGATGAGCCCTCGCTCAAACTGGTGACCTTGGGGTCTTGAACCTGGGTCCTCGGCATCGCAGTTCAACGCTCTATGCACTGCGCCACCGCCTGGTCAGGCCTGCCCAATTTTTAATTGTTTGTTTTTCTGATGTTGACTTGTCTGAGTTTTTAATACATTCTGGATAATAACCCTTTATCAGATTTATCATTGGCAAATATCTTCTTCCATTCAGTAGATTGTCTTTTTGTTTTGTTGATTGTATCCCTTGCTGTGCAAAAACATTTTGATGTAATCCCATTTGTTTATATTTGTTCGTTGCCTTTGTTTGAGAAGATATGTCAGAAAATATATTACTAAAAGAAATGTCTGAGATTTTACAACTTATATATTTTTCTAGGTTTTAAGATTTTATGTTTTACATGTAAATCTTTAATCCATTTTGAGTTTACTCTTATATATGGCATAAGAAGGTAGTCCAGTTTCCTTTTTGCATGTAGCTATCCAATTTCCCCAGCACCATTTATTGAACAGACTATCTTTGTTTCATTTGTATGTTCTTGCTTCCTTTGTCATAGAGTGATTGACCACATAGGTGTTAGTTTATTTCTAGGCTCTCTCTATAGGTCCATTCACCTATGTGTCTGTTTTTATGCCAGTACTGTGCTGTTTTGATTACTATAGCCTTGTAGTATAATTTAATAGCATGTGGTGTGATACTTCCTACTTTATTCTTATTTTTAAAGATATCTGTTGCTATTCAGGGTCATTTGCGTTTCCGCACAAATTTTTGGATTGTTTGCTCTAGTTCTGTAAAATATGCCATTGGTATTTTGACGGGAATTGCATTGAATCTATAGTCTTCTTTGGGTAATATGGACATTTTAATAAATTAATTTTTCCTATCCATGAGCACAGTATATGCTTCCATATTTATTAGTATCTTCTTTCATTTCTTTCTTCAATGTCTCAATTTTCTAAGTACAGATCTTTCACCTCTTTGGTTAAATTTATTCCTAGGGTGTTTTGTTTGTTTGTATGTTGTTTTGATGTAGTTGTAAATGGGATGTTTTTTAGGTTTTTTTTCTGATAGTTCATTATTGGTGTGGAGACTAACTGTTTTAGCAGATATATAAATAATCTTAAATAATTAGTAACTTATTATCTCTCAAAATAGAGTTAATTTACAACTAAATCTGCATTAGAATCCTTCCTACCACTATATTTAAACAAAGTACATTATGTAATTTTTGTTACAAAATTATTTGTCATATATTTAGTCCATGTTACACAGAATAGATATCTTTAACATAATACATATAATTTTTCATTATTATATATTCTAAACATAAGCTTTTTAAAAATGATTGATGTAGAAAAGGCAAATGAGTTTGTATTTCTCTTCAGAATTTCTTCAGAATAAAAATAAACACATACACATACTCACAGATATTCATTCAGGCCTGATGCCCTTGGTTTTCTCCATGACTGAGTAATTTTCTGGTGGTTGTTGACATGGCCATAAACAGCCCACTTTACCTGGACAGCCTTATAGTAAATGTGTAGTATTTGTTTTTCAATGGAAGAGTCAACAGAGATAATTTTCTCTACCATAAAGTTATCGCTAACATCATTACCATAACACGCCAATTGGTGGTTTAGTAGTAACTTCTTTGGACAAAGACAACAGATGAAAAATAGGGTGTGAGAATTATAAGTTATATGATCTCATCAATGGTGCATTATAGTAAGAAGTTATGTTTCAAATAATATAACCAGTATTCAAATAATAATTATTTACATATAATGCAGCTACTAATTGGATTCTAAAATACACACATACAAATATTAAAGCTTTAGCCAAGAAAGAATCAAGGAAAATTGTTAGACCTCCAAGATCTGTTTATTATACAGCATAATTCCTCTCTTCTCAAACTCTTCTATATGCTAAATATTATGTTGAATCAAATAATAAAAATTTAATAAAGTATTGATATAAAGAATTTATAAAATGTAAACAGAGAGAACAATTACTCTTTGAAGCAGTTTATTTGCCATTTTCCCCTAAAAATTCTGTTGAGAGTTAATGGTATCTTTTTCTTTTGAAATGATCACCAAGGCTACTCTGTGGGTGTTGGTGAAACATACAAAGCAGTAGAAAAAATTATACAGGGAGAATATATTTTAAGTTTAGATTTCAGAAGCTAACTATCTAATTTTTGAGAAGAAATTTATACAGCCTGTCTATGATAGATCTGATTCAGTCTGGGTAAAAAGGCCTAAGTTTAAGATGCTGAGATGCAAAACAATTTTAGTTCACGTATGTTGCAAAGTATTACAACTTATCTATGGAGAAAATGGTAAACTTAAGCCTAGGTTTATCTGATAAAACCCTTTTCCTTGTCCAAACATTGAGGATATCATCTGGAACCTTTGATGGCCAAAAATCACATACACAAGAATGAAAACTTAGCTTCAGTTCCTACATCACTCAGCACCTTCAGTGGCAGAATGGGGACTTCTGGTTCCCTAAAGGTGATGCCTGTCTGTCTGTCCTGCTTTGCAACTCAATATGAAAAAAAAAAGAGATGGGCTAGGAGCACCTTGTCTTGGATTCTTTCCATGGAAATATTCATAATTATCCATAGCAATTAGGTCTGGAAGCCAGATTCCAGATGTTCCTATATTGCACTGATGGGGTATTAAAAGGCAGCTGTTGAGAAGTAAAATGACACTCATTGAATTTTACCCACCTTGTTGATAAAGATGAGTATCTGTGTAAATATAAGACTGGTCATTAAAAACTCTGATAAGTGACTAATTAGTAAAACACCAAATCATGGATTGCTCTGCATCAGTCATTAATTAGGACAATAAGAAGGCCACAGAGAGACAAGCTCCTGGTCCATTCCACGCAGGATGCTGCTGCCGAAGCTGTTCCCAGGGAGGAAGTAGGTTTGGGAGCCAATTTTAAATAGGAAGCTCCTCCCAGGTAAACATGAACACTCACAGATTAAACTTTTACAAGTCATGTCAAAATGTTTTACTTACAAGTCTAAGATCAAATTATGTTGCCCTTCTGTACAAAGAAATATTACAATTCAAAATTTACCCTCCTCCAATTTCTTATTCTGCCCAGTGTTAGTTGTGGATTTGGGGTACCTGAGTTGAGTCTTTCTGGAAGTCCTCTCACCAGCTTCATTGGGGCTTGCAGGGTTGCAGTTCCACTGACGTTATCTTTAGAATGACTCCTAAGAGTTCGCAGAACACACATCGTCACTGCAATGACTACACCATCAACTAATACAGAGAATCAGACATCGCCTGAGAACTTGATAAAAATGCAGAACCTCAGGCCCTTCCCCAAACCTACTGGGTCAGAACCTGAATTTTAATCAGGAGACTCATGCATGTGGTATTTTGAGAAACACTGGCATAGGTGATGGTATATCCAGAGCTACTCTCTACCTCCCCTGAGATAAGGAACCAAAAGCAGGCATCGGTGACAGATGCCAACCCACCGCAGTTCGCCTTGTGCGTTTCACTAGTACCAGTGCCATCCTAGATGGGTAGGTTTTTACAGGCTCCTCTTTAACTTGACGCGGTACCTAAGTGCTGATGCAGTACACTCTTCATCCACCATAAATGTAAAGCCACATGACCTTTGACTGAAAATAAAAATGGAAAATGGCCCATCTGAAGAATACAAAGATACCAGACTCCACAGAGCTCATTATACCCCATTACCACTGTCTCATTACTTTCCATGGCTGACCTGTCACAAAAGGAATTGAAGAAGCCTGTTTTTTTAACAGCTTGGAGAGCACTGCTTGTGGTTAGAGTGAAAATATAAGAACCGGCGTTGTATGCTCTTAGAAAGGATAAGGTCACATGGGCACACTTACTGCTGCTTCCTGACCAGTGATTTTGACCTTTAAATTATTCTTACTGGAAAGCATTTGACTCTCAATGGATTATAGTATTCATTTGGTAAAAGGTATGTTGAGACTTCATAATTACAGTAAGTTATATTGGAAACGTCATCAAGAAAGTTACAGGAACAAATCCTTCTGTGTTTTGTAACTTGTCAGACTGTGTGAGCATTCAAGTTCCACGTGATAGCAGCAAAGCTGTGTTACCTTAGTGTATGTAGGATATAAAAACCTACTTCATAAAGTAGATGAAACAGGGCATTTTTTGCCTTCCAAAACAAACTTAATTAACATAGATTATTTTATATCATCACATGGCCTGTTACATTGAAATTATTAGGCTTCAATGAGGTTTTATTATTGACTTCATACGAATTAATAATTTCACTTCTAAACATCACTCTACCTGTATATAGAAAATGTGTCCATATCTATTAACACTTATAGCAACATGAGATGAGATGTCAAACTAATTCAATGAATTAATTAATGATCGCTTGCAAATGAAATTTAGTTCATGGACTTGACTTAGGATAGACAAGGAAATATTTTTGAACCTTTCAAAGACTAAATTAATTTTTGAATTAGCACAGAAATAGAAAGTAGATTTTGGCATTTTGATTTGAGTCAAAAACAAAAATCAAGAATGAAACAAGTAAATCTTTATTGTGAGAGGTACTCAGATGTAAGTTTTAAGAATTATATCTCTCTGCAATTAGCATGCATTTATGATCTAATAATATTAACCCAAATTCTGATACCTTTTGTATTTCTAAAAGTGTTTATTAGTTGATGTCCTCTTTCTCCCTCAAGTTTAATGATAACCTATATTAAATCAGAATTTTAAGATGCTCAAAATCCACAGAATAACTATTTCAAAGTCATAAACATCACAGAGGGAAGGCTACCTAACTGCACAGGTAATGCTGACTAGCCACGTTGCTTAGTGATGGGCAAAGAACGCACCCCTCAGCAAGGGTATTCAGCGAGGGAGGAGGCACCGGGTGGGGGGGAGGGGATTTGCGAGGGGAAAAGCTTTTCTCCAGGCTCCAAACTTTTCTAGAAAAGTTCTATTTTGTCCTTCAAAGATGTAGTTTTGCCATACATATATATCAGTGTATGAAGTTTGCACAATTTTTTTTAATACCTGAATTCCTAGATTTTACTTTATACTTTCCTTCATAGGGCAAGACATTTATAGCTCTTCTTCTGAAGACAGCTCTTTATCTCAGAAATGAGAGCGCTTATCTCTTCTTCCTGTGCACAAGCGCATTGAGTCTGCTGCTCTGGCCTACTAACTGCTGTCATTCAGAGGCCCTCCTTTTTCCTCCTTCCATTTCTTTGCAAATGAGTGTTTGAAACTGGCTCCCAAATTTGAAGTGCACACAGATCAATGGCATTTTTGTCTTTCAGAACCTAATATTGATATTTCCAACTGAAAGCATGCAAAAATGTATTTTTCATGAAAAGCAAGTGAATTTGCATTAAATTAGAGAGTCATAAATTATATGGTCTAGAAATAAAAGAATGTGAATGGGTCATAATGAAAAATGGAATGAATTTGTTTCATTCTAGTCAGTAATTTGGCATAACATGGTACTAAATATTATTTGAAGAAAACAAGAAATTATAAATTGAGGGTTGTAACACATTACATATTTCTTTCTTTTAAATATGCCTGTCTCCTCTCTCTCTACTTTATTGAGGACAGGATGACTTTCCTTTCCTTCTGATCCCTGCTATAAATAAAAAGCGTGGGGGTGCCCAGTCAGTGCTGTGTGCCACTCCCCACTCAGATGACCTGAACCCAGTTCTTTTGGAAGTTGTGTTCAGGAATCAGCATTTCAAAGAGTCCTCCAGATGATTCTTTGGGGAATAATCAAAGATTTGAAAATTAATCATATTCTAAGGAAGGAAAATTCTAATGCAAATATGTATATATGTGTATATGAGCTTAATCTTTAGTCATGAAATTCTCATGAGTTTATGTATGATCTTCTGTTGAGTATTTCCAGTCCTTTTGATAAAGATGTAGTTACTGTGATTGTGAACTTTTGAGCTAAGAAAATATCTGTTTAGTTCTTACAATCCACTTAGTATGAACTCATATTTTTTACAACACCATATGGACTAAATAGGTAGTAAAAAATCATTTCTATAAAGATTATGAAATAAATCTCTAACAGAGGGCCTGGCTGCTAGTGCCCCCTTGCTGAGAAATAGGACTTTTTCTGCTGTGGCTCCTTCTCTGTCCTCAGGAAGTTTTCTGCTGAAATATCAGATGCTGAAAAAGAACCTCACTTACTTATATCCAAGGCCAGAGACCCGGTCTGTCTTAAGCACTGTGGTGTTCTCAACTCCTAGACGTTGTTGAGACACTCAGTAAATATATGTTGAATGAAGGACTGTATTGATCAGTTTGGAGTAACTAGTACATATAATTGATTCATGTAGCATATAGACATTAGTTTGCAAATTGGTCTAAAAATGTGTTGCATATAGCTGGTTAGATGAAAACGGAGCCTG
This sequence comes from Saccopteryx bilineata, assembly GCF_036850765.1. Taxonomy (NCBI): domain Eukaryota; kingdom Metazoa; phylum Chordata; class Mammalia; order Chiroptera; family Emballonuridae; genus Saccopteryx; species Saccopteryx bilineata. Next base: position 279,609,427 of record NC_089490.1, on the reverse strand, counting down.
TCAGATTCTCTGACCCAGTGAAAATGTGGTGTGAGGATGAGACAAGCAAGGCAGAGAGGGACGCTTCCGCCCTTCAGCTTCATGGTTATTTTCCATGTTAACAACTCCCTGCAAGTCTGTTGCTGGCTTCCCACTTGATTAGCAAATGTTTGTTATCTTCAGTTTGCAGGTTTAATTTATGCCATATCCTTTTTTTTAAAACAATTCTACCTTTTCTTGGTCATTTTAATATATCTTTCCCTTTGGACTAAATTCATTCCTGCATTCTTTGCAATTATTCATTTCAAAGCAACCCTAATGTTGGCTTATTTAAGAAAATAAAAATAAACTGTAGCCCTGGCCGGTTGGCTCAGCGGTAGAGCGTCGGCCTAGCGTGCAGAGGACCCGGGTTCGATTCCCGGCCAGGGCACACAGGAGAAGCGCCCATTTGCTTCTCCACCCCTCCGCCGCGCTTTCCTCTCTGTCTCTCTCGTCCCCTCCCGCAGCCAAGGCTCCATTGGAGCAAAGATGGCCCGGGCGCTGGGGATGGCTCTGTGGCCTCTGCCCCAGGCGCTAGAGTGGCTCTGGTCTCAACATGGCGACGCCCAGGATGGGCAGAGCATCGCCCCCTGGTGGGCAGAGCGTCGCCCCTGGTGGGCGTGCCGGGTGGATCCCGGTCGGGCGCATGCGGGAGTCTGTCTGACTGTCTCTCCCTGTTTCCAGCTTCAGAAAAATGAAAAAAAATAAAAAATAAAAAAAAAATAAATAAATAAACTGTAAGATTTACATTTGGCAGTATTTTACAAAATTATAAAAATTTTTGTCATTTATAATATTTCAAAATTCAATCTGTTTTTGATATTTTGATGATTTCTTAAAAATTGAATTTATTGAGTTAATCTGCTTAACAAAATTATACAGGTTTCAGATCCGTAATTCTACTACACACCTTCTGTACACTGTTTTGTGTGTTCACCACGCCCCCCCCAAGTCAAATCTCCATCCATCACCATTTGTCCCTCCATACCCTCATCCAATTCCCCCCACACCCCATGCCCCACCCTCAGCAATCACACTGTTGTCCGTGATGGTTTTTGTTAAGAAGTGTTTGTTTTTCTTCCATTCAAAAGATGCATTTTCATGAGATAACATCATTTCATTCTGGGACTAAGTGACACGAGAATACCTATTGTAGGCTGTTTTATCATGTATCCATTTCATAAGTGATCACTCTCATCTTGATCTCCAACAATTTTATGTGATACAAATGCACATATTGCTATTTGTATTTTTACACTTGAGGAAACAGAGGCTCAGAGAGGTTCAGTGGCTTTTTTGATTCACTCAGCTGGTTAGACACAGATCGAGGACCCAAACTTGGCTTCTTATTTCAAGTTGTTTGAGAAAAATTGACTCAAGAAACAGCAGCAGAATTACTACTTTAGATGCTATTTCTTTTTTACTTCAACTGTTAAACACTATACTTCTACATTTGTAAAGCCACTGGTTATGTGCAGAATTTGACGGGGAGTCATGATCTCGAGCTTCTGCATAGGACTTGCTTGTGTAAATAGCGGTGCTGGTGCTACATAGAAGCAGGTGATGTCATAGTCTAGTGTCCTCTCCATGGTCCAAGCTGCCCACCCCTCTGTGCTCCTAGAGTTTGTACCTCTTCCGATGCCACAGAACTGAACCCTTTCCTCTCTTCTCCCTCCACCAACGCCACAGCCAAGTGGCCGGGAGTGGCTTGGGTTCTGAGACATCCGTGCATCCATTCAAGTCAGCCTTAGCAGCAGTGAGCAGGTGACTGGCATTTTATGACAAATGGTAGGTCTTGCACAGCAGCTGTCTCAAGCCCAGTGCTACATCAGTTTTCAGGTTCTCCCCTGTTCTTCACGGCTCCTGGACCTGCAGGAGGCGTGGCCCACACAGACCACCCATGGGGCTATTACTATATGCTTTGGCACTCCCGCGTCACAACCTCTCCTAGCCTATAAGCCGAACATTCATGTTCCAGACATGAGTCTTCAACCTATCCATTTCAAAATCACATTACAGATAAAAATTGCCAATGCCTGAGTTCTGTAGACCCAAACTGTCTTGTAAAGAAGAGAAGTAAGAAAAATAAAATGATATGACAGCACAGAGATGTTCACATTGGATGATGTAAGCATTGTTGAGAAAATGGGTCACAAAATGCAAGATAGATACAGGTATCACACTTGCATGACCTTTGCCTTTAGCAATGGGGAGACTTTGCCCTGGCCAGATGGCTCGGTTGGTTAGAACCTCGTCCTAAAGTGCAGAGGTTGCTGGTTCAATCCCTGGTCAGGGCACTAATGGGAACAGATTGATATTTCTTTCTCTCTCTCTCTCTCTCTCTCTCTTTCTCTCTCTCTCTCTCTCCCCTTCCCTCCCTCCCTCTCTCCCTCTTCCTCTCTCTCAAAAAATCAATGAACTCAACATTTTAAAAAAGCCAGTGGGGGACCTCTTTGCAGCTGGTCTGGTCTGTGGGCTCTGCTTTCCCTTTGCTCTCTGGCCACTCATGTGTCCATTGCACCTTGTCAAGCTACCGTTCTGAACCCTCCCCGTGGTCAAGGTGAGAATTGTGCTCAGAATTGTGCTCCATTGTCATAACTGTCCTGGACATTTGTGACATTTTGGACAAAGTCAGTTTCTCCAGCATGTTGTTATAATAACATTATTTCAGTTCTTGTCAATGATGTAAATGCTTACTAATGGTATTCCGAGTCCAGTATGGTGCTGAGGACTCATCAAACAGACCATAATGGTAAAAAATAATATTCCTGCTAAAGAAAAGTACATTTTCTTTGAATCAGCAGATATGTACACCACTTCATGAAATTTTGGAGCATATTCCTAGAAGTGGTTGTGTGAGAATTTTTTTTTGAAATTGCAAAATAAAAAAGGTCTTGTTAGTATGGGTCTTTTTTGAGCATGAGTGGTCGAAAGTATGAATTCCCAAATTTCCACTTTTAACCTTTAGCTCCTTGTCTCTCTTCTTTCTCATAGTTCTCTTTGTTTCTCTTGCCAATAACTGGCCTACCCATTTGAAACCTGCTCACAATGGATAAAAAAAAGTATAAACAATACTCCTTTTAGAAAGTCTTATCTCATTCAGTGCTATGCCTAATGCTTAAATATGCAGATGTATTTTGCACAAATGTTTCCACAGGGAAACACTATGAACTTATAGTATTATCAAGAGCATGCTAATAAAAATGTATAGTATATTATTCAAATATTTAGTAATTCTACTATTATGTTTTTTCTTAATATCAGTTCATAGTAAGTGTAATAGCTACAGAGGTAGCTTATCTAAGATTCTTGTCCCTTGCCTAGGGAGGTCGCTCATTAATTTCTGATTCACAGTATACTAAAAAAATTTCCAAATGCCCAGTAAATGCTTATAGTAAGAGGATTTTTCAGACACACCCTCACATCATATGACCATGTGAAAGATCGGCAGGTCCTCTCATTCTTCATTGTTCGATGTTTTTAGAGACGTAGAGTCAAGGGATGGCGGTTAAGTTATATCTTTAACTCTGTCAGTGACAGATAATGTTGAACTATAAAACATTTGGGCAGACAGTTGACCTTTGAACAACACAGGTTTGAACTGGGCAGTCCACTTATACACAATTTTTTTTTCATCTTGTAAACAGAAAGATAAACGTATGGCATTGATAAATACAGTATTATAAATGTATTTTCTCTTATGATCTTAACATTTTTCTCTATCTTTATTGTAAGAATATAATATGTACTTCATGAAACATGCAAAATATGTGTCAGTCAACTATTTGTGTTATTGGTAAGGCTTCCAGTCAACAGTAGGCTATCAATAGTTAAGTTTGGGGAAGTCAAAAGTTACACAGGGATTCTTGATTGTGTGGGGGTTAGTGTCCCTAACTCATGCGTTGTTCAGTGGTCAGTTGTAATGACTTTTCTTGCTTTAAAACTTGTAAGTTATTGGCAGTATTATCAAAACCTTCAGAAACAGGAAGAATTGACAGCAGGAACTCAAGGACTGTACTTCACATGTATTCTTTTTTTCTTTAATTTTTGTTTATTGATTTATTTTAGAAAGACAGGAAGGGAGAGAGACAGAGACAGAAAGAAGAGAAACATTGATTTGTTTTTCTACTTCTTCATGTCATTATTGGTTGCTTCTTGTATCTGTCCTGACTGGGAGCCTGAATCTGCAACCTCCGCACGTTGGGACAACACTCTAACCAACTGCACTACCTCGCCAGGGCCGTAAAATATATTCTTGGAAAATATGGATGTGAGATAATACTTAATGTGGTGTTGGCATGTGGTCAATCAGATGCAATGAACCTAATTATGCAGAGCAGTTATTTTGAATCTATCATTCATCCGAGTGCTATCTGCATCAGGATTGAATTATTAGCAAGGGGAAAGGTAAGGTGGTTGCCTGCCCTATTTATTCCCTTTCCTCAAAATAGTCAGTGATTTTTATTAACACTGAATTCATAGAATTCTCAACACTGCTCCACTCATTCAGAAATCCTCTATCCTCTGCTTATTTAAATTTAAAGCAGCCTGTGTAGAATATATCAGTAAAACATTTATCTGTTGGCAATTTCTAAGCTTTTGAATGACTTTTTTCTCAAATATACTAGACAAGAATATTAAAATCCTTTTCATTAGATGATCCTGGAGGAGCAGTGTAATCATTGAGCATTGAAGCTATTGGCTTAAAAGTGGTCCCCCAGGAAAGAGAGCAGAACAGAGGTAAAGCTGTCTACAGATACCACCCAAATCAAGGAATTTCTATACCCTATTGCTGGAGGCTGGGGCGGAGCGCTCAGAATTGGGGCTGTTGAAAGGCAGCTGGCAGTGAATCCCAGAGTGCCATCTGGGTATTAGCTTTGGAGATTTAGCCAAAGGTCTCTCCTAAAGTCAGCAGCAGCCTCACTTGGTGTTTATGTGTGCTCTACTCACCATCATTAGGTAACTGTTTCTCCTGGATGCCCTGTGTCCTTCTCTGTCCCTTGGTGTCCTTTACCCCGTCTGCCTCGATGGAGATGATTCTCCTGGCACTTCTGTCTCTGTGATTTTGACTGTATCTCCAACAAAATATTGGTCTCAATTAACATCTTCTTTTCCTTGTGTCAACTCAACCTTGTAGCCCTCATACAACTCTATTTCCCCATGTGCAGACATTCTCTGTCTGACTTACAGCATTGCTCCCAAGCAATGCAACAAAATGAGACATATAATGATTTACAACTACTCTACGGTGAGGGACATGTAGCCCCAACTTATAAATGAAACCAGTTACTGACAGCCATTATTACCTTCTTCAGAGGTAGGTACACTGAATGCAGATGTCTCAATTGGAGTAAAGCAAAATATAATTAAAACCCATTTTTAAATAGTCTGCTTCTTTTAGGGACTTAGGCAGTTGCAAGTCTGAACATTTTGGTTTATTCATTGTCCAGGGAAAAACTGCTGATGGGAACACAGTCTGGCTCACTTTTCAGAAACAACATAAACATGGCTTGCCATCGTGGCTTATTCATTGGCCTATGACTTTAATAATTTCTGTTGTAAAATTTAAGGTGCAAGGACTCTGGGCTGATAAGAGGTATTTAGGTTTGACTGTCTACCTGATCCCGTTAGTGAGGAAGCCAACGACATTCGTTAGACTGAGAAAAATGATGTTTCAGTGGCCCTGTTCAGTGTGGATTTATCTTAGAATCATTAGCATCCTTATGGGGAAATCAGGTTCAGGAGCAAAGCAAGGCAGCTGGGTGATACCAATAAGCTGATTAGCTTGACATATTTCTGCCATTTCATGTTATTCATTTGATTTTCTGCAGATTTCAACATTATTTGTTAAAAAAAAATCCGATACATCTTTGATAAAACAAGTCCTGTTTGAATGCTGGTCGGGTCTTCACGTCCCCTGTTATTATATTTCAGCTGGGTCCCGGGCCTCATACAGCAGCCAGCACGGCCACCTGGGCCCAGAGCTGCGGGCCCTGCAGTCCCCAGAGCACCACATAGACCCCATCTATGAAGACCGCGTCTATCAGAAGCCCCCTATGAGGAGTCTCAGCCAGAGCCAGGGGGACCCTCTGCCGCCAGCACACACCGGCACCTACCGCACGAGCACAGGTGTGTATTCAAGACCCCTCTCAGTAGCCTGTCCAGGACGGGTGGGCGGGCTTGGGCACTTACAAAACACTCCCTCATGAAAGGTGTGTGTCTGTGGTATGTGCATGTATGTGCATGTGTGTGCCCGCTCTCCTTACAAGCATCATGACCTGCTTCTATCATTAATGTTTGTGATGATGACCCTGAGTCCACTTTACCTCCCTGAGTATCTTGTAAATGAAAGAAGTACCATGGAGGTTATAAGCTTACTTTGTCAAAAAGGCAAATTGAAGGAAGCAGGACTAATTTTTTTTATTTATCATTATTAATGTATTTACTGAATATAAGTACTCCAAGAAAGCAGTCATTATATGGGACATAAAAGGCATATGCCTAATGTTGGTAAGTATTTTTTAAATGATATTGTCTACTTATTTGGCAAGCTTGGGGAAAAATATGTATCCACTAAAAGTGTAGCATACTTTGTGAAGCAAACCGAGAATTTATTTCATGCGTACTATTGGGTTGATTCATGTGAAATTATTATTTAAAGGTTGGATATTGGCCATTGCATGTGATTCAATCAACTGTATAACTCTCCTGAATTAAATACTTCTTTTGAATTGAACACCACCAGAGGCCACATGAAGAAAGGCACGTGGTTTTCCCAGAACGTGCAGCCATTTGCAAAATAACTGGTCAACTGTCATGATTCAATGTGACAGAGAACACTTATCTTAACTGTAAAATAGGTATAAATAAGATGTTGAGAACTGCACTTATTATAAATCCTCAGATTGCTAAGAAACCTGAGGAAATGCCCTATAGCTGACTAGCAGAGAGGAGCCCTCTCGGTTTCCTGTCTAAGACACACATCACCCCGGAGGGGCTGAGGCGCGGTAAAGCAGAAGCTCTGGACCAGAACTTGGCACTCAGGGCTCTGCATCTTCAGACAGTTGGAACTTCTAGTTACCACGAAGGAAAACCATAGCAATTTTGTTAAGCTGCATTATGATACTAAATTACACGTTTGGAAGTCCAGTCAAGCTAAGTTGCTTTTATAGTTGATTATTGATATTTACATTTCAGTATTTTATCGAATCACAGGGAAAACGGCACAAAATACTCTTTATTTTCTTTTTGACATCGTAAATGCCATCCAATGGTAATAATACATATTTTGGTTTATGTGGACGAGAATACCCACTTATTCTTGTGAGAATCTCCCTCACCTCCAGTTTACTAAATCCATCCCTTATGGGATTGAGCTATTTTAGCATTTAGTTTGTTGCACATTATTAACTAAGGTAATTTTAGTTTTATATGTCACTTACGAAAGACAGAGATAACAGTGTCAGTGATGCTCGATATCTAATTTGAATAAAAACTGACAACAAAAGGGATTATGCTCATTCTCTGATCTGTATTCATATGCTCTTAGAATGATCTCATTAATAAACTTTGGGAGGGGTTCATGAAACATTAGCCACAATAAGAAATAAATACTTCATTCATCTATGTCAGGTGAAAGATGAGGAAGACATTCACACTTTTAAAATATAAAACTGTAGAGTTTTTTCTAAGACGAGTCAGCAAACTGGGGCTCCTGGGCCCAGCCCAGGTATCTACGTTGCAGTAGCACTCATGAGATAAGCATATTTTAAATCAGGGGTCCCCAAACTATGGCCCACAGGCCACATGGGGCCCCCTGAGGCCATTTATCTGGCCCCGCTGCACTTCCAGAAGGGGTATCCGCACCCTGTGCTCCTGGAGTACTGTATGTGGCGGCGCCTCAAAGTGCAGCATCACTCACATACAGTACTACTTCCGGTGACATGGGATGCATGCGTCACAGCTCCGGAAGTGGGTCATATCACTTGTTACATCTAGCAGTGACAAATATGGAACCGGACATTGACCATCTCACTAGCCAAAAGCAGGCCCATAGTTCCCATTGAAATACTGGTCAGTTTGTTGATTTAAATTTACTTGTTCTTTATTTTAAATATTGTATTTGTTCCTGTTTTGTTTTTTTACTTTAAAATAAGATATGTGCAGTGTGCATAGGGATTTGTTCATAGTTTTTTTTATAGTTTGGCCCTCCAATGGTCTGAGGGACAGTGAACTGGTCCCTGTGTAAAAAGTTTGGGGACCCCTGTTTTAAATGGTTTACAATAAAAACATGGAGTCTGTTTTGTGACACGTAAAACGTATATGAATTCCAAATTCAAGTGTTCATAAGTAAAGTTATTGGAGTGCAGCTGCACTCATTCATAAGGCTCAGCTCTCGTGCCATTCCCGCTGCAGTGGCTGAGCTGAGCAGTTGTGACACAGACCAGATGGTAAAGCTGAGGATTTACTTTCTGGCCCTGCACAAAAATGTTTCCCCACCCCTGCACTCAGCCATGGATGGAGAGCTGTGCTGAGTGAATGAAGAAGTGTAGAGGGCAGCAGCGGCCTCCAGATCCTTCAAGGGGAAAACCTGTTCGCCTGTGCTTTTCCAAGCAATGGTGATCTCTACCCTGGTAGACAGCAGCTGAGGTTGTGACATCCAGATGTCAGGGACCCCATACTAGCTTGCGCTTTGGAACTTGAGACATTTTTGAGGAAATTTGCTGACTTAATGCAGCATTAGGGAAATTTCCAGAAGTACAGTGGGTAGTCTTTTGGGATGACAGGTAGAGAGAACAATCTCTTTCTAGTTCCTAAGCATAAAGCTACAAGCTGCCACCCACCCCGGTCACTCCCTATTTTTATGCTTAATTCACTTCATTGAAAATCCTTATACTTTCTCAGCTAACCCTGCAACTCCAGGAATTATCAGAACCCATATTTTGAGAAAATGCCTGTAATATAGGTATATATCTTTTACTCATAAATTATATACACATGGTATAATGTTATGAAATTATACCTAGTAAAAGTCAAGATTAAAAATTGGTATAAAGAGCCTGACCAGTTGTGGCACAGTGGATCGAGCATCAACCTGGAATGCTGAGGACCCTGGTTCGAAACTCCACAATTGTCAGCTTGAACACAGGCTCACCAGCTTGAGCACAAACTCACCAATTTGAGTGCAGGGTCACCAGCTTGAACAAAGATTACCAGCATGACCCCAAGGTCTCTGGCTTGAGCCCAAAGGTCACTGGCTTGAATCCCAAGGTTGCTGGCTTGAGCAAGGGGTCACTGGCTTGGCTGGAGCACCGTAGTCAAGGCACGTATGAGAAGCAATCAGTGAACAACTGAAGTGACACAACTATGAGTTGATGCTTTTCATCTCTCTGTCTCTCTCTTTCTGTCTCTCTCTCTCTCTCCCCCTTGCAAAAAAATTTTGGTATAAAGAAACATTGTAGGATTGCTTTCCCATATCCATATCTAAGGGGCATTTTCACCTCCCATGTATTGTACACAACCCACATTAGGGATACTATTTCAGACCTTGAAGGGGCTCCAGGGCCAGAGCAAGTGTCCTAACTCTTTGGGAAAAGACCACATGCTCATAGGGACCTGTCAGACTTGAAGTGTTCAGGAGCCTCTGGCTCTTTGCTCAGATTGGTGGCCCAGTGACTGGAGCAGCCAGTCTTACCTTTCTGACCTTAAGTTTCAGGCCACTGGCTGGCGTTCCTCCAGGTTAATCCTTAAAGCATTTCTAGATGATTCATCAGGGAGAGTGGGCAGGGGAACTGGAAGCCAGTTGTCCCTCTTCAAGGAGTCAGGACTAGGGAATAAAGATAGTGTACTTGCCTAAACAGGGAATTACTAGAGATACGGAAGTATCAAGCAGATGAGTCAGGGTGACAAAGGTAGATAGCATGCCACTACTTTCAGGCACTGCTTTAAATGCCTTGAATGTGTTTACAAACCCCCGGAACCACCCAGGAGGTGCTTTTAGGACACTCACTTTACAGATCGGAAAGCACAGAGACGTTGAGTAATCTGCCCAGGTCATACAGGTTGTAACCTAGTCTTGAAACCTTCTCACCCAGGCAGTCTTGCCTTAGAAACTGAGCTCCTCACAGTTGTCTCGGTTCACTGACCCTTTATTACAAAATCATCATTAAAAGCAAAATAAATATAGATTCATTTTCATCTATAGAGCTTTAGGGTTTTCTATACACTGTTATTCAAATACGATATTTACTGAAGACATGTCACGTGCTAGATGCACTAGTATATTTGAAGAAGCTTAAATCTACTCCTTGTCCTTAAACATGTTCACTCTCCTATCACAGAAAGTCACTAAAATATGAAAAACTAACTGGTGATGAAAGGTAATATTTTAAGGGCTACATAAATATTCCAGACAAAATTTAAGACAAAGTATTAATAAAAACACTAAACAGCATGTAGTGTTTTTCTTTTCTGGATAACCTGTAACACGAGATTGTGCAATGCACAGACTCCTCCTGTTTATCCTGAGGCTGCCTTCCTCTGCTGCCTCTGTGGGGGAGCTAGGGTGTGGGAAGGTGTGGACTTTTCATCCACATCCGCCCCTGGTCATTCAGGGCTGCGCTGTGCTCCTCCCCAGCTCAGGTTCCCGCATTCCTCTTGGCTTTGTAGCCACTCTACTCTCCCTGCCCTGCTCAGCTCTGGGTTAGCCCCATCCTGGTCCTCCTTTGACCCAAATACCAGGAAGGCTTTCCTGAGTGATATCTGAAAGACACATAAGGACATGACTGCACAGGGAAGACCAAGAGACAGCTGTAGAAATTGAAGATGAAATGTTAAATCTCCCTAAACTTCCCCACCAAAGGGGACTTCCCAGTGTTGTCCCTTAGTCTCAACCTCCCAGCACCTTTTTCCATTGGTCTTCTCAGTCTTCCTTTTCCATCCCCTTTTTGGCTGCCATCCTAAGCCCCTCACCCTGTGACTTTATTATAAAGGTTAATGCAAATGTCAGACACTGACTCAGATGAGGAGCACGGTCTGCCTTTGCGTAATCAGAAAAGATTCTCCAGGCTTTCCTAAATTAACCTTCGCTGGCTCTAATACTGGCGACCTTACACACATGCATTTATATGTATTTAAACACGTGTTAGAGGACCAGGGTGCACAAATCCTACTTCCCGCCTCTGTTTCACTCCAGGCTTCTAGATGGTGAAACACAAACAAGTTCACTGTTCATGTGGGAAATTAATAGGATGTTATTCAGCTGGGTAGGCACCCTGTTGGCCACAGCTGTGCCAGAGAACATGGTCTGAAGAGGGTCTTTTGCCCCCCACCCCAGACCTAACTCCACCGCCTCAACCCAGGCACCCCAGGCACTGCAAGACAAGAACCGCAGACCTCTTCCCACACCACGTCCAACAGAAGAGAGCAGGCTCTCCGGGAGCCCCAACAGCCCTCCTGGGCCCAGATGTGCTCTGAGTGGGGAGGCAGAGAGAAAGTTGAACAGCGGCCCATGTGCCCCAGGACAGAAGCCAGCATCAGAGCCCCAGAGATCTGATAGCCCAACAGAAGGTAAAATCCTCTGATTCAGGTAAAAACCACTGACTCAGCAGTGGTCATGGTCAACAGGGCTCCCCAGAGAGTGCCATCTCACCAGGTATGACAGCCACTCCTTTCTCATAGGGCCAGTCAATGAGGAGAGAGACAGACGGTCTGGCTGCCATTCTTGCTCTCCCTGAGCAGGGCAGGGAGCAGAAATGTTGGATGGTAGCAGGAAAAGTAGGCCAGTGAGTAGGATTATAGTGTGAATACGCCCACCTGTTTTTATAGGACAACCAACCAGTCTAATGTTTTGCCCAATGAAAATTTAAAGAGGCACACTTTTAACTAAGGTGTCTTTAAATAAAATATACCTTTCATCTGGGATAAGGCTTCTCAAAACCAGAGTTTATACAGTGAGTACAGTCAGACAAGAACTGTGTGAGCCTCATGGATTTGCTTATGTTAAAGTCTATTAAACAGAAACTAAATAACACAAATTTTTATTCCAAACTCAAGGCACATTGATGACTTTCACCTTGGGAATTCTTTGATTAACACAAATGCTTGACTCTGACAACCCCCAAACACATCTTTCTAAACTAGTGAAAATGGCCAAGGTCTGCTGCGATGATAGACACGTGAATTTTCTTCTATATATAAATGTAATGCTGGGTAGAGAAAACAAGCTTTCTATGATGAAAGTGTCAGCTTCTAATGAATGAATTATTATAGACACATTGCAAGAAGAAAACATTCTGAATATCTTTATAAGGTTGATGAATATTGCAACATAAAAAGAAAAGAATGTGTTGAAAATATTTGCACATGTGGGCAAAGTATTTTTAAAAAAATCTTAATTCTCTGCAGTAATAGCCAGCGCTTAATGAATTTATGGAAGGATTACATAGAACCTTCATATTCATAAAATTTAATTACTGTTCTTCAATAATATGTAAATAATATTTTCAATTAAAATCATTGCTTGAGTCCACAAAAATGTGGATTATTAGCAGTTTATTACTTATGAAATGTTGTACTTCAAACTATAAAAATTAGATCAAGTCAAATTAGGTGCTTCATAACTTCTTAGTTAAAACTTTTACCTGTTTTTGGTTGGAACAGCATCCAGAAGCACAGAGGTTGCCTGTTCAATCCCCAGTTGGGGCACAAACAGGAACAGCTCGATGATCCTCTCTCTCTCTCTCTCTCTCTCTCTCTCTCTCTCTCTCTCTCCCTGCTTCTCTCCCTCTCTAAAAAAAAAATTAAACAAATTATCTTTTTAATCTAAAAATATACGGACACATTATTACCCAACTGGAAATGTTTAACAAGCCCAATAATAACCAACATCTTAAATCCAGGAATAGCTTCCAGATGCTTACTTATATTGCCTATATTACTTCACCTAAAATGGTGTAAATAAAAAATCTATTTATAGCTGAAGGAAGATAGAACAGTTCATGGTAAAATTCAGAAACAACAATATCAACTCCAATAATAATGATTCCTTTAATACTAAAAATTCTGCATTAAGTCCTCTCCCCACAAGCGTAAAAGATTATGTTAGGCCCTGGCTGGTTGGCTCAGCAGTAGAGCATTGGCCTGGTGTGTGGAAGTCCTGGATTCAATTCCCAGCCAGGGCATACAGGAGAAGCACTCATCTGCTTCTCCACCCCTCCCGTCACCTTCCTCTCTATCTCTCTCTTCCCCTCTTGCAGTCAAGGCTCCATTGGAGCAAAGTTGGCCTGGGCACTGAGGATGGCTCCATGGCCTCCACCTCAGGCACTAGAATGGCTCTGGTTGCAGTGGAGCAATGCCCCAGAAGGGCCAAGTATCGCCCCCTGGTAGGTATGCCAGGTGGATTCCAGTCAAGCGCATGCAGAAGTCTGTATGCCTCTGCCCTGCTTCTCACTTTGGAAAAATACAAAAAAAAAAAAAAAAAAAGATTATCTTAAATTTACCCTTATATAATTTTCCATTGATTTTAGATGAATCAAGCTGTGCAGAGTACAGAAAATGTAGGATTAAGTACTAAGTGATAATACTGTTGGAAACATAGTGGATTGGGAGCTAAAGGTTCTTCATTCCTAAAGTAATAGAATTGAACTCTCCTGAGGAGTGTATAGGCTATATTCTTGGACCCACTGTCACCTAAGCCATTTTATTTTCTGAGCTTGCAAAGGGAATACATATTATTTAATTAGCTTATTACATGCTTAATTTATATCTATGGAACATGTAATTGTTTTATGTTTTTGTATATAAAGATACACCTAAAAAGAAAGATAAATAATACAACAACAAAAATAGTTTCTTCCTTTTGTTGAATCCTATTTTATGTCTTCCCTAAGTTTCTTCATGTGCCAGTTTCATTTTATTTTGTTATTTTTTCCACTGTCAGAAAATAATGCATGTAAGCATTTATCATCATCAAAGTACCTTGAGAACGTTTAATTTTATTTAAAAAGATCCCTCGTCCCCTCTTCCAAATATAAGACATAAAACATATCTCTCTATATTTCCCTTTCTTTTTTTATTTACACATCAGACCTTTATTTGTGTAGCTCTATGGAAAACAGATAATTTTCTGAACAACATAGATGTGGGGTGAAGCATCAAGTCACCTGCTGAAGAGGCTACTTCTAAATTCTCCACAAAGAGACCAGTATTCTAGTTCTTCGAGTTCTAAGAGCTTGTTGAGGGAGAAGGGGCTGTTTGCAGGGCAGGTGAGAAAAGGAGTGTTTACCGAGCTGATCAGATGCCTTCCACTTCAAATGTTTGCCACAAAAGGCTCAATAGAATAGAGGAATCCTAGAAGGTAGGTGGTTTGGTCAACTGAGCTCTAAAACTCAACTAAGAGAAAATGTATAGTAAGACAGGAATTAAAGGAAAGAAATACTGTATTAAAAGAAAGCCTTTTGGCCCTGGCTGGTTGGCTCAGCAGTAGAGTGTCGGCCTGGTGTATGGAAATTTCTGGTTCGATTCCCGCTCAGGGCACACAGGAGAGGTGCCCATTTGCTTCTCCACCCTTCCCTCTCTCCTTCCTCTCTGTCTCTCTCTTCCCCTGCTTCAGCTCCATTGGAGCAAAGTTGGCCCTGGGCACTGAGGATGGCTCCAAGGCCTCCACCTCAGGCACTAGAGTGGCTCTGACCACAACCGAGCAACGCCCCAGATGAGCAGAGCAACGCCCCTTGGTGAGCATGCCAGGTGGATCCTGGTCGGGCATGCGAGAGTCTCTCTGTCTGCCTCCCCGCTTCTAACTTCGGAAAAAATACAAATAAACTCCTAAACAAACAAACAAAAAAGAAAGCCTTTTTAATAATGTGACCCACATTTGCTCATCCATGCCAATAGAGAGCCATGGTTGCATAAGCCACACCAATGTCTGCACAGGCAAGGCAAGAAGGTAGAATCTAATCTTTATGTGTTGAAATAATTTTTTAATGCCATGCTTAAAAATACCTATAAGTCATTAGTTATATTACTAGTAGTTAGCTTGAGAGCTCTTAGATTCTTACACATTTTTTTTCTATATGATCATATAACCTGTTCTTAATGTAGTATATTTTTTCCCATTTGTACTGGTATTTTACATTATTTTCATTACATTGATCAGTCTCTAATTTATTTCTTGAACTCTGATTTTATATTTTGAAATTCTTATCAGTTATTGTATGTACTGTGACCTAACAAATATTTAGCCACCTATGAATTCAGGAATGATAGTTCTAAAGGGCCATTTGTCAAGTGCTATAAATATGATTGTGATTTTTTAAATATCTTTTCCAAAGTTGTTTACTGATCATAGGTTTCTTTTCTTTTCTTTTCTTTTTAAAATTTTCCTTAAGTGAGAAGTGGGGAGACAGAGAGACAGACTCCCACAAGTGACCCGACTGGGATCCACCCGGCAAGCCCTCTGCCTGTTGATGCTCTGCCCATCTGGGCTGTTGCTCTGTTGCTCAGCAACCGAGCTATTTTGACACCTGAGGTTTGGCCATGGAGCCATCCTCAGTGCCCGGCACAAACTTCTTCCAACCGAGCCATGGCTGAGGGAGGGGAAGAGAGAGAAAGAAAAGGAGGAAGGGTGGAGAAACAAATGGTCACTTCTCCCGTGTGCCCTAACAGGGAATTGAACCCAGAACATCCACACCCTGGGCCAATGCTTTACCACTGAGCCCACCAGCCAGGGCCTGATCTTAGGTTTCATAGCCCACTGTCTTTTTTCTTAATATTATTATATCACTGTCAGATTAAGACTCAAAACACCGTAAAGTAAAATGATAACTGTATGTATTTCTATCCTTTGATTTTTGTAGAAATGAACAGAGTTAGATTTTTCTGCTTAAAAAATATTTTGTATGTTTTTGCATATCTCAATCAATTCAGTTTAATTTGAAACAGTGTAAACTAGTTACATACCAATTTGTAATTTTTTTTCAATACAATAGGTCACTAATTCATATTATAAACCTATCTCTTCTCTATATCTTCGGTAGACATTTCACTTAATTTTAGGTTTCATCATTTTCTAAGTCTTCCACCATGTTAGGTAATTCATTAATATGTAAGTTGATGTTTTAAAGTCAATCAGTTTGAGGTAGTGGTTATAAGCATAAGTGCTGGAAGCAGAACGCAAGGGCTTGAATTCCTTATCTACTAGCTATCAGCCAAACTTTGACAAGTTACATAGGTCTCTGTGTCTCAGTTTCCCATCTGCAAAGTGCAAATGAAGTATTTGCTCTCTTAGAGGATTGTTAGAACAGATATGAGCTCTTACACAAGTAAGGCACTTATAAGAGCTATGAAGTTCTGGTGCCCAAGAGGAAAGGCCTTTCACCCCAATGTGATATTGTCCCTCTTCCTTTTTTATCCTCTTTATTTTCTTTACTTTAACTATATATATATACATTTAATTTTTTAATTACAGTTGACATGACAATATTGCATTAGTTTCAGGTGTACAATTCAGTGATTAGACATTATATAACTTAATAAATGATCACTTCAATATATCTGGTACCCATCTGACACCACACATAGGTATTGCAATATTATTGACTGTGTTTCCTAATGCTGTACTTTACATCCTCATGACTATTCTGTAACTATCAATTAGTACTTCTTAATTCCTTCACCTTTTTCACCAATACCCATCTCTCCAATCCCCCTCCCATCTGGCAACTGTCAAAATGTTCTCTGCATCTCTGAGTCTGTTTCTGTTCTGCTTGTTTGTTTATTTTGTTTTTTAGATTTCACCCATAAGTGAAATCATATGGCATTAGTCTTCCTCTGTCTGACTTACTTCATTCAGCACAATACCTCCTAACTCCATCTTTGTTGTTGCAGATGGCAAGATTTCATTCGTTTTATGACTGAGTCATTTCGTTGTATATATATGCACCATTTCTTCTTTATCCATTCACCTATTGACGGACACTTAGGTAGCTTCCATATCTTGACTATTGTAAATAATGCTGCAGTGAACATAAGAATGTATATGTCTTTTCATTTTAATCTTTTGGATTTCTTCGGATAAATACCCAGAAATAAAATTGCTGGCTCCTTCCTTGTATCTTGTTAGATAGCCTTTGTTTTAAAGTGCATTATATCTAGTATAAATATTGCTATCCCAGCTTTAGTTTATTTCCATTGTCATGAAATATCTTTTTCCATCACTTTACTTTCAGTCTGTGTGTATCTTTCTATCTGTAGTGAGTCTCTTATAATGGAACAGCATATGTAAGTATCTTGTTTTGTTATCCATTTGGCCTCCAAATGATTTTTGTTTTGTTTTGTTTTGCATCCACCATTGTAATCTTCTATTCAAACAGAGACCATTGGTGGATAGTTGATTAAGACAATTGGATGAATGGTTATAGGGAACCAAATATTCATAGGGACTCAAAGCACCCTACAGATAACTTATTAAATACACTGAACAAACTTAGTTTCTTCAGTGATGAAACAAACTAGTATTGTGTGATTCCTGATGTAATAGAGAAATATACAGCATCATCTATGTAGTTTTCTTGCCAAAATGCTTAAACTTTAACCTAATCATCAGAAAACAATCAGACAAGGGAGCATTTAATCATCTTCATTTAAAGTAATTGTTGGTAGAGATCTATTTATTGCCATTTTATTATTCATGTTCTTCACTGTTTTTTCCTTATTATTATTATTAAAGAATATCCTTTAACATTTCTTGTAATACTGGTGGTGATGAACTCCTTTAGTTTTTTATTGTCTGAGGACCTTTTTATCTGCCCTTTGATTCTAAATGATAGCTTTGCTGGGTAGATAAATCTTGGTTATAGGGCTTTGCTTTATATCACTTTGAATATTTCATGCCAGTCCTTCTGGCCTGCACACTTTCTGCTGAGAAATGAGTTGGCAGTCTAATGGGAGCTCCCTTGTAGGTAACTAACTGCTCTTCTCTTACTGCTTTTAAGATTCTCTTTGTCTTTAATCTTTGACATTTTAATTATGATGTGATTTGGTGTGGGCCTTTTTGGGTTTATCTTGTTTGGGACTCTGCTTCCTGGACTTGTGTGTCTATTTCCTTCACCAGTTTAGATAATTTTCTGTCGTTATTTTTTCACATAGGTTTTCAATGTCTTGAGCTCTCCCTCCTCTTTATAGCACCCCCATGATGTAAATATTGGTACAACTGAAGTTGTCTCAGAGGCTTTTACACTATCCTCACTTTTTTGGATTCTTTTTTTCTCCCTGCTGTTCTGATTGGATGTTTTCTGCCTTCTTATCTTCCAAATCTTTGATTTGATTATCTACTTCATCTACTTCACTCTTGATTCCTTATAATGTATTCTTCATTTCAGTTAGTGTATTTTTCAGTTCTGACTGGTTCTTTTTTATGTTTTCCATCTACGTTTTCATGTTTCCTGCCTTTTTTTTCAAATTCTCTCTACATCCACTCTTCCCCTAGTTCATTGAACATCTTTATAACCAGTATTTTGAGCTCTGCATTTGGTAGATTGCTTGTCTCCATTTTGTTTAGTTCTTTTACTAGAGTTTTGTTCTGTTCTCATTTGGGACATATTTCTTTGTCTTCTCACTTTGGCTGCCTCCCTGTGTTTGTTTCTATATATCAGGTAGAGCTACTGTGTCTCCTGGACTTGATACGAGAGGCCTTATGTAATAGATGTCCTATAGTGGCACAGCCTCGCCAATCTCTCAAGCTGAGCACTTGAGCTATAACCCCGGCATGAGTTGTGTACACCTTCCTCATAGTTGAGACTTCATTGCTGTTGGCATCTCAAGAGGAGGGATTTGCCCCCAGGCCAAGTCACTTGCAAGTACTATCTGTGACCATCGTGGAGGGTCAGCTCTGCAGGGGCCAACCCCATGGAGTATGACATACTTCAGCGAGGCTCTGATGCCTTGTAGAGGGGGTTGGGTGGTCCTTCAATGTGATGTGAAGCTCTTCACTATCATCTCTATTCTAATATCAGTTGATTGTAAATGTTAATAAATATAATACCTCATTTGTTCAACATATTCTACATGTTAGGTATTTAATGCTTTTCATGCAATTAAAGCAAACAACAGTCAAGAAACTAGAGCTTGAGAACTCTGTTATCTTGTCCAATATCAAGAATTGACCAATAGGCTGGATATGAACCCAATTCTCTAACCTTGGCAGCCAAATTCTGAATAAGTTTTATGATATTATCCCCCAAAAAGGCTGAACTAAAATACAAATATGAGCCTAATGACATTCACAAATTTTCTTTTATATTATTTTCCTCCTCATATTCTGAAATGTTGTTTTCTTGTTTCTGCAAAATTAACTGCACTCCGCACACTATTTTCACACTTTGACATAATCTGCCTGATAGTCTCCATCTTTTTATGTCTGCTGCCGAAAGTGTTTTTCTTAAACTACTCTCCTTATAGGCTCCTTTAATTGATGGCCTTAGAGAGTTTTTTTGATGTGGCTAGTCAGGTTGTTCACCTTACATATCCTGTTTTGTTGTGGTTTTCTGTTAACAATTATATTATTTGAAATTCAATATTATTTTATTTCTGCCATTTTTTTCTCCTTCCTGTTATCATTGTATTTATTGTATTAGTAATGAATAATTTGGCATAGAAAAAGCTTTCTTTTCTTATATCATAACCATTTGCATCAGGCTCACGAATGTAAATATTTAGTTTTCTGAACAAAAAAAATGCATTTATCTGAAAAATGTCAGCTGTACTTGGTTTTTCCCTTTGGCCCTTGATTTGGTGGTTAGCTTATCACAACTCTTTTAAAAAATGAAATTTTGTTTACCTTTCTGCATTTGTTCTTCTAAGATCAAGGTTATACCTGACCTAAATTTAAAACCCCTTTCACCATAATATAGATTGCATTGTTTATACATTTTAAAAACATAACATTAAATGACAAATGTATAGTATTTTAGAGAAAATATAAATCTTCCAGAAATTGCATAAAAACATAAAAACAAATTTTCTCATTGTAAATTTAATGTTTACTTCTCTACTCTGATCATTATGAAACTTAATCCAACAGGGAAACCCTCATCATTTCAAAAGACTGCTCCTCTAGAAATCAACACACTTTCTGCTTAGAAAGTTTTTCTTAAATATTTTTCTTGTTTTTACCTTGTTGTCATTGTGCCTATTTCTATAATTTTGGTTATTGTAAGATTAAGTATCAAAAGCTCAATGGAAATGGAAAGCACTAAATTCTTAATTAAAAGTCAGTCCTTGGCCCTGGCCATTTGGCTCAGTGGTAGAGCATTGGCCTGGGTTGTGGAAGTCCTGGGTTTGATTCCCAGTCAGGGCACACAGGAGAAAGTGCCCATCTGCTTCCCCCTCTCTTTCCTCTCTATCTCCCTCTTCCCCTTCTTTAGCCAAGGCTCCATTGGAGCAAAGTTGGACTGGGTGCTGAGATTGGCTCCATGGCCTCTGCCTCAGGTGCATGAATGACTTTGGTTGCAAAGGAGCAACACCCCAGATGGGCAGAGTATCACCCCCTGTTGGGCATGCCAGGTGGATCTCGGTCCAACACATGTGGGAGTCTGTTTGACAGCCTCTCCGCTTCTAACTTTGGAAAAATACAAAAAAAATAATAATAATTTTTTAAAAAGTCAGTCCTCAGTATTAGACTATATTCTTCCTGTTGACTTTGTGACTGTTTTGTCACTTGAACTAAATTTCCTTAACTTTTTTTAACAATTGTTTTTTCAATGTGACTTAACTTCTTTTGTGTTTGGCTTGGCATATATCATTTAATGTAAGAAAGGGTAAAATAAGCTCTATTATTATATACTAAGAAGTTCAGAAAGTCAGAATTATAGGGAGGTGATTTAGAATTGGAACCTGATGCCATATGGTGCACCCCCAGTAAAAAGGGGCATACTAGACACTGGCTGAATTGGAGAGGTATTCTCATCTACGAGGCCAGGAAGTAAATAGCCTGTCTAAAATTGATCATGGCCAATAATTGTTGCAGCAGTTAATACCCCGTCACATTCTAGTAATATGAAAGATGCCGTTTAATGTATATATCAACTAAAACCCTAAGTGTCAGTTTTTTCGAGATCCAGAGAATCTCAAAACTTGTAACATGAAATGAACTGAAAAGAATCCAGGAAGGAAACAAAAACTTGAAATTCAGTTTGGAACTAGTCATACTGATTTTAGTAACTGGTGTAAAAATCTCCAAAGAATTTCGGCACATTGAAAAGATGCAAATACTCTGAGAAAGCCACTCCTTATGGTGTGTGGCTACAGTTGGGCTGGCCTGCACCTTCTCCTGCACTCCCGCCCTTCTCCCAATGTGATTGTTACTGTGACAGCTCTAGTTGAAAAGAGGTGTATGAAAATCTTTTGAGAGTTTATTTACAGGAAATAGAGCAGTCTTGTATTTACTGCTCTAGTGCTAATTAGGGAAACACCAGCCTCACCTAATGCTACCTCCACCTCCACCCACCTGCACCCACCTCCACCCACCTCCACCCACTCATTCCCTCTCACTTTCCCTTATTTTTTAATTCAAGAAAATTAACTGTGTTACTAAGTTTATTTCACGTCCTTCATAAACTTAATGTAAGACCGCATATACGAACACGTTATGAATTTTCTTAACATGAACAATAAGTAACTGTCCATGATTCTCTATAAAATACCCCCTGTATAACGTCTGGGTTTTGGTTTCACATGGAATTTACATCAGATTAACAAACTGTCTCTTGGATGTTGGTAAGCCACGAACAGAAACAGATGCATTGTCCTCTAGAGCTGAAAGGGTTATTTCTGAAATCGCATGCTAATTATTATTTTACTGGATGACATTGAATATTTCAAAGATGACCAATTTTATTTTTATTCTTTCAAACCCTTGTTGTTTTTTATGTGTGTAATTTTTCCCCCTGCCTAGACCTGGTTAACCGTTTCTGTGAGCAGGTCCTCAATTTTTTACTTTGTCCCCACTTTCCTGTCCTAGCCCCATCTTCCCCTGGTGTCGACTCCGTCCCCTTGCAGCGCACAGGCAGCCAGCATGGCCCACAGAATGCTGCCACGGCCACCTTCCAGCGGGCCAGCTACGCCGCCGGCCCAGCCTCCAATTACGCGGACCCCTACCGACAGCTGCAGTATTGTCCCTCTGTTGAGTCTCCGTACAGCAAATCCGGCCCTACCCTCCCGCCCGAAGGCACCTTGGCCAGATCCCCGTCCATTGATAGCATTCAGAAAGATCCCAGGTGGGTACAAACCTTTTCCTTTTCCCTACTTTTGTCCAATGAGGCTTTCTAACCAGGTATTGTATGGCATTATTTTTCCCCACAGCACTTTATTGCATTCATGTCATGATCTAAGTATTAAACGGTTACCTTTAGTTAGGTTTTGTAATCCTTTGTCTGATTTGGAATATGGATATTGATCATAGATCTCTAGTATCTTCTGTGGTTCAACAGAAAATAATACAGATGATCTTTTGAGCAAAAGATCAGCAGGTGCTTGAGGTTTTAGCTATTTTGTGATAAGATCTAGAACAGCTCTTTTTAATGCAGAGGAAACTAAGGATTGAGGATGATCTCATTTGACTTCAAATATCATGGACTAGGTATTTTACTGTTTCAATGGATGCATGCTCTGTCACTATGTGTGTTTCTGTTTATCAGCATGTAAAGTGGTCCATATACTGGGCTCTACTAAAAATTGAAAACTTAGAAAACCCATATTACCTTTATTTTTCTGTGTCTAAAAGTCAATATGAGGTTAAGGTTGTTTGGGCATTGATAGAAACTTGAATATAGTGTGTTAAAGATATTGTTAGGTTGAAATGTGTTTCTTTTTGGCTTTCTTTTTTCAACTGTGGCAAGGGATTTAGTGATGCTCTACTTCTGAAGTTGGAATTGAATTCCTTCAGAATGAAATGATGTTTTATTCATAGCCAGTTGATTTATGCTGATAGATTCCCATAAATACATATCTGCATCTGTGAATACCACAGATAGGTCAGATTTCTGTATTTCTTTATAGCAGGGTATGTGACTTGACTCTGGTGGCATACTTGAAATTCATCTTCTGGAGTTTTCTCTGATAGAGCACACAAGTGCATATATGTACTGTGTGGAGGGGTTTGCATAGATTATTTTGTAAAAAGAAATAACTTCTACAAAGTGAAAGGCAGATTGGGATTATTTGATGGTCTTATTCTTTGAGGTAGCTACATTAGAACAATTTCATCGCCTCTGGAGAGTTCATGCTAAATAGTATATTTGATAGGACCTCCATTGTAAAAGTGAATTGTAATAAATGCTCACTGTTAACTACTGGAAATAAGAAGTGTACTTACATTTACATTGTGCAGCATCCTGCTTATTGGTTTTTTTACCTCAACAGCAATCTATATAGTTTTGGTCCTGAAATCTCATAATGCTTATGTGTTCTGGTCATGTGTGGATAGAATGTTCTTCAGATAACAGCTGAACACTCAATTTTTTAAATAATTTTTTGACAGGCAATTGAAAACATATAGAAATAAAGTAATAGTAAACTCTTAAGAAATGCAAAGTAGAATGTTGAATTGGCACTGCTTTATTTAACATTCTATATTTAAATTGAGGATAAATGTTTTCTCTCTAATGGGAAGGTTTTAAATTTTCATATTAGGGGAATTTGGCTTAATAAGAAACCACATTTATGTTTCTCTAGCTACAGATAAGCTCTTTATTTTCTACTCTGTGTTAAATGCATTTTATTTTACTAAGTGGCATATCCTTTCCATTTTATATTACTGTCACTTTTATAGCCTTTTTTCCCCTTTCAGTATATTGTCATGGCTCTTGCTTTTCCAAGTTATGGATTAGGTCACTTAATTTTATTGAGTGCACATTATCAACCAAAAGAGAAAAATACCAATAAGAAACATTAGAATGAATAGGAAAATGTTGGCCACTAATCTTTTGTATGTGCAAAATTTGTATGCAAATTAGCATTGTATGAATTACAGATTCACTATTACTTTCAAGAATGGTAGGCACTGGCCTTAAATATGTGCTCATTCTCAAAAAGAAAATCATACCACCATACTAAGCCCAGCCACACAAGTAAAACAGAACCAAATCTAGAACCCAAACTGAACAGTTGTTGCTCAATAACCTGGCATCATGAAAAATGGATGGAATATAAAATACAAGGCCTTGCTTGTGCAGTGGTCTTAAAATAAAGGACTATGTTAAAGTGTTCAGATTTAACTGAGAGCCATCTCAAATCTAATATGCACTTCAAAATCTAATAATTTTTATGACAAAATTTTTGCATTATCCTTCAAATAATAGATTTTTATTTTTCCCAAGTGACTGTTACTAGAACTAATACGTTTAACCTCTAGCATTAAAAATTATTGATTTTTCCATTATGGCTTATAATGAAAGCTTTTCCTTTAGACTTATTTCAGCTCTTGTACATATGTTTTTAAAGAGAGTGTTGAACTTTTATTTGTCATTAAATACCAGACCATGTAAGTATCTTTACTGTTATAAACATATCATATCTTCATAGTACAATTCTCAAAGCACTTTTACTTACTTCTTTGATATAATTCTTCTTTGTGGGGAAACTAATGTCTCCATATGCTGTGCCTTAAATAGAAGAAAAATCGGTGTGTAGATGACTTATCGAGGAACACGATGCTGGCACCTGGGTACGCAGCTAAACTCCACACTTTTCGGGCACTGTGGCATGTATTGGCGAGAACGTTTTCATTTTTATATAAAAAAATAAGAAGGAAATGGAAAGAATATACTCACTTCTCTTGCAATTTTTTCGGAGGGTGGGAGTACCAGGTGTCTGTGTGTAAGAGCTGGGATGAGGGGATGTGATGCCCGTCTTCTGAGTACCTCTAGTCTCGCTGATCATTGCTTATTGGATGTATGGTCTTTGTTTTACTGTTTTTTTTTCCTTTTCTGATATCTGCCTTATTCCTCTCATTGCAGACCAGTATCTTGTCTCTATTAAAGAATTTTAGTATTATTCAGTGAGACATTTTCAAAATGTGCACTTAAAAATAAGAATTTGAAATCAAGATAGCCTCAATTCAGTCCTTAGACTTGAAACTGGAGGCCCTCTATAAGTTCTTAGTTTATCAACACCTAAGCCTGGAATACAAAAGGATTGGTTTGGAAGAATTGGAGTTTTCTAGCTTGCTTGGCTCAGTCATATAGATTGTTGTTGCAAAACCTTGGTCTTTTCACTTTGAACTGCCTCCCGCTCTGCACAGAAGAAACCTTTTAGCCTAACCAGGTGGTGGTGCAGTGGAGACAACATAGGCCTGGGACACTGAGGACTCAGGTTTGAAACCCTAAGATTTCCAGCTTGAGGGCAGGCTCATTTGGCTTGACTGTGCAGTCGCCAGCTTGAGCATGGGATCATAAACATGACTCCATGGTCACTTGCTTGAGCCCGAAAGTCACTGGTTTGAAGCCCAGGGTACACTGGCTTGAGCCTAAGGTCTCTGACTTGAGCAAGGGGTCATTGGCTTGGCTGGTAACCCCAAGTCAAGGCACATATGAGAAAGCAATCAGTGAACAACTAAGGTGCCGCAACTACAAGTTGATGCTTCTCATCTCTCTCCCTTCCTGTCTATCTGTTCCTGTCTGTCCCCCTCTGTCTCTCTTGCAAAAATATATAAAAGAAGAAACCTTTTATGTAGGAGATTTCTTTTTAAAAGTGAGCTATCACTTTGAAAATGTTTATTTATATGTAAATTTTACTTTATAACCATATTTATAGAGAGGCTTTTATTTATTAATTATATGTTATCTTTCATAAAATGTAAATTTATGAAGAATTACTATCATGGCTAATATAATTTTGATGCTCTATCAAATACTGCTTTTACATACTGTTTTTTTTCCAGGTTATACGTCAAATATAAGTAAATTATATGTATGAGATATCAATGATGTGAAAAGTGATGTCATAGCATTCTGACTTTGAAAATGTGATTAGTAAAATAACTAGAGAAATACAAAGCAAGACTGAAACCCCTGAATTTATTTGAGGTACTCTAAATTGATTCTGAACAGTTGGAGTTTTCTAGCTTGTTTGGCTCAGTCATATAGATTGTTGTTGTAGAACTTTGGACTTTTCATCGAAAAGAAGTGAAAAGTTTGGCTTTTCACTTTGGCTAAGGTATTTACTGATGTAACTTAATATGTAGGTTTTAGTAGGAATAGCGTCTTTTAATCATGTTTGATTAATCCCGTCTGAAGAAATGTCATCCTTGATGTATGTACTCTCCAAAAACAATTTTTCAAACATACTTAATGAATCAAAATGATTTTAAACATAATTTACAATAAAACTCTATCTCCTTTTTTTATTATTATTCAACATAACAGAAATAAGTAACGATGGCCCATCTTTGCTGCTGTATTTGGGCCCAGATTAGCACCTGCATTTCCCTGGGTTCTGTCAAACTTGAAGACCATGTGTTGTTTCAAGCCATATTATTTGACCAATAATATAGAAATATGCCTTTTTAAGGAACTACCTAGTACATTTCTACTATATTTTATCTGCTACATTTAATATATTAATAAAATGTTATTACCAGATATTATATTATTGGATTTTTTAACTGATACTGCTTATAAATATATCATTAGGTCCACCTGTGTTAGAGTGTTTTGAAATGTTTTTTCTTCATTGTTTGCCTGTCCAATTTTTAAAAATCACACAGGTAGGGAAGTGAGTATTTGAGAAACAACATAGCCTACAAAATGCTTTTTGAAAGGTGAAGATTTGAAAAATACTTTTAACATTTTATTAAAGTTTAAAGTACTGGCCCTGGCCGGTTGGCTCAGTGGTAGAGCGTCGGCCTGGTGTGTGGGAGTCCTGGGTTTGATTCCCGGCCAGGACACCCAGGAGAAGTGCCCGTCTGCTTCTCCACCACTCCCCCTCTCCTTCCTCTCTGTCTCTTCCCCTCCCGCAGCCAAGGCTCCATTGGAGCAAAGTTTGCCCGGGCGCTGAGGATGGCTCTGTGGCCTCTGCCTCAGGCGCTAGAATGGCTCTGATTGCGGCAGAGTGACGCCCCAGATGGGCAGAGCATCGCCCCAGATGGGCAGAGCATCGCCCCCTGGTGGGCGTGCCGGGTGGATCCCGGTCCGGCGCATGCGGGAGTCTGCCTGACTGCCTCCCCGTTTCCAACTTCAGAGAAATACAAAAAAGAAAAAGAAAAAAAAAGTTTAAAGTACTATTATGATGTAACTTAAGTAACATAGCTGGAGTGTTTGCAGTGAAACAGTTATATGATAGCCTTCACATATAGTTTAGTTCTTTTGGGTAATGACTCTGGGGAATTTGCTTTCCATTTCAAAGGCCCAGAAATCACTTATTTAACCTGAGTATGGTCAGAGGGGAAAATAAAGCATGCACAATTTAAAGACCTTCAGAGCATGAAGAGCACTTGGAAGTCATTTATTCAGAAAACAAGTCTGACAAGTGGCCATTCATTCTTTGCCTGAATGCCTCTAACAACAGGCCAAGCACCACATCTGGAAGAATTTTATTAATTCTTTGAAAAACTCAAACCTTGAAAACTAATTTATATTGATACAAAACCTGCATCTCTTGAACATTTATTACCTAATCTTATTTTTGACTGCAGCAGTCGCATGAGAAACACTCATCCCTTCTTCAAAAGACAGCCTTGGGACACAGATGTTAGACGTCAGCCCGGCCCAGGCCTCCCGCTTCCGGGCCGACTGCAGTCCCTTGGCGAGGTGTCCTTGCCAGGGCTCTTCTCTGGAGCCCTGCAGTGGCCAGCCTCCGTCCTAGTTCCGTCTCACCTGTCATCGGTCATGCAGGAAGAGAACAAGTGATACCTTTGGGTAACCTGGGATCATAGTAGGTTTTCTTGAGAGTTAAGATGAGAGGCCCTGACCGATTGGCTCAGCGGTAGAGCGTCGGCCTGGTGTGCGGGGGACCCAGGTTTGATTCCCGGCCAGGGCACATAGGAGAAGCGCCCATTTGCTTCTCCACCCCCCCTCCTTCCTCTCTGTCTCTCTCTTCCCCTCCCGCAGCCAAGGCTCCATTGGAGCAAAGATGGCCCGGGCGCTGGGGATGGCTCTTTGGCCTTTGCCCCAGGCGCTAGAGTGGCTCTGGTCTCGGCAGAGCAACGCCCCGGAGGGGCAGAGCATCGCCCCCTGGTGGGCAGAGCCTCTCCCCTGGTGGGCGTGCCGGGTGGATCCCGGTCGGGCGCATGCGGGAGTCTGTCTGACTGTCTCTCCCCGTTTCCAGCTTCAGAAAAATACAAAAAAAAAAAAAAAGATGAGAAAAATATTTATAACAATGATGATAACAATAACAATTAAAATTATTTAAGTAATATGTTTTATGCTCAGCATTAAACATTTTATATTCATTATTTTATTAAACCTCTCTAAATTTCTCTGTCATTTTTTTTCTGGTGCCCATTTTACATGTGGAAACTGAGGCAGAGAGATCTAGAAATTGATCCCAAGTCTATCTGACTTCTAACTCCTTGTTTCTAACCACTCTGAAGACTGATACAAATAGTTACTCTACATTCAAATAAAATGTCATGTCTTTTCACATGTGACTTCTGCAAAGTTATACATCAATTATCTTTACCTCAAATTTTTTATTTTCTTTTTAACTTCATGAAGTACTTTACGTTTGTTTCTTATTAGGTGTTGCCATTTTTTGGACACTGTAGAAATCTTTTCTTGGTTCTCGCTTTGTCATTTACTATAATTACTATACTCACTGCTTCTTGTCACTTGGAGTTTTCAAAGGCATACACATATGTCTTCAACAAGGTTTGATTAAAACATAGCCAGAGCTGGCCCAAGGACAGAACCTGCAGCTCTCATTCCTCTGGGCTGCCCTCTCCAGGTCCATCTGAGGATACCAGTGTGTTCAAGTGAGGTTTCCGTAGGATGCTCTAGGTTGGGCCCTGCAGATGTGATAATGGCATGAAAACAGCTTGATTCTTATAGGAGCTTTCAGAGTGACATAAGAAAGCTACATCGCAAATGACCTTGATGCATCAAGCAAAGAAGACAGAGGTGGTAAAGGAAGTACCAAGGATGAATTGAGTGTTTGGCACAAACTCTGAGGGGTAGATGATATTTACACATAAAAAAAAAATAGGAGCCTGACTAGGTGGTGGCTCAGTGGATAGAGTGTCAGACTTGGATGCAGAGGACCCAGGTTCGAAACCCTGAGGTCGCCAGCTTGAGCGCGGGCTCATCTGGTTTGGGCAAACTCACCAGCTTGGACCCAAGGTCGCTGGCTTGAGCAAGGGGTTACTCGGTCTGCTGTAGCCCCCAGTCAAGGCACATATGAGAAAGCAATCAATGAACAACTAAGGTGCTGCAACGAAGAATTGATGCTTCTCATCTCTCTCCCTTCCTGTCTGTCTGTCCCTATCTGTCCCTCTCTCTGACTCTCTCTGTCTCTGTCACAAAAAAAGAAAGAAAGAAAGAAAGAAAGAAAGAAAGAAAGAAAGAAAGAAAGAAAGAAAGAAAGAAAGAAAGTTTTTTAAGCAGAGAGAACAGTTAAAAAGAAAAGCAGGCTAAAAATGGAGGGGCGGAGCCTGTTTGAATCACCCCAGTCTGGTTCTGCTAGGATGCTGGGCAGACTGAGGCAGCTGTCTCTGAACTTCCCTGTCTACACAACCAATCAAAAAAGAAAATGTTAGTTTGCACCTTCGTGCATGGATATTATTTTACTTATAAATTATAAACGTGATATACTAATTTCTTAAAGCTGCCATCACAAATTACCACAAACTGAGTGGATTTATTCTCTCACAGTTCTGGAAGTTAGTGCCAAAATCAAGGTGTTGATGCAGGGCCACACTCTGTCCAAAGGCCTTAGCAAGAGCCCTCCCTGTCTCATCCAGCCCCAGCTGCCCTGTTGTTCCTTGGCTCTTGGATGCATCCTTCCAATCTCTGTCTCCATCTTCACATGGTCTTCTAATTCTCTCTGTGTCTCTTCTCTTTTTATAAGGACACCAATCATTGTATTTAGAATCTACTCTAATCTGGTGTGGCCTTGTCTTAACTTAATTACATCTGCAAAGACCGTTTCTAAATAAGGTCACTTTCTGAGCTTCTGACTAGTGGTGAATTCTAGGGAGACACTACTCCACTAACTGCACATGCTTTGGTATACAGTACTAGGGTATAATTTATGCTTGTAATAAAAAAACACTAAAGAAAGAACTGAAAACAGTGTGTTAAAGATGAAGCAACATAATGAAAGGTTTCTATTTCTGTTTACATTTTTAATCATAAAAATTTTTATTTCTTTTTTTTTTTTTTTTTTTTTTTTTTTTTTTTTTTTTTTTTTTTATTTATTCATTTTAGAGAGGAGAGGGAGAGACAGAGAGAGAGAGGAGAAACAGAGAGAGAGAAGGGGGGAGGAGCTGGAAGCATCAACTCCCATATGTGCCTTGCCCAGGCAAGCCCAGGGTTTCGAACTGGCGACCTCAGCATTTCTAGGTCGACGCTTTATCCACTGTGCCACCACAGGTCAGGCCAAAATTTTTATTTCAAAAGAGAAATAAAGTTAAATGGGTTAGAGCTGAGCAGATTATTATTGTTTTTACAGGTTAAAATGACTAGTGTCCATGGCCCTGGCCAGTTGGCTCAGTGGTAGAACACTGGCCCAGTGTGTGGAAGTCCCAGGTTTGATTCCTTGTCGGGCACACAGGAGAAGTGCCCATCTGCTTCTCCACCCTTCCCCCTCTCCTTCCTCTCTGTCTCTCTCTTCCCCTCCCGCAGCCAAGATTCCATTGGAGCAAAGTTGGCCTGGGCGCTGAGGATGGCTCCATGGCCTCCACCTCAGGCACTAGAATGGCTCTGACCACAATGGAGCAACATCCCAGATGGGTAGAGCATCGCCCCCTGGTGGGCATGCC
Source organism: Saccopteryx bilineata (assembly GCF_036850765.1). NCBI lineage: Eukaryota > Metazoa > Chordata > Mammalia > Chiroptera > Emballonuridae > Saccopteryx > Saccopteryx bilineata. Next base: position 279,578,442 of record NC_089490.1, on the reverse strand, counting down.
AGGTGGATCTCTGTCGGGCGCATGCAGGAGTCTGTCAGACTACCTCTCCACTTCTAACTTCGAAAAAATACAAACAAAAAAAATAAATCACTGGTGTCCATCGCTTCAGGTGTAGCTAGATGAGTGAGCTTGGCCATTTCTTGGCTTTTGGACATGTGAGAATTATTAGTGCTATCTTGTTCATATTATGAGGGTTGGTTTAAAGATAAGTAATATAATCTAAAATTTTGTATGAACCAGCACACATCAGCAGCAATAAGGAACCCTAAGTAAATAAGCAGAAGTATTACTGTCAATCCCTCCTATTGGAATTTCCTGTAAAACACATGTTATCATCTGAAATGTGGGCCCAGTGAGAGACCTTTTGCCAATCCATGAGGTGCACATAACAGTTCTTCATTTCTTTATTTTGTTCAGGTAAACAAGTGAGTAGAAATTAAAATGTTCTCTTCTCTCCCCCCTCCCACCTGTGGGTGGTCTCGTGCAGCCCTGGGGTGCATGCTGTCACCACCACAGGAATAGAGGAGGCCTGCACTGTGGAGGGCAGCAGTCCAAAGAAAGTGATCCTTAGCAAATGATAATTCTGGGCATGGTGCTCCTCTGCTCTGCCCTCAGTGTGCAGGTATGTAAGTGGAAATAACGGGAGTCCCTTCCTCATAAAGTTGTGACTAATACAGTATGTTAAGTCTTTGGGCTATATCCTCGCCTAGGGAAGGCCCTGTTGTTAGAAGAGTTTAGTACCACTGCCTTCCTGCTGCACCCACCTCTCCAGCCGTCAGGAGCACCTGCAGACACAGCTGGCTAGAGAATGGCATTTGGGAATCAGAGACTTTCATGAAAGAAACAGGAAGAGGCAGACAGGCCTGGATCCTTCTGGCTGGAAAGACAAAGAGAGGCTCAAAAGCAGACCCTGGGGAGCCCTGCTGGGAGCCCTGTGGTGGGTGTGGACAAAGTGAGGTCAGAGTACAGGCCAGCAGGGAAGAGAGATAAGGAGAGGTCAGGCCTGACTGCCAAGAAGCAGAATTAAGAAAATGGAAGAGAAGACTTCACTGCAAAAGGATTTATTGTTTGTCTGTTTTACAAAAGCCTTCCTTTCATGATTCCTTTTATCAGTTTAAAGTAATGTTCACAAACAATACTTGTCTGCATTAATGCTGATTTTTCAGTAGCCTGGACTACTCACTTTGTCTCCTCTCTTCAAAGTCAATTGTAGGAATAAACACTCGTGTTTCTAACAGTAACTTATTCTAACACTATCCCCACCTTGTTTATACTGAAGCATGTTCTGGCCTAGGAAACACCATGGCTTTCCTCATTTAAGAAGGATAGGCCTGACCAGGCAGTGACACAGTGGATAAAGTGTCGCACTGGGAGGCAGAGGACAAAGGTTCAAAACCCCAAGGTCGCCGGCTTGAGCTTGGGCTCATCTGGCTTGAGCGCAGGGTCACTGGCTTGAGCGTGGGATCATAGACATAACCCCATGGTCACTGGCTTGAGCCCACAGGTTGCTGGCTTGAGCAAGGGGTCACTCACTCTGCTGTAGCCCCCTGGTCAAGGCACATGTGAGAAAGCAGTCAATGAACAACTAAGGAGCTGCAATGAAGAATTGATGCTTGTCATCTCTCTTTCTTCCTGTCTGTCTGTCCCTATCTGTCCTCTGTCTGTGTCTCTATCTCTGTTACACAAAAAAAGAAAAAAGAAAAAAGGATGGAACCAGGCAGTCATGACTGATGAGCAACTGTACCCAGAGTACTAATTAATTCATTACTCTCTAGATCAGTGGTAGTCAACCTGGTCCCTACTGCCCACTAGTGGGCGTTCCAGCTTTCATGGTGGGTGGTAGTGGAGCAACCAAAGTATAAATAAAAAGATAGATTTAACTATAGTAAGTTGTTTTATAAAGATTTATTCTGTCAAACTTAGCGAAAATCCAACATAAAGTACTTGGTAAGTAATTATTATTAAATGCTTTAACTTGCCGTAACTCTGCTTTACAAATTTTATAAAGTAAAGTTACTTCTCTACTTTATAAATCACCATTACGGTGGAACCAGTGGGCAGTTAGAAAATTTTACTACTAACAGAGATAGAAAAGTGGGCGGTAGGTATAAAAAGATTGACTACCCCTGCTCTAGCAGATAGTCCATCGGGTAAGATGGTAGAAGTCTTTGTTTTAAGCTTTTCTGATAGATGTCCTTCTTGAGAACTAGCCCCTTCTTTTCCCTCAATCCACTTGCTTTCAGTAAAACAGACTTTCCCTCAAGTTTAGTAGCTCACAAGCGCCTAAGAGCTGACCATCCAGAGGGGCCCCCACTAGCCGGGCCTCCAGGTGTGCAGGGGAATCTGAGAAACCCAAACCTCACCTCTCAAAAGTGGGCCGTGAGCATTCTGGACTTTCCTACATCATTTGGGGCAAAAAGCCAAAGCCAAGTTAGCGAGAGCCAACCTGTCCTACTCAAAAGAGCCCCCTCCCTCACACTCACAGGAGAGTTTTGTAGGTCCGGGTTACAATAAAAATAAGATAATAAAAATGGACAATAGTGTTCCTCCTCCCCAAGGTGGTTCCCATGAGTGGAAGCTCTCACCAGGAAAAGAGAAACCAAAAAAATTCAGGGTAACAAAATTGGCCCAGCTGGCCAATCATTTCTCAAGGACTATCTTCTTCTAGGAGGAATCTTGAAAGCTCTAGATTTGATTTTATTAAGCAAAATGACATCTATATATGTGTGCTATATAGATTATGTGTGTTCATACATAGATTGCGTGTGTGTATATACTTAGATTATGTGTATGTATGTGTGTGTGTATATATATATATATATACACTTAGAGTATATGTTTGTGTGTACATATTCATAAATAATCTACCTACTTGGTTATTGGCTTGGTAAACATTTATCAAGAGATACCTATAAAATTTGCATAAGCACACTGTTATTAAGTTGACAAAAGACACACAATAACAAGGTATCGATTTTCCTTCTTGCCTATTTATCGGTCTGCTTTCTCAACTCTTGTGCTTTGCTTTCATTTTGTTTTACCACTTAAAAAAAAAGGTCATTCTAAATAGTTTCCATTCTTTAGATTGATATTGATAGTGTTAAAAACTAAAAATACACATTCACAAAATTAGAGAAATACAAGATTTGTTTCTCTTACAGAAATATGAATGTCGCAGTAGCCGTGAGAACATTGAAAAGCATATTCTGGTTGCTTATTTTTGTATTTGACGAGCATCCACAGAGCTATGCTCAACCTTTTGATATTCCTTGCTGTTTAAGGTGCTCTGTGCTTCTCAGAGAACTTGACTGGTTCATAATTAAAAGGACTTTCTTTATTCTTCAGCTTCTGCTGCTGTCACTCTGGAAGGCCCATTTCATTTTTAGCATGTCTCAATTCGTCCTCAGAGCCCTCCTTGTTTATTCTATCACAAGCTAAAATCTGAAATACCCTTTGGTCATTTATGTACAAGCCAGCTGTAATATTTTTCTTGATGTCATCTGACTTTGAACATTTCATGGAGGAAAACAACAGAGCATTCAAAATTTTTATTGTGTTACATGGCAAGTGGTAGATGACTTGTAACTAATGGAAATTAATTTCCATTGCACTTGAGATGTTTTGCAGCTAATTATCCTCATTAATTTGGAGGTATTGATAACTATAGAGAAAAAATTAGCACTTTATAGTAAGAAAAAATACATTTCCAGCAGAAATTCCCATCGCTTATGATACATGACAGCTTAAGAAGTCTAGTTACTGGCCCTGGCCGGTTGGCTCAGTGGTAGAGCGTCGGCCTGGCGTGCAGAAGTCCCAGGTTCGATTCCCGGCCAGGGCACACAGGAGAAGCGCCCATCTGCTTCTCCACCCCTCCCCCTCTCCTTCCTCTCTGTCTCTCTCTTCCCCTCCTGCAGCCGAGGCTCCATTGTAGCAAAGATGGCCCGGGCACTGGGGATGGCTCCTTGGCCTCTGCCCCAGGCGCTGGAGTGGCTCTGGTCGTAACAGAGCGACGCCCCGGAGGTGCAGAGCATAGCCCCTGGTGGGCGTGCCGGGTGGATCCCGGTCAGGCGCCTGATGCGGGAGTCTGTCTGACTGTCTCTCCCCATTTCCAGCTTCAGAAAAATATGAAAAAAAAAAAAAAGAAATCTGGTTACTTAAATTCTTTCATCTACTGAAGATCACGGTCAATAACCTTAGCTGGGTTGCTGAATCAAGTGAGTTCCAAAGTCCAGATAATTCTGTCAAAAAGTGCAGATATCTGAGGAGGAGGAAAAATAGGGGAAATGGGAAGACAAAAAAAAATAGAAGATATTGAGTGGGAAATTCTGTGAGAAAGATTCCTGCAATGCAGAATGTTTTTATATACTTAAATGCATCATGAGTGAGATGAAGCATGTGTCCTCACTTAAGACTGTATATTAGAACGTGGCCCACAGATCATCAGTTCTGGGGCCTTTTTGGACATTAAGTCATCACATTACACTCGGATTGTGTTTGATAACTGGGCCATGTGTAGAGAAGCCCCCAAGGAGAGAGCTTCAGTCTACCATCAGCAGCTCTAGACTGAAGGATGCTCCAGGGCGGCTCCAGGGTGGATCCTGCTGAATTTGGAAGTTAGCACAGTGATTGCCAGCAGTTTTGGAATTCAAACCCTAGTTACATTTCAAAAGACATACAGGGTGCCAGCATAGAGTGGCCTGTCTTTTACTTCATAAATGATCTCCTCCTACCACTTCTTAAAGCATGGGGAAGGCAGACCTGAAATACCTTGGAATATAGGACAGAGACTTTTTCAACTGCATCAAAGGGGCCTATGAGAAAAGCAAAGTTGGTTTCAGACAGATGTTTGGAAACCACAGGCTCAGATGCCACGATGTGGCAGGAATCGCTTTTCTGAACAAGTTGAGTAATGGTGAGTTAGCTTAAGAGACACATATGTCCCAGTAAGTGTGAAAAAGAAAGCTTGGCTTTTTGTCTTGTTTATTTTGCCTATATATGCTTTTTGAATATATTTGCTAAATGAATGACTAGAATTATAATTTTTCTTCTGAATATTTCTCTTTCAAAGCCATAATAATATTCTTAAATCTTAATCATTTCTAAAAAGTTGCCAAATAACTAGCTTACTCTGGGAATTCACAGTAATAAAGTTTGCGGTAGCCATGTCCTATGACCTCAGTCTCCAGTGGTTCACACTGTTGCACGGTCCCCTCCCACACTGAATAAGGGCTGGCCTGCGGGACGAGGAGGAGACTGCAGAATGACAGTGTGGAACTTCAGTAGGTAGGGAAGCCGGTTTAGAACCCTAAGGCCGCCCCCTGCAAGGGCCCACAGGGTGAGGGCCCAGCCTGCCCGCGAGTGAACCACCTTCAAAGCAAGTCACCCAGTGCCAGTCACAGCGTTAGGCCTCCCAGCTTTGATCCCAGACTTTGTGAAACAGAGACACACTGCCCCAGCTGTGCCATCTTGAATTCCTGTGAGAAACCATGAAATCACGGATGGTGATGACTGTCTTCAGCTAGTGAGTTGTGAGATGGTTTGTTAGACCTAAGATGCTGGGCATCTTGCCAAGTTATCAACTTCCCTTCCAACATCTCCTGTGAAATTTCCTTTTTACTTTACTGATTAAAAAAAAAAAAGGCCAAAAATTCAAACAACCCAAACATCTATTGATGGGCAAATGGATAAAGAAAATGTGGTCTACACCACACAGTGGTGTTTTTATTAATGCTTTGTCTTCAGTTATTCATCCTGGGAAAGGAAGGACATTCTGACACACACTATAACATAGATGAACCGTGAAGACATTATGCTAAGTGAGGAAGCCGGTTACAAGCAAGGACACATTCTATACGATTCTACCTATATGCGGTACTCAAAGTCCTCAAAAGCAAAGAAGCAGAAATTAGAATACTGGTTACGAGGGGCTAGGAGGAGGGGGAAGGGGAGTCACTGTTTAATGGACACAGAGTTTCAGGTTGGGAAGATGAAAAAATTCTGCACAGAAATGGTGGTGATTGTTGTACAGCAATGCTCATGGACCTAATGCCAGTGAACTATGCATTTTAAAAATGGTTAAACTAGTAAATTTTATGTTATTCACACATTGCCACAATAAAAAGAAAAGCAAAGAAAGAAAAAAGAGAAAGAAAAGAGCCAGCTAAAGACTGTTCAGGACTGCTCTTACAGACAGAATCGGAGGTCAAGTGGAGGAGCAGCAGGGGAGGGTCACCAGGGAAGGGCCACCGGGATGGAGAGTGAGAGGAGGTGGCCCGGGGACCCTGAGCGTGAACCTTCGCAAAGCAGTGCTTCCTGCTTTGTGGACAGCTTGCTCCAAAGTCCATTCTTTAAGGAGAACATGCACAGGGTCCAACCCATTTAGTATTTGCCAATTATATTACTCAAATAGGTTCTGTAATCTCTTGCCCACATTTTCTTATGATTAAATAAAAATAATATTTCTTATGATTAAATAAAAATAACATATTACTTAATATATTAGCTGTTATATTCAGTTAAAATGACAAAGGTGAAATAGCTTTTGAAAGTCGAAGACACAATATCGTTCTATAGCATAAAAAATCACCTATTAACATTATTTGAGAAATAGTGCCTTCCGGTAATCAGTTTTAAATATTCATTCTTTTAGTCAGCAAATATTTATTGAGTACCCAGAGCCACCAAGCACTGTTCTGGACACTAGAAACTTATGAATAAGAGAAATGAGATAGCGATATTAACTAGGAAATAATCTCATTTAAAATTATATACATTTTAAAATATATAAAATTTAAACTGAAACTATCTACTGTGGTTTTATTAAAAATTGCCCCGAATAACCCATTATACTAGCTACCACATAATTCTGTTTTAATAACCTCAGAGCCTCTTGCTGTGTTTTTTGCTCTCAGAGCCAAAGTCCTGTTTTGTAACTTCTACAGGATTATTTCCCCCTCACCCCGAAGAGGAAGGCAGCGGCTCATCCCTCAAAGGCCCTGAATCAGAAAGCCTTCAACCAACACGAGGGCAGCAGACAGGGGCAAGCACCCCTTCTCTCTCAGGAGCCCACAGAACTCCTGTGCATATCTCGTCATGACAAAGAAGTCTGCTATTTTTCAAGCCAGGCTATTTTATTTTAGAAAATAACTCATTAAGATAAGTGGCAGTTAACATCTATGCTTCTGACATTAACCAAGAAGATATAAAACATGGGCTCTTTTAGATAAACTGAAATGTTTCTGTGGGGGGCCTTCCGAGATATTTACTGCGCTTTGTTTTGAAGGTTACTGAAACGTTAGCAGATTTAAATTTAGCATAAATCAGCCTACAAGTAATAGGCAATATTCCTAATATTTTAAAAGTAGCCATTAGAAACACAAACACTGGACCTGTCTGCTAAGCAGTCAGTGTGTATACGCAGGCATGGATACACACACACACACACACACACACACACAAACATACACACACACACACACACACACACACAGGCTAGACTTGCTCTGTTTGAGTAACCCTCAATCCTTAACGACTCAATTTTCATATGTATCCATTAGAAAAGAAAAGAGCTTGTTTGGTTACCCTGCACTGTTGCTTTAATAAAATTGAAGGCAAAGTATGCAACATGTAATAGGACCCTGATGTTCATCTGCCCAGAATGTTCCTATCACTGAAGCTCATACCATCTACTGAAGCACTTGTATGTGATATGTCACATTAGCTCATTCCCTGCAATAAGCACTTACAAATTCTAAGGAATAAAAATGCACTCTGATCGTCTCAGTCAATAGGAGCTTGTTGTAAGTTTCCAGAGGGGTTTGAAAGAGACAGGAAGCTGCTCCAGCAGCCTGGACAAGCAGGTCTCATTGGAAATCAGATCACGGTGCTGGATACAAAAGCTGCTTTGGGGCCGTGGCAGGAACTCCGAATATGGTGCTGAGAAGTGAGCGTTGTGGCGTGTGTGGGGGGTGGGGGTGGGGGGTGTCTCTGCCTCTGCCCCCTATTTCCCCTGACCTCCTTCTCCTCACCTCCTTCTTCTCTCCTAGCACTGATGGCCAGGACCGCTGTTGCCCTGACTTCTGCCCTCTGCTCTCTCTGCAGCTCTGCAATCCTGGGTCATGCTACAGTGCCTTGGATTCAGACTTGCTCAAGAGAGCTGCTAGGGCTAAATAGTACCTCCCCAAATCCATGTGTTCTGGCCCAGTCTCCAGTACCTTAGACTGAACCATATTTGGAGAGGTCTTTAAAGATAAAGTTAAAATAAGGCCATCACGGTGAGGTCCTAATCCAATGTGACTAGTGTTCTTATAAGAGAAAAGGCCATGTGAGGACACAGGGAGAAAGCAGCCATCTGCAAGCCAAGGAGAGAGGGCTCAGGAGAAACCAAACCTGCTGATGCATTGATCATGGACTTCTAGTGTTCAGAACTATGAAGAAAGAAATTTGCAGCCTATGATACTTTGCTATGGCAAGGCGGACTGACAATTGCAAGAGGATATGCTTGAAGCCATAAGTGTGTATTTAGATAAAACATGCTGGACAGAGCTCACGCAACACACTGCTTCATCTGCTGCTCCTCTTAGCCAGGGGTCCCCAAACTTTTTACACAGGGGGCCAGTTCACTGTCCCTCACACCATTGGAGGGCCGGACTATAAAACAAACTATGAACAAATCCCTATGCACATTGCACATATCTTATTTTAAAGTAAAAAAACAAAACAGGAACAAATACAATATTTAAAATAAAGAACAAGTAAATTTCAATCAACAAACTGACCAGTATTTCAATGGGAACTATGCTCCTCTCACTTACCACCAATGAAAGAGGTGCCCCATCGGGAAGTGCGGCAGGGGCCAGATAAATGGCCTCAGGGGGCCGCATGTGGCCCACGGGCCATAGTTTGGGAACCGCTGCTCTAAGCAGAGCTGCCCTTGGATCAGTGGGAACCCCAAAGCCTTCAGCTGCAGTGAGGTTTTCCAATAACCTGTGCATGTGTATCCTCCCAGAAGGGCCTTGGGGTGTGTTAGCTGCTCTCAAAGGCCCAAAGTGAGGCGGTTTAGCTGGCCAGTCATTCTGCTTGTGTAGATACAGCTTTGCTGACGATGAATTCTGTATCGTGCTTAAAATACAACATGCAAGTCAACAGGTATACATTTGTCCTCTCTAAATTTGAAAAAAGTTTGGACATATGAGAATGCAGGGTTCTTTGGAAAAGGCAATCACGCTGAGAAAATAGAAGGCCGCAGGAAAAGAGGAAGACCAGAGAGGAGGTGATTGACAACATCAAAGAGGCCACAGGCACGAGTCTACAGGGGCTGAGCAAGGCTGTTGAGGACAGGACACTGTGGCCATCGCTCATTCATAGGGCCACCAGGAGTCCAAGCCAGCTCAATGGCATGTAACACACAACAGGTTAGAGAAAATGAAATTACCAAAAAAATAGAGTAGTTTTCACTAGTTTCACATATAAATGATTAAATATATGAACCAATCTAATATAATAAATTACTAGTGCTTTGATAAATTGGATATACCCACTTATGAAAATGGAATGATTTCTACAAAGCTAGAATCACTATCTTGTTTCATTCCTTCAGTTTTAAAAACCACTGAATAATGTACTCAGTCTACCACATCCTGAATTTTACATGAAAATGTATCTTTGTACTTAAAAAATTACACACACTAGAATGATCAAAACTTCAAAACTTAAACTATCTAGCAACTTCTCTAGAGCCTTGCTGTACAAAGTGTGGTATGGAGCCTGGGTGCTGGGTAGAAATGCTCTTACTACCCAAGAACCTGCCCTCTACCAAGGCACGAAGGGGCGTCTATGCACATGGAAGTCTTCATCACAGGAACTTCTCTCAAATACCACATCTGCTTTATTGCAGAAGTTAGAAATCAACCTGTGATATTAAGTTGTTAATATTTGATCTTGCGAATGTGCTTTTTATTGCATTGCAATATTCATGACATAATAAGGCAATAGGATCATTTAGCTTTTGCTGTCTTAGAGTTGTCTCTTATTTTCTTAAAAGTCTGAATTTAGGAAGCCAGGTGTTTAGTATAATTGATAACACAATTAACAAAATTTAAACTCACTTTTTAAAATGTTGCAGAATGGATTTTTTTAAGACAATTTACTTTGAAAAAATGTCTCCCAGTATATACTTTATTTTTTGTGATAATTATAATGTATCTTCATTGTTCTACAACTTTATTTTATTCACATCAAGTGACACGGCAATCTTTTCTGTCAAAATATCTAGGCTGGCTTTATTCATTTAACCACTGCTTCCATAGTATAGACATAACACCATTTACTTTATCATTCATTTCCTCTTAGATTTTTTTTACATGCTCTTTTCTGGGGAACTCTTTTCTTTCATTATTTATTACCCAGGTATTGCAGTTCCTGAGATGGCACTGTTTCTTTTAAAACTGTCAAAATTTTGCCTTTTAGAGATGTCCAACAATTCCTTTGCCTTCCTTGTCTGCATCCAAATACTCCTATCTCTACTTTCTCCTCAGCCAGCCAAGTCATCTGAACTAATTGTGCCAGAATTAGACTTGCTCAGAGCCTTATTCTTCCCCCGTTTTTGCCCTTACCTGCCTGCTCTTGGCCTCCATCAGACCCGATTGTAATACTTAGCCACATATAGGCACTCCTGATTAACTTCAGCCCATGGCGTCCCCTTCTAGCCTGTGACCCCTCCACGTGGATGTAGGCACTTCGTGCTAGGTTGTGATTCAGTACTGATTTTGTGGGTGCCTTGGGAACGCTCCTTATAGATTAGTTGGGTGCTCCTCATCACCTCACCAGCGTGGAGACAGATGCACGACCATTTTCTACAGACACATCACACCCCAAGGGGTGCCTCAGACTTCCCATACAGCTTAGAGCCTTTAGAAATTCAGAATCTCGGGCCCCAGCCCAGACCTCCTGCCCAGACCCTTAAACTTTAACAAGTTTTTTAAGGTTGCATCTATAAAAGCTAAATATAGAAATGCTGGTACTGACCTGACCTGTCTTATTCTAGCAAAAAATAACATTTGTGCATGGACACGTAAACTAGTTTTTAAAACCCCACATCCATCTCATCAAGTGATGCATATTCAGTAAAATTATATTTTAGGTTTTATTATAGCGCATCAAAATGTGTCTGCTTTAATAATCATACCTGTGATCTTAACTCAATCCAAAAAAAAAACAAAAAACTAAGTTATATCTATAAAGGAAATGAGGATCTCCGCGTGGGTGTGGATGAGTCTGTGTGTTGTTTTGATGAAATACCGAGGCACTGTCTTTGATCTCCTGTACACGATGATTTTAAGGGAAAGATTCATGAAGGTTCCTTCAACAACCAAGATTGCTTTAAGTCTAAATTTTATTGGGTCATGCTCTGAACCTTTCATTAACACTGCAAAGGAAAATAAAACTTCTGAAGAGTTCCATTAGGCTTGACCTGTGAACCAGTTTCTCAGAAGTAAGAAAGGCATCGCAGGGTGAGATCCTCTGAAGCCCCAGTTCAGGCAAGGGGGTTTAGTTCTTGCGCTTCAGACTTTGATTTCCATTTAAGGCTTTCACTCTTTAGAAAGAAAAAAAAAAATAAGGATAATGTGTTAGGTTGAAAGCTGGAAAAATTAAACTTGGCCTTGAGTTTTCTGAGACATCGGCACCCATTTCTTAGCAAATTTCAGAAGCAAAGTAGTTTAGCCACAAAACAAATGGTTTCTTTCAAGTAATACGCAGCCAATGAGGATGTCTGGATTCCCGTTGAAACAATGGGCCAACTATACTTTTCCCATCCTGCTACCCTCTCTGTGGTCAATGGCTCACTGTCTGGCAATGGCAGGCTGCCCTCAGGCTCAGAAGCCTTGGGCAGCTCATCTTTTCCAGAAAGCCAGAGTTCTTCCCTGCCAGTAACCTGGTGTGCCCCCGACCCTGTGAGGAGAGACCATTTAGTTTCTTCATCATTATTAGAAAACGAGAAGGGAAATACTCTCAAATACTTCCTAGTTGTTAATGCAAGTGGAGAGAGCATGCTTTCTTTCCATGGCCATTGTAGTTGATGGGAAAGACTCTTTGGATAAATTTCAATGAGGAAAAAAAGAGAGCATGTGATTCCTTTCTGATATATGTCCTTTAAGGTTTCCCCTGCTTGGCTGCGACAGATAACACTTAGAGAATATATAGGCTGTGACTTAGAGGACATTCTATGGCATGAAGGAAAAAAAATGGCTTGTTGGTATTACACAGCAGGAATTCAGTCTGACAGGACACTATCACCTGTAAAGTGGCGTGGGATTCTTCTTTATTTTGTTGTTGTTCGTTTTGGTATTTGTCATTTGAACATAAGGAAAAGGTTCACTGGGCTTGTCCAGCGTCCTCTCTGCCCCCACCAGTTTCAGCCCCCTCCAGGCACTGGAGTCAACCCAGACTATTGTCAGAAGACTTGAAGACGAGAAGGCTGATCCACCTGTCACTCAGCACTTGGCCTTTTCTAGATTGCCAGTTTCCATCTTGTCCCCTACTTCTAGAGTCCAGATGAGGGCAGGCTTCCCTGGTCCCCACCTTCAAAACACAGCACCTCAGCTCAACACCCCAAAGGCAAGGTGTTCACTCTGCTCTGGTGATTGTTATTTTTTCCTGGGGGCCCAAATCCTGCCCTTGGCTAGGACCTTGCTCCTTGCTGGTCAGATTTCCCTGCTGCCACCTGCTTACCTGCTTCTGCCCCACTTGCCCCGCTTGTGTCCCCAGTGCCAGGCTTGTCTCTCCTGAGTGCCGTATTTGCATATGGTAAAATTATTTCGAACATCTCAAAAGCACTATATATCTCAGCTCTTAAGGCCCTAAATCTGTTCTGCTTCCTCAAGTCTGTGCCCTGTGCGCCTCCTCCTTCTTAAACTAAAAACTTTGACAAAGTCTTCAAGTCCTTCCCTCTTCACAAATCACAACATTGTTCATGGCTTTATCTCTGAAATATGTCGCTCATCCAGACTTACCCTCACTCCCCTGCTTTTCCCTTAATGCAAACCCCTGGCATCACTTACCTGGAGAAATGCAAAGCTTCTTAGCTGGTGCCACTGACCCCAATTCTCTGTTCTGGGCATCCTCGCCTGTGCCACCAAAAACACCATCTTCAAAACTAAATTAGTCATGCCATTCCCCTTCTTAGTAGCTTCTATTCATGCTCTGTTGCCTACAAATCCGCACTCCGAAATAAACGACTTCACAGTTTTGCCTCACCTTGAGTTTCCGCCCCCACCTCTACCTTCTCCAGGTGGCGCAGCCAGGCCCTTGGAGGCGGCTGTGCTTTTCCCCTTCTCTCCACTGCAAGGCCCTCTCCCCTCTTTGCTTCTGGACAATTCAAGTCCTTCTTCCAATTTCAGGTAAGATCTCTTTTGCCTCTCTCTGTGCTCCCCCTGGAGGGTCTGCAGAAACCTGCAGGTCTGTAAAGAAGGGAAGGGAGAGGAGAAGGGGAAAGGAAAGAGGAATGAAACAGAGCCCACATAATTTGAGAAGTCTTGAAGCGAAAAAGATGATTCAGAGGAGTGGAACCTTGGCGAATGCCCAATTTTCAAACACACGCATACGCGCTCCCCCACACACACAGTTTGATTCTAGAGACTAGAGACCAATATGCTTGAGATGTATTTTTTAGGAAAAAATTTCAGGAAAATATTAAGAAAATTGTGTCAGCACATTGCAAAGAAAGTAAGAACCATTAAATACTGTCAGATTTTTTACCAGGATTGAGTAATGACAAGCTAATGTCATTTATGTTTGTAATGTAGACTTTAGGGTCTATTCAGAAATATAACATATATTTATTTTTTAAAATGCGCTTGAAAAAAATGTCTTACATTATTATAAAGAAGGTGACACACTGGTTGATTATAAATTCAAACGTTTATATTATAATCTTTAAATGACCGCATCTCCTAGGGACTGCTTGCCACTGTCTTAGTCCCTTTACTAATGGTACAGAAAATTTTATAGCCCCTTTCTACTTCACTTTTATTACTCTTTCACTTGACAACATTTATAACTTTTGACAGTAGAATCATGTAGAGAAAAGCTGAATCTTTTCTCTGAAATAACCATGCTGTCCTAGGTGTGGGAAGTTTGAAAAGACACCGAGGAAGGTCATCCTCAGTCAAAGCTGGCAAAGAGACGTTTGGATGCAGGTATTTTTAATAGAGAAGAACTGAGTGAGGACGTTAAAGTCTGACTCTAGAGAGAATTGTCTTTGTTGTCTGGCACCTTTGAAGGATGTCCTCAAGACAAGCAAACAGAGAACAAAGTGTGACGTATTTGGATGAAACGTGAAGTGAGAGTGTCAACCACGAAGCCTTGTTCATGGCTCTCGGTGGGTGGTCAGGATGTGATGCTCCTTCTCTAGGGGGGGGGGGAGTTCAGAATTGGGGGATTCATTCCATTGCGCTTCAGAATGGTGCCGCCTGGAGGGAGGGCTGTGTACACTGACTCAGCTAGTCGCCTGCTTCTCCGCAGTGGTAGAGGGATTAGTGATCCACCTCCACTAGTTTGTCTTCCTAGGTCGTGTGACTCACTGCCTTGCCAGGTGCTTGGAATTCAAGAGTTACAGTGTGTTTGGGAAAGATCGAAAAGACATCGCATGTGCTGAAGTGGTGTCTCACTGTCAGCGCTGTATGCTACCTGTGCTGCGGACATAATTGTTGACAGATGATCTCATCAGCTCACAGTACTGAAGACCATGTAACTTTTTGCTCTTTAAGTTTACATGGATTTCCTTCAGGAAAATGCCCTGAAACCTTTGGCGTGCATGTTCTTCCATGCACAGAATAGACAGATACATATATGAACTTCTTAAAAGTTATTTTATTCATTTAAAAAATTTATATACATGCCAAAGCAGAACATCCATACTTTGATAGAAATATATCTTGACTTTGAATATAAGTTTTCTTTAATACTGTATACATTGTAAGTCTCTTATTTGTAATGAAGTACTTTTTTTCTGTAGCTGTCAAAATAAGAAGCTTACATTGTATAAAAATTCAAGAGGCCAATGAAAATACATATTATTGAGCAATTTCACAAAATATTGAAAACACGATTTATTCCAGTGTAGCTTTGCTGCTTTTTTGACATATAAAAATAACACTTCAATGAAACTCTCACATGGGATAGTGCATTTATGTCACTAATCTTGTAGGAGGCAATTCACAGGTGCCTATTATATACTATTATGCAACCATGCCTTCATTATGTCGACAGTGATTCTCTGCAGCAAATGCTGTGATAACATTAAAATTCCAGAGACGAGTAAGATGTATCCCTGTCTTCAAGAAACTTTGGGGTGTCTGTGGGAAAGTGACGGTTTCAGTCCTAAGCTATTGGCAGCTAATGAGAGCGGAAGCATTTAATGCGAACAGTAGGGTGGCAAGGCTTTCCAGAGCCAACCTCTTGGAGAAGAGGCAGTTCCGAAGTCAGGTCCACCACGATGTGAAAGAAAAAGAAGGTTGTGTGTGGGGAGCAAAAGTTACCCAGTGTGAGCAATGTTGATGTATGGAGGGGAGGGGCAGGGCGCCACCAGGGGGCGTGGTGTGCGAGCTTTTGCATTGTTCTGGAAGACCAAGGAGCTGGGAAATTGCATGATTAGATTTCTCTATTGTGTCTTAAACCAAGTCCACGGGAGGTATAAAAATAGGGCTGGATGTAGGAAGTTGGCTGCTTTAGAATCAGACATGGCAGAACAGTACTGTGAGCCAACTTTCCACGTCCAGAACTCTGTTGACAAACGACCACATCTTGACCAGGCTCTTGTTCAATGTGTGTGTGGTCTATTTCTTCACTGGTTTTAAAACAGGGCATTCTGTTCCCTCAAAAGATTACCATCTTTATTTTTCAACTGTGTCACTTAACATTTTTTATGAACTTCTCAGAATCCCAACTTTACATTTTCATTGCGTCATTATCAAAATGTCTTCTGTTGATAAGGCTGTAACAGAGGATGGCTTGTCCAGTGGAGACAGGGCGTTCTTAAATGGCAACCTGGGCAGGCATGATGGAGAAGGGTGTGCTGTCAGCAGTCAATCAGAGCTGTTTGTTCCTGGCTTGATGGCTGCAGTATGAACCCTTAAACCTTTAAACCTGTTCTCATTTACCACTGTCCCCTGGCAGAGCTGGACTGTGAGCACGGAGTGACGGGCCGGGATCCGCAGTCGAGCATGCAGCGGGTGTTCTATGGAGTGTAGCACTGCTTTGACATAATAATCTTTATCATCATACACAATGTCTGCAAATGACCAAAATGGAAAAGTAAATACCTTTTCAGTGCTTTGATGCTAGAAAACCACTGTTTTGTAAAATATTGTCTGTTATTATGTCAGTTTTTCTGATAGCTCAAATGGTCTTAATTCTCTTTTGCTGGTGGTGAATCCATTTCCATTTTAGTTTTATGTTACATGTATTAGAAAGAGGATAAAACTGATTTTTAGAATGTATCAGTAAGTTCTGCATTTATTTGAGGTAAAAAAAAAGGATAGCGTGCATGAATTTTCAACACAAGACATAATTTGTTACATAAGATCTTGAAGACATCTTCATAGTTAGCAAGCTGAAAAATAGGTTGCATGAGACAACATAAAATTCTGTTTCTTTAATCTTAAGAATTGATGTCACTTTAGAATTTTTGAAGATTATCAACTATTTCTTTAGCTTTGGTTTATGATACTTTTTTTTCAACTCTTGGGATGATTAAGTGTTTTAGTATTCTAAACTTTTTCCTCTCTCATAGAGTTATTTTTAAAGCCATAACTTAGTTGCTGGTTTGTCTAAGGGTACCAATAGCTAGATAAACAAAAACCTTAGAAAAAAAGTAAAATAAAAATTGAAGAAATTATACTTGAGTGAAAGTGACATAATATATTAGTTTTCGCAAAGAACTTTCCTAACAAAATCTTTCAACTGTCAAATGAATTTATAAACACTAAAAGAAAAAAAGGAGTTACACAAAATTATGTGTTTGAACATTGATTTATTTCCTTATGATACTTCTCTTGTAAGTGGACTGGCAGTGAATGTGACCTAGCAGTGCCTGTGACTCATGAGCTCAAATGTCATTCCATGTAGGATGGTACAGACAGCATCATTTCTATTTCACTGTGATTACTTCCTGAAGCATCAGGTCAGCGCCTGTGCATATGCGGCTTCCGGTTGTGAGGCTGCAGACCTGACAGCTTGATGGAAATACCAAACACACTACCCATTTCAGAGTAAAATATGATATGTTAAAATAATCCCATCATCAAAGAAAATCCAAATATGAGAAAGTGACTATAACTATGAACTTACTCTGTGATTTGCCATGCCAAAAATAAAAAAATTGTAAATATCTTGACAGGATTATTTTAAATAGTATATCCATGGAATATACTATTTAATTTGCAAATATCAATAGTTATGTTGTATATTCTTAAAGATACCTCCATTTTAAAAAGTCGCGGGTAGGCATTTAGCATTCTTCATTCAACAAATACTAACTGGCATCAACCATGGCCCTGGCATTGTTCCAGGCATTAGAAAACAGACACAGTTTCTATTCTTCTGGAACATCCATAGTAGTGAGAGGAAAGAGATGTTAAACAAAGAAATGCAACCACAGGCAGATAGAACGTTCTGAAGAAAATAAAGCAAGGAGATGCAGAATGAAGAGGTATGCTGCTGTACACACAGTGGTAGAAAAAGGCCTTTTTATGGAAGTGATGTTTGACTAGAGATCTGAATGAGAGACCGTGTCACCCAGCAGAGATAGCTGGGAGAGGAGTCTGAGCTGGAGGGTACTGAAAGTGCAAAGGCCCTGAGGCCCTAACCCACTTGGTATATGTGAACAAAAGGATATTGAAGGTGAACCCACAGGATTTGCTGATGAACTGATTTCATAAGATGAGAGAAGTCAGGGACTACCTCAGACGTTTTGTCCCAAGTGCTGGGAAGAACAGGGATTCCATTTGCTGAGATGGGAAAGTCAGGAGATTTGCAGGTTGGGAGGCTGGAGGAGGGGGAGGGGGAAACAGTTTAGGGCATATCCATTTTGAGATACAATTTTATGTCAAAATGGAGAAGTAGGAGCCCCAGGAGAGTGCCATGTTCTGGAAGGCAAAAGAAGAAAAGAGCTAAAGAAGGAGGATGCTATCCTGAGTGTCATGTGCTGCTGACAGGATCAGTCCAATGAACTAGAACTAATTGTTGGATTTGACATTATGAGCTTCAGAGATTTTGGGAGCATGGTGTGCTAAAATCCTGATTTACCAGATTCACCAGAATATGGGTGAGGAAACGTAAACATCAAGTGTGGATAATCAGAGAGAGTATGATATGCAGTTGCAAGGATAAGCTGCCTTGATTCATATCTGAGCTCATCTGGGGCCTGGCTGGCATGACCTTGGATGAGTCATTAATCTCTCGCTGACTCATTTTGGTCAAATGTAAAAGAGGGCAGTAAGAGTCTTTACTTTATTATTTTCCATTATAGGATTCTTGTGTGGAGTAATTATGTTAAAATGTGCCTGGCATTACATTGGTGCTTGCTATCACTACTGATACATCATTACTGGTCTGATTATCATTATAAGCATATTTAGGACTTTTTCTCTAAAGAAAGTCAGAGAAGTGTATGTATGTGTGTGTGTCTACTTGCTTTGTTTTATTCAGATAGGAGACTTTACAGCATGAGCTAATGCTGGTGGGTTGCCCCAGAGGAAGGGTTAAAAGCTTGTGGTGCAGAAGAGAGGAGCATAACTATAGGTGGGGTACTTGCATGTGGGAGCAGGAATTTAGTAGTATCAAAGGGCATGCTGACACTTTACCCATTGTAATTAGAGTAAAGACGGAGGAGATGGGTGCAGGTATCGTTGGGCTAAAAGATCTGGTGAAGACAGGGCATCTGCTGTTGCTTTCTCGCTGAGAAAAAGCCAGGTTCTCAGCTCTGTGCGAAGGGGCCCAGGAGGTGGGTGGTTGAGGAGCAGGGTGGTACGCAGACCAGAGAACAAAGGTGGGGTTTCAGGGAAGGGCTGAGAACCCACTTGAAATGAATGACCATAAATCAGAGGGAGCATGCTTTGGTGTCTGTCTTCGGTCATGTTCAGGACCCAGGACAGAGTAGGCAGCCAGCCAGATGTTACCAGGCTGAGGGTTTACCAGGTAAGACAGAGGAACAGGGGAGATTGCAGCTGGCCTCTGAGTGCAGGCTGGTAGGGACAGCCGGGGGGGGGGGGCATTGCGTAGGTGACAGACGGTGAAAAGGCGGGAGGGTCAGTGTGCTGGAGTTCCTTTGTGTTCGCAAAGAATAATGCAGATTCCCTGAGTGTACCAAAGTCAGAGGTCATGGGCTCAAGTCCTGAAGTTCCACAGGGTGACAGGGATAGACGGTTCCCCCAATACTTCTGAGCACCTCTGAGCATGCCACGTGTCCAAGCATGGCAGATGTCCAAGAGCTTCGTCCAGTGCCTGCCCTGGGAACTCTGCTCAGCTTCGGCAAAGCTCCAGTACAAAGAAGCATTAAAAATCTTGTAATGGGTTAGTACCATAATGCATTTGGTATTTCATCTGAGGTCATAGACCCTTTTAAAAACTGATGAAAACTATGAACATCTGAATGTTATCAACTTTGATATGTTGCAATATTCCATATATAATCCCAATGTATTGAGGGCTGAGGAATTCTGTCCATGTACCTGCAAACCCTGGGGTGGAACCCTCACTTAAAAATTCTATGTTACATATTACATATAATAAATTAACCGTCATAATTTGAAGGTAAAGAGTGGTGATATTCGGAACTTGAAAATGTTTTGTGCAGGAGATGCTCTCTTTGCTAAAAAGAATTAGTTATCATTAAAAGATCATTCAAAAGTACTTATATCAGCTCAAAAGTGATTATATTCTTTAAAAGGACAAAGGACAATATAGGAATACATAAAATTCTGTAACATATTCAAAATTCAACCCTTTGGATAATCTGGACTCTATTGTAGGGAAAAAGCAAAATGAGAAGTAACAAGATTTAGAAATTATAAAAGCATGACTCTACCTAAGTGTGCCTCCGAGGAGTGAAGTATTGTTCATCTAGCACAGGGATTGGGAACCTTTTTGGCTGAGAGAGCCAGGAACGCCACATATTTTAAAATGTATTCTGTGAGAGCCATTCAACGACCCGTGTACGTTACGCATTATCCAATAAAAATTTGGTGTTGTCCTGGAGGACAGCTGTGATTGGCTCCAGCCACCCGCAACCATGAACATGAGTGGTAGGAAATGAATGGATTGTAATACATGAGAATGTTTTATATTTTTAACATTATTTTTTTTATTAAATATTTGTCTGCAAGCCAGATGCAGCCATCAAAAGAGCCACATCTGGCTCGCGAGCCATAGGTTCCTGACCCCTGCTCTAGCAGATTGGATTAATAGAATCACCAAGAAGTTGTTATTAGTGAGGAGAGGGTGTAGGAAAATGAAGTACAGGAGGAAAAACTGGGATCTGGAGTGAGACTGGGTTCAAATAATCATTTGATTCTAACTGGCTTTGTGACCATGGGCTGCATCATTAACTTCACTAAGCCCCAGTTTGTAACTCATAAAATGAGGATCACATAATGGCACTGCCTCATGAAGCTCTTTAAAGGAATCATAGAGCTAATGCATCTAAAGTGCTTGGAAAATATCTGGCACTAATAAGTGTTCAATAAATGGGAACTGTTGATCCAAATTTAAACTTTAAAAAAAGATTAACCTAATTATATATTCCAGAGATAGTTTTATCCCCTCTTAGCTGTAACCTTTTAGTTGAGGTCTGGAATCAGTTTTAGCATTTAGAAGTCTTATCAATAAAAAGTACTATAAGAAAATGTAAATGTAATTAATGGGTCAAATGCCTTTTACATCTTGGTTTCTAGAGGCATATTAGTCCAGTTTGGTAATAACCCAAAGTTATTTCATGAAATAACTGTTCAAGGTATTATCTGCAATTAAGTTCTGTCTGAGGGTTTCAGCCCAATATTATTTATAAATATAACTTCAATATCTTATTTACAATGTAAACCTTACTGGGTAGAACCATCCAAAGATTAGGAATTTTAACCATCCATTTCCACGGCCAAGGGAAACCTACCAATCTAGACCAATGAGTACGTCATTGACCTAGAACACTGAAAACTGAAATTCTTCATAGCAGAATCCCAGCATACTCTGCAAAGTTAATTAATTCTCAGAATTCTTGAGAGGAAATATTGAAAAATTGTGTATTTCCATTACTCAGTTATAAAAATCAACTGATTCCTGACTCCCCTGTGTTTCATATAAAAAGTATATCCTCACATATTTATACATTAAAACATATTTTAAATAAAATATGATTAAGTATAATTTCTCAGTTATTCTATAAAATTGTGCTAACAATGAAAATTCTAAAATAAAAATTGCCTTGATACAGTTTTTGAAGTCACTGAAATACAAAAAAAAAGTCAACATGGAGAATAAAATAATGTAAGGTCTCCACTAATCTCAAAAAGTGTTTCTTCTTTAAACTAAAATGATACCAAAGGTGACAATCTATTAAATAGGTTGACATATGCCTTTATCTGCGCTGCTTTTTATAGTTTAGTATGTATAAAAAAAACCTTAATTTTGAAAACTGCAATTAGATACATTTCATTCCTGGTGAACCCTCAGCTACTAGCCTAGCCGGTTTTTATTTAGAGTTCTTATTGTGACCACAGTCTAACAGAAAAACTGGGAAATTAGAATGAATAATTATTTTTGTTAGTAAATTAAAATATGGGAACTTTTATTTAAATTTGAATTTCAGGTAAGTAATCAATTATTTTTAGTATAGTGTGATCCAGGCAATATATTGGATATATTTATCCTAAACACTTATCAATTGTTTACCTGAATTCAAATGTTACTAGACATCCTATGTTTTATCTAGCAACTCTGCCAGGCACACCTAGCCACCTCCTTCCACTGTTTCTTCAGCTGGAGTGGAACCAGGAATGAAGAGATGTTTGCTCAGCTTTAAGTTCAAACAGACATTCTAAAATATGGTTACCCAAATTCTGATAGGTCAGTGAGCTTCTTTGCTTTTCAAAAGCCAGGTGGTAATATAGATGGGGGAAGAGGACATGGGTCCCTTAACCGTAGCTTAAAAGCTGCTCAGAGATCAGACAGGAATCCAGAGAGAACGCAAGAGCAGATTTCCTGAATTTTGGAAAGAAGTGGAAAGATCAAGCAGGAATCACAAAGTAAAAAAATTTAGAGGGAATGAGTCTGGGGTTATGGTTATGCTGCTGTGTGAACCTCCACAAAGGTACCCAGGAGACCCCACAAGATACATCCAGGGTGGATAGGCATTGAGACATCATAACCGCAGAAAGGGGTTGGCAGCTGCCTCCATTTGGAATTCTGGGAGGACCCATCCTCCTGGGAACCAGCACTAAGCAGGTAAGTAGGAAGCAGCATGGCATGGTGGGGCCTTCAGTTCCCCTCAGCCTGAAGATTCCAGATGGTTCTACAGGAGCCCCACAGAAGGGTTCAGAGTATCAGGGACTTGGAAGAAGGAAGGCAGAGAAGGGTGTGAGGTCTTGTTGCTGCAGCCTTGGATGGCCCTCGACCTGAGTACTATGGAGCTCAGGGGGCCGTGCAGAGGCCAGCAGGACCCTGGTCCTGCTTCTTACCAGTGACTCACATCTTGCTCAATGAGAAGGAAGACATTGCACATGGGGAGGATTCTCCCCCTGGTAAAAGAATTGAAAAGCAGACACATCCGTGAGAGTTGACTCTAAGTGTAAAAGCACTTGCCTCTGAACAGGACGGAAGACAGTGTCAGGCCCAACAAACAGAAGCTCTGGGAGAAGTGAGCGTGTGTTGGAGGGAAGAGCAGGCAGTCACGTTTCTGCACCACAGAGTGGTAATGTTTGGATTTCCACCTGCTCCCACAGAATGTGATAAGGATGCAAGGAGCAGGAGACTGCGGGCACTATCAGGGCCCTGTAATTCTCCAGAGAAAGTGGAGTCAAAATGGATTTTAATGGTGTTTGGAAATGGAAATAAATGAATTCTAGAAGGGTAAACCTTCATCTGCAAAAATTCATTTAGAAAATATACAGAGAACGTGAAAAAAAAAGCAAGCTGCCTGAAGTAGTGTGGGAGGCTTTGATTGTGTAGAAGTGTGTAAGTGTGCAGGTGTATGTGCATGTGCATGTGTGTGTGTGTTTGTGTCTCGGGAGTAGACGGGGATGAGGGGAAAGTCAGAGAAAGAGGATAGGTGCACCTGGACCCCAAGCACAGCTTCCACACGAAGAGAAGCGCAGCCTTTGTTTCCAAAAGGAAAGGGCAACTCCCCAGGTGTTATGAACGAGGATTGACAGAATCAGAACTGAGTTGTAGGAAAATTAAAGTGATTATAATGTGTAGGACGGAGTGAAGGGATGGATCTACAAGCTGTCACCAAAGATGACTTTGGGGTTTTAAACCTTAGAAAACAATGTTATAAATAGAAGCAATGAAGGCAGAAAGAGAAATTAAGTTTGAGGGGAAGATAAGGATTCACTTTAGATGTGTCAAATGTGATGCAGCAGTTCAGTCAATCCACAAAGATGTTTTGAACACCTACTAGGCGCCAGAAATGAACAAGGCACTGAAACCAGTCAGACGGCGCGGCAGCAGGGATCCTGTTAGGGGTTAGCGGGGTTTATTCTGTCTGGCCACTGCCTAGCAAAGGCCTCAAGTATTTGTTAATGAAGGTAGACAGATACAAACAGACTGTGGCACATCCAAATGGAAATAGATGGGCAATTAAAGAAGTTGCTTGAGTTGGCATTAGTATTAATTGCTTCAGATTACTTTTGCCTTGAATGGAGCTAAATTTATGTTTCAAAATAAAAATGAAACCAAAACATTTAAGAAATTAACACAGACTTCATATCGCATGCAGTCTCTCACTCGTTTTGAGTTTGTGATTAATAGAGCCTGGGAAGAATTGAACTTACATTTCCTAAGTCAGGTTTGGTAAACTACATACAGCTTGCAGCTCAGATCCGGCCCACAGCTTGTTTTGTAAAGAAAGTTTTATTGTAGCACAGCCATGCTCATTTGTTATGTACTGTTTTTGCACTACAACAGAGGAGCTGAGTAATTGTGAAAGACTGTCCCAAGGAGCCTAAAATAGTTACTGTCTGACACGTTACAGAAAAAGTTTGCTGAATCCTGCTTCTAAACTAATATGTGAAAAGTTAAGAGTAGGCTTATAAATGAATAGATTGACAGCCTGTTTCAAAAAAAAAATGTAATTGTAATCTAAGCAGAGGTTAATGTGGGTTAGGCATACAGTTTTAAAAACTAATTATACAACATTTCTACATCTAAGAATTAAAGCAAGGCTTTTAATAGGCAGCGATATGAATCCAATGTAATGAATGTATTTAAAAGTAACAAATTCTCCCTTATTCTGAGAATCTTTTCTTTTTATATTTTACCCTTTTTATGTAATTGAATCAAACTACTGATGTTTTTTTACGGAACGAAAATATTTTTTCCTAGAAAATTGTTAGTGAGCACCAGTTAAAATGAACATAAACTGCTCTCATTAGACAATGACTTCATAGAATACAAATTATTATCATTGAGAACATAAAAAAAAATATATAGGCTATGCTCAACCATTGGCACTTCCCTCAACCCCTTGGACCATGGAGTTATTTTTTTACAACATGTCCACACAAAAGCTGTCTCACGTGGTCTGCTTCGTGCAGAGAGTAGGGAGGCTTCCCTTCCACCAGGTTGCCTCCAACAGTCAGAGCCTTTGCTTTGTGCTTGGTGCCCATGAACACGTTGGAACACACACGCACAGCCACACATGCACGCACATCCAGGCACGTGCCCCTTTGTGGTTTGGGTTATCTGAGGGGCATAGACCTTGATGTACTCACTTCCTTACTTCATCAAAAGCAGAGAAAGAAGAAAATAAAACCACTTCTGCATGTGGGAAGAATTACTATCGCCATAAAGACTAATTTGACCTTGGGGGCTGATAAATGACTCTGGAGACAATTCAGAGTAAAAGCTTTGAGATCACACTCTGAGCCAAGCAGCTCATTTAACTAGCACGTAGCCTCCTGAAAGGACCGTGCTAAAGGACAGCAGTGACGTCAGTGTGCGCCTCCCAGAACACTAGTTAGAACTCCGCCCCCAGGCTGCAGAGGGGAGCCCTGTGGTCTCCCAGAATGGCATGCAAAAGGACATGGAGCCCAGTAAAGACAGCAGTCCTCAGTTTTGAAGCAAAATGTGGGAGCCAACTCTAAGGACAGAAGACTGGATTTTATGAATTTAAGATCAAACTTGGTTCTCTGTGCCTTTTCATCTGGGTACAATGCAACCCAGACCTTTGAGGCACTTTGCCATTTTGTTTCAGCAACACGGTTAAAGATCAAAGCACCTGTGTATACGTGGATATGAAGGCAATTCGTACATTTTAAGGATAGCTGTGCCTTGCATAACGGGGCCAAGGTGAGCCTCTGCATTTAGAAAGGATAGCAGATGAAGAAAGCTAACTTCTTTCTGTTTCCAAGGCAACCAGATGACAAATAGCTTGACTCTTAATCCAATGGATGATTCTGGCACATTTCAGTTAGCAAATGGCTATAGAAAGAGCAGACATCCCTGGGTCTGTCCCACGTTGGCCCAAGGAGACTTATTTTTCTGATAGGCTTTCTGAAGGATGCCCTAACAACATTGATGGAAGCAGCACTTTGCTTCTGATCTGCTGAGAACAAAGGCAGAAAAAATGAAGAAATACTGTGATGACTGTGTACATTATCATACTAGTTACATGAGATTGGATCCAGTGCATTATTTAACCAGTTTCTATGTTGTAGAGAAAACATGCTAAGGGAGGAAAAAGGAGAAAGAGTGATGAAGTCACTCTGGGGAATCAGAAAGGCTGTAGCCCAGTCATTTCTCCCAAGCCTGGGAGGATGAGTAGAATTTAGCGGCAAAGAGGTAGCGATGCCGTCCCCCAGACGTGGAGTGGGGAGGAGCAGCAGTGACAGCGGAGGGCTGAGGAATGTCACCTTACTACCGTGGCTTGGTGCAGGGATAGGAAACAGGACCGGAAGGCGGTGGGGGGGGGGGCTGTTGAGGTGTGATGATTATCATCCCAATGTTACTTGTAGGCAGGGTGAGATCACATTTAATTATAGAAAGAAATCTAAGAGAAGAATGGATAAAAGAAGGAGGAGGTGAGGCACAGAGACCATTTCTTAATTCACATGGAAATATTTATTGAAAACAGCCATTTGCTCAAATCTACCCTCCATCTATATCTCAAATTCACTCACATTCAACTTCACCTCCACGTCACTTCTCTAAGCTAACATGACCTCCACCTGGACGACTGTCACAGCTGCCTAGTGTTATCAACCAGAAAGAGCTCATCCACAGGGTGCTAGCAAAGCCAAACACTAAATGCCACGAATTCCAGTGCAGAAATTCTGGCTGTTTTGTTATGAATGGCACCACCCAGGAGAATAGGATGCTAATACTCAAAAGCCTGAACTTCCCAGCGGAGTGGAGCTTACAGATTATACAGGAGAAAATCACAAGACTGCATGGGTAAGGGGTTTGGGTTGTGCTGGGAGCTGATTGGTCAGAGATGAGATTCATTAATCATTACTTCAGGTCTTGAGGTCAGTTCCAGTGACCCTGTTTGATTTTATGGGAAAGCAGCCAAGGGATCATTCCACCTTAGGGCTCAGGAACTGAGACATAACTTAGGTCAAGAACTTGAGCCTTTCAGAGGTCCAGACACTGTGACCACTAGTCAGGTCCAGGCTACTGTCTTCTACTACCTCAGGGGTTGCTGATTGTCTGGGGGAAGGCTAGGTCTCCAAGAGCATATACAGTATACGTGTATGTATGTATATGTTCTCACAGCACACAGAAGACTCATTTCTCTGTTGTGACAATTAGCAAGTCACTCTCCTGCTCAAACCATTCATCTTCCCATTATATTTAAGGACAAGTCTGAAGTCTTCACACAATACCTCAGTAGAGTTAGGATCAGCTTGATTCAGCCACCTGGCCACTTCTCCTCAAGCCTCACCCCTTTCACCCTGCACAGTGGGCACCGGCCTCACAGGCCTCCTCTCAATGCCTTGAATGGATCAACCGTGTTTCCACCTCAAGGCTTTCCCACAGGCTTGTCCCCTTGCGGGGGACACACTCCGTCTTTCTCCCTTGGCCAGCCCTGCTCATCTCAGGGTACACTAGGGGAAGGTATCCTGGGCCCTCACCACCACCAGCGCATGTACAGTGGGTTCTTTCTCAAAAGCCCTCCTGGCATTCTTAACCTTTCCTTCTTGACGTTTACCAAAGTGTGTTACTGCATCAGGTGTGCGTGCTCCTCAGGCTTCAGGAAGGCCCACAGCACCTGTCATGACTGTCAGTGCCTAGCTCACACGGACACTGACAAACATTTGTGGGAGAGAGGCTGCTGAGTGTGGAAAAGGAGCATAAATTATAAACCTAGCGTTCACTAGGATGCAATGAGAGCTGGTGTGGTAAATATCAAAGTGGGGCATGGACCCCCGCCTGGGTAAGTGGCTGCAGGGGAGGTATTGGGGCACACCTGAGGGGCACATGCGATCTTAGCCTGAAAGCACCTGGGGCTCTGGGAGTGGGGGGGGATCAGGGAGGGAGAAAGGGTGGCACACAGGCCTTGAAAGCCAGGCTTGAGACTGGATGCAGGGTTGGTATCCTGGCTGTGCTTCCTCCTCAGTGATCCTGGGAGATCCACTCAAATGCCGCGTGCTCTGGGTTCCTGTCTGTCAACTGGAGATGATGCTAATACTACCTGCCCCACTGGGTAGTTATGAAGACTGAAGACTTTCATGTTTAAAAAGATTTCAGATCAATGTAGTAAGAGCTGTATCACTAGCTCTAAAAGGAAACAAAGAGGTGAGGGAAAGAGATGGCCAGGGGAGGCACTCATAGGACCAGGAACACTTCTGAGAATGCTGGCTGGTGGCTCCATGGACAGGTTGCTGAGACTCATCCATTCATTCATTCATCTATTCATTCATTCATTCATTTGGCAAATACAAGCCTCAACACACTGCAAGAAACAGGGGATACAGTGTTTCTTTTTTTCTTCTTTTTCCAAGTGAGAGAAGAGAAGATAGAGAGACAGACTTCTGCATGTGCCCCAACCAGATCCACCTGGTAACCCCGGTCTGGGGCCAATACTCTGCCCATTTGGGGCCATGCTTGCAACCGAGCTATTTTTAGCACCTGAGGAGGAGGCTCCACAGAGCCATTTTTAGTTCCCAGGGCCAATGCACTTGAACTAATCAAGCCATGGCTGTGGGAGGGGAAGAGATAGAAGAGAAATGGGAGGGGTGAAGAAGATGGTTGCTTCTCCTATGTGCCCTGACTGAGAATCAAACCTGGGACATCCACATGCCGGGCCAATGCTCTACCACTGAGCCAACTGGCCAGGGTAGGGGAAATAGGGTTTCTAAACTCAGTTCTCATCCTCACTGAGTTTAGACTAGTGGGAGAGTATGGAGATGTCTGGCAGAGGGAGATAATGACTGGATGCATGAAACATGTTGAAATAGAGAGAGGGATGTTATCTGACCTCTGACCTCAGTGGACAAGAAGAGACAAATTCACTTACCAAAGCATACTTGAGAAAGGACAGGGTGACATAACCATATGGTGAACAGGTTACTTGAAGCTGATGGATCACCAGGGGTCGATTTAGACTGAAACAGCTCCTCTCTTGCAAGGAATCCTCCCTCCCACCACTGCTCCTATTACTGTTCTCACTTTAAATAAATATCGTTAAAAAAAATAATTTTGGGGCCTTGGCCGGTTGGCTCAGCGGTATAGCTTCAGCCGGGCATGTGGATGTCCTGGGTTTGATTCCTGGCCAGGGCACACAGGAGAAGTGCCCATCTGCTTCTCCACCCTTCCCCCTCTCTTTCCTCTCTATTTCTATCTTATCCTCCTGCAGCCAAGGCTCCACTGGAGCAAAGTTGGCCCAGGCACTGAGGATGGCTCCATGGCCTCCACCTCAGGCGCTAGAATGATTCTAGTTGCAGTGAAGCAGCGCCCCAGATGGGCAGAGCATCACCCCCTGGTGGGCATGCTGGGTGGATCCCCGTCGGGTGCATGCGGGAGTCTGTCTCTCTGTCTCCCTGCTTCTCACTTCAGAGAAATACAAAGAAAAACCCCACAAAAAACAACTAATTTTGCCTGACTTGTGATGGCGCAGTGGTTAAAGCATCGACCTAGAATGCTGAGGTAGCCAGTTTAAAACCCTGGGCTTGCCTGGCCAAGGTACAAATGGGGGTTGATGCTTCCTGCTTCTCCCCACTTTCTCTCTCTCTCTCTTTCTCTCCCCTCTCTAAAAGGGATAAAATCATTAAAAAAAAATTAAACTAACTCTATATTTGTAGTTTTATAATTTTTATAGATGGACCAAAATTATTCTAGAAGTTTCAGGTCCACCAAAACCTGGGGGTTGTCTGGCGAAGAGATGCACTGCTGAGCCTCGCTGAGGGACAGAGGCTGCCGTGCAGGGAGAGAGTTGTGTGCATGATGCACCTGTGTGTGTTTGTACACGCACACGCACATGCACGTGGGAGGAAAGCCAACTAAAAATCTCATCAACTTGCTTGCTGTGCAACATTTCACAAACTATTTTAATGAAGTTTTAATCCTTAACAACCAGTAGGGCAGGTATAATTATCCTTTTTTTTAGAAAAACTGACATTCAAGATACCGTGACCAACTAATCTGAGATTACTGTTCAAATGGACACAGAACATAAAGTCAGGATGACTTCCCACTGCTATATTATTCCTCCTGATGGGAATTAAGAAGCACCAAGCACACTATTGTCTTTGAATATGCTCCAGAATAATAATAATAAAAAGAGTGGTAACCATAACCACTGTAGTGTGGCAGCAGATAAATACTAGTGAAGTGCGTCATGCGTCTTTCAGCATCTGCTATATCACTAAGTCCTCCCAACATAAACAACGATTTTATCACTTACAGTTTATAGAAGGAGGCTCCAGCCAATGAGTGACTTGCCCAGGGTCACAGAGTTAGTGGGAAGAGTGCAGATTCAGCAAGGCTACCAGCTTCCTGAGCCTATACTCTTAACCACCAAGCTCAGCTGTCCCTCCTGGGTTCCAGGAACAACTTGTAACAACAAACCACCAATAATTGTAGCAATTGATTTTTGTTTGTTTTGTTTTGTTTTTAATTGAAGTAAGAGGAGGAGAAATAGACAGACTTCCTGCATGCACCCCGATTGGGCTCCATCTGGCAACCCAGGTCTGGGACTGATGCTTTACCCATCTGGGTCCATGCTCACAACCAAGCTATTTTTAGCACCTAAGGCTGAGGCTCCAGGGAACCATCCTCAGTGCCCAGGGCTCACATGCTCAAATCAGTTGAGCCATGGCTGTGAGAGGGGAAGAGAGAGAGGGAGAGAGAGAAAGAGAGAGAGAGAGAGAGAGAGAAGGGGAGAAGGAAGGGGGAGAAGCAGATGGTTGCTTCTACTGTGTGCCCTGCCCAGAAATCGTACCCAGGACTTCTACATGTTGGTTTTATACTCTACTACTGAGCCAACCAGCCAGGGCCAGCAATTGTTTTTTAATAATTAGGAATTAATTTTATTCTGAGGTCAAGAGTAACAATCTTCCTGCCCACCCAGGTCTGAGTTAATATCTCCAATACCAAACTAAAGTTCAGTTCAGCTCGGGTCATTTTGTTTGAGAACCTGCTCAATGCCAGGTAGACTAAGCATTGCACCAAAAAGAATGGAAGTTTATGGTGCAAAAAATTTCTCATGGCTTGCAGAAAAAAGACACCCATTCACAGTCTTGAAGAAAAAAGACACCCATTAAACATAAAACATGATGGTCCTGGCCGGTTGGCTCAGTGGTAGAGCATCAGCCTGGCGTGCAGGAGTCCCGGGTTCAATTCCCGGCCAGGGCACACAGGAGAAGCGCCCATCTGCTTCTCCACCCCTCTCCCTCTCCTTCCTCTCTGTCTCTCTCTTCCCTCCCACAGCCAAGGCTCCACTGGAGCAAAGTTGGCCCGGGCAGTGAGGATGGCTCTGTGGCCTCTGCCTCAGGCGCTAGAATGGCTCTGGTTGCAACAGAGCGACGCCCCAGATGGGCAGAGCATCGCCCCCGGTGGGCAATCCGGGTGGATCCCGGTTGGGCGCATGCGGGAATCTGTCTGACTGACTCCCCGTTTCCAACTTCAGAAAAATACAAAAAACAAACAAACAACAAAAAGAAAACATGATAACATGAGGCCCACGTGCTGAAGATTGAGTGACTAAGACAGCAAGTTCAACCAAGGCTCAGAGTCTGTCCCTGCAGGTGTGTAAACTCAAGGATGACTCCTTTGGGTGTGTGGGCAGAGAGAAAAAGGGGTGGGGGCATTTCTGGGCATCTGAAATGGCCTTCCTACCACCCCTCTACATTGTAAACTGGCCAGGTGATGCCTACCAACCCAGGTGGCATGTGCTGGGCACTTTTACGTCCTCCGGGAGATCATTTCCACTCCTCTGCTATCAGGCATTCGAGGCAGCTGCACAGCTCCGGGAAGCAGAGCCTCCATTAGTAATTGCACAGTGACTTCAGCATGATTTCCTCTCCATTAACTCTTAGGCAAGAGCAGGTATCATTTCAGAACTGGGGGAGCCTTGTTTTCTTTTTCTGCCTTTCCCTAAGTTATCCCGAAGCTGCTGAGCTCAATTCCTGATCCCACTCTCAGTGTGAGTGGGACTTGCTGCAGGCCTCCAGCTCAGCCTTATTCAGGGTGTGCGCCCTCCCATTCTCGCTGCCATGGCCCCGTATAAATAAGTAGCAAAAGGAGTGGACTGTGGGGTGTAAGGAAACAACTTCTTTTGTTGAAACAGACATGCGTGCTTCCAAGATTTTAGCCATGAGAATCCCCAGATAAGAACAGCCGTCTGCAGGTTGGGGCAGGCTCTGTAGGAATGACGCCGTCTCGTTCTCCCTTTCTCTTTGGCTGTGTCTCAGTGGTCCTTTTTTTGTGACAAGGGGGGGACTGCAAAGCCACTTGCGAGGAGAGTACCACTTACCCTGAGAAATTCTGCCCCCTTTCCCTTTATTTCTCTCAGAACAGGTGAGACGGAGAAAAAGAAGAAGAAAGAGAGAAAAGATGAGATGGGTCAAACTTTAGGGCTAGAATTTTATCCACGATCACAGAGAGCAGACACCAAGTAATCACAAAACCAGAGCCAGGCACCAGCCACAGCCAGGGCACCAGGTTCAGTGCAGGACTCTGATCTGAGGCTGAGTTAATTCCCATAGACTCCCAGCTACAAGCACTTCGGGGATCTGGCTTCCAGCCGCCCTCATTCCTACTCAGGGCCTCCCCTGCCCTTCTCTGATTTGCCCATTTTTCCTGAGCAATCACTCAGTATTCAAGTTGAAATTAACCCAGAATAGAACATGCATGGGCATTAAAGGGTCAGCCTATTCTAGGGAACTATCATTTCCATAGGAGAGATGATAGGGAAATCTAGGGCAATTAGGCTTCCAAAGAATGGAATCATTGCTTTTTCTCTGGGGCAGGAGGTTAACAAAAAGGAGTAAAGCTTCCAGTGCTTGTGATGGACATGTGCTGTGTGATGTTAATATTAATGCTCATTTTAGGATTAAAGCAAAAGTGTTTTAACATTCCCTGTCAGCTTGTGAACTTTATTGTACTGCTAAGCAAAAAGTAAGGATTGGAAATATTGTGTTTTCTACTCCTCAGTGATGAATCTTTAGGGAAAAGGTACTGTTTTATATTTTGGGGAGGGTATTAGAAGTAAAAAGAAGGAAAGATTGTAATGTTTGAGGAAGTCATTTAAACACAAGCCGTTCATAGTTCATATTAAATGTTAAAAATGATAGAAACCCTTTGTGACCCACAGCACTCCACAGTCTTAGAATTCACACGTCACACCCTTTGGAATCTACTTTGTCAATCTACGCTATCTCCCAGTCCACTTTGAAGACACCGTAGTGGCACTGACCCTTGCTAAATCGCCCTCAGCAGTGGTTATTTGAGGATCCAAGCTATCTGCACACACCATGGTCTCTTCCTGGCTGACAGAGGCTCCCAGTGTTCTGATACCATTGGCTTTGGAGTTGCCTTCTCTGGAAGCCTTACTCTGGAAGCATCCTCAGCCAGGGATCAACCACGTCTCAGCAGAGGAAGGTTCACAGAGGGAGTAATGGGGGAAAACATGGGCATTTAATGTGCTTCTACCCTGGACAACCCACAGATCTTGCTAGTGGGTTTTGATAGCATCTCTAGAAGATTCTTACTGTTACTTTTCAGAAGTATTGTCACTAACATGCTTCCTTGGCATGTGTGGGATTGGGAGTCAAAAAGCTGGAGCTCTGTGTCAGCTCTGCTACTTTGAGCTTTGTGACTTCACCTCTGCACGATTTTCTTCAGCTGTAAAATGGGTGACAGACTGTATCACGGTCTCGGCTTGTGGAAGGAAATATATGAAAACAGCTTGGCATATGATGGCATGTGGCAAATATACAAATAGTAGCTACACCTTCACAAGTTGAAAATCAAATTGTAAATTTAGACAAAATGCAGAAAAGTGAGTTCAAACTGTAAGAACTCCTGGTAGGTAAGCCAAATAGACACTCACTGACGTTAGGAAAAGAGGTGAGTGGAAAGGCAGCCTGAAGGGTTGGCTAAGAGTTGACTGATATGCATCACTATTATCTTATCCTCTAATAAAATAACGCACTAACAAGAGTCTCTGCAAACCATAGCGAGAGTGAGCATTCATACACTTGTACCAAAGGGTTCTGGACAACGGTATTGGTGATTCAAGTAATTATGTTTATCAACTGTGTTATAATAAATGACTTTCACACACCAGGCACTGTTCCATTTGTTCACCGAATAGAACTCAGTTTGGTTCTCCCAGAAGCCTGTGAAGTATTGTCATTAGCCCCACGTCTCAGCTGAGGAAAGTGAGGCATAGACAAATGTGTAACCTGCTCAGCATTTCCCACCCTGCACACAGTGGAGTTTGTGTTCATCATTATAGCCCAGACCCAGGCAATGCATAAGCAATTTAAAATTCCCCTTAAGGAACATGTTTGTAGATACCAATCACCAGAAACTAAGACCATAGAATTAATAGAACTAACTCAATGAGAAACATACCTAATTGAAAGACAGCCCAATTATTTAGACATTTTAAAAGCAAAGTATAAAGAGTTTAGGAGAAAACAAATTTTACCCTTCAGACCTACCCATTGATTGCCAAGCTTTAGCATCTAGTTATGAAATAAAAGGCAGTCATTCATTTCCTAAGGACTTGGCTATCATTTAAAAAGTGTCATACTGTTGTTAAGGCCTGAAGTTTTGATGGCCTGATGCAGCAACAGTGGCAGGGTTGTGCCATCTGTACAACTGAACAACATTTGACAAAAGTCTAGAAAGAGGACCCTGATGGGCTGTGCTCGCCACCAGTGCACTTAAGCAACTAACATGCCCAGCGTGTGAAATCCTGTTCGGTCTTTTAACATTTGGATGATGGCGTTTTCATTTTTCTTTGATTGTCACTGTGAATTTTGAGGGGAAAACAACTAAAAATGTGGTCCCTTGGAAATTGGTTAGACAATGATTTGTGGCATGAATTTTTGCCTCCTGAGATAAAACCCAGAGGCATATATATGCATACTTCAGTGTTTGTTACAGCCTCTGTTCCTCCCTCTCAAATCCTCTGTGACAGCGGTTCTCAAACTTTTTGATACTCTGTCCTTCCTTTACATGCTCAAAAATTACAGAAAAACTCAAAAGAGCTTTGTCTGTGTGAGTTACATCTATTTACTTTAGCACATATTGAAATTGATAAATGTTTAGTATTTAATCTATTCATGAATATTCATTAAGAATAAATGTATTAAATGAACAAGTTATTTAATTTATTTTAAAGTCATTATAATAAACCCATTATAACTGTATGTTTTTCCAAGTATGGGGTGTTCTTTAATAATTTTGAATCTCTCCTGTATATGGCTTCATAGAAGACAGCTGCATTCTCATATCTGCTTCTCTGTTCAGTCTGTAATATATGTTGTTTGAAGTATGTGAAGAAAAATGGCCTCACCCAAATAATAGTTGGAAAAGGAATGAGTAGTTTTCATAGCTATTTAGATAATTAGTGAATATTCTTTAGTACTATACCCAAACTCTACAAGCTGTAGTTTCTTAAAGTTTAGTTGGAATAAGGAATTTTAAAATACAGCAATGAACATTTTGTGCTGTGTTGCTTAAAATCCATTGCTCTGTCTTGAATGGCTCTCAGATACTTTGAACAGCTTTCACTTATGTGTGGTGTTGGCATATATTGCTGTAAGTCATGCAGATGTTCTAAGTGTTGATATATTTCATTATATGATTTATTTTTATAGTCACTTTTTAGCATCATATGTGTTAGTGTTCCTAATACTCTCAACACAAAGTCTTTAAGTCCTGGGAAAATTTTAAATTCAAAGTGACAGATTCAAGTTTTCCCATGTTCTAATGTTTTCATGGAAGTTCGACCTTTATTTCTTTTTTGTTGGCAACAGAGACTGTAGTTATTTCCTTCGAGGTGAGAAGCTCACTCTGTCTGCTGTGGTCCATGAGAAAATGCCTGCAGATACCTGAGACTAAATACCATAGTTTGTCTCTCAGTCTCTCCTTCAAGTCAGATTAGTGTCCCATGGCAAAAGCAGCTGGTTCATTTCACAACTCAGCACACAGGAAGTGCTTTTGCAGGTGCAGACCTTGATAAAGCAGAAGGGTTTTCATGTGTATTTTCCATTTTATCACCCAGAGTTTTAACAAGATGTGCAATCCAGGGTCAGGATTTAGTAAAGATTAATCAGTTTTACTGCTACATCAAGGATATTCTTAATCGGAACTGTAATTTTTTTAGTTTTTCCTACATGTCTGACAGTGAGGAATGTTGGGTTGATCCTACTGCTTGATTCCTGCTTCGGCACCCACAGTTTCACCCACCACCACGTCTGAGTTTCTGAGCAAATGTCAACAGAGTTGAAAGGGAAACTGGCATCTTCAGTTATTAAGAAAATAGTCTTGCCTGACCAGGTGGTGGTGCAGTGGATAGAGCATTGGCCTAGGACGCAGAGGACCCCAGTTCGAAACCCCGAGATCACTGGCTTTCGCATGGGCTCCCCAGATTGAGCATGGGGTCGCCAGCTTGAGTATGGGATCATAGATGTGACCCCATGGTGGATCTCTTGAGCCCAAGGTCACTGGCTTGAGCAAGGGGTCACTGGTTCAGCTGGAGTTCCCTTCGCCCCCATCAAGGCGCATATGAAAAAAGCAATCAATGAGCAACTAAGGTGCCTCAACAAAGAATTGATGCTTCTCATTCCTCTCTCCCTTCCTGTCTGTCTGTCCCTCCCTCTCTCCCCCTGCCTCCTCTCTTGCAAGAAAAGAAAGAGAGAGAAAGAGAGAGACAGAGAGAGAGAGAGAGAGAAAGAAAGAAAGAAAGAAAGAAAGAAAGAAAGAAAGAAAGAAAGAAAGGGAGAAAGAGAGAAAGAAGAAAAAGAAAAAATAGTCTTAACCTTGTAATGTCTGAAAGTAGTCCAGAGTTTCCTGGGCCAAACTTTAAGACTAGCTGCTCTAGGTTAACCCTGGTCTGTGATGATTCGCTGACTGCTTCCAATATAAGGAGAATTTTATAGAGCAACTCACACTTCTGCTCTAGAACCATTTTTTAAAAAACAGCACAAATTTCTCTGAGTAGCGTTTCCCTGTGGCTAATGCTTAAAGAAAGGTGGTTACGTTCTATGTTCAGTAATGCTTTGAAATAGCAAGTAATGTTTGGGCTGTTGATTGCGTTTTCATTCGGTTGCACACTACTTATTAAGAGTACATATAAACTTTGAAATCTTTTCCGAATTTAATTTTTATTATTTATGCACAGTGTGATGCTACAATTTTGGTTTCTTTTAGCAGTGGTAATATTATGTTTGCATTATAAAAGAAACAGTAAAAAGTATGAAGCCAAGTGTGTTAGGTTTGTTTGAGTCATTTTATTTTAAAGAACATATCTGATAAATTAGATAAAAACAATGTCCACTTTGGGACCTTTTTGTGAATATGGTCTTATCTAAAATAAAATGAATTCTTTTATTGAAGTTTCTTTTTCTATGGAGACCTTAAGAACTACCTTAAGTAGAAACTCTATAGTGTAATGCACTGGAATTGTGTGAGAGCTACCTGTGTGACCTAGCCCAGCCTGAAAAGGTGTCAGGGGAAGTCTTCCAGAGGCTTGGAATAGAGTGATTATGAACTTGGGTTTTTTGAAGCACAGGCATTTGGGGTTGCTCTTCTCTTTATTGTCTGGGTGACTATAGCCTTTGTTTTTACAGCTGTAAAATGGGTTCATGATTGTGTGAACTAACTCTAGATGAGTCTATGTCTATTAAGATCATTAAACTGACTGTAAATCTGAGGGAGATTTTAGCCTATCAGCCAGTACCTAGTGTATTAGTTTTCTGCCAAAGCAAAATACCATGAACTGAGTGGCTTAAATAAGAGAAAATTATTGTCTCACACTCTGGAAGCTGCAAGTCCAAGATCAAGGTGTTGGCAAGGTCAGGCTGCTTCTTAAGGTGGTGAGGGAGGGTCGGTTCCAGGCCTCTCCTGCAGCTTCCGGTGGTTCCCTGGCTGGGGCAGCATGAGGGTAATCCACATGGCTTCTCCCTGTGTGCCTGTCTGTGCCCATTTCCCCTTTTAATCAGGACCCAGTCATATTACTTAAGGGAGTCACTTTATTCCCTGGATGACCTAGTTTTAACTAATTATGTCTGCCGTGATTCTATTTCCAAATAAGGACACATTCTGAAGTACTGAGGGTTAGGACTTCTCATATGAATTTTGGAGAGACCCAACCCATCACATTTAATAAACCCTGCCTAAATGTCAAGTTTTGTTATTGACGTTCTGTTGTTCTCTTGCAACAGAGATAACAGTGATGGTAGATAAATAGGAACTACAGAGAGTCCTCAGGTTTCTAGTTTTGACCACTGGGCAAATACATAAGCTGTCATGAACAAAGATAGAAACTCAAAAGAAGGAGCAGGGTTTGGGGTCAGGGCAGGATAAGTCAGATGTGGATTTTTTAAAATGTGGGTGAACTTTGTATAATTGGTTGGTCTATCAAGTAAAAATTTATAAATGAAAATCTGAAGGGAAATGTGGGATATGGAGATACAGTTTTGCCAGTCATGAGGAAATAAAATTTTTGTCTATATGTCACATACATATGTTTTCCTTCATTCCTCAGATGTTTATTAACTGCCCGTTTTGACCAGACGTTGAGGTAATTTTTGGTCCAGGTTATCAGGTATTTGGGAGATGTGGTAGTAGACAAGTCATTAACTGGAGATGTGTTTGGAGAAAAATAGTTTGACAACAGGCACAACGGAATTCAAGAAATTTCTCTGAAGAGAGAGATTGGTACCGGGTAAAAGAA
Source organism: Saccopteryx bilineata (assembly GCF_036850765.1). Classification (NCBI taxonomy): domain Eukaryota; kingdom Metazoa; phylum Chordata; class Mammalia; order Chiroptera; family Emballonuridae; genus Saccopteryx; species Saccopteryx bilineata. Next base: position 279,539,822 of record NC_089490.1, on the reverse strand, counting down.
GGCCAGACTTATTTTATTTAAGTTAATTTTTTTCCTAAGCCCTAGCTGGTTTGTTCAGTAGATAGAGCATTGGCCCAATGTGAGTACGTCCTGGGTTCTATCCCTGGTAAGACACACATGAGAAGCATCCATCTGCTCTTCCCCCTCCCCCTTCTCTCCTTCTTCTCCTCCTGCAGCCAGTGTCTCGATTGGTTTGAGCGTGGCCCTGGACGCTGAGGGTAGATAGCTCTGTAACAGGGGTTGCCAGGTGGCTCCTGGTCAGGGCATATGCGAGAATCTGTCTCTCTATCTCTCTTCCTCTTATTTAAAAAAAAAATTATTATTTTTTAGAGGCAGTGGGACACAGTTGAGGGCTTTGAGTAGGAAACAGACATGTGCAAGGCTGTATCTGAGGAAGACTAATCTGGAAATAATTGTGTAATGGGTTGGAAGTGGTGCGCACTGGCACAGCAAGCTCACAGGATACTAGATTTACCTACAGGAAATGGATAAAATTTGGAAGCAATCACCAGGAGAAAACCCATGGAGGAAATTATGATGGTAGTTGGAGACTGAATATAAACAGTGAGAGAGCAATCTATTTTACTCCAGAATTTCTAGCCTAAGATAATGGAAAGATGTAGTGTTACTGAAAAATAGTAATAATAAAGGGAAATTCAGAGGGGAAACGAACTTGTAGGAAATGCGAGGTGGAGGAGTCCCACACGGAAGTGGACCTGGGTCAGGATCAGGGATCGTGATGTCAGTAGACATGCTATTCCCTAAAGATGATCAATACACAATCACTTTATCATAGCTTGTCTGCATACATCTAACTGCCCTTTCCTCAGTAGCCTAACTTCTTCTATTCAGACTCTAATGCAGGCAAAATATTCATTCTCTAGGACTCTGCTTAAATCAACAGTTTAGTTAAACTTAAAAAAACCAGCTGTCTTCATATCTCTTATTAGTCTCAGTGTATTCTGCTTTACTATTAAGGTAAAGAAACAACTAAGATTACCCTCTGTTCAATCCAATAGGGTCTTTTGAAAGACTCAGGTTTTGATTCATGTTTTTTGTTTGTTTGTTTTTTTGTGTGTATTTTTTTTTCCTGAAGCTGGAAACGGGGAGAGACAGTCAGACAGACTCCCACATGCGCCCGACCGGGATCGACCCGGCACGCCCACCAGGGGCCACTCTCTGCCCACCAGGGGGCGAAGCTCTGCCCACCAGGGGGCGATGCTCTGCCCCTACAAGGCATAGCTCTGCCGCGACCAGAGCCACTCTAGCGCCTGGGGCAGAGGCCAAGGAGCCATCCCCAGCGCCCGGGCCATCTTTGCTCCAATGGAGCCTTGGCTGCGGGAGGGGAAGAGAGAGACAGAAAGGAAGGGGGGGTGGAGAAGCAAATGGGCGCTTCTCCTGGCCGGGAATCGAACCCGGGTCCCCCGCGCACCAGGCCGACGCTCTACCGCTGAGCCAACCGGCCAGGGCCTGATTCATGTTTTTTAATGTGAAAGAGGAATCAGAGCCTAAAACCCAGACCAGAGCACCAGGGTCAGCTTCAGCGATCACGGACAAGGACCAGTAGTGGGTAATACAGATGTCCTTCGTGAAACATATCCTTCTATATAAATAAGGCCATCTCTGTAGGTCAGTGACAGTCGAAATCATTTGTTTCCCTGACACTATGTAATTAGGGGTATTCATTCATATGAGGTCATTCATGTATGAATTAAATGTGATTCTTAATATAGAAGTGGCAGCTATTTAAAAAACAAAGATCTGGTGGATGTAGAAATGGTAAAAGACAAGCAGTCATTCTTATTGTTAAAGTGAAAGTGAGTGCAGAATACACTATCATCAACTTTGTGAGCAGCACATTGAAAGAGCTAAAACACAACAATCACATGTGTATTTAGTGTAGCTTTTCTTGTACAGTGAGCTTCTTGTTAAATATCTCATAGGTGGTTCTAAACAAAACTAAAAGCCTACTTTTCTCGCCTAAAATATAGTTTAAGAGGAGACAGTATGAAATTTGAAATTGCTTAAACAGACATATAGCAAGAGTATAGATCCTTGCTCATGAGTGGGGAAGAAATGGCTACAAATCAGTATCATAAAACCATGTAAAATAGTGATTCTCTCTAGGGGTGTCCAGTAGACATCTCTCAGCTTGTGGGACCAGAATAGTAACTCCTTTTCATCAAGAAAATGTGTTTCTTCATACTCTGCCCATGTGGTTTCCAGAGGTGACCAATCATAGCATCCCACCTTCTGGGGACAGTGAGTGCTCCAGGACTCAGTTACTCATCCATGCTGAGCTATGAGAGCCCTTCCCTGGAACTTTTGAACTTGGGCCAAAAAGGATGATATGCATTTACCTCTGGGGGCGAAAAGTGAGAAACCAAGCCCAAGGGTGGCCATTGAAGTGATGAGGGGCAGCATTTGCAGAGACGCGGTGATGGAGACCCGGATAGAGAGACGCTGAGGCTCCTTCTGAATTGCTCTTCTGAAGGTTATAGAAGCCCAGTGATAACCCCCCTCCCCCGCCTAGAGAGCCATGGTCATTGCTCTCTTATTTTGTTTTGTTTTTTCTCTTGCATTGTTGTCACTTGCATCCAAAGGATTCTGATTGGAACAAAGGATGCCTCAGGAACTAGATCAGCAGAAGAACAAATCTGTACTTATAATGCAGAGCACCAGTTTAAGAGTGAGGGGTTACTCTCCTGTGAATAGACTGTGAATAACTGCCCAGTGCTCAACTGGTGTTTTTGGGGTCAAATTCAATTTGATAAGAGAAAGTGACATGTGCAATCTAATTAGACATGTGGAATGTCTTCATTTGTGTTACCAAATAGTTGTTCTTTCACTAGGAAATGGTATCAATGGTTGACATTAGGATATGGGCACCTATGAGCATCTCAGTGAAAGTGGAAAGACAAGCATCTCAGTGAAAGTGTTCTTATAATGGACATTCGATGATTCCCTGCATTGTGTTGGGATCTGTGTTAGGTGCTCTGAGTACTAAGAAGAATAACAGGTTTTCTGCTTGAGGTGCTCAGAGATACATAAATACTGGTAAATGACAGCACCACGATCTGATGAGACTTCGCTAGAGGGGTCCACAGTGGCACAGGGACATGGCCAGGAGGTGGGCAGGCTGGAGGAGGCTAACAGGTGAGGGGGACATCAGACCTGAGACTGGCAGGATGTTTCATATCTAGATGCGGGGATCGTTAAGTGCCAAGTTGTGGTGTTCTTTTCAGGGTAACTGAGTGAGAAAAATGTGATATGAGAAGTAGAACTAGTCATTTTGGAGGGGAAAAAAGCCTAGAGTATATAAAAAGACAAAAAAAATAAATTAAAGCTATATCTTTGCCATTATTCTATGACTTTATTTATATTCTAATTCTGAATATGAAAGTATATTACAAAAGGATATGTAACATCTTAGTAAACACATTTTCGGGATAAAATATAGCATGACATAGCTTTTTATTTAAAACGTATCACCTTTTAACTACTAAAATTAATTTAAAAGTCCAGCATCTGATATTTTATAATGAATTTGACATGGAACAGTAAAATTCTTGGAAAGGCAGAAAAAACTTCTATCATCAGTTCATCTCCTCTTCCTTATTTTACCACATAAGACAGCGAGGCACAGAAAGGGTGGTTTCTTCAAGCTCCTGGGAAGATTACTCCAGTGAGTTTTAAACTTCAGTTAGCAATCTATTGGTAAGTGTTGTGAAATCAATTCTGTAAAACATATTGAGTGTGAAAGAGACGGAGAGAAAAGGAGAGAGAGCATGAATATGACAGAATAGAAGACGTCAGGTTTCATCAAATGTAGTAAGAATACAATTTTATGGCCTTTTTGTTCATTTATAAATTCAATAAATATCTAATCAATACAGATACATGTATGTATATGTATACATGTACATGTGCTCTCACTGCTAAGAAAGAGGTATTTCTAACCATAAGTGGCAAGAAAAAAAGTGGGGGAACAGTGGTGGTCTGGGCATAGTGACCAGAGTCCCAGTGAAGAGAGGTCAGCCATCCACTCAGCTGCTTGGGCCACGCCAGGCTTTGCAGGAGTCCAAGCTGATGCTCGGCCGGGCCTCTCCTTTACTGCGCAGGTCCACCGCTGACGTCCCCACCCCAGCCTCCCTCCCGCTGCCTACTCGGCTGGGCTTGTTCCTCCTTCTCCCCTCAGACCACCCCGGTCACTCTGCAGCCTTGAGAACTGGATTTGGTGGTTTCTCTTCTCTAGTTTTGTCCTAACTTGGGACCCCTAAAAGCAGAACCTGAGACAAATGCTTGGATGCAGGTTGTGTATTTAGAAGGGATCCCAAAAAGCAGAGAGAGAGTGAGACAGGAAAGAAAGAGAAAATAACCTTAGGATCCGTCATCAAGCTCACTGCCGCTGGCACTGAGTGAAGGGTTAATCAGCTGGTCCTGCTAAGAAGCACACGGAATGTCTCTCCTAGTGGTCCAGGGAGGGGGACTGCTTATCCACCAGCTTTCAGTGGTTGCTGCTTCCCTGAAGGCATCCACTTCCCTGTGCTTTTTAGGCTCTGCGTGCTTATAGCCAAGCAGGCTGGCGTGGTCCTAGACAGAAAGCTACAAGACCATGGCAAGGACTCGGGTGTCCATCAAGCTCACAGGAAAGCATTCCCTGCGGTGGTGGCTGAAATTGGAAGTAGTATGAGGCAGTAGTATGAGGCAGTAGTATGAGCTAGTAGTATGAGTGTTGTGTCCTTGTGGCACTCGTAATGCCTGTCACACAGTTTGGACTTGAGTACTTTCTATCCAGTGAAGTAACAAAGGCAGGAGTGGAAGCAGGTCCCAGAATCGCCACAGCCTGTTAATGCCACTGCCTCCGTCACCACCACCAGAGTTCAGTTTAAAACCTTTCTGGTGTATTCTTCTCCTGCCAGAGTAATTTATCCAATTTTCCTCAAGTGTCCACATTTTGTAGATTAGAAAATTGTATTTACAAGTGAAAATTATTTGTTTTCTACACAGAAAGGCCATTTTTTTTTCTTGTGTGAATTATTTATTTTTCTTTGAAGAACGCTGAACATAAAAGTTCATTTACATCCCCGGCTTCTCATAACTGATCACTTCAGGAACCCAGGAGTAAAGGCAGCCTGGAAATTATGGATACTGATAAGAGAGAGGATGAATCACCAAGTGCCCCAGCCCCTCCTCATACACAAGAGGCCTGTGTTTAGATGGGCTTCCCAGGGCACACATATATCAGGCTTGTCTGCCTGAAAATGAAACACAAGTGTTTTCATAAGTATAGAGAAGATTTAGTGCCTCTGCTTTTGATTAGGTTTCAACATTTTTTTTTCTTCCCTGGGTGGGATTTGGAAGTGGTGAAATCCTAATTACAGACTTCTCAGATTTATAATACATATGTGCCGTGTGTAGTTCTCTGGAGCTCACGTTTGTAGACAGATCGGCTCACCAGTTGCACACATAGAGGGAGAAGCAGAGATGTTGTCATCATCCTAACTAACCTTCATGTCTCCTGAGATTCATGACAAGCTAGTGACTTGCACTGACTTCTGTGCTGGATATGAAAATAAGCACTTTTGCCACCCAGTGGGATGCCTGGTCATCAAAATAAGGGCTCGTGTTTGGAGGTGCCACGCCCTCTTCACATTCTGTCCTCTTCCTGCACCAGGAGGATGACCACTTAGGAGCCTGAAACCTGATTTTACTTTTCTATAACCGAAGGACCTGTTCTGCCTTACAATTTCATTTGCAAATAAAAGAGAAGTTGCAGCATGAAATTTTCACTCTCTCTGATGGCTTCAAGCCCAGTCAGGATCTTGTCCCTGCTTATCTTTCCAGCCTCCTGTGTTATGAACACTCCTTCTACCACAAGGCTAAAGCTCAGCCATAGGAAACAGATAACCCTCTTCCCCCAATAAACACCCCTCTCTCTCTCTCATTCTCTCTCTCTCTCTCATTTAGGAGCTATTAAGCATGCTGTTTCTCTATATGAAGTGCCTTCTCACCCCCTATTTGTCATTTAGGGCTCTGCTCAAACGCCACCTCTTCCGGGAAGCCATCCTTGGTTCTCAGCCTGGATGAGATGCCCCATCATAGCATGACACACTCTGAATTACACTTTCTGGTGTACTGCTTCCTGCTCTCAGGCAGGGTCTATGTCTTGTTTAGTGGTGTCCCTGGCACCTAGCCCAGGGCCAGGCAAGTGGTATGGATGCAAAAGGAAATGAACATACTCGTTTCGTGTGGGTTTTCACATTTAGCAGCATTTGAAGCAATAGCCTACATACCCCCAAACAATCCTTATGTCCTACAGCATCGAAGTAGCTGTGATTTTCATATATATTTTTTGTTGTACTTATCTCATGTAATCCACCTAAAATATGATAACTAATATCCAAAGTGCCCTATCCAGTGTTTCCTATTTCTAAAAAAAAAAAAAAAAAAAAAGCTATTTCTTAACCTTCAGTCTCTTCCTGCCTTCTGGGTTCTTTCATTTCCATAATGAGCATCCATACTTTATCTCTATAGTACCTTAAATACTAAGCTATCTCCATTAATTGGCTCAGTGCTTATGCCAGGCAGAGCTAGATATGTCAAAATATCTATATACAACCATACCCACTACATAGATTCATGATAAAGTTAATAAGTATCTGATAACAGCCTATATAATAGTTAACACATGGGTACAGTGGCACTATAAACAAGGAAAGACTGATTTACATCACAAGGATTTTAATTAGAATTTTATTAACATAATTGACATGGTGTTAAAACTAATTAGCAATTGTTTTTCCCAAGTCATCTTAAAAGAAATTATTTGAAGGTACACTGAAAACATTTTATGAGCCATTTCTGTACAAAAAAAAAAAAAAAGAACATCATGAATGTATGTAAATGATTTTCAATATGTCAGTGTCATTTAGTGTTAGTTTCTTTTGGAATCACAATCTCATAGAACCTTTAATATACAGTAGGCAGCTCCCATGCCACATCACCTTAAAATATTGGTATAATATTTCATGCAAAAAGAAAAATAACCTGCAGCCATGGTTCTGTCGGCAGTGGCATAATAGCTAGAATGCACTGAATTATTCAAACGTCATACCTGAATGATGTCTGACATGGTCCAGAAGCTGGTACACCGTATTTTTCTCTTAATTCATAATAAAAAAACATACACACACACATTGTAAATTATAATACACATCAGAATATAAATTATTTTCTGTTACAAAATAAAAATAAGACATGACAGCCTAGGAGAATGGGTAATAAGTATTTACTGTATCTGCTGAGTGATGTGGAGTTTTTATTTTGATGTAACCCTTCCCTATAGGTTTCTGATCTGGTCCAGTGATTCAAATTGTAATTGAGGAAAATCAGCTCATCTTCTTCTTATGCTAGAAAATAAGGTCTATTCACTTTCTTAAACAATGAAACTCACTTTAAATGCAACTCTCAGAATAATCTAAGTCTGCCTCTCAGCACTTTCTACACGTTGATATGATTGTTTAAATCACCCTTGATAGCTGTGCGGGGTGTGTATGGACTACTGTTTATGCATACTGAGAATTAAACACCGTGCACTGCTCTGGGATGCCATTCACCTATGTGTGTGTCCGTAAACTGCTGTGTATGTTTTAAACATTTACATCATGAGCACCAGTAGTATTAGACTTAAAAAAGAAATAGAACCAACAAGATGTATAGATGAAGGAGAGATTTCTCTCAGGAACTGGCTCATGCAATTGTGAAGTGTTGGCAAGTCCAAAATCTGCAGGGTCAGCCAGCAGGCTAGAGACTCGGGGAAGAGCTGTGGTTTGATTCCCAAAGTCATCGGCAGTAGTATTTCCTCCTCTTCCTGGAGTGTCAGTCTTTTTCTGTCCGGCCCTCCAGTTCATTCTATGAGGCCCATCCACAGTATGAAGGGCAATTTGCTGTATTCAATATATACTGATTTAAATGTTAATCTCATCTAAAAAAATACCTTCACAGAAACATCAAAGATGTTGTTCAACCAAGTATCTAAGTACCATATCAAGGCCTACCCAAGTTGACTCTCAAAATTAACCCCACAGCTTCATACTACCTAGATATGAATATGTATATGTAGATCCAACTAACATTTGCTTTTTAGGCTCAACACTGTTGTATCAGTTTATCCAAGCAGATATATGTCTGCAGATTTCTTGCGTTGTCACTGCTCTGTAGTTTCAGTGCACACGTAGACCACAATGAACTACGTGTTCTCTGATTGATAGATATTTTAGAGGGTTTCCGTGTTCTTCTTGGTGGACGTTTAACACATAGAGACTGTCCTGTGCATGTGTCCTTGGACTAATGTGGAGCATTAAAATTTCTGGGCCAGAGGAATATGTGTCTTCACATTTCAGAGTTACCTTTCTTTCGTCGTCTTAAATGGTTGTGCAGATTCCATGCCCACTGCCAGTTTACAGCAGCCTTGTTTCGCCACATACATGCCAACTCTTGGTATGGTCAGCCATCTTTACCAATTTGATGGGTCAGTTGCTTCAATTAGCATTTCCCCAGTTGTCCCCGAAGTGTAACGTCTTCAGATTTGTTAGTTGTCCGTGAATTACCTACCTGTTCAAGGCCTTTCCCATTTTACTATCGCTGTACCAATGAGGGTGCTGGAGCCAGGCTGCCTGGGGGCAGAACCCCCATCTCACTAATCATGCGATCTTGTATCTGTTTTATCTTTATTATCAGCAGTTTGTTTTCTTCTTTAAAACCAGACTGGTATCAGTAGCCACCTGGTCAGAGTTATTGTAGTTCCTTAAGAAGCTGATACATGTGTACCTAAGTGGGGTCGCTTCAGTAATTGAAAGCCATTATTAATATGCATAGGATATTTATACATCCTTGGTGTTTTCTAGATTCTAATATATTCTTCCAGTCTGTGACATGTATCTTAATTTAATGTTTTACTTTTAAATATCAATGTATTTACATTTTATTCTTTATATGTCCTCTTCAAGAAAGCACCCACTATACTAAGTTCCTAGATTCATTCTGCTTTATTTCTCATGAAAATATTTCAGATTCAATTCTTCAGATTTGTTCTTTAATGTATTTTGAACTTATTGTTCTGTGAGGTAGTGATCTGATTTTACATTTTCATATGTATATCAGTTGCTGGAAAAGCCCTTACATTCTCAGCACCTTTGCCCCTCTAATTTGTAATATCAACTTAGCCTTTATAATGTGGCATCATTATTGACCTACATCCACCCATGCTACATGAAACACACATTATGGTTTGTGTTCTTAATGATGTTTAAAACCACATTGTTGCCCTGGCCGGTTGGCTTAGTGGTAGAGCGTCAGCCCGGCATGTGGAAGTCCTGAATTCAATTCCTGGTCATGTCAGACAGGAGAAGTGACCATCTGCTTTTCCACCCTTCCCCTTTTCTCTCTTTCCCATTCTCTCTTCCTTTCCCACAGCCATGGCTCAATTGGAGCTCCATGGCCCTGCCTTAGGTGCTGAAGTAGCTCGATTGCTAAGCAACCAAGCAGCAACTCCAAATGGGCAGAGCATTGTCCTATAGGGGGCTTGCTGGGTGGATCCCATTCGGGGTGCATATGAGAGTCTGTTTCTACCCTCCCCCCACCTCTCACTTAATAAAAAAAGTAAAATTAAATAAATAAGTAAATAAATGTAGATATATATAATAAAACCACATTGTCTTTACCATACAGGGTATGGCAAAAGTAGGTTTACAGTTGTTTTTATGGACAATAAGACAATAATTAATAAATAATAATACAATAATAAATTCTTTTGCATACTCACAGCTGTAAACCCACTTTTACCCCACCCGTTATATGTACGGGTTCCCTACCCCAACCCCACTCCTAGAAGCATCACCCTGGCTCTTAATTCTCAACTCCCTTCATCACTCCTGCAGGTAGCAGGAAAGACCTCAGGTTTATAGGAGCTAAGAGAACTCAGGTGGGAAGAGGGGTGAGCATAGGGGTGAGCAAGAGGAGGGAACCTCATCTCTGGCCCCTCTGCCTAAAGGCACCTTCTTTCATTTTGTTCTGCTGCTGTCACACCAAGTTGATGTGGAGTAGCCACTTTCTACTCTTTGGGGAGAAGAAGGGGACATCTTTGGGGGACCCTACACTTAAAGGGATAGAAATTATGGATTTACACCTCTCACTATCATCCTATACTCTTGGTATTGTCCTCTAGTCTTTTCCAGAACTCTTCTTTCTGGTCCAGAGAGTTCTGGCCTTCTCCCCTCCCTGCATGACTATAGCTTGCATTTCTCCCAGGTCTGTGACTCTTGCAACTTCTCTAAACCAAGCCTGTGCTTGTGTTGGATTTGCAAAGCCAAGTTTCTCTTTAGAATTCCAAGCCTTTTCCCCTTTCTGTCAGAACTATTTTCCCATGAATACACTTTGGCTGTCACACTATACTGTCTCCACATCAAAAATTCTCCTTTGAAACCCAAAGCAGGTTGTGAGTTTACATTGCACAAAGGGTATAAGGTGTGTTCTTCCTTAATGCTTTTCAGCACCTACCTTCTAATATTTCCTAAAATTCCTAAATAGCCTAAGAGTTGCAGAATATTTCCAGTACTTCCTAAAACTCAAGGATTGGTGATGCAAAGTCACCCCCAAATTAAATAATAATGACACTCCTAAGAATACATTGCAGAATGAGGGGGCAGGGGAGGAAGTAGACTAACAGAGCATTAGAAACAATGTACATTTTACTTCACACAAGAATCAGACAAAAAAGTCAGTACACATTATGTGACTTTCCCTTCTAATCGTTACAACCTAGATCTAAAGTATCAATAGTATCTTCTGATTTAATCTATAGGTAACAACAGCCACTTTATACCTCAGTAGTTATTTTTAGGCATAATTTAATTTTTGCCTCTTCCGCCACCTGCATTAGAAACAGAAGTAAACACCAGTGAGAATAGTAATTCCTCTTTCAATGGGATGTTGTGCGGCTCACAGGAGACAAATATGTGAAGTCTGTAACTGGAACACCACTCACCAAGCAGAAGGCCTTGCCCCCTGGGTCAGTGGGTGGACGTAGGGCAGATGTACATGTGTGGGGTAGAGGAGGTTAAAAGTATGTGTGAGATTGTAGCAAGAGTCAGATGCAGGGTAAGGTTTGGTCCTCCTCTGTTCTTGCTCAAGAAAACCTTTGCCCTTGGGCCTGGCAGAGAGAACCGGAGCTGTACGGTGGGTAAAGCAATAGAAACAGATTTTATTCAGAAACTACTGCACTGGGGGAAAGGAGACCTCGCTGTAGAAGAGGGCTCAGTTCTGAGTACAGCAAAGACGGGTGGGGATTTATAGCCAGGAGTAGAGTTGGGGGGATTAGTAGATATAAAATTAACCAGAGGAGACATCTAGGGTAAGGGGGCTTCTTGGACAGGATTTTCACTGAAGGCAGTCCTGGTGATCATATACCTCCTGGCGCGGCAGTGGAATGGGAGAAATTTGATCAGATATTCGAGGTTGGAAGTTCTCTCCAAATTGACTTAGCAAGGTTCTTACCAAAACTGGATTTGTCGAGGGCTCAGAGGAGCCCCCTTGACTAACGTTAAGCCAAGGAGAGAGTCCTTGCCAGGTTAAACTCTTGTCACAGAAGAGAAGCACATATCTAGTGTCTGTTGTCACCTTGTCTCAATTCTCAGCCATCAGTGGAGACAGGCTTCCAGCCAAGAGCAAACCCAGAACTACTGTAGTGAGATCTATCCTGTGTAACCGTCACAGCCACCTGTCTGCCATCCCCTCTGCCTGCACCAGGGCTACCAGCTCTGTGCTGGCCCTTTATTCCATCAAACAGTACAGAGGACAAACCTGTTCTGCATGCTCACTATGGGGCTAAAGCAGGCAGAGTCAACAGTTTTTGCCCCCAGGCCAGATTAGAAAGAAAACTTTTTTTACGGGCCGGACAAAATATTAAAATTAAAAAATGTTAAATACAAAAACGATTCGTTTAAGTAAACAAAATTTTATTATGCAATTTATTTATGAATAAATGTAAGTGAATGAAAAAAGTTTTTAATATACAATATTATTTTAATAAAAATATATTTTAATAAAATATTACATATTGTATAAATATCCAAACTATCATAATCAATCAAAATAATATTTAATTAATAGAATGAGCTTGAAGGGGTTATATCACAAATAAAACAATTATTTCGTTTTACAAACAGCCTGGACACGTTTTCAGTTATCAACTGCATCTATTGGCTATGCTACAATGCCACTTGATTCAGCACACTTGACCACAAAAATAATGAATTGTTTGACCTTGGGTGGGCACTGGCAAACTCCGCCTAAAAGAATGTGGGTTTTACATCTCCGCTAAATGTCAAGCAGTTCATAACGAGTACAGACGAGTACAAAAGTTGTAAACCTATATAATGTAATTTTTAAAAAAAATAAAGAACTATTGTGAATCCATGTGACCAATTATTGGAAGTTAACCCTAGATTAGTCACACGTGGAATTCTTTTCCACATATCACTATCTTCTTATATATCTCAATTTCCAATAATCAAAGACACTTCTGCTTCTGAGTAGCTGAGATTTTAAAGTAGCGGAGAATATTAAAAATTTAGTCATGGGCCCCCTAACTCATTACGTGGGCTGGATCCAGCCCACAGGCCATATGTTGGCCATGCCTGGGCTAAAGGTTCCTGTGCAACTAGGATGCCTGATGCGTCCCAGACCCACCTTGCCCCAGGGGAGCAGCGGGGCCCAGGCCCTGCTGCCCAGCCGTCTCTAGGGCAGTGGGAACCTGCCCACCTTTATTTCTTCTGTAAAGGGACCTCCCTGCTGGAGGAACACTTTTACGATGGAGGTTTCCATAGCCTACATTTTGAAGGGATCGTTACATGTGTATTGGACCAGGAAACATTTCCATCCTGAGCAGAGGAGGCAAACAGATCCATGAGGCCATGTTCAAGGACTGCCACACCTCGAGGACTGCCACAGTTCACTGTGAGGAATTCATTTTTTTTGGTTTTTATAGAAAGTAGCTCAATATTTTCTCTGTGTGATTAAATGATTTTATATTTTTTAGAAATTTCAGAATAACCTAAGGTGTATTTCTTTAAATCAGCCTCTTTATTTTGAGTTCCAGATTCATTGATCGCCTACCCTCTTTTTGTGTTCACACTGGCAGGGAAATAATACACATCTTTGATCTAATAAACTTCTTACGCTGTAGACAGTCCTCAAACGTTATTTGCACATTCGGCATGGGCACGCTATTTCAATTCCAATACAAGAGGGAAACAACACCCATACTTTATCTTACTAAAATCATAGGATTTTCTTAAAAAGTTAACTAATGGATTAAGCAGTCTGGTTAAAAATTACTCAAAGTTTCTTAGGTAAATATGGCAAAGAACGGGGGCTGTGAAGGGTACAACATTTTTGGAGGATTTTAAGAATATCTGTTGAGGGTTAAATCAGGTGAGCTTGCTCGGTTGACTTTAAATCTTAATTTCTCATTCTTGTACCTTAAAAAGATCTGAGCAAAAAAGAGTGCTAGTTGGAGCATGTTTTAACACAGGTTTTCTGAGTTGTAAGTAAAAGATCTCGGGCAAAGAAAGATATATTATCATGAGGACAGCACAGTAGCAGGGACATAAATTGTTAGTTAAGGTTGTATAGTTAAAGTTATATACCAATTAAAGATAAAAAAGTATTATCAGTAATTTGTTTGTATTAAATTTAATCATGGTTCATTGTTCTATAAATATTAAATGTAAGGCTTAGATGTACTGATGAATGGCTAGTTTTTATTACTATTAATAGCTTCGGGAAAAAGATGTGAATTATCCCCAGCTGGGTGGCCTGAGTGAATGCTGATTCCTGGTGCCTGTGGGAAGATGCGGCAGTCCTACCTGAGCAGTATATGCATCTGGGTGCTGAGCTCAAAGGGCTCTGCTGGTCCTCTGTGAACCAAGGCCACAGTGTGCATCTGAAGGGGGCTTGGACCTTTTAAAAGGTGCCTTTAAAAGAATGCATTTTTGAAAGGATGCATGATCCTCCAGCCCATACCACCCTTAAAATCAGATGTTTTTTTCTGTAAGGGAGAGTATATTAATACTCAAATATCTTGAATCTTCCTAATAAGTATGCCTTCTTTGAGCATTTAAAAACCAGAACTGTTAGTACAAGGAAATGACCTGTATGACACTATAATAATAGATACATGCCATTATACATTTGTTTAAACCCATAGGCAGTACAACACCAAGAATGAACCCTAATGTAAACTGTGACTTTGGGTAATAACGTGTCAACATAGATTCATCAGTTGTAACAAATGTCCCACTGTGATGGGGTGTTGATAATGGGGAAGACTGTGCATGTGTGGGGGCAGGGGGGAGAGGGGATTCCTGTACTTCCCTCTCAGTTTTGCTATAAATCTGAAACTGCTCTTAAATAAAGCTTATTAAATATGAAAACAAAACCAAAAATGTTTAGTATGTTTTGCATCTGCTTCATGCCAGCCACACTACTGGGTGTTGGGGTAGAAAGGTAAGAAGATAGGCAGGAGGCTTCAACTGCCTCCTTCCAAGAACCCGTGAAGTTTGGCTGATGACGCTGAGGGGTCCTGAGCTCCCTATCCCATGACCCTCCCACCCACACTGAGTGCACGCTTGAGAGCCAGCCGTACCATCTTGCCAGTCATGGTGACACCCCACCTGGAGACAGGATTCTCCAGCCACAGCCCAGTCTCCCCATGCCTGGGGCAGAAATGAACTATCCCTGTTGAACCCTTCCAAAATTAGATTGTGAGCAAAAGAAATGATTACTGCTTCAGGTTACTAAATTTGGGAGAAATATGTTAGGCACTGTATTATGGGCTGAAAAGCATCACCCCAAAATTCATGCTTTGGATGACTTAACCCCGGTATCTCAGAATGTAACTATATTTGAACATAGGGTCTTTAAAAGGGCGATTAAGTTGGGCCCCAATCCAGTATGACTAGTGCCCTATGAGAAGAAGAAATATGAGCATAAAAGACACACCAGAGATTCTCATGAACAGAAGAAAGACCATGTGAGGACATAGTGAGGTGACCATCTGGAAGCTAAGGAGAGAGGCCACAGAAGAAGCCAAATGTGCTGACACCTTGATCTTGGGCTTCCAGCCTCCAGAACCATGAGAAAACAAATAGCTGTCGTTTAAGCTGCCCAGTCTATGGTATTTTGGCAGCCCTCGGGAGCTAGTAGTACCCGTGATAGGAAGACAGATTCTGTCTCCAAGTGTCAACATTGTTCTGTAGAGCCCTTCAGATATTCACACTTGTCTTGATTTCCTTTTGCTCCACGGAATACTGTTTCCTGTGATTGTCTGAGTTCAGCAGTGCTAACACCTCTCCTGGGATAACAATATTAGCCATTTAAAGGAACCTTTTATAAAAGCTGATGGATTTCATGAACTTCTGAAACATGGCTTACCCAAACCTTTTATAGCCAGCACTGTAAACATACATGACCTTTCCTTTCACTCACAGGACTTATCTCCTCTGGAATTTACTGGGCTTGTGTAATTATTTCTGAAAGGTGAAGGAAACGTTTCCTCCAGGAGCAAAGAGCTGCTGTTAAAAGGCCAAAAAGATGAAATGTTTGATACAATATCTTTTCTTTTTTGCCACCAGCTAGCTACGTGTTCATTAATTCTGATTTATCTTGAGGATTTTGCTGGTGGTGGACGTCTTACATACTGTTTCAAAGAAGACAAATACTGATGGGTTTTACTTTTCCATTTTTGTTTTCTTGCCACTCTTGGGGCAATGCCAAGCTGCTGCACCTGCTCCCGCCGTGGTCAGGAGGGAGCCTTTCCCCACCCGCTATCCACGTCTCTCCCTGTTGGCTTGTTGTGTGTCTAGGGAGCTGAGACACACCGTTGACAGGGCCTGCAGGAGGAGGAGACTGGGCTGGTTAATAGAATCTTAGGGGCTCAAGCAGGATGAAACCAAGGATGGGCAGGGAAAGGAGGAGGCCTGTGGGGCACAAGTGAACACATTTGAGTGTGTGAGACATAAACTGCAGGTAAACAATTGAATCTTTCACTATGGACTGAATTCAGTGTCCCTAAAATTTATGTGTTGAAGCCCTAACCCCAATGTGACTGTATTTGGAGATAGAGCCTTTAAATGGGTGATTATGTTACATGAGGTCACAGGGGTAGAGCCCCAATCTGATAGAACAGGCGTCCTTATTAAAGAAGAAAGACTCCAGAGCTCTCTCTCCCCTCACCCCATGAGGACAGAGTGAGAAGGCAGTGTCTGCAAGCAAGGAAGGGAGCTCTCACCAGCACCCACCCATACTGGCACCTTGATCTGGGACTCCCCAGCCTCCAGGACTGTGACAAATTATGTCTATCATTTAGGTCACCAAATGTATGCTGCTTTGCTGTGGCAGCCTGAGTAGACTAAGACATCGGTCATTTCACTACATTGGCACCTGGTCTGCCTTTAGTAGATCATTAAAACCTGCTGGCCTGTGTCCCTTTCCATTTGCAATAAAATATTGCTAGATTTTAAATATTCTGAAATTCACATAAAATGCTGCTTGTAGAGATGAAAGGAGAAAGGCAGAAATAACTTATGTAATTGGAGACATCCAACTTTTAAATTGAGGGCAGCCAGGACAGGGGCTTTGAGTCCTCCTCTGAGGAGGCTTGAAGAGGTTAAGCATGGGAGTAGCAGGATCTTACTGAGCTCGGAGGTGGGTAATTCTGACCGCTGTTTTGAGAGTAGACTCAAAAGACCTCACCAGTGATATTGCAGTGGACAAAGCATCAACCCAAAATGCTGAGGTCACTGGTTTAAAACCCTGAGGTCACTGGCTCTGAGCACGGGGTTGTCAGCATAGGGTTGCTAGCTTGAGTAGAGGGATGTCCACATGATTTCAAAGCTCACCAGTCTGAGCCCAAAAGGTCTTTGGCATGAAAAGCCCAAGGTCACTGACTTAAGCAAGGGGACACTGGCTTGGCCCCGGTGAAGGCATGTAGGAGAAGTTCAGCGTACAACTGAGGTGAAAACAACTACGAATTGATGCTTCTCACCCTCTCTCTCCTTTCCTGTCTCTCCCTCTCACTCTTTCTGTCTTTCAAAATCAAAATAAAAATTTTTTTAAATAAAGAAAGTAGACTCAAAAGGACAAGATTTGAAGCAGGGAGATGAGTGAGGAGGCTGTCATAGAAATCTGGGATAGAGATGACTGTGGCTTGGGCCATTATTGTCTAGGGCTGGAAGTAAGGAGTGGTCAGTGCAGGTATATTTTACAGGCAGAGGAGGCAGACTTTATTGACGTGTCATGTAGGCTCTAGCCCCAGTCCTCTGCATAATTGCAGTTGTCATTTATTGATATGCCAGAGATGGTGAGAGGAACAGTTCTGGCGGTGATGTCACACACAGTTTACTCATGTTAAGTCTGAAATGTTCCACAGACATCTGAATGGAGAATCCCAGTGGCACAGGTAGCCAAATCTGGGAGACTGGGCGAGTTCTGAATTGGCAGCATAATATCAAGAGGCATTTGTATACTGCAGAATCAAGCAGCCATACATTCTCGAATGCCCAAGACAATCCACTGTATGCCTCTGTTCCCCATCGTAAGTATTTACGTCACTCCATCCCATTCTCAGAACTGTCCCAGCTTGGACAACAAAACGATATTGTCACCTCAGTCTTCACTGTTGTCTGACTGAAGTCCTGAGATGATACGGAAGCCCCACGAGAGGGGGGAAGGGAAACAAGGAACGGCCCCGGATGAGTCCAGGGGCTGCCATCATTGAGAGGTCGAGCTGGGAGAGAGGACCAGCAGAGGACACAGAGAAAGGTCCTATGACAGAGAAGGCAACCAAGAGACGAGGTCCCAGAAATCACATAAAGAGAATGTATCAGTGTAGAGGTGCCCCAGGCACAGTCCTTGAGCCTCATCTCTGTCCCTCATTTGTCCCCCTGTTGAGCTCTTCCAAACGTGCGGCTTTTTTTTTTTATATAATTTTATTTTTTTAATGGGGTGACATCAATAAATCAGGATACATATATTCAAAGATAACAAGTCCAGGTTATCTTGTCGTTCAATTATGTTGCATACCCACCACCCAAAGTCAGATTGTCCTCCGTCACCCTCTATCTTGTTCTCTCTGTGCCCCTCCCCCTCCCCCTTTCCCTCCCCCAGTCCCCCCTCCCCCCCGTAACCACCACACTCTTATCAATGTCTCTTAGTTTCACTATTATGTCCCACCTACGTATGGAATAATACAGTTCCTGTTTTTTTCTGATTTACTTATTTCGCTTCGTATCATGTTATCAAGATCCCACCATTTTGCTGTAAATGTTCCGATGTCATCATTTCTTATGGCTGAGTAGTATTCCATAGTGTATATGTGCCACATCTTCTTTATCCAGTCATCTATTGATGGGCTTTTTGGTTGTTTCCATGTCCTGGCCACTGTGAACAATGCTGCAATAAACATGGGGCTGCATGTGTCTTTACGTATCAATA
Source organism: Saccopteryx bilineata (assembly GCF_036850765.1). NCBI lineage: Eukaryota > Metazoa > Chordata > Mammalia > Chiroptera > Emballonuridae > Saccopteryx > Saccopteryx bilineata. Next base: position 279,521,267 of record NC_089490.1, on the reverse strand, counting down.
AAACGTGCGGCTTTAATTACCGCACGCACATACATCTCAAGCTTCCTGATGAGCCTCCCTACTTCAGTACTTGCCCCTGCCTGTCTCCTTTTATGACAGCAGCCATGACCTTCCTCAAATGTCACCTCCTTATCAAAGTCACCCCTGAATACTAGCTTTTACAGCACTGCTTTCCCCATTTTGTTTCCCGGCCCATTCTCTTTAGGGAACATACCTTCATGTCTTCCACCCCGCTCGCTTCCCCCATAGAAGGCAAGCTCCATGGAGGAAGGACGTTTTTTCTATCTGTTTTCATGCCTGGAACATAATAGGTGCTCCATGCATATTTGTTGAATAAATGAAGTAAAGGAAAGGAAACGGGGCCTAGGAGGGAAGCCCAGTGGGCAGTCAGAGGCAGCTGGGAGACAAAGATAGTTCAAGGGCAGACACTTGAGAGAGGGAAAGCTCATCAGTGTTGCAAGAAGCCTGGGTGGAATGAAGACCAGGAAGAAACACTGAATTTACACGTCACTTGTCACCAGTGGCAGAGTTAACTGGGTGGTGTGGCATAAAGGGCACTGAGCCCATGAGAAGGTAAGGAAACATCAGTGTTGAAGGACAGTTGGGGGATGCAGGGCCGTTTCAAGAAGGCGCTGGAGCAGAACAGAAGGCACTGGAGTGGAGGTGATTGGTAAGAAAACAGGCGACACGGTGCACTATGGAAACGTGAGGACAGAGGCTTTGCAGCACAGCTGTTGATGTGTGTGTCGGCTGAGAGGCAGAGGGGTTCGTGAGGTTGGTGGCTGGGGACAAGAGTGTCCTTGGAGCTGCTGTGCCCCAGGTCACGTGGCACAGAAGTGGATAGACCAGAGCAGCTGCACTGCAGCTAATGCAGCTCTTAGACACTGGCCCCTGCCGTTTCTGGAACTAAAGATGTTCCACTATTCTTTCATTTTTAAAATTAACATATGATTTCAAAATGTTTTCTTTTCTAAGTAAATTATTTACTCTTTCTTAGCCAAGAAAAGTGTAAGATGAGAAAAAAAATTACTTCTGTTCTTAATAAATGTGATAGTCTTAAGCATTTATATTTTCCTGATGTTATAGAACCCAAATCCCTATTGAATTTTATGCTTAGTTATATTCATATAATTACTTTTAAATGCTCCAGTGCTCCAGGAAGAACATAAACATAAGGAGCACTTCCTTTTTTATAAGAAATAAATATTATTTTATTTATTTTATTGAGAAGGAGGGGGCAAAGAGAGAGAACACGGATCTGTTCCTGTATGTGCCCTGATAGGGACTGAGCTGGCAACCTCTGTGCTTCAGGACGGTGCTTTAACCAACTGCGCCATCCGACCAGGGCAAGGCGGGGGCACTTTCAACTTACTCTGTACATCAGAGAGTATTTTATTCCATGTTTTGATTTTCCTCTTCAAACCCATAGTGTAGTAGTTTCCCGGGCCACCATAACAAATTACCACAGAATCCCTGGCCGAAGACAACAGAAGTTTATTCTCTCACTTTCTAGAGACCAGAAATATGAAGTCAGGGCATCCACAAAGCCATACCTCCTTCAGAGGCTTTGGGAGAGGTGCTGCTGCTGGTGGATCCAGGTGTTCCTTGGCTTGTGGCTGCATGTCTTCAATCTCTATCTACATCTTCACACGGTCTCTTTAGGTCTCAAATCTCCCTCTCATCTTTCATATAAGAAAACCAGTCTTTGGATTCAGAGCCCAGGAGCATCTAGGATAATTTTATTTTATTACTCTTAATTTTATTGAGTTTTTAAAGGTCTTATTTTAAAATAAGTCATATTCACAGGTACTAGAAGTTAGGATTTGAACATATCTTGTCAGGGGGCATTTTATAGCCCACTGTACATGGTTTTATACTTTTAAGATGTGATTTTTTTTTGGTGTATTTTTAGGATTCACCATTATTTTGTTTTCTAGAAAGTCAAATCATATAAAATAATTATATAACTAAATACAGTAGTTTTTGAGTTTCAAAGAAACAGCTAAGACTATTTTAAAGTATATTTTCTAGATTATATGCAAGTAATGGATGCTCTGGAAATTAAAATCAGGTATCCAGCAATCTATAAAATATATGTTTCTTTTGCTGTCATTAAATGGATTAGAAATGCACATTAGTAAAACGTCATCAGAAAATACATTTTGTTCAGTGCATTCCCAGCATATTGGCACAAAATAGAATCCCAATTAATTTGAAATCTAGTCAATTGTAATTGTTTCAGATTATTGTTTCTCTTGAATGTAGGAGTTTATGAAGAAGCAGGGAACAGAGAAAAGTTGAAGCTATGTAGTATAAGGGAGGCAAGTAATGTTTATTGAGCATCTACTTGGTTAAAAATCTAGAAAGTCATTGGAATTAATGGAACCTCATTTATTACCAGAGCACCCAGAGAGGGGAGTCAAATCTTACCCATCTTGTAACTGAAGGTACTAAGAAGCAGGAGGCATTCATAAAAGAGCCCAGCACACAGCGAGGAATCAACAGAGGCGGGATTTGAACTTGGTGCATCAGTATCATCTGTCTCAGTGTACTCTTCCCCTGGCTTGAGTATAAAGATGACTGGAGCAAGGCTCAGAGAGCCCGGCTCCTGCTCTAACTTCACCACTAATCAGCAGTGGATCAAGAGACAATGCTGGGGTCAAGAGTGCCACCTCCAGCCTGACGAGATGGTGGCGCAGTGGATAGAGCGTCGGACTGGGACACGGAGGACCCAGGTTCGAAACCTTGAGGTCGCAAGCTTGAGCATGGGCTCATCTGGTTTGAGCAAGGCTCACCAACTTGAGCCCAAGGTCTCTGGCTTGAGCAAGGGGTCATTCGGTCTGCTGTAGACCCCTGGGCAAGACACATATGAGAAAGCAATCAATGAACAATTAAGGTGCTGCAATGAAGAATTGATGCTTCTCTTCTCTCTCTCTTCCTGTCTGTCCCTCTCTCTGTCTCTGTCAAAAAAAAAAAAAAGATAAAAAGCGCCTCATCTGGTACAAGATGCCAGGGTTTGAATCCTGTCTCTGCTGTTGCTAGCTATGTGACTTTTAGTCACTTACTCCTTCCTATCTTTGTGCCTCAGCTTCCCTTCTGTAAAGTGGGGATGATATTACCACCTACTTTATAGGGTTATATGAGGATTTAACTGAGTGATTTATGCATAAAATACTTGTAATGGTGCTCAGCACTTAGGAAGCCCTGTTAAGGACACCTGCTCTCACACTTGTCTTAGCTTATGCATACGTATTAGCCCTCTACCAGCACTATGCCATAATGAGATTGCAGAAGGTGGTAGAACACCCTTCAAGGACAAAATGTCTGTTAAGCCCAAAATGTTTCCAATTGAAAGATTTTTGAAGTGTGCATTAGCTGATGACAAAGAAATATTTAATTTTTTTAGAACTTTCTTGTAACTCTAGTTTTATACCTGCCTTACTCTTTGCCCTTGAAACGCAACTGTTTAACAACAACAAAAAGTCTTTGCTTGGACAAAAACCATTATTTTCATCAGAAGCTTAAGAGCAAATATAAACTATAACATATTACACAAAGAGAAGATAATCATTACTTATCAGACTTGATGTATTTGAGTTTATAATTTATTTCCAGATAGATCATATTTATTTAATCTATGTGGCAAAGCCACATTAAGTAAACCTTGACAAAATCTCATTCTAGGAACTTTTTAACATTTTGTTACTGTCATTTTTTATCAACTAGCTTATTGTGGTAGTTGTTTTATTTGTTTCAATGTGTTTGCTTTCTAATTACTCTTTAAACTCTGTGTTTAATTTCATATTGAACATTTGTTCTCCTGCCTTTGGCTTGTCTAACATTTATACTGATGAGCCTCACGGTGAAATGAGACCTTGATAAGATGATAGTTTTATAAGAAAATGTTACTAGCCATTGGTAAAAAAGACATTTAATCAACAAAAAATAAGGGCCCAAATCACCACACATATGTAAACCCAAAGGTCTTAAGAACAAGACTTTCATTAATATATGACATGTGAAAATTAAGATTTTCAGTTAGTTTTAAAATATTGCCTATAGGATAATTAGCACCGTCAGTGATTACACCAGTAAAATATACCTTGACTCACCCCCTAGTTAATATGAGAATGAGTGATGAATATTGATGTAGGTTACTGTTTAAGGCTTTTCATTAAATGTGTTCACAGAGAGGAATTGATGGGGTGGGAGAGGACAGAGTGAAGCCAGAACAGGCACGGTGTAAAACATGGTGAAAATTAAAAGCAGAAACCATAACTACTCCCCAGAAAATCTATGTATTTATTCAAATTGTGTTTTTCCAGTGCTCAATTTTAAAATCATAATACCCAAAAGAGAAAAACATCTTTTTAGGGAAACTTATTATCTACTAGGATAGAGTAAGAAAAAATAATCTATTGGAAAACATATGCAGAGGGAACTATACTATGTCAACTCAAAAGCAAATTAGAACTTCTTAAAGGCAGTGAGCATGAGGTTGCTGCTAATACCATTTGTCTGGGCCCGTAAGTGGCGGTTATTCAGAACGCTGTGGCGAGGAAGACAGGAACTCCTCATTTTACTGAGATGCTTACTAAGTAGAATGCCTCTCATTGCAGCTCTGTGCACCTTTCCATGACATCGTGGGAATTAAGGGAAAAGCAATTTCACTGAATCAAAAGCCGAATTTTCCCTTGAGTTTATGGCTCTTAATAAAACAAAAGCAAAGGTATTTCTAGCAGAGGCATCTGAGTGTTTTGGCTAAAGGAAGGGACTCCTCCTGAGAGCAACAGGTTTCCCTAGAATGAAGGGGACAGCTTTGCACCTAGAGCGGAGGAGGGGCTCCTGCACGTCGTCAGTCACACTCCTGGTGCTCGTTCACCTGGGCACCAGCGTGTGGTTCAAGTTTCAGCCACCTCATTGTCTGGGTTGATGAGTGACGAGTGTCTACATTAGTTATAACAATTTAAAAATGACACTCTAATTAATGCTTGTGTCAGCACATTTTCTGCAAAGGGTCAGATAGCATTTTAGACTTCATACCCCAAGAGGCAAATCAAGAATATTATGCCCGCCTGACCTGTGGTGGCGCAGTGGATAAAGCATCGACCTGGAAATGCTGAGGTTGCCGGTTCAAAACCCTGGGCTTGCCTGGTCAAGGCACATATGGGAGTTGATGCTTCCAGCTCCTCCCCCCTTCTCTCTCTCTGTCTTCTCTCTCTCTCACTCTGTCTCTCCCTCTCCTCTCTAAAATGAACAAATAAAAAAATTAAAAAAAAAAAAAAAAAAAAAAAAAAAAAGAATATTATGCCCATACTTATATAAAAGGAAAGGAAAAAAATTTCCACAAAATTATTATTAATGAAATCCAAAATACAGTAAAATGTTAATAAGAATAGTGTTTTGTAATACAGGTCTATCAATAAGAATAGGGTTATTTTGGGTAGATAACATTTTGCCTAGTTTGGGTTCAAAGTTAGTGATTCCTAGCACCAGTCTATTGTAAATGTTCATCTGTGAAAATTGGTTTTAGCTCATGGGCCATACAAAAACAGAAGGTGGCCCAGATTTGGCCCCAGGTATGATGCTGCTCTAAATGATATTGACTTTATGTGCTCATAAGTATAATGCTATATCCTCTGAAATGTAAAAGTAGATACTCTGCCAAAATATGTTTTAGTAAGAAAGCCCTTTAGTAAGGAAGGATTCTAAGTAATTAAAATTAATTTCTATTACTTGCCCTGGCCAGTTGCTCAGTGGTAGAGCATCAACCTGGTGTGTGGAAGTCCTGGGTTTGATTTCTGGTCAGGGTACACAGGAGAAGCAACCATATATTTCTCCTTCCCTCCTCTCCCCCTTCTCTCCCTCTCTCTCTTCCACTCCTTTAGCCATGGCTTGATTGATTTGAGCGCATCAACCCCTGGGCACTGAGGATGGCTCCCTGGAGCCTCTGCCTCTGGTGCTAAAAATAGCTCAGTTGCAAATGTTTGCCCTGGGTGAGGGTTGTCAGGTAGATCCCGGTTGGGACTAATGCTGGAGTCTGTCTTAGTGTCTCCCCTCCCCTCATTAAAAGAATAATAATAATTCTATGATATTTATATAAGATTGTTGCATTTTATCTCATAGATCAAATTCAGACATCTATAGCATGATTGGATTAGTGCAGTTTTCTTTTTGAACTGTGGATTACCCCTGAGTGAATAGTAAAACCAATTTGAGGATTATGACCAGCATTTAAAAGGTAGAATAGAATAGAATAGAATAGAATAGAATAGAATAGAATAGAATAGAATAGAATAGAATAGAATAGAATAGAATAGAATAGAATAGAGCCCTGGCCGGTTGGCTCAGCGGTAGAGCGTCGGCCTAGCGTGCGGAGGACCCGGGTTCGATTCCCGGCCAGGGCACATAGGAGAAGCGCCCATTTGCTTCTCCACCCCTCCGCCGCGCTTTCCTCTCTGTCTCTCTCTTCCCCTCCCGCAGCCAAGGCTCCATTGGAGCAAAGATGGCCCGGGCGCTGGGCATGGCTCTGTGGCCTCTGCCCCAGGTGCTAGAGTGGCTCTGGTCGCAATATGGCGACGCCCAGGATGGGCAGAGCATCGCCCCCTGGGGGGCAGAGCACCGCCCCTGGTGGGCGTGCCGGGTGGATCCCGGTCGGGCGCATGCGGGAGTCTGTCTGACTGTCTCTCCCTGTTTCCAGCTTCAGAAAAATGAAAAAAAAAAAAAAAAAGAATAGAATAATAGAATAGAACAGAATAGGTTTCATTTCCCATAGTACAGAAAGTTTGATCTTAGTGTTTTGGAAAAGGATATCAGACTTGTATGTATGTGTAGACTTGTGTGTATGTGTATATATGTCTGAGTCTAAGATTTATTTTTATTATGAATCTTGATGTAAACACAGAAGTATTTACCTTTCCAAAATAATACATTTTTTAAAAATCTAGATACTGACAGAGGAACAATATTATCAAACATCTCCAGCTATTTAATGCTAACAAATCAATATCTTAAGTGATAGGTATAAAATAAATTGAGTGGGTGAAGAGTGTTCTTCACAGTAGATGGTGAGGGATCAGATGTGACAATGACATAATTTTGTCAGGAAAATGGTCTTACATTGCTGTATTTTCTGAATAATCCACAAATTTGAGTGTAAACTAAGCTAATTTTTTTCTCATCTAGAACTGGTATTTTAAAAATTATAACTGCATATCTTTATTAGAAGATGGAACTTATAGCTGTAGAGAAAAAGAGTTTTAGAATATTTTAGTTTGCATTCTGCAAACAGCTTCAGCATAGTATTATACACAATTTGTCTCTTTTCTAGTAAGAGTTTTCTCCTTATGTTAAAAGGGATGGTTCCTATCTCAGAGTAAAGTCTTTCCTCTCTGTCTTTTTATTTCAACCTCCCACTCATTTCTCATTTAACAAGCTCTTGGTAGGGATGCACCTGGTAATTGGAGACAAATTTGCAGACGACATAAGATACTCCAAAGGACAACATGATCTGCCCCCGTGAATCACCTAAGCCCATTGTTCCCTCTTCATTTGAATATAAAATATGTCATAAGGCCACGGGGGCCCATCTGAGAATTGAGATTAGTGTCTAAATGGATGTAGGCAGTATTATCAATATGAATGTTATTCTCATCATCTTCATTTGTCTCTGAAACCGTGTCTCGTGTGTGTGTGTGTGTGTGTGTGTGTGTGTGTGTAGGAATGGAAAGGGGAAAACGCTGAGTAAACCAGGAATTTAAATAAAATTAAAATCACAAAAGAAAGGATTTTTTTCCCTCAATCTAATCTTAGCTTTTAAAGCTAAGTAGTACCCAAATTGTCAAACAATATTTTATATACAATACTGTGTATGTAACGAGTGGGTATGCATGATTATCTAGCTCTCACATTTTAATATATACATATACACATATATACTTGTATATACATAAACTACCAATTGTGACCCCTTAGTGGGTAATCAAATACTTTTATTGGTTATGAATAGTGTTTTGAAAATAATTTAATAGACAGAACAGAGTAGAGGCTAAGAGAACAGAAAAGAACCTATCAAAATACATCTACCATTTTCTCCCCAATATATTATGCATACATTTATGTGTGTGCTTTGGTGTATATAAACTGAATTGCTGTGCAAATATTTCATACTGTGGCTCATTGCTAAAACTTTTTGAAAAATAGTGGTAGTGTCATAGTGACAGCAATGATTAGCATGTTTCTTTTATTCTCCTACATATTTTGTATTTTATTGCCAAGTGCCAATGTGTAATATTTAGTAGGTTACTTCCTGGAAACACATTATACAATTTAATGTAGGTAAATATTTTAATGTTTGGATCCACATGGCATTTACACCAACTATTATTTGGTTAACTTTTTCTCTCTACTGATTCTTGTCATTTATTTTTCCTGCTATTTTAAGCTTTCTTCTGATAATAAGTCTAAGGATTGGGTTGCAATAATCCAATAATGCCAACCAAAAAATTTAGAGAAGTAGTCTAGAAGTATGTCAAATGCTGGGCCCTGAGATGGTGACCCTTGTCAGCCTGATTGTGTTGTGCCAATGTGACAGGGGGATGGGAGAGAAGCCTGGCTTGGTGGGGGTGGGGGTGGGGGAATGGCAGGTGGCAGATGGTATTCTGATTCGGAAACCAAAGAGCTTGGTTTCCTAAGTATAATGAGAGAAAAGAGCTTGATCCTCTCTAATACTGCTTCTGATGGCACCATGTGTTGAAACAAAGATCCTGTATTTTTTTTAATGAACATTACATAAGCTATTATCCTCCTGTTGAATAAAAATCAGTCCAGCCAGAAATCTGAAACTATAGAAGCATGAGAATTCTCACAGTCCAAGTATTATAATGGCTGGATTTTTTATACTGTTTTCCTTTAAATGTGTACAAAGAATAGGTATATAGAAATACAACAATGTACCTGACAGGTTGTATAGTGTTATGTGTGGTATTTCATCAGTTGTTATTAGCCAATGCATATAAACTACATATAGAAGCATTACTTAAGGTATGAGTCTTTGGGTATATAAATTAGGAGTTGCTTGTTAGAACTTTAGAAATAATGTAGAAAATATACTACCATGCTTGCTTGTACTTCTTGTCTGAGAGCAAAATAAAAGTAAAAACAGCCTCACCTTGGGAAACTTATTCTAGCAGAAACAAATGCTAGTTAATCCCTACATTAGTGTAAAGTGAACTCAAAATTAAATGGTTAGATACAAACTTCATATAAGTCCATCGTGAAGATTTTGTTTACATCTTGGAATTCATAAGTAATGAAATATAATGTTTGTGAATGTCAACAGTTTATAAACATGGAAGCTTTTGAAAATAATTTTTACGTAATTACTATTTCCAGGGTTAACATATCATGCAATTCAAGGTTCCATGTCTTATTTAATCATTAGTATAATTTTTGTATTCTGTCGCTTGTAAATAGACATGTTACTTTTTGAATGTTTCTACCTTTTGGTTTATGTGACGTGAGTGTGATAGTGATGCTGTCCCGCCTGTTGTGAGGGGGAGGGCTTACACCTGTGCAAACCATTCTGCAGGGTTCCGAAGTGCAGGTCTAGAGAGGAACTGTGGCAGCACTTGCAAACAGAGGCACCTTTCTTGTAAGTATTTACATTTATGCCAAACATATATTGTGGACTTCTTGTACATGTAGTTTGTGTTGAGATCATAGCCCTCGTTTCTTTAGATGAGACACGGAACTCCATGCCAGTTCACTCGGCCCCATTGCTGCACTGCATGTGAAATCTGCGCTGTGGTCCAGTTGACTATGAGGTGTGGACACAACAAGCTTTTTTTTGGAAATGCACATTGATCACCGTTAGGGAAATACTGTTTCAAAAGAAAAGAAACCCACAATTGTGAAATAAATACAAATTTAAGTAACTATTCCCAGACACGTGAGCTCTAAATGGTTGAAAAGTGACTAGGATAAAAGACATTGTGATGACACAAATGAGCCTCCATTATATAACTTTGATTCCCGTTAGTGTAAACAGTTGTGAAGATACTTTCCAGACATTTGTTGTGTTATTTTTCAGTTGGACTTTTGGTGATCAAGAAAGTATAAATAGGTAACTGACTCTTTAAGTTTACTCAGGATTTAAAAACAAACAAACAAAAAAACACACGCAATTAAGTTTGGAATATACACCTGGAAAAGTAATGTGGAAATACTTGAGATAGAGCAAGCATGTATTCTGTGTCTCATGGAACTACCTGGATTTTCCAGAAATGACACTGATGTCAGACATGTCTAAACACCCCCATTTCGTGCAAGGTCCTTGAATCACACTTCTGCCATTTGCATTTTCCATTAGAAACAGTATTTTTGTGGGTTTCACCATTATTGGTTTGTTCCATCTGCTCCCTTCATATTTTTCTTATTTTAAGTATGCTCGCACAAGAGCAACATTGCCTCACTCCCCTCAAGCCTCATCTCCTCCCTTGTGTGAAACTGTCACCTCTCTTTCCACGTTGTGAGCTCAGAGGGAGTAAAGTGCTTGGTTAAAATGTTAAGACCAAAAACATTGGCAAACTCTTTTTGGTGAAGTCATTTTAATAGTTAAATGTTCATGTGAAATATAATGAACCCGTAGAACTGAAGATTTTCCTTTAAATCAGACAATTTGGTTATCATTAGGACAAATTTGCAATAATGCAAAATGTGTGCAGTACCATTGAGTCACAGGGTAGGTATTTGACATTTTAGTGCAAGACAAGCAGGGTGGCTCCCTCTTCTAGTTCATTTGAATCTGAAGAGGGAGCTTTGGAGAGGGGAACCAAGTTGCTTAGGGTCTTTCAAGTTAATAAAAAAAAATTCTTGGTGTCATTTATCTGGATCCCGGTTAATAACTGATGACATCTAGTTGAGGCACTCAAATGGCCATCCCCTGGGGATGCAGATCCAAAATAAACTGTGGAAATATTTTCACACCCCAGATTAGACATTTACAGACTAATGAGGTCAAACCCCAGCCCAGAAACTCAATGTACAACTCATCGCCCAGCCCTGGGTAATTATGCAGCGTGAGCTCTACATTGCTGATGCCCTCACAGAGGATGGTTGTTTGGGAGATCCCATCTGGTCCCCTCCTTGAGAGGTATGCCCTCCCAACAATCACCATTCATCAAAACAGGCTTCAGATCATCTCTGTGCATTTGTGGCAATTCTCTCCTTGTGATGTTCCCTGGAAGAGTTCCACATGGGAAGCCAACTCATAATGGCAGCTTCTTTATTAAAATATGTGCAGTAGAAATTATGCTAATTAAGCTGCAGTGTAATTATAGACTAGAAAGATTCTTTGCACTCTGAATTAAATTGTTGTAGATAAATGTGCATTAACGTAATAGTGTGTAGCTAATTATGAAAGGTAAGGGAGAGGAAGAGGGGTAATCACTTGCACAGTGTTTTAGAGGTGCTGCTGTCCCAGGCACACACTTCTGTTAAAGAGCAGGGGCCGCTGCGATGAGAGTTCTTCCAGCATTTTTCCCTGATGTTCAAGACTAATTAAAATAGCCACGGTGACTAATTAACTGTTTTAACTCCGTCTGTGGCATTTACTACAGCAGAGAGTTAAATGTGATGACACTGTGCAGCTTTATATCCTATTCCAACTATATCTTGGAGTTAATTCTTTGTTCTTTATTTATGCATCATGTGCATTTATGATAATTATGAAAATGAAGTGAAGATCTATCATCCCAAAGTGATTTTGTTGTGCTCAACTAAAGTTGCATCCTGGGAAATAAATTCTTTTTACTCAGAATTTTAAAAAGCTCAAGTGGTCATCATATGCCTTTTGTTTCAAAGCTATCAATTCAGAAGATCTAAGAGGTACCATCACCATGCTGTGGTTACATGAAGAAAAAGTTAATTATTAAATCTTTTCAGCTAAAACATTCTAAAACCTATCCCTGGCTGCTTGGCATCAGCCCAGCGTATGGATGTCCTGGCTCTGATTCCCAGTCAGGGCTCACAGGAGAAGTGACCATATGCTTCTCCACTTCTCCTGGCCCCCTTCTCTCTCTCTCTCTCTCTCTCTCTCTCTCTCTCCTTCTCTTTCTTCCCCTCCTATAGCAATGGCTCAATTGGTTTGAGGGCATTGGCCCTGGGCACTGAGGATGGCTCCATGGAACCTCTGGCCCAGGTGTTAAAAATAGCTCTGTTGCGAGCATGGTCCCAGATGGTCAGAGCATCAGCCATAGACAGCCAGGTGGATCCTGGTCAGGATGCATGCAGGAGTCTGTTTCTCTTTCTCCCCTCCTCTCACTTGGAAAAGAAGAAGAAGAGAAAGAAAAAAAAAAGAGCTCTAAAACCTGTCAGGAGGTGGGTTTCCTGTGTTCATTGATCAAAGTCACCTGAACCAGCTAAATGAGAGGTACCTTTAAAAATGAAAAAAAACAATACATGTAGGAATGCTGAGTAATTTTTCAACTAATTTCAGAAAACGTAATGTTCACCTCTCATCTGAGCAGAATGGCTTGATACCAATTGAACAGTAATAGAGAGTTCAGAAAGATAAAGGTCCAACAAAGCACTAGGAGTTAAAAGGACAGAATATAAAGAGATCCTTTACACAGGGCGTGGCTGTCCCATCAAAGAGTGTGGCATGATGGAGAGAGGTCCCTTACAGAAAGTATGGCAGTTTAGTGAAAGGAAAGGGCTTGTTTTGTGAGATGTCACAACTCTCTTTTTCTTCTGTTTCCAGAGAACTTTTAAAAATCCCTTTAATGGCTTTTTTTTCCAGCTGGAAAACCAACAAAAATGTTGAGATGTGCATCAAGCTTTTACCGATTCCCATAAAGTCCTGCTGTGTCTCTTCTGTACTTGCACTGTTGATGACTTCAGACACTAATGATCAATAGCCCCAAATTTTCATTGGAATTTCTTAGATCTTTTCTGAGGCATCTGTATGTTCTTTACAATACAAATTTTTAGTCTAGAAATTTAACTTTTGACTTAATAAATTTGAGCCTGTCTTTTTTTTGATTCTGGCATGTCGTCACATTTCTTTTGCCAAGGTAGTTTGGGCACAAGCTTTTTAACTTTCAGCCTCAGTTCCCTCCCCTGTGAACCAGTAGAAACATCAAGTTCTTTCTCAAAGGATTATAACAGGAGGTAGCAAACTATAGCCTATGGGTCAAACTTAGCCCACCACCTAGTTTTTTTTTGTTGTTTTTTTTTTATAATTTTATTTTTTTAATGGGGTGATATCAATAAATCAGGATACATATATTCAAAGATAACAAGTCCAGGTTATCTTGTCGTTCAATTATGTTGCATACCCACCACCCAAAGTCAGATTGTCCTCTGTCACCTTCTATCTTGTTTTCTTTGTGCCCCTCCCCACCCCCTATCCCTCTCCCATTCCCCCCTCCCCCCCGTAACCACCACACTCTTGTCAATGTCTCTTAGTTTCAGTATTATGTCCCACCTATGTATGGAATAATACAGTTCCTGTTTTTTTCTGATTTACTTATTTCGCTTCGTATCATGTTATAAAGATCCCACCATTTTGCTGTAAATGTTCCGATGTCATCATTTCTTATGGCTGAGTAGTATTCCATAGTGTATATGTGCCACATCTTCTTTATCCAGTCATCTATTGATGGGCTTTTTGGTTGTTTCCATGTCCTGGCCACTGTGAACAATGCTGCAATAAACATGGGGCTGCATGTGTCTTTACATATTAATGTTTCTGAGTTTTGGAGATATATACCCAGTAGAGGGATTGCTGGGTCATAAGGTAGTTCTATTTTCAGTTTTTTGAGGAACCACCATACTTTCTTCCATAATGGTTGTACTACTTTACATTCCCACCAACAGTGTATGAGGGTTCCTTTTTCTCCACAGCCTCTCCAACATTTGCTATTACCTGACTTGCTAATAACAGCTAATCGAACAGGTGTGAGGTGGTATCTCATTGCCGTTTTGATTTGCATTTCTCTAATAGCTAAAGAAGATGAGCATCTTTTCATATATCTGTTGGCCATTTGTATTTCTTCCTGGGAGAAGTGTCTATTCATATCCTCTTCCCATTTTTTTATTGGATTGTTTGTTTGTTGTTGAGTTTTATGAGTTCTTTGTATATTTTGGATATTAGGCCCTTATCTGAGCTGTTGTTTGAAAATATCATTTCCCATTTAGTTGGCTTTCTGTTTATTTTGTTATCAGTTTCTCTTGCTGAGCAAAAACTTCTTAGTCTGATGTAGTCCCATTCATTAATTTTTGCCTTCACTTCTCTTGCCATTAGAGTCAAATTCATAAAATGCTCTTTAAAACCCAGGTCCATGAGTTGAGTACCTATGTCTTCTTCTATGTACTTAATTGTTTCAGGTCTTATGTTTAGATCTTTGATCCATTTTGAGTTAATTTTTGTACAGGGAGAGAGACTGTAGTCCAGTTTCATTCTTTTGCATGTGGCTTTCCAGTTTTCCCAGCACCATTTATTGAAGAGGCTTTCTTTTCTCCATTGTGTGTTGTTGGCCCCTTTATCAAAAATTATTTGACTATATATATATGTGGTTTTATTTCTGGACTTTCTATTCTGTTCCATTGGTCTGAGTGTCTATTTTTCTGCCAATACCATGCTGTTTTGATTGTCGTGGCCGTATAATAGAGTTTGAAGTCAGGTATTGTTATGCCCCCAGCTTCATTCTTTTTCTTTAGGATTGCTTTGGCTATTCGGGGTTTTTTATAGTTCCATATAAATCTGATGATTTTTTGCTCTATTTCTTTAAAAAACGTTATTGGAAGTTTGATGGGAATTGCATTAAATTTGTATATTGCTTTGGGTAATATAGCCATCTTGATTATATTTATTCTTCCTAGCCAAGAACAAGGTATATTCTTCCATCTCATTATATCTTTTTCGATTTCCCTTAACAATGGTATATAGCTTTCATTATATAAGTCCTTTACATTCTTTGTTATGTTTATTCCTAAGTATTTTATTTTTTTTTGTTGCAATCGTGAAGGGGATTATTCTTTTGAGTTCCTTCTCAGTTGTTTCATTGTTGGCATATAGAAAGGCTATTGACTTCTGTATGTTAATTTTGTATCCTGCGACCTTACTGTATTGGCTTACTGTTTCTAGTAGTCTTTTTGTGGATTCTTTGGGGTTTTCGATGTATAGGATCATATCATCTGCAAAAAGTGATACCTTTACTTCTTCTTTTCCGATATGGATGCCTTTTATTTCTTTGTCTTGTCTGATTGCTCTGGCTAGAACCTCTAGTACCACATTAAATAAGAGTGGAGAGAGTGGACAACCCTGTCTTGTTCCTGATTTAAGGGGGAAAGCCTTCAGTTTAGTGCCATTTAATATGATGTTAGCTGATGGTTTATCATATATGGCCTTTATCATGTTGAGATATTTTCCTTCTATACCCATTTTGTTGAGAGTCTTAAACATAAAATTGTGTTGTATTTTATCGAAAGCCTTTTCTGCGTCTATTGATAAGATCATGTGGTTTTTGTTCTTTGTTTTGTTGATATGGTGTATTACATTAACCGTTTTACGTATGTTGAACCATCCTTGAGATTCTGGGATGAATCCCACTTGATCATGATGTATTATTTTTTTAATATGTTGTTGTATTCGATTTGCTAGTATTTTGTTTAGTATTTTAGCATCTGTATTCATTAGAGATATTGGTCTGTAGTTTTCTTTTTTTGTGCCATCCTTGCCTGGTTTTGGGATGAGGGTTATGTTGGCCTCATAAAATGTGTTTGGAAGTATTACTTCTTCTTCAGTTTTTTGGAAGACTTTGAGTAGAATAGGAACCAAGTCTTCTTTGAATGTTTGATAAAATTCGCTGGTATAGCCGTCAGGGCCTGGACTTTTATTTTTGGGGAGGTTTTTAATGGTTTTTTCTATTTCTTCTCTACTGATAGGTCTGTTTAGGCTTTCTGCTTCTTCTTGACTCGGTCTAGGAAGGTTGTATTTTTCTAGGAATTTATCCATTTCTTCTAGGTTGTTGAATTTAGTGGCATAAAGTTTTTCATAGTATTCTACAATAATTCTTTGTATATCTACAGTGTCCGTGGTGATTTCTTCTCTTTCATTTTGGATTTTGTTTATATGAGTTCTTTCTCTTTTTTCCTTGGTAAGTCTTGCCAAGGGTTTGTCAATTTTATTGATCTTTTCAAAGAACCAGCTCCTTGTTCTATTAATTTTTTCTATAGTTTTTCTGTTCTCTAATTCATTTATTTCTGCTCTGATTTTTATTATCTCCTTTCTTCGGCTGGTTTTCGGTTGTCTTTGTTCTTCTTTTTCTAGTTCCTTAAGGTGGGAAGTGAAGTGGTTCACTTGGGCTCTCTCTTGTTTGTTCATATATGCCTGAAGCGATATGAACTTCCCTCTTATCACTGCTTTTGCTGCATCCCATAGATTCTGATATGTCGTATTGTCATTTTCATTAGTCTGTATATATCTTTTGATCTCTGCACTTATTTCTTCTTTGACCCATTCATTTTTTAAAAGTATGTTGTTTAGTTTCCACATTTTTGTGGGATTTTTTTCCTCTTTTTTGCAGTTGAATTCTAGTTTCAAGGCTTTATGATCAGAAAATATGCTTGGTACAACTTCAATTTTTCTGAATTTGCTGATGTTGTTTTTGTGGCCCAACATATGGTCAATTCTTGAGAATGATCCATGTACACTGGAGAAAAATGAATACTCAGTCACTTTGGGATGAAATGTCCTGTAGATGTCTATCATATCCAGGTGCTCTAGTGTTTTGTTTAAGGCCACTATGTCTTTGTTGATTCTCTGTTTGGATGACCGATCTAGAGCCGTCAGCGGTGTATTGAGGTCTCCAAGTATGATTGTATTTTTGTCAGTTTTTGTTTTAAGATCAATAAGTAGCTGTCTTATATATTTTGGTGCTCCTTGGTTTGGTGCATATATATTAAGAATTGTTATGTCTTCTTGATTCAGTGTCCCCTTAGCCATTATGAAATGGCCATTTTTGTCTCTGAGTACTTTTCCTGTCTTGTAGTCAGCATTATCCGATATGAGTATTGCTACACCTGCTTTTTTTTTGGATGTTATTTGCTTGGAGTATTGTTTTCCAGCCTTTCACTTTGAAT
Source organism: Saccopteryx bilineata (assembly GCF_036850765.1). Taxonomy (NCBI): domain Eukaryota; kingdom Metazoa; phylum Chordata; class Mammalia; order Chiroptera; family Emballonuridae; genus Saccopteryx; species Saccopteryx bilineata. Next base: position 279,504,122 of record NC_089490.1, on the reverse strand, counting down.
TTGTTTTTATCCTTGTTACTTAGATGAGTTTCCTGTAGGCAGCATACAGTTGGATTTTCTTTTTAATCCATTCTGCTACTCTGTGCCTTTTTATTGGTGAGTTTAATCTGTTTACATTTAGTGTAATTATTGATACTTGTGAGTTCCCTATTACCATTTTATATCTTGCTTTCTGTTAGTTTTGTGTCTTGTTTGATCCTTCTCTTTCGTTTTTCTATCTTTTGTTTTTATTTGGTTGTATTCCATACATCTTTCCTCTGTTGCTATCTTTTTTATCTCATGTGCTTCTGTGGTGGTTTTTTCAATGGTGGTTACCTTTGAGTAATGAAAAGGATCCCTACCCTGTTCATTGTAGCGAACTATTTTGTGAGTACTTTTGCACTCCATCGTCCTTTGCTACTGTTAATCTCCATCTTCTCCCCCTCTTTCTTTTTGTTGTTGTCACAGTTTAAATTTGGTTTTATTGTGTTCTTCTTGGAGCTTTTACTTGTGGCTCTGTTTTTTTTTTGTTCTTTGTATCTGATTGGAGAACCCCCTTTAGTAATTCCTGGAGTGGGGGTTTTCTGATGATAAATTCCCTCATCTTTTCTGTATCTGTGAATGTATTTATTTCTCCTTCGTATTTGAAGGATAGCTTTGATGGGTATAGTATTCGTGGCTAAAAGTTCCTCTCTTTTAGGACTTTAAATATTGGGGTCCACTCTCTTCTAGCTTGTAGAGTTTCTGCTGAGAAATCTGATGATAATCTAATGGGCCTTCCTTTATATGTTGTATTCTTTTTTTCCCTGGCTGCCTTGAGAATTTTTTCTTTGCTGTTGGATTGTGTCAATTTCATTATCATATGCCTTGGAGTAGGTTTGTTGGGGTTAAGAAAACTTGGAGTTCTGTTTGCTTCTTGAACTTGAGGCTTTAGTTCTTTCCACAGGCTTGGGAAGTTCTCATCTATTATTTGTTTGAGTATGTTCTCCATTCCATTTTCTCTCTCTTCTCCCTCTGATATACCTATTATTCTTATGTTATTCTTTTTGATGGAGTCAGATAATTCTTGTAGGGCTATCTCATTTTTTAAAATTTTTGAGTCTCTTTCTTCTTCTCTCTGTTGTGCCTCAAGTTGCTTGTCTTCTATTTCACTAATCCTCTCTTCTATCTGACCTGTTCTATTAGCTAAGCTTGTTACTTCGTTTTTCAGCTCGTGAATTGAGTTTTTCATTTCTGTTTGATTTGTTTTTATAGTTTCAATTTCCTTGGACATATATTCTTTGTGTTCATTGAGTTGTTTTCTGAGCTCCCTATATTGCCTTTCTGTGTTTTCTTGTATATCTCGGAGGATTTTTAGTATTTCTATCTTGAATTCTCTGTCATTTAGCTCCAAGGTTTCCAATATATTAAATTTTTTCTCCATAGATTTTTCCTCATCTAGCTGTGTTACCTCTCTTTCTTTTGTATCCATGATATTCGATTTTCTCTTCCTTAATGGCATCTGAGGGTGGTTTTGTTGATAGTATTAATGAGATTTAATAAAGAATAAAAAGTTAAAAAAATAAAAAAAATCGAAAAGAGTTGTTTTTTTTTTAAAAAAATTAATAATGAAATAAAGAAAAATAAAATAAAATAAAAATTTTAAAAAAAAGGAAATTATTCCCCCCCTCCTTTTTTCCTCTCCTCTCCTCTCCCCTCTTTCTTGAGAAAATCTTGTGGTGGACTGTGAGTTATAACAAACAATGCCTGTGATGGAGGGCCTGAATTGGGGAAAAGTAATAAAGGGGCAAAAAAGAAAAAAAGAAAAAAAAAAAGGAAAAAAAAAAAAAGAGCGTATGGACCCACAAAAAGCAAATAAGGAAAAAATTTGGGTCAAGAATAAAATGATTTGCTTTTAGGTGTTGGTTGTCTAAGAGTTATGATGAGAGGAATAAGAGGAAAATGGAAAAATGGGGGGACAAATTAAAAACTTACTATTGTATTTAGTGGAACAAGAACTAGATAATATGGAGAGCCAGGGATGGGAGCACTGCTAGTGAGTTAAAAAGGTGAAGTAAAAACCCCCCAAAATGCCACAAACATAGGTTTGAGTCCCAGATAAGATAATTTGTTTGTTATTGAGGTTTGAATGAGAGGAGATGTAAAGGAGAAAGGAAGAAACTAATATAGAGGGAGAAAAGAAAGAGAGAGAGAGAAAAAAAAGAGGGAACCACTAAAAGAAGAAAAAAGAAAGGAGAGAGAGAGTTAAGGGTTTTGGAGTGCAACCCTCATAGAGAGAAAGGAAGAGAAGAGAAAAGATAATGGGAGATGTAACACTTATGGGTAGTGTAGTTCAAGGAGAGGAGAGAGTAAGACCGGTAGAGAGTTAATCGGCCAAATTGGAGGAGGAAAAAAAAGTATCAAGAATGAAGATAAGAGAAACAAACAAACAAATATAATAAAATGGGATAGGTTATAAAGTCTGCAGATTATTCTTGATTTTGAGAGGTTATCTTCTTGCTTTTTCTTTTCTCTCCCTCTTCCTGGTCGATGACTCTGTACCCCGGGGTTCTGCCCCTTTGGCACGCTCAGGTAGAGGTTTGCAGTTGATAAGTCTCTATGGCAATGTCATGTATTGTGCTTTAGTCTCGTGGGAGTCGAGGCTCATTAGCATTTATAGGCTCCGACAGTGAGAGAGTCCGTGTTCCTGGAGCCTTTCTCCTAGTCTTTCCTTCCTCAATTAGTAGCCTGATAATCCAGCTATGGGGTTGCTGCTGCCTCTGCCTGGATAGTAAGAGGCTCAAAGAGCTGGCAACTCCCCACTCTATTTCCACTCAGCACAGGGCTCTGGGTAAGACTCAGTCAGTCAGAGCTGCTAGCATAATCAGGCGGGCTTTCCGCCGACTCAAAGACCTCTGGCTCTGCCACTCTGTCCGGTAACACAAGCGGGCGCCCACTTCTGGGGGGCGCTTGGAGGAAACTCTCACTCACTGTCTGCGACCAGGATATCCAGCCAGCAGTCTCACGCTCTGAGTGAAACCCCCAACCGCAGGGAAAAGTTGCAGCGTTGGAATTGAGTCTCGCTCCGTCCCCGTGCGCGGCTTTTGCAAGGCGCTGGGGCGGCTCGAGATTCCGCTTTGGCCCACACAAAGGCCCCTGACTCTGCCCCTCTCTGCGATAACACGGGCGCGCACTGCCGAGGCACTCGGAGGAATCACTCACTCCTTATCTGCGCGCGCAAACCAGGATATGAGGCCGGCCACGGTTCCCTCTGAGTGAAACACCCTCCAGCACGGAAAATCTCCACCGTTGGAATTAGTTCTCACTCCCTCCCGTGCGTGGCTTTCCCAGGGCGCTGGGGCTGCCCAGAGACTCTGTCCTCGGCCCACAGAAAGGCCTCTGACCCTGCCTCTCCGTGGGGCAACACGGGCACCCACTCTCGGGGCCTAGGAAGAAATTCTCGCCCACTAACTGTGCACCAACCAGGAGACCAGGTAAAATGGCTGCTCCGCTTGTCTTTCTTTGTTTGGGTTTGGCGCGAGTGTTAGCTTGTATTGCCCGGGTTGCCACAGGATCAGATTTTCCTCGGCTTTGATCCATGTGCCACAGCCTGGTTCGGCCGTTTGTGCCGCAGCGGCCTGGATCTATTCACCCCCTTTGCCCGCCTCAGTTTCTATATTCACAGTTACCAGAGAAAGCCGCCCTGTTTAGGTTAGTGAGGAAGGCGGAGCATTTCTTACTCCCTATTTCCTTCGGGGTTTGGTTATATATTTAGCCAATTTTTCACTCAATCATACCTTTGGGTGTATTGCGAAGCATCTGGAAGCTCCAAGTATAGGTTTTTCTGTTTCTGGTTGAAGATCTTGTTGAGTTTTGGGGGAGATTTATCGGTATCGCTTCCTACCCCGCCATTACTCTGACCCCACCACCTAGTTTTGTAAATACAGTTTTATTAGAATACAGCCATGCTCATTTTTACTTTTCACCTTGAGCTATAGCTGCAGACTTGAGTAGTTGCAACAGAGCCTACGTGGCCAGCAAAGCCTAAAATATTTATTTTCTGTCCCTTAACCGAAAAGGTTTTCTGTTCCCTAGCTTAGAATATTAAATGTGTGTGTTTGTGTATGAAACATATATAAGCTTATATGTATATGTATGGGCATGTATATAAAGATGTTAGCATAATACTTGACACATTGAGGACATTCTTTATACATTGTCAACTTTAAATGTTATTTGTTGTCCAGTTTTACTTTGTTGTTAGAAAATTGGTTGTGAAGAAAACATTGATGAGCTACCATTAAACCATCAGATTTATCACAATTAAAACATTTTTCAGCCCTGGCCAGTTGGCTCAGGGGTAGAGCGTTGGCCTGGCTTGTGGATGTCCCTGGTTTGATTCCCAGTCAGGGCACACAGGAGTAGTAACCATTTGCTTCTCCAACCCTCCCCCTCCCCCTTCTCTCTCTCTCTCTCTCTCTCTCTTCTCCTCCCCCAGCCATGGCTTGTTTGGAGCAAGTTGGCCCTGGGTGCTGAGCATGGCTCCATGTCCTTGCCTAAGGTGCTTAAAAAGAAAATAGCTTGGTTGCTTAGCAACAGAGCAACAGCCTCAGATGGGCAGAGCATGGCCCCATAGGAGACTTGCCGGGTAGATCCAAATCTGGGTACCTGCAGGAGTCTGTCTCTGCCTCCCTGCTTCTCACTTAAGAAAAAAAAAACTCATATCCTGGCCAGATATCTCAGTTGGTTAGCTCGTAATACCAAAATACCATGTCATCCTGACATCCCAAGGTTGTGGGTTTGATCCCCTGGTCAGGGCACATATAAGAGAAAACCAGTGAAGTCATAAATAAGTGGAGCAACAAATTGATCTCTCTTTCTTTCTCTGTCTCTCTCTCTTCCTTTCTCTCTCTAAAATCAGTCAGTCATTCAGTAAAATGTCTTCATTTTAGGACAATTTCCAAGTAACTTAAAAGAGTGTGTGTCTTGTATTATCTTAGGAGATGGTCTTTCAGATGTGGCCACAACGGGAGACAGAAGAGTGCTCAGGAAAATGAAGTTTATTACAGTCACAAGTCCTTGGGACGAGGGGCCTGGCACACCCGGTGGCCAAATGGCAGGCACCAGAGTGAACAGGAGGCAGAAGACAGGAGGAGCAAGTTAGCACTAAGGCAAAAGACAAGGCAGGACAGGGTGTACAGTTCAGGATTAGCTAGTCGGATTAATTTCAGTGGGCTCTAAACTCTAGGGATGGTTCCTGTTGTCTGGGCTTGGCCCACGGGTGATTAAAGCAGAGGAATGTTGTTCTAATGTCGACATTCTATGGTGTAGAGGTGGGTAGAAGAGGCCAGGCCCTGATGGGTTACTCTGCATATCAAAGACATTCTCCAGACTAGGCCCTTTGTTATTTTTAAAACCTGGCTATCCCCTTGGAGAGATTTGGGAAGTCCCGAGAGGCTGTTACATGTCTGCAATCCAGCAGCCTCTCACGGCATTCTGATGAGGATACTGAAGGGGCTGAAATGGGCCTCACCAGTGTGTGCTTTCACAGCATGTGGCTCATTCGGAGCTGAAGGCCATGGAGACCATGAGGGCTCAGGAAAAACTCCTGTCCCTCCCTTGACTACTTAGAAGAATTTAAAGTAGGGGCCTCACTCATAATAAAAGTTAGCACCAGAGATAACTTTTTATGACCTACTTATATGACATGGCAAACAACTGAACATCTGTTCTTGCTTCTTGCAGTTTATCTGGACTCTCAGATGGGCTTAATAGTTTAATCAATCAGAAGTATGTTCAAATCTGTGAAAGAGAATGAATCCTGCTTCTCCTAACTCAGAGAAATATTTCATAGGTCTTACACATTTCTACTTAGTTATAAAAACACACATTCTTGACAAAATCTTCTGATTTTTATTTTTACATCCACTGACGCAGAACAAATCTGAATGCGCTCCTAACTGGAGGAAATACACATTTCCTGAAAGCCAGCTCTGGGAACTTGCCTCTGAGCACAGTCTGCACCTCTCATACTTACTGAAAGGAAAATCAGACACCCCCTGAAAAATCACTAGAAAATTTGAGTGTGCTCAGTTCTACCATACAAAAGAACAACAGTGTTCCTTGCACTACCTATGACTAAATTTCTCCTTTGGTTCCGCAAGCTTTCTTAACCATCCCTGAGAACCACAGCCATAGTAGGGGTAGGCTCTGCTCCGTGTAGCCAGCAAAGGGTACGGACTCGTTGAAACCCGAGGTGACTCTTGGAGTTTCCTTTCACCAACTTTGGGCAAGTCACATAAACTCTCTGAACCTCAGTCTCCTCATCTATAGAGTAAAGATAATTATAGACCCTCCCTCAGACTCATTGAGAAGAAAACCACAATGTCTGACCGCCCTAGGGCATTCAAACCTAGAAAGAGACACTTGTTGCCTTCACCTGAGAGCAAAACTTTGATGCCACTGAATGAGTGTGCCTTCTGTGGCTAGCATGCCCCTCACGTGATTTCTTGTTTGGCACCCAAGTCCGTAGACCCCGGCAGAGACCTTGGAGAAAGTCAGGAAATGGGCATGAAGATGTCCTTCAAAGTCAAATGCAAGAATGAAAACTTTAACAGCAATTTGGACAGTGAAGAACATGCCTAATATAAGTGCTTGCAGTAATTCCACTGCCAGTAACGTGGTATTTTTGTCATGAGCATTGCATGATTACATTGTACTCTGTATCTGCTCTTGCTAAGGTTAAAAAAGAAGGTGGCAATTTTAAATGTTAGTATCTTTCCCAAAGTCTGTCATAAGCATCTTTTAAATATAGGAAGAATCATTAAGGAATGTTGTGATTTAGGTCTTTAAAAGTCATAAATAATACATTTCAAATATTCACCAAAGGAAAAATTGTTACACATGAGGAAGAATATTTTCCCAAACAAGCATTTATGTTTCATTTAACTTACCAACGGTGTCACTTAATTGAAATTTCGAATTTAAATCTTAGAAGATAAATTTCCTATTTCTATATGCATGAGCTCCCCTTTTCCCGGTAGTTATTCATTGTGCTAAATTCTTTATTTAGGTTTAGGTCACAGCTTTTGGAAGGACCTCCATTTAACACTGTTCCCAAACTGTGTTCTGGGGTGCCCCAGGGGGACACCACAAACTTAGAGGGACTCCTCAGGATAGTGTAAGTTGTGAAAAGAAACATCACTTCTCTCAGCCACCAAATGAAAGCATGAGCTCAAATCAGTTTAGTTTCAGAATTCAATTGCGTCACATTCCTTTTGATGATGTCATAACTTTGCAAGAGCTTTCTTTCATAGAAAGCAAAGACCTTGTGAAAATCAATATGAAAGGAATTGAAGACAGTCAAGTCTGATTCCAAGCATTGGGAAGTTGTGCGGTGCCCCAGAAGGGACTAACTTGTGAAACACAGATAATCCCTAGTTGTTTGGACCTGACTACCTAATAAATGGAACTGTCAGGCATTTCTTTTGGCCCAGGGTCACATACAAATCTTACAAACGGTCTTGTGAGCCAGTATAGTTTGGGAACCTCTGCAGTGATATACAGTCAGGCTCCACCCATTTATTGTGTTTGGTCACTTCTCATGAAGAAAAAATAAATCTGTGCAACAGTTAGTTTTTGAGTTTGCACTCTTGAAATCCAAACGATTTCTTTCCTTGTGGTTTTTGTTTGCTGCTGTAATGAGAACTTAAAATGTTTTTCCAGTGACTAAAAAGTGCTTAATGAAGGAACCATAATTCTTAATTAGTGAAAAAGATAAAAGAAATAATGTGTGCTTTTTTATTTGCATAAATAAAACTATATTTATCCTCCACTCGCTCCTTTTCCTGTAATCAGGCCTGTTCCATTTGCCTTCTCTGCCCATTTTTCCCATTTCAAATTATAAAGATCTGTGATGGCAATAACAGAAAATATCTTTAAATTCATTGCAAACTTTCCAATTAATTTTCAAATTAATCACAGCTATTCTACTGAGAGTTAGGTGACACAAAGGTAATAAAAGCCTCATCTAAGACTTTATCAATGGGTAGAAATTAAAGGTAATTGGACACTATTATCTTGAAATGAATACCTTCTTTTTTTGTTACTGCACTTTAAAAAGAAGCTTACTAATGCATTCAGTTGCACAGATATGAAATCTTCCAGTAGAACGGCTTTCAGCTGTCCTCTCCGTACCCCTTTCATCCATGATCTGTAAGGGCTAATAAATATTCATTGTTAGTTATTTTATTCAAAACGGAAGGCAGTATATCCTCTACATTTTATATTTAGAAACATCTAGACACCAGAAATGAGAGTAAATTAAAACTTTTATAGCAAAAGTACTGTGAAACATGGTAAAAGAAAATACCTATGGATATAATTTATTTATTTTTTCTGAAGTGAGAATCTGGGAGGAGAGGCAGACAGTCAGACTCCCGCGTGCACCTGACTAGGATCCACTTGGCATGCCCACCAGGGGGCGATGCTCGGTCCCTCTGGGGCATTGCTTCACTGCAATCGGAGCCATTCTAGCACCTGAGGCACAGGCCATGGAGCCATCCTCAGTGTCCGGGCCAACTTTGCTCCAATGGAGCCTTGGCTGCAGAAGAAGAAGAGAGAGACAGAGAGGAAGGAGAGGGTGAGGGGTGGAGAAGCAGATGGGTGCTTCTCCTGTGTGCCCTGGCTGGGAATCAAACCGAAGACTTCCACATACTGAGCTGACACTCTACCACTGAGCCAACCAGCCAGGGCCTAGAATTCATTTTTTAATTTAAGGTCTAGAAATAAGAAGTTGTTGTGAATGGCCACTTGGACACTCGTTCTTTTTATCTAATATTAAGAAGTGTGCCCACTGAAAGTTCTCAGCTCTCCAATGGATACAAAAGAATTGCTAAGATAAAAAGTGAGCCACTCTCCAGCAATCCCATTCTAAGGTAGATACCCCAAAGAATTGATGTCAGGGACTTAGATAATTGTACAACCAGCAGTGGGATTCAGCAGGTTCTCACCAGTTTGACAGAACCGATACCTAATTTTTGGTTGAGTTCAGGGAACTGGTTGTTAAAATGGCACTTGTAATTAGGATTCTCTCTAAGGTGAGTGCCTGGGAAGCTGCCCAATGTGGAAACCACAAATTTACATTCTTTGTTCATCTGTGCAATAGCGTATTCCAAGCACCTATAGTAATGTTCATTCCATCCATAGGAGAAAAAAATTGCAAGTAAGGATGCCAATCAAAGAACAATATGGAATTGTCTTAAATAACAGTTTTATTGTTTTTTGTCAGGTATTATTTAATATTTTTCATTAATATCTTAAAACTATTATAACATTATCTAGTTTTATATACCTCTTTTATTGTTCTTATTTAAGTGTTAAATGCATGAAATAATAAACTAAAAAATTGTGCCCAAAATATTCATAGCTTTTTTGTAATTCCTTTAAGGGCAAAGTGAACCAACAGCCCTAGACAAGTGTGTTTTCAACATGGACACTCATAACTGTAGACCTAACTAAATGTCTCTAATTTTTGTGTTTGTTTGTTTGTTTCTAGCAGCTAAGCAACCATACCAAAAGTTTCTCCCATCCCTGATGCATTTCATAGAACAAAACAAAACAAAACAAAAAATGCTAAGCACATAATCAATGAAGTTACTAATCAGTCATTGCATTTGAATGTCAGACTTGCTGTCTATAAGATTTCCAAATAACCAGTCAATGGCACAGAAAAAGTTTGACTATCACTTCATGAGACAGTAATGATTTCTTCCCTTCCCTTTCCTTTTATTTTTGCTTGTAGTTTTGGTATCTTGTTGACAAAGCTTAAGAACATCATTTTAATCCCCAGAATGACTCTTCTGCAAAGGCAGCCATCCATAAAGAAATGCTTATCTTTGACACCTTCCCTCTGACTGTGAGGCCTAGATCTCCTCACTGGCAGCTCCATGTCTTGTGGCCAAGAAAGAGAAGAGTAAACCCTGGCAGCTGGAAGCTGACCAGGCATCCACAGCTAGGTCTTGATGTTCTTAAGTGTAAACAGTTTCACTAACAGCATCACACAAGGCATCACACACTGATGGTGATGGAGCAAGACAGAAACCAGACCCCTCCATAATTATGTCAGAACACAGGCAAACATAAATGTTGTCTGAATCACAGAACTGCTGAAAATACCCACCTGTTCTGGCTTACTTGGAATGCCTGCTATTCCTTCACCATGTTTAAACCTTGTTCTGTTATCCCCTCCCTCTAGATAAGAATCTTTAACAGAGGTCCCCAAACTATGGCCCGCGGGCCACATGCGGCTCCCTGAGGCCATTTATCCGACCCCGCCGCACTTCTGGAAGGGGCACCTCTTTCATTGGTGGTCAGTGAGAGGAGCAAAGTTCCCATTGAAATACTGGTCAGTTTGTTAATTTAAATGTATTTGTTCTTTATTTTAAATATTGTATTTGTTCCCGTTTTGTTTTTGTTTTTTTTTACTTTAAAATAAGATATGTGCAGTGTGCATAGGGATTTGTTCATAGTTTTTTTTTATAGTCCGGCCCTCCAACGGTCTGAGGGACAGTGAACTGGCCCCCTGTGTAAAAAATTTGGGGACCCCTGATCTTTAAGATACTCAGTCACAGAATTTCCCTGACATCCTGGTAGCCACCAATCTAGAACGAGGACTTGCTCCCTTGAATCTTCCCCAAAGCACCAAACACAAGTCCAAATTCTAGTTAATTCTAATATCATCTTATTGAAATTCCTCACAGTCCCATAGTGTGGGTTCTTTTTTATTGTTAGGAGCGTTAAGTCCAGCTTTGTTCAGTCACAGGTGGGATTTCAGTGATCTTGGGTGCATGGTACTGACATGACTAGCAGCTTGTTTTGTGAAGTATATGCTTCCTGAATACCACCCTCTTACACCATATGACCGTATATCCATATAAGATATTAATCCATGAACCAATAAGAATAACTGTTCTCTTCCTTCTTAGTAACATGCATTTTATATTAGATAATTCTGCTCCCACACCATTGCTTATGACAAACCAAAGGCAAGAACCAATGTTTGAAACTAGAGGCATGCAGAGCAGACTGATAATGAGATATCGGTTCAATGTAACTTTTAATAAACTTCAAACTAGAGAGTTGACCACAAGGTTCCATGCTCTGACTTACTTACTTGTGACCATGGTCAAGTCACTAAATAGTCTGACCTGACTTCTGACTCTACACAGTACACATGGGTAATGCTGGGTAAGGAGCCTTCCCGTTCTACAGTATGAATAGGATCAAGTACAATGCATTTGTTAAAAATATCTTTAAATACCCTTTCACGTGGTACCTTTCTAGGTCATATGTTGTTAGAGTTTACTAAGATTTTCTTTAACCCTTTGAGTAGTACAAACATTCATGTACGTCCTCACTCAAAGGGTTAACAAAAAACTCACTACTCTAAGGGTTAAAAGAGGTGTCTCTGTTCAATGTTATCTGAAATCAATTGAGTTGTGATACTTTGAGGAACTAAGGTGACAAAGATGAAATCATGTACCTGACACATGATACAAAACACTTGTAGAACTAAAATCAACCATGGATATCACTAAGTAATTGCTATCACCAAGACTGCACTCTGGTTAGCAATCAGCCCTCACAGCTAACATTGTAAAGACACCGTGACAGGTACACGGACAGGTTCTCACTTCCAGAAACACAGAGTCTAGTGCGGAAAATGAGACAGTGTTCTCGTATTTGAATGTGTCTACTCTATAAATGTGGCTTCTCTCAGAAGTCAGAATGTTTTCAGAAACAGAATCATTAAAAGCACTATTTTTGTTTTTTCACAGAGAACTGTCAAGTGATATGGTTACCTAATTTATAAGAAAGGGTGCTTCAGTCTGTGATGTATACACAGTGTATTTCCAGTCTGTGATTTAACACTGAGTTCTCTTTTCTATATATAACATACGTGTACACACACGTGTATGCACGCATGTGCATATGCACACACACTAAAACTTTTGAGGGCGATGGGGGTCTTTGTGCCTTTTTCTCAAATTCCTAATCTAATCCTGAGCCAAAGCCTTGATCTTCTTCTGACATCAACAGGTTAATATTGTTGCTTAAGCAGGCTTGACTCATGTGCCCTTTAACCCAGGTCTTGGCCACCAAATCCCACTCAAGGTTCAAAGGTCCAGGTGATTTTCTAAGAAGCATTATGAGCAGTTAACTTTAAAATAGGTTCATAGTCATAGAATATAAACATTTTCCATAAAGTCTTTATGGCTTACAGGGTAAAGTTTACGTATAACAATTTGTCGGTTTTTTCCGTCTGGGCTCTTATCAGCAAAAAGAGCCTGTTAAAATTCCCAGAGCAACTTAATTCTTACATGTATGAAATACTTTTTTTATTATGGAATATATTTTTATTGAAAAAGTTTAGTTGCATTAAATAGTAAATAAATAGTATTTTAAAGTTAATTAATACCAAATCAGCATTACAATGCAATTGATAATACAGAGGATCCTTGGGTGACAAAACAGTTTCATTCCTACAATAGTGATGTAACCCAAATTTTGGTGTAAGTCGAAACACACCCTAGCCTAAGTCACTTACGTATCCTAACACGTTCGTAAAGTCATAATCTAGAACATAAACACACAACTTAGCCACAGAAAAGGGAAAAGGACATAAATATACTGCACTGTACACTGTATTGTGCATTCTTCTGCTGATGCAACCAAACTTGTTCGCCCCCGTAGTACATAAGTGTGATGCTTATGGCGTAAGCTGAAACACTAACAGCTCATTTTTTAAAAAGTTTTTATGGTAGTGAGCATCGTAAACTCAAAATGTCATCTTTCGAGCCTGTCGTAACCTGAGGACTCCGTTTTCTTTGAATCTAATACAAAGAATTACAATAGCTGGGTCCTCAGTAGAAGCAAAGCTTCACTGGTACTTAAACTATATACATGATTTAAAATGATAAATAATAACATAAATTCTAGCTAATCATTTTACATTATTTTTCCTCTTTATGCCTAATAAACTTAGAGAAGTCCATTGCTTGGCTGAGATTAATTTTTAGTACCCATAATAATTCAGAAATAACCAATTTCTCATTACTTTACTGTTTTCACTTCAGCAGAAAACCTGCTAGATGAAATTGGTCCTTCTTATTCTGAAGTAATAGATGTCAGTCCCCAAGATGGAGTCCTAGTCTGACCAACCCACTCACTGGCCCCAGTGTGGGCCTGAGAGATGAGGTGGAACATTGGGTGGAGAGACGAAGAGAGGGTGCCTATCAGAGGGGTTTACTGAGCAATTCTCTCCCATGTTCATGTACAACACATAGAAGTCATTCTGGCTGTGCCTTCAGAATGCATCCAAACTCCCTTGCTCCTCAGCGCCCTCTGTTGGGCCATCAGAGTTCTTTACCCACTGGTCTTATAACCTTGTCTGACATGCCTGATCCCGGTCTTGTCACTGCTCTCTCTTTCTGAAACATTCCCTGTGCTTGGCACTACCACTACCTTTAGGTCTCCGCTCCAAGGTCATCTTCACAGTGAGGTCTTCATTGTCACTGTATTGACAGTAACAACTCCCATAGTCCACACACCCTCACAGTCTGTATTTTCAGAATTGCCTCAGTTTATCCTGTTTTATTTTTCTCATTACACTTGTATTAATTTCCTGTGGCTGTACCACAAAGTACAATACATTTCTGTTGTGTTAAGAAATTTCTTTGGTAAAGAAATGTATTCGCTAATAGTTCAGGAGGCCAGGAGACCAAAATCCAGGTATCAGCCAAGCTGATTCCTTCCAGAGGCTCTGAAGGAGAGATGTCTCATGCCTCTCTGCTTGCTTCTGGTGGTGGCCAGCAGTTCTTGGCCTCTCTTGGCTTGTAGCCACATCATTCCAATCTCTGCTTTCATCTTCACATTTCCTTCTCTCTGTGACTGTGTCCTTTTCTGTCTCCTATGGAGACACTCTCGTTGAATCTTAGGCCCACCCTAATTCACTAACCTCTCATCCTGACCCTTAATTATATCTGAAGAGATGTTATTTCAAATAAGGTGACATTCTGAAGTTTCAAGTGAACATGAATTTTGGGGGACACAATTCAACCCAATATATACTATCACTGTCTGACAAATAATAGATTTTGCTCTTCTAATAATGAAACTAGAGTTACCATCAGAGGCTATGTTCCCTGAGGACGGTAAGTTTTGCTCGTTACTATATCCCCAGTGGCTAGATGCCCAGTGGTCACTAAGTGAGCACTGCCTGGAGAAGTCAGTGTTCCATGGCTGACTCCTAAGATGAAGCAGGCAGGTGATAGGGGAAATCCAAGAACTAAAAGTTGAGCTTTCGTAATAGTGGTTTTAGTTATGGTCAGCAGGCTTAATGGTTAATGCAAGTAGAAGCTTTGTTCTAGGAACTGCGATAACTGATCAGGCCTACATGACTTAATGAGATCCATAAGTAATATACCCTTGTACCCCAGGGGACTGCAAGTAGCCCATGATTTGTGCCCCAGGAGTCTGCAAGCAAAGCCATTGTGCTCCAAGGACAGAGTGCTTGCTGTCTATGATCCAATTAACTTTGACTATGACCTGATTAACTCTCCCTTGGAATTCTAAAACTCTTACCTACCCTTTTCTTCCTCTAATAAAAAGGTTGGCTTGGGGTAAGGGGTTGAGACAGCTCTGGAGACATACCGTATCTCCCCATGGATAAGACGCACCTTTATTTAAAAAAAATTTGGGGTCTGAAAACTGGGTACATCTTATACAATGGTTGTAGTTTTTTTTTACTTGCATTTCCCACTTTTTTGCACTTGTTTTTGCGCTCATTGTTGAAGAAAGTGATTTGTCTCAGATACAGATGAGGACAAGTTAATGGATGGGAGTTTTGACAGAGATGAGGATTGGATGAATATTATGATGAATAAAACTTGAGTTCAATAACTATGTAATTTTTTTTTCAAAATTTGGGCCCCAAAGTTAAGGTGTGTCTTATACATGGGAGCATCTTATGTATGGGGAAATGTGCTAACCCCCATCTCCTAGGATCGCCAGCCATCTGTATAAAGTGCTTTCGATGTAAGAAACATCCAAACCTGTAAGAATTTTTATGAGTTTGATTGAGCCAAACTGTCAACAAGTGCAGGAAGCAAAATCTCAACAGGTTGAAAAAATGCTACAGAAAATGGCAGTTTCACCATTTATTTAGTACATCAGAAAAATCAAAGAGCCTGACCTATGGTGGCTCAGTGGATAAAGTGTGCACCTGGAATGCTGAGGTCGCCTGTTTGAAACCCTGGGCTTGACTGGTCAAGGCACATACAGGAAGCGACTACTACAAGCAGATGCTTTCCACTTCTTCCCCCTCTTTCTCACTCTCACTCTCCCTTTCTTCTTCTCTCTATCTGTCTCTCACCCTCTCTCCAAAAAATCAATAAAAAAGAAGAAGAAGAAATCAAAGAGGAAGATGTAAGGGTGTTTCATGAAATCCATTGGTGACAGATTAGGGAGATAGGAGAAAGCAAAGCTGGAAATCTCTGGGATTGGATAAAAGTAAAAGTAATAAATACATACTTACATATGGGCACAGGATAGTTACCAGTTAACATGAAAATAAGAACAATGGAGGGATTTGTGGTTTCTGCTCTAGTGGGGTGGTTATGCCCTGACTGTTATATTTTAAAGGTGTGTTATCAGATACATTATTGTACAATAGATACAAAAGATGACAAGCTCCCTCAAGGTAAGCATGGACATTTGTTAGAAAAAAAATACCTCCCTAGACATGACTACCCACCCTGAACTGCGTTTAGTTAGGAAGTTTTAATTTCAGGTCATCCTGTGTGGTTACACTAGGTCTCTGAGTTTGCAAGGCCACCATGCAGGCCTCCCCGGAGCTTGTCAGGTTCAGCATGTGGCCCCTTTTTCGTCTATAGCACCCATAAAAGATTCAATCCCTGTCTCTTGAAATGGTGACACGCAGCAGGAATTCTGATATTTCTGGTTTCATAGGCAGGTAGCCTGTGGGAATAAGGCCAGAAGTAAAGGATACTGGGTTTTACTAAAATAATCTGAAGGTCAGAGAAGTTGAAGTTCCAGGTAGATAAACAAGAGGAAGTCAGAGCAAATTAATAGAGGAATCTATCTGATGATCAGAAGTCACACAGAGAATTCCTAGAGACATGAATTAGAGGTGGTGCCTCTTGAAATATCTTAAGCATTTCCCTCCACCTCCTTGCCCCAGTGTGGTGGTCTCTTCCAGGCTTAAAAGGGGCTGAGGTCAGATGGGCCTCTGCATTTGTTTCTTAATAATAAATTACCACAAAGTTGATGATTTAAAACAACACACATTCTCTTATAGTCTGAAAGTCAGACTCACTGGACCATAGTCATAGTGTCTGTAGGGCCATGCTGCTGCCAGAGGTTCTAGGGGGAAATCCTTGTTCTTGTCTCTTCCAGCTTCTATAGCTGCAGTCCTTGCATTCCATGGCTCTTGGGACCTTATTCCACCTTCAAAGACAGTAGCACAGCATCTTATTTTCAGTGTTATGTTGCTGTCTTAGTCTGTGCAAAATTAGTTTTTACATACAAAGCCACTACAGGGTTCAGAAATTAGGACCTGGATAACTTGTGGGGGTGGGGGGTGGGGTGGGGGGAGGTATTCAGTTTACCATAGTATCCTAACCAGAGACCCACCGCAGATACTGAGGCAGGTCTAGGGTTCCAAGGTCTTCCCTCTTCATTTCCTAGTGCACCAAATAGTGGCCATTTTGTCTTTTCCTATAACAGGAACTGCCTCTTCTCTCCTGTATCAATTTATCTCCTGTTGGTAGGGCTATTTGTAAAGAAAGAGATAAATCTGAAACAAATTAACCAAATTGACTGCCCTTATGCTCTTCATATTTGAATTTTTCTCTAGTATACTTGATTTCTCATTTCTGTCTTATCACATGATCATAGATGATTTGTGGGAGTTGCTTCAATATTTTCTGAAAAGGGAGGGTGTAATTTATAATCCAGATTTCAGGTGAGAAGAGGAAGGAGCTACAGGCTGGGTGGTCCCAGAGCACTTCTGTCCCCATGAGCTGAGTCTGGAGCACTGTGGCTGCTCCATCAGAAGACACGTCTAGAAGTACTGGTTGAGTGAACAAACACGAGGCATTAAGCTTTGCCGAAAATCTGGAAATTGTATTTTCAATTCCTGAAGGCTCTGGTTGTCCTGGGGCTCTTTTCCATGCAGAAGTAAATGCGATACAATGTTGTGACAGCATATCAACTCTCTTCTGGCAGTGCCAGGATAACATAGTAACGAATTTCAAAGTGTTTGCTATTTAGCACTGTGCTGAGCAGGTTGTAGTTTTAACAACCCAGATAGTCCCTATAAGAGTGAAGATTTAGTCACAATATTGCTGGTCTGTGTGACAAGTTTTAATGGAGAAAAGGTTACATTTGCATATTCTCCAGTTCCATTAACATTTCTAAAGTGAAGCCCAGTAACAAATGAGTTATACGTTTGGCATCTTTAGGAAATCTTAGATGGTTCTCATTTCTTATTCTTTTCTTCTTCACCTAGTTATATTTAATACTTGACATTTCTTGAGGGCCCACAGTATGTTCCAGATAGTGCTCTAAGGAGTTCATGTATATTATTCTAATCATCCTCACATACTCCAAGGTAGGAATTATTATTTCAGTATAACAGATGGGCTCAATGAAAGTGTATTCTGAGAAAACGTCGAATGCCAGACCATGGAGAGACTGCAGTAAAGGAGAGACACAGACAGGAGGAGCCCACGGCTGCGAGAGCCCGTGGTGGAGCAGGATTTGAACTAGCTCTGACTGCATCCAGAGAAAGTTGCCCACATAGCACTACCTCTGAAGGGGAATAGAGGAAAGAAAATCATTTCATAATGGCACATTTCATTCTTTAATTTATTTTACTTTGTTTTTAAATTACAGTTGACATTCAGTATTATTTTATATTAGTTTCAGGTGTGCTACATAGTGGTTAGACACCTATTTAATTTATGAAATGAGTCCCCTGGTAAGTCAAGTACCCACCTGACACCATACATAGTTTTTACAATATTGTTTACTGTATTCCCTGCTGCACTTTACATCCTGTGACTATTTTGTAACTGCCAATTTGTGCTTTTTAATCTCTTCACCTTTTTTACCCTGTCTTTCAATCCCCCTTTCCTCTGGCAACTGTTAGTCTGGTCTCTGTATCTATGAGTATGTTTCTGTTTTGTTTGTTTATTTTATTTTTTAGATTCTATATATAAGTGAAATCACATCGTATTTGTCTTTCTCCGAGTGATTTATTTCACTCAGCATACTATCCTGCATACTGTTGCAAATGGTAAGATTTCATTCTTTTTTTTTATGGCCAAGTAGTATTTCATTGTATATACATACCAAATCTTTTTATATACATACCTCATCTATTGATGAACACTTAGGTTGCTTTCATATCTTGACTATTGTAAATAATGCTGCAGTGAACATAAGGGTGCATATGACTTTTCGAATTAGTGTTTTGGATTTCTACAGAAATAGCTGGGTCATAAGGCAGTTCCATTTTTAATATTTTGAGGAAACTTTATAATGTTTTCCACAGTGTCCACCCGTTTGCAATCCTACCAACAGTACATGAGGTTTCACTTTTTTCTACATCCTTGCCCATACTTGTCGTTTGTTGATTTAGAGATGACAGCCATTCCCACAGGTGTGAGGTGGCATCTCATTGTGGTTTTAACTTTCATTTTTCTGATGGTTAGTGACATTTAGCAACTTTTCATATATCTAATGGCCATTTGTTTGTCCTCTTTGGAGAAGTAGCTATTCAGGCCCCATTCCCATATTTTTTAATTGGATTGGATTTTTGTTTGTTTTTTGTTTGTTTGTTTGTTCTTGGAGTTGAGTTATATGAGTACTTTATAAATTTTGGATGTTAATCTTTTATCAGATATATCATTGACAAATATCTTCTCCTATTTAGTAGGTTGTCTTTAAGTTTTGTTTTTTGGGGGGGGTTGTATTTTTCTGAAGCTGGAAATGGGGAGAGACAGTCAGACAGACTCCCGCATGCGCCCGATGGGGATCCACCCGGCACGCCCACCAGGGGCAACGCTCTGCCCACCAGGGAGCGATGCTCTGCCCCTCCGGGGCGTCGCTCTGCTGCGACCAGAGCCACTCTAGTGCCTGGGGCAGAGGCCAAGGAGCTATCCCCAGCACCCGGGCCATCTTTGCTCCAATGGAGCCTTGGTTGCGGGAGGGGAAGAGAGAGACAGAGAGGAAGGAGGTGGGGGGGTGGAGAAGCAAATGGGCACTTCTCCTATGTGCCCTGGCCGGGAATCGAACCCGGGTCCCCCGCACGCCAGGCCGTTTAAGTTTTGTTGATGGTTTATTTTGCTGTACAAAAACTTTTTAGTTTGATATATCCCATTTGTTTTTGTTTTCTTGCCTGAGGAGATATATATAAAAAATATTACTAAGAAAAATGTCAGAAAGTTTACTGCCTATGTGTTCTAGGAGTTTTATGCTTTCAAGTCTTATGTTTAAGTCTTTAATTCATTTTAAATTTCTTCTTGTATATGGTATAAGAAAGTGGTCTGGTTTTATATTTTTGCATAAATCTAATATTTCCACCACCATTGATTGAATAGACTGTCTTTATCCCATTTTATGTTCTTGCCTCTTTTGTCATATATTAATTGATCTTTATAGTCATGGGCTCTCTTTTCTGTCCTATGGATTTCTATGTCTGATTTTATGCCAATGCCAAGCTATTTTGATTATAGCCTCGTAATATAATTTGATATGAGGTAGCATGAAAACTGCAACTTTGTTCTTCTTTCTCAAGATTACTATAGCTATTTGGGGTCTTTTGTGGTTCCATATAAATTTTTGGATTATTTGTTCTTATTCTGTGAAAAATACCATTCACATTTTGATAGGAATTGCATTGAATCTATAAATTGCTTTGGGTAGTTTAGACAGTTTAACAAGGTTAATTCTT
This sequence comes from Saccopteryx bilineata, assembly GCF_036850765.1. Lineage (NCBI taxonomy): Eukaryota > Metazoa > Chordata > Mammalia > Chiroptera > Emballonuridae > Saccopteryx > Saccopteryx bilineata. The sequence goes on along the minus strand of NC_089490.1, from coordinate 279,484,126 downwards.
CCTATCCATGAGCATAGTATATGTTTCCATTTATTTGTATCTTCTTCAATGTCTCACAATTTTTTGAGTACAGGCTTTTTACCACCTTGGTTAAATTTATTTTTAGGTATTTTACTTTTATGATGCAGTTGTAAATGGGATTATTCTTTTAATTTTTCTTCCTGACACTTTATTATTGGTGTATAAAAATGTAACTGATTTCTGAATATTAATTTTGTATCCTGCTACTTCATTGAATTTATTTACCAGTTCTAGTAGTTTTTTGGTGAACTCATCAGAGTTCTTTATAGGCAGTATATGTCTGACAGTTTTACTTCTTTCTTTCCAATTCAGTTGTCTTTTATTTCTTTTTTTTTTTTTTTTTTTTGTCTGATTGCTATGGCTAGGACTTCCAATGTTATATTGAATAAAAGTGGTGAAAATGGGCCCTGGCCGGTTGGCTCAGCGGTAGAGCATCGGCCTAGCGTGCGGAGGACCCGGGTTTGATTCCCGGCCAGGGCACATAGGAGAAGCGCCCATTTGCTTCTCCACCCCTCCGCCGCGCTTTCCTCTCTGTCTCTCTCTTCCCCTCCCGCAGCCAAGGCTCCATTGGAGCAAAAGATGGCCCGGGCGCTGGGGATGGCTCTGTGGCCTCTGCCCCAGGCGCTAGAGTGGCTCTGGTCGCAATATGGCGACACCCAGGAGGGTCGCAACATGGCGACGCCCAGGATGGGCAGAGCATCGCCCCCTGGTGGGCAGAGCGTCGCCCCCTGGTGGGCGTGCCGGGTGGATCCCAGTCGGGCGCATGCGGGAGTCTGTCTGACTGTCTCTCCCTGTTTCCAGCTTCAGAAAAGATGAAAAAAAAAAAAAGTGGTGAAAATGGACAACTTTGTCTTTTTCCTGATTTTAAAGAAAATGCTTTTAGCTTTTCTCAGTTGAGCATGTTGTTAGCTGTGAGTCTGTCGTCTATAGCCTTTATTATGTTGAGGTGTAGCCCCTCTGTTCCACTTTGCTAAAAGTTTTTCTCATAAATCAATGCTGGACTTGTCAGATGCTTTTTCTGCATCTATTGATATGATTTTTATTCTTCATTTTATTTGTGTTGTATTATGTTAATTGATTTGTGGCTATTAAACCAAATTTGCAAATAATAAATCCCACTTGATCATGGTGTATGATATTTTTATTAATGTATTGATGAATTCAGTTTGCTAATAACTTGTTGAGGATTTTTGCATCTATGTTCATCAGGAATATTGGCTGATAATTTTCTTTTTGTAAACTCTGTGACAGGTTTTGGAATTAAGATAATGCTGACCTTGTAAAATGAGTTTGGGAAACTTCTTTCCTCTAAAACTTTCAAGAATAGTTTGAGAAGGATAAGTGTTCATTCTCCTTTGAATGTTGGGTAAAATTCACCTGTGAAGTACCCAGTCAAAAACCTTTGCTTGTTGGGACATTTGATTACTAAATTGATTTTGTTGATTGTAATTGTCCTGTTTAGACTTTCTGGGATTTTTATGGGTTTTTTTTTCCAGTCTTGAACAATTATATATTTTGAGAAATTTATCCATTTTTTCCAGATTTTCTAATTTGTTGGTATATAATTGTTTAAAGTATTTTCTTATAATTCTTTGTATTTCTATGGATCAATTGTTATTTCTTCATTTTCACTTCTGATTATATTTATTTGGATACTCTTTTTTTCTTAATTAGTCTGATTAAATGTTTATCATTCTTATCTTTTTAAAGAACCAGTTTTTAGTTTCATTGATAATTTCTATTAATTTTAATTTAATTTTATTTTTTTGCTATGATCTCTATTATTTCCTTTCTTCTACTTCCTTTGGGCTTTGTTTGTTATTCTTTTTTTAGTTCCTTTGAGTGTTAGGTTACATTGGGTCATATTTTTCTTGTTTCTTTAGATAGACCTGATTTGCTATAATTTCCCTCTTCAGATTACTTTCACTGTGTTCCATAGATTTGGGGTTGTGTTTTCATTTTCATTTGTCTCAAGATATCTTTTGATATTTTCCCTTGATCTCATTGTTAACCCATTCATTGTTTAGTAAAATGTTACTTAGCCTCCTTTTGCTTGTTTTCCAGCTTTATCTTTGGGATTGATTTCTAGTTTTATACCATTATGGTTGGAGAAGATGCTTGATATGATTTCAGTCTCCTTAAATTTGTTGAGATTTGTTTATTTGTGTCTTAACATGTAGTCTGCCCTAGAAAGTATTCCATATGTACTTGAAAAGAATATATTCTGCTGCTTTGTGGTGAAATGCTCTGAAGATATCAGTTAAATCCATCTCATCTAGTGTGTCATTTAAGGCCACTGTTTCCTTGTTGATTTTCTGTCTGGAAGATTTGTTCTTTTATGTCCGTATTACTGTCAATTTTTTCTTTATATCCATCAAGATTTGCCTTATATATTTAGGTGCTCCTATTTTGGGTGTGTAAGTGTTTACAAGGGTCATATCCTCTTGTTAGATTGCTCTTTTTATCATTATATAGTGTCCTTCTCTGTTTCTTACTATGGCCTTTGTTTTAAAGTTTATTTTGTCAGATAAAAGTATTACTACCCCAGCTTTCTTCCCCTTTTCATTTGTATATTTTTTATGTCACTTTACTTTCAGTCCATATGTATCTTTCAATATGAAGTGGGTCTCTTGTAGACAGCATATACATGGGTCTATTATCTTATCCATTCAACTACCCTGTGTCTTTTTATTGGAGCATTTAAATCATTTACATTTAAAGTGATTATTGATAAGTACAGTTATGTCTATTTTATTATTCATATTCATGTTCCTTCATTTTTTTCTTCTTAAAAGGTTCCTTTGAAATTACTTGTAATAGTGGTGATAAACTCCTTTAGCTTTTTGTTGTCTGAGAAGTATTTTTAGTCTCCTTCAATGTTAACTGATAGCCTTGCTGGACAGAGCAGTCTTAGTTGTAGGTCCTTGCTTTTCATTATTTTGAATATTTTATGTCAATCACTTCTAGCGTTAAATGTTTCTGTTGAGAAATCAGCAGACAGTCTATGGGAGCTCCTTTGTAGGTAATTAACTATCTTTTTTTTTGCTGCTTTTAATATTCTCTCTTTTGTCTTTAACCTTTGACATTTTAATTATGATGTAGCTTGGTTTGGGCCTCTTTGGGTTCATCTTGTTTGGGACTCTGTAACTCTTGAAATTGTATGTCTTTTTTCTTCACCAGGCTAGAGAAATTTTCTATTGTTTCTTCAAATACATTCTCAATTTCTTTTTCTCTCTTTTTCTTCTTTTGGTGCCCCTATAATATGACTGTTATTAGGCTTGATGTTGCCCTAGAGGTCCCTTAAACTGTCCTCATTTTTTAATGTTTTTGTTTTGTTTTGTTTGGATTATGTGTTTTCTGCTATTTTTGTCTTCCAAATTGCTGATTTGTTTCTCTGCTTTATCTAATCTGCTATTGATTCATTCTAGTGTATTCTTCATTTCAGATATTGTATCTTCATTTCTGACTTGTTCTTCTTTATTTCTTTATGTTCTTTTTTTATGCTTACTATTTCTTTGTTAATGGTTTCACTGAATTCATCTGTTCTTCTTCTAAGTTTCTTTAGCATCTTTATAATCAATGTTTTGAAACTTTGCCTCTGGTAAATTGCTTGCTCTCATTTTATTTAGTTTCTGGAGATTTCTCTTATTTTTTATTTGAGACATGTTTTTTTGTCTCTCTATTTTTTCTGCCTCCTTGTGTTTGCTTCTATGTATTAGGTAGATTTACATTTCTCAGCCTTAGGTAGTGGGTGTTCTGTGGGGCCCAGTAGCACTGATCACCTGAGATGGGTGCTCTAGGAGTGTCCCTTTGTGGGTTGTGTGTGCTTTTCTACTGTTGTTGAGACTTGATTGCTGTAGGAACATCAGTGGGTAGGATTGACCCTCAGGCTACCTGGCAATGAAGGTTGGCTATGACAATAGAATCTGAGCTGCTGTTTATTGGCTGACCCCATGGTACAGGATTCTCCCCAGTGGTGTGTGGTGCCTGCTAAGACCTTCCTTTAGGTGTGCTGCTCTGTTGTGGTCTAAAGCTAGCCACCAGGTGTATTGTCTCTGGGGCTTCTTGGGAGGGACATCAGTACAGGTTAGTGTCAGATGCTTTCTATGACCAGCCAGAGGCTATCTTTAAGAGTTACAAACCAATTTGCCATTGATAGCTCTCTCTGCTAGGCCTGGATGTGCGTAAGAGAGTTCAAACTGTGAACTGAGGTGGGCTGCTACCAGTATGGGGCTTATGGCAGGTCAGCAAAGGACCCAACATACCCTGAGACCTACTGCCACCTGCTGGCTGCCTGTAAGTCTCAGCTGCTAAAAGAGTCTTGTTCAGTACAACTGTGCAAGGCATAGTCTCAGGTAGTCACCAGGGTGGGATGAGTTGTGTTCACCAGATTAATACAGATCCATATTAGCACCTGTGCTAGGCCTGAGGCCACTCAGCAAAAGTCTCAGGACACACTGTGGCCAGCCACCACCCACATAGGGCCTGAAGACCTTTGTGGTGGGGTAGGGAGTCAGCAGGCTGGGGCTAGTGGAGCTCACCACACTAATGTCGGTACAGATTTGGTCATGAGCTGGGAGGGCTCAACACAGAGACAGTGGTGTCCATCCTTCCAGCCCTTCCCTTAAAGCTATACAATGGAGTTTCTCCCTGTATGTCTCTGACATACCTCCATCCTCCTGAGCTTGACCAAAATTCCTTCAGAGTTTTTAAAGAAAGACTGCAGTGCAGGCCCAGGCTTGTTGTAGCCAACAGAGCCTCAGGCTGTGTGTCAGTTGGTTAGGCCAGGTCTCAGGCAGTCACAGGGTGGAGCTAGTGAAGTTCATCAGGCTAATGTAGATTTAAATTTGGCTATATGGGAAGAAGGCTCAACACAGGAAAGGTAGAGTTCATCAGCCATGTAAGAAAACTCAACCCAGGGACAATGACAGCCAACTATCCAGCCCTCATCCCAAAGTCACACAACTCAGTTTCTCCCTGGATTTCTCTGGAGCTCTCCAAGCCACTGTCTTTCCACCAGAGCCCAAGGTGAGTGCCTGTGAGTGACAGTTTTATGCCTTTTAGGAGGATGCCTATGTTTATGTTAGCTTTCTGCCTCACCCAGACAAACAGAAGCCTGCATAATTTCACAGCCAACTGTTATGTGGAATCCCTGTTAGGCCTTGGAGCCCAGCGTGGGGCTGAGATCTCTCCTTCTTCAGGGCGTCCTATGCAGCTGAGACATCTCTATGGATTCTGAACTGCCACATGTGGGTGTGGGGGAAGCATGTTTTGCATCTCTGCCCCTCTTACCAGTCTCGATGTGGCTTCTTCTTTATATTTTCAGTTGTAGGACTTCTGTCTAGCTAGACTGCAGGTGGCTATCCAGGTTGCTTGTTCTATAAGTTAGTTTTAATTTTGATGTAGTCATGGGAGGAAGTGAGTGCAATGTCCTCCTACTCTGTCATCTTGACCGGAACTCTAATAATGGCTCGTTCTAATGCCCAGTTTTTACTACATGCTAGAGCAGTGTCTCTCCTTACATTTACATTCCTTCAAATGAGTGTAATATCCAATGGAATACACATAAGTAAAAGTTATTTTTTAAATGGTATTATGTATACCTTATTGCTGCCTTGGAATAGCAATTACTAGTATAAATCTAGCTCTTAATGGTTTGCCAAGCATTTTTACATATATTATTTTATGGTGTCATTTAAAAAGAAAGCACATGGAGTAAGTGGCATTATTCTCTAGATTTGATCCATGGAAGCCAAGACCAGCATACACTAAGGGACTAATCTATCTTTATAGGCTAGAAGAGAAAATGTGAGATGTTCAAGTTCTAAACTCTTTCCCAATTACTCTGGTAAAAATCCTTTGCCCATTCCCATATGATAATCAAGGAGAGAAAGATTTATAATGCACTTGCTCAACAAAGTGATCAAATACATCATGTTTGGACCAGGGTTTCTACTCCCCTGCCCTAATGACATTTTGGGACAGAGGAGTTCTGGTTGTGGGGGCTGCACTGTAGGATGTGGAGCAGCATCCCTGGCCTCTACTCACTTGATGCCAATAGCATTTTCCAGTTGTGACAACCAAATATATCTTCAGACATTGCCAGATATCCCACAGAAGACACTGTTTTAGGCATGTTTATTTTTTACACAATGTCACTGTTTAGACATTTTTTTAAGACAGTGATCACAGTATGCAACATAATTATATGGTTAAGTTTGTTGATCTAAAAGTTTTATTCTGGCTTCATCACTTAAGTTCATTAACATCTTAATTTCTTCTGTAACATGAAAGTAAACTGCATAAGGCTAGTTAAGGATTAAAGAGGTAAAGCATATGAGCAGGGAGCCTTGGCAACTGACTTTTAGTACATGCCTACACTATTACCTAAGGTTATTTTTCCTGCCTATTCTGTAAGCCTGGGACATCTAAGTTTCCGTAGATTTCTTTGCACAATACCGACCACAAACCAGGCCCAGCCGTTTTGCATTTGAATGAAAGGCCCTTCAGGATCTCACTTCCAATTGCTTCCCAGCCTTGTCTTCACTGCCCCTCCTTCCGAGGCAGCCGTGCCCCCCCCCCCCCCCCCCCCCCCCCGGCCCTTCCTGGTTCACAGACTCACCGGGCTGTGCTGAACACCGCAGCTTTCTCACATCAGCTCCTCTTGGCTGGTATTTGTCTTTTCCAGAACATTTTGTCTTATAACCCACTCCTTATCCTTAAGGGTTAAGACCTTATGTGAGGAAACTATATCATAAACTGAGTCCTGGCCCAAAGGAGAAGGACATTTTATTTCCTATAGGCCTCCAGCTCTTTTTTGTCAAGTCTATCTCCATGGGCTGTAAAAAGTCCAAATAGAATGTCTAGGTGACACAAAACTGTTTTAGTAAAAGAGACTTGGATATAATCATTCCCCCAGACTTTCTGCTGGGGGTGGGGGTGCTTTAGCATGTACTATGTGAAATGTAGCATAACTGTTGCCATGGCCAAGTTCAAGAGGAATGCAGTTAGAATAAGCCGGAAGTGAATTGCCTGCACATACAATTCGCTTCAGCCCCATCCTGGAAGGCTGGGCTAGGCTAGGAGACAATTCAGACATTAGCGGAGTGTTGTGTTTGCTCTTATCTGCCCCTCTGATCCCTCTTGCCCCTTTCACTCTGTCCCAGAGTAGTTCCCCCTCCCCCACCCCACTATCACAGGGTTTCACTGAGCCCAGTGAGGATGGGGCACGGTGGCTCCGGGCATGATTCTTTTGTACTATGGGGAATGTCCTTGTCCGCACAGTGGGGGAGGAGGGCAGATAACAATAAATAATAATAAAAACAATTGAAGAGAATTTCAGATAGTCATTAAGTATCGTGGCCAAAGTAAAACATGAAGGTAGAAATGACTTGAGGGGTGGAGCTTCTTTGGCTAAAAGGTACCAGGAGATCCCCTTGGGGACCTTTGAATGAGACAGGAGACCGAATAAAGACAAAAAGACAAGACAGCGCTGTGCAAGACCTGAGGCATAAGGCTGCCTGGAAGTACCAAGATGTTGAGGTGGGAACAGAGAGGGAGCAGCTCTGTTGGTGCAAGAGGCCCAGAGTGGTTTTAGAGAGGCAAGAGTCCTATCTGTGGGAATTCATAAGCACATGAGGAGTTGGATAGTTCTCTAAGTGCAGTGGGTTGCCAGCGGAGGGCTTAAGGGATAGAGTGATCCCTTGGATGCATAGACTGCTCAGGTTGGCAGCATGGAGTGTGACTGTGTGTGTGTGTGTGTGTGTGTGTGTGTGGCAACTTAGGAATGACCAACTGGCAACAATCCTAGCTTTTCCAACAGTCACCAGTAGAACTGAGGAAACTTCCTGCCAAGACACTTCTCCTCATTCACTCCTTCATGCCTTCACTCTTTCACAATACATTTATGTAGTATTCATTTTGTACCAGAGGGTGTTGAAAGCGCTAGGTAACAGAGATGACCAAAGAGTTGTGGCCCCGGCTGTGCAGAACTTTCCGTAGTGGAGAGAGGAATGATAATCGGCCATGGTCCCATTACCGCCCCGTACTGTGTGGATGGGAGTCAGGATGGGCTGTGCCCAAAGTTTCTCCTTTCTGGAGAACCCAAGGCTCTGGGTTGGAGGGAGAGGCCCCTGGGCCAGGACCAGTCAAGGCAGAACAAACAGAGGCTAGAGAGAGCACTTGCCTGCCAGCCCATCCGCCAGGGGCGCTGACACAGAGAGCCGGGGGACGTGGTGTCACACAGGGCTGAGGTGGAGATGGCAGGACTCGCAAAGGTCTCTCAGGCCATGGGAATATCCTGGTCTTTATCCCAAGGGCAGTGAGAACCACTGAAGGGTTTTTAGAAGAAAGTGGCACAATTGAGTTTGTGTGTTTTCATGTTTTGATGACTTCAGTAGGAAGAATGGTGAGGTGGGAGGTGATTGGCATGGTTGGTAGAGCGAAGGCAAGAAATCACGTCTGGGAGGACAGCAGTGGGGATGGAGGGGACTGCTGTTTGGGAGCCCAGAGGTTTTAGGGGGATGCTGCCAGTAGCCTTTCTTCTGACCTGTGATTGAGAACCCCTTCCTCTGATTCTTTGGCGTGTCCATCTGTCCTGTTTTGGGCTGTGTGTGTGTGTGTGTGTGTGTGTGTGTGTGTGTGTACATCTACGCAAGTGCATTGTCATGCTTGTGAACAGGGAGTCCCTGGGACTGCCCCCCTAGAGGTCATATTCCAAAGATGTGCTTGATGAATGCCATGTACGCCTGTAGAACAGTTACCATCTAGTTAATAACAGGCTGAAATGAATTCTTCACTAATCACCTTCAACAGAACAAGCTTGTCTGACTTCATCCTAGCCACCCAGTGTCTTTCCATGGCACTTCTAATTCCAATTTACAGGCATTCTGTGGACTTCTTAGTTAATTTGTATGAAGAATATAATTTTAGGAGGCCGCGATTAAAAGAAGAGGGACTGCTATCTCAATGTTGCAGAGGTAGTTTAGAATCATGCAACAAAAGTAAATTAAATTAAAAAGAAAAATACTCTTCCTGTGTTTTCATCCATAATTGTTTTCTACTGTGATCACATGGCCAAGAAAAAGTCAGCAGTTTGTCCATTATCAGCAATCACTTAATTATGCTTGTTAACAAATGCGTTACTGTACTCAAGTCTGTTGGAAAACGTGTGTGTGCCTAAGATTTTAGGTAAATTTAGTAAGTATTAATGCATACTAAATTGAATGCTTTAATCTTTCCAATCAAGACTAAGCCAGTTCAAAAGGAATCCTTTTTCGTAGTGTCTCCAGTAGCTGTAGGGAAATACCGGCATGTAAGGTTTGCTTGACAATTCTACCAGTTATGATAAAGGAAAGATAAAGAGAACAGGTTAGAATCTATGAGGAAACTTTAACCTTTGTCTGGTCTTTTCTGTCTCTCATTTTTCATGACTCATTCTCGGATGACAGCCCTGACCCAGCTTCAGTAGGATGTATGCTTTTGAGTTGTTTCTCCAGGAGTAGAGTGGTTGTTGCAAAGCCTTCTCATTTCTCTTCCTTGCCGTCCTTCAGATAAATAGTCTGCTTTTGTGGCTCGTGAGGTCAAGTTTTTATCTGTGGTATCAGAGGTTGCATTTTTATTTCTCTGTTAAGAATTGGCTTCCTGTTACGTGAGTACAATTCAAACAGTTGGCCCTTTCAGCTCGATATTGTAACTGGTTGAACTGATTGACCATAAAAAATATTTGTGTAATGGTACAATCCACCTTCTGTTTTAAAATGGATACAAATATCTTAGAGCATGGGTCGGGAACCTTTTTGGCTGAGAGAGCCATGAATGCCACATATTTTAAAATGTAATTCCGTGAGAGCCATACAATATGTTTAACACTAAATACAAGTAAATGTGTGCATTTTATGTAAGACCAACACTTTTAAAGTACAATAAGTCTCTAAATTCTTTTTAATAACGTTGTTACGCTGTTGCTAACCAATGATGAATAAAGTACTTCTTACCATTAATGCAACTTCCAGTGCTGCATGATTTTGCTGATGGCTTTGTAGTCTGGTTGATACGTGGTGAGGTTAAGCTTCATGCAGGCGTTGAGACTTCCATCCGTTAAACATGATCATAGGTTGGTCTTAATGTTCTTTAAATGTGAGAAAGACTGCTCAAATGCATACATAGAGCCAAACATTGTCAGTATAGCAATATTCACATGCTGCAGTGTTTGGTATGTGATGGGAAGCGCGTTCCATGTTTTGACAATCAGCTGGTCCACAGGTTGAAGTTTTTTCATTTCTCCCACTTGTGTTTGCTCACCAACTCTGCTTGCTGTCATGCAAGTCTTTACAAATCTTCATTCAGTGACTTGAACTTATTCACCCACATGTCTGAGGCCTTCAGGTCAGCAGCTTGTAGCTCAAAATCTCTGATGGAGACACCGGGGATGTACCTCAGGTCAGCGCTATTCACTGCACACTCGTGTGGACGAGTGATGAACTTAAAAAGAAAAGTGCGCTCATGAAATTCTCCAAAGCGTGCTTTGAATGACTGCAGGAGATTAGATGTGAAGCCCGCTAGCTGCTGGAGATCAAGATGTTGAGCAGGGTCACTTGCTCTACATGGATCTTTAAACTCTCCCAGTTTTTCAAAGTGTAGTAAACGACCTGTTTCAATGTTGGTGATGAAGAGTTCCAGCTTGTTTTCAAATGCAAACACTACTTGTTGAAGGGATAAGACTGTATTTCCAATGTCTTCCATTTTCACAGGAGCTGGCTCAGATGTTTAGTCATGTCCATGAGATAGTAAAACTTCAGGATCCACTCAGTGTTAGCTAACTCAGAATGCTCGACATTTTTCATTTCAAGAAAAGTCCGGATTTCACTCAGACAAGCCCGCAAAATGGCTGAGCACCTTCCCTCTTGACAACCAACACACATTGCTGTGCAGAAGCAGACCAGGATAATTATTCCCAACTTCATCCAGCAGTGTTTTAAACTGGCGATCATTTAAAGCTCGGGCAACAATAAAATTGACCACCCGAATGACCAGTGACATTACCTCACCAAGCTGCTTGCCACACATCTGAGCACAAAGTGCCTCCTGATGTAGGCTGCAGTGAAAACTTAGGATGGATCTCTTTTCATGTTCACGAAGAAGCGCTACGAATCCTCTGTTTTTCCCCAGCATGCATAGAGCACTATCAGTACACACCGAAATAAGTTTATCCATCAGTAGATTTTTTTCTCTAGTGAACTCAGTGAAAGACTGGAATAAATCCTCCCCACTTGTTGTCTCTTTCATAGGCAAAACAGCAAGACTTTCATCACGTAGTGTGTCACTGACCGCATACCTTGCAATCACGCTGAACTGGGAAAAATGGCTTACATCTGTTGACTCATCCAAAGCAAGAGAAAAGAATGGTGCTGCATTTTTGTCCTTCACTTGTGTTGCCTCAATTTGATTTGCCATCATGTTGTTACGATCATGAACAGTTCTTGCCGACAGAGGCATGTCTTTTATTCGTTTGATTATCTTGTCTTTATCCGAAAAGTCATCAAAAAGTTCATTGGCAACATCAAGCATGAATGTTTTGGCATACTCCCCATCTGTGAATGGCTTTCTGTTTCTCACAATTGCTAAAGCACCAGTAAAGTTATCTGAATTCTAGTCACCTTGTTCAGTCCAAACACAGAGTTGCTGCTGACTAGCTTGCACTCTGCACAGTAGCTCTTGACATGCTTTCTTCCTGCTGTCCCCCTCTGGATATTTCGATGCAAATGTAGTATGGCATGTGTGAAGTGCCGCTTTATATTTGACCATTTCATCGATGCAATTTTATCATTGCATATTAGACACACTGCAGAACCTGCTCTCTCCACAAAGGCAAATTCCTCTGTCCATTCCTGCTGAAAAGTATGATACTCCTCATCTTTTTTTCTTTTAGCCATCTTCTTTGTCAAAAGGGTTTCTGCAATTAGCTAGCTGACTACTTAATTAAAAGGAGGGAAGTTTACTTCCTGACCTCACAATGACCCGTATACATTACACATTATCCCATAAAAATTTGGTGTTGTCCTGGAGGACAGCTGTGATTGGCTCCAGCCACCCGCAACCATGAACATGAGCAGTAAGAAATGAATGGATTGTAATACATGAGAATGTTTTATATTTTTAACGTTATTATTTTTTTTATTAAAGATTTTTCTGCGAGCCAGATGCAGCCATCAAAAGAGCCACATCTGGCTCGCAAGCCATAGGTTCCCGATCCCTGTCTTAGAGCATATTTCTTAAAATTAAATAAACAACAAACTTATTGGAGTATCTGAGATATAAAAAGGATACAAGAAAAGAATATGTAATGCATTAAATTTATTAAAATTGTGTGAATAATCCCATCTCTTTAAATAAATAATTTTATAAAATCTAATTGATACACCTTTATCCGCAGAGAATCATTTAGGGACTCTGTCTATTTTTAAAGAAGAGATTATGATAATAACAATAACAACTGTAAACAATAACAATGACATTAACTGCCATTGTGACATTTTTGGATTGAACACATTCAGTTATATTTTCTCTTGTCTGATAATTTAGCTATGTACTCTACCTGAATAAGACTGTTAAAATGATATTTTAGAGAATAAATGTGACTTTATAAAATATTCTTTTAAGACCAAATGAAAAATGTATATATTAATAAAATCAGGTGCCATTTTAAGTCATCTTTTTTCATAACCTTCATAAACATGTAACTTGAGTTGATAGAGTTAAGGTAATATGTGTATACACACACCCATACTTACAAATCATTTTCGTAAAGAATCCTTTTTAAGTGGGTTCATGTGTAAGAAAACCAGAATGATCATTTGTGAACTATTCCCATGTAAAGGTAACTGCATGTAGACAGTGTGGCAGGATTTCTGTCTCATGTTCTTCCACCTTCATTTTGTTCAGAGAATTTGGATGGAGAGACCCGGAACTGCCTGAAGTAATTCAGATGTTGCAACATCAGTTTCCTTCGGTCCAGTCCAATGCTGCAGCCTATTTACAGCACCTCTGCTTTGGAGACAATAAAATTAAAGCCGAGGTAAGCACTCCTGGATTCTTTAGTGACCAGTGCCAGGTTCATCATCACTGAGATTTTTTTTAGAGTTATGTTAAATGGGGAAGTAGATATAACAACTAACGTTTGAAAATTTTGATCCATACGTAAGACTGAAACATGGTGCTTTCTAATTAATTGGCATTCCTGTCATACGTTTTAATATTTAAATGCTGGGGAATAGAGGACCAAGGATACGTGCACTCATATTGAGAGACAAGATTATCAACTGCTGTGCTTTGGGTGTGATTTGCCTTTCTCTTTCCAATTTTATATCAAGAGTGGTTTCTGCTTCTAAATCCTAACCAAATGCAAAGCATCCTATGTTGGCTCCTCAATCCATGTTATCATCTGTTCTTCCTGGAAAACTCATGGATAGGATGGGAATTTTAGGCAATAAACCAGCTTCGTGTTATAGCCAAGAATTTTAAGCAATTTAAAAGTACCAGCTATAACACAGATATGTGTCCCATTAAAGAAGCTATTGTCTATGTCCATCATGTAAACAATCGTTAACATGCCTTGTGTTTTAGAAATAGGTTCAAATGCATAAATTATGGTGTGTGATAGTCCTGTGATATCACAGTGGTCAGCTCAGCTCACTCTGATTTTTAGAGATGAGGAGCAGGCATGAGCATACAAGCAGCTGAGTAATCATGAAAAAAAGATTTTATAAGTTATATTTTATGTTATGGATTTTATAAGTTATGGTGTAATTGCTTCTATTCATAGTACATAAGCAGTTTTGAGAATTAGCCTAAATTAGTTTGAGTGGAAAAAGATCTGAAGATATATTTGCAGTTTAGTATAGATTTTGCTTGCTTACATAGGGTGTACGTAGCCTAGCAGCTTTTATTACTTCTCTGTCTCTTCCACAGAGACTTGAAAGACTTGATCCATGAGCATTATTCTCAGAAGAGTCATATTTCTTTGTGGAATAAATACAGAACAGTGGTTCTCAACAGGTGTGCTCTTGCTCAAGGGACATTTGACAACATGTAGAGATAGTTTTTGATGATCACAATTGAAGAGTTGTGGTTGTGTTGTCAGCATCTCATGGGTAATGGTCAGAGATGCTGCAAGACTCTTATAATGTGCAGGACAACCTCCACCACCGAGAATTATCCAGCCCCAAATGCCAGTAGTACCAAAGTTGAGATAAAGAAAATTATTGTGCCTGACCAGTCGGTGACACAGTAGATAGAGTGTCAACCTGGGATGCAAAGGACCTATGTTTGAAACCCCAAGGTCTCTGGCTTGAGCATGGGCTCACCAGCCTGAGTGTGGGGTCGCTGGCTTGAGTGTGGGATCATAGACATGACTCCATGGATGCTAGCTTGAAGCCCATAGTTGCTGACTTGAGCAAGGGGTCACTGGCTTGGGTGCAGCACCCCACTCAAGGCACATATGAGAAACAATCAATTAAAAACTAAGATGCCGCAACAAAGAATTAATGTTTCTCATCTCTCTCCCCTCCTGTCTGTCTGTTCCTATCTGTCTTTCCCTCTGTCTCTCTCTCTCTTTCTCTCTTGCTAAAAAGAAAAAAAATATTGTCCATCTAAGATAAATTTATAATGTTAAGACATGCTACCTATTAAAAGAACCTAAAATGAATTGATTATGTGGCTCCTGTCCCAAACGGTCATTTTCTTAATCACTCTGTTTTTAATAGAAAACTATATGTCTGTTCAAAATGAAGGACAGATTTCTGCTTAAGGGACCACATACCATCATTTTTTTGAAGATTACAACTTTGAGGGTTGCTCTAAAGGTCACGAAAGCATTTTATTCCATTGTTGGTGTAAAGTTGGTTCAAAGTGTGTTACCCCCTACAAAAGTGGGGTGCCCTCCGTCTTGAAATTTGGTTCTGATGACAAGACTAGTGACAGGGCACACATACCAAGAGGGTCTGAAAGGGGAGGGACTGCTCCCATAATGAGGCTCAATGGGGCGAGCAGCGTGGCTCCCAAGCAGGACCAAACATGGCTTGAGAGACCAGGAAAGGAGGCTGACTCAGGATATCAGGATAGTTATGGGGGTGGTGGGTAGCGAGCAGGGCAAGGTTCCCACAGGCGGACAGGGACTTGTGGGGTTTGAAGTCCCTGCTGATGCCACAGGAGGAAACAGTCAATCTTTCTTATCAGCTTGCTCAGATATGGACAGAGAGGAAGGAGGAGAGTGAGGCTTAAGAGCTGTCAGAAACCAAACATCAAAAAATGGGGTCTGACTCTTTATTACAAGGAGTCAGGCAGTCAGACCCATGGCCTGGGGAAGTACAAAGTCACTGCCTGACTGGCCCTGCTGCGTGACCCAGGGACTGGCCTTGAAGCCGCTCCAGTGCTGTGGAGGCTGAGAGCTGGCTGTAGACTGGTGCGTGGCCACATAGGGGCACCCCAGTGCCCTGGGGAAGCAAGCGGTGGAGCAGCAAAGCAGTGCCCAGCACGCATACAGTGTCAGGCAGACACGTCTTCCGGGGACACGTCTCTGCTCAGCAGCTGTCTCCTTAAACAAGCTGTCTCAGACACTAAACCAGTAGGAAAACCTAAGGACAGGGCTTTGGTTTGCTGATTTATAGAGGTAAGTTCTCACCTTTCTATAAGATCAGGCATCATTTTGAACAAAAGTGGATTTCTAGGCTTCATTATGTGAAAACTGTATAAAGTAGTATAATAAGAATGAGAGAGGCATCATGCATGACCTCGCAAACCTCTTTCTTTTTTGTCTTTAAAAGAGAGCTGCTGATACCTCCAGGGTAGAGTCTCCGTAGGGACTAAGTGACTTAATGTATGGAAACTGCTCAGTGGTGACATAGTCATTCATTTGTGTTCTTTTCTGGCCAGGAACACAGTGAAAGCACCTCAGTTGCTATTTTATCTGATGTGTGTGTGTGAATTTATCCATGTGGACATGTGCTTAGCTTTCTGTTTTGCTCTGCATGCCCTCGAGGGTGCCTATATTACCTCTCACTGCTTGGAAATTCTTCCAACAGCTGGCACTTAAAGCAGTGGTTCAAATTATGGGTGTCAGTCATCAGCACCACCTCCTCAAGGCTCCAGACACTGCCAGGACCTCATGATAACATGTCCCTGGCACCTGGGAGTCTAGGGTGAGAAGAAAGGAAAGGGTGATGTAGCAAGCATCCTGATACCAAGTTGGCATAATGAGATCAAAGTTCATAAACTCCAAAGGAACAGGGAAAGTGCAAAAAGCCTAAATAAAATACAGAATAGGCCATCTGGAGTTTCCTTTTCCCTGCGGTCACAAAGAGAATGCACATGTGTTGTGCATGCCCACACACACAGAGATGTATAAACTTGGGTAAGGATTTGCACACAGACCTATTTTGTTTTCTCATCCTCACTCAGGACTCAAATCATTAGGAACACTCCCCCCTTTGTGACAGATGGCTGCCTGCCATGTTTTCATATACAGGTATTGATTTTTGTAATTACCTGTTGTCCAAATACTAATCTTGCAGGCACTAGCCTTTCCAAATTTACTCAGTCTTCTAGTCTTTCTATTGCATTTTATTCAATTGATTTAGCTTTTCAGTCTACGTTTCATTATTGGTATTGACTTTGCTCACACAATGGATAGGCCATTGAGCAAAAGGCTGAATTAAATCTCCTGTATGTGGAGGGTCATAAATCATGCCTCGCTGATTCCTTATTACACTACTTTGTACAGTTTTCACATAATAAAGCCTAGAAATTCAGTTTTGTTCAAAACGATGATGGATCTTATAGGAACAAAGATGAGAATTCACTTCCATAAATCAGCAGACCAAATAAAGCTCTGTCCCGATGTTTTTCCAACAGGTCTAGTGAACTTAGATTTGAGGCAGTCATCAGGGAGGTGGAACTGATGGGAGAGAACCCAGTATGGTCAGTTAGGGACCACTAGTGTAGAATCTACAATACAATGGGTTCCCTGACCCAGGGCAAAACATTCAGTTATAAATACTGTGAAGATCAGAATGAGTGTCCAAAAATTAGGGTAAGAGAGTGTCATATAAGCAAGAGTTCATAGCCAAACTGAGATCAGAAGGAAAGTAGTTGAAGAAAAATTCAAACAAGTGGAGAAGGAGGACGCAGAAGGAGAGGGTCTGGATCATTGCCACAAACACACTAAGTTTATACAACTCATTTTCCTGAGCTAATGAATATCTGACATGTGGGTGGGTTGTCCTACTTTCAGAAGCAGAGCCGTGATTGGCAATAGTGGATGTCAGTAATATCTGAACTCTGCCTGCATCTGTGCTGCCTCCTGAATCGTTGGGACTGTCACAATAAACTGAACGTAAGATACTCTAGAGTTAGTAGACATGAAAGTACTACTGGCAGTTTTTAGGAGGAGCCTAAATGTTGATAACTTCATAGTATTTTGTATAAGTCCTTTCTTCATTCTAGCTGAGGACTCTCCCAGTTAAGAATATGAAGAACATCCCATTGATTTGGGGTTAATAAAAGTGCCTGTCATGGGTTGCAGTCATTTGAGTTAATTCATGCTCCTACCCACTGCTCCTCCATTCCTTCTCACGCACACATTAGAGCAGGCATGCAGCAAGGCCCCAGTCACGCCTGGGCATTCATTCCCAAACAGGAGCATACATGGGCGTGTGTTCACTATATGGTGCATTCAAGACACTGTGTCACCTAGAGATTTACAACAGTATTTGCCCACTTTCAAATGACAAGAATGGATTATTTTTAAAATGTGAAATTGTAAATAATTTATTTTATTATAAATTATTAAATTACATTTAATCAGTTTTAAATGAATATATTTTAAACTTAAAATTAATACAAATTTTAAAATAATTTTAAATTTTATTTTTTTAAACATAAGACTGTCTACTTAAATAACATGCCTTTGAAAAACTCAAACTTTCTTATAAGATGTTACACATGGGGAGGACTGACATGTATTTACTTCTGTGTAATGAACACCACTGACGAAGATTTAATTTATTTTTGGCCTGATTTCTTCTTTCATTATATGAGAAATTAGTTTCATCTATCAGATATGCAACCAAAGTGTTCCAAGTGTGGGTAGGTCTTACACAGTAAATTTATGCAGTTTGAAGATAAAAACAATTTATCTAGGAAACTGATGCTCATTTTATTTTCCTAACTCCTAACATACCTCTTATCTTAACATACCTTACCATACTAATTCCAAGAAAGGACTTTTTGCTTTTAAAGAAATTGAATTTTTAGTTCTAGTGGAAAAAGAGCTTATCAACAGCCTATTGTGCGTGCGTATGTAGGTGAATCAAATATTAATAGTGTATTGATCCCACTTTTAGGGAATCCACCTCCCAGACAGATAGCATGTAAACAGGGCAATGTCACACCATGTGTTAGGCCTCAGGTGAGGGCTGGTCCCTGGTCTGTGACAGTGCTTACAAAAGCTTAAAGTCCAGCCCTGTGGTGTCAGAAAAAGCTTCCTGCTTCTTATGTGACTGACACAGAATTTTCAATTAGAAACTTCCAGGAAAATATAGCCTAATCTATACTCACTTTGCATTGATGGGGAAGAGGGCTCAGATTTAAGAGTATCGGTCTTTCGGAGTTTGTGTGTGTATGCAAGTGCATTTCCATATACTTTCAATATATTTGGACCATTTACACTAATTTCTAAATTGCCATTATCTTTCTTTGGAGATGTTAACTGAAACATGGAAATTGATTTCTGTGTATAAAAATATGCATAACTTCCCCTTCCCCTCACACTTTTTATTTTATTGGTTGATTTAGAACGTTCCATATATTTTTTAAAATTCAGCCTTGTTCCTGTCTACTACACTTAAAGTGCCTCATAATTTTTATTTTATTCTTGGTTGTTTCCACTTCATATAGTTCAAGGAAAGGTGTTATCAATCTTTGCAGTTGATTATCTTTGAACCATGTCATCTCTTTCCTTCACCGTATATTGTTGAACAGTTTTTGCAGAGCAGTCCGTGTTAGTTACTAGATGTCAATGGACATTATACTGTCAAGCACAGGCTCTGGAGCCAGGCTGCCTGCCTTTGAACCCTGGCTGCTCTGCTGCTTTCTAACTCCGTGATCTTGGGCAAGTTTCTTTACCTTTCTGAGCCTCCGTTTCCCAGACTATAAAATGGCAGGAGAATCCATATGACTTTTGAGAGAACACACATAGGCTGCCAGCCAGAGAGAGAGGTTAAGAAATGCAGGCTAGATAAAAACTGATCTGGGAGATGACGTCAGAGTAATGGCGGGGTAGGAAGCGATACCGATAAATCTCCCCCAAAACTCAACAAGATCTTCAACCAGAAACAGAAAAACCTATACTTGGAGCTTCCAGATGCTTCGCAATACACCCAAAGATGCCATTAAGGAAGAGAAAATCGAATATCATGGATACAAAAGAAAGAGAGGTAACACAGCTAGATGAGGAAAAATCTATGGAGAAAAAATTTAATATATTAGAAACCTTGGAGCTAAATGACAGAGAATTCAAGATAGAAATCCTAAAAAATCCTCCGAGATATACAAGAAAACACAGAAAGGCAATTTAGGGAGCTCAGAAAACAACTCAATGAACACAAAGAATATATGTCCAAGGAAATTGAAACTATAAAAACAAATCAAACAGAGATGAAAAACTCAATTCACGAGCTGAAAAACGAAATAATAAGCTTAGCTAATAGAACAGGTCAGATAGAAGAGAGGATTAGTGAAATAGAAGACAAGCAACTTGAGGCACAACAGAGAGAAGAAGAAAGAGACTCAAAAATTAAAAAAAATGAGATAGCCCTACAAGAATTATCTGACTCCATCAAAAAGAATAACATAAGAATAATAGGTATATCAGAGGGAGAAGAGAGAGAAAATGGAATGGAGAACATACTCAAACAAATAATAGATGAGAACTTCCCAAGCCTGTGGAAAGAACTAAAGCCTCAAGTTCAAGAAGCAAACAGAACTCCGAGTTTTCTTAACCCCAACAAACCTACTCCAAGGCATATCATAATGAAATTGACACAAACAAACAGCAAAGAAAAAATTCTCAAGGCAGCCAGGGAAAAGAAGAATACAACATATAAAGGAAGGCCCATTAGAGTATCATCAGATTTCTCAGCAGAAACTCTACAAGCTAGAAGAGAGTGGACCCCAATATATAAAGTTCTGAAAGAGAGGAACGTTCAGCCACGAATGCTATACCCATCAAAGCTATCCTTCAAATACGAAGGAGAAATAAAAACATTCACAGATACAGAAAAGATGAGGGAATTTATCATCAGAAAACCCCCACTCCAGGAATTACTAAAGGGGGTTCTCCAATCAGATACAAAGAACAAAAAAAAACAGAGCCACAAGTAAAAGCTCCAAGAAGAACACAATAAAACCAAATTTAAACTGTGACAACAACAAAAAGAAAGAGGGGGAGAAGATGGAGATTAACAATAGCAAAGGACGATGGAGTGCAAAAGTACTCACAAAATAGTTCGCTACAATGAACAGGGTAGGGACCCTTTTCATTACTCAAAGGTAACCACCATTGAAAAAACCACCACAGAAGCACATGAGATAAAAAAGATAGCAACAGAGGAAAGATGTATGGAATACAACCAAATAAAAACAAAAGATAGAAAAATGAAAGAGATGGATCAAACAAGACACAAAACTAACAGAAAGCAAGATATAAAATGGCAATAGGGAACTCACAAGTATCAATAATTACACTAAATGTAAACGGATTAAACGCACCAATAAAAAGGCACAGAGTAGCAGAATGGATTAAAAAAGAAAATCCAACTGTATGCTGCCTACAGGAAACTCATCTAAGTAACAAGGATAAAAACAAATTCAAAGTGAAAGGCTGGAAAACAATACTCCAAGCAAATAACATCCAAAAAATAGCAGGTGTAGCAATACTCATATCGGATAATGCTGACTACAAGACAGGAAAAGTACTCAGAGACAAAAATGGCCATTTCATAATGGCTAAGGGGACACTGAATCAAGAAGACATAACAATTCTTAATATATATGCACCAAACCAAGGAGCACCAAAATATATAAGAGAGCTACTTATTGATCTTAAAACAAAAACTGACAAAAATACAATCATACTTGGAGACCTCAATACACCGCTGACGGCTCTAGATCGGTCATCCAAACAGAGAATCAACAAAGACATAGTGGCCTTAAACAAAACACTAGAGCACCTGGATATGACAGACATCTACAGGACATTTCATCCCAAAGTGACTGAGTATTCATTTTTCTCCAGTGTACATGGATCATTCTCAAGAATTGACCATATGTTGGGCCACAAAAACAACATCAGCAAATTCAGAAAAATTGAAGTTGTACCAAGCATATTTTCTGATCATAAAGCCTTGAAACTAGAATTCAACTGCAAAAAAGAGGAAAAAAATCCCACAAAAATGTGGAAACTAAACAACATACTTTTAAAAAATGAATGGGTCAAAGAAGAAATAAGTGCAGAGATCAAAAGATATATACAGACTAATGAAAATGACAATACGACATATCAGAATCTATGGGATGCAGCAAAAGCAGTGATAAGAGGGAAGTTCATATCGCTTCAGGCATATATGAACAAACAAGAGAGAGCCCAAGTGAACCACTTAACTTCCCACCTTAAGGAACTAGAAAAAGAAGAACAAAGACAACCCAAAACCAGCCGAAGAAAGGAGATAATAAAAATCAGAGCAGAAATAAATGAATTAGAGAACAGAAAAACTATAGAAAAAATTAATAGAACAAGGAGCTGGTTCTTTGAAAAGATCAACAAAATTGACAAACCCTTGGCAAGACTTACCAAGGAAAAAAGAGAAAGAACTCATATAAACAAAATCCAAAATGAAAGAGGAGAAATCACCACGGACACCGTAGATATACAAAGAATTATTGTAGAATACTATGAAAAACTTTATGCCACTAAATTCAACAACCTAGAAGAAATGGATAAATTCCTAGAACAATACAACCTTCCTAGACTGAGTCAAGAAGAAGCAGAAAGCCTAAACAGACCTATCAGTAGAGAAGAAATAGAAAAAACCATTAAAAACCTCCCCAAAAATAAAAGTCCAGGCCCTGACGGCTATACCAGCGAATTTTATCAAACATTCAAAGAAGACTTGGTTCCTATTCTACTCAGTCTTCCAAAAAATTGAAGAAGAAGCAATACTTCCAAACACATTTTATGAGGCCAACATAACCCTCATCCCAAAACCAGGCAAGGATGGCACAAAAAAAGAAAACTACAGACCAATATCTCTAATGAATACAGATGCTAAAATACTAAACAAAATACTAGCAAATCGAATACAACAACATATTAAAAAAATAATACATCATGATCAAGTGGGATTCATCCCAGAATCTCAAGGATGGTTCAACATACGTAAAACGGTTAACGTAATACACCATATCAACAAAACAAAGAACAAAAACCACATGATCTTATCAATAGATGCAGAAAAGGCTTTCGATAAAATACAACACAATTTTATGTTTAAGACTCTCAACAAAATGGGTATAGAAGGAAAATATCTCAACATGATAAAGGCCATATATGATAAACCATCAGCTAACATCATATTAAATGGCACTAAACTGAAGGCTTTCCCCCTTAAATCAGGAACAAGACAGGGTTGTCCACTCTCTCCACTCTTATTTAATGTGGTACTAGAGGTTCTCGCCACAGCAATCAGACAAGACAAAGAAATAAAAGGCATCCATATCGGAAAAGAAGAAGTAAAGGTATCACTATTTGCAGATGATATGATCCTATACATCGAAAACCCCAAAGAATCCACAAAAAGACTACTAGAAACGATAAGCCAATACAGTAAGGTCGCAGGATACAAAATTAACATTCAGAAGTCAATAGCCTTTCTATATGCCAACAATGAAACAACTGAGAAGGAACTCAAAAGAATAATCCCCTTCACGATTGCAACAAAAAAAATAAAATACTTAGGAATAAACATAACAAAGAATGTAAAGGACTTATATAATGAAAACTATAAACCATTGTTAAGGGAAATTGAAAAAGATATAATGAGATGGAAGAATATACCTTGTTCTTGGCTAGGAAGAATAAATATAATCAAGATGGCTATATTACCCAAAGCAATATACAAATTTAATGCAATTCCCATCAAACTTCCAATGACATTTTTTAAAGAAATAGAGCAAAAAATCATCAGATTTATATGGAACTATAAAAAACCCCGAATAGCCAAAGCAATCCTAAAGAAAAAGAATGAAGCTGGGGGCATAACAATACCTGACTTCAAACTCTATTATAGGGCCACGACAATCAAAACAGCATGGTATTGGCAGAAAAATAGACACTCAGACCAATGGAACAGAATAGAAAGTCCAGAAATAAAACCACATATATATAGTCAAATAATTTTTGATAAAGGGGCCAACAACACACAATGGAGAAAAGAAAGCCTCTTCAATAAATGGTGCTGGGAAAACGGAAAGCCACATGCAAAAGAATGAAACTGGACTACAGTCTCTCCCCCTGTACAAAAGTTAACTCAAAATGGATCAAAGATCTAAACATAAGACCTGAAACAATTAAGTACATAGAAGAAGACATAGGTACTCAACTCATGGACCTAGGTTTTAAAGAGCATTTTATGAATTTGACTCCAATGGCAAGAGAAGTGAAGGCAAAAATTAATGAATGGGACTACATCAGACTAAGAAGTTTTTGCTCAGCAAGAGAAACTGATAACAAAATAAACAGAAAGCCAACTAAATGGGAAATGATATTTTCAAACAACAGCTCAGATAAGGGCTTAATATCCAAAATATACAAAGAACTCATAAAACTCAACAAGAAACAAACAAACAATCCAATAAAAAAAATGGGAAGAGGATATGAATAGACACTTCTCCCAGGAAGAAATACAAATGGCCAACAGATATATGAAAAGATGCTCATCTTCTTTAGCTATTAGAGAAATGCAAATCAAAATGGCAATGAGATACCACCTCACACCTGTTCGATTAGCTGTTATTAGCAAGTCAGGTAATAGCAAATGTTGGAGAGGCTGTGGAGAAAAAGGAACCCTCATCCACTGTTGGTGGGAATGTAAAGTAGTACAGCCATTTTGGAAGAAAGTATGGTGGTTCCTCAAAAAACTGAAAATAGAACTACCTTATGACCCAGCAATTCCTCTACTGGGTATATATCCCCAAAACTCAGAAACATTGATACGTAAAGACACATGCAGCCCCATGTTTATTGCAGCATTGTTCACAGTGGCCAGGACATGGAAACAACCAAAAAGCCCATCAATAGATGACTGGATAAAGAAGATGTGGCACATATACACTATGGAATACTACTCAGCCATAAGAAATGATGACATCGGAACATTTACAGCAAAATGGTGGGATCTTGATAACATGATACGAAGCGAAATAAGTAAATCAGAAAAAAACAGTAACTGTATAATTCCATACGTAGGTGGGACATAATAGTGAAACTAAGAGACATTGATAAGAGTGTGGTGGTTACGGGGGGGAGGGGGGAATGGGTGAGGGAAAGGGGGAGGGGGAGGGGCACAGAGAGAACAAGATAGAGGGTGACGGAGGACAATCTGACTTTGGGTGGTGGGTATGCAACATAATTGAACGACAAGATAACCTGGACTTGTTATCTTTGAATATATGTATCCTGATTTATTGATGTCACCCCATTAAAAAAATAAAATTATATATAAAAAAAAAAAAGGAATTAAAAATAGGTGCAAATGTGAAAAAAAAAAAAAAAGAAAGAAATGCAGGCTATTATCAATATATTATGCAAACATAAAGGAAGAAACCTCTTCTTATCGGTTAAATGTAAAGAGAGTCTCACAGTGTTATAGACAGAATGTCTGAACGTATTCTGCTTTACTTGTATGGCTCATCTTTCACATGTTGAAATCTATTATCAGCTGTAGGACACACTGAAGCATGCATTGTGTGTGGCTCTGTACTGAGCCACTGTTGGAACCAGCAGACTCAACCACTGCATTTTAGCAAGTTGGAATCAAAGAATCATTCATGCATGCAACATAAAAGGACACATAAAACATGTCCAAATGCTTAATACACTGAAATTATGGGAATGTGGAATTAATAACCATATTCATTCAACAGATATCTTCTGAGTGGCCATAAAGTTCCAGGCTCTTCTCTTGGCCCTGATGATAGAGCAGTGAAGAAACTATAAACCCAGATGACTGGGGGGAGGCAGCTCTAAACAGATGAAGATGTAAATCTGTCATGTGTCAGATGGTGTTAGTGGCCCTGAAGAAAATGCAGCACGGTAGTGGGGATAGAAAGTGAGGGGTGTGGGGTGTGGGTGGGGGGTGGGGATCCACTGCTATTTGACATAAGTTTGTCCAGGAGAGTCGTCTCTGAGAGTGGGTGTGTGAGCAGAGGAGGAAGACAGAGAAAGAGAACCAGGTGAGTACTCTGAGGAGCGTTCCCACACACAAAGCAAACAAACAAACAAGAAGGGAAGTAGGGGTGAGCTTGTCTGTGCTCCCAGAGCCTGTTAGCTTCCCAGGGTGCCGCAACAGCCTCACTGGGGGGCACGAAACCACAGAAACTTACTCTTCCACAGTTCCGGGGTCCAGAAGTCCAAGATCAAGGCATAGGCAGGGCCAGGCTCCCACTGAGACTCTGATGGAATGCTTCCTTACCTCTTCCTAGCTTCTGTGGCCCTCAGCCCTTGGCTTGTAGACATATACTGCAGTTTCTGACATCACATACAACCTGCTCCTCTCTCTGTGAGTCTGTCTGTCTCTCCTTTTCTTACAAGGACTGTCATTTTAGATTAGGGTCCACCCTACTGACCTAATCTTAATTTGATTATACCTGCAAAGACCCTGTTTTCAAATAAGTTCATATTTGTAGGGACCTGGGGTTGGGATTTGAACATATCTTCTGGGGGGGGGAGGGGTACAGTACAGCTCATAACAAGGAGTAACCAACAGTGTGGCTGCAACATGACCAGCTAGGGGAGGGGGGCAGAAGACGATCAGAGAGGTAGGAGTCCAGGGTAGGGCTGTGTAGGCTTTGCCGGCCAAAGGCCTCGCGATCAGAGAAGAGAAGTCTGGGGCAGGCCTTTTGGTGGGGTGGTTTGGAAAGTAGCACATTGAATTAGAGAGATTTTGAAACCCATGAAATGGTCAAAGGAGAAGGTAACTGGTGATAAAAAAGAAGATGAGGAGAAGCCATGAAGGAGAAGGTGAATGGATAAATGAAGTGGGTAGGATTCACCCAGAAAGGATAAAAGTGTATGCTTCTTGGAAGGAGCCAAAAAAAGGAAGGAAGGAACCCTCGAGTAACCTCTGGCGGTGATCTCAAAGTGGCTGAGAAAGTGTGAGAAAATCAAAGTGGCTCGGATCTCAGGGAAATGTGGTTACCGAAAGGACCTGGAAACATTTGGAAGAAGGAAAACTTCAAAATGAGAGAATCTTGGGAAGTGGGAGAGGATTTGACTGAGAACCGTCTAGAATGAGACTGGAGAGAAGTGGCCAGGAGCAAGGAGGCAGGTGGCGGGTGTCAGGAGGCCCCTCTGAGGGGGCGACTAGGACGGGAGCAGTGTCTGTGCACACAGCAAGCCGTCAGGTGACAAGTGACAGGTCTGCATAAAGGAAAAGGAAAGAAGGCAATGACTTCCATAAAGAGAGCATTAAGATCTGTTTCCAAAGAGCAATCTGATCTCCTCATGTTTAAATTCCATCAGGGCAGAAGGAGGAAGAAGATCAGCATGATAAGGCCGGGAGCACTAGTTGAGGATAGGAGATTGGGACTGGGTGTGGGAAGGAGGTGTCTCTGTGGAGAAGTGCAGGCTTCTGGGGGCCGCCACCTTTATAAACACCTTTATGAATGCAGGAGAGATGAGGTGTGTGGTCCATGTTGAGCTTCACCTCAGCTGGAAGCTAAAACGGAATGAGTGGAGAAGACAGCCTGATAGTTTTTGTGTTTTTGTTTTTTGTTTTTGCTTTTATGAAGGCTTGGTCCTTCACACATAAAAAGTGATGGAAGAAGCAGAATCGAGAGTCACTGTACCAGTTCTTCCAGCAGAAAGGGCTATAATCATCTTCAGTGGAGACGATAAGCAGGCAGTGGTTCTAACAGGCTGGGATAAAATTACAACTAAAGAGGGCAAGCGTGATTCCACCAAGGTATATACTGATGAGCAGCTCTATTCGTATGCCATGGGAGGGTAAGTCAGAGCCACTATTTTTTGGAATATGAAGAAAGAAGCAAAGATGAAGGCATCCAGAGACACCAATGGTGGTGACTTGGTGGCCTTTTTACTTAAAGGTAAATGGGACTGATGAAGCAGCAGGGACATCTGGGGCTTGGTGACACT
This sequence comes from Saccopteryx bilineata, assembly GCF_036850765.1. NCBI lineage: Eukaryota > Metazoa > Chordata > Mammalia > Chiroptera > Emballonuridae > Saccopteryx > Saccopteryx bilineata. Next base: position 279,456,621 of record NC_089490.1, on the reverse strand, counting down.
GTCCCTCCCTGCCTTGTACACCCCTTTCCTTCACATTTTGCTTTTACACCTCTCTGCCCTTCTATATCCATCTCCTGCCCCTTTAGCTTCTCTCTCTTCTTTCCATCCTAAATCTGGGCCTATTAGAGCATCCGTTAGCCATTCAGAGGCTTCTCCTGGACTAAAGCGATGAAGGGCTCCTGCCGAAAGGCCTCTGCTTCCCACCGTCAGAGAGGATCAGATCATCGTGACAGATCTGTGTGGTATACAAAGTAAGCACTTTCTCCTGGCCCCGGAGGTTCAGCAGACATAGCTCCCCCATGAGCAAATAAGTTAAATGTCACTAAAACCAAGTTCAAAAAACTGTTCTTGGTAGAAGATTCAAGTCTCCCCAGTGGCTGTAGAGATCTCACTGGTTTGATGGCCTCTTCCATTGACAAGCTTAACAAGAGAACTGGGAGAGAGTAGGAAATCATGTTGGACAGAAAGGTTATAAGGAGAGGAGCAGTCCATAGTTAGTAGGTGACAACAAAAAAAGAAGAATGACATTTTCCCAGACTGGCTGTCAGCTCAGCTTCTGAGCTGGTGACTTGTCATGTGCTACCAGAGCTCAGTCAGACCTAACGAGCAAGAACTGTATTCCCTCAAGTTTGAGGTCCTTTCAAGGAAGATGGACCATGGCAGGAGAGTAGACAGGTGGTGTGGGGGATTTAGACATGTTCCTACAAGACTGTGGCAGCTCAGAGTGAGGCAAGGCTGGGGGCATCAGGAGATGCAGAGTGGACATGCCCACTAGGGGCAGCAGAGAGCCATGGCCTCCTGGCTGCACCACTTCTATAGCCATGGGCCACTCTGGCAAAGAAAACAGAGTCAAGTCAGAGAGTACCTTGGGGTCTGACTTCGTGTGAGGAATCAGCTCTTCTCCTCCCTTCCACCCCTGACAGCAGGGAGAAGAAGGAGAAAGAACAAGGAGGATGGAGGGGTGTGAGAAGAGGATGCTAGGGGCTTGCTTGAGACTCTCATCTACCCAGCAATGGGAGGGTGGGATGTGGTGAATAGGGAGAGGGAGTGAGGACTGAGACTGTAAAATGGACAGGCTTTGTTCTTTGTAACTGGAACAAGACCATTTTAATAACCAAAAGTGGATGAAAGTTAAGCAGTTGGACGGATGTGTGAAGGGCAGGGCGCAGGCAGCAAGAGTCCTGAGGAGGACCACCAGGCGCAGGACGTTCTCTTTGCATGACAGTGACGAGTCCGAGAACAGTCCCCAGACCAGGTTCATGACTTGGGAACAGTGATACAGCAGACATTTTTCCAAACTCTGTGACATTTCCTTGGTGGGTTTGCTAAAATTCATGTTGGGCTAGCCTAACTTTGTTTCTTCTTTGGGGCATGCGCTCTGATTTCAGTGGGTTATCTTTTTATCTGCCTACCCCTTGGAAATGGTTTGTAGTCTTTCCAGTAACTAGCAAAAGAAACAAATGACCTATCTGAACTTTAGTCCATCCTCATTTGTCTCACAGGTCGAGGACCGCGTCTAACCCAGAGATTTCTCTCTGTGCTTTGATTTCTTGGCACATTTCTGAATGAGCTTGCCTATGTCATATATTTGAAGAGACCTAAACCTGAGGAACTAATCCCTCCTTCAGGGGTATAGTCCTAATTTATAGCCAACCTAGACCTCTTTAGCTAGCGTTTCTGGTCACTTCCTGGTCTCCAATCTCCAGACGAGATGGCCTCTGGCCTCCTGCTGACATTTTGCTTCTTATTGCTGCTGATTTGCCACCATTTAACTTTACTTTTGAGTGAGAAATCTCTAAATTGTTGAATGAAAGAAGAGGCTTCTTGTTTATCTGTCATCCTTTTGCTTTTTCCCTTCCAGAAAGCCTTGATGTTTTCCTGGCACACCAAGTAGAACATTTTGTCAAAGTATTGATAGAAATAACACAAAAAGCCTCCATAGCATGTTCTGCCCACACATAGATTGCAACGCATACTTCCCCTTTTTATGGTTTTATTGCAATTCTCTGCCTTCCAGTAGTTCTGCAATCCCTTTCATGAATCCACTCTAAGTAAAAGATCTTGAACCCATACCTCTTGATCCCCTGACCATTTTTCTAACTTCTCCAATGTTATTGTTTCACTTCGTTCTAGATTCAGAGTTTCAGATCTCCTCAATCTGATGGCACTTGCAGATGTGTTAATGTCCATGCTTTCTGCATGTGTGTGCACAATCTTGGAAATGTTTATCGTGGCTGGAGCCAGATACCATGGAGGATTAAAGCCTCCCTCACTTGAAAAAGAGCCACAATCAACTTAAGTGTGTGCAGACTTCTAGCTCAGCCACACTTCTTGCATTCAAAATCAGATTCTTATTGGAAGAAGTGTGTCTCTGTTCCAAAACTATCTCATAGGTATTTTGACATTTCTGTTCCCTACTAGGTGAACTTCATAATTGAAAATGATTTTTAAATGTTTCCTGTAAAGCTGTAGGTGATCATTATGGGATGGCTATTCTTATTTGGTAGCTCCAGTTTTTATCCAAACCTCTAATATAACTGAAAGAAAAAGATCTATTGTGTTAAGAGCTCTTCAAAATCCAAATTGTTCTTCTGCATTTACAATCCTTCTTAATTAATTTGCCTCTTGAATAAAAACACTGAGTAGGCATTAAATTTTATTTGTATTAATTTTATGTGTGGAACGATTTCTGTATTTTCTTTGGATCTAAACAGGCTGTATTCAATTTCCAAAGATTTTTAAAAAGAAAGAATCTTACAGGCTGTCTTAATTTCCAAAGATTTTCTGAAAGAAAGACTCTTACAATTGAAAATATATTTTCCCTGAAAACAGTGATATATAAAGAGACCAGGTTCCCCAGGAGAGCTCACAAAAGCCTCATTAAATCAAAATATCCCCAAACTATAGCAGTGGTGAAACTATAGCAGTAGGTGATTCTTGTTATAATGGCTAGTCTCTTTGTATTCATGGGGAACGGTAGAGAGTATTGCAGTCAGAATGCTGGGAACTCATCTCCATAGTTGTACTACTTAGAAAGTGGTCTTCCCCAAGACATCCCTGTGGGCTTTGGGGCAGGAGGGAAGACAATTCTTGCTACAAACCCCAATGATAGAATCTGCTGTCTGGGGCAGAGGCTCAAGGAAATGAGAGACATGAAGGGAGTGGGGAGAAAATGACAGTGACATTTTGGGGAGTGGTGGGTAAGATTTGAGACTCCGTTGTGTGGACTGAATGAAAGGAGCATGGAAATGAAGGTTGGAAACTGATTGTAGGAGGTTGGAAAATAAAAAGATGTAAGCAATAGATGCTCCTATTTGCATTACCCTTGAATGCCAAGCAAAAATCTCAGACCTCACCAACTCCCTGAAACTCCCTTCATTTAATTTTACTTTAACTACTGTCCTTTGTATTGCCACCATCTATAGCTTTTAAGCCAGTTTCTCTCTTTCCTGGTCCACTAGGGGAAAAGAGGATTATCTTCCAAGCTGTCCTCTATTCTTTTATATATAATGCAAATACACTGGAATTTGATATTTTATATAGACTTTTGTGGCCTGCACAGGTCATAGGGAAGCATACCAGGAATAAAATGTTTCTCCATATATATCACCCTTCTGTTTTTCTCTTACATCTAGAAGACACAAATAAGGTCATGTATAAAAAGGTAACATGGTGGCTTGTACATCCTCTCAAAATGAAGCTATTCAGAGACTCCTGGTGAGAAGCAGGGTAGAGCTGAGGAGGTGGGGTGAGAACTGGGCCCTTATTTTCAGGCTGGAATAATCCTAATGTAGTCTAGAAGATACTGAAGTTAGATCAAAGGAAAAAGAACTCTTGATAGAGTTGATACAGAGACCCTGGAATTTCATGCAAGAATTTTTAGTAAAAGAGGTAGGTATCTGAATTCATGGTTCACTGGCTATTTCCTCTTCCTCATGATAAAGACACTTTACAGTGACCCCTCTGCCCACGTACACATCTAGTTATGTCCAGTTGTTTCCTGGTAGGTGTCTCTGTTTAGAAAAGTGCCTGCCAGCTCTGTCATGGGAAGCACCGTTTCCTTCTTCTCTTGCTGCTGATGGCTGCCCAGAGAGGCTACCTAATGTCCACAGGAGGCAATGGCAGTGACCACAAGCAAGCCATCCTTGACTGGTACCATTATTCCTCCTGCTTCACCTTAGTTTGGCCTGCCAAAGGCATCTGACACTCTCCATCACTGTACTCTGCCACCCTTGCCAGGCATTATTGCCCTTTTTAATGAGTACCATTATTGTGCATCAACTATTACTCTTGCCACTCATGTGATAGATCTTTCAAAGCCTAAAAATATAAAAAGTGGTGAGAATGCCTCTGTACCACTCCTAATTTAGTGTCTCCGTTTTTCATGTGGACTGAAAAAGAACAACAAAATAAAGCAGATCTACCTATTTTACTTAGAGCCTCCACGTTTTGTATGGTCCATATAGGACTCCAAAGGAGACCACTTGATTCAAGAGTTAAAAACGATGCTCTACCCAGAATTATCCCTCTTCCTAACCACTAAGGCTTGGCTACTGGATCCAAGTGCACATCTTTCTCTTCTTTCAGTTCTTTGTACAAACAAATTTTTGTAAACTAGCTCACAAATCTTATTTTTCATTCCCAAATATGCCTGAGCTACAGCAGTTGCATCAGTGAAGCTCAGACCTCTTGCTGTCTACTTTAATTTAGAGAAACTGGATATACAGAGCAGAAGAATTTGTCTAATCTCTAGTAGGTGGCGATTGTCCTAAGCTCCCAGCCTCTCAGTCTCATGGGATTGCACAGCACTGCTAATACCAGCCATGCAGGTGTCCACAGTGGGACTGGTACATAGACTCCAGACTCTGTTTGTGAAGATGGTTTTGGGAAGAACATATGGAAACTTAAAAGAATGGAGATGATTCTGTTAAGCCTTCTTGGTGGTCATATGACTCTTGGTATGAGACCATAAAAATTTATATCTGTAAGGAAAATTAACTATTGCAGTGGAAAGTGTTCTTTTATTCTCTTCATTCTGGGAGATTTGCAATATTATATTGTATAGAAGCCATAATGCAAAGAGAAACGCTTGCTTTCATCATCTCTTACCAATGAGGAATCACAGGCCATGGAAAGGCTGAGTGACAATGGGGCAGGGCATTCTGGGACAGATTAGATTAGAGAGGTGTTTGTATGGTCATTAAAGAAAGAAATGGAAAACAGTTGGTCAGAGGACATTGAATATATGTTATATTAGTTTCCTCTTACAGCTTTGAGAAATTACTACCAGTTTAGTGGCTTAATACAACACAAGTTTATTATCTTACACTTCGGGAGCTCAGAAATCTGAATCAGTTTCACTTGGTTAAAGTCCAGATGTCAGCAAGGCTGTGTTCTAGAGAAGAATCTGTTTTCTGGTCTTTTCTAGCAGGGGTCCCCAAACTTTTTACACAGGGGGCCAGTTCACTGTCCCTCAGACCATTGGAGGGCTGCCACATACAGTGCTCCTCTCACTGACCACCAATGAAAGAGGTGCCCCTTCTGGAAGTGTGGCGGGGGGCCGGATAAATGGCCTCAGGGGGCCGCATACGGCCCACAGGCCGTAGTTTGGGGATGCCTGTTCTAGAGTATGCCTACATTCCTTGGCTTGTGCCACCTTTCTTTATATTCCAAGTTCATTCCAAACTCTGCTTCTATCATCACATTTCCTTTCTCTGACTCTGACCTTCTGGCCTCTTTCTATAAGGATTCTTTGGATTACACTGGGCCCACCCAGATAATCCAGAATAATCTTGCATTGCAAATTATTTAATCTAATCCCAGAAGCTAAATCTTTTTTGCTGTTAAAGGTAATATATTTACAGGTTTCAGAGATTTGAATATGGACATCCCTTGGGGAGAGAAACTATTCAGCCTACTATATAAATCCTTGTCCATTGAAAAGAAATACTTAAATACCCTGGATTAAAAAAAAAAAATCAGACTTGATGTTTTTCTCTCCCTATAAGTTTCTAGAAAATTTCAAGTGTTTATACTTAACATCATGATTTGAAAAAGACTGATGGATGCTCAGCAAGAGATGAGGCACAGTGAACTTAGAAAAAGATTTTGATTCAACACATGTAATGGTGGAAGGAGCAGATAGAGGTCGGAAGAATCATTGTGTGACACAGATCAGGAAGAATAGCCAGGTAACCCCATTGCATGTGGGGAGGACTGGTTTCTCTCTCTCTCTCTCTCTCTTCTTTTTTTTGAGAAAGAAGTCCACTTTCTTTAATGTACAAAAACATGAGTAAAAACAAAAGCAAATGAAAAATCACATTTGTTTACACCATTACCTAGTTCTTCATATCGACTTTACTATTCAAACACTAGGAAGCAGGTGGTGATTTCGGGGTTGGGAAAAAGATAAAACAAAAGACCTGTCTACCATGTTTACTCCACACTGTGCAGAGCTGTGCTCAGAGACGGCTTCTTATACTTCTCCATGGTGCAGGAATTCAGTTGTATATAAAATTGAAATTGCTCAAGAGCTGAGGGAGACTAGAAATGATGGGTCCGTATCCAGGGGCGTTGTCACACAATTCAAACAATGGTGCGGCTACCAGCTTCTAATTTTTAGGGACTGCAAATAAGGCTTTCTCTTGAAGTTGAACCAGAAACAACTTCTTATGTTCCCTCAGCTTTGTAATATGTGCTGGAATATATGGATACTGAGAAGGTTCAAAATTTGGTCTCCACCAGTTGCCAATGCAGTTATCAATGACCCAGTCTTGTAGGACTCCATCTTGACGGCCTAGTATCTCTGTCATTAAGCGTTTTAGTCCTTCGACTTCATCTTCTCCTGGGTTAAGTTCACCACCAGGTAATTTGAAGAAAGTTGTTCCCAGCTGTAGCAGTAACACGTGGGGTAGCCGGTGCTCATGTACTATCAGGACCCCTTCTACAGTGCTCCGCATTCCAATTTTATCAAATTCCTCCCTCATACGTTGAAATCTGGCTGCAACAGAGCTGTCCTCATAAAGGGGCTCTTTTGTACCAAAAGTATAATTGGTAAGAGGGTACAGGTTGATGGTGCGCTCCAAGGTGAGGGGCTTGGTTTGCTGTATGTACTTGTTGCCGAACTAGTTGACCTCCCGGGGCCAGCCAGCTTGCGAGCGATTGGGCAGCACCACCGTCATGCTGGTGAGCACTGGTGGTGAAGGAAAGGGGGAGAGGCAGGGAGACTTTCCCGATGCGGGCAGCAGTTGTCTGCATTCCACTCAGCAGCCGCTGCCCGCCATTAATAGGAGATCGCAAGAGGAGGTGTTCACACGCCGGAACTTTTTTTAAAATTGATTGATTTTTAGAGAAAAGAGAGAGAAAGGGAGAGAGAAAGAAAATGAGAATCATTCATTTGTTCCACTTAGTTATGCATTCATGGGTTACTTCCCATATATGTCCTGACTGGAAATCAAACCCACAACCTTGGTGTTTCTGGATGACACTCTAACTGACTGAGCTAACTGGCCAGGGCCAGTGCTGGTTATTCTTATAACCCTCTCAACAAAAGAGTTGAGGCTATGCTAAGGCTTGTTTGATTGGCAAGAGGCTGGGAAATTATAATTCCTGGCCTTAAAGTAATTTTACCTGGCCATTGTACTAAAGAATTAAAGGTTGTTTGGAGAAGGAATGGAAAGGTACCTGTTCCAAAACAAAAGGTAACTTTTCATACCCCCTGGCTCAGACATAGCACATGTACAGACCACAGTGAATGCATGCTCCCATAATACATGAGGAAAACAAACATGGTGAAAATGGTGTCATAAGCCAGTTGTAATTGTGTAAACTAAGTGAGACCCATTGGCCAGCCAAAACCCCAAATCCTCAAAGCTATAACCAAGATAGATTTCCTAGGGAGGTATTGGCAATATCTGAATTAACAATGTTCCCTTGACTTACAACGTCCTTATTCAAAAGAAGTCAGCTTTGCTGGTTTACTTTATAGATTGTCAGGGTCTGAATAGAGCATTTCTCCCCATGGCTTTGACTCTGTCCAATATAGTTCAAGATGATAAAGAAGCTCCATGGCACAGGGATTCCACTGCTGTCATTGATTGGGAAAAATCCCAATTTCTGAGAAAAAGTCAATCTCTATTTGTCTTTCCCTGAGAGACCATAAAACCTATTTTATCAGTTCTTACACAATGATATAGTAATTCTCTGACCTGTGACCAAAATTCCCATGAAGAGACTAAAATTTACTAATGATAAAAGATACTCTGATAAAAAAACTCTGACGATTAATGATTGTTGGGCTTGCAAAAGAGCAGGCCGACTAAATTGGAACCTGCATGACCCATGACAATGTGAGGTTGGCTTGTAGCTTATGCAGACAAGGGGTGATCCAACAAGGAACACCTGAAGACTCAGGAATATTTCTCAACTGATGAAAAATATTTCAAAATGCCACCCTGAAATGAGTTAGAAACATAATACTTGGTAGAACTCCTCAGATCCTAGAGAAATTATATCTCATATTTGGGGATACTAAGTTCCATTAGGGAAAAAAAAGACAAGAAGAGGGGAAAAATAGAAAAAGAAGGTTACTTTTGAAGGTGGTCCCAAACAACAAAAAGCTCTTAAGATTTTGGGTACAGTATTGAGTAAGATCCATAAATTGTTTTACTAATGCCCAGAGATTAGAGTTCATGGCCAAAGCCAGTAGGGGCAGCAGAGAGACAGCTTTACTGCTGACTGCCATATTTCACTATTAGATGTTTACTTTTTAAAAGACCATCAGTGGCTTGCTGCTAGGTACTAACAGAGATTGCTTGTATCCCTAAAGGAAATTTGAAGCCTAAAATTCCTGCTAGACTCTGGAGAATGTCAAATAACAATGACATAAGAAACTACCTAAATGGAACTACCTAAACATTCTGATTAAGTACAGGGATTTGCTCAAGAACTCTCTAAGTTTGGTTATACCAGAGGTGTCCACTAGATGCATGAACAGTAAGTTTCAGAATCTGGCTTCCCTTTGCTTTATTTCCTCTGATGCTTCATCTGGTTCTATGGAGAAATCATAGGCCCTGATTCCTTATCAGAACAACGCCAGCAACAACAGGACTTGAGGACAAGAGCACTAAAATGATAGAAAAGGAACACTTTTGAAAGACTGCCTTCCTCCAACCTAGTTTATAGAAAAGTTAATGTTAACAGAACAAAAACCAAACGCTAGAGAGTATTTTCACAGTTGGCCAGGTTGTATTCTTTTGAATGAGCATTTGAAAAGATAGTGTTATCATGAGTCATTCATCTATACAGGGTGAACCATCCAGGATGTAGCCTGATTATTAGGAAGCCTTTTTCTGTCTTTCCTCATTGAAGTGATTTGAAAACAGAATCATATAACACTGACTGGTGGGCAGTGTCCAATGGGCTAGGTATCGCATCAAGAAAATGGGCAAAGAGCAATGGTCTGTCCTTGGCAATTCTTTGTGTAGAGCAGATACTGAAATGAGATTACATTGGTTCTACCAGACTTCAGTTTGGGGTCAGGTATGTAGGTGCACCTCAGCCAGCAGCCAAAGAATATACCAGTGGTTAAAACAGGAGGTGATCTACTGCTTGGCTACTAGATCTAAATACCACCCAGATAACCCAGGACAAACTCTTTATTTTAAAGTATTCTGAGTAGCAGCCTTAATAACATCTGCAGCCTTAAATCTCCTGTGCCATGCAACATACACATTTACGGGCTTTGGGATTAGCACATGGACATCCTTGGGGTGGGGTGATGATGTTAAGTCTGCCCACACAGCCTGGTAGAAGAGGGCAGAGTCTCACTCAGCACTAAGGAACCCTGAAAAACACCTCTGGCAGATGCCGCATACGTCTTGCTCTGTGGGCTGTCTGCCTGAAAGTAAGCTTCTGGAATCATCCCACAAACAGAGCATTTTTCCCTTGACTAAGACGGCTTTATCACATCAACTTGTTTCATCTTGAGGACCACCTGGTCTCAAAAGCAAGTTCACTGATCATGTATGTTGGGCAAGTGCCAACTGCAGTTATGAAAATCCCCTTTTGAAAATTTCAAAGAAAACCATAATTTCCTTAATTTTGTCATTCAGATTTACTATTTTCTCACTCCTGTACACATAGATATCTATATTATTATATACCTCATAATTTTTCATCTGTCTCAGAGTTTCTAAAGCTAACATTTTTTCCTCCTTTTTGCTAGTCTTCCAGGTCCTAGATTTAATTTTTCTGTAATAAAACCCCTTAAAATGGAACCAATAAATGATCATTTGTTTTGCAATTTAGATTTTTTGTTTTAATGTCTTAAACCCTAAAGAGTGACAGCAGAATATGAAGATTTTTGAATTATGACTAATCTTTTTTATTCTTTTATCTGTCTCTTGACCATTTAGCCCCTTCCACCACCTGGAAAGTGGGTAATCCGCCAGGAGCCTGGGTACTGCACCAGTTCCCATGCTTTTAAATATATATTCCTGCATTACGGAAAACAAGACATCTGCATATCTATAATTAGCTAATATATTCAGCTTTGGCTCCTATAACAAGATGCAGGTGCGCATACTGCAGAAGCATCTTGTACGTAGTGTTGGCTATTACTTGTAGGAGAGAGTCCTCTCCCTTCATGAAATAAAGAGATAAAGCTACAAGAAAAACAATTTTAATATGTGCATAATATTTGCTGGGCCAGTGTCCTTGTGTTCACAGTTTTACAATACTCTAAAGGTTCCAAGATCTCTTCTGAGAAACCAGGATTTTTTGTTCTTAAGTACTAATTTGCTTGGCATATGTTTCTCCTGAAGGGTGGACTTTAAAAATTGGTTTGATTTCAAAATTTCCAAGTTCGTAGTCAAAACTGCATTCTGTCAAAAAATAATAGGAAGCACTTGTCATGTGGCAGGTACTTCATCACACTGGGGATTCAGCATTGAACAAATCAGGCAGGATCCCTGCCCTAACAGCATTCACTTCCCTCTGGGTGGGGACGGGGCAGAAAAGCAACATGAATATGAAATACATCACATGGTAAATGGGAGCAAAGGCAGAATCCAGGGAAAGGGAGATGAAGAGAGTGGAGGGGAAGAGGGTGGGATGGACGTGCTATTTTTGATGGTTGACCAGGTTGGGTGGACGCCTGGGTGATAGAAAGGAAACCATTCTAAGAAGTCCAGACAGCATGTTGGGTTGCTCAGGACCTCAGAATCCCAGAAGAACTGGAGCCAAATGTGAGTTTAAAAAGAGACTGATGAGCGATGGATAGAGAGAGAGGACAGGGGCAGGTCACGTAGGACCAAAGGCCAAAGTTAATGAGCCTTTGAAGGCAATGGGGAATCATTTGAGGATTTTGAGCAGAAACCACATGATCTGAGTATATCTTCTTTAAAAATAAAAAAGAGAACAGGTCTGACTACAGTGTATGCAGGATTAAAAAACAAATTACTTCCCTAAATCTCTGTTTCATTATTAGTTCTCCGCCTACTAGTTCTATTGACCAGTCTACTAAAAACTAAAAGTATAACCATAGCCTTTTTCTAATTTGGGGGAGGAAAACATGCAGTAACACAATAACTTATTTGAAAATTCTTAAAGAATTAACAATTCAAGCCAGAACATTTATGTGTCAGGTATCTTTTTAAAGGCATAGTTTGAAAATCAATAAATAGGACAGAAAATGAAGAAACTTGATTTTTTTTTTTAGCTGAGATTTTTATATGTTGAAGTTTTTTTAAGAGTTTATTAATAAACTATGCTGAGAGCTAACATCTGACAGTAGAGTAAAATCAAAGCATTTTATGATTTATTATTGGGGTTATAGCAATTCAATTTTTTTGCACACCAGGACTAAAGAACTTTGAAGAGAAGTTATTAATTTCAAGAAATAATTTTCTCAGTCTCTGTGGCTATTTTATTTATTGAAGGCAGAATATCTACAGGGCAGGTCCTTTGAACACACAAGTGATGGGTTATAAGAAAAGAATTAATACTATAAAATTTAAATTGGAATAAAATAATGAAGGGACAGAATGAATCCCATTTTGATGGAAGTGGGAGGAGACATTTCTGAATTATTTTTTATTTAAAATATATTAATTCAAAGTTATATATTTATAATATATATATTATATTGTGAGACTATAATATATATGTATATAACATTATAGATATGTATGATCGTACTACCAACTTACCGAAAGTGTTAGGAGAGCTGATATGCCACCAGAATTTCTGGACTAACTGTTTATTGTGATGATAAAGTCTAGAATAAAGTCTCCTTCTCTGTTGAGATGGCACATGGGTTAGAATGTACTGCATTGCACTTGATGGCATTTCTTAAAACATAATTTTTTAGTATCTTGAAGGTCACAGTGCACCCAACAAGTTTGTATTCTTACTAAACCAAGTTCTAAGTATCATATAAATGTTCTCCTAGGACTGATGGACAAAGTAAAGATAGAATAAGATTTAACTAGTTAAGTGGTATCATAGAATAACTCTTATTTCAAGATGCTGCATTGCAGACAAGTCCCTGGTAACAGCTTTCTTTTTTGAGTTCAAGATAAACATGTGAGAGAATAAGGCTGACACATTCCAGTCTGTGGATTCTCAAAAGAGCTGGTCACAGCAGTTGAATCTGCCAGACATCTGGGGCGCTCCAGGGAACCCAGTAGGGGAACTCATGGCTTTCCCTTTCGCTCAGTTTCAGGGATGCCCTGCATCCTGCACTCTGATTCTGAGGACAGAGCTGACTGGCAGTCACAAGGTGGGCTTCTCCAGTCATCTTTCTGGGGCTCAGAGCACAGAGTTATCAGAATAAGAAAATTAAAGTTAATTTAAGCAAGTGATTGACAGGTGTGGAGAAACCCCATATGTATATTGAACTATTCATAAATTTCCAAATGGCAGGCAAATGTTTGAGAATGTTTCATAGCTAAGATGTACTTCTGCATAGCTCATCAGATTCTCTTGCCTCATTGAGTCAACTTCCCATGTCAGTCATCTCCTTGGAAAGCCTGGGTCTCTGTGTCCTAACACCTCACATGCTTTAAAATGCCATTCCCTGTGTCCTGCCTCTGCGAGGCCTCCATGCAGGCAGTGCCCCTCTCCACAAGCTTCCCACAGTGTCCAGCCTCCTGTTGCCAATCCCTCTTCCAAGCCATCATCCACGTGAATAGCAGGAATTGGGGGCTGTTGGCCAAAAAAAGCTTTCTACAAGGAAACCCTTCCTTTACATGGTATGCTTTTTGTTTAAAATGTCACTAACTTTATATTCTACTCCATAAAGTGTCCAAGACTGATCATAATAACAGCAATAATAATAGTAATGCCTCCCCCCACGTTCTTCAGGTAAATTTAAGAGCCAAGAAGATACGGCACCACCTACCACACTGGTACCTCCTCTCCCCCCTCAGCCCCACCACACGTGTACCCCGGTTTAAAAAGCATGGGCCTGCTGTACCCCAGACATTTTCGATTTTAATCATATTCTACATTGTGTAATTCACCAGGGTTCAAAGTTCTTAAAGTCAGTTTGTTTGTTATTTTTGTCCAAAAATAATTACCTCACTCCACTTTCTAAGGAGGTTGTTCTTGTGACTTTCCTGTGGGCGTCACAGCACCTTGTCGGTTTGTGTTTCCCCTTTGTGAGTCCATGAGACCCTCGAGGCACACAGAACAATGCTTAATAAATATTGACTGAACTAAACAAAACTGAAAATTATTTTCAACCGCTGTTGAGTCCAGTCCATATTGACTATTGGCTATTACTACAACAAAAGAATGATGTATGAGCATATGTATCTGTGACTTCATAACCTAAAGTAGAAAAAATAAGAGAAAAAAGACATGCATAACAAGGAAACACTTAAGCAAATGTTGTATTCTACACAATTTTTATATGTATAATAGCGATTTTACTTGATATATTTTTAATTTTTTTAAATGAGGTATTTAAATTAAAAATAAAAGAAATGTATAAAATCGTTTCCTATACATGGTGGCATATATTGCATTTACTTTAATACTCATTAGTTATCACAGACATAGGCTATGTAAGATACAAAACACTTTCTCTATTTTCTATGTATTTGGCATGGTTTTGTATTTTAAAAAGATGTGATTTTCCATTTTGCAATAACAAGAGTATTTCTTTAGATATGTGCTTTCATAATGCAATGAAATAGAAATTTAAATGAGGGGCCGTCTTTCCTTCATAAACACCTTGCTATCTGTCAGTCAACCAAAAACGGCCCTTGTGGTGATTATCAACACACTTGTCTATTAAAAATGAAAGGCCAAAATCTTAGTCCCACGTGGTTTCTTTCTCTCAATTAACAGATCTAGAATTTGACCATTTCTTATCACTTGGACTCTATCACTTAGATCTGAAGCTACCAGGTTTCTGGTGCCTGAACAATCTCAGTGGCGCCTAACTGGTGTCCCCTCTTCTACCTTTGTGTCCCTACAGTCTGTTGTCCACATGGCACATACAGTAGTCTTTAAATAGATGTGTTAGGTCAACTCTTGTCCCCACATTCCTCAGAGGAAACCCAATGTCCTGAAAGTGGCTGGCAGCCCCCAGCCCCCGCCCGGCACCACCTCCCTTTGCTGTCATCTCATCTCTCTTTCTCTCTGCTCCAGCCACACTGGCCCCCTGTTTCTTCCTTGGGACGCTCAATGCCCCTTATGTCAAGTCATTTGGTCTCTATTCAAATGTCTTCTGACCATGAACTCGCTGGGACACCTTCCCACACCTGCCCCTCTGTTCTTTTCCCTGCAGTGTCTTCTTTATGGCTGTGGTCTCAGGGAACAGTCCAGGTTTGAGAAGCTTCACTTGGTGCAATTTAGCAAATCCTCTTTAAGGAGTAGAATACCAAATTCTAAATAGAAAAATGCCAAGTCCTCATCCAGATAAAGTTGCTTCTGTTTCTCATTATTGAAGTTACCTACTTGGCTACTTAGCTGGTTTCTTTACTTAATTTCTGACTTCTGCACTGGCACAGGGTCTGTCTGTACTGCACTTGGTCTGTCTCACTCGCCTGTGAACCTAGCACCTGTGCAGACTCGGCCTCCATAAACATTGGCCAAATAAGGGACTGTCTAATCCATACAAAATGGATAATACTTGTAGGCTTCTCATTGTCATTCTGAGATGTTTTAACAATTTTCAGTACCTTGCATTGGTCTACCTTACAGGGCTTATGTTTCCAGTTTATGTGTGCTCATCTAAAATTCTCACGAGATATTGAACAATAGATGAATTTAGCATTGCTACCCATAGATATGTTAGATTATACCTTTTCCCAATGAAGATAAAAGATCAGACTGATAATAGTTAATCTGAAAGTAAGCATTAATACTGAAGGAGATGACTGATTCATTATTCTTAAAATAAAAGACCAGAATTTGAAGAGAATCTGTTTTCAGTCAATCTTACATCTTGATTTAAAACTTCTGTATAGAACTATTCAGTTTTATGCTGGCCTCATTGTATATGTGGGCAAGAGGGGAGAGAAGAGAAAGTTAGAAAAGGAAGTGAAACTCTGAACCCTGTGTTAGGTGAGGATATATCCTTACTTCACTATGTCAGTGTGATCCCCATGAGGATGTGTTCAACTTAAATTTAAACTTCTAAAATCAGTATAGCCAAGATATTATAAGCTGAAACAGTACCTTATATCTGCATACAGTTATTACTTTTAGGATCAAGTTCTTTCCATTCTTGTTTGTTTACAGGACTCCTTGCTAATTCTTGAAATCATGTAGATATTGCCTTCAATTATTTTTGTCTTTAGTTGACATATTTAGTTCTTAAATTCTTGAAATGTACACAATGTGTAGTCAACTTCCTTAAGAGCTTCTCCTGGAATTCCTTCAACATTAGTTTGTAGTTCTTCTTTTTATCACATAAGTTCTAAATACACAAGGCCCTATTTCTTGTTATCCAGTTTCTTCTACTGAGCCATTTGACTCCTTCAGCACTATCACCATGTTTTAATTACTGAGGATTTATGTAATACTTACATACAAGATGCAGTAATTCCCTTCTTATATTTCTCTTCATCAAAGTATTCTTCATTTTTATTGCTTGCTTAAGATTCCACATGAAAGTTAGAATCATTTTGTCTCATTTGAAATAAATCTCTTTTGAGTTTTGATTAAAATTGCATTGAAACTGTGTATAAATTTTGGAGAATCCATAACCTTTTCAGTGTTCACTTTTTCATTCATAAACAAGAAGGCGTTTCATGATATCTATGACTGTTTTTGCTTATATTGCTCAGTAAAAGACTCTAATTTTATTCAAGAAGACCCTCCACCTCTTGGGTCAAGAGTTTACTCAAAGATTCAACTTCACTAGTAACAATGCAAATTAAAACTAAAAAGATAGTATCTTGCATTCAATATAAAGTATAAAAGGAGTCAACAATGCCAAGTATGGGCAAGTAAGAACTCTCTCCCAGTGGAGTATAAATTAGTACAAGCTTTTGGGTCATATCATGCAGATGAAGATATACAAAGTTTAGACCCGACCAATCCTAAGTGTCTAACTTAGAGAAACTCTTTAACTGTGCACCCAAATGTACAGGCACCATTGCTTATGTAAGCAGATCATTGGAAATAACCAAATATCCACCAACATGGGACTGGAAAAAGAAATTGCAGTATGTTGCTACAAAGAAATACTTCCTAGTAACAAAAGTG
This sequence comes from Saccopteryx bilineata, assembly GCF_036850765.1. Classification (NCBI taxonomy): domain Eukaryota; kingdom Metazoa; phylum Chordata; class Mammalia; order Chiroptera; family Emballonuridae; genus Saccopteryx; species Saccopteryx bilineata. Next base: position 279,439,899 of record NC_089490.1, on the reverse strand, counting down.
AATGCCCAAGTGCTGTGTCTATTGACTTGGATAAATATCACAAATAAAGTGCTGTGTGATAAAAAAACAAGTGATAAAAAATATGTGCAGCTTGATACCACTCATATGTCTAAAAATACAAGCCAGGCTATGGACAGTTGGGAAAAAAATTCCAACAACGTGAGTCAGTGTGGTGTAGGGTTCAGAGCACAGGCTCCGAGCAAGGGTCTGAAGCTTAACTGCCGCCTGCGGCTGTATGATGTTGCTAGTCACATCAATCAGTTTTCATAAATGTGTGTCTTTTTCCCAGTAGATTTATCTCATTTCAGTTTTCAGTCTTAGTCTATTGACACATCCACAACAAAGTCAAACATTAGGATAATAACTGTGTCTTCCTGTCATTCTAGATTTAAGTGAGGATCATTCTAATTTAAAATTGCTCAGATGCCACAATAATTATAGATTTTCTATGAGCCAAGTTTAAGTACAAGTTTATATAGTCTACTGGATTAGCTGTGAAATAAGTACTCACAACCAGAAACAAAGGCAGTGGCAGATGGAGTCCAGACAAGCACTCCAACCAGGGCCACAATGGACAGACCCCTCCTTGATCAGCTGTCCAGCCCACTAGAAAGAAACCGAAAGGCTCTGACTCTGGAGAAATGAGAAGAAGAAAATGTGTCAGCACTGACATCCAAAGAAGTCTAAATATTTTTTACACTTCCCACCTTTGTTGACAGTGGATATTTATTTTAGGCTAGAATACTAACTATATGCCACTGATGTAAATAACTCAGGATATTGAGACCTGACACATATATTCATGAAATGTCAAGTAGAGTAAATTTCCTACTGTCACATAGAATGTGTGTTTGCCTGAACAGACTGTGTGCAGACCCACAGGAGATAGGATAGTGCTCACAGAGGGAGAGAAGTTAAAGGTGGCCCTGGAACCTGGGATCATGGTCTTGGTAGGAGACATCCACCCACCCACACATGATACTTGCTTATAAACAATTCAAGGAAAGCAGTTTGGGCTCTTTCAGTTGAGTGTGATCTGGAAATGACTTAGGGTACTTACTAATCTGATTTTACCAACACTTGGTAATTTAGAGAAAACCATGGGATTTTTAATATCACTCAATACCTAATGTGGAAACAGAAAGCAAACTTTTGAGTTAAGTTTGGAGCACAGTAACGGAGACTTGTATCGGAGGCGTTCTTTCCAGTTCTCAGTACTTCGTGATTCTGTAGTAGACTTCTCGATCTTCCCACGAGTTTCAAAAACCAAATAGCTTTCTGATAGACATAGATGAAGATGAAACCAAAATCTACACAAGATTAAAACCTTCTGAGTCATTTAACTTGTTACTAGTTATACCTTTTGCTGCTTGTTTATTTTTTTTATTAGAATCTAAGTTGTTAATAAAAATCAAAGCATGGTCCTTTTCTCTTTTAGCCGAATGATTCCCTTTATATTTCAGAAAAATATTTGCTATTTTTTCAAGAACTAGTATTATAAATACATCCCTTATATAACCACCCTCATCATAGATCAGCTTCGATTAATAACTTATTAGATAATATATAGTTTACATACTAAATAAACTTTATGAAGTTATAACTCTGAATTATATAGTTCACTGACTTTATCATATATCACCGTATTATTAAGTTAATTCACATATTGACCAGATGATATGTTAATTAAGAATATCCTTTTACTAGTTAAAATAGTGGGTAGTTTCTTGACAAATAATATTTATTGAATTCTTTGTTAAACAGTTCACATGTGAAATTCTCTTTAATCCTGAAAACAGTCCGGTGAGATAGATTCACATTTTGTTCATTTTGTTTTACAGACATGTAAGTTACCTGCCTCAGGCGACACAGGTTTTAAGAGAAAGAGGACTGATGTGAACCCAGTTGCTCCAGCCTCAAAGCCAGCACCCCCAAACACTGCACTATCACCCCTCTCTAAAACCTAAGTTAAAAAGAAACGTAAACCATCTTGGCTTACCTATTGAATAGGGAAAATAGATCATTTTGAACAACTATAGAGAAAGATGTTTTCTCTCAAAATCCTCCAAAATAATTTCTACCAGAAAACTAACAAAGATTCGGCCTTTACATATTGTACTTCTCATTTGTTCAAAGCAACTATGTTCACATACATCGATTCAAATTACCTAGAAATACTGGAAATTTAACTGGATTTACTGTAAGGGCAGGGGATAAAATTCACTGAGGTAAAATATGTATTTTACAAACTGATAACTTTTCCCTTTCTACATTAATGATGAAAAGGGAGAATCATTTACCTCTGGTTAAGCCTGTGGTTTTGGAGCCAGAAACTTTGTATCTTCCAGTAGCTTTTAAAGCATATAAAATTATTTAAATTTTAAACATTAATAAGGAACAAAAAAATACATATTTTTATTTTTTAAACCAACACCAATGAAGAATACCAATCACTCGGGAACTCAATAAAATCACTGTATTCCTAGTACTTCTTTTTAGTCAGCTCTCTATAAGCCATTTCTCAGACATTGTGACTTGATCATTCATCAAGTCACAATGTGAGTAAGAAGTACTATATATTATTAGTCCTTCAGACTATGATTTACATTTTCTTTAAGTCTCAGGTCCAGGCTAGTTTCTTTTTGCACTAAACCAGAAGCCCAAAATGGATCTGCTGCAACCAGATCCATTCTAGCGCCTGAGGCAGAGGCCATTGAGCCATCCCCAGTGCCTGGGCCATCTTTGCTCCAATAGAACCTTGGCTGCGGGAGGAGGAGAGAGAGACAGAGAGGAAGGAGAGGGGGAGGGGTGGAGAAGCAGATGGGTGCCTCTCCTGTGTGCCCTGGCCGGGAATCGAACCCGGGACTTCTGCACGCCAGGCCGACGCTCTACCACTGAGCCAACTGGCCAGGGCCTTGTTTAATTAATTTTTAACCCACTATCCCTTGTTATCATCATATACTTTTGCAAAGAGTCATGAACTTATAAACACTGATGTAATTGGGTATGCTCTAAATTATTCCCTGGTGTTGATACCAATTTAATGATAAGATCTAATTTATTGGGAAGTATTTTTTATCCTCAGTGTATGCCATGGTAAGAGTAAAAAATCCCTTAGGTGGTAAGGCCTGATTTTTTGCAGTGGTTGATGTTATATTACTTGCATTTCTCTTGTATTTAATTGTCCAGCTATTTGTTTTCTGATGTAAGAGCTTTACATATACTTTGCCTTGTAATGAAAGGATAGGGAAGAAAACCATTGTATCCTACTCTTGAATGATTTTTAGATACATTTGGTTCTAGAGTTTAAATGTAAAAACACTTTAAAACAATAGTTTGCATGGCAAAGGTGTGAAAGCCAATTTCATTCTCCCTCAATACGAACTGGGTGAACATCAGTGATTCTATGCACACACACCCCCGCCTTTTCCCCAGGGGACTGTTTACATCAGGTTTAAGCAAGCCTTCTCTATAAACAACTGGAAAGGACAGGCAGTAAGGCATAGTTTTGTTTTGTTTGATTGGTTAATCCATTGTTTAAATTTCTGCATCAGCCCCCATCTTTCTTTCTGTCTTCACTGAAGTTCACAGCTAAGCAGAAAAATAAATGAGAGCTATTGCCTTAAAAACAATTGACTAAAGTGGTCTATCAGAGAATTGTACTAAATGAATTAGTAAATGAAATTAAGACTATCGACTCAGGTTAGGAATGAAGAGCCCTTTCAGGTCATCCCTGAGCCTACCAAATTCAGGAATATAGCAGATATAAAATTTGTTTATTCCACATCCAATTCAACTTCACTTTCCTATGTGTATCTCAACATTGATTGTTTTTATTCAATCATTTGTATAATGTAAATAAATTTGAATCAAACAGTCAGCCTTAAAAGAGAATAAAATACAATGAGATACCTACCACTACAACTTATCAGAATGGCTAAAACCCCAAATATTGACAAAACCAAATGTCGGCAAGGATGTAGATCAACATAAACTCTCATTCATTTCTTCTGAGAGTGCAAAATGGTACAGCCACTTTGTAATACAGTATGGCAGCTTCTTACAAAACTAAACATACTCTTACTATACAATCCAGAAACCATACTCCCTGATATTTACCCAAAGAAGTAGAAAACCTTGGTCTACACAAGTACATGCAGACATATGTTTATAGCAGCTTTGTGCATAATTGCTCAAACTTGGAGGCAACCAAGATGTTCTTTAGTAGGTAAATAGATAAGTAAACTGTGCTACTTATCTATAAATTAAATAAAATGAAATAAAGGTTCCATTTCAAAGAATATAATTTTCTGTGATACTTTTTCAAAGAGAAGTTGTACCTTCTTAATGTTTAAAATAGGTCTGGAGTCCTGTAAGGGCTGAAGATTGGATATAAGAAGAAACTATAAGATATTTTTCTTTCTCTGCCTGGCTTATTTCACTCAACATAATAGTTTCCAGGTCCCTCCATATTGTTGCAAAAGGTAATATTTCCTTCTTTTTCATAGCCCCATAGTATTCCATTTTATATATGTACCACAGCTTTTTATCCACTCGTCCACTGATGGACACTTCATATGACCTCACTCATTTGAGGAATCCAAGGAATAATGAGAACTGAGCAATGGAATTGAGACAGAGGAGGATTCAAAGGGACCAGAGGAAAAGAGGACAGAGAAAAAGGGGATGATAGGATGGGATAAACCTGAAGGGAAGGGGGGAGGGCACTGTAGAGAGGGGGGAAGGGAGAAGTTGAGGGGAATAGGGGGAAGAGGGGAGGCATTCGGCATGACCCTAGAATCTATGTAAACACAATTAATTAAATTTTAAAAAATAATAAAGAAGAGAAAGAAAAAGAAGAAACTATAAGAATGGGTGCAAGGAGCCTGACCAGGCAGTGGCGCAGTGGATAGAGCATCAGACTGGGACACAGAGGACCCAGGTTCGAAACCCCAAGGTCGCCAGCTTGAGTGCGGGCTCACCAACTTGAGCACAGGGTCTGCGGCTTAAGAGTAGGATCATAGACATAACCCCATAGTCGCTGGCTTGAGCCCAAAGGTCTCTGGCTTGAGCCCAAGGTTACTGACTTGGGCCCAAGGTTACTGGCTTGAGCAAGGGGTCACTTGCTCTGCTGTAGCCCCCCAGTCAAGGCATATATGAAAAAGCAGTCAGTGAACAACTAAAAATAAAAAGCTGCAATGAAGAATTGATGCTTTTTATCTCTCTCCATTCCTGCCTGTCTGTCCCTATCTGTTCCTCTCTCTGACTCACTCTCTGTCTCTGTCATACACACACACAAAGAATGGGTGCAAGGAAAAGTCAAAGGGAGGGAGGATCCTAGAGAAAAGAAGAGGGGAGTGAAGGTGCAGCATTTGGACCCCTCCACAGCCACCCAGGAACAGTGTGTATTATAAATGTTCTGCAGGAAGATTGGAAGTCCACCTCCCGCCTTCCCTCTGGTCCTGTTGGGAGAAGGGAGGTGGCAAAAGGAGCAGGAAGAACCAAGGACCTGACTCACATTTCACATCTGTGAATTTTTAAATATCAGCTCTGACTACTGTTTGGACTCAGAAAACTGAAATAGGATTGTCACATTCTTAAGATAAAATTCAACACCAAGAAAATAAAAGTTTTTAATAGCAATGATCTGGTGACTGCCCTTCACCCCCTGTACCCCAAAGCAGAAAGTAGAGTTTATTGTCTTATTTGTGTTTCTCTAAAGAGATTAAAATAGAACTTAAATTTTTATTATAAACTTGGATAAATGGCATTAATTAGGGCCACACTGAATACATTGTGTTCTTGTTATACCATTAAGAATTGATATTGCATTTGTTTTGAATTCATTTTCCCTTTTAATGCTTTGGAATAATATTTTAATAGCTTGATTCATTAAGTTGCATGAATGAGAAATACATTATCATAAATTAAGAGCATTAACTACAATAAGTAGTATAGCTAATATATACATATAAATATATAAATAAAATAGATTTATTATACCATCTACTTTTAATATATAACCAATTGGTTAATGGTAAAAATGGCTTTATTACTTCTTTTTTATGATTTCATCATTAAAAGAACTAAACCCAGGGAATCTTTAAGTAAAGCACACACATACATGCAAACACACATACATAGAGAAAATGGCATTCATAGTTTAACCCCTCATACAAGTGGAATGTCCCTCCTGAAGTATTATAGTCAAGTCATTATGGTTCCTCCACAGATGCATGTCCAAGACACATGTACACAGTGGTACAAACTTGCATCTCTTGGATGGGTGCCAAGCAGGCCCCACATAAAACTGTAAATTGGGAAAAAAATTGTTTTCCGATTTTTTCTCTCTGTTTAAAACTGACCCAATAATCCCGTTAGCCACCTTCCCTATGTTGTCACCACCACAGGCTGCACAGGCCCCTTCGGGAAATTTATTCCCCTAACAACCTCCCGCTTCCCTCCCTGGTTCCCTTCTCACAGGAGGTTAAATAGACACAGCAGCACTTTCCTGGTTTCCACAGACCTAGAGTCGGTGAGTCCTAAGGACTGCAACATTTTCTGATTTCATTTTGGTGATGGATGACAATAATTCTTACAGGTATATTCTGAATCATCAGTTTGCCCATCTTATATGAGTGATACAACGCATGCCCTCGTTTTATTTGTAAGCTGGTATGGGAAGATCTGCTGTAGTGTTCAGGGATATTCTTAGCTGGGCACAAAAGGTCTTTTATTTCCTTTAAAGAAGGATATTACTCAGTTTTGAAAAGCTGAGCTTTAACTAATCTGACAAACACTACTGTGACAAGTAAGATATTGTTGATTCACTCAACAAATATTTACTGAACATCAACTTTGTGCCTGGACATCCTTGCACTTAGGATAGGGATAGAGTTTATCAGTGAACGGAGCAAAGAGACTTGCCCTCCAAGAACATACTTTTAGTAGAAAACAATCAACAGTAACCGTAACAATAACAATAATCATAATGATGAAGTTAGAACATGACAAGTGCTATGAAGAATTCTAGAACAGACTAAGGTAAAATAAGAATGCTGGATTGGGGAAGGGTATGATTCAGAATGCAACTGTAAATAATGTGGTTGGGATAGCTGTGTAGAGAAAGTGGCATTTGAGCACCTTTGAAAGGGTTGGGGAATCGAGCTGTGTGACCCAGCACATCTCTGAGATGAATGAGTGTTCTATATAAGAATACTAAATAGGGGCCTGACCAGGCGGTGGCGCAGTGGATAGAGCATCGGACTGGGATGTGGAGTACCCAGGTTCAAGACCCCAAAGTCTCCAGCTTGAGCCCAAGCTTGCTAGCTCGAGCAAGGGGTCACTTGGTCTGCTGTAGCCCCCTGGTCAAGGCACATATGAGAAATCAGTCAATGAACAACTAAGGAGCCGCAACAAAGAATTGATGTTTCTCATCTCTCTCCCTTCCTGTCTGTCTGTCTCTATCTGTCCCTGTCTCTGACTCTCTGTCTCTGTCACGAAACAAAACAAAACAAAACAAAAAGAATACTAAGTAGAGAAGTTGATATATTCTATTCTTTCATGCCAAATTATAATTATTCAATCCTTGAGGTATGCTGAAATTAAAGAAAAATAATATTACTGAATGAATTGCGTTATCTTTTCATATTAATGAAGAAATAATATTCAAATACAGCTTTGCTAATGAAAGCTCCACAAAATGGTCTGTATGTTAACTAGCCAGTCTGTCTGCTTTCAATTTTAAAATTGATCTAAAAAAATAAAAGGATAGCAAGGATAACACAATATATGATAAAAAAAAAACATGTTACAATGGTTGTTTTCATTCATTTATCAAAAAATACAAATTTTCTTTAGTTAAAAAAAACACTGAAATTGATTTTGTTGTTATTATTGATCAAATACCTATCTTAAGTATAACATACCTAGGACTTAATGTTCTGGCTAGCTGTCATGGTGAGTGACTTTCTTTTCCATGTCTTCTCAGATGAAAATCTTGTACTAATTCTTCCGGTTTCTCATTTATGGTAGCTTCTGGCTTCTTTGAAATATTGAGAGCATTTCCATATTAAGCATAATTTTAACATTTTGTACATCAGTTCTGCACCCTTTAAGAGACTGGTCAAATGTAATAAGTCTTTGGAGAAAGAAGCATTCTCCTGGTCCTCCATCTGCTTCATGCCATGAGTGTGTGGCATATTTTTATAGAGAGATGTGTCTGAGACACCCATTAGAAAGTTAAAATCACCTTTCCAAAATTCCTTAGCTTGGAAGGAAATGCATTTGGATTTTTATCACTAGGATATTAAAGCGAGTGAATGCAATAAAATCTAACGAGAGCACACATTTGTTTTCTTTTTGTTTGTTTCTGTGCCTTAATTCAGTTCATTGCAATTAATTGTGGCAGGTACTTCACATGAAAATGCTGTTTTGCTGTAAGTACTGAAAGCTCCCTCTCTAAGGTACAAGGTGTGTCCTTTGCTCTTTCAGATAAGGAGACAAGGAGGCATCCAGCTCCTGGTGGACCTATTGGATCATCGGATGACAGAAGTCCACCGTAGTGCCTGTGGAGCCTTGAGAAACTTGGTGTATGGGAAGGCCAACGATGACAACAAAATTGCTCTGAAAAATTGCGGCGGCATCCCAGCGCTGGTCAGGTTGCTCCGCAAGACCACCGACCTGGAGATCCGGGAGCTGGTCACAGGTTAGAATCCTTATAAATAGCACCACTGACTCTCAACATCTGTTTTTCATTCTCTGGCATGGTAGCAAATGTGATACTAATATGGTCTAGGCCTCACTGACAGTTAACAACATAGGCAGTTTCAGTAGGTGTTTGCAAATGATGAAATAAGTGACTAAGAGCATTTTAAATGTAACATGCATGGGTTGATCAAATTAAATCGTTAGAATCCAATAAGCATAATCCTCATTAAAATTCTGTGACCATATTTCAGTCTTTATCATTTGATTTAGAAGTATTTCAGCATCTTACAAATACCCACAAGCCATCATTAGAATGACATTAATAATGATAAAAGGCAAGGTATCAAAGTTATTGTTAATAAGTATATATCCTGGTTTATACCGTGGTTAACAACAGAGAGCTTATTGTACTTAACCATTAATTTCTTGAATAAAATATTTATGCTTATGAAACCCCAAGGTTATATGATATTACATATTAAGGAACTTTTTAGTAATCACCATGAAAGAAAGCCTTTCCATAAACATAGAACTTTTGAGTTTTGTAAAATAGAGATAATTATAGTAACCACCTCTTAGAGCCATCAGAATGAATGAATGGGGATAGGTGAACCGTTTAGCACATACCCTTCTTGGAACACTTCTGGACACCGTGAACATTAACGTATTCACTGTGGTCCCTCACTTTTCAAATGTGAAGTTTTTCTATTGGTGTTCCCAATATGGAATTTCAGATTAGTCTTCTTCATTATACACCTGCTTGTTCTAGGTAATATTTAGTTCTGGGTTCATCAAAATACCCCATTCAAGCAATTATTTGGCAGTGGATTTGCAAGGTTGGCTCTCAAAAATGGATTTTCTTAATAATCCAAGATTCCACCGACCTTCTGACTTGGCTCTAAAATTTCCTTGTAGCTGTGCTGATGAAGTGTGTGTGAATTTCTTTTTATTTATTTATTTATTTATTTATTTTTGTTTTGTTTTTTGTTTTTTACAGAGACACAGAGAGAGAGTCAGAGAGAGGGATAGACAGGGACAGACAGACAGGAACGGAGAGAAATGAGAAGCATCAATCATCAGTTTCTCGTTGCGACACCTTAGGTGTTCATTGATTGCTTTCTCACATGTGCCTTGACTGTGGGCCTTCAGCAGACTGAGTAACCCCTTGCTCGAACCAGCGACCTTGGGTCCAAGCTGGTGAGCTTTTGCTCAAACCAGATGAGCCTGCGCTCAAGCTGGTAACCTCAGGGTCTCGAACCTGGGTACTTCCGCATCCCAGTCCGACGCTCTATCCACTGCGCCACTGCCTGGTCAGGCTGAATTTCTTTATTTAAGGAATGGCATAACTTTAGCTACAGTTATAAATTTTTGTTCAATCTTGGATTAAGAATCCCAGCACCATAAATTCTTAAATTTATACCCTTTATGATTATTACCATGTCTCTTTTACACTTTTATCTAAATTAGATCTAGACCCCAAACATATTTTTCTTTTTCTGAGTGAAGAACTGGTTTTGTGGGGGAAAAAGTTGTTGTGAAAGATGTGAAAGATTACAATGTTATTAAAGTAATGTGTTACATTAGGCATGGAATGACATGGGCAGAGAAGGTAAAACTATTATTGTGCACTTATGATGTGTAAGATAGTTTGGAATGAGTTAAACAACTGAAAATATAGCCTGCCATTTTGGTTTTAAACGCTTGTCCTTGTTTTCCTGGATAGTATTTAAATTAGAAACTGTAAGAGAAAGGACTCAATACAAGTGATGAAAAACAAATATTGTAGTCCTTCTGTGCATTAAGACCTTGCCAGTGGATGCATGAGGCCAACAGAACTAAAGGGATCTTCTGCTACTCACATTGTCTCCTTATGCATCCTTTTCATGATTTGAAAAAAAATGGATTTTACTAAAATCTGTATTTTCTCCAACACAAAGCCCTGCCTAGAAGCACAGACCTCGGTTGTGCTTATCTCATTGCTAAGGAAACTGAACCACACAGAAAAAGTTGAGATGATAGATAGCTTAAACCCAGAAGGAAATGGCAGCACTGCCTCTGTCCCATGGCATCATCCACTGCAGCAGGCAGGCCCAGTGTCTTCTGGTATTTGAAGCCACCCTGAAGGAACTGACGGTTGTCTACTCCATTGCCTTACTTGCTTCTGACAGATACTGAGTGTCACCCATTTTATAATACACTTGGGCAACATCAAAAATTTCTATGTGAACGTCATTTGAAAACATCAAAGGCAGATAATCTCTTCTGAATGTCAAGAAGTTTCCCTTCCAGGAAGCTTTGACTGTCGGAAAGATGCTAATACCTGATATACCGAGAGCGTGTGTCTGCCTCTTATCCTGCTCCTTCTGAGAAGAACAAACGTTTGTGCCCATCATCATGTCATGACCCAGTTCCTTCATCAGCATGTGCTGGTGGCCAGGACACTCCACTTCCCTGCTAGAAGAAATGCTCTCACAGCTGAATCGACTCAGGGTGACAGTGGTCGCTAACTCAGTGGATGTCTTCTGCCTTTCCAGAGTCAGGGTTGTGCTTCACTGAACTGCAGACATGAATTTTACCTTTTTCAAAGAAAAACGTGTTGTCAAAACATTTTGACGGGCTGACGCTCGTGGTTTCTGGAGTTGCTATGATGATCCTATTGAAAAACAGCAAGCACCTTGGTCAAGGTACTGCTCTAGAAGAGGAAGTCGGAAGTGAGAATCTAGGAGAACATGTCAGTGTGGAGGAAATTGTTGCAAGAACAGAGTAGTAACAAAGCCTTCAAAATATTCATGCCGGCAGAAATCTGAGGGTACCTGAAAACCCATGGGGCCCTGCTGACTTCTGTTTAAATTCAGTATCAATTATGCAAATCTAGCCAAAGCTGACTCCACTGCCATGCAAAAAAGTAAAATGAGGCAAATGAATTCACCTCAAAGAGCTTTAGAGCATGTTCCTCTTCAGCACCAGCCCACAGTCATCTGCCAAAGTGAGCTATAGAAGCATGAAATCAGTTGTCTCCTACAGAGCGTTGGGAATCCAGTGTTTAGTACAGCTAAGCTGATTTAACCTTAAGTCATCCTTAGTTGTCATTTCTCAAATGCATTTGAATTCCTTTGGGGTCAGGTGTGTGCTATAAGCCTTGGACCTCTGCATGTGCAGGATTGCAATTAGCTGACCACACGTTGCAATTAGCTGACCACACGGGGACAGCCACGTTGATGCTAACACCAGCGCCTCCTGTGATGGGCAGGTGGTCCCTTTTCTGAATTGTCTCACCTGTGCATTCCTAGAAGCTCAATAATAAAAGGGGGGGCCCTGAAAAACATGTCCACATTTTGGAAACTTAACTAGATGAGCAGCAAGAGAGTCGATGGCTCTGAAGGGTGGAGCCTAGTATGAGAGTAAAAAGGCTATATTTCACTTCTGTTTTCACCAACACCCCTCCCCCAGTCCTTTTGGGAATTAGGTTAAATGTTCATGCATAAATTAAACAAAGCATTGATTTAAAAGTAACAAATATTACTTTCTTTGTAATTCTTTAGTGGAACGAATACGGAGTTCAGCAAGGAGTAATGACTCAGAGGACATTACAGGACTTTTTCTGCTGCGTTCTCCTTCCTGTGCATGCAAATAAACATGCTAAAAAATTATGGGGGATAAAATGCTTTGAATTCCTCTCTAGATATTTGCAAACTAGGATATTTTGTAAACAAATATTCAAAAGAACCGTTTTAGTGATTTTTTTAAAAATCAAGCATGTTTATAAATTAGATTTTAGATTAGATCTAGGTTATATTCCAGAAGAATCTAGAGAGTCAAATTATAAGCTATAAAAGACTAAAAGAAAAAAAAATGATCTCACAGAGCTTTCAAGTATTTACTGAGTATTCCTTAGCAAACTGTTTGAATGATAATAAAACATTAAAATTGAAGTATTTTCAAGCATTTACATTCAGTGCAAACATGCATGCTTATAAAAACAACTGCCTGTTTGCACCGCAATTTCTCTTCATGGCAGAGCAGCACCATCCGTTAGGCCTTGCAATAAATAATTTTCTTCCTATGCAGTAATTACTGTGAGATGATGATCAGAATTTTATTTAAGTCCAGTTGATGCCACTATATGCTAGCCATTACTTGAAATGCTCCAAAGCAAATAAACTTTGATTAGAAATGCTGCATGTCCTTTGGGCTTGACTAATACAATTTTTCTCTCTGTAAATATGGAAATAATCAACCTAAATTTTGAAATGCCCAACTAAAGATTTCAGAGTACTGTGCAAATTGTAATAAAACAGGTTTTATTGAACCATAAAACTTAATAAATAAGTTTATTTCAGTTGAAAGCAAGTGTCCTGCCTAACCAGGTGGTGGCGCAGTGGATAGAGCATCGGACTGGGATGTGGAAGACCCAGGTTCAAGACCCTGAGGTCACCAGCTTGAGCGTGTGCTCATCTGGTTTGAGCAAGGCTCACCAGCTTGAGCCCAAGGTCACTGGCTTGAGCAAGGGGTCACTCGGTCTGCTGTAGCCCCCGGTCATGTTATATATGAGAGAGCAATCAATGAACAACTAAGGAGCCGCAACGAAGAATTGATGTTTCTCCTTTCCTTTCTGTCTGTCTCTATCTATCCCTCTCTCTGACTCTCTCTGTCCTGCCACAAAAAAAATAAAAATTAAAAAATTAAAAAGAAAGAAAGAAAGAAAGTGTCCTTAAGACTTCTGCTTCTCTAAGAGCAGAATGTATTCTTTAATCTTATGCTTCGCAGACCCAAGTAGTCATTCCTTTTCATTAAGGAGATAGAACTCACTTTAACTATTTTATGTAATAGCATCAAGCCAGTTGATTTAATACCTAATCTCCAAAGGGCTCTGTTATAAGTTGAATTATGTTCCCCTAAAATTCATAAGTTGAAGTCCCTCAAAATGCGACTCAGATGTAATCAGTAAAGTTAGAATACTAGAGTAGGGTGAACCCTTAATCAGATAAGGCTAGTGTCCTTATAAAAAGGGGAAATTTGAGCACAGATGCATGCAGGGATAATGCCACAGGAAGATGAAGGCAGAAATCAAGGTGATGCTTCTACAAGGCAGGGAACACCAGAGATAGCCAGCAAACCACCAGAAGCTCAGAGAAACACATGAAACAGATTTTCCTCTCAGCCCTCCAAAGGCGGCAACCCTGGTGACACCTTGATCTTGAACTTGTAGCCCCCAGAACTATGAGACAATACAGTTTCTGTTGTTTAAGTCATTCAGCCTGCGGTACTTTGGAATGGCAGCTCCGGGAAACTAATACAAACTTAAGTCCAAGCCATCATTCTTCTTTTCCCAGAGGTTAGCAAACACATTTCTTGGTCAGGGAAATGAAGTAATGCAAATAAATGCGAAACTACAAGGATTTAATAGCGTTGCTGTGTTTAAAAGAAATAGGTTCGTATTGGCCTCATTTCCTAATGCATCTTCTTAATGCATCTTCTGTAAAGAATTGGAAGCAGCAAGGATAGTAATTAAATGCATTGTCTTCTTATAATTATTTCAATCAACATGATAGGTATACATGGCCAAAAATTAAAATAGTATAAAAATTATTATAATAAAACAACACTCCCCTGCCTCATCTGTCCTCCCAGGTCCTCCCTCAGAGGCATTCAAGCTTAACTTTTATTTTGTTTTCCTTTGGTTTTTACTTTTCTCATAGTTATTCCATGTTTTTTTGTTTTTATTTTAATGGGGTGACATTGATAAATCAGGGTACATATGTTCAGAGAAAACATCTCCAGATTATTTTGACATTTGATTTTGCTGCATTCCCATCACCCAAAGTCCAATTGTCTTCTGCCATCTTCTATCTGGTTTTCTTTGTGCCCCTCCTCTTCTCCCACCCTCTCCCTCTCCTTCCTCTTCCACCCCTTCCCCTCCCCTCCAGTTACCATCACATTCTTGTCCATGTCTCTGAGTCTCATTTTTATGTCCCATATATGTATGGAATCATAGTTCTTAGTTTTTTCTGATTTACTTATTTCACTCAGTATAATGTTATCAAGGTCCATCCATGTTATTGTAAAGGATCCGATGTCATCATTTCTTATGGCTGAGTAGTATTCCATAGTATATATGTACCAAAGCTTTTTAATATGCTTATTTTAGACCATCTAAAATAAATCAATTATCACAGGCCTTTCATACTGACTTTCTATTATGATGGAGGAGGAATTCTTTTTTTCATTCTCATCACTCATGTTTTCTTCTTACCAAAATGGTAAGATAATTATCTTTGGTCCCTTTGCAAATTTAACCAGCAACTTTAAAGAGAAGTCTCCATTTTTTCCATCTAACACAGACAATATCTCTTATCACTCATTTTATAAGCTGGGGATATTAGTGCTTCAATATTTTTACCGTTCACATTCACAACCTCTCTCATCATACTTGACTTGTACATTGTCAGAGTTGACTGTATTTGCCATCTCTTTTGTAACCATAGTCAACCTCCCCAGATTTTCTATATCGTGATTCAAGAACTTGAAAGCCAGTGATCAGCCATTGCATTATGGTGAAAGAGCAGATCCATGTGGGACCCAACCAGCACATTTTCCCCCATGGGTCCAGTATGATGCTCATCAAAGGAGTACATTTCTAGCATCAAATCTGAATTGATCCTCTATCAACTATGCCCATCAACTCAACTTTGTTCACGATTTTAATCATCATCAGTTCTAAAGATTCTCACTGCCAGAATCCTCTGTGTCTGGGGCAGATTTGGAGGGTTGCTCTCTAGGTCTGCTGCAAGGCTCTCCTGGCTTGGAACTTCTGTATCCTAGATGCCACACCCACCTTTTTCTTGGTTTGTTCTCTTAAAAAGTTTCTTAAAAAAAGTTGCTTAGAAGATAAAATTATATAGATGTCAGTATTAAATCTTCACACAAACTAATATTAGATATGAATAGATAGAAAATTATTTTTCTAGTGAATATTTTTTAAAATTTAATTTTAATCTTGATATTATGAAAGTCTCTGGTGCTATATCTAGGTCTGTACCTTAAAAAAGAAAGTCATTGGTATTGGACACTTCCAGTTTAAAGTCATGACTGTCCTTGTCAGAAATTTTTCTTGTCCTTTTGTTCAAAATGTGTTCATTTTTCTCTATCCTCTCTTTCGGGAATCATTGTTTGTCAGATTTTGAACCTCTTGGATTTTTCTCTCTCTCTTATATTTTTTTATATAATTTGAAGCCTTTTGCCTTTTTTTCACACATTCTGAGAGATTTTTTTCCAGTATCCAACATTTCCCTCAACTTCTTTATAAATTTTTTTGGGGGGCAGGGATCTAGGGAAATGTTATCATCATCATTATTATTATTGTAATTCTAAGAACTCTATGCTATTTTTAAATTTTATTTTAATTTATTTTGTTTACATAGATTCTAGTGTCCCCCTGAATACATCCTCCCCTCCCCCGTGTTCCCTACTATATCCCCCTTGTAACACCCTCCTTCTTCCCTCCAGGATTTGCTTTTCTGCTCTCATCCCATCCTATCATCCTATCATCCCCCTTCCCTCTGTCTGCTTTCCCTCTGGATCTTTTCATCCCGCCTGTGTCTCTATTCCGTTCCTCAGTTCACATTGTTCATTGGATTCCTCAAATGAGTGAAGTCATATGATAGTTTTCTTTCTCTGCCTGGCTTATCTCACTTAACATAACAGTTTCCAGGTCCATCCATGTTGTCACAAAAAGTAATATTTCCTTATTTTCGTGGCCCCCTAGTATTCCCCTATGTATGTGTACCACTGCTTTTTAATCCATTCGTCCACTGACGGACACTTGTACTGTTTCCAGAACTTGGATATTGTAAACAATGCTGCCACAAACATAGGGGTGCATTTCTCCTTTTGAATCATTGATATGGTATTCTTGGGATATATTTCTAAAGGTGGGATGGCTAGGTCAAAGGCAGTTCAATTTTGAATTTTTTGAGGAATATCCATACTGTTTTCCACAGTGGCTGCACCAGTCTGCATTCCCACCAGCAGTGCAGGAGGACTTCCTTTTCTCCACATCCTCGCCAGCACTTACTCTGTGCTGTTTTGTTGATGACCACCATTCTGACAGGTGTGAGGTGGTATCTCATTGTGGTTTTAATTTGCATTTCTCTAATGATTAGTGATGTTGAGCATTTTTTATTATGCTTATTGGCCATCTGTATGTCCTCTTTGGAGAAGTGTCTATTCATTTCTTTTGCCCATTTTTGATTGGATTGTTTAACTTCCTGGTGTTCAGTTTTACAAGTTCTTTATAAATTTTGGTTAACCTCTTATCAAACGTATTGTTGAATATGTTCTCCCATTGAGTGGTTTGCCTTTTTATTTTGTTCATATTATCTTTAGCTGTGCAAAAGCTTTTTAGTTTGATATGGTCCCATTTGTTTATCCTGTCATTTATTTCCCTTGCCCATGGAGATAAATCAGCAAATATATTGCTGCAAGTAATGTCAGAGAACTTATTGCCTATGTTTTCCTCTAGGATGCTTATGGTTTCATGACTTACATTTAAGTCTTTTATCCATTTTGAGTTTATTTTTGTGAATGGTGTAAGTTGGTGGTCTAGTTTTATTTTTTTTGCAGGTAGCTGTCCAATTTTTACAACACCGTTTGTTAAAGAGACTGTCTTTACTCCATTGTATACTATTACCACCCTTGCCAAATATCAATTGCCCATAAACGTGCAGGTTTATTTCTGGGGTCTCTGTTCTGTTCCATTGATCTGTATGCCTGTTCTTATGCCAGTACCAAGCTGTTCTGAGTATAATGGCCTTGTAGTATAACTTGATATCAGAAAGTGTGATACCTCCCACTTTATTCTTCCTTTTCAAGATTGCTGAGGCTATTCGTGGTCTTATTTTTGGTTCCATATGAATTTTTGAATATTTTTTCTATATCTTTGAAGTATGTTATTGGTATTTTAATAGGAATTGCATTGAATTTATAAATTCCTTTGGGTAATATGGACATTTTAATAATGTTTATTCTTCCTAACCATGAACATGGTATATACTTCCACTTGATTGTATCTTTCTTGATTTCTTCTATTAATGTTTTATAATTTTGTAAGTACAAGTCTTTAACCTCCTTGATTAAATTTACTTCTAGGTACTTTATTTTTTTGTTTTTGCAGTAGTGAAGGGGATTGTTTTTTTAATTTCTCTTACAGACAGATCATTGTTGGTGTATAAAAATGCCTCTGATTTCTGAGTATTAATTTTATATTCTGCCACTTTGCTGAATTCATTTATTAGGTCCAGTAGTTTTTTGACTGCAATGGTAGGGTTTTCTATGTACAGGATCATATCATCAGCAAATAATGGTAGAGTTACTTCTTCTTTTCCAAATTGGGTGCTTTTTATTTCTTGTCTGATTGCTATGGCTAGGACTTCCAGAACTCTGTTGAATAAGAGTGGTGAAAGGGGGCACCCCTGCCTTGTTCCTGATCTTAAAGGGATTGCTTTTAACATTTGCCTATTGAGAATGATGTTAGCTGTGTGTCTGTCATAGATGGTCTTTATCATGTTGAGGTATGTTCCCTGTATTCCCACTTTGCTGAGAGTTTTGATCATGAATGGGTGCTGGATTATATCAAATGCTTTTTCTGTATCTATTGCTATTATCATGTGATTTTTATCCTTCTTTTTGTTTATGTGATGAATTACATTGTTTGATTTGCAAATATTGTACCAGCCTTGCCTCCCCAGAATAAATCCCACTTGATCATGATGTATGAATTTTTTCATGTATTGCTGGATCCAGTTTGCTAATATTTTGTTGAGAATTTTAGCATCTAAATTCATCAGGGATATTGGTCTATAGTTTTCTTTCTTTGTGTTGTCTTTGCCTCATTTTGGAATCAGAATTATACTTACCTCATAAAAAAAGCTTGGAAGTTTTCCTCCTCTTGAATTTTTTGAAATAGCTTGAGAAGGATAGGAGTTCGTCTTTGAATGTTTGGTAGAATTCACTTGTAAAGACATCTGGTCCAGGGCTTTTGTTTGTTGGGAGTTTTTTGAGAACTGTTTTGATCTCATTTGTTGTAATCAGTCATTTAGGTTTTCTGATTCTTTTAGATTGATTTTTGAAGGATTATATTTTTCAAGGAATATGTCCATTTCACCTAGGTTGTCTAATTTTTTCGCATACAGTTCTTCATAGTATTTTCTTATAATCTTTTGTGTATCTGCTGTGTCCATTGTTATTTCTCTACTCTCATTTCTAATTCTATTTATTTGAGTCCTCTTTAATTTTTTCTTGGTGAGTCTGGCTAATGGTTCATTGATCTTGTTTACCTTTTCAAAGAACCAGGTCTTGGTTTCATTGATCCTCTGTATTGTTTTTTTAGTGTCTATGTCATTTATTTCCACTCTGATCTTTATTATTTCCTTTCTTCTACTTCCTCTGGGCTTTACTTGCTGTTCTTTTTCTAGTTCATTTAGTTGCAGGGTGAAGTTGTTTATTTGAGCTTTTTCTAGCTTCTTAAGGTATGCCTGTAATGCTATGAACTTCCCCCTCAGGACTGCTTTTGCTGTCACAGCTTTTGTCCCACAGATTTTGAGTTGTTGTATGCTCATTTTCATTTGTTTCAAGGAAATTTTTTATTTCTTTCTTGATCTCATTGTTGACCCATTTGTTATTTAATAACAGGTTGTTTAGTTTCCAAGTGTTTGAGTGTTTTTCAGTTTTTCTATTGTAGTTGATTTCTAGTTTCATGCCATTGTGGTCAGAGAAGATGCTTCATATGATTTCAGTCTTCTTAAATTTGTTGAGACTTGTTTTATGCCCTAAGATGTGGTCTATCTTATAGAATGTACCATGTGCACTTGAAAAGAATGTATATTCTGCTGCTTTAGGGTGAAAGGTTCTGAAGATATCCTTTAAATCAAGTTGATTTAGTGTGTCCCTTAATTCTGCTGTTTCTTTGTTTTTTTTTCTTTCTTGAGGATCTATTCAATAATGTTAGTGGGATATTGAAATCCCCTACTATTGGCCCTGGCCGATTGGCTCAGTGGTAGAGCGTCGGCCTGGCGTGCAGAAGTCCCAGGTTTGATTCCTGGCCAGGGCACACAGGAGAAGCGCCCATCTGCTTCTCCACCCCTCCCCCTCTCCTTCCTCTCTGTCTCTCTCTTCCCGTCCCGCAGCCGAGGCTCCATTGGAGCAAAGATGGCCTGGGCGCTGGGGATGGCTCCTTGGCCTCTGCCCCAGGCGCTGGAGTGGCTCTGGTTATGACAGAGTGACGCCCCAGAGGGGCAGAGCATCGCCCCCTGGTGGGCAGAGCCTCACCCCTGTTGGGCATGCCGGGTGGATCCTGGTCGGGCGCATGCGGGAGTCTGTCTGACTATCTCTCCCCATTTCCAGCTTCAGAAAAATACAAAAAAAAAAAAAAAAAAAAAGAAATCCCCTACTATTATAGTATTGCTGTTGATCTCGCCCTTTATGTCCATCAAAGTCTGTTTTATATATTTAGGTGCTCCTATATTAGGTGCATAGATATTTATAATGGTTATATCTTCCTATTGAATTGCTCCCTTTATCATTATATAGTGACCTTCTTTATCCCTTACTATAGTCTTTGTTTTTAAGTCTATTTTGTCAGATATAAGTATTGCTACTCAGCATTTTTTTTCACTTCCATTTGTATGAAATAATTTTTTCCATCCTTTTACTTTCATTCTATGTGTATCTTTTGTTTTAGGTGTGTCTCTTGTAGACAGTATATGTACGGGTCCTGTTTCCTTATCCATTCAGCTATCCTATGTCTTTTGATTGGAGCATTTAATCCACTTACATTTAAGGTTATTATTGATATGTAGTTGTTTATTGCCATTTTATTTTTTAAATCTACATTCCTCTTTTACTAGATTTTTTCCCCTGCTTTGTTCTATCTATAGCAGGCCCCTTAACATTTCTTGAGTACTGGTTTGGTTGTGATGAATTCCTTGAGGTTTTCCTTTTTTTGTCTGGGAAGCTTTTTATTTCTCCTTCAATTTTAAATGATAGCCTTGTTGGATAAAGAAGTCTTGGTTGTAGGTTCTTGTTCTGCATTACTTTGAATATTTCTTGCCATTTCCTTCTGGCCTAAAGTGTTTCTGTTGAAAAGTCTGATGTCATCCTTATGGGGGTTTTGTAGGTGATTGACTTTTTCTCTTGCAGCATTTAGTATTCTTTCTTTATCTCTTAGCTTTGGTATTTTGCTTATGATGTCTCTTGGTGTGGGTCTCTTTGGATTCTTTTTAATGGGGTTTTCACTGCTTCTTGAACCTGTGTGACTCTTTCCTGAATCAATTTAGGGAAATTTTTAGCTATAATTTTTCAATTGGGTTCTCTATTTTTTGTTCTTTCTCTTCTCTTTCAGGAACCCCTATTATGTGGATATTGTCTCTTTTTATGTTGTCACAGAACTCTCTTAGAGTTTCCTCAGACTTTTTGTTCCTCTTTTCTTTTTGTTGTTCTGCTTTCGTTTTTCACTTGTCTTGTCCTCTAAGTTGCTGATTCAATCCTCTGCTTCATCCAGCCTGCTTTTAATTTCTTCTAGTGTAGTGTTCATTTTTGATATTTTGTTTGTTATTTCTGTGTGGTTCTTCTTTAATATTTCCGTGTCCTTTTTGATGCTTACAATTTCTTTATTTAGGTGTTCATTAAATCCATACATTGTAGCTTTGAGATCCTTAAACATCCTAACAATCATTATTTTATATTCTGCATCTGGTAATTTGATTACTTACGTTCCATTCAGATCTTTTGCTGGGGATTTGTCTTGTTGATTCATAGAACTTAAGTTTCTCTGTATTCCTGTTGTTTCTGTGTGTGGTTTGCAGGCTTGTTCCAGTTGTGATCTCCTTATCTAGTATAGCCGAGTTGAAGTCTTGATTTGTTTGTTTTCAGTTTACTTAACTCAGTGATGGGCTTGTTTACTGATCTCAGCAGGGGGTTTATTTAAAACTGTATCCAGGAATGTGGTGGGTATGACCTGAGAATCTGAAGATCAGTTCTGCCAGCTGCTCTCTAGGTGCGGGGCATGTTCTCATCTTCTGTAGGGTGAACTGTATCTCAGATCTTCCTGGAGACCTGAGTTACTGCCTCTCCACCCCACTTCCTGCTTTTGGCTGTGTCTTTTGTGCTGATTGGAGCTGGAGAGATTTCTGTAGGTGGGTCACCCAGAACCACTTTAAGCTTGTGCTGTGTGGAGGGATCAACCTCTCCCCCAGCTATGACCGCCATAGCACTGGATGAGTCAGCTTCTCAGGTCATCCCAGACATTCCTCTGCTCATCACCATCTGTCTCACTCTTTGCACTTTCCTCATGGAAGACATGCCAGTCCTCTCAGCTCTCCTTGCCCCCAGGCTCCAGGCAAGTGACTGTGAGTGATATTTTCTGCTTTGTCCTTTTAAGGCCCCCTCCCACTTCCCACACACAGAACTTTGCTCTTCTCCCCTCTCAATGGTTTCTGTCTGTCTCCTCCAGTCCCTGAATTTCTAGCCTGGGTCTCAGTCCCCCCCCCATCTATCAGGGTCTCTCTCCTTGTAATAAGAGCCCTTCTGGACTGTCAGCCTCCCTTTGCTCCTGGAAGCAGGGGAGCCCCCACCATGCCCCTGCACTCCCAACCAGGATCAATGTGGATTCTTCTTTGCTCCTTGATTTTTGAAACCTGTTCTTTTAGTCCAAAGTTAATTTTTCATAATGATTGTTCCTAAATTAATTTGTAATCCATTTTGGTGGTGTGAGCTAGGAGTCTGGTGTCAGCCTACTCTGCTGCCATCTTGGAATCTCACTCTATGCTATTTTTTTTTGTATTTTTCTGAAGTTGGAAATGGGGAGGCAGTCAGACAGACTCCCACATGTGTCCAACCAGGATCCACCCGGCATGCCCACCAGGGGAGGTTGCTCTGCCCATCTGGGGCGTTGCTTTGTTGCAACCAGAGCCATTCTAGCGCCTGAGGCAGAGGCCATAGAGCCATCCTCAGCACCCGGGCCAACTTTGCTCCAATGGAGTCTTGGCTGTGGGAGGGGAAGAGAGAGACAGAGAGGAAGGAGAGGGGGAGGGGTGGAGAAGCAGATGGGTGCTTCTCCTGTGTGCCCTGGCTGGGAATCAAACCCGGGACTCCTGCATGCCAGGCCGATGCTCTACCACTGAGCCAACCGGCCAGGGCTATGCTATTTTTAAAAATAACTTCTGTTCTTATTTTATGAATATAAACTATTTTTGAATTTCTCAAAGGACGTTATTTAGAACTGTGGTTTGTTTTCTCTTTATCATGACCCTCTGGTGTCTCTTTTCTCTGGTGTCTTTTTCTATATGTCTTTATAGGAGTTTTTCTTGCTTTTGCAGACTTACTTTAAAGGTATAGAGACTTTCAATTCTCTCCTAATTTTTAAGACAAGAAAAATAGAGAATTTGAGCACATTGGTGAAGCTTGTTAAATGTGAACTCTGCTCTGGGTGAACAGGTAGGAATGGCTGTGTGATAGGGAGTCCTAGAAGTATCCTGGAGAGGAAGACATTTCTCTGATCCTCAGATATCCACCATAGCTTTTTAGTTTTCCCCTCATGCAGTCAGCCTCTTTGGAAAATATTTTTCTGAGCTGTTTATTTTGTTTATTTGTGTGGACTGGGGGGAGGAGTAAGCAGGTTTTTGGCAGCTGGGTATTCCCGCCACCAAGATAGGAGTGGAGAATGAGTGAGCCGTGGTTTTTTCCAGTCAAGCCTACTTTGGTACCCTTCTTTCTCATTTCTACATACAACATGCTGGCCTCCTCTGAACATGAGTCTTTCCTAGGACTCCACGAGGATAGTCAGCCACCTCAAACAAGACATCAGAACAGAACTCTCTCTCTGCACATCCTAAGCTGTATTGGCCACCCCTCAATTTCACCCACCAGCTCACCTCCATCTGTTTTGCATCTTGCAGAAATGTGATGAACTTTCTCATATGCTGAGTTACTTTCATTTTCTTCATTTCAGTGTGCCCCTAATAAAGAATATATTTCCTGCATTAGTTCTGAACAGCTTAATAAGACAAAGTGTAAACCAAACAGTTTGATAAGACAAAGTGTAAAAATTACTAAATATTATCTCTGTTGCCGATAGGAGCCAGGTAGGAGGCATTACTTTAGGTCTATTAGCCAAGTGTAGGCTTACTATTTCAAATGGAGTCTTGGGTGTGCCATTAATTAAGCACCCTTCATAGAAGGAGACATTGGAACAGAGAAGCATTTTTCCCACTAACCTCATCTAGCCCATTTTTCCCTCTTATCTGATTTTCTGTGATCACCCAGAGGCCTGAAACCCCTCTCCAAAGCAGCAGCTGAGCATTTCATCAAGATAGCCTTTCCTGCATCTTCATGGGGCTTTTTGGTGATGACCTGGGAGTCTTGGTGGCCATGTTATATATTATATCAAGAGGTGCTGAAATGGATCATAATAACACATTATTTAAATCAAGTCCAGGCTCAGTGTGTTCCCAAGATTTAAAATTAAATCCCAAGTGTACTTCCCAGACATCCAGCATAGCATACCAGGGATTCTGCAGTAAGATTAAACAACATCATAAAGGTACAAATGAATAGAGACACACCAGTAATGAAATGCCAGCAATGTAGAGAGGCTTCGAATTTTAATGTAAACCCCACCAAATACCAAATTTCCAAGGAGGAATTAAAAATCAAAGTTTAAATCCACTTTCATGTTGAAGTCTGAAGACATTAAAGTTCAAAGGAATTAAAGTCTAAAAATCAATATCTCTTGCCATTGTGTGTTTAAGTTCAAAGTCACAATTCTTTCGTTAACTAAACTGTAAAAACCATTTCTCCAACTTTTTTTATTCTGCCCAGTCTTAGCCAGAAGGACTCTCTGTGCCTCTTCGAGGTCTGGTTTCTTTAGAAGGTATGGCTGCCTCCCACTGGAATTGGTGTCATACTCTCAGGACCTCAAAAGATGCATGATTTCAGTGTTGGCTCCCACTCAGCTCACTGTTCAGGAGTGTTTATGAACCCTGGCCTGTGCTCCTCACCTTTAGAAAAGAAGCCATCCCAAGCCCTAAGAGCTATTACCCTAGACTAGGAGTCAGAAACTTTTTTGGCTGAGAAAGCCATGAACACCACATATTTTAAATGTAATTCCATGACAACCGTACAACGACCTGTGTATGTTACGCATTATCCAATAAAAATTTGGTGTTGTCCCAGAGGACAGCTGTGATCGGCTCCAGCCACCCGCAACCATGAACATGAGCGGTAAGAAATGAATGGATTGTAATACATGAGAATGTTTTATATTTTTAACGTTATTAATTTTTTTATTAAAGATTTTTCTGCAAGCCAGATGCAGCCATCAAAAGAGCCACATCTGGCTTGCGAGACATAGGTTCCTGACCCCTGCCCTAGACACAGGGATACTCAGGGACCAGTCCTAGCCCAAGGCATGGAACCACCAGTGAAGTCTGCATTGGTTACCTATTGCTGCTGCCACAAATTTCCACAAATTTAACTGCTTAGAAAAAATGCAATTTAATTTTCTTCCAGTACCAGCAATTAGACATCTACCACAAGTCTCACTTGGCTAAAATCAACATTGCCTGTGTTCCAGGAGGCCAGATGGAGAAAGTGAGAAAGAAAGGGCACAGTTGGGAGGGAGTCTTGGATTTCAGCTAATTTATATAAAAAGAAGTGAACTGTATAAAGACGTCAAGTGTAATTTCAATAGCCATTAGCAGAGCCATTGGGGAATGTTTTGAGCCTAAAACTCATAGAGACCCCCCCCACCCCCTATGGAGGTTGTGTTGGGGTGGAGACGGCAGACAGTAAACCTACAATTTCAGGCACTGGCAGGTGCTATGACAGCAAGTGAAGCAGTCTGAGGAGGTGAGAAAGTGATGGGAATGAAGGTCGTCTTAGAGAAATGTGGAGACGTAAATAACTGTGTGTTCTCTTAGATGGAAGTTTCTTTCTCTCTCCTATAAATGAAGTATGGAGGTTAAGTGGTCCAGGGTGAGAGTGCCTCTCTGTCCCATTGTCTTCAGAAACCCAGCCTCTTTCCAGTCACAAGTCACCATTCCCTAGGGTGTGGCTCATATTAATGACTAAGATGGTGGTACCTGTGTTCTAGTGAGCAAGACATTTTGATATAAAATATCTTTAAAGGAATTGTAGTTTACACTAGCTTATGGTCTAGTTATATACTGACGTATTGACTATGCATATCAGTCTTGTAAGCCTTCTTTACTACAGGCGCCAGAGTGTAGAACATAAGTGGATGTTTCTAGAACTGATATGTCATATTATTTCCTGTCTTTGATACTCTTATTGTTCCCTCAAGTGCCTAACCTGGAAATCAAGGTATTCTCTGTATTCTTATATATCATGAAGAGATAAGCAAACATTCCTGAACACCTACCACTTATCAATCACTAGGTGTCCTGAATGCACCCAGCAGTCCACTGAGGCCCGATTTAAAGGAGAGTGTTCATTGTCACAGCTGTTGTGTGGCACATTTTCTAGACCAGTTTCCATTGATTGTCTGCCTTACGCAATGATTTTCCAATTCCCTCTAATCAAATCCAGAGGACTGAGCCTCGAATCTCCATGGTAGTAGCCTGGGAATCTACATTTTTACTAAGACCTTCTGGCAGTTCTCATGGGCATGCGTGTTTGAAGAACATCACTTTCTAGTTTCTCTGGGACAGCAATTACCTTGATGGGTAGCCGAGTGGTAGGGGATTAGGAAGCATGGGCATGTTTTGAGAGATGCCAAAATAATTTGTTGCTAATAGTAGCTAAATTATCCTTAAAATGTGGCTCAGTTATCATTTTGGCATATTAGAATAAATTTAAGGTTACCTCTTACTCAAATGTGCTTGATTATGTGAGAGAAAGTGCAAATGTAGCAGATACTGCCTCTAACAGTCCCCTAACTCACAGCCAACAGTGAGCAACTGTTGATGGTACTCTTCACTGGCGGGAGGGGTGCTACTGTCATAGTCCTCTAATTTCCTACCAATCTTCTTGGGGTTTCACCAGAATCTTTGTACACCCATCCAAGCAGACTACCTGTGGTCCATTTTAAATGTACTGTCATCAGACTGTTTAAGGTTGCCTTCATTTCTAATCTTCATGATCACCGGTGTTGGTGACATGAAGCATACTTGTGCTTCCCTACAATTAAGTTCAAAGTGTACCAAAATGTTGTATAGGTTCAAAGAAAAGTATTGCCAAGAGCCCTTTGTTCTGTTTTGTTTATCTGCCTGATGAAAATGTGCAGTGCATTTTACTCGTTAGGTGTGACAATGCAGAACTGATTTGTGGCTCCACTTTGTGACTCACTAGTTACAAGTTAATTAGAAACACTTTTCCCTAATTATGTTTGAGAGTTTGCTCTATTTGTTCTACAATTATCACAAAAATTACATTAACTAGTGTTAACAAACACAACATGGAAATCCCCCCTGGATCCTAAAGGAGAGGGGAGAATTAAAGAATGTCTGCATTTCCTGCCCAACACCTGGTTTCCTTTCCAACAGATGTTTTCATTTGTTATTCCTGATGAAATGTTCAGAATAAGCTTTCTTCCTGGTGTCCCATAGAGACAGAAACTCAACGTGGTGGGGAAAAGCTTCAACTTTGTCTTTCCCACTTAGCAACTCGCTCTTCCAGTGGGCAGCCATCATGGCTGGTGGTGTGTCTACCATCATCACAGCTGTGCGCCAATAGCTAGGTGTCCTCCCAAGGGAATTCCCAGAAGAATCTCAGTGAAATGACTTCTTAGCACCTGTATCATGGAGACTCTGATTCCAGAAAAATAGGGACGTTGTCCTAAGCAGCTGGCTTTTCTGACCACCTTCTTTCTTCCCTATGTTCTCCATTCTATGTCTGAGCAGCACTATGTGTAAAGTAGAGTGGATTATATAAAATATAAAAATGGTGTATACCTGAGTTCTGTCCCCAAGTAGCTGTCAATCAAGTGTGAGAGAGGGTACACCGTAAGCACTGAGGAAGAGCCAGGAAAGCTTAGAACAGAAAAGAGAATTCTCAATCGAGATCAGACATTGTCTTCCATCTTCTATTCTTCATTCAAAATCTTTTCCCTTTACACTGAATGAGAAGTAGTAGTATGCTTGGAGAACGAAGGCTGAGAAATGGGGATTCCAAGCAGTCTTAAAGCACATTTATTAAAATACAAAGAGGTCTTGGATACTAACTGCAGCAGTTTTGTTGGGTTTTTTTTTTTTTAGCTCTTTGTTTGCTTTTTAAGTGCTTTCATAGTCTGGATGGAGTAGATGTTTAATTTTGTATTGGTTTTAAGGATGCTTGGGGCCATGAAAGAAAAGAGAGAGTTAAAAAGAAAGAGAAGAAAACTAAATACAGTTACTCTGCTTTGTCAGTGGAGCCTGAGAGGGTTCCCTTTCCCAGATAGAGGGTGAGCGTGGGTGCTGTCCTCTATGCTTTTGGCCCTGAAGACATTTAGTGATGTGTGTCATTACTTATACATGCAGGATCACGTGCATCCTGCACTAAAGACATTCATAGGCAGTAAGGTGTTAATTTGCTTCCATGCCACTTTCAGGAGACTTCCTAGTGCTTTGTTAAATTAACAGGAAGTAGAAATGTGTGTTTAACGTGTAGTTGTGGTTAGGTGATGAACATGGATCATTTAGGATTTTCAGTTTGTCAGTTTAATAATTTTCTGCCAAACTGCCCTTGCTATTAACTTGGCTATTGGAGTGTATAAACACAGATGGAAAATTTTGTTGTCATGTATAAACTTCACACTGAGCATGACTAGGTATTTTTAACTTGAACCTGATGGAAATGGGATGGAAAAGAATGATCATGTGATCCTAGAATGAGAACGCTCCCGCAAGCAAGCCCCAAGTCTGATTAAGTAAGTCGCAGAATTCTTGAAAGGAAAGGGATACCCCTTTGCAATTTGCTCAGGAACCTACAAACACCGTGGTCTTATAAAAAGTCCTTCTACCTCCAGGGAGTCCCCTCACCATGTCTAGGTAGCTTTGCTAAAGCTTCCATTAGAGCTGTGATATAAAATAACACTATTTGAGTTGCTATGGAAACAACTATATCTATGCAAATTACTTTTAAAAAATCAGTAGGCCACAGAAAGTCTGTCTGATATGAAATTTGCAAGGCCTCCAGCCCACAGCTACTCTTGGCATCGTGTCTCCCCTCTAACTGTTCTCAATGTCTTTTTCTTTTACTTTATTAAATTTTTAAAAATTAAATATATTGGGATAGCATTGGTTAATAACACGATATGAGTTTCAAGTGTATAATTCTATAATCCATTATCTGCATATTGCATTGTGTGTTTACCACCCAAAGGCTAGTCATCTTGTATCGCCTATTTGACCCCCTTTACCTCTTCTCCTTCCCCCTTATCCCCCTTCCCTTCAGGTAATCACCATACTGTTGTCTGTGTCCATGAGGTTGGTTTTTGCGTGTGTCTGTATTTGTTAATTACTTTTAAAAAATGAGTTTATGGGGGTGACACTGGTTAACATAATTATACAGGTTTCAAGTGCTCAATTCTACAACACATCTCTGTGCACCATGTTGTGTGTTCACCCCCCACCAAGTCACATCACTGTCTATCACCATTTGTCCCACCTATCCTCTCTTTCTCCTGCCCTCCTCCCCCTGGGCATTCACCACACTGTTGTCCATGGCCATAAGTTTTCTTCTTTCTCCCTTGTTTTCCCCTCCATCCCTCTACCCCCCCACTCAGTACTCACTCTACCCCCACCAAGAGCTGTCAGCCTGCTCTCTATCTATGAATCTGTCTCTATTTTGCTTATTAGTTCATTTTGTTCATTAGATTCCACATATGAGTGAAATCACATGGTAGATGTCTTTCTCTGCCTGGCTTAGCTCACTTAGCATAACGCTGTTCAGGTCCACCCATGCTGTCGCAAAGGGTAAGATTTCCTTCTTTTTATGACTGTGTAGTATCCCATTGTGTATATCTACCACAGCTTTTTGATCCACTCATGTACAGATAGACATTTGGCTGTTTCCAAATCTTGACTATTGTAAATAATGCTAAACATGGGAATTTATTCAAGATTTTTTGTTTGTTTGTTTGTTCTTTTGTTGCATTCTCTTCTATATTCTACATATGAGTAAAATCATATGGTTCCTGTTCTTTTCTATCTGAATTATTTCACTTAGCATAATACTCTTAAGATCCATGCAGATTTTTGCAAATGACAACATCTCATTCTTTTTTTACGTCTGAGTAGTATTCCATTGCAGATATGGAATTTTTTACCTACATCTTCTTTATTCAGTCATCTATCAAAGGACATTTAAGTTGTAGCCATCTCTTACTACCATGGGTAATGCTACAATGAACATAGGGGTATGGCCCTGGCTGGTTGGCTCAGTGGTAGAGCGTCAGCCTGGTGTGCAGGAGTCCCGGGTTTGATTCCCGGTGAGGGCACACAGGAGAAGCACCCATCTGCTTCTCCACCCCTCCCCCTCTCCTTCCTCTCTGTCTCTCTCTTTTCCTCCTGCAGCCAAGGCTCCATTGGAGCAAAGTTGGCCCAGGCGCTGAGGATGGCTCTATGGCCTCTGCCTCAGGTGCTAGAGTGGCTCTGGTTGCAACAGAGCAATGCCCCAGATGGGCAGAGCATCGCCCCCTGGTGGGTATGCCAGGTGGATCCTGGTTGGGCGCATGCGGGAGTCTGTCTGATTGCCTCCCCGTTTCCAAGTTCAGAAAAATACAAAAAAAAACCCACAAAAAAAACAAACAGAAAAGAACATAGGGGTATAAATATCTCTATGAATAAACGTTTTCAATTTGGGAAGTAGATACCCAATACAGGGATTGCTAGGTCATAGATGATCCAATTTCTTCTGCTTTTATAGTAATACAATTGAATCCTTGGGAGGAATCACCAGCAGTAAGAGTTGAAGGAAGTAAGTTGAGGGCAGTCACTTGCATTCAGAATTTTGAGGGCATATGTGGGCTGTGGAAGAATGAACTTACCTATACATGGATGGAGAAGAAAGAGGCTGAAGTTAAGGAAAATCTACATAAAATTCCAACTATCTCCCATTCATCTCTCTCCTCCAAAACCTAAAAGGTGTGCACCTGCATACATATAAGCATGCCTGTGCCATGCAGGCATGCCCACACAGACACACACATGAAAGCATGCACGCACACCCACAAAAGCATGCTGACACACTCACACCATTCAGGAAGCCCCTGGGACTGTACGTGTTTAGGTCCCTCACACAGCCCTGCCCGCCACTCTGCCAGTGCAGGTCTGCATTAGAACTGCTCTTTCCGGCTTCCTTTGTGTATCTGTTTTATACATAGGGCTTAGCAGGAACCTGCATAGTGCTCCCATAGGCTTTGCAGTTTCACCTGCTGGTTGCTACTGCTCTGCCAGGCATGGTGTGTCATGCTCTGCTGGTTGTCATGGTCTCACCTGCTGCTCCCCGGGAAAAGTGCTTCCACAGGTATCTGCCCTGAGACCCCAGGAGGCTGTGCAAGGAGTTAGTTTGTAGCTCAGAGAAGAAGAATGGCCTACTGCCCTTTGCATTACAGTCTGTTCTGGAGTCCCTTAACAGTGCTGTTTATGCCCCAGGCATTACAAAAATAGCTTTCTCCCATCTTTACCTGGTGTCTTCCTGGGCTGCTCAATTGGGAACATATTCAGGTCATAGCTCCCACTCTGAGGCCATGCTCCCCATCATTGCATCTTGCTCGCAGTACCTGGAAGCTGGTTTTCATTCACATCAGTTCTCTCCTTGGAGGATTTCCTGCCCCATTTGTCAGTCACTGCCTAGCTCTACTCACCCCCTCAACACATCCAGGTTCCCACAGTGCACAGGGCAGGAATTCTTCCCAGCACCACCTCCTGGGCCCACATACTCATAGACTCTGGCCAGCCCATGTCTTTGGGCTGCTAGGAGTGCTCAGCCCTGTCTGAACTCAGCAGTAAACAGAGGTGTTAGCTCAATGCGACCCGCCATGCTGGCTGCCCAGGAACCCACTATGGCCGTTGCCAGTTTGCATCCTTACAAGTGTGCACATTTCAGTTTGGTTCTCTGAGGAGCCAGCTCACCTTTCCGTGTTTTCTATGGAGCAGAGAGACCCAGAAAGTCCTGCCCAGCTGAGCCCTTGGGCAAAGACGAAGAAGGGGCTCGTTTCACCTGCCTGGGGGATCAGGGACATTGACAGAGCAGTCCACCTTCCTGCAGGCACCATGATGCAAGGGTTCTCCAGTGTCAGGCACACACGCCTCATTTACTTATGCTTCAGTGTATAAAATTTAAAAGTGAGTTCTCAACCAGTCACAGTTATCTTTTTTCTTTTAATACTTTAAATATTACTTTAGAATTCTACCTTCACAATAAACCTGTTACATTTTAAGCGCACGTTATCCTACTTTCTTTGCTAGTCACATAATTAGTGCCTGTTCTCCGTCTTCCTTCTGTAGTCAGTGTTTTAAGTTATTTCCTCAAAGAGCAGAGTCCTTAATTCATTATTCCCAGCAAGTGAAAATGTGTCACTGTCACTGCCCCTGCATTGGGATGAGAAGAAAACATTAAAGAGCTAACATCACATGTCCCAAACCAAGAGTTCTTCCTTATTTAAACAGAATCAATTTAGAAAACAAATACATGCTTCCTCCATGCCATCTAGATAGGTAGGTAGGTGGATAGATAGATAGATAGATAGATAGATAGATAGATAGATAGATAGACAGACAATAGATATAGTCCAGGTTTATCTATTCTGGGAATAATTTAAGCCTTATTGGAAAAGTATAAATTAGGTGAAATGTCCTCAGGCATCAAACTTATTTATTTTTAGGAGTCGAGGTCAAAATATAATTTTTAAAACCACACATCTTCTACAACAACATGTCTCTTTGTGAGAAGAATTGGAGGTTGTATAGAATGTCAGTGTTATGTGTATATAAATATATATATATATATATATATATTTAAAGGCATAGCTCACATTTAAATGATAGTCATGTTTTAAGAATATAGTACAGTGCTCTGCTTTGATCTTTAAAAAGAAATGTCCTGTGATTTATGTTAAAATGTTTCCATCCAGGAAAATATGACCATCTGAAATTGTGAAAAATTGCATATTACCAAATATACCAACTCCATAATTAATAAATAATTGTGAAACATATGAGTTATCTCTGTGTTATGAATTTATGAACTATAGTAGTTTTGTAGTCTCAAAAAGACCAGTAAGACATGGTCTTTTTTTCTTTCTTTTTTTAAGAGATAGGTCTTTCTAAGGGCTAAATTTAAATAAGATCCAAAGTATATTATATTTGTCTTTTTATATACTAAATTAATAACAATTATTATATTTTTCCAAGTTGAAATGATTAAATGTTGTGGTTCCTCTCATTCTAATTAATTTTAGCAGCAAAAAATTATATACTATAAATTTCTAATTATATACACACTTTTAAAAATAGTAAAATTTTTCTGTTCCTGTCTGTCTGTTCCTAACTATCCCTCTCTCTGATTCTCTCTGTCTCTGTAAAAAAAAAAAAAAAAAAAAAAAAAAAAGTGAAATTCTTTGAGGCTCTACTGACTTCTTTCATCTCAAATATCCCAGGCTTCCTCATTTGTCATTTTCTCTCATTTGTCAGTACCATCTTCCACCTTGAGGTGTTGGCTGTCATACTCCCCTCTTCTGTGGATCTGACAGATTTTCCATTCACGTTATAAAGCATAGATTTTATATTATC
Organism: Saccopteryx bilineata; assembly: GCF_036850765.1. Classification (NCBI taxonomy): domain Eukaryota; kingdom Metazoa; phylum Chordata; class Mammalia; order Chiroptera; family Emballonuridae; genus Saccopteryx; species Saccopteryx bilineata. The sequence goes on along the minus strand of NC_089490.1, from coordinate 279,406,405 downwards.
TCCCTCTGTTGTGAACATTAACCTATAAGCCCCTTGAGAGCAGAGACAGTGTCATAGTCATCTTTGTATACATGACACTCGACCCAGGACATAGTTGGAACTCAATATATCTCTCCTGGATTAATTCATTGGAAACTATTCCAGTCACCCCCTTATTGAGCTGTACATCTAAGTCTCTGACATACTCACCAGCTAATTACCACTGTGCTGTCCTCCTTTTAGCTTCCTGAGAGGATGATTGGAACAGTGGCAGACTGTCTGCTATTCACTGACTATTCATTTGTCTCTGGATTCATGGTGAGAGCTTGCTGTGTGAGTTGTCCAGGGTGACAGTATGTAACACTCTTGTAGAAAATACCAGAATGCTACTGCAAGTATTGGAGTGGGCAAGGGGAGATCTTTCTTCCATCTCAAATAATATAAAGCCAGTTTGAATTTGAGGCCAATGTTTTGTATTCTTCAACTGTTGCTTTTAAACTTTATTATCTTTACCACCACCTCCACCTCCACCACTTCCACCTCCCCTTCCCCCTCCCCCTCCCCCTCCACCTGCACCTGCACCACCTCCACAACCTCTACCTCCTCCACCTCTATCACCTCCACCTCTACCTGCACCTCCACCACCTCTATCTCCATCACCTCCACCTCCACTGCCTTCACCTCCTCCACCTCCACCTCCACCTTCACCACCTCCACCTCCACCTCCACCTTCACCACCTCCACTTCCACCTCCACCTCCACCTCCACCTCCACCTTCACCACCTCCACCTTCACCTCAACCACCTCCACCACCTCCACCTCCATCACCTCCACCACCTCCACCTCTACCTCCACCTCCATCACCTCCACCACCTTCACCACCTCCACCTTCACCTCCACCACCTCCACCTCCACCGCCTTCACCTCCTCCACCTCCACCTCTACCTTCACCACCTCCACCTCCACCTTCACCACCTCCACCTTCACCACCTCCACCTCCACCTTCACCACCTCCACCTTCACCTCAACCACCTCCACCACCTCCACCTCCGTCACCTCCATCACCACCACCTCCACCTCTACCTCCACCTCCATCACCTCCACCACCTTCACCACCTCCACCTTCACCTCCACCACCTCCACCTCCACCGCCTTCACCTCTTCCACCTCCACCTTCACCACCTCCACTTCCACCTTCACCACCTCCACCTTCACCTCCTCCACCTCCACCTTCACCACCTCCACCTTCACCTCCACCACCTCCACCACCTCCACCTCCACCTCCACCACCTCCACCTCCACCTCCACCACCTCTACCACCTCCACCTTCACCACCTCCACCTTCACCTTCACCAACTCCACCTCCACCGCCTTCACCTCCTCCACCTCCACCTCCACCATCACCTCCACCACCTCTACCTCCTCCACCTCCACCTCCACCTCCACCTTCACCACCTCCACCTCCACCTTCACCACCTCCACCTCCACCTTCACCACCTCCACCTTCACCTCCACCACCTCCACCTCCACCTCCACCTCCACTACCTCCACCAACTCCACCTCCATCACCTCCATCACCTCCACCACCTTCACCACCTCCACCTTCACCTCCACCACCTCCACCTCCACCTTCACCTCCTCCACCTCCACCTTCACCACCTCTACTTTCACCTCTACCACCTCCACCACCTCCACCTCCACCTCCACCACCTCCACCACCTCCACCTTCACCACCTCCACCTTCACCTCCACCTCCACCTCCACCTCCACCCCGTCCACCACCTCCACCTTCACCACCTCCACCTTCACCTCCACCACCTCCACCACCTCCACCTCCACCTCCACCTCCACCACCTCCACCGTCTTCACCTCCTCCACCTCCACCTTCACCACCTCCACCTTCACCACCTCCACCTTCACCTCCACCACCTCCACCACCTCCACCTCCACCTCCACCACCTCCACCTTCACCACCTCCACCTTCACCTCCACCTCCACCTCCACCTCCACCACCTCCACCTCCACCACCTCCACCTCCACCTCCACCTCCACCACCTCCACCACCTCCACCTTCACCACCTCCACCTTCACCTCCACCACCTCCACCACCTCCACCTCCACCTCCACCTCCACCTTCACCTCCTCCACCTTCACCACCTCCACCTTCACCTCCACCACCTCCACCACCTCCACCTCCACCTCCATCACCTCCACCTCCACCTCCACCTTCACCACCACTTTCTTCACGTCCACCTCCTCCACCTCCACCACCTTTACCACCTCCACCTTCACCTCCACCACCTCCACCTCCACTACCTCCACCTCCACCACCTCCACCTCCACCTTCACCTTCACCACCTCCACTTCCTTCACCTCCACCTCCACCTCCTCCACCTCCACCACTTTTACCACCTCCATCTTCACCACCTCCACCTTCACCTCCACCACCTCTACCTCCACCTCCACCTCCACTACCTCCACCTCTATCTCCACCTCCACCTCCACCACCTCCACCACCTCTACCTCTACCTCCACCTCCATCACCTCCACCTCCACCTCCACCTTCACCACCACTTTCTTCACGTCCACCTCCTCCACCTCCACCACCTTTACCACCTCCACCTTCACCTCCACCACCTCCACCTCCACCACCTCCACCTCCACCTCCATCACCTCCACCTCCACCACCTTCATCTCCTCCACCTCCACTACCTCCACCTCCACCACCTCCACCTTCACCTTCACCACCTCCACTTCCTTCACCTCCACCTCCACCTCCTCCACCTCCACCACTTTTACCACCTCCTCCACCTCCATCTTCACCACCTCCACCTTCACCTCCACCACCTTCACCACCTCCAGCTCCACCACCTCCACCTCCACCTCCACCTCCACCATCTCCACCTCCACCTCCATCACCAACAACAACATCTTCACTACCTCCTCCTCCATCACCACCATGTCTACCACCTTCACCACCTTTACTACGTCCACCTCCATTACCATCACCACTATCATTCTCCCTACTACCACCAGCTTCACCACCATCATACCAGTAACTACTGAGAATTAATGTGTTATCTGATATACGTTTATCTGATATAAACAATGTGACAGAGTTTTCAAATTAATTGGTGCATGTTTTTCTGTAATGGAATTGAGGATACTTTTATTTAATATGATTTTATCATCCTAAATCATAATTTATCTGAAGAAATAATTTACATTGCTGTCTAATTATTGTCATAAATAACAACTCAATATCAAAGATTTCTTCAAGATATTTTTTAGAATTTAAATGGATAATATATACAGTTCCACTTAATAGTAAACTTCATGTAGTTTAATGAGAGCATATTCTATATTTAATAACTCTGAGAAAAATCAAAAGAAATGATACCCCTAAATATATTTTCAGTCTCTAGAAGATAATAGATAGAAGATGTTCTTTATCATTTGCAATGAATATATTTTGTACATATACTTGTATGTATATTTTGATTAATTTTTATTTTACAAAACTCGAATCTCAAATAAGTAGTACCTTACATCCTTGAAAAGAACAAGAACTTTTAGCCGAGTTTGAGATAAATAGAAGTGGTAAGAACAGTTAGGTTATTGTGGTATTTCAAGTTGGAAATGATGTAGTATTTTAAGCTAGAAATACTGAATCAGAGTCACGACAATAGAGTTCAATAAGGAGGATACCAATCCTGAGTTCCCATTATTGTGAGTTGGGCTTCACAGTGTGGAGAGGGTTAGAAATCACTAGATAGGTAAATGGAAGCTCATTCCATGAGTGAATGCATCCTGCTTTTCAATCACATCAGTGCTACAGCCCTCAAGCTACACAATACAGTGATATACTTAGCCAAGTGGAGCTCTAGAGCTCAGTGCCCTTAGTCTGCCGCAACAGAGAAAAGAGTTTGCCATCGAAAGTGTGTAAATGTTAATATCTGTTGCAGACAATGTATATGTCTGTTGGCTACATATCCCCAAAGCCTTTTTACACATTATATTTATATTCTGTTTCAGCTTGCTCCTACCAAGACACACGGTAGAAGAATCATGTCAATGGGGAGTTAAACAAAGACAAATGTCCCCGAGATTTTAAAGAAAAGGATTAGTAATAAAAAACAAATGAATTGAAAGATTCCATTAAAAGTGAAAGGGGTTGGAGGGCTGGGTGTAAAAAACATTGAACAGATTCAGCAATATATATATAAAGTATTTATATATATACAAAACATATAGACAGACCATATATATATATATATATATATATATATATATATATATATATGGTCTACCGGAAAGTTCTGTTCATTTTTGTAATAAAACAAAATACAAATTTTTCTTACCATCAATAAACTTTATTAAATAATATAATTGCCATTATTATTAATGATTTCTTGCCAGCGTGAAGGCAATTTTTTTGAAAAATGTTTTATCTTTTGATGCGAAAAATTGAACCAGTGCTTATTTGATATCTTCTTCATTTTTGAATTTTTTGCCCTTCAAAAAATTTTGTAAGGACAAAAACAAGTGATAGTCAGAGGGTGCTAAGTCCGGGGAATATGGTGGATGCGACAGACATGCTTCTGTAGCATTTCCTCCTTGTTGAAATTCGTAAAAATTACAGTGTCATAGATGAACTTTATCAGTAGCCATGGGTACACTATGGCTTCACACATAAGACTAACATGAATCAACTTTGTTTTAGTTAATTTGCTACATCAGTATGTATACATTAAATGATAAAAATAGAGAGGCACACATGCGCCAAATAAACGTGCTTACGTGTCGAAACTTGTTGTGATAGAAACGGACAGAACTTTCCGGTAGGCCTTATATATTTAACACATATATCCACATAGGCAGGCAACAGTGTGGTGATAGCTGAGGGGATAAAGGAGGACAGAAAGAGACTTTATGTTGGCGATGGGCGCCAAAATACAGTATGCAGATAATGTTTTGTTAAGTTGTACAGTTGAAACCTGTATGGTTTTGTTAACCAATGTCACCCCAATAAATTCAATTTAAAAAGTGAAATGTAAGGGTCAGGAAATTAAGGGTTACAAAATATAAAGAATAGAAATCAGAAAAAAAGTAAAGATTGTAGGCAACAACACTAGTACTGATACCTTTTAAATTCTTTAGGGTCTTCACAACTTTGCAAGGAACTTTATTTATGTGTTTAGTCCTATGCATGGCTCTACTGGGAAATAAAATAACAACCAAAAGAACCCGAATTGGCATTTTAGAAAACAACATTCAAGCAGCTAATATGTTCATAAGAAGTTTAATTAAGAAGAATGCCAATGGGAAGGAGACAGCATGTTTGGGATTAGGTCTCTAAAGATAGGCATGGGTGCTGGCATGCAGCGCCAGGCAGGGGCTGCCAAACGTTCGCCACCGGCGACAGGGTCAGGAGTGCAGCATCCTGGAGAGCCTCTGGCAGCATGCCTCCCCACTGAGACTGTGCGAACTCTTCACCCAGCTGCTCGGGTTTTAGGAATGTGTATTTATGAATTATTAAAAAGAAAGAAAACATCGCAAACAAGTTAGTATATAAGAAAGCATTTAAAACATTACAATAAGAGCCAATGTCAGCAAAAACAAACAGAAGTAGAGACAACCTACCTATCCATCTGTACACAACTGAATGAAAATTGTCTATCAAAGAGAACACTATCAGGCGTTAAAAATGAAGATACAGCTAGATATTCATTGATATCAAAATATAGCATGATATATGTTGAATGTGAGTTGACCAGCATGTGTACTGTGGTTCCTTTTCTATAAAGTGACACGTTCATATACGACAAGCACAGAGACATACAGAAGTGTTTCGCCCCCAATCTGATTATCTCTGGGTCGATATTTTTTTACTTTATTCTTTGTCCCTTTTTAATAGACTGATGATTTTATGGTTACCATGCATTAATGCTATAATCAGAAAGTATAGCCTGACCAGGCGCTCACGCAGTGCATAGAGTGTTGGACTGGGATTTAGAGGACCCAGGTTTGAAACCCTGAGGTCACCAGCCTGAGTGCAGGCTCATCTGGCTTGAGCACAGGCTCACCAGCTTGAGCATGGGGTCGCTGGCTTGAGCAAGGGGTCACTCACTCTGCTGTATCCCCCCCCCCCCCGGTCAAGGCACATATGAGAAAGCAATCAGTGAACAACTAAGATGCCACAGGGAAGAATTGATGCTTCTAATCTCTCTCCTTCCTGTCTGTCTGTCCCTATCTGTCTCTCTCTCTCTCTCTCTGTCACAAAAAAAGCAAGAAATAAAAAGAAAGTATAACACTATTATTATCTTAGAAAACTTTAAGATATATACCAAAACATGCATGGGGGCAGACCTTAATATTTGATAAAAATTACTGTAAAGTAAAAGGGAATTTATTTTATATTTTATATGCTATATATTTATACAGATAAATTGCTATTTTCAGAAGAAAAAGACAGTGAAGTTTGCTTTGAAATAGAGAACAGAAATTCTGAAGTATTGGCAGAGTGACTCAGTAAAAGTCACCCTCAATTCTCAGGAAACAATGTATTTTTTATACTAACCTAAGGGTTAGTCAACAGATAAATGCATAATGTGTTCAGCACATTCAACAATATTTCTAAAAGTCATTTTATCAATATCATAATTTTACTGGAAGAAGTAATGCCAAATGTCATATAGCATTTAAATAAGCGAGATTGTCACTTTCCCCAAATTGTTTTCTGAAAATCTTATTACACTTTACATTCTAATCATAATAGAGGTTTTGTCATTATGCATGCTTTGCCACGCTCCGGTTATGTTGAAACTGCTTTGATTCAGGAAATACCTAAAATAAGCGATTTTATCCCCTCATGTCATTTGTTCTGCTTAGAGTCACTGAATACATGCCATAATGATCAACCGAATAACTCATTTTCATTTGTCCTCAGTCAACCCAATGATGGGCCTAAAACAGATGCTTTTAAATGAGAACTGTGGCCAGGTTTTTTATTAATGCCCATAATAAAAGGAGAACTTGAACATTCAGATTACCTGTGATATTGGGGGAATAAAAACATACACACACAGCAGCTAACAGAAGAGGCATCAGCTCAGACTCAACAGGAGCCATGTGGCCCTGGCTGGTTGGCTCAGCAGTAGAGCATCAGCCCGGGTGTGGAAGTCCCAGGTTTGATTCCCTATCAGGGCACACAGGAGAAGTGACCATCTGCTTTTCCACCCGTTCCCCTCTGCTTCCTCTCTTTACCTCTCTCTTCTCCTCCCGCAGCCATGGCTTGGTTGGAGCAAGTTGGCCCTGGATGCTGAGCATGGCTCCATGGTCTCACCTCGGGTGCTAAAATAGGTCGGTTGCCGAGCAGCAGAGCTGCGGCCTCAGATAGGCAGAGCATCGCCCTTGAGGGAGTTTGCCAGGTGGATCTTGGTTGGGGTGCATGCAGAGTCTGTCTCTCTGCTTCCCTGCCTCCCTGCCTCCCTGCCTCCCCGCCTCTCACTTAATTAAAAAAATAAAAAGGAGTCATGTTTCCCAAGGTTAACAGTTTATGTGGCTGCTTAGGTCCAGCCCTGGGCATTCCAATTTTTATTTAAACTCCATTTCTGTGACTTTCATTCAGTCCTGCACCTGTAAATACCATCTACATGCGAAGGGCTCTAAATTTGTCTCTGGTGCTGTCCTCCAGACTCATATGTCCAGCTGCCTCTTGACATCTCCACTGGCTGCCTCAGTGGCATCTCAAAGTTAACACATCCCAAACTGCAGGGCACACTTCCCTCCAAGCCTCCAAGCCTCTGTCACTCAAAGCCAGAACTTCTCCATTCCCCCCACCCTACTCTTAGTCCCATCTGCCCGGCCAGACAGTGTGTGTCAGCCTTGACCACTGCCTGGTTATTTCTCCCCTGGAATTCAGAAGTAGCCTTCTCACTGGTCTGCTCACTTCTTACCTCATTTCAGCCCATTCTCTGCTGACAGCTTCCAGACTGCTGTCTTTAAAAGCCAAGTGGCTTTTTGAAGTGATAGAAATGTTTAAAACTACATAGAGATTATAGGTGCACATCATTGTGAATGTGCTAAATGCCACTGATTCCTACATTTTAAAATGGTTAATTGCATGTTATGTAAATTTCATTGTAATTTAAAAAAAAAGATTTTAAAAAGTTACCCTTGTAATCGGGTAACCAATTGGGAATTTGTTTTATATTTCCTTTTTTAGTACTGTGGATGCTCCAGGAGAGAATGAAGCATTATAAAACATGTTATGACAGTTACCTGCTTAATGATGCCCTATTGTACTTATGGATAAAACAGAAAGATTTTAGCCTGTGCCTGCTGTTTACACACCCTATTCAGGGTTTTATAAGGACATACCAGGCACACTCAGCTAAGATTCTGGAGAGGATTTAATGAGGGGCCTCTTTCCCAAGGTGCTGGTAACTATCATCATTGGAAACAGTGGGAGTATTTCCAGTGCCCAGGAGATTGGGAGCCATGGAACGTGGGTGCTCAGCCCACAGAGGGTATCAGCCCAACAGGTATAACTGACATGGAGTGTGGGAAGCAACCCACTCTGCCCTTGATGTCCTAACTTCAGCTAGATAGTCCTTTCCGAAAATTCAGCAAGGCATGGAGGGAGAAGGTGGAGTGCTCTTATACCACCCAAACACTGTCTAGCCATACAGACCTTCCTTGCATTTTCCTAAAGAGGGCATTCGGTCTTTCTGATGTAGCTTTTACAAGGGCTTTTGACATCGTGGTCTCAGTAGCCCCACTAAAGCTCCTTGGGGCTAGAGACCACTGCTGTCCTTTTTTTTTACCACTGTCTTCCCCAGCTGTGCAGAGGAACTGCAATAAAATTACCCAAGGTTTGTGGAATTGAATACTTAAGGCTGGGAAAAGTTCTGCTGTCATCAGTGGAAACAGTAGAAGGCAACAGTATTTCCAGCACACACAATGAATGGTGTGTTTACTGAATGGGTGAATAATAATAAGAAGAAAATAAACACATAAAGGATTGCATGAAGTTGTTGGGTCATGATGACATGAAAGTACAAAGTTTTAATTAAGAAGTCACTAGCCTCTCTCTTTTAGTCACAACATGTAGTTTTTCTCTGTTCATCAGAAAGAAGTCACAGAGGAAGAAACTGATATTTATGGACTTAAATTTACGAGGGCTAAGATATAATACTTCCACTGGCTCTGTACTCTGTATACTTAATTTTAAAAAAAATACTGGTGGCAGAGCCCACCCCGGACCACAGACATCAGAATTTACAGAAATGGAGCCTGTGCATAGGTAATTGTCTTAGCTTCCCCATGGCTGATAGGACAATTACCTTCCTAGCATAAGACAATGATTGTCCAAAAGATAAGTATACTTATGATTGTTGAGAAGTGTATTTTTTTTTATTCAGTTAACATTTTAGGGGGCATTTAGGTTCTGTAACTGGAACCATGGACATTAACACTAACACCTATTACCTTTTCATACCTTCAAGCCTTTTGCTCTCTCTCTGGATAACTATTGCCTCACTCTTATTCCCTGGTTAATTCTTCTTGGCCTTCAAGAACCAAACAAAGACTCCCTACTCCCATCTAGCCTTCAGTGATCCCTCCCTTGGTGACCTCTTGTTACCTGAATGCCATAGCACACCATCTCTGACAGTTAATGTAATGTATCATATACGACCCAATCGTGTAAATTTATTTTTCATACAAATACATGTTTTATCTTCCCTGACAGAGGCTGCTTATTTACTGTATATTACCCAGAATGCCTGGCAATTCTCTGTTCCCATAGGTACTCACAAAATATCGGCTGAAAAATTAAAACCATAGAAATGGCACAAGGAAAGAAAAGTTTCCCCAAATCTCTGATTTGAGTAGCAGATTAGCTTGGGGAATAAGAGGGGCAAAAATATGTTTGTAGAAGAATATGCAATAACAAAAGTTCAAATTTGGAGTCATGGAAATGAAACTCAGAAATACAAATTTGAGATTATATTATCAGAGATTATAGTTGAGTCTTTGTGTTCTTATCCACTGTCATCATATTTTCCATGAAAAATAACCTCTGAATAGAGTGTCTCAAAGAGACAAGATAGTTTGGAGTGAGAGAGCCTGTATTTATAGTCCAGTTGTGTCTCTCTTGTTTGTTACCTTTCCTTGGGAAATTTTTGTAACCTTTTAAATCTTTAGTTATGAATCTGTAAAATGAAATCAATAGCAGTACCTCTCTCCCAGAGTTGGGGTAAAGATTTAATGAAACAGTGCCTGTGACATGGTTATGGCTCAATAAATGAGGGTTATGATTACCATTGATGTTACTATGGTGGAGCGAGAGTTCAGACAGTTTTGATTTAACTGAAAATAAGACCTAGTTTTAAAATGAGTGTGTTGGATAATGGAAGAATTTAGTTTTTAAATTACCCTTCATCTCAATCTGGTTTTTGTTCAGGATTTTCCATGGAAGACTATGGCTGTATATGTTTTAATAGAGGTCAGCAGAATTAAATGTTTGCCTGGGAAATTATTTGGAGAAGTTATTTTGAAACTGAATGTTTCAAAAAACTGAATGAAACTGAATGTTCTTTGTTCTATGACTACTTGACATGTCTCAAGCTGCTTGACCTGAGACTAAAAGGAAACTGACAAAAGACGAAAAGCAGCTCATTCTCTGTGTTCACCTGTGCTGCTTCAAGGCACTGCCCACCACATCACCTCTCCAATGTCAAGTAGCAAATTTATGTGCCTGACAGTTGTCTGAATGCTCACAGCGTGTCATGGTCATATGACTCTTGCGTGACCTTCATTTTCACCTACAAGTGAAATGACATTGCATGAGAGGCTCAACTTCTCTGTGTCTCAGTTTTCTCATCTGTAGAATGGAATTGGTGGAAGGTTTACATGAATTAATACGTACAAGGTAATTGCAGGTGTCTTGAAATATGTGTAAACTGTTATTTTTGGTAAGCAAGCTGATTAATTCACAGTCTGAACTTCAGAGGCAGGTGTTTCCTGAAACAAGCAGTTAGATTAGTCTGTCCCAGTAATATTTAATCCAGGGCCAGAAACTCTGGTGTTTTCACCCCCTATGCTCCCATGCTTTTTTTTGTTTAAATCAGATAGTGCTCCTGTGTGTGTGTCTTTGAAACTCTCTCATTCTCTCTCCTCTACTCCCTCTCCCTCTCCCTCTCCCACCCCATTCCCACCTATCCTTTATGGAATGGGCAAACTTAAGTTACTTTATTTAATCATATAATTTAGGAGGCACAAAACTACTGAGAAACACAACCAAAGTATCAGCAATCATTTTTATTGGCATATATGAGAATATGACAATAAAAGGACATAATCTTTAACTGCAATCACTTTTAGGAAGTTTCCAGATATAAAACTCAACCTGAGTGCTTTGGTGACATTTTTTTTCAAGGTTCTGGAATATCCAAGTTTCATGGAAGAAGATTATAGTTTCTAGCAGACCCAATTTTATATTCCTAACTGTTGATCTTTTGGGAATTGAGAAACACCGAATTCTACGGTTCATTTATAGAATGCTGTGATCAAACATGAACCCACGACTTTCACAGGTGGTTACTATCAGACACTGACATCTCAGTAGGAAAGGGGAAAAATGTTTTCCTTTCCCTATCTTATGTTCTCCAGCTGGGGACCTGTGATTTAGACAGGCAAAGGACAGGTTAACATGAGAAAAACAAACAAGTTTATTACATGTGCATTGCTCGTACATATGGGACCATCCAGTGAAGAGTAATCCAAAGAGGTGGCAGGATTTAGCCTTTTATACCATCTGAGGCAAATTATGGGAAGATGACTAGGAGGACCATGGTAAACAAGGGTTGTTTAGTAAGGTTGGTTATCCAGATTTAAGTCAGGAGAGAGACCCCTACAAATGTAAATTTTCTTTACAAAAGGGATAGTGGTGCCCTGTTCTTAAAGCTATTCCTGCCTCTATTGGAACTCATGGCCTTTAGCTCAAAATTATCTATAAAGAAGTATATTTTGGGGTGGCACATATAGTACCCTTCACATGCAAATTGATTGATTTTTAATACAATTTGCTTTTTAAAAAATTATCATGGGACGAGCTTCCCCCTTTTATCTAGGAGCTGTGTGGCCTTGTCTAGATTGGAGATAAGCCCTGTTTCTCATAACTGGAATCTGGCCTGATATCCTTTATTGTAAACATTTAATAGAAGACTTCTAAAGAAACTACATGGAATCTACAAACTCCTAACTTGGAATGGAAAAAGAGATCAGGGACACACCTGAGTTTTTGTTCTTTCTTCAAAAGAGTTAGTCATCCTGTGTTGTGAAATTGTGCACCTGAAACCTTTTGAATTTTGTTAACCAGTGTCACCCTAGTAAATTCAATAAAAAGGAAAAAATGTTGGCATTGTCTATTGTCTATAAAATTACCAGTTTTAAAGTAAATTCACTTGGGCCCTGAAAACAACAGTGAAGCTCATTTTTATAAAATACTAATAAAAAATATAAGTGAATATGGGCCCCTTGTTTATATTAATCTCTATCAGCGTAGTCCAAACTTCTAATGTGTGCTGCCTCTGCTAAAATTTGAATATCGGAGTTTTGTGGGATCAATTTTGGCTTTGGAACCAGGCAGAAACTCAAAATTGATGGGTGTATTTTGTAACAAAGTCATGTAAGTACTTCAAGAATTAAAATGTCTCTTGGGGGCCCAGGTAGATTTAATCAGGGTAAGCCTGAATTTGCCTGGAATGTAGTAAAAAAGATCTGATTTGCTTTCTAATGTAAAGAACAGTTCACTTCTCATCCATTTTGGAGTTCACCAAAATGAGCAACAGTAATTCTGCCTGATTCTCAGCATTTATATGTATGTGCTTATTTTAAAAGGAATCTGTATTTAGACCGGAAGTTGTAAGTGGTAATAGCAGGGTGACAGTTTACAGTAATTGACTATGATGATCCAATTCTCCAGCTCATCCCACACATTTCTCTTCCTAAAGCACTTTCATCCCATAACCAGCTCAGAGAGACTCTCAGTTGAGAAGGACTCAGTGAATCAGATTCTAAAAGGATTAACCTTTTTCGTAGTCCCAGGGTCACTGCAGTTCTCTCTTCTGGACTGTTAAAGCTGAGAACTCAGAGATCATTTGTTCTGGTCAGCCCATCCCAGGCACTCCCAACTAAACCTTAAGGAATTTTGGCCAAAAAGCTACAAATTTAAAAAAATATTTTTAATTATTATTTTATAGTGGTGCTAATATAGATTTATTTTAAATTGGGTGGTGGAGTTGCTTATTGTCCAAGAATGAATTGCTCTTGAGGAAAGATTTAAAAAAAGAAGACAAAGCTTCCAATTTTTATATAGATTGTATTTTCCCCACATAGATCCTAGAAATATGGATATTCTAGTGATAAAATCCAGTAGGGCTCTGTCACAATAGTCATCATCTTTTTTTTTTTTCATTTTCTTTTTTTTTTTTTTTTTTTTTTATTTTATTATTTTATTTTTTTAATGGGGTGACATCAATAAATCAGGATACATATATTCAAAGATAACAAGTCCAGGTTATCTTGTCGTTCAATTATGTTGCATACCCACCACCCAAAGTCAGATTGTCCTCTGTCACCTTCTATCTTGTTTCCTTTGTGCCCCTCCCACCCCCTATCCCTCTCCCATTCCCCCCTCCCCCCCGTAACCACCACACTCTTATCAATGTCTCTTAGTTTCACTATTATGTCCCACCTACGTATGGAATAATACAGTTCCTGTTTTTTTCTGATTTACTTATTTCGCTTCGTATCATGTTATCAAGATCCCACCATTTTGCTGTAAATGTTCCGATGTCATCATTTCTTATGGCTGAGTAGTATTCCATAGTGTATATGTGCCACATCTTCTTTATCCAGTCGTCTATTGATGGGCTTTTTGGTTGTTTCCATGTCCTGGCCACTGTGAACAATGCTGCAATAAACATGGGGCTGCATGTGTCTTTACGTATCAATGTTTCTGAGTTTTGGGGATATATACCCAGTAGAGGGATTGCTGGGTCATAAGGTAGTTCTATTTTCAGTTTTTTAAGGAACCACCATACTTTCTTCCATAATGGTTGTACTACTTTACATTCCCACCAACAGTGTATGAGGGTTCCTTTTTCTCCACAGCCTCTCCAACATTTGCTATTACCTGACTTGCTAATAACAGCTAATCGAACAGGTGTGAGGTGGTATCTCATTGCCGTTTTGATTTGCATTTCTCTAATAGCTAAAGAAGATGAGCATCTTTTCATATATCTGTTGGCCATTTGTATTTCTTCCTGGGAGAAGTGTCTATTCATATCCTCTTCCCATTTTTTTATTGGATTGTTTGTTTGTTTGTTGTTGAGTTTTATGAGTTCTTTGTATATTTTGGATATTAGGCCCTTATCTGAGCTGTTGTTTGAAAATATCATTTCCCATTTAGTTGGCTTTCTGTTTATTTTGTTATCAGTTTCCCTTGCTGAGCAAAAACTTCTTAGTCTGATGTAGTCCCATTCATTAATTTTTGCCTTCACTTCTCTTGCCATTGGAGTCAAATTCATAAAATGCTCTTTAAAACCCAGGTCCATGAGTTGAGTACCTATGTCTTCTTCTATGTACTTAATTGTTTCAGGTCTTATGTTTAGATCTTTGATCCATTTTGAGTTAATTTTTGTACAGGGGGAGAGACTGTAGTCCAGTTTCATTCTTTTGCATGTGGCTTTCCAGTTTTCCCAGCACCATTTATTGAAGAGGCTTTCTTTTCTCCATTGTGTGTTGTTGGCCCCTTTATCAAAAATTATTTGACTATATATATATGGTTTTATTTCTGGACTTTCTATTCTGTTCCATTGGTCTGAGTGTCTATTTTTCTGCCAATACCATGCTGTTTTGATTGTCGTGGCCCTATAATAGAGTTTGAAGTCAGGTATTGTTATGCCCCCAGCTTCATTCTTTTTCTTTAGGATTGCTTTGGCTATTCGGGGTTTTTTATAGTTCCATATAAATCTGATGATTTTTTGCTCTATTTCTTTAAAAAATGTCATTGGAATTTTGATGGGAATTGCATTAAATTTGTATATTGCTTTGGGTAATATAGCCATCTTGATTATATTTATTCTTCCTAGCCAAGAACAAGGTATATTCTTCCATCTCATTATATCTTTTTCGATTTCCCTTAACAATGGTTTATAGTTTTCATTATATAAGTCCTTTACATTCTTTGTTATGTTTATTCCTAAGTATTTTATTTTTTTTGTTGCAATCGTGAAGGGGATTATTCTTTTGAGTTCCTTCTCAGTTGTTTCATTGTTGGCATATAGAAAGGCTATTGACTTCTGTATGTTAATTTTGTATCCTGCGACCTTACTGTATTGGCTTATTGTTTCTAGTAGTCTTTTTGTGGATTCTTTGGGGTTTTCGATGTATAGGATCATATCATCTGCAAAAAGTGATACCTTTACTTCTTCTTTTCCGATATGGATGCCTTTTATTTCTTTGTCTTGTCTGATTGCTCTGGCTAGAACCTCTAGTACCACATTAAATAAGAGTGGAGAGAGTGGACAACCCTGTCTTGTTCCTGATTTAAGGGGGAAAGCCTTCAGTTTAGTGCCATTTAATATGATGTTAGCTGATGGTTTATCATATATGGCCTTTATCATGTTGAGATATTTTCCTTCTATACCCATTTTGTTGAGAGTCTTAAACATAAAATTGTGTTGTATTTTATCGAAAGCCTTTTCTGCGTCTATTGATAAGATCATGTGGTTTTTGTTCTTTGTTTTGTTGATATGGTGTATTACATTAACCGTTTTACGTATGTTGAACCATCCTTGAGATTCTGGGATGAATCCCACTTGATCATGATGTATTATTTTTTTAATATGTTGTTGTATTCGATTTGCTAGTATTTTGTTTAGTATTTTAGCATCTGTATTCATTAGAGATATTGGTCTGTAGTTTTCTTTTTTTGTGCCATCCTTGCCTGGTTTTGGTATGAGGGTTATGTTGGCCTCATAAAATGTGTTTGGAAGTATTGCTTCTTCTTCAATTTTTTGGAAGACTTTGAGTAGAATAGGAACCAAGTCTTCTTTGAATGTTTGATAAAATTCGCTGGTATAGCCGTCAGGGCCTGGACTTTTATTTTTGGGGAGGTTTTTAATGGTTTTTTCTATTTCTTCTCTACTGATAGGTCTGTTTAGGCTTTCTGCTTCTTCTTGACTCAGTCTAGGAAGGTTGTATTTTTCTAGAAATTTATCCATTTCTTCTAGGTTGTTGAATTTAGTGGCATAAAGTTTTTCATAGTATTCTACACTAATTCTTTGTATATCTACGGTGTCCGTGGTGATTTCTCCTCTTTCATTTTGGATTTTGTTTATATGAGTTCTTTCTCTTTTTACCTTGGTAAGTCTTGCCAAGGGTTTGTCAATTTTGTTGATCTTTTCAAAGAACCAGCTCCTTGTTCTACACAATAGTCATCATCTAATCTGAATTTCCTGAAACAATAATATATCTAATTTTTAAAATTTTTCTATGATTCAAGACACTGAGTATGAAAATAAATCATCTTTAATGTGTTTTAAGCACTTTTCTCCAGGCACTGAGTGGCTATCACATCATTCCCTGAGGTAGCACTCTCCTCAGGGAAATGTGCACATAGCACTCTCTTTTTTAAATAAGATTTATTTTCAATTTTTATAAAATTGACCTATAACATTGTGTCAGTATAAGGTAGCCAACATTTACATTTATATATAAACACATTTATATATTGCAATTTGATTGTCACCATAGCACTAACTAATACTTCTATCTCATCACACCAGTTACTATTTCTTTTTTGTTGTGGTGAGGATAATTAAGATCTGTCTCTTGGCAGTTTTTAATTTATACTGTTTACTATAATCACTATGCTGTTCATTATCTCTTCAGAGCTTTTTTATCTACTAGTTGCAAGTTTGTACTTTTAAACTGCATCTCCCCGATTCCCTCCTCCCCCAGCCCCTGGTAGCCACCACTCTACTCTCTGTTCTTAAGAGTTAGGCTGTTTTAGATTCTCTGTCTGATTTATGTCGGCATACTATCCTATATGACCATTCATGAGGTTGCAAATGGCAGGATAGCCTTATATATCATGACTGGATAATACTCCACTGTTATACACACACACACACACACACACACACACACACACACACACATCACATCACATCTTCAGAATCCATTCATTCGCTGATGGATATTTAGGTTATTTCCATATTTGACTATTGTAAATAATGCTTCAATGAACATGGGAGTACAGATAGCTTTCTGCTGCACTGTTTTCATTTCAATCCCAGAAGTGGAATTGTGAGATCATACAGTAGTTCTATGTCTAATTTTTTGAGGAACCTTCATACTGTTTTCCATAGGAGCCGAACCAATTTATATTCTCCCCAACTGTACACAAAGGTTCCCTTTTCTCCACATCCTCGCCAACATTTTTTATTTCTTGTCTTTTTGATACTGGCCATTCTAACAGGTGTGAGGTGATATATCCTTGTGGTTTTCATTGCATTTTTCTGATAATTAGTGATGTGGAGCATCTTTTTTTCTATCTGTTGCCCATTTGAGTGTCTTCTTTGCATAATGTCCATTCAGTTCCTCTTCCCATTTTTTTATCAAATTGTTGTTTTAATGGAGTTGTATGAGTTTCTTGTACCTTTTGGATGTTAACTCCTTATCCAGTCTATGGTATGCAAATATCTTCTCCTATTCCATAAGTTGTTGGTTGTTATTTTTTTCAGAGCAGAAGCTTTTAAATTCTATGAAGTTTCACTTGTTGATTTTGCTTTGAAATACCCATTATTATATTAACATTTTGGTAAACTTTAGCATCAAATCAAAATCAACACTTTTACTTTTAAAATCAGTATGGTATGTGAATCTTTTTGAACTTATTACGTATATATTCTGGAAGGACTCTCAAAACAATTCTAATTTACAATCACACTCTGAGCATCATTACTTTTTAGGGACAAGCTGAGAGTGTTTATGTGATGCACTCAAATACAAATATACACACACACTACACACAGGTACTCATTTGCGCATGGATATGAGTACACTTGTGAGTATACTTGCATATATGCATGTTTGCACCCTCATGCTCACATGCATGCTCACAAATATATGCACACGCTACACATATGTGTGTACACATGCACTTTGCATAAGTTCATGCTGTCATAGACCTCCAGATTTTGATCAGCCATACTTTACCCGCCCATGACTCAAGGTGTGAATGGGTGAAGATGGAGAAGGTGGTAATGGGCATCGCCCAGGACCCATCCCATTCCCACCCCCAACAAGGGGTGACCTTGACTTTTTTTTAATAAACTTGTTTTCTCCCCATTCTTCTTCTTTCCCTTCCCCAGGTGTACCAACTTCACTATTAGAATAAGATAAATAATAGATTTGTTTAAAATAAATCTTTATATACACATGAAGTTAATTTTTAATCATTTTTTAAAATTTTAAAGCATTTATTTAAAATGCATTCAACTTAACTTTTCTTTGGTTTGAGCTTCACCTGTGATCAGGGATTTAGTTTTAAGTCTAAAGATTAATAGCAACTGAGGGGTCAGAGGAAAGTCTTGCATAGCCACAGGCAGTGTTTGATTTCTATCCTGATTTAAGACTCGCAATTATTAAAATACTTTCTTTTGTCAATCTGAGTTTCTTTTTTTCATGATAGCCTACGTCTCTTTTAGGGGGAAAAAAACCCCACAGTCACTTCCTATTAAAACAAAGTAAAGTAATTAAGATTTTATGAAAGAAATTTTAATAAACCAATTACTGTTCATGAATATGGATAATCTTGAGGAAAAGAACCTTTCTGTGCCTGACATAAAAATAAACTGTATTTGAAATATATTTAGTATTCATAATAAGTTATTTAAATGTCTTCTCAACTAAACATACTGTCAAAATTATATTTGGAAACAGTAATAATTTTAAACTAATAAAGGAAGCTATTGAATACATAAAACTTAATAAAATACGCTATAAAACAATTTTATTAAAGATTATAATCTGTAAGAAGTTAGCATATTTTCATTGGGTAAATTATAATTTGCTAGTGACCATCAACCAAAATGCTAAAACATTTTTATATTTCTTTCAGATAAGAATTAATGGGGTAGCTTGTTACGGTTGCTGAATGCCACTCTGAATTCAATTTATTCCACAGTTTTTCCATGAATTAGAACTTTTGTATTGCCTTAGCTAATTTGAATTATGAGGGAGTTAATATAAGAAAATTACCCAAATGTAGCACTGGAGATAAGTCTTCTAATGCTAAGCTGATTAATGTTTTTTAGCGATATAAAATTTTCTCTACTAGCTAACTGTAGGATTTCTGTAGAGTCAAGGGTTATAATCCCACTAAAATGACATTTTTGTATTCCCACTTGGGTTTATTACTTGTAACATTGCATCTTGCACCTTCAAGTTTATTCTTTTAAATTGTCCGTTCATTTTGCTAGCACTACAATCCTTAAAGGATGTTTGATGCTCAGAGCACATACCATACTATATAGATTATGTTATTCAGTTATTACTTCTTGTATTTATTTAGCATCTATTTATTGAGCACCTAGTATGTGCCAGAACCTGTGTGCTGTGAACACTCAGACAGGGGCCTTGCTTTCATTTTGTGACTGGGACCTTGTGAAGGGGAACAGTAAGCGAATGACCAAAAATTAAGTCATAAAAAAAGCTGAGGAAATATGGATGAGATCTCTGCTGAAAATTAAAATAGGAGCTCTGATAGCATGTATCTGGGAACGGAGTTTAAACTTATCCATAAAAGCTTCTCTAAGTTTGGCACATTTAAGGTGCCAGGAGGCAGAAGGAAGAATCAACCTTAGAAAGTCCGGGAGAAGAATGTTCCAGACAGAAAGCAGTAAGTTCAAGGAGAAGAAATAAAGCCATGATGCTAGAGCGTGATGACTAGAGTTACAGTAATGGAGGGGTCCTGAGGGAACTCACTAATGTGTCCTCTGTATCAAACAAAGTCTGGCACACAGTACGGCCTTAATATGCATGCAGTGAGCAAATGGATGAATGAAAGCATCTGTCTGAATATGAATTTAGAGATATAGGGAAAGGCCTGATCATGAAGCTAGAGATAGAGGTTTTATTTTAAGCATAACAGAACATTTTAAGGGATGTATGGCAGACTGAATAATGGCCCCTTGAGGATGTCCTAATTCTCAGATTCAGTGAATGTTATCTCACATAGTAAAAGGGCCTTTGCACATGGGATTAAGTGAAGGATCTTGAGGTGGGGAAATTATCCTGGATCATCCAGGTGGGCACAGTGTAATTACAAGTGTCCTTGTAACAGGATCAGAGTCAGAGGAGGAGATGTGTTCATGGATGCTGAGGTTCAGAGTGATGCCAACCTCAAACCAAAGAACCCAGGCAGCCATTGGAAGCTTAAAAAAAGAAGGGCATTCTCCCTTAGTGCCTCTGTAAGGTGCAGCCGGGCTGATTCATTTTAGACTCAGACCTCCAGAACCATAAGATAGTAAGTCTGTGTTGTTTGAAGCCACTACATTTGTGGTAGCTTGTTACAGCAGCAACAGGAAACTAATACAGGATCATCCCAAATTAAAGAAAGTGTTTAGCCATTTATAAGTTTCAAACATGAAGAAGGATACAGTTTTAAAAGCTAAATATATATTCGCAATCTAAATTAAAATTCACTTTAATTTTAGTTCCAAAGTTGAGCTGGATCCTCCCTCTTGTATCTTCTGCACTCTTGGAACAGACTTTAGTGAGAGCACAGCGTACTTGTAGGGAATGAGAGAACACATGGCTCTAATTTAGAATGAGGAGAAACTGGGGGAAAGTCTTGTAGGAGGGAGAAAGAGCCTCGTAGCCAAAGGGAGCAGAGAAGGGAGAGAGGAAAGGAAAAAGGAAAGAGACAGTGCGAGATTCAGAGGGACAGGAAGGCACATTGACTACTGTTGGTGCATAAGAAATTACCCCAGATTTTAACAGCTTAAAATAACAGACACTTACCTCATACAGTCCAAGTGTCAGGAAACCAAGAGCAGCAGATTTGGGTGGTTCTGGCCCGGGGGCCCTCATGATGTTGCCACCATCTAAAGGCTTGACCTGGGCGGGAGGACCCACTTCCCTCATTTGGCTGTTGGCTGGAGGCCTCAGTTCTTTCCCACGTGGACCCATCCTGGGGCTGCTTTTGGATTCTCACAAATAGGCTTATGACAATAGGCTTCCCCTCAAAGGAGCCATTTGAGACAGCTTGAAGGATGCCACAATTCCTTTCTGAGACCTAATCTCAGAAGTCACTCACAGTCATCTGCACCATATTCTGTGGTCAGAAGTGAATCATTCATGGGGAGAAGGATTGGGCTCCACCACTTGAAAGGAATGTCAGAAATGTTTGGGTGTACCTTAAACAATCGCAGAACAAGGAGAAAGTAATGAGGAGAGCTTTGAGCAAAACACCTATTTCTCATTTGCTCACAGGGAATGTCTAAATATGTTCACTTTTCTTGTCCACTAATTTCTCTCCCTTTGACCAGGACTAATGGTGGTGGTGTGTGTGTGTGTGTGTGTGTGTGTGTGGTGTGTGTGCGTGTGTGTGTGTGTGTGCGTGCGCGCGCGTGTGTGAGTTTGTGTGTGTGTAGCAAGACAGGTGTGGAGTCCCCAGCTGTTTTTCACTTTTGACTCCTACCAGGCATGTCAACCTTTATCTCAAACGTCCCCAGAGGCTGCCCATTCTACATTCAAGTTTATCTCTGTGGTCCACATAAACCAAAATTCAAAGTTTTGAGGGCACCCTGCTACAGGTTTGCTGAATTCCCCACAAAAGAAATTCTGCCACAATACATTCACTTGGCCAGTCCTCATCCAAACAGAGGTGGTAATGTTGTCTGTGATCAGAGCTCTCGTAAGTTCCGGAAGCACTGTTGGTTGCAGATATAAATTAAGATAGAAAATTCAGAGATATGGGCCAGGCATTCCGATAAGTTCATCAGAATGTGAGACACAGATGGAGCCAGCCTGGAAAGGTGGCAGAAATGTGAACTAGGAAACATCTGTCCACGCATGACTCGGAATCAGGTTACACTAATTAATGAATTAATGAGAAAGAGGGAAAAGAGCCCAATAAAGAGTTATTTTGGATCCCAACATGTTTTCCAACCTTTTACTAGTGAGGTATTAGATTAGGCCTTCATATTTTTTTTATATTCCCCTCTTCTGACCTCTTTTCTGATTGTTAGAAAACAGTAAAAAAAAAAAAAAAAAAAAAAAAAAAAAACCTTTACAGTTTTTTAAATGTGTTGCATGTGATATTATAGAAGTCTCTCTTTTACTATTTGTTTTTAGAGGAAGTGTGTTTTACAGCGCACTATACCAACTATATTTTAAAATATTTACAAACCTTAATTTTCATATATTGGTATTTTCAAATCAGGGTTTAGAAATGAAAAATATACATGTTTTGTTTGTTATGTTTGCACTGTATACTTAGAAGAACAAACTCTTTAATGTGACATTTTGCAAAGTTATCCTCAAAAGCTATGGTAGATATTAATTTCACCTTAATGTACTTTTTTAAACTGGAAAACTAATTATTTTGCTTAAAATAAAGAACATTTCTGTGAGACTGCAACTGACTGAAAGTAATCATTTTGTTTATTTAGATTATCCAAAATATTATTAAATATTTTCTCAGTGGGGATGAATACAGAAACGGGTTCGTATATTATTTAAAACAAAATAAATATATATGATAATATTTCTAGTATTTCAAATAAGTCAAAATCCAGATATACTTGTGAGTACCTTCTGTAGACCACTGAGCATTTTTGTGTACTCAGTTTAGGAGACTAATGGCAATGCAAGCATGCAACCCAGAGTGTAAAAAAAGGCTCATGCTAAAGCAGAGGTAGGCCAAATCTTTCTATAAAGGGAAAATCTCTCTATAATGCTAAATTATTTAGGCTTTGTGGGCCAGTCTCTGTCACAAATACCAGATCTTCCCTTATAGGACAAAAGTAGCCATAGACAATATGTAAATGAACAGGGATGATTGTGTTCCAACAAAACTTTATTTACAGAAAAAAAATATGCAGGCAGAAATTGCTCTTAAGTCAGCCCCACCCCCGGTACTAAAGGATTGATTTGTTCATGCAGGGCACCATTTTGTTTCCTTTGCATTTACTTAAATACAATACCTAGCACATGTTACTTTGAATGATAGTGGGAAGAGTTTGTCTATGATGTCACATTTTTTATAGAATTTATTTAAATCTGTTAGCTACTTTAGTTATTAGCAATCTAACATTACTGACTTTCAAATTAGTATTATTAATGTGCTTTGATGGTTCAATATGCACAATGCAAGAAACTAACAAAGCAAATTTTAGAAACAAGTATGGTCTGTTTGTTATGAATAGAAAAATACAATCTCATCTTTAAAACCATTGAAAACTTATTAAAAAGTAAGTTTGAAGTTGGTTTCTAAAGACAACTATGACATTTTATCCCCCAAAATCTGCAAAGATGATGTCTATTTATGTTAGTCTTGAAGGAGAATACAATCTTTCTTTCACAGTAAAATGGAAAATCACTTTCTGTTACATTTACCTTTATGTGTACTCTTTTGAACAACAAAAAGAACAATTATTTTGAAAGCATTTTCAAATGATATAACATATATGCAGTACTTATTACCTTTTCTAAAATTAATCTCCTTTTTAAGTCTCTTTTAAAATATTTAGAAACCTGAAACCTTTCATCTATCCTAAGAATGTTTTCTTTTGCTCTGCCTGCATTATTACTGTTCAGCTGTCTTTGGCAGACATGACTCTACTTTCTCCTGCTTTCTTTGATGTTATATAAGAGAGAACAATCTGTAGGTCCTCCTTGAGCATTGCTTTCAGAGAAAAGCTGACAAAACTATCACAAGTGACAGAAAATTAAAATTTCTTATTGAGTTTGTTGTCATCAGACCTGATGCTGGATTCTCATAAGGTCCTCCGTAATGGCGGCTGGCTCTCTATGGAAGTTAAGGAACCAAATAGACCGTGTGTGCACATGGAGGTCTTGGATAACTAATGTGCCCTAGAATTCCGTTTCAGACAACTCTCACTGCTCTTCGCTCTTAGTTAGAATTTGGGTTCATTGTACTGATAGTGAAATGGAAGACTGGCTAGTATCCTCAATTCAATCAGATCTCTCGACCTTGGTTAGTCTCCGCAATGCAACAAAGATAATCATGTCACAATTCCTCTGCCCACTTACCAGGTATTCACAGCACTATTTTAATGGGTTTGCATAGATGTTCTAAAATTAAATGCATGCTAGGACACTGTGCTCACACCATGTTAATCCCTCTGTTGTTAACCTGTTTAGGGAAACTGGTTTTGAGATGAGGAAAAGCAGTGGCCATGCGAAAGCTCTGTTTGTGTCTGTCTTACAGGAGTCCTTTGGAACCTCTCGTCTTGTGATGCTCTCAAAATGCCAATCATCCAGGACACCTTAGCGGTGTTGACCAACGCCGTGATTATCCCTCACTCGGGCTGGGAAAATTCACCCCTTCAGGATGACCGAAAGATACAGCTGCATTCCTCACAGGTGCTGCGAAACGCCACTGGATGCCTAAGGTGAGTCCCCTGTCACTGCTGCCGCCTCCCATCATCATACGCTCTGTTTCTGTAACTAATTGCCGTCTCACTAAAGATCAGAGTGTTCTGGAAAGATGACTGTTGATATGTCAGTGAAGTATGAGAAGTTAGTAAAAACATTTCTGAAGAGGTATAGGCATCTCCTACTACCCTGTACCTACACCAGTATTCAACTTATTTAACATGTTTTCTTAAGTCGTGGGAAAAAAATAAATATTTTCCTTTCAACCAAAAATAACTTATTTTTTTATGGAAAACAGTATTTTACAGTAATATCCCATGTTATGACACATCACGCACATAGAATAATCGGGCAGGCCGACTGGTTGGGGAGGATCCGTGACAGATACATAGGGCTCTCATCAACTGTTGCCAGTAGCTCATTTGTTATTTTTAAAATTTTTCTCTATGATTGCAAGAACCTAAAATTCTTAGAATAGCTCTTTAAATAAGACCTGTTGTGTTTTAAAATGTTTGATAATGAAAGTAGCAAATGCATTGTAATTCTCTCCCAATGCATTTTTACAAAAATCATTTGCCAGAGACCTCTTGAGATACCTTAGAACCACCCTTATGTTTCATTTAAGCTTTGCTTTTAGAAAAGAACATAATAATCAAGTTTTTCCAAACTCTAGAAACTGTGCTTTCATGGATGCTAAATTGTGTACCAGAGTTGGAAGCTCTGCTGGATAAACTTCATGATGGGGTGGGGGAAAAGGTGATTTAAAATACCTGGTCAAATAATCTGTATCTCAAAAGTAAAGTGTACAGAACTGCTTTGGCTGGGCTGCCGCAAAGCTGCCATTTCTCCTCCAGTTGATTGGTTTTGAGGTGCAAAAACCTGTCTCTGCTGAGAAGGAACAAAATCACCTTGGTGACATTAATAATAATTACCTCATGAATATTTATAACAGTGCTCTCGGTCTCCAGGCAGGAGGGGTGTGTGTGCTTGTGTGAAATGTGCACGCAGAGAGGGAGATAAAGAGAGTCTGCCTCCATAAACACCGACACACATTCATGGGCAAGAATAGGAAATCCTCTGACCATTTTGCTTTCTCTCAAGGTCACAAAATGATTTTTTGATGCGGTTTCTCTGGATAGACTCCACCAAAAGCCAAGTGTACATAGTCCTCCAAAATCCCTTGTTGAGCCATCTATTTTATAACCTCTTAAAATCTATTATCTTCCAGAAACCTTCTGTCCCACCAGAAGAAATAAAACTCTCCCAAAGCTAAAACCTGTAGGTACTTCTGAGTCTTTACACCTGACTTTTTAATTTCAGTTATTTGCAACTTTTACAAGTAATTTTTCCCTGCAGGGCATCCCTGACGTGTAAGAACCATCATAGTGTCTAGCGAAGCTCATGGAAGGAAGTGTGCCTCAGAGTCAGTTGTAGAAGTGTAGCCAGCAAAGACCTGGTTAGCTCTGTCAGTTAAAATTCTTTCTGAATAAATAGTAACATAATTACATATTCACGATGTGTGAGTTTTGGATGTAGGCCACCACCATTATGAGCATACATTCAGTATCATTAGATAAAATATCAGACAAAGAGCTAAACCAGTCTGACCAGGTGGTGGCACAGTGGATAGAGGGTTGGCCTGGGATGATGAGGACCCAGGCTTGAAACCCCGAGGTCACCAGCTTGAGCATGGGATCATAGACATGATCCCATGGTTGCTGGCTTGAGGTCCAAGGTTGCTGGTTTGAGCCCAAGGTCGCTGGCTTGAGCAAGGGGTCACTGGCTTGGCTGGAGCCCCCTGGTTAAGGCACAGATGAGAAAGCAATCAATGGACAACTAAAGTTCAGCAACTATGAGTTGATGCCTTCTCATCTCTCTCCCTTCTCGTCCGTCTATCCCTATCGCTCTCTCATGCTCTCTTGTGAAGGAAGGAAGGAAGGAAGGAAGGAAGGAAGGAAGGAAGGAAGGAAGGAAGGAAGGAAGGAAGGAAGGAAGGAAGGAAGGGGAGAAAGAAGAAAGAAAGAAAGAAAGAAAGAAAGAAAGAAAGAAAGAAAGAAAGAAAGAAAGAAAGAAAGAAAGAAAGAAAGAAAGAAAGAAAGAAAAAGAGAGAAAGAGGAAAATAAAGAAAGCTACACCAGTGGGTTCATGGGTCCCTTTGGTAGGTCATCTGGCTGAGCTTAGGATCTGGGATGTGACCTAGAGCAAAGTTAGGTCAGAGTGGGATGGTTTTCCATTCCTCTCTCTTCATACACACAGAGGCTTGTCCTGTGCTGCTTCTACCACTGGCCCGGAGTGACTACATCATAGGAAGCAAAATATGAGGACATCTGATTTAGAAAAGAGTTTCCTATAATCAAATTGATTTTCCTTAGTCCAGATGCAACCTGGCTGAGGGTTCTCTTACATTTGTGAGTTTATCATGTGAGCAACAAGGCCACACTTATCAATGTATGATGAGTATTTTTTTTCTCTCTTAATTTAATTTCTGCCCTTCTACAGAAAGAAATATAATTTCTTCTCTTATTTGAATGTGTTTATAAATCGTTCCATACTGATAAGCAGGGTGGACAAAAAGAGGAAGAAATCAACCCTGGGAAGGAGCTAAAACAAATTTACCAAACAAAGATTCAGCAGATGAAAAATTTCAATGAATTTTTACTATTACTTGCCACCTACTTAGAACCCATATTGGCAACACACCAAAGCAGCCACAAGTGTTTATATAATGATGGAGCATTCCAGATTTTAATATGTGAGGTATTTACATTTTTTTTTCCAAAAAATCCCAGAATTTGTTTACATTCAAGAAATTACTTAGTATGCTGCTCCTGCCTTTCAGCACTTCGTTTGTGAGCACTTATGGGGTCCCTGCTGTGTGCCTGAAAGGAACAGGGAGGCAGAAAGAAACGTGGCAGCCCCAGCCCTTCAGAAACTCATAATCTACCGCAAGAAAATGTCATCCATACAATACACCCTAATGTAATATCTTAGAATGCTCTGATTAAGGTAGTTACGAAGGAGAAACCAGGGAAAAGGTGATTAACTTAGCCAGTGTGGTAAAAAATTCTTCACAAATCAGGGAAGATTGAGGCCAAACAGAAAGACTTACTCACTCAATGCAGTGGGAGAGCATACTGGCAGAAAGGGTGGCAGCCATGCTCTGACACAGACATGGGGGGATTCCAGTCTCTGTGGTCCATGACCCTAGGCAACTTCAGGAAATGAAGCTGGCATAGTTGTTTTATTCCAGGTGAGGAAGGGCCTTTAAAGCAGAAAGCAGAGCTAAGGGAAATAGACTAGAGCAGGGGTCGGAAACCTATGGCTCACCAGATGTGGCTTGTTTTGGTTTTTTTTGTATTTTTTTTCTATTTTTCTGAAGTTGGAAATGGGGAGGCCGTCAGACTCCCACATGCGCCTGACCAGGATCCACCCAGCATGCCCACCAGGGGGCGATGCTCCGCCCATCTGGGGCATGGCTCTGTTGCAACCAGAGCCATTCTAGCGCCTGAGGCAGAGGCCATGGAGCCATCGTCAACGCCCTGGCCAACTTTGCTCCAATGGAGCCTTGGCTGCAGGAGGGAAAGAGAGAGACAGAGAGGAAGGAGAGGGGGAGGGATGGAGAAGCAGATGGGCGCTTCTCCTGTGTGCCCTGGGCAGGAATCAAACCCAGGACTCCTGCACACCAGGCCTATGCTCTACCACGGAGCCAACCAGCCAGGGCCTAGACGTGGCTCTTTTGATGGCTGCATCTGGCTCGCAGACAAATCTTTAATAAAAAATAATAATAACTTTAAAAATATAAAACATTCTTATGTATTACAATCCATTCATGTTCATGGTTGTGGGTGGCTGGAGCCAATCACAGCTGTCCTCCAGGACAACACCAAATTTTTATTGGATAATGCATAACGTACACGGGTTGTTGTATGGCTCTCATGGAATTACATTTTAAAATATGTAGCGTTCATGGCTCTCTCAGCCAAAAAGGTTCCCGACCCCTGTGCTAGAGTCTGTAAGTAGTAGAGAGTGATGGCCAGTCTTGACCAGGAGAACACAGTGATCAGCATGTGTGGGAGAAATGGTGCAGGCAGACTAGGAACAAGTGGGGAGAAGTGACAATAAGGGTGGAGCTGTGAATTTACCAGGGACACCCTGCATGCCTTAATTTTAATATACCACCTATGAACAACAGTGAATATCAATATTTTGTTCCATTTGACTAAATTTAGCTGGCACTGATTTGTAGTTTTGTTAACTATTTCCATAGATCTTTACATTTAATACAGCTAACCTACCAAACATCACAGCTCAGTCTAGCTCCCCTTAAACATGCTTGGAGCACTTGTATCAGCCTACACTGGGCAGTTAGCTTGAGTTTCATCTGAAAAGTAATTGCCTTTCTCTTCTCACCGGAAGCAGGAAACACAGATGGGCATTTTGTAGACATGATGGGATGCAGAAACATAAAACACAATGTCCAAAAAGTACTGGCAACCCAATACTCTTTAGAGTACAAGTTGTTTACCCTCACGGTCATGTGGCTAGAGCAGCGGCTCTCTGCTGCTGTCCAGATCACGAGTGTCTGTACTTGTGTCACTGACCTAAGAAAAGATCAACATTCAAAATTGGAAGTATACTTTCTATGAATGCATGTAGCTTTTACACCAACATAAAGTCAAAAAATTGTAAGTCAACCCATCATAAGTCAAGACTGTCTGACTTATTTATTCTATACATTGTTTATTTTCAAATTTATTAGAAATTCAATAGTTCATGTCTAACAAATTATGAACCCAGTACTTGCACCCACATCCTGACTACTGATCCTGTACCCCACAGAAGGGAAAAGAACGGTATATGAGATGCTAAGAACAGCTCTGTGCTTAGAACAATGCAATCATACAACCAATGAATGAACAGCACTCTCTTTGTTAGTTCCTTTAATTTGCTTCTTGATATTTTTGGAGTGGCATCCACTTGCTCACCATCCCTTTTGCCTTTGATGGCCACCATCTTCTCCCCCTTCCTCCTTGCTTGCTTTTGCTTCTCCTCTCCTAAGGCCTCAAGTATGGAGTGGGCAGGCAGCCCCGTTAGTCACGTAGCCCCATGCAAGTCCTTCCCTCCACCAACATCTTAATTCTCAATTCAGACAGTCAGAGCAATGGGTGCCTTATCTTTTTTTAATGATCTGTCTATATTTTAAGGCATAGCCTAGATAATAAAGTTGACATTATTTGTCCAGTACTCATTCCTTCCTTCTTTTACTGATGACTTAAAATGAGTTGATATTTTTGGCTTGTTTCTGTAACCATAGTTTCAAGAATATGTAAAGAAAATTATATGTAAATATTATGATATACAGTATAAAAGAATATATGTAATATATATTTACAATAATATATAGAAGAAGATAAAATTCTTTTCCTAAGATAGTATTTCCTAACCCAGTCTAGCTCACAAAGCCAATAGAAAGAGCTTATTGTAGATAAAAGTAAACCTATCAGGTCATTATCGGAAATCATTACTCTTGTTTTTGGTTCCTAGAAAGACTCAAACTTGTTTATGTTATTTTATGGTGGGAAGCTGAAGATAAGAATTTAGGCAATTTGCCTGGCCTATGGTGACACAGTAGATAAAGTGTCAACCTGAAACGCTGAGGTCTCCAGTTTAAAACCCTGGGCTTGCATGGTCAAGGCACATATGGAGTTGATGCTTCCTGTTCCCTCCCCCCTTCGCTCTTTCTCCCTCTCTCTCTACTCTTTAAAATGAAAATATAAAAAAGAAACATAAAAAGAAGAATTTAGGCAATTACTATTCTAAAATAGATCACTTTTTGAATTTTTAGAATGAAAAAAGTGTTATAAATGCAAATTTTACCGATTTTGAATGTCCAACAAAATATCAGAGAGAAATTTAAATTAGAAAAAGGCCAGAGCCTGACCAGGCAGTGGAACAGTGGACAGAGCATCGGACTGGGATATGGAGGACCCAGGTTCGAGACCCTGAGGTCGCCAGCTTGAGCATGGCCTCATCTGGTTTGAGCAAGGCTCACCAGCATGAGCCCAAGGTTGCTGGCTCGAGCAAGGGGTCACTTGGTCTGCTGTAGCCCCCTGGTCAAAGCACATATGAGAAATAAATCAATGAACAACTAAGGAATGGCAATGAAGAATTGATGTTTCTCATCTCTCTCCCTTCCTGTCTGTCCACTGTCTGTCCCTATCTGTCCCTCTCTCTGACTCTCTCTGTCTCTGCCACAAAAAAAAAAAAAAAAAAAGAAAAAAAAGGCCAGAGCCTTACTTAGTAAGCTAAAATCTGGAACACTGACAATGTACAATCTTTGGACACTTTAGTACAGTCTTAAGAGACTTTGTCCAGTTTCTCAAACCTTCCTTCTGTTTAACAGTAGCTATTGTAGTGATATCAGTGGTGGTGCCACATCCCCCGAAGCCTGGAGCATAGGACACTCATGGGGACCTTCTGAAAAGAAGAGCCTCTTGCTTTTGCCTTCTCTAAGAAGGCATGGTAAATTGTCATGCGAAGATGTCATATGTTGACATAAAAATTTAAGCACATATGAAATATAAAATGAAAAGTTAATGCCCCTAGCCCTTTTTCTTTTAAAATTCATCTTAAGGTAGGAAATGGAATTTTTCAAAAACAGATCTATTTGCTCCTGACGTATCTATCCATCACTGAAGAAAAAGATAAGAATGTAAAAAAAAAAAAATCTCTTAAGTTTTTTGGAGCATGCTGATAAAATGATGGTGGCTGGATTGTGGAATTGCAGGAAGCTGTTGCCAGATGAGGAGAGCGGCCTCAGGGGAGGGGGAGAGGGTGGAGTGATTAGGGGGTGGGGGTATCTCCACAGGTTTCCTTTCTCACACTCCCTCCCTTTCCCCTAGCCAGACACACACTAATACTCACCCTTTCTCATTTCTTCCCTTTTTCTAAATTTTGTCTTTTGCTCCAGTTCTGCCTGATGAAAGCTTTAATTGTTAATAAACACCACTTTAAAACATGCCCTAAAATAAAAGTGCTGAATGTTAGAAAGGCATAAGACATGTTCTGTGCAGGCATCCCCAAACTACGGCCCCGCGGGCAACATGTGGCCCCCTGAAGCCATTTACCCGGCCCCCTGCCGCACTTCCAGAAGGGCCACCTCTTTCATTGGTGGTCAGTGAGAGGAGCACTGTATGTGGCGGCCCTCCAACGGTCTGAGGGACAGTGAACTGGCCCCTTGTGTAAAAAGTTTGGGGACCCCTCTAAGGGGTCCTCCAGGGAAACTGCTTCGTCGCTGCCTAAGCCAGGCAGTTCAGACCTGGAAATAGATTCAGTTTTGTCCTCAAGATTGTTTTGTTGCACAGTGTGTAATCAGATACTTTTCTTAGCCTTAGGCCAGAATGACCATCACCTTAAAAAACATGTGGTTACCAACCATGGCCTGAATGCTGCGGATGAAGGTTAGTCTGGTTCAACCTATGGACAAGGTTATCTTGGCTGAGGCCATGGCAGTGGGTTGAGTAAGTGGTCCCCAAGATTTATGCCCACCAGGAACCTCAGAACGTGACCTTGTTTGTAACTAAAAGGCCTTTGCAGGTATAATTATTTAAGTAAAGATGAGGTCGTACTGGGTTAGGGTGGCCCTAAGTCCAATGAAAGGTATCCTTATAAGAGGACAGGCACACAGACGCACAGAGGAGAAGGCCATGTGAGGACAGAGGCAGAGACTGGAGTGACACAGCCATAAGCCAAGGAACTCCAAGGATGGCCCAAAGCTCCTTGAAGGTGAGAAAAGGCAAAGAAGGATTCTTCCCCAGAGCCGTCAGGGGAGTGTGGCCCCACTGACACCTTGACTTTGTACTTCTAACCTCCACAACTGTGAGAGAATAAACGTGTGTTGTTTTCAGCTCCCCAGTTTGTGTTACTTTGTTCTCACAGCCGTAGGAACCTGATATAGTCCCCGTGGTAAAGTAACTCAGTGGTCCTACAAAGCCAAGGAGCCACTGGAGGACTTAACACAGGGAGAAAAAAGGGGTAAATAACTCAGAGAAGCTGCCTTTCCCGAAACAGTGCCCCAGCCCTAGAATGGACCCAGATAGGGATCTGTTTTTCTCTGTGCAAAAGATCATTCCCCTCTAAAGCTCAGGTGCAAAGCAAAACACCACCTATGGCAGGGTTGGGCTCTGCAACCCTGAGCCCCAGGATTGGGCTCTGCAATCCAGAGCCCCATCTAGAGACTGTTCAAATCCAGCTTTTGCACGGGCTGTGAAATAAGCAGCCCCACATGTGGACCTGATTTGTGTTTTCTGCTACCATGTTTGAGCCTCTGCTTTCCCTCCTGACTTAGAACTAGCTTCTGAAAGTTGCATGGATTTGTTTGATACTACAGAGGGCTAGAAGCCATTGTAGGTTCTCATGCAGGACACGTGGCATGATGTCAGGATCATTTAAGGAAGCCGGCTCCAGCAGCTGGGTATACGGAACGGATGCTTTCTCGATGTAATGTGAAACATAACCGTGTTTCCCATTCACAGTATTACAAATCAATATTGTAAAGATCCCTGTCGTGGCCATTATCATCACTTCAGAGTGAACTGCAGGGGAAGCCCTCGCTGAGTACCCTTTTTCTCTTTTTAATCGGCCAGCTCAGTAAGACAGCTCCCCTCTCTGTTCTCCTATAGCTGGGCTCCGTTTAGTCGTGCGTACTCAGAACTTGATCTCCAGCTGAAGTGTTTGCACAAGGCTGGCTTTGCTAACTTCCACAGCTCATTTCCTGGTGCTGTCGAGTCATTTATTTATTTTTATTATTCTATTCCCATTTCAGCATCTTGTCCTGAAGGACAACAATATACAATCCTAATTTTTTCCATCTATCTTTGCGTACAGAAAAATGTTATTAAGCCTGTCCAAGGAGCTGCGCTGTGCCTCTGATTATGAATATAATTAAACTCACACCCTCAATTAGTCATTTTAACCCATAGAATGGATGAGCGCTTAGTCCCACGGAGCCACTAATTCTGGAGTGACCTTGAGGAAACACTGTCACAAAGTAATACTAGTGATAATCACACTCTGGCTGGAAAGCCACAAGGACATGTATTTTATGTGGCTTACTCATGCATTAACCACAGGTAAGAGGAATTATTATTTTTTTAATGTGATGTTCAGTTGGTTGCCAGTATTATTCACCTAAGAAGAACCGTTTTGGAAAAAAATTCTTAAGTCTTGTCTAATGACCTCTGGATTTATCCCAGTCTGTGTGGCAGCTGAATACTGCAAAAGGGAAAGGCCTCGTGTCTGTGGATGCTGTGAACAGGCGAGACCCCCTCCTCCCACTCCCCCCACTCCCCCTGTTTTCCCACACCAGGTCCTAAAGCACAAGGTGCTACTTGCCAGAGGGGTTCTCCTCTGATCAGTGTGTCCATTATGGATGCAAAGTGAATGTTTTGGGAGGACATGACTCAGCCACGAAGGCCCTCTTTAACCCTTTGAGTTGTGAGTTTTCTGCTAACCCTTTGAGTGAGGACATACATGAACGTTCATACTACTCAAAGGGTTAAAGGAAGGGAACAGAGTTTGGGAGGGCAGAAGGAATAGGGGGTCGTAGGACCCCATCAAGGAGGGTGGACGGGCAGCCCCCCAGCAGCTCTACTCCTGCCCAGGGATCTGTACTCCCACGGTGCTGCACTGCTCTAGCTCACTTCCTCCCACCCTGTCAGAGGGAGGTGGTGGTTCACACTGAATTCATTTGTCAAGGCTACATAGCAAAGTACCACCGACGGGGGAGCCTAAACAGTAGAGATGCATTGTCCCACAGCGCTGGGGGTCAGATGTCTGGAATCAGAATCAGCAGGGCTTGTTCCCAGAGGCCTCTCTCCTGGGCTTTCAGATGGCCGTCTTCTTGCCATGTCATCCATGGTCTTCCCTCTGTGTATCTCTGTCCTAATCTCATCTACTGAGGACACCGGTCATGTCTGATTAGGGCCCATGCCAAAGATCTCATTATCTTAATTAAAGACACTACTTCCTATTACAGTTACATACTGAGGTACTGGCATTTAGGACCCCAACATATGAATTTGGGAAGGGGGGGGTCACAATTTAGGCCATAACAATACTATTGATGTTGGCTTTCCCTGTTTGTTTTCACTTTGGGAAATAATTTTTAATAAATTAAAACATCCATCTTGCCAGGTCATGTTGACCAGTATGAAGCATATTTTGATCCATTGTATAATAAAAACCAAAATTATACTTATTCTCTAATTTTAACTATTATTAATTTTTAGTCTCTATTTCTATGTAAAAGTAATATTTCCTTTTTCTTTTTTTTCCTTAAGTGAGAAGTAGGGAGGCAGAGAGACAGACTCCCACTTGCTCCCCAACCAGGATCCACCTGGCAAGCCCCCTACGAGATGATGCTCTGTCCATCTGGAGCTGTTGCTCCATTGTTTGGCAACCGAGCTATTTTATAGTGCCTGAGGTGAGGCCACTGGGTGCTGAGCAATCCTCAGCACCCAGAGCCAACTTGCTCCAACTGAGCCATGGCTGTAGGAGGGGAAGAGAGAAAGAGAGAAGAGAGAAAGGGAAGGGTGGAGAAGCAGGTGGTCACTTCTCCTGTGTCCCCTGACCAGTAATCAAACCCAGGATGTCCATACACTGGGCCACCGCTTTACCACTGAGCCAACCAGCCAGGGTCAATACTTTCTTTTTCTTATCTTCCAGGAAAGGTAGTCATCAATGGAACTTCAAGAAATATTCTATACAGCAGCATAAGAATTATAAAGGCCAGCTAATAAATTTGTTCTTGAATTGGGGATTACATAGTTAACATAGTTTACATAGTATTTTAAAGTTTTGTACTTTGATAAAATCAATAATGAATTAACAATAAAGGAGGGAGCTTAGAAAATCTCTATACATATTACTCTTAAAATGTAAATACTGAATGTATTTGAAATAGCCTTTCATTTGGAATCAGGGAATCTACATTTGAGTCCCAAATTTCATACATCTCAAGGGAAATGGTCTACATATCTTGGCCTCAAGTTTCTAGGCTATAAAGGAGAGGTTTAGCCTAGATGCTTCTGATTAGATATAAAAGAAAATGTAAAGCATGGTCAGGGTATTTGCTAATTGACCCCAAGTGCTCTCTAAATCAGGATCCCCAATTGAGGTGACCCTAAGTGGGGCATCACCCTTGAGAACCACAGGCAGTGAGGAGGGACTGGCCTTTGGCCTTACCTGGTTATAAACTGGACTTTGATACTACAGTAATATCAGGGGGAAATTTGCTTTTGGTTTAACATTATTATAATACTGTGCTTCCTTAATATACCTGCTGTTTAATGCAATTATCTCAATAATCTGGTAAAGTAGGAAGGAGTTTCTATTCTATTTTACAGATCAAGAAACTGATGCTCATCAAGGTATGAGTAACTTGCCCCAACTCATAGTGAGTAAGAAAAGGAAGGGTGATCTAAATGCATGGTTGTGTGAGGCCGCAGCTGGGCCCCTCTCACTCCACCACGTTCCATTAGACAGAGGATAGAAGCAGCCCAAGAACACTGAGGACAGGGTGCTGGCTCAGACCAGATCCTATGAGAGGCAGACACAAAGACAGAATTAGCAATTCGTGCAAGATATTTAACTAGGGCAACTTTTGAAAGGAAAAGTGGAAGGAAGCCAGAGAAACTGGGAGAGCCATCAAACCATTATGATGCAGGTCTGACCTCAAGTAAAGGGGAAGAGAGGGTCAGGGAGGGAAGGAGTATTAGACTCCAGGGGTGTTCAGCAAGACCATTGGAGTGTTGTTGAGCTCAAGCGATCCTTCCAAGCAGTCCAGTATCTCCTAGAAATGGATTGCCTTATCAGGGCTGCCAAGCTCAGTGTCACTGGCTGGGAGCCTCCATGGGAAATGAGGCATGAAGGCAGACACAATGACAAATTTCATGGTTCAGCAGCAGGACCATCAGTCAGCGACACTCCTGGACTCAGAGATTTGAGTGGGTACATTTTCATAGACAACCCATAAACCTAATCTTTCTCCAGCACCTTCATTCTGTATAGGCTTGCCACTAGAAAGTTACATTATAATTAGAAGATTGGTGGTATTCAAATAAGAAGAATTAGTTATATTGACTGAAAGTTTCATTCTCTCAACATGCACTCTTTTGAGTCTGTACTGTGTGCTCGGCCCTGTGGTAGGCGTGAGGGTTGTGATGTGCAGATGGTCTGTCGAGTTTGCTGTCAAAAGTAACACATAATGTCATTAAGACAACCTGATGTATCTAAGTCCCATTAGGCTACCCAAGGCTGGAAAAGCTTGAGTGTATTTTTCCTAAATAATGTCTGAATAGGGAATATGCAGTTTTTCAGTATTTTCATGGCTGACTGACCTCCTCTTACTGATAGATTTTTTTCTTTACATATAGAAAGCTTTTTTATTTTTTTCCCTTTACTTGGTTTACTGTCATATCTTATAACACTGAAACTTGCTATTTCTTCGAGGATTTTCATTTTGCTTATCTTTTCCATTAGGAATAGTCTGAAAAAGAAAAATACTTTCATTTTTTCAGTTCTTTCAGAAAATCTTTCTATCCCCCAAGAGAACTATCTTTAATTTTACAAAGTTCTTCCTGGCATTTATGTTCAATGAAATAGTAATTGGGATTATTTCTCCCCAAGCATTACTTTGTTTCCCTAAGTAAGAAAAAATGAGAGTATAATGATTTACCTAAAATATGAATGATTAATATAAAATACCCCATCATTCTCTTCCTTCTAAAGTTTCCACCACTTATTTCTATATAAGTAGATGCAAAATTTGATCTATTTATGAAAAGGTGCAGGATCGGACTAAAGCTTGTTTTAAATTATTTATCCTATAATATGGTTGCATATTATGGGCATCTTTTAAAAGGACAAGCAAATATTAAATTTTATCTTTTCAATATGAGCAGTCATTCTTCCTATTAGAGTATGAATATTCAAATATTTCCATTAGTATGAACAAATTACTTCCTTTGAAAAAAGATTAAATGAAAAAGCTAGTTAATTCCCAACTGGTAGACAATGGTGCTTAATATTTATCCTTATAAAACGTTAGATTATAGGGTGTTAACTCCCTGATAAATAAAAAGCAAATTGTAAGAGATGGTTTATTCTTAAAATTCTTCATAACTTCTTGATATTAAAAGTATAATTTTTACTCCTGCTGCCTCTCAAATTATATTACGTTATATCAGAAGTAGCTTCCCTGGAGAAAAAGCAAAGATACCAGTCTATTAACCATAAATTGAGGAAGAAAGAGCTTGAGCAAGCAGTTTCACTTATTGCTTACATACTAAACTTATCCAATATTTTCACAGATCTGTTTTCATACCATTTCTTTTATCCCTTTCTAAAGCAGCACTTACTTTAGCATAAATACAAGCAGCATTTGCCAGAGTTGGGACAAACCAATCAAGGAGATGATGCAACTCATCAGAGAAGAAGCAGGGTAGGTTTGGAGGTTAGCTCGTGCTCATTAACATTAAATGAAGATCTCCAACCTGTAGCCATGATTGCTCTTGGAGAAAAGAGACACAAAACCAATGAGAGCTTCAGATAACATTTTTTAGGGGCAGCAATTCAGAAACCACACCTCCTGCCTGCCATCTTGTGAACCCAGAGTGAGGAGCTGGAGGCCCACTCTGCTCTGCACAGCCTGTCTCGATTCTGTCACTCACCTCATTCTCTTTTTCTTGGGTCTAGTTTTTCCTTCATTAACCAAGACTATTTGAAATAAATTTCATGTCTTCCTTAGTTGACCAAGAATATTTTAAATGAAAAGATAGAAAAAGTTTGATTTGTCATTCTAGTCTCACGGACTGCTCTCCTGGGTGAATGACTTCCTCATGTCATGCTGAGATGTCCGTGACAGTTTATTTAAAATCATTGATTGCACAGACTGCTGTGGGTGAAGGCTGAGTGGACGTCTGATTCCCTGGGTTTCTCCTCATTGCCTTTGGAGCTGTGGTAGGTGGGAGTGAGGGAGGGGCTCTCTGAACACAGAGAGCCATGGTGGCTTGAGGCGCACAGGGAGGAGAGAGACAGGTCAGGTGAATGGAAACTCGGTTTCCAGCTCTGCATCATGGAGCTCTGTGTTGTGCCCCTCTGGGGTGTTATCTTCGTCATCTCATAGCATTGCCTGTCTCATTGCTCATTCTGGAAACAGAATTGGAGAAGCTACTGAAAATAAAAATCATTATTCTCTTGCTTTTGTTAGAAAACTCTTGTTCTGAGCTGGCAGAAGCTTCTGGAAGTACCAACTAAAATGTTTTTCTGAAGCAGAGCAGAGCCAAAGAGAGGGCAGCTCTGCCCAGATTTTATGCTTGATCTGTATTTTCTTGCCTCTTGAAAGGTTTAAGCAAAAGAAGCAACAGTAATAACAGGTGCTAACAGATTGGCGACCTTCAACACTGGATTTTTAGGACACTCTGCTTCTCTGCCTGTGTCAGAAATTCATTTTCAGTTTTTCAGTCTGGTAAGTAAAAGGACAGACATGCCAGGACTTTAGATTAACCTTACGTTCTTTGTTATTTTCCCGTAGGGGTACAAATACATCATTATTCCCCATTAGCAAGCACTCAACCAGCAAGGAAAATGCTGTGCCCTGGATGCACTAACTGGAGCTAATGAATCCTAACAACTAATTACATTTCTCTTAAGGTAACTTAGGACCAGAAAGTAGCTATGTTAGCACAAAGATTTTATGTGAGAATGGCAATACCCAGGAACAGGCCAGCTGATTAATCACCCCTCCATAATTCTCCATAATAGTCCTGTCTGGACTTTCATATCCAGACCATTGTTCTTGCCTGGGTTACAGTTGGCTTGACCTTTTTTTGGACCAACAATGTAATTGGTAATTGTAGACTAATTTATATAAACAAACCAGGGTCCTGCTAAATGAAAGCGTTGTCACCATGATTGGAATTGCTCTGAGAGCTCTCTCTTCTGTATAAGTTTGTGGGTCAAGTGGTTGGAGCCAATGAAGCTTACTGCAAAAAATAATTATTTCAAGTAAGAAAAGGCATTATGTCCTTTTAAGGCTGCCAGGAAGCATGGCTGCGGTCTGTCTCACAGAGTGTGTGCCTTCATGCTTTGGAGGCAAATGGTGTCAGGCCTTTGCTTAGAATCTTGATAGGACCTGAAGGGCAGTAATTCTCCTTAGCATGTATGAAAGCAGTGCTGATAAGTTTCTTTCTAGAACATAAAGGAACTCAACTTATTTCTCCTCTGCAGGCAGCGCTATCATCCTGACTGGCGAACATGATTAAATGCCATTTGTCCTTGACCCCTGTCACTCCTAGGCAGCAGAAATAGATTAAGAGGCCAGTGCTTCTTGAATGAGATGGATCAGAGTGTCGTCAGCCAGGGCCTGCAGGGACAGGCTCACAAAGGAACTGATAGTGGGGTTTATGATGATTTTCCAGGGCTCATTCCTATTTGAGGGGAGATAATTGAGACAAATAATCTACTGTTCCCTCTCAAGCACCCAGCCAGGATCCCCTGAGAGCTGAGATGGAGATCTTTGGGGGACAGTGGGACACCTGCTGAGTATCGACCCACAGAGCCTACAAGGGACAACAGCTCAGAAAGGCAAAGCTGTTTGCAGACACTGTTGAAGAAAGAGAGCCTCTTAACCTCACGCTCCAAGGCCCCACAAGCTTCTTCT
Source organism: Saccopteryx bilineata (assembly GCF_036850765.1). Classification (NCBI taxonomy): domain Eukaryota; kingdom Metazoa; phylum Chordata; class Mammalia; order Chiroptera; family Emballonuridae; genus Saccopteryx; species Saccopteryx bilineata. Next base: position 279,366,003 of record NC_089490.1, on the reverse strand, counting down.
TCCTTCAGAAACGTTTTACACCCCAAGGGCTTTCATTCAAGCCAAAGGTCAAGAAGCACAATGAACCACAGAAATAAGATTACCTGCATGTGTCAGTCTGATCAGCAGCATAAGAATGTCCCTCTACCTAATGGGCACCTTCAATTTGGACTCTAGCATGAAAATCCATGTCCTCAGCATTTCCCACTCTACTCATTTCTTTCTTTAATTTTAAAAGAGTTTAGGTGAGCCTGACCAGGTGGTGGTGCAGTGGATAGAGAGTTGGACTGGGATGCAAAGGACCCAGGTTCGAGACTCCAAGGTCGCCAGCTTGAGCGCGGGCTCATCTGGTTTGAGCAAAGCTCACCAGCTTGGACCCAAGGTCGCAGGCTAGAGCAAGGGGTTACTCAGTCTGCTGTAGTCCCACGGTCAAGGCATATATGAGAAAGCAATCAATGAACAGCTAAGGTGTCACAATGAAAAACTAATGATTGATTAGTTTTTCATCTCTCTCCATTCCTGTCTGTCCCTATCTGTTCCTCTCTCTGACTCTCTCTGTCTCTGTAAAAAAAAAAAAAAAAAGTTCAGGTGAAAGACATGTAACATAAAATTAACCACTTAAAAATGAATGTTTTGGTAGCACTTAGGACATTCAAAACAGTTTCAAAATATTTCCATCACCCCAGAAGGAAACTTTGTACTCACTCAGCAGTTGCTCCCCATTATCCCTCCTGCAGACGGTCACAATCACCTGTTTTCTGTCTTTTTTTTTTTTTTTTTTTTTTGTATTTTTCTGAAGCTGGAAATGGGGAGAGACGGTCAGACAGACTCCCGCATGCACCCGAACAGGATCCACCTGGCACGCCCACCAGGGGCAACGGCTCTGCCCACCAGGGGGCGATGCTCTGCCCCTCCGGGGCGTCGCTCTGCTGCGACCAGAGCCACTCTAGCGCCTGGGGCAGAGGCCAAGGAGCCATCCCCAGCGCCCAGGCCATCTTTGCTCCAATGGAGCCTTGGCTGCAGGAGGGGAAGAGAGAGACAGAGAGGAAGGAGGGGGGGTGGAGAAGCAAATGGGCACTTCTCCTATGTTCCCTGGCCGGGAATCGAACCCCGGTCCCCCGCATGCCAGGCCGATGCTCTACCACTGAGCCAACCGGCCAGGGCCTGTTTTCTGTCTTTATGGAGTTACCTCCTTTGGATATTTCATTTCCTTTTAATGGAATCATGCAACATATGGCCTTTGATGACTGGCTTCTTCCCTGAGCATAATGTTGTCAAGGTTCATGTTGTAGCATGTATGAATACTTCATCCCTTTCTGTAGAGGTACAGTATTCCATTGTGTAGATAGACTACATTTTGTTTATCCATTCATCCATCCATGGACATTTGGGCTGTGCCTACCCTTTGGCTGTTGTGACTAGTGCCGTTGACATGCCCGTTCATGCACTTGTTGAGCTCCTTTGGTTCCTTTGGGTATATACTTAGGAATAAAGTTCTGGGTCATGTGGTAACTTCTGTTGTAACTCTTTGAGGAACTGTCAACCTGTTGTTCTCCACGGTCTTTCTCTACCCGTTTTATGTCTGTTGATCTCCATTACATTCTCTGGCCCAGACTGTTCTCTTTTGCTCACGTTATTTGTCCTTGTTTTTCTTTTCTTTTTTTTGTTTTTTCATTCCAGAGAAGTTTTTTTCTCCAACTTCAGGATTATTAAAGCCATTTGTCTTTATATCACTCTGCATGAGGGCTTAGAAGAAAGAGGCTATGTGAATGTTCCAGTTTTTATTTTGAAATGCTGAAGACTGATATCAACGCATTGCAGCAATGTGGACAAAGCTGGCCAGACCGTCTGAGTCTGCAGCCCCACACTGGGCCCCGCTGCCCTCACTGTTTGCAATACTGGCCTCCTTTTCATTGCTCTCTACACTGAGAATTCTTCTATCTCAGGACCTTCACATGTGACTCTCAGCACCTGGACGACTTTATTCTCTCCTCTTTATTTTTATATGTCAGCTTAAATGTCTCCTAACCAGAGAGATCTTCCTGGACACCCTCCCCTTCCATAGAAATTAAGCTTTCCCTATGCTTTTTCAAAGCATTTGCACCTTTGATCAGATCTTCTGACAATTTGGAGTGACATCTTTGCCTGCATCCATGTGTGCTTAAGGCCAGTTGCTCCACAAGCTACATTCTTATCTATATGAGGATCATCATAGATTTTCCACCCCTAGAAACATACCTGGAACCTGATAGACCCTTGATAAATAGCTCTTAACTGAATGAGTGAGTGAATCAATCAGTGAATGGCCCTTCTCTTACTGCTTCGCTGGCTGACTAATAACTATTCTGTGCTAATTTTCACCAAAGTAAGGAACCATTTAACTCTCCTGGGTACTCATAAAATCTTCCCAGTTGCAGAGAGACTGTTACCTGCATGGGATTAATTTCTCAGAGCCACATACCTGCTTGTTTTCCGGTGTCTGGTGTAGGTGTTTGTGATGCTTCTGCTAGATGAAATGAACACATCAGTTAGTGTCATCAAATAGCACACTAGCCCTGGCCAGTTGGCTCAGTGGTAGAGCATTAGCCCAATGTATGGAAGTCCCAAGTTTGGTTCCCAGCCAAGGCACACAGGAGAAGTGCTCATCTGCTTCTCCATCCTTCCCCTTCTCCTTTCTCACTATCTCTCTCTTCCCCTCCTGCAGCCAAGGCTCCATTGGAGCAAAGTTCGCCCAGGCACTGAGGACGGCTCCATGGCCTCCACCTCAGATGCTAGAATGGCTCCAGTTGCAATGGAGCAACAGCCCCAAATGGGCAGTATATCACCCCTGAGTGGGCTTACCAGGTGGATCCCAGTCAGTCACAGGCAAGAGTCTGTCTTTCTGCCTCCCTGCTTCTCACTTCAAAAAAATACAAAAAAACAAAACAAACAAGCAAAGCAGCAGACTATCTTTCTCTTGTACCGTCTTCGCTGGCCTGCTTCATACACTTCGTCCTTGGAGTTGGTTCATATTGCTCTTGATTCTCTTGATGCTGAATTTCAAGTGAAGGAGCTGCTCTATCGACTTCAAAGTTAAATAAGCAAAAATATAGTATTTTATGGGCAAGAAACTCTTTAATGCCTTTAATCATCACTTAATTCTCAGGACAGCTATATAAAGGACAGGTCATTAAATTTTTCCACAATTTTAAGTAAGAAGAAACTGCACCAAAGAGGTTGAACAATTTGACCTAGGGCTTATGGTGGAAAGTGAACCAAGATTCAAACTGATGCTTTTGGAATCCAAATAGAATGTTTTCCTGTGACCATATTGCCTTGGCATTGGCCTGTTAGCACTAAACTGTGCAGCCTGTCTGCAAGGGAGAAAGCAGGTAGGAAGGGGGGGAGGGGGGAGTTTTGGAGAGTTTCTTGGAAAAAAGAAGCCAGGAAAAGAGGTGCACCTCCCCCAAAAGTAATTGGGGCATTAGTTAAATTAATAGAATAGTTTCCTATGTACTGTACTCTGTCCTTTGCCCAAGCATACTATATATATGCCCAGGTGAGCAGATGTCAAGGAGGAGAGTGGGGATGTCACTATAGGTCTGGCTCCTATGTACTTCACAGACTTTGCCTTATCTCATGTTCCCAAAACATTAGCCCATTTTACAGATGGAGAAATTGAGGGCCATAGGAGATAATAACAAAACTGCAATTTGACACCAAAGCTTTTCTACTCCCGTATACTATCTTTAATTTAGAGTATAAAATACTTGCATTCTTTACAAATGAATGTCAATATTTATAAATGTTATACTACACAAATCAGGACCTGCTGAGGTAAGCATGTGACAGTGTTCCTGGTGTGCTGTCACTGTCCGTGACTTTCTCCCAGGCTCTCCATGAATCCCCATTACCTTCAGCTGCATGGTCACTTGCTTGACATTCCTTAGACATGCTTGAGATAAGAATGTGATCTGATGGCCCTGGCCGATAGCTCAGTGAATTTAAGCATCGTCCTGAAATGTCAAGGTTGAGGGTTCAATCCCTGGTCAGGGCACATCCAAGAAGTGGGCAATGAATAAACAATCAAGTAGAAGAGCAAATAAATGCTTATCTATCTATCTATCTATCTATCTATCTATCTATCTATCTATCCATCCCCCCTCCATTCCTCTATCTCTCTAAAATCAATCAATAAATAATAATTTTTAAAAACAGAATGTTGTCTGTCTCTGAACTGTCACTGGAATAAGACTAGAGAAGGAGAAGGCAGTAGGAGGCTATTCAGTTGCTGGCTTTCAATCTTTTTTCTTTCTGAAGCTAGAGCACATTAGCATTGGTGTCACTTAGTCCTTTTGTCTACTTTCCAGTCTAGCAAGTTATCATCTATTTGACAAGCAAAGAAATCAATTACAAGCAGCCGTGCATTCTTAGTCACAGACTAAATTGGCCCTAGATGGAGATGTGGAACCAATGAGGGCTGCCTGCTGCCAGGCTGGGCTCCTGAGTATAGATGCAACTGGCCAAGGGATCTGTCTGGTCTCTCCTAACCTTAACTGGAGTGCATCCTCACTTTGTCAGCTTGCATGGCTGCTCATCCTTCCCACAACTTACCTTCTCGCAGGCTAGCTCCCCATCCTCCAGCCTCAGCCCAAGCAGCTTGATGCTCTGTGACCTGAGTACAGAATGCTGGCAAAGTAAGCACGTAATATAAGAGGGTGAGAATTATGACAGGCAACCTTGAATGAGCATAGAACAAATGGACTTAAGCCACTCAGGGGAACAGGAAAAGCTGTCTTGTGAAAATGACATAAAAGATGAGTAGGAGTTGGCCAAGTGAAAAGAAAGGAAGTGTGTCCCAGGCTGTGCTGTGCGCAGAACCTTGAGTCTGACTAAGGGAAATGGAAGGTCTTGGAATGGAGGACTCCTGTTTTGATGTACATTTTAGAAGAACCACAGAGCTTCCCTGAGGAGTGGGCAGAATAGGAGCAGAAGCAGGGTGAACCATTAAGAGACAGGAGACGGCACTGGTTTGGACTGGATGTGCTGACTATTGGATGTAGGTGTGCAGGGGAGACAGGAGTCAAGCATGATGGACAGCATATTTATAGGCAAGTTAATCTGCTTTGTGCACAAGAAAATAGCCTTTGGGGAAACCCCCCAAGCTGGTTCCAGTTAGCGCTGCTTTTCTTTTCTCCTTTTCACTTTTATTTCTCTCTCTCTCTTTTATTTTTTTGCTTTGGCCTTTTACTTTTTTAATTTTTTCCTTATTTACTTCTCTTGCTCATCTTCATTCTTTTTATTTTATTCATCCCCGATGTAAGTTAGGAAATCTATGGTAATAGAAATTCAGAATTAAAACCAAACAAGGAAAAGTGAACCAATACTTATTTAGAGGGAAGTGTCTCCACCCACCTACTCTGATGCAGACCAGACGGAAAGCAGGGTGAGGCTGTGGCTGGCCGGCTCCCAGTTATAACCCACAGCACCGCCCCTCCCCAGCTGCGTTCCCAGCGGCCAGTGCTGCTGAGAGACTGTCAGTCATGGGCACACTCTCCCTGAGCTGTGTCCATTAGAAAAAAGGGGAACTTGCCACTTGAATGAACTGACACTACATAGTTTATTTTTAGCATGTTCTGTAATGGTGAGTATTTGTGATTAAAATTAAAATAGCATATGGTGTTTCCTGGAGAATTTTAGGGAAATATTAGACTAGGTGAAGTCATTGATCCCTGGATTGACTGGTCTAATAACTGGTGTATGTGTGTAATATATAAGGATCCGCTCCCTGCTTCCCTTTTGTACAAAACCAGAATCACCCCACTGCCTTCTCTATAATTGTTCTTTCTTTCCTGATTAACAGATCTCTAAAAACCTTTGCATATTAGCATATGTAAAAGGTTGCTATTATGAGTAATTGTTTTAAGACGAGCATTAGAAATATCTTTTGTTTCTAGATTATATTTTCTGGATTCTTTCTGTGGTTCGTTGGTTCCTTGACATTTATGCCATGAAGTTGTTTTCTGTAGTTTGTGCCAGGGTTTCAAGAACCATTATTATTTACAGAGAGCAGTGAAGCCGGAACGACACGTGTGCCCCTGGCTGATGGCGGAGGGCACAAGTCTTCTCTTTTGTTTTCTAGTTATTCTCAGGGTAGCCACTGAGCTGGTTCAGTGAACAGTTTTTAAATAAAACCTTAACCTCTCTCAACTTGTAGACGGTGACACAGTACCAGAGCAAGTGAGAATCCCTTTGATTGCAGTGTTTAATTTAGCATGCCGAGGAGAGACAATGAAACAAAGCTCTGCGTGGCCTGTGACCTAGTTTTAATGAAGCTCTGTAGCTCCTCAACGTGTCTTTGCTCTGTGTCCTTTCTATGCAGCGTTGTAATTCTTGGATTTTAGAAGCGTTACTCCCTTCATAAGTAAAGTGGTAAAAGGAAATCGTGCTCCCAGAGGTGCCGTTACCCTATACGCATGTTGAGTGCCAGCAACCTGGTAGCAGTTTACCAAGAAAAGTCACTCTTGAGTTACTTATCTAGAGTTGCACGAAACTCATTCAGGCGACCATTCCTGCAACAGGAGGCATCTAAAAATTCTAAGGAAGGGCCCTGGCCGGTTGGCTCAGTGGTAGAGCATTGGCCTAGTGTGTGGATGTTTCTGGTTCGATTTCCAGTCAGGGCACACAGGGGCTTCCAGGTGGATACTGGTTGAGGTACATGCAGGAGTCTGTCTCTCTGCCTCCCTGGTGCTCACTTAAAAAAAAAAAAATTCCAAGGACAGCATCTTATCATTCAAAGCATCTAAAATGCCTCCATCTGAAGATGCAGAAAGTTTATCTAAAACTTTTGAACTACTTTATCAGAAATGTTAACATGCACTTTTATGAAAAATATGGTAGGTTTCTTTCCTGTCTTATGTGGATGTGTGACCATAGTTGTTTTCCACTGCTGCTATCACAAATCACCACAAACTTAGTAGGTTCAAACAGAACTCCATATCTCAGGATGGTGTATGTCAGAAGTCCAAGGGGCCCTGACCAGGAGGTGTCACAGTTGATAGAGCATCAGACTGGGATGCGGAGGACCCAGGTTCAAAACGCCAAGGTCGCTAGCTTAGCCTGTGATCATCTGGCTTGAGTGCAGGCTCACCGGCTTGAGCATGGGATCTTAGACATGACCCCATGGTCACTGGCTTGAGCCCAAGGTCACTGACTTGAGCAAGGGGTCACCTGGTCTGCTGTAGCCCCCAAGTCAAGCACATATGGGAAAGAAATCAATGAACAACTAAGGTGCCACAACAAAGAATTGATGTGTTTCATCTCTCTCCTTTCCTGCCTGTCTGTCCCTATCTGTCTCTCTCTCTCTGTCCTTCTCTCTGTCTCTGTCACACACACACACACACACAAAAAAAAACTGTCCGGGAGGCTGGGCTGGTTTTTCAGCTTGAGGTCTCAGATGTCCAAACTGAAGGCACCTGCCGACAGACTTTTATCAGGAAGCTCTGGGAAGAATCTGTGTCCTAGCTCATTCAGGTCTGTTGGTCAAGTAAGTTTGTAAATATGATATATGTGTTTGCTCGCTTATAGTTTGCATTGTATGTGGGAGACAGGCTGTAAACTGGCAAAGTCATTATAGCCTAAGGCATAGTTTTAGAATTAAGCTTTTCCCCACACCCTTGACTGTTACATGATATGAGGTGGTGCACTCTCATAAGAAATCCCATTATGCCTCAGATAAGTGACTTTGTATCAAAGACTTCCTTGTTTGTATATTGGATTAAAGGTTTGGATTTCTACACTATAAAGTGGGGCAAACCGGGAGCTTGCTCTCTCTTGGTTCCTGAGATTAGCATTAGAGAGGAGGGTAGATAAAGGCCACGTGGAGGCAAGGAGTGGCAGCCAAGATGGCAGAATGCTGAAAGAGAAGCCAGTTAGTGCAGTGTTTGTGCAGGGAGAAGGAGATGGGGAACAGAGGTGAATGAGGCTAGTGAGCTAGAAACCTTTGATTCTAGGAAACTCGGATAAGTCAGTAGCTTTGTGAGCACTGAATGAGTGAGTTTTGGAACCCAGTGTGTGTTTTTACTTGCCCACCAGGTGCAAGCTAGGATTAAAGGTAATGGCCCACCAGTTCTTGGCTCCGTTGTTTCATTACTGTTAGAATCTAATGAGAACCTGCACGGGCCAGGCGGCTGTGATGGTAGCTGTGGCTACTGGCTTTACATTTGCGTAGTCAGTAGTATTCGGAATTTGGTATGGACCCACCACCACCTTTGAGCAGTGGAGTAGAGGACTGGCTGCTGTTATGGTTCCCCATGGCTGTCCTTTTGGGGACCATAGGCTGGCTGACATTTACAGCCATGCGTGAGGAAATCAAGAGCCCTGTGGAAGAGGCTGCCCGGAACCTGCAAACCAAGCAGTAGAAGGAGCTGAAGCAAGTGTGGGAGAGAGAGATGCCGACCCTGGAGCTGGAGCAAGCACCGGAAAAGGAGGCCGACCTGGTTCATGAGATTCTCTTGGAAATACAGCAGCTGCTGGAGGAGGAATCACAGGTTCATGAGTTGCAGATTGCCCTGGATGTTGTGGAGAGCCAGCAGTGGCAGGAGGCGGGGCCTGAGGCCGGAGCTGGAGCTGCAAGGCCTGCAGAACAGAAGGCGGCAGCAGCCCAGAGCTCAAGCCCAGCAGCGCGAGCTGGTGTTTTCAGTTCCTCTTTGGAGGATGAGGAGAATCAGGCTGAAGTTGCAATCCGCAGTGTCCAGAAGGTGAGAGCCCAGCAGCAAAAAGTACCTTCTACAGCCCTGGTAGATCTGCAATTTGGGGACATAGGGGTGAATGCCATCATGTTCTCCAGAACAGAGATGGAAATGCTAACTGCCATTGCCACGTGCTCCTCTTTGGGACAGTGTAAGACCTGCCAGGATGGCAGGGATGAAGGGGGTGGCTAAGGCCCATGTGCTTGGACTGATCTCCTGGACTATGACTGGAGTGGTCATTGGCTCCTTTGTTGGATGGACTTATGGATTTTGGACAATGTAAAATACCCTAATGGGGGTGAGGGGCAGCTTTATTAGAGGTCCTCCCCCTGTACTGGGAAGCTTTTCCCATGGCTAGAAAGAAGGCCGAGGACATTTTGCACTTTTGGCAAAGTGCTCAGAGACTGGTGAAATGTACCTTTGTAATTGCTGAAATTTATGATTTGTCATGTTGTTGTAATTTGTGTAATGTGCCTAATTTCCTTGTGCGGGAATATCTGTGCTTTAGATTGTGAAGCGAGCAAAAGGAGTGGAATGTTGGTCAAGTAAGTTTATAAATATGATATATATATATGTTTGCTCACTTATAGTTTGTATTGTGTGTGGGAGACAAGCTGTAAACTGGCAAAGTCATTATAGCCTACGGCATAGTTTTAAAACTAAGTTTTTCCCCACACCCTTGACTGTTACATGATGTGGGGTGGTGCACTCTTATGAGGAATCCCATTATGCCTCTGATAAGTGACTTTGTATCAGAGACTTTCTTGTTTGTATATTGGATTAAAGGTTTGGATTTCTACACTATAAAGTGGGGCAGACCGGGAACTTGCTCTCTCTTGGTTCCTGAGATTAGCATTAGAGAGGAGAGCAGATAAAGGCCTGGTGGAGGCAAGGAGAGGCAGTCAAGATGGCAGAATGCTGAAAGAGAAGCCAGTTAGTGTAGAGTTTGTGCAGAGAGAAGGAGATGGGGAACAAAGGATAATGAGGCTAGTGAGCTAGAAACCTTTGATTCTAGGAAACTCGGATAAGTCAGTAGCTTTGTGAGCACTGAATGAGTGGGTTTTGGAGCCCAGTGTGTGTTTTTACTTGCCCGCCGGGTGCAAGCTAGGATTAAAGGTAATGGCCCACCAGTTCTTGGCTCCGTTGTTTCATTACCGTCTGTCTGAATCTAATGAGAACCTGCACGGGCCAGGCAACTGTGATGGTGGCTGTGGCTACTGGCCTTACAAGGTCATTAGCCGAATTCTGTTTCCAGCATTTGCTTCATCACCTTGCTGACTCTTGGCTAGGCATTGCCCTTATAAATGGAGGCTGCCACATGCTCTGGATCCTGCCAACCTTCCTGAAAAGCAGCAATGCCAGGCCTCTTCCTCTTCAGCCACATCTCAGACTGACTCTTCTGCATTTAGCCCAGCAGGCTAGTCCAGGGTCACCTTCCTATCTCAAGGCCAGTTGATTACTAACCTCAATTTCTTCTGCAAAGCCCCTTCACAGCAGTGCCTGCATTGATTAAACCGCCAGAGGTCGGGAATCTTGGGAGGCCGTCTTTCAAAGTCTCCCCACCACTTGAAGAAGAAAAAGTTCAGTCAGGACAGTAATGGAGGCAGACAGTTAATCTGTGCAAGTGCTATAGCGGACTCCTCGATTAAAACAGACAGAAGACTCCTAGATCCGCTCCAATACTGGTTTTTCCAACATTATGCCAAAATTGTGATTAAGACCAATACAGAAACTTAAAATACAACATGAGCACTTCTCTTACAGAAGCCAACTCCTGCTTTCTTTTAATGTCAGAAATTTCTTCTAAAAAATGTAAAAATATTTTAATAATTAAGATTAAATATATACTTTCTTTCAGAAAAGTAAAAAGGCCAACAATCTTAGTTTTCTGTATATGTTTTTTTCTTACACAAAGTATATTTGTGTTCTAGTTTCTTCTCCTTCCTCCCACCGCCCACCACCCCTACCCTAGACATTCGCATCCTACAGGCACCCTCCCAGTTTTAATTCATCTTTCTTGGCCAAAGATTGGCTTTGTCTGTGTCACCTAGCCAGAACTATACAGTAATCTCTGGCCAAATTAACTGAAGTCTAATTTTCTTTGCCCCCAGTCTGCCCCCAAAAAAGACTACTAAGTGAGTCATCAAAACTTCTAAATTTAAGAGAGAGAAGAGAGGAGAGATAGGTAATCTAAGAGATGAAAGGAAATGTGGTTTTTATTTTTAATCATTTCCTTCCTATTTGGACATGCGTCTCAAGCTATTTTGATCCGGGGACCACATTTATCAGAATTTGTGCCACAAATTTAAGGAAACATTTTTCCAAGGAAAAAATGTAAGACATAAAAAATAAAATAAATGGCCGGGAGCTATGGATACCAGCAGGCAGCCAGCCTGGAGCATCAGAGTGACAACTCAGCTACAGGAGGCTAGGCTGCCTGTTCTAAGTCACTTAACCCTTCCCTGCTGGGCAAGGTTCATGACGGGTCAGTGTAGAGAAATGTTGACGGCATCAGTATGACAGTGACTACCCCATAAAACCATCTGGGAAGGCCTGGAGGATTGCACAGAGCACAACAGGGTAGAAGGAGAAAGGAGATACAGCACAGCAGCGCCAGTGCAGTTCTTTCCTCTGAAGATACGTCCTGGATTGTTCATCGGTGATGAAAGCAAGCATGAAAACAAGAAATGCCCCTGGAGGAAACTCATCACCTAGATAAGTGAGCTTTTAACAGTCACACTGATTCCCACCTTTAATAAGTCTTTGAAGTGTGATTTGTTAAAAGTTTCTGCAAGTAAATAAATTGGAAGATTACATGACTGCATGCGGGGAATTAGGTGAGGAATTGAAATGAGAGTCAGAAGAGTTGTTTTAATAATAGCTATTAATAATCCAGAACATAAGGCCAAATCTTGAAATTTTTCAAACCCACAATCAGGCATTTCAAAGACAGTAGCCAATTACCTATAATCCCTTGAATAGTCAGCTTTGTTCTCCTATTTCTTAGAAGACAGAGGACTCAAAATACATGGCCTCGGTGTTACTCATTTTTTATTTAGCCACAATGCTTGTTTTCCTGGAAGCTGCCTGCTTGGTGACGTGAATATTGCATTTCTATTTTGCAGTGTTTCCTAGCATATGATTTATTATATGTATTTTATATGTACATTAACTTTTAGCTGGTGGATAAGAAATTATTTGGTTTAGCCAAGAAGGAAGAAAACACTGGTTTTAATTTTTTTTTTTTGTATTTTTCTGAAGCTGGAAATGGGGAGGCAGTCAGACAGACTCCCGCATGCACCCAACCGGGATCCAGCTGGCATGCCCACCAGGGGGCGATGCTCTACCCATCCAGGGCGTCGCTCTGTTGTGACCAGAGCCATTCTAGCGCCTGGGGCAGAGGCCAAGGAGCCATCCCCAGCACCCGGGCTATCCCTTGCTCCAATGGAGCCTCGGCTGTGGGAGGGGAAGAGAGAGACAGAGAGGAAGGAGAGGGGGAGGGGTGGAGAAGCAGATGGGCGCCTCTCCTGTGTGCCCTGGCCGGGAATCGAACCCGGGACCTCCACACGCCAGGCCGACGCTCCACCGCTGAGCCAACCAGCCAGGACCTAATTTATTTTTTTAAACTTAATTTTCATTTTGACCCACGACCTTTTCTTTTTGCTGCTGTTACATTTGTAATGGGGCCACAGCTGGCAACTGCATTTGTTCTAGGAAAATGCTTGCGCGGTCGTGGCAGTGGGTAGACTTGACAGGAAACCCGCTTGCTGAGCAGCGGTAGCAGGTTGGATGTGGAGGCTTTTAACATGAGCTGCACCCTGACTTTTTTTAATCAATAGATTGATTTGGAGAGAGAGACAGAGAGAAGGGTAACATCAATTTGTTGTTGCACTTCTTTATGCATTCATTGGTTGATTATTGTATGTGCGTTTGATCCTTGACCAGGGATCAAACCCTCAACGTTGGTGTATCTGGATGACACTATTCAACTGAGCTACTCGGCCAGGGCTGCACCCCCATTCTGAGTCAGCACAGGAGAAAGAAGAGCCCATCACCAATGTGCCAGAGTGAAATATTTTAGACGTTAGTGGAAGACGGGGTATAGGTGGACAGCGGGCAGGCAACTGGGCCACGTGGCACTGCTCCAAGCCTGAGATATGGTCTGGTAACTCGAGGCGCTGTGAGTACAGCTCACTCCCCAAGTGCAAATTAGGAAACGACAGCTGTGGATGGTCACGGAGCACAAAGAGCCACCGGCACAATTAAGTTCACAGTTAACCGTGTTAGCCACACAGCATTCACTCTTCTCTGTGATAGTCTTCTGATTTAGCCCAATAGGAAACTTTGAGCAGACATTTCATAGAGCGGTTAACTCTGTGGGATCCATCAATTTTAATTGGAATCCTGTAGCTAAAACCTGGGGTGTACTTGACAGTGAGAGGGTGTCTTTAACGCAGGTATTTCTGGTTCCAGTCTGGGCTTCTCTGCAGCAGTGTGCCCTGATGCAGAGCTAACTTTAGAAGGCACTGACCTACGCTGGGCTACACAGGGCCAGTATTGACTAGTCAATGGAGGAGGATTTCCTCCATCTCTCTCTGCTGGTTTACATTCATGAGTATGGGCAGGGTGTCAGCTCAGGGCCTACTGATTGGAGGATAGCACGGACGCAGTATTCACTGCCAGCCTTGCTACCTACTTGGTCTTTGGGCCACTGAAGCATTCTGTCCCTGCAGCTCAGCAAAGTAATTACCAAGCCATCACTGTCCTAACTTATAAAGAAATTACTTTCCTTGGGAGGAGACAGTGAGGTGCACAGCAGGAATTCAAGCTGCAGGACTGTGCTAATCTTAAAAAGAAAAGAGGAAGGAGAAATACATTCCTCTGGAAATTGCCCTGACTGGCTGTAATGAAAGACCAGTTTTAAACACACAGATGTAGAGAGCGAAGTCAAGAGCTTTCCAAGTAAATTCAGCCTTTCCTTACTGGTAGCCAATAAAAGTTTACAGAGGTGTAGCTCATCCTAATACTGGTCACAGCACTGGGTCCTTGTGAGTGATGATGGTCTGGAAACTCACTGAGAGTAATGAGGCTGTAATGCTGACTTCACTCCAGCTGAGCTAGGGTGCTGCCTCATTTCTCTGCCTTATACCCGGTGCCCTCCTCTCCCATGTTACGAACTACCAACCACTGCACTTTCTGCTCACTGGAAGCCATGGAGGCTGAGGTTTTCACGATCCTCTTCTGCCTACGGAGGAATGGCAGAAGGATCCAATGTCAACCAGGCAGGAGAGCAATCTAGACCACGCTGATGGCCACAGATTTGGTGGCATTCACGGGCTTAAATCAGTAGGCTAAAATGAAGCAATAGACTTTTTCCCCCCAAGTGCATCACCACATCACACCCCTGCTCCTTATCCAGAGGGAATGCCCTGAGCTACCCTGAGTGGCGGCCTGACCATGCAGTAGTGGAGGGCAGATGCTTTACAAGCCACCCCTCCTCTACAAACGTGCCCGAGGAAGAATTTTAATTGTCTTATAGAAGTGCCAGTTTGGTCTTGAGCAAAGGTAATACAATTATTTGATCATCTAGAAATATCTTCTTAAGACTTGCATGTACCCACTGTTGTAAGCGGTTTTCCAGGGAAGGGGTGGCTTGTGAAGGATTTAGGGGTAGTATTGAGAAAAACAAGCTTTGTGTTTGTTTCCTATTGCTATTGGCACAAATTACCACAAACTTCCTGAGGTAAAACCAAACCAATTTATTGTCCTACTGTTTCTGTCCGTTACAAATCAGTTTAAAATCAAGGTGTCAGTGGGGTTGCATTTCTTACTAATGGCTCTTGGGAGAATCTGCTTCCAGGCTTCTTCGGATTGTGACCAGAATCCAGTTCCTTATAGCTGTAGGACTGAGGTCTCTGCTTCCTTGCTGCCAGTCAGCCAAGAGCTCGCAGCCTCTCTCCCATCTCTGCACAAGGCCCCTTTTATGGCAGCACTGGCCGTTGAAAGACCAGTCCTCCTACTGGGGCTCTCTCTGCCTTCTCTTCCTAAGGCATCTCGCTGACTGGAGCCAGAGAATGTTCTCTGCTTTTAACTCATGTGGTTAATTGGAGCCACAGAGATCATTCAGGAAAACGTTTCTATTTTGGAGCCCATATCCTAAATTCTACCTGCGAAGTCCCTTTCTTACATAGGGTAAACTATTCGTGGTTTCAGGGATTAGGATTTAGATGTCTTTGGGACCACTGTTTAGCCTCCCACAGTCTGCCCTCACCTCCTAAAATTCACATCCATCTCACATAGTTCATCTCATCCTGTGTCCTCCAAAGGTCTCATTTCATTACAGTATCAACTCAAAGTCTTAAATCTCTTCTGCTCAAAAGTCCGAAATCAGCATAGTCTAAATCAAGTGTTGACGAGTTTTCCATGAAGTGCAGCTCCTAGGGGCGATTCTTCTCCACCAGTGGACCTATGGGACTAACAAAACATTCTCTCTGCTCCCATCATGCAGTGGGGGGAGAGGCATGAGATAACATTATAAACATTCCAGTGCAAGAAGGGGAGAGGTGGAGAATAAAACAAAGTCACTAGTCCAAGCAGCTTGGAAATCCAGCTCAGCAAACCCCATTAGCTTGTGAGGCCAGGGCTGTCATCCTTGGCTCTGCCCTCAGGGTAAGATGTCAGAAAAAGATGGCAATGAACATGCCTCTCGAATAACTTGAATTCACCAGGCAGGTGGTGGAGCCTTGCTTTGGTGTCCTTTTGTTATTGCCCAGGTGTCACCAATGTCCACCTGCCCATTCCTGCAGAGCTGTAGCAGCAGAAGGACAATGACAGGTGATACCCTACCTGGCATTCAGAACAGCCACCTGAGGTCCACAGGTAGATGTCAAAGAGGGCTTAGCACAGGTAATGCTGTTTGCTAAAATAGTAGCAACAAAATTTACCCTGGTGAAACATGAGCCCACTGTGGTTTTAGTAAACACACGGGGCTGCTTAGCAGGCCAGGCTTAGTCAATATGGAGAAACATGTGCCGGAATTGGTATTTGCCACACAGTGCTGCCTCGCCTGCCAGGGTCCTGTCCTCTGTCAATGCCAATAGTGGAGCAGAGAACCCACCTCTGCATGGGTGTGCTTGGTTGGTCTTTATACGAGCTGATTACCTGGATCTGACCATGGGCCTGTGGGTGTGGTTTAAGTCTTACCCTTCAAATCTGAAGGTACCTTCCACTGAATTCCCATGAAAATGCTTTCTTGCTAAGAACCCATTTATTGCACTTTGTGTTCCTGTGTCTTAAGTCACAACCCAGGACCCACTGCAGAAAATGTTAAGGAAAATAATTGATGTCCAAGTTTACAGAATGACATCTTAAGCAAAGATTTTACTGAAATAAATAAATAGTAAAACTTTCATACATCTCTGCCTGTGCTTGTTTTCTAGTCATATCTAGGCGATCATTTCCAAGGGACATTGGTGCCCAAATTCTTCAGACTGCTAATTTTGTGCTAATTATATCCATTTTAGGCACACCGAATGGATGTCTGCTTTCCTTGTTGGACCATGAGCTCCTGAGGTCAAGGGCCAGGGTTTCTCATTTTATCCCATGACTTGGCATTGAGTGTGGAACACAGTAGGTGCCCAGTAAAGAGTGGTGGCTTGTTGGCTGGAACTGATTTATCTGTTACCCTTTCTTCCTAGAATGGCTCCTCAAGGTCCATTTGGCAAAATCTATAATCCCTCCAAAATTTAGCTCAACATTACTTGTTTTTTTATCCTTTTTAATTGAATGTATTGGGGTGACATTGGTTAATAAAATTACATAGGTTTCAGTTGTACAATCCTATAATACACCATCTGTACATGGTATTGTGTGTTCACCACCCCAAGTCAAGTCCCGTCCACCACCATTTATCCCCCTCACCCTCTCTCACCTCCCCCACGTCTCCCCCTTCACCCTCTCACCTCCCCCACGTCTCCCCCTTCACCCTCTCTCACCTCCCCCACGTCTCCCCCTTCACCCTCTCACCTCCCCCACGTCTCCCCCTTCACCCTCTCTCACCTCCCCCACGTCTCCCCCTTCACCCTCTCTCACCTCCCCCACGTCTCCCCCTTCACCCTCTCGCCTCCCCCACGTCTCCCCCTTCACCCTCTCTCACCTCCCCCACGTCTCCCCCTTCACCCTCTCTCGCCTCCCCCACACCTCCCCCTTCACCCTCTCGCCTCCCCCACGTCTCCCCCTTCACCCTCTCGCCTCCCCCACGTCTCCCCCTTCACCCTCTCGCCTCCCCCACGTCTCCCCCTTCACCCTCTCGCCTCCCCCACGTCTCCCCCTTCACCCTCTCTCGCCTCCCCCACGTCTCCCCCTTCACCCTCTCGCCTCCCCCACGTCTCCCCCTTCACCCTCTCGCCTCCCCCACGTCTCCCCCTTCACCCTCTCGCCTCCCCCACGTCTCCCCCTTCACCCTCTCACCTCCCCCACATCTCCCCCTTTACTCTCCTCACCTCCCCCACATCTCCCCCTTCACCCTCTCTCACCTCCCCCACATCTCCCCTTCACCCTCCTCACCTCCCCCACGTCTCCTTCCCTCTGCAGTCACCACACTGTCGCCTGTGCCCTTGAGTCTTCCTTTTTTCTTTGCCTAATTCCTTCAACTTTACTTATTTTAGTAAAAAGGTAAAAATAACCCAGATGTCCATTAATAGGATAATAACTTTTAAAATCATGAATTGTGAAATATTTATACATTAAATACCCAAAGCCATTCCATGAATAAGGTAGATCTATATATGTTGTCATGAAGAGTCAGTGATACGCTCTCAAAGGGTAAGAACAAGTCATCTGAGGAACAACTCTGGTGAAAACTAAAAGCATAGCTACACAGTCAATTTATCTGAGTAGAAAATAATCTCTAATGCTGAACACTAAATGGTCAGTCAGTCATTTTTTGGATGGTGGAGAAGGAAAGCATGAAGATGTTCACTTTTACTTACACATGTTCTCCATTGTTTTAGTACCGTATGTGAGCTTTAAATTTAAGAAGTCAATGGCCGAGATTAGAAACAAAATGGTCAGTGCTGCTGGGAAACCTTTTGTTCTTTCCTGTGCACACCCCTTTTGCTCTTCGGGCTCTGAGTCTCACACGTGCCATGTGGTGTAGCCACTCCCCACCTGGTGGTTTACTCCTTTCTGATGGGAGTCTCTGGACATGAAGCAGCTGGAGCGGTTAACATTTATGCCAAAGCTCCATGCCAGGCCCTGGGCACGTCAAACCATCCCCATCATTAAAGATGAAGAGACCCAGACAAGCCATGTACCTTTGCACCCAGGCAGCCCCAGCCTTGAGCACCATGCCAGTGCACAAGGGAACCCGTGTCTGGGAATGATCAGAAGGAAACAAGCTGCTCTCATTCTGCAGAGAAAGTACAAATCAAAAGAATGAGCCATGGTGGTTTCTGCAGTGGCAGAAAATAGAGACAATAGACTTGGCGGGGCTCATGCTGCCTCCTGGACTCTGAGACTGTTGTAGCTGGGGTGAGGGCATCTGGCTGGCTGGCTGTCACTGCCCTGGCCCAGCTGGCTGGGGAGAAGCCCCTTCCTCCTGCTCGTGCACGCTCAGCTGCGGAAGAGGTTCCTTCCACAAAGAGAAAAAGAATCCGGGGTTTTGGACAGTGATTTGGGAGTTGATAGGCAAGTTCTCCAAGTCCTTTCCTGGGAGAGCGCACGGCATAGCTCTTGTTTACCAACAGAGACAAGTGCTCCCAATCTCCGAAGCCCGGGTTAGGAGAGCATTGCTCTGCTCGAACTAAGGGCACTGCTGGTTTTTACTGGCGGTTCTGAAGACATTTTTGAGTCCTGGACTCAGAATGTGATGAAAGTTCTGTGGCTTTATTGTAGAGGGGGGGGGAATATATATATATATATATATATATATATATATATATATATGTAAATGTATAAAGCTTTGAGTAAAATGTCAGGGGTCAGCAAGCTATGGCCCATGGGCCAAATCCCTCCAGTTAATCTGTATTTGTATGACTGCAGGTAAGAGTGGGTTTTATGATTTTAAAAGTCATTGAAAGGAAGAGAGTGAGGAGTGATAGACACTCTGTGTGACCCCCAAAACCTAAAGTATTTACTCTCTGCCCCTTTACAGAAAAAGTTCCTGATCTCCGATTTAGATATTCATGGTAAGAAAGGCCTCTTTAAATTTTGTTTTTAACTAAAGCAAAAGCAAGCATACTTCATGGGACAGGGGTCTGGAACCTTATTGGCTAAGAAAGCCATGAACAAAACGCATTTTAAAATGTAATTCCTGCCTGACCTGTGGTGGCTCAGTGGATAAAGCGTCGATCTGGAAATGCTGAGGTCACCGGTTCGAAACCCTGGGTTTGCCTGGTCAAGGCACATATGGGAGTTGATGCTTCCTGCTCCTCCCCCCTTCTCTCTCTCTCTGTCTCTCTCTTCTCTCCCTCTCTATCTCCTTTCTAAATAAATAAATTAAAAAAAATAATAAAATGTAATTCCGTGAGAGCCATACAATATGTTTAACACTAAATACAAGTAAATGTGTGCATTTTATGTAAGACCAACACTTTTAACGTACAATAAGTCTCTGAATTCTTTTTAATAACGTTGTCATGCTGTTGCTAACCAATGATGAATAAAGTACTTCTTACCATTAATGCGACTTCTGGTGCTGCATGGTTTTGCTGATGGCTTTGTAGTCTGGTTGATACGTAGTGAGGTTAAGCTTCATACAGGTGTTGAGACTTCCATCCATTAAACGTGATCATAGGTTGGTCTTAACGTTCTTTAGATGTGAGAAAAAGACTGCTCACATGCATACATAGAGCTAAACATTGTCAGTACAGCAATACTCACATGCTGCAGTGTGTGGTATGTGACGGGAAGCTCGTTCCAAGTTTTGTTTTGTTTTTTTTTTTTCATTTTTCCGAAGCTGGAAATGGGGAGGCAGTCAGACAGACTCCCGCATGCGCCCGACCGGGATCCACCCGGCATGCCCACCAGGGGGCGATGCTCTGCCCCTCTGGGGCGTCGCTCTGTTGCATCCAGAGCCATTCTAGCGCCTGAGGCAGAGGCCACAGAGCCATCCTCAGCGCCGGGGCCATCTTTGCTCCAATGGAGCCTTGGCTGTGGGAGGGGAAGAGAGAGACAGAGAGGAAGGAGAGGGGGAGGGGTGGAGAAGCAGATGGGCACTTATCCTGTGTGCCCTGGCCGGGAATCGAACCCAGGACTCCTGCACGCCAGGCCGACGCTCTACTGCTGAGCCAACCAGCCAGGGCCTTCGTTCCAAGTTTTGACAATCAACTGGTCTGCGGGTTGAAGTTTTTTCATTTCTCCCACTTGTGTTTGCTCGCCAACTCTGCTTGCTGTCATGCAAGTCTTTCCAAATCTTCATTCAGTGACTTGAACTTATTCACCCACATGTCTGAGGCCTTCAGGTCAGCAGCTTGTAGCTCAAAATCTCTGACAGAGACACTGGGGATGTAACTCAGGTCAGCTCTGTCCACTGCACTCTTGTGTGGATGGATGATGAACTAAAAAAGACGAGTGCACTCACGAAATTCTCCAAAGCATGCTTTGAATGACTGCAGGAGATTAGATGTGAAGCCTGCTAGCTGCTGGAGATCAAGAGGTTGAGCAGGGTCACTTGCTATGCATGCATCTTTAAACTCCCCCAGTTTTTCAAAGTGTAGTAAATGACCTGTTTCAGTCTCTGCGATGAAGAGTTCCAGCTTATTTTCAAATGCAAACACTGCTTATTGAAGGGATAAGACTATATTTCCAATGCCTTGCATTTTCACATTGAGCTGATTCAGATGTTCAGTCATGTCCATGAGATAGTAGAACTTCGGGAGCCACTCAGTGTTAGCTAACTCAGGATGCTTGACGTTTTTCAAGAAAAGTCCAGATTTCGCTCAGACAAGCCGCGAAATGGCTGAGCACCTTCCCTCTTGACAACCAATGCACATTGCTGTGCAGAAGAAGATCAGGATAATTATTCCCAACTTTATCCAGCAGTGTTTTAAACTGGCAATCATTTAAAGCTCTGGCAACAATAAAGTTGACCACCCAAATGACCAGCGACATCACCTCACCAAGCTGCTCGCCACACATCTGAGCACAAAGTGCCTCCTGATGTAGGATGCAGTGGAAACTTAGGATGGGCCTCTTTTCATGTTCATGAAGAAGCGCTAAGAATCCTCTGTTTTTCCCCAGCATGCACGGAGCACCATCAGTACACACCGAAATAAGTTTATCCATTGGTAGATTTTTTTCTTTAGCCAACTCAGTGAAAGACTGGAGTAAACTTCCCCTCTTGTTGTCTCTTTCATAGGCAAAACAGCAAGACTATCCTCACGTAGTGTGTCACCTGCAGCATACCTTGCAATCACGCTGAACTGGGATAAATGGCTTACGTCTGTTGACTCATCCAAAGTGAGAGAAAATGGTGCTGCATTTATGTCCTTCACTTGTGTTGCCTCAATTTGATTTGCCATCATGATGGTACGATCGTGAACAGTTCTTGCCTACAGAGGCATGTCTTTTATTCATTTGATTATCTTGTCTTTATCCAAAAAGTCGTCAAAAAGTTCATTGGCAACATTAAGCATGAATGTTTTGGCATACTCCCCATCTGTGAATGGCTTTCCATTTGTCACAATTGCTAAAACACCAGCAAAGCTAGCCAAATTCCAGTCACCTTGTTGAGTCCAAACATGGAGTTGCTGCTGACTAGCTTGCACTCTGCACAGTAGCTCTTGACATGCTTTCTTCCTGCTGTCCCCCTCTGGATATTTCGATGCAAATGTAGTATGGCGTGTGTCGAAATGCTGCTTTATATTTGACCGTTTCATCAATGCAATTTTATCATTGCATATTAGACCCACTGCAGAACCTGCTCTCTCCACAAAGGTGAATTCCTCTGTCCATTTCTGCTGAAAAGTACGATACTCCTCATCTTTTTTTCTTTTAGCCATCTTCTTCGTCAAAAGAGTTTCTGCAATTAGCTAGCTGACTACTTGATTAAAAGGAGGGATGTTCACTTCCTGACCTCACAACGACCCGTGTACGTTACTCATTATCCAATAAGAATTTGGTGTTGTCCTTGAGGACAGCTGTGATTGGCTCCAGCCACCCACAACCATGAACATGAGCGGTAGGAAATGAATGGATTACAATACATGAGAATGTTTTATATTTTTAACATTTTTTTTTATTAAAGATTTTTCTGCGAGCCAGATGCAGCCATCCAAAAAGCCACATCTGGCTCGCAAGCCATAGGTTTCCAACCCCCATCATGGGAGAAAGGCTCACTCATGATTGGTATAATTTCCTGTTCCCACACTTAGCTCAAATCAGATCAGTTATGATAAACTCCTAATTTCATTGGTTTCTGAGTAGGGATCAGGTGGTCAAGGAATTAAGACAACCACCATTTGTCTCCTACTTAGCTGTTCCCTTGCAAATTTAGCATTGTTTCCAGATTTTCACGGGTTACCCATTCAGAGCCTCTGGCGATTGGTCTAAATGCATGGCTGTTGGCCGTGGGGACCATGATGCTCCCATCCTGTTGAGAAGAGATGAAGAGAATTGTTAGGAGTCTTTCATGCTGCGGCTAAGACAGTGGCTCTCAAATTCCAGTGTGTTTTGGCATTGCCCGCAGAGCTAATTGAACACACAGAAGCTCAGCTCATGAATGTAGCGGAAGGACCTGGGCCTCTGTATTTTACCAAGTTCCAAACATGATTCTGATGCAGCAGAGGTTTGAGAACCACTGAGCTGAACATGTGTTTGGTGTTGGGGAAACATACACCCCAAATTAGGCCCTCAAGGAACCCGCTACCCAGAGCAGGAGCACATTCTGGGAGAGGGGCACTATCATGAGCATTGTAGTACATTTACCAGCAGTTGTGGCCACCTCAACACACTAGATGTCAGTAATACCCCCTCCCTCCACAGTTGTGACAACCAAAATGTCTCCAGATGCCCAGACATTGGCAAATGTTCCCTGGGAGAAAAATTGCCCCAGATGAGAACACTGGTCTAGGAGACAGGCCTTAAAGCAATTATGCACCATTTCACTGAGTAATGATTACTGAGCTCTTACTCAGTGCTCCACAGTAGGGAGCAAAGGACAAACAAAAATGTAGGTTGATGCTCCCTTGCCTCCTCCATGTCATGAAGGGAGCAGACTTAAACATCAGGTGTTGCAGGTGCTCAAGAAGCTTGTGCCTGGAGCTATGAAGAAGGGAGCAGAGTGGTGAGGTGGAGCTCTGAGTGAACTGGCAGCACTGACTGCTCAGAGGCAAGGGGCCCAGAGGGAGAAGAAGGAAGAACATTCCAAGCAGAAGGCTCAGCACAGCCTTTTCTTATAGATGGTTGAGTGTAGGGAGGCTTGTGACTCTAGAGGGGCCTAGATCTGGCACCCCTGGCCTGCTCTGTGCTGCCCTCACTGGTGAATTCTACTGCTTCCCCTGCCTGATCAAAGGGGATAGTATAAACAAGGCCTTACTGAGCATGTGCCTTCTATTTCAGCTTTGCCTGGGAGCTACTTGTCTTTCTTAAAACAATCTCATCTCTGCTTTTTGAAGCTCTGCAGAAGCCCACTCACTTCTCACACCATTACATAGTCTTAGGAACCTGGCTCAGGTCCTATGGAGACTCAGTAGCTGGGCTCTGCTGATTATAAACAGGGAGATGAGACAAGGGGCCCAGTGAGCTGCAGCCTAGGAATGCAGGGCTGGGCCAATGGAAAGGGCTGTAGAAATGTTAGCAGGGCTGGAACCCAGGGCTGAAGGTGTCAGGATGGGCTTCGTATGAGATGACACCAATGGAGGCAACAACATAAAGGCCAGGAAGCAGGTGGGGTTGAATGGAAAGGAAGCAACAGATAGCACAGGAAGACAAAGTGGTCTTGAATTGGAAAACTCCTCCTACAGCCTGGGATTAAATAAAGATGGTGAGACACTGGATGGACCGGCTCCCGAAGGCAGTATCGCGCAGTTCTCTCAGCGTGTATGATCAACATTCTCAACAATCATAATAGAGTTTATACCTCAAGCTGAACAGCTTTACTCCTCATGTTATATGCTGTGTACAATTGCTTTTTCTTTCTTTGCAAATTGAGACTGCCCTGGAAAACCCAGCATGGGGGTTATTGTGGCAAAGCACAAACCACAGCAGAGGAAGCCTCCATTCAAATGTGTACAGATATGTGATACGGACCCAATAAGCATGGAGCCCAGAGGTAAATCTGTCATGAATTCTAATCTATCAAAGAGCTGAAAGCACTTGTGCCAGCTTGCACTGAGCACCTGGGATGTGTTCGGCACTGGGCTGCATTCTGGTGATGACAGTGACACATACCTTCTACCCTCCAGAAGGTCCCAATTCACCAATAAGGTCACAACTTAAATAATTTTAATATATGGTCAAAGATGATCAATAATGGAGATTCAAAGAGCTAAGGAAAAGGGGAGAGACTAATTGCAAGTGGATCAATTACTAAAACTCTCTCCCCTTAGTTTTCTCTGTGATTTGATCCCCCAGATTCCGTCCGTGTCTGAAATAGAGACATGTCAAGTGAAGTCTTTCATATGAAATGCTCTAGTCATTTATTTGAACAGACATGTGTGAGTTCCATTTTGGATCCTATGAGCATTGTATGTTGGATTTGTTTTAAATAAGCACACTGAGTGACGGAAGCTTAGAGAAATGAGATGTGAGACAGCACTGAAGATAGACGAAAGCTTAACTGTTATATTTGTTTGAAGGAGCGAGACTGTAAGAGATGCTATGTCTTTTAATTATAAAATATAAAAATAAATTGTTTTATTTTTTATTTATTAGATAAAAAGCTTACTGGACCTACTTTAAGTAGAAATTTCCAAATGACATATTGTTAGTCAAATAAGTTTGTAAATATGATATATATGTTTGCTCGCTTATAGTTTGTATGGGGTGTGGGAGACAGGCTGTAAGCTGGCAAAGTCATTATAGCCTAAGGCTTAGTTTTAAGATTAAACCTTTCCCACTGTTTTAATACTAAGATCTTCTCAAAACTGATCTTTCCCCACACCCTTGACTGTTGCATGATGTGGGGTGGTGCACTCTTATGAGAAATCCCATTTATGCCTCAGATGAATGGCTTTGTATCAGAAACTTCCTTATTTGTATATTGGCTTAAAGGTTTTAATTTTTACACTATAAAATGAGGCAGACTGGGGGCTCTCTCTCTCAGTTTCTGCCATCAGCATTGCAGAGGAGAGGCAGCCAAGATAGTGGAGTGCTGAAGGAGAAACCAGTTTGTGCAGAAAGAAGGAGATGAGGAACAGAGGTGAATAAGGCTGGTGAGGTAGAAAGCTTTGATTCTAGAAAACTCAGATGAGTCAGTGGCTTTGGGAGCCCTAAATGGAAAGGGAAGTGTTTTCCCACCGTGTGTATTTTCTCGCCTGCCAGGTGCAAGCTAGGATTAAAGGTAATGGCCTACCAGTTCTTGGCTCTGTTATTTCATTACTGTCTGTCCAAATCAAATATGAACCTGCATGGGCCAGGCAGCTGTGATAGTGGCCATGGCTATTGGCCTTACACATATCTACTGACATTTCAACACAGACTGTAAAGATTATTTCTAAGGAATAGATGTTATACCACAATTGTGGTTTTATAAATAACCTGCAAATATTTGTTTCAATATTATATTAATGCATATATGTTTGCTGTACCAGTTTCTAGCCAGACATGGAAATCACCTCTTCAAGATGGGCAAAGGAGGTTTAAGTATAACAAGAAGGAGGTTAACATTGGCTCATTGTCAAACATGGAGGACCATAATTACAACTAACTGTACAATGACCAACACTCAATGTTATTGGTTTTTTAAAAAAACTTGTAAACAGTGAAGTATATGTGATATAGATCTTATGTTTGAGGAAAAAGAGAAAAAAAGGAAGCCCCCCTCTCCTCCAGAATGAAAAACCACAGGTACTCATGAAGTGTTCCAGTCATTCAGGAATAGTTAAGAGTGGAAACTCAACCCCAAAGGCTTGTAAGACACTGTACCCCATTGAGAAAGAGACGTGTTTACCTCAGTCTGTTTAAAAATATATATTGATCTTCATCCAACCTGTGGACACTGTGGTCACTCCATCCTACCTACTGTATCACAGAGTTGTGGTGTGTGTGTGTGTGTGTGTGTGTCCCAGTCATTTCTTCTTCAGGAAACTTACCTTATTAGTCTTTCTCATTTTTCAATATCTTACACATTTTAATGTAGTCGTCAGTTAATAGCATTTTATTTTTAACTTTGGAGGCGACTAGACTAGAATTGAACAGAAACTAGAATAAAGAAAAATGTTTAGATTAATATTGACAACTTATGTTGACAATGTTGTTAATTTCTGATCTTTCCAACTCATTGGCCCTGCCCATTTATTAAATACCGATAAAGATAGGCTGATCTTTATAAAGTTTATTTGTGAATCAGGAGGCAGCCTGCCCCATGGGGCAGCTATTCAAGGGAAAGACTGAGTGAGTGTTCATCAGTACAGGAAGAGTACAGAGGATTTCAGACCAGGGTGTATGAGAGATGCCTGAAGGCTCTGTAGTCTAAATTCCATTGTTCTCTCTTTGGAGACATGACCTCATCAAGTACAAAAAGGCAAGATTTAAGACACACAATCATACATTCCTAGCCTACATTGTTCAGGCCCAGAGGTCTGACTGGAATTTTTGATAAACCTTTTACTCTAACTGCCTCAGAGCTCCACCTGGTACAGATAGTTCAAGGAAGAATGGTCTAAAAGTGCTGTCTTACAAAGGCCATCCTTTTGGTTTAGAAAAATACCTGTATGCCTCTGACTGCTTTTCCCTACCAGGAAGTTAGTTCTTCCCTTTCCCAGGGATCTAAGAGAAAGGAGGACTAGCTACCCCGAGGCAGAATCTTAACACTTGACATAAAAATGCCGTCAATATTTGCCCAATCCTATTATCTAAGGAACTTAGGGATTTTGTTTATATTTTAAGATCTGCAAATGCCAAAAATACTAATTTGAATTGAATAACCTTTCCCAGTACTACATTAAAACACTGATAGAGCCTCTTTAAACATGTTCCACAGACCTTTTTCGTTAGCAAAGAAAACATCTATGTTCAGTAGCATTTTAGCATTAGGCCTATTTTAATTTTTTTTTAAAAAAATGCAGTCTATCTACATTGTACGTGAAGCTCTTGCTTTTCCTCTTTTTCACAGACCTGATTTTTTTCCACTTGCCAACTCTGTGGCTTTGGACAGCCACTCTGAGCCTCAGTGTTCTTGTCTGTAAAATAGAATGAAGTGTGACAGTGAAGGATGTTGTGAAAATGAAATAAGAATTTATGTGTCAATTACAGTGTGGTGTGGAGATTCCTTCTGTTCAACTTCTGCAGGTTCTGTCCAAGGACACAGATTCTTGGGCTGTCAGCAAAAAAGCAATAAATACCCTCCCCAGACCAAACCCTCTCCCTAGACTAGAGCTAAAGCACTAGAAATTCTCAGCACAGGCTCCCCAAGTAGGCAAATAATTGGACTCCTTCAGAGAACCCAGGGTGGGACTCAGCAATCTACAGGAACATGCCCTCCAGGTAGTTCTGATGCTAGCCAACATTTGAAAGCCTTAGCCCAACCTAGATCATTCTCACTCTTCCCCAATTTCTAAATTCTTCCAGTCCCTTTGCCCAACCTAGATCATTCTCACTCTTCCCTGGTTTCTAAATTCTTCCAGTCCCTTTGTCCCTTCCTTCCATGAACCCGCCTCCTTCAGCATCCCCGCCCCCACACCCCTGTGAGCTGTGTTTTGGGTAAGTCAGTCACTGCAGAAATTCGCAACTGGAATCCAACCCTATTAATGGCTAGGAGACCAAAATCATACTTCCAGGTGGTGGAGTTTCTGAAAGTATCCCGAAGGGTCATCTTTGATTCGGGTTCTCTCCTTTTTTTATAGGTCTGGTGACTAGGATTATCTCGTTGTTTGTATCTCTCTGCTTCCAGCTCCTTCTGTTGGCTCAACCCAGCGTGTGCCAGCATGCATGTCAAGCACATCCCCATGGCTAAATTTTCACAGAACCCCCTCACTATGTTCTTAGAAGAAGTTTGTACTTTTCTTCTGGCTGGACCAGAGGGGGTATCTTTTTGAGGCAGGGGAAATTAGATCTAGAACGTATTTCAGTAAGTTAGAAGCTCTGTCTTTGAAAAATGTTTCACACTTCTGAAAGAAGAACTCTTTGAAACAAAGAGCTTCTGATTCCTTCATTGACAGTAAAGGAAGAAAACTTTGAAACTTTCTGAAAGTCTCCCATTCTTGGTGATCACGGGACACTCATAGATCATATGTTCGGAATTCTGCATTCTCCATTTATCTAGTTGCATTACAGAAGATAATCTGTGACTCTCCCAGTTCTAAGATGCACGTGATGAATTAGTAGAATTGGTTGAAGCCATCCCTACTCCGTATAACGATAGTTTTGATAATTATTCTGAAAAGTCAAGCAAAGTGTTTTCTTTGACACTAAGAGAGGAGGCGTGTATGGATAGAACATGCTTTTAGTGACCAGCGTGGAGGTTGCTAACGGGTCCTTTTGCTTTGCAGGAACGTTAGTTCAGCCGGAGAGGAGGCCCGCAGGAGGATGCGGGAATGTGAGGGGCTCACAGATGCTCTGCTCTACGTGATCCAGTCCGCACTGGGGAGCAGTGAGATCGACAGCAAGGTTTGTTGTATTCCCCCAGGTTAAGCACCTTAGACAATAAAGATGCCCAAAGGACTGAGCAATGACTGACAGCAGTAGAACCTGTGTTTAATCCTTTCACTCTGACATAAATCTTGATCTCTTTCTGTGAATCCACAATTGCTAGACAGGGCTTCTAAGCCCAGGTTAGACTAGACACAACTCTTGATTAGCAACAAGGAGAAATTTAGATTATTGTAAGTTACTCAAACCACAAGTGTTAAAAAAAAAAAAGATGAGTATATAAACTGTTGCATACCACATTATCCACAAGCTTCTAATTTTCTTTTGTGAAATCAACTTTCAAATGAAAAAGAAATGTTAAAACTACCTGAGATTTTACTAATCTTATATTCCTACAAGTTAGCTTTATAACAACTGTTAATTGTACCAAATGTCATTTAAAAATACCAAAGGAAGTTTGAATAAGTGCTGTCAAAATACTAAGTCAATGAGGCTGTCAACACCTTAACCATCAGTGTCTATGCCGCTTCAGTTCACGAACCAAAATAGAACTGGGTGGACTTTTCCAATGTTTGTGCTGTTTTTGTTTTGTCTTAATTTGTCCTTTGATTAGTTTTGATTCACTCCAAATACAAATTTGTAATTTCATAATATCCTGATATAAACACAGACTTTACCGAGGCTTTTAAAGTAATTTGTGTGGTAAATGTAATCCTCAGTAAGGGTTTCTCAAGAGCCACACTATTGACATTTTGGGCCGATTAATTCTTTGTGGTGGGGAGGTGGTCCTGTGCTCTGTGGGATGTTAAGTAGCATCCTGGCCTTTACTCACTAGATGCCAGTAGCACCTCCCTCCATCCCTGCTTGTGTTACAAACAAAAATGTTTCCAGACGTTGCCAAATTTGGTCCCATGGGATGTAGAATTGGCCCTGGTTGTGAATCACAGCGTGAATCCCATGGTTTTCAATGCTGACACATCAGAATTACCTTTGGAGCTTTTAATAAATACATGTGCCTAGACTCCATCAGAGCCCTCTGAATCTAAATGTCTATCTCTGGTCTCTGATGTTTGCACCTTTTAAAATTCAGTGGGTGATTTGTTGTGCTCTTGGATTGAGAGCCCTCCTTAGCAGATTCAGCTTTGAATGGGCTCTATGTGAGAATATGGTATAGTGTGATTTAGTTGTGAAGTTAGATAAAAAACAAGTAATAGGATTTTATCCATTTAGTTACTAACTGGCATGGGGGCACTTTTCAACATAAGTACACATTACAGTGACTGAGAAACTTAGAGAATTACTAATGCCTGAGCCTAACTCCCTAAGTTTTGGATCGACACTATCTTCTGGGACTCTAACCCTCTAAGAACTGGTTGATTCCAGTTATGAACACTGCTTGTCATCTTATCCCTGCCACTCAGTGATGTTTGCATCCCTTCATTTACTGTGTAAATGTCATCAATTTCTAAGACAGAATATGATGTAATAAAGATTCAATCATCCCCTTATGGTGAACACCCTTCATGGCCATTTTAGACCTTTTAATATCATCGACAGGAGTATTAAGTCCCTTAAGAAGTGACAAGTCAAGATGTCTTGAGTACTTACGGGTACCTGTTCACATCATATACCTATGACTTTTTAAAAAAAGAGCTACTGAAGATAATTCTCTGATGCCACAGTGCCCAGGATCTTAATATTTAGATCAGTAAAGACTAAGGCAGTAGGACCCTAAGCCTCTACCTATTGTGGATACCAAAAAAGTTTTAATATTGTCTGAGACTTGCAGTTAATAATGAAGAGTCAACAGCCTCTTGCCTTAGCCAAGTACCATGCCACCATCAGACTGCAGGAGTTCCAGGACCATAGGTGACTAATGGAAGACTGTTGAGATCTCTTAAGTACCACGTTTTTCCCCAAAGGGGAAATTGGAGTAATTGGGACAATTTAGCTACCTGAGATTTGAATAATCAGACATTCCTGATCAAGTAGCAAGAGCACAGGACAAGCTGGTGAGCGTGCCATCTCTACTCCCACTGATTAGAGGACCATAACCCAGGGACCTCAACTTTGTGACAAATAAGATCATCTATAGCTGTTGAAAAGATCAAATGTGATAAATTGCTCAGCAGTGCTTTGCTGGCCAGAATATGCTATTGAATTTTGACATATTATTATTTTCCCATAATTTTCCACTCAGCCCCCTGCTTGGCCACCTCCAAGCTTTCACAAAGGAAAAAATACACACACACACACACACACACACACACACACACACACACACACATTCTCTTTAAGGACAGAGAAGTTAATGAATAAAAGAGCCTGGATTTTATGCATGCTCTCAGCCTGGCCCTATAATAAGGACAGTTTGTTGAATAGGTAACATATGGTAGAGTGGTCTTTGGACAAGTTCCAAATTAGCCCTTTCTAATAGAAAATAAGGAGTCAAAATGGCCCTGGTGACCAAGAGAGGAACTGCTAAAAGAACTGTTGACAGCAATGGATCTCAAAAGCAAAACCACCAGCTGCCAAACACCTTCTGCTGGTGTCCCCGAGAAAGACAGTGGCTGTCTTTTTTCTGTTGCTTTAGAGAAAAGTGCTTGAATTGGTAACTCTCCCAGATCAGCCTGGATGAGAGAGAGAGATTGATTCAGTCCCTGTGAGCTCCCACGCCCCCAGTCTTCTCTCTACACCACCTCCTCTCTCCCCTCCCACCTGTCCATCCCCACCTTCTTTCTCCTTGTCCAGCTTCATCCCGTGTCATCCCTAGTCATAGGTAAATTACAAAGCATTTCCCAGAACCGCTAGAGATGTATTCCCCAGTTGTCCTTTGTTAAACAGAGGTACAATGATGCCCTTGGGAAAGAACAGGAAGGTGAGAAAGGAGTTTATTCTCCCAAGTCTTTGATGTAAGAAAAATCAGTTTGAGCTGATTTGAAAATTATTCTGACTTATGCTGCAACGTTTCCCTTTCGGGAGGGACTTGCCTGCCTTTCATGCATCGCCTTGTGTTTACCTGCTTTCATGCTGGTGCCTCTCTTTGATGCTGAGAGGATGCTTGAAATAGAAAATCAAGTTGACTCAAAGCCCGTGGGATTAACAGCCATGAAACCTTGAAAAGCTGACAAGAAAGGTCTAGAATGGCAAAGGCTCCAAAGATAGATCCTGGAAACCAGTTTCCCTCATTGATTTTCATGCCCCCATTGTCAAGTCAAAGACATATACTGCCTTTTACCAGATTTTAGTCACAGGCAGGAGCCGGGCAGAATTTGGGCCCTGGGCGACTCTTCCTTCCAGCCCCTATCCAGAACTGGAGAGAAATGATATAATCCCCTGGGAGTTACCAGCAGCTTCAGATCTCGTTTTCTTCACCTGTGAAAGGAACTAGGTTCTCCACCTGAACTGTGGCTGTCACACAGTAGGTGCCTAGAAAGTGGTTAAATAACACTTCCTCGATTCTAGTTATTTGTGCCATTATTTTGTCCTTTTTTTTTTTTTCCACTGGGTACTTTTCCCCTCAGCCTCCAGTTCCTCAAATACAGAATGAAGGTCAAAAGCTTGATGCCTTGGGCTGAATGTGTCACCCCCTCCAAATTCATATATTGAAACTTAATCTCCGATGTGATGGTATTTGATGGTGGGACCTCTGGAAGAAAATAGAATCACAGAGAGATTTAGCCATTTGCACACAGCAAGGTCACAGCTTATGAAACGGTGGAGCCAGGTCTAAAATGCAGACCAACCAGCTCTAGGTCACATGCCCTGGAGGTCCACACAGTGCTGTCTCTGCCTCTGTTCATGAACTGAAGCCTTGTGTAGCTTTGCTGTGTGCTAGGCTCTCTCCCCACTATGTACACAACAGGTTTGTTTCCTGTTGCTGCTGCAACAGATGGCCACAAACATAATGACTTAAAGACACAAATTCATTATCTTACTATTTAGGTCAGGAGTACCAAATAGGTCTTGTGGGGCTAAAATCAAGCTGTCAACAGGGCTGTGCTCCTTCTGGAGGCCCTGGGGCGGGGGGGGGGGGGGGCTATTCCTTGCCTTTTACAGCTTCTCAGGCCTGTGGGCATTCCTTGGCTCATGGTCTCTCCCATCTCTACAGCCAGCAATGGTAGGTCCTGTCCTTCTCACGTCACTCACTCTAACTCTTCTGCCTTCCTCTTTAGAAGACCCACGAATACATGGGTCCACCTGTATAACCCAGGAGCATTTCCTCATCACAAGGTCATTTGATTGGCAACCTGAATTCCATCTGAAACCTCAATCCCCCCGCCATATAACCTAATATATTCACAGCCTCCAGAGGTTCGTATGTGGACATCTTAGGGGAAACTTGGTGTACCTACCACGTTTACTCTAGCTCACCTAATCCACACAGCAAACTAAAACATGGGTATATTTATGACCATCTTACAGAGGACAGTATGGTGCCGTGGAGACGCTGGGTGCTTTATCCAGGTCATACGGCCAGTTTTCAAAGACGTGGGGTTCTGCAGGTGTCTAGCTCTACAACATGTGTCCTTAACCACTGTTTAACTGCTATGCTAAGAACATAGCAGCGCTGGCCAGCTCAGAGAAAATCAGTAGCTTGGTGACATTTATGCCCCCAGGTGACCACAGCACCTCGCTTGCCTGAGACAACGCTGGTGTGTACCTCCTGCCCCGTTTTACTCCCTGCAAAGGCCCTGGTGGATGGTAAATATTAGTGTCACCCTCTCAGAGTCATCGGAAATCCAATTATCCATGCTTTTGGTGATTCTGAGCTGCAGCCCCCAGGTGTCTGTAAGTGCGCAACACCTGGGACCTCTTCTGGTTGCAGGTTCTTTCCCACTCACAGGTGAATTTCAGTCAACAGCGACAGCTGTTTATAGAAGTAACTATTTTTGATGACTAGTTTCTTTGTGGGGAGAAAAGGTCTTAAGACCTTTCTTAAGCTTCTCTAAATTCTTTCCACTGTGGTTCTCAAGGGCGCCCTTAGGCACCGCTGCTCCGTGCATCCATGGAGAAATGTGTGTGTGGAGACCAACTGCTTTCTGGCTGGAGAGCTAGTTCCCTTTTATTCATTCCTTCTCTGTTTCCTTTTCTTGGGTTCCACAGACCGTTGAAAACTGTGTGTGCATCTTAAGGAACCTCTCTTACCGGCTGGCGGCAGAAACGTCTCAGGGACAGCACATGGGCACAGACGAGCTGGACGGGCTGCTCTGTGGGGAGGTCAGCGGCAAAGACACCGAGAGCTCCGGGTGCTGGGGGAAAAAGAAGAAGAAAAAGAAGTCCCAAGACCAGGTGATGCAGGCGCCTCACAGCTGCATGCAATTATCCCCTTCCCTAATTGCAACATTAATATATTGTCTGCACATATAAGTACAGGGATTTCAACGTGCGTAACGCCACTAATGTGTCTGCACAGCCTTCCTGTGGGAATTTCACAGCTGAGACGGTGGAACATTAAATGACTCCCCCATATCCTGCTGAGCCAAGATAGGGAATTTCCACAAGAGAAAGAGCCACGCAAGTCCCAGGCAGACTCTAGGGAACCAGCCCAGAGAGTCAGGCCCAGGCACTGCTTCTTCCACGTGTGGAGTCGCACGTTTATTCACACCCCACCTGTGGGGTCCAGGTGTGGTCTAAGAAAAGCAGCTGAGGAGAGAGGCACGGACAGCTAGCACGTATTTCATACAGCGTCCTGAAGCGTTAGGGTATACAGCGTCCTGAAGCGTTAGGGTATGGGATCTCGCACTTACTGTGGGAAATGGGGTGGCCGGCAGATTCACAGCCTTCCAGCAGAATGGTATTAGAAGCATGACTTTGGGGAGCAGTTCTCATGAATTCATAAAGCTGTCCAAGTGGGAGAGGCCGCTGCGAAGGAACGGCCTTGACCACAAGTGGCAGTAAGTGGGGTGCCCCAAGGGAATTCTTGGCCAATAGGCTTGGTAGAGTCAGAACAGCCTCTGCTCCTCTCCCTGGACGCCTCTGGGAGGCTGGCCCCCTCACCCAGCGGCCCCCAGTAAGGCAGTAATGTGCAGATACGCCCGTCCTGAGGCTGCCCAGACAACCCCACCACCAGGTTTCCCTCATCTGCCCTGGGCGCTGTGGTCACATGTCCAGCTTTCCCCTGGACACTGACCATACGTCCAACTTCCCTCTAGACACAGATGCTAAGGCTTGTATAGACTGAAGACCTGACCGTCTTCAAGCTTGGATGACTGAGAAAACAGAGCAGAACCACCACACCCTTTCTTGCCGGGTTAATAGTTCAAAATAAATATACAAAGTATGTTTAGATCATGGCACACGATACTTTAGTATTTTAGAAAGCATCTCACTTTGAGTATGATTTAAAGGAACTATTTTATTAAGAGTAAGGGTTGATGGGGATGCACTCTTAAATAGATTTCCTAAATTTGACTGGAATAAGTCCCTGTTGGCATTTCTGCAGGTTCCAGCTCCCTAGCTGTTGTGGCCCTGGGGATGCTCCAGATACTTCTACGACTAGATCTGTGTGTTTCTGTTTAAACACGCCTGTGGTTTAGGAGATACATGTGCGTTGCCTTTTTGATGGTGACCTTCTACTCCTAGGACAAAATATCCAGCCCTGAGTGTTCCCCCGCTGTGGGTCAGTGCTCTGAGCCTTCTGTCTTCTCCCTGAATCCGAGGCACCTTTCAAGGCTATGGTTCTTAATTCAACCACTTAAAGCCATCCCAGCAGGGGAACAAAATGGTCAGCCAGCAAGTATTTATTGAGTATTTACTATGTGACAAGCATCAGATACCTCAGTTTTCCCACCCTGTACTTAAGAGAGCCAGGCCATTTTGAGTTCTGGATATTTTTAGTATCAAATAAACTGAACATGGCTTAACCAAGGTCTAAGGGTTCTTCTCATGGTTTCCTTTTGAGTTCTGTGATTCTATGGGTCTCAGGCCCTGCCCTGCTTTAGTCTGGAAAATGAGCAGGCACAGTAATGGCTGAAAGGAAGATCAGCACATGGGCAGGAATGTGGTTCTTCCCCATCTGTCTAGCGATTGTAATCCCTGGGTCTCTTGTGCTGCTTTAGGACTCAGAACCTCCGGATGGGCCCGGACAACTTCAGAGGGCAGATTTGGGAAATTGCCTTAATACAATTTTTGCCTTGACTAAAAAACAAAACAAAACAAAATTTAAAAAAAAGCTTCAAACTGAGACTGAAGTCATTCTGACTTCAAAGCTTTCTCCAGCCTGTTGCTCGGATTCTAAAGTGAATCCTGATGTCTGTAGTGCCTGCCACTGGCATCTCATTTAGTAAGGCTCTGCCTTAACCTTGACCCCTTTCAGCAGCTCTGCTCGGGTGTGCTCACCTGGCTTGCAGTCTTTCAAGTGACAGATGAGATTGGGAGTTGATTGGATTCAGAGAAGTCGGGGGCCAGAAGGGGACATTCCTGGACTTCACCCAGGAAGAGAGCCTTACTTTCATGAGGAAAGCTTTTTGCTGCCTCATGAAACCTTATGGTGAGCAATTTCCTAGGCTTAGGAAGCTGTCCTTTGAACTATATTTTATCATACCAATAAACTCTTTTCTGGGTTAAAAATAAAAAAATACTTAAATAAAATACTTCAAGATTAATAGAATCTTATGATTTTTGTCAAAGTCTAAATACAAACTTATATGGATCACTTGTCTCATTCTTTCCCTTACAATATCTTTTTTAAGAAGAAAATGTTTAAGTAAGCTTTGCTGAAATTACCTTAAGTTAAAATACAGTGGAATATTATTGTTTATAAGGAAGCTTCAAAGTTATGATTTCAACCAAGTGGGTAGTTTTTTAAAAGGTTTTTTAACTAGGCTTTCTACAAGTATATTTTTGAAGGGCCTAAAACTTACATGTTAAGCTTAATGAGGATGTAAATAGATAACAATTACGCTTCTTTGAAAAGCCATTTGAGTATATCTTGCCAAGTTTAATATATTGAAAGGTAGTCAAAAGTAAAAACTCTTTTTTGCATTTAAAGACCAATGGAAGGGGCCTGGGAGGAGCGTGCAGGCAGGACCGAGATGAAGTGAAGAAGGAGAGGCATATAGGGCGCCTTCCAATCCACTGGGCCTCCAGACATCACTCGGGGTCCCAGGGAGAGACTTGAGTCAAGATGGCGCCACCTGCTGGGAAAGATTGACATTTGAGCCAGCCTTGGGTCTCGGTAGGAAAAGTAGTGCCTCCACCTGAGGATTTTCTCCAGTGGTCTGCACTTGGGGAAAGCCGACCACCATTCCACCAGAGAGGTCAAGAAGTGTAAAGGAATTAAAGGCTGGCTGCCTCGAGTGAGAAGAGGAGCCAGGGCCCTATGTCACCACTATTAGCAGGTTGCAGCAAGGTGAGAAATGGATGTGTTCCCAGGCGTCACTGGGACATCCCCATCTTTGCTAACAACCAGATCAGCAGGTTACTTTTGGAGCCTGCAAAATGATTTAACTGTCTACAGCCATACCACCCTGAACGTGCCCGATCTTGTCTACAAAATGATTAAACTCATCTAGAAGCTTCTGGAGAGTTCCAAGTTTACAGCTCTAAAGATGGTCAGATATCATCCATCCCTTGGGATGTACTGCTTATAAAGTCTGGTTTTAAAAGAACTTGTAGGACTAGAGAAAATACATAACACAAAGTGAAGTGTAAAAAGAAATAACAAAGTCAGTGTGTGCACAGACACAGGTATGGTATGGATTAAACCGGGCCAGTTTTGTAAAATATGTGACATATGAAAATATAAAATATGTGCATGCACGAAAATGTATGTGCGTCTAGAAAAAGTGCAGTCACATCAAAGACAGAGAATTGTGGTGGATTCTTTTTGTGCTTACATATTTACAAATTCTCTGCAGTGGGCCTTACTCTTTTCAAACACCATTTAAAAAATAGTATTCAAAAAGTCACTAATGTTTTAAGTCACTAACTACTTAAGTTACTGTTTGCTTATAAGAATGTACAGGTTTTCTTCTCCTAAATTTAAGATGCCTCGGACGAAAGCTCAGGGGCTGTGGAAAGTGAAAAGTTGTCTATGCTGTAACAAAGACTTACCCGGATAGAAGAGCCAGAGATTGTAGCAGGAAGCAAAAGGGATGAAAATTGTAATTGGTTCAATGATTCCCTCTGGAGTTTTCTATATTTCAGAAATTCATGTTGACTCTTACCTTTGGCCTGATATTCTGTACCTAAGGAAAATACTTTGCCACTCTTCAGGTCAAATTTAGTTATAGTTAAAAATCTCAAAAACATTTTCTTTTAGATCCCTGATAGGGATATTTCAAGAAAAATGTGTGATACAAAGATATGCTTCATTCATACTCTTATTTCAAGAATGGTTGCTATTGAAATGTATTAGAATCATCAGACTAGAAGCTGTGTGTGTGAAGTGCTTGACAATTCTATATATCATATTCTAGTCCAAAAGGGCTTTGCAAGTTTACTAATTCTTGAGTCTGTGTTCAGAGCCTCTTGCTGAATTAGAAGAAATTGCTAGTTTCTCTAGCTCTTCTTGGGCACAACCTCCCCCAAAGCAGACTGCATGTCATGTGTCAAGAAGCACGTCTCCCCTGGCAAGGTGCTCACTGCCTTCTAGCAGGGCTGTGTGCCAATGGCCCGGGACAGCAGTGCAGGGGAGGCAAGCCAAAGACTGGGATTTGGGTCTAAGGAACTAGAAATAAACAAAATTGACTATTTACTTTTCCACATTCTGTAGGAATAAACGTTCTCTTGTTTTTCAATTTGGGGATGTGGCCAGGGCCCCTGTGGTGTGGCCCAGGGGCCGGAGGTGCGCCAACATGGCTCAGAGGCGACAGGACACTGCTGGCTGCTGGCCAGAGCAGACCTGGGCCTTCAAGACGCACTCAGTGTGAACTTGACAGTTTGCCGAGAATCCTGCTCAGAAAACACAGTACAAGCAAGATCCCCTAGAACTCAGAACCTCTCTTTTCTGCGTGAATGTCATTTGTGAATATTTAAATTCACATGGATGTATGTCCATCCACAAGGGTGAAGACATAAATCCATCAGAATTCAAAGAGGATTCTGACCCAGGCCTTCTCTATGGTGAACAGTCTCTTACGATCATCTCTGTGTCAGAGTTTACTTAGTTGTGGTCAATTTGAGAGTGTCATTGTTCTTTTTCATCTTGTTCTTACATAGTAGATGCCAAATGCATAATTAGCAGCAAGTTTTATTTATGATATCTTTATATGTATCTTTATGATGCTTTATAGGCAAGAGCAATAGCAGTGTGCCTCTGTGTAAAACTTTTGTTAGCTTAAAAATGAAAGAGCCTTTCAAAGTGAGAGACAAACAAGCATTTATTTGAAATCAATAAGAAAAACTATTTGAGGATCATTGATTCAGGCTGAAGCCCAAATAGTGTTCCGATTAGGAGACAAAGGCAATGGGTATTTATGAGAAAGGGAAGGGGAAAGATTACATCAGTAAAAGGAAGGCATTTCTATTGGCAAAGATAATATAACATAATGAAGCTAATTCTAAACAGTGTTTTTAATTTTCACTCCGATAGCCATCAGTCCGGTAGTTATAATAACTGCTTTCATGTTACCTTGGCAAATAGTTCTTTGGGCCACAATGTTGTCCCATGCCCAGTCAAAGGTGATTTTTCCCTATTTTAACATTTCAAAGGTTTGAGGCATAAGATGTGCAAGGCCGTTCCCCCGGCATGGCAGCTCGGGCTCCATTGTAAAGTGACTCCTTTATAGTCTTGTTTATACCTTTGGCACCCTCTTATTTTTGACAGGAGAAGAGACGCGTGTTGGCAGAGCCTGCAGAGCCCATCCTTGCTCATGTTCCTGGCTGTCCTGAGGCCCCAGGCCAGCCTCCAGGCTTTTGCTCATTCTGTTCCCCTGCCTGGCCTCCCCCTTCTCTTCTTCCACTACTTAGAGACGTATCCTTTAAGACCAAGTCAAACATCATCTCCACCCTTCAAAGACCTCCCTCAAGAAAAAATACACCTCTAACCTGTTTCCACATGGTTTTACTTCAGCTTCTCTAGTGCTCCTCACACAATGAGTTATGACAGCACTTGATCCCCAGAGAGAGTGAATTTTCTGAAGGCAGGGACCATGGGTCTCCTTTTCACCTTTAACTTCTAGCCAATGGTGGGATTCAAATAATTAACAACTGGTTCTCTACCCTAATGACCATTTTAAGTATAAAAAAATGATATACGGAAAGGTAGTTTATTATTTCATGCATTTAATACTTAAATAAGAACAATAAAAGAGGTACACAAAACTAGATTATGTTCTAAAAAAGTCTTAAAATATTAATGAAAAAAGATTGAATAATACCTGACAGAAAACAATAAAACTATTATTTAAGATATTTCCATATTGCTTCTTGATTGGCATCCTCACTTGTAATTTTTTTCACCTATGGATGGAATGAACAGGTGCTTAGAATACACTGTTGCACAGATGAATGTTAAAAAAAAAAGTAAGGAATAGGCCCTGCTCGGTTGGCTCAGTGGTAGAGCGTTGGCCCAGTGTGTAGAAGTCCTGGGTTCAATTCCCGGTCAGGGCACACAGGGGAAGTGCCCATCTGCTTCTCCACCCTTCTCTCTCTATCTCTCTCTTCCCCTCCTGCAGCCAAGGCTCCATTGGAGCAAGGTTGGCCCGGGCGCTGAGGATGACTCCATGGTCTCTGCCTCCAGCGCTAGAATGGCTCCAGTTGCAATGGAGCAATGCCCCAGATGGGCAGAGCATCACCCCTGGTAGGCATGCCAGGTGGATCCCAGTTGGGTGCATGTGAGAGTCTGTCTCTCTGCCTCTTCACTTCTCGCTTCAAAAAAATACAAAAAAAAGAAAAAGAAAAGGAAGGAATGTAAATTTGTGATTTCCACATTGGGCATCTGCCCAGGCACCCACCTTAGAGAGAATCCTGATTACAAGTGTCATTTTAACAACCAGCTCACCAAACTCAAAAAAAAATTAGGTATTGGTTCTGTGAAACCAGTGTGATCCAGCTGAGTCCCACCACTGCTTCTAACCCAATGCCAAGCTGTGCTGAATGAATGACGGACAGACTGGGGCCCACAGTGGCCTTTAGTTCTTGCTATTGAAGGTGTCTTGAATAGATGTTCATAGTGTGACTTGTCCCTACCTCATCCATCTCCTTTTTGGTGGCTCTGCCTCCAAGGGCCACTGTGAACCAAGAGTATTTGCAGATAGAGCTCTCTGCATTATGGTTCAGGCTGTTCTGCAGCTACGCACAGCCGTGCTGCATTGTATTCTGTTGTCAGTCAACATTCTGACCCTGAAATCACCACCAACCCGAATGACCATCCTGTCTCACACTCATCATCTGAGAGCTGAAGAGTCACATCAACATGTATATGGGTGTCTCAGAGGGCCCCTGGAGAAGCAGTACTTTTGATCATGTCAGATTTAAAAATGCTTTGTTCTGAAGATGTTAACCCATGACATATGTAGTGAGATTAGATGTCACAAAATGCTATCCCCTTCAAGGTTCCCTTGGGTCTTCAGGATTCTGTGTGGGCATCACCTCCTCAAGAGCCTCACAGATTGCCCATTTATCAGAGGATGCTGTTGGCCCAGAAGTGACACTAAGGCTACAGAGCAGTCAATGCCTCAAAGCACAGAAATTATCAATAATTTCATTGCAAATCACCACATGAGAAATTTGAATTTCAAACTTATTTCAGACTAAATGGGTGTGAATTATTAACATAAATATATGTATGTATGCACATATAACTTGTAAATATTATATGAGTAAAATAGCAATAAGCTACAAGAAAAACAATAATGCACGCACCTCCACCATTCCCCACCCCTCCCATACATACAGCCTTTCAGATCTTTTTCTCTCTCCATATTTAGGTACAGCTTTGCTTCAAAATACAATCATAC
Organism: Saccopteryx bilineata; assembly: GCF_036850765.1. Taxonomy (NCBI): domain Eukaryota; kingdom Metazoa; phylum Chordata; class Mammalia; order Chiroptera; family Emballonuridae; genus Saccopteryx; species Saccopteryx bilineata. The sequence continues at coordinate 279,324,641 of NC_089490.1, read as the reverse complement.
CACTCTGGTCAGAGCACATGCGGGGCCCTACCAGGCAGCCGCGTCCACTGGCCGTGGACTGGCTACGCCGAGGCGGCTCAGCGCTGCTGGCAGCTCGGCTCTGCTGTCTCCAGAGGCTCCTGAGATCTGTCATGTCCACCCTTTGAGAAGCTCCCTCCTCCTCATGGCCAAGAAGGCTCTTCATGTGTACAGTTCAGGAGCAGAAATGGGCCAAAACAGTCAGGGGAGAGTACAGATAGGGACAGACAGACAGGAATGGAGAGAGATGAGAAGCATCAATCATTAGTTTTTTGTTGTGGCACCTTAGCTGTTCATTGATTGCTTTCTCATAAATGTCTTGACCATGGGGCTACAGCAGACCAAGTAACCCCTTGCTCAAGCCAACAACCTTGCGTCCAAGCTGGTGAGCTTTGCACTCAAGCTGGCGACCTTGGGGTCTCTAAACCAGGTCCTCCACATCCCAGTCCGACACTCTATCCACTTTGCTACCACCTAGTCAGGTGAGAGAGTACCTTTTCTTTTGGGGTCCAACCAAACATTACATATGTCACTGCTGCGCAAACCACTTTGGTCTGTATGGATCACCTTAGCTGCAGGGAAGTCTGGAAATGTAGTGTTTGTGCGAGGCAGCCACCACCTCGAAGCATTTTGTTAACTAAAGGAAAAGGGGGTGCGGTGTACACTAAGGGGGTACAGTGCATACTAAAGCGGTGTAGTGCATAGTAGGGGATGCAGTGCACACTAGGGAGTACAATGCACAGTAGGGGTACAGTACACTCTAGGGCTACAGTGCACTCTAGGGGGTGCAGTACGAGCTCTTTGTCTCTGAGGTGAGGGATGTTTTATTGCTGAAATTGTTTAGAATTCTATCTGTACACAGTGATAAAAAAGACCGACTTGTATTCATTTTACTGTCTGTAAATTCTCTGGGAACAGTGTAGTGCTGATTATCTGCGCCCAGGTAACCGCACCCACTGCCCATCCTGGCACATCAGCGACGGCGAGAGCAGGTGTGGGTGCAGCACCCGCTCTGCCCTCTCTGCACCCTGTTCTACAACAGTCTGTCCCTCGGTTCAGCATGATCTCTTTCTTTGCCAGTAACCAGTCATTTACACCGGAATGTGGCAGGGCTACCTGAACTTTTATTTTAACACTGTAGCGTGATGTGCAAACCAATCCTCAATTATCAGAAAGTTAGGCTCTTTCTAAGTTTTAACTCATATAAACTGTAACAAACATCTCTGTGCTCAAATCTCACTCACATCCTTAATCATTTCTCAACGATAAATTCTTAAAAGTGAGCTATCTAGACCAAATGCATGTTTTTAGGTGTTGGATGCATCAGCCAACATTGACCGTAATCCCTCTCGACACCAGCGAGAGCTGAAACACATTTTGATTTGATTTATTATCACTTAATAGAGTAGCCCTTCATGACATTCTTGATGCCTTTCCTAATATCACAGGTTGTTTTTCTTTCTTCCAGACAGTTTTCATTTCCTTATTAGTAAGCATCCTTTCTCTTTTGCTGCTTAATACCATTTCGTCTCTCACCATCTGCGATGTCAGCTGCTGCTCATCCTCACAGCCGGTTTCAGGAGAGGCTCACTCTGCTTTTACCTCACAGCATGCCGGGAGCTTGGTGACTCAGGGCGTGGGGTCTTGTGTCCTCAAAACAACAAATCACAGCAGCGTGCAGAGGTCGTGGCTGCACATTTTCATGCAGTGACGCTCTCTGCCATGCGGCAGGGATGAATGAGATGCCCCTAGTTCTTCTGCACCTCTCTCATGTAAAACAGATTTTGTCACCTAAAATTGCTGTGTTCATTTCAGTGAGTTTACAGACTTAAAACCTTAGTTAGGTGTCCCATGTAGTCTGCTTATTTACATTTTGCCATGCAGTACTCCACCCATTAGTAAATACTCAGAGTTTTGTACTACGAGACCAGGGCTTCTCACCCTGGCACTGTTGATAATGTTGTGTTGTGGGGCCTGTCCTGTGCACTGTAGCATGTGGAGCAGCATCCCTGGCTTCTACCCAATCCGTGCCAACAGCACCTCCTCCAGTCGTGACAACTGGAAATGTCTCCAGACATTGCCAGTTGTTTTCTTAGGTGGTGAAACCATCCCAGTTGACTGTATTAGATTATCTTTGAGGGACACATCACCAAATGAGACTATGAGATTACTGGAATGAAGTCAGGAACAGAGCTCCCTTTAGAAGGCAGGTAACGGGGAGGGTCATGGTCCAAGAGGATGGGAAGTTAAGGCACAGAGAGAATTCCAAATGAGCATTATTGGCGCTCCAGTTGGTTCTGTCATGACGACGTGGGGAGGGGCCAGGTGAGCCTTGAAAACACTCCCCTGTGGGGCACAGCACAGGGGCCTGATTGTGCCAGTGTCTGGAGTAGGCAGCGGTGCCAGCCTCCCTCCCACCTCTTCCTAAGCGAGTGTGTGGCTACACAGCCCTCAGCAAAGCTATCTCTGAATTTTTCCCCACTGCTTTGTTCAAAAAATATTATACCCTGCCTCTGCTGTAATGTGGATTTCTAATCTTGCAAATGCAAACTCCCTCCTATCTCTGCAAAGCAAACCCGGAGACAATGCCTGCCCCTTAAATACAGCTCCTGGGCGTGGCCTCTCCCCTGCATCCCTGCTGCCTGCACAGAGCAGCCCCGTAGCCTGTGTCTTCTGAACGGCTCCCAGGGGAATTCAGACACCTGAGCTACCTTTCTCTTTGAAATCCTCAAGAGTCAACACAAGTATCATTTTTTTATTCTGGCTTTTTACAGTTGCTTGGAGTTTTTTATTAACCATCAATTTATTCCCTGTCTCCCCTCCAAAAAAAAAAGAAAGAAAGAAAGAAAGAAAGAAAGAAAGAAAGAAAGAAAGAAAGAAAGAAAGAAAGAAAGAAAAGAAAAGAAAAAAAGGTGGAAATGGTAATGAAATACTGTAAAGGCGAAATCAATTAGTAACTTTGCTGTTCAAACCAATTCAAGCAAAAAATGGCAGACTTGTGTTTGGGTCATTGGTTTTTAAAGTACTTAGTACTGACTGCAGCCTAATTAACCGAAACCCGGCACGTGAGAGGAGTCCGCTGCCAGTTTCCCTTCTTGGAACCGTCTCACAGCCAACTTCCTTGTGGCGGCTGACTGCGCCTGAGAGGGAAGAGTGGGGTTTGGATCCAGCTCGGTAGAGAGATGTAGGCACTGGCCATGCGTTCCGCTGGTGAAGAGACCTTTTCTGTTTGTGTTTCAAGGGTACAGGTCAGGAGTAAAAGCTTTCTTTTTTTAACGTAGATGTGAACAGTGATGACGCACATGAGAGTGAGCATTTCTCCTGAAATGCGAGGTCTTCTCCCGATTGAGTGAGCCCTTCCTGTTTGTACCTCCAAGGAGCCCAGCGAGGGCGTTGGAGTTGGAGACTGGAACAGGGTTGAGCTCCCTCTAAGGCAGAGAGAGAGGAGCAGAAGTTTTCTTGTTAATTCTCGTTCAGTGGGGGCTTGGATGAATGTGATCACTTGAGTGGTCTCATGAGCCCCTTAAAGAACCCCAGTTTACAAAGTCTCATTGTGAAGTGTGTGGACAGGTTTACTTTATAGTTTTTTGAACTTTCTGATATTTATCCCTAAGTCACATCATTCTCTTCCTATAAGGAGCAAATGACTTCCACTATTCCATTCTCAAGCCAACCAAGGTAGAAATCTTTTAAATAGAATCTAAGCCCTCGGGGGAAGCAAAAGTATTAAAAGCAAGTGCAAAGAAAAGCTTTTTCCTTTTCTATTTTTTTTAACCCTCACCTTGAACACGTTCCCATACCTATGTGATTTTCTCCCTAAGTAGTCATCTCTTACGTGGCTGGCCTGTCTTTCCTGGCCTGCCGAGGACCGTATCAGAGAGCACTGTGTCCAGATTTCAGCAGCCCCTTGACTTCTTAATTGGGAGCATGTTATTCCCTTTTTTTCTAAAAAGATATGACCATTACCTTCTTGGAGAAATGACACAGTTTTTCAATTTTATACAGGTTTAGAAAGGGAATGTTCACTGATTTGTTTTAATCATACTAGTCATGTGTCATACAGTTAAAGCCAGTCAAGAAAAGATAATGTGTTATTATTGAGTATGGTACTGTTTGGGAAGACAGTCAGTCTATTGGTCTGCTCTGTGATCTGCTGGCAACCTGATCCTGCCACATACTTTCCTTGTTTTGCTGCCATCCTGTCCCCCAGAGAGCTCCGTGGCAAAAAAAGTCATGGTGTAGCTAGAGGGCCCTCCTTATACCAAATTTGCTTAGTCCTTGCTATGACTACTGTCTTAGCAGCTTGGGATGCCATAACAAAACACCATTGATGGGGTGTGGCTTAAACAACAGGCATTTATATATCACTGTTCTGGAGGCTGAAAGTCCAGGATCAAAGTAGCAGCAGACATGGTGTCTGTGAAGAGCCTTTTCCTAGTTCAGAGGTGGCCGGTTTCCTGCTGTGTTCTTACAAGGCAGAAAGAGAAAACTGTGTTCCACTCAGCCTATAATAAGAACACCAGTCCCATCGTGGGAGCTTCACCACCTTTACCTCCTCTAAACCTATTCGCCTCCCAAAAGCGCACCTCCCCATTCCATCACATTGGAGATGGAGGCCTTGAAATAGGAATTTGGGGCCGACACAAACATTCAATCCATGGCATCACCCATCAAACATTTCAAAAACTCTGGATAACCACTTAATCTTTAGCTTCGTGAACTCTACATATATGTGTAAAAATTTAAATTTCTATAAACAAAACAGTGAACAAGAGGAACATTAGAAGGTAAAAATATAGTCCGTTATTTTTTCCTATTGAACAATATAGGAATAACACAAAATATAATTTGAATATTTAAGTAATACCTTTAAGAATTGAGAGCTGCTAGAACTTTTGCAAATTTTATTTGTTGAACTATAACAGATGGTAATGACAAATGTGCACAAAATTGAGGAACACTTACTTAATTGTCAAGTGTGAAGAGTGAAACCATGAGAAGAAAGGGACATTTTCACTGACAGTTTCCCCCCCAGGCTGGAACAAAACTTTTGAAAATCACAAATGTCTTTCTCCTTTTCCTTTTGCTTTCCCTTTAATGTCAGCTTGATTTTTAAATTTAAACCTGATAAGTTTAAAATTTATATAAACTTAAATATAAACACACAGCTATATGTTTATGTGTGTGTGTATGTGTGTGTGTGTGTGTGTGTGTGTGTGTGTGTGTCACAGCTTGGCAATAATGCAGACAATATAATAAAAAATGCTCGGCTAGCATTGCCCCTGTTGGTGTTTTGGAAAGACTTCATCCTTGATCGTTCTCTGTCTTTACTTACATAGAAAGTTCTCTCTCCTGACTTGCTGATGTTTTGCTTCTTTATATATTATTTTCATATTTCAAGCTCTTAAAGAATTTTGATAATATGCCCTCAAGAGATAGTCCAAAATAAGAAGTTTGCATAAGGGTCATAAATTTCATCCTATGTCCTGACCAAATAGCTGATGATTGCCTTTAGTCCATGCGCATGTTTTTTGCAGAAATTTTCGGATAGATTCATCTTATGTTTAAATTTATAAATGACATATTTCCTCTTCAGTAAAAGAGTCGCTTAGCCCCTGATTTCCCATGGAACCTCACTCTAAGAAGGTTAGCAATAAAAGTTTGCATGTGCAGAATTGTTTCATGACTGCAGTCAGATTCAGATGTCACCACCGCCCTATCGTCCCGCTGTGCTGTTTCTAGACAACGTAATGTCAAACATGTGAGCACAACTCTTAAGACTTCTGTTCTTTATAGGGGTGATGAAAATCAATTTTTTAGTGGATAATTGAGAATTATTTTCCTGTTAACTCAAAAGTTTGAATAAAGTACCCAGATAAAGGCCAGATACATTGACTGATTTGAAGCCGTTCCTTGTCTCCAATATTGACATGCCGGGTGCCATCAACATTATGCGAAAGCAGATCATCCCCTTTGAACTCTATCTCTAGCTGCCATCAAAGATTATCCATATCATACCAGGTTTTCCTTTTATTTCCTTCAGCTTTTCTATGTAACTATTAAAAAGAGATTGTAATAAAAGGTATTTTAGAGCTACATAGATCACATGTCAGAGCAGATAGAAAATGTCTACTGACTTAGCCATTTGTCCTGTTTGACTGAGCAGCAGTTAGAAAAGGGGAACAAGATGGAACCCAGCAAACAATGACACAGCTGTCATTTGTTCTTGGTGTGAGGGACATTTTATCCATCTTGAGTTCTAAATTTCAGTCTGGTTTTTCTCAATACTATTAAATCTTTGTATGAAAATGAGAGCTTAAAAGGCTTAAGGAGATGACAAAATAAAAATAAACCCAAATGGTATAATTTTCCATTTCCTGTTGTACTAGCAGAGAGATTCAGTACCCCAAACTGGTTTCCTTTGAGAAGCCAGTGTTACCCCTGCTTCATCATCTACATCAAAAAACCCACAGGATGACAGTGCTCTATGTCTTGTGCTGTCTTTCTATCCAGTGGAGTGAGCTGGTCACCAATAATGAACCAGATACAATATGACAAGATTGGTTCACTTTCTATTTTTTGTATATATATCTTTAAAAGAGATGGTACTGGTTTCATTGCTAGACTGTGCACAGATGCAGTCATCTTTGAATGGTTTAGAAGTGGCTTTGGTTTAAAAAAGAGAGATTCCCACATTGAGTGTTCTTGTTAGAAAATTGAAATTGAGTGACAGTCTCATTGAAAATGACCCTCAGCGTGATGTCCAACCTCTGTCTGTGCGGTGCCATATATCTCTGAGCTTTAGCCTTGACTTAAACTAAGCTGTTTCATGACTGAGACAAAGAAGGCATGAGTTTTCAGGTTTTTCTGGTTTGGAAAACAAATGATGAAATTCTTTAAATTAGTTGTGACACTTATATAACTTTACATTATCTCTAGCAACACTTTCATTTTTATAAGAGTATGGAGTATGAAGTAAAGCCGTTTGCTTCCAGTAAAATTTTTTTTCTTCCAGTAAAATTTTGAGAACTAAGAAACTTACACCTATTCTAAAATCTAGTTGTGGTTTTTGTATATATGTACATGAAATATCTGTGCAAAAGCTAAGTATATGGCATTTGGACTATATTTATTTTAAGTAATCATTAATAAACACAAACAAAGCAGTTACATAACTTAGCACTTTCACCCTAAAATTAAGGTTTATTTTGTTTAACTGTTATTCTTCTCTAAAATGAATATGGAATATATTTTTCTACACATATAGTTTACTTCATTGCCTTTATTTTTCACAAAAGATAAGAATCACTACCGTTTTTAATATTTTTAAAATTAGAAGAGTGATAAAACAGAAAATTTGAAATGTAGAAAAAATGAAAAGCATAAACATTTTATTAATAAGTTTTTATTATTGTTACATGGTTTTTATGATGCATTTTACATACTATGAAGTACAAACCCCATACCACTTTGTATCCGGCTTTGTTCATTTAACTTTTATTGTAATTATTTGCCCTAGTTGCTACAAAGACCTCAAAACTAATCTTTTTAATGGCCTACTGATATTCCTTTGTGCAATAAGCCATAATTTTGAAGTTATTTGTAATTAATTTTTAATTGCAAGTATTCTGTAATTTATTAGATTCAATTCAAAGCAAAATTAACTATCAGAACTGCTGTAAGATCTAATGTACCTAAACTATGTTGATGCATCTAATAAACCATAACAATTTTCTCTTTTGTTTATTCTGTCATTTCTTTGAAGCCCATAGATATAATAGTACTCAGAATCAGACAGACATGTTTTACAAGTTATATAGGAATTTATCAGAGTTCACATTTATGCATAAGAGCGGAAGACATTTCATTATTACTAACTTCTATGTTGTGCCAATAGTACGTTAATTGTAAAATATGCCACCTTGATCATTAGTCTTTTTCCTCCCTGCTCAATCAACACCAATCCATCTCTTCTCCTTCCTTCCTATTGCAATGACCTAGAATTGTTCTCAGGGAGCTTATCCATTCATTCTATTGCCAGTTACGGTAATTTATGTCCACACTCCAAGTCTCTCCATCCTCCATCACAAGCTCCTGGTGGGCAGGAATGGCTCTCCTATTCTGGGATCACTACTGCATTACCCTACGTGCAGGACATGTTCACAAATGTTATGAACACGCTACTTTTGTTATCATCTGTCATATTTACAGAAGGCAATATTGGGAAGTGTAATGATGTTAAAGGTGTTTACTCTCTCGTTTTTCTTCCTCCAGTGGGATGGAGTAGGACCTCTTCCAGACTGTGCAGAACCACCCAAAGGGATCCAGATGCTGTGGCACCCATCAATAGTCAAACCCTACCTCACACTGCTCTCTGAGTGCTCAAATGCAGACACACTGGAAGGGGCAGCAGGCGCCCTGCAGAACTTGGCTGCAGGGAGCTGGAAGGTATGACTAGTTCATTACCATAAAAAAAAAAAAAGAAATCTGGGATTATCAGCATGACCTCAGCAAGTAGCACAAGTCCAGTTTTGAGAAATGCAATTCTAATGAAGTTTTTGAGGATGTGAGAGAAAGACCAGTTACATTTAACTGTTGCACTTAGAAAAGGTATTCCTTTGGAAAATTCTTTTTAAGAGCTCAGGAGTCCTTGAAGATCACTACAGAACACAGATGGATAGCTGTAAGTATAGTCATTGAAAACGCTGTGAAATGCTTTCCATTCTCCTTGTGTAGCTGAGCGACTTCATTTTCAGAGGAGACTGTGGCATGCTGCTGCTTTTCAAAGCACTGCTGTTGACTATTAAGGGAGCTAATACCCAAACATCTTGTATAAAAACCCATGTGAATTGCTCTGATGTTGTAGGTGGTCCTGTTCGCAGAGGAAAAAAACCTCTTGAGTTTTGAAATTATTGGCTTACAGAGAAGAGTAGTACTGCTAGTTATCTTTGGCAGAAATGTTAAAGTAAAACAAATATGTGATTGGGAAGATGAGAGTCCTTATAAACACACACTGTCACTGATTGGGTTTCACTGAAAATTCCTCTGATCCTCATTCTGGGTAGAAAGGGATTCACCAAGCAAAAAAGTCTTGAGTTTGATCACTAATCATTTCATGAACTAACTTTCCTTATTGCATAAAAAAGTGTAACCTCTTAGAAGAATGAGGGCCTGACCTGTGGTGGCGCAGTGGATGGAGTGTCGACCTGGAAATGCTGAGGTCGCCGGTTTGAAACCCTGGGCTTGCCTGGTCAAGGCACATATGGGAGTTGATGCTTCCAGCTCCTCCTCACCTTCTCTCTCTCTCCCTGTCTCTCTCTCTCCCTTTCTCTCTCCTCTCTGGAATGAATAAAAAAAAAATTAAAAAAAAAAAAAGAAGAAGAAGAATGAGGGTCACTGGGAAAATATCAAGAGAGGAAGTTTGATGTCTGGCATCCATTTCCCATTCATTTAATATTAAAACATGGGTTTGAAATATGCATTAATCATGTTTTCTTTTAACATTTTCTTTAAAACAATGTAAATATAGGCACATAATTACAAATAACTCTCAGAAGCTCACAGGCTGCACACATACTGGCCTCAGCATTGTATGCAACCACACGCTGCTTTTTTACTGTACCTTCCAACATCTACCTTCTTGTCCACTCTTCCTTTCTCTCTCTGTCTCTCTCTTATTCTTTGTTTCCATAGCTACAGTCTCAGCATTAGCTCTGCCTTCTTTCTCAGGTGTGACATCCAAACATTTAGGACTTAGTCCCTGACAGTATTTCCCAGGATCTGGCTGTTGATGCCTGGGCAAGCCCACCTCTTTCTTTTGAGAGTCTTAGGAATGAACATATTGCTCCCTTCCTCCCTTGCTCCTAGGTGTCCCTAATATTATACTGAAAGAATTCAGGTTGGGTGGGAGAAGTGAAGCTGTCAAGTGACATTGTCACTTGCTTTCAACCAAAGAAAACTTTTAAAAGCAGAGTCATGCCAGGCAGAATTCTAGAGAATAATCTTGCATGAGTAGGAAAAAAATAATAAGGGAAATCACCTCCTTGAACTAACCCTTAGATCTTAACTTCCTTTGTATTTGGGAGGCTTTAACTCAAATCACAAGTCAAACCTAGATTCTACCTTTTCTGAGCTTTGTGACCCTGGGCAAATTATAACATTTCATTATTATGTTCTCAGATGTGTCATCTTTAAATAGAGAAGGTTGTGGCTACTTCACATCACATCATACAGGTCAATCATGACACTGGATGCAAAGATGGGAGCAGGATGTCATTGGCCAAGGGGTCATCAATGTATATGGCCGAGAGTACTTAGTTGCTGCCAATCCCCACCCTGCTCCCCTGCCTTGGGAGACGGACGAGATGGGCATGGGAAAGTGGGCTCTGGCCTGCAGGCAGAGTCTGACCTGAAGCACAAAGCTACCTAGATAGTGGCAAATCAAGTATTCCATCTTGAACTATGATATTTTAGTGAATTATTATAGGGCTTTTTTTTTTTGAGAAATAATTAGGTTCTTAAAACAATTTTTAAATGGAGGCATATCTTTGAGGTCTATAGGATTTTAAATGTAAGACTACAACCTCTGCTTTAGAAGTTAAACTCTATTTCACATATTCAAAAGTTAATTAGAACCATAGGAAACATATTGAAGAATCAAATAAATCTATTTCTAATGTTAACATACAATGTTTGAAACAAAAAAAAAATACATGGAAATGGGATTAACAGCATATTGAACAATGAAGAAGAAAAGATTAGTGAACTGGAAGCCAGCAGTGGAAGCTATACAAAATAAAACACAGAGAAAAAAGAAAAAACTATACATTGACCTGATATATGTGTAATTACTGTCCCCTAATGAGAGGTGGGATAGGAGGGAAAAAAAAAACAGAAAAATATTATTTGAAAATGTAATAGTTGAAAATTTTTCAGATTTAGTGAAAACCATAAATTCACAGATTCAAATAACATAAAGGGCCCAAGTACAATAAATATGAAGAAACTATACCAAAGGCACATCATCATCAAATTGCTCAAAATCAGTAGTAAAGAGAAAATCTTAAAAATAGCTAGAGAGCCCTGGCTGGTTGGCTCAGTGATAGAGCATCAGCCTGGCGTGCAGGAGTCCCGGGTTCGATTCCCGGCCAGGGCACACAGGAGAAGCGCCCATCTGCTTCTCCACCCCTCCCCCTCTCCTTCCTCTCTGTCTCTCTCTTCCCCTCCTGCAGCCAAGGCTCCATTGGAGCAAAGTTTGCCTGGGCACTGAGGATGGCTCCGTGGCCTCTGCCTCAGGCCCTAGAGTGGCTCTGGTCACAACAAAGCGACACCCCGGATGGACAGAGCATCGCCCCCTGGTGGGCGTGCCGGGTGGATCCTGGTCCTGGTTGGGTGCAAGTGAGAGTCTGTCTGACTGCCTCCCGTTTCTGGCTTCGGAAAAATACAAAAAAAAAAAAAAAAAAGATAGCTAAAGAAAAAAAGATATGTGCTAAGACCTGCATCACATCTAAACACCAAAATCAAGGATGTCATCAATTATTTAGTTTTGTATGGAAATCCTTACTGAGCTACTAGGCATGTCCTCTAGAAAAGAATCTAGTCTGTAAACCCTTTAAAGGCAGAAGCCAAGTCCCATTTATTTCTTGTACCCCACTGCTCGGCCTTGTGATAAAAAACAGTAATGGAAAATGATTTTATTTTCAGTTTCCAAACCCATCCATACTTTGCAGGCTGCAGATTTTGATAGCATTTCCCAGTCTCACAGTTCCTGCAGTGTTGAACTCTGTTTAAATTGCCAGGCTCTGTGTCTCAGAGGTCACGAGGTCACCTGGGAGAGGTATGGAGATATGTCTGGGTCTTGAGGTGTTTAGAGTGAGAAGATGATAAGATTAAAAATGTTTATGCTATTTTGATATTCAAAAATTCTCTCCTACTTTGGATTGTAAAATAAGAGTTATGTACAAAGTATAATAAAAACGTTCAATATTTTCTGACAATAATATCTTTCTGACTGCTTTGAGTACATGAACCTGCCCATTAGTTCAGCACAGTTATCCCCAGTGTGAAATTTATCCTCACGTATTCATCAAGAAGACATTCATTTGGTCATTTTTTTTTTCTATTACTTAATCAAGTAGAGACTACTAATAGGAAGGCAGAAGGATCTAGAGCAGATGAAGTTGATATCACAAAAAACATTCTGAATTTTAGACTAAGTTTAACAACTATGCCCATTAGATTTCTCAGTCCACATTAGATTTTAAGCAACATATTAAAAAATGCAAGAAGCCTGACCTGTGGTGGTGCAGTGGATAAAGCGTCGACCTGGAAATGCTGAGGTCGCCGGTTCGAAACCCTGGGCTTGCCTGGTCAAGGCACTTATGGGAGTTGATGCTTCCAGCTCCTCCCCATTCTCTCTCTCTGTCTCTCCTCTCTCTCTCTCTTTCTCTCTCTCTCTCTCCTCTCTAAAAAATTGAATAAATAAAAAGTAAATAAAAATTTTAAAAAAAAATGCAAGAAGTATCTTTTATAAATAGGCTTGCATACAGGCCTGCCATAGAAGGAAGAGTAAACACTGTGATGGCAGAGAGAAAAGACAGAAGAATTAGAAAAAGTAACTACAAGAGAGAAAAACTGTCAGAGGCCATTCAGTGTCTTGGCTGTTGCATATATCCTAATAACTGATAGTCACAGTGCTGACTCCCTGTCATCACGAAAATGTTAATATATTGCTAGTAATTTTAAAAGACAGAAAGCATTTTAGAAAGATGTCCATTACAATGGTTAAGGTAGAATTTTGACTCTCACAATGTCAGCCTTACTTATAAGAAGCACTAGCCTTCCTAATACTAGTAGACCAATGGAATGGTGCTCAGGCAGAGCAAGAGGCTGCTAAGGAATATTTGTGTGTAGTTAAAAATAGGTATACATTTTAACATAAGAGCTTTCTGAGCAAACTGCAAGTATGCAAGCATGCATAAAAGTCAATCACTTTGCCAACATCTGTTGTATAATTTATTAATGTACCATATTAAATGATAAAAGAATATGTAGGAAGGGAAGATAATTCATAGGGATGATCTAAGAAGATTGTGATTAAGCCAAACAAAAATTTTATAAATTTTACAATTTAAAAATATTAAGGACGACTTGTACAAAAAGTAAATAAATCTTTTAAGAAAAGACTTTAAGAAAAAAAATCTAGATTAAGTAAAAGATTAATTTAAGATACACAACAGCATCAAGTTTCATATAGACCATGTTACTTACCATCTGAAATCAGGAGTTCCAATAACGAGATTTTATAGCAACTGTTAAAATTTAGTGACTTTTTTTAGTGTCTTTAACTTTTTATGACCCAGACAAAAGCAGAAATGTAAAGGTAAAGTATTAGAATTTTTCATAAAGACAACTTTTATTAGACCTCATCATTTGAAACAATAATTACTCTTTATGGGGATATTGTGCACATTCTTTTTATGTGACAAATTGACTAGCAAACTAGATCTTCATAATGGTCCTAAATACTTTTTAAACTTTAAAACCCTCATTACATGGTTTATGAGCATCAGAAAAACATAATAGCATTATGGCAGAAGCAAAATGTCTTTTATAGCCAACATGGAATTTGTTACCTTTTTCTTATTTACAAAACTATGATGTTTTTGTTGCAGAATATTAAAACAATTGGCTATAGTAGGTTACAGATTTCCAAAAATGTGAGCAAATATTTTTTGAACTCCCATCTATGGGTTATTTCTATTGTAATTGAACTTTGTGAAAACCCAGGGTTTGAACTCTAAAAAATGTATCAGTACTTGCTTTTAAGCCAAACATTTTAGATATCTTTGTTTAGTCAGCTTTCTCCCTAAAATGTGATTGTTCTCAAGACTATTATTTTCTCATTTACTTTTTAAATAAGATAGACTAAATAGATACTTGGATATTAATCTGTTAATATTTAATGAGCTAACCTGATAGGAACATAGATCTAGTGAACAAGGAACCACAACCTCCTGCCACGTGGCCCAAATGAATAAAAAATAAGAGAACTCAGAAACTTGAGACTTGTCCCTAGAGACAGAGTCAACAGCCTAGAGAAAGACCCTGAATTCAATTCAACATAGCTCAGCAGTTAGTGGCGCATGTGCAAATGAGCCAGGACAGATTAATGGGTGCAATATCATGGCTTGCCAATTAAGAGAAAGATAATTGTCTGTGTCCTAGTTAATGGTATGGTATAAAGCATAAAATTTAAATTTACAAAAACAAAATTTCGAAAAATTATATTGAAAATGGGATATGAAATATAATGCTTACTAGGTTAGAAATTGGGCCAGAATAAAGAAAATGGTGATCTGAGGACTCTGCCCAACCAGCCAGCTCCTGGAGACAGCACACTCAGTTGGACATAATGACCAGCCTGACACAGGACAAGGATGGATCCAACCCAGGGAGAAGGTGGTGGAGAGGACCGTGGTCATAACCAAGTCATTGGCCCTAATTTCACATGACTTAGTGATTTCTTGTCCATGAGATCCCAGTAAGTCATACTGATAGCAAGAGCTGTGCCTGCATTATAACATTCACAATAAAAATTAAAAAAAAAATCTTTCTATGTTCAGAAAGGTTTAATTTTAAAAGCATGATTTTTCATCAAAAAGTACTGATCCCTGAGATAGCCTGAGAGTTGGAGGACAGGTGTATTTATTACTGTTGGTTTAGTGACTGCGTCCTCTATGTCTCTTTTACTTGAACTTGACCCTCTTTATTGGTTCTTACCACAAAAGACTCTCTAAATGCTTTTTCCCTCAGGAAAATCTCTTGCTTGGACATTAATATTTTCAGCATCACATGAAGAGATGCAGTAAAATTTAGTCTTTGCATTAACCTTACATTCCAAAAATACAAACAGAACATTTTCAATATGCAATAGCTGCCATGACCTTAATCAAAAATTTTATTAAATTGACTTTTTGCTTTACTAATAAGCATAAGGGAAGTCTTCACTGGTCCTCTTGATTAGAGATAACTACTTTTCAAATTAGATTTTAAAAACAAAAATCTATAATCCTGTAATACAGCTCTGAATTTGAAGACCCAGCACCTGAATTTTATGTCCATTGCCAAGTAACCCTACCACCACAATGGCCTTGTGCTAACACCGCCTGGTTGTTTCATAAATCCTCCTGCAGCCACCAACCACAGCTGTTCTACAATGGGATGAACTGGGTAATTCAGATAACGATCCACACTGGAGAGAATAATGTGAGGCACGCAGCAAAAGCCAGACAGTTACTGAATATTTTTAACATTTTATAGTAAACCTTCAGTTGAAATAAGACTAAATAAGTAGGCTCTTTTGTTTGTTTGTATTTTTGTATCTTCCGCTCTCTTATCATGAGAATGAGATACCATTGTAAATAACATGGCATTGTAAATGAATTCCAAAACAGATTTCAGGATCTTCCTCAACCTGGACTGAATTTATTGCAATGTATTACTCATTTTACAGCTGTGGAACCTTAGCAGATGGTGGCCCTGTGACACTACAAGATGTTAAAATCCTTCTGAAGGATGAAATTATGTTTTGGAAGGATTTGGCTTGAAAAGTGTTTACCATATCAATAGAAAAAGAGGGGAAATAGCTAATTTGATAAAGGAAGTCAACAGGAAAGCAAGCACATAACAAACCATTTAATGGCAGACTGAACTTTTAAAAGCAAGAGAACTTGTAAAGTGGAGAGATATTTATCAACAAATTTAAAATGTGAGCACTATAATGGGTTTGGCCTCCTAGTAGAATGTTTAGTATTTAAAAGAAAATACTATCTCTAGTTGTTTAGCAAATTATTAGGATTTCAAGAGGAAAAAGCTAATTAAGTTACAGTGTTAATCTCCTTTTAGGAACATAAATCAGCTTTATGGAATCACCTTATTTTAAGAAGGGAAGAAATTTTCTTAAAAAATTATAGCTATTAATTTTGTTTATAGCTGGGCTGGGATTTTTAAGGGTCAAGCCCTCGGGATTCCATGTTGGAGTGAGGTAGCCCAGGTTCAAAGGATTCAAAAATCAATGACTTCACTTTATTACCAAACCATCAATACGGATAAGAAACATTATTGGACACTATCTCGTGTGCAAGTAACATTCTTTGTTTTTTGTAAGTTAACATAGCTTCAACTCTGAGCCCTCATTTTAACTAATGCAAAAAAAAAAAGTTTAATGTAAACATCTCTAGGTAAACTCAACCAAATTCAGCCATTTCCCGTTCCCTCAGACTTAAACCTTGGCCATAGGTTATCCCTTTTCACTGAGGAAGAACATATGACTGTTGACCATTTTCTCATACCAAGAAGGTGTATCTGTAACTCATCCACATTTTTTACCATATGTAGCCATTTTTTTTAACCCTCAAATCAGTTCTCAACAAAGCTGAAGGACTCTCATTATTCTCCAAACGCCAAATCATCTTTCCACCCAACATGGGAGGGATAGAATAGTTGGATTTCTGAGAAAATAAAGTCATAGCCTTCCCTTCTTGGCTTATTTCAGATATGGTGGAGTTCTCCTCTGTCACTGTTTGGGAGAATGGAGGGGAGAGCAAGGCAGTGTCTGGGGGGCTGAGCACAGAGGATCACAGGAGAGAATGAGATGCTGGCAGAGGAGGGGAGACTGTCAGTATCATAAAGAGGAGCAGATTTGCAATAACAGGATGGGGAGTCAGGGAAACATTTGACCCCGGTGGGCAGGTTACTAAACAACTTTGTGTCTAGATTTTCTCCTCTATAAAATAAGAATACTAATACTGCCTCCCAGCAGTATTGGGGAATTAGAAGAGGTCATTAGTTTACAAACCTGGCATCCTGGGCTGGAATGAGGTGTTACCAGAAAAGAGGCCATCTTTAGGACCCATGCATCCTCCTGCCAAAGCTCCCAAGAACATTCCCTACCATTTTTCAAAAGGTCCAGAGTATGTCCCCAGTATAAAATCAATTGTTGATGTTCATCTCACAATTGGTAAACATTGATCCTACACTCTGATTTTCATTCTCTTTGTTTCTCTAGCTTCCTTTCTTAGTGTTAAGTACTAACCCAACAATGCATGGGCTGCGTAAGCTCAGATTTCCTGTCTTTCCTGGACCCTGGAGACCAGAGGTTTACAAGTAGTGGAGGAGGTAGACAAAAATTGTGTCTAAGTAGTGGAGGAGGTAGACAAAAATTGTGTCTTAGCATATCAAATTGCAGGTGAAATTTCCAATAGAGGTTTTGTACAGTGTTCACAGAGCACCTCCCTCCAAATTCCAAGAAACAACTTCCAAACCTGCATGTTTTTCCATGTCCAAGACTCCCTGACCATGCAATTCTTTGCTACCTGAGAGTAGGGCTGTGAAATAGTTGATTGCAATCAAAAGATGCTTTAGCAATTCTATCTACTTCCCAACCTCTCTGGCTTCCTGCAGCGGGGGCAAGAGAAAAGTGTATGGTATAAGTTCATGGTGATAAGTAGCTATGTGAATGTGACTGCTAACGTAGGATGGGATGAAGTTGTGTGTTTTCTTGATCTCATATTTCATGCAGGGCTGGGCTGAGGATGTGGCAGGCATGGCGTATGCCCTACGTTCACTGCCAGAGGGGGCTCCCTGCCTGCCACAGGTGAGAGCCAGCTCTGGGGTGTCTGCCCCAATGGGGAATGGGGGTGGAGGGGGCCCGGCGGGGGAGGGATGGGGACTTTGCTTCACCTTTGGTGGTCCCCAGGAGGACTCAACCACAGAATCCAAAACTTCACGTCATAAATGTCATTTTCTTAGGTGAAAATGAAATTGCAACAGATTAATCCCTTCTATGGGTTGATTTTTAAAATGCATGGGCTTCTTTGTAACACTGTGCAAGAGTATAAAGTGTATTTGCAAATCTCTGAAGAACCTGGGCCTACCTGCATTCTGTGAATGAATTACAATGTTTTATCATTCTGATACTGCACGTATATTTCAACAGTAAGTGTGTTCTGTTCAGGTCGACAGCCGCTCACCCAGGACAATTTGTATATTTTATAAATTAGACATGGAGTTATGGCCATAGACACAATATATTTTCATCTACATGTTTTCTTTTTAAGTTTATAATTTTTACTCTCGATTTTCAATGTCCTATTTACCTCTCCTTGCCCTTACCTTTTCCTGACTTATTTATTCTCAATTATTAAGCAAACAGCTTACTGATGGTATATTTGGCAACTCACCTCTATGTCCCACCTCCAAATTAAATCTCTTTAAAACAAACAAACAAAACAACCACACCTGATTTTTTTATCATCTTCTAATTTCTCCAGGGTTTTTTTTATTCCTCTTAATGTCAGTAGCCAGCCTTTTCTGTCCCAAACCTTCACATCTTAAAGCATCAAGTACACACACACACACACTCTCATTACTCAAATGGCTACAAATGGCTTTCCAACTTAAAGAAAACGCTGGCACTAGAGAAGCAAAGTGCAGTTAACTGACTCACCCTGAAACTTTTATCATACGTTGAGGGCAAAAAAAAAAAATTGAATTAAAACGCTTAAATCCATGTCTAACCTATTCAACTTATTTTGCAAGTAGGTCTTGATAATCCTTCTACCTTTTTGGCTCCTGCAAACAGCAGTTTGAAAACCTGTACATGCTATTTGCTCATAGGGTTTTCCTCCTCCGCTTCTAACATCGTTGCCTTCCATCTTCTCCGCAGTGGTCAGTGTACATCCGAGCTGCCGTCCGAAAAGAGAAGGGCCTGCCCATCCTCGTGGAGCTGCTGCGAATAGATAATGACCGTGTGGTGTGCGCCGTGGCCACAGCGCTTCGGAACATGGCCCTGGATGTCCGAAATAAGGAGCTCATCGGTATGTTCTCTCCCATTCACACTGTCTCCGTTTTTAAGTGGAAATATTTCCCGGTGGTGTCCACGTGATTGAAGCAAGTCACATGCAGAACATATGTACGTGCAGAAATAGTACATTTATTAGGGGCTATGATTTTTCCCATTACTCCTAGTTTAAATCCAAGGACCTGATTTATCTTTTAGAATCCAGAGGCAAATGTGGTGTTTGTTGACATTTCTAATCCTTGCAAATTAAAAATGCCCATGATGCTCAGCACTGGGTATCATCTTTCTGATCCTTTAAATCCTTGTCAACCTTTCTGTTTGCTTTCCAAATGGTGAATAGGAATTGTAACAGGATCCAAACCATTTCGCTTCTTCTCTCAATTTTTAAATTTATTTTGGATGAGACCAGACTGACTCTTTAATCTCATTGTTTAGAGAATTGTCTTCTTTTAATTTGATATTCAACAAATATGTATTCATGACCTATGTTGTTCCAAGCCTGTTCTAGACCCAGAGATTATTAGATCAATGAGTGAAACAGACAGGAGGCCTTGCCTTGTGAAGTTTACGTTTGGGAGGGGGGCAGTGTACAATGAACAAAACACAAACATAAGTCCCATTGTGAGTTAGGAATGTTCTATGGGGAGATATGGACCTGGTAAAGGAGACATTAATTTGTGAGGTTGCCCATTTTTTAACTGAGAAAACAGTCATATAACATAAAAGTAACCATTTTAAACTTTACCATTTTGGTGGCATTATTTTCATAATGTTGTACAATGACCACTGATCTCAGATTCCAACACATTTTCATTGCCCTAAGGAAAACCCTGTACCCAGTGAATAGTCACCCCTGTTTTCCCCTCCTCCCAGCTGCTGGCCCCCACCAATGTGTGTTCTGTTTCTGTGGGTTTTTCTATTCAGGAAGTTTCATGTTAATGAAATCATATAATATGTGAGCTTTTGTGTCTGGCTTCTTTCACTTAGCATAAGGAGTTGTACTTTTAAATGGGAGGTTAAAGTCAAGATAGGAGTTGTTAAGAAGGTAACATTTGAGCCAAGACTTGAAGGAGGTGAGAGTGAACTGTGTGGATATTTGGGGAGAAGAGCATCTGAGCTGAAGAGGTGCCTCTGCCGAAGGCCCCCTCGAAGGGGAGCTGAGAGCAAGCCAGTGGGTTCAAGGTCTTCAGGTGTCCCTGTGTGCTTGAGGCAGAGTGAGTAGTAAGAGCCCAGGCTGGAGAGGCATCCTGGTTCGTCCCTCTTTAGGCAAGAATAGGCCAAGGCTGATTGATGCCTGGAGAACTAAGGAGCCACTGGGGTCTACCTGGGAAGAGCCACAGTCTCCCACAGACCATTGTCCTGATGTAAGCTTCTGGGATCAAAGAGATCATTCCAGAAGGGTCATTGCTCAGTCAGTACAGCAGGAAGGCTGGCAAACCTGGCTGCAAGTAACAGGTATCAATGGAGGTCAAGCAGCAGGGAGCTGGACCACACTCCATGCTAAAGGTTCAGGGTATACAGTCTCTGGGGATCTGGGAGAAAGCGAGTAAGTGGGCGAAGGAGCCAGATTTCATTCCTGGGGCAATTGGAATACCAGGTGTGGATCCAAATGTCATATATAAACTTTACGTAGATACATGGGTTTGTTTTTTGCTATTCAGATTCCTGGGTGTGATATACTAAGCCCTTTGTGACCTGGGAGCTAGCCATTTTCCTCTTCCCACTTCATCGTACCCATCACACCTTCCAATAAAAACCAGAGTTTCCACAGGCCTCCAGCCATATATTTATTCCCAAGGAAACCAGACTTCAAATCTTGGTATTGTTAGGTTCCCTGAGAGGAATCACATGAAACCAAGGGAGATAAAACAATGGACTTTATTAGTGTATCTGCATGCAGGTGGGCTGAGGCCAAAAAAACATCAGCCCCGAGAAAAAGGACTCAGGGGGATTTATAGGCTTTGAAAGTTCCTGCTGACAGGCACGTTGCTAGGGAGCTGGTAGAATTCCGCCTGCTCTTGGAAGGGATCTGGGTGGGTCAGTCAGTTCCAGGAACACCAAGAAGAGTTGACAGCTGTTGAGTTTCTCAACCATGTCCATTCCTCTTGGGTTAGATTGTGGTCACTGTGTTCTGCAAAGTCCCAGTGAAAACGGGAGTTAGGAGAGGCAAAATGGAGCTACGTTTTGTTCTACCTAACAGACATAACACCTGCAATTGTTTGTTATACTTGAAATGCATTATAAGGCATGAAATAAACAGAATTTTATATTTAAATTTAGTTTGAATTTAACTTAAATATTGTTTGTGGGTTTTGTTGATTATTGAAAGTAGGCCAGTAGCTCAAAGGCCAGGATCCTGTCTGTCTCCCTCTCTGCTCTCCCTTCCCTTATGTTGCTATTTCAGACAGGACAGGGAGGGCCTTCCGATAAAATCCTGTTGCTCTTCTAGAAAATGGAGGAAAAATCAATAGCTAATCAGTCTACTGCCTGGATACTCACTACACGGTATTGTGAGTTTACGTGTTTTATTTCTTTTGGTGGATTAAAATATAACAAAATAAGGAACTATTGATCGGTCCTTTAGCTGCCGGGCATCCCTTCTTTCTCGGAGGCCAGTTATCTAGCGCGCTTTCTGAGGCAGGCACATTCGGAGCTCCATATTGCCCCTGTTAAATTAAGCCTTTACTATCAAATGTCACCAGACAGGAAAGGGAGCCAATCACTTAAGAAGAGAAGTGAAAATATCTAAGTCACAGGCTTTATAGAATCAATAACTTTTTTCTTGAATGAAAAAAGAAGAATTTAACAACAACCCCAAAAAGCTAAAAAAAACGCACCATTATAGTCTATCTAGGAGAAAGAAAATGCAACCTTTGGTAATTCTTTGACTTTAAATATTGTATCTGCCCTAGCCCCGGGTAGTTCGGCTGGTTTGAGCATTGTCCCCAGATGACAAGGTTGCAGGTTCAATCCCCAGGCAGTGCACATAGAATAATCAACCAATGGCTGCATAAATAAGTGGTACAACAAATTGATGTTTTTCTCTCTCTCAAATCAATAAAAAATTATAATAATAAATAATTTTATCAAAGTAGTGATTTTTATAGAAAAATGCTACCTAGGACTTTATATATTGAAAAGTAAGTTGCAATGACTTTGAACCAAGAACAAAAACAATAAACTTCTACATTTTCTCTTTCCTACCAGCCCTCACTCAAAGCTTCTGTGACCTCATATAACTTCGCGGTGTTAAAAATCATCTATATTCTGACAACTCACAAATAGCTATCTCTGGCATGAATCCCACATCTCTGTGCTGAGCTGTCTGCCCAATATCTCCACTGGATATCTAACAGGCATCTGAAGTGAACCAACTCCAGACCTGGCTCCCTTATCCTCTCCCCAAACCCTATTCTTCCACAGTCTTCCCCACAACAGCAAATAGTAATTTGTCCTTGTAGGGGTCTAGGCCAGGCACCTGCAGTCCATTTGACTACTCACCCTTCATATCCAACCCATCAACAAGTCTCGTTTTCCTTCTGTATTTTCTCAGAATCTGACACTTCTCACCTTCATTGCTTTTTCCCCAACCTGCCATCATCTCTCATCTGGGTTGTTTTCATGATCATCTACCTGATCTTTCTGCTCCTGTGCTCGCCCCCTACTGTCTATTCTTAAAGTAGAAACCAGTGTGGTCCTGTTAAAACCTTAGAGCATGTCATTTCTCCACTCAAACCCCCAGTAACTCCTCATCTCTCTCAGTGTAGAATAAAAGCTTTTTTAGACACAACTCTGAGTGATGTGGTACTCTGTTCCTTCTCTAACCTCACTCATTCGCCTCTCACTCTCACCAACTTTGCTAAGGCCACTGAGCCACTATGCTTCCCTTATCATATAAGCACAGTCCTGCCTCAGGGCCTTTGAACTTGCTCTTTCCTCTGTCTAGAATCCTCTTTCTTCAGGCGTCTATGCATCTCAGTTCTCACCCCACTCAGGTCTTTATTCAAGTGCCAGTTTCCCAACAGAACCTTTTATGGCCTCCATTTTTGAAATTCTACCCCCAGCAACTTTCCCTGCCTTATTTTTCTCCACAACACTGACCACCTTCTAATATACAACTTATTAGTTATTTATCTTGTTACTTCTCCATCTCCCCACATTGAAACGTAAGCCCATTAAGGGCAGGAAATTCTGTCTCACTTGTTCACTGATGTAGCCTATGTACCTGGAGCACCACTTAATCCACAGTAGTAGGACCATCCTAAGTATTCGCCAAATGACTGAACAAATTTTTTTCCTGTCTGACCATCACTTTGAAATGAATTCCAAGTCAGCAACATATTAAGTAAGCAAATTAAATAAAACATCAGCTAAAGAAAGGGATATTGTACTAATAAAAAAAGTTATCAAAACATTATACGAAGTGAAATAAGTAAATCAGAAAAAACCAGGAACTGCATTATTCCATACGTAGATGGGACATAAAAGTGAAACTAAGAGACATTGATAAGAGTGTGGTGGTTACGGGGGGAGGGGGGAAAGGGAAAGGAGGATGGGGAGGGGCACAAAGAAAACTAGATAGAAGGTGACAGAGGACAATCTGACTTTGGGTGATGGGTATGCAACATAAGTGAACGACAAGATAACCTGGAGTTGTTATCTTTGAATATATGTATCCTGATATATTGATTTCGCCCCATTAAAAATAAAATTATTAAAAAAAAGTCATCAAAAAGCCAGTTCATTTTGTTACTCAAGTTTACCAGATGTGTGCAGGCAGTCGTGATTTCAGAGGGATTCCTATTCTTCCCATCATTGGTTTTGCGTTTTCACTTTAAATTCCTTCTCATCTTAGGTCATTCTTTCAGTTTGAGGTGGGGGGAGGAGCGGCTTCCACACTCAGGTTAGGGAATGGTTTATCTTCCTTGGACCCCATTATCAGGAAAACTCTAGATAAGCCGTTGAACAGCAATCACTCTACACCGTCAGCTCTAATGAGCATCATAGAGTAGCACTAAAAGGAATGTCAGCTTCTCTGTCTCTCCTGTGTGTGCCCATGATTCTGTGTGTGTCCCTGCCATCGGTCAGGTGGTAAGTATGCTACAAATAGATCTTTGTGTTCTACTGAGAGACTGAGACTCAGTGAAGTCATCCAGTTTAGTGCACATCCACACATTTTCTGTGTGACCTTCTGAAAATGGTAATTATCCTTCTAAGTGTCATCTCATCATTCAGAAAACTTTCTTTGTTTTTTCTTTTTAAATTAATGGTAATAATTAGCTTCAGTGAAAAGAGCATACAATGTTTTATCACTTTAACCAGCTTAGCAAAATGCCATCCATTTCAGCAGGTTGACACTTCCTGATGAAGATGGCAACTACTTAATTTAGCCAAATTCCCACTCTCTCTCTGCCAACAAAACAAAACAAACAAAACTCCAATAAGATTAAAAAACAAAATATAAAGCACATATAAGCACTTGGCAGGGAGCTATCTAGCCCTGGCCAAACATTGGTCATTCACCCATGCTATCCACCCAATGGAAGATAATCCTAAAGAGAGTAATGGCACCCTGTGTGCTGCTTGGTTTTGCTGCATTTGCAGACAGCATAGATAATCAAAAGGCTGTGTCAAAATAGTTACAAAGTAGAGCATGGGCCCCACACTTGAGTTTTCCAATACATAAGGTGGCCTTTCCTGTGACTGTCTCGGTGTCACATTGGGGGCACTGTCCAGGCTCACCCTAAACTGCCTCTTACCTCTGACTGTCCTTTCCATGAATTCTTCAGCCACATCCATGTCTGTGCCCTCATTCCCACTTACACACCGTTACCCCAGCTGGTTCCTCCCCAACACACTCTTTCGTAGCTCGCTCCTCACTGAGCCCCGCCCATCACTCGATGCCCAGCTCAGAGTGGCCTTCCTGCTGAACTCAGAGTGGAGGTGGGTCACACCTATTTGATAAGAAATCTTTTTATTCATCCTAGATTTTCATTATGGAGTTTTATTCTTGTACTATCTCTTACTTCTTTTTTTATTTAGAAAATTAAATTTAACATGGTAACATTAAGAGGGCGCCAAATCCCTGCTTATTATGTCATTGGGAGAAGTTGTGATGCATGCATATAAAAGTAAAATACTACTTGTATTTCCTACAATGCCTAACACTTTGCTATACCTGTAACAGGCACTCAGTACATATGTACTATAATAATTTACTGGTGGATGAATAATGGGTTATTTATTCTGAAGAATGGATCTATAGACAATGGTTGCTGATTATATTTAAAGGGCAACATTTTTTAATAAATAAAACATTTATAAATAAATATAAATTATTAGTCTTTAAGTGAAAATAAAGACTGAATTAGAATGGCAGTCACCCCTCTTCCTATGCCCCCACGCTCCAGGCCAGACCTCTACTTAAAAGTGTATTTTTCCTTTGGAGAACAGGAGGGGAAAAGCCATATATCCGAATTGTCCTGAAATGTTACATTACTTTGTAAACATTCTCTCTCTTTTTAAAAAAAGCATTTTTTAATTTTTCAATTACAGTTGATATACAATATTATATTAGTTTCAAGTGTGCAACCCAGTGACTAGACTTTTATGTAACTTATAGAATGATTACCCTGATAAATCTAGTACCCACCTGGCAGCATACATAGTTATGACAATATTATTGACTATATTTCCTATGGTGTACTTCACATCCCTGTGACTGTTCTGTAACTATCAATTTGTACTTCTTAATCCCTTCAGGTTTTTCACCTGTCCCCCAACTCCCTCCTATCTGGCAATCATCAGAATTTACTTTGTATCTATTAGTCTGTTTCCGTTTTGCTTGTTCATTTATTTTGTTTTTTAGAGTCCACATCTGAGTGAAATCATGGGGCCTTTGTCCTTCTCAGTCTCACCTATTTTACGTAGCACAGTACCATCTAGGTTCATCCGTGTTCTTGCAGATGGTAAGATTTTATTCTTTTTATGGCTGAACCGTATTTCACATATAGATGCACCAAGCATTCTTTCATTCAGTGATCTCACAGCTGAATTTTTGAGACGTGTATCGATAGGATTCTAGACTTATAAATACTGATCTTCATGTAAACTTTGGGATACATTTTACCCAATTCTCTAGAAATAAGAGCATGGTCTCTGGGGAATAAGCAGATACTAAAGCTGGGTCTTCATCTCCATGAAGCAGCATTCCAGATGCTACTCAGGAAATCATCTCTCAAAGTCTGTCTAAATTCTTCAGCCTGGATTGAAGTGCAACCCGGTCATCATTCTCTGGGCACTCAGAATACTGCTTTGCACCCACAGTGTCTCCTAGCAAAACCAGGACAAAGAGGGTCTAAAAACGCATGGCACACCCATCAGTTAAAATAGAATATGGTGTGTATTTTGTTATTGTCTCATCTCATGCCAATGACTTGCATGTGGCAGAACCCCTTGGCATGTGGGCACGCTGTTCTGGAGGGAAGATCTCTCCCAGACCTCTCATCACACAGCACCGAGGGCACCTTCTCTACCTGTTTTGTTTGGGCCCTGGGGAAGCTGTCCCCTCTGTGCCCAGCGACAGACTGAGGTCTACAACCCTTTTCAGTGCAACCTGGGGAGGCTATATGTTATTTTTTTCTGCCTGGGAATTTGAAAGCTTTACTTTATTAATTCAGTTTGAGGACATTTTCGTGACATGCCTTCTCTGCTTTTCAAGACATGTTTCTTCAGACCCTAGCAGATGTTGTTTTAATTAAAACACATGCAATTTCAATTAGTATTTTAAAAAGAAGCCTGGTTTCCCAGACAAGGTGATGTATCAGATCATTCTTTGCCAGCTCACTTTAATAACCAGACTTCACTAGCCAAACCCTGGGCAATGGCAAAGCTGTGTGCTTTGGCTACAACTCGGTAACTTTAGATTCGGTGCCTATGTTTGAGGTCTTATCTCCCAAACCCAGGAACCTAATCTCATGAATGCTGCCTCCCTTTCCCATGGAGCCATGGGTTCTTTATTAATTAACTTCACACACCTGTTGGGGAATTTTGGCAGCTGGGTCTGGCAGATATAAATTCCTTGGAAAGGGAACTTGTAAATAAACTGAACAGCCAATAATTATTTTATTAAATGAGACAATGGTTCGCCCCTTGGGAATCCTCCGATGAGGAAAATGCAAAACTGAGGAGTTTCCAGTTGATTCCGATTCAGGATCTCTGCTTCCAGACCTCAAAATAAAGGAATAAGTGAGAAAGAGATTCCCCACTTACTTTAATTTGACTCGTTAGGTATTCATTTTATGCCTGGCCAAACAGTTTTAGAAGAAAAGAGGAGAATGCATGAGAAATAAAACGACTGTTCTCAAATACCCCAAATCTTGAGAACCCAAAGATGGAAAAGAGGCTTTTCACAGGATGATGTTTTAAAATTATATTTCTTCTACATGTTGACTGCCATATTCCCTTGCCAAACAAACAAAATGTCTTAATCGTGTGGAAAGAAATTGTTCTTTTTACTCTCTAACACTAAAAATAATAGATTAGAAAATAATCGAAGAGCTTACAGGTGAGCACTCTTTTCAGCTGCTTGGGCTTCCATTTGGTTGTATTCACTCTGCTGGCCCTTGAGGAATTGCAGAGTCGGCAAGGATGACCTTAATTGGGGGTTCTGCTGGGGAAAAAAGTGGTATAGGCTGACGCTGTATATTGTGTGGGCAGGTGTTTCTGCCCTGGAGGACACCTGAGGCGATCAAGGAGAAGAGAACAGCCTCTTCTCCCAGGAAGGACACGGCAAACCCCAGGCAAGAGGTCAGGGACCCAGGGGTGGGTGCCAGCCTGGAGGTACAGCCCGCTGGCACCCGAGGAGCCCGAGGCCAGGACCCAGGGCTGCAGGGACATGAGCAGCAAGAGCGGAGTTTGCTCCTGAAGGAGAAGCCTGTCTGTAATCTGGCCAGACCAGAGTCAGAGGTACTGGGTCGGAGGAGAGAGAGGCACAGAATCAGGCAGTTTTTGACAGCTCCTCATCAAAATGTCCTAACAGTTCTTTCAAGAAACTTAGTTGAAACTCAAGGATTACTTCTCTTATAACCTAGATGGTTCATGAAAATTTACCATCAGGAAAGCCTGTTTTTCAAATTCAAAGTAAAATTTCTCTATTCAATTCTGTGTAATGTCTTTGAATAATGTCCGATGAAATAAATGCCTTAGGAATAAAATGATAAAAGACAAGTGGCTTATTTCCTAAAGCACATAATATCCTTTGGATCCCAAGTGTTATTGTCCTTATGACAATATAAGCCAGGCTGGTGCGGACATATAGTGATGTGCAATGTGTTTACTTTTAAATTGGAGTCGCTAATAGTCCAACACCAACATTAGAGGGTATTCAATATGAAAGATCAGAAGATAAAATATGCCTGTTGTCCTCACCTTGAGACGTCAGCGATCTAATTAACTCATCAGAAAGGAAAGTTAGAGCCATGAAATGGAAAATGGTGGTGTTAAACTTTTTAATTGAAGATTAACTCTGCAGACTGATACCGCTTAGTGTCTGTGACAGGTCTGTTAAAACAGTGACCTTGTTACTCTTAAAATGTCGGAATAGAGGTGTGTGTGAGGGATGACCCACAGGCTTTCTCAGTTACGGAGGGCCAGTGTGTGCCGGGACCCCTGGGGATACCATAGTGGACAAACCTCAACTCACTTCTTTTTACCAGAATTCCCCATGTGGTACTCTTTGAATGGGTCAAGTGTGCTGAAATCTCAATACCTTCAGCCTTTAGGAGGGTCCGGAGAGCATCTGAGTGTTCCTAAGCCCTGTTCCTTCAACAGGGCACAGCCCTTACTCCCGGACACGTCACTGCTGTTACCATTTTTTCCATCTGTGCCATGCTGAAGACATGATTTGGAAGTTCTGCCCTAGACAAGCCTCGTACCTACAAGTTCCGATACAAGACACCTTCACGCTGTCCCTCTATCTGGAACTCAAAAGGTGGATGGACTTTCAATGGTCTCCTTTACTCCTTACATATTTAAAAAATAGGTTTTTATATGCTCTTATTTTTCAAGTAATAGAAATGGATAGAAATGGGGGGGGCGGTTCTTCCTTTCCTTCATCCTTATATAGGAAATCCATTGTGATGTCTTGTTGGTACTTCGTGAGGGAAGTTCTTCAACTCTCTTTACTCTTCATGTGCACTTGAGCTTTCGCTCGCCTGCCACGTGGCTGGAGCAGGGCACATGAGCTTCCTGCCTGGCTCCCTTTGCCTCTCTCTCCCTTCCTGGGCCACCGCCCTTCACTACTGCCACCCTGACCTTTGTGTGGGACTCCAGTTAAGGAATATGCAGAATTTCTATGATGTGAAGACATAAAATGGACTCTGCTACCTGGTTTGCTTTCAATAAAATGGTTGTATTAAGGCCCCAAAAGTCTCCATACTTCCCAGAATGGGCACCTCTCTCTCTTAATCTTGCTCAAACCTTCCAGCAGCATTTGACATTTTCATATACCTTGTTTCTAAGATAAAACTTTCTTAATTTTCTTCTCCTTCTGTGCCTTTGGCTCTTCCCCCCTCCAGTCTGCCTCTAAGCCCTATGCTGGGTCAATCTTCTGCAAGCCCATCATATGAAGTCATTAGTTCTGATGTTGTGTTTTCCAGCTATGGAATTCCCACTTGTTTCTTCCTTCTAGTTTTTATTTCTCTGCTGACTTTGTCCATTTTTTCACATGTGTTGTTCAGTAATCCACTCAATAGTTTAACACATATGTCACAGACGAATCCCTGTCTGCTCATTCTAACATCTGGTTTATTTGAGGATTTGAGTACAGTGACTATCTTTTCTCTTAATTTTTGGTCCATTTTCCTGCTTCTTTGCACACCTTGTGATTTGCTATTTGTGCCAGACATTGTGTATTAAAATATGGGAATTGACTGAAGTAGGTAACAGATGTCTCCAAAAAACAAGAGCACCCCATGTCTTCTATTAGATTGCTTAGATGGAGAGTTGAGTCATTTGACAAAGGTTTGAGCTATATCTGAGCCTTAAACTCAGTTTAGTTGCAGCTTTAGTTAAATTGGGATGCTTAAAGAACATGATCAGTATTCACCAATGGCTGGGCTTGGAAGCCGAGCGCCTACAGATACCGGAGATTCCTCTGCGTTATAGCCCTGCCATCAGTTTCTGAATTGTAGGAGTTCACCCTCTCTCCCTCCCTCCCCTTCCTCTACTAGGAAGCTCAGCTGCCAGCTGTTTGGATCACTGCATGACCCACATCATCCAGATCATTTTACTCTTAACTTTCTCTGTCCATCCTCGGTACTTAGAATTGGGCATTCTCCCTACTGTCCTTCCTCTTACCACTCACTTTTCAATGTTGTCACTTCAACTACTCTGACCCCCCAATTATTCTTTCACTTCCTTTCCTATCTACCCATGACCCATCTTCCTTATCTCTGTACCCCCAAGTTGACATGTAAGGAAGGCTGTGTACAAGACCGTATTAGTCTCTATGACTAGTTGACTAGTGTCTTCTTTTCGGCC
The DNA here is from genome assembly GCF_036850765.1 of Saccopteryx bilineata. Classification (NCBI taxonomy): domain Eukaryota; kingdom Metazoa; phylum Chordata; class Mammalia; order Chiroptera; family Emballonuridae; genus Saccopteryx; species Saccopteryx bilineata. Next base: position 279,294,220 of record NC_089490.1, on the reverse strand, counting down.
AAGCTGATAGCTCTTTAGTAACAAGAACATCTTCCCCTCTTTTTATGTTTCTTTTGAAAGCCCTGACAATGCCTCACATCGTGTGAATGTGATGACAGCTGCGGTAGGTGTTGCATTGTTAATGTTCTGCTAGACTGTGAGCTCCATGGGAACAGGAAAGGATCTTTCTTGTTTGCTGCAGGAACCCCCATAACAAAGCTGTTTGGACATCCAGTAGACACGTCTGAGTTTTGTTTGAATGCATAATAGGTTGGAGTCTAAACCAAATTTGGTTTCACACATAGATTTTCCAAATTATTCAACATTGGACATAACCTGTACCACAGCATCACTGACAGTTTGATGTACCCACACCCTCCTTCCTCACCTGGAATACAGCACCACCCTTCACCCCTGAAACCAGAACTACCTGCCTTGTTTTTATTGTGCAATCCAAAGCAAATAGGAAGCACTTTTTTTACAACATGATTCCTGTTATTGGTTGTACATTAGAATCACCTGAGCCCATCCCTAGAGATGTTCAACTATTAGCCTTTATTTTGTGGCTCCCTGGCTGATTGTAATGTACATCCATGGTTGACAGCTACTGGTTTAGCATTCTATCAGATCCGTTGTAGATCCTAGTGTGGCATCTTATTCCTTGACACCTCACTCACCCAAAAGAGCAGTATTGGAATAGTATTTTATTCTCATACATTCTCACTATTGGTCCAGGCTGGGAAGAAGTACTGGATAAAATGAGAAAGGGTATTGGCAAGGACATGATCTGTATTGACAAGGAAATTTGTCAAATGAAGAAACAGGAGTGTTGTTCCTAAAGCATCTTCATATGGGAAAATAGAAGAATTATTCTGTTACCTACTTTCCATTAGGCGAAGGGCTCAAATTAGCTAAAAACATTTGAATTGGAGGATCAATATTTTAAGTGGTAAGCATGTGACTATGCTACTTGATTGGATAGTAACAATCTTTAAGCAGCAAACAATGAGTAGAGAGCAGTCACTAATTAAGTACAATTTACAACAAAGCCCATTTAAATGGATGAGTAACCTCATGTGTGTAAACATGATTGCATTGGGGTTAATTAGGCACAAATAGGAAGAGTGACTGAGTCATGCTTTATCTTCTCACTTTGCCTAAAAGAACAAATCCAGAATCCGTGCTTTCCAGTTTCCCAGCAGGCCCTAAGGCCACCCCCGGCCTGCACCTGGTGGCTCTAGGCAGTGATGGAGTGAAGGATGTGGGGAGTTCACATGGGGCTGGGGAAGTGGAGGAAGACTGCAGACAGGAGGACGGTATCAGTGACAGTAACGAGTAACCACTGTCCCCTGGTTACTCTGTAAAGCGCCTGCTCTCGGGGGTGCTGGAAGCAAACAGAGGGCTGGGCTGAAACTGACTGCAGAATAAACCAACAGCACCTGCCTAGAGTCCCAGTTCCTTTAACTGGGCTAACGACTCAGTCTAACAAGGAACCGTGGGATTGAAATGTATCTAGCCTTTACCCAAAAGTGATTCATGTGTTACTTTTCTGTAAATATTCTGCTGAATTTACAGGAACAAATACCCTATTTGTGGTCTGGTTTGGTAAGAGATACAGGGATGATTTTAATTCATGGACTGGACAGAGACAGGTAGACCCAGAGATGGTATGGGGGTGCCAGTCAGCCACTGGCTAGCTGTCACCTCATCCTCAGGGAGAGCAGTGAACAATTCCAGGAATCCCCTACTGAATGGAGGGGGTGGAAGGCTGTGGGGTGGGGTGGGAGGGGGGGGCTGTGTGGAATGGACTTTTCTGTCATGGGGACACATCTTCTGTCAACCTGACCCTTCTCGTCTTTCTACTCTTCTTATGATCTCACTTCCCACCCATGGACAATGGGAGCCAGCCTCTGTTTTGTTTGGAAGTTTCCAGGTTCAGGGCCTTCACAGACTACATTTAATATGTAGTCTTGACTCAGTTAACTAGTGATTAGATGCTAGTTGCTGCTCAGTTTTCTTTTGCAGACATATGTGATTCCTTATTTTAAACAAGGAAAGAGAGGGCTCAGATATGTGCTGAAGAACAAGCCGATGTCTTGGCAAAAAGGAAGAGAGGGACTAAGCCTGAACCCATCTTGCTCCACTAGGCCTCCCTGTGAGAGCCTGAGAACGCCCCCAAGTCTCTTTTCCCTGAAGGTCTATGAAGGTCTGAAGTCATTTTATTCTGTTTTCTACTGCCACTGGCCATTTCCTGCATAGGTCTTCAGCCCTGTCTGGTCATCCTCTGAAAGAAGGATTGACCACACAGGGCCTAGAATCAGAATTATTGAGCTGGGGAACTATCTGAAAATTTTTGGACAACTATTTACCATCCTCTCACACTGTTTAAACTTTAAATAGTTGCAAAGGATGTAGTTTCCAGAATGATAATTTAAAAATAAAAGTGACACATTTCTCTTTTAAATATAAGAATTATGAATAACCTAGTGCCATGATGGCAAACCTTTTTCTAAAAACTGCCCACTTTTGCAGTGCTGGTCAACCTGGTCCCTCCCGCCCACTAGTGGGTGTTCCAACTTTCATGGTGGGCAGTAGCGGAGCAACCAAATGGCGTCATGATTGGCCCACCATGAAAGCTGGAACGCCCACTAGTGGACAGGAGGGACCAGGTTGACCAGCACTGCAAAAGTGGGCACATTTTATAAAAAGGTTTGCCATCACGGCCCTAGTGGTTTGATCCATCTTCTGTCATTCTTTTTAAATAATATATGAGGAGATTTTTCATTAATGTTAAAAATTGTATACCATTTCTTTACTTCTTGAACATATGACCATTTCACATTCCTCAAGAATTTTACTCTGATTGATGTATTTTATGCTTAAGCATCTCTTATTGATCATCCTTTCTGCAAACAAGATAAATACAAATAAAAACTCATTTTTGAAATGTTTTTATGGTATTAGGCATTAAATTAAAATTATCTTATGGATTAAGTTATTACTGTTGTTATTAGTAGGATATAATTGATCAAAATAACATGTATTATACATCTTGATTAAAAATTTAAATATAAAAGTTATTATTATATTGGAAATGCATTCCTTAGATGGATGAGTCCTTTAATCCCAATCAATTTATGTAGTCAAAAGTGAATATTACTTAGTGCTTGAATGAACATGATTCTGTATCATTCATTTCTCAATTTGTGGGTTCTATAGATTTAAATACTGAGAAACATCACTCACATACATAAGGTGAAGAGAATAGAAAAATTTTTATTATAGCAATAACACTTGATTCTTTGAATGTGTGCATTTTACTTTCAAATCTCTTTGGGATACATTATCAGAAGCTATTTTTGATTATCTACCATAGGGGTTGGGAACCTATGGCTCGCGAGCCAGATGTGGCGCTTTTGATGGTTGCATCTGGCTCGCAGAAAAATCTTTAATAAAAAAATAATAACGTTAAAAATATAAAATATTCTCATATATTACAATCCATTCATTTCCTACCACTCATGTTCATGGTTGCGGGTGGCTGGAGCCAATCACAGCTGTCCTCCGGGACAACACCAAATTTTTATTGGATAATGAGTAATGTACACAGGTCGTTGTGAGGTCAGGAAGTAACCTTCCCTCCTTTTAATCAAGTAGTCAGCTAGCTAATTGCAGAAACCCTTTTGACAAAGAAGATGGCTAAAAGAAAAAAAGATGACGAGTATCGTACTTTTCAGCAGAAATGGACAGAGGAATTCACCTTTGTGGAGAGAGCAGGTTCTGCAGTGTGTCTAATAGGCAATGATAAAATTGCATTGATGAAACGGTCAAATATAAAGCAACATTTTGACACACGCCGTACTACATTTGCATCGAAATATCCAGAGGAGGACAGCAGGAAGAAAGCATGTCAAGAGCTACTGTGCAGAGTGCAAGCTAGTCAGCAGCAACTCCATGTTTGGACCCAACAAGGTGACTGGAACTCAGCTAGATTTGCTGGTGCTTTAGCAATTGTGAGAAACGGAAAGCCATTCACAGATGGGGAGTATGCCAAAACATTCATGCTTGATGTTGCCAATGAACTTTTTGACGACTTTTCGGATAAAGACAAGATAATCAAAAGAATAAAAAACATGCTTCTGTTGGTGAGAACTGTTAACAATCGTACTATCATGATGGCAAATCAAATTGAGGCAACACAAGTGAAGGACATAAATGCAGCACCATTCTTTTCTCTTGCTTTGGATGAGTCAACAGATGTAAGCCATTTATCCCAGTTCAGCATGATTACAAGGTATGCTGTTGGTGACACACTTAGTGAGGAAAGTCTTGCTGTTTTGCCTATGAAAGAGACAAGAGGAGAGGATTTATTTAAGTCTTTCACTGAGTTCGCTCAAGAAAAAAATCTACTGATGGGTAAACTTATTTCGGTGTGTACTGATGGTGCTCTGTGCATGGTGGGGAAAAACAGGATTCTTAGCGCTTCTTCATGAACGTGAAAAGAGACTCATCTAAGTTTTCACTGCATCCTACATCAGGAGGCGCTTTGTGCTCAGATCTGTGGCAAACAGCTTGGTGAGGTGAAGTCACTGGTCATTTGGGTGGTCAACTTGATTGTTGCCCGAGCTTTAAATGACCACCAGTTTAAAACACTGCTGGATGAAGTTGGGAATAATTATCTTGGTCTGCTTCTGCACAGCAATGTGTGTTGGTTGTCAAGAGGGAAGATACTCAGCTGTTTTACGGCTTGTCTGAGCAAAATCTGGACTTTCCTTGAAATGAAAAACGTCAAGCATCCTGAGTTAGCTAACACTAAGTGGCTCCTGAAGTTCTACTATCTCATGGACATGACTGAACATCTGAATCAGCTCAATGTGAAAATGCAAGGCATTGGAAATATAGTCTTATCCCTTCAATAAGCAGTGTTTGCATTTGAAAACAAGCTGTAACTCTTTATCATCGACATTGAAACAGGTCGTTTACTACACTTTGAAAAACTGGGAGAGTTCAAAGAATTATTATGTGACCCTGCTCAACCTCTTGATCTCCAGCAGCTAGCGGGCTTCACATCTAATCTCCTGCAGTCATTCAAAGTGCACTTTGGAGAATTTCGTGAGCGCACTCGTCTTTTTAAGTTCATCACCCATCCACATGAGTGTGCAGTGGACAGCACTGACCTGAGTTACATCCCCAGTGTCTCTGTCAGAGATTTTGAGCTACAAGCTGCTGACCTGAAAGCCTCAGACATGTGGGTGAATAAGTTCAAGTCACTGAATGGAGATTTGGAAAGACTTGCATGACAGCAAGCAGAGTTGGCAAGCAAACATAATTGGGGAGAAATGAAAAATCTTCAACCCGCGGACCAGCTGATTGTCAAAACTTGGAACACGCTTCCCATCACATACCACACACTGCAGTGTGTGAGTATTGCTGTACTGACAATGTTTGGTTCTATGTATCCATGTGAGCAGTCTTTCTCACATCTAAAGAATGTTAAGACCAACCTACGATCACGTTTAATGGATAGAAGTCTCAATGCCTGCATGAAGCTTACCCTCGTCACATATCAACCAGACTACAAAACCATCAGCAAAACCATGCAGCACCAGAAGTCGCATTAATGGTAAGAAGTACTTTATTCATCATTGGTTAGCAACAGCTTGACAACATTATTAAAAAGAATTCAGAGACTTATTTTATTTTAAAAGTGTTGGTCTTACATAAAATGCACACATTTGCTTGTATTTAGTGTTAAACATTATATGGCTCTCACAGAATTACATTTTAAAATATGTGACATTCATAGCTCTCTCAGCCAAAAACATTCCCGACTCCTGATCTACCAAATGATACTTTGATTAGGTTCTCCTTCATAGTTGGAGAAAGTAAAGAATTGGAAACCATCTTAAGGGGGTGGGGGGTTAAAGTGCCCATCACTAGAGTTGCAGAGCCCTTGAGTTGGACTCAGAGGACAATTTCAGGTCAAGAAATTGTTTTCTACTGTCAGAGAAGGGAGGCCATGGAAGTGTACACAGGCGTGCTTGCAAGCAGATCAGTTTTGTTTTCAGACTGCATGGGACAATTGCAAATCTAAAAATGGATTTCCTTAAAACTCTAACCACCGATGTTGCCTTTGCAAGTCTTCATGTGGCTCCAGAGCACACAGGACCCAGTGTGTGGGGCACTGATTGGGGCAGCCTGACCATGAAGGAATCTTTACGTTGTGTCTGTATGCCAAGGACTGATGTTAGGAGAATGTGCTTCTCTGAAGGATTCGCCGTCTTCATCAGCCTTTTCCCCTGTACCATGTTTGAGCTGCAGTTCCCCAGAGGGAGCTTTCCACAGAGAGAAAAGCAACCAACTGTGTGGTGAGAAACATCAGGCAAGATTTAAGGATTACATTTGAATCTCATTAAGACAACAGTACAATTTTTATGCTAGATCATAATTTCTTATCTACACATCAAGTGTCATTATTGGGACAATGAGTAGAGTATTTAAAACTTCCCGGGGGCTAATTAAATATAAAGAAGTCCGGCTTTCTGACTGGAAGCTCCACAGTTCAGTCCTCGTACCATAAAAATCTAATGTGACTATTTAATACAGTTGCCCAGATATTGTAATAAAATAAAAAATAACTAGATATTTTAAGGGTTTAGCATAATTCTCTTCTTGTCTATCACATCCCAAGTTGTGACATTCACTCATTCACTGTATTGACCAATATTTATTGAGTGCCTACTATGTACCAATCTCAAGAGAGCCTCAAATTTTCTACTTCCTGGAAGTAATGGCCTGGTAAAGGGAAGTTTCAAACAGAAGCAAACTATATTTACTTTCTGCTTTGGATATGAATAAAACAGCTGAAAGGATTAGAAAATAACAGGGGGAGGAGAATGTGGAATGTGGTGGTCAGGAAAGTCCTCTCTGAGGAGGTGACATCGAGCAAGTCCTGAGTGATGGACAAGAGAGCGACATTAAGCTATCTGAAGAGAGAGCTTTCTGGGCACATGGAGCAGCAAGAGCAAAAACCCCAGTGCAGGGGGGAGCTTAGCATTGGCGGAAACAGTGATAAAGTCAGTGCTGCAGTGAGTGCAGGAGACGGGAAAGGTTGGAGATCGTGACGGAGATCTGGAGGATTTGGTTAGGGAGAGCATGATAGGATTTGACTAGAGAGATCATGATAGGATTTGTTACTTAAAGTCCTCTCCAGCTGCTGGCTGGAGACTAGATTGTAGGGAAGCAGGAAGGCCAGTGAGGGCTTGATTTCAGAAGTCTGGAAAGGAGAGCATGCTGTGCTGGACCAGAGCTGTTGCAGAAAGTGGGGAAAGTATATATTTTGAAGCAGGGCTTGCTGATGGATGGAGTAAAAAAATGCTGTGAATAGGAAACTGACAGAGGAGATGGGCCGGTAGGATCAGGAGTTTTGTTTTCCTCCAAAAATTTGAAATGACCGTTAGACATGAAAGGGGAGATGCCCAGTAGAAAGTTGGGAATATTGGTTTGAATCTCAGAACTGATATATTAATTGTCATATCATTTTTAATTCTTTAAATATGGAAACAGCTACAGAAAGCCTAATCTTTAAATAAAATACCTAGCCAGAGGTAGACAGCATTTCTTGGCTCATTAAACAAAAGAGGTTTCTTACATAATTTTTTCTTTATTGTTTTTTTCCTTTGAATAAAGCAGTCAAGAGACAGTGTTGATTCTTTGTGTGAGTGCTCCTGGAAAATAGAAGATGGTACGTTGAAATAATTTTAGAATCATCAGTAGGTCATCTTATGAAGCACTTTTGAGTTTTACTTGTTTAGTACAGTAAACAGCAACTTACACGTACACTACAGTTGAGATAACATGCCTGTTGATTCACCCCAGGAAAAAAATACGGGGTGCAGGCGGAGAGAGGGCAGTCAGTTGAGACCAATGAGCTGTCTGGATTTCCACCTGCTGGTCTATACTCTTGTTGAAGAGTATTTGTTTTATTTTTATTTTCTAAGTCTCTTTATTTGTTACGTTTTACTACTGAAATTTTTATCTGTCGAGTAATTTGTGTGTATGTGTGGTCATCTCTTCTTATAGTGCTTCTGGGGCTAGGTGAATCCCTGTGAATAGGACAGTATGCCTAGCCATTCTGTCTTGTTCAGTGTTCCATATGGTAGAAATTGTTTTAGGGGTCTGTGCATGAAGTTCCAGGTTATTTATACATGGAATATATTATAATAAAAATGAATGGAAACGTTTCTTTGCTAGTACATTTATAAACACAGTACGAGTAGCTACCTCCCCTTGACACTATTCGTACAAATGCTCTGGTGAACTTATCTTCCACTTTTCAGCTGTGTGCAAGTCTTGGCAGGAGACTTTGTCAAACACTTAGAAGTGAGAATAGCCTGTGGTGAGGCAAATGCTTCCAGAGATATAAATCTAATTGATAGAGGACCATTGGAGGCACCTTGTAGTGAAGCTTGCCTTATTTTGTAGGAAAAAATGTTTGGTTCCTCCTTTTTCAATCCTAGGTAATGGTTAACAAAATTACACTTCTTTTTCTATTTCTATTTCTATTTCTATTTATAGGTATGGATACAGATATAATTATAGAGATAGATATTACAAACAGAGTTTTCCATAATATTTTTCTTTATAGATTGAATACTTTTTTCATTCATTTGAATTTTAGCTGGCTTTAAATGAGTCCTTTTTTTTTTTAATAAATTTTTATTAATGGTAATGGGATGATATTAATAAATCAGGGTACATATATTCAAAGAAAACATGTCTAGGTTATTTTGTCATTAGATTATGTTGCATACCCCTCGCCCAAAGTCAGATTGTCCTCCGCCACCCTCTATCTAGTTCTCTGTGCCCCTCCCCCTCCCCCTAACTCTCTCCCTCCCTCCCTCCCATGTCCTCCCTCCCCCCCCCCACCCTTGGTAACCACCACACTCTTGTCCATGTCTCTTAGTCTCGTTTTTATGTTCCACCAATGTATGGAATCATGTAGTTCTTGTTTTTTTCTGATTTACTTATTTCAATCCTTATAATGTTATCAAGATCCCACCATTTTGCTGTAAATGATCTGATGTCATCATTTCTTATGGCTGAGTAGTATTCCATAGTGTATATGTGCCACATCTTCTTTATCCAGTCTTCTATTGAAGGGCTTTTTGGTTGTTTCCATGTCTTGGCCACTGTGAACAGTGCTGCAATGAACATGGGGCTACATGTGTCTTTACGTATCAATGTTTCTGAGGTTTTGGGGTATATACCCAGTAGAGGGATTGCTGGGTCATAAGGTAGTTCTATTTGTAGTTTTTTGAGGAACCACCATACTTTCCTCCATAATGGTTGTACTACTTTACAGTCCCACCAACAGTGGATGAGAGTTCCCTTTTCTCCGCAGCCTCTCCAACATTTGCTATTACCCATCTTGTTGATAATAGCTAATCTAACAGGGGTGAGGTGGTATCTCATTGTAGTTTTGATTTGCATTTCTCTAATAACTAATGAAGCTGAGCATCTTTTCATATATCTGTTGGCCATTTGTATCTCTTCCTGGGAGAAGTGTCTGTTCATGTCCTCTTCCCATTTTTTTTATTGGATTGTTGGTTTGTTTGTTGTTGAGTTTTATGAGTTCTTTGTAAATTTTGGATATTAGGCCCTTATCTGAGCTGTTGTTTGAAAATATCATTTCCCATTTAGTTGGCTGTCGGTTTATTTTGATATCAGTTTCTCTTGCTGAGCAAAAACTTTTTATTCTGATGTAGTCCCATTCATTTATCTTTGCCTTCACTTCTCTTGCCATTGGAGTCAAGTTCATAAAATGTTCTTTAAAACCCAGGTCCATGATTTTAGTACCTATGTCTTCTTCTATGTACTTTATTGTTTCAGGTCTTATATTTAGGTCTTTGATCCATTTTGAATTAATTTTAGTACACGGGGACAGGCTGTAGTCGAGTTTCATTCTTTTGCATGTGGCTTAAATGAGTCCTTTTCTTAATCTTATTTTTAACTGGATCTCTGTATGCCACCAGAGTTTTATAGAAGCAATGTGATTTTTATCCCAAAATATTTTAAGAGATTTATCAGAGTCATGGAAAATGGAAAATCATAGTGGTTCTGCACTCAAATTCTCAACAAATTTTTATATGTTTTTTTCCTTGTAACTGAGACCAGCTCTGTTGTATTGATGATCCACACAACCTACCCCATTAAACAATCAATATACCTGCTGTGTTTCCTGTTCCTCTAGTTTCCTAGCTGTTTAATGAAGCCACATTCTGATTTTATGATTTTGATAGCCCTGGTTTAATGTCAGTCTTGGGACAGGTGTCCTGTATGATCATATGATTTTCTATAATGCAGATTAAAGAACAGGAACAATTATATAGAAAGACATATGTCAACAGCAATGTCACAAGGCAGGGGTTTCATACATGGTAATTAAGACATGCTCATCATGGAATCAACTTTATAAATAAATATTTACAACCTGTGTCCTGACCTGACCCCAAACTTGGGACCCTGGCATGAGGCCTGAGCATCTGTATGTTTCCAAAACTTCACAGTGATTCTGATACACAGTCAAGGTAGGACACCATATATAGTGTGTTATGCTAGTTCTTACCAGGTCAACCATTTCTGCCCTCTTCGCTCTTACTGAGCTTCAAATTATTATTAACAAAGGGTATTGGCACCTTCAAAAGACTCAAGTCAAGTGCCCTTTAGATTGTGTAGTGAACCTATGAATTTAAAATACATAAGCAAAGGGACTGACATCAGAGAAATGGCTCTGTGAGGGGTGCTCCCAATATCTCTCCTTGAAATTTCAACAAATTCAACAACTAAAGTCAGAGAAAAAAATCTCAGGAGCACCTGAAATATACACACACTAGACAAAGGTATGATTGGGCAAAAAGGTGGCTGAATATATAACCCACTCTGAAGGAAATAAGATGGAGAATGGGGTTTTTCACTTTCCTCACTGATCTGAGGAAGGGGCGCTTTCATCTGAAGCCGAGCAAAGCAAAGGGTCTGAGGCAGAGGGAAGGAGCTGAGTTAGGGGGGATGATCAAGCAGAAAAATGACCATGCTAGCTCTAAGATTGCAGATGCGGGGCGAGCACAGTGGCGGGCTCCAACTAAGATTACCAGTGTGCGGTGCCCACGGGAGTTGGCGCCAGTGGCAGTAGTTTTGTGTGTTCCGTGATCCTGGGCGGTGTGTGAGAGGCTCCACCTGGCACCACCGGCATGGGCACGTGCACTCGTGGGCTGGAGGGCTTAGCCCAGAATTATCAGCAATAGACATCTGCATGGGCTGCTGCCAGCGTCTTTGCGCATTCCCTGCTCCATGAGCACCAGCACAGGACATGCACAAGGGCCACAATCCCTAGGCCTGAGACTGCCCCTGGTGGAGCTTTTCTGCGGGGCCAATACAGGCTTCAAAGCGCATTCCTGCATTCCTGGCTCTGACTGAGATCACAGGCATTGTGCACTTAAGTGGGCAGCTGCAGGCCTTTCTGTGCACTGCTGAAGTCGTGGGGGCTGGGCACGCACACAGCTTGCTGCGGGCTACCAAACAGTGCACAAGGGAGAAGCCTGTGGAGATTAGACCAGCATAGTGCTGAGGCATACTAGACATGCCCAGGGGCCCTTAGAAAGGCACTAGATCTGCAATTGGCTCCCAGCCTGCTGTCGCTGGCAGCTCTGGTTAGCATAGCCTTACCCAAAACTGTGCTTTGAACAGTACTGGAGGATGGTCCTGGCTGCTCTTAGAGACTCTTGCTCTACAAGTAGTGGCTGAGGTGCACCTCACAGCTAAGTCCCCAGACTGCTAGCTCAGATGGTAGAGACATGGGGAGAGGCACCTAAAAAACTGAGACTTCCATTGTCAGAGTCTTCAAGCCCTAACAAGCCCTGCCTACCAACGGGACTGAGGCTCAGCCTACGTCTTTGCCACAGTGACACAACAGCAAACCTCTGCTCAAGAGCCTCACAGGGGTAAAATCTGTAGTACAGTGCCACCTGCCAAAAAAAAGGAAGAAGCTACTTCTCAAAAACCAAGAAAAAAATTACATTTTTATAACTTTTTTTCCCATTTTGGTCATTTTATCTTCTTTTCTTTTTATTCTTTCCTTTTCCTTTTGAACTTCATTATCCATAGTTGTTACATTTTTTATTCTTGTTTTTTTATGAGGGTTTCATTTCAAAACTCTTTACTTCTTTTTTTTCTTTTCTATTTCTTTTTCTCTCATTTGATTGTCATTTATCAACAAATTATTATATTTTAGATTCATATTTTTCTTTGTGGAATTTTGTGTTTTTTACTTCATTTTTTATCTTTTTGATCATTTTTCCTGTTTCTGCTCCTTGTTCTCTGTAGTTTTTGTTCCACTTATCATTATAGAATTTCCAATTTTTCACTCTATCTTTTCCATTTTTATTTTATTTTTTTAATTATCTCTTATTAGTGTTATTAACAATATAACTCTCAAATGCCATTAAGGAAAAAGAATTCAAATATCATGAATACAAAAGACAGAGATGTCGCTCAGATAGATGATGAAATATCTCTAGAAAAAAGTTTCAATTGCTTGGAAACCTTAGAGTTAAATGACAGAAAATTAAAAATTGAAGTCCTAAAAATACTCAGAGAAATACAAGAAAGCATGGAAAAGCAATTTAGAATGCTCAAAAAACAATACAATGAACAAAAAGAATACATCACCAAGGAAATTGAAACTATAAAAAGGAACCAAACACAAATGAAAAACTCAATACATGAACTGAAAAACAAGGTAAGGTAACAAACAAGCTTAGTTAATAGAACAGGCCAGATAGAGAAGAGAATTAGTGACATAGAAGACAGACAACTAGAGATACTACAGAGAGAAGAGGAGAGAGACTTATGAATTTTAAAAAAATGAGAAAGCTCTACAGGAATTGTCTGACTCCATCAGAAAGAGCAACATAAGAATAATGGGTATAGTGGTACTTTGAGATATGAGCAGACCAACATACAAATTTTTTAAGATATTAGCTGCAACTCGATCCGTATTTTTGTTCGAGATATGAGCAAAATTCCAAGATACGAGTTGTGATTTGGGAAGCTGCCGCCAGTTGGTGTGTTGGCGCATGGGTCCGGTACATTGTATTTTATTTTACTTATTTATTTTTTCAGTACATTGTATTTTAAATGGGAGAAATTTAATATACGAGTTGACTAACTTACGAGCTCGGTTACAGAACGAATTAAACTCGAATCTTAAGGTACCACTATATATCAGAAAGAGAAGAGAGAGAAAATGGAGTGGAGAACATATTCAAACAAATAATAGAATAGAACTTCCCAAGACTGTGGAAAGAATTAGAGCTTTGAATCCAAGAAGGAAACAGAACACCGGGTTACCTTAACAGAAACAATCTATTACAAGGCACATCATAATGAAATTATCACAAACCAATGACAAAGAAAATATCCTCAAAGCAGCCAGAGAAAAGAAGACTACAACATATAAAGGAAGGCCCATTCAGTTATCATCAGATTTCTCAGCAGAAACTCTACAAGCCAGAACAGAGTAGATCCCAATATTTAAAGTACTAAAAGAGAGGAACTTCCAGTCAAGAATACTATATCTATCAAAGCTATCCTTCAAATATGAAGGGGAAATAAAAACATTCACAGATACAGAAAAGATGAGGGAATTTATCAACAGAAAACCCCCACTTCAGGAAATACTAAAGGGGGTTATCTGACCAGATACAAAGAACAAAACAAAACAAAATCACAAGTAAAAGCTCGAACAAGATCACAATAAAAACAAGATTAATTTGTGATAATAAAAACAAAAAAAGGGTAAGACAAAAATTAATAGTAGCCAAGGAGGATGGAGTGAATTAGCACTCATGAGATAAAGTACTACAATGAATATGATATATATCCTTTTTATTACCTAATGGTAACCAACCCTGAAAAAAATCACTACAGAAACACATGGCTTAAAAAAAGAAGAAACAGAGAAAAAAAGTATGGAATACAACCCAAGAAAAACAAATGACAGAAAAACAAAATAGAAGAACCAAACAAGATATAGAGCTATCAGAAAGCAATATATAAAATGGCAATAGGAAACCCTTGTGTCAATAATTACATTATGTGTAAATGAATTGAACTCACCAATAAAAAGACACAGAGTAGCAGAGTAGATCCAAAAAGAAAATCCAACTATATGCTGCCATCAAGAAACACATCTAAGCTACAAAGATAAAAACAAATTCAAAGTGAAAGATTGGAAAATGATAAAATGATTCTCCTAGCAAATAACATCCAAAGAAAAGCAGGTGTAACATACTCATATCTAACAATGCTGACTACAAGACAGCAAAGGTGATCAGAGACAATGATGTTTATTTCATAATGATAAAGGGGACATTAAATCAAGAAGATATAACACTTCTTAATATATATGCACCAAACCAAGGAGCACCAAAGTATATAAGACATCTACTAACTGATCTAAAAATAAAAACCGACAAAAATACAATTATACATGGAGACAATACACCGCTGAAGGCTCGAGATCATTCATCCAAACAGAAAATTAATAAAGAAATATGCGCCTTAAATGAAACATTAGAACAATTGGATATGATAAACATCTACAGGACATTTCATCCGAAAATGCCAGAGTATAAATTCCAGTGTACATGGAACATTATCAAGAATTGACCATATGTTGGGCCACAAAACTAACATCAACAAATTCAGAAAGATTGAATTTATACCAAGCATATTCTCTGACCATAAAGCTTTGAAACTAGAATTCAACTGCAAAAAAGAAGTAAACAAACCCACAAAAATGTGGAAATTAAACAACATACTTCTAAAAAATGAGTGGGTCAAAGAAGAAATAAAAGCAAAGATCAAAAGATATATACAGACAAATGAAAATGATAATATAACATATCAGAATCTCTGGGATGCAGCAAAAGCAGTAATAAAGGGAAAGTTCATATCACTGCAGGCTTATATGAACAAACAAGAGAGAGCCCAAGTAAACAACTTAACTTCACATCTTAAGGAACTAGAAAAAAAAGAACAAAGGCAACCCAAAACCAGCAAAAGAAAGAAAATAATAAAAATAAGAGCAGAAATAAACAAAATACTATAGAAAAAATTAATAAAACAAGGAGATGATTCTTTGAAAAGATCAACAAAATTGGCAAACCCTTGGTAAGACTCACTAAGGAAAAGAGAGAAAGGACTCATATAAACAAAATCCAAAATGAAAGAGGAGAAATCACCACAGATATCATAGATATACAAAGAATTATTGTAGAATATTATGAAAAATTATATGCCACCAAATTCAACAATCTAGAAGAAATGGATAAATTCCTAGAATAATACAATCTTCCTAAACTGAGTCATGAAGAAGCAGAAAGCAGAAACAGAGCCATAAGCAGGGAGAAAATAGAAACAACTATCAAAAACCTACCATAAAATAAAAGCTCAGGGCCAGACAACTATAGTAGTGAGTTCTATCAAACATTCAAAGATTTGGTTCCTATTCTACTCAAAGTCCTCCAAAAAATTGAAGAAGAAGCAATACTTCCAAACACATTTTATGAGGCCAACATAACCCTTATACCAAAATCTGGGAAGGAAAACACAAAAAAAGAAAACTACAGACCAATATCTCTAATGAATACAAATACTAAAATCCTAAACAAAATACTAGCAAATCGAATACAATAGCACATTAAAAAAATAATTCATCATGATCAAGTTGGATTCATCCCGAATCACAAGGATGGTTCAACATATGTAAAACAGTTAACCTAATACACCATATCAACAAAACAAAGAACAAAAACCATATGATCTTATCAATAGATGCAGAAAAGGCATTTGATAAAATACAACATCATTTTATGTTTAAAACACTCAACATAATAAAGGCCATTTATGACAAACCATCAGCTAACATCATATTAAATGACGACAAACTGAAAACTTTTCCTTTAAAAACAGGAACAAGACAAGGTTGTCCACTATCTCCACTCTTATTTAACATAGTGCTGGAAGTTCTAGCCAAAGCAATCAGACAAGAGAAAGAAATTAAAAGGCATTCATATTGGGAAAGAAGTAAAGGTATCACTTTTTGCAAATGATATGATCCTGTACATCAAAAACCCCAAAGACTCCACAAAAGACTATTAGAATCAATAGACTAATATAGTAAGGTCACAGGATACAAAATTAATATACAGAAGTCTATTGCCTTTCTATATGCCAACAATGAAACTTCAGAAAATGAATAAATAAATCCCTTTTACGGTTGCAACAACAACAACAAAAAATACCTAGGAATAAACATAACAAAGAATGTAAAGGACCTATATAATGAAAACTACAAAGCATTGTTAAGGGAAATAGAAAAAGATACAATGAAATAAAAAATATTTCTTGTTTTTGGATAGGAAGAATAAATATAGTTAAAATGACCATATTACCCAAAGCAATATACCATTTTAATGCAATTCCCATCAAAATTCCAATGTCATTTTTTAAGGAAATGGAACAAAAAAAATCATCAGGTTTATATGGAACTATAAAAAACCTTGAATAGCCAAAGTAATCCTAAGGAAAAAGAACGAAGCTGGGAACATTACAATACATGACTTCAAATTATATTATAAAGCCATGACAATCAAAACAGCATGGTGTTGGCAGAAAAACAGACACTCAGACCAATGGAACAGAATAGAAAGAGAGCCCAGAAATAAAACCACATATATATGGTCAAATCATCTTTGATAAAGGAGCCAAAAACAGACAATGGAGAAAAGAAAGCCACTTCAATAAATGGTGCTGAGAAAACTGGAGAGCCACATGCAAAAGAATGAAACTCGACTACAGTTTGTTCCCTTGTACCAAAATTAATTCAAAATGGATCAAAGACCTAAATATAAGACCTGAAACAATAAATCACATAGAAGAAAACATAGGTACTAAACTCATGGACCTTGTTCATAAAGAACATTTTATGAATTTGACTCCAAAGGCAAGGGAAGTGAAAGCAAAGATAAATGAATTGGACCACATCAGACTACGAAGCTTTTGCACAGCAAAAGAAACTGACAACAAAACAGACAGCCAACTAAATGGGAGATGATATTTTCAAACAACAGCTCTGATAAGGGCCTAATATCCAAAAATACAAAGAACTCACAAAACTCAACAACAAACAAGCAAACAATCCAATTTTTAAAAATGAGAAGAAGATATGAACAGACACACTTCTCCCAAAAAGAAATACAAATGGCCAAAGGATATATGAAAAGATGCTCATCTTCACTAGCTATTAGAGAAATGCAAATCCAAATTAGAATGAGATACCACCTCACACCTGTTAGATTAGCTATTATCAACAAAACAGGTAGTAGCAAGTGTTGGAGAGGCTGTGGAGAAAAAGGAAGCCTCATTCACTGTTGATGGGAATGTAATGTAGTACAACCATTATGGAAGAAATGGTGGTTTCTCAAAAAATTAAGAATAGAACTACCATATGACTCAGCAATCCCTCTACTGGGTATATACCCCCAAAACTCAAAAACATTGGTATGTAAAAACACATGCAGCCCCATGTTCATCGCAGCATTGTTCACAGTGGCCAAGACATGAAAACAACCAGAGTGCCCTTCAATAGATGACTGGATAAAGAACATGTGGTACATATATGCTATACACTCAGCCATAAGAAATGATGACATAGAATCATTTACAACAACATGGATGGACCCTGATAACATTATACTGAGTGAAATAAGTAAATCAGAAAAAACTAAGAACTGTATGATTCCATACATTGGTGGGACACAAAATTGAGACTTATGGACATGGATAAGAGTGCAGTGGTTACCAGAAGGAGGGGAAAGGAGGAGAGGGAGGGGGAGGAGAGAGGCATAAAGAAAACCAAATAAAAGGTGATGGAGGACAATTTGATTTGGGTGATGGGAATACAACATAATGAAATGTCAAAATAATCTGGAGATGTTTCTCTGAATCTATGTACTCTAATTGATCAATGTCACCCTGTTAAAATTGTCTAAATAAAAATTTTAAAAATACATAAGCAACTTGGAGAGGAAACAATGTCATTATTTTGAAATAAGTTATATGAAGTTTATCAGGCTCTTACTAAAAATAGAAATAAAACAATATTTCCAGTCATTTAAATTTATTTATTCTACATCTCACTAATCAATTTTTCTTCAGTAATAATTTAAGTTAATTCATTCAGTAAACATTAGTTGAATGGTTACCATATTCAAGGCATCCTGCTGGGTGCTATGATTCAATGACTGGTGTTTATTTAGATTCTCAGAAGATTCACAAATAGAACTGAGATGTGAAGGACTTATTCTCAGAAATGAGAGCTGTTATTCAAACATCTAATATTGATATAAACATATACCTTGCAAAGGCTGATGATCCAGGGTCCCAGCATGAAGCTCAATCCTCACAAATGGTTGTATCAAAGACTCCACACTGTATTTGGGCTGTAAACATGGGAGTCCACTTATTCCTGCAGACAAGAAACTAGTTCAAACCCAACTTTGTATTGCAGGTTAGCACCTTCACCCTCTGCCTTCAACGCACACAGATAACCCACCATGAGCCAGTCCTGTCTCGCCATGTGACTTGTGGCACACCATAGCGCTGTGTTTCCTGTCACACATCACCATCCACCAAAATTTCAGTTGTAGTCCAATAGCTGTTCAACCCATTCTTTGCTCTTCTTTACATGTGTGTTGTCTCCCTAAAGCCAAAGGCTGCTGAGTACAGTATCGCCAAGCACAGTTTACTTCCCAAACAGCCCATCACTAGCTACCCTGAGCCATGCCGGTCCAGGCACACTCAGCTCTAGGCTTCAGAGGAAAATTTTTTTCCTCCCACCTTAGGTCCTAGTTACGTAGTGATGGGGTGAGGGTGAGAATTAATTGATGATAGACAAATTAACAGGGAAATGAAAACAAAATTTATTCACATGCATACAAGATACTGGATAATCTGAGTAATTCCCTGAGAAGCTAAGAGTAATGTTCTGTATAAAAGCTTAATAGGAGGAAATGGGAGATAGGGCTTTTAGAGGACACATGTGGAGGGTGCAGCATCTTCTATAAAGTTTATTTATGCGATTTCTCAGCACAGTGCTAATAGTCTCCTCCAGAGAGAGAATCGATGGCATCTTCCTTCTCAGAAAGCTCTGCCTTCCGTCAGATAAGGGGGACTCAGAAGCGGCTTCCTTCTAAGCCTGCTGATCCTCAGGGTCTCCAGTTTAATGACATCCTCATGTCATTCTGTTGAATCCCTTCAAGACCTCAGGAGTCCTTGTTTAGCTTTACTTATGGCTACAGCTCCATGTCCTTAACCCTATTTTGTCCAGCCCTTTCACTTTCTTCATTCCCCAAGCCTGTGCTGTAAAGGCGATGATTTTACACCTTGAGCCTGTGGTGCACAAGAAATGACTGAGGTCTTGCCAGGCCTCCAGCAAGCATTCCCAGGACAGGTGGAAAATCTGACCCTTCATATCACTGAGCTTCAGCTGGGCAGAGAGCATCAGGAAGCCCATGCACTGTTCCGGAAAGCACGTCCATGCCCTCGGTCCATCGTCCAACTCTAGAGAGTACGTCAAAAGGAACAAACCAGAAACAAGCAGGCAGTATTAACGGATGGAAATGTAAATGCTCTTTGTACACATATAAGCAGAACTGTCTGGGGCCACTCACTGTGAGGCAAACAGCATTCCATGAGAGCGTTGTTATAATATACAAAAATGAATAATACCCCAATGAAGTCCCTGAGTCATCCAGGAAGTGTTCAGTTATATTGACTGTGTAGGAAGCTTTCAACTTTTATGGTGAAAATGCTCTAGAACTTCAGTAGTGCCAGTGATAGGGTAAGTGCTCTTTTTAAGGAAAAGCTGGAGAGGGAGTGGGATGAGCATGAGGTTAGGGCTGAAGTGAGACAGGTGGGCTAGAACTTGAAGTTGGGGTTTGCAGGGGACCACTGATAAGATCACAGGAAGTGCATTTTTTACCCTGCCCTCACTATCTCTAATAATCCTTTTAGCATCTTTTCCCCTTGTTTACCTATATCTCTGATGGATGTCTTATGCATTTTCTAGCTTGGATCCCTTGGGCAAATTATTTGCCTTCATGGTCCCTTTGTTCCTTTCCCTATGAAATAGAGATAATAATCATGTTGACCTCAAAGGACTGTCCTGAGAAGTAAATGAAGACCTACAGAGCGCTCAGGACAAGACTTGGGACACGGCAGGCACTGAGTGACTGTTCACGGCTGTCATCACTCTTCTGCTTCATAGCCATCGCAGCAGTGCGAGTTCTGACACTAGTAAGTTCCAGTGGAACTTACTCGCTTCCGCTCCTTCATAGATGGCTTGCTCTTGGTTCAGGGGAGGCTGCCAAGGCAAAGGTTATTGAGTGCCTCTGTTCTATGAGACAGAGATTAAAAACTTTCAGTTCAGTATTTTAAAGTCATCCCTAGCTTATGGCGATGAGCCCTTTTTATCCAAAGCACATTTCTCATTTTATTGCAGGCACAAATCATTTTTTTTTAATGCAGTTGCTTAATTTTTCCCAATAAGAAATGCACTCCTGTCACCAGCATTCTCTGGGCATTGTTATCTGTCGTCTTTCAAGAACCCCACTGGTAAATACTGGAACAATGAGGGCAAGTGTTGGCAGTAAAGAGCTATCAGCAAATGACATGAGTAGCTGGAATCCCCAAGTACCTATAATTATATTCTACACACGTGTAGAGTTTGATTAAAAAAAATTTTTTTTAAAGAGCCTGTTTTGTTATTCCTTAATTTTAAGAGGGAAAAGCTGCCAAGATCTCTCGGCTGTAATTACCAAAACAAGCTCGCCTGAAACCAATTCAGGCGCTTGAACACAAACTGGAAGATCAAATACATATTGTGACCCAGAGCATGTACAGCCTCCACAGGGTTCTGTCTCTCCAGGTAAGCGTGTCTCTCGCTGATAGGCCATAACGATGCACTGTCTGAATGGCGCACCCACAGAAGGCCATCTCACAGCATCTCCAGTGAGCCATAAAATATCTCCGAGGGGGAAAAGAAGTACATTTTTAGGCAAATCCTTTGAGATGAGGATCCACAGGAAGGATTTGAGTGCATTATCCAGTGTAGTTGAATTCCTTCTTTGGTTTTGAATATGCTTTGCTTTATCCCAGAGAGCTCAGCCTCTTCCTTACAGACATTGAAGTTCATCTATTTCACTCATGGCATTGCTTAAACTCCCCTCCCCCACCAGAACTCCTCTGATAAGCTTGCCTCCACTTACAAAAACATCAAAGCCTGGAAAGAAATTATTAGAGAAGAGAAGAGAAAAGCACCTTTGGTTTAAGCTTCAAATAAGACCAAATTGATTAATCATCTGAGATTAAGTTGGCCTGGCAGTAAGCTTCCAGCAAGTCATCATCCTTTTCTTATTCTAATTTCTCTTTGAAACTTTCAATAAACGGCCTACCTTCAGTCATATCTTTCAGCATGGCTGATTAAATCTAAAATTAAGCTAGTTATTGCCCTGTTTGAGTCTTGTTTATTCTAAATAATAAGGAAGCAAAAAAAATCTCATGGGGAAAAGAGCATTCCAGACACAGACCAAAAATAATGCCTTCTTAATTAAAATATACAAACCTTAAGTGTTATGCACTGAATTTTACAGCCTAGCTAATGAAGGGCAGGCACAAAGGGCTTGTTGCCTCCCAGGCCCTGAAATGGGTTCAGAACAAGACTCCCCAGAAAGTGCCACTCTGGTTTATTGACTAGGTTGAGCTAATGACAAGTGAAGTCCAAAGGATTTAGGAAGAGCTTTTACCTCCTTCTTAACTGCCTAAAAGGATTTAGAAAGAGGGCTAGGCCTGGGAAGAGAGCTATTACCAGAGAATAGCTACAAAGAATACGGGCCAGGTGTGGGGGGCAGGGCCTGTTTGTTCACAGTCCTCTCTGTGTCCCCTTGTCTCTGCATGGCATGACAAACATTTGGTAGCAATTTTTTTTCCTTCATCTCCCTGTAAATTGTCTGTAAAGTCGCAGATTATTAATCCCTCCTCCTTAGCTCAGGATGGCATATAAACCTCAATTGCCTGACTGCTTGTGGTTCTCATATTATTATGGGGCCCCTATACATACATAATTAAATTTGTTTTTCTCCTGTTCATTTTTTTCATGTCGGTTTAATTATTAGAACAGCCAGAAGAACCTAGAAAAGTAGAGGAAAAATTCTGCCTCCCCGACAGCCTTCTTTCTCTACTTGTATTTCTAGTGGAAAAACAATGGTCCTTGTGGAATTTAATGCTGGCTCCCTAAAACAAAGCTGCATTTATTGCTCACCATGGAGAGAGATAACACCACTCAACAGAGCTTTCTCAGGTCTTGAATGAGGTGACATCAGAATTGGTTGAGAATTTGAAGTCTGATTTAAGTTCAGGATGCACAGGAACCGGAATTCCAAGAGTCACAGCATACAGTTTGTTAATGCTTTCTACTAAAGACTTGGTGGGTCTTTCCACACGTTTCTATATTGAACAATCAAATTATTTGCCTGAGCAATAATCTCCTGGAACAAGAGGTGCTGGTCATGAGGTCAGTGAGATAATAAAGTGATGTTATGAAGACAGGAGGCTGTGCTTGTGTCCTTGTTGACCAAGCTATGTACATGCAGGAAGGGAAGGTGGGGAGTTGGGAGTGGGGGGTAGCGCATTCCTGTTCTCCATAGCCTGAAAGGAGATATGCATCTCAAGAATAGTTCTCTTTCATCATGGACAGGTAGACAGATGACATTGAGAGAAGATAGAGACCCAGGTGATTCAAAGGAGGAGTGCATTTGTTATAGTGTCTCCACCTCTGTACCCACACTCAATTTCTACCTTCCAAATTGGCATGAAAAGTATGAGAGGGAATCTCTGCTCTCAGCAGCTGGGTCCTTCCACAGGAGACAAGCCCCGGCCCATCTTGAACCACACTTTCATATCCACAGATGTTTGTATTACAGTGCATCTTTTAAGTTCTGTGAGAGTTCACAGAAAACAAACAGCATGTAGTGACAATGTTTATTAAATACAGGGTATTAAGTTGTGAAGAAACAATAAATGAAAATTGAGTATTTAAATTTTAAAGGAAAATTTAGTTTAAAGTTTATACTTAGTTGATTTAGGACACAAGTCTGATCATGTCACTCCTGTTTGTCTTTTGAGTAAGTCCGATCTCAGACTATCAATAAATATTTGTTAAAAGAACAAACAGTTGTTTTTCATCTTTAAAATTCATGGAGAACAGACATTACAGGATCTATAGCTATAAAAAAATCTAATTCTAAAATAGTAGAGGGAAATGTCTTCTCATAAAAAGAAAAAAATCTTTTGCAACTCTGATTTCTCAATTATTAAAAAATTTCCATATACATCCTAAAAACTTCTTTATTAGTGTCAAGTATCTATAGTTTTCTATTTTTTATTTCCTCCTCAAGGTAGACATACCAAGAGAAGTTCCAAATACACGAGATTGCACCAGTGCCTCACAGTGTGGTAACAGCACCTGTCGGTCGGCCAAGGTTCTTGCCACCTCATCTCGACTCCCTACCGAGATGAGTGACATTAACCAGGGGGTCACCTCTCCAGTTTCCACATGCTCCCTGTCCTGGCAAAATTTTGGTAGCACTGATTGCCTGTCCTCCATCCAGAATTCTCTTCAATCTCAATTAGCTCTTGTCTCTGCATATTCTACTCTTTGTGGGTGCCCACTGGACAGGTGCTGTGTTCCATCCTACAGGTGGCAGCGTTTTTTAATAAAGAGGCTGCTTGAGACCCTTAAGAAAGAAAGCCACTAGCCAATCTAGGTAATTTGCCTTAAAAGTAAATCAGAAAAAAACTAAGAACTATATGAACCCATGCAGAGATGGGACATAAAAATGAGACTCAGAGACATGGACAAGAATGTGATGGTAACAGGGAGTGGGTTGGAGGGGGCAAGGAAGGAGAGGGAGGGAGTGGGGGGAGGGGAGGGGCACATAGAAAACCAGATAGAAGGTAATGGAGGACAATTTGACTTTGAGTGAGGGGTATGCAGCATAATCAAAGGTCAAAATAATCTGGAGATGTTTTCTCGGAACATATGTACCCTGATTTATCAATGTCACTGCATTAAAATTAATAAAAATAAGATTAAAAAAATGCACATGCTCTCATCCTGGACCATGGGGTTGGTGATATGGGAATAAACAAAGTCTAAGCAAATGAGGCAGCAAAGGCTATCTATTCTGAACTGCCTACAGCAAGGGATCAGCCACCACCATTTGTGTTTGGCAGAGACTCATAGGAGTGAATTACTGCTGATTTTTCTCCCATCAGTGTTAAGTATAGAGGCTAGCCTGTGGCAGTGTACACTAATTAAAAGGGAAAACATTGTGGAAATATATAAGAACCAGGGAGTTAATTAACCAATGAGAGGGAGATAACATGACTTAGTATCGCATTGGAACTATTTTTTATTGGGACCTGAGTTGATGGATACCTGAAATATTAAAAGGAAATATTTATGAACTCTAGGTCTATAAGTCTAGGGACCAGCAGATATGAGTGGAGAAAGAACATGTCTTCTAAGAGGAAGGAAAGATATCAGATTGGTAAGAAGGAAATAAGAAAGATCATCCATTTAAAAATCCATGGGCTAAATAATACATTCTGAATTCTATAGGCTAAATTATTTAAATAACAAATTGCTAGGACTAGGTTATCTAAGTGGCCCTTTATTCAACTCAGTAGACTCTTTCACCGAACATTTTATAAAGCCCTACTATGAGCTTAAAGCTGGAAATATCTCCATTATTATTTGTTGACAGTTGTCCACAACCTCACAGAGAAAACAGTACATCTCTTCACTAAGACAATGAATAGCTTGTGGCTTACAAATTTGGTACTGAAATAAAATGACTACCAGCAGATACAAACGGTGAAATATTTTCTCCTTATGGAAAGAGCACTCTTTATGTTACTTTTGCACAAGTGGTATTGAAAGCAATTATTCATTGAACACATACCATGCACAGTGACTGGGTTGGTGTCTGGAAAGTGGGAAGTATTGCCAGACCTGAAGGAGTCTGTGGAAGTCTTATAGACAAGGGTTAGACACAGACGCCTGCAATGCATCAGTAGATGGTAAACATGCCTCCTGAGTGATATCAACTCAAAAACTTATCGTAATCTCCCTGGGGAGGGTGCATTTTACTTGCCTCTGGTTGCAAGGAAGTTATCAGGACACATTGGACAAACCTCACCTTTTCCCTTGTCTGGTAGAGTTAGTACACCCTCCATGCCAAGGCATGTTTAGACATTTATTTTCTCTGAGTGTGTGTTCCCACCATTGCAAGGAGAAATTTGACAAGTAATTTGTATTATGTCTATTATACCCAAATCACATCCTCTGTCTGATCCTCTAATCACACAAAAGCCTTCCCAAGCCCATGAGGTGTGACGGTCCTGGGGCTTAGGAGGTTACTGAAGCTAAGTGAGAAGTATAAAGTAGACATGAGGAGATGGAGCAGTCCTAACCCCTGATGTGATGGTCTTTGGAGGTGGACCTTTGAAAGGTGATTAGGTGTAAATTTTGTCATGAGGGTGAGACACTCACAAAAGTTTCCCCCTATGGAAGAAGAGAGTGATTTTTCTCTCCATACACATGCACCGAAGAAAAGGCACATGAGCACACCCAGGAAGTGCTGTCTTCAAAAGTCTGGAAGACCAGGAACCTAATCTACCAGCACCTTGACCTTAGACTTCCAGCCTCCAGAACTGTGAGAAACAAATGTCTGTTGGTTGAGCCACAGAGGCAGTGGTGTTTGGTTACAGCAGCCTGAGCTAAGATTCCTGATCTGTCCTTACTGTGAATCTCTAGGGCTGTGACTCTCAACAAGGGGCAGTTTGACTCCTAGGAGATACTTGTCAATTCTGGGGACATTTTTCTCATCACACCTGGTATGGGTGGTCGATTTGCTACTGGCATGTATTGTGTAGCAACCAGGGATGCTGTAAACCACCCCACAGCATTCAGAGCAGCCCCCCACAAGGAAGCAGGATCCAACCCAGAATGTCAAGGTTGCCACTGCTCAGGAAACCTGCTCCAGGTCCCATACAGACATCTCCCAAGAAGCCCTGGACACCTGACAAATCCCATCTCCCTACAACAACTTTATTCTTTCCCATCTTGTTCTGATAATTCTGAAAATCATCACATCTAGGTAACCCATCAAAGCACTACCCTTGCTGGCTGATGAAATTAGGTGGAAACAGCACAGGTGTGACCCTCTTATGCATGATTGCGCTGTGCCGTCCTTTCATCCAGGCTGAGTCACCTCTCTCCCTGTCAGCTCACCAGGGGAGCAGTGCAGGAAGGGTGATTCCAGCAGTTCAAGGGTGTGTGCTGTGCATCCGTGGGGCGGATGGCTGCACCATGAGAGAATGGTCCAGAAACACTTCGGAGGCCAGTTCCCTCCAAACCATTTCTCTCTCTCTCCACACAGATCCTCTAGTTTCCCAGGCAACTACATGCATTACTGAAAGATATTTTTATAGGGAAAATAAAACAACATAACATTAAATTTAGGACTAACATTAGAGATCATTCAAACCTTTGAAAACAACTACCTCCACTTGGGGAATATAGCTTATGCTTCGATTTTAAATATTATCTTGGGATGCTGGCTGGTGTTTACAGTGGTTGGGTGTGCATGGGGCTCTGGTTTGTTTGTTCATGGCTGTTTATTAGATGCAGAGACTGGAGGAGGCATCATTTAGTACAATGTCTGTGGAATGCCTATCTTGATCCAGGCCTGTCCCAGCTACTAGTAGCTCAGGTGACAGAGCCAGTGTCCTTTGCCTCAAAGAGGTTACTGAGGTGAGCAGATCCTCTTGTACATGTTGCTAGAAAGAGGCCTGGATTTGGGGAGAGGGGAGGGACTGCTAACCCAGCCTCCAGAGGAGGGGATGTTGGACCGCCTCCTAAATGCTATGACCCCTGGGCCGAGCTGGGAGAAGTTAGAGTTAGCCAGGCACAGGAGCAAACAATGCAGAAAACAAGAACAACAGGAGATTGAGGAGCCACTGAGCCATTTCACCCGCAAGTGTTGTAAAGTACCAAAGGCTACAGAATTAATATTAATATTTTAGGAGGCTTGGAGAACATTTTATTAATTTGGGTTAAGAGAAATTGTGAGAATAGTCTCTGTGCTGTGTGATTAGCATAACTAGGATGGCTCTTGCCATTGTATTGTAAATGAAAAGGGAAGGAAACATGAATTCCCAGACATTCTACCACACCTGTGGGGAAAGGGGTGAATGGCTAGCCAGGTGCAGGAAGAGAAAATCCAAAATAAACCTTTTCTTATAGCAATGAGCCATTTGCGGGCATTTGTCCCCACTAAAACTACCTCTCCTATGTAAATGCGTGTGTGACTCTGGACAGAGAGATAGCAGATAAACACTAGATAATATAGGAAAGCCTTTAATATGTAAAGAGACATCTTTCTACCGTTGTGTTGACTTGTAAATTTTGTTTTCTCCAAAATGATGTATGGTTTGCAAATTGAACGTGGTCCTATCATGTTAAAGGACATATGACTATAACCAATAGCGGTAAGGGGCTCCTAATTACAATTTTTGCTTCTGTACTTCCCACTTACAAAACTATAAAAACTAAGTAGAACAAAGGGCCGGCGCGCTCTCTGTCAGACTTCTGTCGGAGTTCCCGCCGCTTGGCCAAGCTAGACAATAAAGCTTTAATGTGTAAACGACGGACCTTGCTTCTGTCTTCCATAATTCGGGTCCCTCCGAATTTGGATTAACAGAGATAAACCCCACTGTCATAACTCCTATGCAATATTTACAAAATTACAAGCAGGGACACTGGGTGAGAAGAGAGGCTCCTGAGATGGGCAGGACTCTCCTCACCAGCCCCAAAGAGCATGCGTGTCATCTGGTAACTGACGGGAGCCACAGAGGTGGTCAGCAGAAGAGTGATGCACACAGGTGCATGATCCTAGCTTAGTTGTACAAGGATAAGAATATAACTTATTTGCATTTATAAAGGCATCTTCAGACCTATACTGTTACTGGAGGAGGACTGGGATTGGGGCAGATGCTTGGCATGGTCTGGATATAAGATTCCTCTGCAATATGATAGGAAAAGATTTTTGGGAATACATACGCAGGAGGATTTTAAGCAACAGTTGCAGGATTTATATAGTGAAAGGGATAGTAAGCCCTCCTCAGAGAGACTGAGAGTGGACAGGTCATGGTAGCCACTGTATGGACTCAGGAAAGGAAGGTACAGAGGCAGAAGGAGAGCCCTCTGATGCTTCCTGCTG
This sequence comes from Saccopteryx bilineata, assembly GCF_036850765.1. Classification (NCBI taxonomy): domain Eukaryota; kingdom Metazoa; phylum Chordata; class Mammalia; order Chiroptera; family Emballonuridae; genus Saccopteryx; species Saccopteryx bilineata. The sequence continues at coordinate 279,265,775 of NC_089490.1, read as the reverse complement.
CTCCCCTTGTTGCAAGTCTTGTGGGGACCCTTAGAGGAAAAAAAAGGCAGAAAGTATGTGCAGAGAGACAGACACAGATGTGCTCCAACAAGGGCATGTGCTGGGTTCTTTATCTAGCTTCCATATATTTCCTTGGGTTCAGGGAAAGAGCAGGCTTTCTTTCAAACTATCCAATCTCTTTCCTGGCTTTTCCTGGGGCTATGCCTGTGCCCTCTCCCCATCCACTCCCTTTCCTGTATCTTCTGAGGTTTTGTGCCCTTATCCTACCTGGTCTCTCCCCAAAATTTCTCAGGATAGTCCCCTCCCTCCTTATGGTCACCATATTGGCTTCTACTGCACATATGCTCAGTAAAAGGAGTTTCCCTTCGCCATTTCCTGCCTGCTCCCTGGGATGACAGAAAAGTGTCTTTTCTGCCTACGCAGATGCCCACATCCAGCGTGACTGGGAAACTGCCCTTTCTTAGTTAATCCAGCTTACTCAGATGTCTGGTTCTTTTTTTCTCCCTTCTTTGAACATGGCAAATTATTCTAGTCCCTGCCCACCCCTCAGCTCCTGTACTGGACCTTTGCAATTTGTCACTGGAAGCTAAGCAGTTGGTGGAGATCTCTGTGTAGCTAATGGAATCATGCCAAGCCAAACAAACACCACTGAATCTTCCTGCTGTCAAACAAGCTAACCGCCCAAACATTCTTGGAAACATACTCGAAGATTCTGTCAACTTTGAAAATAAGGTAGTAGAGACAGTTCATACTGGGTTATGAGAGGTATGTGGAAAGCTTTGCTCAAATACAAAGACCCCTAACTTTTTCCTTGACGCTGGGTTTGGGTCTGCGTGGTTTGGGTTGTTTTGGTTTGGTTTAATGGTGCTGACCACAATCTTCGCATAATAATAATTAAGCTGTTAGTAAACCAGTGTTTCCGGCTTTGGTGTGATCCTCTTAAATCTCAGTGAACCAGGCTCAACAGACAGCCAGGACTGAGCCTAAAGCACATACTTGGTGTCTTTGTTTTGGAAGGTGACAATGTTAAGAAGTCATCCTTACCAAAGGAATGGATGTCCCATCACTAAACCTCACTGCAGTGAGAGCAGACAGGCGAGAAAATCAGATTCCTGCAGGGAAGATGCTGCTGTCATTTCTGTACAACCTGTGAGAACGCACAGGGCTGGTGCCAACGCACAAGTCACTGTCTCAGACAAACATGGATGACAGCCCTCTCCACTGCCTGGGCTCCACAGTATGTGAAGTAAATAGATACTTAAGGTTTCCAAGACCTGTGACTGTTTAGATAAGAAAACTCCAACATTAGCCACTTTGTTTGGATTTAGGGCAACTGATCTATAGAAATTTGGTGTCTGTACTTCCCTGCTTTTTAAAATCTTCCATGCAATCTCCTCCATTTATCGCCCAGTCCTCCTCTGCTACCAGTAAAATCCCACCACAATAAAGAAATGACCGAAGGACTATCTAGCTTTTTGTTTCTTTCCCTGGAATTTTGCAATATTATCGTATTCCCCGTGTATAAGATGCTCCCATGTATATATAAGACACACCTTAATTTTGGGGTCCGAAATTTGAAAAAAAACAAAAACGTTTTACATAAAGTTATTGAACTCAAGTTTTGTTCATCATAAAATTCATACAACTCAGGCCTGACCTGTGGTGGCGCAGTGGATAAAGCGTTGACCTGGAAATGCTGAGGTCGCCGGTTCGAAACGCTGGGCTTGCCTCGTCAAGGCACACATGGGAGTTGATGCTTCCTGCTCCTCCTCCCCTCTCTCTCTGCCTCTCTCCTCTCTCTCTCTCTCTCTTGCTGTCTCTCTCTCTCCTTTCTAAAATGAATAAATAAAATTTAAAAAAATTCATACAACTCCTCATCACTGTCAATACTCCCCTCCATTAGCTTGTCCTCACCTGTGTCTGATGACGAGTCAGTCTTCAACAGTGAGCGCAAAAAGAAGCGTGAAAAGTGGGAAATGCAAGTAAAAACAATCTACAACCACTGTATAAGATGCACCCAGTTTTTAGACCCCAAATTTTTAGAAAAACTGTGCATCTTATACATGAGGAAATATGGTCAGTGTTGTTTATATGAACTATATGATCAGTTGAGCTCAGAGCTAATATTTTGTCATTTTGTTTGAGTGAGATTAGAAGAAATGAATTCTGATCTGTTTTTGGTCTTCTAGACTCATTTTTTGTTGCTGCCTTTATATCTACTTGTTCTTCTTTTTTTTAATTCTTTATCTTCATGCTTTACCTTTTTTCTATTTCTCACCTTGTGAATAATCCTTATGCAGTCATGTTGCATAATGACGTTTCAGTCAGTGATGCACCATGTATATGAAAGTGGTCCAGTAAGCGTATATGGGAGCTTAAAAATTCCTATTGCCTAGTGACACATTCTTCTCGTGTTTGTGGTGATGCTGGTGTAAAATCGTTTGCACTGCCAGTCATATAAGAGTACTATAATTATAAGTTATGATTTTTTTTAGTATAGCACAAACACACTCACCAAAATTTTAAACTCATCAAGTATAACCCCTATAAGTTTTAGTTTTACAGCATAAACCTTCAATATAAACACTGGAATTTTGGATACGTTAATAATGCCAACAATTTCACATGAGATGTCCACTGTGGCTAATTAATAAAGAAGACAGGCGTGTTATCTAGTCCCAGATATTTTTGCAGTGCATAGCAGTAATGTTTTCTCTCACTAGGGAGTTTGGAGAAATATCTAAAACATAAACCAATTTTTATTAAAAATAATTTCTCATTATCTTTGGGTTCTGATGTTCTTTCTCTCGATTCTGTGGAATTATGTGTCCTATAAAAATATAAAAGATGCTGCATTACTTTACTCTGAAAAAATCAAAGAAGTCTATCGGCAGAAACTAACAAAATAAGCACCGGCCTAAATATCAAGTTTTATAAACTAATTTATAATGCTATTAAAAATCAATCTCAAAGTGAGGACAAATAAGATTTTTTTAAAATAAGGAAAAGTATCTGAGGAAAGAGATTGTCGCCGAAGCATAAGGGAGAGGGGGATTTTTGCCAGATGTGGAATCAGGTCAGGCCCCTGGCGTATAAAGTTGAGATCCCATGATGTGTGTTAGGACAGATTGAGTGATGGTCCAGACAGCCCCCGGCTGCCTCCAGTTACCTGCCTTCTGAGGTTCATTCCAGTTGTGAAGGTTGGCCTGCCACACCCAGGTTTTGTATAAGCAAAGTCAGACCCTGGGGAACCAGTCACCCAAAGCTGGTAAGACCCATTGGTATTCAGAGGTCCCTTCAGTCATTTAAATTAAAATTAGAATTACCTAGTGAAAAACAATTCTAGGCTTGGCTGGTAGACACTAGGAAGAATCAACATGGGAAACAAAATTAAGTGAATTTCAATCAGTGAACTTCCTCTATTTGAGCACCTGCACTGGGAATGTCTCAACAAGCAGCTCACTGAGAAGGTAGAATTGCTGGCAAATAACCATACATCCTTCTGTGAGATTTACCTCTCTGACCCTCTGGGAGCAATATATGGGGTAGGGGTGAGAAATCAGAAAGAGACAGATGCGTTTAGGAATGGGTGTATTTAAAGCAAGCTGCTCCTGTCAGTTGACGCTTAAAATATACTACCATACACTCCCTCTGACCATCAGTTTTGCAAAATCAGAGCAAATTTTTTGGTTCTGGTTTTTATCATTAAATCAAACTGTTAAGAAATTAAGATTTCTTGGGTGGTGTTGGGCAAATAAGTTTGTAAAATTTGTGTTATTTGGGTTTACTCACTTTTATTGTTAAAAATGGCTGCTGCCCAAGTATGTGATCTATGAAACTGCTAATTACCTTCCTGCTTGGTAAGGGCCCTTGTTATGCTAATGTGGCTGGAGGAGGGGTTTTCACTCCAGGAAAAGTTTGTGAGGAAGAAAGAAGCAGCAGCCAAGATGGCAGGGGGCTGAAGGAGAAGCCAGTTTGTGCAGAGAGGAGAAAGGAGAAGGTGTTCAGATGGGGAACCAGAGGTGACTTAGACTAGTGGGGGCCTTTGATTCTAGGAAAAACCAGAAAAGATTCTCCTGGTTGTGGAACCGGAGAATGTGTGAGTGGGTTTTGTTGCTCTCTGTGTGTTTTTACTCACTGGCCGGTTGCTAGGCTAGAAAAAAGGCACGGCCCACCAGTTTTTGGCTCCGCAGTTTCTTAACCGTCTGTTTGAATCTAATGGGAACCTGCATGTGCCTCGCTGTGGTGGCTGCGGCTATTGGCCATACAGGTGGGAAAGATCTGTGGGTAATCAGTGATATATAAGCACAGTATCAGAAATAGTAACATAGCTGCCTGTCCTTATTCATCAGTTACCCAGAGGGGGTCCATCCGAATCCCAGTTCTATGAGGAGGAAATGGGTGTCATGCACAAAAGGGTTTCTCTATCCATCTGAATTCGGGAAACTCTAGGTTAAACTAAGTTTACTGAGTGCTTTCATTTTATCTAACTGCAAAACTGCAAACAGACTTTACTTTGCTAATATACGCTGTAAGTCTCTGAGCTGAGTGTCAAGTACAGCATTTCCCACACTTGGGCTACAAAGACACCCTTGTGTTATATACAGCATCCTGTAGAACGAGTATCCCAGGAATCCTGGATCTGTCACAGAGATGGGTAACAATGGCAGCAGGATAATAGGGATGTAATTCCCATCAAAGGGCTATTGTTGTATCTTCTTACATTGTGTAGTCAAAGCGCTCATGTAAATTGCTTATTGATGTATCAGTAAGCATAAGGTTATCAGATGTTGACCTGTCCTCAGTGTATATTATTGTTGGAAAGACCAATTATATACAGACACTAACTAGACACAACTTCAATGAATGTCTATGGAATGACTGAAAACATGACTTACATGGTAGGTGTCGTGTAGTAGATGATAAAGATCCTACCTGTGAAAAGACCTGAGGAAAAAGTAAAGACGGCTGAGTTGGAGAGTGTCTGACCAAGAGACAGCAATGTAGCAAAGCCAGGAGAGAGCTCTGTGATTTAATTATTTAATTTCTTTGGACTATATTTGTTTTCTATGTAGACCCGAAATTGTACTGGCCTTTTTTATACCCTTAAGGATATTCAAACAGCAACTAAAACAGTAGACATGAATTTTCTTGAAAAAGTTGAACCACTCTATAATGTAATCTATGAGCAGTCACATATGCAGAGAACCTATAGCTGATTCCCTCTCTTTGTGCCCTTTACTAAGACTAGTTTTTGTTTTGACAGAGAAGTAGATCAGTGTCAGAAAGCAGGAACAAGGGAATGCAATGTTATAATCCATTGCTAAGCTACTTGCATTACTCAATGTGTCGCTTTTATCCCACCGTGCTAATATCCGGTCAGAGGACTAACTTCAGCTTCTTTTCCTTAAGATAAACTTTTCTTACAGAGATGCTGATCTCATTTTGTTTCAGACACACTATTGTCTCCCATAATTTTTGTCCTAGGAGAGTTCTTGGGTCTTTATTAGATAGCAATCATGACCTAAAAATAAAAAACCTTTCCTCAATTTCTCCCCTGAAGCTAGAATCAGTGTTTAAATTTTCACCTTTACTTCTTATCTACTAAAATTAAGCAATGAATTAAGATAAAATTCTTTTTGGCTATCACATTTAATATTTAATAAAATTATTTAAATCTTGTTAAAATGTATCCTATCAGTTGCTTAATTTTTTTTCAATATTTCTTTAAAATCAATTTATTTCTATTTCAAAAAGGTGTTCCAGCAAACCTGTTAGTTAATTGCCATCCTTTTTTTTTTTTTTTTTGTATTTTTCCGAAGTAAGAAGCAGGGAGGCAGACAGACAGACTCCCACATGCACCCGACCAGGATCCACCCAGCAAGCCCTCTAGGGGGTGAAGATCTGCCCATCTAGGGCATTGCTCTGTTGCAACCAGAGCCATTCTAGCACCTGAGGCAGAGGCCATGGAGCTGTCCTCAACACCCAGGCCAACTTTGCTCCAGTGGAGCCTTGACTGTGGGAGAGGAAGAGAGAGAGAGAAAAGAGGGGGGGAATGGTGGAGAAGCAGATGGACACTTCTCCTGTGTGCCCTGGCCAGGAATCAAACCCAGGACATCCACATGCCAGGCTGATGCTCTACAACTGAGCCAACTGGCCAGGGCGCCATTTTTACTTTTTGAGTGATTCCTTTACAAATTAAATATGCATATTTAGCCATCTTCTTGTTTGTATTTCTATTCATCTTGGACAATGTGAGAGTTTCTCAGAATCTAATTCTCTGAAATCCTCTGGATAAAGTCTCAAGGTGCCAAAAAGTAGAATTCCCTTTGTCTGCCAAATAGATGGAATAGATTATTTATTTGGAGGTAATAATTCTTGAAAGAACTACCTACCACATATTGTAAACCTGTGAGAGTCTGCTTTCTCTGATTTCTATTTTGAGGGCTGAGTTACTGTTTGAATCATTGTCTTGGACCAACTGCTTACCATTCCGGCATGTAAAATAGATTTCTCTATCTGTAATAAGGCTATTCATGTTTAGTTTGTTTTTGTTTTTGTTTTTTTTAAGTCATAGTTAATAGAAAACAGCATAATGAACTTTAGTGCTTTTTCTAGAATTTGTCTTAACCTCTGCAGACAGTAACTGCTAATTCCTAGGTGCCAGTGAACCCTATCTTACTATGCCTTTTTTCCCCTCTTTTTCTCTTTATTTAGATAAATCTTTAATCAATTAAAGCCAATAGCAGATACATAGAAGGAAGCTCAGTGTTTAAAAACAAAAAATCAATTCATCACCTTAAATATTTATTTATTTATTTATTTATTTTATTCATTTTTAGAGAGGAGAGAGAGAGGGAGAGAGACAGAGAGAGAGGAGAGAGAGAGATAGAGAGAGAGAGAAGGGGGAGGAGCTGGAAGCATCAACTCCCATATGTGCCTTGACCAGGCAAGCCCAGGGTTTTGAACCGGCGACCTCAGCATTTCAAGGTCGACGTTTTATCCTCTGCGCCACCACAGGTCAGGCCTTAAATATTTATTTTACTCCAGCAGGAGCAGAGGGATGTGGCGATGAACAGGTCCTATTCTGGGAACAAAGGAGTGGCATGGCTAGACTGGAGGATTGGTGTCACCACAACCATTATTCAGTTGTGAAAGGAAGATATAAAGATAAAGGCAGCAAGAGACAGGGATTTTTTACTTAAAATTTTTTGCAAGGGATACATACTTAAGAAATCAACAAACAGAGGTTTTATTCAGAAGATAATTGAATCCCCATCTCCTCTCGGGATTGCAAATGTCAGTAATAAAGTTGATTTGGGAGAAAGCAGCTTCTAGGGGATGACTTGGTGAGGAATTATTTGGGACGAACACTAGAAGTGAGACCCTGTGTTTATTTTTTTGATTTGTTTTTCTGAGCTGATCTTTTATTTTATTCTTCTGTCCTGACTCTGGGCTGTGACAAGCATGTGATAGGCACACAGTCATGATGGAGGCAAAACAAGATACCAGTTTTCCTTCCTGTTCCCTCCCAATGCTGAAGTTCTGCTCCTAAGATGCAAGTTTAACCACAGATGTATGCTTAGCAGTTTTCTTATTTGTAACTATTACTTTGATGGTTTTGCCTTATTTGACCAGTTGAACGGACATAGGAATAGCAAGCAGTGTGGGTTCATTCACAAAGACCTCTTTGCATGGTTATCAAAACTAGAGCTATATGATAATAATATGGAGTGGTGACATTTGTTTTCTTGGTATAACCCCTAGGCTTGTGATTTTGATCCCTTTATGCAGCAGAAGTATTTTGTTCCCTTTCACCACATCTGCTGGGCTCAGTGACCCGAGACTGTCATCTGCCTCTGTCAGTCTTCACCTCCATTACCTGCAATTCCAGTCCTCTGAGCTCCAGCGTTTCGATGTTACTGGCCATGCTGCTTGAAGGGCCAGGACTCCTTGAGCCATACAGCACAAGCCAAGTCAGTGTTCTGGGAGGATGTGATAGCATCCATTCTACATAGGAAATGCACTTTTCATGCCTAATTAAACTATATTTTTCTTTTAAATGTGGCATGAATAAAGATTTGATTATTTTTATTATTTTATTACAAAGGAAGACAAATTCTAGTTCAGTCTATGAAAACCTATGGTCAAAGAAAGTAAACAGATTAGACAAGGTATTTTTTTTAATATTATTTAACTACTTTTTAAGTGTATAGACAAGACCAATCAACATATGTTGTTATATTTACAAGATTATTATCAACCATCTTATCTATTTTAAGAACTTTCAAAGGATTTCCTTTTCATGAATTATGAAGGATTAATTTAAAAAGATTTTATTTAAAGGGTGTTATATTCTAGTTTTTATAAACAAAACCTATTAAGTGAAACATTAAAGAAAGAAAGTAGAAGGAACAAAGTTTTTATAACATGCCCAATTTAAAATAGAAAGTTAGCCACAGTTGAATTGGTTTTATTTAGTCTATGTAATTAAACCTTGTTCTGTTAATATTGGGTGAGTTAGCAGTCCAGTTTCTCATAGTGAATGAGTTCTGGAAATCCGGAATCAGCCCTTTGGTCATCTGAGATGTTCATTTGTGGTGATGCTATCAGCTCTACAGGAGTTCCTGGAACCAATAACCTATTTTTTTATGGTATCAGATGTTAAGTACCTGTTGGAGTTCTTTAAATGGACTATTTTGACATTTCTTTCTACAGAACCATAGACTGATCTGTGGCTCTGGCAGGGGTCGTGGGTTGAGCATGAGAGAGAACTAGAAACAACTTATAGATGATAAGGCTGAATAACTCTGATTACTTACTCATCCCACCCAACAATAGCAAAATGGAGACAAGCTTAGTTCTATAAGGAGTTAGTCGGTGACTACTGTGAAAGCAAGTACACATAATACACAATGAGGCGCACTGAAAAACGTTGAGGACCTTCTAATTTATTGCATAAAAAAGTGCGTTAGGCTTACCACCAAGTAAAAAGGCTCCTTTAAATCTAGAAAGGAAATCTTCCTTTTAAAAATTTGACCATTATTGTGCCATTCTTTAACATGAAAGGGAGCGTGCTTCTAAGCAAGCTGGAAGGTTGTTAGCTGCCGAAACGAAATCATATAACTTGTCATAATTAAGTGGAGGTTGAACTTCTCTTTTTTCACTTGCCAGGTCTTTTCATATTGGAGGCTTGATAAACAGGACAGCTCTCACAATAGCATTACACCCAATGAAAACCTGCAGCATACCAAGCATACCTGATTAGCTCTAGCATCCCCGTTTCATAAAGGGAGGCAGAAAGCCCTTTGATGTTACCCCACAGCAGTCTGGAAACCCTTTAAAGATGGTTTAGAGACAAAACACACTTTTAAAAGTTTTGAGAGTTTGACTGTGGGGTGCAGGTTTTGGAAAGGCAACTTTAAAAGGGTTATCAGGGGACACAAAATATGAATGTAAGTCCTTTGTGCCTAAAGACAAAAAATAAGCTTAACTGGGTCCAGAGCTTTACAAGTAAACAGGCATTCAAACTTTTTAAATAACCAGACAATGCCATCTTGAATGCTTCACCTTTTTGGTCTATAAGCCACACTAACTAGTTTAAAATGTAGGTTTTTGGCATGTTTTATCCCCTTTTATAACAAACTGTCTGCTTATATTCAATGCTCCAAAGGTACACAATGGCAGATTTCTATGATACATTAAGGTCCAAACATTTCCCAAAAGAGAAAAGGTACTAGCCACTTACAGAAGGAACGAGGCCGATTAATGGAGCATTGTACAAACTAATGGGCTTCCCTTGCAAAAACAAGACAGGATCTTTTCACATTTACCTCTAGACACGCAATCCTAAGGAAATTAGTGCCTCACTGTTACATCTTCAACCACACATCAGAATTAAGTCTGAGTGGGGAGAGAACTCTGGAAAGATGGTAATTAGGAAGCACCAGGAGTTTTCCCCCCCTGCCTTCAGACAGCAATTGCATTGGCAGAATCTGTCTGAAGTAATTATTTTGGGATGCTATAGTCTAATAAAGGCTTACAACTTTCAGGGGAAAACTTGGATGGTCAGTTATGGTTAATTTTGGTCATTTTTAGTTGTTAGCAAAATAGCAGCTACCCATCCCTCACCCCTAGCCCCTTCGCAGACAGCTATGCATGAGTTCATGGAGCAGCTTTCATGCAGACCGTGGGAGCCACAGTGGCAATAAGGATTCCATCCTTCCAACACTGATCTGTCTTCAGATTGCTGCTACTGATCATGGATTTGCACACACAGAGGCAGCCATTGTTGCAGGCTCCCCTCCCTTGAGCTGAAGTAACCTTCAGGGGACTTAAAGAGTTGGTGCTCTTTTTGCCCCCTTCATGTTTCTCTTTTCCTTTTATGAGAGCCAGACATTGAAGACTAGTATGTGCAAAAGCAAATGCAAATAGGTCCTGGTCAGTTAGCTCAGTTGGTTAGTGTCATCCCAATATGCCAGGGTTGTGGGTTCAATTTCCTCCAGGTCAGAGCACATAAAAGAAGCAACCAATGGGCCCTGGCCAGTTTGCTCAGCGGTAGAGTGCCAACCCAGCGTGTGGAAGTCCCGGGTTCGATTCCTCACCAGGGAACACAGGAGAAGCACCCATCTATTTCTCCACCCTTCCTGCTCTCCTTTCTCTCTATCTGTCTCTTCCCCTGCTGCTTTCTCTCTATCTCTCTCTTCCCCTGCTCTCTTCCATTGGAGCAAAGTTGGCCCAGGCACTGAGGATGGCTCTGTGGCCTCTGCATCAGGTGCTAGAATGGCTCCAGCCACAATGGAGCAATGCCCCAGATGGGCAGAGCATTGCCCCCTGGTGGGCATGCCAGGTGAATCCCAGTCGGGTGCATGCAGGAGTCTGTCTGACTGCTTCCCTGCTTCTCACTTCGGAGAAATACAAAAAAAAAAAAAATCAAACAATGAATGCATAAATAAGTGGAAAAATAAATTGATGTTTCTCATTCTCTATAAAATCAATAAAAAAATTTAAACAAATGCAAATATTGGGAAAATTAAAAAGTCACTATGCATGCTCAGGAAAAGGCACAGGTTCAGAAAAGACCAAAGAAGACCTTACATTTACACCTCAGGCTAATTCTAATCACAGGCACATATCCTATAACAATCAAAACTTTAAAAAAGCACAAACTGGGGAAGGGGAGGAATCTGATTTCCAGGATTCCTCCATTGTTTGATTCCAGTGCCCAGTTTTTAACAACAACAAATCACAAGGCACACACACAGAAAAAGGTGGGAAGTATAACCCACTCAAAGTAAAAAAAAAGAAAGCAAAAAACCCCCCACAAAACCAGAAACTGTCTCTGAGGACTGAGGACCACCAAATGTCAGACTACTAGACAAAGTCTTTAAAACAACTGTCTTACAGATGCTCAAAGAACTAAAAGAATATATAGAGAAAGTCGGGAAAATGGTGTATAAGTAAAATGGAAATATCCTTAAACAGATAGGAAACCTAAAAGGAAACAAAAAAAGAAAAAAAAAGAAATTCTAGAACTGAAAATTATAATAATTGAAATGAAAAAATTCAATAAAGGATTCAAAGACAGATTTCATCAGGTAGAAGAGTCAGTGAGTTTGATAACAAGACAATTGAAATTATAAAATCCAAGAAACAGAAAGGAAGAAGATTGAGGAAAAGTGAACAGAGCCTGAGGGATCTGTGAGTTAGCATTAGGAAAACCAGCATACACATCGTGAGGGTCCCAGGAGGAGAAGAAAGAAACACTCAAGAGGTGATTATTTGAAGATTATTTGAAGAAATAATGCCTGATGACTTCCCAAATTTGATGAGAGACATGAATATAAACATACAAGAAACTTAAACCCTGAGTAGGATAAACTGCCCAAAGACAAAAGCAATGAATCTTTGAAAGCAGGTAAAGAGAAGTGACTCTTCCCATACAAGGCATCCTCAATAAGATTATAAACAGGTTTCTCATCAGAAACTTTAGAAGCCAGGAGGCAATGGGCTTTATTTTCAAAATACTAAAGGAAAAAACTATCAACCAAGAATCCTGTATTTGGCCAAACTGTCCTTCAAAAGTGAATAAGAAATTAAGACATTCCCAAGTAAACAAAAGGTGAGGGAGTTTATCACTAGACTTGTCCTGCAAGTAAAGGGAATTCTGTAGTTTGAAATAAAGAACAGTAACTAGAAGCCATATAAAAAGGTATTTATCTCAGTATATGTAAATTCATGGGTAATTATAAAAGTTAGTATTATTGTAAGAACAGTTTGTAACTCCAGTTTTTGTGTGTAACATGATTTAAGAAAGTAGTACAGGTCTTGGCCAATTAGCTCAGGCAATTAGAACGTCATCCTGAATCACCAAGGTTTTAGGTTTGATCCCCGGTCAGGGCACATACAGAAGGCAAGCAATGAATGCATAACTAAGTGAAACAACAAATAGATACTTTCTTCTCTCTCTCTCTCTCTTTTTCTTTCTCCTTCTCTCTCTTTTCCTCTCTGTCTAAAATCAGTCAATGAAAAAGAGAGTAACGCATTTTTTAAAATTATTAATCTAAAAGCTAGTATTATTGTAAATTTGGTTTGTAACTCCACATTTTGTTTTCTGTATAATTTAAGAGACCAATGTGGCCCTGGCCAGTTGGCTCAGTGGTAGAACATCGGCCTGGCGTGCAGGAGTCCTGGATTCGATTCCCGGCCAGGGCACACAGGAGAAGCGCCAATCTGCTTCTCCACCCCTCCCCTTCTCCTTCCTCTCTGTCTCTCTCTTCCCCTCCCATAGCCAGGGCTCCATTGGAGCAAAGTTGGCCCAGGCGCTGAGGATGGCTCCATGGCCTCTGCCTCAGGCACTAGAATGGCCCTGATTGCAACAGAGCAATGCCCCTGATTGCAATAGAGCAATGCCCCTGATTGCAACAAAGCAATGCCCCAGATGGGCAGAGCATCGCTCCCTGGTGGGCATGCCGGGTGGATCCTGGTCAGGTGCATGCGGGAGTCTGTCTGACTACCTCCCCGTTTCCAACTTTAGAAAAATACAAAAAAAAAAAAAGAGAGAGAGAGAGAGAGACCGATGCATTTAAAAAACTATTATTTTATGTTTTCACGCATACAGCATGCAAAGATGTAATTTTGTGATATCTCTAACTGAAACCTATGGGCAGGATGGAGTTATAACAAGAAAAGTTTTTCTATGTTCTTGAAGTTAAATTGGGATAAATTTAAATTGAGTGTTATAACTTTAGGGTATTAAATGTAATCCCCATGGTAACCACAAAGAATATAGTTAGAGACTACAGCAAAGGAAACGAGTAGGGAATTAAAACATTTCACTACAAAAAGTCAAATAAACACAAGAGACAGTATTGCCAGAAATGAGGGACAAAGAAACAACCAAAAACAGTATATAGAAAACAAATAGCAAAATAACACAAGTAAGTCCCTGCTTATCGGTAATTATTTTAAGTATAAATAGATTATTCTCTGTATCTATGAGTTTCTGTTTTGTTTGTTTTCTTTATATTCCACATATAAGTTCAACCATACAGTATTTACCTTTCTCTTAGCAAGCTATCACTGAGCATAATACCTTTTGGGTCCATCTACGATGTCACAAATGGCAAGATTTCAGTCTTTATTATTGCTCAGTCATATATATGACATTTTCTTTATCCATTTCCTCTCTCAATGGACACCAAGGTTGCTTTCATATTGTGGCTGTGATAAACAATCTGCAATGAAAAAAGTGAAAGGGAATAAAAGCTACAAACTTCCAGTTATAAAATAAATGTCATGGGGATGTAACATACCACACAGGAAATGTAGTTAATGATATGATAATAACTTTGTATGGCGGCAGATGGACTTATCACAGTGATCCCTTCATAAGGTACATAAATGTTGACTCAATAAGTTGTATGCCTGAAACTAATTTAATATTGTATATCAACTGTACTTTAATAAAAAATAAATTAAAATAAATATATTTAAATAATTAAACTCTCCAATCAAAAGACAGAGATCAGCAGACTAGATTTAAAAAATAAAAACAAAAAACCATAATTCAACTATATACTATCTACAAGAGACTCCCTTTATATCCAAAGATACATAATTTGAAAGTGAAAGGGTATTTGTATACCCACATCTATAGTAGCACTAAAATAGCTAAAATGAGAAAGCTACTCAACTGTCCACCAACAGAAATGGATAAGCAAAATGTGGTATATACACCCAATGGAATGTTATTTAGACTCAAAAGGGGAAATTCTGATATGTTACAATATGGATGAAGCTTGAGGATCTTGTGCTAAATGAAATGAGTCAGTCACATAAAGACATGCACTGTATGATTCCACTTATATGAGATAGTCTGAGTAGTCAGAATCATAGAGATAGTTGAATGTTGGTTGTTAGGGGATTGGGGGTGGGGAGTTCATGTTTAAAGGTAGAGTTTCAGTTTTGCAAGATGAAATATTCTGGAGCTGGATAGTGGTAATGGTTACCCCAAATGAATTTACTTAATATCACTGAACTGTGCACTTAAAATGGATAAGATTGAAAATTTTATGTTATGTGTATTTTAACACAATAAAAAAAAAGTTAAAGAGCTAAAAAAGTAAATTTAGAGAATCCCAGCAAAAATTCACAGGTCAGTTTTAGCAGCTTCAGAAATGGAAGCTAACAAGGTGCTAAGACCTTAGACAGAAGAGCAGTGGTGTTCCTGACCCAAGGCTGCAGTGTGCCAGCTGACTTTTTTTTATCTTTAAATATCTTCTTCTCCAAAACTGGTTTGAGAGATTTGAGTTTATAATGATGCATCACAAAGACCAGCTACACAGAGGACTCTATCAATGATGCAAAGAGATAATAATCCCCATAGGAAGGGACTCAAGTGGCTTCTCCGTTGTCTGCTACCTTACAGAGCACAGGTGGTTAGACCATAAAACCACTACTCAGTATAGCTGCCCCCGATGGGGAAACTACATGGTAGTGCACAAATCAATACCGGAAATAGGCTTCGCTCTGAAATAGACATGAAAACAGAGTCATAAGCAAACTACACAGAAGCAGAAGCAGTCAGCAAAAGCAAAGCTCTGTTACCCATCATGAAATCCCCACCAGCTCTTGCCTGTACAGGAGCTCAGCAAGGAGTGCCTGTGTAGAGCCAGTAGCCGTGGCCACCATCACAGCTGCCTGGTCCATGCAGGTTTGCATTTGATTCGGACAGACGGTAATGAAACAATGGAGCCAAGAACTGGTGGGCCATTACCTTTAATCCTAGCTTGCACCCAGCGGGCAAGTAAAAACACACACTGGGTTCCAAAACCCACTCATTCAGTGCTCACAAAGCTACTGACTTACCCGAATTTCCTAGAATCAAAGGTTTCTAGCTCACTAGCCTTATTCACCTCTGTTCCCCATCTCCTTCTCTCTGCACAAACTCTGCACAAACTGGCTTCTCCTTCAGCATTCTGCCATCTTGGCTGCTTCTCCTCCACATGGCCCTTCTCTGCTCTCCTCTCTAATGCTAATCTCAGGAACCAAGAGAAAACAAGCTCCCAGTCTGCCCCATTTTATAGTGTAGAAAATCCAAACCTTTAAGCCAATCTATAAACAAGGAAGTCTCTGATACAAAGTCACTTAGGGTGGGAAAGGCTTAGTCTTAATACTAAGCCTCAGGGTATAATGACCCTGCCTGCTTACAGCCTGTCTCCCACACCCAATGCAAACTATAAGCAAGCAAACATACATATCATATTTACAAACTTATTTGACCAACAGCCTGTCTTGGGCAACAGTTTGTTAGGTCTCTGGAGTTTACCCCGGGCACCATCATGTGCCCAACAACTCTAAAAAGAAATCTCCCAGAAAGAAGCATTATAAAGAAGAAATCTTTTTACTTACAATTTATACACTTACGGGAGGAAAGGGTGGCAATGTTGCAAGGTTTCAGTTCATCTAGGATTGATGGCAACAGTAGCATTTTTGTTACACAGTTATAATATCTCCAGTGGTCCTCTCATGTCAGGATTGCAAAAGTTAGAAACGAAGTTATGTTTGTTAGAGACTAATAACTAAGAAGAAATGGCCCAAGGTTTCATTTCTTTTGGAAACTTGAACAAAACAGAGTGACCTGTTTGTTAGTGGTGGTGGCAACTAAGTGTTTTCTTTTGTTTTCATCTTAGGGAGAATGTGCCTTTTCTTTGTAATGTGATTTCCAGACAGCGGATAATGGGAGGCATATTGATTCCAAATGAAGGCAGGGTCAGCTAGCCAATTTGCTCTCACAAATCCAGGTGTCTTTTCAACCTAATGAGCTGCTTTTCTCTCCCATGAGGTTTTGCTCCATGGTTCTTCTATATGTGGAAGTAAACACTAATTGCACATGTTTTTCTTTGTGTGGAAAGAGGAAATGAAAATCCATCCTGCTCATTATTATTAAACTTTAGAATTCACTATCTATCTCATTGTCCCAGCTAGAAGTTTCTGAATGCTTTCTCTCCATTACCCCCCAACATTTCACTGGGCTCCCAGCCTTGTCAGTTGCACTTTAGAAATCACAGCTGCTCTGCTGTCCCTGATCCCTCACCACCACCATAGCCAACTCTGTACTCACAAGTTCTCGTTGCCTTTGTCCTGAAGTACCACAGTCACCTGCTCAGTGGTAGTATCAGCATGAATCACTTGACTTCTGGCTTGTGTCATATCATTTACTTATTTATAAACCAAATTAAGTCCCGAGGAAGGTGGAGTGGCCTTCAGTGGGCCCTGGTTGCTGTTGCCCGGCCCTTTTGTGGGTCTCAGAAGTTCAGTCTCAGATAGGAAGCTTCTCTGTCCCGTGCCAGCCTCAGCCACAGGGCGAGGCCTGTGCTGTTCTGACCTCCTCTGTCTCCACATCTATGTCTGCTCCTCTGTCTCCACATCGTGTCTGCTCCTCTGTCTCCACATCGTGTCTGCTCCTCTGTCTCCACATCGTGTCTGCACGCACCACAGGGCACTGCAGGGTTCTACCTGCCCGTGATGTCCTGGGGCCCCACGGGTTCTCCTCCAAGTTGCTAATGAGATAGCATCCTGGTGGGCAGCCACTCCCCCTTTTAGCCCAAGAAGAACTTTATCTCCATCCCTTTCTCTGTCTGAAACCAAACCAAACAAACAAACAAAAAAAAAACACAACTGGATCACCTTGATGGTATTAGGCTGTGAAAATTCAAGTTTGGCTCACCCACCTGGCAACTTGTCCTTGTCCGCATGGCCACTGTAGCAAAGAAAGAATTGGCGTGGAAAGGTAGTTATCTACTTTCACATCCGAAGAAACTCAGACCTCTGATCTCAATCCCAAAGCCTGCCTGAGGTGTGATGGTAAAGGTGGACAAGATTCCTTTTATTAGGTAAGAAGAGTAGCTTTTTCACTCTATTGTTTAGAAATTTAGGGGACAAAGAAAATACGGGACATAGAACAATTAATTATAGGCACAAGCTACCTGGAGTTGTAATGCTTATAACTGCAACAGAAGTTCAGAGAGAGAGCTTTACTGTCCAGGAAAAGACTGTTTCTTCCACCTTCTGTCTCCTTATTCTGAAACCTCCTTCTTGATGCATAAGAATCTTCTCTGTAAAACATTCTGTGTTTTCCCTGATCTACAGAACAAATCCCTGATGCCCACTTTTCATATCAAGCCTTCCATGACAACCCAGTCCAATCTGATTTTCCTGAACTCCTGTGATTATCATGTGACTCCAGGTCACTTGTGGCTGTAATTATTCTATGTTCCTTTTATCCCCCACCCCACCACCACCACCACCACAGTAAGCCTCAAAGTTTCTGAACACATGAGAAAGCTTACAGGCTGTTCTTGCTTTCCAAATTTCACATGAAGCTAGGATTCAAGTGTGAGAAGATGGCTTTTCTCAGCAGCACAATGAAAGGCTAAAATAATTGTATGCCCTTAAAAGAATGAACAGATTTTGCCTAGTGGTGCCCTTTGGGATAATTTTACTTGATTTGTTTCTCCACTTGGATGGCAAAAAAAAAAAACAAAAAAAAAAACTAAACTAAAACGTATCCCTCCAAATAAGCTAATAAATAAACTAAGTGTCAGTAAACTATATTGGAAATAATAGAAACTAAATTATTCCAATAGGTCTCCTCGACAGGTTGTGGAAGGTTGTATATGGTGGAGACCGCTGCTGTCTCCCATGCCGTGGTGCCCATGGGAAATGCGAGTGTTTGTACAGCACACTGGGGCTGTTCTGGGGGCAGTGACAGTCCCTGCCATCTGAATGTTACAGAGACACCTTTTACCTAATTAAGAGCTCAACGGTTAGAAAGCTGTGCAGGATGAAACCACGTCTTCTGCTATCATTTAAAAAATGACAGTACCAACAGAAATTTTTAAATATTGCAGCTGAACCCTCTTCCTCTCCTTGTTTTTGCTTTCAACCTTGTTGATGTCAAGGTCACAGATCCAGTCTTCCATGTGCCAAAAGGAGCATAAATGCCCCTGCATGCACAGTAATTGAAATGGTTTTCTGATTCTGTCCTCCATCACATTTCCCTTATACAGAATAAGAGGAAAGAACCAATCCATCTTCTAGCTACTGTGGAACTCAGGTTTGTCTTACAACTGCTTGTGGTTGCCAGCGTGCTGAGCCTAACAAAGTAAACTATTAGTCAGAGCTGAGTGTGATTTAATGATAAATAGATAAAGCCAGTTGTTCAGAGGACAGCTCATGCACAAAGGATCTTCTCCAAGTTATTTTAACTGCTGTCCTCAGAAAATAAATATGCTACATTCAGGGGGTTTCAGGCAAACCATTTTTGTCACATACCTCTTAGCTGTCATAGAATGAATGAAGACACTTTCCTATTTCAAATTTAGACATCAGCATTTTTTTTTGTCCATACTAAAATAAGCCACCTATACCTAGATAGGACAAGAGCAGATGCAAAATTACAAGGGCTTATGTTTTATTTATTACTGCCTGGAATTAAGATATCATTGCCTCCTCCCAAGGGGTTTCTTTTCCTTCCCCCAGGCACCAAGAACCAGAGAATTATACAGCTAAAAGAGGTTATATTTTACAGACATGTATGGAGGAAAAATATTTCAAATAGCTTTTAGGTAGCTAGCTAAGTGTGTTTAATGGGGTATGGAAGACAAGGAAAGGATTTAATTTTGGACACGTGCCATTCCATCTGAGAAATTCAAGAACAGCCAACTTTGCTACAGGCACTCATTTACTTACTTCCCGAGGTAAATTAATGGAACAGGATTGGACGCTGCAGGTGGGATGAATTAATTATCTTGTGGGGTTATTGGTAATGCCTAAAGTGCTTTGTAAACTAGAAGTGCTCCATAAAGATGTCATTATAAGTACCTTTGTCATTGGGAATAACAAGATTAATAGTGATCAAGTGAATTAAGAAAGCAAAATTGGATATTATTTTCACATGAGGAGAAACATGTCAAATTAAGAAATGTTATATGGTAGATCCATACAATGAAATCCTATCACTGAGACAAGCAGATCATCCAGTTACTCTAGTTCGAAGGGCACCTAGTTATATACAATATTATTTGTAAAGCTTCTCTCTCTCACTTTAAATGTGTCTTTTCATTTCATAGGTGCCAGAACACTCAAGTCATATGATTATGCTCTCCACGTATTTGTGATTTGACTCTTGTTAAATAATACAGGACCCAACATAGCTCCCATCAAAGCAGTTTTGAGGCTATGTTAGAAGAATTACCATATGCTTTCTTGACTTCTGCAAATACCAAGTATAAAGTTACAGATTGTTAGCATCTATCAAATCTTGCAACTTCATTAATCCTTGTATGTTAAATACTTACCACGTATTTACTGATTTAATCTTTATAGTAATCTTTTGAGATATAATACCATTATTGTTCTTTTTTTAGATTTAAAAAGCTGAGGGTTAAAGGCAATAAAATAACTTGCCCAAAGGCTCAATTCTACATCTATCTAGAAACCGAACCCGTACATTCACCATGAGGAAATACTGTGTTCTCTGTATGCATTCACAGTTACCTAGTGAAGAACAGGAAACAGACAATATTGCATTAATCTTGCTTTATGTGTTTCTTTTTCTTCCCTGTGCCCACCTCTCCCTCTGCACTCTTCCTCCATTTTGACCTCATTTCAACTCTTCCCTTTACTTTTTCCCAAAGGCAAATACGCCATGCGAGACCTGGTTCACAGGCTTCCAGGAGGGAACAACAGCAACAATGCAGCAAGCAAGGCCATGTCAGATGACACGGTGACAGCCGTCTGCTGCACCCTACACGAAGTGATCACCAAGAACATGGAGAACGCCAAGGCCTTACGAGATGCGGGTGGCATCGAGAAGTTGGTTGGCATCTCCAAAAGCAAAGGAGATAAGTAAGTCATATGGTGACTTTCTATTACCATAGAATTGGTATTGGTAGAACGGGTTTAAGTGTGCTGGGTGGCCCCTCTTTATGGGTAACACTATTGAATGTCACTGAAGAGCACTGTCTGATAATCAAGAGAACAGAAACAGCAAGTGGTTACCACCTTCCCACCCCAGAGTGAAAGCTGGTCTTACAGTAATTCCAACTTGATTCATAACTCATGACTTGGTTGACGACTGTGATATTGTTAAGGTAAACTTGACGATCCAGTGTGCATACACTATCACTGAGGCCCTCCCTCATAGAAGAGACCACCAGCTTAACCTGGATACATGAAGGTGTTCTGTGGTGGTTGTTCCTTCCTCTGTGGGTGCACGTCCTCTGTTGGTGATGTGTCTACATCCTTTCACTCTTTGCCTCTTCAGCTCTGCATAGTAAGTCATCATTCAGGGCAGGGAGGGGGAGGAAACAGAGTGTGATAGAGCCTGAGAGAACTCGGTGCTCATCCAGCACCCTCCCTGGCTAGGTGTGTGCATTTGGGGCAAATTATTGAATTTAATGTGTCATTATGCCTATACTACTGTCCAATCTAAAACTGAGGGAGGAGTTGTTATAATATCTATATGTCTTGGGGAAAAAATGATAATAAAGCCTTAAGAGACTGAATAGAAATATTTTAGGTAAAAGGGATGGTGGTGAGGAAGGAGACCATTTATGCAAATGAATAAGAAGAGATAAGGCTCCGTATCAAAGCAATGACACCAGCACAGAAGGGAGGTCCTGGTTTGATGGGAGAATCAATGCTGTCTTACTGGATGTGGCTGAGACATATCATCACCAGCCAGAGTGGCAGTGTTATCAGAGCTGACAATTTTACAGGAACATTCACTAGACTTAATTAAATTTCGCCACCTGGAAGTCCCTTAATGAAATCAAATAAGATTAAAAGAGTAGACCTTTTGTTACCCAGGGCCTGCTTCTTGACTTTCCCTGCCCTGCTTCCCTCTCCATTCCTTTACATCTGAATGCTAATAATTTATCTTTTGTTATCAAAGGCTGTGAGAGATGCACTTTGAGACTTATGAAAATTCTCTCATTTTATTTAACTCAGTATTATTACAGTTGTATTCTAAAAGAAGTTTCAGGGCTTCTGTTGAAGCACCCTGAGACCTCCAAATAGTTTCAACCAACAATTCAGTATTAAGATTTGAATAATTTTCTACATCGAGTAGAGAAGCCCCATAGACTTGAGTAATAATTGTGCAATGTAAATAGTCGGCTTGCATTATACCTTATGATAATGCACTTACAATAAAATGCTATTCTACATAGGCCGGAAGCCCTTCATATAGCTTCTTCTTTATATAGCTTCAGTGGACCTTTGGGGTCTCTCATTAAAATGCTTACCAGTCTTGAACATTAAGAACCTAATATGTTAATACTTTTGTAAGCAAACACACATACACTCACAATAAAAACTATAGTTCACAAAAACACTCTGATATATTTGTCTATTATCATAAAAGCATTCAGAGATTAAAGCATTTTCTCTGAATTACAAGACTAGAGAGCTTTGGGCTGTGGTTTGGCATTTATTAATTCTGAGCACCCTACTGCAGTGAGCATCACTAAATGGGGCTTCAAGGGGCAAGATGCTTTTATCAGTCTTATGGTTAATGAATATTATTTGGTGCAACTAATTTAAAAGTCATTTGAGAAAACCATTTATGAAGTAGTATATATCCACATTGCCAATCCAGAAATGGTCCCATTAGCTCTGATCCACTCTTGATTATTGTTAATGGGAAGTTTCTTTCACTGCAGATGATCTCATAAACGTTCTTTAATTGAATGAAATTTCTTGGTTGCATTTCATTGTTTCTTTTCTTTTTTACAATGTTAACAGTCTGGATTTACGTGTTTAATAAGAAGTGTGAACTTATTTTTAAAAGTTGGGTCAAGCATTTTTCCAGTTATAGTCAGTTTCATCCATCTCTTTTTTATAGAGTGACTAATTTGGGGTTCAAAACAGGTTTTTATAGCTGCAGATATTCTCATCTCCTACCTATATTTGGTTGTTACTTCTCATTCCTCCAAAACATTGCTCTGAATCTTAGGACCAAACTCACCATTCATCATTCAACTCTGCTATGACAGTAGCCAGTGAGACATCCCCATGGCCTTCTAGACATTTTGATAAAATAGAAATTTTTTTTTGGAAACAGAATTTTTGAAAGTGAGGATGATTTTATAATTGGAAAAAGGTGGACCATCAATTTACTCTAGTTAATTAATGAAATGCTTGCAAATATCTCCTCTTTAAATTTCCCTTTAAAAAGTGTTTATAAAAATAAATAGAATTTAAATCTGATTTTTAAATTTAAGATACCATAGGAAAACACATATTTAAAAATAGGCCTACTTATGATTTTCCATTTTACATATCTGTAAGTTTTATTTCTAAATATTCACAGGCTTAAACATGGCATGATATTAATGAGTCATACTGTCGAGGTGCCAATCACAGTCTGCTTGAACTGCACAACACACAGTGTCTTGTTAACGCAACCACTGGGAGCAGAGTGCTGGGTCTTTGCTGCTGGAATAGCTGTGTTGAACACGCAGAATCAATTGCATGAACTGAAATCTTCAGCCATGTCTAATTTGAAAATTCTGGTGAAGATCAGACATTGTTTAATTGCTAAGGACCCTTGTAGGAGTTGTATACTTACCATTTTGAAGTCCTGATAACTTATATTATTCTGTTCAGATCATTTTAGACACCCATTATGAACATTCTGTCATATTCATCTGTTTCAAAAGTACATTTGGTTTTATTTTTCTAATTTTAACAGTTATATAGGAAATAGCATTGATTGTGCCACTATATTTTGTCATCAGACAGAAAAGGTATTAACAGACTCAGCTGACACTTGTCAGTGAGGAACTGTGTATTGTAGCTAAGGTTATAATCGCTTGTCACATTAAAAACACTCAATTGTTCAAGTCTTTCAATCAATAGTTACAGTTTTTTAAGTAGAAGTTGCTATGGTACCAGTCTAGTGGATGGATTAAAATTAAAGGCTAAAAGAAAGCAATGTTTCTTTGACCTTCGTATGTTATTATAACACTGAGCTGTATTGGCATCTTAATTGAGAGGTTAAAACCTGCTATCTATTACACATTCACAGTCTCTATTTTGTAACTAAGCAAGAAGTAAAAACAAAAAAAAATTGCACTGTTTAAATGAATTTTTGCATGCTTAATACAGGGACTGGCAAAAGTTGGTTTACAGTTGTTCATATAGGAAAATATATAATACAAGAATAAGCTGTTTTGTGTTCTCATGACTATAAATCTATTTTTTCCCACCCTGTATATTTCAACTACATTATCACTACCTGATTATTAATATATGTATCTCTAGAGTTGTTTTATTACTGACATGGATAAAAACAATGATAAACAAAACATAGCATTTTATCTTTGTTCAACATTGGCTGTATAAGATTAAAATGAACCTGTATCTGTATCCATGAAAAGATCTAAAATTCTCTGCCTTTAAGTTAAGGAATTTAATATTGCATTTAGAGCATGGTCATAGCATAAATCATGAAATCATTAAGCAACCATTCATTTTAGTAAAAAGAAAATATGTCTGTTATTAAATATAATTAATTCATCCTTCACAGAGGAAAAAAGTTTAGAATTTATTAGAACTCCATTTTGTCTTTTAAAAGTATGTGATATAACTAATAGATTCTTTAACACAGCCAAAACTGAATTCTATCTCAGTAATAATAATAGTAAGAGTGGCAGTTACTGTTACCAGTAAATAAGTGGATGAAGAAATCTTAAACTCAGTTGGTCTGAATTGCAAACGTGAAGATCCAGGGAAATAGCACATATTTACTTGACCATGTATTTGCTTCCCATAATTCCATTACAAACTGCTTGTCCTCACAGCAGCCATTTCCTCTGGCCTTCAAACCCAACCTCTGCCTGATCCCATCTAGCCATCTGCTCATTTTCTATTTCAGAGGCCATTTTGTTTCCAAGGCATTTTTGGTCTCAATTCAGATATTCCCGCTCAGAGTATCTGTGGACCACTCGATCATGGGCCAGCTTCAGGATTGGGTTTCACATTGGAGTCCTCAGGAATAGTTATATCCTGTGACTCCAGGAGCCACCATTCAGATAGACCAGGATCGGCAAACTGTGCCCATGGGCCTGCCACCTGCTTTTGTAAATTACACTTGATTTGGAACTCAGCCACATTATTCACTTATGTATGATTTATGACTTCTCTCATGTTACAATGGCAGAGTTCAGTAGCTGCGACCAAGATCATATGGCCCCCAAAGCATAGAATATTTATTACCTGACCTTTTATAGACAAATTGTGCTAGCCCCAATATGGGTATAGGATCGGTGGCAGCCTCTAGACTTGGGCAGCTGGTTGTGGAACCGGCCTGTTAGAATGAGGAACCACAGGAGTTTCCCCTCACAACTATTCTAAGTGACTTCTAAGAATTTGAGAGAATTACATCAACACAGATTTATTGATCTACTTAGTGTCTGTGTTGAGATGCATATTGTCACTGAACCAAATGAAAGGCAGAAACCATGGGCCAAACCAAAGACATGAGGCTAATGTGTTCCAAGAGGCACTTTTATTTTAAAAGCGCCTGGATGCAGGCAGGCTGAGACCAGCAAAGAGTGTCAGCCCCAAGGGAGGGATGGGGCAGGGATTATATGGGTTCGTCAAAGGGCTTTGGGCAAAGGAATGGTGCCACAGTTCCTCAAGATTGTTTGCACCCTCATCCAATTGTCCCTTATCAGCATCCAGCTGCAAGGGAAGCCTGAGCCAGATTACTGAGTAAGCAAGTATTTTTCCCTCTTCAGGCCTGCATTATTTTTAAGAAAGATAGTGGCTGAGTAGACATTTTATCTATCACCAAAAGGCAAAATGTTAGATCTAGTTTCACAGAATTTTCAAAGCCACTAGTAGTAAGAGCCACTAGTCCAGAGATTTGTGTGACCTTACTTTCTCAGTATGGCCCAAAGGCTGGAACTTGAACTGCGTGAAGGGTTTCCCTTATAGATGTTTTTCTCTTCCTCTACAAACAGGGAAGGGCAAGTCCGGCAGTGTGTGTGTGTCCACCTGCGCTGCTGGTCTCTTGTCCTTGGCCTCCGCAGCAGAGGAAGAGCGGGTCTCCGCAATCAGGCAGGCATGTAGAGCCAACACTGATATGCTCTGATGCTTCAGCTGAGAAAATGAACAACTTTGTTCATCTTATTGCACAGACATTGCACAACACTGCTGTGAAAACCCCTGAATCTGGCTCCTCCTAATCGCTACTTTTCTCCTCTGTTCTGTTTTGTGGTCAGATGCTAAATTTGTGTTCTAACTCAATGCACTACTCTTCTGTTTGCATTTCGAACATTCTTCGCCAAATTGTGATGCGCTCCAGTGTCTTGCCCTCAGGGGTATGTCGATGAGAGACTGGTGAACTAGCCTTACACTCCCCAGGGTGAGAGAAAAAGAGCCAGAGAGACAGGAGGGGGCTTATTCTTGCCATTTCCTGACAAGTCGGCATCACTCACCATCTGTGTGTCCTGTCTTTTCTTTACCAGGCATTCTCCCAAAGTGGTCAAGGCTGCATCTCAGGTACTAAACAGCATGTGGCAGTACCGAGATCTGAGGAGTCTCTACAAAAAGGTAAGGTTTGCTTTACCATCTCGGCTCGTGAGCTCTACGCAGGCCCTCAGCCAAGAGACACAATATCTGATCATAACAAGATGCAGCCTAGAGTAGAGGGCACTTGTCCAACAGTCTGAGTAATTGAAACAACTGAAACAAGAGACTTGGTGATGAAGCAGAAGAAAAGAGTTACTCAGTGTCCCCTGAGTATACATGAAGGTCCATGAACTTTCTGGATTGGACAGATCTACTCCCATAGGGCCTTACCCTAGATCATCTCATAGGAAAGAAAATAAGCTTGTTTATTTGAGCTTCCATATTATATGACAAACTAAAAATTAATGAACTGAGGGATTTTGCCAGAAAATAAAAAAGCCAACAAGTGTCTAACAAGTAATTGGGGAGAGGAGAAAGAAAGAAAGAAAAAAAGCAATTCCAGAAGCTGAAAAGCATTACAGCCAGGAACTCTGCGTGGAAGGCCCAACAGCCTGCCCCCTGCCACCTGCCCAGCCCGACCTGCCCAGGTAGCTGCAGAGGGCAAAGGGGCTGGCGTGCCGGCTGGCGGAGATCCTGGGCAAGAGGCTGGGCACTCGCCCAGTGCCCTCTCTCGGGGTGGGCAGGACTTTTTATCATATGTTTCAAAGGAATCTTCATCCCCAAAATGGTTTAAAAAGAAAGTCTGGAGAGAAAAATGTCATATCTAGAAACTTAGATGCTACACCTCATTTCCAAATGCTGCTAAGAAGGTGTGCAAAACTTTTCTTTTTTGGTTAGGAGGGCAGAATTCCTTAACAACATTTCCCAGAAGCTGTTGTTTTGTTGTTACCAGGTACGCAAATATGGATCGCTGAAATGATCCTTGATTGCACAGTAGATTTGCATTAACAAACAGGAGGAGAGAATCAGTGATCTCTGTAGGGACTCGGGAAGCATAAACAGGGCAGGGAGAGGCATGGGCTTCCATCAACTGCCCTATGTGCCTCCTTGCAGCCCCACCCCCCTCCCCGGCTGTGGTCTGGAGAAGGAGAGGGAGCCCCTGTCTCCTGCCTCCCTCCCGAGCCTCCCAGTTCCAGAAGGGGGTGATAGACAGCAGCAAGAAGCTCACATCAGAGGAAGCAAAACCCATCTTGCCAGAGGAAAAATCGTCTTTTTCTAAACCAATGGAAAATGTAAATATTTAGTAACTGGTTCTACTAACTTATATAGTTTATATCTAGATTTCCCCAAGGTCTTCCTGGTTCCCTTGTGTTCCTCCTTTGCACTTCAAGTTTATGAAGTTTGACCTATATATTTCTCTTTCAAGATTTTCCTATTCCCTATGAGGAAGTATGTTTAAATTGAAACAGATTGCAAAATTCAGTGTGAAAGGAGCATTCTAGATTAATTATATCCTCTCCCAAGTGTTCTGCATGTTAGGGTAAGCCCTTCATCTCACATATTTTAGGTTCCATTTTGTTTCACCTGAAATTCATCTTCCAGCATCCCTATTAAATTCCTTCTTGGGCTCAGCAGCCAAGGGAATCCTCTCCTGGGGCGGGATCCTTCCACTAAACAGGCAGTGGGACATGCAGAACTCGCTATAAATTAGAAAGGAGCCGGTCGTTCTGAACCAGTGGTTCCAGCAGCTCCATGAAATATTAGTACCTCAAATAAACTCCACTTGCCCTCAGCTCCTTTGCCGAAATACACCTTCTCGTATGTGCATTGAAGGGAAACTGCTTTGAGAGACTTGACAAGCAATCTGTTGGTGAGAAGTATGCGTTTTTCATTCTAGTTTTTTTCCTATGTTGGTAGTAGAGTTCAAAAAGTGTTATTGTCTTTTTGCTTCCACAAAAAAAATAAATAAAAGAAGAAGAAGAAGAATACGTTGACAAGAATTTAATGGAACTAAAACTTAAAAGTGAGCGATGGTTTAAAATGTGTTTCATGTGAGGAGATCCGAGAGGTCGTGCTGGAGAAACTGATGGCGATGTTTTTAATGGACCCATGATTCAAAAGGATTGAGAAGGAGCTGATCTTAATAATTTCAAATGAGGCAGTTGTGGAATAACAGGAGGACCTTTACACTCAACAGCATACGGGCTAAGAGTAAAGCTCCAGATTCACAAAGTGTTTCTTTTTGAAAAGTCTGTTTGTGAGAAAACCAGATTCATTCACCCTCGTGAATTGTTTTTAATCTGTGGGGGAACAGATTACTATTTCGTTCTTCATTGACAGTTTTTTTATTTTTGAAAAAAAGTGATTCGTATCTTTTAATTATCCTTGCTTCAGATCTATTTATTAAACACTTAAATAGGCTTAGAAAAGGCATAGTTCCAGAGAAGACAGAAAAGCTTGGAAGCAGTTACTGTGGATGAAAATAAAATATGGAACTATTATTAGCAATATTATTCCAGTTTGAAATTATATACCATGGATTTAAGGGATGAATTAAGGGTAGGAAAATCACAGAGTGAAATCTTGAAAAAAAATCACAGAGTTTGCATACATTAAAAGAAAATAAGTAAGGGCATTGTAGATAAGAGAAAAACTGAGAAAAGAGATGAAATTTGAAATGAAAGTTGCAAATCTGTGGGACAAAATTAAAGGCCCATCTGTCACTGGCTCATTTCTTCCTAGAATCCAGGCAAAGAGGTCAGTGTCTAATTTTATTATTTCAACTCCTTTATTTGACTTAGAGATACACTTAATACATCAAAATATTGGGTGCGCTGACCAGCACAAAATTACATTTGATTCTTAATACACTCTGAGCCAAAACATATTTGGATCAACCAAACCTTCCACTTCACTGGGACGTGGACTGCTGGTTTCCTCCCAGAAGGGAGAGCAGGCACAGAAAAAGGATATCACACGTGGTCTAATAACGCAGCACTCTAAAAGAATAGGTAAACCAACCCTTACGTTTAGATAATCACAAATAGAACTTTAACATTTTTTATCATTGCAGAAGATGTTTTCTAAAAGAAAATAAGATGAGCCTTAGGGACAGACTTAATATTGGGATAAAAGAAAATCAAGAGATCAAAAGGTCTCGACTCTTTTTAACCTTAATACGTTAAAAAAAAATGTCACTGACATAATGGAGTGCTTGTGTTTGATTCGGGTGGGAACTGTTGGGACAGCTGGTTTTGGAAGGAAGCAGATAAATTTGGGGGGTTGGACGTGAAATTAGAAAACTATAGATATCATTGCTTACAAATCCTTGCATAATACCTTAATAATCTATATATCTCCAAGAAATAGATTGGTTTGGAGACAGGCATTCTAAATGAGAGACTCAAAAAATACCGAAGCTCAGGCTCCACAGGTATCTCTTTCCCTTTCATGGTGCCTGGTTGTTAGGCAGGTGGCCCGGGACCAGCCTGTGATCCTAGGATTGGTCCTGCTGCTTTGTCTGGCACCAGGTGCTGTCCCTGCCTGGGGGCAAAGCTCCCTAGCTCCTCCCCTTCTCATTCCAGCCCATAGACAGGGACAGGGGGGAGAGAGGGCAAATGACATCCTTTGAAGCAAGTTATACAAAAGTAATCAAACTCCTGCTCACATCCCAGAACCAAGAACCCAGTGGTACTGCGACATCCTACTGTGAGGGAGGATGGGCGGAGTGGGCAGCTAAACCTTTGTGGCAGGAGAGAGGTAGTTACTTTACCAGAGGAGGAGAGACAGTGTCAGCTCCAGGAGTCATTTCATTTTGTTCAAATACCTTTAATATCAATTGCAATTGCTTTGTATTGGGGCATATTATTCCACTGTAGGATAGCTATGTTTTTCAGAACTTTTTACTTGCGTTAAGCAAAAACCTTTATCTGCAACTTCTGTCCTCCAAAGCCATTCTGCAAAAGTCAAATTTCTCTTCTCTCTGAGAGCTTTCCCTTTTTTGATGTTAGCCACCTGTCCCCACAAGGTCGTCCCTTCCAGGCCGGACATGCTCAGTTCTAATATACCAGCGTTTCCCTGACCTCCACCGCTGCTGTCACTATTCGCCCCACAGGTGTGCAAGTTCATCAGCATCCCTCCTATAGTGTAGCACCCCAAAATGGATCTATTTCTCCAAGTTTATTTGAAGCCAAAGAAAAAAAGTGAAGTTATACTTCCCTGGTGCTGAGATCCCAACTACTAACAAAGCTTGGGAACAAATTAATACCTGAGAGGCTCATTACACTATTTGTTGAAGTACAAAGAGCACAGCACTTAAAGTCAAACGTCCCGAGGTTAAAGGCAGTTTCCACCTACCATCCGTGTCATCTTGGGCAATTGTTCTTGAAGCTGCTTGCCCATCAGTGTGGAACTGACTTTGGGAAGCACTGTGGCCTGCTCCTGCTGAGGGGCAGTGAGACCTTTGATTCACCAGGCACTTAGGGATGTGCTGGAGTGGTTCTCTAGACAGTTATTGAAACCTGGTGAGCAGCCCTTCCTGACAGTCTCCCAAAGACTAAATAACCTCTTAAAGTGGTCCATAGCAGTTCTCATACCTGGCAGAATTTTCTCTCTAGAATACTGGATGTGATCACAGGGCCCAGAAGTTAGCGTACCAGAGTGTGGAACTTTCCTCAACCCTTGCGTCAAAGAACCTTCCCATTCTTTCATTGGAGATCTTGGGCATTCCTCCGTCAGCCCAATCCCAGTCCTCTGGGTTTCTCATCCATGATGTGAACAGCCTAACTCTGGCTTCCCCGAACTGCTGATTGTTGTGGACAAGTCCTGCCGGGAGTGAGGACGACGGAGACACAAAGACCTGACTCCGGGGACAGGTTCAGTGACGCAGATCCACTTGATTCAGGAAGTAAGCTAGCTTACATACATGGGTTCAGCCTTTAGGGTGTTACAGCGTGTCCTTCGTATCCAATGGCTGAAAAGATCAGGGAGCTGCATGGTTGGCGCTAAGTCACCTCCTTATAGCGGGCGAGCTTCCTTCCTGGGTGTGCCCAGGAGGCTTCTGGGAGCTGGAGTGTTCTTACAGCATTGCATCAGCCACAGCTGCTAGGAATGCGCTCTGCGCTCCACCCACAGATTGTCTCCAATGGGACAGCAGTCACAAAGAGATGTGTAGCCCTAATCAGGTAGCTCAGGTGATTAGTGTGTTATCCCAATATGGCAAGGTTGCAGGTTCAATCCTCAGTCAGGACACATACAACAAACAACTGCTGAACGCACAACTAAGTGAAAAAAATAAAACAATGCCCCCCTCCCTCCCTCCCTCCCTTCCTTTCTCTCTAAAATCAATTTAAAAAACAAAGGGCTTTGCGAGCTGGGGATCATACACCAATGAGATTACAGCTGTTAATTCTAAAGCATTTCTGCATGCCCTTTGGCTGAGACACGCTCTTTGCCATCCTGTCCACAGGCAGCTGAACATGTGGATCTGAGGATTGCATTTTGTCATCTTCACCATGGTTTTCATCATTCACTTTGGCCTACATTTCCACAGCTTGCTTTCCTCCTGGTTTCTCTACCTCTCTCCTCCCAGCCCCTGGACACCTAATCGCCTAATCGGGTGTCCTGCTCCCACAGTCATTCTCCTCAGCAGCTGCTCCTGCTAGGGCTGTTTGTATTGTAAACAGGCCAAGAGGAAGAATCTTGCATAATGGGGTTTAGGTAAGACAAATTAGGTTTTGTAAGAAGGCCATTAACGACAATGAGAGCTACTATGGTTTTAGAAGCAAGTTGAATGATTTGTGGACAAAATCGCAGGTCAGGTATGCCAAAGACTAACGTTGGCTTCAGGACCATGGAGAAGTGTGGGGTTAGGATAGGAAGATGTGAGTTTAAACCCTGGCTCAGTATGTTTCCCCAAGAAAAGGCCTTGCCATAATCCTGTATATTGCTAGTTTGAAAGTGTTATGGTAGGCCCTGGCCTGTTGGCTCTGTGAAAGAGCGTTGGCCCGGCGTGTGGATGTCTCGGGTTCGATTCCTGGTCAGGGCACACATGAGAAACACCCCTCTGCTTCTCTACCCCTCCTCCTCTCTAGCTCTCTCTCTCTCTTCCCTTCCCCTCCTGCAGCCATGACTCAATTAGAGCAAGTTGGCCCAGGCGCTGAGGATGGCCTCCAACGCAGGTGCTAAGATGGCTCTGGTTGCAACAAAGCAATGCCCTAGCTGGGCAGAGCATTGCCCCCTAGTGGGCATGCCAGGTGGATCCTGGTCATGTTCCATGTGGGAGTCTGTCTCTCTGCCTCCCCTCCTCTCACTAAAAATTTTTTAAAAATATGTTATGGTAAAATAACAACACCCACAAAAATTGTCTTCTTTTGACCCCCATGACATCACCATCCCTGAATTGCCTCAGGCTCTCTGGTTGCTGTTTCTCCATCCTGTTCATTCCTTAAATGTTGATGTCCCTAGGGTTCTGTGTTTAGATCTTTCTCACTTCATGCATGGCTTTTTTCTGGGTGTTCTTAACGCTTCCCCGGGTTCAGTTACCAACCACATGCAGTGGTCTCCCAAATCTGTTTCTCTAGCCCTGATCTCTCTTAAATATCTAACCACCTACTAGATAACTTACTCAGATGCCCATAGCACCTCTGAAAAATAAGATCTCAAGCTGACCTACTTCTCCTGGATTCCGCCCTCTTCCTGCACCCTCTGATCAGTGAGGAGCACCGCTCTCCACCCATCACTCACACCACTGGCCCGGATCCATCCTGGCTCGTTCCTTTCTCTCCTTCACATGTCTGCAGCCAACCCAGCAGAGGTCCCCAGACTTCTGCCTCCATTCACTTCTTCCTACAATCATGGCCACAGACGGCTATCTTCCATCTGCTGAGTTATTGCCGCACACCCCTCCCTGGGCTCCCACCTCTGCGATTCCTTCTGTCCAGTGCATTCTCCTCCAGGGGGCAGGAAGGGTGAACTTTCTGAAAAACAAACCTGATGAAATTAGTTCTTGTAGCCACACCTTTCAGTGGCTTCCACTGCCCTCAGGACAGAGTCCAAACATCTTAGTACCTGGCAGCCCACGCGGAACAGCCTCAGCCTGGATCCCTAGCTCGTGCCTGCTGTCGGACCACCCTTGGCCACCAGGTGTGGCTGCCTCCTACGTTCCCAACTCACTGTTCCTCCCTCTGCCCCACCTTTCCCCAAGTCTGTTCTCCATCCTCCACTCTACTCGCCCATCTAAATCTTCCTCATTTGTCCACATTTGTTATATCACCTTTCCAGAAAAACACCTCTCTGACCTCTTCCTCAAGTCTGGATTAAGTTTATTTCTTACTAATCTGAAATAATTGTAGGGCAAATTAGTTTAAATGAACAAAAAAAATTTTTTTTTAATTCAAACTTTTAAAGAATGACTTTGAAGCATCACAAATAAATAGCCTGAACCTACTGCTAAAAGTGTTGTAGCACTAAGTGCTCTAATATTGACTATCTATAAAAGATTTATTTGTACTTTTATAGAAAACCACTTTCCTTCTTGGTTCAAATATTAATCATGGGAAGAATTCTATTAGGAACTTACATTAAAAGTCATTTCGTCAGAGGAATTGCAGTGAAACTTGCCTCCAACTTGAGTACAATTAATATAACTCCTAATGAACAAAATTCTGAATTAAGAGATACCATAAATGTAGGTCATAAAAATATACAAATGCTGTTTGAAAGAGGCTGCATTACTATGGGCTAGAAAATAGGAGTGAAGTAAAGAAAGCAGTGAAATAAATCATCCTATATCTTTGGCAAAAATAAAGTAGATGGTTTAACACTTTTTTAAATTATTGTCCTCAGTTTACAGGAACTGCTTTGATTTCTCTGTTTCCCAAAGCTCTGAATTCTGCTTCTGGCTCCCAGTGTCTGTGAAGGCTTCCAATGTGACCCTCAGCTTAATGACAAAGAAAATTGAAGTTTATCTCATTCCCAGCCAGTGCAGATGACTTTTTCGTTGGTCTTCATGATGCATTAGGTCCGAGACCAATTCAGTGAGACTTCCTGAACACAAACTCAGGAACAGGCTTTGGTTTTTAAAATGTGCGTGGTTTTAAAATTTTGCTTTCAAGTGTTATTTATATAGTGGTTAACTTAAAAATATTAGCTTGTTTATCAGCTGCACTCAGAATTACACAAGATTTAACACATAGTGTTTAGGCTTTGGATCAAAATCTTTCTTCAATTATGGTTCAATGGCATTATGTTAATGTTTAAGCATTAATAATGCAGATAAGATCTTCATGTTTACTCTCCCGGTGGGGCAAAATAGCTTCCTATTAAAGAATTACAACCAGGATGCCCAAATGTTTCTCGGGCCAGTGATTAATTCCTACCCAGCTGTGGTTGGCCCCTCAGTCACGCTGCCAGCAGGAGATTCCCTGTCAGCTCCCGTGACATCTGCCTTGTGTGGGACTCTCTTCTAGACTCCTGGAGTGAACACACCAGCTCAGCAGGGTGGCTCCGCCTTATCCCCCAACTCCCATCAGCCCAGCAAAGCCCCTTGAAAATGCCAGGCCACCCTGGAGGGGTCCTAGAAAAGCCACAGGAGCCACCTGGAGCCTCCCCAGGCCATCCCTGGTGACACCGTGGATCATGACAGTGGATCTAGAGCAATTCTCAGGGCAACCGATCTGCGGGAAATCGTGGAGCTCCTGGTACATCGGACCTCTGTCCTCAGAGGCACAGGCATGTCCAGAGATGGAGCGCGAGAAGTAGCAGGAAGCCTCAGGGCCCCGTGATGAAATGCCTCTGAGCGCTGGGCACTGCAAGAGGCACGGGGAGCGAGGGGTGCCGCCTCTGTCCTTCCATTCCCTTGTTTCTCCGTGGGCTGCTTGCCACGAAAACCTGCCGGGCCCTTAAAACAGACCTTGTAAAGTTACCATGGAAATGGACAGGGCAGCCCCTATTGTCAAGTAGGAGGAGACGATTTTCCAGTGTTTAACTTATGGTACTGAGGCTCATTATTCTGCTCTAAGTATTTCAGAGGGCTTCAGAGAGAACAACAGCTACTCAGCCTCTCTATGAGTAATTAAAATCCTTAGTTCCTAAGTTCAGGGATCAAATCTCCAGCACTAACATCCACGGCCCAGTGGTTTTTCAGTTGTTTCTATAGAGCCCCCCTTCCCCACCCTCCCACCGGCTACATGAAGTATCAGTATCTTGCAACAGTGAGTTGGTGTCTTAAAGAATGCCATACTGCCTGTGCTTGAAACTGAATAAGATCATGTTTCTCTAGATAGAGATACTGCACTTGCTGTTGCCATTTGGATGAGAGAAACAAAACATAAAACTAATCTTTAAATGTCCTTCCTTTTGTTGTCGGGAAATAGACTCTCAGGTTGCATGGACAATCCTACCAGTGAATAATGAGCTTGGATAGGAGTGGAGTCATGCCCTTCATGGGCTGTCTCACACAGGGCTCTCTTTTTCCTGCCGTTGTATTCATTGCACTGGCTCTTGCCACCACTGTATTCATAGAACCAGAAATCAATAAGTAATTATGGATAGGTGAGGGAGGCCTGCAGACTTCCTCCAATGTCTAAGCCATAGTGGATGAGAGAGTGGACACAGCCCTCCTGTTGTCCTTTGCTACTTTCAGGACACTGTCCACTGTCCAGTAATGAGCCTGTTTCTGCAAACTGAAGTCCTGGGCTCGGACTTGATAGCCCTTCATCACCCTCATCTGCCGGACGTTTATAATCAATACAGCATTCCAATGAGAGCTGGAAAGATATTTTGAAATATTGTCAAGGGAAAAAAGCACAACATGGTCAAAATTTAAAATTTTGATTTTCAAGTCTTTCAGTGAGAAAGACAAGAAATACTTTAATACTTGCATGTTACCATTTTTAGAATTAATAAATTTTTACTTTGCAGTACCGAAGATGACGATAGAAAAGCAGTAAATCCTCCATAGCAATAAATAAAACTAGTGAATGTATCAAGGAAGTAACTCATCAAGAATTTATTAACCCTTCTGCCAGGCCAGAAAATTCTTCACAGAGAAATGACTGGAAGGACGTAAAAACTTTTGGCCAGATTCTAAAACAACCCCAAACCTAGTGTCCTCAAGACTTACAAATCCAGCTTCTCAAGTTCTTTCTTTTCTAAATCACTTGATGTCAAGTTGGGGGAGAAAAAGAAAAGGCAGAGGTTAAACTCAGCTGTGATACTGTCTCCTCCACAGATGTAAGCATTTGCTCGTGGATGTTTGTATTGACAAAAAAGGTCTCCCTTCATGAGGTTCCCTGACCTGTCTGAGACAATTCTCAGACACGCATCATATGATATCTGTCCGAAAACAAAGGCACAAATGGGCACAGAAGCAAAAATCAATTGTGCAAAAGTGGAAATCGATGCACATGGCAGCTGCTAAACAAGCAGTGACTAATGTATAGCTATCGGGGGATGGATCCCACGTCAGCGGGGTCCTGCCGAGCATGCCCAAAACCGGATGTTTTCTCTGTGCCATCACTCTTCTGCGAGGCTTTATCCATAACATTTTAAATCAAAGCCTACAAAAGTGCCCAAGAGACAGAAGGCAGGGGAAAGGGATTGGATCAAGAACTAGAAAACTCCCTCTGTTTCGTGTAAGTTTACCACCGTTCTTGCTCAACTTAACCCTCTGTTTTCAGTGGATCCCAGTGAATGGGATGATGTTATGTCAATGAGAGTTCATATGCTCAGGCAGAAAAAGGATGATCTATTTCTTCTCTTCCCCTTCTCATTAGCTGTTCCTTCCCTTTCCCGATGCCCCCCACCCACCAGGCTCTTGCTGGGAAGGGGCATGAGAGGAGATGAGAGCACAGCCTGGCCAGTGAGGTTGTAGCCTGGTACTGGTTCCCTCAGTCTGTGGGTGATAGCCTCCTTCTCTCATGGGGCAGTGGTGTGTTTGCTCGGTGGTACCAGCTCCTAACAGGGGACCCTTGGCTGGGACCTGACCTCCGCCAGCTAGCTGCTCTGAACTCTCCATCAGTCTTGGGCTTCTGCTATCCCACTGCACACAGGTCAGGGTGCATACAGATGGTGTGTCCCTGCAGCTAAAGTCATTTTGAAAGTCCTGTTTAAAAAGAGTACACTTTAAGAGTATAAATTACAACACAGGCCTTGGAAAGGGCTCATGTGGTAGACTTAAAACTCAAGTTTCTTGCCTGACCAGGCAGTGGTGCAGTGGATAGAGCATCAGACTGGGATGTGGAAGACCCAGGTTTAAGACCCCGGGGTCACCAGCTTGAGCGCGGGCTCATCTGGTTTGAGCAAAAGCTCACCAGCTTGGACCCAAGGTCGCTGGCTCAAGCAAGGGGTTACTCGGTCTGCTGTAGCCCCACGGTCAAGGCACATATGAGAAAGCAATCAATGAACAACTAAAGTGTCACAACAAAAAACTAATGATTGATGTTTCTCATCTCTCTCATTCCTGTCTGTCTGTCCCTATCTATCCCTCTCTCTGACTCTCCCTCTGTCTCTGTAAAACAAACAAACAAACAAAAAACCCTCAAGTTTCTTAAGGTCCATTGTCAGTCTATCCCTAGCACAGAGTCTATGTGTCATCCTGCTAATGTCACTGAAGATACCGGTGTCTGCAACTCCCAAAGTCCAGAGAGCCCATGGTCAATCTGAACAAGCAGTTTACTTGTTGGGATTCAGGAGTGGAAGGATGGAGAATGCCCAGCCCCTTCTTCTAAGGAAGCTCTCACCACCAGTGCCTTCTTCCCTCCAGATAAGTCTCAGCATAATCTTATAGACTATAGAGATGGGTCATGTGCTGATCTCCAGAACTCTATTCTGTCCTCCTCCTTTACAACTATGAAGGAATGATCTAGTACTTTATGTGGAACAATGAGGCATCTATTCTTCCCTGCCGTATTCCTTCGCCAAGGTAGAGACGATAGGGGGAAAATCCCATGATCATCCTGCTGCAGTGCCTGATCACAGGTATTTCATCACCTGCAAACTATCCACGGTTCTAATCAAGCGTGTTTAGTAAACCCAGAATAAACATGAATTAAAAAGTTAGAAACTTATTGCCCTCTGTATTAATTTCTTATTGCCTTGTGAATAAATCAGTGGCTTAAAAACACAAATTCATGATCTTACAGTTCTACAAATCAGATGTCCAAAATGGGTTACAATGGGCTAAAAACTGCCGTTGTGTGTGCTCCCTCTGGAAGCTCTCCAAGAATCCATTGCCTTGCCGTTTGCAGCTTCCAGAAGCTGCCCCTCTCTGGCCATGTCCCCTCCCTCCATCGCCTAAGCCAGCAGCTTCACGTCTTTGACTCTCTCTGCTTCCATGGGCACCCCGCTTTCTCTGAGACCCTCCCTCATCTCTCTTACAACCACCCTTCTGATTCCACTGGACCCACCCAGAAAATTCACAGTAATCTCCCCCTTTCCAGATCTCTAACCTAATCACCTCTGCAGGGTCCCTTTTGCCGTGAAGGTAACACAATTCACAGGATTCGGAAGTTAGGACATGGACATCTCCGAGTGGCCATTATTCAGCCCACCACACCCTCTCACATGAAAGTCTGGGTGTAGTGGTCCCAGCCTGATGCCACGCCCCCCAGACCAAGGTCTGGCTCCTTCTCACTCAGTGCTCCCTTCATTAATGCTGCCCTCATCTGCATTCTCCGCCCTGGCCCTCAGTCTGTCCAAACTCCAGGCATTTGGGAGGGAAGGGGTGGGAAGTGTACACTTTTCCTTTAGGAGTGTGCCTTTGGAAATATAGATCTTAATCACATGGCCAAATCTCCCTGCAGGAAGGCACCAACACCAGTACTCCCCTTGATGTCTCTGCCCATTTTTATAAGAACCACTTTTTTGAGAGAGCCCACAGTACTGCCATGAATTGAAAATGCTTCTGCAGCAATTGCCAGTTGGCTTCAGTTTTTAAAACTGTCCCAAGTCCCTGACCCCTTAGTCCTAGGCAGAGAAGCTAGTTCAGTAGGAAAGGAGGAGGGGCCATGAGTTTCCAGATTCTATTTTGTAGCTCCAACAACATCAAGAGCATGAATATACCCAAGGGAAGAAGTGAGGACAGCACAGGACGTGGAGACAGCTCGCTGCTGCTGCTTGCCCTGTCATAACACGGTGCCCAGGACAGGCTGTCAGCGGTCCCTGTGATGGAGCTGGAGGAACTCACAGTGCCCATGCACTCCGCTGAGAGCCAGCCAGGCTCTGCTCACCGGAAGTAACCCATTTAACCAGGCGACACATTCACCACTGGTAAAATAGGTAGCATCAAAGATATAAAATAAAATACACATCAATTACAAATCTACTTTACCATCTTCAATCTATTTCCCTTTAAGCATTCAAAATACACTTTTACAAATCCAAATCTGACCTTGTCAGTCCCCCAATTAGAAAACTCTTCAGTAGCCTCCAGTTCCCTCACAATGAAGTTCTGCCCGTCTCTCCAAGCTCACCTCCCTGTACCTTCACACTCAATCACTCCATCTCAGCCATGACCTCCTAGGTCCTCTGAGCTCCTCCTTGCTCTTCCTTACAGGCACAAGGCTGGGCCAGCCTCAGAGCCATTGCAGTCTATGCTGGGCACAGACTGATACCTCAGCCAGGACTGCCTTCCTTCTACTCCCACCAAGCCTGGCTGCTTCCACCTCAGAAGAACTGTCACTCCCTCTAGGAACCTCCCTAACTCTCCCCAGCTCTCCAAGGCTAGTAAAGATCTCTCATAATAATAACCTGTTCTTTTCCTGCATCGCTTTTACTATAAATGTGATGTGATGCAATCATTTTTAAGTGTCTATCTCCTGCTCAGGAGCCATGCCTTCCTCTTTCTCTGTCCATGACTATGTGTCTAGCACAGTGGGGGCTACTTATCAATGCTTACTAAATAAATGGAACTACCACAGAGTTTAAGTTTAGCAGTGGGCGCATTCATTCATCCTGCTTCCATTTCCATGGTCTGAAGCATTTTTAAATGGGTGAAATTTGGAGACCTCAAGATTAAGAGCCAGGGTGAGCTTTGAACTCATTAACCGCTGTTGAGTGTATATATAAAATACCTGGCTTTTCAAATGTTGAAATGACTTTTATATTAGAAGCCAGACATTTGGATTAGCAAACCTAAAGACTAGACTTTGCTCAGTTTCCCCCTGAACTTTGCAACCCTACTTGGAACACAGAGTCCACTGATAAAGACCATTTACATCAGATCTTTGTTTTAAGACCTCAGAGGTGATGCCTGGAGAACAAGAGGACTAATCTGGTCTTATTCCAGTTTCTCTAAGTGGGTTTTCTGCATTGTATTGGTACCAATTAAGTACTAATAGTTAATAATGGTACACTTTCTTCAACCAAATTATATAAATTTCTTTCCAACTTGTCAAATCTTCTTGATAATATTGGTTCTAAAGAATTAGGCCAATGGCAGTAAATTGAATTTCTGAAGCGGGTTTACCTCAGTATTTGCTTTTAAAAATATGGTACTGTTGAAGAGTCCTATTCTTATATATACTGTAACTTTAAGTATTCAAACCAATTTAATTAAATGTTGTTAGGAGCACCAAAGCTGAAACAAACTAATGAAAGCAACTGGTATGTCAGGTGGTATTTATTTCTGCATTAAACTGCAAATACTCCCTTTTGGCCCTTGCAATTTAGTTTAAATATTTAACTGTAATAGCTTTTGGAATTGTTGATGGAATTAGTTTTAATGACTCTTTAACTGTTTGCCTTAAAAATAGATGAAAGCTTGTTTTATTGCAGCAAAGAGGAGCTGAGGAAATCTGCCTTGGTCTTCAGTCACACAGACTCTGAGTCATCTAGGTCCATTTTCTATTGTTGATGTAAGAACAACCAAAGTTATAGAAAATTTTGTAAGAATTTACTTGGGCCAAACTAAGGACATATTCAGTATCAAGATCTCAACAGACTGAGAAAAAGCTTCAGAGAATGAGAATAGCAGTCTTGCAGTTCTTCTTAGACATTTGGAATCATAGGGAATATAGGGAAGATTACATTAAATCCATTGGTGGTAGATCAAGGAGACAGAGAAAGCAAAAAGGCAGGGAACCTTGTGATTGGGTTTAACGTTACAGCACAGTAAATAGGAATGGTATAAGAGCAACAAGACCATGTGCTCCCTTAAGGGTGGTTACGCCTCTGGGAGTTCTGAAAAAGAGGATTATTCTGGCATTTCAAAGGTGTGTTAACCTAGACACACAAGAACAATAGACAGAGGCTTGCTAAAGGCAAAGATAGACCATTTATTAGGGAAGTTATAGGCTTGGGGCATGACTATCCACCATGACCAGCCCAGTTAGGAATTTATCATAAAATCACCCTGTGAGCCTGACCAGGTGGTGGCACAGTGCATAAAGCATTGGACTGGGATGCAGAAGACCCAGGTTCAAGACCCCGAGGTTGCCAGCTTGAGCACAGGCTCATCTGGTTTGAGGAAAGCTCACCAGCTTGGACCCAAGGTCACTGGCTTGAGCAAGGGGTTACTTGGTCTGCTGAAGGCCCATGGTCAAGGCAGATATGAGAAGCAGTTGATGAACAACTCAGGGGTCACAATGAAAAACTGATGATTGATGCTTCTCATCTCTCCATTCCTGTCTGTCTGTCCCTCTCTCTGACTCTCTCTGTCTCTGTAAAAGAAAAAGAAAGAAAGAAAGAAAGAAAGAAAGAAAGAAAGAAAGAAAGAAAGAAAGAAAGAAAGAAAGGAAGAAAGAAATATCTTTGTTAAAAAAAAAGAAATCACCCTGTGAGAGGACTATTGGTCACTCACCTTGTCACATTTATTACAGAGTCCTTTCCCATTCACAATAAAATACCATTTTTTGAGATAAGAGGGTAAATGTGTGACTACCACTAATTCACAATCTTTTCTTCCTCTGCTTCCTGTGATTACATTAATAGGTTTATTCCACTTAAAAATGGCTAGAAAACTGGCACTGTTTTGAGCAATCGAATTTCTCAGGAGTGAGCAGTAACATCTGAGCTGGGGACCATTTTCAGGGGATGGCAACAATTCGTGTCTCGACTTTCATTTGAAAAATAGGTTCCTGACGAAGGAGTCCTGTTAGTGAATGCAAATAACAAGCTCTAAACGTGTTCTAAGATGAATGAGTGGATGAACTTGGGTTGCTAAAAGCCCAAAGGACTTTCACCACACTTTCTTTTTATCTCAAGTCACTCAAAGCAAATTGGAATTGACAAGCTTTATGGGCTGAGAGTTTTCAAGGACAGCTGAAGCAAAACAACATGTACTTGTTACTTCAGAACCAAATGGTCCTTGTATGCCTACTGAGAAATGCTTGTTTAGAAACCAAATAAATCTTATCAGACTCAGGAGTTCCAGCGCTGTTTTTAAAAGGGAGAAAAAAACACCAACGACTAGACACTAACAGTATGTGTGGTAGTGTATATGTTGGGTTCTAACTGATATGCCCAGGGGAAATAAACAACTAGGCCCCATTTTCAAAGTTAATTATTAAAGCTTTTGTCTGAATCAGAAATGCCTCTTGTCATTGGAAAAGATTTGTTATTTGAAATTTGGAAAGTGAAACTTTGGAAAAAGATCTGTTAATAGGAGCATCCCTATTTGAGTTACTATCCATAGCTGTGGGATTATTCACTAATCTGTCCCCCTCCACCCCATTGTTAACTGTTTTCTAAAATGGGCCTTCTTCCAGAGGTCAGAGGTCACAACCAAAGTAATGGGAAGTTCCATTTCCTGTTAATCTCATCTTCTGAAGCATGTTAATGAGGATTTGGTACCTAACCCCTTTTCTTTCTCCCTCATCACCAGATCCTCCAAACAGCCCTTGAGATATTTACTCTTCCTTTGCACCTCCTCTCTCCAGATTGAAGAGCCTCTGGCCCTAATCCTTCCCTAACTCCTCCAGCTGGTAGAGCCCCTCGTCCCTGTGCTTCCATTCGGTGCAGGGAGCGGTACACCCCAGTGCTGGCTGGCCTGGCCGTGGCGGGATGTTGGGGCAGTCAGGAGAGGAGGATGTCTGCACACACTCCCACATGGCTCAGTTGCATTCTGTCACACAGGAATGCACTGCACCCTGCTGCGGTCATCACCGTTCCCTGCCCGGTCACATTCCCATGCAGTGACCCTTTCCGAAACCAGCCTTTCAGTCTGGTGGGCACATTGCAGAACTAGGTATGTGCTCCAGCACCCAACCCTAAAAATATTAGAGCATGTCCAATGAGAAATTGATGCACTCTCCCTTCTCCTTTTATCCCTGGCTCTCCTAAGGGTTTGCGTTTGGGGAGAACTGAGTGCACTTGCTGTGGACAGGTGCATGAGTCTTCTGAACGGTGATGCATGAAGCAGTCGCGATGAGGCTGGGGTGGCGGGCAAAGTCGTGCTCCGAGGGCTCTGCGGGGAATCAGCAGCGCTCCGGGACCAGATGCGTCCAGGTGGAAAGATGCTT
This sequence comes from Saccopteryx bilineata, assembly GCF_036850765.1. NCBI lineage: Eukaryota > Metazoa > Chordata > Mammalia > Chiroptera > Emballonuridae > Saccopteryx > Saccopteryx bilineata. The sequence goes on along the minus strand of NC_089490.1, from coordinate 279,222,330 downwards.
CAAAATACTTTATAGGATTGGTTAAAGAGGAAGGCAATTTTGTATATCTTACATTGAAACATGGGCAGCTGAGAGAAATGATCATTTAAAATAGAGCAGGCAACCACCAGCCTTTTGGGAGGTGCCATTTACCTAAACTAACACCACCTTCAGTGTGGCTGCAAGAATGTCATAAAAGACAGACATACCAAGAGCAGAGAAGGTGATACTGATGAGGTTGCTCTGAGCTAAAATTTTTTTAAAGATAACCTTTATTTGTTATAAAACATTGAAGTATAAGAATTTAGAAGCTAGCTGTAAAGCCCATGACATTGGCCAGCATTTTATCTTACAAATGATTAATGCAGTGATCTGAAGTCACTGGATCCTATTAGCATATGTTAGGCACTTTGTTTTTGCAGGGTCTATGCTCTGCTCGGGACCAGGCCTTTAGAATTCAACAGGACAGCCGCCCTGCCTCACAGCTGGGGAGTGGACAGGATGGCAGCATCCTGTAGTGTGATGTCATAGCATTTTGTTCGCTGCAGGAGAAGAAAATAATGCTAAGCAACATTGTTCTAAGCTCCTCCGAAGCTCAGTGGTGTCATTCATTTAGCAGTAGTGATTTAATGAACATGTAATGCCTGCCTCCTGTTTCCCTAGCACAAAATGGGGCAGGGTAAGTCAGATTGGACAGGTGTAAAAAGGGAAGATGCTGTGGAGCTGACCGATCTGGGCTGTAGACGTGTGAAATTGAATCACATAGCCAGTGAATACCAGGTAATCGGATGTGCCTAGGGTGCAGTGAGTATGTGACACTTCTCTGCTCTGAGGTGGGGACCTATTTTTGTTCCTGTGAAAGTCAACCTTGAGAATGCCTTATCTGACATCCCCAAATGAAGTCGGTAACTTTGGGGCCTCTGAGGATTTAGCACTTTAAAAATGGATTTCTGTGTCCCTATTAGTCACTGCCATCTATGCATAGAAGTCCACGCTAGGAGTTCCATTAGCATTACTTGGGGGCTTTGAAAGGTACCAGTGGCCAGACCCAACTCAGAACAATGTAAACAGACTCTCAGGGCCTGTGGGCCAGGCATTACTATTTTTAAAACTCCCCAAGCTGATTGAGTCATTTTGACCATTATTTACAGAAAAGCAACTGACACAGAGCTTACCAGTGATTATGATACTAGTGTGTACTGGAGAGAAGGGCTGACTCCTGACAGCTTTCTCGTTGTACCTCTCTATCACCAGGGAGACCAGGGCAACTAGTTCTGAGCCTTGACAAACAGTGCTGGCTCATCCTTTGCACACAAACCCAACTAATGCGTGTGCTGATCTTAACTGTATCCTATGCAATTTCCAGAATAAGAAGCTATGGGGCAAGTGTGTGTTAGACTAACCTCAGATGGACCAGTCTGAAAGCCACTTACTTAGTCCCATCACTTGAACTCTGTTAGTGGAAGTTTCTCCAGTAACACAGTTTTCTTGGAACTGATTACAAATATTGATCGACTTATGACCTATGCAACTTATGACCATTCGACTTGACGACCACAATCGCTAGCCACGACTGCTCCACGGCTGGCAGCACAAGCGTTGCCCAGCTGGGTGTACGACAGTGCAGATCTGTTAAAGATTTTTATAACATCATTTCACAGTACTGTACATATAGCCTACTCAACTTATGGCCAAATTGTGTTACAACCGGTCTGTCAGAACCAATTGTGGTCATAAGTCGAGCACTAGCTGTACAGGATGGTCAAAAATATAAAATGGAGATTGTTATAAATTCAGGGTCTCAGAGTGCTTAAGGGGAACATCTGTGGGAACTAAGTAGAGTGACCATCACATAGACATACGGTGAAGACCAATGGTTGTGAGGCTGTGAATCACATTATCTTGACTCTCCTGCATTCTGGACCACTGAAAATACAGTATGGATGATAGTAGTTTCAGGGATTAATACAGTGTCATAAAGAGACACTCAGGAACTTTAACATAGAAGCTGGAACTGGTGGAAGGACAGTAAAAGGGTAAAAGATAAAGAAAATTAGATTATTTCTTGTGGCAATTTAAAGTTCAGTGACCTTGAACTCTTCTTCTCTTTTGGATTTCTATTTCTATATACTTGGAACAACTTAACCTCCAGTTTTAAGTTTAATGCATTAAAAATAAAAACCACTTTGGACACAGATATTATATCACATTTTTGACAGTCTGGCTGGGTCTTGAGCTGAAGGGCATAACTTCTAGGTCATTCTGCTGGAGGTGACCAATAGCCATTAAAACAGTTCCTTATCATCAATATTAAGGATTACCAGCCATTCTGTAGTTACTGTGACTATTCTCCATTCTGTTTTTCTTCCCTGAACTGTCTTATCTAACTCTTAGAAGTCAAAGGGTTGATGCAAAAGGGAACTAGGTCAACCACCTGGTAAAATAGAATTCAGGAAAAAAGTCTCTGGTATACAGTGAGTTAAAACTCTAAGAAGAAAAAGCAGTAATCAAAGAGACAAGTAATGATTGAAAAGCTACATGCCCAAATTGTTTGTGTTTATGTAAACCACTTTCAAGCCTTTGTGAATGACAGTGGGAAGTAAATGAATAATAAATTGATTGCAAGCTGTCTGGATAACAAGTATTACATGGCTATTTGGATAAAAGAAGTGTTAGCTTTGTAATAACTTTCCTAAAGAAAATGTGTCTTCATTTTCCTTCTTTAGAAAGCAAAACAATTTGTTTTCAATTGAATGATGAAAGATTTTTTGCAATAAAAGATATGAAAGGATAGGACATTTATCCTTAAGGCAATTGATTATTCCCCACAAGCAAAACGGGTGTTGATTGATCTGTACCCTGGTCTTTAGCTTCTGATGTTACACTGTTTTTCATGAGATTTGGAAATATGTATCACCATCACACTAAAGTTGTAAAGTCCCGTCCAAGCATTGTTGAATGTAGCAACGTTAGAGTTCTTTGTTCTGGTCATTGCATTGCACCTTTTCCTCTGCCTTTGTGAATGGGAGGAAGATGGCGATGGGGAAGTAACCAGAGCTCCTCTTCTTGCGCTTCCAGCTGTGACTCTGGAAACTGCTCTAATCCAGAGCCTTGATTAAGTTACCACTCTGTTCTCTAAGCTCCTCCTCTCCCAACTCCATTCAAAGCATCTGTGCCCATGTGCACACCATCGCTGGCCATTGGCAGAAGTGTCTGACACGGGATAACATGCTCAGTGCCTCTAACACACTCCTCATCATCCTCTGATATCTGCCGGTCACGTCACCTATAGACAAGTCAATGGCAGGGTCGTGTTTCAGACATGCATTGGCATTCTCAGAATTGTGTCTTATGAAGGATTTGAAAGCTTTGGGCTTGTGTCCTTAGATGAGTTCCTTCCTTCATATGTATATAGTTTTCTATTATATCCACCTTCTTGACATTTCCAGAGATGTAAGTACTTACATGGTCCCATAGTAACCTAAGTATCATGAAATCTGAACTGCTAAGCAAAACATCTCCAAGAAACCTACAGAAGACAGCAATGCTGAATGACCCAGTGATATCTTGCTAATAAAACCAAGCTCAAGTTGTGTCGCATTTATATCTGGTTGTCTCCTTTGGTCTTAGAACATATCAAATATTAGTTGATATTCTTAGCATAAAGTACCTTTTTCACCTTCAACAACATATGCAATATTATTACTTATTCATGACCAAAGAAGCCAAACTTTTGACTAAGACAATTTCTTGAGCCGCTACTTGTAACCCCACAGTGTATCCCAATGAGTCCCTTAAATGTCTCTAAATATTATCAGAAAAAAGGAAAAGCTGAAACAGTTGAAAATGGCTGCCTCTGGGAAGCAGGAATTGGGGGTGGCACAGCTGTCTGTGTTTCCTTGTTGCCACCAGCGCTATTTGACATGTTACCCTGATAGAAATAAACTAGACTTAAAAAAGAAAAAAGACTGGAAGGAAATACCATGAAATTCTATCAAGACATCTCAGGGAAAAGGGATCAGGGGTATTATTGGCTACCTTTTTTTTATGCTTTCTAAATTCATAAAATTATCTGTAATATATTTATATGGTTATTATAAAAAAGATAGCATATATACTTTTCATGTATTAACTAGCTTTTGGAAGGCTTGATGGAGGATTAATTTGGTAGGAAGCAGTTTGGATATGCTTTAAATGGGAAAATGTAATTTCTGGGGCAAAGCAGAAAACATGAGTTTAAGCATGAATATTCAGCTGAAGGTGTGAGCACTCAGCATGAATACATGCTAAAGGCCTTGAGCAGGTGAGGACTGGGCATTTGAGGCAGAGAAGGAAGTTCAAAGCATGTAAGGACAATAAACTGGAAGAGAGGAGGCTGCTTGGCACCTGGTCCTGTGAACAAAAGTGTGAACACTTTTGGAAGGTGGTTGAAAAGACGGCCAGATAGAGTTGGAACCAGGTAGGTAAAGAATAGACAGTTTCAGGGTCATTCAACATTCTGAGCATGACATTTTCATTTAAGTGAAAGCTTCTGGCCAAAGCAGGTTTGCCAAGAGACCATTAATTCCACACTTGGGAAGGAAAGCAAGCACTAAAAGCAGGCCCCCCCACGTCGGCCTGTCTGGAGGGGACAGGAGGCGGGTCTCAATTCCCGCTCCTCTCTGTTAACCTTAATGATGGCACAGAGCTTCGTGATCTCTCCTGACAGACTGCAGAGATGTTCTGCAAATTTAAATGCTTGGAACTTGGAAATGTCAGGAAGTAAGAATCACTCTGCCTTCCCCACTTAATAGGAGCGTGCTGTCTTTGCAGGATGGATGGTCACAATACCACTTTGTAGCCTCATCTTCAACCATCGAGAGGGATCGGCAAAGGCCCTACTCCTCCTCCCGCACGCCCTCCATCTCCCCTGTGCGCGTGTCTCCCAACAACCGCTCAGGTAAGAGACGCCCAGAGCCACCCAGGCCTGACTTCCCTCTTTCCTAGCCGTGTACCTGAACCCCGCAGAGCAGAGCCATCCTCATCCTGTCGTGTGCTGGAAACATCAAATGACTCTGTTTATTTTTCTTGCAGTGACGACTTTGTGTTAGACACAGACTTAGAACAAATCTCTGATAGGTGTCAGATACATGAAATGCATATCACAGGCCCACGTTCAGTGAGGAACAAAGACAAAGAAAACTGGCAAGTGTTTGCAAGTCAGGGTTTACCATGGATGTTATTTCCAACTTAAAATAGTTTGAGTTGCATTTCATTAATTATAACTGGGATAACAGTGTAGGGAAGCAAGGACATGCTATTTCTTCATTTAGAATGGCTTGCATTTGAACTACCTCACTGAGAATATCATTGCTAGTCCCTATCTGACCAGCTCTCTATTATTACCTTTAAACCAGTGAGTAAACCATTGATAAATTCTTACTACGATCAACCATAACTTTTAAGTCATTATTTTTTTTCTAATTTTGTCACCTTCCCATTGTTTAACTTCATACAAACTTCACTTATTTACTTGTAGAGGTCTTTTACTTTTCCACCCTTTTTCCATCATGCCATATAATGCCAAACATTAGAAAGAAATAAAAGGCAAAATATAAGCACATTGTTTCATATATACATGGCATGGGTTTTATTGTGGTTTTGCTCAAAGCATAAGTTTTTAAAACTTTTCTTCTGGTTTCTGCATTTTGGGTTTTGTTGTGAGAAGGATGGATAATTATATGTGTGTATTCATGCATACACACACAAACACACACACACACACCTGGGTAAGTTTTCACTTAAGAAAGTTTCTCTGTGCTCTTCGCTGCCCTCTCACTGCTGAGGAAATACCATTTGCTGGAACGACAGACGACTCAGAGGGTGTGACAGAGAGAGCACGCCCCAGCAGAGGCCCAGCTGTCCTTGAGAACGTGTCGTTAAACTCTGCAGCACACTGTACTGTCAGGACGACGAGGAAAGTCAGAAATGAATGAGGAGTATTTGACTGAAGTAAATGATCCTCTCCCAGTCCTGTGAAAGCTTGTTTTGAGTGTAGTTTTCCTGCTTGTCACGTTTAATCTCACCCTGGACAAGTCAAGAGCCCCACCCTATGTGACTGGAGAAACTTCAGCTGTCTCAGAAGCACAGAGATGACCTTTTCCATGTTATTTCCACAATTCTTAAAATGATAAAGAGCAATCAATGATTCTGGCAAACACAAGGATGGTGTCTTTCTATTTTTTCAAAGGTTTTGGTGGGGGTGACACTGATGAACATAACTATGTAGGTTTCTGGTGCCCGATTCTGCAGCACCTCTCTGTCCACCATATTGTGCGTTCACCCTCCTCCAAGTCAAGTCTTCATCCATCACCATTTATAGCCTCTGTACCATCCTCCACCCTCTCCTCCCTCCCAGCAGTCACCACACTGTGTCTTTTTAAAAGCTCTAATTACTAAGAAATAATCAATATTGGGAAGGTGAAATGATATCATAGGTGGGAAGGTGCCAGAAAGAGCAGCAGCAGCCCATCAGGATGTCCACATCCCAGCCATTCAGCTAAGGTGCTGCCTGGTTTTTCCCAGGTCAGGCACATCAAAGACACCTAATAAACACTCATTTGCATAATATGATTTTCCCCAGAGTCTCACGTAGGTTTAGTGTGTGAGGTCTCAGGAGAAAGTTACACACTTGATGTAGTTTAATAAACCCCACCATCTGTGCAATATTAGATTCTCATTTTAAAAGTTTTGGTCAAGAGACTCCAAATAATTATCTCTTCGTGAATGCCTGGCAGTGACTAATAAAAGGCTAGCCTTGATGCAGAAAGAACTAGAAGCATAGGAGCAAGGGCAGGAAAAGGACTCTCCCCCAGAAAGAAGGACGGGGAGCAGAGAGAGGCAGCACGTGGAGGTGAGCAGACGCAGTGGGGGGGTGCTCTGGGAACACACAGGCACTCCACGGAGTCCGGCTGAGATACATGGAGCAAAGGTGGTTTGCTTCCCTGCCTTCGTATTGGGTGTCTACCCGGAGATTCTGGCCCAGCTGGTTTCGAGTGGCACTCAAGCATCTGTGTTTTTAAAAGTACTACAAGTAATTAATTCTAGTGGGCAGCCAGGATCAGCAACCTCTGACAGTTTCAAGAGCTGAGCAATGACCCTCGATTTCATTTTGATAAGTTTCAGAAGTGGGTGGGGGCTTTTCGGGAGACAGGAGGCAATGGAAAGGCCCCTTTGTTTACGTTCCTACCATTTGGCTTGACATCGCTGAGCACCCTGCCTCTTGTTCTGGTTTAATTGCCTGTTTCCTCACCTGATAAAGAGCCCTACTGGTTCAGAAAGTGCGCAATTCATGTTCCTGTCTCCCAGTGTCTAGAACAGGGATTTTCACGTAGAGGATACTAAATTAGATAAAACGAAGCAAAGGTTCCATGAAAAGGCAGAAACATTCAAGGATCAAGCTTACCCGGTGGGCTGGAGCTCAGGGATCCTGCAACGGTGTGAACAGTAAGCTGCAGGGTACACTGAGGCATGGCAGGGGAGCAGCTTGGACAACTAGCCAAGGAAAGAGGGCTTTATCCTAAAAATCAAAGTTCCCCGAGTCTTAATAATCACCGAGACAGGAGAGGTTCTGAAGCACAGCTCTGAGTGTGCGCGGGGGGTGGGGGTGGGGATGGAGGGGTAGATGCAGTTGACGAAGCTCTGAGTAGGAGAGGCGGCTTGAGGATCCTGCGGCTCGAGGATCCTGGAGAATAACGTGAGGACAGCCACAGGGTGGAGTGCATGGCTAACTGGTCACCAGCACTCACTGCTCTCACTCAGCATCCTCCCCCACGTCTCCCATTGGCAGGGCTGTTTAGTTCCTCCCAGTTCATCCCATCTTTCAAGAAAACTAAACCTCTTTTTTTTTTTTTTTTTTTTTTTTGCTTCCTTACCTCCAAGTTCAGCCTTTTCTGTGTTCTAGGATGTTAGTAAAAAAAAAAACAATAACAACAACAAGAAAAGAACATGAAATTCCCAGGGTACTCCTCTAATTACAACCCATCATTATAGAAATGGAGACACGCAGGGATGGCAAAGATCACTCCCGCAGTCTGGTTGGCAGTAAGGGGCGAGGTGCGGGGTGTGGGTGAGAGACTGCTGGGGCATTCACAGAAGCTGGAGCAGGACAGAACGAGACCCCCTCAGGAAGAAGGAGCTGGCCTCACACCTGCCCCCAGCTCACCCCGCATGCTGATCTGTGTGCAGCGGGTTTTGTTGGCCCCACAGTTATTCCAGGGGGAAAGTTGCTTCCTCTGCCCTCCTTTAGGGGAGTTTCTGGGTGACTCTGTATTTAAGTAAAACTGCATTTATATTAATCGGAGATTCTTCAATATCAGTAAAAGCTCCTCTAAAACACAGCTAATTAAATAAAGAGGGAAAGAAGAAGGAAAGAAAGGAAAGGAGGGAGCAGAGGAGAGGGGGAGAGGAGGAGGAAGGAAGAGAAAAATGAAGAAGAGAAATAAAGAAACCAAGATCAGATCTAATTCCTAAAACTGTCCCATAGGCCCTGGGGCAGGTCATGTTCCCACCAGGAAGTCTCTTTGAGAAAGATGGCCCCAGGATATAGTTCTTAATTACTTGCCTTCAAGCCATAAATCCCCATAACTACAAAGAATCAAATGACACAGGGTCAGAGAATAGGTAAAGACAAGAGCCAAAGAGCAAAAAAAATCAACAGGTCCATGACACATATTGATATACACTGAGCCAGGTGTATTTGTGACCTTAACTATTTGTGTGAAACGCCACCCATGCTGTGGAATGAGACTCAGAAAGCCATCCTTTTGATTTTTTTGTGTAGCAAGTGCCCCAGCTTCACCTCGGGAAATGATCAGCCTCAAGGAAAGAAAAACAGACTATGAGTCCACTGGCAGCAATGCCACTTACCACGGAACTAAAGGAGAACACACTTCCAGGAAAGACACCATGACAGGTGAGCTCAGCTTTGTCTGTTTCCCCCTCGGAGCTGGTGACTTGATCTGGGATAGGGCAGAGGATGGGGACATCAGACTTCAAGCTGTGCTTGACAGCTCAGCCAGACTTAGCAGCTAGCAGGTCACTTGGGACCTTGACAGTGAAGACCCCCAGGAATTCGAGATGAAGATATTAAGCCAGAGGTGTAAAACCTCAGCATCTTATTCCTGAGAGTAGCTAAAAGAAAATGTCCTCTACACACATGTTATTCTCAGTCTTTTTACCTACCCTTTTTCCTCTTACTTGCCCAGCTCATAATATTGTCTCAGAGAGAGAAGTCACCCTAGATTTCTTCTTAATTTACATATCAAGCTTTGCCCATTAGGAATTGAGAGAGGAGAAAAGGGACAAGATAAGAAGAGGGGGGAGAGGAGGAGAAGGGATGGATGGGTAGGGCAGCAAAGAAAGAAGATTAAGGGAAACCCATTGAGATATTTTCTCCTTTCCTTAGAACCAAACTCCCGAGAAGACTCATTAGAACCAATGACCACAATTTCCCTAAGGAGAAATTGATCTCTTATGCTCCTCATCCTTCACTACCCCTACCATACCCATTGTCTCTCCTTTCTCATCAGCTGGGACTCTGTAGAGGCCAAAATTGATGCCCATCACCATCTCTGCAGTGTGTCCTGCCCAGCATGTTTAATAACCAAACTTGACCTTAACTCTCCTTTCATTCTGTACAACTCTCCTTGGAGTGGGGTTTGCCTTTCACACCCATCGTCCCCTCCAGGCTCACCACACACCTACCCTCTGCCCCCATTTGCCCCTCCACCAAGGACCTGGGAGTATTGATGGAGAGGGGGTAATGCCTTAGAAACAGAGCTGCCAGAGTCAGCAGGGTCTCTAACTGAGGGTTCACACCCTTCTTTGCCACATGGATGTAGAGAAGGGTCCCTTCTGAAAGTGGGCCATGAAGAATGGGGCTTTAACAGAACAGGGTCACATTGCACCAGTCATTAAATGGGGTACAAAAAGTGCAGCTCTAAACACACACTGAGACCTCTTAGAAAAATCTTAAAAGCGTGGGGCACAGTCTACTGTTTAGACGTAGACCTGCAGGGAAGCAGAATAGACAAACTAGATGATTTATGAGGATTTCTTCCAGACCAGGATAGCGAGGAGAAGTTTTCTAGTGGTAAATGTGTTGACCCCTGAGGCGGTGTTTCCTACGTGATTCTGCTTGGTGGCTCAGAGGGACGCATAATCAACAGATTCTCCTGATTCCCACTCAGAGGTCAGCACTCTGCCTCCAGGGGCTGGCCCTACAAGGGAATGTCTCACCCTCACTCCTGAACCATCTACTTAATGGGAGAACTGAGCTTGTATAGGAGAATATACCGTATTATTCACATTTACTGGCTTATTTCCCAGTCAGTGTCACCCCAGTTGTAGATGAGCATGAACAAAGAAAGTTAGAAATTCAGATGCTGAGTCACTAGAGCCCTTAGTAGTGACACCAAATTCATCTCATTCATTTTGTCATTATTATTGTCCAAGGTGGCTACCTCACTGGCAGGTTGGGATGATAAATTGAGACTATAATTACAAGAGAAATTATGAAATTGACTGCATTGTTATGTGAGTTTAACTTTTCTCTTTAACTTTCTTGCCCAGTAGAATCATTCAAAAGGCTTTTAAATATGGGTATTTATGTTGAAATAATTCTAATAGTACATGATCATGCACTGCACACATAATAAAATAAAAATAAAATCTAATGTTTCTCATGTTTAGTCTTCCTAGAAAATTGCAGGAATCTTGACAACTTCACTATGAAAATATATGTAAATTTTCAAACTTATGTAGAGGCTTAAACATCTTTGCTCTAATTTTCTTAAAAATGCGATTCAGTATTACACTATCAATCTATCAATCATGTAACAAGCTTAGAAGAACATTGAGGTCTTTATTAAATAATATGTATATTTATACAGAGATGTTTCCTTTACCCCAACAAACATTGTGTAAAAGATAGTTGTTACTATCACATTGATGGTGATGATGGTGATGGTGATGGTAATGGTGGTGGTGGTGGTGATGATGGTGATGGTGATGGTAATGGTGGTGGTGGTGGTGGTAGTGGTGATGGTGATAATAATGGTGGTGGTGGTGGTGATGGTGACGATGGTGATGGTGGTGATGGTGATGATGGTGGTGGTGGTGGTGATGGTGGTGCTGATGGTGGTGATGGTGACGATGGTGATGGTAGTGATGGTGGTGATGGAGGTGGTGATGGTGGTGATGGTGGTGGTGGTGGTGGTGGTGATGATAATGGTGGTGGTGATGGTGGTGGTGGTGGTGGTGGTGATGATGATAATGGTGGTGGTGATGGTGGTGGTGGTGATAACAATGGCGATGGTGGTGGTGGTTTTGGTGCTGTTGATGGAAAAGGCAACAGTGATGGCAATGATGATGGAGGAAGTGGTGATGGGTTATAGGTAATGAGGGTGGTAGAGATAATGGAGTTGCAGTAAGATTGGTGCCGGCATTTGCTGTTTTCTCTAGTGGTATGAATAAACCCCCAGCCAACATGGTGAAAGCCAGCAAATCATATAAGAGTGGAAAGGATGAGCCAAGCTCCGCTCTGCAACACCACAGCAAACACCTATCCTTCTGGCATTTACTTGCAGATCAGGGTTCTTAGGACCTCCACAGCAAGAGCAGTACTTCTTCTTATTCACCAGTAAATCCAGGGAACACTTAAAGTTCAGTGCATTGAAAAATGTTTGAAAAACTGCCACTTCCTTGTTTCTAAGGCATCAGAGGATGTCCTACCATTTCCTCCAAAGGAAATATAGCCTCTGCTGTGGGAAAACCAGGGGAAGTTTCACCCTCAAAATGCAACATGGGAAAGCTTAAAGTGAAAGCAGTTCCCTGGGTTATACTCTCATCTACTAAGACTTAGAAGTAGACCATTCAGGTTTTTATTCCAGGCTTTCCTCTAACCACCTTTTCTGGATTCATTCTCTAGTTTAGATAAAAGCTCTTAAAATGTCTCTCTTTCTAGTGTTTCTTTGCCACTGAGGATCCTTCAGAAAGCCAAAGTCAACTGTTCATTCAGGCATGTAGGATTCATAGCTTTTTCTTGTGATTTTAATTCCCTGGGAATTTTACGTGTTCAGAAGCACGCATCACAGGAGGGCTGTGTGATCCCAGCAGCTACACTGCCTGACTGTAAAATTCACGAGGGGCTGTGTCCTTCCTCTAAACTTCCCAATGCCTTTACATCACATGGTTTGTCCTCTGTTTTTGTCAGTGTCTCTCTTATGCCTTTTGAAGCCATTTTAATCTTTAATGTATTGATTCATTTGGAAATCGTGGCTTACAAAAAAAAAAGGAAAGGCATTTTCCTATGAGTCTACTCTGAGCTCCACACATAGGGGAAGAGCATTCATGAAGACGTCTGCTTCATGCGTCTGCAAAGGCCACAAGTTCAATCTTAGTTACACAGTTTCCTCTAAAGTGGTGAAGTGGCCAAATAGCAGGAGGAAAGAAGTTCCAGTCAGGACAGCTGTAGCTCAGAAGCCACAAACACAACAGGGAGGGAGGCCAAGGCTATAATAGTGCATGGCCTACCAAATAAAATTGACTTTATTCTAACAGAAAAAAAACATATTTCACCTTATTCTTCAAGTGACATTTTCCATCAGCAAATTATAGCTCTGAAAGCTGGTTTCCTTAGGTTTACTCATTCATTCATTCATTCAGCAAATAAAGCACTCATGAGTATTCATCAAGGCCAGGCTCTGTTCCAGATGCTGGGCATACCCACAAATGTGTCAGGACAGACCAGTCTCTGTCCTTACAGAGCCTCTGCTCTCATAAGCAAAGGCAGGTAATACACAAGGGAAACAATAGAACAGCTCACCAACAAGGCACTACTAGCACGTGGTGTTGAGAATGATTTAGAAAATAAAAAGGGTAATGAGATAGAGGGTGCCAGGTGGGCAGGGTTAATTTAACTGTCAGGATCAAGGATGACACATTTGAGCCAAAACCAGCAAGGAGAGGCAGTCCAGAGTTTGAGGGAAGCAAGTTTCAGAAAGAAGGATCAGCAAGTACAACATCCTTGAAGCAAAACAAACTTGGCAGACTCAAGTAAGGAAGATGGGCCCGCATACCTAGGGGTCCCTGAGCCAGGGAAGAGAGAGAGGCTGCAGAGTGTTAGGCAGAGGCCGACCATTCAGAGCCTTGTAGGCCATAATAGGGAGCTTGGCTTTTATCATGATCCGGTTGGTCTGACAAGATTGCCCAGTTGTTGGGAACACGTTGGGTGGAGGAGCAGGACTGGGCAGAGTGGAAGCTGGGCCTTCAAGGAGGAGTCTGTAGCATTGGTTCGGGCAAGGGACGATGTTTTCCACAGTAATACAGAGACAGGAGCGATGTGTATTCAACCAGAGTCTGAGTGGGGTTTAAAATTGAAAATAGGCTCTCAGCCCTAACTTCCTAAGTAAAATTTCCCAAGAGTGTGTTTTATCACATGGCAATTATGTGCTTTTAGTAAAAATCATGGCCAAAATGATAGCTTATACTGACTTTGTGTCTAGAGTGGCCTATGACAGAGAGATGGTGGTCATCCTATTGCATTATCACATAGAGACTGGAAGCAAAAGATAAGTCCTTCTTTATTTCTAGAGTGTTTTATACTTCGTAGACACTCTACAGAAAAGATTTTCAAAATATTTTTTTTTTTAAGTGAGAGGAGGGGAAATTAGTGAGACAGACTCCCGCATGTGCTCCGACTGGGATCTACCTGGTAACCCCTGACTGAGGCCGATGTTCTAATCATCCAAGCTATTTTTAGCACCTGAGGCTGATACTTGAACCAGTGAGCCATCCTCAGTACCTGCGGCTGATGCTTGAACCAATTGGGCCACTGGCTGGAGGAGGGGAAAAGGGAGAGAAGGAGGAGAGAGAGGGGAAGAGAAGCAGATGGTCACTTCTCCTGTATGCCCTGACTAGGAATCGAACTGGGATGGCCAGTTGGCCAGGGTAAAACCTTTCTTTAATCATGACCTTATAGTTGCTGTGAAGGGAGTGGTGCCCGGGGCCCTTCTTCTAGGCTTGTACCATTAGCCTCAAGGGTTCCAGGTGAGGAAGTGGGCAAATGAACACCCTTTCTCGGCCTTTGGAAGCTGCTGGTAACTGGAAGAGACTTTCCTTCCTTTCAGCTATACCTCAGGCTGCTCACAGACAGAGTGGAGGCTCCTGTGTCTACCAGGATTACAAAGCCAGAGCCACACAGATGTGCAGGGCACACGCAAGTGGTGCTTCCCGTCTGTCCTTTGGGCCTTTGAGAAATGAATAGTCTGAAAGATGACCCAGTACTTCTGTGAGCTCCAATTAGAAATTTCATTCTTGTTATTCTCCCACTGAAAACTCAGCTGCTGATACAGATTCCTGCATGCTTCAGTGCAGGTGACAAGCTTTCATTATCCACCAGCTTTCACCAGAAAGGAAGGCCATAAAACTTGCAAAATGACCATCTGTTTGTCGCACCTGCCCTGACCCTGTCTACAATCCAAACATTATTGCAGGAGGCTGACGTGCTATGGGGATTTTATAGAAGAACTGTGCTTCTTTCTTAATGTCTGTATGCAAAGCAAAGTGTTCGGGGCCAAAGAATTTCTTCTACTTGGAATGGTCCACAAGAAACCAAGCTTGTTAGGGCAAGAATTTGCCTCGATGACCATGAGTCCTCAACTTGAAATTTTGCTTTCCTTGCTAATGCCTTTGTTTCCCTTTGCTTTCAGCTCAAAACACTGGAATTTCAACTTTGTATAGGAATTCATATGGTGCGCCCACTGAAGACATCAAACATAACCAGGTAAAGGAGCAACAGAATGTTTTTGTATTGATTTTCCCTTCAACCCACGTGAATTGTAAAACTAAGTTAACTTCTACCTAACATGAATGAAGAACAGTCCTGAAAAGATAGTAATTGCTGCTCTTCCTTCCGGTGTCATCCAGCACCACGTGGGTGTGGCGATCATTAGAACAGCCTCAAATTTGAAAAGAGTCTTAGCTTTCACCACAATCACACACTTTATTTTGTGGAAGAAAGCAAGTTTTCCACTATGATGCAAAACTAAAAGAAAGAAGGCAAAGGCAAGTCCCAATGATACAAGCATAAGATGCTGGTTACCAGGCAGATTGTCTAATCACTAGACAGGGATTAGGTAGTTCCCATAACCCAGCCACCTCTCATTTAGAATAAAGCATTCCTTATGAGTGATTTTTACTAATAAAATAGACACACCAGCTTCAATATGAACAACTAAATAAAATGCATTTTAAAGTGCCTTGCAACTCAAAGTCTAGTGGAAGAACCAGCAGTACCAGCATCCTCGGGAGCTTGTAAGAAACGCAAAAGAGATTCTTCCCTGTCCCTGGACCGAACCCATCCAAGGTTTTCTGCATCACACTCACAGTTTACGAGATGTCCAGGTGGTTTTTGTGTCTATTCAGCTTTAAGCAGCTCTGGGATGGTAGATACTTAAAAGAAATGATCTAAGTTTGTGTGTATGTGTTTGATTTGGCAAACATTCATCAAGACCCATTTTCTCTGTGGTTCTATGGGGATTGTAAAGGCCAAAAGGCACAGCCCCTGCCCTTCGTTGATGGACAACTTCATACTTTTCTCTCCCTTTGGAGGTCATCACAGAAGGAATGGCGTTCCTTGTAACTGTTGGCTACTAAAAACCATTGTCAGAACTGGCTTCTTGTTGATGCTCTAGATTTCTCTCCTGCATCAGAAAAGTTGGGCTGAAAAGATAAGCCTGAAACTTGTGTGCTTGATCACAATATCCAGATGCTGAAAGTCAACATGAAAGGGCAATGGGTTGTTTTTGAACCCTTCTCAACCTAGCAGGACAGCGTCTCTGAAAAGGAAGGAACCCCCTTCTAGCAGGTAGAGTGTCCTGTACAGGACAGTTTCCAAGGGAAGAAGGAGGAGAACATGGGAAGTATCTCCTAGACCTAAAATTATTTTGTTCTAATCAGCCATCAGCAGGAGAAATGAGAGTGGGTAGAGGAGTTATCCTTTTGCCCCCAATTTTCCAGTTTCTGCACAGCCTCTCCTGAAACATCTGGTGTTGTTTACAGCCCCCTGGAGAAGGCCCGGACCCTCCGGCCTGCCTGCCACATTGCTAACCTCTACTCAGACTCCCTCAGTTCTAGTTGTTGCTGAAAGCAAAGAAACCAATGAATAAATAAATCAGGGAGTGAGCTATAGAGTAGAGATCGCTAGCGGTGGCCTCCAACTATCCACGTGTCAAGGAGCCTGCCCGAACATAGTGGAAAATAGAAACAAAATGTATTGAAAATGCCAACTCTGTTTATGGAAATCAACCCTTTTTCTTTTAGCAAATACTAAATACTGTTAGTGAACTGTCCCCGGATTTTAAAGATACTTGTAGGATGTGATAGATTAGTCTTTAGTTTACGTGGGTCAAGAGAAGCTTGTCACCAGAATCAGCTTATTCTATACCAACCTTTCTTTAATGGAATTGTATTGTTGTTGGCAATGAAGAAACACCCCAGCATGGCCCAGAGGTCCCTACAGTGTGGCTATAGGAGATTCCAAAGGACTGCTTGCAATCTAGATGTAGAGGACAGTCCATAATGGTTCTAGGGGCAGTTCTCTTCATGAAGCCTCTTCTGAGCATTTAGGCAAATTAGAATCAATGTGCTAAGATGACATCTCTACTGCAAGAGAGAGCACAGCCTACTGCAGCGTTTTCTCCAGGGTGCCCCAGAATTTACTCGACTCAGCTTCAGTGTGAATGTCAAGGCCACAGTGTCGCAGGCAAATGCTGCAGAAACCTGGCAGGAATGGAGACCAAGCTCTGTACTGCTCATCAGCCCAGGGGAGATGTCGTTAGCAGACCACTGGCAGAGCTGAGTTCTGTGTGGCCACAGTTCTGTGTGGCCACCGTTTAGTGCCATCATTATTCCCTGACTAGGTCCAGCAAAGCGAAGTAGGCAATGAGATTGATTATTCTAATATCAAGAAACATTTTAAAAAGTCAACCAAAGAAATTTGTTTTTTTTCCCTTAAGAAAGTCCAAAGAGTCTTGGCTGGAGGCACAGTGGATAGAACATCATCATGGAGCACAGAGGTTACCAGCTTGATTCTGACCATGCTGGCTCAACCCAAAGCCCACTGGTTTGAGCTCCCATCAGGGCACATATAAGAAGCAATCAGCCTGACCAGGCAGTGGCGCAGTGGATAGAGCGTTGTCGGACTGGGATGTGGAGGACCCAGGTTAAAAACCCCAAGGTCGCCAGCTTGAGCACAGGCTCATCTGGTTTGAGCAAGGCTCACCAGCGTGAGCCCAAGGTCGCTGGCTCGAGCAAGGGATCACTCGGTCTGCTGTAGCCTCCCGATCAAGGCACATATAAGAAAGCAATCAATGAACAACTGAGGTGCCGCAACAAAGAATTGATGCTTCTCATCTCTCTCCTTTCCTGTCTGTCTGTCCCTATCTGTCCCTCTCTCTGTCTCTCTCTATCTCTGTCACACACATACAAAAAAAAAAGCAATCAGTGGGAAACAACATAATAGAACAATGAGTTGATGCTTCTCTCTCCTAAAAAAAAAATTCAAGGAAATCATTATGACACGCCAGTGAACTTGGGGAGAAAAGAATAAGTGTTTTGCTTATTTTGGACTCTGTTATTGGACTAAACTTTAGCTCTACCTGCAGTTCCCTCTTGGGAATGGAATTAAATTTGACCATCCTAACCATTTGAAAGAGGAGACAATTTGGTTCTCTTCCAGTTGGGTAGGTCTAGAGACCACCTTATAAGCGTCGTCCTTGATTTGGATTCTCTGGCCACATGGGCATGGCCAGCCATTCCAGATGGAAAGCTTTCAGTTGGAGATTCCTGTACCAAGGGTGACCTCACAACCTCTCAGCTGGTAAAAAGCCAGCTTGAACAATTTAACCCGGAGAGGTGCTCTGGGTTCACCCAGTTTCAGTGTCAAAGCTTGTCCTCTGCTGAGCACTCTATTCTTCTGGGTGTCCTAGTTGCCAACTAGGCCTCACGAGCTTTGCAGAAGCAGCTGGACAGCGACTCATCCTAGAGAAATGATTCCCTGATGGAAGCTGATTTCAGGTGGATCTCTAAAATAGGCAAAAAAAAAACGATGAGAGCTGAGAATGAGGCAATGGCGACACATGTCCAAGTGTGGTAAGGGCCTGGGCAATAGCCATGAACCGGGCTTTGCACGTCTCAGAGGAGAGGAGCCAGGCTGCTGCTCAGCTGTGGCGCTCCCCAGGTGACTGCCTGGGGCTCCCATCTCATTTTCAGTGACTTCTACTGAAAGGACTCCTAGAAGAAATAACCATTAGTGTGAAATAAGGTTTGTGATCCTTGGTTTTCATGTTTGAAGTCAACAGGTTACAGGCATCACTTTAAGAGTTAACTACTTAAACATTCCAAAAATTCTCCTGGGCTTTTACCAGTCCATTTCATCCTTATAAAGGAAAAGAGTATATTAAAATGTATAGATCCAGATAACAACAGAATTTTGTTCATAAACTAGAAACAAAGAAATTTGGTGTTTCAGGTCAAATTATTACTGCTGACAACAAAACAGTATTTTGAGTTCCTAGTTGGTTTCCTCAGTCTCATGACCAGGTGGGCAGGGCAGAAAACATTGTCCCCAGAAATGAGGAAATTGACATCCAGGTGGATAAGCTTTGCCTTTAGTCACCCAGCCAGAAGAGGTAAAGACTCTGACATGATTCTTCTGCCTTCTTATCCCATTTTCCCTGCTTTGTATTTATAGTCCTCTTATTTGAGCATTAAATCACATAGACACAAATTATGGAAGGAGGAAGGAAGGAAGGAAGGAAGGAAGGAAGGAAGGAAGGAAGGAAGGAAGGAAGGAAGGAAGGAAGGAAGGAAGGAAGGGAAAGGAAAGGGAAGGGAGGGAGGGAGGGAGGGAGGAAGGAAGGAAAGGAGGGAGGAAGGGGGGGAAAGGAAAATTGAGAGAGTTAGAGAGAGAAGGAGGGAAAGAGATATAGAGACATAAACAAACATATCATATTTTCCCATGTATAAGATGCACCTTAATTTTGGGGCCCGAAATTTGAAAAAAAGTGTATTGCATAAAGTTATTGAACTCAAGTTTTATTCATCATAAAATTTATACAACTCCTATCCATTAGCTTGTTCTTATCTGTGCCTGATGATGAATCACTGTCTTCAACTATGAGCACAAAAACAAGTACGAAAAAGCAGGAAATGTAAGTCAAAAAATCTACAACCACTGTATAAGATATAACCAGTTTTTAGACCCCAAATTTTTCCCAAAAAAGTGCATCTTATACATGGGGACATACAGTACATACAAAAATGTTTATGACTATTTGAAGATTAAACAAGAAGAAACCTGTTAAATATAGAATATAGTGTCTACTGAAATAGGAACACAGTAAATTCTAGTTCCCTCCCTGTATAATTTTTCCAGTCATCTCAGCTCTAACCCTTTGTATGCCTTACACTTGGGTGGCAACCGAGTGTTGCAGTGGTGAAACATTAGCACACAACTCTTCAAAGGATAGCAAAGTACACCTTAGCTTGTCCAAGTCATTTGTTAGAGCTGGTCTTAGCAACATTTAATTGTCCATGTTGCAGATTAGTTCCAAATGTCTTTCTTATGGCCAGTCTCTTAGTCTAACAAACACCTACACTCTATGGACTTTCACAGGTAGACAGAAACCTCATTCATTCAACCACTCCTAACCAGAAGGGTAGCACATACTGGATGGCAGCTGTGATGAAGCTTACCTCTTCTTTGAAAAACAGGTTGATTACTAGTATAAATCAATTACATGTAAGAGGGAGTTTTATGTACTTGAGAGAAGAATTATGTGCAGGCCATTAAAGCATTCATTTACATGCCACATGCTAATTACAAATCATTATCCATTAACTAAGACCAATTTCTAGAGGACATTTCCATGCTGAACTTTAGTTAAATTAATAGAGAATTACTGAATTGGCTTGAAAGCAATCAAACTCTTTCTTGAAGAGTATTTTATCATTCCCATCAGACCTCCTCCCCACTTACTGCACGTGAACACAACTTTGTGCCTGTATGCACTTACTGTGGGTCTGGTTGTCACCCCACACCTTGGAAAGTTCTTCTCACTTCAGGGGCATGGTCTTGGAAAGGGACCCCAGAAGGGAAGGGGATACTAAACTCCCCACATACAAATGCTAATTACCTATGAACACACTTTGTCTTAATGTCCTTACCGCCAAGGGAAATAATTCTTTATTTTTCCTGCCCTGAAGGCTTCTGTGATCCCTTTAACCTTCAAGGTCCCCTAAATCAGACAGTAGCCTGCAGAGGACAAGAGTGCAAACAGCGAGTATTGAGGTGGGATGGGGGACCCCAGGCAATTCTGAAGACACCCCCCCTTTCGCCCCTAACCAAAAGCTTCATAATTCCACAGCATTCTTGAGTTCCATCAAGTCTTAAATGAATAAAGTTAGAAACATTTTGGTCCTCCAGAGGATATTGTATTTGGGTAGATTCTCTCTTTTCAGTACATGCTTCTCTGTGTATCTTTCTGAAGCTGTGGCACCTGGTCACTTAGGCAGATGTGATGGAATGTCCCTATTTCAGAAGCCTATTCCTCCAGAGAAGTATTGATCACAGCCTTTGCCTGACAGGAAGATGCCCTGGTGATCATGAGGCCTTGTACACCTTCACGGTCTCTCCGTCTAGGATTGTGACACCTAGGTATAACGGAGAAAATGCAGGGAAGACGAAAATCAGCTGCTGTGTTTATAGCTTCTTGTGTGTGCCTCTGTAATTTAAAAAGCCTATCTCAAAAAGTGGTGTAGCTGCTGAGGTAGCTTGGTGATTCCTCAAAAAGTTAAGCAGATTCACCACAATATTCAGCAATTCCACTTCTAGGTACCAAAAAGGCTTGAAAGAAAGGACTCAGACAAATACTGGTACACCATGTTCATTGCAGCATTATTCACAATAGTCCAAAGATGGAAACAGCCTGGTGTCCATCAGCAGATGAAAGGATAAACAAATGTGGTATCTCCATACGTGGAATATTACTTGGCCTTAAAAAAGAAGGAAATTCTGTCACATACAACAACATAGATGGACTTGAAGGACATTGTGCTAAATGAAAGAAGCCAGACACAAAAGGACAAATAGTTTATGACTCCATTTATTTGAGATATCTAGGCTTTTCAGATTCCTAGTGGCAGTATTTGGGGACATGCCGTACTGGTGAGTGCCTGGGTGACGTTCACAGCCTTGACGTTGAGGGAGGGTGGAGTGCCTTGAAAATGGAGGAGGTCGGATCCAGGGGAAACGTGCTAATTCGGTGGCTCTTTCCTGCGCAGGTTTCAGCACAGCCAGTCCCGCAGGAGCCCAGCAGAAAAGATTACGAGACCTACCAGCCGTTTCAGAATTCCACGAGAAATTATGACGAGTCCTTCTTTGAGGACCAGGTCCACCATCGCCCTCCAGCCAGCGAGTACACCATGCACCTGGGACTCAAGTCCACCGGCAACTATGTCGACTTCTACTCAGCTGCCCGCCCTTACAGTGAACTGAACTATGAAACAAGCCACTACCCCGCCTCCCCCGACTCCTGGGTGTGAGGGGCGGGCGGCACGAGGCGCTCCGGGAACAGTGCATGTGCATGCATACCACAAGACATTGCTTTTTTTATTTTATTTTTTCCCTGCAGATTTAGTTTGTTAAAGCCTGTTCCATAGGAAGGCTGTGATAACCAGTAAGGAAATATTAAGAGCTATTTTAGAAAGCTAAATGAATTGAAAGTTAACTTGGGCGTCAATAGAAAGCTAAAGCAATCCTAAAGATGACATTGTGCAACACCTTTCTAGTTTGAGCTTTAGGTATAAAAAAAAAAAGTGCTGTGTACTGCAGGTGGCTGGAGGCAGCACGCGAGGCGGTCGGGGCGGTGGGGCACGAAGGTTATAAGCACAGAGGCAGGCAGCACAGGTCACACACTTTAGAGGGACGGCTTCTCACGCTTTGTTTACTCTCTTCATCCGTTGTGATTCTAGGCTTCCGGTTGCATTGGGGTTCCTCTGTACAGCAAGATGTTTCTTGCCTTTTGTTAATGCATTGTTGTAAAGTATTTGATGTACATTACAGATTAAAGAAGAGAAGCGCGTTGTGTATATTACACCAATGCCGCAGTGTTTCCTCATCTATGGTTCTAAATATTGCTTCACTCTCAAACTTTTGAAAGATGTATGGATTTCCAGTTTTTCTTTTCTTTTCCTTCTCTCAGTATGTTTTAACAAAAAAAAATGGGGGAAAAAACGGAATATTTAGCAGTATTGTTCGTTCTGATATGTGAACTTGTTTGTGGCAACTAAGCAAGGCATTCAAGCAGTTTCTGACAATTAACATACATCATTCCACACTCCTTGTCAACAAAGTGCTTTTTCACTGCCTAAAATTTTAGATGTAGATATTTGAAATAGATTTTTTTTTCATTTATACCAGTTTTCTTTATGATGATACAGTGTTAAAAGAAAATAAATTACAATTGATCTGTCATCCATATTTGCTAAGAATGTCTATTTCCAAGGACCTATCTTACAAAATATACATTCTTGCTCATGTGTCTGTGCGTGTGTGGGTGTGTGTATGTCCTTGTACGTATAAAATGGCCTGTGTGAGGTTTTATTTTGACAGAAGCTATTTCATTTGCTATGTTCATCTTGTACAAAGTTTGTGTTTGGTTTTTAGGATAAATGTCCATCAGTTTGTTCCTTTCTTACTCTACCTATTCTTCTGACCACCTAGTGACTCAGGATATTAGGCCAGTTGAAGTGAAGTTATAGGATTTTCACACATTCACACATTCTCGAATACCAACTCTTTCTACAGGCCCATCTCCTCCATGTTTTATGCCCTCAGAACACCATAAACCATGGCCAACTCAATAATTTCACTTTGGGGCCAATTACTTGAAGTATCCACAGAAAATGTAAACTGCTCGCCTTATTCCTCTCCAAACCTTTTTGTTCGTGTGGCAGGGAGCAGTAGACAATGATGGATTAGATTATTAAAATTGAACTTGAAGCGAATGTTAGAATAGTGGTTAACAGAGCTAAGAAATAAGGCTAACCATTTACAAGAACACGGGCTGTGGGTAAATTAGCTTTGCTCTTTAGATGCAAGTGACTGAGGCCAATAGGTGCCTGGTAAATGTTAACTGTTCTTGAAAAAAATAAACAATTAAATAACAAAAGAAATTGGCTGGCTGCCATCGTCCTTTAAAACTTGCTCCCCTACGCTCTCCATAGCTTAATTCAGCTCAGAATCTGAAATCACCGTGTCCTTCTCCAAATTTAAAAACAATCAAAAGATTCTTTCATTCATGCATATTTTTGTGAATGGAAAGGTAACTTCTAGAATACAGCAGTAGACACAAATTTCTGTGTGAATTGTCCTACAAATCACCCACATGTTGAACCCTGTCAGGCTGTTTACTCTAGGACTACATTTCTGGATTCCTTTCCAGGAATGCTTCAGTCCCTACAGGGAGAAATATGTAGCATCAAGCACAGTGTTTCCACTTCATCCATGTCATAGAGTGAAATAACTAACGTTCATCGAGGTAGACTGTGGTGTGCAGACGTGACTGTCAGTAACCTAACAGTGGTTTCACTTTTCCAAAAGTAACGATAGGACACACTCCCTGGTTAGAGTTGTGCAGAAAGAAATTAATGAATGTGTTAAAAGTCCTACTCCTAACAGGAACTTCATATTTCCTCCATGATTTTGACCCTATGCATGCCTCGCATTTGTAACCCTCGAGGCCCAGGATGTCTCTGCTGCCTGTGGTGCTTTGAGAGCTTTGTGCCAGGCTAGGATGAATTAATTCAGCCAGGAGCCTCTGGCATCAGAGATAGAAAGAACAGAATTACATAATTACTACCTTCACTGTTTCCACAACTCTCAGCCCCACACCTTCTGAGGAACTAACTCATTGACATTGGTCACTGGGTCCTGTTGAAGATAAAGATCATCTAAGAGCATTTGTAGCAAATGAAACTGCTACAGATGAATAGCTCCAGTTTCCAAGCGCAAGATGTCCAACAACACGCGCTGTAATGGGTTTGCTTACAATTGCTTTACTGATCCTGACACATTCATAGCTACATTTGGGAAATATCGCAACCGGATATTCTGTTCACCCAAGACCTAATATTTGGAAGGGCAGCTTATTTACTTTCCTAAATTTTTAAACCTAAAAAAAAAAAGAAAACAAAAAAACAAGCTGTGGGCAATAACAGACCTGGTGCCAGTGTGCACTCACCGCATTGAGTGTGCTGTTAGGACCCAGGAGGAAATGGCCACTAAACTGTGTTGTGAAATGGACAAGGAAAGCTATATTTTTAAATGGTTCTATTTTTTTTTTTTAGACTGTTCCAGAGATGTTTAAAAAGTCAGAAAGGAGACTGGTAGGCCCTTTTAGGTAGAAGTTCATTGAAATTCAAAGTCACTAGCCCAGTTACTAGGTTATCGTAGCAATTTTATGCCAGTAATTTTGACCCTAGTAAAAGTTGAAAGAGTTGTCCAGAGTAAGTGGTTGAGAGACCAGATATTTAAAAAAAAAAAAAAATAGGGCTAGAGCAAGAAATCTTCCCACTTGTTAATATTTAATTTGTAGGCATAGATAGTGTTTAATTAAGGTTGCCAGACTTGGCAAATAAAAACACAAGACAGCCAGTTAAAATTAAATTTCAGTGAAACAATCAACATCTTTTAAAATATAAGCATGTCCCATGCAATATTTGGAACATTTTCACACTAGAGAATATTTTGTTTCTGAGATACAAATTTAACAGGACATCCTGTTGTTTTACCTGGCAACCTTTCATTTAATCTATATTTCTGCCATTATTTTTCTAAGGAGTACTGCTTTACAAAAAAAGTAAAAGTCTATTTAAATATTCATTACTTGATTAATCTCATTATCTTACTACACTTGCTCTTAACCAAAAGGCCAAGGAGCAATTCAGTTATCATAGATGTGACATATATACAGTGGTAAAATATATGAGAAAAGACCCAGACAGATGCCTGTTCGGGTGAGCTAGGTAACTTCTGGGTCTCTCTTTCCCTCTTGGTGAATTGGGCATGATGATGCCATCTGGCAATTTTTGTGCAAACTGGATTAATTGTATGGCCTGCGTTATGCTAGTGACTGTTTAACAACTGACTCAAAGAAAAGAAATCTTGGTTTATAGCATTTGCCAACTTCTATAATATTGGTGCACACACCATTTTCAAGTGGTGTCACCGATTCAGAGCTAGAAGTGATGCTCAGTAACAGACCAATATTTTATTTTCGGGATACAGATAACATAAATGTAAATAACTTCAAGAGCATAGTTAATAGTAAAATGTAGTGGAATAATTAGGCTCTGATGTGTTCTGAGTATTTATTACCTTTATTTTCACTATAATTCATTTAATTGTAAGTTTATATAATTTAATACTTAATAATGGCTACATTTAACAACCAGCTTGCAAATTTCCTGAAAATTTAACCATCGGTTCTTGCAAGCCAATAAAGGCCAGCACTAACACACTGCTGGCTATGACATTGTAAACTGCCGTACAAATGTGTAATTAACATTCATTCAGCCAGCATTTACAGAAGTTATCCCGTAAAAGGCACAATACAAAAATTCATGGAAAACAGAATAATCACCAGTAGCTTTCTAAGGCAGCAGGTCCGTGTGAAGGAGACTGTTTGCAAAGGGTGGAAGGCAGTGCTGGCTGTCATCTGCTGAGCCTCAGATTCCGGGACGGCACAGAGCAGGGGAAGGCGGCCATACAAATGACCTAGACTGCATGTTTTATTTTAGAAAAATGGAGAAATTGAACACTGCTTGCAACTTGGCTGTGTTGAAGTAGTTGTTCCTGTTATACAGTTGCCTCTGGCTGCTTCAGGTGAAAACTGGTGCATTAGTTTCCTATGGCTGCTATAAATTACTGCCAATTCAATGGCTTTAAAAAAACAGAAATTCAGTATCTCTGGAGGTCAGAAGTCCAAGATGGGCCAGCACAGTTGTGTTCCTTTTGGGGTTTTAGGGGAGCACTCGCTTGGTCTCTCCAGCTTCCGGAGACCGTCTGTATGCCTTCGCACCATGTTTAACGCCAGCAGGTAGCACCTTCAATGGCATCAATCTCTCTCTTTCTTTCTCCTCACTCTCCTGCTTCCCTCTTCTCCCTCATAAGGATCCATGTGACACATTGATAATCTCCCCATCTCAAGCTCTTTAGTGAAACCAGATCGGCAAAGTCTGTTTTGCCACATAAGGTAGTATATTCACCGGTTCTGGGGATAAGGACATAGACATCTTTGTGGGACAGGGGTGGCAGTCTCCATTCTGTCTACTACATCTGGTTTTTGCTATACCGTTATCATAGAGTCCAGGCAAAACAAAACAATCTTAAAACAGTTTTTTGCTGTATCAATTGCCGCGGACCAGCATGGCTAGAAATTGTCCAGGTCCTCAGTGAGAATAGTGCGGAATAAAGAAATAAACTCAGAGAGAAAAAGGATGGGATTGGGAGGTCTCTGCAAAGCCCATAGCTTGCAAGAGCAAAGCAAAGCCCCCGGGTCTGCTTTATTATAATATCGCAGAGTCATGTTCCTATCTCCAACACAAAGTCACATTTCCAAAGCAACCCAAGAATTCTCCCAAGTGCTGAAGATCCTCTACCCTGCATAACTAAAATCAATCAACATCAGAGCAAACAAAGGGTGAGAGGAAGGGCATGTAAATTGCCTCTAGCAACTTAATCAAGCAAGTGAAGTGGGGGGATGGGACGAGTACAAACACTCAGCTTCATAACCGATATGGAGGTGTGGGGAAACAGCTTAACCTTTAGCTAAGCCTTAAACTGCGAGGGCTTCACAAGCTTGCAGTCTCCCACAATCAATATCTAAATTCTCAGAATAAGAACCTATAGTAAACTAGCTTATATTAAATTCTTTGGGTGGGAAATAAAATTCTTTTTTTTTCCTATAGTAATATTCTTCCAGAATCTCTGAACAGGAGGGAATTTTCATATATATTTTTGGTTTTAAAGACTTTTTTTGCTAAATTTATGTTAATATTTATGCATCTTGAGGTGGAGGGGGGTCAGGAAAAGATTAAATACACATAAAAGGAATAGGAAGTGTAAGGAATATGGGTAACAAAGGTCTAGTGTTCAAAAATATTTTTCCAGCTCTATTGAGGTATAACTGACACATATGATTGCAAGATATTTAAACTGTACGATGTGATAATTTGATACATGGATACATTGTGAAAGGAGTTCCCCCATTGAGTTAATCAACGTAGCTTAAATTAAATCCTGCTCATTAACTACAATACAATCCTAATGGGGACCTTTATGTTTTTAAGTCTCATGCAAAGAAATCAGCCTATCTGCAACCTGGTCTTCCTATGGCAGAGGTGGGTAAAAGTTCCCCCTGTGGGTGGAAGTCAAGGTGCGAATGTCCAGAAGGAAGCCCTGAAGACTGGGACTCTCTAAAGCAGGGGTCCCCAAACTTTTTACACAGGGGGCCAGTTCACTGTCCCTCAGACCGTTGGAGGGCTGGACTATAAAAAAGACTATGAACAAATTCCTATGCACACTGCACATATCTTATTTTAAAGTAAAAAAACAAAACGGGAACAAATACAATATTTAAAATAAAGAACAAGTAAATTTAAATCAACAAACTGACCAATATTTCAATGGGAACTATGCTCCTCTCACTGACCACCAATGAAAGAGGTGCCCTTCCAGAAGTGCGGCGGGCCGGATAAATGGCCTCAGGGGGCCGCATGTGGCCCGCGGGCCGTAGTTTGGGGACCCCTGCTCTAAAGGAAGACGGGATAGGCTGTTCTCAAGGTGCCCCAGGCTACTTCCAATGCCTCACCATTCACAGTGGCCCACGCTTTCTGAAATGAGTCATGATTCTGAGGGCTCGTGCTGGCTTTGCCTCATGGCCCTGCCAACTCATGTCTCAACACTTCTGTGCATAACCTTCAGGGAGACAGAAATGTGTCAACAAGGAAAGGCATATGCTATCCTCAGTCAGCACCAAAGTGTGAAACAGATTGTTTGGGGCTGAAATATGTCCCCCAAATTCATACATTGAAGCCCTAAACCCCAATGTTGATTGTTTAAATGGTAATTAAGTTAAGTAAGGTCATTAAGGAGGACTGCTGTTCTTAAAACAGGAGGAGGTTAGGATACAGACACACACAGAGGGAAGATGTTGTGAAAACACAAGCAGAAGACAAAAATCTACAAGCTAAGGAGAGAGGCCTCAGAAGAAAACAGCTCTGCTCACACTATGATATCGAAATCCCAGCCTCCAGAATGGTGAGAAAGTAAATTTCTGTTGTTTAAGCCACAGGTCTGTGCTGCTTTGTTATGGAAGCCAAAGTAGCCATACAGAATTGTATTTAAAGCCCTGGTGACCATAACTTGAAGCCATGTAAAAGACAAGTGTTAGGGACTGCAAGCCAACAGGATCTTTGCAGTTTAGATTTTTGGGGGACAGAGGTGTGGGGAACTGGCAGCAAGCTGACAGTCTGCCCAACCCCCCACTTCACTTGCTTAGTGAAGTTGCTAAAGGTTGTTTTTCTCCATACCTTCATGTTACCTGGATTGTTGATACTCATCCTATCCCCCATGTCCTTTAGAAAGACTTGATGCGATTTCCTTTTTATCCTTTGCTTTGTGAAGTTAAGATGTTATGTATGATGGGGGTTTTCTGCACTTGGTAGAATTCTTGGGATGCCTTGGAAATGTGACTTTGTTTTAATGATCTCTTTGATTTGCTAATAGCCTCACTTTGCCCTATACATAAAGCAGGTAGGGGGGGTGGAGGCTCCTCTTTTGCAAGCTATCTTCTGCGTTGCAAAATGTCCTCCCAAGCCCATCCTTTTTCTCTTTAAGTCTATTTTCTTAATTCTGAGCCATTCCCACTCAGGTCCTGGAATTACTAGCCATGCTGGTTCACGGCACAACAGAAAGACATTCCAGATTCCAAACTGGGCTCCATGATGTTTCCCAAACATTCACAGCCTTTTCTTACTCAGTCCATGCCCTTGCTGAGAAAACAGGCCAGTAAGGTCTCTGATGTCCTCCACCTTCCCACCGCCTCTCCCCAGGTGACTGCTGAGTGGATTGCATCCCTGTCTCTTTCCGTCCCTGTCCACTCCACCTCTGTGCAAACCTTTCCATTAGGTCTCAGCTCTCTTTAAAAAGCATGTCTTTCCTGGAGACGCCACGAGCTTGGGAAAGTTCCCTCTAGTTTCCTTTGAGGTGCAGAAATTCAGCAATCTGATAAATGTGATAAAGAATATACTTTTTAAAATGTGATAACAGCCTGACCTGTGGTGGCGCAGTGGGATAAAGCGTCGACCTGGAACACTGAGGTTGCCGGTTCGAAACCTTGGGCTTGCCCGGTCAAGGCACATATGGGAGTTGATGCTTCCTGCTCCTCCCTCCCCTTCTCTCTCTCTCTCTCCTCTCTCTCTAAAAATTAATAAATAAAATATAAAAAAAAATTAAAAAAAAATGTGATAACAAAGTGTCTTAACATTGTATACTGAGTCGAATAGTGCCCCCCAAATTCATGTTCACCTGGAAGCTCATTCATCTTATTTGGAAGTAGGATCTTTTCAGATGTAATAAAAGTAAGGATCAAGATGATGTCATACAGAATTACTTATACAGTAATCATGTCCTTGTAAAAGAACACAGAGAAGAAGGCCACACGAAGATGCAGGCAGAGGTTGGAATGATGCATCCACAAGCCAAAGAATGCCTGCAGCCTGCAGGAACTGAGAGGAGATGTGAAATAAATTCTCCCTCAGAGCATCCAGAAGGAACTAACCCTGCCAGCACCTAGATTTCTGACTCTAGCCTCCAAAGCTGTGAGAAAATACATTTCTGTTGTTTTAAGGCACTCATTTTTGGGTAGTTTGTTACGGCAACACTGGAAAACTAATACCCCTTGTTTAGGTAAGATTACATCTAATTGTAATAAAGAGTCTAATCTCATTCTTGATCTTTCACTACTCACTTATTTTAAGCCTCACTCTCCCTTTCCCTTTGGCCCAGTATGTGAATAGACTGATAAGAAGACCTTGAGGTCACATCTTTTTTTGGTGACAGCAGGGAACTTAAACCACCCATGCTTGGGAAATGTTCTGTAGTCCTGCCCTTTAGCCACTTACTATGAAGCCAGACCCACTCCCTCTGCCCTGCCCAAGTCAACCTGCACCTGCTCATGTCCATCCAGCTGTTCCTGAAAATGCTTGAGGTGAGCAATTCTCACAAATTCTCTGGTGCATGGAGAATCATCAACCTCAGTATCTGAACCAAATTTTGGATGGAGGTGCTTGCTGCTTTTACCAAGGGACTCTACAACACTACCAGGGGTTGAGGCTCCTTTGGGGAAGTCACCGGCCTTGAATGACTGACAACCACAGAATCCAACAGGACCCTAAAGCTCTTCCTCCAGCACCTGGACCATCAAACTTCACGTTCAAGTCCATCAGCAGAACTGCCTCATTCCTCAGAGTTCTTGAGAAAAATTCCAGCGGTCTGCGAAGACAAGCTGCCACCGGAAAGAGCCAGCAGTGACTTTGGCAACCTCGTCCAATCACTGCACCACAGATTTGGTGTCATCTCACTTTAGCTCAACCCAATTTTTCACAGGTTTGAGGAAGTTAACCTAATTAGCAAGCAGATGAGAGCAGCACTGTTCCATTTAAAAAAAAAAAAAAAAAAAAGAGAAGAAAAGAAACACTCCTGTGAATCAACACTGTGACTAAGTATTTCTCAGTGTTTCTGTTTCGGTTCCAACTTTCACTTGCCACGGGACCCCGATTTGGCATTTACCGCCTCAGGCCAGATGCTAAATTAAGTTTGAAGACATTGGAGGTGTTCATTATTGATCAGGCTTTTGGCACCTGGAGGGAGAATTAAAGAAGCAGCAGCTGGGGTTTGAAAGGTACTATCTCTAAGACAGAAGCTGCCAAGAATAACAAGCAAACTTTTCAGGTCAGCGCGCCTTTGATGTACTCTAAGCGGAGATGATCGAGGAGAGTGGTGCGCTCAATGGCTCCATGGCTTCCTGCGTGAAAGACAGGAGTAGCTGCCCGGTAGAGTCTTCACATGAGGCAATCATAATAAATCTGTAAAGACATGAGAAGGTCTCTCTCCAGGACTGCGCCTGTCCCCATACTTTTGTTGTGTGTGACTGGAAACCCTACCCAGACTTCAGTGAGCAAAATGGAATTCATTTACTATGCAAATAAAAAGTCCAGACACCAGCAGGCTTCAGGCATGGCTGGATTCAGGAGCCAGGTGAAGTCATCACAAGCCTGTTTCTCTCTCTCAACTTTGTCTCCAGCTGTCCTGGCTGTAACATCCAGGTTCAGATGTACTAAAATCTCCAGGAAGTTTGTTGTCTCGGCTTAAATCCATTAGCAAAAATAACTCTAAGAAGTATCAGCAAAAGTCTCAGGGCATCTCATTAGTCATAATAGGGTCACATGCTCATCCCCAAATGAGTTATTATACATAGAGAAATAGAAAGCTCTGAAAACACAAACTCTTCAAAATACGCCTGAGATGTTCACTCCCTTTCAGAAACACACGCCAAATTAAGATAACCCAATTTAACACAATAAGTAGCAAGAAAGTCCCTTCTCGTACTGAACCTATTCACCCTATATGTTTGTAATGCCAATGGTTGAAGACAGGAAGATTCACACTGGATTCTGGCAGACCATAGAAGAACATTGGGCTATTTCGTTTATTAGATTCTTGCGATGGCAGGCGTGTGAAAGGCAGGGAAAACTGCTTCTCGTGGCAGCAGGCAAGCGAACAGGGGAAAATTGCCCCCGGAGAAAGTACCCATAGCCTTATATAGGTATGTGTGCAAAAAAAAAAAAAAAAATGGTTTTCTGCCACATGTTTACATCACTAATTATGCAAAGTGATTGCAGCTGGAAAACAAGAAAGCAAGCTTAACTGTGGCCTTTTTCCCTACAATGTCCCTTTGGCTAGATCTCTTGGACACTGAGCCTGATTAAATCAGCCTAAGTTTTCTCCTAGTTTATTTAATAGTCACATCACACTTTTAGAAACCCTAAGCTCAATCCTCTAAAACTCTAGGTCGTTTCTGGTTGGAGGGTTGTTTGTTTTTTGTTGGCTCAGATATTAGTTACTATGATCAGGTTCCTCTCTTTTTCAGCTATACCTTTGATCTTTTCCATTGCACTTGGACTTCATCTCGCTTGTGTTAGCTCTGCTTTTCTGAGTCTTGATTCAGCAGTGAGACCCCATCAATGTGATCAGCCTGTTGTTGCAGGGCTGCGTTAAGGTTCCATGTCCAAGAGCAGCATCCCATTCAGGGCTATGGGAACCATGCAACTTTGCAGAGTCAAACAATTTGACCAGTGGAGAGTATGGTTTACTCGGCTGTGTGCAGGCTAGAGGAGCCAGGTACTCCTCGGATTATAAAGTATCTTCTAGATTTTACTCATCACAATGGTCACATCATAGAAGTGTTAGCATCTCATTCTTAATGTTGTCACAGTGCTCTGTCCTTTAGAAGGCAGCCTTCTAAACTTGCTCTATCTCACTGCTAATAAGTAACTTTGAGCCGGCAACTTTCTTGTCAGGGCCTCAGTTTTCCCTACTGGAAAAATAAGATTGTTGTTCTAGTCCAGGGGTAGTCAACCTTTTTATACCTACCGCCCACTTTTGTATCTCTGTTAGTAGTAAAATTTTCTAACTGCCTACTGGTTCCACAGTAATAGTGATTTATAAAGTAGGGAAATAACTTTACTTTATAAAATTTATAAAGCAGAGTTACAGCAAGTTAAAGCATATAATAATAATTACTTACCAAGTACTTTATGTTGGATTTTCGCTAAGTTTGGCAGAATAAATCTTTATAAAATAACTTACTATGTTTAAATCTATCTTTTTACTTATACTTTGGTTGCTCTGCTACTGCCCATCATGAAAGCTGGAGCGCCCACTAGTGGGCGGTAGAGACCAGGTTGATGACCACTGTCCTAGATGGATATCTAAGGGCCCTGATACCTACAGTTTTGCTTCTCACCCAACAAAAAGCTCAAGAAAGCTTTCACTTCTTATAATGGCTTGGTTTTGAATTTAGACATTGGTTTTAAAAACCCTCAATTTCCTGCCAGGATAAACAACAGCTAGTTCAATGCCTCACCTCTAATGTTCTTAGCCCATTCATGTATTGGCTTGGTGATCTTTTCATTCTCTCATCCCCTTTCAAAGGTTTGTACAACAAAGTAGCTACTTGCTGTTCAAAAAAATCTCACTACATCTTTCCTGCCAATGATAGACCACTCAGATAGTTGCATGTATACCTACGCTCTAAGCAATTCCATCAAAAAAATCCAATTAATATGTTTTCAATTACAGGTTAGGAATAGGTTATTTTCTGTTAAAATGACAAAGAGTTAATGGTACTTAATTAAAACAGCATTTCCTATCTTCTGTGGCCCCTTCTTGTCTAATTGACTTCTGGGAACTGCTTTTTCTGTGAGCATCTTGGCTCAGCAGAGACACTTAAGAGTCTGTCAGGATTCCCACCATAAGCCACCACTACCCATGCTGCTTTTAAAGCACAAGCATCGATCCATAAAAATTGCCCTCATCTCTGCACTATGCCGAGTGTGCTCATCTTTCAGAAGAATCCATTACAAGTGTAGTAAGGACATGTTTAGCTTATGAATGTAAAGGAATAAGAAGTTATAAAATTAATGAAACCAGATGCTGCTTCCTAATCTCCTTTTAGAGTGAGCCATTTGTCAACTGAATGCATCCTATACCTTGATTACAAATGTCCATTCATGCAAATGTTGATGAAACTCGTTCAGAAAATATATGATTAGTACTGCTGACACAGGCCATTAAAATATCCAATAATAATCATTGGACTAAGAGAGTTTATCTCAAACAGAAAAATTAATATAGTTGACAAGAGTGGGAGGTAACACCTAGCGTGAGTAATGGTTTCACTTTTTCCTGGTCTTCAGCATCAGTCCGTGACATACACAGATGGCATGTAAGTAAGGACTCTAATCTCCTTGGAGAAGCTATTTGAATTTAGCCTTGCTTTATTTGATAAAACGATGTTCAATTTTTCATGTACTTCTTTGATGATACTTTGCTACTCAGTCATAATAACACAACCAAGACAATGAGTTTTCCAAATAAGAGAAGCTGACCCTGGCTGATAAGGCAGTAGAAGGAAGTGTTTACCAGGAAGGTTAGTGAAACAGAATTGAGGCTAAGACTTGAGGCACAATGCCTGAAACCCAGCCACGGGGCTGCCGAGGAGGAACCCAGGCTTCTGCAGTTGCCTCTGGGCAGAGAGGAAACGGCCCTTAGTCACCCAGCTGCACCACAGCTGCAGCAGGGAGGGATTCTGTGCAAACCACCTGCTCTGGGAGACTGAATTCTGCCCAGAACCTCCTTCTTCAAATGATTCACTTTCCAACTGAAATATCCCACAGCAGAGGGTTGTGGGTTGAATTTAGGTCACCTATCTGCATTGATGCCTCAAAGACAGCTCAGGATTTGAATGTTGAAGTCCCTGTCCTCGGAAGGCTGGACCCATATATGATAAATACCCACTAAGAGAGCCTTGAGAACGAAAATTACATGTAACCATTGCCTTTCAACAAAAAACCAGAACCTGTGAAAAAGACATCCAGGAGTCAGAGCTCCATAGCCAATAAGATTCTCCTGCTTCCTCTGTCTAGTCCCACATGTTCTCCTTAGGTCCAACCTCACTCCCAGCCAGATGCAACAGATTCACTGCAAACATCGAGGCCCAGGAAGAATAACAGAGGTCAGGTTTACTCTCTTGCCTGAAACACCTAGAAGACCAGACAAAATACATGCAACAGGGTTGGACAAGGGGCTGCATGGGATTATGGTCCATGAGAGGAAGGAAATAAGATGAACATGGCAATTGCACCAGCACTCTTCCAGGGCAGGGAAAGGAACAGAGCCTGGTGGAGCTGAAAGGGAGAGGTTTGGGAAGGCCAAGGAGGTCCAAATTTGTAGGACAGACACAGGAGAGAAGGAAGCTGCACAGAGTTAAGTTGGACAAGAACCTTTCCCATTGATCCTCAAAAGTTCTAGTCCTGTCCTCTCTTCCTAGTCCCTTCCCAGACTCATGTGTGAACACACTTACTTTCACACAGTCTTCGGGAACAGCTATTCTGTTACAGATTTCTTCAGTTAGCAAAGTGTGGTCCATAAAACATACACTTTTTGAATGGACATGGACATTTCACAAGCATTCCAAGACATATGCTTAAAAAATATCATCCCTTGAGTTACTTCTGCAAATGTACTAATTAACTTAATCCAAAAGAGTCTTTTAACCAGTCTTTCAGCACCAAGTGGTAAAGAGATGGAGATAATGTCCTTAACCCTTAAGGAAATCAGATCAGTGAAGGATATAAGTATGATTCACACTCTATGTGGTAAAATTTGATGTTCAGAGAGTCAACTTTTATCCATGTTTTGAAAAGACCTTTCCATTTTCTGCTGAAGTTTCTTCTCTGTCTCTCTCTCTCTCTTTCATTTTTTCTTTTCTTTTTTGAGAGAGGGAAAGAGGGAGAAAGAAAGAGAGACATAGAGAAGGAAAGACAGGAAGGGAGAGAGATGAGAATCATCAACTCATAGTTGTGGTACTTTAGTTGTTCATTAATTGTTTTCTCATACATGCCTTGACCAGGGGGGCTCCAACAGAGCCAATGACCCCCTTGCTCAAGCCAGAGACTTTGGGCTCAAGCCAGTGACCATGAGGTCATATCTATAATCCCACACTCAAGCTTGCAACCTGCACTCAAGGTGGCGACCTCAGGCTTTTGAACCTGGGTCCTCTGTGTCCCAGGTTGATGCTGTCTGTATCCATTGAGTCACAACCTGGTCTGGCTCTGCTGAAGTTCCAACTGACTTTCTAATCAGTTGTTATTGATGAGCCAAGCCCAATCTGGAGCAAATCTACTCTTAATTTTTTAATAAATAAACCTATAATTTCCCTTCTTCTGCCAAAGTTTGAGTTGTGTTTTCCAGTACTTGCTATTAAGGTTCTTCTAATTGATATACCAGCTGAGTAACTTCTCTACTTTGCTCTGTGCTGCTTCTCCCCGAAATGCTTTATTGCCTGCTTGTCACTGAAAAAGACAGCGCATTTTTAAAAATCCTTTTTTTTTTAAGGGAAGTTGTCTCGAGTCATTTCTGATTTGCGAACACTATGATAGGAAATATTGAATGACATTAGATAAGTTATTTAGGGTCTTTTGTTTTTATACATGCCAATGTGTGTTATGAATTTCCTGGGGTTAATTGGTAATTGAACGTATCTTTCATGTGGCAACTATTACCGGGTAGGGAATTTATGTTCTAAATAACTCTGGTTAAAGCAGTGTGTTTCCAGCCGTCCAGAGAGAATAATAGAATAAGGTTTCTTCATAACAACCAGGTTATCAGCTGTGTGATAACTGGAAGGAACTTGATGACATTGCTGTCCAGAAAAGATGTTCTGTTGTAAGGTACAAAAAAGCTGCAAAATTAATATTGATATTCTAGGAGGAAAGGTCAGGCTTTCCTGTCCCATCCTTCCTTTGGGGAGGGGAGAGAGAAGAATGTAGAAGTTTCTGGCTTGCAAGAACAATGGGTCATTTAGTTTTAAATCTAAAATAAAGGTTAACCAAGAAACTTCTTCTCTTTCAATAGGAGACAGAATTTACATACCACCTTACATTGATTGAAATTCCTCCCCCTTCCTGGAATCTTGAGAGTAAAATACCTCTAGGCTAATGAGGGAAAATGAACCCTAAAAGATTTGTAAACATCTTTGACTGTGTTACCTTAAAGGTCTTAATGTTTCTGTGTATCCCCTAAACAAATGTCATAAGCTTGTGCCATGATTTCATGCTCTCCCCCACCCATGTGTGATCAAGGGTATATAAATAGTTCCTGAAATATTTTTGGGGCTTGCACATGATTTGGGCTTGCAACAACTGCCCCATGTCAGCTATATGTGGTTGGCATATTTAATAAATCTCCTCCTTTAAATAAAACTTTTCAAAATTCATCTGGACTTGGTGTCTCTATGTAAACCCATGGGATTGAGGTACAGTACCTTTCAGCATCTGGGGTACAGATACTTTACAACATTCAAAGTTTAATGGAAGAGGCTGGAAGACAGTGGAAGGATACAGAGGAAAAGCCCAGGTGAGGCTCTGCATGAGGAGGCTTTGGAGAGTATGGGAACTGCATAGTAACACTGGGTTCCTGATGAAGTGGAAAGTAGGGTGACCAGAGTCAGAAAGAGCAGGAAAGAGGAGGTGGGCAAATGCTTCACGTTGTACGCAAAACAACCATTAGGAATAACAAACGGATGAATATTTACTTGTTTTATACAAACTTATTGGTATTAGGAAAAGCATCTGTCAATTTGGATTTAAGTGACTTTTTAAAAAAAAGACATATATTATCATAGGTCTTTCTAATTTCAATAGGAACTCTTGTCAATGAGTTGGCACTTTCAAATAATCACTATAAAACGAAATTCCCCTAGTGTCAAGCTTTTGTATGATTTTGAAAGTGATTGTCCTTAAAGTCGGCCAGATCTCTTGTTCACTACAAGATGAGGGAAACAAGAAGGATAACTCAGAAGTCAACTAATTTATAAATAAATTTGCAGTTACACAATTTGCTACAGCTTTTTCAATTTATTGTGGGACTTGCGTCTGCTGGAGTTTTAACTTATTTCAGTTGGAGCTGTAACATTAAATATGCTATATGAACAGATGAGACTTTTAAACATGGGAATCGATAGAATGCATTAGCTCTGGGACTGTGATGGAGATGTGAAACTTTGCTACTTATCATGCCTGTTGCCGAGCGTACAATGGGGCATTTTTCAGGCTGCCAGGATTGCTTATACCCTCCTCTATCTTGTTTCATAAGTCATTTAGAGTTGAGAGCTCATGTTATCATGTACAGGCTGTATATTCCCTTGATATATTAAAGGTATATAATCATTACTCCTGCTTCGGTCCTTTAAAAATGACTAAGGGTTAGGAGAGGGCAAAGGAGGGATAAATGGTGATGGCAGGAGACTTGGCTTGGGGTGGTGAACACACAATACAATATACAGATGGTGTGTTCTAGAATTGTACCTCTGAAACCAATATAATTTTATTAACCATTGTCACCCCAAAAAGTTCAATTTGAAAAAAAAAATAATTATGTAAGAATAGGGCATGTTTAAAGAATAAAGCAAAAGAGAAGAGACATGGAGACTATATCGGCCTCTAGAAAGTAGGAAAGGGAAGGAAATGCATTCTCTCCTAAAGTCTCCAGAAGGAGCAGTCCTGCTGACACGTGTCTTCCTTGTAAGACTTACCACAGGCTTCTGATCTCCAGGACTATTTGATCATAAATTTGTGTTGTGTTTAGCCACTAACTTTGTGGTGATTTGTTATAGCAGCAATGGGAAATGAATACAGACTATCCCATCTGGGCCACTAGACCTCCTCTCATGTCCACTCATTTTAACTAATAATTCACCTAGATGATGTTAAAGCATACTATTAAGAATAAAAAGTATTTTTACATCTCTATTTCAAATCTTATTTAATTCATTCTGTTCAGCTTAACTATGCTTAAAGGGTAAGTTTTCTGAGCACAATAAACTTATTTTAAAATAAGACAGCTTCCTGCCTGACCTGTGGTGGTGCAGTGGATAAAGCTTTGACCTAGAAATGCTGAGGTCGCCGGTTCGAAACCCTGGGCTTGCCTGGTCAAGGCACATATGGGAGTTGATGCTTCCAGCTCCTCCCCCTTTCTCTGTCTCTGTCTCTTTCTCCTCTCTAAAAAAAATGAATAAATAAAATAAGACAGCTTCCAAAGTCAGTTCTCTACCCAAAAATAGTAGGTTTCAAAGATGAAGGTCAACATTACACAGTATTTTAAAATACCCAATGAGAGAGAAAACCTTATAACAATTAGTAAAATTTGTTGAGGCTCTTTTCTTGATGAAAAGAGCTCTCTTAAAATGTTCATATAAATCAGTTTTATTTTAGCATATAATTTTGTTACTTTATTTCTGCTGGGTCTAAAAAATGAACCAACTAACAGAGAAAGTTGGAATCTTGAGAAGGCAACTGGTCATTTCCCTGATAAGTTGTCAGTCAACTTACCAATCAACTTATCAATATATATTCATCATTTCCCATAGAAAAGGTTAAATAAGAACAAAGAAATAAAAGAATGGTGCCTGTTCTCAAGAAGTTTGCAGTGTAATGTAATCAGAGTTCCTCTAATGTACTAAAAATTAAGGCAAAGGGAAGGTGACAAGAGAATTGACACCTGGAAAAACCGGCTTAGGGTCATTCAATAAAAGACAAGTGCTGAGGAATAAAGCCATATCAGAGTGGCCAAATTCTTCATAAACCTGTGTGAAAACAAGTACCATGTTAAGCAGTGATTGAGAAAAGTTGTATGTTAAGGAAAGACATCTAACTGTGCCCAAGTGTTTTTATGTGTTCAAATCTTCTCTCAACTGTGCACCATTCTTTAAGAATATTTTTATTGGTGATCATCAGAAATTTGTATCTATTGGAACTTTGTTCCTGTGGTAGGTAATTTTAATTATATCTCAGGTCTCAGAAGAAGTAGCCTTTCTTTAGTACATAGAACCAAAAGACCAAGTGACATCTGATGCTACATATTCATTAGGCCACTGCGAGACAGAATCTGTCATAATAGAGAATGTTGTCCAAATTTGGGGACTTCTACAGTGAAAGGAAATCTTTCCATTGCTCTTGAGGAATTCAGAAGAGAAAAGGAAATGAAGCTGGCAGCATTGGAGAGGGGCACATCAACTCCACACGGATCCATCTGGGATGGGAAGATTCTGGAACGATCCATGTCCTCTCTCCATCTCCCGGACAACACCTCTCCGGTGCTGCCTTGGATTCTTCTTCCTCCATTCACTCCCTAAATGTTGATTATCCTCAAACTTCTCTTCTTCCCCTATGTTACCCCTTTATATAAATCAATTATGTCAACCATCAGCTGTTTGCTGAGTATGCACAAGTTCATATCTCCAGTCAAGGCCTGTACCTGAAGGCCCAGACTCAAATATAAGACTGCTTTAATAATTTCTCCCATGAATCTTTTACATGTACACACAGTTTAACTTCCCTCCAACCCCCTGTAAACCTCCCCTTCCCTGCATGCTCCAGCTCAGAGGATGGCTCCATCACCTATGCAGTAGTGGGAACCATTCTAAACCCATCCTCTTTACTCCTCTGCCCATATCAGTAACCAATTCAATTGTCTTGAGAGTTCTCAGTCCTACATTTTCCTCATCTGCCCACTGTCTCTGCTTTAACCTAGCCCTTACTGCTTCTCACTTGGATTACTGAACTAGCATCCTCACTGGCCTGCCTTTCTCTAGATTGCTCCTCCTTCAACCTATATTCTACACTCAGCCCAGTCTACTCTTCTACAACATAAATCCAGCCCTGGCTGGTTGGCTCAGCGGTAGAACGTCGGCCTGGCGTGCGGGGGACCCGGGTTCGATTCCCAGCCAGGGCACATAGGAGAAGCGCCCATTTGCTTCTCCACCCCCCCCCCCTTCCTCTCTGTCTCTCTCTTCCCCTCCCGCAGCCAAGGCTCCATTGGAGAAAAGATGGCCCGGGCGCTGGGGATGGCTCCTTGGCCTCTGCCTCAGGTGCTGGAGTGGCTCTGATCGCGGCTGAGCGACGCCCCGGAGGGGCAGAGCATCGCCCCCTGGTGGGCAGAGCGTCGCCCCTGGTGGGCGTGCCGGGTGGATCCCGGTCGGGCGCATGCGGGAGTCTGTCTCTCCCCGTTTCCAGCTTCAGAAAATTTAAAAAAATAAAAGAAAAAAGAAAAAAAATAAAAATAAAAAATAAATCCACTCATATTGCTGCCCTGCTTCAATTCCTATCTGAGAACTTTCAGCATGCAATTTGAATCTCAAGACCCCCTTTACAATCACAAGTTGCCTCTACCATCCTGCCCTTCCATCCATCCCAAACGGTTGGCCATTACCCAAAATCTTCCTGACCTTCTCTCCTTTATGTCTGAAATTCACATTGCCATCATTTAACTACCACACATCCATCAAGGCTCAGAACTTATACTGTTGCCTGTAGGAAGGGTTCTCAAATGCGTGATCTGATTTGGTCACCTTTCCTCACCTCCCACAGCACCTGCCACATGCCTCTAGTATGTTTTTCCCATCTTGTATCATAATGTTTGCTTTGCTATTCCCCCCTAGAAGGCCACCTGCAGTCCATATTGGGCATCTTGATGTCTTGAGCTCCTGTTTCAGTGTCTGGCACATAATGGGTGCTCAATAAATGTGGTGACATGAAAATGTGTATGTGATTTCTAAAGGAAATAAGTTATTGAGCTAATGCACCGGATACACAAAAATACTGAAATTATCTCACACTTGGAAAAGACCTGGACATATCAAAGGAACCAACAGATAAGGAAATTTATTAAATTGAAAGTAAAGTTTGTAGGATTTGGGTAATAGGAGTAACATTTGACAGAGAAACAGGCCAGGTGACAGGCCTTGGACCCCGAAAATAAGAGAGATTTTAAGCAAGGTAGAGATCTAAAATAAATGATGATTTAATACTTCGATTGATTTCTTGTGGCTCATTCTCCATTTTACTTAAACCGTTGACCAGAAATTACATGTGGAAGTAACACCAGTAAAAGTGATCTCTAGTTTATAAAATGATTGTTGTATAAGACTCTATGAAGTAATAAATAAATCTTAGGTGAAGTCTTCTCCAAACAACTATGCCTCTCTGGAGAATACAAACCTCTTTTTAAAGATACAGCACTCCTATTAGATAGACCATTGAAAATTTCCTTTTTTCTTCTTCTTTTTTACTGTTTGCTGATTTACAAACCATTGTCATCTTTGAGCTCTTTATTTCCTCTAACATAAGCATTTACCCAAGAATATCTCAATGTACCTGAAGTATGAAGAGACCAAAAAAAACACAAAACCTAAAGCACTGTGGGTACTGATACAGGTTGGATGGTTTAACTGTTTCTCATTTAGTAAAGGAAAACTCACAAAACTTTTGGGCATTTTCCAAACTTTAATAGCTACTGAGATGTCAGAGCCATTTTTTTTCTCAGTTGGTAACCTTACACATAAGAATAGATAAGTTCAGACATTAAAACGTCATTCAGCTCACTTTGGTTGTAAGATTCCCACAGGCTCAGCACATCTAGGCCTAATTACTGCCATCTTAAATGTGAAAAGAGGACATTCTGAAGTTGCTTACAGGAAAATCTTGGACAATTAAAAAAAAATAAAAATCAACAGTGAAACAGTGGAGAACTTTAACTTAATTAAAAAATAGCTTCCGGTGAGAAAAGCAACATGTGCTGATACAGAAACATCCAAGTACCTGAAGTGGACTTGTAATGAAACAATCAAAGCTCTTCAGTGATCCTTCTTCTCCCTCCACTGCCATCATAGGACAGTAATGTGCTCCTCAGGGGGAAAAAAAGGGCAAAAGAAAGGAAAGAACAT
Organism: Saccopteryx bilineata; assembly: GCF_036850765.1. Classification (NCBI taxonomy): domain Eukaryota; kingdom Metazoa; phylum Chordata; class Mammalia; order Chiroptera; family Emballonuridae; genus Saccopteryx; species Saccopteryx bilineata. The sequence continues at coordinate 279,179,623 of NC_089490.1, read as the reverse complement.
GACCCCATGAAATGACTTTGGATAGGAGGAGTGACCAGGAAAAGGGCCTTTGATGGAAATTGAGACCTTTTTTGGGACAGACCAAAGAGAGCACAGTTTACTTACTCTTCAACCTACAACTTTCTCCTTCAGGCTCCCACGGTCCAGGCAGACCTGCCTTCTCTTCCATTCCCTCACTTCCTGATCTCTGCTTTTGTACTCACCTGCCCCATAATCCACTCTTCATTCCCTTTCCTCCACCATTACTGTTTGTGACACCAATTGGAAGGTTAGGAGGTGGGGCGCAGAGGTAAGTTGTGAATTTTTCCGTATTGATGTTGCCTTGAGAGGAATAGTAACAGTTTGAGTCAACCTTCTCACAGGAGCAGTTCTGTTTTAGTATATTTGAAGTAAATTTCACTTTGAATTAAAATTATTGTGAATGTGGAAAAACAATTCAAAAGACATTTGAATATTGTATCAAATTTTCTTGGATTCTTAATTCATAAAATACCTCATTCAATTAAGCAGCACAAGCTTCCGGGTTTGGGAGAAGATGCAATCCCTGTGTGACCTGGGAGTTGTTAAAGGAGTTCCAACCTTCTCTCCCCCGCCCCTGAGTTCCCTGAAGACCTCCTCTGTCTCCCCTTCAGAACTATCACAAATAGTCACACAGGAGTCCGTATTGCAACCCATCCAAGAAGACAACACCTTTCTGTCCCATTTCCTCTTCCAGAACCTAGAAGGACAGTGCATCCTAGAAGGCCTATCCTTCCATGGTCCACACCCCCCAAACCAGCATACCAGATGCCTAAGTATATAGATATGGGTGACGTTGCTCATGAACCCAGGTGTTCAAGCACAATGACAGTTTTTCTACATCCAACCCGATCTTAAAGCAAAACACCCCTGGGTTCCTGATGGGTAGTGGAGGAGAAGCCTCAGTCTTTAGGCTGCAGAACATCGCTTCTTTCCTCTGCCCATCTTGGGACAGGTGGAACCAGAGGTAGGAGTTGGGGAGGGGGGTGAAGAAGACCATTCCAGATCTAGTCCTGTCTCCTCAGGGGTGAGAACAGCCTGCTGGCTCATGCTTCTCCCAGGTGATCAGTGATGTAAGCAGGGCCTGCAAAGACTGGACTGAGGTTTCCAAAGCACAGTGGTCTAGTCCTGACTCCACCTTGAGGGATAGTCCAGGGAAGCTTTGAATGCAGGTAAAAATTCATGCCACGAAGGGGAAGGAGGCAACAAGGGTAGGAGACCTACCTCCCACCTTTTATAAACCGTACTAAAGTACACTTTATCACTATGCTAAAAGCCAAAAAATAATGAACAATATGTGCCAGGAGAATAATGAAAATGACAGGTCTCCAGTCCCACCCCCTAATTAGTCAATAATTAAATCTGCCTTCAAGTAAGAGTAACAACTGTTGTAGAGCTGTGACTTCACCTAGAAGTGATATGTTGGTGAATGCTTTACTCCTGGCCCTTGAAATGGAAAAAAAAGTCTCATTATTCACAAAGCTTCTAGCAATATTGTTATTTCAAAAGCTCATTCTCTGAAACCTTATTTTATTGGCTGTTGTGTGAGGTTGAATAAAAGACTCATAAGAAATGGAATAATAGGGCTGGAAACTACCTAAGAAGCCATGAGGTCTGTCCCCTTTTCTACAAGGAAGACCTGTTTTCATCTCTGTGCATGCAGGGATGGACCCCATGTAATTTAGACCTTCAGAAGAAGACGTGCCCCGCTGTCTCCCAGCACTCTCAGAGTTAGGACAGTGTATCTCCTATCAAAGTCAAAGCCAACCATCCCTTTTATGTAGCCGTCTCTGGTGTCTGCTTCATAATTGGTCATGAAAACTCTAATAGCTACCACACAAGGGACATTCATTATTGTGTACTTGAGACATTCATTAAGACTCAGCAAATTTTTACTACAACATGGCTCAGAAAGAGAGACTACAGCCCCAGCCTTAGGTTCCAAAATATAAAAGTTCCAGAATAGCCTTAATGTAAAACCATTACATACATCTGGACATCAGCAGCACCCACAGCCTTAGTGAGGATTCGTAAACTCCAGTCTGCCGCACTGGGATCACATCACCAAAGAGTGAAGGGAAACAGCATGGAGGCGGATGGCTGATGAAGAAACCACAAGATGTAAGATTAACTGTCAAGAATAAAGTCTCCAAAGACAGAAACAACAGGCAGGTCACCTCTTCCTGTCTCTTAGTTTTATGGTCCCCACCACCTCTGGTGATGTCTATGTAAGACACTTCTAAGTAGTTCTGGTGAAGCATTCTTCTGTGATGAACCAATTCCACTCGGTTAAAAAAAAATAGAGAGAAACAAAGAGGGTTTCTTTACATTTAGACTACTTCATGTCATGATTTCTTTGTGGCCTGAAATTAAAGACTCAATAATACATTCAATTCCCCTAATTGGTAGTCACAGATCTTGTCTTCAATTCATACAGGCAATCTTTTCTGACATATTTTAAAGTCAGCTTTGATAGTTCACTGTGCAATTTGCTAAAGATTTTTTTTTTTGTAATCTCACAACTGTTTGTGCTTTGGTTGAGGCCTTTATCACATCTCCCCGGCACCCTTACAAATTCTCCCACATGGCTCACTCAGCTCACGTGCTAGCCTGTTCCTACCCTCCACGTCCTCCCTCTAACACATCAGACTGCAGGGCCACCCCATGCATAGTCCTTCAACAGCTCTGCCCAACTTTAGGAGGAAGTTGAATTACCTTACATGGTTCTTTTTTTTTTTTCTATTTATTTATTTTATTTTTATTTTATTTATTCATTTTAGAGAGGAGAGAGAAGGGAGAGAGAGAGACAGAGAGAGAAGGTGGGGAGGAGCTGGAAGCATCAACTCCCATATGTGCCTTGACCAGGCAAGCCCAGGGTTTCGAACCGGTGACCTCAGCATTTCCAGGTCGACGCTTTATCCACTGTGCCACCACAAGTCAGGCCCTTACATGGTTCTTGATCCCCTTGCTCACACCTTCCCATCCTCCCCTCGGACCCTACCCTCCAGCTGTATCAAACACTGACTGTTGCCCTAGACCTCATGGTAGTCCTGTCTCTAATCCTTTTCTTATGCTGTAGCCACAACCTGGAATTCTTTCTCTTGAACATGAAGCCTTGGATTAACCATCACCTGCTCCATGGTTCCACCCTCCACCATGATGCCTTCTAACAACATGTCAGACACCCAGACAAATAATCATACTTGAATGGCACTAAGTAATTAATGGATTGAGAGTCCACCAGAGGTTTCTCTGGTCAGAGAAATCAGAGCCTGTCCACTGGTCACTCCATGCCCCACTTGGCCACTCCAAAGGTGAGTAGGTGAGTGTCATGGGATCTCTACAACCTGGTGTTTACACACTCCCCTAAGTGCTCATTGTGTGTGTGTCCACTCTCCCCTATCATTAAACTCATTGCAAAAAATGAAGTTGTTTAATTATCTACTATAGCTAAGATAAGTGGGATTGTCCTGTAGATTCTGTGAAGGCAGGGGCTGTGGCCTTCGTGGACGTCGCAGTGACCACAGGATGGTGTGTAGTACATCGTTGGCTCTTGCTGTGTATTGACTATGTTGCCAGTATTAACAGATGTTAACAAGGAACCTGGTACTGTCTGTTTGCACTGATGTGTAACTACACAGATATGTGACAGAAGGGACAACTTAGCAAAGCAAACCTGTGGCTGATTGCCTTTATGATTCGCTCAAACCAATTATTCGCCTCGCTGCTATACTGGAGCTGGAAAAATTCTAAAGGTCAATAGAGAAGCATAAATGACATTTCTTCTACACTGTAAATATGAGCATGCTCTACTCTGCGGAGGAGTGGATTTGTTCTTCCTTTTTTATATTCAACATACTCAACAAATTGCCAGAGCTGGTTGTGATGAAAAGTTTTCCTGGACTACCAGCAGCCAAGCAATTCCAGATCCCTCCATGACACATCCATTTCACTGGGTTCTGTCTGGGAGCCTGTGACCAGCAGCTTGCTCAGAATTCTAAATTGAAATATAGCATCATCAGAGTTACACAAAAATAGCATCATGATATATTGCCATGGTATGTTCTGTCTCATTTATATTGCCAAAAAATAGTGTTTGTATTTTAAGTACCACTAAGTAGATATTTTTACTATGCCATCCCCATTGCAACATCAACTTATTTTTCCTGAGAGGTTTAAGAGCTAATACCAAGAAACTTTATGAAACTTTATGCACATCTAAACAACAAAACAGAAAAAGAGTTTGTCAAAACCAGTGTTTTCAGAAGAGAGAGATGTTTACTTTTTTTTTTTTTTACTTACTTGGAACTGAACACTATTTTGAGATGCAAAATTATAGACTTGTTTTTCTGCAGGCCATGCAGGTACTGCAAACAGAAGCTTTCCTGGCAGCCCCAAGGAAGACCTGTGACCCCACGCACCCATCACTTCCGTGGGCTGTCAGCATCACTGTCGTCTTCATACCAAAGCAAATTTAAGAAAAGACAAAAATAGGCATGCAAAGCTGTCAGTCATTTTAATTTCTCATTTTTCTGAATAGAATATCTTTTCTTGATCTATTAAAAAACACACAGCCACTCATTTGGAATCCCTTCGATAACGTGGGGTATTGGGTCTAATCGCTTTGCCATTTTAAAGCACTATCTTCTGTTCATTTGCAAACTTGCTCTCCTTGTAAGGTCGACACAGCTCTCAATACTTGTATTTACTCACACTCCTAACTTCAGTTATACAAGCCATTTTTATTATGTCACCATAATTTATTTGAGATCAGAGCCCCTGTTGTATCCAAAAGGTTATATATGCAACTCTAAAAAAATACAAGTGGTAGCTATCTACATTCCTTCAATACCTAATGCACAGCAAAACCTCAAGAAATGTTTGTTAAATGAACATAAATGTGAACAAATAGAAAAGAAACAAAGGGAATATTTTATGAGAACGATAACCCACTAAGATATACAGAATCTCCCATGGTGCCAGAATTGCTGACCCGACACTGTTGGTCCAAGTGGGCTCTTGAGACTGGAGATGTGTCCATGAAACTATGTGTCCGCTGTCCCTCAAGGTCATTGGGTGCTGATCGGCAGCTGGATTCAGTGTTTACATTTCTAAAAAAAAGGACTGCATGAGGCCTTAGTGAACACAGATTTACTAAAGATTCCTCAGGAAGCCTGAGAACATCACATCACACCACGTGCATAAGCGTTCTTCCAGCCCCACCAGACGCCAGACGCCACTCCTGTGGCTCCAGTCTGACAACCTCTTGCTCTTGATTCAACACTGTCATCAGAGAGCTAAAAGACAGTCACACTGAAGACACTTATCAAACAGAAGGTTTGCCAAATTTGGGACAAAGAAAAAGAGGTAAGGAGAGAAAAGAGGAACAAAAAAAACCATATTCCACCAAGGACTGAGCAATAAATAGCTCCAATCTCACATTTCCTACCAAAGTATAATGTCACTTTCTCTCTCAGCACACTGCCCCAGCTGAGTTACTATGCAGAAAGTAAGGGTTTCTAAAAATAATTAGTCCAGCTTCATGGAAACAACCTGTTTCTCAAATTCAGGTTTAACTTTAAGTCAGTGGTTCTTAAACTGTGATCTCAGACCTGCAGAATCAACATCATCTGGGAGTTTATTGTAAAAATACATTATCCAGCCCCACCTCAAACCTCTGAATCAGAATTCTGAGTTTGAAGAAGGCCTCTGGGTGATTCTGATGCAAATTCAAGTGCAGAACCTTGGTTTTAGGTAACAGGTGTTAAAGAGGTGATGCAGCTTATCTAGACCCACCTGGTGGGGTTGCTCAAACAATGTGAACTTAACCAAACGCGCCTCCTATCTGTGTAAAAGTAGAGACTGCTTTGTGAACAGGGAGCTGTAACGGCATCTGGTCCTCTGAGAAAGAGAGATGAGGGCATGGCAAACAAGGGGGAGGTGAAAGGAGCGGGAGAAGAAAAAGGAGTTTAGCTCACTGAGGAAAATATAAACGTAGAGTTAAAGCAGATCACGGCAAAATGTAAATGGAACCTGGGGCGGACACCCTCGAGACTCACTGGACACCCGTGTGTCTCACAGAGGGGGGCTTGGGCCGGGATCTGGTCTATGGGCAGAAATCCTGCTTCCAGGACATATGTGAGAGCCGAGTGACCACCCTCTAGCTCCTCTCCTGATGCAACGGTCTAAGAGGCCACATGTTGAGGTGGCAAAGCTGCAAGATGGAAGCGGCTGGGTCACCGAGGATCCAGAAGATAGCTTCCCTGGAGAGTCACTTGACTCCCACTGGCCTTGATCAGAGCAAGAAGCAAACCTTGATGTTGTTCGGGCACTGAGACCACAGGGGTTACTTTGTTACTGCAGCCTAGCCTTACCCAGCCTAACTAACAGCACCCGAGGAACTTGAACAAATAAAAAAGAGCATTAGCCCTAAAGCCAGATGAGAGTCAAAGCCTACCTATGGCTAAGAGTTTTGAGTAAGGACTGATTCAGTACCACTCACCACCAGCCCAGTGTAACCAGATGCAACCTATGAAGACAGGGAATGACTAAAATAATATTAAAACAAGTCTAACGAATCATTATCTAGAACGGAATGGGTAAGTAACACAAAAGGACAGTTTTAGAGTGTTTAGGGTTGTCTCTGTGGTTGAGTCTAAAGATATGCCCACCACAAAGAAAAGCAGGCCTCCTTCAGTGCAGGTTCAAGGAGAAGCTCGGACCTCTCTTTGGTTTTGGGGTTTTTTTCTCTCTCTCTCTTATTCAAGAAATGGCCTTAAAGACAGACACCTATTGAGAGTAAGAAAGACCAGTACAGCTCAAGTGGTATCACCAAGAAAACAGTGTATTAACACTAAGGTAATACAATAGTTGTAAAACGAGTGTAATTTTCCCGGCATCTCTGATTCCAGGGGGCATCTACAAACATAAGTACATAGACTCACCCTAATTTCAGTGGCCTGATATCTTTTCCAATAGTCAGATTATTTATTATGCAGAAGATGCCTGTGAATCTCTCTTTGCACTATGACAGCTCTATTATCACAACGTATGGAAATAAAACATGATAAAGCTGAATTATTTTTCACATGACCTGAAGAAATTCTACGCTCTGAATTTCCCTCTTATGATATTATCTGTGCCCCATCTGATGCCGTTCGGAATTACACCCCCTCCTGGATCGGCAAGAATGGTCAGTGTTGGTGACATAGCATAATACAGTCACGGTAGGTGAGTATGCTCAATGACCCAGTTTGCAAAACATGATGGGTCCTAAGTGGTCATGGATGAAGTCCATGCATCCGAAAAGCCTGCATGTGTAAACAGAACAAAATGAACTCCCAGGGGAAAACAGAAAACATACAGGAGATTTAAAAAAATTTTAAAAAGCCAGAGGATTTCAAAAACAGAGAGAACAAAAGCCAGCCAATGACTGATTGACTCCCTTAGCATTCTCCCCAAGCAAAAGATCAGTCAAGGACTGAATTGAAACTAAAAGACTAAAGCTATAAATTCCTTGGGCCCCATTAGCTGGGTGGACAATTTGGCAGGGGTTTTTCAAACAGTGTAATGATAACTTCTCAGACCCAAACATGCTCTTTGATGCCTATTCTGGATGAGTGGTTTGGGATCCCAAGTAGTTGCCTAGAAGACAAGGTAGGTATCTTCCTGGCAAGAAAAGTTCCTTTCAAATGTGTTCCCAAATTTTGTAGGGTTCTGGGTGCCACTGGCAAGACACCTGTCACCTCTAAGACTTAGAATACAGGGGAAAAAGAATGAGTAGGAAGACTAGAGTGGCTTTGCTTTAAAAATATGAACTAAAGATTCGGGAAAAAATCAGAAATCCAAATAAATGGTAAGAATACTCATTAAAATAACAAGCAGGTAAGTAAGATACATAAGCAGAAACTTCTGGTCTACCCATTTAAAGCCACCAATTTATGCTAAAATGCATCCCTTTGAGCCATATTTCACATCCTCCATAGTCGAAACATTTTGCTCACTTTCAAGTGTTTTATGAATTTCTGAAAGAGCTGAAGAATATTTTATATGTTATTGTCCCACTATTATCATATTAGGGCCACAGTGTTGACTTGTTACTAGAAACTGTCACAAAAATATATGCTTGTATCTTCTCTTATGAAGTTGAGCTGGGTGAGTTTAGGGGTACTTCACTGTTAAGAATGCTGGCTTTAAAAAGTAATACTGATAACAGCAATAAATTGTCAAACTTTTGATCCTAATTAAAGTCAGCGAAATAAAAAACAAAATCCCTTTGCCATTTCATAGCTTGAGGCCTATAAAATGTATCAAAATATGCTCTGTGTTGTGACGCAGGTACTCACATATTTATTGTTCAGTCTGTCCTGCTTTTCTTTTATCCTCCCTTTAGTTAAAGAAAGGGTGAAACACGCTTAAATTACAGCTTCACAGTTTGGATTGGGTATATAAATATATACTTTTCCTATGCTCTCTTTGTGGACTCGGGATCTCTCTAGTTAAAGAGAACAAGATATAAGGACAGATACTCAATCTCTCGGGCCATATAGACAGATAGTGACTCAATAGAAAAAGAGATGTGAAAGGTCTGTGAACAAACCACACATATGGCTCTGGTCATTTTCTGTGTGTTGGTTTCAGCTCTTCATTTACATTAATCCTATGTTTTCTCTCCTCTTATCGGGTCCTTTTTTCTGCAAGCACTTTGGTTGTTAAAGGTTTGTGTAGGTGTTTCAAGAACAAGTCGTGAGTGAGCAAGCTAAAGTAGTGAGTTTAGGGGAGTATTAAGCGACCAAGTTCAAAGGGAAGGGAAAACAATAGTCTATCTGAGCATCAGGGAGGGAAAAGACAATCCTGACCCTACAACCAATACTCGTCTTCTTTGTCTCACTGAAATATCAACAAAGAGACTTCACAACATTCAGTTTCCTGACACCCTATGCGGAGTAATTCAGGAGCTTCTGATTGCTCATTCTTGCAACTTTTTACTTTCTAATTACCAGTCTCTTCTTTGTCTTCAAATTGAATTTGTTCCTTCTGTATACCTGCACTGAACATGTCATTCCTTTAAAAGGCTCTTTTATAAACTTGTGTCAGTCACATGTGAGTAAGTTAGTGGGGTATCTGAATAAATCAGGTATACCTGGAGTTGCTAAATAATAATCCTTGACATTTGAATAGCAGGTTGCAGTTTGTAAAGTACTTTCACACCCGATATATTATTTGAATCTTACCATAACCCTATGAAATAAACAAAGGAATCATTGAAGAAAGTGCGGTTCAGGGATGTTCATGGCTGCCTGATGCTACCTGTTCCTGCCGCACTTTCTGCTGTGCCAGCCTCCCCACATAATGAGGCAGAATTCTCTCACCATTTGTCAGCTGTTGTTTATTAATATCTTGCTGAAGACCCAGGAGCAGAGACAAAGTAAAGTACATATCCCAGATCTTTATTTAGCTTTTTCTGAAACTAAGAGAACATTTGTTTTTGGTAATAAATGAGATTTTTAATGCAAGTAGAAAATTAACTTAAATTTGCATTGAATTAAAAACATGCAGACACATGGTTAGAGTCAGTCATCTGTGAAATGATACATTTCATCTGTGTTTCACCTACCTTTGAAAAGTCATCCTCCTCCGCCATGCTTTTCCCATTGTCACTGTAGAATGCACAGATCTGCTCATACTAAGTGTACTCTACGTTCACCAAAAAGCAGTTTCCTATAGATAACCAAAACTTAGGAGAGAGGCATACACTCCACCGGGCTTCCAGTTCTTAACAGCAACCTTGCATTATTCCAGTGGTTCTCAAGCTTTTTCAAGTCGGGGCGCATTTAAAATCCTACAAATAATTGTAGGCACACTATATACAAATTTCTGAGAAATATGTTATAATAATTAAGTCAAACATTAAAGAAAAAATATAAAGTCCAAGCGTGCTTTTATGATAATTAAATGAAATAAATATGACAAAATTAAATTTATTCTGACATTAAAAAACTTTTTATGTTACATTTTTTGAGTTATGCTTTTTAGAATTTGTAAAAAAGAGGGGTTAAAAATAAAAAAACCGACAAAAATGTAATCTTTATATAGATAGATAGATAGATAGATAGATAGATAGATAGATAGATAGATAGATTCTTAGTAAGATTTAGTAAATTTGGCAGGTCCCGGTGTGAATGTGTTAAGTTTTTCTATTTTTGTGTTTAGGAGAAACATGAGCCTGATATGTCCTAGCAATTTCTTCAATGTTTGGGCATATATTTGAAAGGCAAACTCTCATTTCCTTGTCAATATGTTGAAGAATTTCTCTCCTTTTACTCTTAATTGTGTTGAGGGTAGAAAATCCTAATTCACATAAATAGGATGCTGAAAATTGTAGTAAAATGTTCAAAGCTTTTTTAGATATTGTCACATATTCTTCTTTTATAGAAATCCAAAAGGCTTCAAGAGACAATTCCTTATGTTTAATCAGCAATCCATGATCAGTGGATATAGCTGCCAGTTCTTCTTCTGTTAATGTTAAACCAAAATCACTTGAAGCTTCCATGAATGAGTTTCTAATCCAGTCGTATTGTTCAGTGTTAAGTGATGGAAAATGCTATAAATTAAATTCTGCCCATCAGCCATCAAGTCCTATTTTATTTACACTTAACTTTTGCTCACTTCCAGAATCAGATTCTTCAATATCATGCTTCTTTTTGAGAAATCTATCCATTTTATTTGGGTATATTTATCTAAAAATAATGTAATGATGTGTTAATAATAAATACAATAATGATGTGTTAACAAAAAAAAAAGTGGTATTTCCATAATGAAATGGTATAATAGAGTGACTATATTTATTTTTATATCTGGAAACATGCCACGAACCAGCACAGCTAGTAATTCCAGGTCCCAAGTGAGAACAGTGTGGAATTAAGAAAATACATGGAATTAAGAAAATACAGGGTTGGGAGGGCCCTGTAATTGCTGCTGGTAAGAACAAAGCACAACCAAAAACCTCATCTTCCTCTATTTATAGGGCAAAGTGGGCCATTAGCAAATCAATGAGATCTTTGATCATATTTCCAAGGCAACCCAAGAATTTTACCAAATGCAGAAAACCCCCACCATACATATCATCTTAACTTTACACCAAACAAAGGATAGAAGAAACTTGCCTCCAGTCTTTCCAGGGAACATGGGGGGTAGTGTAAACAATCCAGTACCACAGCTTAACAGCCTTTTGCAACCTAATCAGGCAAGTGAGGTGGGGGGTTGGGCAGACTATCAGCTTACAGCCAATTCCCCACACCTCTGTCCCTGAAAAATCTAAACTCCAAATACCCTGTTGGTTTTTTGGTCCCCAACAGGCACATACCTCTCTGGAATACCATAGGGGGCACCTGGAAATCTTCTAGGGCACACCAGAGCACCCTGGCACACACTTTGAGAACCACTGCGTTATTCTTACCCAGACATGCAGAAGTACAAGTCCTGATCGTCAAGCCACTGGTGTAAACAAATGGGTGTTTTTGAGTTTCTTTGAATATATACCAAGAAGTAAAATTATTCATCATAAGGCAGTTCCACTTTTAAATTTTTGAGAAAACTCATATTGTTTGGCATAGTGGATGCACCAGTCTGCATTCCCATCAAGAGAGCGCGAGGGTTCCCTTTTCTCCATATTCTTGCTCATGCTTGTTTATTGATTTATTGATGACAGACATTCTTACAGGTGTGAGGTAATACCTTATTGTGGTTTTAATTTGCATTTCTTTGATGATTAGTGTTGCTGAACATCTTCTCATACGTCTGTTGGCCAATCTGTATGTCATCTTTAGAGAAAAATCTATTCAGGGAGGGCTGGGTTCACTTTTGGATGTATCTTTTAGGAGCAATATAGCAAGACAGGAGACATTCAGGGGAAGATCCAATAAGATCATTCAGACCACGACTGGCATATTGGAGATTAAATAAGTATTAATGACTATATTTACCTGAGGAGTAAATATGAGAATTTCAGCAGGAGTTGGATCTGCTCATTCTGGTTAGTACAGACTTGGGAAACTCATAAAAGAATGGTGAGGTCAGGTCCTCTGAGAAGTTGATGCCAAGATGGGTAGGATATGCAAAGGTTTTATTAGGGGAAGTCCCTTTTGGCCCACTGCAATGTGTGTTTTTTCCAATACCACCAAGCAAGTAACTCAATTCTGACTATGTACCTGCAGATAGGACCAGATCCCACAGGCTAAGGGCTCAGATCTAGAAGACTCCCCCACGTCAGAGGCCACTCACAAGCCCCAGTTGCCACCTGTGTTTTTGATTCAGCCCTTCTCAGATTTAAGTAATTTGCTAGAGTGCCTCACAGGACTCAGAGAAACATTTTACCTACTTGATTAGCAATTTATTATAAAAAGAACATAACTCAGGAACAGGCAGATGGAAAAGATACATAGGCAAGGCGTGGAGAAAGAGCATGGAGCCCCCACGCCCTCTCAGAGCGTGCTGCTCTCCCTAAACCTCCACGTGTTCGTCAACCTGGAAGCACTCCCAACCCACCCTTTTGGGGTATTACAGGGGCACAAGGGATTAAATCACTGGCCTTTGGTGAGTGAACTCAATCTCCAGCCCCTCTCCTCTCCCAGGAGGTCATGGGGTGTGACAGAATGTTCCGACTCTCTAATCATACAGTTTGCTTCATTTGCACCCAACCCCCATCCTTAAATGATTTAGTAGCATTCCAAAAGTTACTTCACAAACATAGAAAAACACACCTTTAACACTGTCATCATTTAGGAAATTTCAAGGGTTTTAGGGACTTTGTGCCAGGAACAGGGACTTAGACCCCAATATATGCTTTCCTTCCTATAAATCACAGCACTATACCCACCTTGGGAAAAGACCCTTTTGCAGGCCTCTTCCTATCTCCCCCTTTTCCATGTATATCACCTGGGTGTCTCAGCACCACCCCAAGATTAGCATAACACTACTCAAATGCTGCTCCGCTGTAACCTTACAGCAGAGCAGAGTGAATTTAGAACCTTTGGTAGTCTGAGTTTGGCAGGCACAACTTTTTATAGTCTGGTGTTTTATATGACCATTTCATGCTCCTAAGGTATTTGGGACTGTGGTAGAATAACAGTGTATTTTTCTAAAACTTAGATCCAAATGAACTCAGAAGTATTCAGCCAATTTATCTGTAACTTCATGTCTCCACACAATGCTATGGAATGACAACCACAGTTTGAAAAACATGGCAATTGGAAAATTTGCTTCTCTAACTCCTTCTTTTCTCCAGTCTGAACTTCTCCATGACAGTGTCCTTTAGTGTCACTCGAGCCATCAATGCCTTGTCTCTCTTCTTTGCAGCCGACTTCTAAGTTGCAGCCTCCTGCCTCGAAGGCTGTCCCTCTGCCTATTCCTCCTCATGACTGTCTCGAAGCCATATATATTCTAAATACTTTCCAATACAACAATTCTGTAACTCCATTCCTTCTAGGCTATTGAATTTTCCTTTTGAATTCACCCTGTGCACCACTTAGCAGAACAATTATATTACTAACTCTTGTATTTATCAACCTTGATAAGACTCAACAGTGACTCCAAGTAACCAGGAGTTTGCATACCTCCAAAGGTTTCTATACTGATCCCTTCATTTATATCCAAGATTTCCTTCAAAACATACTTTCTTTACTCTGAAATATTTTGATTGGTCATTGCTGTGACTGTGCAATGTGTGCTAAGGGCTATATGCCATGAGTGATATAAAGATAAGACAGGCACTTAAAGTAAAATAATGCCATAAAATACACACACACACACACACACACACACACACAACTGATTTGAGATAAAAAATAATTGGTGCTTTGGGAGAGTCAAAAACATCAGACCAATAAAGTTCCAAAGGGAAATATTTGTGTCTCAGGATGGCAGTGAACTCTGTGAGAGCTATTGTATTTTTAAAATTTTTTTCTTGAACTTATTGGAGTTACATTGGTTAATAAAATTATATAGGTTTCAGGTATACAATTTTATACTCCATCATCTGTATATTGCATTTTGTGTTCACCATCCCCAAGTCAAGTCTCCCTCCATCACCACCTCCCCCTCTCCCCTCCTCCACCTCCCCACACCTCCCTTTCCCTCCTGTAATCCCCACACTGTTGTCTGTTTCTGTGATTTTTTTTTTGCTTAATCCCTTCACCTTTTTCACCCAGTCCTCAACCCCCATCTGTTTTCCATATCTATGAGTTTGTTTCTCTTTCGTTAGTTTATTTTCTTCATTAGATTCCACAAATGAGTTTGCTTTGAAGGGTGACTAACATGTGGGCAGTCAAAAATTTGGAAAGAAGACCAGTATGGCCAATAACATTAAAGCCTAAAAGCATTTATGTAGAATAGTGACTTTTACAGTCCAGCCGGGCTGAATAGGAATAAGCTCAGGGAAGCAGGTTAGGGTTATGCTCCACGCTGTCTTCCAGCGGAAGGAGACCAAAGGACAGCACTTTCATTCCCAGTTCAGAGGCTTCGCTTAAACCCCTGGTCGGCAAACTGCGGCTCGCGAGCCACACGCGGCTCTTTGGCCCCTTGAGTGTGGCTCTGCCACAAAATACCACGAGTGGGCGCTACCTCGATAAGGAATGTACCTGCCTATATAGTTTAAGTTTAAAAATTTTGGCTCTCAAAAGAAATGTCAATCGTTGTACTGTTGATATTTGGCTCTGTTGACTAATGAGTTTGCCGACCGCTGGTTAGATCATGCTCAGGATGCCCTCCATTTCCTGCTGCTGAGTTTGTTGTACCTTGCAGTGTTTCTTATCTACCTCAGCAAGTGCTCCACTGCACCCAGCAGTGACATGTGCTCAACCAACCTGGGCTGACCCATTATTTACTTGGGCAGTTATTCAATCTCTAAACCTCAGTTTTCTTTTTTGTTGTTGTTGTTTTTTGTTTTTTTGTGTGTGTGTGACAGAGACAGAGATAGAGAGAGGGACAGATAGGGGCAGACAGACAAGAAGGCAGAGAGATGAAAAGCATCAATTCTTTGTGTGGCTCCTTAGTCTCCTTATTCATTGATTGCTTTCTCATATGTGCCTTGATGGGGGGGATGACTGCAGCAGGGCGAGTGTCCCCTTGCTCAAGCCAGTGACCCTGGGCTCAAACCAGCAACCTTGGGCTTCAAGCCAGCAACCTTTGGGTTCAAGCAAGCGACCATGGGATCATGTCTATGATCCCACAATCAATCCAGCGACCCCGCACTCAAGCTGGTGAGCCCATGCTCAAGCCAGCCACCTCAGGGTTTTGAACCTGGCTCCTCTGTGTCCCAGTCTGACGCTTTATTCACTGCACCACCTCCTGGTCAGGCTGAACCTCAGTTTTCTTATCTGTGAAATGTAACCAAATCTTCCATCTGGGGTTGTAAGCTTCAAATAAGATAATTGTGCTCAATTAAAATACATGGAAGCTAGTTTTTCAATAGTAATATTAAACATATTTGACAACCAGACTAGCACAGGTACTAATCAGTTGAAAAGAATACCAGCCTAAAAAAAGCCTTAAATGGCTGTAACAATGCATCCCAGATGAAGTCAGCCCTGGCTACTAACGTTATCATCATTTTTATCATCATTATCCATCACTTCTCTTTATTTCTCTAAACTCTCAGTAAACATCTTTGTAGTTTAGCAGTTAAATTGCTACTAGGTAAGAAAATTATGAGGTACATGAGGATCAATCATGTTTTACACAGCTTTGTATTTCCTATAAGATTAATGTCATGTTTGGAAATATTTATCCATTATCTTGGGCCAAGTGAATTCTCTTCCCACAAACACCCTCAGTTTTTTTTTATATTTGCTCATGTCAAGGCCACAGTATTTTCAAAATGCACATAAAAGTGTTTGTTAAAATAAAAAATGCACTTATCTTTGATCCAGCATTATTTCTGGACATTATCTGTTAGAAATACTATAGTCAATGTACAAGAATGTAGGCAAATAGGTGATCATTGCAATTTCTTCTGAAATGACACACTGGTGACATATTTCTAAAACCTAGATGACTTGGTGCATTATAGAACCTCCCTGCCATGGGCTTCTATGTAAATGTTAATAATGAGGTCAACAACACATATATTCAAAAGATTCTGTATCAGTCAAATTAGGCTGTTATAACAGAACACCATTGATAAGCAACTTAAAAAACATTTATTTTTCACAGTTCTAGAGCTGGAGGTCTGATATGAGAGTGCTAGCATGGTCAGGTTCTCCGTGAATGTCTTTTTCCTGGTTCACACACAGCCACTTTCTGTGTGCTCACATGTTGAAAAAGAGAAAGCTATGGTCCCTTCATTTTCTCATAAGGGCCCTAATCCCATCATTGGGGCTCTACCCCTATGATCTCATCTAAACCTGATTACCCCCAAAATACAATTACTTTAAGGATTAGGGTTTCAACATGCAATTTTTAGGAGGGTACCACCATTTAGTGAGTCCAAAGAAGATGGCTATGATGTGGTCAAGTGTAAAAAGCAAATTAATGAATATTGAAAAAAGCAAATTAATTTAGTATAATATGCTAAACATAAAAGATACACTCACATGTTTGTATAACTAAGAAAAGAGTATGGGGGAAATGTGTCAACTGTTGATGATGATTATATCGGGATAGAGTTAGAAAAAGCTATGGGAACATTTTTTAATTTGACTTTAGGCTCTTCTGCAGTGTTTAAACTTTTACTAGGAGTATGTATTACTTTTGAATTTCCCATAACTGACAAAAATATTAAAAAGCATGAACCTGTTATCTATAACAACTATATTGCTCATTCCCGACTAGTATGCAATTCCAATATATTACACACTGGAGATTTGGTCTCTTGAAAACATATTTCTTAAAGAGCAGCAGCTGAAAATGTCTATACTCCAACTACCATGATGGAAGGCCAGCTGGTGTCTCCTACTCACACCCAGGTAAGAAGTCAGTCACATCATGATTTCAGGCCTGAGGTGGCCCCCCCTGTCCAGGCTGGAGTCAGGAAACAGACTGCAGAGCCTGAGGGTACAGTGCACATCTCAAGAGAAGTATCCTTTAGAAGATGAGAGCCAGTGATGAGGACTGCCAAAGCAATTACAACTTTCTCAACAAGAGGGACTTAGGTAATTGCAGTGGATGAACTGTTTTATTTAGATTCACAACTGAATCATGATTGAAAATGGTTGGCCACATAATTATAAAGTTTGGGCTCCTGGATGATGAATTAGATGCAGTGGCTTCATTCTATATATGTCCTACTTAAAGCCACATTGCCTAAAATAGAGCCCTTTACAAATGAATTACACTGTGCACTAGAGAATGGAAGAATAGATTAAATTGAAAATGTATCCAAAAAATCCTTTTTTTTTTCCTCTGACTGATCTTGCCAAAAGTTTAAAACTTGTACTAATATTAGGCTCTTGAAGTACTCTTGGTCTAAACTCAAAATATAGGTCACAAATCATGGTATAAAATCCTTTTAGAAAACTGAATTCTTTCTGAGTGTGAGGGAAGAGCGCTAACATTTCACAGATCCACAGAAGTAACATGACCTTCAGAGGCCGTCCGTGCAGCCACCTCACCCCAGAGTCAGCATGCCCTTCAGACCAGTCACCCCCAGAATCACAGCTAGCTAACGTTCTCCTTCCCTTTTCTTTTTTTAAAAAAATTTTACATACATAATATAAAATTTACCATCTCAACCATTTTAAGTGTACAGATCTTAATATTCTTATTGTTGTGCAACCAATCTCCAGAGCTTTCTTATCCTGCTAAACTGAAACTCTACACTCACTGAACAACAGCTCCTCCATTCCTCCTCTTTCTCTGCCCCTGGGTAGCCACGCCCCCATTCTACTTTCTGTTTCTATAACTTTGCTCTAGATACCTCCTCTGCTTGGACTCACACAACATTCCATCTTGGCTTCTTTCACTGAACGTCACCTCTTCAAGTTTCATCTATGTGGTTTCTTTCATTTTTACTCTTGAAAAATATTTCATTATATAGATAGACCACCCTTTCTTTATCCATTCATCAACTGATGGGCACCAGGGTTGCTTCCACCTTTTGGCCGTTATGAATAATACTGCTATGAACACGGGTACTAACATCCCTTTGAGACACTGCTCTCAAGTCTTTTGAATAAATACCCAGAGGTGAAATTGTTTGCTTATATGGTAATTCTATTTTTAGTAGTTAGAGGAACTTCCATATTGTTTTTCCATACCTTCTTCTTTTCTTTTAATTAAATTAGATCTGTTGTGTTTTATTTTGGCAATGAAAATTTTTATGCTCATGGCAAAAGTTGTCAAAAGTGGAGAATGAATATGACTGGTAATTCCTCTACCCAGCAAAAACTAATGTCAATGTAGCACATTGCCTTCAGATTTTATATATTTATCCTAAGTTATTACCTGATTCCTCATAATCAAAATATTTTAAAAGAAAATAAATACCATAATAATAACCACAAAAAATATCCCCCAGGTGATTCTAATGTGAAGCCAGTGAGTAGGTGGACGGTCTACACTCCCAGCCGAGGCCAGCCCACACTGGTCCCTGGATCCTGTCCTCACTGCTCCAGAATGTGGCTCCTGACACTAGCAATTCTCTCTCTAACCCACCATTCCCATCACTAGGACTCAGACATACTGCTCTCTCTCCCATCTCCCCCACCCGCAAAATCCTTTCCTTGACTCACTCTTTTTTTTTTTTTAACACTTATTTATTGATTTTTAGTGAGAGAGGCAGAGACAGAGAAAGAGACAGGAATATCGATCTCTTCCTATATGTGCCCTGGCCGGGGATCGAAGTGACAACCTCTGCGCGAATCACGCTCTAATCAGCAGAGCTATCAGGCCAGGGCACTTACTTTTGTGTCTAAAATCTGTCTCATTTCTCTGCTCCTCTTCATAAGAAAACTCATTAAAAGAACTGTCTACTCGTTCTCCTTTTCCTCTCTCGTTGCATTAAGACTTCCTGCACCTCCTCCCCAGGCGTGTTGCCCTTGTCCAGTGATTTGGGGGCAGCCAATTCAGTAGCCTTCCTCAGTCCTTACCTTATTCTGTCTTTTAGCGCTAAATCGTCTCTCCATTCTTCCCAAGTCACTTCCTCCACTTGGCATCCAGGTAAGCATTTTCTCTTGGTTTTCCTCCCTTCACAGTCCCCTGTGTCCCAATTTATTGTGTGCATTCCCCCATGTCTCTCTGGCTGGTCCAGATACAGGATCAGCAGCTGCTCCCTCCGCCCAGAGCTCCCTTCCCTTGGGCAACCGTACCACTTCCTACAGGTCTCAGCTCCCCAGTGACTCTCTGATCTCTCTCCTGTATCTGTTCTTCCTCTGGCACTTACCTGCTTGTTCCCATCTATCTTTCCCCTCTAGAAAGTGAGTTTCAGGTAAACCTTACTTTTGTCCACCTTTTGCTGTATCCTCTGTTCCCACAAATCCCTGCATATAGATTAAGTGCCTGATAGTTATTGTCCATGCACTGTTTTTAGGGAAAATTATGCCAACACAGTTTAGGATTCATTATTTTTAAAAATAGTGCTTAGTTACCATTATATGTTTTTTCTTAATCCCTTCACCTTTCTCACTCAGCTCCCAATCCCCACTCCCTTGACAGCTATCTGTCTCTGTGTCTACGAATTGGTTTCTGTTTTGTTTGTTAGTTTATTTCATTCATTAAGTTTACATACCAGTGAAATCATATGATACGTGTCTTTCTCTGACTGGCTTACTTCACAACATAATAATCTCTGCTTAAGAATAAAATATACAATATCTCTCATCCTGAGGTGGCAAGGCTTAATTTCAGAAATGCATCATATTACAGAAACTGCATTCTCACCACTACTATATCTTAGACATCTTCCTGTGTCCGTAAACAATCTTGCATCATCATTTTGATGCCTGAAGGACTGCACAATATGGATAGACCTTCACAGTAATGACAATGACAGCTGTAAAAATTTATAGAGTACTTATAATATGTCAGGCATTTTGTTAAACACTTAACATGCATTGCTCCATTTAATTCTCACAACTCTGAGGTGCGATTAATCATGTCTGTGACACTCATGAAGAAGTCGTGGTGTAGAAAGCGAGCTGCCTGGAACTCAAATCCCGGCCTGTCTGACTCCGGCGTGCCCTCTCTCACGCCACACTCTGCTGCCCACACACCTACCCTTGTCTCCATTTCCCTGCTGATGAAGTTCTAGAAATATAATTTATGTGTCAAAGCATGTGAATGAGCTGACTTTTGAATCATACAAATTCTTTTCCAAATTTGTTGAGAGTTTCTGTTGCTTATTTCCCATAACTTAGCCATCCTTGGGTAGTTCGTTATTGCTTCAATATGCATTTTTATAGCTGCTATTATAATATTTCTTCTTTTATAAATTATTTGTTTGTGAACTTGACTTGTATTTCTATTGAAGTATATCTTTTCCTTATATCTTAGAAGCTCTATATTTGAACAGTTCATCCCTTATTAATATTACTCCTAATTTATTTTTCTTTATGAAGTCCAATCTTTTCTTTGGTGGTTTCTAGTTTTGAACCCAGGATCATTGACATAATCACTGAAGTTTTGTTCAGTCATTTGAGGTTTTTTCTTTACATTAAAATATTTAATTCTTCTGATAGTGTAGGGGAGGTGAAAATTGTGGGGTAGGATCCAGATTTGCTTATTTCTAAATTTTTAGCCAAAAACTTCAATTTTATACAATATATCTTTTCTCTAATGATTTGAGATGCCATTTTTTGTCATGTATACCCGAGTCTTCCAGAGTCACCATTTCAGTGATCAATCTTCTTTTATTGCATTGGCACTGTACTGATTTAAGTGAGTAATAAAATAATTTGATATTTGGTAGGACTAGTTGCACTCCCTTTCACTTTTTTAAAAAATCGTGTTTTCTTTTGCATTTATATTATTTTTAAATATATAGAGGGAATAACTTTAGGTTTTGAATTTACAGAACAACTTAGACAAAATTTTATTTTTCCAAGTTAGGTCTTCGTATCTAAAGAAAATGTATATATCTCTTTATTTATTCAAGCCTTCATTTCTATATTTTTTAAAAAGTGTTTTAGTTTTTTTTTTACACAAGTGCTGCACCACATTACTTGTTAGTATTTTGCCTAAAGAATTTTGTCACTGCTATTGTGAATGGTATTTAGTCTTTCTATTATATTTTCTATATATTGATTATTGAAGTAATAGAAAGATAAATTATTGCCCAAACAAGTGTTCCAGTGAGGATATGAAACAATGAGAACCTGGCTACCTGCTGGTTCAAACAGGAATCAAACGCAATTGGGCTCAGTCTAAAAAGGTGGAGGTATAGCGTTCTCCCAGGTCCTGGGACGTACTCTAGATCCCTGGGGTCTGGAGAAACACTCAAATTTGTGGAAAGGGAGCATGTGCATGAGTGTTCCCGACAGCAGTGATAAGGGAAATAGAGCTGTGCTCATGCACTAGAACAACTAATACATAGCAATGAGATGCACGTGGTCGAGCCCCAGGCACCAGTCAGGCGCACCCCACGAACACGGTGCTGACCCAAACAGGCAGGCCAGAAAGGAACCCTTTCTGTAGGATGCCTTTTCGATGAAGCATCAAACAAACAGTAATGGAATTTGAGAGTACATGCATATTTAATAAAAGTATTAAAAAATCACATAGAATGACAAACATCAAGTTCACCATGAGGATTACCTTTGAGGCAAGGATGTGATCAGGAGGAAAATACACAAGGCTACAACTGCTTCAGCAACTTTTTATTTCTTAAGCTAGGGTACACAGGTGCTTATCTATTTCTCCAATGTCGTTCTGTGTGTCTGAAATATTTTATACTAATATATAAATAAAAATGCTTCAGCTTTTTGTACAGTCATTTTGTAACCAGGTGGTTTATTGTTTCTAAGAGTCCTTTTAAGTGGATCTTGTTAGGATTTCCAGGTAAATTATTATATTATCTGAAAATAACAAATGGTTTTGTCTTTTCAGGTATATAGAATTCTAATTTAAAATTTCCCCTGAGTGACGTCACGGAAATGGCGCCGTGAGCAGCGCGTCCGACAGATCTCCCCTAAATCACAACAAATTTATCAACTAGAAACAGAAAAATTTATCCTCGGAGCATTCCGGAGTTCCACACAAACTGAAAGCGAAAGGACTGTTATCACTTGAATCTGAGAGACGAGGGTGTGGAGGAAGCTACCGCAGGGACGTTCATTCAAGCCGCAAGGGAGTGCGCCTGTGGTGAGTCGGCCCACACTCGGGAGCCGCGAGCAGCCGCGGGCACGCGCCCGGTCCAGTTGCAGAGCGAGCACTGCCCACACTCGGGAGCAGCGAGCAGCCGCCGGCACGCACCCGGTCTGGTTGCAGAGCGAGCACCGCTAACGTTTCCAGCGGCCCGCGCACTGCGAGTGAGAGTCGCCAGCCACCAGTGCCCGGAGTACCCCATTCGCGCGCGTGCCCTGGGCATTCCACACGCCCAGAGCGCCCTACTGGCCCGCACACCCAGGGTGCCCCATTATCCTGCGCCTGGTGCGATCCAGCCGCCAGCGGCAGGGCGAGCGGGAGAGGCTCCAGGGTGGTCTTCTACTTGGGAGATTCTCTCCGTGGGCGGGGCACCTCACCCAGCCATTCAAGCTAACAATCAAGCGTTGGGGGAGGGGCGCGCGCAGGCAGCCTAAAATACCCTCAGGAGCACAGCTGCGACCCAATCACTGAAATTAGCTTAAGCCATGAAATCTGCGCACCCTCGGTTCTAATTGATAAGATCTCTCTCAGTTCAGCGACCCAAGACAAGAGGCGTGATATTTTTTAGTGCCTCTCGCTAAAGGGGCGGGGGCAACTTCTGATTGATAGAGCCTCCATATTCAGGGATAAACGCTAACAAGAAGGACTTGGCAGATAATAAGATCTATACTACACTAGTCTCAAGCAGAGACTAGCGCCTCTTCTTCCCAGCCAAAACAGGCTACAAAGTGTGGAAAGCCTGGGTTGAGAGGTCCAACTGAATGCTAGGCGCTGAACAGTCACCTTGACAACAATTGACTCCCACCCCCACCTGATTACACTGGAGGCCCTGACTGCCAGAGCCGTTCCCAAAGCCTTGCACTGAGTGGGGATAGAGTGGGGATTTCCCAGCTCTTTGAGCCTCTTACTCCCCAGGCAGAAGCAGTTGCAGCCTTATAGCTGGATCACCAGGCTGCTAATTCAGGAAGGGGGGACTAGGAGAGAGAATCCAGGAAAGCAAACTCTCATCGTTGGACCCTGCAAACACCAACAAGCCTTGACTACCAGCAAGACTAAAGCCAATTATATGACATCGCCATAGAATCCCATCAACTGCAAATCCCTACCTAAGTGTGACACAGGGGCAGAGCCTGGGGTACAGAGTCACTGACCAGGAAGAGGGAGAGAAAAGAAAAAGGAAGAAGTTAACCTCTCAAAATCAAGAAAAATCCACAGACTTTACAACTTGTTCCACTAATTTTTTTTTTGTTGTTGTTTGTTTCTTCTATCTTATTGCCTTTATTTCCTCCACCTCGGTCCTTCTATTCTCTGCCCATCTTATGCTTCCCTTTTCTTGAACTACACTACCCATGAGTGTTACATTTTATTTCTCTTCTTCATCCTCACCCTCCTTTAAGGTTATACTCCAAAACACTTAACTCTCACTCTCTCCTCTTTTGTTTTTTTTTTTTGATTTGCTTTATTTTGTTTTTTTCTCTTCCTTTTTTATTTCTTCCTTCGTTTTTCTCTTTTTCTTATTTTTTCCTTTCTATTCATTTTTTCTTTTCTCATTTTACTTTCCTCCCATTTAATCCTCAATCACGAACAAATTAGTTAATTTGGGACGCAAGGCTTTTTTTGGCTTTATTTTTCTTTTTTGCTTTTGTTTTTGTTTTTTTCTTGTTTGTTTATTTTTGTGGGATTTTGGGTCCTCCCAACCCAAGGTCTCCATTGTACTTAGTCTTCGCTCCACTTAATACAACAGATTTTTACTTATTTTTATTTTTTTCTTCTTTATTATTCTTTTTTTGGTCCTTTTTTCTGGTTCCCTCTTATCCCTCTCATTATATCTCTTAGTTGACCATCACTTACAAGCAAATCATCTTATGCTTGTCTAAAATTTTCTTCCTTTTTTTTTTTCTGTGCAATTAGTAGGTCCCTACTCCCTTTTTTTGCCCCTTGAACTCTTCACCCCAAATCAGGCCCTCCATTATAGGCACGATATTTCCCTGAGGAGGGGAGAGGAGGGAAAGAGAAGAAAGAAAAAAGGGGGAAATAATAAATTATTACTGTTTTTTTTTTGTGGCGTGTTTTACCTTTTTTTTTTTTTTTTTACTTTTTACTCTTTATTAATTCTAATTAGTGCTATCACCAAGACCACCCTCAGATGCCAATAAGAAAGAGGAAATCGAATATTATGGATACAAAAGAAAGAGAGGTAACACAAATAGATGTGGAAAAATCTATGGAGAAAAGACTTAACATATTGGAAGCCTTGGAGCTAAATGACAGAGAATTTAAAATAGAAATCTTAAAAATACTCAGAGATATACAAGAAAACACAGAAAGGCAATATAGGGAGATCAGAAAACAACTCAATGAACACAAAGAATATATTACCAAGGAAATTGAAACTATTAAAACAAATCAAACAGAAATGAAAAACTCAATTCACGAGCTGAAAAACGAGGTAACAAGCTTAGCTAACAGAACAGCCCAGATTGAGGATAGGATTAGTGAAATAGAAGACAAACTTGAGGCACAACAGAGAGAAGAAGAAAGAGACTCAAAAATAATAAAAAACGAGAAAGCCCTACAGGAATTGTCTGACTCCATCAAAAAGAATAACATAAGAATAATAGGTATATCAGAGGGAGAAGAGAAAGAAAATGGAATGGAGAATATACTCAAACAAATAATAGACGAGAACTTCCCAAGCCTGTGGAAAGAACTAAAGCCTCAAATTCAAGAAGCAAACAGAACACCGAGTTTTCTTAACCCCAACAAACCCACTCCAAGGCACATCATAATAAAGATGACACAAACCAATGACAAAGAAAAAATTCTCAAGGCAGCCAGGGAAAAGAAGAGTACAACATATAAAGGAAGGCCTATTAGATTATCATCAGACTTCTCAGCAGAAACTCTACAAGCTAGAAGAGAGTGGACCCCAATATTTAAAGCCCTGAAAGAGAGGAACTTTCAGCCAAGAATACTATACCCATCAAAGCTATCCTTCAAGTATGAAGGAGATATAAAAACATTCACAAATACAGAAAAGATGAGAGAATTTATCAACAGAAAGCCCCCACTCCAGGAAATACTAAAGGGGGTTTTCCAACCAGATTCAAAGAACAAAAGAAAACAACACCACAAGTAACAGCTCCACCAAGAACACAATAAAACCAAACTTAAACTGTGACAACAAAGGAAAAAAAGGGGGGAGAGGATGGAGATTAACAGTAGCAAAGGACGATGAAGTGCAGAAATACTTATAAGATAGGGTACTACAATGAATATGGTAGGTACCCTTTTCATTACTTAATGGTAACCACCCTTGAAAAAACCACCACAAAAACACTTGACTTAAAAAAGGTAGCAACAGAGGAAAGAAGTATGGAACACAAACAAACAAAAACAAATGATAGAAAAACAAAAGAGAAGAATCAAACTAGATACAAAACTAACAGAAAGCAATTTATAAAATGGCAGTAGGGAACCCACAAGTGTCAATAATTACACTAAATGTAAATGGATTAAACTTACCAATAAAAAGACACAGAGTAGCAGAATGGATTAAAAAAGAAAATCCAACTATATGCTGCCTACAAGAAACACATCTAAGCAACAAGGATAAAAACAAATTCAAAGTGAAAGGCTGGAAAACAATACTCCAAGCAAACAACACCCAAAAAAAAGCAGGTGTAGCAATACTCATATCTAATAATGCTGACTACAAGACAGAAAAAGTACTCAGAGACAAAAATGGTCATTTCATAATGATTAAGGGGAAGTTGAATCAAGAAGACATAACAATCCTTAATATATATGCACCAAACCAAGGAGCACCAAAATATATAAGACAGCTACTTATTGACCTTAAAACAAAAACTAACAAAAATACAATCATACTTGGAGACCTCAATACACCACTGACGGCTCTAGATCGGTCATCCAAACAGAGAATCAATAAAGATATAGTGGCCTTAAACGAAATACTAGAACACCTGGATATGATAGACATCTACAGGACACTTCATCCCAAAGCGACAGAGTATACATTTTTCTCTAGTGTACATGGAACATTCTCAAGAATTGACCATATGTTGGGCCACAAAGACAATATCAGCAAATTTAGAAAAATTGAAATTGTACCAAGCATATTTTCTGATCATAAAGCCTTGAAACTAGAATTCAACTGCAAAAAAGAGGGGGGAAAACCCACAAAAATGTGGAAACTAAACAACATACTTCTAAAAAATGAATGGGTCAAAGAAGAAATAAGCGCAGAAATCAAAAGATATATACAGACAAATGAAAATGAAAATACGACATATCAGAATCTCTGGGATGCAGCAAAAGCAGTAATAAGAGGAAAGTTCATATCACTTCAGGCCTATATGAACAAACAAGAGAGAGCCGAAGTAAACCACTTAACTTCCCACCTTAAGGAACTAGAAAAAGAAGAACAAAGACAACCCAAAACCAGCCGAAGAAAGGAGATAATAAAAATCAGAGCAGAAATAAATGAAATAGAGAACAGAAAAACTATAGAAAAAATCAATAAAACAAGGAGCTGGTTCTTTGAAAAGATCAACAAAATTGACAAACCCTTGGCAAGACTCACCAAGGAAAAAAGGCACAGGACTCAAATAAATAAAATCCAAAATGAAAGAGGAGAGATCACCACAGACATCATAGATATACAAAGAATTATTGTAGAATACTATGAAAAATTATATGCCACCAAATACAACAATCTAGAAGAAATGGATAAATTCCTAGAACAATACAACCTTCCTAGACTGAGTCATGAAGAAGCAGAAAGCCTAAACAGACCAATCAGCAGGGAGGAAATAGAAAAAACTATTAAAAACCTCCCCCAAAATAAAAGTCCAGGCCCAGACGGTTATACTAGTGAATTCTATCAAACATTCAAAGAAGACTTGGTTCCTATTCTACTCAAAGTCTTCCAAAAAATTGAAGAAGAAGCAATACTTCCAAACACATTTTATGAGGCCAACATAACCCTCATACCAAAACCTGGCAAGGATGGCACAAAGAAAGAAAACTACAGACCAATATCTCTAATGAATACAGATGCTAAAATACTAAACAAAATATTGGCAAACCGAATACAACAACATATTAAAAAAATAATACATCATGATCAAGTGGGATTCATCCCAGAATCTCAAGGATGGTTCAACATACGCAAAACGGTTAACGTAATACACCATATCAACAAAACAAAGAACAAAAACCACATGATCTTATCAATAGATGCAGAAAAGGCTTTTGATAAAATACAACACAATTTTATGTTTAAGACTCTCAACAAAATGGGTATAGAAGGAAAATATCTCAACATGATAAAGGCCATATATGATAAACCATCAGCCAACATCCTATTAAACGGCATAAAACTGAGGACTTTCTACCTTAAATCAGGAACAAGACAGGGTTGTCCACTCTCTCCACTCTTATTTAACGTGGTGCTAGAAGTTCTGGCCAGAGCAATCAGACAAGACAAAGAAATAAAAGGCATCCATATCGGAAAAGAAGAAATAAAGCTATCACTTTTTGCTGATGATATGATCCTATACATCGAAAACCCGAAGGACTCCACAAAAAGATTATTAGAAACAATAAACCAATACAGTAAGGTCGCAGGATACAAAATTAACATACAAAAGTCCATAGCCTTTCTATATGCCAACAATGAAATATTAGAAAACGAACTCAAAAAAATAATCCCCTTCACGATTGCAACAAAAAAAATAAAATACCTAGGAATAAACATAACAAAGAATGTAAAGGACCTATATAATGAAAATTACAAAGCATTGTTAAGGGAAATCGAAAAAGATACAATGAGATGGAAAAATATTCCTTGTTCTTGGATAGGAAGAATAAATATAATCAAAATGTCCATATTACCCAAAGCAATATACAAATTTAATGCAATTCCCATCAAAATCCCTATGAGATTTTTTAAAGAAATGGAACAAAAAATCATCAGATTTATATGGAACTATAAAAAACCCCAAATAGCCAAAACAATCCTAAGGAAAAAGAATGAAGCTGGGGGCATTACAATACCTGACTTTAAACTATATTATAGGGCCACGATAATCAAAACAGCATGGTATTGGCAGAAAAATAGACACTCAGACCAATGGAACAGAATAGAAAGCCCAGAAATAAAACCACATATATATGGTCAAATAATCTTTGATAAAGGGGCCAACAACATACAATGGAGAAAAGAAAGCCTCTTCAACAAATGGTGTTGGGAAAACTGGAAAGCCACATGCAAAAGAATGAAACTCGACTACAGCCTGTCCCCGTGTACTAAAATTAATTCAAAATGGATCAAAGACCTAAATATAAGACCTGAAACAATAAAGTACATAGAAGAAGACATAGGTACTAAAATCATGGACCTGGGTTTTAAAGAACATTTTATGAACTTGACTCCAATGGCAAGAGAAGTGAAGGCAAAGATAAATGAATGGGACTACATCAGAATAAAAAGTTTTTGCTCAGCAAGAGAAACTGATATAAAAATAAACAGACAGCCAACTAAATGGGAAATGATATTTTCAAACGACAGCTCAGATAAGGGCCTAATATCCAAAATTTACAAAGAACTCATAAAACTCAACAACAAACAAACAAACAATCCCATAAAAAAATGGGAAGAGGACATGAACAGACACTTCTCCCAGGAAGAGATACAAATGGCCAACAGATATATGAAAAGATGCTCAGCTTCATTAGTTATTAGAGAAATGCAAATCAAAACTACAATGAGATACCACCTCACCCCTGTTAGATTAGCTATTATCAACAAGACGGGTAATAGCAAATGTTGGAGAGGCTGTGGAGTAAAAGGAACCCTCATTCACTGTTGGTGGGACTGTAAAGTAGTACAACCATTATGGAGGAAAGTATGGTGGTTCCTCAAAAAACTGCAAATAGAACTACCTTATGACCCAGCAATCCCTCTACTGGGTATATACCCCAAAACCTCAGAAACATTGATACGTGAAGACACATGTAGCCCCATGTTCATTGCAGCACTGTTCACAGTGGCCAAGACATGGAAACAACCAAAAAGCCCTTCAATAGAAGACTGGATAAAGAAGATGTGGCACATATACACTATGGAATACTACTCAGCCATAAGAAATGATGACATCAGATCATTTACAGCAAAATGGTGGGATCTTGATAACATTATAAGGAGTGAAATAAGTAAATCAGAAAAAAACAAGAACTACATGATTCCATACATTGGTGGAACATAAAAATGAGACTAAGAGACATGGACAAGAGTGTGGTGGTTACCAGGGGTTCGGGGAGGGAGGACATGGGAGGAAGGGAGGGAGAGAGTTAGGGGGAGGGGGAGGGGCACAGAGAACTAGATAGAGGGTGGCGGAGGACAATCTGACTTTGGGCGAGGGGTACGCAACATAATTTAATGACAAAATAACCTAGACATGTTTTCTTTGAATATATGTACCCTGATTTATTAATGTCATCCCATTACCATTAATAAAAATTTATTTAAATAAATAAATAAATAAATAAATAAAATTTCCCCTAACTTTATTAAATAGTACTTTCAGATAATGTTGATGATGATAAAAGTGATCTAATGTTTCTCTGTCATGATCCACACATGATGCTCGCTACTGTTCTGATGCAGTGAACGGGCTTATGTGACTTATAGGCAAGGAGTATGATGTGCATACACCTGTAATTGATGTGAGTATAGTACAGTGTACACATACATGCAATGGACATGTGTATATGGTATACACACTTATGTATGATGTATGTATAATTTAAGCTTACATATAGGTGAATGGTGTGTGCAATATGACATGTATATGTGTGTGGTTGGTATGTGTATACACATACATGTGATTGGCATGTGTATAGAAAATGCATGTGTATATAGAAAATGCGTGTTTTATAGCAAGTATTTTACCATCTATTTTAATAAGAAATTGTTGCCTGATATATATGTTAAATATCATTTTGCATAAAATTTTTCTCATTTAATCTGTGAAAAGAGTCCACTATATTAGTAAATTTTCTCACATTAAATTATTCCTGGAGACTGATCATTGGGCATTAGTTTTAAAACACATTGCTGTGCTTTGTCTGCCAACATTGTTACTAAGGATGTTTGCATCTGCATTCCAAGTGAGTAGGTTGTAAGTCTCCCCACTCATACTCGCTGTTGGAAACACAGTTGCACTGACATCAGCAGAGTAGAAAGAAGCTTTGTTCTTTCTGCTCTAGAACAGAGCCTACCCATCATCCATTCTTTGAAAATACGGAAGGACAAATTTTGAGGGGTGTGGGGTGTGGTGTCCTGCTTTGACAGTTTTCTTAATTTGTTGCTTTCTCTGATTTTCTTTTCATCATTAAGAATACAATCTAAAGGTGGTATTGTCTTACAACCACTGTAGTTACAAGTGTTCACAGATATTCCTCTTGCTGCCAATAAGATCATTCTTGTATAAACTGACACGTGTTCAACCACCACTTACAAAATGTGTATTTTATTTGAGAACTTTTTTTTTGAGACTTACCTTTCCAAATAAAATAAAGCTATCTCTTTCCGTCTTCCTGTTATGATCACCCAAGTTAAAGACAGCAGAGTGGGGAGAAACTGCCAGTCTTTTATCTGAGTTACGACAACCTCAGTATGGTTAATAGTACATTTTCAGCTGGTCACAGGGCCTTGGGGTGATTATCTACCTTCTTGCTAAGAAAAGAAAACTAAGCAAAGAGATTTCAGGTGAAAAAAAAAGATAAAGTAAAAATAGTCTTCTTTTTTTTAATTAATTTTAATGAGGTGACATTAATAAATCAGGGTACATATGTTCAGAGAAAACATCTCCAGGTTATTTTGACATTTAATTATGTTGCATACCCATCACCCAAAAATAGTCGTTTTTAGAGCAGGATTTTAAGACGGCAACTGTAAAAAATTTTATATTTATCTCAATGTTGACAAATCCCTGCCATGAGGTAGACAGTAGAGGTCGACTGAGATTACTGGTTAGAAATGTTTCAGGAAGAAAAGTAAAAATTCCAATATCTAAATCATAGCAACAGGGTCAAGTCAACCTGTGGGAAATTCTAAACAAAGACTTTCTATGCCATGGCAACAAAATATTGTTGTAAATAATTCTTTTTAAAACCATCGCATATTGTTTTTTGCAACATAGCCTTTATCCACAGTAATTAAAATGACCATTATTATTTTGTAAATGTTCCCAGTCAATATTCACTAAACCTCTTCTCTTGTTGTTTTTGTAATTCCAAGAAATGATAATAAGACCTCCGCATCATGTAACAGGAGGCTCATTATCACTTTTCAATATGTATTTCTGGAATACTGACTGTCAACCTTAATGTTGAATGTATTCATAATTGCATGAAGATAATCAGCTTCTCTTTTCCCTTTGCTTTAATTAAAATTTGGGATCTTAGCTTTCCTCTGACCAATGCTAGTGGGCAAAGACCAAGAATGGCAGAAGCAGCAGGTTCACTGTGGTCTTTGAAGCCAGGATCATCTCAGTCTCCCCTGAGGTGTTACCTCTTCCATTGTCGTTCCTGAGGAAAGCATTATAATGATGGGTAAGAGCAGTGGTTTTGTTGGCCACTAAGTGGAGGGTCTTGATTCTTCCATTTACTTCAACGATGTTTATCAAATTAATCTCTAAACCTCAGTTTCTCCACCATAAAGATATCCCTACTGTAGGTAAGTTCTAAGAATTTAAAAAATATTCTTATTTATAAAGGACTAAGCATAGTGCTGAGCATTTTGCCTAGTTCTTAGACAACATTTCAAAGGTGTTGATTAATTACCCCAAACAACATGATCTGCTCTTTTCCTGAATTCCTAGAACAATGCATAAGAATTTTATGTTTTTTGACATATCTGTTATCATTGAAAAAGTAAAAATATCAGTATCTGGATGATAATAATGATATAGGACCCATTGCACTTAGGCAAACCATCTGTCCTTATGTGTATGTCTGGGCTAGGTGAAGGTCAACCCCCTGGCAGCAGGTGGCATGGAGATTTCACAGTAGTTTAAACAGAGAAATGTGGGGGGGAGAACCAGTTCCCAGCACCCCGGAGTACCAGCCAGCCAAGCCCAACCCTGCCTGAGCTGTGACCGTTTATCCCACAGTCAGGCTACAAGCAGGTCGGGTTCACCGTCTTGGGGCAATTCATGGGCAATGAGCACAGTGGCAATTATGCAAAGATGATTTTTTTTCATTAAATGACATTTTTGTTATTATATTTGAGTTCACTTTTACATTAATTGGCTTATCGAGATGATGCATTATAGATTGAAAATTAGATCCCAATTAAAAGAGAACATTTAAAAATCATAATTTTTATTCGTAAGGTTCCTGCTTTGTACAATGTACTTCACCCTTCTAAGTGCTTTATATACATCATTTATTTACATAGGTACTTCACATCTTTTAATTCTTACTAAAACATTAAAATCCGACTACTGGCTTATCCTCATTTTATAGATGAGGACAACAAGGGACAGAGAAGTTAAGTATCTTGCCTAAGTTCAAACACTCCGGAGCAGCAACCTCAGGCTTTAACGTCCATGATTTTAACTACCACGCAGTAGACCTTTCACAAAGAGTCACTCAAATGATGGTCCATCCCAGGAAAGATCATAACACAAGTTGACAAGAAAGAACCATAAATCTATTCTTAAGTCCGTTGTAAATAATTTATTTTCAAGGAAACGTCACCCATCAAAGAGAATTAAATTATATGAAAATTTAATTGGTTTCATAGTTTAGTTCATATATAATTTATAAATATGTTATGCTATAATCCCCCAAAATGTATATATAATCTTATGTTTGTATTTAAATAGCTTTATAATAAAATAGTTTATCAACACTGGAGGGTCAAAATATTTTTATAGGGCCCATCTATCTCAAGTTTAAGAACATAGTGGAAAACATTTCTCATCTACCTCCCTCACCTTGGCACTTACAATGTCGCTCCTGCTCTATGGCCCAGTAGAGTTATCTTTCTTCTCATAAACCTTGGTCCTAAAATAATATGGGAGAGCACACCAACCATGCTCCAGGGCAGAAGCCCAGGGTTTTGGGTTCCAGGTGTCCTCACTTACCCCTCAGTACTTTTCTTTGCCATTTGATTCACTCTCTGTGCCGTGTATGTGTCCATCTCCTCAACAAAGTATCACCTGAGTAAGAAAGGGATGATGCTCTCCTTAACTGTTCACTCCCTCCAGGCAGCACAACAGGGTTCTGTGCATAGCAGGTGCCCACTGAATGTCTGTCAGTTAAAAAGAACCCAGCAGAAGACCATGACTTCTCTGAATTTTTAATTCATCTGCTCATGTTTTTCACAGCATATTGAGGATTGAGGTGAGTTTTGTAACTTCACTGTAACATCTCCACCAAAACCAGAAAAATGTATAGCTCATTGTAGGGCGGGGTAGAATACATTGTGGTCACATTGGATAATTAAGAAGTCTGTCCTGAGACTATACTGGAAAATCTGCCCTTTTGACCCATTTAGTTCAATTCTACTCTCTGGTGTGGACTGATCTGGATGTGTTACCCAACAATTTAGGGAAACATCCATGACAGGTGTGTTTAATCTCCATTTTGCTGAGAAAACTGAGGCATTAAGGCTTCAAAGATTTGTCCGAGGTCACACAGCTAATGAGAATGGGAGCAAGAATGGCATCACATGTGTTAATGTGAACTTGGCCATCTGGACTGGAAGCTAATAGAAGATAGGAACTATGTCACAAATCTATTTCACCTTTTTTACCACTTGGTTAGTCCATAGTAGATTTATAATAAGTACTGGATGAATAAGTGCATAAGTTAATGACTCTGGGACCATAATGCAGGCTAAATACCTAGATACTGTACTCTACACTTATCATAGAATACAGCGATTAACCTCTGGTGTTTTGTGGACCAAAGGCACATGGTGATCCATGACACTGTTCAGTGATAATGCAGAACACTGGCAAGATTCTCACCAAAAATGGAACACTACAATATGCTTTGAAAGAGGCAAAATTGGTAAGTTGGTTCATAAGACATACAACATGAGAACAGCCTGAACCACTGCTTGCCTCTGTGTTAACATTTTTCCTAATTCTCCAAATAAATGTAGCAACAACTCCAAAAAGAGAAGCTCAGAGTACAGATACCACCATTGCCTCCTACCCTGGTTCCTGGGAAGTCAAGGGGACAAGAACAAAAATGTGGGTAACATGACCTCTGTAACTTGCTCTGGTGGAGGGAAAGAAGAACCCAGAAGAGCAGGGACATTTGGACTGAAGGGCAGCCCTGCCTGTCCAGCACAGATGGCTACAATGACACAGTGGCAAGAGTCAAAGAGGGACTGGTGCCATCAGCAGCTAAAGCCTAGTGCCCTGGCAGGGTCAGTGCTTGGCCAAGGGTGATGGCAATAGGTAGATAACCAAGACATGGTCATGACTATGAGGGTTCTTAGTTTGATGCTCCCTAAAGCAGAACACAAAGGGGCTCAAGAAGAAGAATTTGGCAAGATTTGCTGGAGGATTGGAAGTCAGAGCTCTAGGGAACAGCACTGTGTAGCCTACGCCCCCATGAATGCCTGTACCCTTGACCATGAACACTCTCCAGGCAGTACTTGTGACAGTCACTCAGATCAGAGTCCATACCAGATATGTGTGTAGGCAAAGTGAGCTGGGAGTGGCCAAACACATAAACTCATTGGATTCCACGGGGCCATTTGCAACCTCTGACCAAGGCTTTATTGTTGAAACTCTTGAGAGACTGAAATAAGAAAACTTAGAAGTTCTCTGTTTTAAAAGAGATGCCAACGTGAATCTATGTTTGAGGAAATGCAGTCCTTTGTTCTAGGGTGACCACCCCAAAACTTCTCTTGGTTATGCAAACACAAAGCATGTCCCCTATCTCATGGACAGAGTAGCTTGCACAATGGTCCTGAGCTAGGTGGTGCCTCACCTGACAACCAAGAGAGATGGGAAAACATCTAAGAAATTTCTGAGGCTTCCCACATATACTTGAGAAGAAGAATGGACTTTCATGTAACTGAGCAGAATGAGGATTCAAGAGATTATAATTTGAAATTTTTATGTAGTCTAGTGAGACTTGTACATGCATGAATAATTGAATCTGTAGCATCCAACAGATTGCCTTCCATGTAGGAGACATCAATAAGTGTTTGCAGCACTAAACGGACCTACAGTTCCCCAGGCTGGTGACTGGGCAACTAGCCATTACATTAGATCTAGACCTTGAGTCTTCCTGAGCAGGCTATGTGGTTGAGCAAGTCTTTGTGGGTTCAGGACCATGCAAGGTGGCACTAATTCAGGATTATCAGGAGGAAATTAGCGCCTTATCCATTTAGTTGACCTTATTCAATACAATTTGCCCATCTCTTAGGAGTGAGGGCACAACCATTGACTCCCATATGCAATTATAAAATAAAGATCATACCAATTTATTCCCTTTTTCTAGTCTTCTGAATTTATCTCCTTCATTTACTAAGCAGCTCACTTCGTTTTCAATAGTTTCAGTAATGTCTAAAAGTCACCTTGAGTAAATTTACCTCTCTATTAGATTAAATAAAGGACATTTAAAAAAATTATTTTCCTCTCTTTCCTTTGGTTTTCCAGCACAGTATTACACATGGTAGAGATTAGCTAACTTATTCATGTGCATCTAAGGTATGATCAATTGTATGGCTAAGGCACAGATGCACAAAATGTCAGTTGACCAATTGCTTAGTTTTCCTTTTGCCTCATTTAATTCATCAATTACACCACCCACCACTAACCTGCAAGGCCAGTAGATGGGGCCCTATACAGCGATATGGCACACAGCAAGCAGTTGTCTCAAAGAGAACAGTCAGCTTGTGTTGGCATTAATACCCTTTTCTTACCCTGATCTGCTTTTAAAGTGGCCTCTTTTTCTCTTTTTGCTGTTTAAGACTAAAACACACTATTGAACTAAAACAGCAGTATTAACAGTCACATCTGAGAACCCTAGACTCCAGTTAAAGCCAGGGCTGGTCCCACCTGCAGCTCTCATCTCTTTTATTCAATGGGAAATCCAACTCTTTAAATTCCTTCTGCAAAAACTCCTTTTATCTTGCTTCTTTAAAGAATCTCATTAGCACATTTTGTCTTTCTCTCTCAGAATGTTACTGAGTGTTAGCCATAACTATAGGAACTCTAATCAGCCACAATCCCTTAATATTCTCCTGTGGTCTGTAGAGGAATGAGATCAGCAAAACAATCCTTGATCCCAGGAAGAAAACAACAACCAGCTTGAGCAGAGTTGGAGAAGTGAGTCTACTGGGTAAGTTTCCCTGTGTCATAAACAAATCAATGATCCTTCATTAAAAATGAAAAGATCTGCCTGTTCTCCAGATTTTATTAAGAAAGAAAACATTATGGTCTCTTTTCTTGATTTTTAACAGGCTATTTAAACACACAGAGACAGCAGGGAAACATTATCTACAAAGGCACCATCCAAGTGCAGCTGATATTCATTGATCCAAAGCCAGGTGTCATCATCTCAGCACTCGTCACTATTTGCAAGGCTCCCCACCCCCAACCTTCTACTTCTATGCAATCTGAAGAATTTTACATTCTGTGGCTTCAAAGAATCCCCTCTGTGTGTGGAGAACATCTCAGTCCATTTCTGGGATGAACAGATGAGCTTGAACAAGCCCTCAGCAGTGGGCAAAGGTTTTGGAGCGCTGCTGTGTCCTGGTCCTTTCTTTCCTGGTGACCTCCAGTTTACCAGCACCCACCTACTGGCCACTTATGGAACTAAAACTCTAATGCAGTGGGCAGAATAATTTCTGTTCTTTAAGAATCTAAAGTATGGCCCTGGTTGGGTAGCTCTGTTGGTTAGAGCATCGTCCCAACATGCTGAGGTTGCATGTTTGATTCCTGGTCAGGGCACACAGGAGAAGCACCTATCTGCTTCTCCATCCCTCCCTCTCTTGCTTCTCTCTTTCTTTCTGTCTCTCTCTCTCTTCTGCTTCTGCAGCCATGGCTTGATTGGAGTGAGTAGTTGAACCCGGACATTGACGATGGCTCCATGACCTCTGCCTCAGGTGCTAAGAAGAGCTGGGTTATTGAGCAACAAAGCAATGCCCCAGATAGGCAGAGCATCGCCCCCTGGTGGGCTTGCTAGGTGGATCCCAATTGGAGCTCAGGTGGGAGTCTGTCCCTACCTCCCCTTCTCTCACTGAATTTAAAAAGAAGAATCAAGCAATGGTGGTGTGAATGGGTGGAACAACAAATCGATGTTTCTCTCTTTTTATGTTTCTCTCCCTTCCTCTCTCTCTAAAAATAAATCGATAAAATTTTTTCTGGAAAAAAGAATTTATACATATAAAAAGCCTTGTGATGGTATCAACTTCCAAGTTTTGTGGCAGATAACTTTTGTTTAACATACAAGAGAAAGTAATTATTTAAAAACACATTATTTATTTGTTATTTATATAAGAGATATGTAACATTTTTGTTGCTGCAAAACAAAATGTTTTTAAAATACAGAATTTTATCACATAAGTAAAATTCTCCCCTTCACCATCTGTTCTTCATCTCCTTCCCCAGAGATAACCTCTGCTAATTAGTAATGGGCTTTCGATAAAAATAATGAAATTGGGCCCTGGCCGGTTGGCTCAGCGATAGAGCGTCGGCCTGGCGTGCGGGGGACCCGGGTTCAATTCCCAGCCAGGGCGCATAGGAGAAGCGCCCATTTGCTTCCCCACCCCCCTCCCCTCCTTCCTCTCTGTCTCTCTCTTCCCCTCCTGCAGCCAAGGCTCCATTGGAGCAAAGATGGCCCGGGAGCTGGGGATGGCTCCTTGGCCTCTGCCCCAGGCGCTAGAGTGGCTCTGGTCGCAGCAGAGCGACGCCCCGGAGGGGCAGAGCATCGCCCCCTGGTGGGCGTGCCGGGTGGATCCCGGTCGGGCGCATGCGGGAGTCTGACTGTCTCTCCCCGTTTCCAGCTTCAGAAAAATACAAAAAAAAAAAAATGAAATTGCATTAAATTGAGATTGTCCCTAATGTTGGGTCACTTGGGCAGTAAAAAACTAAGTCACAATGTAGTTGTTAATTCCCCGTCATTCTTGTCTTGCTCTTGCTTCATGCTTAGCACCACAGATCAGTTTCAGACACGTGGCCTAGTGGTGGCTTTGCCCAAATCTTACAAATATTCTGGTTGAGCTCATTCACCCTCACACATGCCACAACTCCCAGCCCAAGCCTTGCCTACCTGCTGGATAGGCATGTCTCTCTAGAGGTGCCATTGGCATCTCAGACACATCTTGAGACTAAAGCAATTAGCCCCCTGCTTGCCGTCCCATTTACGCTTCATCACACCTCTGCCTATCCAGGTTACTGAGCCAGGAACCCAGAAATCATCCTGAGGCTCTACCCTCCCAGACCCACTCCTGACAGCCCTGTCTGCAGGTCTGCTTAGCTATTATCACAGCATTTGGTGCCATTTGTCTTGAGAGGGTCCTTTTGAAATGCATTTATGCCCACGCAGATTTACCACAGTTCGGCTGCAAAATGATTTATTGTTTGGGGAGCAATTATCACAACTTCTTGTCAATTCCAATCTATTTTGTTGAGGGAGAAAGATATGTTTTGCACAAAACAAGTCCAGAATACAGCCTCTGTAGGGAATTAGCCGAGGAGGGAGAGATGGAAGACACAATTGCCAGCCCTAAAGGGGCTCAGAATCCTCACAAGATAAACTGCCACTAATCTGCTTCCAAATGAACACAACTCTCCGTGCCAGCACTGAGCTTCGGGCTGTGTTAGCTGTTTACCTGCTTTCTTTCCCTGCATGTGCGCAGCGTAAACTGGGGTCCCAGTAGCATTTTACCATTTTCTTTTTCTTTTTCTTTTTCTTTTTTTTTGCTCAGCTCAACCAGTGGTCTTACTGTAAATATGGTACCTTATTCCCATCTCCAGAAGAGGATCAGTTCTAATCTCCAGC
This sequence comes from Saccopteryx bilineata, assembly GCF_036850765.1. Taxonomy (NCBI): domain Eukaryota; kingdom Metazoa; phylum Chordata; class Mammalia; order Chiroptera; family Emballonuridae; genus Saccopteryx; species Saccopteryx bilineata. The sequence continues at coordinate 279,140,245 of NC_089490.1, read as the reverse complement.
CTTGACTCTTTTTTACTCTAGCCCCACAAACCCCTGAACAATGAGGAGAGATGTGTTTGTTATACACCAACAAATAGCCAGTAACTACATGTTGTGTGAGATGGTGACAGGTGATATGTTTGATGTTTGATATAGATGTCCCAGCAGAGATGTCAAGTCAAACCAGATACATTTAAAATGAGATTCTGTAATAAACTCACGAGATTGCTAATAATTCAGAATATGCTAACACAGTGAGCTGGACGGTGGCACAGTCCAATGAGTTAGCATCTCAGTGTCTGACCTTCTGCAATCCAATGTGATGCCTGAATTGGATTTGACTCACTTGGCAGAAAGGAGAGAAAGTTGAATCAGAGATTGGAAATAGAACAATCAGGCCCTGTTAAGTCTGCTTAGACTGTGGGCCTTTTGCATCTAGTGTTTTCTTCTCAACAATTGAAAGACATCCACACAGAAACACAGAAATCTTGACAACATGGAATCCTGAAGATGGGGAACATGCCCACACTCAACTAGAACATCAGGCAGAGTGGACTCTGGGGTTTCAAAGCCCCAGTGCCCTGCCCCAAACTTCTTTCCACTGAATCATGTTGCTTCTTAATAAAATGAGTGCCAGTTTTCTAAAATAGTAAAAGTCATAACAGCAACCAAAAGTCATAACATCTCTGTGCTCAGTACTGTTCTAAGACTTGATGTGCATTAACTCCAATAAGCCTCCCAACAAAGCTGTGTGTTAGATTCTACCTTACCTCCATTCTATAGATGAGCAGACTGAGGCACTAAAGTTATGCAGCTTACAAGTGTCAGTCAGTAAGTGGTAGAGTGGACTTTGAAACTCAGCAGGTTGGCTCCCAGGCCTGCCTACAACATCGTAGAATCTATAACACAAACTGGTACTAGACATCCCAACATCAAGTTCAGTCAGCCCTATTATTTCAGATTTCCTCAGCATCGTTTCCTAGGATAAACCCTGGAAACTCACCCTCCTCACTGATCCCTAACAGCTTGAGACCACACAGTCAGGTTGATGTAATTGGCCGCCAGGCCTGAGGGATGGAACTGAGGCCCTCCAGATCTTGGTGCTGAACACCTACAAGAGCAACCTCTGAGAAGGGTGCTTCAATCCAATGGAAAGAAAGAGGTTGTTCTTTAGACACAAGCCATGAGAACGTAGGGGTAATATTTTCAATTTAATATGCTTCTGCCTAGCTGAGGAGTCATGGGATGCCTACTCTAATTTTATGTGATAGGATGTCCATCCCCCAACCTCCCGCCTGAGTGTGGTATTATTTCTTCCATCCCTTCTGATTCCTGAGGGAAACTTGGGTTGAGCTGTGTGCTTGTTATCCAGAATTTATTCATAGCCACCACTGTCTAACAGCATACTGTTGCTCCTCCAACATGAATATGATAGCAGGGAACATAGTATTTTTTTTGTTAAAAAAATAAATAAAAAGACAATGTGCGGGAAATGTGGCGAATCAGTTAAGGAAGGGAGAATGTCGGGTGTGTTATATGACCTCCTGGAAAAATAAATAAGGCTGCCACCAAACATGAACGCCACCTCTGCCCTGTCAGAGAGGCCGCAGCTTCAGAAACTTCTATCATTTTGTGATAGAAGATGAGGTCTAGAAATACACATTCTGTTCTGTGTCATTTTGTGGTAATCACGGATTTCAAAATAGAATGAAGGCATGGGTCTGCGGGCTGTTTGCAGGTGCCAGGGGCAGTCTGAGAGATGCATCTGGCACAGTCACACACAGAGAGGCCCCCTGGCATTCCTGTGGTTTACGGAGATGAGCAGACTGGGCTGTAGAGATCAATAATCAATGTTCGTTGCCAGCATATGGGCCTTGCTGCCCTGAGTCAGACACAATGTGTGAGAAAATAGGCAGCGTCAATGACAGTATTTAGCGACTGGCATTTCTGGTGTGGAACTAGACTGGACAGAGAGAGGCTTAAAGTTGGGGAGGCTGTCCGGACCAACAAAATCATACTGCACAACCTCACTGTTGATTGTATTTTCAGTGCAGAAATTAAAGTGAAAAACACTAAGTTGTTTATTATTAATGAGAATTTCCCAGCTTATTCCTAAAGGAGTTTCTTTTAACTCATATTTCCACTTAGGATGAAAGAATAGCTAAAATGTTGCCCATCCTTTGTCTTATCCCAACCCAATAGGTGCCAAAATTTTTTGAGTCTCCACTTCCTGCTACCCAAGGCCACTGTGAGACAGGAAACAGGGTAGATACAAACACGCACAGAATTAGATCTAGAAATGGTCACAATGTCCCCATGATATGACAATCTACATCTCACAAATAAACCTCTTACCTGACATGGCTTAAGAAAGAATGGAGCTCTTCAGGCCTGTCACACATCCCTCTGTACTGCCCAGAACCCCGTGGCTGAGATCTCCAACCTACCCTCTCCCAAAGGTCCTTGTTCATTGGCACAGAAGAATTTTGTTTTCTAGGAAGACTGCTGATGAATTAGCAATTGCATTCTTTCTGATTGCTTTGCCTTATAGAGAGCTGATTACCTCCTCTGTCTGCTGGAGGTGTGGTCCTTTAATCTCAGGACAAACAAGAAGGACCGTTGAGTTGGTTCAACTATGGGCTCCCAAAACCCTCCTCGCTTTCCACCCAGACTTGTGGAAACAGGTCTTCTTGGGGTGGGGCTCAGGCTTTGGCACTTTGTATAAACTCTCTGGTCAATTGCTCGCGTCATCAGGAATGGGGATCATTGACAAGGGGCAGAGCCTTGTGTTAAGGGAGTAATTGTGCTAAGCATAAGTTTAATGAAAGAAAGAAAGAAGAGTAAGACAGTGCCACCCATAGAAGTGGGTGGAAAGACTCAATGGAAGCTCCAATATGTGACAGGACAATTATTGAAGAGCTCTGGGGAGACCAAGGAGGACATTTCAGCTCTTGGGCACCAAAATAAAGAATAAAAGAAGTTCAAAATTAGCACCTATCTCATGTTCCTGCCTATGGGTAGTTTGGCCACTATGGACAGCTTTGCTGCATTGACCAACCCAGACAGGAATATTTTTCTCCCAGCAAACCTGTCCCTGCTGTAGATCAATCATAAGCCAATGCTAGTCCACAAACAAGGCTTCCTAACTCACCCTTCTTGGACCACCCTGTCCCAATCATCCTGCCTTCATTTCTTGAGCAGATAAAGTTAAGAGCAGAAACAAACCCATTCACAATGTCAAAACATATTAGCATAAGCACCACATTAGTACATAAAAGTTTGAGGACCCTACTCTGTTTCAACCTTGCTTTTCACTTTTAGTTGTATGATAGCTAGGTTCTTGGCCTCCAGTTCTCTGACAAACCAAATTATAGCGCAAGAAATAGCTCTGAGCCCAGAAGCTCTGCAACATAAGCCTAGAGCTGCCAGAGGCAGCTCCAGCAAACCTCAGCTTTGCTTTCCTGGCCCCAGAACAAAGCTCTCAGAGAAGGCTGCCCAGGCCAGCAGCTCTTCAGCCGGATGGCTCCCATGCATTCTAGCAGGCTGAAAACTCTTCTGTCCCCTGCTGTCTCAAGACAACAGTGGTGGCCAGTTACCCAACATCTTCTCTCTGGTCTTTTCAATTTTTCTGAACCATGTTCTCCAGTCTCATCTCCTCATGTTGGTTCTTTCCAGCCCTGGGGTGCAGATTCCTGAGGGCCTTGTGACTTCAATGGGGCATGGTATTTCTAGGAACACTGTTCAGTATCATTTCACATCTCCTGGACAGATACCAACCCCAGTCTCCTCCTGTTTCCAGTTAGGCAGGTAACTAAGTCCCTGTTTCTTATCTCAGCTATTTCTGGAGAGAAAATGACCAATAAACAGGGAGCCCCAAGGATGCACAATCCTTACTGGCTTAGATGACCACCAGCCCACCTTTCCGTTGGATTTCTGTGGCTTCTCAAGGTATTTTGGTGCATACACATGCATAGTCCCTGATGTGCTCAGAGAATGGGTGTTCTTCATTTTACATTAAAACACCGAGTGAGATGAGAAGAGGGCGTGAGTGAAATTTCCGGGTCCCAACAACATTCTATTTCTTCATGTAGGTACTTGTTGCCCAAGGGAGGTTCAGTTTGTGGAAATTCCCTGTACACTTATGTCTTATACAATTTTAATATGTGACATCTCAATAACAAACTCCCTCCCTCCCCCCAAAACACACATACTAAAAACAATTTAGAAAATAACCAAAAATTACCTATCCAACCACGATCTTCACACCCTTCTCATTGTTGCGTACTTCATTCTAGTAACAAACACTTCCCTGTAAGTTAGTTGTTGTGATTTTAATGGTTTCACATTTTACCCTTAGTGTAGTACGTTAAACATGGGGACTAGATGACCCTTAGCTGTCAGTGAGAGCAGAAGGTACTCTGAGGCTGGCTGGAGAGGGTCCGGGGCAGCTCTGCCTCTCCTCCTTCAGCCCAGGGGAACAAAGGGAGAGCTGAGGCTGACTCTGGGGATGTATGGGTTTCCCAGGAAACAATACATATTTGTATGAAGCAGTATTTAACATCTGACACTCTAGGATTTTAATCCTCTTATCAGTCACCTGCTAGCAAACAATCCTGCTCTGATATATGTATATGAATTTCCACTTTGTGAGGGAAGGCTGTTACCGCCCAGAGTTCAAGATTATATGTGATAACACAGAAAGTGGCTAGTTCAGAGTAACTGCTCCAAAAACCTTACATGAATGGCGGAGGAGGTGAGGATCAGTAGAATCCCCTTAAATACACTTAATACACAGGTTTTGGATCTGATAGATCCAATTCCAACGTCAACTCCCCAACTTCCCCACTTACAAAGTGTTCAGACCAGCTTAGGGAAGTCTTTTCACCTCTTTGGGCTTTGGTTTGGGAAAACAAATGCCTAACAATAAAGTTGTATGAGAATTAATATATGTATCTAAAGTGCTGGACCATTCTCTCTCTTGATAACTGGAAGATATTAAATGGTATTTTGTGTACATTGAATTCGACTAGGCAGGATATTACAAGCTAGATCTCAGCTTTGTTCTGGCTGTGTGACATAGAGAAAGTTACTTACCATCTCTGAGCTTCAGTTTTCTCACAAGTGAAATGACAATAAGAATTATTATAAGATATATCAGAGGGTCTGTGATAGTCATGGATGTTTTTTGAAAACAACTAACTAACTAGACTATCCTAAATCCTGAGAGAGTGTCTGGTACATGGTAAGGTTCAACGAATCTTTTTGGAATGAAAGCAGGAAGAGACAAGACTTGAGGAATGAACTGGAAGTTCCAGCCCCCTGATGAACAACACGGAAGCAACTGTATGTAGAGGTAATGCACTCTTTTAGGAACGAACAGTGTGGGGATCCTTTCACTCCAACAGATGTCCCTGCTCTTTCATGAGTGTGTCTCACCCACTCTTTAAATCCCTCAACCTGGTGAGGGCTCTTTGCACCCGACGTTGTAAGCCTCCAAGCTGTTTTTCACCATTCGAGGTGAAAGTCCTCTCTTCAAGAAGACAGATGAGGAAGGAACATGACTGCCCCACGCTAACCGGAAATCCTTTCTCTTAAACAGAAGAGTAGCCAGCTCAGCTGTTAAACCTCGGTTCCGTTTTCAAACCCTCTGCTCTCTCCAACTCCTCCACCACAAACCAGCACCAGGTTCATCTTCCTAAAGCCCAGCCCCAAACCAGGCATTTTACAACAGTATTCAAACTCCTCTAGAGCCTGGCCCCCATTCTGCTCTTCGGTCTGATCTCCAACATTACCTTCAGGGGCTGATCCAGCTCTGCTGCTTAAGGATCCTGGAGCACTGCCCTGTGAGTTCTCATCTCTACATCTCTAATTATACTGTTTTCTCTACCTTGTCCATCTCCCTCTGTTACAATTCTATCCATTCTTCAAGAACTCTCTACTCTTGGGAGACTGCACCTGTCTGGTGTGTTTGCCCATTTGTTTTAATCTAATTAACTCTCAGTTCTTCCTTTCATTCGATCACTAACCATAATGGTTACTTCCATGTTCATTTTACCCCTTGTTCACACCCCTAACTGGATTATAATCTCCTTTGGGGCCAAGGAGACCATGGCTAGTTAGGGACATTGCAGTGTACATTGCAAGTATTTGTTGAATTTGGGCTGTGTTATATACTAACTTGAATCCAGCAGCCAGTCCAAAGGATTTCTTTTAAATGATTCTCTGCACTTTACAATCCAATTCAGAAAGTCATGCAATTATTGTCTACCTACTTCTTAGATGGCAAGACCTGTTTTATTTTCCTCTCAGCAAGATTTCAGGACTTTCTGCTTCTACAGGGGCAAGAACAGCTCATACCACCCAGGGCAGTACCCATAGAAATGGTGACCAGATCCAAACAGGACCACATAACGGCAGCAGGTCATTGTGGATGAGAGAGAATTTATTCCCCAATGGACCTGAATCGTTATTCTCCAATATTAGAACTATTAACAGTGATTATGTTTTTCTCTGAGAGGACCCATCAACATCCAAGAAGTCTCGGAATTCTAGAAACTTTCATGGAGCTTTTCAGGAAAGTGAGTTACTTCCCGTTAAGGCCTGTATCTGGAAGCTGGACCCTTCTCGACAAAACCAAAACTACAAAATCCACAAACCAGAACAAACCTCACTGTGAAGACATCCTAACTTAGGTACACAAAGGAATCCAGTTGTCTCAGAGCAGCCATTTATGATGGGCAACAGTTTACCAATTACAACTAATTGTGAAAACACTTTGTTCTAGAAAAACTAAAGCAGCACTTACCTTCATGAAAGATGGCCTCTCTTATTGGTTGTTAGACTTCATCATCACATAGCAGAATGCATATGTGGAGCAGAAATGTGTGTATTTCCGTGTTAAATAAATATATATTTTTTAGGAGTCCATTTTTGTTTTTTGTTTTTTTCTTTTCCAAGTGAGAGGAGGGGAGATAGATGGATTCCTGCATGCACCCCAACTGGGATCCACCCAGCAAGCCCTGTCTGGGGCCAATGCTTTGCCCATCTGGGGCCATGCTTGCAACCAAGCTATTTTTAGCATCTGAGGTGTAAGCTCCATGGAGCTATCCTCAGCACCTGGGCCAATGTGCTCGAACCAATTGAGCCATGGCTGTGGGAGGGGAAGAGAAATAGAGAGACGGAGAGAAAGAGAAAGAAGGGGAGAGGTAGAGAAGCAGACGGTCACTTCTCCTGTGTGCCCTGACTGGGAATCAAACCCAAGACTTTCACATGTTGAGCCAACACTCTACCGCTAAGCCAACCAGCCAGGACATTGTATTCTATTTTAACATCTCTATTGGCTTTTTAACTATTTCACTTTGCACTTTTAAGTGGTTGTTATAGAGATTAGAACATACATCTTTATCTTTCCACAGCCTACTCATTGTTAATGCCCTGCCATGCACAGAAAATGTAAAGAATCTTACAAATCGATCATTGGTTGATCCCTGTCCTTCATCCTATACTACAGTTGTCATGTGTATTATATTTACCTACATGATAAATCTCACAATACCATGATGTAATTTTTGCTTTCAATTAGTCATGTGTGGAGATCTGTGATTTGGAACATACACATTCCTAATTAATTGATCCTTTATCTTTATGAAATATGCATTTTTAACTATGGTAAGACTTCTTGTTGTGATATTTATTATCTGATAGTAACATAACTGTCCCAGTATTCTTATGCTGTTTTACATGGCACATATTTTAACATCTTTCTATTTTCAACCTGTCTATAGCTTTATATTTAAAGTACATCATGGTTTTAAGGGATTGGATTTTGCATTTTTCTTTATTTTGATGATCTCTGTCTTTTAATTGGAGTGTTTATTCCATTTCCATTTAGTATACTTTTTCATCCTATAGGATTCAGGACTACCATTTTACTATACTTTCTGTTTGTCTTATCTGTTTTGGTTCCTCTGTTCCTTCTTTCCTGTTATTATTGGTGTTAATTGAATACTTTATTAGAATTCTCAGTATTATGGTCATAAATGTCATCCTTGGTTCTCTATCACTATCATTGTCTCTGGTTTCCTGAGTTTTACAGTTCTCCAGCTTGAGCCATAAGTATATCAGATTCCCAGAACTGGGGGGATTTACATGTTATATGACCTGGCTGTCTAAGTCATCTAATATATTCAGCTTGTCAGCCTGAGAAATATCTGAGCACCTACTATATTCTGTGCACACACCATCATACAAGGTGCTTTCCTCAAACTAATTAATTCAGGACCTTGAGACTGGGATCAGACAGTGGGTATTTTGTAAAACTCTCCAGGTTCTTTTAACCCAGGGTTGATAACCAGCAACTTCATTAGTCTGGGTTCTCAGCAGAGGCTAGAACACCCCGGAGTCCATCTTATTCCTGACTTCCTCTGCCATCTCCCTTTTCTCTTTTCCAATTTATCCCAACTTTCTCTGGAAACTTCTACTCAGGGAACACCAGAGTAGAGTATCTACAGTCATGGTTTTTAACAAGGGACAATTCCCTCCCCACTGGGGACATTTGGCAATTTATGGAAGCATTTTTGATTGTCAATCATGGGGAAGAAGTGGATAGAATCCAGGGATGCTGCTAAACATACTACAGAGAACCAGAGAAATACCTTCCACAACATAGAAACCTTGGTCTACAGGGAGAATGATGGGCTGCAGTGGCCTTAGGCCAATGGCTTCTCACCCTGGACAGAGTCAGGGAAAAGAAGAAACTGTGCTGAAATCTTGAGCTCCAGTCCAGTGCACTAGTTGCTGCTATGACCTCTGGATCTCATCTGCAAAGAGTTTTCCCTCAGCCTAGGTTGGCTAGTTGATCTGCTCTTATCAAAATAAAACAGATATGAGAAAGGGCTAAAAGCATGAAAAAGTAAAATTCCCGAGAGACCAGAGATGGCAGAGGGAGAGAGAAGGAGAGAGAGAAAGAGAATGTTATTTGCAAAGTTCATAAACTTAGCAGGTCCACTGTAGTTATGCAAGAGCATTAGCCCATGAAAAATTAATTCTAGTTTGCATTCAGTAGTAACTGAAGAATTTTAAAAGACTGAGCAATTTTGAACAGCATCATCCCGACCAATGCCAGCTGTTTGACTATCTGGGGAAGGCACTGTCAATCACTGAGTCTGCAAAGCAGAAAAACAGTAATTTCAGAGAGCTTGCAAATCACCCAAACAGCAGCCTGTTTTCAGTTCTTTTTTCCACTTAAAAGCATTCAAGAATGAACTAGATGGAAAGCACTCCTCTGGAAATTTGAAGATAGAAGGTTTAATGGTTTTCTTCAGAGCAAAAGAGGGAAAATAAGGTTGTAGCCACAAAGAAAATGAAGTGTGCATTTCTCTCACTCCACATCTAATGAATGGAATAGTCAGAGAGTCAGCCTCCATTGAGAAGGGAAAATGAGCCACATATCACTTGATTTAAAGGCTGTAAGTAATGGGTGCCAGAGTCGGAGAGAAGGATCTGGATTTCTCAGCAAATAAAAATACCTGCCTTTTAGACAAAATGTTTATGTCTGTTAATATAGGCTGAAATGACTGCTACAAAGGCAGCACCTTTAATTCATAACAACCACGAGCATCCATCGCCACGTGGAGTTTGGAAATGAGCAGGGAAGAAACTCCAGTTCTATTTTGAGCCAGGACCTTTCTGGTTTGACAAATGTTAACAGGAGCCAGTGAATGTTTTACAAGGAGCTTATGGTTAAGGTGTCACCATTTGAGTTAGAGTGTGAGCCCCGTCCTATAAAGAAAACTTCAAAGCAGAGTCAAAACCTCCTTCACACTCTTTTTATCTCCAGGATGGAATACAAGTAAGAAAGAACTCGAGTTAGAAACAGCTGGGCATTTGTTTGTTGTTGTTTCTCTGTGTTTGAGTGCTTGGTGTTACTTTCAGAAAGTTATCTTTGTCATTCCGTATTACTTCTTTTTTTTTTTTTAAGACTTTATTCATTTTAGAGAGGAGAGAAGGAGGAGAGAGAGAGAGAGAGAGAGAGAGAGAGAGAGAGAGAGAAGAGGGGAGGAGCAGGAAGCATCAACTCCCATATGTGCCTTGACCAGGCAATCCCAGGGTTTTGAACCGGCGACCTCGGCATTCCAGGTCGACGCTTTATCCACTGTGCCACTAAGACTGTTTGTTCTTGAGACTACAAAAGAAAAAGTAATTGAATATCACTTGAGCGGTAAAATACCAATGATCTTTCACATTTATAACCGTCCTAAAGCTAAAATCAGTGCCTGTAACTGCATTGCATTGTTTGCTCTGACCCTGACCCCTCTGCACTGATTCTGGGTGTTCTCTAGGTCAGAAGAAACAGGCCCAGGATTCCTGGACTCAAAATCCAAAATTCAAACTGAACATTTCTCTCTCAGGTTCCCCTTGGTCGAGAGAACAAGTGACCAGAGCTGGTACTCAGGATGGGTTCTTCAAATCCAACATGAAGCCTGACAGGGGAAGACGAGCCACATTCTGGAGGGTTGCTTTGGAATTGGCTGTATACCCTGTGACCTTGGGCCACGTGAAATCCATCTGATCCATGTAAAAGTCAAATCCAGGCTTAGGCACATACAGATCTATAGGTAAAGATTCCTTCCGTGGGTAGATGGAAGGACTATTTGATGAATGAAAAAAATAACCTAATGGAAGGGCCAATGGATATATGAAAAAATGTGGAGACGGCTAAATGAATGGATGGCCATAGGTAGTGACAGGAAGATGGGGCAATTGCATGGTTACATTGTTAAGGGAACACAGACAAGAGTGCTTAATTCTGTCTGGCGGAAGCAGTACAGAAAACTTTAAGATGAGGCCATTAAGTGTTATCAGGAGGAGATCCTTTGCAGAGAGAAAGGTTTGGAGCTTTTGACGAAAAGGGACCGACATGAGGAAAAGCACAGTTGAAGGTGTTATCAAAGAGTGAATAGTGCTCTGTGGTGGCAGAGAATCAGGGCAACGAGAGGTGAGGGCTTGTACAGGGAAGGGCGATGTGCCAGCTCCTTCCATCACTCCTTGCATAAATTCTGCTGGGTTTTTTTTTTTACCATATTGTCATTGCAATACAGTCCCATTGGATTTTGCATTTCCTTTTGCAAAAACTTTTCCTGTATCGACTTACATTTGAGTGGTCAGGGCTGCAAATGAACAGTAGACAGATCAAGAGAAGGAAAGTTTATTTTGCATGCAGGCAGGAGCACTCTGGAAGGAGTGGTCCCCTGAACAGCCAGGGGTAAAGGTTTATAAGCCAGTTTAATGGGACTCAGGAGGGGAGAGGAGTTGGTAGCTTCAGAGGGACGGTATGGAGGGTACTGACAAGGCCTATGAGGGTCAAGAAGACTTGCACGGCCTGGGATCCTTGTGGAGTGAAATACCTCTGAGCTCAGAGAATGCTGGGGAGAAATTAAGGTTCAGACTGTTGAATCCTGAGATTTTTGTTATTAGACCTGCATTATGCCATATAACTTTATTTGCATTCATTTGTGTCTGGTACCGAAGGGGCATCTAGGAAGGATGATTAATGGCTTCCTTGGAATGTTCACATTGCAAAATGCAAACCCACCATCAGCAGACCAGTAACCGCAAACAATTCCAATTGCCCCCAAAAACTACACCGGAGTAGGCATGTGTGAGGTTTTACACTGCACCTCTATTAGAAATCTCCAAATAAGAGATGAGGGTGGCAATATTTATTTTCTCAACTTTTCAAGTCTCAGATCATTCCTTCTATTCTGCCGGAAACCTTAGAGAGGCACATCTCTCAGCCATAAGTGACAAAAATTCTTGAACAACCAGAATGTCTTTCCATATTTGTCTCCCTTAACCTGCAGCCCAACAGCTTTTTCGAGTGCATCCGCCAGCACATGCAGTAACTGTGACATTACACTGAAGGTACATGACACCGATCCTGCTTACGTCTGTTTAGAGGACGTCCCATCCAGCAGGTGTACGGCTTTGGCTACTCGGATGATGTCAGCCTACTACTCGGATGGTAGTGTCAGCCCATCCCTCATATTCTGACAGCTCCCCTGATTGCGGGCTTGTTCCCAGATGGGAGGAGAACATCAGCATTCCTTCCATTTTCATCTAAAAAAAACAAGAAGTTCTGACTCAGACTCAAGTTGTCCTCTCCTCACCATCATCATGCCTTGCTCTACCCATGGGAGAGTGGGTATCTTTTCTGATCCAAACATTTGGAAACATGAAGTGAGTGTTTAGGGAAGTTATCTGTAATCTGACACCAATGTTAGGGGCATAAGACTGGCAGGCAGGCATCCTCTGCTTCTCTTGGCAATGTCCTAAAGCAGGTCACTCCCACTTGCCTCCACCACCCCACCTCCATTCCCACTGTTCCCTTCTTCTAAGATGAAATATTTATTGAGCACCTGCTTTGAGGAAGAGCAGGTCTTGACCTCCTCCAGAGCTGTACTTCCAGCACGAGAGACAAGATAAGCACCTTTGAAATATTTAGTAATGATACAAAGGCCAACACTAGCAATTCAGAAATAATAGCAGCCATTGGTTCCGAAAAGAAGACAATCAATAAGGCTGACAAGATTAGGAGAGGCTTTCTAGCAGGTATCAGACCGGTGATACACTTTCTAGAAACCGAAGCAGAGGAGAAGCCGTGGAGAAAGAGGTGCGCAGAACAAGCCAGGGTGAAAATAAGCAGATGGGGTTTTAAAACCAGCTTGGAGAACCATCAAGGTTATCTTGAGCCAGGGAGAAATATGCGGGGACATCATCAGAGGAGGAGTGCTGTGGAAACAGTCCAACACCCACTGGAGGAGACCCTTCCTTACTGACGGAGGCCCACCCTTCATTTCTCTCCAACAGAACCTCTCACAGGATAGTCGGCCCCAAAGTTATTATTTCCTCCAAAGACCCAGAAAAAGGATTATGGAATCAATTCAGATTAATTTAAGCACTTTGTGTTACTAAAGGGAACAAGAACTCAGAACAACTCTTTAGGCCAGTGGTTCTCAAACTTTTTGAAGTCGGGGCACATTTAAAATCCTACAAATAATTGTAGGTACACTATATACAAATTTCTGAGAAATATGTTATAATAATTAAGTCAAATATTAAAGAAAAAAAAATACTAAGTCCAAGCATGCTTTTATGGTAATTAAACAAGATAAATACAACAAAATTAAATTTATTCTGACATTAAAAACATTTTTATGTTACATTTTTTGAGTTATGCTTTTTAGAATTTGTAATAAAGAGGGGCTGAAAATACAAAAAAAAAGAACAACAAAAAAGTTATCGTTTTATATATATAGATACATTCTTAGTAAGATTTAGTAAATTTGGCAGGTCCCGGCATGAATATGTTTTTTCATTCTTGTGTTTATGAGAAACATGAGCCTGATGTGTCCTAGCCATTTCTTCAATGTTTGGGCATATATTTTAAAGGCAAACTCTCATTTCCTCATCAATAAATTGAAGAATTTCTTTCTTTTTACTCAATTGTGTTGAGTGCAGAAAATCCTCACCATACATATCATCTTTACTTTACACTAAACAAAGGATAGAAGAAACTTGCCTCCAGTCTTTCTGGGGAACATGGAGGGTAGTGTAAATAATCCAGCACCACAGCTTAACAGCCTTTTGCAACCTAATCAGGCAAATGAAGTGGGGGTTGGGCAGACTGTCAGTTTACAGCCAATTCCTCACACCTCTTTCCCCCCAAAATCTAAACTCCAAATACCCTGTTGGTTTTCTGGTCCCCAACAGGCAAATATTTCTCTGGAATACCATAGGGTACACCTGGACATCTTCTAGGGCATACCAGTGCACCCTGGCGCACACTTTGAGAACCACTGCTTTAGGCATATCCTGTCCAGAACAGAATTATCCCAATGGTGCAAATTTGCTCCAAGGCACTCAGATGAAATAAAGGTAACATACTTTATTTTTCCTGAATCAAATTACATCTATTTAAACAGAATAAAGGGTCTAGAAACAGACCCACATATAGGTGTTTATTTCATTCATGACAGGTAACATTACAGTCATAAGGAAAAGATGGTCCTTTTTGTAAGTAGTATAGAATCAAATAAATAGTTATATTTTTAGAAATAAATCTTACCTTCTAACATCACATACAAAATCTAATTCCAAGGAGTTATGTACCTAGAAGATCACTTAAGAAAATATCAGTCTGACCTTGGAACAGGCAAAGATTTCATAAAGTAATACAACAGCATACTGACAATGAAGAAAATGTTTGATAAAATGGAAGTGATTAAAATTAAGAGCTTTTGTTAATTAAAAGGTGCCATTAAGACATTAAACATAAACTCACAGAGAGGGAGATTACTTTCAATGCATATAGCTAATAAAGAAATTGTATCCAGAATATGTAAGGAATTTTTTCAAATCAAAAGAAGAGGACAGGCAAACCATCAACACAATAAGAAAAAGATGAGGCCTGACCAGGCGGTGGTGCAGTGGATAGAGCGTTGGAGTGGGAGGCAGAAGACCCAGGTTCAAGACCCCGAGGTAACCGGCTTGAGCGTGGGCTCATCTGGTTTGAGCAAGGCTCACCAGCTTGGACCCAAGGTCGCTGACTCGAGCAAGGGGTCACTCGATCTGCTGTAGCACCCCCGGTCAAGGCACATAAGAGAAACCAATCAATGAATAACTAAAGTGCTGCCACGAAAAATTGATGCTTCTCATCTCTCTTCCTTCCTGTCTGTCCCTATCTGTCCCTCTCTCTGACTCTCTCTGTCTGTCACACACAAAAAAAAAAAAGAAAGAAAGAAAAAGATGGGAACAGGCAACTCATTCATTAAGAGAATAGCCAAATGGCTAATGAACAAATGAAGAGCCACTCAAACACATTAGTGATCAGAAAGACACTAATTGAAAGTACAACGAAAAACTACAGCACAGCCATCAGAAGGGTTAATATGGAAAAGATACAGTGCCATGTGTTAGCAAGAGTATGGAACAGCTGGACTCATACAGTGCTGGTAGGTGAGTAATTTATACAACTACTTCTGAAAGCTATTTGGCATGATTTAGTAAAGTAATCATACATAAACCCCATGACTCAACAGTTCCAATTACTCCCCGTATTTACCAAAAAGAAATAAAAATATGTTCACAGAAAGATTTATATTTAAAGTTTTTCATAATAGTCAAAACCTAGAAACAATCCAATGTCTACTAAAAGGATAAACTAGTTACTGATATACATAGGGAAAGAAATACACATATGATGACGTAGATTACATTGTAATGGCAAAGAGAGTTCTAGCAATAATCTAAATGTTTGTACTTTTTAAAAAAGAAATGTTTAAACAAATTATGATACATCCATTTAATGGAATACTGCACAGCAGTTAAAAGAAATAAGATAAAATTGGATGTGTTGATAAGGAAAGACTGCCAAGATAAAGTAACTGGAAAGTTCAAGTGCAGAACAACATATGTAGCATTTTCCATTCATGTTAAAAATATTTATTATATATGTGGAAACTTTTTGGAAGGACACTCAAAAAACAGGTAACTATGGTTAGCTCCAGGGAAGGGTCTGGGACTGGAGTAAGGTGACCAACTGGCCTCTGAGCCAACCCAGACTGGAGGGAGGGAAAGGCCCACAACCCAGACTGGAGGGAGGGAAAGGCCCACAACCCAGACTGGAGGGAGGGAAAGGCCCACAGCCCAGACTGGAGGGAGGGAAAGGCCCACAGCCCAGACTGGAGGGAGGGAAAGGCCCACAGCCCAGACTGGAGGGAGGGAAAGGCCCACAGCCCAGACTGGAGGGAGGGAAAGGCCCACAGCCCAGACTGGAGGGAGGGAAAGGCCCACAGCCCAGACTGGAGGGAGGGAAAGGCCCACAGCCCAGACTGGAGGGAGGGAAAGGCCCACAGCCCAGACTGGAGGGAGGGAAAGGCCCACAGCCCAGACTGGAGGGAGGGAAAGGCCCACAGCCCAGACTGGAGGGAGGGAAAGGCCCACAGCCCAGACTGGAGGGCGGGAAAGGCCCACAGCCCAGACTGGAGGGAGGGAAAGGCCCACAGCCCAGACTGGAGGGAGGGAAAGGCCCACAGCCCAGACTGGAGGGCGGGAAAGGCCCACCCACTTTTCTGTGCACTCCCTCTGTTCTGTCTGAATTCTTTTCATCATGAGTATGTTATTTTCTTAGTTTGAAAGATTTAATTAAATAAAATGTAAATTTCTCTATAATTACTTTTAAAAAAAGGACACAGTAGTAATCCTGGTCAAATTTAATAATTTTTTTTTTTTTTAGTGAGAGAAGAGAGAGAGATGAGAAGCATAAACTTATAGTTGCAGCAGCATTTCAGTTGTTCACTGATTGCTTCTCATATGCTCCTTGATCCAGGGGGCGCGAGCTGATCCAGTGACTCCTTGCTCAGGCCAGCGACATTGGGCTTAATCCAGTGACTAAGGGATTATGTTGATGATCCCACGCTCAAGCAGGTGACTCCATCCTCAAGCAGGTGAGCCTACGCTCAAGCCAGGTGAGCCCGCACTCAAGCCTGCGACCCCAGCAACTCCTACCTCCTGGAACCTGTGGATGTCATCTTCTATGGAAAAAAAGTGACTTTGCAGAGCATGTGTGATCCTGCCCACACTTGATTTCAACCTGCTGGAACTCTTTCAGACTTCTGGCCTCTACAACATTCATAGGAAATTAATACATAAGCTTTTCAAATATTGGAAAGAAAAAAGTCCATTCTCCCTAGACTTGGCTATGTTGGCAAAGCCTTGCCCCATAGAGAATCCAAGCATCTGATATAAACTAAACTCACATGGCCTTGCTACTACGAGATCATGCCACTCATTTTTCATGATGGGGATTTTATTTCTATGGCCCATTATTTTCACCATTGTCATTTACTGGACCCTGGGTACAAAGTTTGGGAATTCAAAGTTTGAATTTTGCAGCTGAATACAATTTCTCTGCTTGGAAGCCAAACACACAGGTTCATAAATCAATGTATACCCACTGTAACTCAAGATCAAACTTTGGCCAATGTCTGTGACGGGTTAGATCATTAACAAGTGTGGGTCTTAATGAGGTTATTTTTAAATATTAACTAAGATCACCTCTATGTTCAGACCAAGATCTCCTTGTTCCATGACTGTTTTCACTACAAATAAATGAGAAATAAGTAGAAAAACCCTCAAATGTGTGGAAATTAAGCATTGTACATTACTAAAATTACTCTTCATTTGATAGTATAGATCAATTTGAAGTGCACTAATCATTATCCAGTCTGTGCTAATAACCCTAGTTGAACTTTTACTCCAATATAAAGTTGTTGAGAGATGCAATACCTACCTACACTTATGCACAATATTTTCTTAGGTACAATGGGGGGGCATAAACATGCTAGGATTTTCCTACCAACTTAGTTTGTAGATTCTCTTTTTAGAGTACCACGTTTTAACCTCTCTTGTTAAAAAATTGAATCTAGGAAAAAGAGAAGCTTAAAAAGCCAGACTTTCTGGTAGTAGATTTTTAACATTTTCTCAGTGATTACTTTTCAAGTTCTCTCTTTCTCTCTCTCTTTCTCTCTCTCTCTCTCTCTCTTTCCCTTCTTCCCTTCCTTCCTCCATTTTTCCCTCTCTTATGAGTATTTTAGTATTTGCAACTTTCTCCCTAAAGGAATGAGGACATGTGAGTTTTCAGGACATCCCTTCAGGAAAGACTGTTTTTTTTTTAAAAAAAAAAAAAAAAAAAAGGGGCGGGGGGAGCAGAGAGCTGTGTATAAGTTAGGGTTAAAGAAGAAAAAATTGAACAAGAAATTCACTCTGCCAACACATATGACATCAGAATGTGTGTGTGTGTGTGTGTGTGTGTGTGTGTGTGTGTTGACTACTTTGTGCAAGTTTTAATTTTAATGCAGCTCCCACAGATGAAACAAAGTGCCTTCTTCCTCATCCTTTCACCTTCTTAGGGCTTTATTGTTCTTGCCTCCAGCTCAGGACATCTGGGTTCACCCTAAATTCTCATACAGGGCCATCTAATAGAATCTGTATCTTTCAGATACCAATCTCCAACTGCAGACAGGATGGAATGAGGTCATAAAACAACAACAGCAACAACACTTGTATCCTGGCCTCAGGAAGGCTGTCTGCTTACCATGACCCAATACGCATATATTGACTCACTTTTCGACAGGGAGAAATATTTTTTAAATAGTTGCCTAAATAAAGAGTCATACAAAGAAGGAAGAGGAGGAGGAGAAGGAACTGAATTATGGAGATGAAAAGAGCTGTTAATGTTGACTCCCATGATCTGATCCAATTCAGCTGGTCATTGCTAGGGGGGAAATCCCATGGACACAGGGGGATTTCTCAACACCTCTGGACTGTTGACCCTTGACATCTTCATGGCAGAGGTTATCAAAATAATCACAACCCTCTGAGCTGGCCCTGGTCGATCAATCCCTCTCCTCCCAATCCACACACCCACATCCACACATGCAGTTCTTCCTGGCCGATGGACTCGAGAAAATCATTTTAATCCTATTTCAAGAAGACTACATCTTTTTAAACCCCATTTTCCCCACAGATTTCCTTTTCCTTTCTGTTTCCAGCCCTAATGTCTTTGTTCATTCAAGTTTGTCTAATGGTAATGCCTATCATTTATTAAACTCTTATTACATGCTAGTTACCATGCGAGAGTGATAACTTTCTTTTCCACCACCCAGCACAGAAGGCGTAATTGTCTCCTTTTTGTATTTGAGAAAATTGAGATTCATGGGAATAAATTCGCCCAAAGTCAGACAGTTTGCAACTGAAGGGCCTGCACTTGTTCTCTCCTAAAATGCGGGCCTCTCACCTCCAGCAGGGGAGCAGTGGCCCAGCATGGCTTATATGGAAGAGTTTGTGGACTTGTGCTGACAATTGATTTTTAAAATTTTTATAGAATTTTTATAAGTTCACTTCTGAATACACATTGACTGTCCAACAAATTATAAAGCTCTAGCCAACTTCAAGATAAGAAAGGAAAAAGAGAGGGAGGGAGGGAAGCAAATATTTAGAGTAATTGTTAATTTAAACCTAGGGAAGTTCTTCAAAGGGACCAAGTGTCCACCCAGCTTCCTCTAAAATGGATCACTAATTCTGATGATCATTCCTCCACATACACTGAATGAAGGGAGGCTCGTCTGTTGTAGGCTTTCCCGTTGACTTCACATCTCTGAAGCAGAGGCTGTCAGCTTGGCAGAGGATCTATTTTTTATGGCTTATTGAGCCTGGGGCAAATGGACTACAGTGTGGGAGAGCATTAAATCAAGACCATGGCTGACCTCCAGCTGCACTCCACGGCAGCCAGGATGTCACAGAAGTGCGAGAAGGACTCCAGAAAGACCAAAGGGACTCTATCTGCTTCCGGCCCCTGATCTTCAAGGGCCAGTGCCGAAAGATAAAGTCACTGAGAGGAGAAGTTCCTGATTTACCACCTCTCTCTCTCTTTATATGTTACAGAATGGCAAAGCTATTTTTAAGGAAAAAAATCTAACTAGATTTAAGAAGTGGGTTTATAAAACAGCCCTGGCCTATTAACTTAGTCATAGAATGTCATCCCAAAACACCAAGACTGCAGGTTGAGTCCCTGGTCAGGGCACATATGGGGAGCAACCAATGAATGCACGACTAAGTGGAACAACAAATGAATGTTTCTCTCTCTCCTTCTAAAAATCAATTAGAAAAATTAGAAAAAAAGAGGTTCTATCACAAAGAACTCTGTGATAGAAAGCAGACTAGTAAAATACAAGCTCCAAAATCTCTCCAGTGGGCCCAATGAAAACCATGACTGAAAGATCATAAAAGAAGAATCTGTCACATAGATATTCAAGCATCTCTTTCCAGTGGCACCATTCCACTTGCCCTTCACTGGGGCCATCAGAATGTCATTAAGGGTGCTGATGAGCAGGGGAGGACAAAATGCTCCTGAGAAAGTGACTCAAGGCCTACTTTGAAAGACAATTAGCACATTGAAAACATGATATAATTGCTAACATAGTAAAATACTTTGCAACATATTTTCAGGTGCAGTGCAAATTTATTTGACCTGGTATTTTCAATTTCTAATACACACAGCTGCTGTGAAACCTCCCAGAGCCTCTGTTCTGACATAGCCTTTGTGAGGTGGGTTCTCCCGGGACACCCTGAGCCAAGGATTCAGGTGCAGGCATTCATCAAGTTGGGCATGGTGTGGGCGGGCCAGTCGGGGAGAAGCAGAAGCCAAGCAAAGGGCCAATTTCAAGTGAAGTCCCAGGCTCAACCTGATTCCAAGAGGGAATCTGGAGTACATGTTGTGCCTCAGGGAAGGTCCTACCTTTCAGTGAAAAAGACTGCTTTTTGTATGAGGGGCTATCCTTGTGGGAGGTGAGGGAACTTATACGTCCAAGAACCAGCATCTTTGTTTGTGGACAAGGAAGGCAGGTGCCAAGGGCAATCATCAGAAGGTCACTGATAAATAAGCCTTGGCTGTGAATTATGAGATTACCGAAAATGGGACCACTGAACTAGATAAAGCTCCTCCCTCATCCTTCAAAACCCTGTCCAGGCCCTGGCTGGTTGGCTCAGTGGTAGAGCATCGGCCTGGCGTGTAGAAGTCCTGGGTTCAATTCCCAGCCAGGGCACACAGGGGAGGCGCCCATCTGCTTCTCCACCCCTCCCCCTCTCCTTCCTCTCTGTCTCTCTCTTCCCCTCCCGCAGCGAGGCTCCATTGGAGCAAAGATGGCCCGGGCGTTGGGGATGGCTCCTTGGCCTCTGCCCCAGGCGCTAGAGTGGCTCTGGTCGCAACAGAGCGATGCCCCAGAGGGGCAGAGCATCGCCTCCTGGTGGGCAGAGCGTCGCCCCCTGGTGGGCGTGCCGGGTGGATACCGGTCGGGCGCATGCGGGAGTCTGTCTGACTGTCTCTCCCCATTTCCAGCTTCAGAAAAATACAAAAAAAAAAAAAAAACTACACACACACACACACACACAAAAAAAAAACCCTGTCCAGGTATTAGTGATATAGTCTCTGATAATTGATAACCCAACTGGGGAACCTCTTCTTTTATGTTCTTCCTTTGCCTGTAATATTCTTCTAGAATAGCACTTGTCATTACAAGTAAAGAGCTCTTTCCCCAAGAGCCAACAGGGCTCCTTATTAATAAGTTTGATTCCAGGGAACAGATATTAACCCATCTCTCTAAGACCCTAATTATCCCCAGGGAGGCAATGGGGAAAAGCTAGCCCACCAGCTGTGGTTTACTAATGTAGCGCTAAATGACTGCCAACTATAATAAAGGTTCTTTGCCAAGTCATTCTGCTGAAGATACAGGGGGGACCGTAAGAACAAGATGTCAAATAACAAAGAACATTATTCAGAGAATAACACATTATGCATCAAGAATCTTATAAAGAAAGTTTCTCAAAAACCTGGGCTTTTTTTATTTTCAAAGATAATTGCGTAGTGATGGTATCCATTTTGGGAATGCTCTAGGGATGTTGGAGTTTTCTAAAGAATATACAACAGTGAAGATTAAAGCAATGTCATGGTCAAGAAAATTCTCTCACTTTTACCCCACATTTGGTTGTACAGTCCACAGGTGTTCAAAGAAAAACACATTTAGCAAATAATACTGTCCTTTGAAGAACTTCTTTTCAATTATATCAGGCAAGTTCACAGGTATGTCTTACAAGGCACACAGGAAAAAAAGAGAGAGATCAATTCTACTGCTGAGAGAGAATCTGGGTCAATTTTATAGATTCACACTCACATGAAATCCACATAGGTACAAATTTGAGGACAGATTAGTTAAAAGAAAAATCATACCAACTATCAAAATAAGTTAAATTGCTATCCGCTTACAGTTTGATAAATAGAAACTACCCTAGGTTTTTACCAAAATCAATTTTTTTGGCATCTTAAAGGTGTTGCCCAGGGATTCTAGTAGAGTACTTCTTTCTTTTTTTCCCCAAATTATTTATTTATTTATTCATTCATTTTAGAGAGGAGAGGTGTGGGGGGAGGAGCAGGAAGCATCAACTCCCATACGCGCCTTGACCAGACAAGTGCAGGGTTTCGAACTGGTGGCTTTAGTGTTCCAGGTCGATGCTAAGCACAGAATGTTTCCCATGCAACGCTGACACAGAAAGGCATCTGGACAGCATGTCTCTCCGAAATCTCAATCTGCAACTGACCGTCCTTGTGTCTTCTCTTTCCTCCCAGAGTGTGTTTCTCACTGTTTTCTTTTTCGGTCAACATTTAAGTAGATGTTAGCTATACCTTTACCTCTCTCTAAATATTGGTTTTCTGTGAAAGCTTTAACATGAAAACAAAATATCATTCAAAGCTGTGTTATTTTTTATCATCCCTCAATTTGTAGCAAAGATGGGACTTGCTATAAAATTTATTACATGCCAAAAGCTCAATAAGCAAGATAAATAATGTCCTACTGCAATCTTTCTAAAAATAAAAATGCAATTTTTAAAAAAGAACTCACGACAAATAAAAATATTAAAACTTTAAGGAGTTAGCCTCACTTGCCTTACCCCATTCCCTATGTCCTTAGGGGCTCTGTGGTGGCTTTAAATGCTCATCAAGTACCTCTGGAAACATGGTGGGATTGTGTTTCCTGGCTCTCTGGTAGACATGGGTAAGGCTATGTGAACCAGTCTGATAATAGGTTCTGAAGACAAGTGATGAGCACCACTTCTGAGCGGGAGAATGTGATTGCCAGTTCTCTTACTTATAACAACCAACAATTTTCTAGACTACCAATGCTATGTTGACTGAGTCCCTAGATGACTATGTTAAGCAGAATACCCTGTAAACCTGGAATGGACATATAGCATGAGTGAAGAATAAACCTTTGTAATTTCAAGATTCAGGCGGGGTTTGTTATAGCAGCTAACCAAGACTTTCCTGACTGATACAACCTAAAAACAAGGCTCCCACTACAAAAATCATCAATTTTCCAACTGATAAGAGACAAAGCTTCTTGCCTTGAAGGAACAAACTGCTTCTTCTCTTCCCAATTTTTTTGTAGATTTTATTCTTAAGACTGAGGGTTTTGAGCAGATACAGATTTGAAAATTTGTTGCACCTCTTTAAAGCACCTAAGATTTAACACAGCTCATAATCATAACCTTAATTGCCAAACCTATAAAGTACCTTTAGGAATGCCACCCTCACAGAGCAGTTATGGAAGTAAATGTGAAAATACGTGAAAGTACCTAGAATAGTGTGGATAACTGATGCATTTTAATCTAATTGGATTCAAGTCACACATGAAATCCTTGTTAGAATGCAGATCTCCACATCATGCCCAACTCAGAGGACCCGTACCCAGGAGTCTGCATTTGAGCAGTGTCCTAGGGTTTTTCATTGGACCCACTAAAGAAGCCCTGGGTTCTTCCCTTCCCATGTTCTACTTCTAGTCATACCCAGCACCCTGGGTTGTGTAAATTTACTTACTTTGCTAAGCATGACTCTGGGAGGAGAACTACTCTAAGTCACTATGCAGCAACCTAGAGAAGTGGGAGAAAAATCAGCATAGCTTTGAAAAAAATTCTACCAGGCTATCAGCCCTTATCAATCTTCATGCATTTAAAGTAAAAGTAGATTTAAATTTTCTGAGATTAGCAAATGAGTTGTGTGGTTTAGTTGGGTGAAAATTCTCATTTACATTAAGAAACCCATAAAATATGTTCACACAACTAGATTGTTACCCAACTCATTGGATTATCTTGTTGGTACAAAATTAGCACCTTTCCACCTTGAACAAGGAGAGTGAACACCCTGATATGAGCAGCAAAGGGGCAGCCCAGGATCTGTACTTACCTTCATAAGCATCACTCAAATCTTATTCTGTAGTGGGTAATCAAAATCTTGACTGCATTTAAACAAACACACCTTGAATGTATAGAGGACAACAGCCAATGTCTACCTGGATTTGCCACAATCATCAATACACAACAAGACATGGCCAGCAAACTGGAAAGAGGAGGTTGTTGGGACATGAGTTAGTTGGATATTGGAAATGTGGAACCAGAGACACCAACTTAAGTGACAGAGACATGTTGCTGACAAGCAGAAGAAAGCCTTACTGTTGTGTTAGGGGTTGGAGCCATTACATTTCATTGGCCATTTCAGTCTAGATCAGGGGTCCCCAAACTTTTTACACAGGGGGTCAGTTCACTGTCCCTCAGACCACTGGAGGGCCGGACTATAAAAAAAACTATGAACAAATCCCTATGCACACTGCACATATCTTATTTTAAAGTAAAAAAAAAAAAAAAAAACGGGAACAAATACAATATTTAAAATAAAGAACAAGTAAATTTAAATCAACAAACTGACCAGTATTTCAATGGGAACTATGCTCCTCTCACTGACCACCAATGAAAGAGGTGCCCCTTCCGGAAGTGCAGCGGGGGCCAGATAAATGGCCTCAGGGGGCCTCATGTGGCCCGTGGGCTGTAGTTTGGGGGCCCCTGGTCTAGAAGAACTGTAGGAGAGTCCTCTTCATGACCCTAGATAGCCCACTTGTAGAGCTTTCCTTAAAACTTGTAACTCAAGAGTACAGATTTCAGAGACATTTTGAGAATTTTCTAAGGTTTAAGCCTTGGAAGAGCTACCTGCTCAGAGGAAAAAGAAGCCCAAGTGTCTGCGCCTACCGCCTCGAGAACCTACTACGTAGGCCTGTCACAACTGTCCCTGTAAGAAGCCACTGCCATCTTCTGAATTCCCCGTCCTCAGAACTTCAGCTGCTAGTGCCCCCAATCGTCTTTTGAGATCCCACCAAGCATTCCCAAAGGAATTCAGTAAATTTAAAGAAACAAAAAACAAACAACAACAAAAAACACCTTCCTTCCCAGCCCTTAGAATGTAGATCATGCTGTTCAGCATTGCGTATCTACCTGGACATTTACTATAATATTGTTTGCTTACTATAAGAGCAACAGTGTACGACTGGGGACCTATTGGGATGCACAAAAATAAAAAGTTCCTCTCAAGAGGGCTTGCTGAGGAATTAAACTTATGTTGTTCATGTTGCACCCTGGGGACTAGCTAGGCATGCTAACATGTGTTTTTTGTGCAGCTCAAGCAAGTCAAGGCACATGTCAAGGTCAGGAGGGAGCACCTACTATATGCCACTGTGAAGAAGGGGTTGAAAGCTCTAGAAAAAGAACTCAAGCTTGTGGAAGAGAGAGCCAAGATATAAAAGCTAGATTAATGGGTCAGTATGAAAAGTGAACATGATTGTGCGAAAATGGTCTTCGTAACTCTTGTGTCCCTTATCCTAGATCCTATGGGCACATGCTGGAGCCCTGGTTGGAGGACTGCAATAAAGGGGAAGTGAAATATGAATGAGCTATTTCATCAATATTTCTGTACAACAATGAGAGCATAAGGCAGTAGCTCTTAAGTAGTTCTGCTCAATGAAAGATGCCATAAACAAGGAAAAGAGACAGATGGCCCACTCAAAGAAGATAGTTGTACTGTATAAAACTGTCTAGAATAAACAAAAAAGTTCTTTTTTTAAAAAAGATAATAGTTGGTTTGCAAAATAGGAGACACCAATAACAACAAGTACACGCGGAGATGCTGAATCATTAGCAATGGAGAAAAAAACTAAACGGTAATGAAAACCCAACCTCAGAATGACAAACAGAAAAGAGAATAGAAGGAAGGTCTTCCCTGGTGTTAGAGAGGAGGTGTGGAGACAGGTGTGTTGCTGATGGGTCTGTGTGGCTTCTGGGGAGCGGTGTAGGACTCTGTGAAGCTGTCTGAACATGCCTAGGATACAGGATCCACTTCAGACTGTCCATGCAGAGAAATCATCACATGAGTTCCAGGGACCATATACAGGGACGTCCAGTAAGGTCTTGCCTGTGACCACGCAGAAGAGGCCATCAGGGTTTTCTCACTAGGGAGGTGACTACTTACCTGTGGTGGCAAACACTGTGAAATACACTCATGGCAGAAAAAAGCAGCAGTACCTTAAAGACCTTATTTAAAGCTCACTGGATGAATGAATGAGTGGAGAGCACAAGAGACAGACCCTGGGCAGAGAGGGCCATGTGGGAAGGGAGGGAAAAGCTGCAAGTTCATAGAGTAACACTCTTCAAGTCATCTAAAACACACACACACATAAAACATTACACATTCTGTGTGACACTGCCTTAACTTGGGTCCCTTGAAGCAGAGCCAGAGATAAGATTCAGATGACTCTGATGCTTTGAGAGAGGGCTTTCAGGAGAAAATGGGTAAGGAGGTGGGGCAGGCAGGGGAGGGAGCTCACCTACTGTGTGGGTTTGGGGAAAGTCTAGGACACTCCCCAGGTGTCTGTGGGGCATAAGACACACCCCACATGAACACCACCTCGAGGCAAGAGACTGGCCTTTTGTACCCTTTGTCTGCCAGACATTGTCTGGGACTCCCATCCTGCCAGAGGTGTGCTAGTCTCAGCCAGGAAGCTCCCTGCAGTGAGTAACCGTCACCACCCAGACCTGGGGTTACTGGCAGTAGGGGATCAGGTACATCACCTGGGAAGGGATCCAGCTAAGGCACCAGGTAGTATCTCCTGCAGATACAAACACTTACTAGTGATTAGAATAGGAACCTATGGAGGACAAGGAGAGAGGGTAGGCAAAGAGGGAGACACACCGCAGATCCAATGACGACGAGGATGTGCTGGAAATAGGAATATGATTAACTCCACTGTGAGCCTAATGCCCTTCTTTGTGACTCACATAAGAGAGAAAGCCACATATGGGGATAGATTGGCTCTTGGATATCCCTAGAATCTATTATAAAAAAGAGAAAGGTAGAGCGTCGGCCTGGCGTGCAAGGGGTCCCAGGTTTGATTCCCGGCCAGGGCACACAGGAGAGGCGCCCATCTGGTTCTCCACCCCTCCCCCTCTCCTTCCTCTCTGTCTCTCTCTTCCTCTCCCACAGCCGAGGCTCCATTGGAGCAAAAGATGGCCCGGGCGCTGGGGATGGCTCTTTGGCCTCTGCCCCAGGCGCTAGAGTGGCTCTGGTTGCAACAAAGCGACGCCCCAGAGGGGCAGAGCATCGCCCCCTGGTGGGCAGAGCGTCGCCCCCTGGTGGGTGTGCCGGGTGGATCCTGGTCAGGCGCATGCGGGAGTCTGTCTGACTGTACCTCCCCGTTTCCAGCTTCGGAAAAATATTAAAAAAAAAGAGAGAGAGAAAGATGGACACTCTGCCACCTGCTGGCAAATGGCACAGCTCTACGTGGGCTACAGGGAGGTAGTGTCTCCAGGCCCAGGTTTGCCAGTGAACAAAGACTGAGAAGTTTTCCTATCCCTTCTCTGCAAAGTAGAATGTCTATAGCCACGAAACACGGTCAGAGGTGAACAGAACAGCAAGAACAAAGAAGGTTCAGAAACTTCTTCTGTGTAACTGACACGGAACAAGCAGAGCCAGAGAAACACTGGACCCAGGAGTGGGGAGGAGGGAGCAGGACGGACAAGAGGAGCAGACAGGGACGTAGTCTCTCCTGAAATCCCCTCAGTCTGACCCATGGGCAGCTCCAGGGCACAAATAACACTGCGGAGCCTGTTTCCTTGAGGCAAGGAGAGCAGCTTTGCCTCCACGGGTTGGTCAGACAGCTGTGGGCTCCCCACCCACCTCCCGGGTGTGGCAGTTCCATTCCACAGAGAGCATTTCCCAAAGAGAGATCTGGGCCATCAGCAGACCAGGTCAGAGCAGCCAGGAAGCAGTGCAATAAAGGGACTGAGCTGGGAATACTTTCCATTTAGCCTCCTCTGGATCCTTGCAATATCACAGCCCTCAGGATATGTGACCCTGGCACTGAGGACAAAAACAGGGGGCAGGAGTGAGGTTTCAGGGTGTATTCTTTTCCCAGGCTGCTACAAAGTGGCACTAACTGGGTGGTTTAAACAACAGAAACTTAATCTCTTGTGGTTCTGGGGGCCAGAAGTCCACAATCAAGAAGTCTGCAGGGCTATATCTCCTGCAAATTCTCCAGGGAAGAATCTTCCTGCCTCTTCCTAGTTCCTGGTGGCTCCCAGCAATCCCTGACATTCCCTGGATTGTAGACACATTGCTCCCCACGCTGCCAATGTTGTCCTGTGGCCTTCCCCTTGAGTGCCTGTGTGCATGAAGGTCCTGTCTGTTTCCGATGAGAACACTAGCCATAGAATTTAGGGGACACCTTAATGTGGTACCATCTCATCTGATTCTTCACTACTTACATCTGCAAAGACCCTATTTCCAAATAAGGCCACCTTCACAGCTACAGGGGCTAGGAGTCCACAGAGCTTTTGGGGACACAATTTTATCTACGATACTGAGAATGACAGAGTGCTACAGAGGTCACTACACCCCAAGCCAACTCTCCAGAGAATTCATTGTCAGTTCCCTGAGCAAGGAGCTGCTACTAAAAAACACTAAGGCCAACTCTCAGAGGCTAACACCCCAAGCCAACTCTCCAGAGAACTCATTCTCAGTTCTCTGAGCAAGGAGCTGCTACTAAAAAAACACTAAGGCCAACTCTCAGAGGCTAACAGAATCGGGGCTAACAGAACCCGTTGGCCTAAAGAAAAAGAACCTTTGCACAGCCAGAAAATTCCTTTTCGGTTGTACTGCTTAGTACGGTGGGTGGAGTTGGCCCTTGCAAAGCTGTCAAAAGGCCAGCAAAGGCAGCAGCCAATGGCCACCCCCTGCCCACAGGAGGAGCCAGACCAGGCACGGACCAGCTGCTTTCAGTGGCTGGAGGAACAGCCGGATCTCGCTGGCCCACTGAGCTTTCCCTTCCTAGTAATTCTCTTTGTAGTTTTGTTTTTTGCCCAAAGGCATTTCCTCCACTAAAACCACACCGTGAGGCCAGGGGAATTTCTAACCACAAAGAGACAGCCAGGATAAGTTACCAGACTGTCCAGCGGGGAGCTCTGGGGTGCGCTTCTGGGAATCGGGATCCGAGACATGGTCTTGGAAACCACAGTTTTCTGTTGAAGAGCCAGACAGATGAGTGAGGACAGGGTTTTCATCATTATTTTAAATAATATCAAGAGTCAGCCTGGGAGCACCCAGAGCAAAGCACTTGGCCACAGCACACATGAGGACCAAGAGTAAGCGACAGTAAGCAAGAAGGGTGAAGCTCTGGATCCCCTTTTGAGATCAAACTCCCTTCCCCCATGAGGTTTGCGGCCCCAGAACAAAGCAAATGTCTGAGAGTCTGGAGAGGAAGCTGGCTCCCCAAGTGCCCTGAGCCACATGGGGTGGTTCTTGTAGCACAGAAATGGGAGCAGAGCTGGTATAGGGTCACTGGATGCTGAGATGTCCCAATCCTCTGGTGTTCCTCACTCCCGCAGCATGTGGAGGACTCCAGGGTCCCTGATGCTGCAGTGGGATGCCCAGAAGAGCTGAGATTTGAGTGCTTGTGCACCTGTCAGGGAAACAATGTGCTATGAGGTCGGGGACTGTGTGGGCAGCCTGGGCTGCGACTAGATGGAGGGCGTGGCTGAGTTTCCAAAGACTGAGCTAAGCTGGACACGAACAAGGCCAGCAGTGATCACTACTCAGCTCCAGTGAGTTAGTCACAGAGGCCCCCAGCATGGTCAGAGGGTGGCTCTCGGACCAGACATGTTGTCTCTTGGCCACACCAGTTAGAGCATAGATTGTTGCCAGGGAAAAGGTCAGGGGTGAAAGCATTAGCAATCCTGAATTATCTAAGTCTTTATCCAGAAAGAAACCACGTTTTAAACCAGGACTGGCAGAATTACCAGGAATCAGCAAGATTAACTTCTCCACCATTAGCAGAAATGAGGGCTCGTGAGCTAAATTAAGTTTAATTATAAAACAATAAAGAAAGTTACATTTCTGCACACCGGAGTTTTATGGTTGTGAAATTTGTACCCACCATACAAGAACTGTAATTGTAATTCAAAGCAACATGTGATGCATGCCATATCAATTGTGGAAGAAAAATGTTTTATGATTTCAAAGAAAGGAAAATGTGTGCTTACTGAAGTTTTAGAACCTGTCTCTGCAATTCAGCCTTTCCATCTTATGCATTACCTGACACATTTCCTCAAGCCCAACCTCTCATAACTATATCACTTATCATTCTTGCTTCTGCAGGTGACAAAACCCTTAACTCAAACCAATAAGAAAAAGAAAATGGCATTTATTTGCTTACAAAACTAAAGTATCTAGAAGGATCTTGTTCTGTTCAGGTATGGTTTGATCCAGGCTCACATGATTTCATTGGGATATAGCAGGGGTCAGGAAGCCTTTTGGCTGAGAGAGTCATGAACGCCACATATTTTAAAATGTAATTCCATGAGAGCCATACAATGACCTGTGTACGTTATGCATTATCCAATAAAAATTTGGTGTTGTCCCGGAGGACAGCTGTGATTGGCTCCAGTCACCCGCAACCATGAACATGAGCAGTAGGAAATGAATGGATTGTAATCCATGAGAATGTTTTATATTTTTAACGTTATTATTTTTTTTATTAAATATTTGTCTGCAAGCCAGATGCAGCCATCAAAAGAGCTACATCTGGCTGGCGAGCCATAGGTTCCAGACCCTTGGGATAGAGCTTTTGTTGCTGGATTTCTCAGTTCTGCTTCCTCAGTGCTCAGGGTAAGTGTTAAAGGACAAAATTTACCAGTGGAAGAAAACTTCGTTATTATTCTTCCTTCACAACTTTTGTTAAAATTTATTGATTGATTTTAGAGAGAGAGGAAGAGAGAGAGAGACAGACAGATAGAAACATCGATCTGTTACTGCATGTACCCTGACTGGGAATCAAATCCACAACCTCCGCGTACTGGGATGATGCTCTAACCAAC
Source organism: Saccopteryx bilineata (assembly GCF_036850765.1). NCBI lineage: Eukaryota > Metazoa > Chordata > Mammalia > Chiroptera > Emballonuridae > Saccopteryx > Saccopteryx bilineata. The sequence goes on along the minus strand of NC_089490.1, from coordinate 279,109,405 downwards.
CAAGCTATCCAACCCGGGTTTCTCTACAACTTTTTATAAAATTTTTAAATATACAGAAAAGTGTGAAAAATAGTACATCTAAATTCTAAGCACAAGAATGTATGTGTGTGTGTGTGTGTGTGTGTGTGTGTGTGCTGAGTCACTTGAAAGTAAATTGATAATATGTTTACTTTTCATCCCTAAGATGCAGCATGGGCAATCTGTTACATAACCACAACTGTTATCACACCTGAGAAAATTAACAATAAAAATGAATATGGCTTCAGTGGTAGAGCATCAGCCTGATGTGTGGATGTTCTGGGTTTGATTCCCGGCCAGGGCACACAGGAGAAGCACCCATCTGCTTCTCCACCCCTCCCCCTCTCCTTCCTCTCTCTCTCTCTCTCTCTCTTCCCCTCTGCAGCCAAGGCTCCATTGGAGCAAAGTTGACCCAGGCACGGAGGATGGCTCCATGACCTCCACCTCAGGTGCTAGAATGGCTCCAGTTGCAATGGAGCAACACCCTAGATGGGCAGAGCATTGTCCCCTAGTAGGCATGCCGAGTGGATCCCAGTTGGGCACATGCGGAGTCTGTCTCTCTGCCTCCCTGCTTCTCAGTTCAGAAAAATATTTAAAAAAAACAAAAGAACAAAAGTGAATATGGATTGCCTTTTCCTTCCATTGCTATTCAACCAATAAAAAAGCAATAGAAAAAAAAAACCCTGAATTTGAGTTCTAACAATCTAGTATCCCATATCCCTTGATTATCTGTAAATGCTATAGCTTGTTTTTCTTCTTTCTTGGAACGTCCTTGCTCCTTTATTGGGGAGAGAGACAGTTTTTAAATAAATACCTTGAAGGTTGGAACTCACTCTCTTAATAAGGTAAATCTGAACATACCCACTGAATGGGAAAACTAAGGCTGAAAGTTATAGAAAAATAGTTTCAGCCTCTATGGATTAGAATTCTGGATTATTTTTCCCAGAAAACTCCAGTTAAATTTAAACTTAATCAATAATTCAGAGATGCAACTTCCAACCAGGAAATTTTGCAGTTTAATGAACAAGAAATCATACAGAGGTCCAAAATATAACATTTAATAGATGGGCCTTCAACTTCCATTTTCAAGATTGTGCACTAGCTAAGGATCCAATTACACCAGTGAGCTAGTGACAGATTGTGGCTTTCTCTTCTCATTTATGAAAAAAAAAATTACTACTCTTGCTGACCACAGAAAATTGTAACTTTAAATATCTTGAAAAAATAAAGAAAGAATATACACACCCCTATGTTCATTGCAGCATTATTTACAGTAGCCAAGATTTGGGAGCAGCCCAAGTGCCCACCAGTAGATGACTGAATAAAAAAGCTGTGGTACATTTACACAGTGGAATACTACTTGACCATAAAAAAGAAGAAAGTCTTACCCTTGGCAACAGCATGGATGGACCTGGAGATTATAATGCTAAATGAAATAAACCAGTAAGAGAAAGACAAGTACCATATGATTTCACTTGTGTGTGGAATCTAATGAACAAAATGAACTAGCAAGCAAAATAGAAACAGACTCATGGATACAGAGAACAGACTGACAGCTGTCAGAAAGGAGGGAGTTGGGAGCTGGGTAGAAAGGGTGAAGAAATTAAGAAAAAACAAACTTCATACACACAGACAATAGTATGGTGATTGCCAGAGGGAAAGGGTGGAGGGGAAGGTAGAAGAATATAAAAGAGGGATAAATGGTGATAGAAAGAGATTTGACTTGGGGTGGTGAACACACAATGTAATATACATATAATGTATTATAGAATTGTACAGCTGTAACCTATATAATTTTATTAACCAATGTAACCCCAATAAACTCAATTTAAAAAAGAAATTAATAAAAAATTAGCATGAAAACTTAGTTTCATATTTTTTTCCTCTAAGCCAACTAGTGTTTCAAGACTTCTCATGTGAGTGTAGTTTTCTAACTCTCTAGATTCTCCTCCAAGTACTTGACTGTACTTGATTCAATGACTTGGCAATTTTGTTGTGAATGACAGGGCATTTTTTGCTACTTGGACAAAATAAATAATATTACCTTGTGTATGATAGGGGTAATGTTTGCTTCTTCAGTTTCAGGTTTGGAACCATGTTTGGTCATTCCTAGCTCTTGTGGATAGAAGAAAATGATATATAATATATAAGAATATTCAAATAACTAAAAAATATTCAATAATCCTGCTGTGTTAACATTCAGGAAAATTTTCATTTTTGCTTTCATGGAGAGAATGAACTATTAAGAGGTGTTCCAAAAGAAAATAATGGTCTTTGCTAAAAAGCTACTGCAAGATGTGAATTTTAGGGAATAGCAAGTAGATTTTAAATGTACTCAAAATATCTAATGTGAAACCAGGCTGCTATGGGTTGAATCATCCCTCCAAAATGCCAGGTTGAAGTCTTAAGCTCTAGTACCTCAGAATGTGATCTTTTTTGGAAAATAGGATCTTTACAGAGGTAATCAAGTAAAAATGAGGTCATGAGGGCAGTGTCCTTATAAAGAGGAAATTTGGACCCAGGGTCACAAGCAGAGGGAGAACGCCATGTGAAGATAAAGGCAGAGATCAAAGTGGTTCTACATGCAGCCAAGGAGAACCAAGGTGGCCACAACCCACCGGAAGCTCAGAGAGAGGCCTGGGACAGGTTCTCTTTATAGCCTCAGAAGGAACCAGGACTGCAGACACCTTGGACTCGGACTTCCAGCCTCCAGGATTGTGAGACGATAAATGCCTATTGTTTAAGCCTCCCCGTTTGTGGTCTTCTGTTACCGTAGCCATAATGAGACTAGTGTTCCCTATGCTTACTTAAGGAGACTTTTCTCTTAAGTTCTTTGACTGTTTTATTTATTTGTTGGCTATTTTATTTTAAACTGGATCATGTGGCTATCTATATAAAAATTTAATTACAGAACACAAGTGATTAGCTATTGACCACTGAAATATGAGCAAGGACTATGTCTTTCTTCTCTGGGCGGTGAATTGGACTATCCTTGGTCTGCTCCACATCTCGTCTCAGAAACACTCCTGAACTATAGTAGACCCTCTGCTCTGTCCATGTGGCATGCATGAAACTGGCTATGAATTCTAGATAGCCCCAGGGAGTCAGTAAGAGTTTTCCATTTTTGCTGGTCATTTGGTAGGTTCTGTGACAAGCTAGACCAATCAGAGCATTCCCCGGAAATACCAGCATGATGGGGGGGGGGGGGGAATGCTCTTTTTTTTTTTTTATCAGGTATTAGAAGTGCTAAGGTCAGTGCAGACTTCTGTTTTAGGAGGGAAGCCTCACTAAAAATGAAGCCTAACCAGGGCAGGAGGTACAGGATCAGCCAAAATCCTTACTCCCTGATAAACTCGACCTGAAGCCAGGAATATTCTTTGGAATTTTCACTTAATGTGAACCAAAAACTTCTTTTGTGTGCTTTAAACCAGTTTGAGTTAGTTACTTGACACTTGTAATAAAGAGTGTCTCAATGCACCTGCAAAATATAATCTCTATTTGCTTTCAGCTCACTCATGGCGTATGGAAGCTTTATATTAGTCCTGTGCTAGAACTTTCTGGAACACAATGAGCCCTCAGTAAGAGCTGACTTAGTTTTTAATCCATATTGTCAGAATAAAAATGATGTCTAAATTAAACAAAATGACAGGACAGTAGGATAGTTTTCCCTATTACTTGGGATGGTCACTGTCTATTCACCAATGTCAATGTGGCAGGTTGTGTTTCCAACAACTGCATAAATACGCATCTCCCCAAAGTAAATTATTACAACACAATCGCCTGTTGCATTCCAGTGAAACTGGGTGAGGCTAAGGACTGCTCCAAGACAAGATGGCAGAAAGTATTCCGTATGACTTCCAAAGCTAGGTCATATAAAGAATGTGGCTTTTACCTCGTGTTGTCTCAAATGTTTGCCCCTGAAACCAGTTACCATGCTGTGAAGAAGGCCAAACAAAGAGATGCCTATGTGGATAGGGGGGGGACCCCAGCCTCCAGCCAGCATCCCCCACCAGACATGTGGGTGAACAAGGCTTCAGGTGGGTCCAGCCTTTGAGACTTCAAACGCTGTGGAGCAGAGCTGAACTGTGGCGGCTATGCTTCATCTGAATTCCCGACTCACTAAATACAGGAGCATAACAAATGGTTGTTTTACACCACTAACTTTGAGGGTAATTTTTCACACAGCCATGGTGAGGTTATTTGCAATGTGTCAGAATTCCCTCCCTGGTATGTTTTCAGTCAGGGTGGGCCACGAAATAGATTCTCCCGAAAGATTTGGAGGGTGGCAGCCATTTGTAGCTGACACTCCTTGTCACTGATCTGCTGGCTCATTGGCCTGGCAGCCCTGGGGCCTGTGTCTGCTATTTGGGGATACTGTGTTTTTAGTTCCATGATGAAGGGCCAGGCTTCTTCAGGGCACCTGTACCACCATTAAGGTCAGAGGCGACAGGAGCTGAGATGTGATGAGATCTAGTCTGTGCCATGGGTACCAGCTTGACATTGTTCCCTGGCAGTTTATAACAATCTTCTCTTTCTGACGCCACCCTTTGGACTTCAAGCTCCAGCATCAGACTCTGAGACAACAGCTTTACAGAAGCTGCTTGTCAGCTCCCACAATTGCATGCGGTCAAATCTTGTCTGTAATATAAAACATATTAAGTATAACATACAATATATAACATTTAATTTATAATATAATATAACATAACAATGTAAAAAGTATAATATATATGACATAAAATAATTGACAGATGACTTGTAATATTTTACATGTATATATATTCACACGCACATACATATATGCATGTATGTGTATATACATTTCCTAGGTTCTGTTCCTTTGATTGAACCTTGATTGATACACAAAGGACTCAGTAGCCAGGCTTTCTTCTTCTTTCTCATTTCCTCACCCTTCCGTTTGTTACTCATGTTGTGTAGTCACTTGCCTCTGGTTATCACTGCTCACAGCATCCTGCACCTGTTCCCTGTTTACATTACTGTTGCTGTAGTCTTCCCTGATTTGCAAATCTGAATACATTTTGATGATGTAAATAACCCTAAAATGCAAGCTGTGCCTGAAAAACTTTGCCAATTACATAAGAATAGATTTATACTCAGATTCGACCCTACCAAAAAAAAAAAAAAAGCTTGCTTCTTGCTCATCATTCCTGGATGACCTTCATCCAATCTTTTAGGTCAAGATGTCACTCTGTAAAAACTGCTATAACAAAATATACCTTAGATTTTTTTGGCTTAAGCAAAAAATGTTTATTTCTCACAGTTCTGGAGGATGGGAAGTCTAAGATCAGGATACGGCATGGTCAGTTCCTGGTGGGGACCCTCTTCCTGACTTGCAGACTGCCACCTTCTCGTGTCCTCATGTGGCGGAGATAGGGCTCCAATCTCTTCCTCTTCCTATTAGGACACTAATCTCATTATGGAGGCTTCACCCTATGCCAGGGGTTCTCAAAGTGTGCACCAGGGTGCACTGGTGCACACTAGAAGGTTTCCAGGTGCACCTTATGGTATTCCAGAAAAATATGTGCCTGTTGGGGACCAAAAAACCAACAGGGTATTTGGAGTTTAGATTTTTGGGGGACAGAGGTGTGGGGAATTGGCTGTAAATGGACAGTCTGCCCAACCCCCCACCTCACTTGCCTGATTAGGTTACAAAAGGCTGTTAAGCTGTGGTGCTGGATTGTTTACACTACCCCCCATGTTCCCCGGAAAGACTGGAGACAAGTTTCTTCTATCCTTTGGTGTAAAGTTAAGATATGTATAGTGGGGGTTTTCTGCACTGAACATAATTAAGAGTAAAAAGAAAGGAATTCTTCAATTTATTGATGAGGAAATGAGAGTTTACCTTTCAAATATATGCCCAAACATTGAAGAAATGGCTAGGACACATCAGACTCATGTTTCTCATAAACACAAGAATGAAAAAAATTAACATATTTGCACTGGGACCTGTCAAATTTACTACATCTTACTAAGAATGTATCTATGTATAAAAAGATAACTTTTGTGTTCTTTTTTAATTTTTTAACCCCTCTTTTTCACAAATTCTAAAAAGCATAACTCAAAAAATGTAACATAAAAATATTTTTAATGTCAAAATAAATTTAATTTTGTCATATTTATTTTATTTAATTACCATAAAAACACACTTGGACTTTATATTTTTTTCTTTAATATATTTGACTTAATTATTATAACATATTTCTCAGAACTTTGTATATAGTGTGCCTACAATTATTTGTAGGATTTTAAATGTGCCCCGACTTCAAAAGTTTGAGAACCACTGCCCTATGCCCTCACCTACATCTAATTACGTTCCAGAGGCCCCACCTCCAAATAACATCATATTTAAGGTTGGGTCTTTACCAGGAGAGGATTCAAACATTCAGTCCATAGCACAAGATGAGAAACAAATCCAAGTGACTTATAAGGGCTTCTGCAGAAGGATTTACATGCTTCTGCATGGTTGAGTGTGTTTGGAATTTGGCAATTGAAAAGTACACTTTGCACACTGGATATATACTGGGAGGGGCAGACTTGAGGGGAGAGTCAGTTCCTCCAATGTCCCTGAGGCTGATGGAAGTGCCCCCCCCCAGTAGCAGTATTGAGTCGCACATGTTGAGGATTCCATTGTGTGCTGAGAAGCTTCCACGCCAAGGAGGAGGCCAAGGACACTGGTGGACAACATGCCGATGACTCAGAGTAAAACAGGGTCTCTCTTTGAAGAATGACAACCATATTCTCTGCTAGTGCAGGTTTCCTCAGAGAGAGATGGCCTTCCATTACCCAGTATACTATATTCTTAGTCCCAGATATAACAAAGTTCATCAATACTCTGAGAACATAAACTAAGTAGGTCAAATTACTCCTTTTCTCCCAGGAGCAGGAAAGGCCAGGGAAGGCAGCTAAGCATGAAAAATATGATTGCCATGACAAGAGGTAAATGCTGCACCAAGACCTTCCAATGTGCAGCCAAAAGGGAGGATCTCTGAATTAGGTTCAGCTAGTGTCCTAAACACATCCCCTTATGCCCGAACACACAGGCTAACCCGACACCACCACACGCATACCTGCCCCTCAGTTTCTTGATCTAAAGATCACTTCTTCTGGAAATATCTTCTCTGATGTCTTCTCTACCCCAGCCCCCCACCCCTCCACCTCCCAGGCAGCTTTAATGCTTCTCTTCTATGCTCCTGGGGCACCAGATACTTTTAACAATTAGTACTTCTTTCAATTTATTGCCTAGCAGATGAGGAAAGGCTTTATTCTTAAGAGGTGGCAGAAGAATTTCTTTAAAGAATGCCTGGCTTACTCAAAAAAGAGCTCTGTCAAACTGAGTGGCTGAATACTAAAGAAAGGCAACAGAAAAGACATGGAAGGAGGGTGTTTAGGGAGAAAAGATTGGAAATGACCAAACTCCACATTTGTACCTCTGCAGAAGAAACATTTAGGAAAGAATGAGATGTGAGAGGAGAGAGGACATAAATGTCATGATCACTAGTAACAATCCCTGACAGACACTTTGCAGTTTACAATGGGACTTCCATGCGCAAATTGCTCAATGAATGTTTAAACACGATATAAGGAGTACCTTATTACTTGTGTCCTTCTTAATTAATTGGGGGAAAGTTCCATATCCTGGTAAGTGTTCTGTCCTTATATGCAAACTAAATTTATTCATCTAAGCCAGAACCACATATAAGACAGAGCATTTGAAATAACAGAATGTAGTATTACTTATAAAAGAAATTCTTCATTATAGTAAAGTATTGCCAACTCAGACCTGTTAACAAGGATTATAATTATAAAGGACACTTCCTGAAGTACCTTGTTTTTATTAGATACGACCCATTTGCAATTACCTTATGAGTTATACATGTAAATGGAGTTTCTAAAGTGTTTGATGACTGGGTGTTGAATTGGAAATTTACTACGTATATTGAAATATTAATTGACTTTTGCCCAGTCTGAATGATAACAAATGTTAAGCTGATAAAGTCTAAATGAATAAGGTATATATGTTTCCAGTCTAACTCATTCAGACTGAAACTCACCTTATGTCTCTAATTTAGCAAACATTTTCCTCAAAGTTAATGTCAATTAATATTTCAAAATAAGGGGTAAATTTCAAACTCAAGAAATCTTGACTTTTCAGAAATCATGATTTATACTATTAACATAAAATATGTCAATGAATAATTATATTATATTTATATAGTTTTATTTTTGCCAGTGGAATAATACTAGTATTTAAGAACTGAGTCACATTTACCCTCAAAAAAACTGTGTACCTCTGTTTATCAAAAGACCTGTTCTAGAATGTTCAGCTAAAAACTAATAATAAGCAAAAACTGGAAATCAGCCAGTTTGGATAAATAGAATAGATAAATATATTATTCTAAGTATTTGTCTATTCTATGAGTTGTGAATTCTATTACAATATATATTATTTTATTTATAATAATATATTGTAATAAGGTAATGAAGACCACACAATGGAATATTAGGCAGCATTGAAAGCAAATGTTCTACAACACAGATGAGCTCCCCAAATATGCCATTGAGCAAGAGAAGCCAGACACAAGAGATTTTATTTATGTAAAGTATGAAAACAGACAAAGCCAACATATGCCATTAGAAGTCAGGCCAGCAATTGCGTTTTGAAAGAGTGATTGGGCCCTGGCCGGTTGGCTCAGCGGTAGAGCGTCGGCCTGGCGTGCGGGAGACCCGGGTTCAATTCCCGGCCAGGGCACATAGGAGAACCCCCTCCTTCCTCTCTGTCTCTCTCTTCCCCTCCCGCAGCCAAGGCTCCATTGGAGCAAAGATGGCCCGGGCGCTGGGGATGGCTCCTTGGCTTCTGCCCCAGGCACTAGAGTGGCTCTGGTTGCGGCAGAGCGACGCCCCGGAGGGACAGAGCATCACCCCCTGGTGGGCAGAGCGTTGCGCCTGGTGGGCGTGCCGGGTGGATCCCGGTTGGGCGCATGCGGGAGTCTGTCTGACTGTCTCTCCCCGTTTCCAGCTTCAGAAAAAAAAAAAAAGAAAGAGTGATTGGTGACTGAGAAAAGACATGAGGGAGATTCTGAAATGCTGAAACTTCCTGTTTCTTGCCCAAAGCCCTGAATACATGAGCATGGTCCATTGTGAAAAACTTATTGCAGGGTGCACTTCAAGAAAGAAATATTTCTTTCTCTAATTGGTGTAAGAAAATAATACACAGATAAGAACTGTACAGAACTTGCCACAGAAAGTGTTTTACTTCACTGTCTTGAAGTTGCATTAGAATTCAGTCTGATACAGAACAAATTCAAGTAAAAGGCCAAATGCCAGGACAGCTTTAAAACACTAAAGAATGAGCAGGGAGCACACTCCTTTGGCTTGGCTAGTCATTACAGAGACCAAAACCCCAACGCCCCTGAAGGAACTGAGTGGATGGAGCAACACCAATCATTCTGACTATGGTAACGCAGTTGAGACCCAGGAAGGAAGCCTGCATTGGCAAATTATAGGCCCCCAGGCAAGTTGTAATTTCTCAGTTCCTTCATCCATCAAATGAGGCTAAGAATAACTACCACACAGGCTTGTTTTAAGGATCAAAAGAGAAAATGTATGGGAATATGTTTGTCTAATGCAGGGTACTAAATGGATGTTATCAACGTTGAGTATTGCTGCTGTTGTTCTCACGATTTTATATAAACCAACCTCAAAAATTATGTCACTCCTGGTCAGAGTGAGGCTACAATCTGAATATAAATGCATGTTTGTACACTTTAGATCAGGGGTCTCAAACTCACGGCCTGCCGAACAATTTTGTGCGGCCCGCAGACTAATCCACGAAGTTCAAAATATTTTGGATAAAATTAAGTAAGCCTAGGGGATTAGTCTGCGGGCCGCACAAAATTGTTCGGCGGGCCGCATGCGGCCCACAGGCCGCGAGTTTGAGACCCCTGCTTTAGATGAATATTATTCATCCAGAGCAACTCCGTGTCAGAGACTAAAATGCTATTTCATATTTATTTATTAAACTTTTATCTATAGCAAAATACCTAACAATTCAAAGCAACACCATTTTAATTCAGATTGATGCTTCATAATCCTTCTAATACATAATAGATTGCCTTGTTATTATGAGACCACTGTCACCACTTTGTGATCAGCTGTCTGTTGCACCTTTCATTTTTATGTGGCTCCTGACTCCCATCTGGTCTAATTTTGGATCTACTAATATAAACGTTACATAGCACTTCACTTATACTTGAAATAAAGTTATTGCTCTAGTTCTAAATAACTTCCTCCAACACATTATTGTTTGTTGAAATACTGATCTCGCTTCGAAAACTGGAATATGATAGATACATGAATTCACCAGAACTTCCAACTGCCCTTTTGCTGTTATGCTTGTCTATCTGACCTCACCCTCACTGAACTATATTGCCCCTGAAGCAGAAAAGTTCTAGGAAGCTGGTCAACCGCGCCAAGGAGAAGCATTCCAGGAATCGTGAAACTGCAGAAGGGAGCATACCAGAACTGCTGACTCAATGCACACTTGCTCAAGGTTCTCCCCTACTCTATAAAATTTTGCCTCAAAATCTGTTTTGGCGCCCTTATCCTCAGAGAAGTGCCTGGCAGGGTTCTTTTCTTCCTTTCAATAAAGCCTGTTATTCTGGTCTTTTTGGACTCCCATGGATTCCACCATTTGGTGCCAAAACCCGGGACAGGGTACTAACTGCCTGGACGATCCCTCTTTGCCATCCAAACTTACAACCAGGGAAGCAATGGGCAGTGGCAGCTCATCCCAGGCTTACTCCCTGATTCTGTTTGAACATGTAATTGTAGGTTGATTGGCCAGCGATCTGTCCCTGTCCCAAACCCCTGCCGGACCAGAGGAAGGTAAGGATTTTCTCCCTCCCCTTCCTTGGTTGACCTCCAAATTTCTCTCTAAAAACACCCCTTCCTGGTCGGAGGGTTTTTGACTTCAGACCCCATACCTACAAGTGGTCTGCCTCTACTCCTTTATGCCTAGCCAGGCCCCTCTCCTATGTGCCAGGTTCTCAGCCTTGGGGTGACGACCTCCTGTCTGAGATTCTCTTTCTACGGAGATTTCCTCCTCTTGGAACTGTGACTGAAGACAGAGATGCCTCCTTCTCTCACCAGTCTCCTCTACTGTGGGCTCCTCTCAGTCCAAACCATCCAGCCAGACTCCCCTCAGCTATGTCATCAAAAATCTCGCCAAACTTGGCCTGTCTGACCTCAAACCAAAAAACTCATCTTCTTCTGTAATACCGCCTGGCCACAATATAAATTAAACAACAACTCCCACTGGCCAGAGAATGGAACCTTTGATTACAATATCCTAAGAGATCTTGACAATTTCTGCCACCGGAAGGGGAGGGCATCAGAAATTCCTTACGTGCAGGCTTTCTTCTCCCTTCGCTCCTGTCCTTAATTTCTGTGCCGCTTGTTCTACACGCAGGCCATTTTTGGCCAAGGAAATCTCACTTTAAACCTCTGCTCCTAATCTTTCCTTCTCCACGGACTCCCAACTCTCTTCCCCTCCTGCTCAACTCCCAAGTGCATCCCTCTCTCGGGACTCCTCTCTGGTCCCTCTGCAAATCTCTTTCACTTGAATCTCTTCCCTCAAGAAAGCCCCCTTCCCTCCCTTTGCAGAATCCTCTTTCTCATTCACTTGCAAATACCAGTCTCTCTTTCTCCTCCCCTGTTGGCCAGGGGCCCCTCCCTTCTCCACTGTGTTCTTAAATCCCTCTTCCCTCCTTACAGATGGGCAACTCTGTCTCTTTTTCTTCTTTGACCCATCCCCCCACCCCACCGGCTTGGCTGTATCTTTTTCTTCTTTGACCCATCCTTCCCCCTCCTCAAAGACTGATGGTGCCTTCCACTACCTCTTGTCCTCTCCCCTCTCCTCAGAGCTCTAAATCTTTTTGACTCCTCTGACCACGTGGTGCCACCACCTCCTCCTCCTCTTGCAGATTCTGACCCTCCTTCTTTCCATATAAGCTGTTCACACTGTCCATCCTTCTACTTCTTCTCTTCCCTAACTGAATCTGTTTCTAAGGCCTTAAACCAATAATTACCCACCTCTTTTTTTTTTTTTTTTTTTATAATTTTTTTTTTCATTTTTCTGAAGCTGGAAACAGGGAGAGACAGTCAGACAGACTCCCGCATGCGCCCGACTAGGATCCACCCGGCACGCCCACCAGGGGCGACGCTCTGCCCACCAGGAGGGATGCTCTGCCCATCCTGGGCATCGCCATGTTGCAACCAGAGCCACTCCAGCGCCTGGGGGAGAGGCCACAGAGCCATCCCCAGCGCCCGGGCCATGTTTGCTCCAATGGAGCCTTGGCTGCAGGAGGGGAAGAGAGAGACAGAGAGGAAAGCGCGGCGGAGGGGTGGAGAAGCAAATGGGCGCTTCTCCTGTGTGCCCTGGCCGGGAATCGAACCCGGGTCCTCCGCACGCTAGGCCTACCCACCTCTTAAACCAGGCTTTATCCTTCATCCCCACGGACTTTCCTTACAATACTTCCATCCTTCTTATTCGAAAACCTTCAGGGGCTTATCACCTTGTACCGGACTTATACCTAATCAATGAGGCAGTAGTTCCCCTCCATCCAGTAGCCCTAATCTCTACAAGTTACTGTCACACATTCCTCAAATACCACTCACTTCATGATCCTAAACCTCAAGGATGCCTTCTTTACCATTCCTCTACACCAGGGGTCTCCAAACTTTTTACAGAGGGGTCCAGTTCACTGTCCCTCAGACCATTGGAGGGCTGCCAAATACAGTGGTCCTCTCACTGACCACCAATGAAAGAGGTGCCCCTTCCAGAAGTGCAGTGGGGACTGGATAAATGGCCTCAGGGGCTGCATTGCGGCCCGCGGGCCGTAGTTTGGGGACGCCTGCTCTACACCCTGATTCTCACTTTCTGTTTGCCTTTACCCGGACACTAATGCAACCCAGAAACTTACATGGACTGTCTTACCCCAGGGGATCAAAAACAGCCCACACCTGTTTGGGCAGGCACTAGCTCAAGATTTAGCAGCATGCAATCTCAAAACTAGTACTCTCTTACAATATGTACATAACATACTCCTCCTATGGCCCCTCCCTGCCTGCCTCAAGGAGACACATCACCACCCTTCTTAACTTCTTCACTATGAAGGGATGTCGCATCTTCTCTGCTAAGGCTCAACTTCACTCTTAGTCCATAGTCTATCTGGGCATCGCCTTAACCCCTACCACCTGAGGTCTAACCCTACATCAAACTCAGACCCTCTGCAGTCTCCAACCATCTACCACAGCATACCAAATCCTTTCTTTTCTTGGTCTAATAGACTTCTTTAGACACTGGATTCCCAATTTTGCTCTCTTAGTCAAGCCCCTCAGTGAGATCTTCTGAGCATGGCTTTTAAGGTCTATAATGGCCAAGGAAATTACAGAAAAGGCAAATAAGGCCCAAAAGAGGTCAGGAAATACCAGCTTTTGGCATATGCTCTTAAAGGCTCCAGAGCCCTAAAGGGCTTCATAGGATTCCATCAGGGCCCTGCTCCAGAATAGAAAGAAAGGTCATTGAGCTGAAGCCTGCCAGACTTCCCAGCCCCATCAAGGGACACATCATTGCTGTGGAAAGAGGGACACAAGAAGGTGCCCCCTTGCTCCATGAAGGGAGGGTTCAGTCTCTTCTAGCCCTTCTCCAGCTACCTGTGACCTGACCTTGCCCAGCATGCTGGGAATTGCCACTGAAGCCCAAAGGACATCTTTCACGAGCCTAAGGTATTTCTTCCAGGTAGCAGATAAACTGATCTCATTTTTTGTAAACACAAGGGCCATCTACTATGCCTTGCCTGAATATTTGAGTATTATTTATCCCTTGAAGATCTCTACTGTGGGTATTGATAGTCTAACTTTGTTGCTTTATTTAATGTATAGTATCTTGTCTCAATGCCCCATTCCTATTGTAGACTGGGACCTGCTGCTAATTCCAGCTAGAAGCAGTGGTCACTAGGACTTAAACTCCAGCTACAAAGTGTAGAAATGTAACCACCTTTTCCCTAAGTACTTGCAGGATTTACAGGTTACTCAGCAAACTGTTCAGAGACTGTCCAAGAGGCACTTCCAGCAGTACATCACCCAAGGACTAACTTTTATGTGGACAGGTTCACACACGGTGATCCTGACAACTCCCACTGCTGCTAAGGTCAGCTCTTTTCTTCACCCTGACAAACTGGAGCTCAGAAACAGAAAATGAAACCGACCCTTGTCCTTCTATTCTCTATTCACCTCTCAGCCTGTCTCACCCAATCAGGGGCTTTATATTGTGTGGAACCAACACCTATATGTGTCTCCCTACTAATTGGACAAAAACCTGTACCCTAATATATCTTACCCCAAATATCAACCTAATCCCACCCCATGAGCCTCTTCTAGTTCCTAGTACACTACCCTACCCATCAATCTAAAAACCAAACAAGCCATACAAATAATTCCTCTTTTTTTACTTTAACAATTTCTATAAAAGTAGGTTTGGGGGCAGGGGGACTGGCCACTGCCCTGTCTTATTCTCTCTCTCTCTCTCTCTCTCTCTCTCTTTCTCTTTCTCTCTAAAACCCAGTGAATTTGTAAAAAACAAACTGAGTCAAGGAATCAGTGGCTTCACACAAACTGGGTGTCTTGACTATTGCCTTTCATTCATCCACTCACTCTCCTATTTATTTTTCTAGTTTTTGGACCCTGCCTCTTATGTTTGTTCACTAGTTTCTTACAAAACTGCATGCAGAAAATTGGAAAAATCTACCTACCCTACACACCAACCCTGAATCCTGCCCTCGCAAAACAGAAAAATCCAGAACCCTATAAATACACCCCTACTCTGAACAATGGTGGAAAAACCCCTTGTTCTCAATGCTAGCACCAATTATAGGACCAATCCTAATTTTGTGCCTAATTGTAATGCTTTCCCCTTTCTTTATCAAGTTCCTACAGGCCCAAATGAGAGAAATCTTCAGAATTACCTACAATCAAATACTTTTACAACCCCTACTCTAACTGCCCCAGGGAGAGGTCCATGAAGGAGGCCCCAGCAGGAAGTAGCTCCAGAAGATGGCCGGTTAGAGACAAACCTCCTTCCTGAATCCCATACCCTTTTCTCCCCCCCCCCTCCACCTCTTTTTCTTTTATCATACCACAGAGTTGAGAAATGATAGATACATGAATTCACCAGAACTTCCAACTGCCCTTTTGCTGTTCTGCTTGTCTATCTGACCCCACCCTCACTGGACTATCGCCCCTGAAGCAGAAAAGTTCTAGGAAGCTGGTCGACCACCCCAAAGAGAAGGGTTCCAGGAAGCTGAAATCGTAAAACTGCAGAAGGGAGCATACCAGAACTGCTGACTCAACGCACACTTGCTCAAGGCTCTCCCCTACCCTATAAAATTTTGCCTCAGAGTCTGTTTCAGTGCCCTTCTCCCTGGAGAAGTGCCCAGCAGGGTTCCTTTCTTCCTTTCAATAAAGCCTGTTACTCTGGTCTTTTCAGACTCTCATGGATTCCAACAGAATATAAGCTTTTAAGTCCTTTACATTAAAATGCTATTTGTTGATTTGCATTAAATAGCTGGCATGATGAGCCCACTGAGAATTAACTTTGCTTCTAGCTGTTACTAAGTATTAATATTTTTTATCTTTGGCTATCAAGTGTTTGTTTTGATATTCTATTTTTCTAGCTGTTCTAAGTCATAAGTCACCAGTGAGGAAGCCATTAAGCCACCAGATTGTCCTGATAGCATTCATATGATGAACAGAAGTTTGTTTTTTAACAGCTGGCAAAGATTAATCTGTTTAAATATTGAGAATGAAAATACAGAGACATCCTGATATTATGGGTGATTATCCAGAGTCTTCTGCCTGACGTTGGACTTCTGACGAGGAGGAGAACTGGGTAGATGGGGAGGTCTGTTCCTTCCTCAAACAGACATTTCCCCAGGAGACATCTTGGGCAAATATTCCAGAATGTTTAAAAGTACAAAATCAAATTTAAAAGTAGAGGAAATTTCCCAGGCAGACAGAAACTAAGAGGGAGCTCGCAGGGACATGATGTCATAAGTTGGACATCCTGGACATGAACCCTAACAACTGAGGGCCACAGTTTTAATGCCCATGTTGGGAGTGGTCATGAGGTCTTGGATCCTTGGGATCTAGAGATGTGGTTAGCTTTATATCAAGGAAGCTCCTTTGAAGATCTTCTGTCTCCATTACAAAGTCATTCTGTTATCAGAACTAGAGTAGTATTAGTTATCTATTAATGTATAAGAAATTGTCCCAAAACTTCTCATCTTAAAACAACATTTATTATCTGACAGTTTCTGTGAGACCCCCAGATAATTCATTTGGACATGACTTATCTGGAGGTCTCTGACTCAAGATCCTTCATGTGACTGTGGCCAGGGTGTCAGTTGGGGCTGAGTTGGCTTCCAAGCCCACTCAGGTTGGAAGGACTCAGTTCCATAAGAGTTGGTGGCCTGAGAGCCTTGGTTCATTGCTGGGTATTGCTTCAGTGTCCCTCACAGTTCTTCAGTACTGGGTCTCTCCATAGAGCAGCCTGAAACATGGCAGTCAGCTTCCATCCAAACAAGTATGCAAGACAGTGAGGGAGGGGAAACCAGAATCTTTCTGTAACCAATCTTACAAGTGGTATTCCACCATTTTGGCTGCATTTTGTTGGTTTGTTAGGTCCAGCTCATGCTCAGAGTATGAGAATTACACAAGGGCATGAATGCCAGAAGACAGAAATGATTGGGAGCCATCTTAGAAGCTGCTTAACATGCAATTCTTGGTCTGGACCTCAATGTTCTTGCCAAGGAATAGGGTTATTAGAACTTAGAACCTAGGGGGTGGACAGGTAAGTCTTTGCTGACAGAAGACCCAAAGCTCTAACGCAAGGAGTGCTATCCAGCTTGTATTGGTGTTGCTGGGAGTGAGGCTGACATTAGTGATGTGATAAGAAGCTAGAAACTAGAACCATTGATATCCTCAGGATGACAAACCATTGTAAAAGAGATGCTTCAGGAATAGTGAGCATACAGAAAGTGGTAAGTCTCTCCTCTCTCCTCCTGTCTTCCATTCTCACTCTGAGTCCCCTATTGGCAAATGCAGAAAGACAGCCAGATGGCAAAAGAAACATGTGGTTTACAGAACCCCAGTTCTGGCATCACAAAACAGAGTACAAAAGGAGAGGAATTAAAGCTGAGAGCTCGTAGCTTAATAACCAACACAAACAGCAAGGAGGAATATCTTCCTACTGGCCCAAGAAAGTGATGAGGAAGCTTATCTCTTCCTAGAGATCTGGGTGTAAAATAATATTATTCTCCAATGAAGAATAAAACAATAATTTTGTATACCACATAGGTCTAAATTTACATAAACTGAAAATATAGACATCTCAAAAAATACCAACAGCAAATTCAAGACAAGAGAACCCCTGTGGTTACCAGCAGGAGCAAATGTAAAACCCCTCTGTCAGGGCCCTTCTGTAACTCAGGATACATGGGCTTCCCACAGAAAGAAAGGAATCTCTACTCAAGATGAGCTCATTATCAAAAATTAAAAAACAGGAAAGGAAATGATTCAACATAATGGTGAGTCAGCCATCACAAAACCAGAGGAAATGAAAGGGAACAGAAACAGCATAGTCAAAGGCCTAAGTGATTACAAAAACAAAGTACATCTGTTTGAAACCGCAGAAAGACAAAAGAAAATAATCATAATGAAAGAACAAGAAACCATGGGGAAATGAAGCAGGTATTTTAAACAGTTAAAAATAGAACATCTAGAAGAACAAAGTATGTCCATTAAAATTAGAAGCTCAAACAGCAGATTAGATAAAATTGAAGAGAGAATTAGCGAACTGATGGCTCTAGATCTGAACAAATTATTTCAAAATGCAGCACAGAGAGATGAAGAGGTGTCTTTAAAAGAAAAAGGAAAGAGGGTTTCTAGTTAAACATGGCACCTTTAACATAAACATTTATTACTCCTTCTTTCTAAAAACACCAAAGGGATAGTGATTAAAAAAAAAAAAGCCAGGAACAGAAAAGAGTAAATGAAATGGGAGAGGATATGCAGTAGTGTAACAGTAATAGACGTTTTGCCCAGAGAGAACTCAAACCTAAGCCAACAGCAGCAAACCTTAAAGCCAGACGATTTATGCCAGCACATTGGAGAGCCAGGGTGTGTGCAGAATTCTAAATAGAACTGGCTGAGAAACAATAGGTACAGGCTGATCCAGTGCCCCTCTCATCCCTAACAGAAAATGCTCTGGAGAAGTTGAACCAGATGGAGTCTGGATTTAGCAAAACCCAACTAAACTGTGGAGGACAATACTAAAAACTGAGGGGGCAAGGGGAGCCCCTGCCCCTTCCTACATTTGACTCTGAGAATATGAGCAGCCATAGTTTCCCTCTCAGACAGGAAAGTGCAGTTCATCCCCACTGGGAAACTGAGCAACTCAAGATAAAATTTCTATGCATTTTTCATCTGACCAGGCAATGACACAGTGGATAGAGCATCGGACTAGGATGAGGAGGACCCAGGTTCAAGACCCCGATGTTGCCAGCTTGAGAGTGAGCTTATCTGGCTTGAGCAAAAAGCTCACCAGCTTGGACCCAAAGTCACTGGCTCGAGCAAGGGGTTACTCAGTCTGCTGAAGGCCCGTGGTCAAGGCACATATGAGAAAGCAATCAATGAACAACTAAGCTGTCGCAACAAAAAACTGATGATTGATGCTTCTCATCTCTCTCCATTCCTGACTGTATATCCCTCTCTCTGACTCTCTCTCTCTCTCTCTCTCTCTCTGTCCCTGTAAAAAAAAAAAATTCTATGCATTTTTCTCTAAAATACTTTTTCTCCACTGTCTAGTAATTTTTGGCTAGGTTCATTTTGAAGAGTGATGACTAAAAAGTTGATTGAAAACTGTGTAAAAAATAAAAGAAACTTTAGTGAAACAGAACCAACACATGGAAGCAGAAGAAACAGAAAAAGAAACAAATTTTTTTAAAAAAACCTGTAACTAATACCTTCAGTTATAAGGGAAGACAACACATACATTAAACAATAACAGAAGACAGTTTAAAAAGACACAACTGGCCTGACCTGTGGTGGCGCAGTAGATAAAGTGTCAACCTAGAACACTGAGATCATGGGTTTGAAACCTTGGGCTTGCCTGGTCCAGGCACATATGGGAGTTAATGCTTCCTGCTCCTCCCCCTTCTCTCTTTTTCTTTCTTTCTCTCTATCTTTCCTCTCTCTAAAATGAATAAATATAAATCTAAAAAAATAAACAACTGGGAAACAAAATAATCTTTTGGAAAATAAAAATGTGACAGTAGAGATAAAAACTTGCATGACAAGGTTGAAATCTAATGGAAAGAAGGAGTATGCACCTAAGAAGGTATAAAAGAGAACTAATTCCTCATCCTCTATAGTAGGAATCAGTAGCTGATATTGAAACCTGAAAACGCTATAACACCATCAGCATGTTGTAGAAATACAGAGGTAAATATTAGAACAAACAAACAAACAAAAAAGAGTTGAAATGATGTATTTGGGAGTTGGACTCTAGTGTGAGGAAGGGACTATTTATCTTGTCATAAGTCTTGTCAAACTAGCTTTTAAACATTGCATATGTATTACTTCAACAAAAATAAATTTAAAACTACATATATATACATATATGCTTATACATGCATATGTGTGTATATACACACAGATGAAAACATCATTAAGAGTCATGTAACATAAAATAAGAAGGACCAAAATATGACTAAAAAATAGTTTCAGAAAAAGAAATAGAGAGAATGGGGCAGATGCAATATTTTTAAAGAACTTTGTATTTTTAAAGAAATATATGCTCTTCAGAATAAAGAAGCTGTCCAACTCATGAGCAAGATTTAGTTAAGTGCACATATTATAATAGACCATTTCCCCTGTGGGGATTTTTTTATTTAGAAAATTAAAGTTAATGTGTTTTGTATTATATTTCAATGTAACTCATCTTTACTGCAGCATAGAAACGTCCCTACAGAATGGTTTAGCATTTGCTTTTGCTAAGCCTCCCAAAGGCTCACTACCCTGGAATCGGTTCCAAGCTTACCTCTTGGTATGGGCTTCATGCATCACATGGATAGTGTGTACCCAGACTCCAGGCCGTATCACTTTATGGGGGGAAAGTGTTTTCTCTCAGAAGACTTTGTCCCACAACCCCCACCCCACTAAGAATCCTGGGCTGTGTTTCAAAATGAAGGAGTGAGCAATTTTGAAAATATTGTTAAAACTTATGGAAAGGTCAAATAAAAAAATGGACCATTGGCTAGATCAGATTTAGATTATTGTTGAATTTGTCAAGCTAAAGCCTGATACAAAAAGTTTGATAATATCATATCATACCATATCCAAAAAGTTTGATAATATAATGTAATGTGATGCAACATATGATACAATACATAGAAGGTTTAAAAGCAGAGAGATGAAAAAAATACACCACACTAAAAATAAGGAAAAGAAGTTGGCAATGGTAATAGGAACGTAGCCTTAGGCTGTGATCATCCAAGAACCCCAGGAGATGGGCAATGTTGGCAGTTTATCATCCAGCAAGCGTTCGCTGTGGCCTGCGGACACAGGGCTGTCAGGCAGTCTGGCCAGCCCACTTCTTACTGCCAGCCAAGTCTCTCTACTTTCTCCCCTCTGTCTGCCACACTGAAATCTGTTTCCACACACAGCACTCCCCTGAAACTCTACAGAGTGCTTTAGCATTTGCTCTTGTTGAGTGTCCCAAAGGCTCACTGCCCTGTGATCTGTTTCAAGCTAATCCTTTGGTTTAGAAATAAATGGAAAACACAGGGAAAATGATCTACTATAATATGTGCACTTAACGTTCTCTTGCTTGTGACTTGGATAGCTTCTTTATTCTGAAGAGCCTGTATTTCTTTAAAAATACAAAGTACTTAAATTTTTTAAAATGTTGTATCTCTCCCACTTTCTCTATTTCTCCTCCAATAGCCTCAGTGTTGTTAAGTAAAATAGCCATTCTTCATTCTTTATGTGGTCTGTCCTGCCAGTGGTATTTGCCTGTTCACCTTCCTCTGTCCCCCGTGGGCTTGGGGCCACCATTCTCTTCCTACTTCTATTTCCTTGGCTCATTGGCCTCTTAAATGTGTTTCTCAGAGTTCCCTGAGCCCTCTGTACTCAGTGGAGAAATCCCGTGCAACCCCATAGTTTCATCTAGCTCTCAACATTGACATCTCCCAAATCAATATGTCTGTCCAAGGTTCTCCAATAAATTGTCTTCTCAGATGTTTTAGCATATGTAAAACAAACTACATCATTTCTATCTCCATCAAACACCTTTCCACACCCTCCTCCCCAGTCAACCCACCCACCCAACCCCCAAGTTCCCTTCTATTCTGTCACATGAAAGTCTTTACCATCCTCCTGGGGACATCAAAGTGAGTGACCTGGAAAACACCCTTTCATCCACTTGGTTACTAGATCTTTAGAATCTACCTAGTTATATCTCTTATTAGCAACATAGAGTATAAATAATAGCATTAAAATTTAAACTATAGATGTCCAACAGAATGAGAATTAATTAAATTTTAAGAGAGTAGATGAGTGAAACATTTATTAATAAATATGAAAACATATTTTAAAGCTATAACAATTTAAAAGCATTGTATTCATGTAAGAATAAGATTAATAGAGATATACCTTACACAGATTCTAAAATATATAAAAAGCTATTATTTATTCAGTGAATGAAACGTATAGATCAGGTACAGAAATTCTCATATTATACTCCAAAATATAATAGATTTCTGATGTCATGAATTAAATATAAAATTGACATGAAAATATTAAAAAGAATATGAGAAAAATTCCTCTATGAGAAGAATGACTTCAGCCCTTGCCAGTTAGAGCAGTTGGTTAAGAGCGTTGTCCCAAAACAACAAGGTTGTGAGTTTGATCCCTGGTCAGAACACACACAGGAAGCAACCAGTGAATGCACAACTGAGTGGAACAACAAATGAATGCTTCCCCTGCCCCTCCTCTCTCTCTCCTTTCCTCTCTCTATGGAAGGAAGGAAGGAAGGAAGGAAGGAAGGAAGGAAGGAAGGAAGGAAGGAAGGAAGGAAGGAAGGAAGGAGGGAGGGAGGGAGGGAGGGAGGAGAGAGGAAGGAAAATTAAGCCCTAACTGGATAGCTCAGTTGGTTGAAACGTCATTCCAAAGAACAGAGGTGTGCTGGTTTGATTCCCCAGTCAAGGCACATATAGCAACAGCTTGATTCTCCCAGACATGAAGAAGAAAGAAGAAAGAAGAAGAGGAAGAGGGAGAGAAATAAGGGGGAGGAGGAGGAGGAGGAGGAGGAGGAGGAGGAGGAAAAGGAGGAGGAGGAGGAGGAGGAGGAGGAGGAGGAGGAGGAGGAGGAGGAGAAGGACTTCTGATCAACATAAAAGCAATTGAAGAACTTTCAACAACATAATTGACAGATATGACATCATAAAAATATAAACCTAGAATGTCAAAAATTCAATAAAATAATTCACACATAAACAATAAACTGGTTTTTAAAAAGCAACAGCCAAGGGCTAAAATATATGTGGGCTCTGTATTTAAGAGACGTGACCATGGCAATTTCCCCAGGCCCGGGTACCTGTGTCCCTCTGTCTTCACTGGCTCTGGCACTTCTGGAGCCTCGTAGCATCCATGCTAAATGCACGACTGCCCTTGGGAGGGCAAGGCTGGAGGATGAATGGCCTTCATGACTATGAACCAGTTTCTATGGGGATTCTTCCATCCTTTTGTCTTTAAAATGTTAAAGAACTTTTAAATTGGCACTTGGATAATGATTAAAACCTTTCTGTTTTAAATAAAGTATGAACCATCAAGATAGGTGGTTAGAACTTTGTCCAATACGCCAAGGTTAAGTGTTCAATCCCCTGGGCCCAACCAATGAATGCATAAATAAGTGGAACAACAAATCAATGTTTCTCTCTTTATCTCCCTTCCTCTCTCTCTCTAATCAATACATTTTTAAAAAATTATTTTTTAAATAGCACACTGGAATCTTCTTGATCAAGAGTTAATGGGGACCACCTTTCTCAGGCCACGGATTATCATCAGTGGTTCCCAGAGGCGGATTCAGGTTGGTTGAGGCCTCGGCACAGAAGAAAATATTGAGCCCCTTAAAAAAAAGAAAGAGACGAGGAAAATAAAAATGCATGTTAATCATATTTTAAATAAATAAAAAATATTATGTACTATTAATGTTAAAATTGCATATATGAAACCAAACTTGGTATCATTAGAAAAAAGTGTCAAGTTGGGGTTTTGAGGGGCCCTTCAGAAGTCAGGGCCAAGGGCGTGTGCCAGGTGCGCCTGCTGTTTAATCCGCCTCTGGTGGTTCTGGATCAGCCCTCAACTCCCTCTTCCTCACATTGTCCTCCTGTCCTTCTCGCAGTGCCAGTTCCCCTCACCTGTCTCCCTGGCTCTGCAAAAGCCGCCCCCCTTTCTCCCCATCTCTGACAGGGGCCTGTTCATGGGCGCTCAACACGGCTACCAAGTCCACAGGCAGCATGGTTAATGGCACAGATGCCAGAACGGGATGTAATGGTTCAAATCCCAGCTCTTCTCTTCTCAGCTGCTACTAAATCCCCTGTGCCGCAGTTGGCCCGTCCCGGAAGTGATGCTAACAACAGTGTTTGCTTGACGAAATTGTGAAGGCTAAATGAGTTCATCCTTTTCAAAGGATTAAAAGGGGACCTGTCACAAAAATAAACTCTCAGTATAGGTCAACTATCACAATTTCTTAAAATAACGTTGAGAGAACATCAACCCTCTGTTCAAGTTTAAGCTCCTTTGTATGGCACCCAAGCCTTCCCCATCTTCCCTCCCATTTGGCCCTAACTCCACGAATTCCCACATAAGTACCCTTCTGCCCCAAGAAACCACCTAACCAAGGACCTTCTCCTTTAAAAACAGGTTAGGTTCCAACAAGGGGGCATCCCTGACCCGTTTGTCTCCACGTCTGGGGTGGCACTGCTCAGTGGCCACCAGTGCTACCTGTTGATGGCCAGCAGGGCGGAGGCAGCTCCTGGATGCAACTCGTCCACATCTATGAAGATTCCAGAGTTGAAATCTCACACTTAGAGCACCTGAGGCCCCCTGAGAACTTCCAGCTCATTCTCACCCTCTCTCCTTCATGGGGGCTGTGCTCCTGCCCATGCTATACTTTTCCGTCACTCAGTTCACATAGACCATGATCCTATGCTTTATTGTTTATGTCATGCTACTGTTATCCAACTTAAGCAAGAACCTTCGGAGCCTCCCTGATCGCCCCATTCATTCGCTTATTTGCTCACTACTTAGGGAGGCCTTGTGCTAGGTCCTGAGGACCCAGGGGGTAAGGGAGGGACAATCCTAGCCTTCACAGGGCTTCTAAGCTGATTGTGTTGTCCCCGAAGGGTATGGAAGCAGAATTTAGGGATCTGCTTAACTTACTAAAGTGTAAATGCCTTAAAGGGCAGAACATGGGCCCTGTTTGATTTTCCTGACATGCGCCTAGTTACTCAGGTCTGAACATTCAATTTTACAGGTATAATAACATCAGTAGATAACATTCATTTAACATCAGCGTTATGTGAATCCCTGTATTTTATGTGCCATGTCTTATTTAACCCTTGTGAGAACTCATGCAGTTGGCACTATTATAATGCCCATTGGAGATGAAGACACTGAGGCACAGACAGATTAACTAACCTACTTCAAAAGCCAGAGAACAGCATATCTGGGGTTTGAATGCAAGTCTCCCCAATGCCAGAGTTAACAACTTCTCTAGATCAGGATTTCTCCACCTCCACAGCACTGGCATTTTGAGCTGAATAGTGCTTTGTGGTGGGGACTGTCCTATTCATTGCAGGAAGTTCAGCAGCATCCCTGGCCTTGAACTACTAGATGCCAGTAGCACTCCCATCTAGTCATGGCAAAAATGTCCACTAAGGGTAGAGTGGGGCACAAAATTCTCCCTCGTGGAAAGTCACTACTCTGGAGTGTCTTCCTGTATCCCGATGAAAGACCACAGCCCTCTACTCAACTCAGCAGAACAGAGGTCAGGAAATGGGCTCAGGGCTCAGGACCGCTGGTCCTGTGCTCTACACAGTCTCACTCCACCTCAGTATTCCCAGCTGGAATGACTTTAAAGTGTAAGTCGATTGGGTGTGACCTCAGGGCTTTACCACCTCTAAAATCATGATTCCCATACAACGTGGGAATGTTTTTAAGTGTGAACATTAAAAGTGGTGTGTTTCTGAGGCACAAATGGTAGCTACCTATTCCACCATGACCCCGAGTTTGATGGGCTCATTGAAATGGCCCCATAATGGGAGCCCCGGAAATGAATGGTCAACGAAGGCTGAGGGCAGCACGTTCATCCTCATCTGTAGTCCAGCGCACTGGCCATCCATCTACTGCATAACACTCTGTCAATTTCCTAAATAAACTAAGGCAGCCAGAGAACTGTCAAACAACAAGTAGTATTATAACACTCGATTATACTCAAAGAGGGCAGAGAATTCCAGAGAATTCCAAAACATTTTTCTTTGCTTGAAATAATTTGATATCTCATTTTTTAAGGACATGCCTTCTTTAAAAATATTAATTTGTTCTCAAAAATAAATCTAGGTTAAATTTAACCATTTTCAGCAGACCTCTGAGATTTCCAAACAATGAAAATGTAGAGTCCAAGTGTGCAGTGTCAAGTATTTGTACAGCACTTTTAAACTTGTGACTGTGTTTTGGTTTCTTCATGGCATTTTCACACTCCTATGAGTTTAATAGCTACTTGAGCTATTATTATTCTCAGATGAGGAGATTAAGGCTAATTGTCTTGGATTAGATGACCGAATAGTGCTGAGAAGAGGACTTCCTTGGGATTCTCATAAGAGTGGTATCCATCACACAACTAAGAGCGCGTGTGGATCTGAGAGGTGTTTCTCCATAGACTGCATGGCACTTGGGTCTCCACTGACTGTATGTCAAGCTTTAAGTCTCTGCTACTCAACAGACACAGGGGGAAATAAGAAGCTTTAGAAAAGTTGGAACGAAATGGATTCCTGAGTTTGAAAAATAGAACCCAATAAACAAACCTTATGTGTATGTGGTGGTGGTGGAAGGGGAGCATGGGGAAGACAAGGCAGACTACAACTGTTCAGATAAAACCAGAATTTTAAGAAAATATATCCAGCTATAATAAATATTCCCAAATTCATCAAATTTAAGCCAGAATTAAAGCACTAATCTCTTGAACATTCTAAATAGGGTCACATTAAACCCACAGAGGAATTACAGATGCCGGATCCTGGGGAGAATTCACAGGAAGCGGTAGAATGAGAGAACAGCTGCTTTCCAACCACTTTTAAAGGTTACATGACTCATTACCCTCCACCCTCATCCCTGCTGTTACCCTCTGAGCCTTGGTAGGGAATATGGCTCATGGTTCTCATTTCACCCTCCTGGATATCAGAAGCAGTGTTGCAATGAAAAGACTACAGGATTGCAAATCAGGTAACCTGGTTCTAGAGCCACTTCTGCTACTGATCAGCTGGCTGACCCTTGGCAACACATTAACTTCTGGGGCACATGATCCTCCTTAGTAAAATGACTGTACTGAACTTTAAGGTCACCTTTTGCCTTGAACTTCAATAAACCAGTCCAGATGAAGAGAAAATAGATAAATTCTTAAAGCTTAACTGAGATCTTTAGAACTTCTAGTTTTGCTTTTCTTCTACTTTTTTTTTTTTTTTTAATAAATTTTTATTAATGGTAATGGGATGACATTAATAAATCAGGGTACATATATTCGAAGAAAACATGTCTAGGTTATTTTGTCATCAAATTATTTTGCAAACCCCTCGCCCAAAGTCAGATTGTCCTCCGTCACCCTCTATCTAGTTCTCTGTGCCCCTCCCCCTCCCCCTAACTCTCTCCCTCCCTCCCTCCCATGTCCTCCCTCCCCCCCCCCACCCTTGGTAACCACCACACTCTTGTCCATGTCTCTTAGTCTCATTTTTATGTTCCACCAATGTATGGAATCATGTAGTTCTTGTTTTTTTCTGATTTACTTATTTCACTCCTTATAATGTTATGAAGATCCCACCATTTTGCTGTAAATGATCCGATGTCATCATTTCTTATGGCTGAGTAGTATTCCATAGTGTATATGTGCCACATTTTCTTTATCCAGTCTTCTATTGAAGGGCTTTTTGGTTGTTTCCATGTCTTGGCCACTGTGAACAGTGCTGCAATGAACATGGGGCTACATGTGTCTTCACGTATCAATGTTTCTGAGGTTTTGGGGTATATACCCAGTAGAGGGATTGCTGGGTCATAAGGTAGTTCTATTTGCAGTTTTTTGAGGAACCACCATACTTTCCTCCATAATGGTTGTACTACTTTACAGTCCCACCAACAGTGAATGAGGGTTCCTTTTTCTCCACAGCCTCTCCAACATTTGCTATTACCCGTCTTGTTGATAATAGCTAATCTAACAGGGGTGAGGTGGTATCTCATTGTAGTTTTGATTTGCATTTCTCTAATAACTAATGAAGCTGAGCATCTTTTCATATATCTGTTGGCCATTTGTATCTCTTCCTGGGAGAAGTGTCTGTTCATGTCCTCTTCCCATTTTTTTATTGGATTGTTTGTTTGTTTGTTGTTGAGTTTTATGAGTTCTTTGTAAATTTTGGATATTAGGCCCTTATCTGAGCTGTCGTTTGAAAATATCAGTTCCCATATAGTTGGCTGTCTGTTTATTTTGATATCAGTTTCTCTTGCTGAGCAAAAACTTTTAATTCTGATGTAGTCCCATTCATTTATCTTTGCCTTCACTTCTCTTGCCATTGGAGTCAAGTTCATAAAATGTTCTTTAAAACCCAGGTCCATGATTTTAGTACCTATGTCTTCTTCTATGTACTTTATTGTTTCAGGTCTTATATTTAGGTCTTTGATCCATTTTGAATTAATTTTAGTACACGGGGACAGGCTGTAGTCGAGTTTCATTCTTTTGCATGTGGCTTTCCAGTTTTCCCAACATCATTTGTTGAAGAGGCTTTCTTTTCTCCATTGTGTGTTGTTGGCCCCTTTATCAAAGATTATTTGACCATATATATGTGGTTTTATTTCTGGGCTTTCTATTCTGTTCCATTGGTCTGAGTGTCTATTTTTCTGCCAATACCATGCTGTTTTGATTATCGTGGCCCTATAATATAGTTTAAAGTCAGGTATTGTAATGCCCCCAGCTTCATTCTTTTTCCTTAGGATTGTTTTGGCTATTCGGGGTTTTTTATAGTTCCATATAAATCTGATGATTTTTTGTTCCATTTCTTTAAAAAATCTCATAGGGATTTTGATGGGAATTGCATTAAATTTGTATATTGCTTTGGGTAATATGGCCATTTTGATTATATTTATTCTTCCTATCCAAGAACAAGGAATATTTTTCCATCTCATTGTATCTTTTTCGATTTCCCTTAACAATGCTTTGTAATTTTCATTATATAGGTCCTTTACGTTCTTTGTTATGTTTATTCCTAGGTATTTTATTTTTTTTGTTGCAATCATGAAGGGGATTATTTTTTTGAGTTCGTTTTCTAATATTTCATTGTTGGCATATAGAAAGGCTATGGACTTTTGTATGTTAATTTTGTATCCTGCGACCTTACTGTATTGGTTTATTGTTTCTAATAATCTTTTTGTGGAGTCCTTCGGGTTTTCGATGTATAGGATCATATCATCAGCAAAAAGTGATAGCTTTACTTCTTCTTTTCTGATATGGATGCCTTTTATTTCTTTGTCTTGTCTGATTGCTCTGGCCAGAACTTCTAGCACCACGTTGAATAAGAGTGGAGAGAGTGGACAACCCTGTCTTGTTCCTGATTTAAGGTAGAAAGTCCTCAGTTTTATGCCGTTTAATAGGATGTTGGCTGATGGTTTATCATATATGGCCTTTATCATGTTGAGATATTTTCCTTCTATACCCATTTTGTTGAGAGTCCTAAACATAAAATTGTGTTGTATTTTATCAAAAGCCTTTTCTGCATCTATAGATAAGATCATGTGGTTTTTGTTCTTTGTTTTGTTGATATGATGTATTACGTTAACCGTTTTGCGTATGTTGAACCATCCTTGAGATTCTGGGATGAATCCCACTTGATCATGATGTATTATTTTTTTAATATGTTGTTGTATTCGGTTTGCCAGTATTTTGTTTAGTATTTTAGCATCTGTATTCATTAGAGATATTGGTCTGTAGTTTTCTTTCTTTGTGCCATCCTTGCCAGGTTTTGGTATGAGGGTTATGTTGGCCTCATAAAATGTGTTTGGAAGTATTGCTTCTTCTTCAATTTTTTGGAAGACTTTGAGTAGAATAGGAACCAAGTCTTCTTTGAATGTTTGATAGAATTCACTAGTATAACCGTCTGGGCCTGGACTTTTATTTTTGGGGAGATTTTTAATAGTTTTTTCTATTTCCTCCCTGCTGATTGGTCTGTTTAGGCTTTCTGCTTCTTCATGACTCAGTCTAGGAAGGTTGTATTGTTCTAGGAATTTATCCATTTCTTCTAGATTGTTGTATTTGGTGGCATATAATTTTTCATAGTATTCTACAATAATTCTTTGTATTTTTATGATGTCTGTGGTGATCTCTCCTCTTTCATTTTGGATTTTATTTATTTGAGTCCTGTGTCTTTTTTCCTTGGTGAGTCTTGCCAAGGGTTTGTCAATTTTGTTGATCTTTTCAAAGAACCAGCTCCTTGTTTTATTGATTTTTTCTATAGTTTTTCTGTTCTCTATTTCATTTATTTCTGCTCTGATTTTTATTATCTCCTTTCTTCGGCTGGTTTTGGGTTGTCTTTGTTCTTCTTTTTCTAGTTCCTTAAGGTGTGAAGTTAAGTGGTTTACTTCGGCTCTCTCTTGTTTGTTCATATAGGCCTGAAGTGATATGAACTTTCCTCTTATTACTGCTTTTGCTGCATCCCAGAGATTCTGATATGTCGTATTTTCATTTTCATTTGTCTGTATATATCTTTTGATTTCTGCGCTTATTTCTTCTTTGACCCATTCATTGTTTAGAAGTATGTTGTTTAGTTTCCA
Source organism: Saccopteryx bilineata (assembly GCF_036850765.1). NCBI lineage: Eukaryota > Metazoa > Chordata > Mammalia > Chiroptera > Emballonuridae > Saccopteryx > Saccopteryx bilineata. Next base: position 279,079,162 of record NC_089490.1, on the reverse strand, counting down.
CATTTTTGTGGGTTTTTCCCCCTCTTTTTTGCAGTTGAATTCTAGTTTCAAGGCTTTATGATCAGAAAATATGCTTGGTACAATTTCAATTTTTCTAAATTTGCTGATATTGTCTTTGTGGCCCAACATATGGTCAATTCTTGAGAATGTTTCATGTACACTAGAGAAAAATGTATACTCTGTCGCTTTGGGATGAAGTGTCCTGTAGATGTCTATCATATCCAGGTGTTCTAGTATTTCGTTTAAGGCCACTATATCTTTATTGATTCTCTGTTTGGATGACCGATCTAGAGCCGTCAGCCGTGTATTGAGGTCTCCAAGTATGATTGTATTTTTGTTAGTTTTTGTTTTAAGGTCAATAAGTAGCTGTCTTATATATTTTGGTGCTCCTTGGTTTGGTGCATATATATTAAGGATTGTTATGTCTTCTTGATTCAACTTCCCCTTAATCATTATGAAATGACCATTTTTGTCTCTGAGTACTTTTTCTGTCTTGTAGTCAGCATTATTAGATATGAGTATTGCTACGCCTGCTTTTTTTTGGGTGTTGTTTGCTTGGAGTATTGTTTTCCAGCCTTTCACTTTGAATTTGTTTTTATTCTTGTTGCTTAGATGTGTTTCTTGTAGGCAGCATATAGTTGGATTTTCTTTTTTAATCCATTCTGCTACTCTGTGTCTTTTTATTGGTAAGTTTAATCCATTTACATTTAGTGTAATTATTGACACTTGTGGGTTCCCTACTGCCATTTTATAAATTGCTTTCTGTTAGTTTTGTATCTAGTTTGATTCTTCTCTTTTGTTTTTCTATCATTTGTTTTTGTTTGTTTGTGTTCCATACTTCTTTCCTCTGTTGCTACCTTTTTTAAGTCAAGTGTTTTTGTGGTGGTTTTTTTAAGGGTGGTTACCATTAAGTAATGAAAAGGGTACCTACCATATTCATTGTAGTACCCTATCTTATAAGTATTTCTGCACTTCATCATCCTTTGCTACTGTTAATCTCCATTCTCTCCCCCCTTTTTTTCCTTTGTTGTCACAGTTTAAGTTTGGTTTTATTGTGTTCTTGGTGGAGCTGTTACTTGTGGTGTTGTTTTCTTTTGTTCTTTGAATCTGGTTGGAAAACCCCCCTTAGTATTTCCTGGAGTGGGGGCTTTCTGTTGATAAATTCTCTCATCTTTTCTGTATTTGTGAATGTTTTTATATCTCCTTCATACTTGAAGGATAGCTTTCATGGGTATAGTATTCTTGGCTGAAAGTTCCTCTCTTTCAGGGCTTTAAATATTGGGGTCCACTCTCTTCTAGCTTGTAGAGTTTCTGCTGAGAAATCTGATGATAATCTAATAGGCCTTCCTTTATATGTTGTACTCTTCTTTTCCCTGGCTGCCTTGAGAATTTTTTCTTTGTCATTGGTTTGTGTCATCTTTATTATGATGTGCCTTGGAGTGGGTTTGTTGGGGTTAAGAAAACTCGGTGTTCTGTTTGCTTCTTGAATTTGAGGCTTTAGTTCCTTCCACAGGCTTGGGAAGTTCTCGTCTATTATTTGTTTGAGTATATTCTCCATTCCATTTTCTTTCTCTTCTCCCTCTGATATACCTATTATTCTTATGTTATTCTTTCTGATGGAGTCAGACAATTCCTGTAGGGCTTTCTCATTTTTTATTATTTTTGAGTCTCTTTCTTCTTCTCTCTGTTGTGCCTCAAGTTGTTTGTCTTCTATTTCACTAATCCTATCTTCAATCTGGGCTGTTCTGTTAGCTAAGCTTGTTACCTCGTTTTTCAGCTCGTGAATTGAGTTTTTCATTTCTGTTTGATTTGTTTTTATAGTTTCAATTTCCTTGGTAATATATTCTTTGTGTTCATTGAGTTGTTTTCTGATTTCCCTATATTGCCTTTCTGTGTTTTCTTGTATATCTCTGAGTATTTTTAAGATTTCTATTTTAAATTCTCTGTCATTTAGCTCCAAGGCTTCCAATATGTTAAGTCTTTTCTCCATAGATTTTTCCACATCTATTTGTGTTACCTCTCTTTCTTTTGTATCCATAATATTCTATTTCCTCTTTCTTATCGGCATCTGAGGGTGGTCTTATTGATAGCACTAATTAGAATTAATAAAGAGTAAAAAGTAAAAAAAAAAAAAAAAAAAGGTAAAACACCCCCCCCAAAAAAAAACAGTAATAATTTATTATTTCCCCCTTTTTTTCTCTCTTCTCTTTCCCTGCTCTCCCCTCCTCAGGGAAATATCGTGCCTATAATGGAGGGCCTGATTTGGGGTGAAGAGTTCAAGGGGCAAAAAAAGGGAGTAGGGACCTACTAAATGCAAAAAAAAAAAAAAAAAAAAGGAAGAAAATCTTAGACAAGCATAAGATGATTTGCTTGTAAGTGATGGTCAACTAAGAGATATAATGAGAGGGATAAGAGGGAACCAGAAAAAAGGACCAAAAAAGAATAATAAAGAAGAAAAAATAAAAATAATAAGTAAAAATCTGTTGTATTAAGTGGAGCGAAGACTAAATACAATGGAGACCTTGGGTTGGGAGGACCCAAAATGCCACAAAAATAAACAAACAAGAAAAAAAATAAAAACAAAAGCAAAAAAGAGAAATAAAGCCAAAAAAAAGCCTTGAGTCCCAAATTAACTAATTTGTTCGTGATTGAGGATTATATAGGAGGAAAGTAAAATGAGAAAAGAAAAAACGAATAGAAAGGAAAAAATAAGAAAAAGAGAAAAACGAAGGAAGAAATAAAATAGGAAGAGAAAAAAACAAAATAAAGCAAGACAAAAAAAAAAAACAAAAGAGGAGAGAGTGAGAGTTAAGTGTTTTGGAGTATAATCTTAAAGGAGGGTGAGGATGAAGAAGAAAAATAAAATGCAACACTCATGGGTAGTGTAGTTCAAGAAAGGGGAAGCATAAGATGGGCAGAGAATAGAAGGACCGAGGTGGAGGAAATAAAGGCAATAAGATAGAACAAACAAACAACAACAACAAAAAAAAAAAAAATTAGTGAATCAAATTGTAAAGTCTGTGGGTTTTTCTTGATTTTGAGAGGTTAACTTCTTCCTTTTTCTTTTCTCTCCCTCTTCCTGGTCGGTGACTCTGTACCCCTGGCTCTGCCCCTGTGTCACTCTTAGGTAGGGATTTGCAGTTGATGGGATTCTATGGCAATGTCATATAATTGGCTTTAGTCTTGCTGGAAGTAAAGGCTTGTTGGCGTTTGCAGGGTCCAACGATGAGAGAGTTTGCTTTCCTGGATTCTCTCTCCTAATCCCCCCTTTCTGAATTAGCAGCTTGGTGATCCAGCTATAAGGCTGCAACTGCTTCTGCCTGGGGAGTAAGAGGCTCAAAGAGCTGGGAAATCCCCACTCTATCCCCACTCAGTGCAAGGCTTTGGGAAAGGCTCTGAGAGTCAGGGCCTCCAGTGTAATCAGGCAGGGGTGGGAGTCAATTGTTGTCAAGGTGACTGTTCAGCGCCTATCATTTAGTTGGACCTCTCAACCCAGGCTTTCCACACTTTGTAGCCTGTTTTGGCTGGGAAGAAGAGGCACTAGTCTCTGCTTACGACTAGTGTAGTATAGACCTTATTATCTGCCAAGTCCTTCTTGTTAGCGTTTATCCCTGAATATGGAGGCTCTATCAATCAGAAGTTGCCCCCGCCCCTTTAGCGAGAGGCACTAAAAAATATCACGCCTCTTGTCTTGGGTCGCTGAACTGAGAGAGATCTTATCAATTAGAACCGAGGGTGCGCAGATTTTATGGGTTAAGCTAATTTCAGTGATTGGGTCGCAGCTGTGTTTCCGAAGGTATTTTAGGCTGCCTGCGCGCGCCCCTCCCCCAACGCTTGATTGTTAGCTTGAATGGCTGGGTGAGGTGCTCCGCCCACGGAGAGAATCTCCCAAGCCTCTCCCGCTCGCCCCGCTGCTGGCGGCTGGACCGCACCAGGCGCAGGATAATGGAGCCCCCTGGGTGTGCGGGCCAGCAGGGCGCCCTGGGCGCGTAGAATGCCCAAGGCATGCACGTGAATGGGGCGCTCCGGGCACCGGTGGCCGGCGACCCCCACTCGCAGTGTGCGGGCCGCTGGGAACGTCAGCGGTGCTCATCCGGCTGCTCGTGGCGGCCGCTCGCGGTTCCCAAGTATATGGGCTGACTCACCACAGGCGCACTTCCTTGTGGTTTGAAAGAACGTCCCTGTGGTCGATTCCTCCACACCCTCGTCTCTCAGATTCAAGTGATAACAGTCCTTTCGCTATCAGTTTGTGTGGAACTCCGGAATGCTCCGACGATAAATTTTTCTGTTTCTAGTTGATAAATTTGTTGTGATTTAGGGGAGAGCTGTCAGACGCGCTGCTCATGGCGCCATTTCCGTGACGTCACTCCTTCTTCTACTTTTTGTCCAGACAATGCTTTAATGTTCTCCCTATTAAAATAGGATATAGTCAGATTCCATCATTTGGACTTTGTCAGAAAGCCTTTTATACCAAACCTATTGTTACCCATTATGTTTATATAGCAAGCCTTTGAGTCTCCAATTATCTAGATGAATAGAGTTACAGCCAAAGCCAAGAGTAGAGATTTGGTTTGGGACCAGAATGTCTTGTCAGCTCATGCTAAGCCTTGTCCTGTGGATAATCTGGCTGGAGTCATTTCAGAAAGTCTGCAATGTTGAGTCAAAATGGGAAATGTGGAAGATTGCCTGTTCTCTCTTTTCCCTCCCTTCCCTCTCTTAATCTCATTTCTTTTGAAAAAGAGGCCTGAAAGGACATATGGCAGTGTTCTGAGGACCTAGACATGTGAAGAAGAAGAACCTCTTTGCCATTGGAGCCTGAACTTGCAAATACATTATTCCTGGGGTCCACTCATTTGGGAGACCACATGCAGGAGCCAGGCTGTGTAGAATGTTCTATTGCAGACAAGTAAAACCACATGCAGGAGCCAGGCTGTGTAGAATGTTCTATTGCAGACAAGTAAAACCTACTGTAAGGTAAACCTGACATACTATACCTATGAGTCACTTGGGCTTCATGATAACAGGGAATAAACAATAAGAAATCCATGGTTTAGTTGTGTTTGTTTGGTGCCATTCACTCTGCTGGCCCTCTGGTTTCTCCTGTTGATCTTTCGTACCATTGAATCTCACTCATACACACTCTGATACCCCCAAACACACTCGGGGAAGTAACTCTGCAACAGGAGCTTCTGTCTCCTGAAAATATGCTCCCCTTGCTCCAAGTGATTTCCCAGGTTCTGTGCTGGGACCTCAAATCTCAGCCTTCACATTCCCACAGCCTCACATCCTCCCTCTCCATTCTCTTACATCCCTAATTGTCACCAGTGTTTGGGGCTCCACTCTCAGCACAGCGACTGTCAGTTTTGACTAGACAGATAAAAAAGGAATCATGAATTGCAGAAAAGGAAGAGGAATAAAGACGTCAGACATCTAGAGATGCAGAATGCTGGTCTTCTCTGATCCCTCCCAGGCTTCTACTCCACTTTATCTTGTGTCTCTCACTTTTCTTCTGAGTACAATGGCTGAAAGTAAACTGAGAAAAATAAAAGGCACATAAAATGAAATTAAAACACAGGAACATATACCAAGACCATGGAACTGAAACTCCAGTTCTAGAATCTGATGATTCCTTGCTGTTTCTCACAGATATTTCTTTCAGACCCAGTGGCCCAGCCACACCATGACATTTAAAGCACCTTTCACTGTGTTCATCCACATGAGTAGGAGAGAAGGAGGATGTAAATCATGGCCCAGATCAAGGTAGACTGAGGGACAGAAAAACCAGAAAGTCAGAAAAAAGAATGGAGCTGAATTTCAGGAAGGAGTTTTCTTTGTTAAAGAGTCAAGTAATTGGGTCTAGATTTCCTTGTCTGTATCATCTGACACCTGTAATGACAAATATGTCTGTGGAGGCTGGAGGTTGTGATCAACAAAGTTTGTAAATAACCAGCAAGAAAGATGTCCTCCAAACATGGGTTTCTTCCTCCCACTAGAAATAGAATTTTAATGTATCCACTTTTATAGTAGAAAAAAGGGGGAGGGGAGAGAGAAAGGGAATATTCAAGAAACACAGCTATACTCTGTAATGTTTTTAAATAAAGAAAAAATATTGACTCATCAGAGTAGCCGAATGCAATGTCCCAGATAAGAAGTAGTAATAGGAGAGGGAAAATGGCGACAGAGTTGGCAGACGTTACAACTCCCATCTCCCATAACCACAGTGGATTACAACTTAACTTAGGAACAATCATCTTGAAAAACCAACTTTGGACTAAACTAAGAGGAATCTATAACCAAGCATCACTGAAGGAACCACACTGAGCTGGTAGGAGAGGCAGAGAGGTGGAAAAGGCTGTCCCACTCCCAAGGGTGAGAGGTGACCCAGAAGGTCTCTCATGGTGGGGTGAGTTGCCCAGAGATTTGTGGGTCCTTAGCCACAGGACTGGAACCCCAGCCTGGAGCCCCAGAGACTAGAGGAGGTGGATGGACAATATTTAGCTGAAAGAAGAGCCAAGTTACTGTTTTCAAGAGGAGGACAGAACTTACAGACCCAGGCTCCGTTTTAAAGGGACCGTGTAGAAAATCTTATTCACAGCCACTTACCCAGAGCTCCAGGAGCAGGGAGCACTGAGAGGACTGGAGTTGCGAGAAGAGAGTGTAGTCTTGGGGGCACAGAGAGAAACTGTGGGGGACAGTCACCTTGACCTCTGTACTGGGTCACTCCTCAAGCCTAAAGTAAACATTCTTCCTGGGAGAGCCAAGCCAGCAAAGGGAAGCAGTTACCCTGCCCACCAGAGGCTCCCCTGCTCCAGTCAGTGCAGAGAGACACTTAGAAGCAGAGGGCACATCAAGGACACAGGTTTTGAGACCTGAGGTCTGGGCTACATAGCCCTCCCCAACTTGCTAAGTACCCTCCAAAGGGCAAGAGGGCCTGGCTGCAGATGTGACTGTGGCACTGGGCACACATGGCAGATGGGGGCAGAGCCCAGTGAGGCAGCTCACACAATAGTGGCAGGGACAGAGCCCAGAGAGGCAGCCCATGTGCCTGCAGGAAATGGAGCCCAGAGAGGCAGACCACATGACTACTGGGGGTGGAGCCCAGCCAGAAGAGGAATCCACCATGCCCACAGAGTAGCCCAAGCTGCAACCCATGAGCCATCACTGTTGCCCGAGTGCCCGAGAAGGTGGAGGCAGCAGGGGGCCTGTGGAAAGACCACACTTCATGAATAGAGAGGCCACACACACTGGCCAAAAGTAGATAAAAGCCAGCCTAGGAGTACAGCTGATATTTACCATGGCATCAGGGCCCAGCAGAGGCAGCTACAAATTCTGGATCACCTGTAGCTCTAACAAGGTTACTAAAGGCCAATCAAAAGCAGTGACCCCACTGATCTGCGCCAGATTCCAGTCAGGAAGATCCAGGGCTGGTACATCCAGCAGCCAGATACAGATGGCATCAGATCAGGACCTAACAACCCTAGTTAAAGTGATATCTTAAGGAAAGGCTCCTCACACCTGACCCAGCTAAGGCATAGAAAACACTGTCACAAACAGCAAAAAGAGCAGTAGCAGCAAACAAGTAGCCCACAGTGGAATACAAACAGCTAAAGCCAACCCAAGATCTAGAAACAACACAACTGAAAGCTAGAGGCAGACAATACCAACCCTATACTCAGCTAGCTACACAAACTACATATCCAAAAGAGTAGTCTATACAGAGACAAAATAGGAAGACAGAGAAATGCAATTCAAATGAATCAACAAGAGAAATTCCCAGAAAATGAACTGAATGAGATGGAACTAACCAAGATATCAGATGCAGAGTTTAGAATAATGATTATTAGGATGCTCAAGGATCTTAGAGCAATAATAGATGGACAAAATGAGCACCTAAACAAAGAGATAGCAGGCATCAAAAAGGACATTTAAATCATAAAAAAGAATTAGACAGAAATTACAAACACAATATCAGAAATAAAGACTACACTAGAGGAATTAAAAGCAGGCTGGATGAAGCAGAGGATTAAATCAGTGATTTAGAGGATGAGATAAGCGAAAGCATGGAAGCAGAACAGCAAAAAGAAAAGATGATCAAAAAGTCTGAGGAGCCTGACCAGGTGGTAGCGCAGTGGATACAGCATCGGACTGGGAAGCAGAGGACCCAGGTTCGAGACCTCAAGGTCGCCAGCTTGAGCACGGGCTCATCTGGTTTGAGCAAAAGCTCACCAGCTTGAACTCAAGGTTGCTGGCTCAAGCAAGGGGTTACTCGGTATACTGAAGGCCCACGGTCAAGGCACATATGAGAAAGCAATCAATGAACAACTAAGGTATCGCAACAAAAAACTGATGATTTATGCTTCTCATCTCTCTCCGTTTCTGTCTGTCTGTTTCTGTCTATCCCTCTCTCTGACTCTCTCTCTCTCTCTCTCTGTCCCTGTAAAAAAAAAAAAAGTCTAAGGAAACACTAAGAGAGCTCTTGACAACATGCAGGGAAGCAACATTTGCATAGTAAGGGTTCCTGAAGGAGAATAGAAAGAACAGGGATAGAGAACCTGATTGAAGAAATCATAGCTAAAAACTTCCCTAAATTGATGCAGGAAAAAGACACACACATTCAAGAAGCACAGAGAATCCCATTAAAGAGGATCCCAAGGAGACCTACACCAAGACACATCATAATTAAAATACCAAAGCTAAGAGATAAAGAAAGAATACTAAAAGATGCAAGAGATAAGCAGTCAATCACTTACAAAGGAGCCTCCATAAGGATGACATTTGACTTTTCAACAGAAACACTTGAGGCCAAAAGGGAATGGCAAGAATTATTGAAAGTAATGTAGAACCAGAGCCTACAACCAAACCTTCTTTATCCAGCAAGGCTATCATTTAAAATTGAAGGAGAAATAAAAAGCTTCTCAGACAAAAAAAAACTCAAGGAATTTATTATAACCAAACCAATGCTGCAGAAAATGTTAAGGGGCCTGTTTTAAACAGAACAAAGGGGGGGAAGTATATAGTAAAAGAGGAATGTAGATTTAAAGAATAAAAGGGAAATAAACAACTATATATCAATAATAACCTTAAATATAAATGTATTCAATACTCCAATAAAAAAAAACATAGGGTAGCTGCATGGATAAGAAAACAAGACCCATACATATGCTGTCTACAAGAGATCCATCTCAAAAGAAAAGATGCACATAGACTGAAAGTAAAAGGATGGAAAAAAATATTTCATGCAAATGAAAATGAAAAACAAGCTGGGGAAGCAATACTTATATCTGATAAAATAAACTTTAAAACAAAGATTATAATAAAGGATAAAGAAGATCACCACATAATAATAAAGGGAGCAATCCAACAGGAAGATATAACCATTATAAATATCTATGCACCTAATATAGGAACACCTAAATATATAAAGCAGATTTTGAGGGACATAAAGGGCGAGACAACAGCAATACTATAATAGTAGGGGATTTCAATACCCCTCTAACATCACTGGCTAGATCGTCAAGAAAAAAAATCAACAAAGAAACAGCAGACTTAAAGGACACACTAGATCAACTCAATTTAATAAATATCTTCAGAACTTTTCACCCTAAAGCAACAGAATATACATTATTTTCAAATACTCATGGTACATTCTCTAGAATAGACCACTTGTTAGGATGCAAAATGAGTCTCAATAAATTTAAGAAGATTGAAATAATATCAAGCATCTTCTCAGATCACAATGGCATGAAACTAGAAATCAACTACAATAGAAAAACTGAAAAACATTCAAACACTTGGAAACTAAGTAGCATGTTATTAAATAACAAATGGGTTAACAATGAGATCAAGGAAGATATAAAAAATTTCCTTGAAACAAATGAAAATGAACATACAACAACTTAAAAATTTATGGGACACAGCAAAAGCAATACTGAGAGGAAATTTCATAGCATTACAGGTAAACCTTAAGAAGCAAGAAAAAGCTCAAATAAACAGCTTAACCCTGTACCTAAAAGAACTAGAAAAAGAACAGCAAGTAAAGCTCAGAGGAAGTAGAAAGAAGAAAATAATAAAGATCAGAATGGAAATAAATGACATAGAGGTTAAAAAAAATTACAGAGGATCAATGAAACCAAGAGCTGCTTCTTTGAAAAGGTAAACAAGGATCGATGAACCTTTAATGAGACTCACCAAGAAAAAAAGAGAGAGGACTCAAAGAAATAAAATTAGAAATGAGAGTGGAGAAGTAACAACTGACACAGCATTAATACAAAGGATTGTAAGAAAATGCTATGAAAAACTATATGTCAAAAAATTAGACAACCTAGATAAAATGGACAAATTCCTTGAAACATATAATCTTTCAAAAACCAATCTGGAAGAATCAGAAAACCTAAACAGACAGATTACAACAAATGAAATTGAAATAGTTATCAAAACACTTACAACAAACAAAAGCTGTGGGCTAGATGCCTTCACAGGCAAATTCTATGAAATATTCAAAGAAAAACTAACTCTTATCCTTCTCAAGCTATTTCAAAAAATTGAAAAGGAGAGAAGACTTCCAAGCTCCTTTTATGAAGCAAACATAATTTGATTCCAAAACCAGGCAAAAACAATACAACGAAAAAAACTATAGGCCAATATCCCTGATAAATTTAGATGGTAAAATCCTCAACAAAATATTAGCAAACTGGATCCAGCAATACATGAAAAAAATCATACATCATGATCAAGTGGGATTTATTCTGGGGAGGCAAAGATGGTACAATATTCACAAGTCAATCAATGTGATTCATCACATAAACAAAAGAAGAAGAAAAACCACATGATAATATCAACAAATGCAGAAAAAGCATTTGATAAAATCTAGCACCCATTCATGATCAAAAATCTCAGAAATGTGGGAATACAGGGAACATACCTCAACATGATAAAGGCCATCTATGACAGACCCACAGCCAACATCATATTCAATGGAAAAAAATTAAAAGGAATGCCCTTAATATCAGGAACAAGGCAGGTGTGCCCCTTTCACCATTCTTATTGCCCCCCCAGAATAAATTCCACTTGATCATGATGTATGATAGTACTGGAAGTCCTAGCCACAGCAATCAGACAAGAAGAAAAAATAAAAGGCATCTAAATTGGAAAAGAAGAAGTAAAACTATCATTATTTGCTGATGACATAATACTGTACATAGAAAACCCTAAAGTCACAGTAAAAAAACTACTGGACCTGATAAATGAATTCAGCAAGGCGGCAGAATATAAAATTAATACTAAGAAATCAGAGGCATTTTATACACCAAAAATGAACTGTCAGAAAGAGAAATTAAGAAAACAATCCCTTTCACTATTGCAACAAAATAAAATAAAGTACCTAGGAGTAAATTTAACCAAGGAGGTTAAAGACTTGTACTTGAAAAATTTTAAAACATTAATAAAAGAAATCAAGGAAGATACAAACAAGTGGAAGCATATACCATGTTCGTGGATAGAAAGAATAAACATCATTAAAATGTCTATATTACCCAAAGCAATTTACAAATTCAATGCAGTTCCTATTAAAATATCAATGACATACTTCAAAGATATATAGAACACATATTCTAAAAATGTGTATGGAACAAAAAAAAACAAAAAAAAAAAACACAAATAGCCTCAGTAATCTTGAAGAAGAATAAAGTGGGTGGTATCACACTTCCTGATATCAAGTTATACTACAGGGCCATTATACTCAAAACAGCTTGGCACAGGCATAAGAACAGGCATATAGATCAATGGAACAGAACTGAGAACCCAGAAATAAACCCACATCTTTATGGACGATTGATATTTGACAAAGGAGGTAAGAGCATACAATGGAGTAAAGACAGTCTCTTTAACAAATGGTGTTGGGAAAATTGGACAGCTACCTGCAAAAAAGTGAAACTAGACCACCAACTTACACCATTCACAAAAATAAACTCAAAATGGATAAAAGACTGAAATGTAAGTCATGAAATCATAAACATCTTAGAAAAAAACATAGGCGGTAAGCTAACCGACATCTCTCAGCAATATATTTGCTGATTTATCTCCACAGTCAAGGGAAATAAAGGACAAGATAAACAAATGGGACTATATCAAACTAGAAAGATTTGCACAGCTAAAGACAATAAGAATAAAATTAAAAGACAAACTACACAATGGGAGAACATATTTGACAATATGTCTGATAAGGGGTTAATAACCAAAATTTATAAAGAACTTGTAAAACTCAACACTAAGAAGATAAACAATCCAATCAAAAATGGCAAAAGAAATGAAGAGACACTTCTCCAAATAGGACATATAGATAGCCAATAAGCAGATAAAAAAATGTTCAACATCACTAATCATTAGAGAAATGCAAATTAAAACCACAATGAGATATCACCTCACACCTGTCAGAATGGCACTCATTAACAAAACAACACATAATAAGTACTGGCAAGGATGTGGAGAAAAGGGAACCCTCCTGCACTGCTGGTGGGAAGCAGACTGGTGCAGTCATTGTGGAAAACAGTATGGAGATTCCTCAAAAAATTAAAAATCGCACTGCCTTTTGACCCAGCCATACCATTTTAATGAATATATCCTAAGACCACCAAATCACTGATTCAAAAGAAAAAATGCACCCGCATGTTTATGGCAGCATTGTGTACAACAGCTCAAGTGTCTGTCAGTGGACAAGTGAATTAAAAAGCTTTGTAACATATACACAATGGAATACTATGGGGCCATGAAAAAGAAGGAAATTTTACCTTTTGCGACAACATGGATGGACCTGGAAAGTACTATATTAAGTGAAATAAGCCAGGCAGAGAAAGAAAAATATAATATGACCTCACTCATTTGAGGAATGCAATGAACAATGTAGACTGAGGAATGGAATAGAGTCAGAAGCAGGATCAAAGGGACCAGAGGGAAAGGGGATGAGAGGATGGCATCAGAGAAGGGAATGAGACTGGTGAAATTACATATACATAACACAGCATTATAGGGAGCAGGAAAGCAAATCCTGGAGGGAAGGGGGAGGATGTTGCGGGGAGAGTGGCAAGGAGGATGTTGAGGGGGACACGGGGGTGGGAGAGATGTATTCAGTGGGACACTTGAATCTATGTAAACACAATAAATTAAAATCAATTAATAAAAAAGAAGTAGTAATGGTTACTGCACTTTGGAAAGCAGGAGTGGAAGGGAAGTGTCATTTCCGATAACTGCAATTTAAGTCAAATAACAGCTTAATAAAATGTCAGCAGCTCCCTCACAGTTTTAAAACATTTGGGCTTTGCTACCCGGGAAGAAAGAATTTTTAGAAGCCTTGTGATTTGGCCCCTGGTAACCACCAATCTACTCAGTTTCTATGGTTTTGGCATTTTTTATGAGTCAGCCCTTAATGGACTCATTAAAACTCCAAAAAGCATAAATAATGATCAAATTTCCCTTTTACTTCAGAAACTTTAGTGCTGTTTGTCCCGTGTGGGCAACAGTATAAAACCATTGTCAAATTATGATACAGAGAACAGATATTTATATATTTGCAAACTTTGAATAAGATTTTAGCCAAAGTGTTTTAGAATATTTTGATCCTTTTGTGGGCAAGTATCCAGGGTGCTAACAAGGTTGCTAACATTTTAGTCTCAGACCAATGAATTATACATTATGTGCACGTGTGGTATGTGTGCGTATGAATATGCATGTGTGAGTACATGTGTGTGATTTCCTCTATGCAATAAATAGATTTCCTTCCTGCCACAGATGGGTGAGCCACTTACTCGAGTATGTTCAGAACTTTTCCAGTTTTAACATTGGAAGTTTTTAATTTCCCAAAAAATTCCTCAATCCTAGGCAAACCAGGAGTGTCAGTCACCCTGGTCACAGAAGCCTTGGCCTCAATCCTTTCAGACGCTACAGTAAATTTAGTAGTAGAGTATTTTTTTTCTTTTCCTTTTTTTTTTTTTTAATTTTTTTTTATTTATTCTTTTTTTTTTTTTTTAGAGATGAGAGGGGGGGAGAGAGAGAGAGAAAGACAGAGAGAGAGAGAAGGGGGGAGGAGCTGGAAGCATCAACTCCCATATGTGCCTTGACCAGGCAAGCCCAGGGTTTCGAACCGGCGACCTCAGCATTTCCAGGTTGACACTTTATCCACTTTTCCACTTTTATTGAGATATAATTGACACAACATTATGCAAGTTTAAAGTGTACAAGGTGTGATTTGACACATTCATATATTGCAATATGATAACCAGCGTAGCTAACTCCTCTGTTAAATCATAGTTAACATTTCTTTTTTCGGTGAGAATATTTAAGCTCTATTCTCTTAGCAACTTTCAAGTACATGACACAGTATTGCTATCTATCATCCTCATGCTCTGCATTTGACCCCCAAAACTTATTTATCTTCTAACTGGAAGTTAGCACTTTATGACCAATACCCCCCACCCCCGGTAACCACCAATATACTCAGTTTCTATGGTTTCAGCTTTTTTAGATTCTATATATGAGTCATATTATATGGTGTTTGTCTTTCTATGTCTGACTTATTTAACTTAGCACAATATCCTCTAGGACCATCATGTTACCCTCAAAAAATTAAAAACAGAATTACTAATGACCTAGCAATCCCATTCCTCGGTATCCATCCAAAGGAAATGAAAACAGGACATCAAAGAGGTATCTGCACCTCCCTGTTTATCACGGCATTATTCACAATAGAGCTTTTTTTCTTGATGAAAGATCCTGGTGCCTTAAAAAAGCTGTGAGAACCCATTTCTCCCCTCATTCTAATATAAGACACCAGTATCTGCCTTACTTTTTCACTTGAAACTGGAAACCAAACCATTGGAGATGAAAAGGTAGTTCATAAAACCTATCCCACAAACAAACTTAGGAAGAGTGAATATAACATTCCCTCAAAAAGGTGAAAGCAGCCCTGGCCAGTTTGGGAGACCTAGCTTCTTGTCCTGCTCTGACTAGCTCTGTAACCTTGGGTAAGCCACTTCACCTATGTGGTTGACCAGTCAACTGTTTGACCAGCCAACTTGTAGGTTGGACTGGGTTTTGTCTCCCAGATGTCCAACTCTCTTTATTTTCCCTTACAGCTGCATGGTGTTAACCCTACCTCTTTAATTAGCTTCATAAACATGTGTGTCTCAAATACTGGGCAACACAAAGCAATAATGTTAGGGCATTTTTCTTTAGGCTACTGGTAAGTTTCCATAGAAGTGATAAGATTAGTGAATAACAGTTTTCTATTACATTTGTTCCCCTAATAATCAAGATTAATATGTCTCCCCAAACTCTGAAACCAATTAAAATACCTGCCACATGGAAGAAAGTTACTAAATGACACTATACCTTTATGTGTAATTACTAATGAAAAGAGAACAATATGGCATTATTTAATCAAACCAATAGATAGTATGGCTTTATGTAATAGAAGAAACTATGCTAGAGTTATAACCTATCTCCTTTAAATAGAGAGATATCACATATTTTTTTATAATGTTGTGCCCTTTTTTGCATTAAAATTTGATTCTCATTTCTTCAGTAATTAATCCTATTGTGGCATTTTATTTAAAAAAGAAGCTTTTATCACACCAACATAAAAATAATTTAATAAGACAACATTGTATCCATTACAGCTCACTACCAAAGTTGCAGAATCTTTTTTTTTTTTTGTACTTTTCCGAAGTGAGAAGGTGGAGGTGGGGGGATGCAGACAGACTCCCGCATGCGCATCCGGGCCCCTCTGGGGTGTTGCTCTGCTGCAATAGGAGCCATTCTATCCCCTGAGGTGGAGGCCTTGGAGCCATCCATTCTCAGTGCTTGGGGCCAACTTTGCTCCAATGGAGCCTCAGCTGCGGGAGGGGAAGAGAGAAACAGAGAGGAAGGAGAGGAGGAGGGGTGGAGAAGCAGATGGGCACTTTTCCTGTGTGCCCTGGCCGGGAATCAAACCCGGGACTTCTGCACGCCAGGCTGATGCTCTACCACTGAGCCAACCGGCCAGGGCCCAAAGTTGCAGATTCTAACACAGCAAAGCTTTGTCCCAGTCTGAAAGACAAACCAGATTCATCTCCTCCATCTTTGGAATCCCAATTCTTTATAGCTTCACACCTTTTCTGTTAAAGGAGTGGGTCAGTAATAATTAATTAAAAGAGTTACTTAAGCAGAAAAGAGAAATTTACTGAGCATTTTCCCAGTTCTTGGTGAAAACCTCATCCTGGACAACAGTGTATCCTGAGCAAGTGGCTTTATTTCTGATTTAACAGTAGGGTATTTCTTAGCTTCCTCATCCCATCTGCAGCCATTTTCACAATGGCTGAAGAAATCCAATTAGCTTGCAGTGAGCCAACCAATGGTTTTCTTCAAGGACTTGGAACACTTTCTTAGACTCTAATGTGTAAGGATGCCTGCTACAGCTTCTTCCAAGCCAGGTTCCCATTGGTAGCAAGCACATGACTTTTTCTAATAAACCAAGAAAGCAAACAACACCAGGAAATTGAAGGGCTAGTTGAGAGTTTGAGGAGGTGGAGGAGAGATGCAGGGTCTCACTGCCATTTCTCGATTGTGAACTCTACCTGGAAGGAAAAGAACTAACACTCATACACACCTACTGAATGCTGGGCACTGCATTAATGCTTCTATGAGCATTATGCCAGCATTCTAGAACTTCAGTTCCATCAGTGCAGAGAATCAGTCTTGCTCACCATTGGATCCTGAGTACATATAAGAGGCCATATATTCTTTGGTAGATCCATATTTAAATTCAATTGCTACATATAAAAAAAAAAAAAAAAAAAAAAAAAAAAACAGAATTCTCCTGACCTATGGTGGTGCAGTGGATGAAGTGTTGACCTGGAATACTAAGGTTGCCAGTTCAAAATCCTGAACTTGCCTGGTCAAGGCACATATGGGAGTCGATGCTTCCTGATCCTCCCCCTTCTCTCTCTCTCTCTCTCTCTCTCTCTCTCTTTCTCTCTCTCTCTCTCTCTCTCTCTCTATTTCTCTCCTCTCTAAAAAATTAAAAAATTAATAAATAATTTTCTTAAAGAATTTTAATTTTTTCATAATCAGTACAAAGCTATTTGGCAGGTTACATTCTGCATGCTTCAAGTGTACTTTTTCCTGGGTAGCGTGAAGTTAGTTAATATAGTAGTCATATCTGTAAGGTATTTTTCTCCACCGAGGAAGAAGGAAGGGGCTGGAGCCACGAAGTGCAGAATAATAAAAGGCTTTATTGAGTACTGCACTTCCTGCCCTACGAGGTTCCCTGGTCCCGGGGACACAGAGGTCAGGGAAGTCGCATGGGGTTACCCGCGTGGGAGATATTTAAAGGGTCTCTAGGGTGGTCGAGCTAATGTAACGAGGTGAAATCTCACTGGCTGACACGGACAGTCGCTGTTTTCCAAAGGGCTCCTGGAAAGTTCCTTTTGGCGTGCCCGAGTATGGGTGATTCTAGCCCAAGTTCCTGGGTCTGGGTTCCTCACGTGACCGTCCCCCATTGCTGACCACCCCACAATATCTGTAGTCTTATTTCTGGAACTGACATACTATTGCTTGTTTTGTAGCCCAGAGGAACTTGCCCAAACAACTTTAAAAAAAATTTTGTCTTTTTTTGGCTCCTTGGAAGGAAAAAGTTCACTATTACTAAATAGATTTTTTATTTAAATAAATTAAAACTTCCTAATTGCAAATTATATCTAATATTGAATCTCAGAGAATTTTTAGAGTATAGGAATTTGATCAGTAAAGAAATAATAGTTCCTGGAAAGCCTCCTCTTTTGTAGACTTAGCACAGCAAAAACACTCAAATAGAAAAGCAAAAGGCATAAATATGAACTCCCTGAACCATCAGCCTCCCAAGTTGGAGCAATGGAGGTTGGTTTCATAGCACCTGGCATGTAATGCATTGTTAATGAACATTTATTTATTGGGTGGGTAGGTGGATGCATGGATGGGTGACAGACTTGAATCGCTGTGTAAGAAGCTCTGATAAGCAAAGGATATGTAGTTCCAGGACTATGGAACATTAAAGAACAGTTATAAAAAACCAATGTGAAGGGCCGCTGGCTTCAGAACATTTTATCTGAGAACAAGTTAGCTAAAACAGAGGTCATTGTTCATTTCCAGTAGGGGTCATGAATTTATTCTAATCTGTAGAGTCAGAGAGATTGTACATGTTCACATAGAGCAGGGAGGCAAATTCGAACAGAATACTGATGGGCTTTCTAAATTGGGGTATTTTAAGAGCTACAGAGCCCAAGTACTGCTCTGTTGGCTTCCCATTGTACACTCTGTAAAACCCAAATAAAGGTTTTGTGGGTTACCTAGAAAATTAGATGACTTCATCAATCATTTCTTAAAGATTCCACAGTCCATGGACAGATTGCAACAGAGATAGACCCCTAAATCCTTATAATCTCAGTTTATACCCAGAGCTGGTTCTCCTAAACGTGATGCTTTTTTGAGTCTCCAGCTGGAGACTCAAGTCCTGAAAATACCTAAGACAATGGCCAAAGATAAACAGCATAGTCATTGGATTCAACACTCTTCATTTGGCCTTGTCTCAATTAAAGGGACAGAGCAGATTTTTTAAAATTATTTTTAAAATTTATTTATTGGAATTTATTGGAATGGCATTGGTTCTCAAAACCATACAGGTTTCGAGTGTACAACTCGGTGTAACTACACACAGCATTGTGTGCCCTCCACTCCAAGCAGCCTCTTTCAGTCCCCACATTCCTTCCCTTTGCCTTCCTCCTCCTACCCCCACCCCCTTTCCCTCTGGCTATTGCTACCCTGTTGTCTGGATCTATGTATTATGTATATATGTTTTTTTGGCTAATCCCTTAAAGAGAGGGCAGATTCTTTATTGAACATTTCTGCCCACCACCTAAGAAGCTCCCCACCCCCAATGATGGTTGAGAGAGATGGAGGTGGCCCAGGAATCATCTTGTTTTCACTAACGCTCTGTCACAGGGGCTCAGCTGCGACAGAGCTGCTGAGCTGGTTTTTACTTTGCCTCAGGTGTCACTGGCGACAGTCAGTTGAATAGAGATTGCTGAATCTTTACTCCTGGCAATGAGGCGAGAAATAGCAAGGGCACAGCTGGATTTCCTGATCATAGGTTGGGTTTTCAAGGCTTAGAGTTGGGAGGGGAGGGAGTTATCTTTTAATGTGCTAACTGAATAGTTAAGCTGGGAATCAAAATCCATAAAATTGAAGAGGGAATCCCATATTTTGTCTGCTTCTAGTTCTCAGGTGGAATTGTTCTTTAGAAAGAAATAACAATTTCTTTCAGGTGATCAAATAAAATAAATAAGAACTCCCCAAGAGTACAAATCATTAGATTTAAGTAATTTAAATACAAACCCTTTCTTTTCTTTACAGCTTGTCTATAAACTTCTTGAGAGTAGAAACCCTGTTTTCTACTCCTGTATTCCCCACAGTACAATTTCTGGTGCCATGAACACAGCAGGGAGAGAATAAATATTTTTGGTATAAGTGAAATAAGACAAACTTAAGCCAGCATAACTTCCCAACAAGTAGAGAATGTACAGACCCAAAAGGAGGCATAAAAGACACACATAGAATAAAAATTTTGCAACTAATATATTTGGAAGGAAATATCCCTAGTAGATAGAGCAAGGACGGGAGAGTAAGAGGACCTGAGTGACCTGGGTTCAACTCCTGTCTCTACCACCTTCTGTCTGTGTGACCATAGGGAAATGACTCTATTTCTTGAGCCTGAATTACTGACTTTGCAGTTGTCTTAACCCTGTGACAACATAGCCAGATTATGTCAATCTTCTGCCCCAAGACTTCCCTCCAACGGTTTCCTATCTTTTTTTTTTAAATAATTTTATTTTTTTAATGGGGCGACATCAACCAGAAATTGAACTGCAGTGCTTGCTGTTCAGCTCCTATGTGAGTGGAGGCTGGTGGTGCCCTGCCCGCCTGCTCTTTACCACCTGCTGGCAGGGGCAGCCATCCCCAACTGGCCAAAAACTGCAGCTGGTGTTATGGATTGAATTGTGCTTCCCATCACCCACAAAACATTTATATGTTGAAATCCTAACCCTCAGTAACTCATCTTGTGACTTTATTTGGAAATAAGGCCGTTGCCGATAGAATAGGTTAGAGAAGAGGTCATTGGGTGGGCCCTCATCCAGTGTGACTAGTGTCCTTACAAAAAGGGGAAATGTGGACGCAGACACACACAGAGGGAAGCCGATGTGAAGGACACAGGGAGAAGACGGCCGTCCACAA
Organism: Saccopteryx bilineata; assembly: GCF_036850765.1. Taxonomy (NCBI): domain Eukaryota; kingdom Metazoa; phylum Chordata; class Mammalia; order Chiroptera; family Emballonuridae; genus Saccopteryx; species Saccopteryx bilineata. The sequence goes on along the minus strand of NC_089490.1, from coordinate 279,058,867 downwards.
GCCACAGAGAGAGGTCTGACACAGAGCCTTCCTCACAGCTCTCAGAAGGAAACAACCCTGCTGTCAACTTGATCTGGGACTTCTGGCCGTGACATAATACATTTCCGTGGTTGAAGCCTGCAGTCTGTGGTACTTCGTTATGACGGTTTGAGCAAACTAATACAGCAGTCCCCCACCCTCACCCACGGTTCCGCTTTCCTCGGTTTCTGTTACACGCAGTCAAGCTCAGAAAATATTAAGTGGAAAATTCCAGAAATAAACAATTCATCAGTTATAAACTGTACGAAGTTCTGAGTAGTGTGGTGAGACTTCATGCCGTTCTGCTCTGCAGCAGCTGGGGACACTTCATTTGTCACTTAGTAGCCCTCTCAGTTATCAGATTACCACATTCGTGTAACTTTTATTACAATACATTGTTATAATTGTTCTGTTTTATTATTTGTTATTGTTGCTACTCTCTTACTGTGCCTAATTTATAAATTAAATGTTATCATAGGAAAAAACACAGTGTGTGTAGGGTTGGCATGATTTGCAGTTTCAGGCATCCACTGGGGACCTTGGAACATATGCCCTGCAGATAATGGGGGTGGGGGCCTGCTGTACCCCTTCTCCTGAGCATTCCCCTTATCCAAGTGGGAGTGACCCCACCCTCACCCAACCCCGTGGCCAGCGGTCAATGACCAAACACGGAAATACAAAAGCCAGCCTTCCTACCTCAAAAGAGACCAGCTATGTGGTATGATTCATGCTCCAGAGATTCTCGTGGGGTCAGGCTGAAGCTGGTCTCCAGCAGAACACATATCCCTGCTTAGCTGCTCAACACACCCCTCCCACAAGCTTCCCTGTCTTCGTCTTCTTTCAGGAATGTCAACCTAAGATGGTCCACATCTGAATAAGAAAGTATCTGGGTGGGTGGACGCCTTCATGGCCCCCCCACCCCCACCGACCCTGTCCCTTCTTCACACACAGAGGCAGGTCCTGATTCCACCCCATCCCCATGTGTCCAACTGGCCTTCCTTCCTCCCTGAGAGCTCATGCTTTGACAGTTGGGACACTGGGACACCGATGTCCCTGTCAAGCAGGCTCCAGGGACATAAAGTTCCCTCCTCTCCACTGAGCAACAAGGCAGAGCCCCAGAGACACCAGCAAGTGTATTCTCCCATGAATTTTTATGCCGCTGTGATGCCTCCCTCCCCTTTTACATGGCTCCTCGGTGCATTATAATGTGCGGCTGTGCTGGGGACGCCTGGTGATCATTACAGAACCTGTTCAAGTCCCCGTCAGAAAGTCTCCCTAGAGTGTGGCAGATGGGGCTGGAGAAGGGGAAGAAAAAGAAAAGAAAGGGGAAAAAAATCTACCTGTCGCCACAGTAGAGTTCACATGAGTTTCATCCCTCAGTTCTCTCACAGTAATAAGAAAAAAAAAGTGGTCTTTCCCCACCCAGTTTTTGCAGATATTTTAGAAGTGAGGTAGTATTTTTGTGTTTTGGTTGTTTTGTTTTGTTTTTACCCGATTGGGTTGCTCATTCTAATGACAACCCCGAGGGCAAATGGAAAGGGAGAGATTACATAAATCACTGTTTTTGATCATGTTTCTGCAGGTCTGGGTACAACTTATTAACGGTTTTTATGTGTTCACGTAGCAGATGGTTTTCAGGGTGTGTGCTTGGCTGGGAAGCCTGCACCCCAGTGAACACTGCTGCTTGCCCTCCACCAAAGCATCTCAAAGGCCACTGAACTCAGAGTCAAAAGGTTTCAGAAGCCCCTTGGTGGGCCAGCTTTCCAGGCCAAGCTTCTATGGAGTTGTCTCCAGAGATCAAATGTTTTCCCTTCAGAAGACATGCCAGAATATTCCTCCAGAGTTCCATCTTCAGCAGCCTACATTTTAAAGTGTAGCTGCAAAAGCAGTGGATGTCGTTACGTCATCCATTCCGGGTCTCTCCTACCCAGGACTTCACGTCTTTCTCTGCGTCATACCAGAACTGACACAACTTTCATCCATCTTTCCTATATTTTCTTTTTTATGGGCATTGTTTTTATTTATTTTTTTCTAGCCTGTTCTGGATCTCATTTTTCAATCTGGTCTGGCATTTTAGTTCCACTTTTATCTTTGTAACAATATGCCCTCATCTGACCATCCTCAATTGGAGATAGAAAGATGAGCAAGGTGCAGAATCCTACAGGACAATCAGGAATGCCCCTATGTAAAATGTGCAGCGCAATAAATGAGGATTGTACAAAGTGATGCAGAGGGGGGGAAGACCGATCACACTCCACTGTGGGCTTGGGAGAATACACGGCTGTACAGGAAGGTGGCATTCGGGCAGGGTTTGAGGAATGGACATGATTTCTGTAATTAGAAATGGGAGGGGCATGGTATGGGAATCCAAAAATACACCACTCACAAAAAACTAGGGGATCAGGGAACATGCAGATACTCCAGTACTTTCAGCCTTTTGTACAGTGCATTTTCACCAATAAAATAAAAGTTGGTTTTGTATCTCATTTGCATAATCAAACAACTTTCTTGGACTTGTCATTTGCTTTTCTTATGTGCTTGTTTAATAAAAAAAATTAAATGCTTTTTTTATTGCTTCATATTCATTCTGAAACATCCCCTACTTTTTGTGAGCAGTATGTGCAAAGGCAGAGCTCGGGAAACGCAGGCCACATTCACTGCACGAAAATCAGTTCCGTGTGAGCCAAAGCACAGAAGATGGATGCATAAGCTGTGAAGATAGTCAGGGTACGTTAGCAGCCGATCATAAAGTCCCTTAAAGGCCTGGGGGAGAAATTCTGCTTTAATGCTAAGCAAATAGAAGCCATTAAAGTTTTTTAACAAATGAGTGATTTGATTCTAGGCTGTCTGCACTAGTTTGCTAGGACTTTCATAGCAAAGTACCACAGACTGGGTGACTTCAACAATAGAAATTTATTTCTCACAGTTTGAGAGGTCAGAAGTTCAAGATCAAGGTGTCCACAGGGTTGATGTCTTCTGAGGTCTCTCTCTAGCTTCCCTCTAGCCCCAGATGGCTGTCTCTTCCTGTGTTTCTTCACAGGGTCTTCCCTGTATGCACAGCTCTGTGTCCCAATTTCCTCTTCTCCTAAGGACACCAGTCATTGGATTAGGGCCCATTTAATGACCTCGTGTTAACTTAATTACCTCTTTAAAGAGCCTATGTCTGCCTGACCAGGCGGTGACGCAGTGGATAGAGCGTCGGACTGGGATGTGGAGGACCTAGGTTCGAGACTCTGAGGTCGCCAGCTTGAGCGCGAGCTCATCTGGTTTGAGCAAAGCTCACCAGCTTGGACCCAATGTCGCTGGCTCGAGCAAAGGGTTACTCGGTCTGCTGAAGGCTCACGGTCAAGGCACATATGAGAAAGCAATCAATGAACAACTAAGGTGTTGCAACAAAAAACTAATGATTGATACTTCTCATCTCTCTCTGATCCTGTCTGTCTGTCTCTATCTATCCCTCTCTCTGACTCTGTCTCTGTAAAAAAAAAAAAAAAAAAAAAAGCACCTATGTCCAAATGCAGTCACATTCTAAGGTACTAAGGTTAGAACTTCAACCCTGAGAGAGGATGGAGACAGAAGGGAGCCAGAAGGCAGTGGAGTCTGGGAGGCTGGCCTCATGGGTCCAGTGAGGAGAGGAAAGAGGATCTGAGGAGGTTTTGTAAAGATGGATACTTAGAACTTGGCACTGATATGTGTTGGGGATATGGGGGGTGGCGAAGATAGCTCTGTACCTCTCCCTGAGCCTGCTGGAAACTGACATGAACCTTTGCATATAACAGCTCATCAATTAATAAGAAAAGAAGAAAAGGAGGAATACGATGGAATAGTGGGAGAGATTATTTGGGCACAAACTAGGGTGGAGGCAAACTTGCTCTTTAACAGTAGCTTTGTATTGCTTGAATTTTTAAATAATTATGTGTGCCAATTAAAAAAATCAAGAACAAAAATAGTTAATTATGGAATTCAAAGGTTTTCCCTTTGGGGCTGGCTTTTCATATTAGTGGACTCTCTTTCTATTCCCTGGGCATGTACGTTGAGGACACCATCTGAGAAAACCAGAGAAGAAATTACAGTGACTGAAAGTGAGTTCAAGCACTAAAAAAAGGTGAAATTCATCAGAACAATTGCAAAACAGTTATATAGAAAGAGTAATTTCATGTGAGAAGGATTAACATTAGACTCTTCCAAGGAGATACAATACTAAAGGCCCCTCATACTCACTCCAAATAACTCATTACAAGAGGGCTTCACACTGTTGAGATGACTGAATGAGATGATACCGGGAAAGCGCCTAGCACCCTGCCTAGTGCAGAGTACCTGCCCAGTACGTGCTAGCTATTATCACGGAACTGACAACATCCTATCTGCTATGTATCATTTTTTGAGAAGCCTGGATCTGTGGGTCACATGGATCAAAAAGATGCAACATTCTTGGTTGATGCTCTGACAGCTCTTCTTTTCCTGACTTGCCAGCAGAATTCCAACTGCACTCAGAGATTGAAGGCCTTTTGTTTCTGGGCACCAGGCTGTCTCTCAAGACCCAGGATGAATCTTGATTGGTCTAAGCCAGTCACTGCCATTTCACTCCCTGTGGGTGATTGATTTAAGTTTGGGAAAGGGTTGCAGTTATGGTCAAATGCAATGGGAGGGAAAATCATCTGGGAAATATCTGGGAAATTATTTCCTACTCTTCCAAAGAGACAGATATGTTGTCATCTGTGTGGCATTGCCTGGACTTGTAACAGCTATTTTTAAACCATGTGAGAAGGCCCTGGCCGGCCGGCTCAGTGGTAGAGCGTCAGCCTGGCGTGTAGAAGTCCCAGGTTCGATTCCCGGCCAGGGCACACAGGACAAGCACCCATCTGCTTCTCCACCCCTCCCCCTCTCCTTCCTCTCTGTCTCTCTCTTCCCCTCCCGCAGCGAGGCTCCATTGGAGCAAAGATGGCCCGGGCACTGGGGATGGCTCCTTGGCCTCTGCCCCAGGCGCTAGAATGGCTCTGGTCTCGGCAGAGCGACGCCCCAGAGGGGCAGTGCATCACCCCCTGGTGGGCAGAGCGTCGCCCCCTGGTGGGTGTGCCTGGTGGATCCCGGTCGGGCGCATGCGGGAGTCTGTCTGTCTCTCCCAGTTTCTAGCTTCGGAAAAATATAAAAAACAAAAAAAAAACAAAAAAACAACTAAACCATGTGAGAAGCCAGCCTACAAGGAGAACCAAGTCACCAAGGATAGCAGGGAGGGATGGCGAGATGAATTGGGTCCTACACAATTTTGTTGAGCTAATTTTTCCACCAATCCCAGTCCTGGCTCATCTCAGGATTTCTCATTAAGGAGTAATAACATCCTTAACCTTGTTAGCTTGTCCGTTACTTGCAGCCAAAAGCAACTTAATCCATAAAAACTCTCTTTGGTTCATGTGAAAAAGTTTGGCTCCTCTTCACCTCCTGCATTTTTCTGTTTTCTTCAACCAGAATCAGGGAAAAGTTTCAAGGTCCCTGTGCAAAGCCCTGTAGCCCAGTGCTCTCCAAGCCAGATATATTACATATCCCTGAAGCACCTTCTCCTTGGAAGATCCTAGAAAAACAAGTACAATTTCCTGGTAGCCAAAGCCCACATGTTTCCTGCTGACTCCCTCTCAAGCTGGGCCTTCTGTTCTGGAGTGACAGCTCACTTTCCCCTGGACTCCCTCCAATGTTTTCAGCACCCTGGTGCTCGCGTTTCTAAACCCCATTGCAGAATTCCAACTGTGGGCTCATCAGCTTTCTCCAGACTATTTTCTCAGTGTTTGCCGGCTTTTACTTTGATATGTTTTTCCTACTTTATCTGCTGGTAAGGAAATGAGTCTGCCTCCCTGCCCTGCAGCCCTGGGCTGTCTGCCATTCTTCCCAGATCCAATCTCCCCTGCTGGATGGGAAATGGTAGCAATCGGAACGATGCCTCACACTGCACAACAGTCTCATAGTTTACAGAGCCTCTCCACACATGCCACCTAATTTAGTCCTTGCAATGATGTATGAGATAAGCAGAGCAGACAAAGTTATTCTTATTTTGCAGAAGCAGAAAGACATTTAGAGAGGAGGACTGGTTGGGTCAAGGTCAAACAGCAGACAGCTGGCACAAGCAGAAAACCAATCCAGCGTTAGAAGGAGCTTCTCTCCATTTAATTCAATTCCACTCCTCATGCAAGTGTTCAGTCTTGTCTCCACGCTTTGCACTTTGGGATTTGCCTTGGACGGCTGTGAGGATGAGGACTAATGTAAATGCCTGTGTGGCCAGTAGTCTCAGCTGTCGCAACCATGCAGGTGCAGGTTCTCATTGAATTCAAGCAGACGGTAAAGAAACTGCAGAGCCAAAAACTGGTGGACCATTCCTTTATTCCAGCCTCATACCCAGTAGGCAAGTGAAAACACACAGGGCTCCAAAATCCACTCATTCAGAGCTCACAAAGCTACTGACACATCTGGATTTTCCTAGAATCAAAGGTCCCCGACCAGCTCAGTCACCTCTGGTTCCCCATCTGCACACCTTTGCCCTTCTCTTCTCTGCACAAACTGGCTTCTCCTTCTTTCCCTGCCATCTTGGCTTCTTCTTCTTCCTCTTCTTCCTCCTTCTTCTCTTCTAAAAAACTACCTGGGCCCACAAAGACCCCTGCTCCAGCACACATTAGCATAACAATGGCCCTTCCCAAGCAGGAAGGTAATTAGCTGTTTCACTTAGCAGCACCATTCATCTGGGCAGTGCCATTTTTAACAATAAAAGTGAGCAAACTCAGAAAATACAGACTTTACAAACTCATTTGCCCAGCAACGCCCCTGCTTAAAGGAGCAGCAGTTCAAGTAGATGCCAAACAGCATTGCCTGGAATAGAGTAGCCTCTAACTTTGTGTTTGTTGTATAAGCCTAGCGTGGTTCCAGGAATTTGACATACTCTGCTGTTTCTTCCTCTAGGACGAACCCCTTTAGTTTGTTCTTTCTTGAACTCTGTAATGGAAAACAGGAGGCAGGGAGCAGGGGGTGCTCAGTGTCTATGAGGTAGACTTAGCACAGAGTGGAGGCAAGTGGAGGCTGGAGGAATACAAGGAAGGAGGGGGTTCATCATGGTGCAACCAGGACTTATCTGATGATCTGAATAAAAACTAACACTATCAGCTGGATTTACCACTTACTGTGCTTTGAGTGTATCAATTAGCTATTGATGAGTGAAAAAAAAATTCCCCAAAATCTTTTGCCCTAAAACCACACCCATTTATCACTTCTGAGTTAGCTGGCTGGCTCTGATGGTCTGGACCGGGCTTGGCGTTCTCAGCTTGCTGTGCTCACGTGTCTGTGAGTAGCGGGCAGGGTGGCTGTGGACAGGAGGGTCTAGGACGGCCTTGGCTGAGACAGCTTGGCTCAGCTGCGCACAGTCTTTCGTCCTCACCCGGGCTAGGCACGTTCTCATGGCAGAGCAGGGAAGTGCAAGATGGGCAGAAGCGCACGGGGTTTCTGGAGACCCAGGCTCAGACCTGCCACACTGTCACATCTGGTTAAGTCTGTGAGCCAATACAAGTCACAAGGGTGGCCCACACCCAGGAATGGGGAAATAGATGTCACCTCGTGATAAGCAGAGTAGCAAAGTCACTTAATAGAGCGTTTAGAAGAGAAAGGGGTGCAGAACAAGGGCTCATTGCCTGTATTGAATTTTGAGGACTGAGATAAAACTACCTGTAAGATTATCTTGTCCTTCCATGCAAAAAATAATCACAGGTCAGTCCTACGATCTGTGAATGCTCACTGAGGAGGACCTCTAGGAAAGCATCATTTGAGACTTCTTTGATCGTTATGAGGTCAAGGGGATGATTTTGCATGAGAAAGGGTAGCAACCCATAAACCCGAAAAAATGGAACTGCAGACAAAGGACAATGGATGGCTTTGCTCAAGATCAGGACTATTAGCACCACCTGGGAAACGCCATTTGGGAGGTTAGAACACTCGCCACGTGCAGATGTAGCTCATGCTCACCACATAAAGAGGGCTTTACTCACTGTGTTGTGTGCAATCTCCACAACAACTAAAAGTAAGGAAAATTCCACAACTTATTCAGCATACTTTTGAGAGCTCTGATTGAGAGAACAGCTGTCAGGCCCCTCTGAGATGTATTGCACGATAACACCTCTTCTTCTGAAGCAAAGGATAAAGAATTGCTCTTATATACTCAGTGTGTCACAAACAGAACATCATTATTTTCAAGCAGGCCACTTGGAGCTGTAGAATATTTTAAGGCTTGACATTCTTCTCTTCAAAACTAAAATGTACTGCTAGAAAAATACAGTCTCTGAAACATCATTGTGCCTATATTTTTGTAATTACCTAAATACCAATAATCAAAATTTTGAGTGCTAAAGACCAGATTGACTTAACACCTCTCAATAAATCCAATCATGTGGATTGTTCTCTTATGAAGACAATTTTTATGATTAAGAACTACTACCTTTAGAATAAAGGTCGCTAGGAGGTAGATATGGAATCAGTCTGGAGCCCCTGCTAAAAATAAAAAATTTATGAAATTCATTAACTTGTAAAATCCAAGCATATCCCTTTTACTAGCAGGCAGCGAAAGACAGCTGCACCCAGACAAACAAGAGGGTCCCATGAAGAAAAGGCAGAGAGTTGAGGCCTGTTTGATTGGGGCTGAGGTTAGACCCACCGAGGAAGTCCGCTCTGGGGAAGGAAGCCAGCAAAGACAGGCAAACGGATGAGCTGTCAACGGCGCTGTTGTTTAGGCCTCTTTGCTTTGTTCATCCGTTATCACAACACTTGGGTGCCTGCCTTGCTCAGGGCATCACATCAGAGATAAAGATCTCTCTCTGGCCCTGTGACAATTCCATAACATCTAGGGTCTGTTGGGAGAACAAGAGGCTCCGACCCCAGCAGTCACAGGTTTGTCACCACCCGGATGCCCACACTCACAGACATGCCCTCTGCCTCTTCTGCAGCTCCTCCAGGTGGCCCCGGCAATGGTCTCTTGTCTCCTTTCAATGGGTTCTCATGTACCCACCACCTTGCATCCCCAGCATGGCCCAGTCTGCACTTCAGGTGGGGGGAAGAACACAGGACAAGCCTGAGCTCACCTGGTTAACCCTGAAGTCTGCACTCTACGGACCTCTCCCTGTCTCTGCTTTAGTTCCACCAACAAACCAGGGGCTGGGTTCAGGGATGAACACCTTCCTTCGGCTTTGCCTGCGGAGTCTGAATAGGGGCATCTCTTAGAGGCAGCAAAGTCAGGGGCATAGAGTGCAGCGAGGGGGGAAAGACTCACGGAGGAGCAGCCTCTGCGATAATGGACTCCACACCAAGACCCTCACCTGGCCTGGGAAGGTAGCACTTTTATGGTTACATATGGGATACAAAATTGGTCGAGGAGAGAGGCACATATGAGGTCACAGAAACCGGCAAATAAACTGAAAAATTGCTTCTGGCCTTCAGTCTGAACAAGGGTGTGGCCGGGAACCTGGGACATTGGATTCTAATTCTGTTTCTGCCACTTGCTGGCTGTGAGATTTGGGGCAAGTTACTTCCTATTTTGGGACCTCAGTCTACCCAGCAATGAAATGAGGGGTCTACCCCAGTAGATCCTTATGAGGTGTGAAGCAGCTATAATGTTTAAGGCTGTAGAGCACTGTAGGAAAACCATAAGCACACAGGAGGCCGGACCGCCTGGCCTCAAGGCACAAGGAGGAGACCGTAGCTCCTGCTCACTCCTCCAACTCTGGGTGCTGACTCAGGCCTCCACCCATAACAGACCAAGCAGTAGCTGCAGAGGCCAAACAAAAACCAAGAGCTGGACAAAGACTTGGGTCCCTGAGGTTAGTCTAAGTTTTCACCGGTGAGGAAAAGGAGATGCCCCAAGGCCCTGACATATAGCCAGTCCATAAACTCCTCCCATCTCACTGCCAGGCAGACGGTGGCATGAGCCCTCCGTCCTTCCTCATTCCCTGCCAGCCCTCCTGAACGTTAGGTTTGGTGGGTAGAAAGGAACTGAAGACATAAGCAGTTGTTTGCCCCTTTGCCCAGGCTAATGAGTGTTCAGCTGGGTGTGATGGTCTCAAGGAGGAAAGAAAGGTGTGTGAGGAGGAAAGAGAAGCTGTGCAGGTGGGCAGGGGCTGCTGTGGGCACTTGCTGCAGGAGCTTCAGGGCGCACATGCCCACACACACAGGCACACGCATAAATGCACACATAGACATACACATGCATGCACAGATACGCACATACACTGGTTCTCACACACACAGGCACATGCATGAACGCACACACACACAGGCATGCACATACACAGATTCTCACACACACTGGTGCGTGTGCGCGTGCACACACACACACACACACACACGTACAGCTACAAGTCCTAGCTGAGTGATGGCAGAGGCAGCGGCCGCAGGAATGTCCGGCCTATTCACCTGTTGGTAAAGCCTTACACTAGGTGCCAAAACAGTGATTTTCTGTCCAACATTTGCAGCATGTATTCTAGGTTTGTGTCACTAAGATTTGACATAGGTTCTCTGGGCTAGGGTCAGTGGGAGATTCTGATTTGTAGGATTGGCCAATTTCTGTGGTGTAAATACTCTCTCAGGGTCATTTACAAACCACCAACATGATGTCACTGAAGGAGAATCTGGGAAAAGACATTGACAAACAGCTCCCGTGAGAGCACTGGCCAACTCAGGCACTCCGGAGTCATAGTCATGTGACTCACAGGAATGGCTTTCCCAGCTGAAAGTCCATGACGCTAAATCCCAACAAGAAACAGAACTGCACACTCTCACAGTCCCTGGCCAAAGTTGACTTGTTCACTTGACAAGATTTACCCAAGTAAAATCAGGGAGAAATCTCAGGAGGAAGAAAGTTCCTTCTGACTTTTGGCAAAATGTATAGTTAACAAATGTGGATTTGTTTTTCTGTTCAGAAACTGGCAGAATAAACATTACTGAGTAAAGTCTAGGAGTCGTGATCTCATACATTTTTTTGTTTATTTTGGTTGGGTTTGGTTTAAAATAATTTCAGACAGCCTTATATTACACCAAGTCAGAAAAGAGCTTACTAGAAATGAACCCCAATCTAAGTCAGGCCAGTGGGGAAGGATTCTCTGCCTCATATGTGTAAGATAGTTTTGCATGAGGGATTAAGGGTCACAGAACCCTCAGGAGTGACATCTGAGGTGAGCAGAAGCCAACTCTGCTTCCTAAGAAATCACTAAGTCCTCTGCAAGCCACAGCCTCATAACATTGTTCTGCAAATTCCTCAGCAAACAACTTCTTTTCATTCCTCTGCTTCTGCCCAGTTGTTTGCAGCTCACATTTTATTAGGTTTTCTGAATGTAAACCTGAGATGACCCCAAAAGCAAACAGAGAAAGTGTCCATGACAGTCCATTTGAAAAAGTGCCCACTGAAATAGATAAAGAGAAAACACATTTTTATATTCAACCAAAGGCAACGGAGCCTTAAACAATATATTAAGATTATAAAATTCTTGAGAGAGGCAAAATCTTCAATTACAATATAAACTATACAATTGGTTATCTCTATACCATTAAGAGAGTATTCCAGCCGAATAAACTAAATATACTCCCAGAGCCAAGATCCTTTACCAAACAGCCTGGGGAACAAGGTAAAGAGGACATAAAAATAGAACACCTCCTCCTGACAATAATTCCCAAGCAGAAAGCTCTAAAGCTATTTAGAAGCGTGGGTTTAACATCTCATCCTCCAGACATTTATGAACAAAGCTAGGAGACTATCAGAGACTAGGTTTATAAGACACAGGCTTCAGGACTCACTGAGACACTGGAACTCAGAAAGGTGAGCTTCCAGCAACATCCTCACTGCAAGAATGTGGAGGAGTCAGGACCAAACCGAATTCTCTAGCTCCAAAATCAGTTATCTTTCAACCAGGTCAGGAGGGCATGAGGAATACCACATTCTCAAAGCATTCTTTGCATAGCATTCCTTCAGAAAACTCACTTTCCCCTTGTGAATTTGAAAAACACAAGCATTCCATTCTGTGCACTTTTTAGAAACTCATACATTTAACGAACTGAGGTGAATCAGCTTTTCCAGAAAACGGGGTAGAGGAGGGGACAAGAAAGAGGTAACTTTGTGTTCACCAGAATGCTGGGGCATAAAGACCCCAGAATCTTCGAGTTGATTCCTTCCTCCACCTTTGGGAGCTGTGCAATCTTTGGAAAGTTACTTAACTTCTCTGAGTTACAGTTTTCCTCATTTGAAAAATGGCAATAATAATAAGTCTCATTGTATATAATAGGCATCATAACTGAAAATATTCAATGAGATAAACGAGAAATGTGAAGGCTCAGTGGTTATCTAGCTATGATTTCAGCATTTTTTTGATCCAAAGATGCACAATTCCCCACATTTGAACATCTCTTTAGTGCATCTGATAGTCTATGGCATCCTAGCTTTGTGTGAAATTTTAACAGCACATCTTACAATCAATGGAGTCTTGGTTTTATGAAATATGGTGTTGTAATTATCAGTAAAATTAATACCAAAGAGATCTAACCATGAAATCATTATAAGACCGCTTCTACGAGGTGTGGCCAATAAGCAGCCATATTATTTTATAACAGCATGACACAGGTTTCCCGGGTGAAGGACTCTCCCGGGAGCCTCCATGTGATGGCTAAGATGGATGAATGTTGCCTTCTAGCATTAATGGACTTCCTACAGGTCTGTCTGTCTGTCTTTAAGTAATCTCAAGGTATAAAACTCTAGTATTTATTTTAAAAATTAATTGGGAGATAATACTTTAAAATAGAAGATCTTCACAAAATTATCTACGTTTCTCAGTCATTTTTTAAATCATTCCCCCTTTTCCCCAACAAGATTTCTTACACATTTATGTCTGAATCACTCCCAAATGATATTTTAATATTGAAGACATATTATATCTCTATTTATGTATTATGTGTATATCTGTGCTTTATGCATAACAAGCTGTACAGGTGATGTATAAAAGAGTGTGATTTTCTCACTCCCTTGAGTGTAGTTCCACCCCATTTGAGAAAGCATGCTTTAGAGACAGATCTTAAAGGGCATTTTAATTTGACAGCAAATTTTTCTTTGCGCTCCATTTTCCCACGACGTGTCAACTATAGAAAAGAGGAAACACCAGTAGCTTACCTGATAAAATGTTCATGGCAGGGTGCCCCTTCGTGCTCATCACCGGCAGATCTCTGTTGAGTTGCTTTTTAGACCAAGCTACTGAGAAACACATCAGGAAGACGGTACACATGCAAGCCAGACTTGACTTTGTAATTGAATAAAACTTGTCTCAAAAGTAAGAAGAACTTTTTTCAGTGTTTATCTACCCATGACAATTAGGCATGGATGGTAAGTAGTTATCAGGGAATTATCTTCACAATAACTCCGCCCCCATTTTTTTCTAATCTCACATTGTTATTTCTCTAGTAGCTGAAATCAGCATCCGAATCAACAATTTTCCTGAATACTCTTTACAGCTGCACCCCAAGAGCAGGATTCTCTGCATCCCTCGTCTCCCTGGCCGTGGTCAGGTTGGAGCATCCTGGGCCGCAGGGGAAACAGCTCCAACAACTGCTCTCGCTTCCCGTTTCTGCTCTTGGCCACAGTTTGAAGCAGAAGGGAGGCTGGGCTCCTAGTGCCTCTGCCTCAGAACAGATGGGAGGACCAGGCAGAGGCCTGGCCCAGAGATGGACAGAAGGTGAGAAAACAGAGGCGAGCTCTGTGGAGTTGGAAATCTTTGCACAGAGGGAGAGAAGACGAGAGGATAAGGAAAGGGAAAGGGTGATGGGGAGAGCCAACAGGGAAAACAGGAAAGGGGCAACCACCCCGCAGTGCAGAACTCCAAGGAAGGGGTGGACTTTGGTCCCGGGGCTGGGGCAGGGGGAGCCCGGCCACCCCAGGCCGTGCTTAGGGCAATGTGGTCAGTGGCCCGGAAGCAGCAGCAATGGCAGCAAGTTGGCCTGATTTCCCACCTGGTGGCCTTGAGGACTGGTCCAACCTAGAGTAGGATTTCAGAGTGAACAGTCTGCTGGGTTCAAAGCAGCACGTCCACCCCACCCCATAGCCTAGGGTAGTTCACTGATATCTGAAATATCTTTTAAAGAAACCAGGCAGGAACTCCTCTCCACAATATGAGATTGATCACCTAAAATGTTCAGAACAAACAAACCAAAACTGTCCTGCAAGAATTGTCATCTTAATTAAAGCTCCATGGAGGGGTTCTGGGACATTCAATGCAGCTGTTAGCTCTGTCCTGCCCTTTCCAGGATTTAAGGGCCTCCTGCCCCCTCGGAAAGACAGTACTTATGCTGAAATGCATCCCATCTCTGGCTGCAAGGCATGAGAAAATGCATCATTTCGTTCCTGGGTAGAGACCGCAGCCCAGTACCCTGACCCTGATTTTCCATCTAAACATAAACAAATGGCAGCCGCCCTTTCCTTGTTTGGATGGAGAAGATCGAAGGTGAGGGGGGCTGAATAGGGCAGGGGCATTGCTGGAAAGATGAACGGGCACCCCTGTTGTGAGGGATTAGGTAGAAATTCATCATTAGGATGGTGTCGGGCAAATGAGTTTGTAAAATTTGTATTTTTTGAGTTTGCTCACTTTTAGTGTTAAAAAATGGCACTGGGCAGTGCCAGGTATGTGATCTGTGAAATTGCAAATTACCTTCCTGCTTGAGAAGAGCCATTGTCTTGCTAATGTGTGCTAGAGGAGAGAGAAGCCATGTTTGCAGAGTTTGTGCAGAGAGAAGGAGATGGAGAACAGAGGTGAGAGGCTTTTGTGAGCTCTGCTGAGACTAGTGAGGCCTTTGATTCTAGGAAAAACCAGAGAAGGTTCTCCTGGTTGTGGAACCAGAGAATGTGTCAGTGGCTTTGGGAGCCCTGTGTGTTTGCTCGTTGGCCGGTGCAAGTCTTGAATAAAGGAATGTCCCACCATTTTTTGGCTTCACTGTTTCTTTACCGTCTGCCCAAATTCAATGAGAGCCTGCATGTGAATGGCCGCGATGGCTGTGACGATTGGCCTTACAGATGGCGAAGGACAAACTTCAGGTAATTTCAGGTCTTACCTCACCCCATTGATTCAATAGTCATACAATTTATAATATGATTACAGACACCAGGAGAATCCATAGGCCAAATGTTCTCTACTTGAATGAGGATTGTCAATATGGATTCCATATAATTCTCAATTGTAACATTTTATCACAGCTACTATTTCGAATGTGTGTATCTAATGTGAGATGATGGATGTTAATGAAACATATTATGGTAATCACTCTACAGTATCTGTAAGTCAAATCATTATGCTGCACACATTAAATTTATACAGCACTATGTGTCAATTATACCTCAATGAACTGGAAAAAAATAAGAAAGAAAATTTGATGGAATCTTTTCACTTGTAATTCACCCACAAGCACGGGGAAATATATTACTGCAAAACAGCAGGCTGAGGGCTCTTAGCACTTACCTTTTCTGACATCATGCACACTAGATTTCAGAAATCCAAACATTTCAACTCACTGTTCCCCAAATGCAAGTGTTCTTACTCTTTAGAGGTGGTCAATAGTGGGCAAGGGTCAGCACCCCTGGAGGTAGCATCACAGCTGACTCCAAGGAGGAAGGTTCGCATGAGAGTCTGTCATCAGGCTCCTACCTGACCCCCTGGGACCACACAGGGAGTTATTTGTAATCACAGCACACGAATACGCATAATCAGTCAATGTCTTCCCCTCAGCGGTGATCCAAAATTAATTGAAAGAGATTTAACTTGAGAAAAGGGACATTGATGTGATGTTCATAAATCAATGAGCTAAATATTAGCCCTCATAAGTGCTATAAAGTCAGCTAATGAGCCTTTCCGCAGTAAACACCATTCTTAATCATGAATGCCATTACGTACAGCTTTTCTTAAAAGGCGTCAGCCAATGAATCTCAACATGCCACAATCACCTTCTAATAAGGAGACGTCAGGAATTCAAAAACTACTGCGGAGTTTTCACTTCCTGGTTTGTTACAATTCCTTAAAAGTGACAGGGAAATTTATATGTTCAGCAGTCCTTAAACTTTGACGTGAGTCAGAATCACAGCCTGCAGGGCCCCCGCCCAGAGCTTCGATGGAGTAGATGTAAGGTAGGCTGAGAACCTGCATTTCTTTACCAGGCTGCAGGCAATACAGGGGCTACTGGTCCAGAGACCACACTTTGAGAACCATTGCTCTGGCAAAGGAGCCTGCAAACTCTTGGTAAAGGACCAGATAATAAATATTTAGGCTCAGCAGTCCGTACCATATCTGTTGCAGCTTTTCAGTCCTGCCCCCTGTAGCGAGAAAGCCGCCAGAGACGATATGTGGAGGGAAGCAGGCGGCTGTTTCTGGGAAACCTGATTACCCCGCAGGCGGTGGGCTGGACTGGGTTGCTGCGCATAGTTGGCCCACCCCTGCTCCAGATGGTGCCGGACTCTCACCACCAGCCCTTCCCTAGCTCCCAGGGCATGAGCAACGCCTGACGGGATTAGGCGTAGGCACAACAATCCCTTCCATCCCAAGTCTCTTCCTGAAGGATCTTGCCTGTGCATGAACAGGGAACCAGAAATGCCTGGTCACCAGGATTTTATCTTCCAAAATGTGTCCTAAAAAATTCTATCTAGTATTTGTGTAGAAACAACATACATATTAACATCGCACAGCTTCAAAAACTAGGGATTTTTGCATCTCAGTTTCTTTTAGAGGAGGCTATCAGAAGCCTACCTCTGTCACTTGCCACCATGCACAAACCTGGTTCCAACAACAGAAGATAAGCTCTAAGAGAGTTGAGACTTTGTCATCAGTTTCTAGAAGAGTGTCTGGCATAGGGTAGAACCTCAAAAACCTTTGCTCAATGAAATGAAGTCTATAAACTCAGTAAACCCCTTCCTAGTCATGAAATTTCTAGACTTACCCCCAGAGCCTGGCAGCCCACTGTGACTTCCTCTTCCTTCCATTACAATCCGGGGTGGCAGGAACAAGACAGGGACTCCTGGAGGAAGGCTCGACAGCCAGAGACAATAGCCGAGGAGTGCTTGTGGCTGTGTTTCGGTACCACTTTGTTTCATAGCAGGTGCGGGGCTGGACTTGGTGGGTGCACACAGCACCAACTTCCTACCTGGAATCTCAAGCACTGTTCGCCTCTCCGGCCAGCTCAGTGGAAGCTGGGGAAGCAGGGAGTGAACATGAGGAACCTGGGTATAAGCAGAGTGCCCAGGGCAGTTTGTGGGGAAGGCCTGCAAGGAACATTAGGTCTGATGGGGACAGAGCAGACTATAGTGCCAGAAAGGCCAGCAAGGTAGAATCCAAAAGGAGGGTGGCCAGGAGGAGAGGGGGAGGGGAGAGCAAGACTTCCTGCTGTGTCGTGAACCCAGTAGAAGACATTGCTTTTTATCTATGTGCAGTTTGCAAGTGTGCAAGAATAAAAACTAGACATACAAGGTCAGAGAAGCTTCTGACAAGCAAGAGAATTTATGTAAGATATACAATCTATGGAGGTGAGGTAAATTAATACAAGGCCAGCGAGGTCATTTTGCAGCTTATGTCATTAACAGCACTGTTTATGAACTAACACTATTATTCCCTACAAGGGGTAAGTTTAGTACCTGATGCAATTCTTTTAACTGCATTTTACAATTCGGTGTTACACAAGGAATGGGGTTAAAGAATTACATTCCCAAGAAGAAAACAATAGACAACAGGAATGTCCTCATCTTTTGACACCAAATTCTGGGAAAAACTGACAGAGTGGAACAGTAACGTTTTATGATAAATAACAAATAGTCAAAGTCAAATTTAATGTTCCTTGAGATCTTCTCACACTGATCACTCATTTAACAGGGTTCCTCATTTTGGTTACTGAGTTGTAAATGTTCTCTCCACATCAGTTTATTTATTAGCACCCAGAAATGTCAGTGAGAGCATCACACCTGTATTAAAGAATGAGGCCCAGGGATATTTCATGCTTTTGAATCAGATCTTCAGTGGAAATCCAGGTGAGTGAAAACAGTTGTAGCTGCGGGTATTAGGGTTCTCCAGAGAAGCACAACCAGTTGTACATACATAGGTAGGTGGATGGATGGATGGGTGGATGGATGATAGATAGATCTACAGAGAGAGACAGACAGACAGATTTATTAAAGGAATTGCCTTGTGCATTTATGCAGATTGGCAAGTCCAAAATCTGCAGGGGATACCAGCAGGCTGGAAGCAAGGGAAGACATTCAGTTTGAGTGTGAAAAAATTCTGCTGGCAGATTCCTTCTTCCTCCCAGAGGTCCGTCTTCTTCTATTAAGGCCTTGAGTGGGTTGAATAAGGCCCATCATGGAGGGGAACCCACTTTATTCAAAGTATACTGACTTCAATGTTAATCTAATTCAAAAGACACCTTCACAGAAACATCTAGAATAATGTTTGACCAAACATCAGGGCATGGTGGCCTAGCAAAGTCAACACATAACATAAATTGTCACAGGGAGTCATCCTCTGACAGTGAGCTAGAGAGAGCAAGTCAGTTATTGGTGTTTACCTCCCTCCTGAGACTGCAGGAGCCCTCCCTTAATTCTATGGCTTCTTCCAATATTGTGCAAATATTCCAATAAATACTCAGAGTTCTTTTCTCTTTTGCAAAAGAGAAAAAGAGAAGAAGGGAGGGGAGGGGAAGGGAGGGGAGGGGAGGGGAGGGGAGAACAACATCTCTAAATGAAGGAGCAGTAAATAAGCCAAACTCTGGCCTGGCTTAGCATGTTACTGTCCCATATATGGGGGAGTAATGTCACATCAAGTTTTACCTTTTCCCACAGACCCTGCCAAGAATTGCTTGAGTGTAACTTCTCTTTACACAGATGCTTCATGGTTCTTGGTTAAGGGGAAGAATAGTTACGTTGCAAGTCTCCAGTGAGCTTCTGAAGCTTGTATATTTTCTCCTATCTTTTCCATGGCTAAAGGCAATTTATTAATTTATGTCAGTGAAAAAGCTCTGAGTGGTGCCCCAGAGGGCTCCTCCAAATCTGAAGGATGGGCCTGGGATTTTTTCCTATCTGGATTAACAGCAATTGTGTTCCCCAAACTTGAACATTTTCTAAAATTTGAGCAAGAACAGAATGGGCTTTTCTACAAACACATGAAAACTGGGATGCCAACCAAAGTCATGATTTGCAACCTTCTCTAGTCTACAATGTCACACAGATGCTTCAGCCTGAATGGGATAATTAATCAATCACATGAAATCACTTGACTGAGAAGAAAGATGGTTTAAAAAGAAACACAGGTAATTTCTGCAGGGAAAACAGACTTTAAATTTTTTAGGGAAAAGATTTGCCACCTATAACCCCAGAATAATGAGAGTAAAACTGAGTTAAGAACATATCCTCCAGAAATCATGGCCAGGTATATGCTTATTCACATAGACTCATCAATTACTGTATTAGGTGACTTCAAAATTATAATACAGAGACTTTAGTCTATGTTCATAATGATTCTTAATAAAAAGCTGAACACAGCAATAAATTAACTTAAATCTATGAAATAACCATACTTAAAATCCTTTCTATCAGTGAGGTAATTAGGATTAACATCATCAATGATGAGTCATCTATATATAGCATGCACCCTTGATATCATGTGATGAAAATGACACTTCACTCCCATGGCCTTCTTCCCCAAAACTCAGAGGCCATGAGAGGAACATCAGACAAACATAAATTGAAAGACAAAAAAGAATTCTTTTTTTGGAAGCCTAGAGGTTACGTATAAAGAAAGTTGTAACTGCTGTAGGGTCATTGAGAAGCAGTGTCTTGCTTTCTCCTGTGAACACTGTTACTAAGGTTTCCCAAAATGTATTGTTTTAGTATTTGTTTTAAAAATGCATTCATAAAAAGTGTTTCTTAATTAAAAGTGATCAAAATAGCCATATGGCCCCTTAAATGAAAGCCCAACATGCAGCTCCAGAGAGAAAAATATGACCAACATCCTGTTCAACATCTTTTGCCATTCCCTGCTTAAAAGTCTGTGAATTATTCTTTTCTATTTCTTCAGAAAATGCCATTGGAATTTTGGAAGGGATTGCACTGAATCTATAGATAGCTTTGGGTACTGTGGAAGTTTTAATCACATTAATTCCTCTGATTCATGAACACAGGTGTTTTCCATGTATTTGTGGCATCTTTGATAACTTTCCCAAAAGCCTTGTTGTTTTCATTGTAGAGATCTGTTACTTCCTTGGTTAAATTTATTCCTAAGTATTTTACCATTTTTTTGTGCAACCGTGAGGGCATCGTGCTAAGTGAGGCACGTTAGAGAAAGACAAGCACTGTCTGTATAGTATCGCTCATATGTGGAATCTTTTTTAAAAAAGCCCAAAACTCCAGAAACAGAGTAAAATAGTGATTGCTAGGGCCTCAGGGGTAGGGGAATTGGGGTGATGCTGTTTAAGGGTTCAAACTTGCAACTAGTAGATGACTAAGTTGCAACTGGTAGGTGACTAAGTTGCAACTGGTAGGTGACTAAGTCCTGGAGAAGTAATGCACACCATAGTGATTACAGTCAACAGTACTGTGTTATAAACTTCAGAGTTACTAAACTTCAAAGTTAATTGTTCTCACCACAAAAAAAAAAAGAAGTGTACTTTCATGATGTGACAGGGGCACTGGCAAAGGCTAAGGTGGTGATCACATTGCAATATATAAATGTATTAAATCGATACGGTGTCACCTTAAATTTACACGCTGTTATGTGTCAATTGTATCTCAATTTTTTTAAAAACACCTGTGAAAACAGTCCTTTTGAAAAATGGTGCCATTAATAATATGAAAACTCTACAATTGCTCAAACTGTCTTTCAGAAGGCGGACAGCATAGCAGGAGGGCTTTGTGGATCGGAAACCACTGTGAAGAGTGGGGAAGCCCAGGAAGTAGTCTGCCTAGAAGAGGGAGACTCAGAGAGTACCACTCCCCCCCCACCTCCGCCTTGCCCCCCCACCTGGGCCACTGTTGGGGCAACAGGAGCCACCACTGATGTCCCAGCCTATTGTAGGGCTGACATCTGCTCGGACTACAGTGCAGAGGTGTTTTTCTAATCCAAATCCGTTTTTATTCTTAATCTTAAATCAATAAGTATCTAAAGAATGATCTAGAATAGCAGTTGTCAAAATGTGTTCCAAAGACCCTTGGAGGTTTCCTAGACCCTTTCGGGGGGGGGGGGTCTATAAAGTCCATCTATTTTTTTAAACGAGAGTAAAATGTTACCTGCTTTTTCCCACTCTCATTGTCTTTCAGGTGTACCTGAAAGTTTTCCTGCGCTCCATGACATGATACTGCCAAAGTTTAAATCAGGGCCCTCTGGCCCTACGTGACCTTTCCCTGCTCAGCCCGCCCTCCAGTCAGACTGGACGAATCGCTGCTTTGGGCACGTGGGCTGCTGTCTCCCTACTCCACGCTGTTCATCTGAATGGAACACCCTCGTCCTGCCTCCTGTCCTCCGAAAGACATCCTGCACATCCTTAAGGCTCAAGTCCACACTCCCCATCCCTTGAAATCTATTCATTTTCACCATTCCTTAAGAGCCTTCTGAAAAATTTTCAATGGGAAAGAGGCAAGATAATGTTCCAGTACCACTGAATCCTGGCTAGATTCTTAAAAAAAAAACACAAAAAAAAGCTAACAAAAATATGTTGTTTTTCAATTTCAGATTTCAGACTCCCTTGAGATGATTTTATCTTGTTGAAAGCCTCTTTATTCTTGATGTTTTTGTCATGTTTATGTTTTATACTTATAGCAATTCATATACTCTTGTAAGAAATTTTATACAAGGAGATAAATGCTAAGACATAATATTGAATGATGACTTGAATCCCCGTGTATGAGTGGTAGTATTGCCTCCACTACAGAACTATAACCAGAGTGAAGAGGTAACCTGCACTAAGTCCAGTGAGGACTCAGCAAAAGAGCCAGAAATAAAATGACTCCTACCCACCCCCACTTCTCTGCTAAAACATGCTTTCCATAAACACCTTCCTCAGCATTTGCAATCCTGCAAGAAATCAATAGTCACACTTGCAACACTCTCTTCTTTCTGCAGCTTCGAACTTCCAAATAAAGATAAAAGGACTATTTGCCACAATTCAGACTGGTTATATTTTTCTTCAAATATCCTTAGCTAAAGGACAAATAACTTATATGACTAAAGTTGACCTCCATGTCCTTTATGAGATGTTAATTACTTTTTTTAATGCCTCAAAGTGCTTCTCAATTACCGTGACTGACTGACAAGCTGAAGCCCAATGCAACTGGAAGGATTCCGTGTGTGTGTGTGTGTGTGTGTGTGTGTGTGTGTGTGTTAAGACATGTGATATTCTATCATTTTTATTTGACTTTGGGACATGTATATCCTGTTCAAGTGTTGTATGTGTATGTGTGACTGTTCAATAAGTTATATATACTATGATATTATTTAAAACTTCCATAACATAAAAAGAAATATCCTGGATGTTACAAAGTCAAGAATGACTGCTACCCTCCCTTTCTGAGCAATATCAACAATGGGAGAGAATTCTGTGTAATTAAAAGGAATATAAAAATTCTCACCCATCAAACAAAGCATGAGAGAACAAAATACAGGGGCCAGTCTGGAATAAAAAGCAATGTTCATCAGACTGGTTGATAGGTGTGGTTATTTTAATCAGCCGTGGACCAATGTGTGTATTTCATGAATGTTGATGAAAACCCTTTTTACAGTAATAACAGTACATTCCACAGTACACTGTGGTTTACAAAGCACTTCAAAATGTGCAACCAGGATGGTGGAGAGAATTGATTAGCTCCGGTCTCCCCACACTGGCTATCAGACCCTGTGCTTGCCCTTTCATGGGCGTGGTTCCTCCATCAGTGAGGGCAGATAAACCTGCAGATCCCAGCACCTGTGGGGAGTAAATGGGATGTTGCAGACCTGTACGAATTTATATTCCGCACTTAGTCAATCCTGAATTCTCACACCGCCCCTGAAGGAGGTTCACTAAGGAAACTGATGCTCAGAAAGTTTCAGTGATGTAGCCAAGGCTACAGAGTATCCACATGGAAAAAAGAATCTGCACTTTCTGTTTCTTCTTTGAATACTTGTGCAGTGTTTACAGCATTCACATTAAGTAGCCTCTTAGATTCAGCAACATTTGTGATTAGTAAACAGCCTGCATAGGGAAGAAGGGGAAATGGCTCCCAAAACTCTACTCAGAAGGCAGCCAACAGTGGGGAAAATAAGATTGAAAGTTGGAAATCTGTCTTCTGGATACACTCAAGAGTTGTGTCCCACATAAGTCCAACAATCCTTTCTTCTCCCTTTTATTTGTTTTCTTTTGTTTTTCTTGGTAAAAAGAGTTACCCTGCCTTACTTTCAGAGTTATAGTGAACTTCAAATCAGATAATTCACTCAGCAATTCTGATACCTATTGAGTGTGCAAGTCTGCAAGAAAGCTTCCAATGGGTAGTCCCTGACATTTATCCTCAGCATCTAAAACTGGTAGAGCTGGACACACCCATGTACACACACACACACACACATACACACACGCTCATGAGTAAAAGTAAATGTTAGGATTAGTGGCTGTCTGTATTAATACTATCTACATACTATGTACTGTATTTTTCACTCTGTCCTTACTTGCTGCTCTTCCATAAGGTAACAGTTGTGAGCAATTAAATGTATCTGTACTGCAATCATGGGAAAGTATATCTACTGAATGCTTCTTCTGTACTCACTCAGGTTTGGGTTCTGGGAATGCAGTGGGCAAGATGGACAAGGTCTCTCTTCCCTAGTGAGGCTGGTATTCAACCAGTGCTAGTTAGAGAAGAAAGACAGTAATATCAAGACAATAAATGAGGGATGTCAGGTGAGAATGAAGTGCTGTGAAGACAAAGTGCTGGGAGTCTAGAGCCTGGGCTGGCTTATTCAGGCTTAGTGCTCAGGGTAGTCCCTTTGAAATGCTCATTCCGGAATGAGGAGTTAACCATGCAATAATCTGTAGAGACAGTTCCAGATGGAAGGATGGATAATGCTAAACTATAAAGGGGAAAATTGACTTGTCCACCCTCAAGAACCATCAGCAAGACTATTATGGCCAGAGGAGCAATGAGAGAGAAGCTTCTAGAGTCAGGCTGGGCCCCCACTATGCAGAACCTGGGAGGCCACTGGTGTCAGGAATTGCATTTGGCTCCATGTAAAGACAACAACCACAAGCACCTAATCTAATAGGGGTTTGTTTTCCACACAACAGAATAGCCTCGAGTTGGGATCCACTGTTCTGCTGAGCCTCCATAGAACCTCAAATTCCCATCTGCCTCTGATCTTTCTGCTCTGCCATCTTTAGATTGACTTTTATACCTTGGGTTGCCTCACAGTTGCAATATGATTGCTCTGCTTTCCACCTTCTGTCTAAATTCAAGGCGGTATAAATAATAATAAACAGAAGGAAGGGCAATCCTCATATCCAGAATGCAAACTTTGACTTACATTTCAATGGCCAAAACTGTGTCACTTAGCCAACCCTAGCTGCAAGGGAGGCTGGGAAATGTTTGGGTTTTTTTCCAAGCTACATTCCTTAAACAACAGTACTTTATTCAGTAGAAATGTTCATTAGATACGTTCTCCATACTGTAAAGAGAAGTTTAGAATCTATTCTAGATGGCAAGGTGTTTGTCAGTTGGTGGGTGAATCAGGAGTTCTGCTTTGAACTTGTAAAACTAGACATGGTGGTTACACCATGCAGGGTCAATACTGGACATGGCCCTTCCCCCTCCCCAGTACCTGATGCCATGGTCACAGATCCTGGCCACGAGCTATGGAAGAGAGAGTAATAAAACTGAAGCTGATGTTTTACTAAGGACAAAGGAAATGAGTCACCATATATTATCAAGGAGAAATAGCACAGAACATCACATGCACTTCCCCTACCCCCATTCCCCACCCCGTTTGCCTGCTCACCTGCTTGCTTGCTCGGAGATAAAGAGTTTTACTTAAGCAATTGCCCAGGGCTTAGCTATAAACACTATGGCTCCCCTTAGTGGGACATGGAGCTTTCACCTACCTGCCGCCATCAGTACTGGTCCTATATGTAAACAATCAATGCTATATCCATTCTATCTGGTCCTTCATGTGATTTATTTGAGATCCTGCAACACCACCAGACTGATTTTCTGGGTTTGGACCTCCTGCATTACACACCAGTGTCCCCATCACTGTAGTCCCAGAACAGGTCTCAGGCAAAGATGCAGGTTCTCTCAGGACTCGGGCAGCCCGGTGTGGTCTGAGGCCGCCAGGGCCCTTGGATAGCTTGACTCCTTCTTCAGAAAGCTCCTTCTTTTACCCCAGGGTTCCTTAGCAATGCCATATGTCATTAAATAGAAGATGCCATCACTCCTTGCCTGAAACTTTATCACTGGGAAAAAATGCTGCCAAATAAACAACACAATATTTTCCAAGACAGAATTTTTATTTTATACTTCTTAGAAATAAACTTAAAACATCACTTTTTAACTATACAGCACCATTGGACATACATTAAAAATATTAATAAAATCAATTGGTTATATAACCTTAAAGCTTCTTTCCATATAGAATCCAAGTCAGTGTCTGTAAATTTTCCTCTAAGCTGATGATACTATATGCAAATTTTGATGAGTGCAAGGCAATGATGACAGTATAATTACTGCCACCTGGCCAACAGCTGTCCTGACATTAATGATATTTAATTGTGAGGGGTAGAGTCCAAGGTCAATGCATGGTATGGTCATTTCTATGTGTACCATGATGTAGAGTTGGCAATGCTGTGTTAGACACCCAGGTAGAGAGGTCAAGGAGGCAGGGTGGGATGTGAGTCGAGCTTAGGGGAAGGGCAGAGATAGAGAAATGGGTTTGCAGATTTGGCATCCATAAGTGTTTCCATGATAGTTAAAGCAATGTGTCTGCATATGACCACTGAAGCAAAGTCTAGATAGAGGAAGCTAATATTGAGCCTTGGGACAGTCAAAGGTTCAGAAATCTGAACAGGAGTCAACCAACCCTACTCAGAGTTAGCAGTCAAGGTAGCTCCAACACTGGTGTCAAAGTAGTTATGAGGCATCCCTGAAACTAAGGAGGAGGGGGACAGTCTGCTAGATCAAATGCTGCTGAGGTCAAGTAAGATGAGATTGTTAAAGTGACCACTGATTAGATTGGGCAGCATGGAGGTCATAAGAAACCTTGAAAAAAGAACTTTCTGTGGTTGTGACCAGCCTTTGAGTAGCTACCTGGATGATAATGAGATGGATTGGAACAGGTTGAGGAGATGAAGAGAGCTGTTTAATGTTTCCTTTTCTAAAGAAAGTAGGCATGTTTGAACGCTAATCCTGCAAGACTAGGATAACTGTAGTTGCAAAATGCTTGAGAAGGTGAGAGGTATGCCAACCAGGACACAAGAGCAAAGGGTCGGCTTTGGTCAGAATCACCATCCATCACAAGAGAAGGATCGCAGGGAGTGGCACAGACACATTCCTCCGAGAACTCTGTCCTGGTTTCCAGGCTTCACAGCGCTGCTCTTCTCAAATTTAACAAATTCCTGCTATCCTCTGGCCGCTGGTCGGTCCCACCTGGGGTCTCATTTCCGCATGGAATTAATCACTCCAAGTGTGAGCAGGACGAAGACACCTGGAAGACGGTTCCCTAACCACATACATCTGCCCCGTGGGCGGCCCACGACGGCGGCTCAGCTCCCCCACCGATGTCACCATCTACCTGGTGCGCTTGGCTGAGAGCGGCCCACGGAGAAGCCATCCTCTCGCTAGGCCATTTTCAACCTCCAGTGACTGCCTCTGCCAGGCTCAGCCCTTACCTCTTCTAACCGTAAACGCCCCTCCCACGAACCCCTCCCACTTCCTCCGCCCGCCGCCAAGGCTTCCACGTGGCACTGCCGACTGCGCAAGCTCAGTACACGGGGCGCACAGAGGCCCGCGGACCAGGCAGGGCGCCGTGAAACTAACGCGCAGGCGTGCGCGGGCAGGAGCGCGCCACGTCGGCGCGCAGCGGCCGCGCCCCTTCCCGATGGCCGTGATCGGCTAGCCCGCGCGCGGCCCCGCCACCCCACGCGCGCTCCTCCCTCCATCCCGGGCGCTCACGCTCGTGCGCACATCGCTCCCGGGCCCCCGAGCCCGCTGTTGTCGCTTGGGTCCCAGCCCCTCCGAGACGCGGTTGCACCATGTCTTCGCCTCCCGAGGGGAAGCTAGAGACGAAAGCTGGACACCCGCCCGCCGGTACTGACTTTTTTCCACTTTCTCTCCTGTTGCGGGTCCCCAGGGCGGGCTCGATCCCGCGGGCGCGGGGCGTGGAGCGCGGAGCGCGGAGCGGGGCTCCTGGCGGGGAGGCCTGGGCTCATTGCCCGGGCGCGAGGCGCGTGGGCTTACTAGCCGGCATGGGACCTGTGCACTCTTGGGGTTTTCTGTTATACTGAGCCCCGCGTTTGGCGAAACTCGTTTCTTTAAAGTATGCAAAGCATCGCAAGCCTGTGGCAATTGCATGCAAATTAGAATGACTTGAATAAGCCTAGTTGGACAACTTACAAAAAAAACAAATAGGGTGGCGAATTCTTGCTTAGAATGTGCAGCTGTTTTAGAAAAACGAGTAGCTGACACAATAAAAGTCCATGTTTTGTATGACGGTGGTGATTATTTGTAGGTTGACAGCATTTCATACTGGAAAAAAGAAAAAAAGAACCAAAGAAGTGGAAATTTTTTTTATCACTAATCATTCTATATGACTTTTCCCCCCAGGTTCTTTTGCATCCAGCTTTTTCTCAAAAGTAGATTTAGTGTGTGTGTGTGTGTGTGTGTGTGTGTGTGTGTTTTCAAATTCCAAATTCTGTGCCAAGGAAGTTAAACCCAAGAAAGAGTCACTTTCTTAGAAAATCTGAATCTGAGCAGCCCATATGTTCATTCTGCCACTTCGGTTCCTGTTTGCTCCTTCACTCTGTTCCAGCTGGTCATTTCCATTTCTGCTTACCTTTGGAGTAACAGTGGGTGGGTACTTATTGAAGGGCACTGGGAGAGCATGAAAGGTGCCTGGATCCCAGAAGTCAGGTCACCTCGACGTGTGGTCTTCTCTTAGGGTCTTAATTGCACAGGTCAGGGCGATAAACTCAGTCTTCTCGTGGCAGAAGCCTTAATGCAACATGGCTGCTCTGTCCAGCATATTTGTGCCACCTTCTTGTGACAGTGAAGATTCCCTTTATTTCCGTCTGACTCCCTCACACGGGGCACTCATTCTCTGCTTCAACACAATGAATAAGCAGCTCTTTGCGTAGAGTGTATTCCAAAGTAATATTTTTCACTGGTGAAAGAAGCTCTCAACAAGAAAACGAACCTGCACTAGGGAAGAAAAATGGCTAACCGTTGCCTGGGGATTTAAGAGGTGTGGGATTTTAGAAAGTACTTTCACTGGAGTGGAATATAGGCATTGGGGGTCTTTGTGTTGCATTGATTTTTTTTTTTTTAAAGTACCTCAAAGAGATTTTCTTTAAAAATAACCTGAGCTTTCAATCCTACCTCAGCAGTTACATGTCCAGCCACCTGGTGACCCGGACAGCACTGCAGGGAGGAACAGCTTTCTTTACATGCCCTGTCCCAGGGTAATGGGTGGCAGTGAAGCATATATGTTGGAATGATACCAAATCAAAGTAGTAGTAACTAAATTGCTTATAGAGACATATCAATGTGGAGATTTTTAAGATCGCAGATATTAATTGTGCATATTAACTCCCTGAGAGAAATTTCATGAGGGACTTTAGTTTTTCTTTGAATTGTAAACAGCTAGGCTTTGTGAAGTACAAACTAAATAGCTTATTTATGTCTGAGGAGAGATGAGCAAACTTATTTGTTCTGGTGTAGCAGTGCACTTGGGTTCTAAGTTTTGAGACCTGTCACTTCTCTAGGGCTCAGTTTTCATAATCTGTGAAATGAAGGGATTGGGCCAGATGACCTGGGATTGTCGCAGAAGAGGGCTACCTTCGCCACTGTAACTCTCACTGGAGCTCTGTCCCTTCCATTCATCAGGATGCAAGCCCAAGGGTAATTAATCCCACTGATAAACTCCTCAGGTGACTTCAAGGCAAGTCCTTTAGCCTTTGGGGTCCTGCTCTCATAGGCCAGAGTTGGAGGTTGGGCCTAGCATCCTGACTCAGAGGTACAGGTGAGAGAAGGGCCTTATGTCAGTTGTATTTTGCCTCATATCAGTACCACTCACGTCCGCTTTCTCCTACAGAGGCCTCTGTGGGAAAGCTTTTTATGGCAAAAAGCTGAGAGTATGCGGGTGTTCTTGTTTATTCTGGCACTGCCAGAGAGTAAGCAGCTCTGCAGAGCTGATGTAAAAAAAAAAAAAAAAAGAAAGCAACCTTCAATAATAAAGGATAATCATCAAGGATAGCCAAGAGCAAGTTCATAAATCAAAGTAACAGCCTTGAAAACTTGGGGTACACTTTCATTAAGGGTTTAAATTGGATAATACAGATTTGTGCTTAAATCCTCAATCAGAAACAATAAAATTCTCTTTCATGACTATCTTCATGTTCTTTTGTGTTTTCTCGTTATTGCTGTCTGAACCAAGCATCCTCCTGTGCATTCCTGCATCCCCTGTTTCCTTACTTAACACACTTACCTCCACCTGTCTGCCTCTCTTGCTTCCAGTCTGAGTCTTACTGATGTTGTCACCCCCAAGGGCTGGCACAATGCCTGGCACAAAATACTTAATAAACAGCTCCTGAGTGTCTTCAGAGCTTCTTAGCACCTCTCTCTTCCCCACAACACGCGGGGCCTGCTGTGTTCTCTATTTGCGTTGTCCCCAATGTGTGCTAGCGATGCAGGGGTGCCTTCAGCCAGTTTAGGCAGCATCATAACAGTGCAAATAGAAATGAACATTTGCTGAGTGTTAACAACGTGCCTGGTGTAGGGAAGGAAAAATATTATCCCTAAACCTTCCAGGTTCTTGGCAGAGACACCCCTCCCCACCCCCATAATAAAGACAAATTAATAAGAGAAAAGCAAACAGAAGTTTAATAACAACAATACCTCCTCTATACTTGGGAGAGACCCAGGAAAACTGAGTAGCTCCTCCTGATATGGCCCAAGCCACCACCTTAAGTACCAACTTCAACTGAAGACAAAAGAGAAACGTTGGGGAGTGGGGAGCAAGGAGAAGGAGATGCTTACAAATGGAGACGTCCATTATAAATGTAAACGTCCCTTACAACAGGGTAGCTTGTCGGATTTTTCCTTGTCTGCTGTTTCTTAATCAGCTCAAAATAACCTGTATGCCAAAGAAGCATATTTTAGAATGGCGTATCCTGCTCTCCTTCATGGACACTGTTCTAAGCCCTTGGCTCTTAGTCATCTTACAGTTGTGATATAGAGGACAACTCCATTTTAAAAACTGGCCAAACTATTTGGAGTGTCCTTTTGGAGCCAGTGAGTTCAGGGGGACCGGCGTGTAGGTCCTTTGCCTCTTGGAACCTCAGCAGCCCTTCTCCACGAGGGGCTCCATCACTTGCCGTGCGTCTCCTCCCAAGATGTGAGGTTAGTGAGGCGTTCACAGAGGCTTCTGCAGAGTGGAGGGAGTGCAAACACAGCACCTTACTGATGGGTGGGGATGGTGTGCTGCACTGCATCCTGGCCCTGCGCTGTGGCCGGTCCTCTGCGAAAGTAACCAGGTCTTCGTGATTTCAGACCTCTCCACTGCTCTTGACTACAAAATATTTATATTATATCTGCAGAGAAATGGGGTGAGACTGCTTGTTCTGGGAGAGTTCCTGCAAATACAGATTAGCAGAGTTAGAATTAGTGAGGTTCTGCTCCATCAAAGAGTGCTGAGTCCCTCAGCAGAAGGAAGACGTAATTATAAGCTGCACGATTGCTCATTTCTGCCAGTCTTCACGAGTCAGTGGCAGTGATGTGGATAACATCTCCTTATTAAATACATTTTGCCGACCCCGGTCCCCTCCAGTTCCCAGGGGAGCCAAAGCCGTATGTCAGTAAAATTCTCATAAATATAATATGTGATAGTGCTGAGAATGAATAGTTTTACATATGGTTATGAAAAATAGGCTTCACATCCCTTCTAGAACTGAGTCAAATGGACATATAAAACAATTGTGTTTACTGAAAGTAAAATGAGAGATCACTTTTTTCAGTAATTTCAAAATGATTCCATTCTTAATTACATTAACAAGTCAAGAGACACGAGTTAAGCATGCATTTAAAAAGTTGTGGGTGATAATTCTCCCTGAAATATCTTCTGCAGGACAGTTTTTATATTCTCTAACACTATTTCTAGAAATGGAAGACTAATTAGCTCTTTATTGTATAAACCGTGTAGTCACAGGCTTGCTAAGCATACCCCCAGTGTTCTCAGCCCAATCACTGGTCAACACTTAAACTTACGGGGAAGAGGTGTGTCTTTGCTGTGGCCATGCCGTGGAAAAAGACCCTTTTAATCACTATGCTTTTTCAAAACCTTCAGTCAGGGTGGACCGCTGCATTTGTAAGTTGTGTTTTGAATTTACCCTCTGCTCTAATACCCTGGCTTCTGTGCATGTCTGACCGAGCACTGCCCAGTGCATTCTGGCTTGGTTTGTGAGTGCTTTCCCTTTTCCAACCTCAGACATCTTTTTATTTCTCTGGAGAATATTCACTTTTGTATAAAATACTGTATTAGTTACAGTTGTATCGTACTCACTATTGTAATAAACAACCTAAAATGTCAGTGGCCGAACAAGTCAAGGTTTATTTCTTTCTTGGGCGGCACCTCCTGTAAGTCACAGGGCAGAGGTCCAGGCCCCTCCTGCCACATGACTGCCATCTCGATGTGTGGCCTCTGCAGAGGGACAGCAAGTGTAGAACATGGTGCGAGGCTTTATGATGCAGCCTGTGCGTGGCAGGTGTCACTGTTTAGTTGGCTGTGGCTGAAAGCACAATGCACCTAGAGCTTGACTGATCACAACTGGATTATCTTACAGTCCTGGAGGTGGAAAGGCCTACTGGGTCTCACAAGGCTAAATTCAAGGTGTCTGCAGGATTGTGTCCTTCTGGAAGCTCAAGGGAAGAATCTGGTTTCCTGCCTCTTCCGGGCTCCAGGGGCTGCCCCAGTCTTTGGTGCATGGCTTCTTCCTCCATCTCCAAAGCCGGCAGGGGCTGGTCACGTCTCTCTCCCATCATGACTCTGACCCTGATTCTTCTTCTGCCTCCCTTTCCACATTTCAGGATCCTTTTGATGATAATGGGTTTACCTGGGTAATCCAAAATAATCTTTTTTTATAGTCAGCTGATGAGTGACCTTAATGCCATCTGTGACCTAACTGCCCCTTGCCATGGAACCCAGCCCATCCACAGGTCTTGGGGACATAGGTATGGACATCTTTAGGGTGGAGGGCATTATGCTGCCTACCCATGCTCTTTTCTCGCTGCTTGGCCAGGACGCAGGTAAATGGCCTCAAATGAAATACAGTGGAGGCTGGGGGTGAGGTGGGTGAACACCTCACCAGTGCCTGTGCCGGGCTTCTCCAGAGCACCTCCAGGCATGGGTCCTACTGTCTCTGGACTTTTTATTTTTATTTTTCTGAAGCTGAAAACAGGGAGAGACAGTCAGACAGACTCCCGCATGCGCCCGACCGGGATCCACCCGGCACGCCCACCAGGGGGCAATGCTCTGCCCCTCTGGGGCATCACTCTGTCGAGACCAGAGCCACTCTAGCGCCTAGGGCAGAGGCCAAGGAGCCATCCCCAGCGCCCGGGCCATCTTTGCTCCAATGGAGCCTCGGCTACGGGAGGGGAAGAGAGAGACAGAGAGGAAGGAGAGGGGGAGGGGTGGAGAAGCAGATGGGCGCCTCTCCTGTGTGCCCTGGCCAGGAATCGAACCCAGGACTTCTGTATGCCAGGCCGACACTCTACCACTGAGCCAACTGGCCAGGGCCTCTCTGGACTTTTTGAAATCAGCCTCCTTTAACTCCAGGACACCCCTGCAGCTGCCCCACCTCTGCTCAACTTTGGCCCCATCGCTGCCCAGCAGGGTCCCCCTCCTGGTCCTGTCACCAGGCAGTCTGTCCTTTGGGTCACAGCCCCAACATGAAATGGAGCGTGCACTGCTGTGGAAGACAGAGCCAGCCTGTCCAGGCCTACACACCGTGGCTCTGAACTTCCTGTCTGCCTCTGGAAAGTGAGTGGGGTTACCTCTTGTGTAATTTAATGACCTTCCCGCCTTAAAGACCTGTGGTTTTAAGTGCAGTATAGCAGTTTCCCTTCATTCTTCCTCAACCCTCTGAGAGCTGAACCGTCAGGGATACAAGGTCAAGAATTTATCAGGGGCTCATTTTTTGGCACAAGCTATTAACTTCCACTCGCCGCCCATGGACCTGAAAGCCCCTCTCAGAACTCCACAGTCTCGGGGACAGGGCTCGCTGTGGGACCCCCTAACTTTTCACTGGGGTTCCCAGTCTCCACACAACATCTCTCTGGCTTTCCCACCCTAGCCTCCCACTTTCTCTGTGGGGTTCCCAACTCAGACCCAGCAGCCCCCACAGACAGGAGCGACATTTTTACTAGCCCGGGGTCTCCCCTCCCCTGGTAGAGGATCTCTTCCCTGAGACAGACCTTTGCCTTGTCCCACCGCATGTCACTGGACCCAGGGTGGGCCAGTTCCATTTCCACTTTGCCTACCTGCCACTGCATTGCTGTACGGGAGATGATTAGGTTTACTCCGGGACTACCTGGTGGTTTTCTGTTTGTTTTCTTTTCTCATCTGGACAGTTCCCTCTATTAGCTGGATTCACTTTTCTTTATATATAACTTTCCAGTAGCTCCTCTCAGGCAAGAACAATATATGACAAAAATAAGACAGCATATGCTTATAAGTCTTGCTCCAACCCCCGAAGTCAGTGCTTTTGGGACATTTGCGTGAATTAACAGACCCTCCTGCTCCCCGCTAGAAACCACACCCTGCTTCATGGGATGCTTACACTCATGAGCGATCCTGGGGAGACCCCTCTCCTCCCCTGCCCGTCCTCCAGCGATGGCTCTTTCTACCCCATTGAGCATGAGCAGAAAGCAAGCTGTTGGTGACGCCCTCCCACTGCAGGCACCTGCCGCCTGAGGGGATGCCCAGCTGTGGGAGAGTATGGTCAGTTTCCTCATTATTCCTTACCTGGCTCAATCTGACTGTGGAGGATGCTGCCTTTGCTCCCTCTGCGCGGTGGGCAGGGAGCTGCTCTGCAGAGACCTTGTAACGTCAGATGCGCCTTCTTCCCCCACTAAGCAGCGGGGCACCCAGAACCTGCCCATAGGCCATCGCCCTGTGCTTCCCTGAGGAGCAGTGATGCTCCTTTTCCAGAAGGTTTGAGCTGGGAAGAATGGCCTGCAGGGTGGGACTCAGGGCACAGGCTGCTGGCTCAGGTCCAGCTCTGTCCCTGGCTGTGTGGCTGTGGCCCCTGGCTTCCCCTCCTTGTGCCTGGCGATCTCCTCCATAGGGTCATTGTAAAGTGTGAGGACACATGGCCATTGGTTAGAATGGTGTCCGGCACATAGCGAGATGGAGAAGAGCTACCAAGTCCAAGTTATTTAGGATCTGCGATTCTCCAGAATACTAGGATAATTTTCCTCATGGTAGGAGGAGGAACTGACGACTGTCGGGGTGAGGGTTAGCTGACTACATCAGAGAGCCATGTGAGGAGCATTCGACAGGGTGTCACGTACTCCTCCACACCCCATGAGTCACAGTGTCCTCTGCATTGTACTTATGAGAAGCACCAATGAGGAGATGATCCTCTGAAAACTCAGGACTGAAGGTCTCTCTGGGTGCTAGATGCCCATGGTTAGAGCCTGTTTGACAAGAGCAGTTGACAGGTCCCACTGGGGATGTTTCACATGTGCTATCTCATTTAATCCTTAGCGACCTTCTAGGGGCCAGGGGAGAGCACTGTCATCCTTTCTTCACAGACAGAGGACCCTGTGGATCAAAAAGACTTAGCTAGAAACTTACCCCCCCCCCCTGCACACACACACATGTGTACAGGTGAGCACATGGGCAGAACTGGGATTTGAACCCAGGAGTCTGGTTCAAGGACCCATGCCCTGAACCTCTGCATGGAACTTCTGCTAAGAGGAAGCTTGTTATTCTTTAAATTTGAAGTTCTTGTTTGAATAACAGCAATGACAAATATCCATGATTTTATTTTTCTAATGTCTCATAAAAATAACTATATTTGCAAATATTCCACCAAGATTTCTGCAGAAATAATGCTGCTTTTGTATTTTCACAAATGAAGAGATCTAGTGACAATAACAAAACAATCCCAATAAATATGTAAGGTCATATTTTTCTTGGCAGGATTGCAAGTTGAGATGAATCTGTCTCACCCTTGAGTTATTACTATTGTTATTGCCCCTTTTTACTGCTGCACCAATCACCACACATCCTGTCAGGGGTGGATGCAGTTAACTGTTTTCATAAAACAAATTAAAGGAAGGCCAGTGTGGAGTGACTGCACTTTGCCCTGTGTACTCTGACAGACAAGTGGACTGGCCGCTCCTTGCAGGACTCAGATGACACAGCAAATGTCACCTTGACGTGCATTGTTGATTTTCTTTGTGGTCACTTGCACAGCCCTTTCACTTTTCGTTAGTTTATAAAAAACATTCGTGGGTTATAGTTTTCAGGTTTTATGTGTGCCAAGTTGAAATGATTCAGAGATCATTTTTAAGTGGGCAGCTGTATTTGTTCGCTCGGGGTGCTATAACAAAA
Organism: Saccopteryx bilineata; assembly: GCF_036850765.1. NCBI lineage: Eukaryota > Metazoa > Chordata > Mammalia > Chiroptera > Emballonuridae > Saccopteryx > Saccopteryx bilineata. The sequence continues at coordinate 279,022,994 of NC_089490.1, read as the reverse complement.
TACCACACACTGGGTGACTTGAACGACAGAAATTGATTTTCTCACAGTTCTGGAGGCTGGAAGTTCAAGATCAAGATGTTGGTGGGTCTGGTTTCATCTGAGGTCTCTCTCCTCAGCTTTAGGTGCCACCTTCTCACTGTGCCCTCCTGTGGCCTTTCCTCTGTCCACCTGCTTCCCTGAGTGTTTTCTCCTTTTTATAAGGACGCTAGTTCCATTGGATTAGGGCCCCACCTAACAGCCTCTTCTTAACCTAATCACTTCTCCAAAGGTCTTATCTCCAAATACATTCTGAGGTTATGGATGTTAGGGCTTCAACCTATGAATTTGGGGAGGCCACAGTTCAGCCCATAACTGCACTCTTAACTTCTAAGGGAGGTGGGGTGAAGGTGGGATAGATGGTGGAGAAAAATGAATTAAAAAACTATTGAGTGGGACAATTCTTCCAGTTTCCTTTAGAAAAAAAAAGAGAAACATACACACACACACACACACACACACACATACATACATATATGCTAATAAGTTATCTAAAACATGCTACAGGATTTTATTTTCAGTCTCCCTTTCCTAAGCTGTGTCATACTACATAACTGGGACATTTTGATAAGCCACCTGCCAATGGTATTTTTGTTTCTTCTTTTTAAAAATATAAGCCCAACGTGAGGGAAATCCCCCAACATGAGGGAACCACACCCAAAAAAGAAACTGAAATTCATAACAGTATAAGCCTTGGGCCTACATGAGACAGACTGTGACCTTCTGTCTCTTCCTTTTCTTGTAAGGACACCACTGAATGGATTAGGGCCCCAACAGCCTTATTTCATCCAAAACCCCAGCAAAAAACTGGGTACTCAAAGGCCAGACCCCTGGAGAACGGGTGGAGGAAAGGAGTACAGCCCATGAGATGGTGAGGAAGCTGCTCTGGTTTAACCTGTGTTCCAGGTAGAGAAGAAGCGTCCTGGGGAATGTGGGAGGCAGGCCCGCCTTCACGTGGGCTGTAGTTCCAGTGTACACTGTTTGGCAATTCCCGAGGACTCTGACATAAAAGGTTTCCAGGCGCCTGAACCACTGCTCTAACAGAGCACCTACAACATCTCTCCAAAAGGATGCTGCCTGCGTGCCAAGCCCCAGAGGCTGTCCACAGATAAAGCCCTCCTGAAAACAAGCTCATAATTCACTATCACCCCAACGAGGGAGTTGGCAGACAAAACAGGCAGTAGATTAGGCTCCTACGGACCTCAGATAAAGAATAATTTGATAGATTCCTGTAAGACAAGTATGTCTAAAATGATTAAACATATAAAAGAATTAGCCTGACCTGTGGTGGCACAGTGGATAAAGCGTTGACTTGGAAACATTGAGATTGCCAGTTCGAAACCTTGGGCCTGCCTGCTCAAGGTGCATATGGGAGTTGATGCTTCCTGCTCCTCCCCGTTCTCTCTTTCTCTCTATCCCTCTCTCTTTCCTCTCTAAAATGAATATATATATATATATATATATATATATATATATATATATATATAAAATATAATTAAAGACACGAGAAATGAATAAAACCCTGCTTTGCCTTTTTCTAATGGATACTGCTAGGTACTTATATTGGCCATAAAGCAGGAATCGTCAGCTTCCTGAGGTCAGGGGCTGGCAAACTCTCCCAGGGAAATTGAAAACACCTTCAAAGTGTGTGAGCCTGAGGGGATATTAGGGGGTATTTTACATTATTTTTCCTGTTCTTTGGGGTCATAAAGAAACTTGTTCTGGACTTTGCTAATTCAGCAGGGTCCAATCAAACTTGAAATGCCAGAGGACGTGGCCTGGCCAGTTGAGCACATTGTGTGTTAAGAGCTGAACCGTGACCAAGCACTGGGGTGAGCTGTCCTGGGGAGGGTAGGAGTCATGGTGAGCCTGGGTGCCCATGAGCACTTCCTGTCAAGTACTCACCCGTGCCAAGGCTACCAAACGCCTCCACCTTAGCCCGTTTGGGCTGCTGTGACAGGCCACCACAGACTGGTGGCTTATAACAGCTGTTCTTCAGGCAGGAAGTCCAAGTTCAGAGAGCTGGCAGATTCGGTGTCTGGGGAGGGTCCGTTTCCTGGTTCTTAGACAGCACGGCTGTCTTCTCTGTGTCCTCACATGGTGGAAGGGGCAAGGGAACTCTCTGGGGTCTCCTTAAAAGGGCTCTAATCCCATTTTTGAGGACTTCGCCCTCATGACCTAATCATTTCCCAAAGGCTTCACTGCTAAACATCACTACATTGGGGTTAGGATTTCAACAGTCTCTTCTATTTTAAACTAGATCTTAGAATGCTGCTTTTATGCCCTGTTTGCAAATGAAACAGTGAAGCTTTGAGGGACTGAGTCTGAGACCATATAGCTGAGGACATGGAGGAACCTGCTGACCCCAGAGCACATTCTAGTGACCACGTGAGGCTGGCTTTTTGGATATAGGGGCAGTATTTCTAAACTATTTCATGGAGCACTATAGTCTTAAAGGGTGATAGCCTGCATTTCTGGGATGGGGCAGAGAATAAAAGCTCTGGTCAAATACATTTGGGAAACACAGCATACACTGCACTCATAAAGCTTCATGATGCGGCCCTGGCCAGTTGGCTCAGCGGTAGAGCGTCGGCCTGGCGTGCGGGGGACCCAGGTTCGATTCCCGGCCAGGGCACATAGGAGAAGTGCCCATTTGCTTCTCCACCCCCCCCCCCTCTCTGTCTCTCTCTTCCTCTCCCGCAGCCAGGGCTCCATTGGAGCAAAGATGGCCCGGGCGCTGGGGATAGCTCCATGGCCTCTGCTCCAGGCGCTAGAGTGGCTCTGGTCACAGCGAAGCGATGCCCCGGAGGGGCAGAGCATCGCCCCCTGGTGGGCAGAGCGTTGCCCCTGGTGGGCGTGCCAGGTGGATCCCGGCCAGGCGCATGCGGGAGTCTGTCTGGCTGTCTCTCCCCGTTTCCAGCTTCGGAAAAGTGCAGGAAAAAATAAATAAATAAATAAATAAATAAAGCTTCATGATACATGCTAAATAAAGAGCAAGACTGTCTGGCTGGAGAAGCCCACCTAATTCTGTTCATCTAGCATTTCCTACATGTATAAATCCTAGAATCCACATTTTTTTTGTTTTTTCTTTCTTTCAAAACAGTATTAATATATTAGCCATTAAGGAAATGGGAATCAAAGTACAATAAGATACCACTTCAGACCCTCTACGATGGCTATAATTTAAAAGATAGATAATAACAAGTATTAGTAAGCATGTGAGAAGTTGGAACCCTCAGACTGGATGGAGCAGGAAATGGTGCTGTGGCTTTGGAGTCCCTCAGAATGTGGTGACTACAGAGTTAGCAGGTGACCCAGCTATTCCACTGCTAGGTATAGACCCAAGAAAATGAAGATGTGTTCATGTAGCCACACAGAAACCTGTTGAAATAAATGGGTCTATCCATCCAGTGGAGTACTATTCAGTCATAGAAAGGATCAAAGCACTGACACATGCTACAGAATGGATGAAGACGGTACACTCAGTGAAATAAGCCAGTCAGCAGAGACCACATATTTTATGATTGCGTTTATGTCAAATGTCCAGAATAGGCAAACCCAGATGACTGGTTGCTGGGGGCAAGGAGGGGTTAGGGAGTGACCACTTGTGATTTGGGGTTTCTGGGGTGATAAAAATGTTTCCAAGTTGATTGTGGTGATGGCTGTACAACTCCGAATACACTAAAAGACCATTGAATTGTACACTCTTAAGTGGGTGAATTATATTGTATGTGAATTATATGTCAAGACTGTTTTGAAAAACTAAACTGACATCTGCCAATGCTAGGGCTTCACAGCACAGTTTGGGAAAGGCTGCAACAGAAGCCTTGGCTGCCATCTGAGTCGCCTCTGTGATTGTGGCACAGCCACTGTCCCGTGTCACCCGCGGCTGTATCACCCCATCACAAGCATTGTTGGAGACAAATACTGTATGATTTCACTTACATGTGGAATCTAACAACAAAAAACACACAACAAAATGAACCCAACAAACTCATAGGTACAGGGAACTACCTTTTGGTCGACAAAAGGAGAGGGTGGGGGATGGGCAGAAAAGGGGAAGTACAAAATTCCAGTTCTTGAACGAGTCACGGGGATGTGAATGCAGTCAATAACACTGTAACAACTGTACAGTGACAGATGATTACTAGACTTACGGTGATCACTTTGTGTAAGGTGTATAAATATTGAATCACTATGTTGTACACCTAAAATAATATAATTCTGTATTTATCAACTATAATTAAAAAATAAAAATAATGCAGGACTCTTCAGAATTTTTTTTAATAAGCATCAGTATTTGAGAAAATATCACACGAGCCACAGGGAGTTTCTTAGTAGATCTGAAGTAAAAATATAGCGCTGAGTGCCATGTCGTATTGACTCTTCCCTCAACAACACTACCTTCTATTAATCATTGTCAGTGCCAGGTTATTGGACTAACTTGTGGCCACAGGACAACCCAAAACTTCTGCGCCAGTCCCCCTGGTCCCCTGGCGGTTCCATTTCCACACTGATCACACCCCTGTCATTCCCTTCCTAGTGAAAGCCGGTGGGATGCGAATCGTGCAGAAGCACCCGCATTCTGGAGACACCAAAGAAGAGAGAGACAAGGACGACCAGGAGTGGGAGAGCCCCAGGTGGGAGACGGCTGGCGAATCGGGGCATGCGTCACGCATAGCCGTTGTTCAGTTAAACATTAATGTTTGTTCTCTGCTCTGTGGTGCTTTTGATAACTTCTGGGCTGTTTTGGGCCACTGCTGTATATTTTTCCTTTCCTAATCAGTGAGGTGGGGGTTCTGTTTCCAGACGGGAGAAATGGGACATCTAGTACATGCTCTCTTTCCTGATGTATTGAGGTGTATGCTATCAATCTGTGGGCAGTGGCCAGAAGACTTTTGAAAATGCCATACTAGTTGAACCTCTGGGGTGGGCCTGGCGTTCTGGGCAGCCAGGGTAGAGAACTACTGATTTCAGAAATGTCCACAAGGATCTGGGCTTGCCCAGTTCTTCTGCCAAATCAAGAATTAATGCAGCCACGCTCCTTCAGTGACATCTCCGTCCCCAGCCCCCTGGGTCCCGGATAGCTCATCTCCCTGCATTTCCCTTCTCTATTTATTAACTGTTTTTCCTCAGAGGTTCTGCTGTCAAGTTTGGTTCAAGGACCTCGGTACCCAATCCATTTCCCCCCAGCTCATAATACACACACATGTACCACAAATGCATACGCCTCTCTGAGCTCGTCCACACAGAAGAAACTGAACACTGAGCTTTCTGCCTTACAACTTGTCCCTAGAGGCCATCTCCCCTGGAGGAGGAGAGAAAGCGTGGAAAGGGTGTGGAAGCAGCTAACCTGCATTTCTGTGGATCAGGCACATTACTCAATTTCAGTCTAGTGGTCCTGAATAGGACATGGTATTCTCTGGATTTATGCATGGCAGAAATTCAAGTCCAGGGAGACTATAAACTTGCCCACGTTGTGTGCCTTGCAAGGTAATAGGGTGGGAATTTAAACCCAGGTCTAACAGGGTCCAGAATGAGCCAGGCTTGCAACTGAATGGCTCCCACGTTGTTGTGCCCCCTAAAAGGGACGTGCATGTTCTTGGTGGCCCCACGTAGGCCCCACATGTCTGCTTATGTATGCGCTGTCCCCTGGGTGTTTTCTGTAGCTCTTTAGGTGGCATGAGTTATGCTGCAGTCACTTGAGGGGCAGACATAATTTGAGACAAAGTTTGAGTGATTCTTGACCATTTTAAATCATGAGATCAACAACATGAAGGTTCAGCCCAAGTCCTGGTTTTTTAAAACTTCTAGCATGATCTTTCTCACTTGCTGTTTTCACAAAGCTGTGTGTGTAGCGTAACAGCATTCAGTAACTCCTAGAGGTCCACAGTCCTGTGTCTGAAAACCTGGGGGCCTGCTCTATTTCAGAATTGAGAAAAATAGGGCTTTTAGGACAGTGATATAGATATTAGGAGAATAAAATTATATACGTTCCATTCAGCCCTTAGTGGGGTCTCAGGTAGCATATTGTAATCTGGCGTGATATTCACACCAAAGGAGATGCATTTTCAAACTTATAGGGCTGGGTCAGTTCAGTTAAGTTTTGCCTCCATACGAGTTATAAGGGAACTTTCAGCTTTGAGAAAATTCTTGAATAGAGAGTGAGCGCACAGGACCTGGAGTTACTTCTCCACTAGGAAATCAGGATGTCCCTACTTTGTGTCCAGTTGTTTCCTTAAGAAGGAAGAAAGAAGATAAGAGAGAGAGCCCTGCCTGGGAGAAAAACCATGGGAAGTTCATGAAACCTGCTTTTCTGAGTGAGTTGAAGTGGAATGAGGTACAGATAGCTTTTCCTGTGTAACGGTGCCAATACAGTGAGCGACAGTGATTTGTTAGTATATTTAATAATAAGGACAGAACAGCCCATTCATCTTCTGTTGACTTTTTTCACAAGATGAAATGCAGCATTTATGAAAGATCTGCCATTTAAATAAATAGGCCAGAGAAGGAATAATTGCAAGAGAAAGGGGTGAGCACGCAGGACTGGGGAGGACGGCATCTCAGCCTCTGGAAAGTTCTATTCCCTATGGAACCAGGCTGACGGCAGAGCAGGGTCTGTGTAACACACGAGCAAGGGGTTTCTGTCCCCTGCCGCTGACTGGCTGTAACGTATCCCTGCGGATGTGCTAGCTCTTGTCCTCCTTACTTCCGTCTTCACCGTCAACCGCTGAGGGTTAAACCACTTGACACACCATGGACAGATGGACTCAGCCTCTGTGGGCTGTTCAGCTGTTGACCTATGTTGCCAACACGCGCCTCCCCAGCCCCTGCACCGGGCCTGGTACTCTGCATAGTAGTTTGCTTCTGCCAGCAGGCTCTGCCCATTTTCTCATAGGCTGATTCAATCATTCTAGTCAGTCATCATCCCTAATATTTTACAGTGCAATCAGTCTGGCCCGGTTCCAAGTGCTGTGTGCACTTTAATTAATTGGATCCTCACAACTACTCTATTGTCATCCCTGTTTCAGAGTTGTTTATTGATTATTATCTCCATCCCAAATTACTACTCCCACTTCAACAGCTCAGAGAGGTCACGTGTCTTTTCCGAGTACACACCAGAGTGAGTGGCAGGGCTAGCAGCCTCGCACTGGCAGCTGGTCCAGAGTCCTGGTCTCAGCCCCGGGCTGCGCCTGCCCAGTGGGTGCCTGTTTTGTGCTGGGCAGTGCAGAGTGTGTCACGTCGTGGTTAAAGCTCACACCGCCTCTGAGTTGATATGACTACGACCATGAGAGAAATGAAGGAGGCAAGGCTTAGGGAGGCTATCTGGCCCAAAGATACATAGCTAGTCTGCAGTCAGGCCAGGATTCAGCCCCGAGTCTGTCTTGGCTTGGACAGCCATGTCTCTGATATGCTACTGAAGGCCCCTGATTGACAGAATGTTTCTAGGTTCAACATAGACTGCAGATCTGGGTCCCTTACAAAATAAACCAGTTGATTCTAGGTTTGCCCGTAACCTTTTCCATGTTCCTCAAGTCCATAATCCTACCCACGCAGCCTCACCATCAATAATAAATGGCCTAATGATCCATTTAAAACAAGATTTCAGGTGACTGGAATTAATTTGTGAAACATTTAATTATTCTCTTGGAGATGTCACGGTATGTGACTTCAACATCCACATTACCTTAATCCTAAAGCTCTAATAGTTTCCATGTTTGGATTCAAGTGTTCTCTGAGTGTGAAAATTAGTGCATAGTCTCGGGTGCCCATTTCCTCCTTGGCAAAACACTTTGCTTTCCTTCCGAAAGTTTTTTAAACTGGCTTTATGTTTACTGACTCATCTCTGGTGGCTTCCTTCCTCATTAATCTGCTAATCAAATTGTGATTACAGGGAAAACGAACAACTAGAGCATTAAAGAGGTTATTATGTGCCCAGAAGTACCAAAAATCACAATATTTACTTGTAATTATTTTTATTGCATATATTTATACTACTTTTAATCCCTTTAATCTTATAATTTTTCAGAGCTTTACAAATAATATTCTATGTGGTCAGGTTGTTTTGAAGTAGTGCATTTTTAAAAAAGGGGTGAGGGTATAGCAAAAATTTTAAAATGTTGCCTAAAAATTTCCATCCAGCTGAGTTCCAGTTACTTGTAGTTCCTCATTTCCAAGAAGATAATAGGCTTCACTATTATTAACTAATATTTTCCTGAGTGGCTGCTAATTTCTATCTTAGAACTGACTCAGTTAAGAGAACCGGTGATTTTTCCTCAAAGCCTTTTCTGATCTTGTTGCATTATGTAAAAGACAAGTTGCAGACAGAATGGACATCAGGATTCAGTAGGAGCCACTAAAGAAAACAGTTTAGTTTGACTCAAACATGTACTGAGGTTCTGCCATGAATCGGGCTTAGAAAACAAGACTGGTTTTCAACCACCAGTCTGTGGATTACTTTCATGCAACATCAAGGTGGTTAACTCTTTTGTGGACCAGCACGAAATTTCTGGCAGATCAGCACCAGTCCCCAACTGGCAAGATAATAAACCAATAGGTATTAGGAAGAATAAACTAGAAATGAAAGGGTGTAGGCGTGGACTGGGGGTGGGCAGGAAAGAGTGAAAGGAAGAGGAAATAGGGATGGGTAAGACGGACAATGAGGGGCAGCCCTTCTGCGAGCTCATCTCCTTACAGCTCTGATTAGGACCGTGGTCCTACTTCATATACCCCCCCAAATGAGCATACAGTTCAAATTACCCAGTATGTGGGAGAAACCTATAATGGAATATAAACAGTAAGAGATGAACGTAAGTGTAATACAAAGGGTTACTATAACCAATTGAAAGATGTGAAAAGAAAATACCTAACCTAAGTAACTTTAGAAAACAGTATTTTGAATGGGTACTATAAGGCTAAAAAAAGAAGTACACAAACGGTATACTCCAGTTAGTAAATCTGTTTATTACAGGAGTATATATGGGTTAGCAATTCTGAAATTGCTTTATATATATACTAAGATTGGACAAATAAGTGAATATATCATAGATGGGTAGTGAGAGCCAGGTTGTTCACCATCAGAGAAAGAGGTTACAAATAGGAAAGAGAGAAGACTAAACTGAACTTCGTGGTGTTGAGTCCGAATTAGAAGTATTAATATGAACACATAGGTTTAAAAGGATGGATGGATGGATGGATGGATGGATGGATGGATGGATGGATGGATGGATGGTAGATACATACAGACAGATACATACATGCAGAAATAGACCTTGATGGGGAGGATTAGTGAATATAGCTATATTTCCTAGATGTGTTCACTGAGAAATCCTAAAAAAAACTGATACCGAAATAGCCAAGAGCATCCGAGGGCCTCGATCTTGGTTTCTAAACATCATTCCCCAATCAAGGGAACCAGGGTTTCTTGGAGAAGTGGTTAATTCCAGGACTGGAGCAGGAAATAACTGGATGAGCCTAGAACAGCTTGTAGAGCCAGGGCAGGAGGAACTGCACAAACAGGTGCTTGTCAGAACTACACAGGGTCAGCCTGAGGTAGCTCGCATGGCTCAACTGGAATAATTTGCAACAAAATAAATAAATGGCAACAAAATAAATAAACTGGATTAGAACCTATAGAATAAAATAAACATGCATGAGTCCACCCTAACATAAATGAGAAGTTCAGTTCTTTATAGAAGAATTCCTAGTAATAAATCTGTAAGGAAGGAAGGAGGTAACTAGAACATCACCAAAAGGCAAAAGACACAGTAATGGTTATAGACAAGGTCCACCAATGGATGCTGCAATCAGTGCATGAAAGTTTAAAAAAATAAAAGGATATCTGCAGAGAGTCAAAGAATCTCCTCCAATATATTTATTGCACAACAGTGTCTTTACTGTGGAGACCATGAAAAGGACACTTGTCGGCAGTATAAAAGCTGCAACAAGAAGGGAGAGTGTCATCTTGTTTGACCATAGGGGGACCTGCACATCATGGGCTGTAATTTTTTGCTGCTCTGCACATATCTGAGAATGACAGTGATGGTGCTGCAAGTGTTTGTTTCTCCCCAGACTTTCACCTGCTGCTTTTAGCATCCAAAGAAAACTCTTGCTAGTAACAGTTATTCCTATGTGGATACTCTGTCACCATAGGGCTGCTGTAACCAGTTCCACGCAACATGGGGCTGAAAATAACTGAAATGTGTTGTCCCACAGTTCTGAAGGCTGGAAGGTCACCGTGTCACCAGGTTGGTTCCTTCTGAAGCTGTGAGAAGAATCTGTTCCAGGCCTCTTTCCCAATTTCTGGGGGTTTGCCGGCAATCTGGCATACCTTGGCTTGTAGATGCATCGCCCCACTCTTGGCCTTCACGTGGTTTTCCCTGTGTCCTTCAGATGGTCTTCTCTCTGTGCGTGTCTGTCTCTGTGTCCAGATTTCCCCTTTATGTAAGGGCATCAGTCATTGGGTTAAGGGCCCACTCTCATAATGTCATTGTAACTCGATTAGTTCTGTAATCAAGTTCTGAGGAATGGAGTGTTAGGATATCATATATCCTTTCAGAGGAAAATAGTTCAGCCCTAGCAGATGCCAAATAGTAACCTACAGCCACTTTTAATGCTTCTCCCAGTTAAGGCCAGTGCTTAAGTTAAGAAATAGAAAGTAAAAACTTAAGAGATGGCACAACCTATATGCCTGGGAATTTTTATTTTAGCTATTATCTGCATGTTTGAACTTCAGTTAAACCGTGCAGTGAACTAATTTCAACATCATCTTTACTTTTCAGTATTTTTTATTGATGCATGAATATATAATATATCCAGGCTGGTTGTCAGTTGCCTTTTTAAAAAATTTTTTCTTGAATTTATTGGGGTGATATTGGTTAATAAAATTATATAGTTTTCAGGTGCACAATTTTACTATACTTCATCTGCATATGACATTGTGTGTTCACCGCCCCATGACAAGTCACCTTCCATCACCATCTACCCCTCTCTTCCCTCCTCCGTCTCCCTTAATACCCACACTGTCGTCTGTGTCTATAAGGTTTTTTGTTTGTTTGTTTTTTGCTTAACCCCTTAGCTGCCTTTCAAGAGATGTATCTTTTTCCCTGTGATGTGTGCAGATGCCAGTGGACTAGGGATGATGAGTGCCACCAGCTGCCAACTCCTATGCCATTTTGAGTGCCCTGTGTCTACAGGCAGGGCCCGTAGCAAGGCAGCAATAACCGACCCGGGTTATTGCCTGAGAGCAGTGAGCCACACTCCCCTGCTCTGGGCCCAAAGCATAGTCTCAGCGAGTAAGGACATCAAGTGAAAAGGAGTGTTGTTGTGAAGGGGATAACTGGTTGTCACCTGCTTATGGACTGAGATGCCTCTTCCCAGGAGAAGGTGTCCTGAAGACGCAGCGAGGCGCTCAGAATAGACCCTTTGTGGCATGATTCCTGGCAGCGGCCTTGGCTGCCTGGGTAAGATGAGAGGACGCTAGCCGCTGTGCATGCGGCAGCTCTTACTGTCAAGTTCGCCAGCCTGAGATCTGTGGATCAATGTTCTAAGTCTGTAGGCAACATGGTCACTGATGAGGTGTTACAGCTGTCTACCAGCCAGGGAGTGGTGAGAGTCATCCTGGTTCCCAGGGCATCTTGGGCAGCAGAGAGCCAACACAGCTGGCACAGGTCCCCATGTTCTGTGTGGCAGCTAGAGCCAGCTGGGAGTGGCTTCCCAGGGAGGGCGAGTGTCTGTCTGCACTCAGTCTGCAGTCCATCCTGATGCCAACACTCCGCTCTCCATGGCTCCGCAGAGGCTCAGGCTAGCCCGCTCTCCTTCCCCTGACTGGGGGGCAGAACTTCCTACCAGGCTGGCTGCCTCCCCTCGTGAAGCAGTGTGTCAGTTTCCTAAGGCTTCACGTGTCTGAGAGTGGACCGCACCCGAGTGGTTTAAACTGCAGGAATTTATTCTCTTCCAGCTCTGGAGGCCCGAAGCTCGAGGTCACAGTGTCCGCAGGGCCATGCTCCCTCTGTAGGAGCTTAGGGAGGGTCGGTTCCAGGCCACTCCTGCAGCTTCCGGTGGTTCCCTGGCTGGGGCAGCATGACGGTAATCCACATGGCTTCTCCCTGTGTGCCTGTCTGTGCCCAAGTTCCCTTTTGATAAGGACCCAGTCGTGTTGGATTAGGGGCGGCTCACACAACTTTAGTATGACCTCATCTTAACCAATTACATTCGCAACAACTAACTCTATTTCCAAATAAAGTCACATTGTGAGGGGCTGGGCCTCAGGACATTACCATTGGATTCTGGGCTGTTGGGGGACACAATTCAACCCATAACAAACAAGCAGCACCTCATGCCACTAGACACCAGTTGGCAGTGCCCAGCTCCGTTGACATGCCAGCAGCAATGGCATATAATAATTTCACTGTGAGGCTTGCATGGTGGAGGACTCCCTCTGGGCCAGCATGCAGCTAGCTGCCCAGGTCGAGCATGGCAGTGGTCTGCCTTCCCAACCAGGTGGATGCTCTGTGACCAGGCATGTGGCCCCAGACTTTGGTCATTAATTTAAAAGCTGTTTTGTGCTTGCACCTCCAATATATGTATATTCATTTTTAAATTATACATGCGTACTCTCCTATCATTATATAAATTATAAAATGGATACAAAATGGATATTCATGTATTAGATTAAGTCGAGATAATCAATATTTCAGTGTCTTGCTAATCATTATGACTTATATTATCAGTAACTAATATCTCAAGGTCCCTTGAGGTGAGGCTTCCCATTAATGATTTAGGCGGAAATCTAAATTTCTAATGATCTTCGTGGTAATTTCAGGGTTTGTGGGGGAAGCAGCTCCTTGTCAAATCTGATTAGATTTGTAATATGGGGCTCATGAAAGTACTTAAAGTAGGACAAGTATAACTTTTTTATTATTGTTCACTTGTGCTGTACTGCTGTTAACTTTAGCCTCCGAAGTTTTATTATACGGGAATCTTTTTAAGCTGCTTACCCATTTTGTAGAAGTTAGTTTAAGTACATTCATAATTCATTTGAGCATAGATCTGGGTGCTAGGGATAGATCAAGAGTGAAACTGGAGAATTTGGTCACTACCCCATTAGCCAGATAGTGTCATGTGTGTTGCAGGACACTGGAAGCAACAGGAGGGGCACAGGTACCTGTAGGCGGTGAGCCCTGTGGACCAGGAGGCCAGTGACAGATCGTTCTTATCTGCCTGCAGACCAGCCAAACAGTCCACATAGTAAATACTGATAGAACTTAATTCATTTTGTTTTGTTTTGTTAGGTAAAAAGTAAATGTAAATAGACTAGATTTGCATATTTATCTCATTTGCCTTCTGAAGCGCAAAGAACCGCCTTGTCATTGTTGCTTAGTGGTGTCTTCGATACCAGTTTTCCTGTTGCATGGAGTATAAATTAGTCTTTTTCTCTAAAACTTGTGGCTATATGTATATGAAGATGATCAGTAGGAACACAGCCATGTGCATTTTAAGAAGTTTTGTCCAGAACCACCCAATGAATTCAGAGCATGATGTATGTGACCCGGACACTTTGTGTCCTAGAAGGTATGGGCGTTAGCCTTGCAAGGCCTGTCCCTAGTTCTCCTTTCACAAAGCGGGGCAGCAGAGGAAGGCACAGGTCTGACAGGTAGCATAGCAGAGGCTTCTGCTCTGCCGGCGGAGGGAGCATATGGGCGTCCATATGTCACAGGAGCCGGGCTGGACTCCTTCAGTGTGGGGGCGAGAGGGAAAGCGCTGCAGGCTCGGCTCTGCTCCATTGCCTGGGCTGCTGGGAATGGCCTGGTGGCAGCGTTGGCACAACATCTGGTTCCAGAATGGATGCGAAACCAGGTGTGATTGATGAGCTTCTGAGCACCTCGTTCTGCTCCCTCTCCTGTCCTGGCCTCCAGCCTCCTTACAGACTGTCACACTCCCCTCCACACGGGAGAGCTCCTCTGACCAGATGGGAGGAGGGAAGGAAGGAAATGGAGCTATCAGTGTTCCCCTCCAGACACTGCTCTGCGCATCTGCCCTAGAGGCAGCCTCTTGGAACACGGGACTCTCTTGTGTTTATGGTGTTACTCAAAAGGTTGCGCTATTTATCAGCTGTGCTTTCTTACTACATAAACATGTGAATGGAATTTAAATCAGCTCCCAGTGGCCAGATTTTATAGAATGAGATATGCAATAATAATTTCATAGAATAATGTGACACATTGAGTTTATTACATTACAATTACTATACTTGAAAATTTTAAACCCTGTATTTGAATAAACTCCATTGACTTCAACTGTCTCACGATGCAGAGCACTCAGAAAATACAGTATTAATCCCCCCTTATCCACAAGGAACACATTCCAAGACCCCCAGTGGATGCCTGAAACTGCAGATAGTACTGCACCCTATAGATACTATGTATTTTTCCTCTACATACAGATGTATAGAGTTAAATTTATAAACTAGGTACAGTGAGAGATTAATAATAATAACTGGTAATAAAATAGAACAATTATTATATCATGTAATAAAAGTTATATGAATGGCTTTGGGGCCATTATTAAGTAATGGGGCTACTTGTGCACAAGCACTGTGATTCTGAGCCAGGGGGTCTGATAACCAGGATGGCTACTAAGTGACTGACAGGCGGGGCACATCCACAGCCTACAGCATGGAGACGTGGGACAAAGGGGTAATTCACATTCCAGGGGGAAACAGGTGGGGCAGGACACCTAGTGGGTAGAGATCGTAAAGGTTTTTATGTTAAAAAGAAGTCTGTCCCCTTCTGGATATATCTCCAAACAAACTAAAAGAGAGGTCTTGAAGAGATGTTTGCATGCCCGTGTTCACAGCAGCACTATTTACAATATCCAAGAGGTGGAAATAAACCCGATGTCTATTGACAGATGATTTGATAAACAAAACACGGTAAATTCATACAGTAGACTACGATGCAGCCCTTTAAAGGGAAAAAACTTCTGTTCCACGCTGCAACATGAATGTTAGGGGAAATAAGCCAGGCACAAAGACAAACTGGTTTTACGTATATTCACAAAAGAATCAATAAATATTTGTAAACAAGTATTTTTAGTGAACAAAATAAAAGTTTACTTCCTGATGTCAAAAAAACACTAAAATTACTTCAATGTTGTTTTTATTATCTATTAATTATATATTGATAGGATATCTCAATCTGTGTTTTAAAAAATGTTTCAAATTGTCTACAGATTTGAATGTATCATTTTCTTTGCCCAAACTTTGATCTCCTAGTTTTCCAATCTCATTACTTTTTCCCTGCTTTATTGAGCTATTATTGAACATTTAATGCATGTAAGTTTCAGGTGTACAGCATGATTTGACACATACATATATGCTGAGAAGTGATCACCACACAAGTCAGTTAACAGCTCCATTCCCTCACATAATTAACATTTTCTAATAACATTTAAGATTCAACTTTAAACTCTCAACTTTCGTGAATTAATACAGTATTGTTCATTATAGTCATTGTGCTGTACATTAGATCTCCAGAACTTATTCATCTGACACCTGGAAGTTTCTACATTTTGACCAACATCTCTTCAGCCCCGCCACCCCCAGGCCCTGGCAGCCACTATTCTGCTCTCTGTGAGTTCAGCATTTTTAGATTTCACATATTGTGTGTGAGAATGTACAATATTGGTCTTTCTCTGTCTGACTTATTCCATCTTGCATAATGCTCTCAAAGTCCATTTCTGTTGTCACAAAAGTCAAATTTTCTATTCATTTTATGGCTGAATAGTAGATATGCATCACATTTTCTTCATCCATTTATCCATTAATAGACACTTTGGTTGTTTCCATGTCTTGCCCATCATAAATAATGCTGCAGTGAACATGGGGGTACAGATATCTCTTCAAGATAGTGGTTTTATTTCCTTAGGTATAATCCAGGAGTGGGATGCTAGATCCCATGCTAGTTCTGTTGTTAACTGAGGAACTTCCATACTGTCTTCCACAGAGGCCAGAGCAATTTACATTCCCAGCACTGTACAAGGAATTCCTATTCTCCATATCCTTGCCAACACTTAGATCTTGTCTTTCTAAAGCTAGGCTTTTTTCTTTTATTTATTTATGCAATTTTAATAAATAATTAAGAGGGGGAAGGGTGGAGAAAGGAGAGAGAGAGAGAGAGAGAGAGAAAGGGAGAGGAGCAGGAAGCATCAACTCCCATATATGCTTTGACCAGGCAAGCCCAGGGTTTCAAACCAGTGACCTCAGCATTCTAGGTCGACACTTTATCCACTGCGCCACCACAGGTCAGGTCTAGATCTTGTCTTTTTGATAATGGCCATCCTAACAAGTGTGAGATGATATCTCATTGTGGTTTTGATCAGCATTTCCCTCATAGTTAATGATGCTGAGTACCTTTTCATGTATCCATTGACCATTTGTACTGTTTTGTCATTGTTGTTATTGAGTTGTATGAGTTCTTTATATTTGGATATTAACCTCTTATCAAATACATGCTTTGCAAATATTTTCTCTTATTTATAGATTGCTTTTTCACTTTGTTGTTTATTTGCTGTGCAGAAGCTTTTTAGTTTGATGTGGTCCCACTTGCTTACTTTTGCTTTTTTGCTTGTAATTCTAGTATTATATCCAAAAAAATGTTACTGCCAAGACCAATGTCAAGAAGCTTACCCCTATGTTTTCTTCTAGGATTTTTATATTTATTGGAGTGACACTGGTTAATAGTATTATATAGTTTTTTGTTGTTGTTGTTTTCCGAAGTTAGAAGCAGGGAGGCAGTCAGACAGACTCCCGCATGTGCCCGACCGGGATCCACCTGGTGTGCCCACCAGGGGGCGATGCTCTGCCCATCTGGGGCATTGCTGCGGCCGGAGCCATTCTAGTGCCTGAGGAGGAGGCCATGGAGCCGTCCTCAGCACCCAGGCCAACATTGCTTCAATGGAGCCTTGACTGCTGGAGGGGAAGAGAGGGACAGAGAGAAAGGAGAGGGGGTAAGGGTGGAGAAGCAGATGGGTGCTTCTCCTGTGTGCCCTGACCAGGAATCAAATCCGGGACTTCCATATGCTGGATTTGATGCTCTACCACTGAGCCAACCGGCCAGGGCCTATTATATAGTTTTGAGGTGTACAATTCTACAATACATCAGCTGTATATTGCATTTTCTGTTCACAACCCCAAGTCAAGTCCCCCAACATTACTATCTACCCTTCCTCTACCCTCCTCCACCTTCCCCCACCCCATTTTTCCTCCTGTAATACCCACACTGCTGTCTGTATCTATAAATTCTTTATCTTTGCTTACTCCCTTTACTTTTTTCCCCCAGCCCCTCAACCCCTATTCCCTCTGATAGTTGTCAGTCTGTTCTCCGTATCTATGAGTCTGTTCCTATTTTGTTAGTCTATCTTGTTCATTAGATTCTACATATAAGTGAAATCATAGGGTATTTGTGTTTCTCTGACTGGCTTATTTCACTTAGTGTCATTATCTTCAGATCTAGCCATGCTGTCACAATTATTTGTGTGTGAATGTCCAGTTTTCCCAGCACCACTTATTGAAGAAACTATTCTCTCTCCATTGAGTGGTCTTGGCTCTCTTGTCAAATAATAGTTGACCTTGTATGCAGGGGTTTATTTGTCTATGTGTCTGTTTTTTTATGTCAGTACCATACTGTTTTGATTATAATAGCTTTATAATGTGGCATGAAATCAGAAAGTGTGATAGATATATCCAGCTTTGTTTTCCTTTCTCAGAACTGCTATGACTCTTCAGGGTCTTTTGTGGTTTTATACCAGTTTTTGGATTTTTTTTTTTCATTTCTGTGAAAAATGTCATTGGAATTTTGAAGAGGGTTGCACTGAATCTGTGGATTGCTTTGGGTAGTATAAACATTTTAACAATATTAATTCTGATCCATGAACATGGGATATCTTTCCAGTTATTTGTGCCTTCTCCAGTTGCTTTTCAATGTAGAGATCTTTCACCTTCTAAATTTATTCCTAAGTATTTTAATATTTTTGATGCTATTATAAATAATAATTAAATTTTTTCAGATACTTTGATATTGCTGTAGAGAAATGTAACTGACATCTGTTTGTTGATTTTCTATCCTGAATCTTTACTGAATTCAGTTATCAGTTCTATTTTTTTGTGGAGCCTTTAGGATTTTCTAAGGTCATATTATCTATAAACAGAGACCAATTTTTCTTCTTTCTTTCCAATTTAGTTGCCTGTTGTTTCTTTTTCTTACTTAATTGTTCTGGCTAGGACTTCCAGTACTATATTGAATAAGAGTTTTGAGAACAACACCCTTGTCTTGTTCCTAATCCTTTTGGGGGGGGGGATTTTTCTGAAGTAAGAAGTGGGGAGGCAGGGAGATAGACTCCTGCATGTGCCTGGTTGGGATCCACCTGGCAAGCCCACTAGGGGGTGATACTCTGCCCATCTGGGACATTGCTCCCTTGTAACCAGAGCCATTCTAGCACCTGAGGCAGAGGCCATGGGGCCATCCTCAGCACCCGGGCCAGCTTTGCTCCAATGGAGCCTTGGCTGTGGGAGGGGAAGAGAGATATAGAGAGGAAGGAGAGGGGGAAGGTGGAGAAGCAGATGGGCACTTCTCCTGTGTGCTCTGGCCGGGAATCAAACTCAGGACATCAATACCAGGCTGATGCTCTATCACTGAGCCAACCGGCCAGGGCTGTCTTGTTCCTAATCTTAGCGGGAAAGTTTTATTAACATTTCACCATTGCGTATTATGTTAGCTGTGAAAGTTTGTCCATAAGTCTTGTGTCTTCTGTGCACACATGCATGTTCTCTCTCTCTCTTTCACACACACACACACACACACACACACACACACACACACACACTGCCATCCTAGCTGGTTAGGTGCCAAAGAAGGAAAAACCTCAGATCCTTTCACAGTTTGTACTTAAACGGGGGCATGAAGGGAAGAGGGGTGGACAGGGATGTGACTTGCCCAGTGGTGGTTATCCAAGCAGAAGTGGCTGAGCAGCAACCAGGAGAATCTCCTGGGACAGCATCCTCTCCCCATGTCCCGTCTCCTCCCTGTGACTTAAAAGTGTGCAGAGCCTCTCAACGTTTAAAGCTCTTGCAAATTGTCCCAAGGAATCTTGTCAAAATACAGATTTTGCATCAGCAGGTCTGGCGTGGGGGCCTTAGACTGCATATCTCGAGGCACCCAGGGGGTGTGGTGCTGCTTGCTCCTACCACACTCTGAGTGGCAAGACTCTGTCCCAGTCTCGGTAATGCTAAAAAAGTCTATGCACTTCTCCTAAGTGGATGGACACTAAGTAAAGGGTAGAAAATGGTATACATAGATAATTTACCCTTTAGCTGTTGGTAAGTAATTGTAATTTCTTAGCTGACCACCATTTGCAGTGTTTTTCAACCTCCAGTCAACCAGAAATTTCATGCTGGTCTGTGAAAGATGTAACCATCCTGATGGTGTAGGGAGTTTTTAGACCCAAAGATCTTAGTTGAATTCACTTATGTTCAGAGTGATTTCTGCCTTATTGGTCCCCAAAATAATTTTCCTATTTTCGTTGGTCCAGAAGTATAAAAAGGTTGAAAACCACTGCTCGAGAGGGGAGGAGAGGGACAGTGTGGGTGAGAACTGTCCATAGGGCAGAAGTGAACATCTTTTTCCATGGAACTTTAATAGATTGTGAAAGTGTCTGCCGTTCAGCCTGTTGAGTTTATGATCATGTCTCATCTTAATTGGGCCTTGGGAATGAGAAGTTTGGAAGATTGTCCCTGCTAACAAACAAGTAATTCAGCATCATTCAGAAACTCTTTAACAGCCAAACACTGACAAATACAAGCCATAATTAGACCAGGTGCTTTATAGATACTCTTATTTTGCCTTCACAATCTACAAGTCTGTGACCCTCATTTTATGGGTCACAGGTGGGCCCTTATTTTATAGATGAGGAAATCTGCTGAGAAAGGCTAACGACCTGCTCAAGGTCATTCTGATAGGAATGGACAGAGGTGTCTGATTCTGAAAACTCTTGCCACTCCGCTGCCACTGGGTGTATCCTGGCAACCAGCCTCTTTTCCCAAATGCTGGGGAGAAATTATTGAAAAGAGAGCCTAAAATTCCATTTTGCATTTGAAAGTTTCAAGACATGTTTTCTGCACCATATTGTATGACTAGGTAATATTTCCATCCAAGCTCCTTTCAGATAAGAGTTTCTGTGGGTTTCCTCCTACCCCAGGCTGAGTGACACAGGGTGTCCATGAGGCCATCCCCATCCCCACCCCCACATCCTGAGTCTTGGCAGCCACTCCCCCATAAGTCTTCAGATCTCTGTGGCAGGAACCACAGGGCCAAGAAAATGACTGTCCACTCGGGACACGCCAGACCTTGTATGTGGGAGACACAGAGGACAGAGATGGGCTCCAAATCAATTTCAGAAGCCCTAGATTTGAGAGTCCCAAAATCAGCTTCAAAGAAAGGAAATCATACCAGAAAGGCACAATAAGAGGAAGTTGGCATCAGTATAAAACCAGTGACTCATGGCTACTAAATTTGTTATGACTTTAAGTGGAAAAAAGAAATGTCTTAAATGGGAAGGGTGGTACCTCATGGGCACAAAACAAATGCTGTTAAAGAATGGAAGCATCTGCTCTCGTTTTACCAGAGGGTCTGAATGTGATTATAGATGGAAATAAGTGTGAACCCTTTCCACCTGTGGCAAGGCTGAACCTAAGAGTGGTCTTTATGAGAAATGCTTTCGTCCGCTTTGTTGGGTCAGAGGGGAGCCGGAGGAGGGAAGAGGCTCAGGTCAAACAGTGTCCACTGAACCCCCAAGTCCTGGGAGGAGGAGGGAATGCTCCCCGAGCTCGGGACTTTGTGCCCTGATGGCTGTCATCCCTGGACGAGAGGCGCTGAAAACCAGCCTGGGGTGAGCCCAGGGCTCCTCCCTCTGAGTCACTGAGTCCGCAAACCCTACGGGAATAGGAACCAGAAGAGAGAATTGTTTTTCCTCAAAGCTTGAGTTTGCTTTGGCTTTTAGTTTATCTGTTAATCTTCTTAGCTTTCTTTTTCATCCTAGACCACATTTATGACCACAAAATCCAGCAATGTAGGAACACATTGTCCCCAAGAATCAGCTTTTCCTTGTTGGCGTGAAATGTGCATAAAGCCGCTTAGGGTGGGAAAGTCCCAAGCTGGGGGGCAGAGCAGGTCCTCCCGGAGCCCTGGCTCATGGCTCCGAGTGGTCCCAGGTAGAGCACTAACTTTCAGGCCTGTCTCATCATCTGTAAGGTGAGATTTGGAGGCAGGACTATTTCTCTGAAAGGACTTTTATAGTAAATACAGAATGAGGAAAAATGAACACCTGCAAGCTTTGAAGAGATGTAGAAGCACACGTGAGTTAGGAACAGTCACATATGCGTGGAGCTCCTGTTGTGTTGCTGAGTGTTGCTGGACTATGGAGGAGAAGGCAAAGCATAGGTGAGCCCTGGGGCGCTGGCTCTGTCCTTGCTGAGGCCAGCTGCATTAAGTCATCTCAGCCTTCCACAGGGTCAGAGATGCTGCGCTTTTAAATCTCTCTAGATTTTTATTAAAAATTATGATGTGGCCCGGGCCAGTTGGCTCAGCGGTAGAGTGTCAGCCTGGTGTGTGGAAGTCCTGGGTTCAATTCCTGGCCAGGGCATACAGGAGAAGCACCCATCTGCTTCTCCACCACTCCCCTTCTCCTTCCTCTCTCTTTCTTCCTCTCCCGCAGCCAAGGCTCCATTGGAGCAAAGTTGGCCTGGGCACTGAGGATAGCTCCATGGACTCCACCTCAGGTGCTAGAATGGCTCTGGCCGCAACAGAGCAATGCCCCAGATGGGCGAGCACAGCCCCCTGGTGGGCATGCCGGGTGGATCCCAGTCAGGCGCATATAGAAGTCTTTCTGACTGCCTCCCTGCTTCTAACTTCAGAAAAATACAAATATATATATATATATGATGTGACATTTTAGGATGGCACAAGGCAGGGGACAGCCTGTGCTCAGTGTCTTGGTTTCCTCACTTCACAAATCGGTTTGAATTTTTTTCTTCATATTTTTTCTCTTTTGCTTTTGTGGATTCAGTGCAGCTTTTCTTGCTGTAAGAAGTTCAAAATTCAGTTATTGAAATGTTAAATTACAGCAGATTTATTTCTTTAAGGATTTAATAAGATTTTATGATCGGTCTAATTAGTGCTGTCACTGAACTAAGGTGTATGTAAGCAGTATTTGGAAATACCTGCAACAATGGTCATGTGATTAAAAGTTACAGATACTGCTAATGCAACTGTGGTTTGTTGCCTGAATTCCTGAGGAGAGAGAATGCTAAAATACCAGTTAGATATGAATGAAGATAAAGGCGCAGGGTTTATTTGTTGGTTTGTTTTTCCTAGTACACAGGTGCCCTGATTTCTTTCAGGGCCCCTTGGGTTCCGAACCCTCATCCTCTTCCCCTCTGAGCCATGTGATAGCAAGCACATGTCTAAATGTGTGTGTCAGTTTTGCTCTGATTTTCCATGATGTCAGATCACTTTTCCAGGGTCTGGATTCCGGCGTGATTCTCACACCTCTGAACGCCTCACATACCTCCCATGTGAAAAGCATGTGCGGATTAATGAAAGTGATTCAACAGCAAGTCTGCATGGCAATCAGTCCTAATTGCCCTTTTCATTTTCCAACATAAGGAAGGCAGAAGAGGCGATTTCCCCTCCCATCGAGAATGTGCCCCGCAGCACAGCCTTCAGACCTCTCTGTGCTTCCCCTACTCAGCCTGCACTAGGGACCTGCTGCCCAGCAGGGCTCCGCCCCTCCAGCACACCCACCGAGTCTGGCTGGAGGGACAGCGCCTGCGGGAGCTCGCCTCTCGGCCTCGCCTCACCTCTGCTGTGGGAACGAGTACAGAGGGCACAGAGGCGTGGGCAGAAAATCTAGGTTTCGGTCCCAGCGTTGTGACCTGCTGCTTGTGTGATCATGGGGAAAAAAATTCTTAGAGCCTGGGCTTCTTGGAATAAGGGGTAAAAATAACTCCTCACAGGGAGACAAGACACTGACTTTGTACACGGTACATACAGCCCAGAGCCTTTCCGTGGCTTTGGCTGCATACCCGCAACACCCTAAGCCTCAGTTTCCCTCTTGGAGATGAGGCAGTAATATCTTGTTCAGAGGGTTTAATGTGGTAAAGGCTGGTTAGGGCTTCTGCATGGTGCCAACCGGTAGCTGTGCCAGCTACAGCCTCTGGACTGAGTTATTTAAGATGGGCATGGGGAGCGGAAGGGGGGCAGTTTGTACAGGGAGTGTATGTGTATATGTGTGTGCACGTGCGCACAAATTTAAACTGTTTCCTTGTCTGTCTTAGTCACTTCAGCCTGGAGTAGTGATTTGTCCCTGGTTTGTTTCCAAGGATGGAGGTGACTGGACCCCGGAGGGGGCTACGGTGGGGGAGGGCTGCCCCTCCCCCGAGAGCATGCAGCCTTAGAGCACAGCCTTGTTCTCAGCCTTGACTGGCATGTCAGCCTCTCCTCGGAGTGGAAGACACACAGAGGGGCAACCTGGCCCGGGTTTGGGGTGAGTAGGTCTGGGATGTGCCTGAGATTGTGCATTTCTAACCAGTTCCCAGGTGAATTAAGGCCGCTGTGTAGGGACCACATGTTGAGCCATTGCCCTAAAGTCGACAAGAGAGACATTGATAAACTTTGTTTAAGACAGACAACCACTCTTCCCTTTTGAGGACCTCCTCTGGGACATGTTACAAGTAGCTAAATGTCAGCTTAGTTTACATTGCCCGCATTTTCAATGCCACTGCCAGACGTGGGAGCATTTCTAAAGCCTGCCTCCTGGCATGCTGGCCCTGTGAAGTACTCTCTGATAAGAAGTCCTGTGGTCAGAGAAGTTGGGCAAGCGTCCTCCTGTGGTCCCCTCTGGGGAGTTCCCAGTGCAGCCTGTGACCTGGCCAGGGAGGCCAAGCCTCCGAGAAAGCCACACAACCGCACATGACCCAGCGTTTGCCAAACCCATGCCAGCCCTCTGCACAGCACAGCACAGCACAGCAGGAAGCTCATGAGCACTCCTGGCGAGCAGGCGGCTGTGGCACCTCCAGGGCTGGGTATCTTTGGCGCTTGCTTCTTACCCCAGTCTTCTCTGGGAGTACAGTCTGTCTGGGTCGTGTGCCCTGAGCAATAGAGATACTGTCGTAGCCAGGCTGCTGTGGGATCTTGGGAAATTGGACTTTTTATTTGCTACCTGCTATCCCAAGTAGTTGGCCCAGCTTGTTAAAAGCGAGTATGCACATATTCTGAAGAGCAAACCTAAAAGCGCTTATAAAGTATAAACTCATGCAGTAGATCTTCAATTCGTTTTCATTCTAGCGAATGGTAGTGTGATACACTTTTTAAAATTACAAATTATAAAATATTTAGAAAGAAATGTGGTATTGTTACTTTCACGACCATACTGTAACTTACACTCATCTAATTAGTGTTGCCAGTAAAATTCCTCATAGAGGAGACACGATTTAATGCATAAGTAAAAATTATTTATAATAAACGTTACCAATTATTTGAGTAATATTTTCATTGTAGGGTGTTTTGGGTTTCTTCCCAAAAGCTTATTTTTTGAAGGTTTATAATATACTTTCTACCATATTTATGTTGCTTATTTTCTCTTTTCTCTGAATGGTCTTAAAATTCAAGTTAGTGAAATCTAGCTAAATAAGGTTTTAGTCCTTTGGAAAAATTATTCACCCAATAACAGACACAAGCCACCCTCCAGTGCCCTGCATGTCTGCTCAGAGGACATTCGACTGTGGTCAGAGCCTTGGCTGTTTTCTCCACACCCGTCCTATAACTGACCTGCAGTGTAGGAGTTTGCCTGCCTAACCCCGGGGTGACTTTCATGCCTTGTTTGTGATTACAGAGAGAAATGGGATCTCTGAAAAGTTTATTGTTTACTCTGTTTCCTCAGAGTTTAAACTGTTTTTCCAAACTGTATGTTGTGGTCCATAAAGTCAGTTCGGTGGGTAGAACCAGCAATTTTTTCTAATGGAATAGGATCAAGCAGAACGTATTACATACAGTGAGTCCCAGGGGTAAGAGTCGGAATTGTTTGTTCTCAGTGTGTCTGTGCATGCACTGAGTCATCAGGCGAAATGACCCAAGTTTTTATTGTGGGTCATGGTCAAAATGTGGGAAAGCCACTGGATAACAAATATTGTAAGCAGTTTCAGAGCACAGAAGAATTGCCAAATGAAGACTAAACATTTCCTCCTCAAAGTTAATATTTGGCCAGCCTGCCCCCAGGGCATGTCCGTGCTGTGGCAGTGCCCTTTGTAGTCTGCCCGCTTGCTGGAGTGGGTGGCAGCAGTGCTCCAGGTGGCATCACCCGTGGAATTCCTTTGCACTGTTAAAGGATGACCCAGCCCTTCCAGGTAGCGTCCAGCTCGGGACTAAATAAGAGGTGGTGCCCCTTGGAGGCAAGGATGGCACAAGGTAGCAATGGCACCAGACCGGTACAGTGCATGGAGAATTTACTCCGAAAAAGAATGGACTGTGAGTAGGGCTGGTGCCAACAGTGCAATATGCCACCAGCATTTCCCGCCACCCACTCTTTGCTCAGTGCCAGGTGCCATGTTGAGTATTTTGAATATTAAACTTGATATTGTTCAGATGCAACCCCGTGTGCCACTGTTTAGAAGACAGGAACCGCCCCATCCATTGACGTGTCCCCTGCCCATCCATCTGTGTGGTGCTCATCTGTTTCTGAAACTCCACCCGACAGGTGTCCATCTGTACTCAGCTAACTGCTCCTCTTCCAGAGCTCAGCCAAAGCCCCAGGGTCCTGCCAGTCCCCCTGCTGTGCTTGCACCTACAGTTCCCCATCCTTCCCCATGACAGCTCTTTCCCCAGATGTTGGCCTTCGATGACTTTCTCATTGCTTGTTTCACATTGGGCCCCAGTGGCCTCAGACACATGCAGATTGGTTGACTGACTCGAAGACAGACCCCTGGCTTCTCTTTAAACAATCCCCTCTGACTCCTCCATGTGGGTTTTGGAGTTAGCTGCCTTCTTTGCATCTTAGAGTTATGGGGATCCAGATGAAGAAAGGAGAAATCTCTTGGCCAAAGTTACATGGTTAGGGGAAGAGAGTTATGCATTGCACCTGAAGAAGAGCCAGAATAGTCTATGTGCATCAGGGTTCCCTGGCACACTGCGCTCTCCGCGGTCCGAGCCTTCCCTGCTCTCTCCATGCCTGTACTCTGACTGCAGTGCAGTGTTCACATGCACACACCTGTCAGCTTCGTAGGTGCAACTTAATGTATTAAATTCAGATAAGCATGTCATGACCTGGGTACTGTTTTTAAGTTATGAAAGTGTGTCTGATAAAAATACCCTCATATTTCATCTTATAGACTGTTACAAGAAATTCCTGCTAGTAAAATATTTCTCAACTATCCAGTTATTGATTCGTAAAATAAGTTAGTCTTAACAAGTCTGTCTATGTCTGATTTTCTTATAAACCAAACATTTGGATAAATTCACAAACATCTCGAGTCAATCTTGAGAATGGTGACAGAACCACGAACTGAATCTTAAAGGATAAGGGCAAAAGGGAGGGGGTGCCTTGTTAGGACCACTTTCAAGAGTCTGAATTAACACATTTATCAGGAAAAGCACCCATCAACCTCCTCTAATTCCTGGCAGTTCCTGGAAGCTACCAATAAGGGCTGGATTTCTTCACAGGACTCTTGCCACGGTTCCCTAGAAACCAGGCATGGTTCCACCAGGACAGGTGACCAGACTGAAGCCCTGGCTCAAAGGCAGCCCACCTGGTAAAGACATTGACTTCCTTCTTTATAAAGTGTGACATCTTTATAAAAAAAAAAAAAACCCAAGTCAAAGCAGAAGGGACCTTCATGTCCAGGCACGTCCTCTGGAGCGAGGAGAAGGCGAAGGCTATGCAGCCACCGAGCCCACTCTCAACACAGCTTCCCGTGCGTGGCCTCTCAGCTGGGCTCTCAGATCCCTGAAGGAGCCGGTCTTTAACTGAACCTTTCTTCTTCTCACCCATGGGCATCCCTGGTTCCCAGCTTTGGTCATCTGCAAGTGAGGATGAGGAAACACGCCTGTCTCCATTCACTTCTGCCTGTCACAAGCACCTATGAGCAAAAGTGAGGAACAGGGCTCTGTGATGAATGGCTGATGCCCGGGCCACATCTCACAAAGGACAGTGCTCCAAAAGCAGGGCAGTCACGTGTTTGGATGTAGGATTTACTTTTCCTTAGAAACAATATTAATGGTGCTTAGGTCCCTGTACTGTATCTTGATCCATGCAACAAAGTGTTGGACACCAAATGTGAATGCCTCGAGTACCTGTTAGCCATACCTCTCTCTTAATAGGGAGACAAACCATTCGCAAGTCTTCAAGATCAGTCTGGTTAACACTGGAGGAAGACCCCCTTTGCTTAGAACTCCATGCTCTCTCCCCGTGGCCCGCAGATCCGGCCCAGCCTGATTGGTAGGTAACAAATGAATACGTGTATCTCTGACCACTGCTTTGCAAGCCTGTGAGGCACTCTGTGTACAAGGAGTTACATGTGTTGCTAAGACATGAGCCCCAGTTACTCACCCGGGCTCATTCACTCCCTGCACAGACGGTGCTGATGGCATTTGCTGAGCCTCTCTGTGCACCAGACACTGCCAGGTGCCAGGGACACAATAGACTCCACCATTGTCCTTAATCTTGAAGGTGTGCAAGAGCCTACACTGAAGTGTGAGTAAGTGAGAAGTTCTCATGGGAACACAACTGGGAAAGAAGTCAGTTCAAGCCACAGGGTTCAGGAGAGCAGTGGAAAGAGAACACGTGAGTGCCCTCTGAGCTGGTGTTTACGGAGCGGCCAAGTTTAAGGCCGCACCAGCTGCTATGCAAGATGGAACTCCGACGAGCCCCAGGAATATTGAGGATTATCCTAGAATTCTGTGTCCTAGCTTGGAATGACTGTATGATGCATTTAAACTATTGAGAATGAAAGGAGGCACTATTAGTAATTACACAGGGACCGAGACCTGAACACAGACGGTTCCCAAGGAGTCAGGAGTCAGGGACACATGACCATCCCAGGGTAACTGAGTCAGAGAAGAGGCAGCAGGGGTGGCTGCGTCCCCCCACCCCAGAAAAGGCTAGGAAGACAAATACAGTGCCATCTGCCATTGCAACGACTTTTAAAGACTTTAGGGCAGAAAATGTTTGTACTTAGTCACTGATACTCGTTTTAGGACTCCGTCACAACCCTGTTACTGAACCATAGAAATGCTGGGGGGGGGGGGTGTCTTTATATTCAAATCAGCACCTTTTTGAGGCAAATTCTGAAGAAAAGCAACAAATTGCATCTTGAGCTTAAGAACTCTTTGGGGTCCTTCATACATTACAGAAGTTCTTTTAAGGCAGTGTTCCCATTCCACCTCTGCCTGCCTCTCTGGAACAAGCTGCACAGATGCAAAAGATTTTTATCTAGGTGCTCCGCTCATGTATCTCGAATGAATACCGCTCTCTTGGTTTCCAAGGGTAGAACCCTAGCAAAGGGGGACCACGCATCCACATGCCCCAGCAGACTCCCTGCCCCGCCCCTTTCCAGGTTTCCTCCTGGTGTCCTTTCCTTAGGGTCCTTCCCTCTGGTCTCCAGTGTGACAGCTCAGACATCAGCTGCTTTAACCCAGGGGATGGGACAGTGTAAGCACAGGAAATTGACACCTACTCCTCAGAGTAGGGGCCACACGGTGTGCATTTTCTGGAATAGTTCTAGTTTCAAATATTCTCTTCCCTTGCCCACACAAGGACTTCTGTTTTGCAAGCAATGTGTTCTGTTCTGGATAACAACAACATGCAGAACAATAGGGCTCTCTTATCTATAGCATGTGGCCCAGAGAAGGAAAGGTGCTGGGTCCATTAGTGAGGATGTCAAGTCCTTCTGGAGTCCCGAACCTCCCTGCGGAGCCTAGCGCCCTCGTGCACGTAGGCTTCAGGGAGGCATTCCCTTCTGCGTTGGTCACACTGGGTCTCCGATACCCAGCCCTGTGGCTGGCACCCATGGTTGCTCGGTAAATATTTTTTCACCACACAAGCACAGGCACAGTGTTGATGTGCAGGGATCCACATGTGGACGTGCATGCCCCAGGCATTCGTGCAGCCCTGGATCTCAGCTGTGCCAGGCCAAGCTCCCCAACAGATAGAATCAACCCTTCAACCAGGATTCTTTCTTCTTCCCAATCTAACAGAACTTCGATCCCTGCAGGGCCAGCAGGTGTGAGCAGGAATGCCAACCTTAGCTGGCATTCTAAGTTGTTTACCTGTGTGGTGGTGCCTCCCTGCTGTCATTTACCCCGGAGGTGTTCCTACTGCCCTGAGGTGTGGCCACGATGTTCTTACACTTCCCACCACGCTCAGGATAGATGGGCCTTAGCCGCCGACCTACTTGCTCACCCACAATAGAAGAAGGGAGGCTCTCGTGTGGAGATTCATTCACACATGCCATCACAAAGTGAGAATTACAAAATACCAGTTTTCCTTTTATTTTTTTCAACATCAAGTTTATATTTAGCCCTGTCACCCCTCAAAGCATGTCGTGTCCAGCCCCCTGAGAGATCAGCCCAGGAGCTCCAGAGAGGTGATTAGCTCATCATCTCTGATAAGGACACTGAGGTTCAGAGTCCAACTCCAGTGCGCATGGCCACTGGTCCTCAGAATGCATGTTTTGTCTGTGGCCCCATGAAACGGCCTCTCTGCCATTGATATGTCTGCCTGGCTTTTTAAAACCAGATTATCTGTTATTAAAAGCAGATTATCTGGCTGTCCCCACAGCAAGCAAAGGGCTCTAAGGAAGCAGACACCCAAGGGGACATGTGGCAGGAAAGAGTGGTAAGGAGAGGGCGTGGCGTCTAGAGCAGCCGGGTTGGGTGTTGGCGTCAGCCCTTGCTCCTCTGTGCCAAGGTCAGAGAGGGCCTTGGGTTCTCCACGCAATGTCCAGAGCAGTCCTGGGCGGGTGCGCATTCCTGACAGAGCACCCTCCCATTGGCAGTCCTTCCTGCTGACAAGGACACGCTCGGTTTCCTTGTGGCTGCCGCAAACACTGGCCATATTGAAACAGAGATAGTTTATTTCTGCTTTCCATTATAGTTTCTGATAACCTTCCTTGGCCTCTGGGACCAGCTTGCTTCCCCCAGTCTCTAACCCAGAACCCTGTATAGTGGGTGACTCCCAGGTGCTTATTTATGTACAGGAGGAAGTAGGTAACAGTGACGAGAAGTGGAGACAAGTGTCCTTACAGCCACAGAATAGGCAGAACACATGAGGCCCTCCAGATGTAACTAAATGCTTCCTAATGTTGAGCCATGCCTGCCACTTAATAGCTATCACTATATGGTAAATAAATGAAACCAACTAATATATAACCCTGGTGCCCTGAGTATAAATGTACCCAAAAGTAACCTGGTCACTGGAGAAGACTGTCGCATCTAACCATGCAATAGTCATGAAGTCTTGCATGAAGACTATAATCAGTGTTCAGAGAGCCCGTCTATAGACTATCCTGCCGTGTTCCCATGCTATTCGAATATTCTGAAGTGCTTGTTCTAAATATGTGGGTGGGATGGGGGCTCTTGGGTTGAACAGAAGTCATCCTGCTTCACTAGCTGGTTTAAAAAGTAAGCAGAATTGGCAGTGGGTTTAGTTTTCTACATACTTGACTTGGCTTCTCTTCTTCTGTTAATTCCCAAAAAGGCGTGAGGGCCTGTGGTGATCGGAGGAGGGTCCACAGAGCCAGGCAGCAGCTGAATTAACAAATCTGGAGACCACTGAGGAGGACAGCTTGCTGGGTCTGCCTGGCTGTCTGAGGAGGGACTGTGGCTGTCAGCTCACCACATCCCTCCCTGCCATGAGTTGGGAGGGTGGATTAAGAATACAATTACTGGTGAATCCAGCAATAGAGAAATCCAGAAGCTCTTGTCAATCATTTCAAGTACTTGAGTTGAACCTAAGCTGTGTTTAGTCCTCACAGGACTTTTGACTTTTGCTAGATGCAAGGCTCCCTAAGAGAGACCCTGCAGCAAGTCCTCGAGAACAAATTAAATCTGGCGCCTCTCCTCTTCTGTTGCTGGGTTCTCCGCAAACCCATCCAAGGACATTTGGTCCCGTTTAAGGTCAGCTACCTGGACTTCCAGAGATAGAAGTGGGCCCAGACCAGATAAGTTTTTGGTGTCTGTAATTTGATTTGGTATCAGCATGTACTTCTTTGTGATAGGAATTCTATTAGCAGTTCTCGTCAGATTTTTTTTCTACTTACACAATCATTTTTCTTTTTTAAAGCTGTAATACATGTCCTCTAGAAAATACGTACGTACTTTGTGCTTTGAACCATGGACACCCTTCTCCCAAAAATCATCCCATTGTAAGACAGGATCCTTGACCCTGAAGACGGCCAACTAGCTCTGGTTTCACAACATAGATAATAAATACTATGCTTTTCTAGCACCTGGCTGATCAGCACTAACTATTCACTGGCACTTTCTTATAATTGAAACTCAAAAGGAAGAAGCTAAAACAAATGTGTTCAGAATCAAAGATGGGATACTTTTAAATATAAATGTTACTTAATGAAATGAAGCAACATTTAGGATTTCTAATACATACATGATAGTTACACAGATTGTCTGATAATTACACACAGTGTTATCCTGCTCTGTGGGAGAACGGAGGGTTTCCCTGCTGTAAGGAGCTGCCAGTGAACAGGCGTTTCCTAGGCGGAACCTGGGTGCCTCTGTGTGTCACCCAGTACTGCCTGATGACCCTGTGCAGAGCTGGCCCCCCTACTGCCAGCGGCTTCCAACAGGGTAGCTCTGTTGCTGAGCAGCAGGCAGGATGATTTTGTTTTTGTTTTTGTTCCAGCATCTTCTGCATTGCCATATGGTAAAACACACACTTAATTTTTTTTTTTAATTCAAAGCTTAGCCCTTACCTGTAATGATAATCTACATTCTTTCTAAGAGGTTCTTTTCTGGAATAATTAGCTACATAAAGGAAGTCGTTGATTTCCTTGCCCTACACAGTTTGCTGGGAGTGGGGTGGACACAGGTTCAAATCCTTGGCACTGGGTCGCCCTTTTTTCTCTGCAGTGCCTGTGACCCCTGCCCCACGGTGCCATGTGGTGTCAGAGCAGGAATGACGGCAGAAGGTAGACACCCTCGGAGAAGCTCTCAAAGCCCTAGGATTCTTTAGTCTTTTTTTTAAAAAAGAAAAGAATTCTTAAATTATACTTTAGAAGACAAAATAGCAACTTCTGCACTGTGCTCCCATAGGCAGTTCAGTAGTTAGTACAACTAAATGTGACTTTGTCAGTGGAGGGAGTATTCTAAGCACACTGCATACTATTTAGTTTCAGTAAACTCCCAACTGTGCTATGAAATAGAAATTGTTCCCATTTTACAGATGGACACTGAGGCTTGGTGAGGCCACTCGTCCAAACTGAGATTTGAACCCAGAGTCATTTGTCTCCAAAGCTCAGTGCTCAGAAGATCCGTTACATGGCTGTCCTCTGTGCAGCAGAATGAGGTACCTTCTCCACACCGTGCAGGTGCCCAGCTCACTGCGCACCGGCTGGGAGGATGGCCTGGGGTTTCTCATCGGGTACGGTGACCACTCTGCACTGTGATGAATGTAGATACTCTCCTTGGCCCAGAACAATTCCTATGTGTTATATCCTTACGGTGCAAGCCAAGTAATTAGAATACTTGCTGTATTTATCTTCTTTGCACCCAGGAAAGGAGGGCAACCCAGTAAGGACAAAGGAAAGAAGAAGCAGGGACAAGCCATAAATCACGTGATGAGATCTTCCCTGGAGTAGACGGGAGCAAGCATAGAGTCGCCTCTGGAGATGTGTCTAGGAGGAAGAAGATGCCCAGGCCCTGGTAGAGTAGGCAGCAGCTCTCACCCCCGTTCCAAGCGTCTGTGGAACTCCTCGTTACCGTAGGAGCCACGCTCAGCCTCCCTGCACATCCAGTGCTTGGGCAACAGCCTTCTCTACCTAAACAAGCAGGGGAGTGAAGTGTTGACATCTGAATCAGCAGTAGTCTGATCCCTGGGGGCGGAATGCCATCTAGAGAACAGTCTTTTTAGAAGTCCCAAAGTAGAGCATCCTATCACATGGAGCCCTAGAGCCCCACTCATCTTTGGAACACTCTCTGAACAGCCTGCACTAAGGTGTCCCAACGTCACGGCGCCCTCGGAGCAGTAGGTCTGAACGAGGGCGCAGAGACAGCCGTTGCTGACCCTGAACGACCAAGGTTCAGTCCTCTTGGTACCAGACCAGTGTGAGCACGAGCTCAGATGTTCTCCCCCAGAAGAGCACCTCTGTTTGTGCCCTCTAAAAATATATATTATAAACTCTGTGTACCAACTCTAGAAGGAATTGGGGTCCCAGTGATCTTTTCTCGGATTTAGAATGTAAGGCACTCAAGTTGTGTTTTCTTTACCTTTAGTCAGAATCACTTGGCACTTACATATTTCTTAGAGAAAAGGTCACATGCTGTCCTAAGGTGCCAAGAGCCCCTGTCCACAGAGGACATCAGCTCTCAGTGGTGCGCAGCATGGCCGAGCTGGGCAAAGCCTGGCAGCCTGCGAGCCACCAGCTAAAAGGACCGGCAGCGCCATCTTGTGGGAAAACTCTTAGCTTCTGAAATCCGCTGAGGAAGAGAAACAACCTTGACAATCAGAGGTTGAAGGATGACATTGCAAAGAAGTGTCTGGATGCAGTCAAGTGAGATGTTCCCCTCTGGTCACCAGCCACACTAATTACTATTTTGGTGTCTAGAAAATGAATAACCCAACTAAATGAACACCAAGCCAGAAAGCTATTTCAAGAACTAAAATGGCTAGAAAGGATCTGTTTTTCATCTACTTACTAGAAAATGTATTTAAAATCACCCCGGGAGGGAAAATATTTTTCTGTGAATTCCGTGAAAACACAAAGCCACAGGTTTAGAGCCAAGTCGGAAAACTAGTAGGAGAATGCTTCTGGGTCGCCATGAGGGTCCCGTCCTTTCACAGGGAGGGTTGGCAAGAGGACAGCTCTTCCCAGGCATTCGTTGTGTGAGCATGGCCACGCCCCAGGTCATCACCCCCATCATTGTCAGAGAAAAGACTCCTCGAGACCTCACTGGCTTTGTGGCAACAGAAGCAAATTAAATCACGCCCCTTCCTTTCATGCCTGTGCCCCAGCCTTGTGTCCCTCTCCCTGTCACACTGTGTGTACACGTGTGTGTACATGCACACACACGGCTCTCAGCTTAAACGTCACCTTTCCGGGGTCCACGTTGACTCCTCTCTATGTGGTAAGCCCCCAAGTATGTTTTAGCAGAGAGCCCTGCTTGTTCCTTTCTGGCACCAATCCCCATTTAAAATTTTACACCTCGACACCCTGACCCTCACCCTGACGTGAGCTCACTGAGGGCGACATCTCTGCTGCTCCTCTCTGGCTACAGGAGGGGCTCGGTCAGCAACGTCCAGCCCTGCGGCACAGGAAAGCCCTTCACTGTCAGCCCATGGGGGGGGGGGTGCACTGTGTTTCCATTGGTGGGACTGGATTTGGGGGAATGGGCGCGCTTCCATCCCCTTGTGGCCATGTGGACTGGGAGCGGCGCGGTGCCCCTAGTGAGCAGACAGCAGGTTATGGGGGTGCTTCTCTCATTGGGCGTCAGGAGAAACAGGCCTCTTCTCACAGAACTGTGAGCTGCTGGGTAGAAAATGAAATCCAGACTCTGACCCAGCTCCCTGGGCCTGGGTGTATATGTGAGAGCTACTCCGTGACTCACAGGCACTTGGACTTTTAGGGAGATTTTTAGGGGAAAGTCCCTTTCTGAGCACTTACGTGCTTTCTTACCAGGAGGAGAGGCAGTGTCACCTGATGACCACCTCTCAGGTCCCGATGTAGCCTTTCCTGGATGACTCAGTGCTACTGGTGACCGCATGGGAGGAAGCTGGACTAACCAAGGTCAATAGACAGCTCAGAGCCAGCAGGGAACGTCGCATTGCTGGGGCCCTGCACTGACAACCCGGACCCTGAAGTCTTAGGACACACACACAAAATGTCAAGTACTATAATCTCAGTAATCTTCCTATTGATTACATGTTGGACTGGTAGTGTTTTAGATATACTGAGTTGAATGAAATATATTGACATGTATTTCAATAATTGCTGTTTTAGAGTTCAGGGGAGTTTTATAAATATAAATATAAATTCTGGTGCCACCCTCTTCTCCACCCCAGGTTCCTGGGGCTGAACCCCAGTTTCCCAGCCCCAGTCCCAAACACTTATCTTTAACAATAAAGTTCTTTATTTTGGGGATATATATATATATATATATATATATATATATATAAATTCTGTTTCTCAGCCCTGAGCCTTCCATTTAAAGATGAGCTTGTCAAACTGGTCCCGAGGACATCTGCGTCCCCAAGGGTCACGCACTCACGAAGCATTTTCTGGTATTTTAATCCTACCTATCTGGGATGCCATAGTAAGGCGTAAACTTTATCCATCAAGGAAATTTGTAAAATAAGTAATAGGAAACTTTTGTTCAGGACAGATAGCCCCGGGAAGACTTTGACGTGGCCCTTCACAGGTGAGCTCTGGAAACTTACCTGCATCAAACCCCCTGGGCTGCTCAGGCCAGCTGTGATGAAGCTGCAGTTCCCGCTGACGTCTACCAGTTGTTACTCGAGCTCTGATCCCCAGTAACTCCACCTCACTTGTAGTTCCTTTCATTTTAAATGAGTGTGGTTTTTAAAAACTGGAGAGGCCTGAGGATGTGGGGAGGGCAGGAGTGATATTTTCCACTGCCTCTGCTTCCCGAGAGAAGGCAATGTTGCATCTCCAAAACAACAGCTGTCAGGATGATGTTCATCAGATTAAATAAACCCTCAAAGCCGCGATCACAGTCTCTAGAATCTTGGAAATGTAGGTTATGCTTTGCATGGAACCGTAATGGAATTTAAAAGACGCATGTTTTTGCAAACACACACTCTTCACCGGGGTTTCTCGTTTGTGAACTTTGGTTTTAAGTTGCCATAGTTCAAGGAGTTTAGAAAGAGTTGTTACTGTATAAATGTAATAAACAAACATTTGCCAATTTGCGATGCTATTAATTACAGATGGAAACAGGCAGTGAGCTCAGGGCCCTTTGGCCAAGCCTGACGGCAGCCTGTGTGGCAGCAGACGCTTCGCCAGAGGACCAGCCGTGTGAAACGGGTCGCTGTGGGTACCACACAAGGGGCCAGCCTCCTGTCTTTCACAGGTGGCTGCCCTACGTCCTTACCATCCATTGATTATGGTCTTTTCAGTTTTAGAAGAGAGAAGACTTTCTATTTCTTTTTTTTTTTTTTTTTTTTTTTTTTTTTTTTTTTTGGTGGGTGGTGCTTTGCATTATAAAGACCTTGAATGAATGATCAATATAGATTGATATTCATTATTTCTTGATGCAAAGAAGCTTATTCTTCAAATTACTTGCTAAATCAAGACCTCAGTGAAATACCTCTTCACACACATTAGGGTGACTATTATCCAAAACAACAAACAAACAATAACAAGTGTTGGTGAGGATGTGAGACATTGGAACTCTTGTGCGTT
The DNA here is from genome assembly GCF_036850765.1 of Saccopteryx bilineata. Lineage (NCBI taxonomy): Eukaryota > Metazoa > Chordata > Mammalia > Chiroptera > Emballonuridae > Saccopteryx > Saccopteryx bilineata. Next base: position 278,986,258 of record NC_089490.1, on the reverse strand, counting down.
GCTGAAATGGTGGAACTGCCATGGAAATCAGTATGGCAGCTCCTCAGATTAAACACAGAATTAACACGTTGCCCAGAAAATCCCATTCTGAGAGTCCATATGGAAGAATTGAAAGCAGGGTCTCAAACAGATACTGGTATATTCATGTTCGTAGCATCATTAGTCACAATAGTCCAAAAAGCGGAAACAAGTCAAGTACCCATGAACAGATAAATGGATAAACAAAACGTGGTCTATTCATACAATGCAATATTACTCAGCCTTTAAAAAGAACAAAGAAATTCTAACATATGCTACAACCTGGATGAACCTTGAAGACATTATGCTCCGTGAAATAAGCCAGACGCAAAAGGACAACCATTGTATGATTCCACTTACGTGAGGAACTAGACTCGTTGAATTCTCGGCACAGAAAGCAGAACAGTAGTTACCAGGGTTTAAGGGAAGAGAGAATGAGGAGTCACTCTTTACTAGATAGAGTTTCTGTTAAGGATGATGAAAAGTTCTGGAAATGGCCTATGGTGATGACTGTATAACAGTGTGAATGTACTCCATGGCACTGAGTTGTACAATTAAAAATGACTTAAAAGGCAAGTACCTACCATATGATTTCATTTATAAGTGGAATCTAATGAACAAAATAAACTAACAAACAAAATAGAAACAGACTCATCGACACCGAGAACAGACTGACAGCTGTCAGAGGGGAGGGGGTCTGAGTCTGGGTGAAAAGGGGAAGGGATTGAGCAAAGGAAAAAACTCAAAGGGACAGACAACAGTGTGATGATTAACAGAGGGGAGAAGGTGGGGGAGGTCAGGGAGGGTGATGGAGGGATAAATAGTGATGGGAGAAGACTTGGGGTGATGAACGCAGTGCAATGTACAGGTGATGTATTATAGAACTGTGCACCTGAAAACTATACTTTCATTAACCAATGTCACCCCAATAAATTCAATTTTTAAAATGGCTTAAGAGGTAAATTTATTTTTAAAAACGTTAATGAGTTGCTGAGCTAGCTGGGGTTTTGAAGCCAACTTGGAAGGGAGGAGAGACTTGCACTCTGTAGGAAGGTCGTTTACCAGAGCTAACACAGGCTGGGTCGCCCTGCCTGGTAAGACTTCGCATGCACAGCACAATTCTTTGATGTTTAAACAAAAAACAAAAAAACACTGTACTCTTGCAGCAAGAACCTCTCCCTCACATGCTGGATCTCTTGGTTTTTTCCTCGACTCTGAGTTCAGCAGGCTTTGCTCTGATACACTGTCCCTTGATGAGCAGAACCAAAAGAGCCCTCTAAACCAGGGATCCCCAAACTACGGCCGGTGGGCTGCATGCAGCCCCTGAGGCCATTTATCCGGCCCCCGCTGCACTTCCAGAAGGGGCACCTCTTTCATTGGTGGTCAGCAAAGCGCGGCATCACTCACCTACAGTACTACTTCCGGTGACGTGGGATGCACGCGTCACGGTCCGGAAGCACGTCATATCACTTGTTACGGCTAGCAGTGACAAATATGGAACTGGACATTGACCATCTCATTAGCCAAAAGCAGGCCCATAGTTCCCGTTGAAATACTGGTCAGTTTGTTTATTTAAATTCACTTGTTCTTTATTTTAAATATTGTATTTGTTCCCGTTTTGTTTTTTTACTTTAAAATAAGATATGTGCAGTGTGCATAGGGATTTGTTCATAGTTTTTTTATAGTCCAGCCCTCCAACGGTCTGAGGGACAGTGAACTGGCCCCCTGTGTAAAAAGTTTGGGGACCCGTGCTCTAAACTCAACAAGATGAGTCGGGGGGGTGTCTGTAAGATGGGGTTAGCGAGGAGAATCATCTTCATGCGCACGTGGACCCTTAGGTCTGACTCCCTGTAGGGAGTGAGCTGGGTCTTGGGGAGGGGGGGTCTCCTTTAGCCCCAGAGTCCAGAGTGTCCATAGCCATTCAGCAGTCATGCTGTGACAGTCTCGTTTGAGGGGAGATGTTAAAGTGGGTGCCAGGAAAATAAAAACTATCCCCGCTACTGGGCATCAGACAGTAGAAGTGAGGCTACAGCTTCCACTTGTATTTTCTGATGTTTGGGCTGGAGCACGGTCACTATGCCTCTTATAACCATTCACATGCGCATTTCCCAAAATGTACTCAAGTCAAGACCTAGAATCCACCTTTGTCATGTTTAACTCAGGAGACAGCCAGGGCCAGAGTGTGAAGGGTCACCTGTGTGGCACAGTGGGGCCAGGGAGGCCAGCAGGTGGAAGTGTGGGACCCTGTGATGAGGCTCTGAGTTTCAGAGACCCTTTCTCCACACACACGGGAACGGGTGCCGAACACAGACCACTGGAGTGACCACTGCAGGCGGACATCTGCCTGCTACAGCCAGCTCCTCAAAGCATAATCCACTGATTCAGTTAGTCTTTTTTATTTTTTACTGCTGCTGCTGCAGCTTTTTTCTTCATTTCTTTTTTTTTTTTTATTTAGAAATTAAATTTAATGGGGTGACATTGATCAATAAGAGTACATAGGTTTCAGGTAAACATCTCTGTAGCATTTGAACTGTTGGTTGCATTGTGTACCCATCACCCAAAGTCAAATCATTTTCCATCATCCTATATTTGCCCCTCTTTTTCTATAGTTCAGTTCTGTTCAGAAATATTACTATGTGTAATACATATAGTAACATAGAATTAAAAGGGATTTTAACTTTTTTTTTTTGCTTGTCTGCTTTTTAACAAAGTATTGAATGTACATATGTGTAGAAAGAGGATATATGTATTTATGTATGTATGTATGTATGTGGATATATGCATATGTATAAAGTGATACAAGCTTCCTCGCCACCCTTTGGAGCTCACTGTGGTAGAGGAGCTAATCTCCTTAATTGTGTATCTCTTCTGACTAGATTCACTCTCTGTGGGTGACTTTCTCATCAGATTCTTTCTGGGGGGTTGCGGTGAGGGACAGAGGGAGTATTTCTGCCTCTGCCTTCAGAGCCTTGATCTCGGTTCTAAAGCCAGTGAAAAGTAGAAATGATGGAAGCAGCCATGTGCCGGTCAGGCCTTGTGGGAAGGTGATGCTGTATAATTAGTTATCAAAACAAAACTTTCAGGCTCCTCCTAGATTTTTAAAGGAACATTCAACAGTTAAGAAACGTTTATGCTACCGTTTCCATATTTCTTTCCAAAACACCTATGAAATGTGAGAATCGGAGCATAGCTCCCTCACCTGGGACGTGAGCCCGTGGCCACGAAGGCCCTGGTGGACCCCCTGTGGGTGGCACGGAGCAGTCACAAGGCCTCACACGCTACAGAGGGGTGTACACTCGAGCTAAGCTCACTCTTCTCTGCTCGGCTATTGATCCTGTGGCCAAATCATATTTGTGAAAAAGGGGGGGAAAGTCCAAGTCAGTTAACCCCATAACAAAAGCTAAATAAAACCAGTCATGTGGGGATATTTCTGTGCTGCTCAGTAAAACCTGAAGTCTCTTAATCTCATGGAGTAACAGAAATTACTTGGGGGAATTTAGGGTGTTTGTGCTAAACTCTTTGGGTTTTAAACAGCGAACTTTCTGAACACAGGTCTTTTGCCTACAGCACCGCAAAGATGCAAAATGAGCAACAAGCAGTTTCCTTCAAAGGACCCAGCAGCAGAGCTGGTGGGAGGCAAGCCAGGCAGCGCATGGATGGATTCCGCTGTCTGCCCAGCAAATCCAGCCTTGAACCAATCTGTCCACCTTCTCGAGCTGCCCCTTCACACCCTCCCTGCTGGACTGGCCTTGCAGGCAGCACTTATCACCCCCAGGTCTCCGTGCCTTGCTCAGGCCATCTGTGCGCACCTGTGCGCCACCTGGAGCTGTGCTCCGGTATCTTAGAACTCTGACGTGTGCAGCCATGTAAAACTGCGTAGAAGAGCATGTAATCATACGGAAGTTTGCTCACTGTATCCTAAGTACAGAAAGTATGACTCTTTTTACAAGAAAAAAAACAAACAAAAGAAATTTAGTAAGAAAACAAGTGTCTACTTATCCATATAGGTAGACTGGAAGGATAGCCACTTGTTAGCAGCAATTATCTGCATGTGGCGTGATCACAGGTGATCCTAACATGTTCTGGTTTGTCTGCTTCTCAACAATGTACATGTATTATTTCAGTCCTGTAACCCACCCCCTCAGTTTTGGTGACACTAGGCGAGCTCAGTATGATATAAGATGTTAAAAATGACAATGCTTCAGAAGGACCTTACATTTCTACTCCTTGGGGTCCCACGGAAGCCAGGAGCTTTGCATTAATTCAGGGATCGCACCGTTAGAAGCCGCTGGGGGCCATGGCTCCAGGAGGACTGTGGAAGGGATCCCTCAGCCAACAGGACAAGGAGCTTCTTAGTTAGGGTCTCCACATTCGTCCGGTGGGACCCTGCTTTCCTGCTTCAAGAAGCACCTGCGTCTTCCTGAAACCAAAACCACCGAGCTTGCCCATAGTTACAAATTGAGGACAAACCAAAGAACAAAAACAAAAAGAAAGTGCTTTCCAGCAACTTCCCTGCTGTTTGCTACAATCTGTTTCCTGCCTCGCCCTTTACCTGACCTCGCCTCAGCCACCTGAGCCCAGCAGCCAGGTGGTGGTCGAAGGGAATAATACAGAGGAAGAGGTCTGCCTCCTGCTCCCTCCTCAGCCATTGCTTGTTACCTTCCCCTAAAACTAGCCTCACCCACCTTCTCGACCCCTGCCACGGCCCCCTTTTGTGATGTTCTGCTAAATCGTCTTTTCCCTTCTTGTCTTGCAGTCCGCCTAAACCCACCGTGTTCATCTCCGGAGTTATCGCCCGGGTAAGAGCCTTCATCAAACGGGGCCTCAGCATGTGATCCTTCAGTTCCTTCTGTCTTCTGTCGGGTCCAGCGGGGCTTTGTTGTCTCCTGTCCATGGAGCGCAGGGCGTGGGTGGGAGCCGCTGCCGCTCCTCCCTCCGCTGTCTCCCTCCCCTTGAGACTCATTCAGGGGTCACAGTACCACCGGTCATACACTTCTGGGGGACCTGTGAGCTGAGAGTGCTTTTACATTTTTAAATGGTTGGAAAAAATCGAAATAAGAATTGCGTCTTGATGTGTGAAAATGATACGCAATTCGGAGGTCGGTGCCTGTGGCTCGTTTCCATGGCACAGCCACGCCCATCGTATACGCGTTATCTGTGGCTGCTTTCCTGCCTCAGCAGCCACAGTTCAGTTCAGACAGCGAGTCTGACCCACAAAGCCTAAAATATTTACTATCTGACATATTACGGAAAATGCTCGCCAGCCCCGGGACTAAGCTCATGGGTTTCAGTCATACCCTTTACATTTCAAGGGCCACTCTTCCTGGGAGACCCAGCATTTTGTAACCACAGACCTCCCACTGGCCAGCTCCCGTGTTGAGGAGGACACAACTCCATCCACAGATCTGTGGCTCACAGTACATCTGAGCACTTAGCACATGATGTATAAAGACCATGCCATTGCTGGGGACAGCTCACCACAGCCGCCCAGAGATGCTGGGACAGGCAAGTGGCACACCTACTGCATGTGAGAAAATGGCGACACAAGTTTGAGGTCAACCATGGCAAGTTGGCTTAGCCAGAGCAGTGTGGCTCCAGCCTGCCCGCCCCAGCCCCCATCACAGGCACTGTTGGCACGAGGACGTGCTTCCTCCCTGAAAACAGCCAAGTGCCTTCTCCGAGACCCAGCACACTGAGTCAGGTACCATCTCACAGTCTGCAGCCCTGCCCCGTGCTTCCTCCACAGCTCTCAGCTGTGGCGGCAAATCTGAATTGAAGACCCTGGTTTTGCTTCTGTCCGGCCCCCAGTTCAAAAGATGACAGGAACAGTTCTAGCAGGAGAAAGACACTGAAACACATTTAGTTCGCAGTGAGTCGCATGGTGACCTGACCTCATGGCGTGGGGGCAGAGACAGCAAGCATTCTCACCTTCTGGGTGGTATGTGGGCCTCCTTGCCTCCTCAGCTCCCCAGAGAGCTTCAGGACCCTCATAGCCCCAGGAGACAGGCTCCTATCTGTCCACTGGTCCCCATCCCATCATTCGTGATGCAGGCACATGGTGGGTGCAGGGTTGGGGCTTTGCTCCTGCAAGAACCCAGCTAGCTCTTCAGTGTTGATGAACTTATGTTCTCCTTCTGTGTCTCTGACAGGGCGACAAAGATTTCCCCCCTGCGGCCGCCCAGGTGGCTCACCAGAAGCCCCATGCCTCCATAGACAAGCATTCTTCCCCGAGAACTCAGCACATCCAGCAGCCCCGCAAGTGACCGGCAAGGACCCAGCTCCCTCCCCGGCCACGCCTGGTGTCCCAACATTGTTGTTTTCCCTGCCAAGAGGACAAAAATGGCATTTCCTTCAAAACGCTTTTCTGTTGGGAAATCTAAGGCAAAGCAAAGCACCCTCCCTTTGCCTTACATTTCCGTATCAAAAGCTAGAAACAGACCTCTTGTTTCCAAGAGCCCTGGTTGGTGTCTGAGGGTCCTTGTGCCATTTAGCAGAACTTGCCGAGCCTGAGCAAAGTGAAGTTGTTCAGTTTAGCTTCAGTTCTGTTTCAGCCATTGACTAAAATTGCTGCCTGTGGTCTTGAAAACAAGAGGCACAAATTTGGGAAGATTGGGTTAAGAGCATGGGGAAAGCTCAATCATTTCATGCTTTTCAGTATGAGGACAGTGAAGTATTAACACCTAAGGGGACAAAGACATGAGGGTGTTAACTGTGGGTGCACGCTTCAGAAAGGCAGAGAGCAAAGACATAAAACAGACCACAGCAACCCTGAATGTCACTTCCTGTGTGACAAGGGATCCCGGTGCAGAGCGACACTAGCCAGCCACAGGAGAACCAAAGAGAAGCTTGTGTCTCTGAAATGGCTCATTTATTTCAGGAGTCCTCTTGCTGGAAAAGGAGAATGTAAGCAGTTTGCCCAAAGGTGGTGCTTCTGGGTTGAGCTCTCCATGTAGGTCCCAAGTCCAGCGCTGCCTCGCCATCGAGACAGGCTTCTCCAGAGAAATCAAGGTGAACGTGCATCTTTCAGCACTCCCCTCCAGAACTGATTTTGAGTTCTGGAAGTGATCACTGACCAGGTGGGGGAACAGACGTGTAGCTAATTCTGGAGCACTACAGCAAGAGCATAGACTGCACAGAAAGAATTGAGTGCACAGAGAAGCAGATGAAATCCCGCCCTTTGTCTCCCTAGGAAAACATGGGAACACCACATTCCATTTGAGCTAGAAAAAACCTGTTTGTCAATCAGTCCAACTGTCCAGAATTCCTTCGGCCTAAGTGCATGGTTGCTTGGGCCCACGTTCGCTTGGGCCCGTCAGATGGTCCCACTCTCTGCACGTGTTTTCTGCCCAGAGCCGCCCTAGACTGCTCTCTGGCTCACAGCTGTGGAGTGCCCTGCTTTTCTGAAAAGCCGAAGGGCTCCTTCTCTCAGATGTTCAGATCTTCAGAGCAGATGCTTTGAGAGGAGGTATGGCCCCACCTGCCCCGCTGGCCAATGGGCATTTGCTGCAGGCCAGCAGTGTGCTGGGAGCAGCGTGCTCAACACCAGCCTCTCAGATGCTGTTATCAAATCCGCAGCTGCCGAAGCCAGACCCACCTCTCAGCCTTCCCCAGGGGAGAAGCACTGCATTCTGAAGGCAATGGTTGGTTTCCTATCCCATTGACTTGCGAAAGCTGTAGCCTAACCTTCAAGGTTGGCGTCACATCTCATGTTTCTTAATCTCTGAGATGTTGTTACACACTGAGTCAGGTTTTGGAAATGCAGGCTTGGTGGGCAGCACTGTCGTGAGGCAGGCACATCAAGTAAGCAAGCAGCTCTCCCTCATCCCCCGGCATCTGGAGCCGGCATCTCAAAACGGACACTGAGAGTAGGCAGCGCTCGGCCAGGCCGTGCCGACCACTGCACCCTGCGCCACAGAAGTTCAGACACGTCGTTGATACTAGGTTTTGCAGGCGGGAGCACCGTGCTGTTTCCCAAGGTGCATACTTCATGCACTTTTAGCTGCATCTGGCATGTATCTGGGCTCTGGGTCGTTGAAAGCAACATTGTTTCCTGAATTAGTTTATCAATTGTTAACTTCAAGAATAATACTGATTATAATAAAGCCCCTGCATTTCTTCTTGTGGTTTGTTTTTTCTTATACATCAGAGATTTTTATTTTACATTTTACTGGAGTTGCCAGATGGTTCCTATAGAAATACAAAGTCATGCATGATGGATATTTTCACAAATTTGTTTCCCACACACAAAGTCGCACGCACTATTGGACACGTGGCACCTCGAGTCTAAGCATCTACTTTCAAATGTCCTAAAATGGAAAAGCTTAAGGCAGTTGATTAAAACGTCTTACGTGGGCCAGCAGCCGGGCCTCTGCTAGAAGCCCTCTGGGAACAGACTTAGGAAGGAATTATTAGCAGGAAGCTCAGAGATAGCTGTGAGCAGCTTTAGACAAAATACCTTTCTCCAAAGGTCTCCTGTGACTTTATAAGTAGAGGACAGAAACAATCACAACTACTCAACCTCAAGATCCAGAATCAGATGACAGATCTGTGGTGGGAGGGACCCCTGAGGTTTTCTCCTGCAGTGCCTCACGGTCAGGTGAGGGCCGGGGCTGGGTTGCCATCTGGCGTGCTGACTCACGGAAGAGCAGAACCGTCTTGCTGTCCCTCCTTGGGCCGAGTTCTTTCACAAGCTGGGTGTGGATGCCTGTGCGTGTGTGTGTCGGGAGCAAACCTGTGGGATGGGACAGGCCCACCACTGGACCGAGAACCAGCCACAGAGACGCAGCACTGAGGCACCTTGAGAGAGGGCAAGGCTGCCAGAGGGTCTGGGTGGGGAGGGGAGACCTTGCCAGTCCCAGCAGGTTCTTAATTATTTTTAAAACATCTGCCACCTTCCTCCGTGCCTGTGGTGTGCACTGCTGCCCTGCAGCTTTCCCCAGCTTCACAGCCGCGGTGCTGCTCCCATGCTTCCTCGGCAAACCCAAAGTAAACGCCTTTCCACCAGGACCTGCATCCTGCTGGCCTCCGCAGTATAAAAACTAAAACCAACAGGCAAACACAAAACAGGCATTGCCTTGCTCTCCCAGAGGGTCTACAGCCATTGCTCGTGAAACGCAGAGCAGGTGAGTGGGTGGTGACGGTTAACAGGGAAACTTTGTACTTGGCATTTCCACTGTGATTGTATTAGCCAGGGTTCTCCAAGAAAGAGAACCAGTAGAATGTGGATAGCAGGTATGTAGATAGATAGATGATGGATGGATTGATGGATAGTGTTAAAGAATTGTCTTACGTGATTATGGAAGCCGGCAAGTCCACAAGGGTGGGCCAGCAAGCTGAAGACCTAGAAAAGAGCCAGTGTTGCAGTTCAAATCCAAAGACATCTGTTGGCAGCATTCCCTTCTGACTCAAGAATAGGCATGAGGGGAGGTCAGTCTTTGCTCTATTAAAGACCAGCAGCTGATTTGATGAGCTCCATCCACATTATAGAGGGCACTGTACTTCATGCACAGTCCATTGGCTTAAATATAAATGTCAACCAAAAAGACCCTCACAGAAACAAATATCTGGGCACCATGTCCTAGCCAAGTTGACACATGAAATGAACCTTGACCACACAAGTTCATTAGAGTGCATTTTTCTTGAGACCCTCAGAGCATCTGGGATCAGTTTTTACTCTGACTACGCGAAATCATCAGCACGTCTCACAACATTTCGTCTAATATTTAACCTCTTCCAAACAGACTCTAAAATTTAATTAAGGGTATTTATAACAAGAAAGTAAATTTTTCTCATCCTCCCCTTTAATCCTAAATATTATTATAAATCCAACTGCCACGCTTTTAAAAAAAATCCAATTTGTTAACGGGAGAAGACCCAATTTGATATGGTATAATCTGGGGGATTTGGAACTCTACCCAGAAGCCCGAATGAGCTTTTTCGATTCTGTTTCAGATTGTCATTCTGTGCTGCCAAGGGTCACCTAAAAAGTCCAACTTCTTGTAGCACAAAGGTTCAGTTTCTGTACAAAGTGCCAGAACCACTTGTACCATTCTTTAAATAGGGATGGTTTGAGAACATAGAATGTGCTCAGAGTTCTAATGATGGCCTTCATTATTTCTAGAGCAGTGCTTTCCCCCTGGGGCGATGTCACCCCAGAGGACATTTGGTGATATCTGGAGACATCTTTGGTTGTCACAACTGAGGATTGGGGAAGGATGCTAATGGGAAGCCTCTGGTGGGCAGAGGCCAAGGATGCTGCTAAAGATCTTACAACCCACAGGACAGCCCCCACACAGAATTATCCAGACTAAGAAGTTGGCAGTGCCAATGCTCAGAGACCCTAATGATCCTGTTCTAGACGTCCATAATTTATAATAATGCAACTAAACGATTAAAAGCCAATTCCCCTTGTGCTGGAATCCTCAAAAATATGTATGTATTTTGGTGGCCAGGATGCTGGAGTGGCAGCAGCGAAGAATCTAAAGCTGTGTCTGCTTCTCCGTCCCTGGAGCAGAAACTAGCAAATTGCCATGATGCAGATTTGCTCCTGGACGCAGCGGGAATGTCTAAGCAAAGCATGCCTCTGCCTTCGGGGAGACACGCGGTGGTTCTGCAGCATCAGGGCCATTTCCTCCATCACCTGTGTGAAGAGGAGCAGAGATAAACATCCCTCAGTGCCTTCCCCACCACGCTCACCTAGATGGGCACAACAAACACGCAGGCTTTTGTCTCAGCACCTTGGATATTCTCAAAAGATGGTCTAGCAACTCCTTTTCAAACAATTGCAGCCTGTTTTCCAAAATGGACCATATGTGTCTTACACTGATTAACCTCGGGTCTACCCGTCGGTGCAGTGGAGTGAAGAGTGAAGGGGGAAGTGGGCGCCTCTCCAGAGCGCACAGCTGAGCATGAGGTGGAGGGCAGTGAAACGTGTAGGCAGAGCTTCCTAGGCCAGAACATCTGCCTTGCATCCCTGTCTCCCGCGCAGCGCCCTCCCACGGCTTGGTTTCCATCCCAGAAGGAGGAATGAACGGCTAGCTGTGAACTCCTGGAGAATGGGGTCTTTTCTTAGACCCTGGCACTTCCTCATCACCCCCACTACCTAGACTGTAGACTTGGGGTACTGACACCCTTTGTGTCCCTCAGACACAAGATGTTCGATGCAGCTTTTGGTTGCAACATGTACAACTAAATGACATCACATGGGACATTAGAACACATACACACACACTTCAGAGCATGAGATGAACAAAAGTTTGCGAAAGCCACGTGCTTTATCATAAATTTCTTTGTCTTCGGTGCCAGTGGTGCCTCTGCCTTGGTGTGTCAGTTGGCTAGAAACTTTCAGTTTTAGTCACTTCTGAAAAGCACTATTTTGGGGTGCTATCGCTCACGGGGGAAGTCCTGTGTGACTACAGAAGTCATTTGGTATAAACAAGGCCCACTTTCAGTTAGACTAAGATTCATCCTAATTCTGGTCACCAAAGTGAACACATATCGCATGCTGTACCATACCAGAGCCAGAGAGGAAAGCTCTCTGCCCTCACAGGGCACCAGGGGGAGAAGCCCTCATCCCAACTTGTGCCGCCTCTCAGACGTGTCAACTGGGCATAAGAAGGCAGATTTGGGAATAGAATGGCTCTCTGAACCAAACCAACAATAACCCCTCCTAATGAAAAGCCTAAAAAAACAAAACCTAAGTGTTTGGAGGCACCAGACATCATACTTCCATAAAGCATAAGGAAACCCCCTCAAATTACATATAATGTCACATCACAGAGATTTGACAGAACTAAGATGATGCTAAGCCCGTCAGGCCTGTTAAAATAACTAATTTAGGAGTGACGTCACGGAAATGGCGCTGTGAGAAGCGCGTCCGACAGCTCTCCCCTAAATCACAACAAATTTATCAACTAGAAACAGAAAAATTTATCCTCGGAGCATTCCGGAGTTCCACACAAACTGAAAGCAAAAGGACTGTTATCACTTGAATCTGAGAGACGAGGGTGTGGAGGAAGCTACCGCAGCAGCGACGCTCATTCAAGCCGCGAGGGAGTGCGCCTGCGTGCTATCAATAAGACCACCCTCAGATGCCGATAAGAAAGAGGAAATAGAATATTATGGATACAAAAGAAAGAGAGGTAACACAAATAGATGTGGAAAAATCTATGGAGAAAAGACTTAACATATTGGAAGCCTTGGAGCTAAATGACAGAGAATTTAAAATAGAAATCTTAAAAATACTCAGAGATATACAAGAAAACACAGAAAGGCAATATAGGGAGATCAGAAAACAACTCAATGAACACAAAGAATATATTACCAAGGAAATTGAAACTATAAAAACAAATCAAACAGAAATGAAAAACTCAATTCACGAGCTGAAAAACGAGGTAACAAGCTTAGCTAACAGAACAGCCCAGATTGAAGATAGGATTAGTGAAATAGAACACAAACAACTTGAGGCACAACAGAGAGAAGAAGAAAGAGACTCAAAAATAATAAAAAATGAGAAAGCCCTACAGGAATTGTCTGACTCCATCAGAAAGAATAACATAAGAATAATAGGTATATCAGAGGGAGAAGAGAAAGAAAATGGAATGGAGAATATACTCAAACAAATAATAGACGAGAACTTCCCAAGCCTGTGGAAGGAACTAAAGCCTCAAATTCAAGAAGCAAACAGAACACCAAGTTTTCTTAACCCCAACAAACCCACTCCAAGGCACATCATAATAAAGATGACACAAACCAATGACAAAGAAAAAATTCTCAAGGCAGCCAGGGAAAAGAAGAGTACAACATATAAAGAAAGGCCTATTAGATTATCATCAGATTTCTCAGCAGAAACTCTACAAGCTAGAAGAGAGTGGACCCCAATATTTAAAGCCCTGAAAGAGAGGAACTTTCAGCCAAGAATACTATACCCATGAAAGCTATCCTTCAAGTATGAAGGAGATATAAAAACATTCACAAATACAGAAAAGATGAGAGAATTTATCAACAGAAAGCCCCCACTCCAGGAAATACTAAGGGGGGTTTCCAACCAGATTCAAAGAACAAAAGAAAACAACACCACAAGTAACAGCTCCACCAAGAACACAATAAAACCAAACTTAAACTGTGACAACAAAGGAAAAAAAGGGGGGAGAGGATGGAGATTAACAGTAGCAAAGGATGATGAAGTGCAGAAATACTTATAAGATAGGGTACTACAATGAATATGGTAGGTACCCTTTTCATTACTTAATGGTAACCACCCTTAAAAAAACCACCACAAAAACACTCGACTTAAAAAAGGTAGCAACAGAGGAAAGAAGTATGGAACACAAACAAACAAAAACAAATGATAGAAAAACAAAAGAGAAGAATCAAACTAGATACAAAACTAACAGAAAGCAATTTATAAAATGGCAGTAGGGAACCCACAAGTGTCAATAATTACACTAAATGTAAATGGATTAAACTTACCAATAAAAAGACACAGAGTAGCAGAATGGATTAAAAAAGAAAATCCAACTATATGCTGCCTACAAGAAACACATCTAAGCAACAAGGATAAAAACAAATTCAAAGTGAAAGGCTAGAAAACAATACTCCAAGCAAACAACACCCAAAAAAAAGCAGGCGTAGCAATACTCATATCTAATAATGCTGACTACAAGACAGAAAAAGTACTCAGAGACAAAAATGGTCATTTCATAATGATTAAGGGGAAGTTGAATCAAGAAGACATAACAATCCTTAATATATATGCACCAAACCAAGGAGCACCAAAATATATAAGACAGCTACTTATTGACCTTAAAACAAAAACTAACAAAAATACAATCATACTTGGAGACCTCAATACACCGCTGACGGCTCTAGATCGGTCATCCAAACAGAGAATCAATAAAGATATAGTGGCCTTAAACGAAATACTAGAACACCTGGATATGATAGACATCTACAGGACACTTCATCCCAAAGCGACAGAGTATACATTTTTCTCTAGTGTACATGGAACATTCTCAAGAATTGACCATATGTTGGGCCACAAAGACAATATCAGCAAATTTAGAAAAATTGAAATTGTACCAAGCATATTTTCTGATCATAAAGCCTTGAAACTAGAATTCAACTGCAAAAAAGAGGGGGGAAAACCCACAAAAATGTGGAAACTAAACAACATACTTCTAAACAATGAATGGGTCAAAGAAGAAATAAGCGCAGAAATCAAAAGATATATACAGACAAATGAAAATGAAAATACGACATATCAGAATCTCTGGGATGCAGCAAAAGCAGTAATAAGAGGAAAGTTCATATCACTTCAGGCCTATATGAACAAACAAGAGAGAGCCGAAGTAAACCACTTAACTTCACACCTTAAGGAACTAGAAAAAGAAGAACAAAGACAACCCAAAACCAGCCGAAGAAAGGAGATAATAAAAATCAGAGCAGAAATAAATGAAATAGAGAACAGAAAAACTATAGAAAAAATCAATAAAACAAGGAGCTGGTTCTTTGAAAAGATCAACAAAATTGACAAACCCTTGGCAAGACTCACCAAGGAAAAAAGACACAGGACTCAAATAAATAAAATCCAAAATGAAAGAGGAGAGATCACCACAGACATCATAGAAATACAAAGAATTATTGTAGAATACTATGAAAAATTATATGCCACCAAATACAACAATCTAGAAGAAATGGATAAATTCCTAGAACAATACAACCTTCCTAGACTGAGTCATGAAGAAGCAGAAAGCCTAAACAGACCAATCAGCAGGGAGGAAATAGAAAAAACTATTAAAAATCTCTCCAAAAATAAAAGTCCAGGCCCAGACGGTTATACTAGTGAATTCTATCAAACATTCAAAGAAGACTTGGTTCCTATTCTACTCAAAGTCTTCCAAAAAATTGAAGAAGAAGCAATACTTCCAAACACATTTTATGAGGCCAACATAACCCTCATACCAAAACCTGGCAAGGATGGCACAAAGAAAGAAAACTACAGACCAATATCTCTAATGAATACAGATGCTAAAATACTAAACAAAATACTGGCAAACCGAATACAACAACATATTAAAAAAATAATACATCATGATCAAGTGGGATTCATCCCAGAATCTCAAGGATGGTTCAACATACGCAAAATAGTTAACGTAATACACCATATCAACAAAACAAAGAACAAAAACCACATGATCTTATCTATAGATGCAGAAAAGGCTTTTGATAAAATACAACACAATTTTATGTTTAAGACTCTCAACAAAATGGGTATAGAAGGAAAATATCTCAACATGATAAAGGCCATATATGATAAACCATCAGCCAACATCCTATTAAACGGCATAAAACTGAGGACTTTCTACCTTAAATCAGGAACAAGACAGGGTTGTCCACTCTCTCCACTCTTATTCAACGTGGTGCTAGAAGTTCTGGCCAGAGCAATCAGACAAGACAAAGAAATAAAAGGCATCCATATCGGAAAAGAAGAAGTAAAGCTATCACTTTTTGCTGATGATATGATCCTATACATCGAAAACCCGAAGGACTCCACAAAAAGATTATTAGAAACAATAAACCAATACAGTAAGGTCGCAGGATACAAAATTAACATACAAAAGTCCATAGCCTTTCTATATGCCAACAATGAAATATTAGAAAACAAACTCAAAAAAATAATCCCCTTCACGATTGCAACAAAAAAAATAAAATACCTAGGAATAAACATAACAAAGAACGTAAAGGACCTATATAATGAAAATTACAAAGCATTGTTAAGGGAAATCGAAAAAGATACAATGAGATGGAAAAATATTCCTTGTTCTTGGATAGGAAGAATAAATATAATCAAAATGGCCATATTACCCAAAGCAATATACAAATTTAATGCAATTCCCATCAAAATCCCTATGAGATTTTTTAAAGAAATGGAACAAAAAATCATCAGATTTATATGGAATTACAAAAAACCCCGAATACCCAAAACAATCCTAAGGAAAAAGAATGAAGCTGGGGGCATTACAATACCTGACTTTAAACTATATTATAGGGCCACGATAATCAAAACAGCATGGTATTGGCAAAAAAATAGACACTCAGACCAATGGAACAGAATAGAAAGCCCAGAAATAAAACCACATATATATGGTCAAATAATCTTTGATAAAGGGGCCAACAACACACAATGGAGAAAAGAAAGCCTCTTCAACAAATGGTGTTGGGAAAACTGGAAAGCCACATGCAAAAGAATGAAACTCGACTACAGCCTGTCCCCGTGTACTAAAATTAATTCAAAATGGATCAAAGACCTAAATATAAGACCTGAAACACTAAAGTACATAGAAGAAGACATAGGTACTAAAATCATGGACCTGGGTTTTAAAGAACATTTTATGAACTTGACTCCAATGGCAAGAGAAGTGAAGGCAAAGATAAATGAATGGGACTACATCAGAATTAAAAGTTTTTGCTCAGCAAGAGAAACTGATATCAAAATAAACAGACAGCCAACTATATGGGAACTGATATTTTCAAACGACAGCTCAGATAAGGGCCTAATATCCAAAATTTACAAAGAACTCATAAAACTCAACAACAAACAAACAAACAATCCAATAAAAAAATGGGAAGAGGACATGAACAGACACTTCTCCCAGGAAGAGATACAAATGGCCAACAGATATATGAAAAGATACTCAGCTTCATTAGTTATTAGAGAAATGCAAATCAAAACTACAATGAGATACCACCTCACTCCTGTTAGATTAGCTATTATCAACAAGACGGGTAATAGCAAATGTTGGAGAGGCTGTGGAGAAAAAGGAACCCTCATTCACTGTTGGTGGGACTGTAAAGTAGTACAACCATTATGGAGGAAAGTATGGTGGTTCCTCAAAAAACTGAAAATAGAACTACCTTATGACCCAGCAATCCCTCTACTGGGTATATACCCCAAAACCCCAGAAACATTGATACGTGAAGACACATGTAGCCCCATGTTCATTGCAGCACTGTTCACAGTGGCCAAGACATGGAAACAACCAAAAAGCCCTTCAATAGAAGACTGGATAAAGAAGATGTGGCACATATACACTATGGAATACTACTCAGCCATAAGAAATGATGACATCAGATCATTTACAGCAAAATGGTGGGATCTTGATAACATTATAAGGAGTGAAATAAGTAAATCAGAAAAAAACAAGAACTACATGATTCCATACATTGGTGGAACATAAAAATGAGACTAAGAGACATGGACAAGAGTGTGGTGGTTACCAAGGGTGGGGGGGGAGGGAGGACATGGGAGGGAGGGAGGGAGAGAGTTAGGGGGAGGGGGAGGGGCACAGAGAACTAGATAGAGGGTGGCGGAGGACAATCTGACTTTGGGCGAGGGGTTTGCAACATAATTTGATGACAAAATAACCTAGACATGTTTTCTTTGAATATATGTACCCTGATTTATTAATGTCATCCCATTACCATTAATAAAAATTTATTAAAAAAAAATAAAATAAATAACTAATTTAATCCCTAATGTATTCCTGGTTTGGGTTTCACAGCTAAAGTTTTTTTTTCCCTGCCTTATTGCTAATTTTTTTAACCTAATAGGTTATTTAACCACCTTTATAGAGGCTCTTGGCATCGTAAAAGGATTCCCAAAGAAAGTTATCCTAGGGAAAAACAACAAAATCAAAAGGTTATAACTTTGAGGCACAAAACTGTTGCAATGTCTAAGAAAGAGAATTGGCATTAGTTTGATAAAACAGTATTTTCTTCAAGGACAGTTAGATAATCCAAATATAAGACAGTACTACGTGGGCTTTTATTAATGAATACTGTACTTTGTTTAAACTATATAAACTTAACCAGAGTTTCATTATTTTTCATGACTCGCAAAGGGATCAACGTAGATTTCCCGCAGGAGTAGATTCTGGACCTAAATCACCATCATCATCATCACCACCGTCACCACCATTATCATTCTCCTCATATGTATTGAGCACTAACTATGTGCCAGTCACTCACAGCAACTCTGTCTGGTGGGCATTGTTATTATTGCTGTTATACCAATGAGGAAACAGGTTCGGTGTGGTAAAATGACTGACTTAATTTACATAGCTAGTAGGTGGCAAAGCTAAGACAGATCTGACACCAAGTTTTATGCTTTCCACCACCAATTTTAAAGAGCAGAACACTCCATTGTCATTTTGACACTCAATTCATCCCCCATCCATCTAATTCCCATCCTTACTCTCTGACCACCCAGGCCATCTTTGGTATTCACTTTCAAAAAGCTCATATAGTTCTCTGCCTACACAGGTGCCCTTAATCAACAGAAGTTATCCCAGATGGCAGTAAAGCCCCAAAAGATGGAGGAAGAAAAAAGTCCTCTGGTCACCAAGCATCTAGATTGGAGCTTCAGATATGTTTAGGTCCTGAGCTTACATAATGTAGCCCCATAAAACCTCTGAACACCGATGCTCAAGTGAGCTTCCCTGATTGGCAGTACTCCATACATATTGTCACACATCGATGGCAGGATGGTAATAAATCCTCAGGACAATGGAAGCTTCGCATTTGGCACTCTCCTAGATTCTGCCCCCTGCATCCTTTCCTTTGGCTGACCTTAATATATATCCTTTCCCTGTAACATATGAGTAAGGTAGCTTTCCATGAGTTCTGCAAGTCCTTTTAGAGAATTATTGAACCTGGCTATAGTTCTGGAAATCCACACTCCCCAAACTTGCAGGTGCTGTCAGAAGCAAGGACAGTCTTGGGAACTCTGCCCTCATACTTCCCGGTCCAGCTAACTCTCCCAGCTGCACCCACAGTCCTGTTGGGAGACCAACATAAGGACTCAGGCATCAAATGACCACTGGGGCCACCTTGGCCCCCAGCTTTTTATGGAGCTGCCTCTGACCAAAAGCCCTTCTCTCAGGGGAGCAGATGCCCCCTGAATCAGGAGGTCGTCACTCTCTGTGCTTGGTCTAGAAAGATACCCACATAAACCCCCTGTGCACTCTTTAGTTGGTCAAGGATGCAAGTGAACCATGGGTCATGGTGGCACCGAGGAGTGTGCCATGTGAATTTCTCACCCTGATTTTCTGAAGCACCCTGTGTCCATAACTTCTTTAAGGAAGCAATATAATTTTTATGTGCTTATCGTAGAGAAAAATCAAAGGAATTAAACACTTTGTTGCTTGTATTCTCAATTTCTTGAGGCAGTGCCACGCTCCCCCTTGCTGAGGTCCAACACTGAGAATGCCAGCCTGGGTCAGGGTCCAGGACTACTGGGCTGTGGTGCTCAGATGACAGTTTCAGTGTCACAGGGCTGAGACTCAAGGTTCTCACTGCTTCGTGGAAGGTCCGCTTTCTGTCTTTGCTTGATTTTCTAAGTTCTAAGTATCTGAGTGGCCGGAGAGCAGGCTGGTGGCTACTGTCCACCTCTCCAGGGTCCCCCTCTGAGAACAGGCCTCTTTGCCAGGCTCCACTCTAGACTCTGAGGAGAGATGGTGGACTCCTCCTAGGGACAGCCCTTCTTCCTCATCGTGGTTGGAAAGAGCGGGACCCAGTCAGTCTGGGATGTGGCTGCTGGCACCAAGGACACCATGCAGCTCAGCCAAGCACAGATGACAGAGTCCAGTGAACTAGGACGGCATTGCAGGCCTGGGCCAGGAGCAGGGACACCTCTGCACCTGCTGGGAGACGCTGCGTGGGCCACGGCGCTCTCAGGGCCGGGGTTCACACAGGACCTGAGGCTGAATGGCTCTGCCTGATTCTCCCTGAGGGAAGACTTCCTAGTGAAGGATGTTAGAGCTCAGAAGGCCTTTGGAACACGCATCTGCCCTCATCCCACTGTGGGCTGTGTTGTGCTGATCTACCTCCCACGAGAATCACTGGGGTTCTTGAGAGACATTCCTGGTCACCTGGAGGCTGTGCAGAGAAGAATTGGAAAACTCCTGAAGGCTATCAGTCACATTACTCTGAGCACAGAGTCTATGCTCAGAGTGGACCCCAGTATCTCTCTGTCCAGGACTGGCACCAGGTAGAGTGAGCAGCGTTCATTCAGAGACTTATTCTTCAAGAAAATGAGTAACACTGCCAGGATTACAAAGAAAACAAGTAACAAAGCCAGGACTGGACCCGGTCTGTCTGTCTCCAAAGACCTTTCCTCACACAGCTTGGAATATGTGCATTGTCATTTGGTTTAATTAAGCTAGCCAAGCATCTTCTCTCCCGTATGCTTTTCTGGGAGGTGAGCCAGGCCGAGTCTAATAAAGCAGAGTATCTTCCACGTTGCTGTTTCTACCAAGCTGATTTAGCTGGTTTCCATTGTCATTTAATGTCCTCCTACTCAAACACCTTCATCTCATGGCCTAATCAGCATTGTCCAAAGAGGCATTTGGTAGCAGGACAGTCATCACTACCTGCTCAGCCAGCAGGAAGAAGCTGGTGGTGAGTCAGTTTTCTGACTCCTGGACAGACGAACTGAGGAGGCTGATGGCAACACAGGCGTGCTTTGGACCTCCTGCAGTTTCCGCTCATCTTCGGGGTCAGAGCCCAGCCCCTAGGAATGATCTCTGCACATCTCAACTGCCCAGTGTGGGATGTTGTGTGTTTGGCCATCCTCATAACCTTAGGGCAAGAACCTCTCCTTCACCAATGAGGTAAATGAGAGGCCACCAAAACAACGAAGGCGATCAGATTTACAGTAGTTGGGATGGTGGGAATGAGAGCAGGAAGAAGGAAGGGTCACGAGTGTCGAGGTTTCGGCTTCAGCACCTGGACACACGGGGGAGTCATGCAATTGATGGAGAAGCTGGGAGAAAAAAACAGGTTGAGGAGGAAGTCAAGGGCTATCTGGAAAACAGTACGGACGTGCCTCCAAAAATCAAAACTAAAACCACCCTGTGATCCAGCAATTCCACTTCTCGGTATTTAACCGAAGAAAATGAAAACACTAACTCAGAAAGATAAATGCACTCCCATGTTCACTGCAGCGTTATTTACAATGGCCAAGATATGGGAACAGCCTATGTGTCCATCGATAGATGATGGGTAGAGAAGATGTGGTGTATACATAGGCAACGAAATATTATTCCACCATTTAAAAAGGAAATCTTACCATTTGCAATAGCATGGATGGACCTTGAGAGCCTTATGCTAAGTGAAATAAGTCAGAGAAAGACAAACACCATATGATCTCACTAATATGTAGAATCCAAAAAACAAATAAACAAAAAACCTCATAGATACAGAGAACGGATTGCTGGTTGATAGAAGTAGGGGGTTGATAGTGGTGAGAAATGAGGTCAAAAGGTACAAAGTTCCAGTTATGAAATCATCACAGAGCTATACTGTGCAGCATGGGGACTCTCGCTAATAATACTGCCTTGTGTATTCGAAAGGGCTGTGAGTGTACCTCTTAGAAGTCCTTATCACGAGAAGAACTCGTAACTAGGTGTGGTGAAGGATGTTAAATGAACTTATTGTGGTGATCATTTCACAATATAGACAAATATCTAATCATCATGTTGTACACCTGAAACCAACATAATGTTTTACGTCAATTATATCTCAATTTAAAAGAAAATAAGGAGCTGTGTTTGGCACATGCTAGGTTTGCAACACCTACTTCACAGCCACAAGCAAATCCCCCCCCCACACACACACACACCCTGTGTCATGGGCACCTAGGCAGGGGTCAGCAAGCTTTTACTGTAAAGGTCAGAGAGTAAAGATTGTAGGTTTTCTGGGCATGCAGCTTCTTGTCAGAACTACTCAACTGTGCTCTTGGAAAGTAAAAACCGCTACAGACAGCATGTGAATCAGTGAGCAGGCCATGCTCCAACATAACTGCGTTTATAGACACAGGCAGCAGCTGGGTTCCAGTGAGTAGGCTGCAGGCACCTGGCCTAGAGCACCTGAGCGAGGTCACACCTGAATACCCAAATTAGTTCAACTGCCTCTAGCTGGCATTTAAAGCCATGGGCTGCTGAGATGGCCCAGACAGGGGTGCAGAGAAGAGGATAAAAACTGGCTTCTGGCCCTCAGGGGCGGCACAGAGGAGGGGCTCGTCACCACAGAGTGGCCAGTGAGGCGGGAGAGTGCCGGAGAGTGAGTGTGGGGAGGAGGCCCAGTGGGATGCAGAGCTTGGGGAGGCAGGCGCTCCCAGGCTCCCAGCGTCTCTAACTCGAGTTGACCTAGGTGGTGTTGCAGGTTGAGTTGTATCCCCCCAAAAAGATTTGTTGAAGTCCTAACCTAGGTACCTGTGAATGTCACCTCATTTGGAAATAGGATCTTTGCACATGTAGTTAAGATAAGGTCATAGTGGATTAGGGTGGGCACTAACCCAATGAATGGTATCCTTATAAAAAGAGGAAAATGTGGACACAGACACACACAGAGGGAAGATGGCCACGTGGTAACAAAGACAGACAGAGGCTGCTACAAGCCAAGGATTGCAGGCAACCACCAGGAGCTGGAAGAGGCAAGGAAGGATCCTCCCTAGAGCCTTCAGAAAGAACATGGTGCTGCCCGCACCTTGACTTCAGACTTCCGGCCCCCAGAGCTGTGAAGGATTACATCTGTTTCTGTTGTTTGGAGCCAGCCAAGTTTGAAGCAATTTGTCACTGAGGAGCCACTGAGCCATTTCACCCGCAGGTGTTGTAAAGTACCAAAGGCTACAGAATTAATATTAATATTTTAGGAGGCTTGGAGAACATTTTATTAATTTGGGTTAAGGTGTGTAGAGAAATTGTGAGAATAGTCTCTGTACTGTGTGATTGGCATAACCAGGATGGCCCTTGGCATTGTATTGTAAATGCAAAGGGAAGGAAAGCATAGATTCCCTGACATTCCACCAACCCTGTGGGGAAAGGAGTGAATGGCTAGCAAGGTGCAGGAAGGGAAAAGCCAAAATAAACCTTTTCTTATAACTATGAGCCATTTGTGGGCATTTGTCCCCACGGAAACCACCTCTCTTATGTAAATGCCTGTGGTTAATACCTCTGACTCTGGACAGAGAGATGGCGGATGAACACTAGAAAATATAGGAAGGCCTTTTAATATGTAAAGAGATATCTTTCTACCATTGTGTTGACTTGTAAATTTTGTTTTCTCCAAAATGATGTATGGTTTGCAAATTGAACGTGGTCCTATCATGTTAAAGGACATATGACTATAACCAATAGCGGTAAGAGGCTCCTAATTGCAATTTTTGCTTCTGTACTTCCCACTTACAAAACTATAAAAACTAAATAGAACAAAGGGTCAGCGCGCTCTCCATCAGACTTCTGTCGGAGTTCCCGCCGCTTGGCCAAGCTAGACGATAAAGCTTTAATGTGTAAACGACGAACCTTTCTCCTGTCTTCCATAATTCGGGTCCCTCCGAATTTGGATTAACAGTCACAGCAATCACAGGAAACTAAAACAGGTAGGGCACCAGAAGGTGTATTTCTGACATTTTCCAGGCTGATCACGCACCAGCAACCCTGGTGCTTTGAGAACCAAGAGTTTCTGTACCTGCGGAGGTTAAGCTGTTGACTCAGGGAGACTTTGAGAGTTGCCACAATATCTTAATAGCCCGAATTTGGGACTAAAATGAGTGTGTAGAGTTAGCAAAACACAGTTAGAAAAAAGTTTGTTTTGTCAGCAGACTGGAGGTTTCTAGGCTACTTTTAATGTCCCTGCTGCTGGAAGCCAGCCCAGTCACCATCAAGAGAGACAGCAGGAGTGACTTGCTGGGAGCCAGTGAGGGGCGAGGGATGGGGGGACAGTGGGCCCAGCACCTGCACAGCAGTGAGGGACAGATGGAGCGGTTGCTTTTCCTACCCCCAGAAGCGGATTTGATGGCGGGTACACTGGGCGCACACCCTGGGCCCCGACTTCTGAAGGGGCCCACTAAACCCCAACTTTACACTTCTTTCCAATGACAAGGGGCCTAATATTTTCTTCTGTCCCTGGGCCTCAATTGACCTTAATCTGCCTCTGCCTGCCCCTGGCCTATGGCCTCCCTCAAAGAGCATCACACACTTGAACCAAAGGAGGAAGATGAGACTGGAGGAGTCACCTTCAAAGAGGATTTGGCCAGGAAGGTCGAGTTTGCCCCTTTCAGTGATCACTCAGAACAGTTTCCAGTTAAAAGATGGTCTCTTCCATGGGGCAGCCCAGCAACAGGGGGTGAAAGGGCAGTGGGATGACTCAGGACTCCCATCCAAGAGACTCCTTTGCCCAGGAGTGAGAACATTTTACAACCTTTTTCACTGCCAACTGACAACCTCTACACCAAAATCCAGACCCCTAAATGCTCCTGTCTCTGGTAGCCCAGAGAGTGGCCCTATCCAAGCTTCCCAACTAGGCTCTTGGCACTAAGAAATCTTTTTTCAATGAGTTCATGAAAAACTGATATCAT
This sequence comes from Saccopteryx bilineata, assembly GCF_036850765.1. Taxonomy (NCBI): domain Eukaryota; kingdom Metazoa; phylum Chordata; class Mammalia; order Chiroptera; family Emballonuridae; genus Saccopteryx; species Saccopteryx bilineata. The sequence continues at coordinate 278,961,825 of NC_089490.1, read as the reverse complement.
ATTCTTACAGCTAACTAACGTCTTGATTTCTTTGTTTTTTAAAATCACAGTTTTGAAGTATCAAGGCAGATTTGAGTTTGAATCATATATTTTATTTTTTAATTATTTTAGCCAGGAAAGCGTACGGGAAAACAGTGATCTGTGAGACCTGTGATCTGGTGACTTTGCTGCAGTGACAGTGTGACCAGAGACAGGACACTGCAGGCAGCTGACAATTTACCTGGACAATTTATACATCAAAGTTTGTTTTGTCAGCAGACTGGAGATTTCCAGGCTACATTTTAATGTCCCCACAGCTGGAAGCCAGCCCAGTCACCATCAAGGGAGACAGCAGGAGTGACCCACTGAGCCAGGCAGGGGCGAGGGCTATATGTCAGTCTTCGTAAGACTGACACTCTTGGCCACATGACTTCCGGAGGAGGACAGCAGAGGACAGACACTGAGCTAGAAGCTCTCAGACAGAGGTGTTTCCAGGGCATGCTTCAGGCCCCCCCGGCCACACTCCTAGCTTCCATGGGAGGAAATTTGAGATTCAAAGTTGTGCAGTATCCGCCAGGAAAATAAGACACCAACCAGCTTCCCCTCCCCCACTCACCTGTCCTGTCTCACTGCTCAGACTTTTTGAATAGATCTGTCCCTTTATATGTCACCTTCCTATTCAACAATATTCCCACCCACCACCTACACCATCATTTGCTCTTTACGAACAAGTACAAATACTCTCCAATAACAATCTTCATCTAGAACAAAGTTTTCTTTAAAATTTGACTCCTTGTTTAAGGCCTTCCTTAATAGTTAAAATTTTTGATAAGTAGGATCATGATTTTTAATGCATGAGACTTAAGATTTCCTAAATGTGGAGCAAACTTTTCAAGTGAATAGGAGCTATTTGTTTTCAGTTCCATTAAATACAACCTAAATGATGAATTGTGTATGAATGTAATTTTTTAGGGCTAAAAAGAAAAAAACAAAGTTTCTATGAATCAGAAGAAAATACAGGGAAAAAAATGTTAATTTGTGGGCAGGAAAAATGTCCTAAGGAAATAAAAGAATGCAAATATTTTTAGTTTGACAGTTTTGACTAAATTTAAAACTTTTATACAAGATACCTGAAAGAGAATGATAAAAGGAGAAAATAAATACAATATGTGTCAAAGGACTATTATCCAAAATTTGTAGCAAACTCCTACAAATGAGCAAAATGACACCAAAAAATAAAAGAAAAATTAAGAAACAGATAAAAATAAGAAATTCTTGTAGCAGGAAATAAAAGTGGCCCAAAGACACGTGAAAAGATGCTCAACCTTGCCAACAATTGGAGAAATGAAAGTTAAAATGAGATAGAATTGTTTTACTATTAGATTGGCAAAACTTAGAAAGTCCGAAGAACAGTTAAGTGTTGCTGCAGGTGAGAAATGACCTCTTTTGTCCACTGCCAGCGGGCAAGTTCTCAGCAGCCTTTGCAAAGGACAACGCAACAGTTACTATTGAAATTAAACTGTGTTTCCCCTTCTACCTGGCAAAATCCACCTCTTTACTCCTATCTTAGGAAAAGATTCACTTGTGGGTAAAAATAGGTAAGTTCGAGGTTCTTCATTACTTGTAAGAGATAAGAACCAAATATACTGTAATAGTCTAATATGGAGAAATGGCTAAATGAATCGTGATGCACCTTTGTCAAGGAATACGACGCAGCAATCAACAAGACTGGAAGAACTAAATAAAACAGCTTTCCCCAACAGGAGGGAAAGAAACTGCACGTGCAAGGGGATCTCATCTGCATGATGCCTTAAGGGAAGAAACCATTTAGACTGTATTTCTAGAAAGATGCACAAGTAATCGGTGTTAGGGACCACCCCAGGGGAGGGTGAGTCCCTTTTCCCTTGAGACTTTTTCATAGTGTTTGGTTGATTTCTCCTGTGTTTGAGCATTACTATTTTAGCTGTTAAGAGAAAATAAAATTAATTTCTAAATTCTTTAAAAAGCTTTCCAGAGACATTTTAAGTAAAGAAAAGAAACTAAAGAACAACATTTACATTGTACCATTTAAGTAAAAGAATCCTCATAAAAATAAAACTGTACTTTTGTTTTGACTTTGTATGTATGGGTCAATACTTGGAAACATGACAGAAGTATGCCTGTCTATCAAGGTGTAAGCCGGGAAGAGATGAACTGCAAAGAAATTATTTTAATGTAGGAGGAGATATTCATCAATACCTGAATACATTTCTTAAATGTTACCTTTTGAAAAATAAAGAACGAGTGTGTCAGGAGAGGAAAGTGCACATTTATTTTGATCAAAATAAGTGACATTAAAAATACTTGTATATTCCATTGTTTCATTTTCTAATTTATACACACTTAGGTTTATTCAAATATCAAATGATTGTACCATAAGATTGTTTATTTTTACAAGTGATTTTTATTTTTGTAGCCACAATTCCCATATTTTTTACATTATCACATCATTTTTTCTACATTTTTTAAGCATTAAGTACAGAAATTGTTAGAAGTTAAAAGGGAAAACACATTCTTCCTGTTAAATAGTATATCATATCTAACTTAAAGATGATTAAGCTTTTAGATATCAAGAACCGAAGTTGTGGGGTCACATTTATCCGTAGGTCCCACGATAGCCCTGAGGTCTATCTAAATAGGAAACTACCTCTTAGAAACTAACAAAAACTCTCACTTCAAAATAAAGCACTATGAAATTTACAGAATTATATCCGGACTCAACATATCCAGAAACCTACTGGATTTTTTGGAATAACAATAAAAAATAGCTTTACATTCAGAAAACAGAGCTTATACCAAAATGAAACATAACCTGAAACTGGCACACTGTGTGGAAGACTGTTCACGCGCATCCTCAGACATCCGATAAATGCCAGGCAGGACGACTTGAATAAAGAGAATTGCAAAGAGATTGGCCTTTTCTGTTTATGAATGGGATGTGTTGTTCAAATTCCTTAGGATGTTCTGAAGGCTGCTGATAACATTTCTGGGTGTATAGCTTCCTTTTGTGATTTTCAGCAAATTCAACATAGCTGTGCAGTTCCAAACAAGCTGCTAGAACTGTTGCTCCCAAATGTTGTTAATTAAAGTATCTTTATGCGACCCCCCAAAAAAACTTCATAAAACATCAGGTCAGCACAGGCTGGCCTCACCTTTGTTTCTCTCCTACATTTTCCTTAAGAACGATATAAAGGTATCGCATTATGATGAAATGATTTCTCTCAGAACCTAAATTGTGTTGCTGTTGATTAAAGTATCTAATACTTAGGCAGGCTTGGGGGGGGCGGTTAGCACTTCGTACAGGTAAAATGTGGATTCAATGTTAACCTGGTGCCAAAGTTCAGTGAGTCAGCCCCCACCCTGCAGCCATGGGCTGAGTGCCTAGCAGAGCTCTCTAAGCACAGTCTTCTTGGAGATAGGGTTTCTCCATGCCAAGGATGTTTGCTAAGGGCAGAGACATGCCGCAGACCTGGCTACCGGACCTCAGCAAGGAGCTCCTATATTAGACACCTAAGCAAACACCACCTCTCAAAAAAAAAAAGACCTGCGTTATGACGCTCCGGCTGAGTCACATGTCACGCTGGCTGGAGTGCCCAGGGGGCCTCGGCTGCCCAGTTCTCCTGAACACCATCCAGGCAGGTCACACCTGGCATTGCCCAGGACCCACAGTGAAACCACAGCAACAGTCACCCGTGTGAGCACAAAGCCAGTTCTCCTTCCAGGTCATTTGCCTGCGTGTGTGTGTGTGTGTGTGTGTGTGCGCGCGCGCGCAGTCACACCTGCACACACTGTCCACTTTGGCACAGCTTGCTGCTAAGGGCTGTGGCCCTCGCAGGGGCCACACTGTTCACACGGGTCTTATTTCAAGCTGGGTCCCAGCCAGGAAATTGTGCATGCAGCCCCAACATTCACCTGAGTGACTCAAAAATTAGTTAATCGATGCAAGTAGGAGTGGGGTTTTTTATTTCTTTCAAAAAGACAACCTTCAGAGGACTATCTTTAGCCACTTTTTTAAATGTTCATGAAGCAACACGTGAATTCGAGGTTTAGGAAGAACCAGCCTGGCTGTTAGTGCTTTGCGGCTGACAATCACTCTGCGTGGTGACTTTCTACCCAACTCCAGCTGCTGTCATAAACGTGACTTGGTTGTTTCATGAGGAGCGACTGTGCTCTACCATCCTTTCCTTCCCCAGAAGAGCCTGGCTCTCCTGGCAGTTGACCAGATGAGACAGAGCTAATGCAAGCCTGCTTCAGGGGAAACTGAGGCCCACGCCCAAATGGGGCCCTGAGCATTTTTGCATGCGGGTTACCACAGCCAAGTGCAGAATCCAAACGGTTCTCCATGATGGAACAAAAAAGGTCCTGAGCAAACCCTCAGGTAGCATGTTAGAATTTCCCAACACTGTAAACAAGAAAAAGTACTAGCATTTTATCATGTAAAGGACTGGTTATGACTAGGAGCTTCCAACAGTTTGTGATCAATCTCAATACAATCAGGAACAACCATATTACATTAGAATGGAAAAATGAGTGAGCGAGAAGCTCCAGGTGAACCAGGAGAAAGAACACCTTCTGAACAGCAGGGCTGTAACTCATTTCACAGAGCAAACAGCAGAATTAGGAAGAGGCCGTCTCCTCTCTTCATGTAGTGTGGACAAGGGGAAACCCCAGGGCTCCTGCCAGAGGCCACAAGAGACAAATGACACCCGCTTCTCAGTCTCGGCCCATTTATTTACCTTTCAGGAACAATTTTCTTCGTAATGTGCCCATGAGTCTTCCCTGGGGACAGCAAGCATCCACCACAGGGCCAGGGTCTGGCCCCAGCTCACGGGATTCAGTTTCACAGACAACAGTCTCATCTCCACTTACACTGAACTTCCAGAGACCTGGTCACCCACTGACCACAGAAGGAAGCAGCAGAGGTAGCCCGGGATAGTCCCTCTGCACTCACAGTCCCATTTTCCAACTGACATTATGAAGTTCATCCTTTTCAGTAAAATAAGCCTTGATCAGTTGAGATGCTGAAGATAGTGCAATTTCCCATCTTCATATTCTTGAGGTATCTCATGATGCCTAAAGGAGGGTCATAAACTTAAAGGTTCCTAATGTTACATGCTGCATTTCCCTAACGTAGCCAAAGATGTAGAAGTTGCAGCCTCTGAACACCCTGACCATTCCAGATGCCCCCCCAGTGTGTCCTGCCCCCTCCCCAGTGCTGAGCTTGGAGCAGGACTAGTGGTGGCACACCACTGTGGTGGGAAACTGAGTCATCTCCCACCACACACCCAAAAATCAGATGGGGAGGAACCAGTTCTAGAAGTAAAAGCAATGAATGGCCCATCTAGGTTACCACAGCCATGCTACTCACATTGCGGGGGGTATAATTACAGGGCTCACATCCATAAGAGGCAACCCAGGGGCACTGAAGTGACTCCACATCGACCCCAGAGCCACTATAGCGGCCATGTCCTGGGTTTCCAATAACCAGGAAATCTCGACTGAGAGGCAATTCCCAGACATCTCCCTAGGCAACAGCAGCACTGACGTTGTCTTGGAAACATTTCTTCTGTCTAGTTTAGTCATAATTCACACAAACACTAAAAAGTATTAAAATATACTTCAACTTTGCCCCTAACTATGTTTATATATAAATCCCTGAGAAGGTACCTGTCAACTTGAAATTTCCTATTTATAGTTAATAAACATCAGGGGTACAAGCAGACATCAGACCCTCCCCCCTCTGTACATGGAGGTGGTATTTTCATCTGTCAGGAGAGAAACCTAGGGCTCCCTCCCTAAAAGGGGAGGATGCCAAAAGTCTAAATCACCTGCACAGACACTAGAGAAATCTGTCTTTCTTCCACTATCGGGTGTTTGGCGGTCATGACATGAGCAATCAACAGGGACGCCACATCACCTCTTATAACAGCCTGGCTTTTTTGCCTGTTTTAGACCTCAGAATAGTGGGGCTAGGGATGAGCAAGCGATTTAGCCAAATCTGAAGAAGAAAATGTGCAGAGGAAGAAAAGGTAAACAAGGAAAGAGATGAGGCGAAGGGGATGGCAGAGAACAAATGTGGCAAAGCCTAGGAGACATGAAAACAGGAAGGAACCCATCAATGCCCTTGCCCCTGGTGGACGGGGCTCAGGCAATGATCCCTGAGTGAGACAATGCAGCCAGCTATTCAAAGCAATGAAAGTACATAAATACAAAAAGTCATCTTAAAGGATGACAGATCAGACCATCAGGGAGACGAGGGATGCTTCCACCTTGGGGACCAAGGTGGGCCCTCATCTCATGCAAAGGGACTCAGCCAATCCCAACTCTTAGGCTCAAGGGTGACCTGCAGCCAACTACTACCAGTGATACTCAGAGTGGGTCCAGACTCCTGTGCCTCTTTGGGATGAGGAAGGAACTCACTACAATCTGACTTCAAAAGCTGAAATATCAGCACACCTATTCCTCATCAGTCAGGTGCAATATGCAATATTGAGGGTTTTGGAAAGGTGAGTATGAGACCCATGACTGCTCAATGCCTGATGGCGCTGTGAGAGAGGGAATAGGGAGAGGCCAGTGCCACCCCCGCCCAAGCATGAGACAGCTGGGCACTGGTCCAGACGTGACCAGACAGATTTGACCGGTGAATCCAGGATTATAATAAAGAGCTTCTATACTGGTCTGTAATATTTTAAATCTATAGCTTCCAAGCAGGATACTATTTAAATAAAGTGCTGTCGGTAGTGCATATGTGATACATACTCTACAACCCAGATGGCCAGAGAGTCATTAAACTTTCTCAGTGTTTTGCAGGTTAAACAAAAAAAAGTATGGACAGAAAACTCCCACTGAGAGTTTGGGATCCAGGGCAAGTTCCAACCTCTCTGATCTGCCAAAGTGCCCACATCTTGGAAATTCTATGAAGTCAGTATGAGGATTAACTGAACATCAGGGTAGTTATCAAAGGAAAAATAAAAGTAAATCCACCCCAGGGAATCTTTGGAACTGAGTCTGGAGGAGGCTGCCACCTCGCCCACTCAGGAAGAGTTTGCTTGCCTCACATCAACTCTAATCCTTGTTCCTCTAAAAATTACTCCCTTCTACGTCAGTGGTTGTCACTCTGGGTTCCTTATCCTTTTTCCATCCTTTTTATTATATTTTAAGAATATCTGAATTCAATTTATTGAAGAGCACATATGACTTAATTTTGTATTTCTAATATTAGATTTGCCCCATTTTATTAAAAATAGTTATTTTTCTTCATATCTGTTTTTGAGTATGTTAAAGAGTTTTGTGTTCAACTTATCTAAAATCCCTTGCTTAAAATGAGCTTAGTTCTAGCAATAATACATGTTTCTCTATGCAGTTTCATACTTTGACAATAGTTTTTTCTTGGTTATAATCACTGTATGAATAAGAGAGCTTCACAAAAAAAATCAAGGAAATCTGATTTCTGTTGTCCCACTTGATCAGTTTGTATAAAAATGCCTCCTTTAAATAGAAACAAATATCTTAATCAAATTAATAAGAACATGCAGGGCTATGTTTAGCCACAATGAGAAGGAAAGGCAAAATCAAATAACAAAAAGGGGGAAGTTTCACAAATTTCGTATGAAATCATAGAGATCCCACAAATAATTATTGCTAGAAACAGTATTTTAAACAAACTGTCCTCAGACAAATGCATTAAAACTATCTAAAATACAAACATCCCTACCACCAGTAAAATGCTGCAAATTTGATCATAATTAAAATACAAAATTATACACAAAATGCCCTTTCATAAATTGGTCTTAAAATTTTCTTGAGGTTCTAAGGTAGACTTTTAGGCAAATCGCCCGCTAGGTGTATTGATTGCTAGGGGAACTGATTTTAGCAAATCGATTTGCAGTATGCCCAATGCACTAAGGTGCAGCCTGAAACAACATGGGCTGTTTTCTGCTCCTCCGTCCCCACCCCCATCCCTAGACGGTGCTGTCCCGAAGGGGAATGTGCCGCCCAGAGCGGGGAGAGCTGGCGGAGGCGCATCCTTCCCGGTGCGAAGCCATGGTGCCTCCCCGCAGCCTCCTCCTGGGACTCCGGGTGGCGCGCCGTGGGGGGCTGCCCTCACGTCCTTTTCTTCCAGGGCGCCACCCGCTTTTCCTTCTGCGCCGCGGCCACCCGCTGCCTCTCCGCCTCCTCTGCCTTCCTCTTTTCCTCCTTGGCTTCCTTGTACCTCCACTTGGGGAGCTGCAGGTGGGAGCTGTCCTTGGTGCTGCCCTTCGCGGGCACCCGCTCGGGCTGGAAGGTGGGCGCTGGCGCCTTGGTGATGCGCACCCTGGGGATGACCACGCCCGGGCGCACACTGCTCCTCCTAAGCAGGTGCAGGGGCAGCAGGCTGGCCTTCCGCGAGGCACGTGGCAGCTGGGATGACGGAAGGCTGGCTCTCGGGACTCCTTCTCTGGAGATCCCCACGGCCTGGGAAGTCCGTAATGGCTGCCCAGTGCCCTTCCCGTTGTCCCTTTCCTGCGCAGGTATGCCCAGCACCCCGGGAGCCGCCAGGATTTCCTGCACTGCCAGCCGCCTTTTCCCCACACAGGGGAGGTTCTCAGGGCACACAGTCTGGCAGGCGATGGCCACAGCAGGACTGAAGAGACTCGTGGTCATCTTGACCATGTGGTCCAGGACCCCCCCAGCCTCCGGGCCCTGGTGCGAGCGGAAGGTCAGCGGGCACCGCACAAACTCGGCGAGCCTCTGCAAGCAGTTTTTGGATTCCTCCAGCTTCACAACCCCCTCGAGGGGCAGTGGCAACTCTGGCTTGTACTTTTCCCCGAACTGCTCGGGGCAGGGTCGTTCCAGCAGCCTCTGGATGAGGCGCACCGCCTCAAACCGTCCGGTGTAAGTGGCCCACTCCTGGGGCGACATCCCGCGGCGCGGGTCCCTGGCATGGACATCCGCCCCTGAAAAACACAAGCCACCAACAGTTATGGGTGGAGGCAATAAGAACTTTTCCCTTCCACAAGCAGAAAACAAAACTCAGTGGAATGAAACAAAGGTCAAACTTCCAAAACCTAGTCATAGAATCTCCCTGTAGCCAGGTAGACGAGCTTGCCTCTGTCACCCACTGCATTTACTACCATCGCACGACCCACCTGTAAGTGCTCCATTTACTGATTCATCTTTCTTAAATAAAACCACCTAAACTCAGCATGTCAATCTTGGAATTTTTAAAGAACTGAGATTTCTTGGCTTTCCAGCAATAAAGAGATGAAGACAACAAAGGTGCTTCGTGAACACTTGACCAAGGCTGCCAGATTCTTCTAAAAATTCTAACAGTACAGTCACTTGCCTTTATTTATCATCTTAGTTTTCCCTCACGGATCTCTGTGAGGATGGCTATGGTTGTGATTTTGCAGAAATGTGAGGCCATTCCATTCTCATGCTGGGTAGTTAGTTGATTGTGGCTCTATGGTCTTTTCCAGATTGTGGGCTTCTCCAGTATGGAGGCTACATCTCACCTGTTTCTGTTTGTGTTTCCTCAACACCTATCATCCTGGCTCATAGGAGGCATGCGTTTAGTAAATGGGTGGTAGTCACAGTGGCCGAGGGACCTGCCTAAGGCCTTGAAGCTGGTAAGAGAGAAGGTCTGCTGACCCCCGGCCCGAGGTACTTCCCACCCCCCACAGGGCAGGCCCACCCTTGTTGGCAGTTTTTGTGTTAATATGGCCAGGCTCTGGAACTCAGGGATTTAATCAAACACAAATCCAGGTGTGCTGTGAAGGCATTTTGTAGATGGGGTAAATGTCCAAAATCAAGTGATTTGAAGTCAAGGAAACTAACTGAAATTATATGGGTGGGCCTTGTCCAATCAGTTGAAGATCTTAAAAACAAAAGCTAAATTTTCTGCAGAAGAAGGAATTCAGCTTCAAGACTGCAGCATCAGCTCCCGCATAAGTGTCTAGCCTGCTGGCCTCCCCTACAGATCTCATGCTTGCCAACTCCCTGAACCATGTAAGCCAATTCCTTAAAGCAAATCTCTAAATAAAGTAAATCTCTTAATGTGTATCACACATCACTTCTCTTTCTCTAGAGAACCCTGACTCATCCTCACAATGTCACTTACACTAGTCACATCCTTAGTAAACCTCCCCCGTACCACCTGCTGCCTCCTCTTAATATTTCATGAATTTCAGCTTGGCAGTAAAATACGAATTAATAAGGAATTGCTGTTCAATTCATCTTGGTCCAATCTCAGCCTCACATACAGTTTAAAAATGATTCAGGAGTTCAAGTCCCGTTAGTCATGTTTCCACTGGCAAAGCAATGTGGAGAAGTGGGGCAATTATCTAGTCTGTGAGCTCCCCTGGGACCAGGCTCAGCGGAGGCTTCTCCCCCACACAGACCCAGGTGTCAGACACGCGGTGACGGGTCCGTATGTGTTGAACTGAGGAGAGCAGGGAGCCCAGCAGCCTCCAGCGGTCCCATGGCCCAGGCAGACCCAACTCACCTGACTCCACCTGGTAACGCTTTTAATTCTGTGACACATTAAAAAATAGCCATATTAGTAGAGTGGTAATTATTTGGAACTGGAAATCAGGATGAAACTCATTAGCTAAAGTACAATTTATAAACGGACTGAAATGAAAAGGGGGCAGTAAAAGTGTCATTGCGAAAAATAGATGACACACTAAAACTTAATTAATTGCATGTCACTTAAAAAGGAACAAACTGCAAAATTAAAATCTTAATGAACACTGCTTGAAAGAGACATTTTTCAAATGCTAATAGAAAACTAAAGGAGCAGCTGCCCAAAATTTAGCATGCCTCTTCCTGCTCCTCTCAAACCTTTTCAAGATGATCTTGGAAAATAAAAACATTCTAAAGAACAAAGGCCATTCTAACTGTAATGCAACCCGAGAATTTGATTCCTGTTATAAGTCAGGGATTCGCTTCCTAAATTACTATTAAAGGTAATATTAATGGCCTAGATGTAGTGATTAAATCATAAAAGACAAGTACTGATGATTAGCACTTTATACATACGGAGTAGCGCAAAAGTAGGTTCGCCATCGTTAGTACATGAAACACAGAGTTTATTCTTGTATTATTTCTTAATTATTATATTTTCCATACAAACAACTGTAAGCCCACTTTTGCCCAACTCTGTATACCTTTCAGAGAATATGGAAAACTTCTCGAATACCAACATATCTGTCTTCTCCCCATGAGACTGTTGGCCTCCTCACCTCCTACCCAATGTTGTTTCACTCACAGCAACAACCATGCAGCCAAGAGTTGGGCTCCTGCCAGGGGGTCCACTTGCCACCATGTTGAGGGCTGTGAGTTGTCTACACAAAACCCTCTATTTTATTCAAAGAAGCAACATACTCACTTCTAAGCAATACACCATCGTGGTCTAACTCAGGGTTCTGCAACTATGGCACTATGGACATTTTCAGCCAGATCATTATTTGTTGTGGGGGTTGTCCTATGTGTTGTAGGACTTCTAACAGCATCCCTGGCCTCTACCCACTAGATGCTATAGATGCTAGTAGCACCTCACCAGTTGTGAAAACCAAAAATGTCGCAGACTTTGGCAAATGCAATCCTGTTCTCTATTTGAGCCCCAAAGAGAAAGCTGTTGCATCCTGCTGAAAGGGACCAATGTGGTTGGGGCTGCTACTCCCCAGCCTGGAGCTGAGATGACCGTTGTGCTATCATGAATTGACCATTCAACAAACTGGGGAGACGAGGAAAGAACCTGTGTCTATGACATCCTCATGGTCCAGGGCCAGCTCTGCACAGTGACTGCCTACCTCAAAACTTCTAGTAAGTTCAGAAAAATATACACCTATCTTCTTTAAACCACTGTCAAGTCAGGGTTTCTGTTACCGCAGCAGAAAGCACTCTAAACAGGTCCTAAAGAAAACAAGCTACCTTCCATCACTCATTCTCAGGAGACTCTTCCCAGGAAATCATGGCCAGGTCCATGGGGCCAGCAGGAGATGGGCAGAACCCAGGTTGCATCATTTTCTTCCCCATTTCTCCACCAGCCTCCATCCCCATGTTATTTATCCTTCGGAGCCCAGCTCTCTGTCTCTCTCCTGCCTAGAGGACTTTCTAGTCACATGGGACCACAGTGGAGCAGACCTCTTCCTGTGCTACCCTACCCTGGCCTGTATCTGGATCACCTGGCGTATGAGCAGTGTAACAAGTCAAGATGCAAGGTCAGGAAGAAGCCCCTGATGGGCATCAGATCATCCCCATTCCAGCCCACTGCACAGGGGTGAACTGCCGAAGATTTAATGTACCTAAGAGCACCCCTGCCCCGAGAGACAGAGTTGGCAGATACATACCCCGGCATCCCTGCCCCACCCCCACAAGACATTCCTGAGATGTCTTATACTAGGTCTTTCAGAGGTTCCATGAAGGGCTGACTCCTGGCTGCCCAAAAGGGTCACCAGCTCATCAGCACCATGTGTTAGCTTTCCTATCATCCTGGTCTCTCTTCCCTGTCCTTCACACCACTTCCCAGGGTCATCTTCCAAAAACACTACTTGCCCCCAAGTCCTTATCTCAGGGTTTGCTTTCATGGGGACCCAAGCTAAGACACTGCCCTTGATGATATAAAATACCTGGTTTTTAGCCCTTTTTATGCTTAACAACTTGAAACTATTTCAACTAAGCAAATTCTCAGTTCATGGGAAGTTCATGTTTTCCTTATGAACAGAAAGAAACCTCTTAGTGACAGCCATAGCCTTTGGCTTTGCAGAAGTGCAGTCTGGGCTAGCCTAGGACAGAACGCCCACATGGTCCTTACCATATGCAAGCGCTGCCTCTGCTCCTTGCTCCTCATTAAACGAGCCTCCCGCACCTGCTTCCCCCTCCCCCCCAATCACGAAAGACTCCGCATTTTTTGTTTGCTTGGTTTTGTTTCCAGGCGCTACAGCAATTACAGCAGCCCTTGGGTGTAAAGCCAGCTCTGCGAAGCAGGTCTGGGACCTGCCAGCTCCACTGAGATCTGCCTCTTTTCAGAGATCACGTCCTGCAGACAGCTTCCCAGAGCCACTTATTTAAATAGACCTGTCACTCTGGAGCATTAGTATTCCATTGACTTAACAAGGTTCCACAGCCTTCCTTGTGATTCTCATCAGCAGAGCTGACATTATTTCTTGAGAAGCCAAAAACCAAAGAGCCAATAAATCAGCTTTTCAGACCCTGGTTATATTTTTATTAAAATCCAAGGTTCTGATTATTCTAACATGACTTTGTTCTGCCTGACAAGGGGAGATAAAAGCTGATATGTGTCTGTGTGTTCTGAACTACTGGAAAAGGTAAACAGTTTATGGGCACATCCAGTTCAATGATTCATCGTTTCTAAAAGGAAATGATTCCTATTGAATATAATGAAATTGCAACTCAGAAATTCAAATTCAGGGGCAGAAATACACTCGGTTACAGAAGAATACAGCACTTGACAAAATGAGAATGAGACAAGCATTGTTACCCCAACCATTAATATGTAGTAATGCTGATGCCTTTTGCTTTAGAAAGGACCATAAGATGACTGTCCTATGATTAACTCTCAAGGTACCCTTCACAGCTGTATATAAATGCCAATCTGGAAAAATACTCAGACAGCAATAATTTTTTTTAATATTGAGATATTAAATGGAAATAAGAAGACAAAAATACTTGTGCAAATGTTTTAAATATCTCAACAGGTATCCTTTTTGCTGTCCACCAAAGCCAGGGAAGACATTCAATCATTTTGTTTTTTCTTTTAAAACACACATACACATCTACTATAAAAGGAAAAGGAAACTCACTTTCTGGGAAAGAGAATTGCAAGCTAACTTAATAGTAACAGTAGAAAATAAAAATATTCCAGAAGTTAGCCACTATGACAAAACCTTAGAGGGTGGGTAAAAGCTCCCTGAAGAAGGTTTCAGGATTTTATTTTATTTTTTTTTTAATAAATTTTTATTAATGGTAATGGGATGACATTAATAAATCAGGGTACATATATTCAAAGAAAACATGTCTAGGTTATTTTGTCATCAAATTATGTTGCAAACCCCTCGCCCAAAGTCAGATTGTCCTCCGTCACCCTCTATCTAGTTCTCTGTGCCCCTCCCCCTCCCCCTAACTCTCTCCCTCCCTCCCTCCCATGTCCTCCCTCCCCCCCCACCCTTGGTAACCACCACACTCTTGTCCATGTCTCTTAGTCTCATTTTTATGTTCCACCAATGTATGGAATCATGTAGTTCTTGTTTTTTTCTGATTTGCTTATTTCACTCCTTATAATGTTATCAAGATCCCACCATTTTGCTGTAAATGATCTGATGTCATCATTTCTTATGGCTGAGTAGTATTCCATAGTGTATATGTGCCACATCTTCTTTATCCAGTCTTCTATTGAAGGGCTTTTTGGTTGTTTCCATGTCTTGGCCACTGTGAACAGTGCTGCAATGAACATGGGGCTACATGTGTCTTCACGTATCAATGTTTCTGAGGTTTTGGGGTATATACCCAGTAGAGGGATTGCTGGGTCATAAGGTAGTTCTATTTGTAGTTTTTTGAGGAACCACCATACTTTCCTCCATAATGGTTGTACTACTTTACAGTCCCACCAACAGTGAATGAGGGTTCCTTTTTCTCCACAGCCTCTCCAACATTTGCTATTACCCGTCTTGTTGATAATAGCTAATCTAACAGGAGTGAGGTGGTATCTCATTGTAGTTTTGATTTGCATTTCTCTAATAACTAATGAAGCTGAGCATCTTTTCATATATCTGTTGGCCATTTGTATCTCTTGCTGGGAGAAGTGTCTGTTCATGTCCTCTTCCCATTTTTTTATTGGATTGTTTGTTTGTTTGTTGTTGAGTTTTATGAGTTCTTTGTAAATTTTGGATATTAGGCCCTTATCTGAGCTGTCGTTTGAAAATATCAGTTCCCATATAGTTGGCTGTCTGTTTATTTTGATATCAGTTTCTCTTGCTGAGCAAAAACTTTTAATTCTGATGTAGTCCCATTCATTTATCTTTGCCTTCACTTCTCTTGCCATTGGAGTCAAGTTCATAAAATGTTCTTTAAAACCCAGGTCCATGATTTTAGTACCTATGTCTTCTTCTATGTACTTTATTGTTTCAGGTCTTATATTTAGGTCTTTGATCCATTTTGAATTAATTTTAGTACACAGGGACAGGCTGTAGTCGAGTTTCATTCTTTTGCATGTGGCTTTCCAGTTTTCCCAACACCATTTGTTGAAGAGGCTTTCTTTTCTCCATTGTGTGTTGTTGGCCCCTTTATCAAAGATTATTTGACCATATATATGTGGTTTTATTTCTGGGCTTTCTATTCTGTTCCATTGGTCTGAGTGTCTATTTTTTTGCCAATACCATGCTGTTTTGCTTATCGTGGCCCTATAATATAGTTTAAAGTCAGGTATTGTAATGCCCCCAGCTTCATTCTTTTTCCTTAGGATTGTTTTGGCTATTCGGGGTTTTTTATAGTTCCATATAAATCTGATGATTTTTTGTTCCATTTCTTTAAAAAATCTCATAGGGATTTTGATGGGAATTGCATTAAATTTGTATATTGCTTTGGGTAATATGGCCATTTTGATTATATTTATTCTTCCTATCCAAGAACAAGGAATATTTTTCCATCTCATTGTATCTTTTTCGATTTCCCTTAACAATGCTTTGTAATTTTCATTATATAGGTCCTTTACGTTCTTTGTTATGTTTATTCCTAGGTATTTTATTTTTTTTGTTGCAATCGTGAAGGGGATTATTTTTTTGAGTTCGTTTTCTAATATTTCATTGTTGGCATATAGAAAGGCTATGGACTTTTGTATGTTAATTTTGTACAGGATTTTATTTTAAAAAGGAAGCTAGGACAAGGCGGAAAGAAGAAAGTAAATAAGAGGAAAGAATTCTCTCTCCACATTTTTCATCTCTTCTCATTTACACCGGTTACATCAGTGGTTCTTATTGGGGCAACTGTACCCCCCAGGGGATGTTTGGCAATATCTGGAGACAGTTTTGGTTGTCAAAGCTGAGGGATGCCACAGCCCCCTGCTTTCTGAGGCCAGGGGTACTGTTGAGCATCCTACTATTTCCAGGAACGTTCCCAACTATGAAGAATTACCCGGCCCCCAATGTCCACAGTGCCAAGATTGAGAAACCCTGAGTTATATGCTTATTGCCCTCAATGAGAAAGTTTAAGTATCTCATCAACAAGGATATCTGTCAAAGGGAAAATATACCAATTTAACAGATAATTATTAAACACATAAATTCACCAAAAACAGTTATAATAACAATAATAACAAACACTGACTGAAGGCTTCCTCCATGCCAGGCACAAGTCCAAGGGCTTTCCACATGTGAACTCATTCAGTCCCAATCATGACTTCTTGCAGTAGATACTGTCATTCACCTCTTTTTATAGGAGGGGGAACGGAAGCTCAGAACATTAGGTGATGGACTGCCAGTAAAACAGGTTAAATGGAGGATCTAGAATCTGAAACCAGGAAGGAGTCCTGGCTTCCGAGTTAGTTCTGTTGACCATTCTGCACTGACCACATATAGTTCAGGGATGAATACACTCAAGGTCTGTACTTGTACAGATTATTCTAGACTTCGATGGGGCTCATGGACGAGAAAACGGGAAAAGGAGAGTATGTAACAACAAATGCCATTTGTTATCCAAAACAACATTAGCAATGCACACACAGCCTGCAAGCAGGCCCACCTCTCAAGTGACCTGCGAGGTGTTTCTATAATCCTGTGAACATGCAGGCAGTGCCTGAAACCTCCACCCAACCTGGAGGAATGCAGGACAGCAGAGCCCGGCACTGGCCAGGGGGACTGGACAGCAACTGACCTACAAACAAAGGTCTATGTGATTCAAATTAATGCACTGGAGAAAATGCACAGACGTGACTGACACCATACATTTTTGGTTGAAAAAGTAAAGTACTAAAGATCAGTTACAACTAGACCCAGAGTAAAAGCAAGCACAGAAGCATCAGAAACACCATCCCATCAGAAGTGGCATCTCTCAGTGAGACTGACTGTCCCACTCAGTTGGGACAGTCCAACTTGGTTGAAACTGATGTCTAGCACCGGAAATTGTATAATTTTGTTAACCAGTGCCACCCCAACAGATTCACTTCAGAAAAGAAAGAAACTGATGTCTCACTTTTGAAACTGCCACTGACTAAAAAGCACAATTAATGGGATTAATTTTAACTATGATCTTTTTTATTTCCAAGAAAGCTGCCATCTTTGAAGCCTCTGTCTTCATTTATTGAATTTATTTTTCTTATAGCATCCCCTGAAACACTCAGGTAAAAGTAGAAGGGGGAAAAAAATCTAAAGCAAGTTACAAATCTTATAACCCAATTTCATCACAAGGAAAACAACAGACCAGCTCAGACTGGCGGGCACTGTATAGTGGCCAGTATAGAGTTGGTCACGTCATGGACAAGGAGGTAAGACTGAGAAACTGTCACAGACGAGGAGAGACTAGGGACACGTGATAATGAAATGTGGAAGCCTGGGTGAGACCCTGGAATAGAAAAGGGCCATTATGAAAGAACTGGTACAATCTGATAAAAGCCTGGGGTTTAGTGAATAATAATGTAGCAGCGTCAGCCTCTCAATAAGATATTAACATGGGGAGTCGAGTGAAGGCTGTGTGGCAATTCTCTGTCCTATCTTTGTCGTATTTCCATACATCTGAAATGATTCCAAAATAAATGTCTATTTCTAAAAAAGTAAGTTGTCTAAACAGAACTACTAGCCTAAGCTGGTGGCTAGAAGAACTTTGTGGCTGACCTCAGGATACTAAGATGGGAGAGGAAATGCCACCCTCCGGAAACTCATAGCACGAAGCAGAGCTGGGTGAGCCCAGGGCCAACAACATAACAAAACAGGTTAAAATAATGAAATTAAATAATGTCAACAGCAGCATCTCACACTGATTAAGACATTAGAAGCTCACCCTGTGCCACCCCTGGGTGTGTACTTTATACACATTTTCTCATTTAATTCTCAAAGTAACCCAGAGCTTGTGCTAACGATGATTGTGATTCTGTTTTAGAGTGGTGGAAAGATGTAGAGACGAGTCACATGGAATTTTATATTTTTTTTATTAATTTTAATGGGGTGACATTGATAAATCAGGGTACATATGTTCAGATAAAACATCTCCAGATTATTTTGACATTTGATTATGTTGCATACCCCTCACCCAAAGTCAAATTGTCTTCTGTCACCTTCTATCTTTTTTGTGCCCCTCCCCTCCCCCACCTCCTCCCTTTCCTCCCCCCAACCCCGCCCTGTAACCATCACACTCTTGTCTATGTCTCTGAATCTCATTTTTATGTCCCATCTATGTAAGGAATCATATAGTTCTTAGTTTTTTCTGATTTACTTATTTCACTCAGTATAATGTTATCAAGGTCAATCCATGTTATTGTAAATGATCCGATGTCATCATTTCTTATGGCTGAGTAGTATTCCATAGTATATATGTACCAAAGCTCTTTAATCCACTCGCCAACTGACAGACACTTGGGCTGTTTCCAGATCTTTGGTATTGTGAACAATGCTGCCATAAACATGGGGGTGTATTTCTCCTTTTGGAACAGTGCTATAGTGTTCTTGGGGTATATTCCTAAAAGTGGGATAGCTGGGTCAAAGGCAGTTCAATTTTTAATTTTTTGAGGAATCTCTATACTGTTTTCCACAGTGACTGCACCAGTCTGTATTCCCACCAGCAGTGCAGGAGGGTCCCCTTTTCTCCACATTCTCACCAGCACTTATTCTGTGTTGTTTTGTTGATGAGCGCCATTCTGACTGGAATGAGGTGATATCTCATTGTGGCTTTAATTTGCATTTCTCTAATGATTAGTGATGTTGAGCATTTTTTCATAAGCCTATTGGCCATCTGTATGTCCTCTTTGGAGAAGTGTCTATTTATTTCTTTGCCCATTTTTTGATTGGATTGTTTTTTCTTCCTGGTGTTGAGTTTTACAAGTTCTTTATAAATTTTGGTTATTAACCCCTTATCAGATGTATTGTCGAATATGTTCTCCCATTGTGTAGTTTGTCTTTTTATTCTGTTCTTATTGTCTTTAGCTGTGTAAAAGTTTTTTAGTTTGATATAGTCCCATTTGTTTACCCTGTCTTTTATTTCACTTGCCCGTGGAGATAAATCGGCAAATATATTGCTGCAAGAGATGTCGGAGAGCTTACTGCCTATGTTTTTTTCTAAGATGCTTATGGTTTCACGGCTTACATTTAAACCTTTTATCCATTTTGAGTTTATTTTTGTGAGTGTTGTAAGCTGGTGATCTAGTTTCATTTTTTTGCAGGTAGGTGTCCAATTTTCCCAACATCATTTGTTAAAGAGGCTGTCTTTACTCCATTGTATTTCCTTACCTCCTTTGTCAAATATCAGTTGTCCATAGAACTGTGGGTTTATTTCTGGGTTCTGGGTTCTGTTCCATTGATCTATATGACTGTTCTTATGCCAATACCAGGCTGTTTTGAGTACAATGGCCTTGTAATATAACCTGATATTGGGAAGTGTGATACCTCCCACTTTATTCTTCCTTTTCAAGATTGCTGAGGCTATTCGTGTTCTTTTCTGGTTCCATATAAATTTTTGAAATATGTGTTCTATATCTTTAAAGTATGTCATTGTTATTTTAATTGGTATTGCATTGAATTTATAAATTGCTTTGGGTAATATAGACATTTTAATATTTATTCTTCCTAACCATGAGCCGATATATGCTTCCACTTGTTTGTATCTTCCTTGATTTCTTTTATCAATGTTTTATAATTTTTGGAGTACAAGTCTTTAATCTCCTTGATTAAATTTATTCCTAGGTACTTTATTTTTTTTTTGGTTGTAATAGTGAAGGGGGTTGTTTCTTTACTTTCTCTTTCTGACAGTTCATTGTTGGTGTATAAAAATGCCTCTGATTTCTGAGTATCAATTTTATATCCTGCCACTTTGCTGAATTCATTTATCAGGTCCAGTAGGTTTTTGACTGTGACTTTAGGGTTTTCTATATACAATATCATATCATCTGCAAATAATGATAGCTTTAGTTCTTCTTTTCCAATTTGGATGCCTTTTATTTCTTCTTCTTGTCTGATTGCTGTGGCTAGGACTTCCAGGACTATGTTGAGTAAGAGTGGTGAAAGGGGGCACCCCTGCCTTGTTCCTGATCTTAAGGTGATTGCTTTTAATTTTTGCCCATTGAGCATGATGTTGGTTGTGGGTTTGTCATAGATGGCCTTTATCATGTTGAGGTGTGTTCCCTGTATTCCCACTTTGCTGAGAGTTTTGATCATGAATGGGTGCTGGATTTTATCAAATGCTTTTTCTGCATCTATTGAAATTATCATGTGGTTTTTCTCCGTCCTTTTGTTTATGTGATGAATCACATTGATTGATTTGCGAATACTGTACCAGCCTTGCCTCCCCAGAATAGTCACATGGAATTTAGCTTAGTAGTTCATTCGATCTGCGTAGCCCTTGGGAGTTTACAAAGCTTTTATATTTCATCCTCAGAGGGTTGAGAAATAAGTCATCACTCCCATTTCAAAGATGGAGACAGGGAGGCTCAGCAAAGGCAGTGCTTCCTCGAAGATGATGACATCATAAAGGGCAATGGGGGCTGCCCTGTTGATCCAAAGCTACAGACTGAGACCTTTCTACTCTGTGACACATCACAGGAAGGGAAGCTGTCACACACATCACTGAGTGGCTCTGACCACCAGCAAGCAGGGATCTAGTATGGCAACTGGGCTGACCCCACCATCCCTGTCCCCATCTTCAATAGGACTAACTTGCCATTCAGAGCCAAGACCAGCACAGTTCTGACAAACATGGGCAGGAGGAGGCGAAGGGGTGAGGGAAAAACTCATCAAGGAGCAAACAGGGGTGTCCTAGGGGCGCTAACCAGTGCCGTGACCTCCCACCCCACCCTGAAGGTGATTGCCTTTGTCCTGTTTGTTTCACCTTGGATGATGACAGCCATCCCTCAAAGAAACTGTTCTTTGTTGCACCCACTGTCTTTGTTCCCACAGGACTGACTCATCCCTTCGACACATACTCTTTAAAGAAGCAAAATCCGCATTTCTGTGGTCCCCAGGACGGCGCGGGACTGGGGGAGACATACCTGCTAGCATCAGGGCTCGGATGCACTCCGTTCGGCCCTGCATAGCAGCTTTCATCAGGGCCGTGAACCCAAACACGTTCCTCCTTTCAACGTCAAGACCAGGGAAGTAGTTCAACAGGTAGTTGGTGATGGTGGCGTGCCCTGCAAAGAGATGTGCACAGGTGAGCAGACCACACTCCATGAAGAGTGCTCATCCAGTGAGGTCTTCCAGGAGAAAGAGAAACATCACATGGTCAACCTCTGGAGCCAGTTTGTTTGCCTCTCAGACCAAAAGAAAGAACTCTCAGAGTCCAGGAAACGGGAAGATACTGAGCTTCGCCCCGGCCACAGCATTGCTTGTCTCTGCTGGTTCATTCTTGTTCCCTCCACTGACGCCTCTCCGGAGCTCAGCTGTCCTGCCTCCCTGTTAAAGAGGGAGCATGAGTAGCCGGATGCTGCCGGAAATGCTGAGATAGCAGCCACAGACACTGCTGGTCTGAGGAAGGTCCTGGATGTATCAGCTCCCAGCAGGAGACACCAGCGCACAGACACAAAACCAAACATGAGAGGGCCATTTCCCAGAGCTCCCAGGTTTCAAGGAGGAGAAAGTCATCATTGCAGCAAGAGGATATGCACACTGTCACCCTCTATTACTGCTCACAAGTGTCTGTCTCTGTCCCTCCTACATACACATACACATGAACACACACACACACACACACACACACACACACACACACATACACACACAGAGAACACAGGCAGTGTTGCTACCCAAATCCTCAGCCAGAAGCCCTAGCAGAAACAACACTCATTTGAGAACATGAATTTCCCCCCTTTTCACCTTGCATTTTCACCAGAGCCCCAACGTTCTGCTCATTCTTACCCTCTTACGTAGGGTTAAAGAAAGGACGTCACATGAGAAGTGTATTCCCAGGGTTCTCCAGGCTCCCTCCAACAAAACGGCAAAATGGAGTGGGACTGTTCGAGCAGAGCTGCTACCTGGGCCACTGATGGACTGCTGGGTCAAACGTCCATGCAGCCCAATGCCCACTGGCCACGCTTCTTAAGACCTTGTGTAAAATGACGCCCCCCCACACACACACAGTTCTATGCTCTAGAACAGGAACCCAGCCTTGGCACCAGTGACACTCGGGGCCTGATTATTCTCAGTGGTAGGACAGTCCAGAGCATTCTAGACCCCTGGTTTCTACCTACTAGAAGCTGGTGGCAACAAGTACTCCTCCTCTTGTCCAGGTTGTGACAACCAAAAAATGTGTCCAAACATTGCCAAACGTCCCGTGTGGCACACAGTACACTGCAGCCCGGTGAGAAACACTGTCCTAGAGGCTCAGACCTCACTGTTTCAGGACCAGTCACAGCGAGGTGGCACACAGCCTCCTCAGCTCCTCACCTTCACCCTACCCCCAGCCCGCAGGCCCACCTCTCAGCTGCCACCTGTTGGTGACGGCTGACATCGCCTGGCAGTGGGAGCAGACTGTGGAAGGCCCCTCCTGGGCCCAGTGGTAGTGCTCGGTGCCCAGTCTGCATCCCTGTACACCGAGGATGAAACTCTCTAAAATGTCTGCATTCGTCCCCACCACGTGCATGTGCCTTTGGAACTGCGGCTGTCAGAGCTGCGGTTGGGGTGCCTCGTGGGCATTTCAGTGCCTTCTCTGTCCTTAGATGGGCACTGCCCCCTTCTCCCAGGGAAGCCTCTGCACCATGGAAAAGCCAGGACCCATGAGGCTCCTTCCTGGCTGATTTTGGGAAGGGCACAGGGTAAGATATGGGATGTGACAGAAGGGGAGGCCTCTTCCTGAGAATGGCAGCCTGGACACACAGGGGCTTCCCTCGAGGTGACTGCCCTACAGGCGAGAAAGCTGCACAGCCATTGTCACCCGCACTGTCTCCACCCACTGCAGCGGGGGGGGGGGGGGGGGGGGGGCCTGCCCACCCACACAGAGGCTGTGATCCAGTTTCTTTCCTTGAGGGGCTGCTGCCCAAGCAATGAACCTTTCTCATCAACTTCCAAACTAAAAACAAACAAACAATAAAAATTAGAGTGCAGACCCCTCTAGAAGCATTGCCGTCTGCTTGCTATTGACCTCAGCCCGTTTCCTGAACTCACTGCAAAAATTAAAAGGTGACACATGTAGCTGTTCTGGGAGAGAAACATTAACTAAAACAACAGTGTTGTGGGTTAACGAGCCAGTAATGGATGGGTGCCACCCTCCGGCTCTGTGACTCACAGCTCCCACCAGAATCTGATGCTTTCTGACTCAGTTCAGCCACTTGGCCCTCCACTGTCATTTACAGTGCCAGGGGAGGGGATAATGCTAGCAGTCAGGCACCCCAAGCAGCTTAATTTTTCTAAACGGTGGGTGGAAAGGGTCCTTCGGTCTCATAGGTTTGTCGTCCAGTTAAACACTCTGTGGCATCTGTCAGTTCAACTTAGCCAGGGTCCTAGTGAAACGAATTGCAATTCGTTTAGAGCCATTTCTTTAAAGAAGTGAAAGAGCATATCTGTCGCAATTTTCAGCACTATGTCCTTTGCACTGATGTATTCTAAACACTTTGAACAGGTAGGGAGAGGAAAAACTGAAAATTCACAAAGCAAACGGCCCATTATACAGGTCTGTTCTGCATATTATGTTGAGCTCAAAAAAAACCAACACATAGCCAACTCATTCAAACTACAGGCGTGAGCTTTCAACAACCCATGAAATCACACCTGCCCCTCCAATGACTTTCCCAAAATAGCAGAATAACGTCTTACCACACAGACCTCAATTAATGAAACCAGGGTGGATTCAAAGTGCTAAGAATGTGCAGATATTATTAACCTTTCTTCTTAAAAAACCATGACAACCGAAGAGAACTTTCATTTTCTTTAGTGAGATAGACAGAACATAACCTACCTTGCATAACAAAACCCAAACACATAGCATACTAAAATCTAGTTTGAACCTAGTCCAATTGAGACCTTATAGAATAGGATTTCCTAAAATCCTCAGAGGAAGCCCTTTTAAAAAGAGGGCTCATCAGATGGATCCCAGGAACTCCTTCCCTCCCAGTGACCCTTACCTTGCCTAAGAGAAAGACATAGGTAACACAAGGAATGAGTTCACGTGAAATAGCTTCAGTGGGATGATGAAACAACAGTGTAGACAGAGAGCTTAGTATTTAAGATGGTTCTGAGAACAGCCATGTTCAAGTCCCCAGCCTGCCTCTGAAACCTGGTTGAACCTGGAAAGGTGAGTCAACCTCACTGAGTCCCTGTTTCTGCATCTGGAAAATGGGAGCTAATATAAACTTCACAACTGTGAAAATTAAGAGATGTGTTGTATAAAAAGTGCTTGATATAACAGACAAATTTCCAGGTAGAAAAAATTCAAATAATTTGGGCAGGTGCTCCACTCCCAAGGAAGTGGAACACACACACCCCTGGACTTGTGGGTGGACTCCAGAGAGCGGGATGCAGAGTGGCGGGAGGGGAGAACTTCACAACAGAGAACACCGCAGACACAACTCAGCCGTGTGATCCAGCTCAACATCAACAGTGACAAGTCACAGTAATAGCAGGGACCGACAAGGAGTCTGTGCCCGAACGTTAGCCAGGCTCCTGAACCTTCTCCTAGGCCCTCCGTGTGACAGTTGGTTTTAGCAAAAATCTCCCACCCTTGATATCCATCAAGCGCCCATTCCCCCACCATCCCCAGGAGACGACTGGTCACCCTGGCCTATCTTAAGCAACAATCCTGTTAGGTTGGTTTAGCAAGAATCTCCCTTAGTCCCAATGTTTCCTCTTAATATTCCCCCCACGGACTTTCCCCCCTGCTCTTGGCTATAAATCCCCACTTTTCCTTGACCCACTGTAGCGGTGCCTCCACCTACCAAAGTGATCCTGAATAGGGTCTGCCTTGCCATCTGTAACAAGTGTCATTGAGTAATTTTTTTTCTTTAACAGTACCCTTGATACAATGTGATGAGAATGGCACCTTTCTCTGCGGTCCTCCTTCCCAAAACCCATAACTCCAGTCTAATCATAAGAAACACATCACACAAATCCCAAATGAGGGACATTCTACAAACTACCTGACAAGTACTCCCCAAACTGTCAGTCATAAAGTCCGAGAAACTTCATAGTCTAGAGCAGCCGAAGGGGATGTGACAATTAAATGATTAAATGTGATATGGGATCCTACATGGGATCCTGGAACAAAAAAGAAAAGAAAGAAAAATAAAGGACATTTAAAAAAAAAACTGAGGATGTCAGAATAAAGAATGAACTTGAGTTAATAATAAAAATTCATCAATATTGATTCATTCATCATGTCAAATGTATCATATTATGTCAGATCCTAATAACAGAGGAAACTGGGTACAGGGTATATGGGAACTCTCTGTATAATCTTCACAGTTTTTCTGTACATCTAAATCAAGAGTAGTCAACCTTTTTATACCTACCGCCCACTCTGTATCTCTGTTAGTAGCAAAATTTTCTAACCGCCCACCAGTTCCATAGTAACGGTGATTTATAAAGTAGGGAAGTAACTTTACTTTATAAAATTTATAAAGCAGAGTTACAGCAAGTTAAAGCATATAATAATAATTACTTACCAAGTACTTTATGTCAGATTTTCGCTAAGTTTGGCAGAATAAATCTTTATAAAACAACTTACTATAGTTAAATCTATCTTTTTATTTATACTTTGGTTGCTCTGCTAGCACCCACCATGAAAGCTGGAATGCCCACTAGTGGGCGGTAGGGACCAGGTTGATTACCACTGGTCTAAACTATTCTAAAATCAGTTTATTTTATAACAGGGAGGTCTAGCATAGGCTGCTTGAAAGGGATACAAGGTAAGGACAATGATTCTAGGCCCACTACTGGGTGTGACCCCCTCAATGCTGTCCCCAAGTCCTACTGATGATGGGGGCACTCACCGGGAAGCTGTGATGGGCATTCAATGAACAGAAAATAATGGACAGGTCGCAGGGAGGGCAGGAGGGTGGAGGGAAGTGCTGACTCAGAATGCTACCATGGAAGTGAATGGACAGGCTCAGTGATTGTTTGACTGAAGCCATGTAACAAAAAGAGAAAAGCCAAAGGTGACCCCTAGCACCACCAAAGCTCTGGTCCCGACTCCACTTTGGATAGCAAATGACATCTTTGCTGAGAGCGTGAGGGATAGAAATCCACAGTACACAAGCTTGAATGGATTCTCAAGCAGACCCAGCAGCACCGCTGTGTTTTCCAATGATTCTACCCCTCAACCCCATTTGGTAAATTTGAAACTTTCCCACTCTTAAGTCACCTACCTCACCATAACCCCTTTCCCAGGAGATGACACACCTCCTACCACATAGAGGGAACAGAAACCATGAGAAGGGAACTCCCTCAACTTTCCTGCATCACCCACCAACATCTCACATCCTCAGGCAGTCTCTCCTCCTTCCCTCCTACTGAGAAGTGAGGGCGATGCTGCCCCCAAAGATGTCAGTCTTTCCTGCCCTCCAGTATTTGGGCTACCAATTACCTCCTCCTCAACCTCTCCTTCCTTGTGAACCCATCAGATGGCATTCATGGCCCAAATTCCTCACCTCGCTGTTTTCCATGTGACTTCAAAATTCTTCTGTCAAGAACTGTGACGTTTGCTGGTGTGGTGCAAGCAGAATATTAAAAGGCCCTCACTCGCCTGGACTCCCTGTCACGCTGGGAGTGACAGCTCTCTCCCTAAGAACATGCCCAGGCTAATGTGATGGTCGCAAGAGGAGGGAAAGAAATGCACGGAGCAAAGGTGCCCTGTATGAAGTAGCCAAGCACACCCTAGAATAGGGTCCGACTCACCACAGACACACAAGCAAAGGCCGTTGAGATCCACTGATCCCCAGCTCATACACAGATGCATAAACAATAAAAAAAAATATGAAAATATTTTAAAGTTTGGAGTTTGTTATGCAGCAATATGCTGATACACATGCCCAAGGGTCTCCCATCTTTATATATATATATATATATGACTACCACAGTCCATTCAGGCTGCTTCAATAAACTACCATAGACTGGGTGGCTTAAACAACAAACATTTTTCATAGTTCTGGAGGCTGGGACGTCCATGCCAGCAGGTTCAATGAGGGTACACTTCCTGGTTCATCAGTAGCCATCTTCTCACTGGTTCTTCACCTGGCCCAAAGGGTGAGGGAGCTCTCTGAAATCTCTTATAAGGGCACTAATTCAATTCATAAGGGATCCATCCTCATGACATTACCACCTTGAAAAAGCCCCACCCCCAATACCATCTCTTGGAGATTTGGATATAACATAGGAATTTGGAGAGGGGCGTAAACATCCAGCTTGTTACAATGACCAACAGTAATCCCTGTGGATCTGTCTTTGCAGTCCAGCCACCTACCACTGATCATTTGACTCCCTTTCAGTCAATCTCCCAAAGTAATCTCCTTGCATTCTTACTATCTATACTCCTCTCTAATTCTCCTGAAACTGCCTTCCAACAGTCCCTAGTGACTGCCTGGTCACAAAATTCACTGGCTACCAGTCAGTCCTCATTTTACTTGACATCTCTACAGTATTTACCGCTTGTGTCTTGCATCCTTTTTAAACTCTCTTTCCACAGATATCCTGAAAGCTGACCCTTCCATTTTCCCTTCTGTCTCTCGGGCCACTCCTTCTCAATTTTCTTTATAAGCTCCTCTGTCTTCTCCTTCCTGAAATTCTGCTGCTCCTCAGATGTGTGACCAAGCCAGCTTCTCATCCCTTACACCCTCTCTTGGTGGTCCTACCCACTCTTACGGACCCAGTCATCACCTTAAAACTCCCAGATCACTTATCCCCAGCTCAGTCTCTCCTCCTGAGTCTCTTACCTAAATACCTGTCTGCTATATATTTCATTTTAAGCATCCCAAAACAAACTCAACACATGCTTCTTCCAAACCCAGTCCTCTCTCCCACATTCCTTATTCAGTAACGAATGCCACCAATCACCGGAGTGCCCAAGCCAGAAATCTGGGCTTTGACTGCAGCCCTCTATCCACCCTTTCCCCATTCAAGCTACCATGGAGTTTCTCCACCCTATCACTTAAATAACTTACAAACCCATCCTGTTTCTCCATCTCCACTTCTATCCCAGATCTGGGCCACTACATCCCGCCTGCAGTACAGCCCCTCTCCTAACTCTTCTTCTGTTTCCATTTCAGCTCCTCCATCCATTCTCCACCCTACTAGCCTGATAACTTAAAGAAGAGACACCTTTGACCAACACAACTACCACTGAAAACCCTTAATGATTTCTACCCTTTAGATGAAGTCTCAACACCAATGAGCTATCTCCTCTTTATCTGGCTCTGCTCTCCAAAGGGGAGCAGAATATGCCACCCCAAAATATGCCAGTTTGGGATAAGGATGATTTTGACCTGAAAACAACTGAGAAAAAGCAGACACAGAACAGTTGCCTGCCTTCCTCTATTTGTCTAAAAGCAAGATACTGGGTTTTCTGTTTATTTTTTGTTTTGTTTTTGTATTTTTCTGAAGTTAAAAGCTGGGAGGCAATCAGACAGACTCCCACATGCGCCTGACCAAGATCCACCTGGCATGCCCTCCAGGGGGCGATGCTCTGCCCATCTGGGCCATTGCTCTGGTGCAGCCAGAGCCATTCTAGCACCTGAGGCAGAGGCCATGGAGCCATCCTCAGTGCCCAGGCCAACCTTGCTCCAATGGAGCCTTGGCTGCAGGAGGGGAAGAGAGAGACAGAGAGGAAGAGAGGAGGAAGGATGGAGATGCAGATTGGCACTTCTCCTGTGTGCCCTGACCAGGAATCAAACCTGGGATTTCCACATGCCAGGCTGATGCTCTACTGCTGAGCCAACAGCCCAGGGACTGCAAGATATCATTCTTTTAAATATAATTTTTAAATTTCCCCACTTTTATTAAGATATAATTAACATACAGCACTATACAAGTTTAAAGTGTATAGTATAATGATTTGAATTACATGTTTGTGAAATGATGACCACAATAAGTTTAGTTAGCATCCACTATCTCACATAGGACAAAAAGAAGAGTGGAGACTGTTTTTAGACACTATCATCCTGGAGATGGCGCCAGAGGAATCAACATGACAAACTTTACTATCTAGCCTTTGTCTGCCGTTCATTGCCCTTCTCGGAGTTTGCTGCCCATGGAAACCGAACACTGCTTTCCTTTGTTCTGAAATTTCTCCACAAATATATTTTTCTATGATGAAGATGCCACATAAGCTGGAGATCTACGCTACCTCCTTGAGTTACTCATTTTTTCCTTGGGATCTCTCCTGGATACATGTTTATAAAGGTCTGGTTTTCTCTTGTTAATCTGTCTTTTATCACAGAGGTCTCGGTCAAGAACTCAGAAGGGTAGAAGAAAAATAATTTTTCTTCCCTAAATCCCTTCTTCATTCCCAGCTCTTGTACCAACATCCTTCTACTCTACTTTGTAATCACTCAACTCTCCCTTTAATTCACCTGTGTGCCACTTTTTCTCTAATCTGGTGGCCTTTGCACATGCTAGCATCTCTGCCTAGAATATTCTTCCTTACCTTTTACCCAGCTACCTGATGAGCCACCCCACCTGATGCAAGTTCTTCCTTGGTCCCTCAAGCATGATGTCACATGGTCCACATCCCCATGTAGCCACCACAACCATCATAACCCTGCTCATGAGTCCAAAACTTCCAATTCACTGCAAGTGCAATAAATATTTAGTAGATAAAAAGGCTGAAGGATTGTTACTTCTCCCTTGGAAAAAGTATACTTATAAAAAATGTTAATAATTTTCAAGCCATAATCCACATTATCTGAGATTAAATGGTCATTACAATGACTATTGATTAATCAAACATTTTATTGAGTACCAATATGGGCTAAGAATCATATTTACTCTTTTATTTAAAGAAAGAAAATTGACAATAAACCCTTACTGCTCTAAAAATGAAAAAATGTTACAGAACTTGGGTTGTCTAAAGACTATCGGTTTGACTCCAAGTACTCAAAATGCAGTTTTCCAAAGCAGGCCAGTAGAGGGAAGTATTGACTTTGGAAACAGCACATCTCACAGGCGCTGCAGAAAGACAAGACCGGGCCCCATCCTGAAGAGAGAGGAAAATGCAGACAGGAGCCTGAGCCAGAGCAGAGGCGGGTGGCTCGGACAGGCCTGCCTCCTGCGGGTGGGCGGGCGGGTGTCTGAGCAGCAGAGTGAGTCAGTTCAGATAAGCTCCAAAAGCCGGAGTTGACAGGAAAAGGCAAGGGGATGCTAGGAAACCTCAGAGACTCACCGGGTTCTGATTTCTTAAGTGAAAAAGTAGAAAACAAGGAAAAGAAAAATGTTTCAAGAAACTCATAAACATCACAACAAAGTCAGGCTGAAATTACGATCACAGGTAGTGATAATAAGAAGACAAACAGAAGGAAGCGGCATTTACTCCTGGCTTCTGGCCATGTCACAAATTCTCCTCTGCAGTGACGCCCTCCCCATATCCAGCTGAGAGCCAGGCCTCTCCCAGGCAGTCCGGGCGGAGCCGCTGCTGGCACCCCTGGGTTGCCCCACTGCCACTGTGTCCCCAGCAGCACTGCGTGAATAATGCCAGGCTGGCTGGCTCTCGGTGCATTTCCTTCTGAATTTTTAAAAGAAGTTCAAGAAACAACAAGTTTGAAGGATGCACCGAAGATTACTTATACCCAACTGACATCATATCATCACCAGTTCTAAGAGCCCTCTGCCTTCTTATTGCCCATACCCCAGCCGCTGGATAGAGGAATTAGAAACAGAGAAGGCAAACACACAACTCCATCCCTGCGACTTAACGTTCACTTCTTTGCTTATCTTATTTAGCATTATATTTTTGTTAGGGGAGGTATGGTAGAAGTTGAAATTACTAGCTAAATGAGATTTAGGGATTATTTGAGGATTTATTGTCGTACATTCTCTCCATTGTAAGGTCTAATACAAATTTGGCTGTATTTTTATTGTGCATTAAGTCGCCAAGAAGGTGAGACCCTGTGGAGAACGCCCAACAGGCAGATCACAGCATCTGCATCCTAATTTATTCCCACAGACGCTGAGTGAGGCCTGCAGAAAGCCAGGACTCCCAATGTTCAGGCACCCAACACAGTTGCAACCACAAATAATATTAACATGTGGCTGCTTTAAAGTTTTCTTAACCACACACACTCTGCTAGGGCCAGTGCTGACTAAACCAAGTCAGATGAGGTCATCCACCTCCCTTGCCAGCCACTTGTTTCAGTTTGGGCATGTGACCTGGCCATGAGAGGTAAACAAAGCTCTGCTGGAGGCTTCTGGAAATGTTTGCCGGGCCTTCATGGGATCTCGAGAGAAAAGTCAAGAGCATTTCTGAGAAGCTGGCCCCAGGTCCTGACATCACAAAGCCACCCAATGAAGCAACCCTCCAACTAATGCTTTCAGACTTGTCACGTTGCAAGAGAAGGCAACTTCCTCATCGTTGAAGCCGTTTCATTGAGTATTCAGTGAAATTGTGCCCAAGACGTCATAACCAATCCAAGGCTCCAATGAGAATCAGGCAAACAATAAGAGAGTCTGTTTGGGATCAAATAATACTGAAAAGTGATCATGTCCACAGTTAGCAAGAACAACACCCTTGGAAACTTGCTGGGCAAGTATAAATTGGTATAACTTTTGCTAAAGGCCTCTTGGCAGCAACCATGTAAATATGCACATTTAACATGTGCCTCCCCTATGAAGAAGCATTGAGTTCTAAGGATCTGTCTATTCATTACTTCTTTCTTTCTCTGCCCTGCTTTTGCAGGGAGGATGACCTCCAAAACCTGCCCTGCTCCTTAGCACTAAAGTCTCTGTTAGCTCAGCAGAAAAGCGGAGTGGAGAGAACAGAGGTAGGGATTTACTCCTCTTCCCCTCCCCCACCAGCCCAGGGGCCTGCCCACTCAGATGTCTCAGGTTACAGAACCTGCGACATAGCCCTCTGTCAGGGTACCTCTTTCCAGACACCTGCCCTTAACCTTGTTCCCCCTACTCCACTAACAGTGCCCTGATCGTGTCCTCAGCCCTCTGAACACACCTGCAGCGCCACCTGCTTCCAGCCATGACCCTGCCAAATACACCCTCCTCAGAAACGCACCCCCATGCACAAATGACTTCCCCTTCCCATCAGACACTAGACTAAAGTTTGGGAGGCAGGAGAAGGTGTGCTTGGGTTCACCATGGCAGACCCAGCCGTTGGACATGAACTAATTGCTAAATATATATTTGTTTTATAGAAGGATCTTGTATAGAACGGATGAGCTACTGTTTATTGAACTGTCTCACAGTCATTGTACATGGCATAACATAACAACCATAAACACACAGACACACTCAGAAATGTACACTGTAATAACAAGGTAAATCCTGTGTATGTCGGTCGACATAGAAAGTTATAGATCTATTATGTGAAAGAAATTTAAAATCACAATATCTACAGTATTAACCTCTTCATGTAACTAAAAATGGAAGCATACCCTTGTGTTTAAAAAGGAGAGGTCTAAAAGGGTAAGTAGCTGGAACTCGGTCAAGGAGAGGGAACATTTGGGAAAAATAAAAAGGATTTTCCTATAAGGAAATATTACTAGACATCTTTTGGAATTAAGAAATCATCAAAAAATAAAACTGGTTATGAACTGGAAGAAAACGGGACATCACCCGATTCTAGCAGCGAAAAGCCTAAGCAGACTGGCAAAATAGCCCATGGCGGACAGGACCAGACCCTCCGCTGCCTTCTTTTATGCTCACTTTGATTTCATGACTGCTCCATATCCCACTGACATCTCATGTGGGTCTGTGGCTTCCCCAGATTTACAACCCACTGAGAGGCTCCCCCAGGCACCATTTAAAATGAGAACCTCTAAGGAGGGGTCCCCAGACCAACAGCATCACTGTCACCTGCAAACTCACTGAAATGCTCCATGCTCCCCACCCACCACCCACCAAGACCCCTTACTTTGCTGCCTCACCACTTCAAAGGCCCGAGCACAAACGGAGCCTACCTTTTCACTATACCCTTTGCAGTTCAGCATCATCCCGCCCAGAAGGCTGAAAGCCATGCCAGAAACCACCTGTCCCCATTGCCCACATCGTGACCACTGAGACCCAAGCTTCCTGCCTCACTGCTCTAGCTACTTCTGCACCTCCAAAACTATGTCTGGGCCCACAGCCAGGATCATCTGGCCCATATCACCTCACACCCAGCCACATGCCACTTAAATGCATGCCCTCACATTTTATCTACACCCTTAATGACCTGGCCCCTGCCTCCTCATGGGGCTACTTCTTCTCTGTGCTAGACACAAGCAGTCCCACAGCCACACTAACCTATGCCATGCCTACAATGCACCAGGCTCCCTCTGGGCCCTGTGGCTTTGGGATGCACTGGCTAGATCAGCCTATCCCTAACTTCTCCATCACCAGCTCAAGCCTCGCCTTTTTCACAACCCGTCCTAAACCACCAGGCCTGATGGGGTGTTTTCACTCTGCAGCACCTAGCGCACCCTCTAGCAGTCTCCATCAGATGGCTATTGAACTGGAGAATTATTCAAGGGCACACTGCCGTTTACTCCCATACCCCTGGTCCCTGACCCTGCTCCTGGCCAACGGGAGGTAATGAGTGATGAACCCATGGTCACTGAATGCCTCATGATACGCATTTACACTGAGCAGCTCAGAAAGTTGTGCACCTGGGTTTTCAAGGCCTGGCAAACTTTACTTCCATGCTGGCGACACTTCACACTCTGAGACCTGATAAAGTGACCGTATGTCAGCACAGCCATCCCCACCCTCCGAGTTGGGGGCCTCCTCCACCTTACGTGTCCTGATTAAAAGGCTCTATGCCCAAGCTGCTTCCCAACAGGGGAGTAAGATTGCCAGGTGCTGGTTTCTCCAGCCTCCCTGGGCTCTGTGCTCAGTCACCCACGCTGGCTTTGACGCGGAAGCCGATGATGAAAGATGGGCTAGGCAGGTCTCTCTCTGAAGACAGCGGCTAATGTTCACCTTCCATAATCAACATGCAGTGTGGTGTGTGGGCATTTTTTCCAGCTTCTCCAACCTACAAGGTGAGGTGCCACACCTGTTCTTTCCAGCTCAGCCAGAAGCAGCTTCTCTGGAACTGAGAACCTGTGTGATGCAATGGATGTCATCTTGGAAGCCGAGAATTTTGAAAAGTAGTCAGTTACAAAGCCGGTAAATACCATGGTTAGAAATGAAGTGTGGTCCTGAAGCGACAAGCAGAGCAGTCATGTTTGTCTCAGAAATGTCTGAATGCAAGTCTAGAGGAGGAGCACACTCAGCAACGCCAGCTAAGTAGCCTCATGAGATGACAGCGGGGTGGAAGGACACTTACTGGGAGGCACTTTCACTGGGTACCTCACAAATAGTCCCACCTTGCTACACTGACACACTCCCAGCAGGTAGCTCCTGGGTGGCCTTGTAAATACGTCTACTCTTATACGTTAACTATCACCAACACAGGATCATGTCTCTT
Source organism: Saccopteryx bilineata (assembly GCF_036850765.1). Classification (NCBI taxonomy): domain Eukaryota; kingdom Metazoa; phylum Chordata; class Mammalia; order Chiroptera; family Emballonuridae; genus Saccopteryx; species Saccopteryx bilineata. Next base: position 278,927,076 of record NC_089490.1, on the reverse strand, counting down.
CGCTGAGTTTACCAGCATCTTTCTGCTGCTGCGTCAGCGACGTGGGGTGCGATGTTGTGAAGTGACAAGGAGGCGGGACTTCCGGTGCAGCTTCATACCCAAAAGCTTTGGGGAGTTTTGAGGTTAGATCGGCCCAATCCCGAGTCCCGCCCTGGTGGGTAAACTCTGCACTGTCTCAAAGGCACGGAAACTGGGCATGCATACCCATCGCCTTTTCCTTGTACTTCTCCGCAGTAGAACAAGATTCATGCTCAGTTTCCATCCTTATGGTAGTGTCACGAGCTAAGGTCGTGCGCAGGGACCCCACACACCGCAGCAGTGCTCTCTGGCCTGGACTCTGGCCAGAGAGAGAACCCGGGTCTTACCTGCCTGCGCAGCTGTGATTAAGGCCGTGTTCCCCTCGTTGTCCTGCCAGTTGACATCAACATGGGGGCACTCTGCTAAAACCACCACGACATCCACAAAGCCGTGGTAGCAGGCGACAATAAGGCCGGTCTAGGAATAAAGAGGAAAGCGGGTCAGAGGAGCAGAGCCCGAGCCTGACCACTGCAGAGCCCGGAGCACCCACTGTCCCCCAGGGGCTGGACCAGCAGCAGGGTGAACAAGGACCCCCAGTCCCGGTTCTCAGCAGCAGTTTAGAGCAAGCCAACCGTCTGTTCATTCACAAATGTTCGCTGAGCATCAACTATGAGAGAGGCACCATGCCTGGGAAACACCAGAGAACCAAGATCCTTGCCTTCATGGAGCTTGCCTTCCTCGGGGAAGAGGTTTGAGGGGGTAGGAGGGACATAGACTGACCTAACAGATAACTAAGTGACAGAGTATTAGAATGTACACTGGGCTAAGGGAGGTGGTTGAGTGAGGATGCTAGGGTGGGCTCACTGAGCAGACACTGGGAAGATAAAAAGGAGGTGAGGGAATAAGCCAAGGGGACTTGGAGAGAAAAGTCCAGGCAGAGGACATGCCTGGCCCTCCCAGGGACCAGTCAGGAGGCCCGTGGAACAGAGTTGAACAAAGAGGAAGTCAAAGAAGCAACAGGTCCCAGGTGGCCACAACAGGAACAGGGGTAGGTGCCATGTGATAGGCCCCTTCTGAGCAGTCAGTTGCCAACTGTCTGCATGACTCTGGCTGCTGGGTGGACTAGAGCCTAGGGGACCAGGATGGCAACAGGGAGACCAGTTAGGCAGCGCGGGATACAAATTGGGGGATGCAGTATAACAAAAAGTATTTAGTCTTTGTCCTCAGATCCTAGCATAGAACCCCACAAACCCTTAGAATTCACTGTTGTTATATGTTAATAGTGACTCCTGTGGGGTCAGGTTTGGGAATTTGCATCAGGATGGGGGCTAGTCCCTAGAAAAACCGACCACATGATTAGAGGGTGAGACCTTCCAGCTCTGCTCCTACCCCACCCCACCTCTGGGAGGGGAGAGGCTGGAGATGGAGGTCAGTCATTTACTAAAGCAAACCATGCCCACTGAGTGAAAGCTCCACAAAACCCTCAGTGGAGACCCTAGGTTGCCCACACAGAGACTTACATTACTATGAAAGTCATTACCTTCACCTGGCCTTCCAGGGTCTGTTCCATAAGTCTGATATCCCCATGTTGAAACTAGAGTTCAGCTATAGTTTTAATTCTCTATTTTAGAGCATCTTGGTGCCCCCAACCGGAAGGTGGAAGGAGAGGTACAATCTCTGGCAACGCCCCTGTCCACGGTCTTCCCAAGAAAAACTGTAACAAAAAACTTATCACGAAGCCAATACTGTCCACTTGCTGCGTCCACAGAAGGAAGCCCACCTGCAGACGGCTCCGTTGCCAAAGCCACAGATGGTTTGTATTTTAAATGATATGCAAAATGTTCATAAAAATAAAATAGCATTATTAAGAAAATGTAAGTAAGCTACCTACAAATGGAAACTCTTATTTGGAGGCCAGCTAGAAATTCCAGGCCATCAAAACACAAGCCAAATTTTCAAATCACTGTGATTCAAAGTCTACACACCACATAAAAGTCAGTGCAACAACAATGAAAAAAAAAAGTTAAGATAATTCTACTTAAAACTTGTTTTTACATAAAAAATAAATAAATAAACTAAAATCCCATTCCTTGCCAAAAGGGTAGTATATATAACACCAAGATTCTAATAATATCATTTATTATGTTAACAGCTTAAAGGGGTGGAGGAGGAATGAAAGTGATCACCATTAAGTAGGTTAAAGCTCTCAGCACGAGTGTGCACGCCTGCGCACAAATACACGTACAACCAGATGATGCATAGAAAACACCTACAACAATTATACCAAAATATTAAGCATGATATCTTCTGTAGAAGGAATGGGAACAGAGGGCGTGTGATGGGGTTTTTTTATATGTCATAATTTTAAGTGTATCTAAATATTTGGCCAAACATTATACAAGATGTTTCTGGGAAGATACTTTTGAAATGAGATTAACATTTAGATCAGTAGATGTTGAGTAAAGCGGATAGTTCTCCATCACATGGATAAGTCTCATCCAATCACTTGAAGACCTGACTAGAACAGAGTCAGATGGAACTCTGCCTTTGGACTTGAACGACAACTCTTCCCTGGGTGTCCGGCCTGCCAGCCCACCCGGCAGATTTTGGACTTGCCAAGCCTCCACAGCTGCATAAACCAATTCCTTAAAATAAATTTGTGCAAGTGTCCATCTATAGATAGATATAGTTAGCTATACACACACACTCACACACACACACACACAAACACACACACACACACACACACACACGCATTCTATTGGTTCTATCAGGAGATCCCTGATTAGTACAGGGTAGGTGTGGAAGGAACCCTTTGGAAGAACTATTTTCATCTTTTACTCTCTGTTTCTGTGCAGTTAAAATTCTTTAAATTCTTAAAGCTTTATTTATTAAAAAAAAACACACATGATTTTAATGCACAATGAAAAATAAGTAAGCAAGCATAATGTTTACATTAATATGTCCTCACTAAGAAATATAGTTTTACCACAGCCATTGTAAATGACTGTGAAGAGGGGAGGAGGGACAGTGGGCAGAAGAAACAGAAGCTGGCAAACAGCCACGGGAGGAGGCTGAGACACCAAGAAGCACACACAAACCCACAGGCAGATGGTACAATAGCATCATTAATCCTGAGCATCCAGAAGGAAAAGGGTATTACTCATGTTCGAACATGAGAAAAAATTCTATCATTTGTAATATAATTGCTTTAAAGTTCAGAACCAAGAGAGTAAACTTCAGTTACGTGAAAATCCATTTCTATAAAACATCTTTCTCCATAATAACACCACTGACAGAGAGGGGGAAATGCTGATGTGGCTTTATGGAAGAATTTAGGAATTCTAGTCCTCCAAAGATACATTTTTAAAAGGCGGACCTGCATTACCACTAGCACGAGTGCAATTTGTTGGGTAAAGTGTGTTAGGCATAGTTTCAATAATCTCGATTATATGACTAAGAATCATGATGAGAAAGTAAATGCCAGGACTGGAGTTTGATCTACATTGATCACTCCAACATGGCCACACAGCGTCTCCATGGGTTGGGTTCTCCCCAGCACCAACCCCAGGCTTGGCTTTCCCTGCCTCCAAGCCTCTGCACAAGCAGCAGCCTCCACCTAGAGTGCTTCTCCTTCCACCCCACAGCCTTAGTCACAGAGTCAGCCCAGCACCAGTCTGATCCTCCTGCAAGTCTTGGTTCAAGCCTCTTTCCACCCATTTTCTGATGCTCTCATTGGGCTGCCTTGTGCACACCACCCCTCCCTGGAAGGTGAGCATATCTTTTTAGCTTTGTTTCCCTGGTACCTGAGATCTACAAGACACTGGGTAAGCATCTGTTGAGTGAATAAAACACCCTTGAAATGTTTCAGTACCTCCCACCTCCCACAATATTCAACTTACTCTAAACTGAGCATGGTTACAGGAGCTTTGAGCTTGTTATATGACTTGCACATTCAAGTTGGGAAATTACCTAAGGTCCCTGGAAACAAACTTTAAAGAGAAGAGTTGCCTGTGCGGTAAGTATCACTGTAGGCTAGTGCTGGCAGATCTGAGGCTGAACTATATAGATGTGAAAGCAACAGCCAAATGCAAAGAAGACAAAAGTGGTCTCAAGAATTCAACCCCAAGAAGTCACTTTAGGGACATCAAAAGTATGTCAAGAGATCTATATAAAGATCTGTAATTGCAAAGGCCTGAGAACAACCCAAACCAAATATACATCAAGAAATGACTGGCTAAACATGTGCTATGGGACACTATGTCGCAGCCCCCCACCCCCCGCAACGGGAATGAGGCTGGAATGCAGGTGTTGGTATAAAAAGACTTTTGCGGGGATGTTAAGTAAAAAAAAATTAATTAATTAAAGCACTGCTTATCAGAATAGTGTACATGATATGACCTTATTTTGTGTGAACTTATAAAATGTGTGCATGGCTACGTTCAAAAAATATTTTTTATTTTTCTAAAGGAATATGAAAATTTTTAACTAGCCACCTTCAAGAGAAGGTGTGGAAGAGAAGAGGCTTTAAGGGTTTATTGTTTAATTTGAATCTGTCTCAATCTCTTTTCAAGGCACATACAGTTTTTTCATTATACAAATACAGTTATTTGGCAGTTGGGTTATAGGTGATATTTGTATTTTTACTCATGCTTTTCTGCATCAAATAAAAATATGTCTGATAAATTGTTTTAGATTTTTTAATAAAACACTTAAAAAGGTAAAATATATAAAATGTATCAGGTGAATTCTTACAGAGGCAGGGCTCACCTAGCAAACTTTGGATAAAAAGTAAATTCAAGGTTGTCATAATTCAAAACAATTTCACATTAGACTAACTTTTGCATAAAATGTGAATTTTATTATCACTGCAAACTTTGTGTTTGAATCTGTAATTTTAGATTGTCATTTTAGGAAACGACTTTGTTCAATTATTCTCTCTTCATGTGAGTGTGTGTGTGCATGTGTGTGTGTGTGTGTGTGTGTGTGTGTGTGTGTGATCTAATTTCCCAGTACTGGCAATGGTTTCCAAACAGTCATCCTATAAGCATAAGCATTCAGTAATAGAAAACTATGTGTGTTAACTAACAAGTGACCTGAAAGTAGCGACTGTCAATAATAATGACATGTACCTCTCACCATTTATTCACAATCTATTTGAAGTTTTATACAAGGCTCAATGAGGAACTTAAAGAGAGAAAACAGTTAGAAGAGCAAAATATAAAAAATCCAAATGGAACAAAACAACCCGCCCATCTCCCCCCAATGAGGAAGAGCTCGTGTAGGCGTGTGACACACAGCGAGGAGCAGGGAGAGTGTCTTATTCACACGACAGCTGCGGGCCCTCCAGCCCCAGTCAAGGCCTCCACCGCATAGCCCCAGCCAACATCTGATGGAAACCCCATGACAGCCCCTGCTCAGAACTGCCTAGCCAAGCTGCTCCTGAATTCCTGAGCCAGAAACTGTGACAGGAAATAAGTGTAACATTAGAAAATATAAAACAACATGTCATAAGGACAGAGTACTGACAACATTCGATCACAATCTTCTGCAACCCATGCATATGAACAGGGGGTTTATGTTTTTGTCTTGACAACTGGATCCTCAGATGAAGGCTGAGTATATGCGTATAACAAAGAAATACACAATTAAATAAAATGCACTAGCGTATCACTGATAACCAACCATTGTGATCTACTAGACAATATGCTGGGTACAATGAGACATAAGTAATGCCACAAACAGCTAAGGAAATTTCCCCTTGCAGCTTAAGCCAGGACCCACTATGTTCTCAGAAGGCATGAGACCAATGCTATTTTTTTCTTTTTTTCAAAAATCTTCTCCTTTTGAAATTAGAAAAAAAATTGAAAGAATATTTTCTAGTATATAATCTTATATGTGATCAAACATTAGTAAAAAAAAAAGAGGTATATGAAGAAATTTAGTCATGAAAAAAGGCTTAAATTATAAAATGTAGTGACGTCACGGAAATGGCACCGTGAGAAGCGCGTCCGACAGCTCTCCCCTAAATCACAACAAATTTATCAACTAGAAACAGAAAAATTTATCCTCGGAGCATTCCGGAGTTCCACACAAACTGAAAGCAAAAGGACTGTTATCACTTGAATCTGAGAGACGAGGGTGTGGAGGAAGCTACCGCAGCGACGCTCATTCAAGCCGCGAGGGAGTGCGCCTGCGGTGAGTCAGCCCATATACTTGGGAACCGCGAGCCCCCGCGAGCGGCCGCCGGAAACCGCCACCGCAAGCGGCCGCCGCGAGCTGCCGTGAGCCGCCGCGTGCACGCCCGGTCCGGTTGAGCACCGCTGACGTTCCCAGCGGCCCGCACACTGCGAGTGGGGGGCACCGGTGAGTGGGGGTCGCCGGCCACCAGTGCCCGGAGCGCCCCATTCGCGCGCGTGCCTTGGGCATTCCACGAGCCCAGGGCGCCCTGCTGGCCCGCACACCCAGGGGGCTCCATTATCCTGCGCCTGGTGCGGTCCAGCCACCAGCGGCGGGGCGAGCGGGAGAGGCTTGGGAGATTCTCTCCGTGGGCGGGGCACCTCACCCAGCCATTCAAGCTAACAATCAAGCATTGGGGGAGGGGCGCGCGCAGGCAGCCTAAAATACCTTCGGAAGCACAGCTGCAACCCAATCACTGAAATTAGCTTAACCCATAAAATCTGCGCACCCTCGGTTCTAATTGATAAGATCTCTCTCAGTTCAGCAATCCAAGACAAGAGGCGTGATATTTTTTAGTGCCTCTCACTAAAGGGGCGGGGGCAACTTCTGATTGATAGAGCCTCCATATTCAGGGATAAACGCTAACAAGAAGGACTTGGCAGATAATAAGGTCTATACTACACTAGTCGTAAGCAGAGACTAGTGCCTCTTCTTCCCTGCAAAAACAGGCTACAAAGTGTGGAAAGCCTGGGTTGAGAGGTCCAACTAAATGATAGGCGCTGAACAGTCACCTTGACAACAATTGACTCCCACCCCCGCCTGATTACACTGGAGGCCCTGACTCTCAGAGCCTTTCCCAAAGCCTTGCACTGAGTGGGGATAGAGTGGGGATTTCCCAGCTCTTTGAGCCTCTTACTCCCCAGGCAGAAGCAGTTGCAGCCTTATAGCTGGATCACCAGGCTGCTAATTCAGAAAGGGGGGACTAGGAGAGAGAATCCAGGAAAGCAAACTCTCTCATCGTTGGACCCTGCAAACGCCAACAAGCCTTTACTTCCAGCAAGACTAAAGCCAATTATATGACATTGCCATAGAATCCCATCAACTGCAAATCCCTACCTAAGAGTGACACAGGGGCAGAGCCTGGGGTACAGAGTCACCGACTAGGAAGAGGGAGAGAAAAGAAAAAGGAAGAAGTTAACCTCTCAAAATCAAGAAAAACCCACAGACTTTACAACTTGATCCACTAATTTTTTGTTGTTGTTGTTGTTGTTTGTTTCTTCTATCTTTTTGCCTTTATTTCCTCCACCTTGGTCCTTCTATTCTCTGCCCATCTTATGCTTCCCCTTTCTTGAACTACACTACCCATGAGTGTTGCATTTTATTTTTCTCCTTCATCCTCACCCTCCTTTAAGGTTATACTCCAAAACACTTAACTCTCACTCTCTCCTCTTTTGTTTTTTTTTGTTTGTTTGTTTGTTTTGTCTTGCTTTATTTTGTTTTTTTCTCCTCCTATTTTATTTCTTCCTTCATTTTTCTCTTTTTCTTATTTTTTCCTTTCTATTCGTTTTTTCTTTTCTCATTTTACTTTCCTCCCATATAATCCTCAATCATGAACAAATTAGTTAATTTGGGACTCAAGGCTTTTTTTGGCTTTATTTCTCTTTTTTGCTTTTGTGTTTTGTTTTTTTTTTCTCTTGTTTGTTTATTTTTGTGGCATTTTGGGTCCTCCCAACCCAAGGTCTCCATTGTATTTAGTCTTTGCTCCACTTAATACAACAGATTTTTACTTATTATTTTTATTTTTTCTTCTTTATTATTCTTTTTTGGTCCTTTTTTCTGATTCCCTCTTATCCCTCTCATTATATCTCTTAGTTGACCATCACTTACAAGCAAATCATCTTATGCTTGTCTAAGATTTTCTTCCTTTTTTTTTTTTTTTTTTTTTTGCATTTAGTAGGTCCCTACTCCCTTTTCCTTGCCCCTTGAACTCTTCACCCCAAATCAGGCCCTCCATTATAGGCACGATATTTCCCTGAGGAGGGGAGAGGAGGGAAAGAGAAGAGAGAAAAAAAGGGGGAAATAGTAAATTATTACTGTTTTTTTTTGTGGGGTGTTTTACCCTTTTTTTTTTTCTTTTTACTCTTTATTAATTCTAATTAGTGCTATCAATAAGACCACCCTCAGATGCCGATAAGAAAGAGGAAATCGAATATTATGGATACAAAAGAAAGAGAGGTAACACAAATAGATGTGGAAAAATCTATGGAGAAAAGACTTAACATATTGGAAGCCTTGGAGCTAAATGACAGAGAATTTAAAATAGAAATCTTAAAAATACTCAGAGATATACAAGAAAACACAGAAAAGCAATATAGAGAGATCAGAAAACAACTCAATGAACACAAAGAATATATTACCAAGGAAATTGAAACTATAAAAACAAATCAAACAGAAATGAAAAACTCAATTCACGAGCTGAAAAACGAGGTAACAAGCTTAGCTAACAGAACAGTCCAGATTGAAGATAGGATTAGTGAAATAGAAGACAAACAACTTGAGGCACAACAGAGAGAAGAAGAAAGAGACTCAAAAATAATAAAAAACAAGAAAGCCCTACAGGAATTGTCTGATTCCATCAGAAAGAATAACATAAGAATAATAGGTATATCAGAGGGAGAAGAGAAAGAAAATGGAATGGAGAATATACTCAAACAAATAATAGACGAGAACTTCCCAAGCCTGTGGAAGGAACTAAAGCCTCAAATTCAAGAAGCAAACAGAACACCAAGTTTTCTTAACCCCAACAAACCCACTCCAAGGCACATCATAATAAAGATGACACAAACCAATGACAAAGAAAAAATTCTCAAGGCAGCCAGGGAAAAGAAGAGTACAACATATAAAGGAAGGCCTATTAGATTATCATCAGATTTCTCAGCAGAAACTCTACAAGCTAGAAGAGAGTGGACCCCAATATTTAAAGCCCTGAAAGAGAGGAACTTTCAGCCAAGAATACTATACCCATCAAAGCTATCCTTCAAGTATGAAGGAGATATAAAAACATTCACAAATACAGAAAAGATGAGAGAATTTATCAACAGAAAGCCCCCACTCCAGGAAATACTAAGGGGGGTTTTCCAACCAGATTCAAACAACAAAAGAAAACAACACCACAAGTAACAGCTCCACCAAGAACACAATAAAACCAAACTTAAACTGTGACAACAAAGGAAAAAAAGGGGGGAGAGGATGGAGATTAACAGTAGCAAAGGATGATGAAGTGCAGAAATACTTATAAGATAGGGTACTACAATGAATATGGTAGGTACCCTTTTCATTACTTAATGGTAACCACCCTTAAAAAAACCACCACAAAAACACTTGACTTAAAAAAGGTAGCAACAGAGGAAAGAAGTATGGAACACAAACAAACAAAAACAAATGATAGAAAAACAAAAGAGAAGAATCAAACTAGATACAAAACTAACAGAAAGCAATTTATAAAATGGCAGTAGGGAACCCACAAGTGTCAATAATTACACTAAATGTAAATGGATTAAACTTACCAATAAAAAGACACAGAGTAGCAGAATGGATTAAAAAAGAAAATCCAACTATATGCTGCCTACAAGAAACACATCTAAGCAACAAGGATAAAAACAAATTCAAAGTGAAAGGCTGGAAAACAATACTCCAAGCAAACAACACCCAAAAAAAAGCAGGTGTAGCAATACTCATATCTAATAATGCTGACTACAAGACAGAAAAAGTACTCAGAGACAAAAATGGTCATTTCATAATGATTAAGGGGAAGTTGAATCAAGAAGACATAACAATCCTTAATATATATGCACCAAACCAAGGAGCACCAAAATATATAAGACAGCTACTTATTGACCTTAAAACAAAAACTAACAAAAATACAATCATACTTGGAGACCTCAATACACCGCTGACGGCTCTAGATCGGTCATCCAAACAAAGAATCAATAAAGATATAGTGGCCTTAAACGAAATACTAGAACACCTGGATATGATAGACATCTACAGGACACTTCATCCCAAAGCGACAGAGTATACATTTTTCTCTAGTGTACATGGAACATTCTCAAGAATTGACCATATGTTGGGCCACAAAGACAATATCAGCAAATTTAGAAAAATTGAAATTGTACCAAGCATATTTTCTGGTCATAAAGCCTTGAAACTAGAATTCAACTGCAAAAAAGAGGGGGAAAAACCCACAAAAATGTGGAAACTAAACAACATACTTCTAAAAAATGAATGGGTCAAAGAAGAAATAAGCGCAGAAATCAAAAGATATATACAGACAAATGAAAATGAAAATACGACATATCAGAATCTCTGGGATGCAGCAAAAGCAGTAATAAGAGGAAAGTTCATATCACTTCAGGCCTATATGAACAAACAAGAGAGAGCCGAAGTAAACCACTTAACTTCACACCTTAAGGAACTAGAAAAAGAAGAACAAAGACAACCCAAAACCAGCCGAAGAAAGGAGATAATAAAAATCAGAGCAGAAATAAATGAAATAGAGAACAGAAAAACTATAGAAAAAATCAATAAAACAAGGAGCTGGTTCTTTGAAAAGATCAACAAAATTGACAAACCCTTGGCAAGACTCACCAAGGAAAAAAGGCACAGGACTCAAATAAATAAAATCCAAAATGAAAGAGGAGAGATCACCACAGACATCATAGAAATACAAAGAATTATTGTAGAATACTATGAAAAATTATATGCCACCAAATACAACAATCTAGAAGAAATGGATAAATTCCTAGAACAATACAACCTTCCTAAACTGAGTCATGAAGAAGCAGAAAGCCTAAACAGACCAATCAGCAGGGAGGAAATAGAAAAAACTATTAAAAATCTCCCCAAAAATAAAAGTCCAGGCCCAGACGGTTATACTAGTGAATTCTATCAAACATTCAAAGAAGACTTGGTTCCTATTCTACTCAAAGTCTTCCAAAAAATTGAAGAAGAAGCAATACTTCCAAACACATTTTATGAGGCCAACATAACCCTCATACCAAAACCTGGCAAGGATGGCACAAAGAAAGAAAACTACAGACCAATATCTCTAATGAATACAGATGCTAAAATACTAAACAAAATACTGGCAAACCGAATACAACAACATATTAAAAAAATAATACATCATGATCAAGTGGGATTCATCCCAGAATCTCAAGGATGGTTCAACATACGCAAAACGGTTAACGTAATACACCATATCAACAAAACAAAGAACAAAAACCACATGATCTTATCTATAGATGCAGAAAAGGCTTTTGATAAAATACAACACAATTTTATGTTTAGGACTCTCAACAAAATGGGTATAGAAGGAAAATATCTCAACATGATAAAGGCCATATATGATAAACCATCAGCCAACATCCTATTAAACGGCATAAAACTGAGGACTTTCTACCTTAAATCAGGAACAAGACAGGGTTGTCCACTCTCTCCACTCTTATTCAACGTGGTGCTAGAAGTTCTGGCCAGAGCAATCAGACAAGACAAAGAAATAAAAGGCATCCATATCGGAAAAGAAGAAGTAAAGCTATCACTTTTTGCTGATGATATGATCCTATACATCGAAAACCCGAAGGACTCCACAAAAAGATTATTAGAAACAATAAACCAATACAGTAAGGTCGCAGGATACAAAATTAACATACAAAAGTCCATAGCCTTTCTATATGCCAACAATGAAATATTAGAAAACGAACTCAAAAAAATAATCCCCTTCACGATTGCAACAAAAAAAATAAAATACCTAGGAATAAATATAACAAAGAACGTAAAGGACCTATATAATGAAAATTACAAAGCATTGTTAAGGGAAATCGAAAAAGATACAATGAGATGGAAAAATATTCCCTGTTCTTGGATAGGAAGAATAAATATAATCAAAATGGCCATATTACCCAAAGCAATATACAAATTTAATGCAATTCCCATCAAAATCCCTATGAGATTTTTTAAAGAAATGGAACAAAAAATCATCAGATTTATATGGAACTATAAAAAACCCCGAATAGCCAAAACAATCCTAAGGAAAAAGAATGAAGCTGGGGGCATTACAATACCTGACTTTAAACTATATTATAGGGCCACGATAATCAAAACAGCATGGTATTGGCAAAAAAATAGACACTCAGACCAATGGAACAGAATAGAAAGCCCAGAAATAAAACCACATATATATGGTCAAATAATCTTTGATAAAGGGGCCAACAACACACAATGGAGAAAAGAAAGCCTCTTCAACAAATGGTGTTGGGAAAACTGGAAAGCCACATGCAAAAGAATGAAACTCGACTACAGCCTGTCCCCGTGTACTAAAATTAATTCAAAATGGATCAAAGACCTAAATATAAGACCTGAAACAATAAAGTACATAGAAGAAGACATAGGTACTAAAATCATGGACCTGGGTTTTAAAGAACATTTTATGAACTTCACTCCAATGGCAAGAGAAGTGAAGGCTAAGATAAATGAATGGGACTACATCAGAATTAAAAGTTTTTGCTCAGCAAGAGAAACTGATATCAAAATAAACAGACAGCCAACTATATGGGAACTGATATTTTCAAACGACAGCTCAGATAAGGGCCTAATATCCAAAATTTACAAAGAACTCATAAAACTCAACAACAAACAAACAAACAATCCAATAAAAAAATGGGAAGAGGACATGAACAGACACTTCTCCCAGCAAGAGATACAAATGGCCAACAGATATATGAAAAGATGCTCAGCTTCATTAGTTATTAGAGAAATGCAAATCAAAACTACAATGAGATACCACCTCACTCCTGTTAGATTAGCTATTATCAACAAGACGGGTAATAGCAAATGTTGGAGAGGCTGTGGAGAAAAAGGAACCCTCATTCACTGTTGGTGGGACTGTAAAGTAGTACAACCATTATGGAGGAAAGTATGGTGGTTCCTCAAAAAACTGCAAATAGAACTACCTTATGACCCAGCAATCCCTCTACTGGGTATATAGCCCAAAACCTCAGAAACATTGATACGTGAAGACACATGTAGCCCCATGTTCATTGCAGCACTGTTCACAGTGGCCAAGACATGGAAACAACCAAAAAGCCCTTCAATAGAAGACTGGATAAAGAAGATGTGGCACATATACACTATGGAATACTACTCAGCCATAAGAAATGATGACATCAGATCATTTACAGCAAAATGGTGGGATCTTGATAACATTATAAGGAGTGAAATAAGTAAATCAGAAAAAAACAAGAACTACATGATTCCATACATTGGTGGAACATAAAAATGAGACTAAGAGACATGGACAAGAGTGTGGTGGTTACCAAGGGTGGGGGGGGAGGGAGGACATGGGAGGGAGGGAGGGAGAGAGTTAGGGGGAGGGGGAGGGGCACAGAGAACTAGATAGAGGGTGACGGAGGACAATCTGACTTTGGGCGAGGGGTTTGCAACATAATTTGATGACAAAATAACCTAGACATGTTTTCTTTGAATATATGTACCCTGATTTATTAATGTCATCCCATTACCATTAATAAAAATTTATAAAAAAAAAAAAAAAAGAAATAAACTTCTATAAAAAGCAAAAAAAAAAAAAATTATAAAATGAAAACATATATATACCTTTTTTTAAGAGAGAGAGAGTGAGAGAGAGGTAGACAGACAGGAAGAGAGAGAGATTATAAGTATCAACTCACAATTGTGACACCTTAGTTGTTCATTGATTGCTTTCTCATAAGTGCCTTGACCTGGGGGCAGGGCTCCAGTCAAGCCAGTGACCCCCTTGCTCAAGCCAGTGGCCTTGGGCTCAAGCCAGCGACCTCAGGGCTTCGAACCAGGGTCTTCAGGGTCCCAGGCCAATGATCTATCCATTGCACCACCTGGTCAAAGTATGTATATATATTATATATATATACTTTAATAAACAAGTTTGTAAAATTGCCTATAAACAGTGCATTAAAAAAAACTAGAAAGAAATACACCAAGATTGCAGTAGTGATTTATTCTGAATGATGATGTCATAGATGACTTCTTTTTTTTATACTTTTCTGTAGTGAAGTTCTGGGTTTTTTTTCTTCTTGTGAACACTTACTTCTTTCTATTTAATAATTAGAAATACTAAAACTTTTAAAGAAGAAAATTTCAGATAAAGCTTCCCAGTCAGCCTCTTGCTTGTTCAACTACATAAGCAGTAGACTACAAGTTCACAGTTTGGGCGGAAACAATACAAAAAACATAAAGCTATGCTTCTTCTCTCCTGGAAAGAGTTGGGGAGGATAACAACTTTTCAATCAATTATGAAATCAATAAATGAAAAACAAATTGGACCTTTTGGGATCTATAAATCATAATCGGCTCTCAGAATTTCTTGCACAAGATGCTCTGTAAAAGTTTCAAGAAAGACATCCAGGCTGCCCATTACATTGGCATCAAAGGCTGAACCTCTTATTGGATGGCCGGCCCACTCTGCCAAGGGTTACCCACTCCAGAGCTCCCAGCCAGCTGGTCCGCTGCAGGCTCCCAGACACGGTGTGGTCCTCTCATATAAATCAAACTCTATCACTTTCTCCAGGGCAATTTTCTCACAAATCTTGGACCTATAAGGCACAACTACTGCTCTGTATCATGTAATGTGTCATAATTTAGTAAAATCCAATCCAGTGGATGGAGAATAAACATCCTGGTTAATTATTCCCCCCCAAAAAACTCATTACTGTGTTCTTATTGGTTCAGTTTGACCCTGGCCACTCAAAGTAAGGTGCAGGAACTAACAATAGCATCGCCTGGGAATGTGTTAGGAATGCAGCACCTTAAGCCCCAGGTCAGACCTGGGGAGTCAGGTTCTGCATTTCTGCTACCCTATTTGGTGTACAGGACAGAAAGGGTCTGGCATGCTGACTAGCGGCATAGATTGTCAGGTGGAGAGTGACAATCAGTGGCCATCACTGCACCTGGGAGCCTCAGTTACCCCTCAGCTTTCTTTCCCTGTTAACTTTTGCTTTCACTGGTTCTTCTTTTAATTGGGGGAGGGGGGTGCACACCTTTTTTCTCTGCAGGCCCAGTCTCTGTTATACAGGTATCTGTTCTTACCCAATTCTAGCCCCAGTGCTCACAGCACCCCTAGAAGGACAACTAATTGGTTTCATCTGCCACCTGGCTCCTTTGTCCTTCACCATGAGTCATCCCTGGTCCTTCTGTCTTAGGCTGGGATGGAGGGTTCACAGAGGTAGGAGAAAGCACAAGACTCTGTGGTCTGTATCTGCCTTACAGATTTAGGAATATCAGCCTGTTGGGCAAATAAGTTTGTAAAATCTGTATTTTCTGGTTTTGCTCACTTTTATTGTTAAAAATGGCCACTGCTCACATGATGATGCTCCCATGTGATATAGCTGATAACCTTCCTCTTGGGAAGGGGCTTGGTTATGCTGGAGGAGGGCTTTCGCGCAGAAAAGTTTTAAAAGGAGGAGCTAGGAGGCCATTTTGGCAGAGAGGCCACATGGTTGCAGAGGAGGCAGGCAGCCAAGATGGCTGGGTGCTGAAGGGGAACAGAGGTGGGGGGCCTTTGATTCTCGGAAAAACTGGAAAGATTCTCCTGGTTGTGGAACTGGAGAACATGTGAATGGGTTTTGGTGCCCTGTGTGTCTGTGTTTACTTTCTCGCTGGTGTGAGCTAGAATAAAAGATGGCCCACCAGTTCTTGGCTCCATTGTTTCATTACTGTCTATCTGAATCAAATGGGAACTTGCATGGGCCAGGCAGCTGTGATGGCCCTGACTGCTGGCCCTACACAGCCCTACATTGTGTGTGACAAAATAAATCCAATGGAAAGCAGGTTCCCGAAGCAAGAGGGTCACACTGCTTTCAGAACCCTCTCTTCATCAACCCATGAGCATTCATCACTGTCCTACCGGTACTGATGGTCGACAGGTACCTGGGCTGGGCCTTGAAAGGACAAAGATGAACTTTGAAACAGACAGCCATCCCCCTCCCCAGGAAATTCAGTCTGGGAAAGCGCACGGGGAAGGATACAGGGAAGTTAACAGTGCAACCAGACCTGCCTCAGGGGACTAGGGAAGATGAGGACCAAAACCTGGTCCAGGCTGGGGGAGGTGCTAGCACTGACACAGCTGAGCTTTGTTAGCCAAACCTGAGGAATCCCAGTGGTATCAGGGAGGAGAGGAAAGCATTCCAAGTGTCAGAAAAACATTTGCAAAGGCTAGGAGCTGACAACTCATGGAGAAGTAGATTCACCTGTCAACTAAAAGAGGAAAGGGATGGGTCATGAAGTCACGGAGGGTTGACATGGAAGGGCTAAGGACTCTCGATTGTGTCTGAAACCAGTAGAGAACCACTGAAGTCTTAAACTAGATATATCATGATGGAATGTTCCTTCTAAAAACCTGCCTCTCAGATGTGAGTTCAGGTGAAAGGGGAGAGCCCTGCCATTATTTTCTTTCTATTTTTAAAATAGTCGTTAAGTAGGAGTGTCCCCCACCCCACCCCCACCCGCAGCCTCTTTTAACTGATTTGGCAACTCCTTTGTGATCTAAGATGAAATTGAAACTGACATCTACCTATCTGACTCATAGCTGTCAGGCAGAGGCTTCCACATAACATTCTGGGCTCCACAATGTCTGTTCTCCAGGTGTTCATTACTATCTTCTAACTTGATATTTTTTTATGCAAAAATTTAAATTATAAACTTTTCCATATGTGAAGGTTCTTGGTACTATTAGTCATCATGGAAATGCAAATTCAACCCACACTGAGATACCACCACTCACCCACCAGAATGACTAAAATTAAAAAGACTGACAATACCTAACAATGGTGAGAGTATGTGAAACTAGCAGTTTCCCAACAGATGGGAGTGCAAAATGGAAGAACCACGTCGGAAAACTGGCAGTTTTTGATAAAGTTTGGCACATACCTACCTATGACCCAGCAGTTTCACTCAAAGGTATATTCCCAAGAGAAAGAAAAGCCTACATTTACATAAAGACGAAACCAAGAATGTTGAGGGCAGCTTTACTCATAACAGCCAAAAGTTACACACAACCAAATACTCATCAAGAGACTATTAAGCACACTCTGCTAAACTCACACTTAGGAATACTACTCAGCAACTAAAAAGAACAAAATTTTGACATGAGCAACAACATAGACGATCTCCAACACATTTAATGAAATGCAAGGACAGGCAAAGTTAATCTATGGTGATGAGAAAACAGTAAAGGGGACCACTGAAAAGGTGTATGAGAGAACTTTCTAGGGTATGAAAACACAGTAGGCCTTATCTGGATGATATTTATATGTGTATATTTATTTGTCAAAATTCACTGTCAAAAATCATAAATCGAAAAGAGTTATGATTTCACCAACTGTAAATTACATCTCATCACAGTACTGACAGCATAAAAAACAACATAGCCAAAGACATCCAAATGACTAATAAGCACGTGAAAAGATGCTCGATGTTGCTAGTCAAGAGGGAAACCCAAATCTAAACCACAATGAGAAACCACGTCACACCTACAAGGATGTTTATTTTTTTTATAAAAAAAAAAGCAGAAATTAAAGAGCTGGTAAGGATGTGGAAAATCAGAACCCTTGTGCATTGCTGGTGGGAATGTAAAATGCTGCCGCCACTATGAAAACAACTCAGTGGGTTTGGTGGCTCTTCAAAAAACTAAACATAAAATGACCATAGGATCCAGCAATTCCACTAGTAGGTAGACACTCAATGGAATTTAAAGCAGGGACTCAAAGAGATATTAGTACACCCATTAGTAGCATTATTCTTAATATCCAAAAAGCAGAAGCAACCAAAGTACCTATCAACAGATGACTGGGTAAACAAAATGGGGTATATGCATACAATGAAATATCATTCCTATAAATTAGAGAATAAAATTCTGATGTATGCTACACCATGGATGAACCTGGAAGACACTCTGCTAGGTGAGGGAGCCAGACACAATAGGACAAATATTGTATGATTCCACCTTTGTGAAATATCTAGAATAGGCAGATGCAGAGACAGAAAGTAGGTTAGAGGTTACTGGGACTAAGGGGAAGAGGCAATGGGGAGTTATTGCTTAATGGTTACAGGTTGTTTGGGTGATGAAAAAGCTTTGGAAGTAGACAACAGTGACGTTTGTACAACACTTGCTGTAAGGCATGCCACTGAGCTGTTTGGTGGTTACAATGGCTGAAATGGGAATTCTGTTATAAATTTTACCACATCAAAAATATTCATAATGGAATATGCCAAAAAACCATTTAGTGCTATATCTTAAATGAACAGATTATATGATATTACAATAGAATTATACCTCAATAAAGCTGTTAGAAATTTTAAAAAAAATTAGCGGTACACACATACATGGATGGATCTCAGAAATACTGCATCCCTTGAAAGAAGTCAGGCACCCGAGTACACGCGGTGTGACTCCACCAAAGTCCCAGTGCTGGCTAAACTGAGCTGTGGGGATAGAAATCAAGCAACCATTGCGTCTGATGGCAGAGACTAGGTAAAAGAGTGAAAAGAGACTCATAGTGATGAAAATGCTCTATATCTGCCTGACCAGGCGGTGGCGCAGTGGATAGAGCGTCCGACTGGGATGTGGAGGACCCAGGTTCGAGACCCCGAAGTCGCCAGCTTGAGCGCGGGCTCATCTGGTTTGAGCAAAGCTCACTAGCTTGGACCCAAGGTCACTGGCCCTAGCAAGGGGTTTCTGGGTCTGCTGTAGCCCCATGGTCAAGGCACATATGAGAAAGCAATCAATGAACAACTAAGGTGTCGCAACGAAAAACTAGTGATTGATGCTTCTCATCTCTCTCTGTTCCTGTCTGTCTGTCCCTATCTATCCCTCTCTCAGACTTTCTGTCTCTGAAAAAAAAAATGTTCTATATCTTAAATGGGAGATGATTGCACAGGTGTGTGACATTCTCAAAAATCACCCTGCTGCTGTTCATTTAGAATTTGTGCACTTTGCTATATGTAAATTATACTGCAATAAACAACTGTTACCACAAAATGTGGTTTAAAGGTAACAAGACATTGATAGTGCTATAGGGTGTGGACAGAGCAGGGCCAGGGGTGAGAGACCAATTAGAAGGCTCGGATCAGCTCAGCCACTGGGCAGAGATAGCGCCACTGAACAAGCTGGTGCCCAGAAATGATTAGGCAGAATAGACCACGGATGTGCAGTATGAGGTCAGAAAGCCAACTGGCTTGTGCTGTGGGCCCCTAGGAGAGCTGCGAAGTCATCTGCCAGGAAAAGCAGCACAGCAAGAACCCAGGACTCTAGTAAACAAAGGAAGGCCCAGAAAGCTAACAGCAGTTAAAAGAAGAATCACCCATACACATAAGGCAGATTCAACTTGAACCAGAGGTTCACAGTAGAAAGTAGAGTTAATTTTAAAGGTTACAGGTGCATGTTTAAGTCGTTCGGTTGTTTTGTTTTGTTTTATTTTTTCTGGCTGGGAACAATTTACCTGGTTTTAGCCAAAAACAATCTATTCCCCAGGCACACACAAGGCAAGATCTCCTCAAGATCTCCATGAATCAGTGATTGTGATTTCTTTTGACCCAAGTAACAGAATTCAGTTCAGGGAATACTCTCCGGCCCTGGCATACTATACCAATGTCTTTCTGCAATGTATCCTGTCACACCTGTCCATGTATTAAGAAGGCAAAAAACGCCTGGTCTGTGGTGGCACAGGCAGTGATCTGGAACACTGAGGTCGCCAGTTCAAAACCCTAGGATTGCCTGGTCAAGGCACATACAAGAAGCAATCAATGAACAACTAAAGTGAAGCAACTATGAGTTGATACTTCTCGCTCCTGCCCCCCATTCTCCTCTTTCTATAAAATCAATTAATAAAATCTTTAAAAAAGGGGGGGGTGAGTAAAAGGTGAAAAATGAACAGAGATTTTCAGAGGCATAATCATCCAGATGGTGTTGACCAGAAGACAGGACAAAATGTCCAGTTGGGGAGCAGGAATGAGCTCAAAAGACAGCACTGCAGGCAATGGTGACCCTCTACAGATCAGTTTCATCTCTGAAAGCTGCTCAGGAGTTCCCCTTGGCACACCTGGACCCCCAGAGGCCTCGTCTGAGAAGGGTCCCCTCCACTCAGGTGTCTTAGCCACAGTCCTCTCTCCCTCACCTGCTGCTGTGGGTTGAATTGTGCCTCCCCAAAAAGATATGTCCAAGTCCTAACTCCTGGATCTTATGAATATGACCTTACTTGGAAACAGTCTTTGCAGATGTAAGTTTAGAATCTTGAGAAGAGGTCATCTTGGAGATCTGAGATACAGATACACAGAAGCGGGAGGCCATTTACAGAGGGAAGCAGAGACCAGAGTGATGCAGTCACAAGCCAAGAACACCCGGGGCCAACACAGGCTGGAAGAGGCAGGAAGGTTCCTCTCCTGGGGTCGTCAGAGGAAGACAAACCTGCTGTCACCTTCATTTTTAATTTCTAGCCTTAGCAACGGTGAGAGGATACATTTCTATTGTATAAGTCACCAAATTGGGGCTAATTTGTTACTGTCAGCCTTGGAAACTAACACACCCACACTCCAGCACCACTCTTGTCCCATGTCCTCCAAGCACCTCTACCACCTGCTTTTCTCCCTCCTCTCCTGCTCAGAATGTCACCCTCGGGTCTAGCCCAGTTTTTGGCAAACTCAATAGTCAACAGAGCCAAATATCAACAGTACAACAATTGAAATTTCTTTTGAGAGCCAAATTTTTTTAACTTAAACTATATAGGTAGGTACATTCCTTATCGACATAGCGCCCGCACGTGGTGCTTTGTGGGAGAGCCGCACACATGTGGCTCAGGAGCCGCAGTTTGCCTACCACTGGTCTAGCCCTTACTCACCTACAATAACATAAAAGCCCCCACCAGATCACCTACCTCCTGGCCTGATTCCCCTCCATCCTCCACACTCATTGTTCTCCAATTAAAAATGTTTGTGCCTGTAATTCCCTAGTCACCCTCAGGAGGGAAAGCCCAGGGCTGCGCCTTGACTCTGTCCACAGCCTCAGTGGGCATCACATCATTGACACCTGTTGTGCCCATCGCGGGCATTGCTTGATGCATTTGCTAAAATAAGATCCAACTGTGCTGTGCACTAAAATACTCAAAATGCCTGCG
Source organism: Saccopteryx bilineata (assembly GCF_036850765.1). Classification (NCBI taxonomy): domain Eukaryota; kingdom Metazoa; phylum Chordata; class Mammalia; order Chiroptera; family Emballonuridae; genus Saccopteryx; species Saccopteryx bilineata. The sequence continues at coordinate 278,905,660 of NC_089490.1, read as the reverse complement.
AGTTTGCTTATCTTTTATTCCTCCAGCCACCTGTAACCTCAACTTTTAATAAATGGAAAAATTTAGCTGATTAGGAAAATGAATAGAATGAATACTCCACAAAGAGAACCCTGTGATATAAATGTTGTTCCTTCACAACAACTAAATGCAAAAGAAACAAACCACGTGGGCAACTTAACGCCATCAAACAGCATCCACATCTGTAGCAAGGAGAACCCACCCATCAGCCCCCGAAGCTTACTGTTCTCTAAAACACTAGTTGTGAGCAGGGCCCGCCAGCATTTAGTCACTCATCTACTCCAAGTCCCTAGTTCCCAATTAAAGAGACTTTTACAGTCACAAGAATTACTTAACCACGGGAAGATGTGCCGTGGCACGTACTACACTGTAAGTCACAGACTAATGAATAGTTACTGCTCTGGGCTGCCTCTAATTCACTCTGGTTTCAAGACATGTTATTTAGAGTTAATGTGCCTCCTGGTCTTTCCAAAATCAGCAGCATGTAAGTGGATCAAAGGCTCCAAACATCCACCTGCAAAATTGTATTGTTGTTATTTTAATAAGACTTTATTTTTCAGAGCAGTTTTAGGTTCTCGGAAGAAAAAAAAATGAGGTTAAGGTACAGAGATTCCCCAGCCTGCAGAGTTTTCATATGTGAAATGATGTTCAGAGCAAAGTAAGGCCCACCCTGTATTCAAATTTCAACAGTAGAGCTATAAAAGCTAAGACCAGTGTTGTTCGTTTATTTATTTGTTTGTTTGTTTGTTTGTTTAAAAAGCATATGGAGCTAATAGCTAAAGCTTTACTAAAAAATAGAGTGAATATATGCATAATATTTTTAAATGTGTTATTGCGGAGAATAAGGTAGTCCTAGCACACTAACTGATTCTTTGACTAACAGCTACATGGTGATAGTAATATGAATATTACTTGTTTTCAACTGTTAGAATCAAACAACAGATAAAGTCAAGGTATACATGAGCATAATTACAGAAACTCAGGCTTGTTCTCTCCTCTCTCTCTCTCTCTGCAACTTTTGCTGTGTGGCCCAGGCATGTATGCCGTGCACTCTCCAGAATCTGTGAATAACAAATCTGGTTTTTTCAAAGTTCTCTGATACTTGTTGCTAAAATGCATTTTGTAATCATAATATCCATAAGGGCCAGTCCAAGCACCACACTGGCTCTGGCCAGAGCTCACCATAGGTAGTAAAAAAAAGTAAAGCCCAGATGAGTGCCCCAGGCACTTCTAGTCTATAGCATCACTAATGATAAGCACAACACAAAATAATAAGGAATTGAAAAAACAAATGTGAAAAATTAATGACAGATATAAGATTATTTAAATACTAATAGTAATGTTAAATATCAGTATAAGTACACAACTACAATTTTTTTAATGGATAAAAAGACATAAAAATTAGGCCTGACCTGTGGTGGCGCAGTGGATAAAGTGTCGACCTGGAATGATGAGGTCGCCGGTTCAAAACCCTGGGCTTGCCTGGTCAAAGCACATATGGGAGTTGATGCTTCCCGCTCCTCTCCCTGTTCTCTCTGTATCTCTCTCTCTCTCTCCCTTCTCTCTCTAATAAAAATGAATAAATAAAATCTAAAAAAGTAAATAAATAAAAAATTTTAAAAATACATAAAAATTAAAGAATAAAAGCAAAGAATCAATAAATACATGTGAAATGTATATAACCTTACTAGTAACCAAAGTAGTAAAAATTAAAATAATTGAGACACCATTTGCTTAACCAAAAAAGATTATATTTATGATATTCACAGAAGATGGGTTACTCAATTAATGGTATTGGACAAATGCCCTAGCCATATGGAAAAAAATAAAGTTGGATCTTTACTTCATGTCTAATGCCAAAACGAATCATTAAATACACAATCATAAAAACACTGGAAGAAAATTTAGATGACTATTTCTATAAACTTAGCTTTTAAAAATCATTTTGAAGCCTGAGCAAAGCTAGAATCCATAAAGAAAAAGATACCTCTGACTATACAAAAATCTATAACTTCTCAGCAAAACAATAGTGTAAGCAAAGTAAAAAGACAAATGATTATAACTTTCATTTTCAACTATGAAAACTAGTTTCAATCACATCTACCCTTCTACTGAAAACAAATAAAACTGAATGCTTGTTTATTAACCTATTTAGAGGAACCAGACTTCCAAACAACCAGGATTCACAGGCCTCATGTACTTGGAAAAAAGGGAAAGCCTGAGATGAACCTCTATCCTCATCACTTTCCTCCTCACAGCATTTGCTGATTCATAAGGATGAAAGATTAAAATAAACCAAACAGAGCACAGTAAAGGTCACAAGTGTTAGGCAGAGTCTAGCACAGTCTCAGGGTTTAGGAAACAAAATTGATGTTAATGGCCCAACAAGGATGACAGGCCTATTAAACATGCCACATTTTCTGCAGGAAACCCAAAGGACTAGCTCCTACAAGTGAGGCAGAAACAGGCCAGACCTTACAGAGATTACAGCCTATATACATACTATCATCTGCCCCACTGTCTGCCAGAAGCAAATTAAATCCTCTCCGGGAGAAGATGGCACCATACATAGCTACTTTCATTTTTCATATACAATGTCTAGCATTCAAAAAAATTACTAGACATATCAGGAGAGGGGAACAAGAGAAAATCAGACAGTAGAAAATATCTTCAGGAGATACAGATACTGAAGTTATCAGACTTCACAATAACTACAATTAATATATAATAGAAAGTAATAACAAATGGAGATTGTTAGCAAAGAACTGGATTCTATAAAGAAGAATCAAATAAAAATTTTAGAAATGAAATATATAAAAGCTGAAATTAAGGATGCAAAAAAATAGATAAGAAGCAGAATAGGCCAAAGAGAGAACTGGTGCACTGGAAAATGGATTAACCAAAATTGTACAGGCAGGAAAAAGAAAAGACGGAAAGACTGAAAAAAACATCAAGGCCACATGGAGCACAGTGGAAAGGGTCTAATATATGTGAATTTCATATCACAGAATGGGAAGAAAAAGAGAGTGGGACAAAACAATATTTGACAAGATAGTGGCAGAGAAATTTTTCCAAACTGACAAAAGATATCAAGCCATAAATTTAAGAAATTCCACAACCCCAAAATTAGATTTAAAAAAATAAATTCACAATGGAAAAAGAACATGGAACATACGCTAGATAAAAAAAAATAATATCTTTAGCATATTGAAAGCATTCTTAAAGCTCAACAAGAAAACAAAGAAAAAAATGGGCAAAGGATACAAAGAAAGATCTAAATGGTTCATAAACCTGCTATATGAAACATGTCATATAAAGCATCAATAATCCAACTCACACATATGTGTGTGTGTGTGTGTTTGTGTGTGACAGAGACAGAAAGACAGAGAGAAGGATAGATAGGGACAGAGAGACAGGAACAGAGAGAGATGAGAAGCATCAATCATCAGTTTTTTGTTGCGACACCTTAGTTGTTCATTGATTGCTTTCTCATATGTGCCTTGATCGGGGGCTACAGCAGACTGAGTGACCCCTTGCTCAAGCCAGTGACCTTGGGCTTAAGGTGATGAGCCTTGCTCAAGCCAGATAAGCCCGGGCTCAAGCTGGCCACCTCAGGGTTTCAAACCTGGATTCTCCGTGTCCCAGTCCGACGCTCTATCCACTGCACCACCAGGTCAGGCCCAACTCACACATATTAAAGTGAGGTATCATTTTTTGGCCAAGAGTTTAAAAAGAGTGAAAGTAACTAGTATTGGCAAAGTGTGGAAGGACAAGCACACTAGTATCTTGCTAACGAACATAGATAGGTAGGTTCACTCTAGAAGGTTATTTGTTATGTATTATGTCAGGCAGAATAAGTTAGTTTGTGCAGCAGTAACAAGCAATCTCCAATGGCTTATGACAAATATCTGCTTGCTCAGATGACATGTCCACTGCAGGTGGACTGCAGATCTTTTCCATGTTGTTTTCCCTCTAGGACTCAGGTTGACGGAGGAACCTCTACCTGGAATATTGTGTCTCATCGTAGAGGGAAAAGAGGGTATTGCAAATCATATGCTGGGTCTCAAAACATAGCCAAAGTTACACAAGTCATTTCTCACAATGAATCTTCCAGAGAAAGTGGCATGGCCAGGTGTGATGCTACCGAGAGAAAATCTACTGCTCCAGGGAGAAGCAGAATTATTTGTGAAGTTAACAGGACCCATCACATGGAACCAAACTGAAGACCCAATAATTTTCTCATAATTAGATCAATATGCAAGATTTATGTAAACTGCTATATTCCCCATAAACTAGAAATAATCTCAGTGACTACCAAGAATTCATAAGTTAAATAAATGAAAATATCCAGAAAATAGAATATATTGCAGTAATTAAAAATAATTGATGTGTGTATTGCCTGACCCAGGTATGACGAAGTGCATAAAGCATTGGCCTGAGATGCTGAGAACCCAGGTTCAAAACCCTGAGGTCACTGTCCTGAGCACAGGGTTGCGATCTTGAGTGTGGAATCATAGACATGACCTCATGGTCACTGGTTTGAAGCCCAAGGTCACTGGCTTGAGCAAGGGGTCACTAGCTCGGCTAGAGCCCCGGGGTCAAGGCACATATGAGAAAGCAATCAATGAACAACTAAGGTGCGGAAACTATGAGTCGATGCTTCTCATTTCTCTTCATTCTTGTCTGTCCCTTTCTCTCTCTCCCTCTCTCTCTTTCTCTCTCTCTCTCTCTCGCTAAAAAAACAATAATGATGATGATAATGATGTTGATGTGTATTTGCTGGTGGAAAGATGTTCTCAATAAGTTATAAAGGAAAAAAGTAAATTACATGTACTATATTACATTAAATGGCTCTGAACTTACACCTTAAAAAATTAATTATCTCTAAGATAGGTGATTTTTATCTTTGGCACTTTACCTTTCTATGTTACCTGATTATTTTACAGTAAGCATACATGACTTTTAATGTTTCAAAGCCATTTGAATATTTTTAATAATTAATGTACAGCATGATGAGGATACAGCAAAACAGGCAATTTCATAGCCTGCTGATGGGAGGGGAAATTAGGCAAGATGGCCTTTAAAAGCTCACACTCTCAAATTCAATAATATACCTTCTAAGAATTTATCTAAAAAGGAATGTTCCAATAAACCAGGATACACATTTACCAGGGCATTATTTCTATAGCAAAATTTCAGAAACAACCAAAATGTCTGACAAATTATTAAATAAACAGTGATGTATGAAAAAATGGGTTTTGAAAATCAAGATTCCAAGCACAGAAATGAGGAAGTATGTTTATAAGTGGGAAAAAAGAAGGGGAAAGGCAGAATTCAAATGCTGTGCACTGGATAAACTTTAGAAATGGGTAAACAGACAGATCGCATCAAAGGTAAACTTCATTATCTCCAGTTACCAGTAATGTACATGACTCGTTCTTATTTCCTTCTTTGTACTTGGTTCTTCTTTTTCATTTCCCACACCTAAATGTTCCTTTTTTTTTTTTTTTTTTTTTGCAAGGCAGGACCACATGGGGACATTCTATTGCAGTTAAATACCTTTCTCTCTATTTATTGTCTATTTTCCATAAAAATTAAAACAAATATTTCTACTGGAAGCATGAAAAATACACCTATTAAATATTACTGTTCAGTGTCAGAGCAAAGGAGTAAGGATCAGAGGGTGGTGTGATCGTTCACAGGGAAAATCAAGCCCTATCCAGAAGGATCTTCACAAGTCACTAAAATCAGAAATGTTTTGCTTCAGTAAGAAGTTCACATGCCCCAATGCCATCGCCCCTTGACATTCAGCGAGAAATGATTCTCCCAGCCTCTCAGCAGAGAACACATTGCTGCTGAGCCAGGAAACACAAGAATAATGTACTGGTAATGGAAAGGCATTGGGAAAGGCCCACATTCACACTGCTGTTAAGTTAAAAGCTAAAAGCAAATGAGTAATGACCTGGGACATATAAATGTATTGGAAGAGGGCCACATTTGCACTGGAAAGATTTTTCTCCCCTTGAATCTTCTCTCACTACAGGAGAGTAATAACTAATTCCTAAATTATGCATTAAGATAACGCAAAAGAAAAATTAAGCACAAGAGAACTGAAGATGAGAACTGTTCTGTTGGGCTAAATGTTGTTATGAACTGTATGGAAAAGCGAGAGAAGAAAGTAGTATACATACACACACACACACACACATACACACACACACACACACACACACACACACACACTGAGTTACAGGCCCCCCCCCACATTGGACTTTTAGTGCAGCATTTGACTCAAACAGTGATTCCAAGCCAGGTAAAGAGCCACTAGCTGTGACACTGGCACCAGCCCTTGCTTGCTCCCTCATAGAGAACTGTGTTTCTGTATTTCTTATTGTCGCACGATAAGAGAAAGAACTACTCAACATGGCCTGGAGCAGAGCTGATGGAGAAACTCTCAAGGCCCACACTGACCCAGAAGGCAGGGTCTCTACCACAGACTGTGTTGCCATCTGTGAGTTCCTTGGGGACAGAGCCTCAGTGCTTGTCCCCCAGAGTGTCTCCTGTGGGAGCCAGGCATGGAGAAGCCATCAGTAAAGGTGAGGGAAACGTGGATTGGTGGTGACATCTGTCCCAGGTGGGGGAGGGGGGCAGGGGCCATAGCAGTGATACTCAGAGGTGCAGTCCTGAATGTGACCCCAGAACCACACCTCGCTTTATGCATGCCCCATGCGGTACCCACAACACCACATGGAAACCCGTCAACCATCACCGCTTGCACCTCCTCTTCCTGGAGCACACCCCACACACCCATTAGGCAGCACCTCCTCTTCCGGGGGCACATCCCGCACACCCATTAGGCAGCACCTCCTCTTCCGGGGCCACACCCCGCACACCCATTAGGCAGCACCTCCTCTTCCTGGGGCACACCCCGCACACCCATTAGGCAGCACCTCCTCTTCCGGGGGCACACCCCGCACACCCATTAGGCAGCACCTCCTCTTCCTGGGGCACACCCCACACACCTATTGGGCAGCCAGGGCGCTGGGCAGCCAGGCCACAGGGGCTGACAGAGGAAGCTACGAGCTCCCCAGGAAGTGCTTTCGAGTTCTAGGGTTTGTCTCAGGGTTTCCTTTCACAAGAGCAAAGTGTCATGTTCCACAGACCCACATAATCACATTCTTAAATTTCCTGTGTCAAATGGAAATGGCCACCCATGCTTGAAGCCAGATCTAAAAAACTGAAACTTAAGAATGCGAGATGAACAGGTCAAATACAGATTTGTCAACTGAGGACAATATTTGGGGACTTTAGTTTCCTATGCTCTATGCATCCACAAAATTCTCAATGGTTTTGTTACATGAATATTGAAAAGGCGTTAAGCGAGCTCACCCCAACCAACCCTGAAGAATTGCTGGCCTTAAGCACCTGCCCAATGGAAAAAGCACCAAATTCAAGACATTACTAAAACTTTCAGTTCTAAATGGAATCGAGTCTCTTTTCTTCCTCTCTAACTCTTGTTTCCCAACCCGGTCCTCCTCGAAGTGACAAGATACTTCTGACCTCCTCCTGCCAGCTCTCCCCCATCATTCCGCTCTAGCCCTTCTGACCTCCTCCTGCCAGCTCTCCCCCATCATTCCGCTCTAGCCCTTCTGACCTCCTCCTGCCAGCTCCCCCCCATCATTCCGCTCTAGCCCTTCTGACCTCCTCCTGCCAGCTCCCCCCCATCATTCCGCTCTAGCCCTCCTGGCTGTTCCAGAACATTTCAGACACTCCCCCTCATGGCCCTTTGTTCTTGCCACCCATCTGGACTGCTCTTCCCCTGGACAACCTCGTGGCAAGGCAGGACTTTCACTTCCTCCGCGTCCTCACACAAAGGCTCTCTCCTCAGCGAGGAGGGGAAATTCGGCATCAGCCCAACGCCAGCAACACCTGCCAGGCCTGCTTAACCTTTTCTCCTCAACACTGAATACTCCCTCACTTGCTAAGAACTTTTCCTGTTTTTCTTAATCATCTTGTTTATTATTTCTCTCCCCAAAAGCACGTGAGCTAGATTTGAGTAGTAATTTCTGTCTTGTTCAGTGCTAGTGTATGGTGCAAGGCACAGACGTCCAATAAATATTTGCTAAATAGATGAACCCATTCGACTGAAAAGAAGGCAACTTCATGCAGAATCAAGAAGTGTATTTAATTCAAATTATTCTCTGTGTTGTTTCTTTTTAAAGGAAGAACTTCAGTACAGCGTTTGCTTGAGTGTTACTAGTTAATAAAAATCCCTTTGCAGGCCCTGGCTGGTTGGCTTGGTGGTAGAGCATTTGGCCTGGCGTGCAGGAGTCCCGGGTTCGATTCCCAGCCAGGGCACACAGGAGAGGCGCCCATCTGCTTCTTTCCCCTCCCCCTCTCCTTCCTCTCTGTCTCTCTCTTCCCCTCCAGCAGCCAAGGCTCCATTGGAGCAAAGATGGCCCAGGTGCTGAGGATGGCTCTGTGGCCTCTACCTCAGGTGCTAGAATGGCTCTGATTGCAACAGAGCAATGCCCCAGGTGGGCAGAGCATCGCCCCCTGGTGGGCATGCCGAGTGGATCCTGGTCAGGCGCAAACAGGAGTCTGTCTGACTGCCTCCCTGTTTCCAACTTCAGAAAAATACAAAAAAAAAATCCCTTTGCAATCAGAAATGTACCACAGGTTTTGGTAGACTACGCTCGCTCAGTCTTGCTAGGCATGAAGTGGGTCATCTCTGACTCTTCTTCAGCTCCATTATCAAATTTCATGGAGCATGTGGTGGCCCTGCATGTCCCCCAGCACCGGATAAAGGTGGAGTGACAATCATGAAAGGCAAACTCGGGAATTTGGAGAGAGCGTGTCATGCCTCTTGGGGCTAACCTCCTATTACATTTTTAAAAGCACAGCTTGTCCTATTATGAGTATTTTCCCAGAGAAAAATACAGTCAAAGGATAAGATTCTAACAACAAATACACCAAATGAGAAGTGTTTACAGTGCCGGGAACTCTAATTATGTGTTTTTCTCATTTTACAGAATAGGAACATCTCAAAGGAGCTGGTAGATAAAATTTCTTACTAGGTTGCATAAATTCTTTAACTTTAACCCTTTGAGTAGTATGAACGTTCATGTATATCCTCGTGCCTCCTGACCATACGCCTGACCAAAGTATGATTGATTGATGGATTTTAAAAATGTGTAAGGCAACGTTAAAAAAAAAAAAGGCAAATGTATGTTACTCTTGTTTCCATAAATTGGTTATCAAACAAACATGATTTTTTTTTTTTTTTTTTTTTTTTTTTTACAGAGACAGAGAGAGAGTCAGAGAGAGGGATAGACCGGGACAGACAAACAGGAACGGAGAGATGAGAAGCATCAATCATTAGTTTTTCGTTGCGCATTGCAACACCTTAATTGTTCATTGATTGCTTTCTCATACATGCCTTGTCCGCGGGCTTTCAGCAGACCGAGTAACCCCTTGCTCGAGCCAGCGACCTTGGGCTCAAGCTGGTGAGCTTTTGCTCAAACCAGATGAGCCCTCACTCAAGCTGGCGACCTCGGGGTCTTGAACCTGGGTCTTCCACATCCCAGTCCGACGTTCTATCCACTGTGCCACCACCCGGTCAGGCTCAAACAAACATGATTTTAAGTTAATAAAACTGGAACTGGAATTAATTTCATTTTTTGGAAAAAAAATCTCACTCCTAGAGGTCAGTGAGCATGAAAATAACTCACTACTCAAAGGGTTAAAAACACCTAACAAGACAGGGCACTGGCTTGGGTGTTGGAGAGCTTGCTGCTAGTGAACCAGCATGGGGTTTCCCGACTCTGGGATCGTGCTGACCTTGGTAATGGGCTGAGCCTGGCAGCACCCAGCTGGGATATCAGAGAGGCCAAGAATTAAAGCACTTCATGGAACCACTACCCTGGCCTTCAAGTTTCAACATGGAGTCACTGTTGCAGCGGACTCCCAGTCCACAGCAGGTGCCTACATTGCCTCCCAGACAGTAGAGAAGGTGACAGAGATCAGCCCCTACCTGCTGAGCACCATGGCAGGAGCACAGTAGACTGTAGCTTCTGGGACTGGCTGTTGGCTCAGCAATGTTGAGTCTATGAGCTTCAAAACAAAAAATGTACCTCAGTAGCAGCTGCCTCCAAGCTGCTGGCCAACATAGCAAATCAGTATATAAAGGCATGGTGCTGTCCATGGGCATCAGGATCAGTGGCTGGGATAGGAGAGACTCTGGCCACTACTAATGTGGATTGTGAAGGAAATCAGATCTCAGAGGCCACCTTTTCTGTAGGTTCTGGCCCTATGTATGCATATGGCATTATGCATTAGGGTTACTCCTATGGCTTAGAGGTAGAACAGGTCTATGATCTGGTCTACTGAGCCATCGATCAAGCCACCTATAGAGATGCCTACTCAGGAGATGTGGTCAACCTTTACCATGTCTGTGAGGGTGGCTGGACCAGAGTCTTCAGTGACAACGCAGCTGATGTACATGAAAGTACAGTGGGTTTAACCCTGAAGGGCAGTGGATATAGCGGCTGTGTTTCTAGGGGAGATTGTTGTTGGTAATAATGGTACAGCTCCCATTTTATAGTGGAGGGGTCTCCAATTGTATTGATTGTCTTTCTTAAGCTCTGGTGCGTTGACCTCTTACCAGTTGTTAATGAGCTGCTGCAGAAGTGATGATCTGTTTTACTTTCCTGGATGTTAACATTACACTACTCGACCTCAAAAAAAAAAAAAAAAAAGAAAGAAAGAAAAAAAAAAGAAAAGAAAAGGAAAAAAGCCTCCTGCCAAAACTTTTAGTGAGAAGCAGAAGAGAGTAAGCAGGCATGCCAAATACAACCTTCTACAACCTCAAATATTTCTCCATGTAAAAAAATACTCACACCCACAACTCAAACAATTTTCCTGACTTTATTCTCTGTTTCAGTGATTTTTCAATCAGGGAGTGATTCTGCCCCTTCATCCCCCACAAGGTGGCATTTGGAAATGTCTTGAGACTTTTGTTTTGTTTTGTTTTCACAAGGGGGAGAGTGGGGAGAGGTGCTACTGGCAACTATTGGGTAGACACCAGGGATGCTGCTCAGTGTGCTATAACACACAGCACAGATCCCCCAACAAAGAATTATTATCCAGCCAACAAATGTCATTATTGTCAAGGTTGAGAAGTCTCAACACAAGAAAGGCCATTTATGAGAAGCCTACAGTTAACCAGTGAGGAAACACTGAAAGCCTTTTCTCTAACATCTGGTACATAGCAAGGATGCCTACTCTTACCATTTCAGTTCAACAGTATTAGAAGTACTAGCCAGAGAAATCAGGCAAGAAAAAGAAACAAAGGGCATCCAAATCAGAAAGAAAGACATAAAATTATCTTTGTTTTTTTCATATATAAAAACCTATAGCCTGACCAGGCGGTGGCACAGTGAATAGAGTGTTGGACTGGGATGCAGAGGACCCAGGTTCGAGACCCCGAGGTCGCCAGCTTGAGCGCGGGCTCATCTGGTTTGAGCAAATGCTCACCAGCTTGGACCCAAGGTCGCTGGCTCGAGCAAGGGGTTACTCAGTCCGCTGAAGGCCTGTGGTCAAGGCACATATGAGAAAGCAATCAATGAACAACTAAGGTCTTGCAACAAAAAACTGATGATTGATGCTTCTCATCTCTCTCCATTCCTGTCTGTCTGTCCCTGTCTATCCCTCTCTCTGTCCCTGAAAAAAATTTAAAAAATTTTAAAAAAACCCTATAGACGCCACCAAAAAATAAATAAATAAAACTATTAGAATTAACAAGTTCAGTAAAGTTGTAGGATACAAAGTCAACATGAGAAATCAGTTGCATGTCTTTACACCAACTAAGATCTATCCACAAAGGAAATCAAGAAAATAATCCTATTTACAATACCATCAAAAATAAATAAATAAAATGCCTAGGAATAAATCTAACCAAGAAGGTGAAGATTTGTACACTGAAAGCTATAAAACACTGATGAAAGAAATTGAAAAAGACACAAATAAATGGAAAGATATCCTGAATTATTTTCAAACATAAATTGGAAGAATTAATATTGTTAAAGTGCCTGTGCTACCCAAAGTACATACAGATTCAACACAACCCCTTATCAAAATTCCAGGTCACATTAAGCAATTCTAAAATTTGTATGGAACCACGAAAGACCCCAGATAGCCAAAACAATCTTGAGAAAGAACTGAGTTGAAGGCATCACACTTCAATTTTGAATTGCTGTATTTTTTGCTCCGTAAGACACACCTAGGATTTTAAGGAGGAAAATAAGAAAAAAAAAATCTGAACCAAATGGTGTGTTAAAATATTTAATAAAATACCGTATTTTTGCTCCATAAGATGCACGGGCATTTTCCCCTCCACTTTGGGGGCAATAAAAGTGCATCTTGTGGAGCAAAAAATACGGTATATTACAAAGCTACAGTGATCAAAACAGCGTAGTATTGATAAAATGTTTTTGATACATAGATCAATGGAACAGAATAGATAGCCCAGGAATAAACCCAAGCATGTCCTGTCAACTAATTTTAGACAAGGCATCAAGGATAGACAAGGGGAAAGGATAGTATCTTCAGTAAATCGTATTGGAAAAACTATTCTGCTCACAAAAATTACGAGATATTCTACCACTTCATATTCACTTTGAAATATCCCCTAATTTTTGTGAGCAGTATATATAACCATATGCAAAAGAATGAAATTGGAGATGTATCTTACACCATTCACAAAAATCAACTCAAAATGATTAAAGACTTAAATTTAAGGCCTAAAAATGTATTTTTAAATATTATTAAAATCAGCCTGACCTGTGGTGGCACAGTGGATAAAGCGCTGACCTGGAATGCTGAAGTTGCCGGTTCAAACCCTGAGCTTGCCTGGTCAAGGCACATATGGGAGTTGATGCTTTCTGCTCCTCCCCTTCCTTTCTATCTGTCTCTTTCTTTCTCTCCCCTCTCTAAAATAAATAAATAAAATCTTTAAAAATATAGTATTAAAATCAAGGGTATATAACTAGCAACAAGATACAGTATCCCGATTTTATCTAACAAGCAGGTACAAGCCACTTACTGTGCACAACAAACTCTTCTAGATTGAAGAGGGCATAAACCATGATGCTAAGGATCTCCGGTCATGGAGCTCATCAAATGTAGAGGGAGAAAATATCAAACAATCACTATAAAACCAAACAGAAGGAAAGAAGTTTCCTAAAGAAAATAAAAATGGGAGTCCAAAGTTAGAGAAGCCATCTAGAGAAGGACATGGGAGAAGGTGACATCCGGGATGGGCTTGCAGGAGAAAGGGGGAGAGTATTGTTCCAGGGAGAATAAGGTTCTGCCAAGGCTGTGAGGACAGCAAGTCGCCCCACTTCTGTGACACAAAGGGAAGCAGTGGGAAATCAGGTATTTGGAACACTATTATGGGGATATGGAAAGAAGAGTTTGCAAATGTGAGACTGTGGTAATACAGGCCACACGTGGGAAGATTATCCGGAAGTGGTAGCAGACTAGACTGGAAAGCGTCCAGATGAAGGAAAGCAGAAGGGAAGTGGAGCATTTGTTCAAGTGAGACATCTCAAAGCCTCAAATTAAAGAGGCAGTGAGATCTCAACGAAAAGTAAGGGGCCATCACTGAAAACTCTCCAGTGCTTGGAAAGTGACCAATGGGGGAGATGAGGGAGGCAGGGCCAACTTCAGGGTTGCAAATAGGGACAGCTAGAGGCATGGGGCCTCCAGGGTGGGTCATGTGATTTGAAGCCCTTGTGCAAAATGAAAACAGAGTACCCTCAGTACAAAACCATTACTTTCAGGGCATCGCACCCATAGCTGGACGCCTTTAAGCACAGGCCGCAGAGACTGCACAGGCTGCACACCCACAGAGCCAGCCCTGAGACAACAGAAACAATGGCAAAAAGTGTGTGGGAGGGGGTAGTGATGAGTTATGTTTCCAACATGTGAGGTATAACATGCTGGGAGGTTAGCAGGAGAAATCCTGCACTTAACCTCAAATGCAAGTTCAGGAAAGTGGTTCAGGACCCAAAGCTGGGACCAGCTGTACAAGCTTGGGAGGGGTGGGGAGAGGGTTGAGAGGAGGAGGGCCTGCCAGCAGGTAATATTCCCAAGGGAATGTGTGATCCAGGATTTTCCAAGGAGACAGAACCAACAGAAGACACAGACACAAAGAGCCTTTACCGGGCACTTCCCAAGCCCCCTGCCCGAGACCCCGCCAAGGGCAAAGTCAGCCAGGCCCCACTCTCAACACAGCTAACCCCTCACACACACACACAGGCAGGAGCAGGAGCAGAGTGAAGGGTCAGACAAGTTAGAGGACAAAGGCCTCCACCTTCTCTACAAAACTGAAAGCCAAACGCCCATAGGAGAAAGGGTAAACTGCCCAGGTTGAGCTGAAATGTTAACCAAAAGATGTAAATGCAATCCACCAGAGGTTCTCAAAGCTGAGCTGCATTGGAAATCCTGGAGAATGTGCTGAACCGAGTGCTGACCCCACCCCAGGATTTCAGATTCAAGGTCAGGGGTGAGGTCCCGGATGCCCAAGCAGAGATAAGTAAGAGGACCACTGGGCTCAGCATTCAAGGCGAAATGGGTCAGGTTTGGCGCTTCGCACATTGTTTTAAAAACTGAATGCTTGGCCCTGGCCGGTTGGCTCAGCGGTAGAGCATTGGCCTGGCGTGCGGGGGACCTGGGTTCGATTCCCGGCCAGGGCACATAGAAGAAGCGCCCATTTGCTTCTCCACCCCGCCCTCCTTCCTCTCTGTCTCTCTCTTCCCCTCCCGCAGCCAAGGCTGCATTGGAGCAAAGATGGCCCGGGCGCTGGGGATGGCTCCTTGGCCTCTGCCCCAGGCGCTAAAGTGGCTCTGGTCGCTGCAGAGCGATGCCCCGGAGGGGCAGAGCACCGCCCCCTGGTGGGCAGAGTATCGCCCCTTGTGGGCGTGCCGGGTGGATCCCGGTCGGGCGCATGTGGGAGTCTGTCTGACTGTCTCTCCCCGTTTCCAGCTTCAGAAAAATACAAAAAATAAAAAAAAAATTTTAAAAATTTAAAAAAATAAAAACTGAATGCTTTATTATACATTGTATTTTATAGGAAATTTATGGTAAGACACTTCAAGGTAGAAACAGCATGTGTGACATTGTCTTGCATGTGCTGGCACTTGCTGGCGTGAAGTGAATGTTGCATTTATTCATTTATGGAGTAAAATGTCAAGAAAGGTTGACATGAAGTTACAAAGATCTCATTCTTCTTTCATAAAAATCCTTTTAGAAATAATGTAAACTAAAAAAGAAGATGTGTGGTTGCTCCTGGCCGGAGGGCCTGGGGGATAAGGTGTGATAGCTAAAGGCTTCAAGGTTTCCTTCTGAGGCCAATAAAACGTGCTACCGTGGACTGTGCTGATGCTTGCACATGTCTGTGAATATGGGGAAACCACTGACTGCACACTGACAATGGATGAACTGTATGGTTTTTAAATTATATGTCAAAACAGCTGTTTTGAAGACATTTATTTCCTTTTCAAGACATTCTTCACTTTCCTTTTCAAGCTGTTTCCTTTTACTTTTACATGAAAATGTGTAATTCTATTCAAATACTGAAAAAATCACATGCCTTTTCTGCTCCTGGAAAGGTATTTGAGATACATAACTTCTTTATTTTTATTATTCCTTCAGCACTTGATACTGTTTTGCTACCGACTGAATGTTTGTGCCCCCCCCCCAAATGCACATTTTGAAATCCTAACCTCCAATGGGATGGTGTGAGGGAGAAATAAATGTCTTTTGTTTATAAACCACCAGTGTATGGTGTTCTGTCACAGCGCCTGAAAGGACTAAAATGTGTTTTAAGAGCAAATATTCAGTACTACCCATTCTTTGGATGGAAAAAAGCCTTCTTCCTTTTCACAGACATGTTTCTGAAGGACCCATGTTATTGTCAAAGAAACACAGTCTTCATGGATTCCTCAAACCCTTATGTGGAAATCAAGCCATTTGTAAACTGGTGGGTCAACTTGCCAGATGTACACAAAAGGTCAATATTTTTAATTACTATATTTTCATTGAATTAACACTAGGAAATATTTTAAGTTAACAATATCTTAACTATTTTTGGATCCAATAAAATTATCGGTAGAGTCATTGTAAGTCATTGCCTTTAACAAATTAGAAAAAGTTTTGTTTTGGGTTTGTTTTTTTTAATTAATTTAGTACAGCTATGCCTCATTCTAAACCAACCTAATGAATTTAGATTTGTTTACACCAAAGGAAACATTTTAATGATTTCTATTTTAAAAAATTTACCACAGCTTCCTGGTGAATTTTAAGTAACTGAATGTTTTTTTGATAAAAATGTATATCTTCTACCTTTTGTGTATAGCAGTAGAGACTTACCCCACACACACATCAATTCTTATCTCTCCCGCAATGGCCTTTCCTTGACCAAGAGCTCCCCTGTCCCCCAACCACCCCTCAAATGGGTGACGACTCGCTCGTGTGATGAGAATTCACCCTAAGCGACTAAGGCAGTAGACGTGGCCCAGATGATACGACTTAACAGCTTTCCTCCAAAGGAGGGTTTCCAAGTCCTGCTAAAAGAGGAATTCTGTGGCCTGTGGGTCTTTCAGCTTCATTGTGGTGACACTTTGTGTGTAGTCCCAACACAGAAGTGGCCTTCATAGGTAGGGTGACCAACCAGTCCTGTTTGCCCAGGGGTCTCCCAGGATGCGAGACTCTCAGTCCTGGGCAGGCCAGAGAGAGTAGATGCCCCTGTAATGCCAACCAGCGCCTGTGGAAAAAGCTTCCCCACCCATCATAGCACATGGACCTGAGCCCGGGGACCTCAGAGGTGGCCTGCTGCAGCCCACCCTTCAACGGAGAAAGACGTGCAGGTGACAAGACACAGCAGAGTCGCTGGTCCCCCTGCTCCATGGTGCCTGTTATATCCTTTTCACTGAGGAGGAAACAGGTCTCCCAACAACCTGGACCCTCTGCAGCTGGATGGTTAGAGCAGGGAGATGTGTCTCCAGGAGAAAAATGGAACCACAATGCAGAAATCTGGCTCCCCAGCTTCTTCCACTGAGTACAACTGTACCCTGGTGCTGCTGTGAGCAGGTTTCATTTCCCAGAAACCCTCCCTTTCCCTCACGCCAGTGAGAAAAGCCTAACCCTGAGCACCCGCGAAACTGACCCAGGAGCTATGTCACCACTGCTATTTTTAGCATATGACTCCTATCCCTCGTGCTTTCAAATACAAAACCTGGAAGGAAGGTCCAGAAGGAAGAAATACAGACTGATTTTCCTGGTATGAGCAGGGAGGGCCAGGCCCTTTGGAATCCTGGTTTGACAGTGTCAAGAAGGAATAGAAATGGAAGGAAGCTTGGAGAACCCAATACACTGCTTGTTTACAGTAGAGCAAGCGACAAACCAGTCCCTGAGAGTCTCAGGGTGGACCGGGCTTCGATTCCAGGACCTTTGCACTCACTTGTACCCATGGAAAATGTTGAAAAAAAGAACAAAGGCTGTGATGATCCCTGGCTTAAGGGCCATCCTGCCCCTCCTGGAAACACTCTCCCTCTCATCGTTAGAGAGTCTGGACTTTCTCATTCGCCTCCAAGCTTCAGACTGCTTCCATTCCATGGCAGCATCCTGGCCTTCACCCACAGCAAGCAAAGATGCTCCCAGGATCAGCCAAGGCGTGGCCCCAGCACCCTCTCTGCCCTCTCACCGCCTCTCAGTCTGGCTTCATTTGTACCCACGCCACCAAAAGCCACTTTCATTGCGGTCTGAATGCTCAACAGGCAACTAACCTCTTCACACATTTTTATGGTTTAAAAGGGTCCTCAGCAAATAGACATGACTTTTCTTGATGACTGCTCTTTCGTTAAACATTGGTTTCCGCCATTTCCCTTGGCTGAAATCAAAACATCAGTACTGGGAAACCATGCTGACATTAATTCACCCACAGACACAACAGCTCCATTTGCTGAGTGCCTATGCTGTGGGACACATTCTTTATGTAAGTTACTCATTTATTCTGCCTGGAACCTCCGTGAGGTGTTGTTATTCTCATAATAAGCGTCCCCATTTTCTACATTGGAATCCAGAGGAAACTGTGTCCGAATATCATGTGACTGGTCCAGGATCATGTAACCATCCTAAGCGTGCCATCTTGGCCACTAAACCTGTTTTCTATTCTAAGAAACATCTGGATCTCTTCAAACAACTGTACATGCCAATCACCTCAAACCTGCATTAAGTGCTGATTCTGCTCCAGCCTGTGTAGGGAGTGGCCTGGGATCCTGCATTTGGGAATACCTCCTCACTGATGCCTAGGAACAATGGTTCAAACAGCTAATATTGCCAAGTGGGTCCCAGTACTACATAAAACCAGATCTGATCCTACTTTAGTTTGCAAAAGGGGATTTATTGATGATGGTAAGGCTACAAGTGGCCCTGGCCGGTTGGCTCAGTGGCAGAGCGTCGGCCTGGCATGCAGGAGTCCCGGGTTCGATTCCCAGCCAGGGCACACAGAAGAAGAGCCCATCTGCTTCTCCACCTCTCCCCCTCTCCTTCCTCTCTGCCTCTCCCTCTCCCGTAGCCAAGGCTCCATTGGAGCAAAGTTGGCCCGGGCACTGAGGATGGCTCTATGGCCTCTGCCTCAGGCGCTAGAATGGTTCTGGTTGCAACAGAGCAACGTTCCAGATGGGCAGAGCATCGCCCCCTGGTGGGCATGCCGGGTGGATCCCAGTAGGGCGCATGCGGGAGTCGGCCTGACTGCCTCCCTGTTTCCAACTTCAGAAAAATACACACAAAAAAAAGTCTACAAGTAAAAGGTAACATGCCTTTCTTCATTTTTTTTCCAATTTTTTATTGTGGTAAAATACATATACTATCATCTTAACCATTTTTAAGAGTTGCCTTCCTTCATTTTTATTAAACTTTTGATTTTGAAATAGTGATGGACCCATAGGAAGTGGCCTCCATCAGCTATCTTCCCCAATACCAACATCTTGCATAATTAATAGTATGAGGACAATCCACAGAGGTTTTCATATGTTACCTCGTGTGTGTGCATAGTTCTATGCCATGTTAACCCACGTATCCCTGTAAACACCACCACAACCTAGATGCAGGGCTGTGCAGTCACAGGCCCCTCCTTTTCTGCTACACTGTGAGAGTAACTAACACCCACTCCTCTCCCCAAAGCCCTAACCCAGGCACCCTCTAATCTGCTCTCCATCTCTACAACTGCATCATTTCAAGGATGTTACATAAATGGAATCAGACAGTGTATAATCCTTTGAGATGGGCTTTTCTCACTCAGCCTAATTCCCATCTTCCTTTATTTTTAAACCAACTTCACGCATGCTCCCTTTTCTCAGAGACTGTGCTACTACAACTTTATTTAACGCCCTTTACTGGACACCTCCCGTGCATACTGCTCCCGCCTCTTCATCCGCCACCTCCACACCGCCTGGCTATGCCTCTCAGCGGGACCGTCCCTCGCCAGGCGTGCTCTCTCATCCAAGGGTTAAATCTCAGAAATGGTGGCCAGAGACAAATGCTCAATTCTCCATCCATCACGTGCCTACCTAGCATCTGAATATTCACAGCTGACATTAATATGCCCTTAAACGCATACGTTTGTTTTCATGTTACTTTGAAATTGCTCTCAAATCCCACCACTCCAATCCAATTTGCCATCAACTCAGCCATCACTTGGGATTTCACATCTACCCTAATTTCCGTATCTCTGATTTAGTAGAAATAAGTAAAATCCACCTTCAACTGTCTTTCAAATTCAGAAACACCATTTAAAAATACTCTCTTTCCATTTATTTTATATACACACACACTGAATGACATCAAGGATTCTTACTATCATACTTCATCTTAAAATCTAATCTCATCTGGCCCTGGCCGGTTGGCTCAGCGGTAGAGCATCAGCCCAGCTTGTCGAAGTCCCAGGTTCAATTCCCAGCCAGGGCACCCAGAAGAACCACCCATCTGTTTCGCCACCCTTGCCCCTCTCCTTCCTTTCAATCTCTCTCTTCCCCTCCCGCAGCCAAGGCTCCATTGAAGCAAAGTTGGCCCAGGTGCTAAGGATGGCTCCATGGCCTCCGCCTCAGGCGCTAGAATGGCTCCATTGGAGCATCGCCCCCTGTTGGGCATGCCGGGTGGACCCCAGTCGAGCGCATGCAGGAGTCTATTTGCCTGCCTCCCTACACGCCCATTTTGCACTTTGGAAAAAAAAAATCTAACCTCATCTCACACGCGCATGCAGACACACACCATACATCCACTGTCATTCCACCAGGCTGTCTAAATGAATTAGTTCCCAATTGTCTTGAATAAAACATAATTTCTTTGTTTATATATTTTAATAACTTCTCTACAGCCTTATTTCTTCTAATGAAAAGGAATTACATATTATTTTACACATGAAACTGTTTTGACTTAATTTGGAGAAATCATAGAATATCTTTTGTTTAAGATTTAGAATCATTGACCCAGTAGGCTATAAAGCCAGTCTCAAGAAATATCAAAGTATCACACAGACCATATTCTCTAAATTAGGTTAAAATAACTATTTTAACAAAGCTTTAAAAACTTGAAAGGATGTACAATGTATGCAAATGTTTATAGAATTGGGTACCTGAAACCCGTATAATTATGTTAACTAGGGTCACCCTAATACACTCAATTTAAAAATAAATAAATAAATCTTAAATATATATTTTGTAATTTTTAACATAATTCTAAATAACTTCTAGAATAAAAGAGGAAATCATAAAGTAAATTAGAACAGAACAATAAAATACTACATATCAAAACTTGTGGGAAAAGCAAAAGTGATACTTTCAGAAAGAAATCATAGTTAAATTAACCTGAAATAAAAAACTATAAAAAGAAGAAATTGATGACATAGTGAAGAAAGAAATAGATCCAAAGCAAAGTTGAATAAAACAGATATTTTTGACAATATTTGTCACAAAAGAGAAATGGCACAGTTTCAAAAATATAGAACAACAGGCCATATAATACAGTTATAGAAGAGATTAAAAAGAGAACTATAAAAATAAAAATGTCACACCATTAACCTTTTTTTTTTCATTAACCTTTAAAACTTAGAGAAAATGAGCAATTTCCTAGAAAAATAAAGGTTACCATAACAGACTCAGGAAGAAAGAGGAAATATGAATAATCCTGTAACTATTAGAGTTACTAACTAAGGCTCTGATAGGAAGGCTTGAATTTTAGTAATTTACAGTTCGTTAAATAATACTTACAGCTTTTCCTGTACTGTAGCCATATCTAACAGAAGCTGTTGTTCAAAACAGTTTTGAGTAATAGCCTGCATATTATATTGATAGGAGAGTCCAAAAAGTTCATGTACCCTATTATTGTTTTAGACTTTTATAACACCTCTCCCATGAGTCTTCCTCTATAAGTATAGGATGAAAAAGAAGTCGTATGTTCAAAATCACCCCAACCACCCCACCAAATTTCTAGGTAGCCCATTTCTCAGGTGCAGCCAGGAGGCAAAGGTGGAAAGCTCAGAAGGCTCTCCGACAGGGACTCATGCAGGTCTAGAGGAGCCTCGTGAGCAGCTTCAAGTCATTCTAGAACCCAGCTCTCCTAATGCTCTAGATGTCCTCTTCTCTGAGCCCACTTTCTTCAACTATAACGAGATAGAGACCAATAACCCCTAAAATTCCTTCCAGCTCCAAAATCCAGTGACAGTGGTCATTCTAAACTTCTGTAGACCTTCGTCTACACAGACACACAAAGAGCAGCATTTAATGCAATCCTTTCCATCAAAATTAAAATAGGCCTTTGGGGTAATGTTTGCTGATGCTGGATAATTGGGACACAAGGGATCTTGGCACCCCTACTTAGGTGCCTATCTAAAGTTTTTCTTAATAAAAATAAATTTAAAATAAACACTTTGTGTTTAGTGAATAACATCGTGTAGAAACAAAAGCAAATTCACACTCAAGAGGGTAAATCTGGGCTTGGCCTTGTAACTTGCTCCAGCAGAAGGGATGCTGAAACTTATCAGCTCTACTGCTGTCTTGGAACCCTGACCCTGCCATGGAAAGCAAGCTCAGGCCAGCATGCTGGAAGATGAGAGACCCCAGCCAAGGCCTTCCTGGTCCTGCCATCCACAGTTGAACCAGCTGAATGCAAGTCTAGCCAGAATCAGCTGAGCTGGGCCACCCTTAGCAAAATGTTTACTGTTGTATACATTCTGGGATTTCAGTTACTTGTTATGCAGCATTGCTGTGGTCATAAATAACTGATACACTTATATGAAAACACATTGGATATTTTATGATATAATGATGAATATAGGTTATACATCTGTTGAAACCCATGGAATATACAATACCAAGAGTGAACTACAATGGACTTTGGGTATTAATGATGTGTTGATATAGATTCACTGATTATGACAAATGTACCACTCTGATGTTGATAGCGGGAGAGGCTGTGCAGGTATGGAGGCAAGGCCATATGAGAAACCTGTGTACCAACCCCTCAATTTTCTGTAAATCTAAAACTGCTCGGGGGGGGGGGGGGGGACAAGCCCTGGCTGGGTAGTTCAGTTGGTTAGGGCACCATCCCAATATACCAAGGTTGCGGTATGGATCCTCAGCCAAGACACATACAAGAATCAACCAGTGAATGCATAAATAAATGGAACAACAAATCAATGTCTTCCCTTTCCCCTTCTCTCTCTCTAAGATCATTAATTAATTAATTAATTAATATGCCTGAACTGTGGTGATGCAGTAAATAAAGCATCGACCCAGAATGCAGAGGTCACTAGTTCAAAACCCTGAGGTCACTGGCTCTAAGCACAGGCTCATCAGCACAGGGTTGCTGGCTTGAGAGGGTAATTGTCCACATGATCCCAAAGCTCACTAGTGTGAGCTCAAAAGGTCACTGGCATGAAAAGCTCAAGGTCACTGGCAAGGGGACAGACTCAGACTCAGTCAAGGCACGTACAAGAAGCTTGATGTACAACTAAAGTAAGAGCAACTATGAGTTCATGCTTCTCATCCTCTCTCTCCCTTCCTGCCTCTCTCTCTTACACACTCTTTCTCAAAATAAACTAATAAATAAGCAAACAAATAAATAAATAATACGAACAAGAAAACAAAAACCACATGCACATTTCCACTGCTAGTGGGCCCAGAGTACCCCGGCATGGTCAGTGAAGGAGGAAGAGGCGGACATCTGACTGCCTGCCTATCACAAGCCCAGGCTTTTCCATGTTTAATTTCAGCTGACACACTTCTCCATTCCCTCCCCTTGGGTCCCAGTCCCCTTCCTCAGCCCCTTCCCCAGTGCTTGATGGCCCTCAACATATGTATGGAGGCATGAAGCCAGAGCGTACTCTCTAGCTAACTAGTGCACCTGCAGTCCGTCCATACTGAGGCCTGGAAAATACGCAGGGGCTGGGTGTGAAGCCCAAACAACTCGGTTCTCATTTCAGGGAAAGGTGAGTCCAAAGTGTATTCATCTTCTGTAGCCTTCGAAAAACCACCACCAGCCACAAGATTTCTTATGTATCTGTCAAAACAAAGGTCCTGATCTTCACAATAAATCAATAAAACATTGAAGCCACTCAAGAGTAAAGGGGGGGGGGGAAGAGTAAAGGGAGATGCCTCCCCTCCATCCTGGGTGTATGGTGGGCTTTGCTAGTCTATAGAGAAAATGGGTGGAGGGGACTTTGAAAAATTTCACTAAGACCCTGGAATTTAAACATATCTTAGAAGAATCACATCAAGAAAGGAGTGCAATGTTTTAAATTTAGCCTAATTGGGCCC
Source organism: Saccopteryx bilineata (assembly GCF_036850765.1). Lineage (NCBI taxonomy): Eukaryota > Metazoa > Chordata > Mammalia > Chiroptera > Emballonuridae > Saccopteryx > Saccopteryx bilineata. Next base: position 278,881,766 of record NC_089490.1, on the reverse strand, counting down.
AATTTGTTTCAAGAGTTGTCTGACATTCCAGCTGCCCTTCTGAACCATGAAGGCAGCACTAACACTTCTTTTGGTAGCGTTGCTGTTTCCAGAGACGTCACCACTGTACAGGTGAACCTCCAGAGATAATAAGTAGAAGGGAAGAACTAAGAAAAAGAATTATGGCAGCTTTCACTGTCTCTAATTCAGAGGGAACAAAATAACCATAAATCTAAAAGACAGCAAGAGCACACTTTGAATGTTACTAGAGAATTATCTGACAAATATTTACATGTTGCATATTAAATTACACAATCCTTTGGAGCAATAAATATTTTAGAAGCAAAATTGAGTGCTGAGCCACGGCCAATATTCTACCCATCTCAGGGCCAGGAATAAACATATTTTCTTAAACAAAACACATCTGATTCTTAATTACTCAAACTCACTGAAACATCCGTCAGCTCAGGCAGAACTCCCTTTTTAACTGACCAGAGACCAGCAGCTCAACAAACACAGCTCAGAAAACCTTTCAAAGCCTTCAGAGACATTTTTGTTCTGGGAAGCTCGCTATGGGCTGCATCTTCGAGCTGTGCATTCTGTAGTTAATGCAACTAACTACCCCTCTGCTCCACCAAGGCCCTAGGGCTTTCTGTGAGGTTTTTACTGCCACTAATCATGGTAACTGGTAGACCAGGCACCCAGGGCTCTTGCCTCAGGGCCTTTGCATTTGCCATTCCTTCTTTCTACAGTACTCTCCCCCAAATGTCTTCTCTACATCTTTACTCTAATGCCACATACCGGGAATATCCCAAATAACCACCCTCAATTCCTGAACTCCTAGATGGCCCTGAACTCCAGGTGCTGCTAGCTTAGACACGGTAGGAGGAAAGACCTCCTCAAGAAGGTGCCCCTAAGGTAAGAACCTAAAGGCAGTGAGTGAGCAGTTGTGTGGCCCCAAGGTTGAGCACTGGCAGGCTGAAACCAGTTTGTTTCCCAATTTCCTATTTCTTAGCCGGCTGCTCCAGGCTGGCCCCTCATCACCTGGCCCAGATCCATCTCTCCAGCGTAAGCTCCCACACTGCCCCCCTGTGCCGCACCACAGTCAAGCACACCTCACCTGCCTACCAGTGCCTTCAAGTCTCCCCTCCCAAGGCTTCCAGGGCTGTTCTCAGGTCCCTGCATTTGAGACACTTGTCCCATATGTCTTTTCCTGTCCTCTCTCTGAACTGCACACAATTACTCTGAGTTTTTCTCTCCTTAACTAAAAGGTTAAGATTCTCCAAGGCAGAAACTGGCGCATCTTTGAGTCTCCTACAGTACCTAATCAGTGCCTTGCACACAGTAGGTCTGTAATGCACACTCCATTTGCCATAGAGTCATGCACTGGCACTTTGGGACATTTTATTCTGTCTTTCAGGAACATGAAGGCCGTTTGAGAACAGCGCCTAGAAGTCATGGGAAGAGCAGAAGCTCTCTCCTGCCCTCCTCAGAGCACAGATCACAGGACTTGCTCCTCGTGGCCAGAAGATAAAAGGCCCCAAGAGTCTTGCTGTAGATCCAGCCATGTGTCATTTCTTCATCCCAATTTGGTGGGGAGAAAAGAAGAGGAAATACAAATCAGAGAAACCAAAGGGAAAAGCAGAGAGAAAAAGCTTGGCCTGGCAGAAGAGAAAACAATGTAGAGAATGTACTTTTCAGAGCAAGAAGACGGGCGAGTGAGAAAGGACAGGACAGTAAACAAGGGCCGTGTCAGAGGGCTGCGTGTTCCAGCACGGCACGCTCAGAGCCCCAAGATGTAGGAGCTGTCCTTCACCCTGTTTACGAGGAGACGAGGCAGAGAGCCTCACAGAGGCTGGAGGCACCCTCTCTGGTTGCCATCTCCTGACTCTATGCTGAGGGAAGGGTTTTCAAAAGTTGTCTAGAAACTCAGTTTCTGAGGCCCAAGCCCACTGGGGATAGTTTCTGTTGGCTCTGATGCAGCTGTTTTCAAACTTTTACTTATTTATTTATTTTTGCCTCCAAAAGAAACATAAATATGAGCCCAGTGGAGCTTCAGAGTGGGTCCAGGGCAAACCAGGCTGGCCAGTGCCTTTCCCCCACCCCCAGCCCACTGGAGACTCAGGGCTACCCACAACTTGGGAGAGACCTACTCCACCCCTGTTCTTCCTCATCCTTGTGGGCTTCAAGAAAGAAGTCCCTGCTTTAATCATCTGTACGTAAAAACTCTCCTTGAAAAAGTGAAAGTAGAGCTGGAAAAAGATCCCCTAAAGCTCCTGAAACTCAAAACTGCAGTCACCACCAGCGAGGGCAGATGGGAGCTGGGGTGTGAGCACTGCCCTGTGTCCCAGCAGGACCAAGGCGAAGCCGCCAGGAAGGCCCCACCTTAGTTCCTCTAGCCCTAGAAAACTCCTAGCCAGAGTTGCCTGCACAGGACAGCAAGCACAAACCCTTCCCCAAGCTCAAATTAAACACTAGTGGTAGGAGTCCAAGCTCCTCCATGCTAAAGCCCAGCCCAGACTACAGTAGGAGACAAACCTCCCTGCCCCCTGAGAGAAACCAAAGGCATAGGGTCCCACCAGTTCTCAAGCAAAAGCACAAAGCACATATCGTCTGTCAGCTGTGGGCTCCTGAGCAAAAGCACTTGGGCATTCCTGATCTGTGCTAGGCTGAGACTGCAGATATCCCTCAGGACCTGGGGAATGTGACAATCAGGTGAGACCACTGCTTGTTCACACAGCGCAGCCTAACTAGCAGTTGGCCACAATAGGCACTCTGGTTTTTCCCTCCAAGTGCTTGGTAGGTTGTGTGTCGTCAGCCAGTCCTCAAGTCTTTGCAAGCCAACTCTTTTCTTCCCTTTTCTAAAGGTTTCTTGCAGTCTCTGAGTCTTGACACGAATAACAGATAGATACCCTATGTCTCTCTCCCCACCCTACCCAGCCTGCCCTACCAGGTGGGTGCCTGCCCCTCCAATGCAGTTCCCAGGCCCTATTGTGGGGGAGGGGGGTGCGGCGAGAGAGGGCAGTGACGCTGAGGTCACCAATTCAGAGATCACCCTGGCGGTCGCCTCCTGGACCACTAGGCGAAGCAGGGCACCGGGTGCGGAGAGTAAGCAGACGATCTGCGAACCCAGGTGGCCCAAAGAAGCCGATTTGCTTTCCGGCATGGAAGGGAAGGGGCAGGAGGCGCCAGGGGCTAAGGGGTATAACTGGAGAGTTGGAAGGATGGAAGTGGCTCCCTATGGGCAAAGAAAGTAACGGTCAGAGGGGGCCCAGGTTGAAGAGCCAACGAGGAGCACCAAAAGGTATTCAGGGACCAGAGGAGCCGGGGACAGGAAACAAGAAGGGTATTCCGTAAAGATGCGGGATTAGGTGTGTCCCCGCCAGGCTGTGACCTCGGACAAATCAAACTCCCCTACCTGGAGCCTGGGACCGGCAGGTCACCCAAGGCTCCATGCACACCTCACACCCGGAGAACGAGGAAAAGGCGCTCTTTGCAATGCAAAGTCTATGCGGGACCTGGACAGGGTCAGAATGCGTGTGGAGCGGAGAATGGGACAGACTGCGGAGGGTACCCCGAACCCTGGGAGGATGCCTGCTTACCCGGCCGTTGGGATCGGTCTCCTGTACCTCCTCAACTCGCGGTCCCCGCTGCACCAGCGCCTTCAGCATCCCCACGTCGTTGGCGCAGGCGGCGCGCAGGAGGGTCGCCGCCTCCGGGACGCCCTCGGGGATTTCCTCCGAGACGCTTTCCGTGCTCCCGAAGCTATACTCCTCCTCGCTTGGGGTAGGGTAGAAGGAGTCATCCGAGGCAATGCTGCGGGTGTCCGGCAGATGCGAGAAGTCCTCGTACTCCTCATAGTCAGGGGGATCTTCCCCGGCCTTCGCATCCGGAGGTGGGGTCTGCTGCTGCGGAGACACACAGCGCGCCCCGCCGCCCTCCGGCCCGGGCCCCGCCAGCAGCACCATGCTGTCGGCCGGGGCGCGGGCCGGGGGTTGGGGCGCGGGCAGGGGGCCGTGGCGTGCGGGCCGGGAGACAGGAACTCAGAGCCCACCAAGATCACCGTCCCTCGTCCCCTGCAGCCCCAGAAAAGCAAAGCTCTCCGCTCTCCAGGCCTGTGGAAACGAGCACCAGGCGGCTGTGCTGGAAGACTAAAGTCACTGGAGGCTGGAGCGAGCCCCTCGGGGGTGGGAGGAGCCGCGGGGGCTTTCCAAGCACCGCGCGCGGGCGGCCGGGCGGGGCTGCCCTCGGGAGTAGGCGCGCACCCCTGGTCTTCTGCCCTGCGGCCCGTTCCGGGCAAAAGTTAAGAACCAGGCAGGGGCTTCTCGGTGCCAAGAAGACAGTGTACCCGACTGCTTTGTCCCAGAGCTGAGAAATGCACGTGTAGAAGAACCAGAAGCAACACCTAAAGAACCCGAACTCCAGTGTCGCGGGTGGCGAGCGACCCTGCCCTCTGCTCCAGAAGCCACTGGACTGAGGAGGAAGGTGGAGATCGAGGGACGCCACGGGCTGAGCCTGAGTTGCGCGTCAGAAACCTCTAAGCCCTGGAACCCTGGCGCCGCCCAGAGTGTCTGGCCTCCGAGAGAGGGTGGGGGCGCTTCTCGGACCCATTTGCCGTCTTTCCAGGAGTCTTCGCTTCGGGGCCATCTCCACTCCGGGTTTAAGACCAGGGAATCCCGAGGTCACTCTGTGCACCGAAGACAAGTCATTGTGGGAGAGGTGAAATCAACCGTGGGGGGCTCGTAGCCCGGGCTGCGCCGCGGACCATGCCTCTCTAAACTCGGAGAAAATCCACAGCGTCCTCGGGTCACGTAGGACTCGGGCCAACTGTGTTTGCACATTGCTCCTAAAAGACCGACCCTGGAGACTTATCCACTAGCGGGGGGGGGGGGGGGGGGGGGGGGGGGGGGCGTGGCTGTTAACAGTCTGCTCCAGGCCAGAGCTGTGAAGTTCCCCCTCCCCCACCCCTGTACAATGTCACCGTGTCACTGGAAGTGGAGAAGGATTAACCTGGAGAAGCTAGGCAGAGCACCGACTCCGCGGCACACCCCTGGCTGGAGATCGGCCTCTCCCATTCTATCCCAGCGCTGGCAGTGAGGTTTGGCCACGAGGAGCCCCCGACCTCCAGGCCAACTTCTCCGGCAAAGGCTCCATGGAGGTGCGGTACTGAGGGCACATTCCGAGCCTGGACTGGGGGTGTTTCATCTTTGACAGGAAGCATCGCTGGTCCGTGCAGGGGCGAAGACGAGACCACAGGGGAAACGCCACCCCTCCCTCTGTCCCCTCTCCCTCTTTCCTTCCTTTTTTTCCCATCATTCTTGGTAGTGTGCCCACCAGCTGCCAACCCTCAGGGCTCAGAGGTAAACAACATCGGGCAGACGCACCCTCTGGGGACAAGCTGGAGGAACCTAGGCCTGGGTGGTCAAGCCAGGGGCACAGCGGGAAGCACGATCAAAAATACCCCCGGGGGAGGGAATAAATAAATAATAAAAAGAAAGAAAATAAAGCAATAAAAATAAAAGTACTCCTTGCGGGGGGAGAGGGGGCGAAAAGGAGCTAGGAGTGAACTTAGAGGCCTTTTGAGCCTCTGTTTACTGGACGCTGGACTTGCCCACAGTGGTGGTAACCGGGGCCTCCAGCGTCCCCTGGGCCGGCCCAGAACCTGGCATCCCTGGGCTCAGAAGGACAGCGATTTCGGGTGAAAACATGTCCATGCCTGAGCGCGCTCTGAACTGGAAGTGGGCGCACTGGCTTCTTTCTGTACTCCGGGGCTTTCTTTCCGAAGCCAAATATACCCCAAATCATAGTTTGCTCTTTATACTTTTTTCTGTAACTGGACATATTTACATAAATTCCCACTGGGAATTCCCCCTTTCAAGATTGGCATTATTATAGCGTTTCCAGAGGGCTGTTAAATGAAGTCAGGGGATTTACAAGTTGCAGTGCCCTCCTCCCAGCGGGGATTGGGTTTGCTAGCCCATGCCCTTCCCAGCTGGTATGGCTCTGTGTGGAATTCAGGGAAGACCCTTCTTGGGCAGTGGCAGGGCAGATGGGGCTAGGGTCCTTTGGCCAGCTGCAGCTCTGGAATGGAGCACTGCCTAGTCCCTTGGTCCTCATCACTCAGTCACTAAACAATGAATTCAAGGCTCTATCTTCAGAGTGCATCACTTCCTCCTTTCCTTCTTAGAAATATGTGTCCAAATGGCACTCCAGTGGTTTTCCCTTTAAAGATAAACTTCTGGAACAGTCCTCTCCAAGTAAGAGCTAGTGGTTTGTGAGTGATCCACTCCAAACTCAAGTTGGTCATTTTCCTCCTTTAGAATTGCACTTGGTGACCCCCTTCAACCCCCCACTCAGCACACTGTAGCACCAGAGGCTGAAGAGGCCTTCGGGTTCACACCTCTGGCTACCTCGCTCAATTACCCCAGGTGTTTTTACCACAAAGACAATAAATTTTCAATATTGTTAAAAGAACACAAAATAAGGCGTATGTAGCAAAGTCCACATTTATTTAACATGTACACAAAATCTACATAGGAGAAAGTATCAAAACTGCTGAAATACTTAGGATAACTGTTAAACCAATTACATTTTGAGAAATTGTAGTTTATCCAAGAACTTTTCATTTCAATGAACTATTTATGATTTTTAAAGTTTCATACATGTCAATTACACAATTTGTTGATTTAGTTGAAAATTTTGATTTAATATTTAAAAATTTAATACTTCAGTTCTCTGTCTGGAGCGGACCACCGACCTGCACTACTTACAACAAAAGAATCTTTCCAAATTACAAGCAGTATATTTAAGAACTGAGAAGTGAACAGCCCTGTAGTAGTGACCCCCAAACTTTATTCGGAAAGCAAAGTGGAAGAGGGAATCCTAGTAGTGGAGCAAACCTAAGCCCACCCCACTATTCATAAAATACCATGGTCCCACCTCCAGGGCTAGAATGAGGATTGATTGGGAGAGTGATTTTAAACCTTTGCACATTGTTTGGAATTTAGCACACCATGAGTGTTCACTTTCGTTACTATTAAAAATTAAAGTATCCATTTACCTTGGTGATATAAACTGCCTTGCCGAAGCTGCTTCTCCAAATGTGTTAGCCTATTTGCGAAAAGAACTAGCCTGAGTAAGGTGACTTAAGAAATGCCTTTTAGTTTTTTCATATGGAAAGCAGTGTGGCTTTGAATAAAAAGTAAACTCATATCAGAGAGAACTAGTTTCCAATTATGACTCTACTGCTCTTGAGCTACAGCCATAATAGTAATGTCTGTTACTGTGAGTATGCCAGTATTCATCCGATCAGTCACCTATTCTTGATATTTAGGGTTAATCCAGCATTTTCTTACTGTACACACTGTCCAGATATTTCTAATGCACCCTTGTCCGGGTATTTCCTTAAAAGAACCACCCATGTCAAGTGGCCTGACCTTTTTAAACTCCAGTACTTTCTTTGTTGCTATATTCAGATAGTAACCCAAAGTCTAGACAATGGGGAAAGAAATCCAAGAAACGAATAAAAACTATTCTAAAGGAAAGAAACATGAATCAGTGGAGAACCATACCATTGACGTTCCATTTTCTCGCTCCCACTTTCCCTCAGAAATCTTCAAGGATGTAGTTTGGAGAAGTTCATTACCTCCAGCTCCCCTGATCTCTACAGGAGAAATTAGAAGTGAGTGGGGGGTGAGGATGGGACATCTCTTAGTCACCTTTTCTTTTCTTAACAGTCTTAAGTAAACCAAAATTATTTGACTTGGAGTTTTTGCAAATTTTCCTGTGTTTACTGCAAAAAAGAAAGCGACCTGGAGCGTCCTGAGTCCGTCTGCAGAATTTGTAGTCGGGTTACTTTTCTGACCTGCTGAGAAATACGAAGACAAGTTTCTGTGTATTTTTTTTTTATCTCCCCATTAAAGAGAGCAGCTGCTGTTTGGCTGTAACTCAATTCAATTGACAGCAGCTAGATCCCTCCCAGTGTAGTCTGAATTGGTGCGACTATGTAGGAACTTCATTTTCTTTTACTTTTAGGAATGGTTTCTGCCTTCGTGGTGAAATATTTGAAAGGAGTATATGCATGTGTGCACCTAACTGCCAATTCTTCTGCCTTTCTTCTGCTTTTGACAGGAATTAGCAATAATGGGATATAATTAGAGAACTCATTATTTGCTCCAAGGACAAAAATGCCCTGGGTCCTCATCTGAATTAAGGTGGTTGGATTTTCAAGGCCGATTCAGGGAATCATATGTGATGTGGAAAGCTATTAAAAGACCTACTCGGCCCTGGCCGGTTGGCTCAGTGGTAGAGCGTCAGCCTGGCGTGCAGAAGTCCCGGGTTTGATTCCCGGCCAGGGCACACAGGAGAAGCGCCCATCTGCTTCTCCACCCCTCCCTCTCCCCTTCCTCTCTGTCTCTCTCTTCCCCTCCCGCAGCCAAGGCTCCATTGGAGCAAAGATGGCCCGGGCGCTGGGGATGGCTCCTTGGCCTCTGCCCCAGGCGCTAGAGTGGCTCTGGTCGCAACAGAGCGATGCCCCGGAGGGGCAGAGAATAGCCCCCTGGTGGGCAGAGCGTCACCCCTGGTGGGAGTGCCGGGTGGATCCCGGTCGGGCGCATGCGGGAGTCTGACTGTCTCTCCCCGTTTCCAGCTTCAGAAAAATACAAAAAAAAAAAAGACCTACTCAACAAAAGGCTTCTCCATAACCTTGGTCTCCCACCCTGAGTACTGGGCACCCATTTTCCCCATCATTGTCCCTTTGGTCAAGCCCTTGTAAATGCTCTTGTTACCCTGTTTACCAGTAATGTTTTTGTAGCTTTCTTCTTATAACCTGAAAGTTCACCAAACATAAGGGCCAGGTCTTATTAGGGTTATTTAATCCCCAGAATTTCAGAGGGTGGCTCACCATCTTGTCGATCCTCTGCCAATCCCTGTTAAAGGAAAGAGAAGGCATGGCCTGCTGGACCAGCCTATAGCTGTCTCTCAGAACTTGCTAGATGAATATAAGAACAAGTACAGAGCAAGAACCTGAACTTTCTTTAGCTGCCTACACTCCCAAGTCTTTGGATCTAAGGGAATTTTTTGAAAAAGACACACCAGCAGAGGCAGGAAGACACAGGACCCAGCTACTGACCATCAATGGTTCCTCAGCTTGTGGTGTATAACCACTGTGTTCAAACTGCCGGGGGAGGGCAGGAACCAAGAAGACTCGGGCTCACCCAGTGTGGTGGTGCCGCTTCTAGAGAAACATCCTGTGAAACAGAAGGGATGGGCATCACAGACGGCTCTGAGCCCAGACCCACGTGTGGTTAATCCTCCTCGTACCAGCCTCCTCCTACCATCACACACACGTGTGTTTAATCTTCCTCCCACTAGCCCCTTGTCCTCTCCCTGCACCCACCCTGCTCCAGCAATGTAGGGTGCCGCACCTGCCACCAGGCCCTTCTCTCGGTCCCCACAGCAGCCTTCTCAAGTCTTCTCCTACACCCCTAAAGCCCAACCCACCACCCTCCTCAAAGCCCTCACCTCCTACTTTACAGAGAGAATGGGAGCAATCTGCTGAGTGAGCATGCTGGAATCCCTCTCCTAGCCCCTCACTGACATCATCTGCCTACTGACATTTGTTATGTCCAATCTCCAGGAGAAGAGGCATATTGGAGCCTGCCTCCCTGGGGATTCTAGATGCCTCCCCACAGGGTCCTCTCATCATTATCTATCACCTGTCCTCTGACATTGGCAACCCCACTGAGATCTCCACCTTAAAGCAGGCTCTACTTGTCCCACAAACCCTCTTGCACCTCCCCACACCTTGCCTTCACAGCCGGACCTTCTGCAAGAAAGATCTCCTTCAGCAACTCCACTTTTCATTCTCTGTTTATTCATTTAAAAATATATGGATGTTTTTTGAAAGTTACAAAAGTAGTTCAGGCTTCTTGAACAACCCCCAGAAACCCCTGGGTCTGTAACATGAGAAGGCCATGTCTCCCCTCTCTGTTTTCCCATCCCTCTTTGAATGCCTGTCATCTGCTTCTCCACACCCTCCCCACAGCCACTCCACAGGTCTGTGGAGGCTTCTTTCTGTTCAAGTCAATGGACATCTCCAGCCCTGACCCAAATCCTCTGCCTGAACAGTGACCATTACAGCAGACACAGACATAGTCGCTAGGACTCACTCTGGCTGTCCATATCGTCGGCACCCAGCTCTCCAGTGCAGAGCTGGGAAGTGGGGATGCCACACCCCATATTCCATACCCACAGGGCCCTGAGGCTCCAGGAAGGAGAGTAGGTGGGATTTCCGTCTCCACAGACTGCAGAGGAGCAAGGCTGAAGGCCTGAGAACTAGACTGAATTTCAAGAACAGAGACCATTCTGGGCTGCATGCTACCACAGCATGTGGTCCAGACTAGGCTCAGGAAACATTCCTGAATAAACGAATAAACCAATGGAGGAGATGGCTGAGCAACCCCAGCTTGCTCACAATCCTAAATCTAAAGCACCCTATCCCCTCCTACCCAACCTGGAAGCAATTAGCTCCTAAATCCTGAAGACCAACCCTGGCACAGATTTTATGGGAACTATATCTACCCCTTTACAACATAGACCGTGATTGAGACAACAGTTGCTCTTTTCATTAGCACATTGTTTTACACTTGAATGTGACGGCCTCTGGTTCTGTGGCTGGAAGAGTATAGATTCTTTCAACAATTCACCAGAACATTTTGGCAATTTATTTTTGGACCAAATATACCCCCAGATGCAAAATCAATGTCTCAATATGCACATTGTATCACAGACTCCCTCCATGGAATCCTCCTCCCAACCCTCAGTGACTCATGCTCATGTTTTTTGCGGTGGCAGCCAGCTCCCAAGTCCCCCATACCAGGCTGCAAAGGGCTTCATGCATCATCTCCCCTTTAAGGCCTGGCTTCTAGTTTCTTCTTTCTCAGCACAGAACTCTTCCCCTCCCATCCCTCACAGACATTCTCCTTGACATGGTCCTGCCCCGGATAGCTGGCAGTTACTCTCAGTGACAATTACCTGTGCCTGCCCACGTGCTCACAAGTGTCCCCTGAGAGCTACCAACCACTGGGGCTACAGACCGCTCAAATTGGAAGGACTGAACGATGTCACTGAAGAGAGCAGGACCTCACTGAAGTTCTCAAATGGAGGCAGTGACACAGAACACCTCTGTTGAGGGAAGCAGCTGGACCAGAGTCTTTATGACCCAAAACACAAGGCATCGTGGATGGACTGGGGCTGCCCTTGCTGGCTGGCTGAGTGTGTTGGCAGTAGAACCGGAAGGACATATAAAAGTCAATATTTCTACTGGTTTCAGCTCTCATTCAAGCCTAATGATGCGCGTACATTGGAGTGCTGAGGTGCAGTCAAGGGTCATCGTGTCACTGTCATCGTTTTCACCCCAAGGAGAAAGATTTTTTTAAGTGGACCCTGAGAAGTAATTTATCCGCTAAGATGGACTCCCAGTGGTCAACCAAGGACCAAAATTTTATAAAAGTCTAGTGGTCATTTGCTGACAGGGGCTTCTCGTACACCCCCAGTTCCAGGAAGAACCTCAGAATGAACTCGCAGCTTCCTGCACCCCACCCACTTGTGTTCACCATCTGAATCAGCCACTGCAGGGAAGTCCTGGATTTGTCTCCGACCAGCAAACTGAGGCCTGCCCCGTCCAATCAGATCACGTGATTTAAATATCTCAATTTTATTAAAAGGACCTAATTGGAAACTGAGGTGGAAACTTTCACTATTTGAGGTGGCCTCCCTTTTGTCTTGAGGGAACACAATTGCTACCTGAATCATGTGGCTGTGGCGCCACACGCTTTAGTGCCAAACTGGCCAGACTATGTCCCACACCACCGAGGACAGGGGATCACCACAGCTTGACTTATAATACTCCCTAGCTCTCTATCATAGATAGTTTTTCACTGCTCCATGTCACTCTCCTTCTCTCTCTGGGCCCCAGATTCTTGGGCCCAAATAGTCCTTCCTTAGATTTGTAACCGCACAAGAATTTCAATTCTTTAAGATGACTTTTTCCTTAATTCAATCTATCTTTGTCCAGTCTGATAGCACCACGACATACTGCACGTCCGCTTCCTTAATCATTAAACCCTTAGGATATCAGGTTCTGGTCAGAGTCGAGCTGTCTTAAGAATGAAGCTGCAGGCCTGTTGATCAAAGGAACAGAGTTTCAGTCGAACTGAAGATAACATCTCAACCTCAGTTGTGTTTCAGCATGCCTATGAAAGCAGAATGACCTACTGACCACACTTAGGAAACAAGACAGAAGGACACCATGGCTGACATCAGGACCTATTACAATGATCAACTACTCCCAACCCTGGCCCCAGCCTATCAGTAGAGCCAACTCTGCCCCTGTGAGGACCACCAGGGAGCCAGGAATAAGCATTAGCTTACCTGTGTCTCCAGGCTTGGCCCCATTCCCTTAAATAAGGACCTTTTTAGTCTGGTAACAGATTGTCAGAGGAATGAGACCAAATCATTCTCCATCTGGCTCAGATCACTTACCCTTGGAAGATTTCTGAATTCTATCAGTCTATTGTGTGTGTGTGTGTGTGTGTGTGTGTGTGTGTGTGTGTGTGTGTGTGTGTCAGAGACAGAGAGTCAGAGAGAGGGACAGAGAGACAGAAAGGGAGAGAGATGCGAAACGTCAATTCTTCATTGCGGAACCTTAGTTGTTCATTGATTGCTTTCTCATATATGCCTTGACCTGGAGGCTACAGCAGAGCGAGACCCCTTGCTCGAGCCAGCAACCTTGGGCTCAAGCTGGTGAGCTTTGCTCAAACCAGCTGAGCCCGCACTCAAGCTGGCAACCTCAGGGTTTCAAACCTAGGTCTTCCACACCCCAGTCTGACACTCTATCCACTGCGCCACTGCCTGGTCAGGCCCTATCAGTCTATTTTTTAAGAGGTTTTCCCTAAATCCTGAAAAATATCTCAAAATGAACTTAGTTTCTCTTTTGCCCAAACCAGGCTTCTCAGGGCCTTCTTACCTACCTCCCATCTACATTTCTCAGGCTTCCTCGTGCCTCACTGGGACACTGTTGACTAAGTATCCATTTCATTCCACCACATGAACTAGGACCACTCTTACCAGCAGGAAATATGACTATATCCCTACATCATACAATGACAAGTGTCCCCCACTCCCATCCAATGTACAAGTGACAGAGCTCTCGAATAAAGTGTCATTTGTAAGGAACGTCCAATAAGGTTTACTTGCCACTCATTCACCCTTATGCTCACCTGTGATCATTTATTTGCCACTCAACAGTAGCAGCACTAAAGAGGTAAAGAAAATGTTGGTATAAAAGTTGGTTAAATGACCCTTGAAGTATAGATGGCAGAATTCTACACATCTGGTACTTTTCTGTGAATTTGGAAAACACTGCCTTTGTTTTTTCTACCTGAAGGTAATTCTGGCAGCTTCCTGGACCACACATTTCCCACCAAGATGCGGCCTCAGTGGATCTGTTGGTCCTTTGACCTACCTAGCCCTAGGCTTTGTCAAACCCCCTAATTCTCCTTCTCCTTTAATGTTTATTTTGTGAATTTTAGAGAGAGAGGAAGGGAGAGAGAGAGACAAGAACATCAATCTGTTCCTACATGTACCCTGACCGGGGGTTGAACTGGCAACCTCTGTGCTTCAGGGTGATGCTCTAACCAACCAAGCTATCCAGCTAGGGCACTCCTTTCCCTTCTTTTTTTAACCCAGCATCATACTCTTGTTTCTGCCTTCCTTCCCTTTCTTGGGGTAATTCTATGAGGTCTCATCTAAATTCCTCTCTTCCTTACCTCTGACCTCCCAGCACTCACAGCCCACTAACCTCTCCTCTGGGGTCATGTCTACAAACCCATTTTTGGCACTATCACCCAGGTTACTGAGTACTTCCCCAGAAAGTCATGCTTGCTAAAATAAAAACAAAAACAATGCTTCGTAAAAATACGGTTGTGGTCTCCACCCTGGGGGGTTCTTGAACCCAGTGAGAAATTCTGGTACCTATTCTTCTTCTTGCCATTCTAGACACTCACCACTTTCACCTCCTCCTACTTGGTCTCAGCAGGTGACCTGACTCCAATGCCAGCGGTCCGCAGGGCTCTGCTCTCTGGGTCCATCCTCCCTGGCTGTCTCATCTTGTCCCTGGCCTTCCCCACACAGAGGGCTCCTGAACTAAGCTCTAAGGGCACAGCCAGACAGCACCCTGGATGATGCCACATGGAGGTCCTTTGTTCAAAAGGGTTAGAAATTCTGCTCTTTTTAATTGGGGTAAAATGAAAGTTCTCTAGGGCTAAAAAGTCCTCTCTAGGGACAGCAACATGCACCTTACAAAGCTGTAAGAGAAGATTGCGAAAAAGAATACATGGGAAAAGTTTAACATGGAATCTGTAATCGAATAAGCACTTAAATAATATTAACTATTATTATTAAGTTGCGTGCAGTAAATGTGTGAAAGGAAGGCTAAACCCAGAGCCCCAGCTTTCTCCCTGACCCAGAAATTCCTTCCATCTCTGTATCTGGAGGCCCCGCCCCTCCCAAAGGCACCCTGGGAACCGGTCATACTAGACCCCACCCCCTCTGCAACTTCTCACTGCCAATAAATTCTGGTTTCCACCCACCTGTGGTGTGGGGAGGGAGGGGAGGGAGGGGCCCCTCTGGCTCCAGATCCTGTCAAGCTCTGAAATTCCCGACTGTTGCTAGTACTACTCATGATTTAGGCATTTCTTGTTGGCTCAGGAGCTCAACCATTACTCATATCGTTGTTTACCCCAAATTCCCCCTCAGCCAGACCACCAGTTGGGGAATTCCCACCCTGTGTGTCCTTCAGACTTACTACTGAACATTTTAACCCAAAGAATAACATTGATGATGAAATAGGTGCCCAGCAGATTCCAATCCCCAACAAGCCTTCTTTAGGAATGTTGTTAACCCTCACCCCCTCCAGCCCCCATCTTCCAACCCATTATTAACTCTCACCCCACCAGTACCCACCATCCACCCATTGTTAACCCTCACCCCCTCCAGCTCCCATCTTCCAACCCATTATTAACTCTCACTCCCACCAGCACCCACCTTCCACCCCATTGTTAACCCTCACCCCATCTAGCTCCCACCTTCCAACCCATTATTAACCCTCACCTTCCCCAGCCCCCACCTTCTACCCCATTGTTAACCCTCACCCCCTTCAGCCCCCACCTTCTACCCCACTGTTAACCCTTACCCCCTAATGCCTCTATCTTCCACCTGTCTTATAGGAAACACATGGACTTTTCTTGGCAAAATAAAACTAATGTTTCAACTACTATTTAACCTCTTTATGTTTTCATTTGTCTGCAAAGATGAAACGAGTAATGGTGCCTTCTTCAAAGTTTTATTAATGAGGATAAATGAGCTGATTTGTGTAAAATGCTAAAAACAGAGGTTGGCACATAATAAGCATTACATAAGTGTTAGAATTGGCATTACTGTTGTTGTTCTTTAGAAAACAAGCACACAGTTTCTCCAGGCTGAACGGTCCTGATGGATGAGCTGAGCTCCTCCTTTGTTCTGTATATATAGCCTCTAATTATACCAGATTCCTGAAGAAAGACCTGTTCCTGACACCCAGGTATCATTTTGGAAGGTTAAAGATTGAAACGGGGAAAGGTGGTAAAGAGATTATGCAGGGACACCGTCATGATACTCCCCAAGCCTCCCATGCCACTAGGCACCACCAAGTCAAGGCATTAGTGGACCCATCTTGAGCCATATCCAGGATGCCCAGGGCCACCGCCCTGCCTCTCAGCAGCTGTGGCAGCAATGTCACCTTCTTTGAACAGTTACACAACCTCTTTAACACAACCACTGCTAGCCCTTCCATACCTGGGGCCCTTCTCCAGCTGTGCAGTAGGAGACTGTCACCTCCCATCCGCCTGCTTTCTTCTCTTGTGGCCTGGGACAAGAGCCCAGGAATAACAAACATGAAGAAGCTTCCAGAACCTCACAGACTTCTGCAACCAGAGGCCTGACCTGGAGTTGCCAGCTCCCTTCCATCATGGCACGTGGAAGCACCACTGCATTCCTACCCTCAGCAATTAGAGGGGCAAGCTGGTTTCCCAGAGCCTTCCTCCACCCCCGCCAATCCCTTCCTGGGGCAAGCCTAATCGTTCCTACCAGAGGCACTGCCTCCCAATCCTGAAGATGGAAGGCCACTCGAGGCACAACCGCGGACATTCCTTAGTCTCAAGAGAGTATTTATATCTTTGAAAACTTCCAGAACCAAAGTCCATTTACCTGAAAGCAACATTTTTGGGGGTAAATGCCATAAAATACTGACAATCTGATTTTAAAAGCCTTCTCAATCAGAATCAGTTCTTAATAAGCAAGCTGGACTTCTGGTCATCCTTAGAAGCTGACACATAATGCCTCACCAATCTGGGATTCCACCAGACCTTCTCCCATAGTTAAATGAGATAGTACTACACATGCTATCTTCTTACTTGCTCTTCCCACTTAAAAATATGTTGATATCTATGTGGTAGATATCTTTACATGCTGTTGTGGGTTGAACTGTGTTCCCTTAAAATGCATATTTTGCAGGCTTAACCCCCAGTGCCTCAGAATGTGACCTTATTTGGAAACAGAGTCATTGCAGATGTAAATAGTTATAATGAGGTCATACAGGAGTAGGCTGGACCTTAATTCATTATGACTAGTGTCCTTTTAAGAGATGAAGAGAGATACACAAGAAGAAGGCCATGTGACGACAGAGGCAGGGATTGGGCTGATGCCATTGCAAGCCAAAGAATTCCAAGGATTGCTGGCCCCTGCCAGAGGCTGGAAGAGACCTGGAAGGGTCCTCCCTACAAGTTTCAAAGATAGCACAGCCCTGCTGACACCATGAATTCGGATTTCCAGCCTCTGGAACTGTGAGGCAATCCACTCTGTTCTTTGAAGCTGCTTGGTTTCTGGTACTTTGTCAGAGCAGCCCCAGCAACCTAACACACACGTTAACAAATACAAACCCACATCCTTCTTCGTGATTGTCTAGCTCTGAATTGTATAATCGCACCATAATAGTTTAAAGAATCCAGTATTGATAAGCCCTTAATTTATTTCCTGGGGTCACTACTTTAGATCAAAGTGTAGTGCACATCCTTGTGTGTGTATAAAATTTGCCCCAACTGTCTCTTTATATCCTTGTAAGTATTACTGAAAGTGGAGTTACCTATATATCTTTCAAGGATTTTAAAAATTTAGACCAAGTCACCTACCAAAAAGGAAAATAGAAAAATTTATAAATAAATAAAAAGTTTAAACAAATAAATTGTCTGTTTCCAAAAAATAAGCAATTCAAGAATAAGAATACATGCTTTAGCTGAAAAATTTCCCAAATTATAAATGCTAACTTTCTACCTATCTTCATGTTGCTATGCCATAGGAAGCAATCATTTAAAAATGAAATAAAAGGAGATTAGGTACTATGTGAATCCACAGGTAAAAGAAGAAGAAACTGGGAAATGTAGAAATAGAATTTCAATGGCATTGCTTGAAAGTGTACTTGAATAGTGGCTAAAGAGTGTTAGCAAGCATTGTCTTTTTCAAAGATGGAGGCGCTTAGTGGGGAAGGAGGCCAGTTATCCCTAACTGTGCAGCTCACACATGAACCATGAGGATGGTAGACCTCTGGAAGGGGAAAGGTAGGTTGGATTCAGGAGGAAGCAAGTGAATCAAGTGGTCAAGCCCCAGGTGAGAGCCAACCAGAGGGGGTGCAGGACAAAGAACCTGAGAAGACATCTCCTGGGAGTTTGAAGCAGGTGATGAGTGGAAGCAGAATTTGCTCAAGGAAGCTTTGACCTACTTCAGTGGCTTGCTTGGGGCTGGCCCAGGGCCCATGGAAAGCGAAGGGAATTCCCTTGTGCATTTTCCCCTTTCCTTTTACTGTGAAAAGATATGTTTAAAAAGAAGAAGAAAGAAAGAAAGAAAGGAAAAGAAAGTCATGACTCTCACACAGATTTTAAAATCAACTCTTGTTAAAGATTTTCTTCAACAAACGAAGGAACCAGGAGCTGTTACCAACTCATTTAAAAGAAAATCTTAAGATCAGGCTCATTTATAAATCCAGAAAATTGAAATGAATGTGCAAATGAGGGCAACACTGGTTTTTCCAGGTGGGAGGGAGAGAAGCCAACTGAACCTCTTCGGAACGGGACAGACATTGCACATCTGTAAACAAGAACTGGTTTGCATTGTTATCCGTTACTGTACTGGGTTGGCGATTGTCCACCAAGAATTCATGTCCACCTGTGAATGGAACCTTATTTGAAAATAGTGTCTTTGTAGATGTAACCAAGTTAAGATGAGATCACCTTGGATAAGGATGGGCCGTAAACCCAATATGACTGCAATCTCTATAAGAAGAGGGAAACTTGGACATAGACACACACGTGAAGGCAGAGGCATAGACTGGGCTGATGTCTATGAGCCAAGGGCACCAAATGTGCTGGCAACCACCAGAAGCTGGAAGAGGTGGGGAAGGATTCCCTCTCCTGTTTCTGTTGATACCTTGATTTCAGACTTCTAGCTTCCAACACTGAGAGAAAAATTTCTATTGTTCTAAGCCACTTAATTTGTGACACTTAGTTACCGTAGTCCTAGGAAACGAACACAGTTACCTACAACTTACGGAGATAGAAATAGCTCAAAGACAATGAAAGGCTAGAATCAGACAGCTGGAAGCTTTTGCTGTTGGCAAACAATGCCTAGTGTTCTAATGAAGCACAGACTTTTCCTGCGTCACGTTCAAGTTCCCTACCCACATCATCCATACTGGAGGATGGGCTGGGTTTTATCTACATAAGTTTTTATGTGTTAGATGTCACTTCATCACTATCATTCAGTTTACATAAATGTCGGACCTTGGTGAGCTCCCATTTATGACATTTGGTTTTAATGGAGACATGGTTCTATATTCTAAACAACTGACAAACCACATTTTAATACACATAACCTGAGGACCGCCTATTTTAATATATTGGTTTTGCATTCATTTAAGAAAATCAGGGTAGATGATGTTCACAAAGTAACATTTGCTTCTCTGAGATTCATTTTCAGGTCATTTCATGTTAAATATCTCTTCTATAAAAGGTGGCAGGTGTGTAAAATTTGGTGGAACACCGGTGCCTTTCCCTTCCCCCTCTTCTTCTTCCCAGGTGTGTTATCTTTGCCTTTCTCTCCCCTAAGCTCCACGGGCCCTTCTTCTGCTTCTGTAACTTGTTTCCTGAGCCTACACAGTCTGGCTGGCTCACTTCTACTACCTCTGTAACTTTCTAAATAAACTTTCTCTTATAATCTGGAAAAAAAAGTATAAAAACAGACAAGGTTAACACTTGTCCTTGACCCTATGCGTGTGGAATAGACTGTCGTCAAGAAAGATGATCTGTCGGATGAGAGCAGAAAAGCAAATCCTGGAGGGAAGGGGGGAGGGCATTACGGGGAGGGGGACGGGGAGATGTACTGGGGAACACGGGGGAGGGAAGGATGTATTCGGAGTACACTAGAATCTATGTAAACACAATAAATTAATAAAAAAATTAAAATAAGTAAATAAAAAAGAAAGATGATCTATCTGACTCTTCCCAGGTACCATGCCATTAAATGTGTTGCTGTTAGGCCAAAGGCATGGTCCTTGGCCTCTGCCTCGTGAGTTTCAGCTACACTTGGGTGTCCGGACTGGGCACCACAGCCTTCACCGACAAGTGTGGGACCAAGTATTTAGGTCAAAACCTTTCATTTTTACTTACCTTGTTTTCCTTTTTGTGTACTTTAAAATGACAACAAAAATTTTGGCAATATCATACATGGATTCGTGCCAAAAGAGATGGAATGTTTTTTTCCAGTACGTTGGAGTTCCCAAAGTGTGAAAGCATGACAGAAATTTTTGATTAAAATGATATTTTAGTCAAAATATTTTAAGAGCACTTTTTGTATGTTAATATATTTGTTTTTCCTGCAAAGGAGAACTGTCTGTGGCATACAGGATTGGATAGAGTTATCAGGGATCTACAAAGTGCTGAGGGGTTTGTATGATTCAGCTTTTTCTATCAGCATGATTAAAACACCAACAACAAAAGCCAACCTTTCATGGTGGAGAAACTCAAGCGAAAATTTGCATTCTGTCAGCTGCCAAAGTTTCCTTTGGAGAAGAATCTAAGAAAAAAAATTCAGGTTGATGCTTAAGCCAATCCAAGTTTTCAGTCAAATAATGATTAGCCATAATAGCGTAGGACATCAAACTTCAAGTTTTTTTATAAAAAGAGATTTAACACTTCTCTTTTCCCTATTACTTATAAATATCCCAGTAAGGATACGCAGCCTAATAATTTGACTAAGCACAATGGTTTAAGATACTGCTGGGGGAAAATGTGGTTTTCTCAGTTCTCAGAAATCATCACAAAAGCTGATGATATTTTAGAAGGCGTGTGAAAATTCTTCAAAGTAAATTGCTCAAATAGGAAAAAAGTATTAATGGGGTTGTGCCCTGCGGTGCTCCAAAACTGTTGGACTTTGCAGATACTGAGTGAAAAATCAAAGGAAAACACTCATTTCTGGAGCTTGCTTCGCCATGCCTCATCAGCAGTGCCTTTCAGAACTCTGCCTGGGAATTGATAAGAAAAACCTCAACTGATGGTAATCAATTATATGAAAGGCTCTGCGTCAACCCCAGACGATCCACTTTGCTCTGTATGAGGCTCTGAATGCCGCCCAGAGGTTTGTTGATTGCCAAAGGGGAAAAAAAAAAAAACATTTCTACCTTCAGCAAGAGGCAGGCGTTCTGTTTTTGGAAACTAGAAAAAAGACTGGCCCTGGCTGGGTATCTCAGTGGATAGAGTCTTCCCAGCATGCTAAAGTCATGGGTTCTATCCTTGGTCAGGGTACATATGAAAAGTAACCAATGAGTACACAACTAATTGAAACAAGTTGATGCTTCTCTCTCTTTCTCCCCCCCCCCAACCTTCCTCTCTCAAATCAATGGGGGGGGGAAAGCTTCATAAAAAAAGAGACATAGCTTTAAACTTCTTCAAAGGATCTCTTTCAGCAAAGCTTACCATATTTGACAACTATATTTGAATGTTTAAATATAAACTTCCCTTTATTAAAACATTTGGAGCCCAAATTAAGCCACAGGTGCTGGGAATCATAGCTAATATTGTCTTTTTATATATTTATTTCAATTAAAACTTTCAAAGAGCCTGACCTGTGGTGGCGCAGTGGATAAAGCTTCGACCTGGAATGCTGAGGTCGCCGGTTCAAAACCCTGGGCTTGCCTGGTCAAGGTACATATGGGAGTTGATGCTTTCTGCTCCTCCCTTCTCTCTCTCTCTCTCTCTCTCTCTCTCTCTCCTCTCTAAAATGAATAAATAAATAAAGTTTTTTTAAAAAAAACTTTCAAAGAGAAGGTTCTTTTTTTTAGTTTAGTCATTTCAGAGAGGAGAGACAGAGAGAAGGAGCAGGAAGCATCAACTCCCATATGTGCCTTGACCAGACAAGCCCGGGGTTTCAAACCGGCAACCTCAGCGTTCCAGGTTGACACTTTATCTACTGTGCCACCACAGGTCAAGCCAAAGAGAAGGTTCTTAAAATGAATCTTATGGAAAAAATAAATGTATATCCAGTATATGTATAGGTTGAATTTAGGAAATATTTTCTAGATGTCATGGCTGTAAAATCTCATTTCAAAGCTGATCAAGAAACTCCTTTTCCCCTAATATTCAATCTGTGCCAGAAAACATCTCCAAGAAGAAATTGTATAGTTCAGGCTTTTGCCAAAGAAGAGTCCAGAAAATCACTGCAGAAATCCTTGTAAAAGAGCCTGCTGAGAGTAGCTATTGATGGTTCTGCCTTCTTAAGAGTACGCAGATTATCATGTGAGTGCACACCCTCTCCCTGGGGAAAGCCAGGGCTGGAGGGGAAGGTGATATGACCTCCATTTCTAGTTGTGGGGCTGCAGTTGACTTCAACTCATCAGCACAGCACAGTGTCCTGGTCACGTCATTGGTGCGGGAATGATATGGCAGTAGCTGGCCAGTCAAGTGAGACTTCTCAGGGATTTGCAGACAGACCCACTCTCTGTCTCCTACCAGGTGTGGAGGAACAAGTAGATGGGTTTGACTTCTGCAGGTCCACAAAAGGAACGGGCCTCAGGATAAAACTCTCCATACAGAAGGTAGAAAGCCGGAGTGCTTACATCACACGACTGAGTCATTGCATCAACCTTCTGGGGGATCTGAGCACCTCCAGACTCGCATTATGGGAGCCACTGAATCCCCCCTGTCATTGAAGTTAGATTTCTAATTACTTGCCACATATGGACTCTTGGCTGAATCTGAATTCGATGCCAGAGGTGAGTGTGGCAAATGAAAAAACCCTAAAGTTGACAGCAGTCCGAGGGAAGGTGGGTGGAGGGACTGGATGAAAGAGGGTAAAGGGATTAACCAAAAACACATATATACCTAACACAGAGACACGGATAACAGTGTGCTGATAGCCGGGGGGGGGGGGGGGGGGGGGGGGTGCAGGTGGAGGTGGGCACAGGGTGGGGGATGGGGACGGAAAGAGCCTGCTTGGGAAGAGCACGCGCAATGCACAGTACAGATGGTGTTTCATTGAGTTGTACAATTGAAACCTATATGGTTTTGCAAAACAACGTCACCCCAATAAATTCAATTAATAAAAGTAAAATACTTTTTTAAAAAAACTCTGAAGTGCTGACCTACCTGGAAAACAGTGGGGACACTGTTAGCCCAGTTTTGAAACTGGCGTATATTGCTATATGCTTGCAAAATGATTAATTAAGCTATCTTCAATTACATCTTAGGAAATAGGCCATGTATCCACCAAGACACTCTTAGGGGACCTGCTAGGAAACGTTCTGGAATCTGTTGGACAAGTTTTGTAGTCTTTTAAAGGATTTTAAAGGAAAAAAAACAAAAACACAAGTTGTGTCGAAGGCGGCCCAAGAAGAACCAGAGCCAATAATCCCTGTTAACACGACTGGAGTCTTAGCTGATAGAATCCCTTGGAGGCTCTCTAGGTAAAACATCTCACCTTAAAACAAGGGAGAAAGCATCCTCCTTGTTATCCCGCGTTTGCCCACATATATCTGATGTTTTTCCTTACCGAGGACTTCGAACACAAAACAGCCTGAGAGACCAGATACTGAAAAGGGCCATGTTGGGCTCCATCCTGCTTCCTCTGAACCAGGGACAGATGTAATTTTCAAGCTCCCTCAATGTTTCTGTGAGCTGACAATATTTTTAATGTGTCTTTACAAAAATATAAACATCATTTTCTTTTATTATTACCACCGTATTGATTTGTTTTTTTATCATGTTATTATTTTGAAATTCCCAACAACATTAAAGAAAAGCATGTACTTTTTCTTTTCTCAAAATGGGAATAGATTTTGATGTTTAAGAATATTCTTGGCCTGACCTGTGGTGGCGCAGTGGATAAATTGTCGACCTGGAAATGCTGAGGTTGCCGGTTCGAAACCCTGGGCTTGCCTGGTCAAGGCACATATGGGAGTTGATGCTTCCAGCTCCTCCCCTCTTCTCTCTCTCTGTCTCTCCCTCTCTCCTGTCTAAAATGAATAAATAAAAAATAAAGAAAAAATTTTAAAAAAAAAAAAAAAAAAAAAAAAAAAGAATATTCTTCTGGAGAGTCTGGAAGCTGCCGGGATATATTGTCAAAGGGAGCCCAACTGAAAATAATTGAAAGACTATAAACAGCAATGTTTGACGGAGAAGGTAGGGAGAAATTTAATTTACCAAAACATATATATATATATATATATATATATATATATATATATATCACTTTAACTTTTATAGAACCTGTCTACTTTGAAAGGCAAGAGTAATTGAACTGATTTCCATTTATTTTCTCCTTCCTGCCAAAGCTTTCAAAGTGTATTTTTTCTAATGATGATAACACAGTACCTTGCTTTTCAGGAGCTCCAGGGAGCTCGAAGCATTTTCCACATATTATCTCATTAGGCTCGATTCTCTCCCCAGATACTTTATGCACATCATACTGTTTTTATAAAATGACTGGAACTCAAAATGGAAAATGACAATGACACCAAATCTCCTGCAGCTCTTTTTTGAAAATGTTGTAAATATATATGTGTGTGTGTGTGTGTTGCGTATTAGTCTAGGTTCTCACTTGCAAACAATAGAGCTCCCACTGCAGCAAGTCTAAGCAGGAGAGGGGTTTGTGAAAAGATGCGGAATAGCTTACCAAAAGGCCTGGAGAGCCAGAGATTCTGGTTCACGGGCTGGCCACCCTAAACCCCACTGCTGCAGGGTTTTTTTTAACAGATTTTATTTTTAGAATAGTTTTAGATTTATAGAAATATTGAGCAGATAGTACAGAGAGTTTCTATGTGTCCAGCACCCAGTTTCCCCTATTAGTAATATCTAACATGAGTATAGTACATTTGTTACAAATAATGAACCAACATGGATACATTATCATTAACTTTATTATTCTAAAGGGCAGAGATTATTGAGATTTCTTTGGTTTTTATCTAATACTCATTTTCTGTTGAAGGACTCCATCCAGGTTTCCACATTGCATTTAGTTGTCATGTCTCCTATGACTTCTCTTGGTTGGGACAGTTTCTCAGACTCTCCTTGCTTTTAATGACCTTGACAGATCTGAGGGAAATGTCAATCAAGTGTATTGTAGGATGCTCTTTTGTCAGAATTCACCTGATGTTTTCCTCATGATTAGATGAGGATGATCGGTTTGGGGAGGAAGACCATAGAGGTAAATTCTATTTTCATCCCATCCTATCAAGGTCCACAGTATCAACATGTCTTGTTGATGTTGACCTTGATTGTTTGGCGGAGGTAGTAGCATTTGCCAGGTTTTTCCACTATACTATCACTCTTCCCCACTCGCCTTCCCACCACACACTGCCAGACATTTTTTTTTTTCTGTGACAGAGACAGAGAGAGGAATAAATAGGGACAGACAGTCAGGAAGGGAGAGAGATGAGAAACATCAATTCTTTGTTGCAGCACCTTAGTTGTTCATTGATTATTTTCTCATATGTGCCTTTTCTGGGAGGCTACAGCAGAGCAAGTGACCCCTTGCTCAAGCCAGTGACCTTGGACTCAAGCTAGTGAGCCCGAGCTCAAACCAGATGAGCCTGTGCTTAAGCTGGCAACCTTAGGGTTTCGAACCTGGGCCCTCTGCCCAGGCCCCAGTCCAACACTCTATCTACTGTGCCACTGCCTGGCCAGGCCTGCCAGGTTTTTATTTAGTCTAGTACCAGGGTGGAACTGCTGGTTGTCCCTGCTGTCTCATTCCTGTGCTTCTGATGAGAGTGGGCATATCTTCATCATCCCTGCACCCTCCACAGGCTCCAGCACAGTGCCCCACATGCAGTGGGCACTTGATAAGTCTTTATGGACTTTGAATAGAATTGGGTTTCACCTGATGCTTAATAAAGTCACCCATCAGACGCTGGTAGGCAAGTGAGGCTAAGAGCTATAGAAGGAAGGAGCCGCTTGGCTGGTGAACACCCACCCACAGGAATGGCCAGGCCCCAGGGCACTGATCTTGATCTTGTCCCATTCCGCATTGTAAAAACCTACTTGGCAGAGGCTGACCCAGTCAGTACATTTGTTGTTGTTGTTGTTTTCCTCCAAGTGGCAGAGGTTCTCCTGGGGCCTTAAAGTTAGGGTGTGAAATTTATTGTCACAGGAGTGTTAAGGTGACAGAATCTCCCGAAAGTCCAAGACTATGACATGTGGTTGGGCCAGGCCTTGGCAAAATTGTAACTGAAGGTCCCATGGGTCTAAGGCAGCGATTTTCGACTTATGTGCCACAGAATTTTTAAAACATGCAATACATACCTGACTGTTTTAGTCAGGGGCACTGACCAGATTGTCAAATAGAAAAATGACAACAGCCAACACAACAATAGCCATGTGATATGAATCAAAATTATACCTTCTTTTTTTTTTTTGTCAGATGGCCAAAAAATATAATATAATAGTTTTTTTGGTGTGCTGCAAAATTTTAGTAATTAGTTTATGTGTGTCATGAGGTAAAAAAGGTTAGAAATTTCTGGTCTAACGCATTGTGATCTGAACTTGGAGAGTCTGCTAAAAGTCAGGCAACCTGTGCCTCCCTGTGGCCGTCTCCTGTGCGGGCTGCCTCACCCCTACTCCACATCCTCGATCTTGGTAGCTGTGTTGTCCGCTCATAGAACTCTGACAAGCCTGTGGCCACCACGGCCCCTGCTCTACCTGTAAATGACGCCTTTGACTTTACCTTTTGCTTCTTTCTACCTGATGAATTCTAGACACCAGGACATAGACTGGCCCAGTCCTCTCCTAGTGGTCAAGACTCTCTGTACCAGTCCCTTTTGCAGGCCACTCTTGGATTGGGAATCTAGCCACCATTGGTCAACCCCTGGCCAACTCAACTGAGGCCCCGAGGACAGCCAACAGGGCCTAGAAGTGGGACAGGTTCCCGAGAAGGGGCAGTGGCACACCCAGCAGAAGGTTCAAGTGTCAACCCAAAGGCATGGAAACAGGCTTGCCTGATTTGCAGCTGCAACACAGCCAGAAAGGCATCTCTGTCCAACATGGTGGAACATGATGAGGTCCTGCCTGCAAATGCCTTACCTCCAGTCATGTCCTCAAGCAGTTTTCCTGGTGTAAAAGTAAAGCTCAGGTCAACTTATTCACCAGAATGCTTTTACAAAATCAACCTATGCTGAATGTCAACTGTGTCTTTCTTCAGACTGAATTTTATCTATTTTTAAATGAGTTCTTTTACATGTCGAGGGGGTGGGAGGAATATGAAGCAATTGTAAAACTGATGTTTACAGTGACTCCTGGGAAGTAGCACAATATAGAAACTAGTAAGTAACCTTAATTAAATTACATGCAGTGGACATGTGAATTTGGGCTTTTCAGCACCAAGTCTGTGCCTCAGACTCAGCCTCCTGCCACCCCCTTCCCTGCCAGAAGCCCCGCAGTGCAGTGTGGGCAGCCGGGGAGTGTCTGTTTGTTCCTTTCCACCTAGTACAACATGTTCTACCAAGTCATTTATTCCCGTCTTAGAAACCGGGATCACTGTGGGAGTGAGGATGTAGTCAGTGTGCCCACCTCCAGCTCCCTCCCTGGAGGAGAGAGACCTGAAAAGTGCTAGAGAGGAGCCCACTCTCCCAAATCAGCGTGGGGACAGCTAAGCTACTGACCCTGACCCAGACGCCAAAAGCCCCAACACTCACAGTCCATCCACAGCACACACACACTGCTGGGACCCTCTCTCCCAGGATTTTGTATGCAGGACCACAGACAGTCACCAGGTGGGTCATTGCTTCCCTCTTCTTTACAGATCTTTCTGAAACATTCCCATGGCCACCACCTGGTCTGAGCCCTTCTGTACTGGACTTCTAGGGTCTGAGCTCTTTGCCTGTAACCCTTCCACCTCTTGAAACATCATTAAGTTCATTAGACAATGGAGAATAAAAGGAAGCCTCAGGGGTAAGGGGCAGACGTGGCCTAAACCCCAACTCTTCTGCCCACCCCGGAGCACCTTCCATAGCCCGGCTCACAGAGCAGTCTTCCCTCCCTCCCTCCCTCCCCGCCCCGCCCCGCCCCTCCCACACCTTCCCCTCTTACTTCCCGGCTCCTCTCCTCCTCTCACCGTGCTGCTCCAGCCAAACTTCCTGAGTCACAAGTATCTGAACGCATGGTGTCTTTTCTCCTCCCCCCTCTATCCGCCATTCCCTCCACCTGGGGTTTTCTTCATCTAGGCTTCGCCACTCAAAATTCTACCTTCCTCTCACCCCAGCTCAGGGCTCCAGTAAAGACGTGGAGGGGGCAGGAGGAGGCTGAGCTCCAGTTTGCAAACGGCAAGGATCTCTGGGAAGGGTGTCCAGCAGCAGGCAGGTTGCGGGTGGGAGAGTTGTGAGAGGGGCTCAGCCAGAATCGGGATGTGGGTGTCCTCACCAAGGGCAGCAGCATGAGCCAGAAACCGGCCCCAGGGTATCTCGGTCTGGCCACTCCTGAGGGGATGCACTTGGCTTCACCCTGCAACCAGCAATCCCCTTCCAGCCCGGGGGCAGCAGAAATGGGGATCTAGGGTGCCCAGGAGGAGACTTTGACCTTTGTATGAGGCCACGCAAACTCAGGATCCCAGAGGCTGTTTGCTTCTCTCTGTCACTCTTCCAACCCTGGGGTGAGCTGTCACCCTGCTCCTCTGATGGGGACTCGTGAGTGAACTGAGAAAAGCTCAGAACAGGGCCCGGCGCAGAGCAAGCTGCATTATATAAGCACTTGCTTAAAAAGGACAAGGAGGGAAGCCTCAGCGGGGATGGATGTGCCATGCGTTTTGGCTACAGTTTGGTGTGACATGTGAGATATTTAATAAGCAGTAATGCAGGCCCCATCCTTCCTGTCACCCCGCATTCACCACATGGCTGAGGGGCCCTTGCCGGGGCTCCTCTCCAGGACCTGCCCCAGCGGGGGCGAACCTCGCTTGCCTCCTGCTGTGCGAAGGAACCGGACTCCAAATGTGGTTTGCATGGCACAGAAACAGAACAGGACCGTGAGGCCTGGGGAAGACCACCCTCCAGCGGTGCACGATTATGCAGAGCTTTGGGAAGTGACGGAGCTGTTCAATGTCTTGATTATGGTGGTGATTACATTATTATACACATTTGTCAAAAATCATAGACCAATAAATTATATAGTACTACAAATTACATTCTCCTATAAATTACATGATACTATATAATTATTATACCATGTACAATACTATATTATACCCTCATAATCCTATAAACTCTATTATACTATATAAAGGATAACTGTAGCCTGACCCAAGTGATGGTACAGTGGATAGAGCAATGAATTGAGATGCTGAAGGCCCAGGTTCGAAACTCCAAGGTCACCAGCTTGAGCACAGGATTGCTGACTTGAGTGTGGAATTATAGACATAACCCTATAGTCACAGGCTTGAGCCCAAAGGTCGCTGGCTTGAGCAAGAGGTCACTGGCTCAGCTGTAGCCCTCCAGTCAATGCATTTATGAGAAAGCAATCAATGAACAACTAAAGTGCCACAACTACTAGTTAATGCTTCTCATCTCTCTCCCTTTCTGTCTGTCTCTGTCCCTGTCTGTCTGTATCTCTCTCTCTCTCTCTCTCTCAAAGAAAAGAGTAATTGTAAGTTGAACATCAATGAACTGACTTAGAAAAACAAGACATTAGAAGCTGAGGGTGGGTTGTCACAGTGTGGTGCTTTTTCTAAGAGCCAAACACTGGACTTGGTTCCTGTCCTGATTCTGAGGCCTCCTGATCCCATCCTGCGAGGGGGACCTTTCCGGGCCTGTATCTGAGAGGAAGAAGCAGGGGCAGGGCCGTGCTGAGGCTGCGCTTCTGTGAACACAGGCTCCCACTCCCAGTTAGGAGGATGACAAAGAACCCTAGACGAACTATCCCTTGGAGGATCTATGGGCAAGTCTGTGCCTCCGCTTCATCCCCACTTGGACTTTGTTTCCTTCTGACTTGAGGGCTTTTCATAATTTCAAAACTTCTCTGAATAGCTACTCGGCAGAAGTTATGCCCCGAAGAACTTCCTGGAATTTATCACGGAGAAAAAAGAGGCCTCTTCACAGTGACTGAGCTTAACAGGGGGCGTGGTTTGGCTTGTGCATTAACTGTCTTATGATGGGGCAGAAAAACAAGTTCCAAGTGAATCTCAAAAACAAGAAACAATAATAATAATAATAATAATAATAATAAGTTTACATGTTTTCTGCCACACAGAGGAGCTGAAATTGGTTCACACAAGGCTCCAGATTCTACATCTCTTGCTCACTTTGGAGCTCAGAAGACCACACGTTTCTTTCAGGGGTATGGGCACACATGAGTGTGTGTGCACGCGTGTTTACACAGCTGCTTTTCAAAGTGGCCTTACTTGCTGCCGTGCTCTTCAGTGGATACAGATAAGAACATTAGTCAAGTTCCTTTCCCTAGCCAGCTTCCACATTCTGAATTTTTGTAACATGGAGCTGCCTCTGCTTTATATTTCTGTTGCAAGCAAAGTAAGGGAGGGTTTGGGATACCTCCGGGACCGCCCTCCTCCTGGCATCAAGAAAGGCACAGATTCCCTGCACGTCCGGAGCCAGAATTTCAGATGATTCCACAGGCCTCTGCAACATAACCTGAGGGGGCCCGGGAAGGCCTCCCAACCCACAGCTTCTCCACATGTGGGCTGAGATGCCAGCAGGAACAGCCAGTGCCCCAGGTTCTCCCTGCAGCGCTTTTCTGAAATGCAGGCTCCTCTGGCGGAGAAGCCATGACTCATGTAGGCCCCTGGCTTAGTCGCCAGCTCCAGCACTGCCTGTCACCACTAGCCCCTCGCTGCGGGAGCCCTGGGCACTCCACTCTGGGACAGTTGGTGAGTCCCTTCCCCATCTCCTCCTCTCAGTTCCTAGACTCCTGGAAGAATGAGGCACATCTCATTAAAAGCGCTGACCCTGTTTGGAGGGGCCTGGAATTGTCTTGGCTGCCCCTCTGCACCCAGAGCTCGGGCAGGGGCATTTGGGAAAGGGGTAGGACAGGAAACTGAAAAAGAGGATTCACAGAAGAAGAAACGGGTGAGCAAAGCAGGCAGATTCCTCTGACTTCATCATTTCTGTGTAGGAAGAGTTTCTGAAATGGCTTACTCTTAGAAAACTAAACAGATCCCAAAGCCTCCGCTTTTTATAGAACATCAGTCCCTGGTTCCAAATTAGCAACCCTTAATCTTCCACCGGTCTAGTTCTGAAGTGACTATTAAGCTGCTGGGTTAGGACTTCCTGTCAATGCCCAGATCATCCCTGACAAACCAGAGGCTTGGAAGGGAAGAGGCTGGGGTGTCCGCAAGAGCTTAGGAAGGCAGCACCGGGGTCTTATGGAGCAGGTGGGAGGGAGAGAAGCTGAGCCCCAGGAGGATGGCCACAGGGCCATGGCACTTCCAGCCTGAGCCCCTTCCTCCCCTGTCCCAGGGAAAGACCTGCTGAGTTAGCATCTTGCTTCTCAAACGTTTAGGCTTCCTTTCCTTCTCTTTCTTCCTCTTTTGTGCAGTGAGCTCAGGTCAGGGCACCCGAACACATTGGTTAAGAAGGATTCATTTTCCCTGCAAATCAGGTTTTGTGAAGAAACGGAAAACGTTCCCGGCAGGGCTGGTTCCTTCTGAGGCCGTGAGGGGGAACCTGTCCCGCCGTCTCCCCTGGCTTTTGGGGCTCTGCTGGCATCTTTGATGTCCCCCAGCATGTGGACACTTCACCCCAACTCTGTCTTCATCTTCACATGACATCCCCCCTGTGTGGGTGTCTGTGTCCAGATGTCCTTGCTTTGTAAAGGACACCAGCTTTACAGGATGAGGTGTCAACTCTGCCCCAGGAGGACCTCATCTGAACTAATTACATCTACAAGAAATCTTATTTCCAAATAAGGGCATGTGCTAAGGGTTAGGTGAGGGGGTTTAGGACTTCAACGTATGGATTTTGGGGAGACACAGTTCAACCTATAACACGAAGCAATCTGGTCTTATTCCTCCTGCCGCTTCTTCAGAGCATGCCGCTGAGATAACAACACAAGGAGACGCCAGTGTAGACTTGCTCAGCTCTTCCTTGTTTCCCAGTTGTCCTGCAGACACTCTAAATCCAGTCACTTGGCCACAGTACAGCTTGCAGATTTTTTTTTTTTTAGAATTGAAGCTAATTTTTTTTTTTTTTTTTTTTTACAGAGACAGAGAGAGAGTCAGAGAGAGGGATAGATAGGGACAGACAGGAACGAAGAGAGATGAGAAGCATCAATCATCAATTTTTCGTTGTGACACCTTAGTTGTTAATTGATTGCTTTCTCACATGTGCCTTGACCGTGGGCCTTCAGCAGACTGAGTAACCCCTTGCTTGAGCCAGTGTCCTTGGGTCCAAGCTGGTGAGCTTTGCTCAAACCAGATGAGCCCGCACTCAAGCTGACGACCTCGAGGTCTCAAACCTGGGTCCTCCGCATCCCAGTCCAATGCTCTATCCGCTGCACCACCACCTGGTTAGGCGAATTGAAGCTAATTTTAAAAAGTTACGGTCATGGGTATTGATATGTGATACCTGACATTCTGACCATAGCTATCTTTCCACACATTTACCATGAGAAAGACTGTGTTGGAACTGTTCCCATGTGACATGATCATTAATTCTGCTATAGCCTCTTAAGAGAGGAGTGTTAAACAGATGGGCCCTTCAGTCTGTTTCTTATGAATACAGCATCAGTTTAATCGTCATGGAAATTACACATCTATTAATGTTTCTCTTAATCATTCTTAATTAAAAGTCTCCTTAAACATTCCAGAGAGCAGAGAGCAATTTCCTTAAGGTAGTACATCAAGAAAGGTAAGGGCCTCTAGCCTGACCAGGCAGTGGCGCAGTGGATGGAGCGTCGGACTGGGATGCAGAGGATCCAGGTTCAAGACCCCGAGGCCACCAGCTTGAGTGCGGGCTCATCTGGTTTAAGCAAAGCTCACCAGCTTTGTGATTCAAGTCTAGCCATGCAGGAGGCATGGGCTTGGGGCCATGGGAGAGATCTGCTCTATCTGATGTGTGACTTCGGGCACATTACTCAACCTCCTGAGACTCTTGTTCAAAATACATAGAAGAGAGAGAATAAAACCTCCTTATCAAGGTGGAAATTAGAATTAAATGAAATTATCTAGGTGGAGTCTCTTGTACGGCATGGGCAAAGAGCAGGCACATGCTAAACACAAGGTTTCTTTTACCTCCTTGCTGGGTAGAGGTCTCAATAAGCATCCAATCCCCTTCCTTGCTATCCATGAGAAGATCATGGCCTCCCAAGCACATAAGTAATTTGCAACTTTAAACTATTAATATACAATTGCTTTAGTGAATTTTACATAAGAAACTAAAAATTGTTAACAACTATTGATTCCAGAATTCCCTCAAGACAAGAATTATCTGCCTCAAAGTTCCATCCATGGTTCTTCCTACCCTGCCTGCCTGCTACACAGTGGTGTTTGCCGTGTGTTTGTTCAATCAAGGAATGGCTTGTGCATTAGGTCAGGCTGTGTCTGCTGCTAAGAGCAGAGTGCCTGTCATAGCAAATGGTTTTGTGGCTCCTGTGGTGCTAAACCCAGAAGTCTGAGATTTTTGGCCTGCTTCCACTGCTGGGCAGTGCCATCGGGGACACAGGATTATCCCTGTACTTCTCCAGGTGGCTCTTCATCCTCAGTCTTATTTCCTCTTGGTTTCAAAAGGGCTGCTGCAGCTCCAGGAATCATGTTTACCTTCAAGACAGTAAGAAAGTGGAGAAAAGAAGGTCGTTGACACATCTATGCCTTTTATCCGGAAAGCTAAAGATTTTGCAATAGCCAGGTGACTGCTGCCCTCATTCAGTGAGCCTCCAGCTGCAAAATATTCAATACATGTATGTTAAATTGGGTTGAATGGTGGTTCTCTGTAATAAGGCAGAGGGGAGAGGTGGATGTTAGATGGGTTGCTAATGGGTCAGCCATAGAAACTCAGAATAACCTGAGTGAAGCCATTTAGAAGAGAGGCTAATAAATAGTCTAATTTGGTGTCTTTGTGGAAGTGGGAAATTGTCAACACACACACACACACAAAAATCTATTACTTATAAAAGCAAAACCATCTTTACAAAATGGTTTGATGTCCTTGGGGGATATTACCTTGATTGTTCTGGAGTATTTATATTTGTTTTTTTTAACAATACTTGTGGAAATAAATGAGTTCAATTGGCTAAAAAAAAGAAAACATGTCTAGGTTTGCCCATTTAAATGAAGGTTGTCACGACTATCCTGGGAAAAAAATACTTTTAAATAAATAATACATCTGCCTTTGCCGAAGATATCTATATGGTGCTTACAAAATTACAAAATTACAAAATTCAGGTCAATAGTCATGTATAAAAACCAGTTTGATTGCTTTGAAGGCAGTCCTCGTTTTTCGCTGAAAAATGCCTTGTTTATCTAAATGTGATCACTCCCCTCATTCTCCAGACTCGGCTCTGAATGACTCAGCTTTTTCTAGACTTCAACCCTCAGAGTTGGAAGATTCTGTATTATTTTTTTTAATGGGAATATATTCAAAACAACTTGCCACAAGGTTTAAAAACAGTTCAAGTGTTAGGGACGTTGAAATATGCATTTCTCCCCACAAGGTGACTCCTTTTGGGGACCCAGGCCTCCTGGAGTCATTGCATAACCAGAGTGGGTCATCCAGTCTGGAAGAGAAGGCTCCCTGGGCCTGCCCAAGGCTGGCCCTGCAGGGAAAGCCCACACTCCAACAAGAGAAGCATTCTGAGGGTGAATCAGTGCCTTGAGGCTCAAAATTATCCCCAAATGAAACCTGAAAGGAGATAGCGTCCTTGTCAGCAGGCTGGGTCCCGACAGATGCTGAGGTGGAAAGTGATGAGCTAGACTGCTTCACTGCACAAGCAATGGGACGGGGCCACGCGGCCCACCTGGTGCTGGGACTGCTGGCGCACGGGGCCCATGACCAGGAAAGGTCACCACGGCAGCACCCCCGAGAGACCATGTCTGCCACCCTCATTCTGTTTCCTGTCCTCCACAGTCACCTTCTGAGACCATCAGAGCCTCTGGCCCACATGTTGAGGACCTGCCAATAATAACGGTGAGAGTGGCAGCTGCTGACCAGGACAGTCAGGTTGTGAGGGTAGCATTCCTCTGCCCCTTTGTTCTGATCTTTTTCTTCTTTTTTGTAAAATCTGGGCACTGAGCAAGCACAAGCTTTGCACGGGTGAGTTGGAAGTCACAGCTGCTCCGGGCTGGGAGATTCAAATTAGAAAGATTTTAATTAGTCTTCATAACTGCCAGTGCCTCTTACTCAGTTATTTATTCACTCTCATCCCACAAACATTTACTAAGAACCCACTGTGTGCCCCAACCACTAGCACAATGATGCTTAACCATTTGGTAACTGAAATGATTATAACAAACCTCTTTCTTGGCTGAGTCAGAGTACAGCTGGGGACCTTTACAGGAATGCCACGAAACCCCTGCCTTGAACAAAGACAGATGATCCACACAAATTACTGACACAATATGACTTTATCATAAGCAGCACTTTCATCGAAGAAATCTCAAGGTCTTTAAAACTATTACAACAGCCTCCCAGGTTTAGGGGCTCACATTCCTGAGTAACACTTGCTTGGTGCCCAGTGCAGTCGGGCATGAGCAGCTGTTAAAGGGACCCTGGCTACAGGCGACTGCTGTGATTTGGTAACCAAGAAAGAGAAGCCGGTTTACTCACCCACGGGGAGAGAGGCCAGGTGAAAAGTTAACCTGGAAACTGAGTCACGTGTCCATGTATATTCATGTACAGAGAATTGGACTCGGTCCCTCCATCTTGCAAGACATGGAGTGGGCTTTGACCACAATCCCTGCCACAGCCTCCCTCCAAAGCTCTTACTGATGGACCTCAGAGGGCATCCCTAACACCTGGCATGCATTATGCAGCCCCTCCTTGTCTATACCTGCTCACTTCCTCAGGGGAAAATCCCACCTTATTCTGGAGTCACCCCCTCTACACAAACGCACACAAACACACACACACACACACACACACACACCACTAAAACAACACCAATCACTGGCCCAGGCCTGGCTCTCTTCCTCTCCAACTTCTTCACCTGCTTCTGTCCTACTTGACTTTATGCTCAAGTCCTCCAGCAGTTTTCCTAGAAACCCTCCAGCTCCGTCCAGCCAAACACAGCCTCTTTCTTTATGTCCCAGGTTCTCATCACACAGACAATGGAAGACAGTAACCTGTCTTTCTTCCCCTCAGAGGCACTGTGACAAAGGAACCCGATTGCTGTCTAAGTATAAGTGCCATTTGGACCAGAATTAAGTCCTCTGTGATCAAATTTGGACAGAGGCCTGTGCAAATTAGAAATGATCAAAAAGCTTACTTACAGAGTTCTCTAGGTAGCTGGGTGCTATTCACACATCAGCACATTTAATCTTCATAACAACCAACTCAAATGGGTACTGTTATCTCCATTACAGAGGTGAAGAACTGAGTGGCAAGAGAGGTTAAGTAACTTTCCTGAGAGCACAAAGCTGGTGGCAGAGACTGGATTTAAACCCAGGCCGCTCTAGAACCTCGTTTCTTAACCAGGGCCTGGCCTCACCAAGAGTACCATCCTCAGGCCTCCATCACCCAACAAACATCAGGACCCTGAATATGCCCGCTGTTCCAGTTATCCATACAGGGCAACAACCACCCCACCTTAACGGCACCAAAAAGGTCATGCCTAGGGATCTGTGGCTCAGGAATTTGGACAGGCCAGCGTGGAGATGGTTTGAAGCCTCCACTGAGGAGACATGAATGGCTTGGGGCTGGGATCATCTGGAGGCTTCTCTACTCTCAGCACCTGATCAGAGATGACTGGAAAGGCAGGTCCAACTACGTAGGGAGCACCTGCACGTGGCTTGAGCTCCTCCCAGCACGACAGCTGGAACCAGGGCAGGAGAGTCTTGAGAGGAGACATTCCAAGAGAATGGGGCAGAGCTTCAGACCTGTTCAGACCTGGGCTCAGAAGTCGTGCTGCCTCAGTTCCGCCACGTCCAGTTAGTCACAAGGGAGCCACGGGCAGCCCAGTTTCCAGGGGATGGAGAAACAGACTCCATTTCTTGACAGGAGAGCGACAAGGTCACATTGCAGAAAAGCATGGATCTGGAGGACAACTGTAGCCATCTTTGGAAAACACAACCTATCACACATCTGCCAATCCCAATTAAAATTCACCCTCAGATCCCAAGGTATTCACTTCTCACTTCTAATATCTTGTCCCTGTGATTGGAAACTACCACCAAAGGTAACATGTGAGCATTTTCTGATGGACTGGGCTACTGGGGACAAAGTTGGGTCCTAATCACAGGAGGTCCAACTGTGGCAGTGGCTTCTTTTTGTGTTGTCCTGGAGTCTTTCCTTGGACGACAGGAGACATCAATACTACTGCCTTTCATCAACTCTGCATTTCTGATCCAAATCCATTCTCCAATTGACACTGTATGGGAAGCTTGTTGAGAACATGAGTTCCAGGGTCCCACACACAAAGTCTAGTTGAATTAGTGTGAGGTTGGGCAGCACTGTTATTTTCCACAGGGTCCCCAGGTAGTGTGCATCTGAGTCTGAGGACACCTGTATTAGACGAAGACCTTGTGACCACTGGGAATAGACTACCTTCTGTTTCCAGAAGGCAAGCAAGTGAGTGACATTTTCACTGGCTCCTGGATGTATCATACTCTTTATTATTTTTAACTTTTACTTTTGATTTTTAGAGAGAGAGAGGAAGGGAGAGAGACAGAGAGAGAGACATCAATTTGTTGTTCCACCTATTCATTCCATCATTGGTTGATTCTTGTGTGTGCCCTGACCGGGGATCGAACCTGCAACTTTAGAGTATAGGAAGGATGTTCTAACCAACTGAGCTACCCAGCTAGGACCAGACATATACTCTTTCTAAAGAATTTGAGCATCCAGGTTGTTACTTGCCCATTGACCAAGAACAAGTAGCAATTTGCACTGGGGGAAAAAATGTACATTTAACTTATTTAGGTACAATGTTTCTTTGTGATGGCCAATAAGAAATGGAACGAGATGCAGACTCATTATGTGGCTATAATTCTTTATAATCAAAGGATCAGAGCACTTCCCAAAGAACTACTTGCCTTCAAATGACCTTTCAGAAGGAGACAGAAGGAAGCCCGTCTAACTTTCTTTTTCTGGCCTTTGGCAGTATGGGCAGGGTAATTCATCCTCACAAATAGTGCTCAGAATGTTTGGCAGCACCCTTTGGTTTTGTTTGTTTGTTTATTTGTTTGTTTGGTTTTTTGTATTTTTCTGAAGTGAGAAGCGGGGAGGCAGAGAGACAGACTCCCGCATGCACCCGACAGGGATCCACCCGGTATGCCCACTAGGGGGCGATGCTCTGCCCATCTGTGACGTTGCTCTGTTACAACCAAAGCCATTCTAATGCCTGAGGCAGAGGCCATGGAGCCATCTTCCGTGTCCCGGGCCAACTTTGCTCCAATGGAAACTTGGCTGTGGGAGGGGAAGAGAGAGATAGAGAGAAAGGAAAGGGGAAAGGGTGGAGAAGCAGATGGGCACTTCTCCTGTGTGTGCTGGCTGGGAATCAAACCCAGG
The DNA here is from genome assembly GCF_036850765.1 of Saccopteryx bilineata. NCBI lineage: Eukaryota > Metazoa > Chordata > Mammalia > Chiroptera > Emballonuridae > Saccopteryx > Saccopteryx bilineata. The sequence continues at coordinate 278,843,497 of NC_089490.1, read as the reverse complement.
ACTTCCACACACCAGGCCAATGCTCTACCACTGAGCCAACCAGTCAGGGCCTATTTGTTTGTTTTTAATAGGAACTCACAAAAGCTTGATCTAGTACACTTAAATATTTTAGATATTCTTCAAATGCCAACTGGCTGAACCAATCTTTATTTTCAATTTGGTGTGAAACTCAAAAATGCCAAGTTGAAGTTGAAGCTACTAATTCACAATGGAGCAATAAACTGTGACAAGAGAAGCCCACTGCACAAGAGGAGATGGGGCCATAACTCATGTGTACAGACACACCATATTTTTGCAAAACTGTTGGCTTGCCTCCCAGCCTGATAAGAACACTCTGTTTTCTTAGAGCTGTTGCTTGTGGGTGACTCAACTTATATTCCATGAGAAGATCAAAGATTGTGTGTGTTTTTTGCAAGGCAGGCCACCTTGGCTTGACCAAGAGCCTCAGGTCTTGATTGCAGTCATCACTAGCTGTGTGGCCTTTGGCAAGTTACTCAACCTCTTATCTGTAAAACAGGAGACCATAGAGATACTTATCCCTGGGTTCTTGTGAGGGTCACAAGTTAATGTGGGTGAAATATTTCAAATGTTCTTTGGCACAGTGTAAGTACTTACTAAGTAAGTGCTTTAAATTACCCATCATCCCATGTTTTGAAGTCGAAATTACCATTACATGGGTTCTTCAGGGGAGTGAGAATATATGTCACCACCAATTTAGTAAGAACTCACAGCATTGCTGCAAAGCTCTGACAGCTTCCCATACCCCACCTTAAGCATGCACATATGCATAAACACACATGTGTGCACGCCTTCCCTGGTGGCCTCCTCGTTTCCACAGGCTGTTACACACATTGGATGCCCAGTCCATGCACCTTGGTTTGAGATAATGTGGCTCTGATCACCTGGGCAAGAAGGAGTAGTCTTGGCTGACGTGGAGGCAGGAAGGGTCATAACTGGCCTGCTAACACTGAGGATACTAGTAGAGCCTCTGAGATCTTGGGTTCTTCTGGAAGCTGACTTACTCCCAGAAGTAATTTACTGCTCCTCCTCATCTTCCAGTAAACAATGCTCTTCTCTCTAATACAGACTCCAGGCCTTAAGGACTGTCATTTGGTGCCAAGTGCTGTTTGTTCCGTGAGCAGCCCACCTGGCAAGGTTGAGTGACAGCTGGGCTGCACTGTCTCTTAAGGGGCTGGGGCTGATTTTGACCCTACAGTTTTTTTGGTTTTCTATTTTAAATTGAGGACATAATGCTTTATAACATTATATAAGTTTTAGTTGTGCAACATTATAGTTTGACACCTGTATATACTACATTGTGCTCACCACCAGAAGTCTGGTTTGCATTGTCACCATTCAGTCAAACCCTTTACTTATTTTACCTAGAGATTCTTCTGTTTTTCTAGCTTTGGATTATAAATATTTTATTATATTAAAAGATTTTAACTTATTTTTGTATTATAATTAATTTATTTTAAATTTTTACTTTTAAATAATGGCAAACTTACAGAAGAATTGTATTTTTTAAATTCTCATATGCTCATTGTTAACCTTATGCCTTATTTTTGCCACACATATCACTTTTATTTCTCTCGATAAATATACATACAGTATTACTTTTTCCCTAATCCATTTAAGAGCAGGCAGACATCATGCCCCTTTACTCCTAAATATTCCCACATCTATCTCTTAAGAACAAGAGCATTCTCTCATGAAACCACAGTGCAGTTATCTGAGCCAAAGTGCATCACTGATTACTACCATATGTCCCAGTGACGTCTCTGCAGTGTTGTTCTCCCAGTGCAGGGTCCAAACTTGGATCATTCATCATATCTAGTTGCCAGTTCCCTTTGGTCTCCTTTAATATGACATCTTTTATTAGCTATTTTTGTTGTTGTTCCTGTTTTTTTGTCTCTAGTGAGATTGATATACACATAAGTTGCTACCAAAGAGTTATAAGAGAATAATATAAAACTCTCATATACCCTTCACTCAGCTTTCTTGAAGTGTGAGTTTATCTGAGGTTTCTTCCTCACTAGATTCATGTTATGCATTTTTGGTAAAAATATATACCAAAGTGACATTCTCAGCACCTCTCTTTCTCATGATGTTAATTTTGTCCCATTTATTAATAATGTTAACTTAAGTTTAAGTCACATCTTTTCATGTGTTTGTTGGCTACTTGTATATTATCTCTGGGACAATTCTATGCAAATCTTTTGCCCATTTTTAAATTGGGTTGTTTGTCTTGTTGAGTTGTAAGAGTTTTTTATATATTCTGGATATTAAAATCATCTCAGATATATAATTTACAAATATTTTCTCTCATTTTTTGGGTTGCTTTTTTCATTTCCTTAGTGATGTTTGTTTTCATTTTGATGACATGCAATTTATTTTTTTTCCCTTGGTTGTTTATGCTTTTGATATCATCTGTAAGAAAACATTGCCAAATTCATTATCATGAAGGTTTTCCCATGTGTTTTCTAAGTGTTTTATAGTGTTAGCTCTTTCATTGAGATCTTTGTTCCATTCTAAGTTCATTTTTGTATAGGTAAGCATCAAAATGTATTTCTTCACATGTGACTTTTCACTTGTTTCAGCACCATTTGTTGAAAAAACATTCTTTCTCCCATTAAATGCTCTTGAAAAATCAGTTGACGTAAACACATGGGTTTATTTCTAGAGTCTCAATTCTACTCTATTGTTCTATATATTCATACTATGTAAGAACCACACTGTCTTGATTACCACTGTATGTTATAAAATAAGAAAATATGAATCCTCCTCTTTTGATCTTTTTTAAGATTGTTTGGGTATTCTGCATTAGCTATATATTTTTATGTAAAACAAATGCTGGGACTTTCTTTGAATAGCAAGTATATGTATAACTATTCAATTATTTTACTTTAATTTTTTAATTGGTATTTGTGTCTATGATCATACTCATCAGTTTATACATATAAATATCTTAATTTGGATAGGGAGAGAGATATGATGTAAAATGTGCTTCTGGACCATGAATCAGAGATATACATATATGGAAGGGGATATAGAGCTGGAGGATGCTTTTACCCAAACTGTTTGCCTGGCTAAGCCACTAATAAGTTAACAGAGGTCTAGGAAAGCCCTTGTGGCTTTGACTCCAGCTATGTACATTAACCTGAGTGCACAAATCTCAAGATTCTAAAAGGCACTCAACCCCAAAATCCCCCCCAGGACCTTTATTCTCTCTGCCTCCTCTGTCCAAGCATCATGTTTCCCCACCACATATTCCAGGTACGTGGACCGCCTCTAAATGAGATTATAACTCGAGCTCCTGGCTTGCCTGTAGCTATTCTAACCCTGGTGTCTCAGAGCCATCATGCAAACCTGGAAAGAGTTGAGCTGGATGAGAATCTGGATCTCGAGGTTGTGCAGCAGTCAGCAGGATTAATGAGGAATGAAGCTTCATCATTCTCTTTCATGTATTGTAGGACCCATGTCTCTGTAAGTTATGGTGATTTGCTAGAATGATTGACAGGACACGATAGTGAGTTATACTCCAGGCTAAGATTTATTACAGCAAAAGATGAAAAGCAAAAGCAGCAGGAAAAGATATATATCAGCACAATGCAGAGTAGCCTAGCTGTGCCCCCCTGCCGGGCCCCCATGCGAGCCCACTCCAATGTGCTTTTTCTCTGGCAGAGGACCACAGGGTCATGTATGGAAGGCCTCTGCTCAGGGAAACTCATGCAATTCTCAGAGCCCAAGGCAGTTATGGGGAGTTGGTCATATAGACACATCCTGCTATCCATCAACCATGGCAACTAAAACTCAACAATGAAACCAGGTTTCTCTAGATAAATATGTATATGTATAAATATACATACTTATCTAGAGAAAGAAACATTATCAGTCTTGCCTTTTGTGCTAAGCCATCATGGCAAGCTAGTAAGGCACGGTCCATTACCCAGGTGTACACAACAGAATCATCAATCACTGACATAACAAACTTTTCTCGAGCTACATTCCCAAGGGTTGGCCAGGGGTCAGTCATACCTCCAGGTTTCTTTGGAGACATGCAAGCAGGGAGCAACCAGACCTTCCCGCATATTTAACATTGTCTAAGTGGTTATCAGTCTACAGCTACAGGTACATCTAGATGACTTGCAGAGCCTCAGGAAACCATGTACTGCCCATTGGATTTCACTGCTGTGGTCACTGTAAAATAGGAGAACACAAAAAAGTGCGCAAATGGCCTACTTTCAAATCTCTTCTTGTGTGTGTTCTTAAGAAAACTATGTTATCTCTCTAAGCCTACCGTCCCAACCAAGGGTGCACCCCAACCAAGGGAATATTTGTGAGATTACTGTGTCAAGTGCCATGCCATGACCGGGGCCTCACAGGGGTGGGTGCGAGCCATGTGACCACCCACCCACTTCCCACCCCAACCTTTCTCACAAGCCAGTCCTGGACACTACATTTTTCCACATTTTGCAAATTTTCCATAAATGGTCTTCTGTGTTTTATAATCAGAAAAAAAATTATTTTAAATGAACAAACAATAGGGTCTCAGTTTCCCAACATATATACCAGTTGCTTATTTCTACCTTAGTGTGACCGTAGCCACAGAGTAGGAATAACGTTGTGGTCCCACCAATTTATCTTATCTTGAATTGTTTATCGGTTTTAAGATGAGCTGAAAAATAAAATTGAATTTGAGAAATAAAATCTGGACTTCATTTTTCCCCCTTTTTCTCCATTTGCGGCTGTGCCCTGGCCGACCGTCCTGGACTCAGGCGGCTGAGCCTCGCAATCTGCGCACTGCGCGTCTCCACAGCTGGGCGAACCCCGGTGCCCTGCTTACGCCAGCTTTTCCTCCTTAATCCCCGAGTTAGGATGGAAAACACGGCTGTTCTGATTTCATTAGGCCAGCAAACTGTTTTTGCAAATCCCCTAGACAGTCTCTTGAAGGTGTCTGTTAAATGAATGTCATTCGACATTTTTTAAAGGACCCATAAAGAAGAAATTGTGGTTGGGTTCTGGTCTATCAAGTTCCCTCTACGTGGATATAAAGGCAAGAATGGCCCTGGGTAACCGGTGATGCTGCCGATGTGTCTCAGAACTTTCCTATTTCATTCACTCGATAATCTCGTGAAATGCCTTTTGCCACTAGCTAGAGATACAGAGAGGATGAAATACTGTCTTTACCTTAGTGCGGGTGTTAAGCTGAAGATAAAAAAGCCCCAAGGCAGGCTCACATAACCCAGGAAGGGTAGAGGGCGCAGGCAGAGACTCCAGGGTTCGGTTCGTGGCCACTGTCTGGGCTCACTCTCCCATCCCAGGCCAGGCTCTTCCGCCCACAAGGACGCTGGGCTTCATTCACCACCAGAGGGCAAATGATACCTACTGCTCCTTCCCAGTGAAGGGCCCTGATTGGCCCAGCTGCAGTCAGGTATCCAATTCTGACCAATCAGTGGTGGTCACTGTAGGCAGACTCTGTAAGAGCCTGGTAACTTGTGGTTATGATAGAAAGAAGGCACATTTCTCACAAGGAGGGTGTTATCCTCAATAGACAGAGAGCCCATGCCCACCACAGCCCTGCTCCAGCGACCTCCCTGCCCATGTAGGGAGAGAGTCGAATAAGCCACGTGAGGAGGGATGGGCCACGTGCACAAGGTCCTCTGTTAACCAGAAGCGTGGGTACTTCTCTTTCGCCACATGGCTGCCTGGAAGGTTTCATGCGGGATTTAACAGCTTAGCTGAGTAGTAAAGGTAGAGATGAGGAACCGGCTTCCAAGAGGGGCCTGCGGAACGAGGAAGTGGGGACTTCTAGTTTGTGGGGAGATTTGGTGTTTGAGAGAGGGGTGGGCAGGGAATTAAAGACCTTTTATTCTGGTCAAGGGCCAGTCCTTTCTCTGGAACGTGCAGGACTTGAACACCTTCAGGCCTGCAGAGTTAGCCCTCTACTGCACAGAGGGAAACAAAAACAGGTAAAATTCAAACAAGTCTGTAGCTTAGTTAGTAATCATGTACCAAGGTTGATTTCCTGGGTTTGAGCATTGTATTATAGTTATGTAAATTGATAATGTTACATGAAGTGGTAAATGATATATAAACTCCCATCCAAGGGTAGATGAGGCTGAGGGAACAGTCACAGCCAGGATGGAGATGTTACCCACGGTGAGCAGACAGGGAGAGTGTGTTTTCCTGCAACCTCGGCCCAGCCTGGGTCCCTCTGGCCTGCCCCAAGGAGCCTGCCCACTCCTGTCAGTGGCAGACGTGGCCACTACCATTCTACATTCTAGGGACCCTGGGCTCCCATCTCTGAAGCCCATGGTCCTGCTGCAGTAGAGTCCACCCGCGCCCTAGGAGGCTGGAGAACAAATCTCTTCTCCATTGGGATGGGGGAGGGACATGGGGTTCGGGCCCACCACCCTGCTCTTCTCCCTGACATGTGGATTCGGGGCACACACAGGAGGCTGCTCTGATCTCCTTCCCCAACCAGCCTCCACTTCCACCTGCCCTAACATCCAGAATATAATATTTGCAGTAATACCCTTTCTGAGTTAACTGGGAGGCAGCCTGCTCAAGACAGGCATAACCACTGGGATGTTCCCACAGACAAGACAAGAGGCAGAAGGATGCACTCCATCTAGTTAACTTCGACTTTATTATTTTTAAACAATTATGCATATTACTATAGTTATCATAACTTTTTATTCCGCATTCATTTTATGATCAGTATGTGCCAGGCACTGAGCAAGGTGAATTATTGAGTTTTCCTGATGAAGCCAAACAAGTCATGAGTTGTATTTAAAAAAAAAAACAAAAAAAAAAAACTGGGCCTGACCTGTGGTGGCGCAGTGGATAAAGTGTCGACCTGGAAATGCTGAGGTCGCCAGTTCGAAACCCTGGGCTTGCCTGGTCAAGGCACATATGGGAGTTGATGCTTCCTGCTCCTCCTCCCCTTCCCTCTCTGTCTCTCTCCTCTCTCTCTCTCCCCCCCCCCCACCATCTCTCTCTCTCCTTTCTAAGGAAAAATTAAAAAAAAAAAACTGTATAAAGATATGGCATAAAGCATCTTCTATAATTAAATGGTATAGAAAGACTGTTTAGAAGAAGGGCAAGGAGAAACTTCCTTGAGTGAAAGCATCTCACTCAGAGATATTTCTTCTGAATGTCACCAGTAATTGTTGATGAAACATTTCTGTGGTCCCACCTAGCTTTAGATATAACCCAGTTGTTGCTCTCAGAGCAAATATCCCAGTGCCCCTGAGACACTATGATACAAACTCTCTTTGGTCTCTGTTTATAAGTTCTGGGAAACAAAGACATAATTACTTCTTGCAGTTTGGTCTAATTGTTCATCTGCTGCCCTCAGAGGGAGGCTGACTCTGTTGTCCCCCGGAAGGCTGCAGTCCGTCCTGGAGGAGCTAGGGTGATCACTGTGGGCAGAGAAGCAAGGGCCCTCTGAAGCTGCTTTGGTATTGCAAGTTTTTTCTTAGAGGTAGTGTTGATTTGGGAGGCTTGGAGTATAGAATAGGACTAGGTCTCTAATCTAACAAACCTGTAATAAACCAGTTTATTGACAGCCATGCCCACCATGTCTTTCTAGTAGCCACTGCTGACCAGTAAAAGCCAGAAGGGAGGAGCCCTTCCTCCCAGTTCTACACGGGTTTCCTCTGATGCTGAAAATCAGGTGTGGCCCACAGGGCAGCAGGGACCCTCTGCCCTCCTGCTGTGAACAGACATTGTTTCACAGTTCCTCCCAGGGGCCACCAACACACACCTCCAGGACCCTCTCAAAGCTGCTGTCTGGCTGTTTGCTAGCTAGTACTTCACACTGGCATCCACAAGCTTGTCCATCTGCTTATATTTAAGGATCTTTTAAAGCATCTGAAATAAAATTAATGGTAAGGAAATTAAAATTTTTTCAGTACTATGTGCCAAGCACTGTATCAGGCATTTTCATATACAGCAATTCACTTGGCCTCTCTGTGCTTCGGTTCCCTCGTCTGCACAAATAAACCCAGTGACACTAATCCTTAATCACAGAGGTCTTGTACAGAAGCACTGAGGTAATATACACAGGTGCTCAGAACAAGGTCTGGGACAGGATGCATTCAATAACTGTGAGTAGCTATTTCAGCCTCCTCTTTCTCTTCCTCCATAAAGTCCTTATTTAGCCCATTTGACAGATAAGGAAATGGAGGCTCAGGGAAATGACTTAATCCTGCCAAGTACCTCCTGGGGGAACATGGCTCAGTCACCATTCAAACCCAGGCAGGCCAGGCTCCCTTTCCTCACGCCGCCACTCCCTCCGGGAGGCACAAAGTCTAAAACCTAATTGTTACCTCCCTGGTGTGTTTTCATCATCTACTTTCAAGCCTTCTACACAGACTGGTGGCTTTCAAATGGTTTTGACTGCAAGCCTTGCTTAGAAATGTTTTACATCACAACCCAGAACATTTATGTATAAAGGTGAAGTTAAAGTTTCCTGAAACAAACTTCCTCTTACTATGGTCTATGCACCCTAGTATTTTTTCTACTTGGTTCTATTTTATTTTATTTTTAAAAGTTGGTTTCAATGCGGCCTTGCATGGCAGGTTGAAAACCACTGAGTTCTACCTTCTGAGCAGCCCTGCCCAGATGTGGTCCTGAGTGCTCCCTCCAGGTGACCAGGGCACTGGCTCCCACAGCACCAGCTTCTCCCCGCTGAGAAGAGGGGCCCTGGGCTCCAGGTGGGCATCAGAGGTGGGTTTAGCAGGAAGCTCACAGAGCCCATCTGCAGGTCCCCATATGCACCGGCCAGTCTGGGTCATCTAGATTCACTCAGGCCGTGTCCAAAAACATGTTCCTTTAGGCTTTATCCATTCAGAGTCTCCTTTACAGTGGAGTTGCTCCTTTCTGTTTGCCTCTTGGTGTCCAAGGGATTAGTACTACAAAGTAGGGATCCTTGAATGTCTGACCAGAGGCCAGACAGTGCTTAGCAAGGTGGAGGCAAGAACAAAGGGAAGAAGAAGCTGAGGAAAAATTCCTCCAGGGATGAGCCTCCCTCGGGGGCCAGCTGGAACTGCCAGTCCCAGCTGTGTCTCTGCCCCAGCCCTCTCCTCTTCCTCCAGCCCAGAGCCACCCCTCTTCAGCTGCCTTCACTGCTTGATGTGGCCTGTGCCCGAGATCTGGCCTGGAGGATGTTTGTGGACATGATGGGCAATGCTTCCAGGCCTGGCCCAGCACAACTGCCCACATGGTCTCCATGTTCTTCCCCTCTGTGGACAGATGCAGATGACTTGGGGACCTCGCAGAGACCATGGGTCCCCAAATCAATGCCCAATGGATACCAGCGGATACCACCTGCTAGTCAGGATCACTCATTTTAAACTTCATGTGAGTGAGACATAAACTTAAAGAGTAAAGCCAGGAAGATACAGAGATTACTCTAACTCATACACACATGTTTCCTGAATTTTCATGCTACCCAAATTCAAAACAGTGGAGCAGGAGATTCTTAAATGTGGCAAATTCAACTGCACAAAAAATTACTTCAAAACAGGATACTTTGTGCACTGAGTTGAATAGTGTCTCCCCACCTGGAACCTCAGAATAAGACCTTATTTGGAAATAGGGTTTCTGCAGATGTAATCAAGTTAAGACAAACTCATCCTGGATTAAGGTGGGTCCTGAATCTAACATGGCCGGTGTCCTTAGGAAAAGAGAGAAATTTGGACGCAGAGACACAGACACCCACAGGAGAAGGCCACGGGAAGACAAAGGCAGAGACTGGGTGATGAAGATTAAATCAAAGCACCCCCGAGGACTGCTGAAGCCACCCAAATTAGAAAGAAGGGAGGATCTTTCTGGGCATCTTCAGAAGGATCATGGCCTCACGAACACCTCAATTTGGCATCTCGCCTCCGGAACCATAAGACTGAATTCCTGTTGCTTTAGCCCCCCAGCTTACAGCAGCCACAGGAAACTAATGTGCTCTGTAATCAAAGCTCCATGTAATTTCAAGAAGTCGTACTATTCTTAGCCCAGTTCTGGCCATGTGCTCTTAGGAAGCCACCATCCTGAGTTTATGTTTCCAGCTGGAGGATGTGTGCACAGTCCCCTCCTCCTCTCAGCCTTCCAAAGAAATCCCCATGGGGTTGGGTTGCCAGGAGACTCCAGGGCAGACAAGCTCTCCGCCAGGGAAACATTTGGGTCTTCAGGCTTAATTGCCCTTGAAGATGGCTTGGCTGCCCTCTGCAGTGGTCTGCGCGGTGGAGTGAGAGGAACAGGGGCCTGGCAGATGAACTTCAAGAAAGGCCAGACATGCTCATCTGCTGTTCCTCACTATGGCTGCGCCTAGAATCTGGCCCAGCAGCTGGATAGCCGTTTGTCAGCTCAGACCACATGAAGATGGGTTTTATCTCCAAACTTGCCAAAAAAAAAAGTCTTTTTAGAGTGTTTTGGATTTTGGAACTGTGGGTTAGGGATTGGACTTATATCGTCATCATCATGATGTGAATGACGTAATGTGTTTCTTCTATACTTAGAAATCAGGTCATTTGCACGAGCTCCAGGCATACTTTTTCAGTATGAGACAATGTTTCCCAGTCTACAGAGACTTGAAAACTGGAAAGGAAATGAGAAGTACCTCCCAGGATTCAACTAAACAGACGCTACTGTTCTCTCCAAATCACAGGCCACCCCACCCCGGCGACTTATATGAGCAGACCTGACACAGCCACAATGCCAAGGCCCCAGAGACTCGCCTAGACACCAGCGACTTCTCCAGGGACAGAGTCTTCTCACTGTCCATGTGTACATGCCCTGGGCTTGTGGGAGGGGGGAAGCCTAGTGGGTAGCAGTGTCAGATTTAACAACTAGAAATATAGGATATCTGTTAAATGTGAATTTCAGACTAACAATGAATAATATTTTGTGTATGTTCCATACAACATTTGGGGTGTACTTATACTAAAATTTGTGGTTCATCTGGAACATAATTCATTATTTGGAATTCAAATTTAACTGGGTGTCCTGCATTCTATCTGGCAATCCTCCAGTGGGCTACAGAATTAGGTTGTCAGTAAAGAATAGTCTATATCAACCTGCTTCACAAAGAAGGGAGAACACCAGCTAGAGAAGAATGTAGAGCCATCTCCAGACCTGAAGGGTTGGACTGGGAAGTAGAGGCCCTCAACAGTGGAGGCAGCTTCCTCTCCCTCTCTCTCTCTCTCTCTCTCATTTTCTCTCTCTCTCAGTGCAGACTGTCACCTCTGCTTCTTGCCCACCTCGTGCCTTGTTTCCAAGCCCCTCCCTGACTCTGGAGTCAACTGCCATCCCGTTTCATGGACGTCCCCAAATGGATATGGTCTGCTTCTTACTCGGTGACGGCCCTTACACGCACTGTCCTGCACCTTGTAGCTCCCATAAACCATATGCCTTGGAGTTCCTCCAAGTTAGTGCATATAGAGCAGCCTCCTTTTTTGAATGCTGCAGAGAGATAGTGTTTGGAAAAGGGTGGTGGGAGAGCCTAGAAATTGTTTGAACACTGATTAACATCTTTCTCTGTACAGGGACTGAGTGTTGCCCAACCGCTAGAGAGTGCACACTGCATTCTGAGGACCATTGCCTTCGGAGTATGAGCAGTCGGTCAAGCAGGGCATTTCAGGGCCTCTGCACCTGCACAGCTGACAGTCCTGGGCCTCTCTGTTACTCTTTCAGGTATCTGCAGAGTCTCAGAGAACTCTCCTGGCTGAATAATCATTAGTTGATTGAGTAATCATTCAAGCTGTTAATTTTTTTTAATTATTTTTATTTATTTGTTCATTTTAGAGGAGAGAGAGAGAAGGGGGAGGAGCAGGAAGCTTCAACTCCCATATGTGCCTTGACTGGGCAAGCCCAGAGTTTTGAACCGGCAACCTCAGCATTCCAAGTCAACGCTTTATCCACTGCACCACCACAGGTCAGGCCAAGCTGCTAATTTCTTGATTGACTGTTGACTGTCAAGGAAAGCAGATATAGACAAACAATCTAATCACTCTTGCCTGGGGTCTAAAGTAGGGCTTTCAGCACTATTGACCCTTTGATTGGATAATTCTTTGTGGTGGAGGCTGTCCTGTGCATGTAAGATATTACCAGTATATCCCTGTAACTGTATATGCCAGTAACTGTTCCCCACCTCAGTGGTAACAATCAAAAATATCTCCAGGCCTGACCTGTGGTGGCGCAGTGGATAAAGTGTCAACCTGGAAATGCTGAGGTTGCCGGTTCAAAACCCTGGGCTTGCCTGGTCAAGGCACATATGGGAGTTGATGCTTCCAGCTCCTCCCCCCTTCTCTCTCTCTGTTTCTCTCTCCTCTGTCTCTCTCCTCTCTAAAAAATGAATAAATAAAATAAAAAATAAAAAAAATAAAAATATCTCTAGACTAAGGCAAAATTGCCTAGGTTGAGAACCACTGTACTCACAGTTTCTAAGCTCATCTCACTCCGTAGGTCTATCACAGAGGAAGCAAATAATTCACTTTTGACCAGTGAAACAGTAGTTATAATACCAGAAATAAAACTCTTCAAAGAGAAAGTGTAATCTAGAGGCTGAAGCAGTCTCCTGAATAAAGACATTTCCACCTTCAGTGTTCATTCCCTAATGTGTTTGCTCCTGGGAATCAATTAAACCCTTGTTTCTCTCTTAGAAAAATGGTTTCGGCAGTCCTCCTTTCCTTCCGGGACACCAGCTTCAGGTGATTTCCGTCTGGGACACCCTCTCCTGATAGAAGGTCTTCTGAAGTCAGGCTAGAGCCCAGAGCAAGGACCGTTGACCCCTGAAGGTTGAAGGGAACCAGAGACAGAGGAAGTTGGGAGAGTGCATGTATATTTCATACTATTGGCAAGGACTGGTCCTTTGTTTGCTGTAACCAGGTCCCATTTTGAGAGAGCTGGGACAATTCAGAAGCAACATTCCATAGACACTTCCATATTGCTCAGGTGCCTTTCCTGGCTCGTTTTGGCTGGGCGGAATCACCTCAGTGAAATCTGTGGCATCGTGGATTAAGGCCTAAAGACCTTCCAATCCAGTGCTCCTCAAACTGGGCTGCCCACTTCAGTCACCTGGGATCTGGAACAATTCCTGATGTCCAAGCCACTCTTCAACCAAGCCATGGCCGGTTGACTTAGCGGTAGAGCACTGGCCTGGCATATGGATGTCCCAAGTTCAATTCCCAGGCAGGGCACACAAGAGAAATGACCATCTGCTTCTCCACCCCTCCCTCTTTCCCTTCTCTCTCACTATCTCTCTCTTCCCCTTCTGCAGCCATGGCTTGGTTGGAGCAAGTTGACCCCAGGTGCTGAGGATGGCTCCATGGCCTTACCTCAAGTGCAAAAATAGCTCAGTTGCTGAGCAATGTAGCAATGGCCCCAGATGGGAAGAGCATCTCCCTATAGGGGACTTGCTAGGTGGATCCCAATTGGGGCACATGTGGGAGTCTGTCTCTCTGCCTCTCTGCTTCTCACTTAAGAAAAAATTTTAAAATATAAAATAAAGACTTTTATTACAAACCACTCCTTATCAATTAAATTAGGACCCCAGTGGTAGGATGCAGGCATCAGGGCTGTCAAATTCCCCAATGATGCCAACGTGCAGGATCTCCTTCCTCTGTGGCCTAGCACTGAGCCCCACATTCTAAAGTGCATTCAAATGACCCAGGGATCTGGTAAAAATGCAAGTTCTGAGTTAGGATATTGGGGTGGGCCTGAGATTCCTCATGTCAGGCAAGCTCCCGAGCTTAGAGCAAAGTGCAGTGCTTGGATGGTTGTCACCAGAGAGCTGTTTAAATGCAGAATCCCAGGCCCTACCCAGGAGGTGAGTCACATGCACACTCAAGTTTGAGACGCTCTGCTCTAACCCACAGCTCCTCTTTACTAATGAGGAAGAGAGGACAGAGGCAGGGCCCAGTCCCCGCCGCTACTTAATGCGAACATTCTTGGAACACGTGCTTGCCTGACATCCCACCAATGCGATGAGCTCAGTAAGAAGCATTTATGTCTCTGACAATTATGATTTCAGGCAATGTATATAATTTCCCTCTCCTATTACACTGAATTCAGGCACAAAACCAAACTAAACACAAAAATGTAGGAGGGACAGAGCAGAGACAAGATGAGGAAGATTCAAAAATAGGACAGAAGCAAGGTGTATTTTTCACCTGCCTTTGATTACAAAGCTCTGTAAAGTGGAAGCCTGCAGGTACAACTGCTCAAACACAGAGGAGGGAAGCTCAGTGGGAAATTGCGGTTCATTCCTGTTGGAAGCATGATCAGCAAGTTAGCCCAGCCCAGGGGGGAAAAAAATAGGAACTTCCTTTGCTTCCCTCAGGATGGGCTAGTTTCAGTCTGGCAGTGAGAGAGGCGTTAACCAAACGGAAATGCCCAGTTTCCTCTATTTCTAAGACCACAAAGAAGTGCAGAACTGACCTGAAGCTGATTAAACAGAGGTGGTGGCTCCAGAGAGCCACCAGAAAAAAATGTGATGACTTTTTAAATGTCTCTTAAAGGGCAGCCTTTCACCTTTCCAGCCTGGAGCTGATTTTTGGAAATGGTCAAAAGTTACTCAGAATCAAATCATGTGATTGATGTGGGTAAACAAATTCAGTTCCACTTTAGGAGACAAATCCAAAACATGGCCATAACGCAACATTCCTGGTTTCCTTGCGGGGGCTGTCACCTGGTTCTTAGGGGGCATCCTTACAAAAGTCCCAGTGCAGATTGGAGCAGGGACAGCAGCCTGCGGTTTCTCTGACGCCTCTTTTGAAGGACAAAATGTTCCTGTCAAAAAGCAGGTCCCTAATTATCAGGTTTCCTTTAACTCCCACCCTCACCTCAGTTCACTGAGGGTACTCAGCCATTTTCAGGCACAGTATGGAGCACTGTTATGGGTGCCAAGGCGGAAGAGGGGGTCACCCTCGGGGCACTGGCTATGGCAGGTGGTGGAGGGCGGCAAAGAAGGGGTTGATACCACCCACATTTGTTTCCTGCGGCTGCTCTGGCAAAGTACCACAGTGGGTGGCTTAAAACAACAGATAGTAGTTTCTCACTATTCTGAGGGTCAGAAATCTGAAATGAGGTGTCAGAGGGCCATACTCTCCCCAGAGGCTCAGAGAGAGAACTTAACCTGATCCTTGCCTCCTCAGCTTTGGGTGGCTGTCTAAACTCCTTGGCTTGTGGCCACATCACTCTAATCTCTGTCTCCTTGGTTACATCACCTTCTCTTCCTCTGTGTCAAGTCTCCCTCTGCTTCTCTCTTATAAGAATACACGTGAAGATATTCAGGGTCCATCTGGGTAATCCAGGATAATCTCTCCATCTCAAGATCCTTAATTTAATTTGCATCTGCAAAGACTTTGCCATAAACAGTCACATTTATAGGTTACAGGGATTAAAACCTGGTATCTCTTGGGGTCATATTCACCCCCCACACACACACAGCAGGATTGAGGCGCCCATCCTTGTTGCCAGACAAGTAGCAGCTCAGGCTACTCTGACCCCTTCTTCTTTCATCCTCCACAGGCTCCCAAAGGGGACCTCACTGAGGCTAGACCAAGAGTCAGAAGAGATCACCTCCCTTTTCTAATGGTTCTCCAGAGTTTTCCGTGTCCAGGAGGGGATCTGAGTGGCCCAGAGAGCTCAGAGTGGCTGGCATAGCTCAGAAAAAGTTTGTCGTTGACCTGGAAATGCTGAGGTCACCGGTTCGAAACCCTGGGCTTGCCTGGTCAAGGCACATATGAGAGTTGATGCTTCCAGCTCCTCCCCCCTTCTCTCTCTCTGTCTCTCTCTCCTTGCTCTCTCTCTCTCTCTCTCTGTCTCTCTCTCTCCTCTCTAAAAAAAATGAATAAATAAAATTAAATTAAAATTTTAAAAAAAGAAAAGAAAAAGTTTGTCCATCTGTCTGACTCCAGCACTCCCATCTCTGCCTGTCTCAGGTGAACCACGGGCTGGCCATCTTGGTGTCTTCCATAACAGGCAGCTTACACCTTTATTCAGTCCTGTCATTGTACACTCTAAGTCCTCAGGCTCACAGTGAGGTGGGGGCCCATCACCTGGGAGCTTGTTGGATAGGAAGACTTTCAGGCCCTGCCCCCCAACCTCCTGAACCAGAGTCTACAGTTTCACAGGATCCCCAGGGGGTTCCTGAGCCAGTTGTAATGAGAGAAGTACTGGTTAAAGGCTAGGGTCGTTCCCTTCTCACCAGTACAACTGCTCGCTCCATTCAGGTTCTGGTCTTCTCCCTGCCAGCAGGAGAGTATAGATGGCTGGCCCCCCAGAGCAGGGGCCTGGGGCTTGAAGCAAAGCAGTGCTCATTAGATTTCTCTTCCTGCCACTTAATCTATTTTGAATTTCAAATAACATTCTAAAACTTGGCTTGGGTTATTCTTAAGGAAGGGAGAGGCAGGTGTGCTTGTGTTTAACAAAGCTGAGATGTTTCTCCCGACTGAGTGCGTGCAGGATCTGGGAGCAGCAGCCTCCTCCCACAGCCTGCCCAGTAATCTCTAAAACCAATCTGATTCAGGCCCTCCCTGCCGGGAACATCTGTTGTTTATCCACCAGTCTCTCTCTTTTTCTCCTGGAAAGGTCTCCCACCATGGACGGGAGCTGACAATTACAGTGTGATCACCTCCCTCCCGCCCTCCACCCCAATACATGACCTGGGTCACATGGCAGTCATATGACTCAGGCCTGCCTATGTCAAGTACACTGGCCACAGTGATATGTCCAGCATTGGTCATGTGACTGGCGCGAGACCAATTAAAGTCCTTCTCTGGGGCTTTTCATACTGAAGCTGGGATAGTTTCTCTCTGTTCTTCAGGGATCCTTAACTGGGATGAGTCAGTCAGTGCTGCCACAGGGAGGTACTCCCTCATGGTAGCTCCACGCGGAGGTACCTGTCCCATGGCACCCAGCCACATGGCCCTACCTGCCTCCTAGTACCCACCCCACAGAGGGTCCCTGCCAAATGAAGAACACCCACCTGCAGGGGGAGGAATTGTGGCAGGAATAGAGAAGCCTAGATCAGAGTCCCAACAGAAGAGGAATTCCTGGCTCCACTCCAAAGCCCCCTTCTAGTCCCGAGGTCATTGGAGTCCTTTCCCCAGAGTCCTTCTATTATCACATTCGTTTTTCTATCTAAACTGGTTTGACTTTGGTTTCTGTTCTTTGCAATTGATAAAGACCTGACTAACACATTCCCATCCTGAAACGTTTTAATGGCTGCCTTGCTGGGTGACAGGGTCGCACCTCTCCTGTTGGCATTCAGAGCCCCTCCTTTCTCACTCCGTGTCCACTCCCTCCTATGAGAGCTAAGCTCTTGCACTCAGAACTCTTCAAAGGCTCAGGCGTCTGATGGGACAGTGCACGCCCTCTTTTTCCTCCCAGCATTTCAGTGTCTGCACCTGGCGGACAGCACTGCAGTGATCTGCATCTGTGTTTCTCCTCCATAGCCTGTGAGCTGCTGGGCCTTGGAGCCCTGGGGACCAGTAGATTTTGGAATCACAGAACTTGCTTAGCAAGTACCATGGATGGAACATCCAAACTCCATCTGGGGTTTTTGAACTCAGTGTCTGTGAACACGTTGTGTTTCAGTGAGCATTCATGAATGTTCTCAGGAAGGCGACACACTGCCTCTGTGCCCCAGTCTCCCTATCTGTAAGAAGGGGGAACCCATAGTTCCCACATCACAGACGTGTCAGGAGGAGTCTCTGTGCTCTGGAAGCCTTTAGAATGGTGTCTGGTAACCACTGTAAGCTTCTTGGGGGTTTGCTTGGTTAGTTACATTTTCTCTCCTCCCCCCAAGTCCTCTTACTCTTTCTCACCTTCTCCTGTTATTTCTTCACACTCTCCCTCTCAGCGGAGGGGGTTACTAAACATCACGGGCACCCGTTGCTGCCACGGGAACTTCAGGGATCTGCTGAGATGGCCCCCAAGTATATAGAAAGAGCCCCCCACCACTCTGTCCATTCTGCTTGCTTCAGTCCAGCCCCACGCCACCCCCACCCCACCCCACCCCCAGTGTAGAGCCTATTTCCAGCCAGGTGACCCAGGCACTGGGCTCCTTATCCTCTAAACATAATCCTCGGTTTATCCCCTGGGATTGGCAGGCCTAAAACCCTGGGGCAGATGCTCAGCAGCTGCGGGGTCCGAGGGGGTTGGCTCAGGACGCTCCGGCCCCTAAGTAAGATCTTTCCTTGAAAGGTGAAAAGATGCGTTTTCTTCCGCACAATATATTTTTGTTCTGATTACTCTATTTCCCCCTCCCCAGTCAGATTCACTTAATAAATTTTAACATATAAATAGTCACAGCTACCTCCTGGATTTAATCTCTAAGAGGCCAGGTGGGTCATTAAATTGTCATCCAGCGAGCAGGTAGCCCAGGACCCCTGAGTCAGGGCACTGGGCAGGATGAGGGGGTGCTCCTGGTGGCCCCCTGAGGTCGGCAGCAGATAGTACATCTACACTGTTGCTTTTTTCACAACTGGGTCATTCTGCTGAAACCACACTGAGTATTCAAAATGACACAGTGCAGTGGCTGGGGTGGGAGGGGGCTGCCGTGGGGAGGGGCACCCAGCAGAGACGTGGAGAACCTCCTGGCCACAGGCTTCTGGTATTTTTGCCAGTCCTTAGTCCTGTCTGCTTCTTTAGTAACAGCATCCTGATTTCCCTTGGGGAGGCTCCCCATCCCTGTGTCCATCCAAAGGTGTGAGTGGGACCCAGGTCTGGGCACTTGAAGGGCCCCACCTCCCACCTGCTGTGACTGCCTTGGGTGGGCAGCTCCCTGAAACCAGGCTACAAAGAGGCTCCTGAGCTTTCCAGAATCTCAAGTTGAGCCAAGAGACGAAGAAAGAAAGGTTCTAGAGGACTTTTTCTAAATGACCAGATCTAGCCACTTCTGGAGCTGACAGCCGCTGGCCAGTTCAGGTATAGGAACCAATAAATTCTCTCCTCTGCACAATGGCTAGGCCAGATTCCTGACCCTGCAACAAGGAGACCCTGACTGCTCCCTTGCCCTTCTTCATGCCTCCTGTTTCCCCAGATCCTGACCCGCTATCTGCAACTTTGCTTGCTTGCCTCTATTAGTCTCCTAGGGCTGCCCTAGAAATTACCACAGATTGGGGGCTTAAAACAGCAGGAACTTATTCTTTTATAGTCTGGAGGACAGAAGCCCAAAATCCAGGTGTCAGCAGGGCTGTGCTGCCTCTAAAAGCTCCAGAGAAGGATCCTTCCTGCCTCTGCCCAGCTCTTGACGGCTCCAGGTGTTCCTTGGATTGAGGCCACAGCACTCTGATCTCTGCCCCATCTTCATTTGCAGTTCCCCCCAGTGTACATATCTCTCTGTTTTTTTCTCCTCCTCTTATAAGGACATGATTTTAAATCAAGATTCTTTACTAATTACATCTGCAAATACCCTATTTCCAAATAAGTTCCCATTCACAAGGTCTAGGTGAACATAAATTTTGAGGGAAAACAGAGGCAGATTAAGGTTGGTTGAGGCCCCAGACACAGAAGAAAATATTGGATCCCTTAAAAAAGAGAGAGAGAGACAGGGAAAATAAAAATACATGTTAACCATATTTTTAAGTAAATAAAAACTATGTACTATTAATGTTAAAATTGCACATATAAAACCAAACTTGGTGTCATTAGAAAAAAGTGTAAAGTTGGGGTTTTGCGGGGCCCTTCAGAAGTCGGGGCCCAGGGCACACATGGGGTGCACCTGCCATTAAATCCACCTCTGAGGGGAAACTATTCAACCAATTGCCATGCCCCATTCTACAGCCCCAGGCTCTAGGTCCTAGGATTCTCCCAACTTTGCCTTCAAGCCCTGCGAGGTCCCTGGTACACAAGACTGTTTAGTTCAGAGTCCCTGTCCCCCAGAAATCTGATCTTCCATTCTTAGAACTCCCATATACCACTTTAAAATTCCCAGAATTGCCTGACCAGGTGGTAGCACAGTGGATAGAATGTCGGACTGGGATGCGGAAGGACCCAGGTTCGAGACCCCATGATAGCCAGCTTGAGCATGGGCTCATCTGGCTTGAGCAAAAAAGCTCACCAGCTTGGACCCAAGGTCACGGGCTCGAGCAGGGGGTTACTCAGTCTGCTGAAGGCCCGCGGTCAAGGCACATATGAAAAAACAATCAATGAACAACTATGGTGTCGCAACAAAAAACTGATGATTGATGCTTCTCATCTCTCTCCGTTCCTGTCTGTCTGTCCCTCTCTATCCCTCTATCTGACTCTCTGTCCCTGTAAAATAAATAAATAAATAATAATTTTAAAAAATTCCCAGAATTTATGGGAAAGAAATGTGTGCAATACTGATGTTATCAAAAGGTCATGAAGTGACAGCCATCCCCCCTCCCCCGACTTCTGGAGCAGGTCTGCAGTGAACCAGAAAGGCCTGCTGGAAGGTAACAGAAGAGAATAACAGAAGCATTTGTAAAGTTCTGTCTTTTAGGAAATTTTTTGTTTTGGTTTTGTCTTATTTTCAATTGTAGTAAAATACACACCACATAAAATTTACCATGTTAGTGACTTTTAAGTGTACACAGTTCATTCAGGGGCACTAAGTCCATTGTCATTGTTGTGTAACCATCACCTCTATTCATCTCCAGAACTTTGCATCTTCCCAAAGTAAAACTATGTAACCATTAAACAATAACTCCCCATCTCTCCCAACCCCTGGCAACACCCATTCTTTCTTTTTCTATGAATTTGGTTCCTCTAAGAACCTTTGTAAGTGGAATCATATAATACTTGACTTTTTGTGACTGGTCTCTTTCAATTAGCATAATTACCATCAAAGTTCATCCATGTTGTGGCAAGTGTCAGAATTTCCTTCATTTTCAAGGCTAAATAGCACTCCATTGTATGGCTAGACCACATTTTGTTTATCCATTCAACCATTGATGGACACTTGGGTTGTTCCCACCTGTTAGTGGTTGTATTGTGAATAATGCTGCAGACGATGGGGTGTACAAACATCTCTTTGAGACCCTGCTTTCAATTCTTCTGTGGGAAGAATCCCCAGGAGTGGGATTGCTGATTCATAGAGTAATTCTATGAATTACTATGTTAATTTTTGAAGAATGACGGAATTGTTTTCTACAGTGGCTGTACCATTTTTCCATTCTTACCAATAATGCCCAAGTGTTCCAATTTCTCCACCTCCACACCAATACTTGCTATTTTTCCTTTTTTTCACTGTGGCTATCCTAATGGCCGTGGGGCACACACCCACTTCTTCTGTGTGCCTGGTCCTCCAGGAATTCCAGCATGACGAGTCCTGCACCCCGAGCCCCAGGCCCACCTGGGACAGCCAGCACCAAGAACAACCCCAGTCTGGTGGGGCTCTGTGGAGCCAGGCTTCTAGAGGACATGGCATTTCAGCTAACCCCACAGAGAACGGAGCGTTTAGACAGGCAGGGACATGAAAGAACACTCCCTCCAGGCAGGGCACCCTCCAGGAAGGTCAGGGCTGCCCCATCGAGGCAGAAAGATTGGATGTGGACGTGATGTTGAGCATGAGGTGAAACCAAAGCTACTGTTAACCAGCCGCCACTGTGTGGCGAGTTCTGCCATGTCCACACTATCTTGTCAGTCCCCACATGACCCTGTGGGCAGGTGTTCTTAATCTTCTGTTTATGGACACAGGGACCAGCACTCAGAGTTAAACTGTGAGTTCATGCAGGAGCCTAGATGCATATCCAGCTCTTCCTAAAACCTGTGCTTTTGACTCTAAGACAGGCTAACCTCTGTGGGTGGGGACTTCTAGAACTTATTTTTAGTAGTTTAGTAAAGGCAAGGTGAAGCATCAGTTTCAAATCTTACAGAAGGATAAAAAAAAAAAAACCCATTGCATGTGTACAGTTTACAGAGTTACTAACCAAAGCAAGCAAGGAGACATTGGAAGTATAAAACTTTGACTTCAAGCCGAACTGGAAACCCATAGGAGAAACTCCTGAGCTTTTTTTGGTGCAGGGCGGTGGACGTCGGAAAGCAGCGCTGGTTTCCACGGGAGACTGCCAAGCGCACGCAGGATGGCCTGTGGCCGGCCAGCCCTGGCCAGCTCTGCCCCTTTGCTCGCTGTGACCCCATATTTCTGGAAGAAAAGAGGCCCAAATCCCCTAAGCAGCGCCCATGAATTGCTTAATTAGAAGGCAGAACATTTTCACTAACAAAGTATTTTTCAGAACTGTACAAATGTTGAGCAAAATATCAGTTTTGTGTCAGTGTACCACAAGGCTGAATCACAGGACCTCCAGCACCTGCACTTTCATTTCCCTCCCGTTGTCCCCCTGCACTCCGGAAGGTTCTTGGAGACCCCCTTCATTGTCAGAGTCTCAGCTTCACCTTTACTGCCAGAGATGAGCTGGTCTGCTTGAAACCCACCCAGCTAGCTCCGAGGGAGGAGCCAGAGGTAATGTCTCTCTGTGGGGAGGGGTAGCTACTGTCCAGTAGACAGAGAGTGTCTGGGGCAGAAGCCAGGCATGGTTGCCCACTGCCCATTAGAAACATGCATGTTCCCTGAGCCCTCCGTGTCAGCCCCGTGGGAGTTGGGAATAAGTTGGGAATTAGCAATCACCAAGCTAATATTCACCATGTCTTGTGTTTTTAGGATTCTGATGCTTTGATATCTGGAGGCTTGCTGACCCTGGAGAGACCCCCTTTCCCAGAGCTCGCCAATTCCTAGATACAGTAAATGTCTTTCCCATGGTATGCTTTTCAAATACTAACAACCAACCCAGAGCTGATTCCCAGACACCGCTCTCATGGGGCTCACCGTCCAGGCCATGATCCTGCCCTCGCCACCCAGAGCGAGGTCCTAGATGTCTAGGGTCACCCGTTGTCCTCAGAACCCTTGGAAGTTATCAAAGTAGCCAATCCTGGACCTACTTGCCCTACCTGTTTCTCCCCATGGAAACCAAAACAAACGGTCTTGTTACATTTTTCCCTGGCTCCCTCTGCCCCTGACCAACCCTGGTGCATCCCTATGTAGCCCATGTGATATGGCATGTTCCCTATCCCTTGGGAGCTGTCAACAGCAAACTACTTCTCTGATCTGTTGGTCTTTCCATACCTCAATTTCCTATCAATATGCCATATTTTAAAGCAAGGCTTGTGCTGCTTGCTGTGCTCTGAGTAATAGAGTTCTCTGTCCCCGGCCCAGGGACTGGCAGTGTCCATGGCCCTGACAGACCAGGGTACCCTCTGAACTTGGCGAAAGGAAAAATCTTAGACACTTCACAGTCTGTCAATACCCAGGCCTAATACACGGTGGGTTTCATAGGAACTATGAGGGAAGAAATAGAAGGTCTGGGATCAAAGAAGGCATGCAACCAAATTGGGTGTGAGAGAAGCGAGACCCCTTGAAAGATCAGTGATCAGAGAACAGGGTTCTTCAATTTTGCTAAAAGGTGAAGGGAAGTCTGTGGCCTTAGGGGATTTGTCAGTCACAGTTGCGGCCATTCTGTCTAAGGAGGGCCTCCCAGCTTCTCATGCTCTCGCTCACACTCAAACCCCAGCAGGCTTGTGCAGAAGCATTTCCTTTTTTTTTCTTTTTTAATTAAGAGGAGGGAAGGTGGAGACTGACTCCCACATGCACCCCAATTGGAATCCACCTGGCAAGACCCCTACAGGGTGATGCTCTGCCCATCTAGGGTGTTGCTCTGTTGCTCAACAACCAAGCTCTTCTTAGCGCCTGAGATGGAAGCCATGGAGCCATCCTCAGTGCCCAGGGCCAACTTGCTCCAATTGAGTTATGGCTGCAGGAGAGGGGGAGAGAGGGAGAGAAAGAAGTGAGAGGGGGATAGGTGAAGAAGCAGATGGGCTCTTCTCCTGTGTGCCCTGACCAGAAATCAAACCCGGGACATCTACACACCAGGCTGACACTCTACCACTGAGCCAACTGGCCAGAGCCACAAAGGCATTTCTGATTCAGGAGGTCTGGGCTGGAGCCCAAGATCCTGCACTTCTCACAAACAACTGGGGATCCTGATGCCTCTAGTGCTTGGCCCACACTCGTGCAGGGGTCTTGGGACACACTCAACACCAGGTCCTTACTTCCTGGCGTGCCTGTAAATGGGGCTGAGGACTTCCTTAGGCCCACATCTGCGCCGCCAGTCCCTCTGCCCCCCACCAACCTTGGGTTCGCACAGCCTCAATTCCAAAGCGTGCCAAAATGGGACACTGCAGGCTGTGACTCCCAGGGGATCTCAGGAATTTTCTGGAACAGAAGATAGAGTTCTCAGAATGGCCTTGATCTCCATCCCCAAGAGGGCTGGTATCCAGTGACCTCCAGCCTCTCAAATCCAGCTGCTGCATCAACTGCCTCGCACATATGTGGGGCCTGATAATGGGTTTTGAATTAATTTTAAAAATCCATCCATCTGTATTTCTGTATTGTGCATATCCAGGGGACAACTGAAAGAAAACTCCCAGCAGAATGATCACATTTCTTTATGGCCTATTTGTTCATTTATCTGCTCTTCTGGGAGCTAAGAAGTTCTTATTTTTAGCACCCCCCATACTAAAGCATGGATTTTTTTTTCTTTCAAGTTTTCTTCAAAAACTGACAGTTGCACAATGGAATACTACATAGCCATGCAAAAAAGAAGGAACTCTTACCCTTCTAACAGCACGGATGGACCTGGAGAGCATTATGCTGAGTGAAATAAACCAGTCAGAGAAAGACAACTACCCTATGGTTTCACTCATATGTGGAATCTAATGAACAAGATAGACGAATAAACAAAATAGAAACAGGCTCATAGAGAGAGAGAGCGAACAGACTGACAGCTGTCGAAGGGAAAGAGATTGGGAGGTTGGGTGAAAAAAGTGAAAGGATTAAGAAAAAAAAGAATCTCATAAAGACAACAGTTTGGTGATTACCAGAGAGGAAGGGGGTGGGGGAAGTAGAAGAGGTTATGGGGGGATAAATGGTGATGGAAGGAGATTTGACTGGGGGTGGTGAACACACAATACAATATACAGATGATGGAGTACAGAATTGTACACTTAAAACCTATATAACTTTATTAACCAATATCATCCCAATAAATTCAATAAAAGTTGTTGGGGTTTTTTTTATTTTTTTGCCTGACCAGGTGATGGTGCAGTAGATAGAGCATCAGACTGGGACGCAGCGGACCCAGGATCAAAAACTCAAGGTCGCCAGCTTGAGTGCGGGGTCACTGGCTTGAGTGTGGGATCATAAACATGACCCCATGGTTGCTGGCTTGAGCCAAAGATCACTGGCTTGAAGCCCAAGGTCGCTGGCTCACGCAAGGGGTTACTCAGTCTGCTATAGCCCCCTGGTCAAGGCACATATGAGAAAGCAATCAATGAACAACTAAGGTGCAGCAACGAAGAATTGATGGTTCTCATCTCTCTCCTTCCTGTCTGTCCCTATCTATCCCTCTCTCTGTCTGTCATACACACACACACCAAAAAAAAACAACAATAAAAAAAACACCTTTTCAAGTTAAAAAAAAGTTGACATTTTCACCTTTAAACTGCAAAGTTATGTCATACATGTCATGCACTCAACAGGAAGAGGCTTTGGGGGTAGCAGCTTAGGAAAGAGGCTTTCTCTACCAAAACCCCCAAGAAATATTCTCAAGGCAGGAATGGGGGGTAAGAGTGGCCGGGAAGAGTCAGCAAGGCTGTCCCCGAGGCAGCCTCCGGCAGAAATCCCAGCACCTCAGGCCTTTGTTGACTCTGGTGTCCGGGGAGCCGAGAGGAAGGGCCCCACCTCCACCCACCCTGTACTCTTTCCACTTCCAGAGAGGAAAATGTGGGTGTTTACTCCAGAGTCTCCTCCCTGAATTTGCAGCTCTGCCAAATAAACTTCCATAGACCACTCATTAAATAATGAACTGAGTGCAAACCCCCTACTGTATTCTTGTAAAAATATTTAAAAGAGGATCCTCATCACAACTGGGTTCTTGGACTCAAGAATTGTCTAGTTCTGGTGCACTGGAAGCACACACACACACATTTATTATTCCTATGTCATTCATGGAGAAATGGAGACCTAGAGAATTCAGACTTGCCCATGTGCTTACACACACACACACACACACACACACACACACAGCACTTCCAGAATTTGAAAGAACCATTGTACACTTCGAGTGACTAATTCATAGCTTAATGATTTGTGAAAGCTAATGTTTCCATACAAGTTACCATAATTATAGCAGCCACCTCAAAATTAATCATAGTAATAACAATAACAGTGCAATACTAGAATTTTCTTAATGCCTCTGTGAAGATAAGAGGTGGCTAATATTAGTGTAAATATAAATATCATTATTATGTATCTTTAATGTACACTGCGTAGTTTTTACAAAATTAAAAATATCATTTTAGCTCTGACCAGGTAGCTCAGTTGGTTAGAGCATCATCCTGATACATCAAGGTAGTAGGTTTGACCCTGGTCAGGGCACATGCAGAAATCAACCAGTGAATGCATAAATAAGTGAAATAGCAAGTTGAAAGTCTCTCTCTCGCCCTTCCTCTCTTTCTAAAATAATTTTTTTATAATTTTATTTTTTTAATGGGGTGACATCAATAAATCAGGATACATATATTCAAAGATAACAAGTCCAGGTTATCTTGTCGTTCAATTATGTTGCATACCCATCACCCAAAGTCAGATTGTCCTCTGTCACCTTCTATCTTGTTTTCTTTGTGCCCCTCCCCACCCCCTTTCCCTCTCCCATTCCCCCCTCCCCCCCCCCCGTAACCACCACACTCTTATCAATGTCTCTTAGTTTCACTTTTATGTCCCACCTACGTATGGAATAATACAGTTCCTGGTTTTTTCTGATTTACTTATTTCGCTTCGTATCATGTTATCAAGATCCCACCATTTTGCTGTAAATGTTCCGATGTCATCATTTCTTATGGCTGAGTAGTATTCCATAGTGTATATGTGCCACATCTTCTTTATCCAGTCATCTATTGACGGGCTTTTTGGTTGTTTCCATGTCCTGGCCACTGTGAACAATGCTGCAATAAACATGGGGCTGCATGTGTCTTTATGTATCAATGTTTCTGAGTTTTTGGGGTATATACCCAGTAGAGGGATTGCTGGGTCATAAGGTAGTTCTATTTTCAGTTTCTAAAATAATTTTTTTAATGGCACTCATTTAAAAAAAAGAAATGATCATTTTACTATGTTTTCTCACTCCCAAAATAAGTTCTTAAACTCCCAAAAACTGTTCTTACTTTTCCCAATAATTTTTTAGGCATGAAAACCTAGCAATGTTTGGGGTACGAAAGTATAATGAATTGAATAGTGTCCCGCCTCCCCAAATGCACATCCATCCAGAACCTCTGAATGTGACCTAGGGTCTTTGCAGATATAATCAGCTAAGATAAGGTCATCCCAGAGTAGGATAGGCCCTGGATCCAATGACTGGTGTCCTTGTAAGAAGAGGAGAGGACAGACCAATGTCCACACAGAGGAAAGAAAAAGCTGTGAGGAGAGAGAGGCAGAGATTAGAATGATGCAGCTGCAAGCCAAGGAACCTGCTGGCAGCAGCCAGACCCTAAGAGACGAGGAAAGATTCTTCCTTGGAGTCTTGGCAGGGAGCCCGGCCCTACAGACATCACAGTTTGGACTTCCTGCCTCCAGAACTATGAGCAATTATATGTCTGTTGCTTTAAGCCCCCAGCCTATGGCACTTTGCCGTGGCAGCCCTAAGATACTAACACAGAACGGAACAAGGAGCTGAGAGCCCAGGAGGAAGCTCACAGAGGTTTGAAGACACTCAGGGGCTGCCACTCAGATGTCTAGAGAAGGCTCAGGTCCCTCTGGTCCCATTTGATCCATCGCAGGAAGTAAACATTGCACAGTCAGGAAGCCAGGGTGACTCCAGTCCTCTGCCACCTCATCCCAACAACCCAGCACCCCCATCCCTGTTTGTACCTATGTAAGAAGACACATTATCTGACCAAACTGATAAAAGGTCCCCAGTAAGGAAATAGCAAATTGTGTTCTCCATGTGTTCACTTTGGACCAAACCTTCTGCTGTGAGTTCTTTCAACAGGAAATTATAGAGACCATTAGGTACAAGTGTCCTTTCCTCCCAACCTTCTGTACCATGCGCCCGCCCTCTCCTCTCATTCCTATAAGACTCACCTAGTAAATTTGCCATCATTTTTCTCAGAGCCTGTGAGCACCTTGACTGACAATCCAAATTCCTCTGCCAGTCCATTGTCAAGTCTCAGCACCAGTCCTCACCAGCTGCACATCCTTGTCCCTCCTTATGGGGACACTTCAATTCCTTCACCTACAAACTGTGAATGACAGGAAGAGGACCTTCCTTCTAGATAAAGGTAGCAAGTTTGGGAACAGAGAACAGAACACAGAAAGCCTGGTACAGCCAGCACTCAGGAAATGCTTAACATCTTTACGAATCTGTACAGGGTCAAGGTCAATTGCATAGACCAGAGGTTGGCAAACAGCCTGTGAGCTAAGAATGGTTTTAACATTTTTAGGATTTTTTTTTATAGAGAAAGAGAAAGAATGTATAAGAGGAAGGGAGAGATAGAAAGAGAGAGAGAGAGAGAGAGAGAAGTATCAACTCATTGCTCTACTTAGTTGTGCATTGATTGCTCCTTGTATGTGTCTTGACTGGGGATCGTGTCAACAACCCCATGCTCAAGCCAATGACCTTGGGTTTCTAACGGTGACCTCAGCATTCCTGGTGGAAGCTCTATCCACTGTACCACCACTGGCCAGCCCTTCTTACATTTGTAAATAGCTAAAAAAAAAAAAAGAATATTTTGTGATGTGTGAAAATTACATGAAATGCAAAGTTTGGTGTACATAGATAAGGTCTTATTGGAACACACCATAACCATTTGTTCCCACATTGTCTGTGGCTGTCTTCACGCTTCAACAACAAAGTTGAGTAAGCTGTGACAGAGACTCTTAACCCACAGAGCCTAGAATATGTCTACTAGCTGATATTTACAGGAAAAGGTTGCTGGCTCCTGGCACTGGCTCTGGAGTCAAATTACTTTACTTCAAATCCTGTATCCACTACTTACTAGCTGTGTGATTTGAGTAAGTTATTTCTCCTTTTTCTGTTTCCATTTCCACATCTCTAGAATGGGTATACTAGTCTTTATTTCAAAATATTTTTATGAAGATTAGATGAATTTTTATGTTTAAGGTCTTAGAATAGTGCCTGGCATATAAAAGCACAAAGATGACTTAAATTATTTTCTGGTCTTTATTTTAATCCTCAGTCTCCCTAAATCTTTAAACAACACTGTCCTATATCTGAGTAAAATGTATAAAAATTCACAAGCCTTTGCCCTACTTGACACACAGGGGTTCTTTAAACTTATCGTTTTCTTCACTTTTCTTCAATTCCTTCACTTTCATTATTGCTTCATTGGCAAACAGATCCAGGAAATCTTAGTCAGACTTCTCAAATCCCAGATGGGTTTTAATTTGTTACATTGGAGGAAAACTTCATATTCCCTAGCAGATGCACAGGGACTGTGTTGTTAGTCACATCTGCCACCTCCTCACTTTTTAGCATTAAAAGACATTTTTGCAAATGCTAAGGATCTTGATTCTAAAAGCAAAAGCAGAACAATAAACCTTGTATTTCCCATGTGGACAAGGACGTTTCCTTCTCTAAGTGCCAGTGGCGGGGGTGGCATGTGAAGGGGTCTGGCAGAGCTGGAACAGGCATGGTGGGCATGGACCAGTGCCCCCCACCGTCCTCTCGCTTCTATTACTCCATTGTGGCTGAGCACTGCCCGTATCCCAACCTCCTGTCCCATTTGGCGTGGTCATGTGACCAAGTGCACCATGCTGGAATGCAAATGGAGGTGACAGGCACCACTCCTGAGTCTGAACTTCAAGGCATTGAGCACACGCTCCTCCACAGTGGCGTGGGGGGGAGGTCTATCATGCCACGGGCACCACTCGCAGAGAGGTGCCAAATGGTCTCCAAGACAAACAAGAAAAACATAGTAGAAGTGCAGTTGGCGTCAATAAAGTGTCGTGCCCTGGGCGCCAGTTATGTTCGCTACATCACTGCTCCTCCATGCCTCCACCTTTCCATGAACCACAACCATGAGGATGAAGGTGATAAGTGAGGGCAAAGCAACAAAATGGATAGAACCTGAGTCCCTGAGTGACTATGTAGAGCAGAGCAGCCTGTCACCTTGGACCCCTGCTGAAAGGACAACTTATTTGAAAAAGAGTAAACATCTGTGTTCTTTATGTTACTTTGTTATAGCAGCTTAGCTTGTACACTAACACAAGTTCATGCAGCCCACTGCCTTCAGGGCACAGATGAGCAACCAGAGTGACTGGGTGATCCCCTCAATCCCATAATCACCTGCAGAAGCAGGGTTGGAAACAGCCTCTTGCCTGATCTGGGGTGGTGCAGTGGATAAAACATCAACCTTGAATGCTGAAGTCGCAGTTCAAAACCAGGGGTGCCTAGTCAAGCCACATATGGTAGTTGATGCTTCCTGCTCCCCACCTTCCTCTCTAAAATGAATAGAATCTTTTAAAAAAATAATTAATTTTAAAAATAAAGAAACAGCCTCTCACAGTCCTGTGCTCTGTCTGCTTCATGTGGGCATCATGTTTGCTCTTGGGAGACAGGCCCATGCCCTCCCAGGTCTCTGCAGGTATCCGCTCCGTGCTTAGCACTCGGTGCCCGCGGGCTCCTGGGAACAGTGCCTCAACTGGGTCCCGCCATGAGCGAGAAACCTCACAGTAAGCCACACAGGGAAAGTTTAATGTAGGAATCCGTAACTATAACTGGGACTAGGTACGAGGAAGTGGCTGGCAGGAAGTAGAGAGAACTCTAAGGAATGTATAAGAGATATAAGGAGCAGCCGTGACCCCCAAGGACTGGCATGGCAGCCCTCCCCCACCCAGGCTGAGGTCCAGGTCTCACTGGAAGGGTGTGGCTGTGGTTAGTGAATGGCAGAGAAATGGCTGTGATGCTGTGCTAACAGAATTTGCTGGAAATATGCCCTGTAGGGTGCCGGGAAAAGCCTTTCCTGCCGAGACCTCTTACTGGAGGTGCACAGCTGGGAAACCACTGAAGGGCTCGTGGGGGAAGCTGCTGGCCACACAAGAACAGCGAGCGTTCCACATTCATTATAGTCCACCTTCATTATCTCAAGGTTTCTGTGGGTTGGGAGTCCTCTGCTCATGTAACGAAGACACCTCATCAAGGTGAGGGCTGAGGCTCATCTGATGCTCAGGGTTCACTTCCAAAGTATCCAGGTTGCTGGCAGAATTCGAAGCTGAGGTTTCTATTTCTTTGCTAGCTGTCAGCTGGAGGTGGCTTTCAACTCCTAGAGGCTACCCACAGGTCCTTGACACCTGGCCCTCTCACAATGACAGCTAAATTCTTCAAAGCCAGCAGAAAAATCTCTCTGTAGTCAGCTACTGCTGGATCTTATATAATGTAACACAATCAAGGGTGTAACTATCCCATGACAGTCACAGGTCTACATACACTCAGGGACAGGAGCTTGCACAGGGTAGATATAGCAGGGGGCATAATTTTGGAAGCCGACTCAGAATTCTGTCTGCCACAGAAACTCAGAAAGTCTGTGAAACTTAGAAAATTTATCGAGAGCAACTCTATCTCCTTCCCATTCTAGAAATCTCTTTGATCTCCTAAATGAGCAAAGATTCCCTTGCTGCCCTTTAACGTTTTACCATCCTCAAACCCTTCCTTCTCACTGCTGGAATCCTTAAAGGGCTTTCTTCTTTGGGATCAACAGAAAACCAAACCTAGATCTCACTTTGGATCAAACCAGAGCTCCATTACATTTCTGATACCCCTTTATACTCAGTTTGCCAGAAAAGAAGAAATGGTGTGTATTAGTCTCCGAAGGCTGCTATAACATATCATCACAAACTGGGTGGCTTAAAACAACAATTTATTCTCTCACAATTCTGGAGACCAGAAGTTCAAAATCAAGGTGTCAGCCAAGCCATGCTCAATCTAAAGGCTCCAGTTTAGGTTCTGTTCTTGCCTCTTCCAGGCCCTGTTGGCTGCCAGCAGGTTCCTTGGCCTGTGGCAACATCACTCCACTCTCTGCCTCCATCTTCATGCCTCCTGTGTTTGTGTCTATGGCTCAAATCTCCCTTTGTCTTTCTCTTATAAGGACACCAGCCATTGGAGCACTTTAAGTCCAAAATGATTTCATCTCAAGATTCTTAATTACATCTGCAAAGACCCTTTTTCTAAACAAAGCCACATTCATAGGTTCCAAGGTGAAGACTTGGATGTATCTTTTGGAGAGCCACTATTCAACCAATTCCATGGGGGGAAGTATTGATGTAGAACATTGTTGCAAAGACCAGATATTCTCCTTGCCCTTGCAAAAGCATGGTAGGGGCCTTGACTGTTTGGTATAACTGATGTGAGGCTTAGCTGAAGTGGTGCTGCCTTTAGGACCAGGATCCCAACCACTCAAGACCCTGCTGCTCAGCCTCTCCCCTGCACGCCCCCCAACCCTATTGTGATGAGGCTCCTCCACACTGGGGCACACAGCAGAAGGGAACTCAAGTGCACACTGCTGGCTTCGGCAGCCTCCTGTGTGATGTTGGACAAGTTACTTAACTTTCCTCTTCCTCAGTTGTCACATTTATAGTATGAGGTTAATAACAATAATATCCATTTTATGGGATTCCTATGAAGATAAGTTGAGGTAATGTGTATAAAGTAGGCAGAATTCTAAGACAGCCCCCAAATTCTCACCCCACGAGTAAGTGTGCCCTGCATAAACCCCTCTCCTTGAGAGGCTGGCATGTATAGGTTAAACTAGATGACATTTCCTTTGGGGAATGAAAGATGGAGTATATCAGTAACTTCCATGGTTCAATGGAATGCAAGTATTATACAATTGTTTGCTACTACTATCACTACATCTCTTAACCCACATCCTGGTGGCTCTTCAACCCCAGGAAAGGAAAAGGATCTCTCTTCTTCCCAGCTCCAGACTGACAAGCTCAGGAAAGGCTCTGATTGGTTGAATGTGAGTCATGTGCCAACCCCTTTGACAAATCACTGTGGCCCGAAGGGGGAGCACTGTGATAGGTCTAGTTTAGAATACATGCATGCCCTATTAGAAGGATGGTTTTAATATGTAATATATGCACAAGGTAAAAGATCAAACAGTAGATAAAGTTACACAGTAGAAAGTAGGACACTTCTCAGAAGTTTCTACCAGTTTCTTTAGGGTGCATATCATTCCAGAAATAACTTGTCCATCTATAAGCATGCATAAGAATATGTAGAGATGCAGATATGAATCTCCTGACCTGTTTTCCACACAGATGGTTGTGTGCTGAATATTTTCCACTTCTTCGTCCCAAGCATTCCTCTCCTTGCTCCACCCTGCTCCAAGCCTGAGGCAGCTGACCTCTCTATCATGAGGCTTCCTTTCCCTTGGCTACTGGTTGGGCTTGGCCAACAGGAGGCCCTGGCAAAAGCTCAGCGGGTGGGAGGCAAATGAGAGCGGCTGGCATTTATTCCCCCAGCTGCCTCCCTGCAGATTTCTTTGGGTGTCTATCCCTCTACCAAATCCACAGCTCCTGCCAAGGGCCCTCTTCCCAGCTCTAGCCAGCTTTCTGAACCCTAGTGACAGATACACATACCTTTTCAGGCTAAGGATCATAAAACCCCCACATAGCTGACCCAGAGCCCTGCACCCTCCCTCATGGATGTCCCTTACCCTTCCCAACACTTAGGTAAAGAGTCTCTTATGAAACCTTCCTCGCCCTGGCCGGTTGGCTCAGCGGTAGAGCGTTGGCCTAGTGTGCGGAGGACCCGGGTTCGATTCCCGGCCAGGGCACACAGGAGAAGCGCCCATTTGCTTCTCCACACCTCCGCCGCGCCTTCCTCTCTGTCTCTCTCTTCCCCTCCCGCAGCCAAGGCTCCACTGGAGCAAAGATGGCCCGGGCGCTGGGGATGGCTCTGTGGCCTCCGCCCCAGGCGCTGGAGTGGCTCTGGTCGCAACATGGCGACACCCAGGATGGGCAGAGCATCGCCCCCTGGTGGGCAGAGCATCGCCCCTGGTGGGCGTGCCGGGTGGATCCAGGTCAGGCGCATGCGGGAGACTGTCTAACTGTCTATCCCTGTTTCCAGCTTCAGAAAATTGCAAAAAAAAAAAAAAAAAAAAAAAAATAGAAACCTTCCTCTCAAATACTGTACGAGTGTCCCACACAGGTGGTCCACTCTGTATACTTTCCACTTGAAAATCGAGAAGTGGAGTCAGTCTCCCTCTCATTACTGTCCTCTTCCCAAGAGCCACATTACTCTTTACCTTTTACTAGAGTAGATCTGTTTACTAGTAGAGTAGCCTGAAGTCAGACTGCAGGGTCAGTCACAGTCCTGCCATTTTCTACCTGAGTGACCTCTGGAAAGGCACTGTGTCTTGCCTTGTGGTTGGTGTGGGAACTGAATGAGCTGCGAAGCCCTCACCACAGGGCGCCGGTTGAGTAGGTGCTGGATAAATGCATTTTCATCTAAACCAAAATGTTATCCCAACCCAAATGTCCCTGAGGACCCACGGAGCTGTGTCTGCCAGGGCACTTTGTGCCTGCTGTCTGGGTGGTGACTAAGCAGAACATGTGCCCAGGTGGGAGCCATCCTCTCTCCCAGGTCAACAGGCTCCATTTTGGCACAGGAAAGTAGGGGATCCCTGCTCCATCTTAGTGGGGTCACATACCAACTGTCCATGAGGCTTCTGGAAAAACCCAATCATTCCAGTAAAGATTGCAAATTAACACATAACACCCATTTAGCTCACTCCACCTGTTGGGTCTTCTGACCTCATGGAAAGCCAGCACCAGGAAAATGGGGCTTGTTGGGTGCTGGGCAAATGAGTTTGTAAAATTTGTATTTTTTGTTGTTGTTGTTGTTCACTTTTATTGTTAAAAAATGGCACTGGGCAGCTATGTGTGTGCTTGCCCTCAGAGCAGGGCAGTTGATTGCAAATTGTGGATTACCTTCCTGCTTGGGAGGAGCCATTGTTTTGCTAATGCTTGCTGAAGGAGGGGTCTTTGTGGGCCTAGCCAGTTTTGTTGGGAGAGAAGAAGGAGTGTAAATGGGGAACCAGAGGTGATGAGCTTTTGCTAGCTCTGCTGAGACTGGTGGGGCCCTTGATTCTAGAAGAAACTGGAGAAGATTCTCCTGGTTGTGGAGCCGGAGAATGTGTCAGGGTTTTGGGAACCCTGAATGAAAGGGAAGTGTTTTCCCTGTGTGTTTGCTCATTGGCCGGTACAAGACTTTAATAAACAGAATGGCCCACCATTTTTTGGCTCCACTGTTCTTTACCATCTGCCTGAACCCAATGAGAACCTGCATGGCCACAACAGCATTGGCCACAGGCCACATACTGAGCAAATAATTTTTTTAAATGTGTGTTTTTAGGTGTAAGGCCAGAAGCCAAGGCCAGGGCTACGATCACAGCTGCCCGGTTCATGCAGGTTCGCATTGGATTCGGACAGTAGGTAAAGAAACAATGGAGCCAAAAACTGATAGGCCATTTTCTTTCATTCTAGCTTGCACCCGGCAGGCAAGTAAAAACACACACTGGGCTCCAAAACCCACTCACATTCAGTGCTCACAAAGCCACTGACTTATCCGAGTTTCCTAGAATCAAAGGTTTCTAGCTCACCAGCCTTATTCTCCTCTGTTCCCCATCTCCTTCCTTCTCCAGCTCCAAACTGCACAAACTGGCCTCTCACTCCATACTCCGCCATCTTGGCTGCTTCTCCTGGCCTACTCCACATGGCCTCTCTCTGCTCTGCTCTCTAACGCTATTCCAGGAACCGAGAGCGCAAGCTCCTGTTCTGCCCCCATTTTATATTGTAGCTTCACAACCTCTAATCCAATATACAAAATAGGGAAGTCTCTAATACAAAGTCACTTCTCTGAGGCATGATGGGATTGTACCACCCCACATCAAAAAGGGTGGGAAAGGCTTAATCCCAAAACCAAGCCCCAGGCTACAAGGATTCTCAACACACATTAATATCACCTGGGCGACGGCCTCCATCTTTAACAAAGTGAGCATAATACATTTTATCTGCCCAACATTAGGTTTGCTCACTTATATACATATTTTGCATTGGCCTGGGCAGTGCCATCCATGTGTATGTGGTCTGTGAAAGGCTGCGGTGCTTGCCCTCAAGATGGCAGATTGCAAATTGCGGGTTACCTTCCTCCTTGGGAGGGGTCATTGTATTGCTAATGTTTGCTGGAGAAGAGATTTTTTTCCCAGCCTGTGTTTTAGAGGAAGAGGAGGAGTGCAGATGTGGAACCAGAGAATGCGCCAGGGCTTTGGGAGCTCTGAATGAGAGGGAAACAGTCTTCCCTTCCTGTCTGTTCGTCCGCCGGTATGAGACTTTAATAAACGGAATGGCCCATCATTTTTTGGCTCCATGGTTTCTTTACCGTCTGCCCGAATCCAATGAGAACAAGTGAGAACCTGCATGGCCACTACGGCAGCGGCCACTGGCCTTACAGGGGTTGTACTGGAAATGTTGTTTGATGGGACAGAAGTATGAGGTTAGGTGGACAGGTCTGAGTTCTGGAGTGGGAGGGGGACCCAGGATACTGCCCCTGGCCTCTTAGTTCTGATTCAGTCCCCTAGAAAAGGGGATTAATTATACTTCCTGCAGCCTACCTCCTGGGCCATGGTGAGAATCCACTTTGATAACCAAGGAGAACAAATTCTGCAAAGCAATGTAATAGAATTAGGATTTTCCTTAGAGAGTGTCTGAATGCCTTTCATTTTTTAAATGCTAAGACACAGAGCCTCAGGCTTACCCAGTGTTTAAAGGATCTATGAAATGTTTAAGGCTGGGAAAAAAAAATCATAGACTGCAAATTATGGAAGCAGCAAAATCAAGTTCAATAAGTTATATATATATATTAGTTCTTCACTAATTGTTAAATTGAGTATACATAAAAATCTCACTACATTTGTGTAAAGCCAGTAGCCACAGTCACCATCACAGCCACCTGGCCCATGCAGGTTTGCATTAGATTCGGACAGACGATAATGAAACAATGGAGCCAAGAACTGGTGGGCCATTAGCTTTAATCCTAGCTTGCACCTGGCAGGCAAGAAATACACATAGTGGGAAAACACTTCCCTTTCCATTCAGGGCTTCCAAAGCCACTGACTTATCTGAGTTTTCCTAGAATCAAAGGTTTCTACCTCACCAGCCTTAGTTACCTCTGTTCCCCATCTCCTTCTCTCCGCACAAACTCTGCACAAACTGGCTTCTCCCTCAGCACTCCGCCATCTTGGCTGCTTCTCCTGGCCTCCTCTACATGGCCTTTCTCTGCTCTCTTACAGCATGGGCTCCTCATAGAACGTAATCATTCTTCCCCGGAACAAAGTGATCTCTCTTCCTTTTAAAACCTTTTGGTGCGAAAGCCCTACCCCAACACACATTAATATAATCACGCCCATCCCAAGCAAGGAAGGTAACTAATATTATCACCTGGGAGACGGGCTTCCACGTGGGCAGCGCCATCTTTAACAAAGTGAGCATAATATATTTTATCTGCCCAACAATTTGAAAACCATTTGTAAAGCTAGATCTTCTCACATTACAAGAATTCCCAAGTATTCTAGTGATTGTCGGGAAGTAACAGCTAATTATAAATCAGATGAATGACTTGTAACTAAATGATTTTATGGACGAAATCACTGACCCTGCCCGGCACTAAGAACCCAAGTGATCATGTTTCCAGAATCACCTCTACTTCTGCCTTTTCCCTTCCTTACACATCATCAACACCAAGCAAAACAAAACAAAAACCACTTTCTTTAAAGGAGAAAAATACAGAAGTTGACAAATAAGAGCTAGGTTGAAAATCAAATAATTTGCCAGTTGCTGCTACAAGGACAAGGACTTCTGAGATGCACTTCAGTGAGACAGCAGTTCCTAAAAGTCCTAAGGCCAAAGTCATCATCAACTGATTTGCATCTTATAGCTTTTCCAAACCCATTTCCCTCAACTCACTCTCCTGAATCAAGAGAATACAAATAGCCTGACCAGGTGGTAGCGCAGTAAATAGAGCATCAGACTGGGATGCGGAGGACCCAGATTCGGGACCCCGAAGTCGCCAGCTTGAGCATGGACTCATATGGTTAGAGCAAAAGCTCACCAGCTTGGACCCAAGGTCGCTGGCTCGAGCAAGGGGTTACTCAGTCTGCTGAAGGCCCAAGGTCAAGGCACATATGAGAAAGCAATCAATGAACAACTAAGGTGTCGCAATGCGCGACAAAAAACTAATGATTGATGTTTCTCATCTCTCTCCGTTCCTGTCTGTCTGTCCCTGTCTATCTCTCTCTCTCTCTCTCTCTCTCTGTAAAAAAAAAAAAGAGAGAGAGAATATAAATATTTTCAAGTGGTAGAGCATCCTCCTGGTATGTGAAAGTCCTGGGTTCAATTCCCGGCCAGGGTACACAGGAGAAGTGCCCTTCTGCTTTTCCCCCCTTCCTCCCTCTTTTCTCTCTCTCTCTTCGCCTCCCGCAGCCAAGGCTCCATTAGAGCAAAGTTGGCCTGGGCACTGAGGATGTCTCCATGGCCTCTGCCTCAGGCGCTAGAGTGGCTCTGGTTGCAGCGGAGCAATGCCCCAGATGGGCAGAGCATCACTCTTACTGGGCACGCCAGGTGGATCCCGGTTGGGTGCATACGGGAGTCTGTCTCTCTGCCTCCCTGCTTCTCACTTCAGAAAAATACAAAAAAAAATAATAATAGTAACTTTT
The DNA here is from genome assembly GCF_036850765.1 of Saccopteryx bilineata. Classification (NCBI taxonomy): domain Eukaryota; kingdom Metazoa; phylum Chordata; class Mammalia; order Chiroptera; family Emballonuridae; genus Saccopteryx; species Saccopteryx bilineata. The sequence continues at coordinate 278,804,680 of NC_089490.1, read as the reverse complement.
TTAAAAAGAGAATATAAATATTTTCCAAACCCACACCTCACAAAAGCCGGGGATTTTTTTTTTTTAACGCTCAGACTCCATCATTGTCAAAGTCTATTTTTTACATCACTTCAATTAGAAAAACCTTCTTTATCTCTGGAGGAGCTGAATCCATGTAGGACATCTGCTCCTCTTGGTGTGCGTGCGTGTGTGCATGTATGCGTGCGTGTGTGTGTGTATGCGTGCGTGTGTGCGTGTGGAACTTGGTCCTTCCCACCCATCCTCAAGGACCCATCCTGTCTCCTGCAGCAAAGGAGTGTTTTTGCTGGGCTCCCTCTCAAGCGCCTTCGTTCAAACATTTCAGTCACTTGAATGCTTTATTTTATGCAACGCATTAATTAGTTAATGATACTTGCAACAAAGCTTCTGGTTATTAACTAAACCATTTGAGTGTGTTCCCCAAAGACAGGTAACAATCCAACTGAAAGCCAAACTTCCTATGGCTGTTTTTAAAAGAAATAACTGGGTCTGAAGAAAAATAAAGATGATTCAACTATGTCACAGGAAGAGTCCAACTCAAGATGAGAAAGGAAATGATTTCTCTTTAATGAGAAGAGGCTCTCTGCCTGAATATTGAAAATCTAGTGAATGGAGAGTAAACTACCAGTCTGGACACAGAGAGCAGAGTACCTTTATTAGATGCTACGACAAGATATTGGAGGCTCCCCAACACAAATGGGACAAAAAAGCACCTCCCCTTTGATGCTTGATTAATTACAGAACTGGCTTATTTTCCACCTCCACAGAGCCCAGTTTTGGGGCACTTGGGACCCCAGTGGTGGCAGTGAACAGAGAGGCACAGCCTCTGAGGCTGCAGTTGAGCTGAAAATGACCCAGAGAAAGACCCCCACATGCGTTGTGGGAGGCACCACAGGGGCAGAGCACCAAGATCTCAGTGTGAGGTCAGACCTGCGGGGCTGCCTCCATCTCCGTGGCTGGTGTATACCAAGCGTAAATGAGTCAGGTTTTGCTAGACTCAAAAGGGCCGGTTTCTCTTTCTGCCATCTTTCTGTGCCACCAGAACGGTGCACATGAATGTCCTGCTGATGCTCCCAGGACCCCACCAACTAGAACACAGTTAAAATTCACTGGTTTCATTTCACTTTGAATTTTCAGTGATTTCTTTTAAGTGTAATTGTTTTATAATTATGTAAAATATTTACAGAATTCCAAAATCAAATCAACACAAAGGGATGTTCAGAGAGGTCCACCACCAAGCCCTGCCTCTCCCATTCCACACCTTCCTGCTCCTACATGGTATTTCTTATTTTATGGTTTAGCCTTCCGCTGTTCTATTTACCTACCTGTTTATATTTATGTATTTAGGAAGGTTTGTATTTTTGCTATGATGATTAACATGTGTATCTTTATGTAATATCCTTAGTCTTTTCTTTTTTGGCTACTGTGTGTTGGCTCTTTACTATGATCAATAATGAAATTTCCTCTACATCTGATGTAAACTTCATTTTAACAGATTCTTTTCATATAGCTATTCCAGCCTCAGAATTCTTGACAGATGCTATATACTTACATGGCCAGAACATACACCCATTATATACTATAGCATATCCTTATAACTATCGCCTAGCCTTAGTTCTCCAGGTCAACAATATTCAGCACTCCCTACTGGTTCATATGTTGACCTCTCCCAGCTCCCTGCTTATCTGATTCTTTTTATCCAGCAAATTCCCCAGAAAGGGTTTGTTGGGACATACTGCCCAAGGACTTCCATGTTTAGACGAGCTTCTTTGTGGCCCTTATTCCTCAGAATGCCTTGCAGCTCATTCCATGTTTATCTCTGGCGACAGTCTAGCACTGGAAGGTCACGCAAGCAAAGGAGGCAGAATGCACGTCCCTTTCAGCTTCTGGCTGCACTTTTTGTTCACCCAGCGAACCCGGCAGACCTAAGGGCTCCAGGACTCCTCTGCACTGTGAAGTCCAGGTCCAACCTTGGGGTCAGCGAGGATCTCCTAAGTGCTCAGTTCCTTCACCATCCCATCTGAGGGGAGCTATTAGTTCATTATATTAAATTTTCCCTTTTCTGTCTCCTATAAAATGTCTTTATAAGTTGCAAACATCCTGTGTACTGCACCCATGTGTACTCTCCTGAGGTGGCTGATTTTCTTGCTTAAATAAATATAAAACCTGCCTGACCAGTGGTGGTGCAGTGGATAGAGAGTCCACCTGGGACACTGAGATCCTCGGTTCAAAACCCCAAGGTTACCAGCTTGAGTGCGGGGTCCCTGGCTTGAGCGTGGGATCAACATGAGCCCATGGTCGCTGGCTTGAGGAAGGCAGTCACTGGCTCAACTGGAGCCCCCATCAAGGCACGTATGAGAAGCAATCAGTGAATAACTAAAGTGCCTCAACTACGACTTGGTGCTTCTCATCTCTCTTCCTCTCTCCCCCTTCCTGTCTCTCTCACACGTGCACACATGCAAAATAAATACATATATACCTACATACATATGTGGATACAAAAACCTTTCTATATATGTCTTTTATCATGTCTGCAACAAGTGGACAGTAATGCTGGAGCGCTCGTCAGGGCTCTGCATTCATTAGAGCCGCCCTTGTTCTCAGCATTTTCCCTTTGGCACATCTGTTCACTCTATGACCACAACTGCACTTATACAAAATCCAAGGTTTCTTTTCTTCTGATCCCCATGTGTTGAGGCATTACAGTTAGAAGGAAAATACTTAAACTCTTTGGAGCAGTCAAATTTTTAGAAAGTTTAAAGAAATTTAAGGCCTGACCAGGTGGTGGTACAGTGGATAGAGCATCGGACTGGGATGCAGAGGACCAAGGTTCAAGACCCCGAGGTCGCCAGCTTGAGTGCAGGCTCATCTGGTTTGAGCAAAGCTCACCAGCTTGGACCCAAGGTTGCTGGCTCGAGCAAGGGGTTACTCAGTCTGCTGAAGGCCCATGGTCAAGGCACAAATGAGAAAGCCATCAATGAACACTATGTGTCGCAATGAAAAACTAATGATTGATGCTTCTCATCTCTCTCCGTTTCTGTCTGTCTGTCCCTGTCTATCCCTCTCTCTGACTCTCTGTCTCTGTTAAAAAAAAAAAAAAGAAAAAAAGAAAGGCAGTATGGAGTACAACTATTAAAAAAAAATAAAAAGAAATTTAAGAATAGTGAAAGCTTTTTAAAACTCTAATAATTACTTGTAAATTTATAGAGTAATCTCTATATGTTGCCTATTTACTGGGAGAGTGACCAAAAGTTCAGGCAAATGACATCTCAGATAAGGGAGTGTAGTATTCAGATGAAAAATATACTTTACACAGCTCAGTGCAAAAAACTAAACACTTTTTAGATAACAGCAAAACATTTCACTTAACTTTGGGTTTTCACAAGTCTTGGAACACCGATAATATTTATCAGCATGGTGACCAATGTGCAGAAAAGCAACGAGCCAAACCGTTCTGGGCTCTCAGAAAAATTAGCCAAGAAGTATATATGTTTCCTAATATTCTGTGCTCCCTACTGGTTCTCATGTTGTATGTAACACTGTATATAAAGAAAGCATGTAAAAGATCTCAGATCCTTATTCCTGTTCCACATGCTGGTCCACATTGCTTGTCCTGTTTGCTCTGCAGCCACAGCTGCCCTTTGAGCGAGCACAAGTCTCCAGGCCCACCTTTCCAGAGAAAACCCAGCTCTGGCTGAAGATGCCCTCCTGGGCAGTCTTTGGTGCAGCTGCCAGAGAAGAAAGGGTGCCTGCGTCCTGCAGGTCAGGGGTTCCCATGAAAAAGACCAGCCGGTTTTAAACTGCCTGTCGCCCTTCCAAGTAGATTGTTTTACTCCTGCTAGAAATGACTTGCCTTTAGGGTCTTACAAGAACACAGTAAAGGGCAATCCCTTCCCTGTCAATAGACCCTCCCGAACACATAAGTCACACTAAATTTCCATTATCAAAAAAACTCACACAGAGTATGCACGTGGTTAATGACAAGTTGTATTTTATGCCAAGATTTTAAAAAGCATTCTTTCGACATTAAAATGCTGTCCTCTGTATTAATGGCATGTCTTCTGAGTTGTCTGTCAGAGGTTTTCTAAATTTTCCTCTTTAGAACGAAGAAATCTGCAAGTCCTATCATGCCATTCTTTCTAGAGTCTCTAAAATGCAAACAGATAAAGACACTTATTAGTAATTTCTCACAATACACAATACAACTTTCATAAAACTATGATTTAGTATAATTTAATTTAAATATAATTTAAAAGTTTTACCCTAAAAATTGATTAGTTATGGTCTCTAGTCAGTAATTCTTACCTCAAAAATTAAACAGTTCTATTTTTTTATACAAAAATGGGTATTTATTTCTAGGTGAAAAAGATCAGTACTATATTTAAAGATTTTTCTTTTCTTTATTGACAACTCAAATTTTAGTCACCAGTTAACAAAAGTACTCTTCTGTTTAAAATGTTTGTCCAGTGCACCTGACCAGTGGATAAGAGCATTGACCCAAAACTCTGAGATTCCAGGTTTGAAACCCCGAGGTCGCCAGCTTGAGCACAGGCTTGCTGGCTTGAGTATGGGATCAATGGCTTGAGCATGGGATCATTGACGTGATCTCAAGGTCGCTGGCTTGAGCTCAGAGATTGCCAGGGCAACAGTGCTGGCTTGAGTAAGGTGTCGCTGGCTCGGCTTAGTCCCCTGGTCAAGGTATGTAGTCAATAAACAACTGAAGTGAAGCAACTACAAGTTGATGTTTCTCATCTCTCTCCTTTCCTGTCTCTCTCTAAAATCAATAAATAAAGTACACTAAAATAAAATAAAAAAATTTGTTCAGTGAAATTCAAAGAACTGTCTTATGTCCATGAAATTTGGCACTGACAATAGTATCTTTTAATTTTTCTCTTTATTTATACATATTATTTCTTAAAAGATGGTGAACATGAGTAAACTGTCAACATCAGTAGATGTACTATAAAAATATTGAACTATAACAATGTTGATTTTCTTTTTTTCTTTTTTAATTAAGTGAGAGGCAGGGAAGCAGACTCCCGCATGTGTCCCGACCAGGATCCACCCGGCAAACCCCTACAGGGCAATGCTCTGACCATCTGGGGCCACTGCTCTGTTGCTTGGCAACCGAGCTATTTTTAGCTCCTGAAATTGAGGCCATGGAGCCATCCTCAGCACCTAGGGCCAACTTGCTTGAACCGTTCCAATCATGGCTGTGGGAGGGGGACAGCGAGAGAGGAAGAGAAAGAGGAGGGGTGGAGAAGCAGATGGTCGCTTCTCCTGTGTGCCCTGATCAGGAATTGAACATACTAGGCCGATGCTCTACCGCTGAGTCAACCAGCCAGGCAACAATGTTGAGTTTCAGTGTCATGGGGAAAATGATATCTGTCTTTAGGGCTCATATTTTAAAAGTAAAATGAATACAAATTAGTAGTGGTTCTAAGTGGTGTTTTACTGTAAAAAGCAACCCTCTCCTACAGGCCCAGGGGAATTACATCGTGGAAAGTCTCTCATGTGGCCACTAAAAGAAGAGTGGAATGTTGTAGAAAGACGCCTGTCACCTGACCACTTGCTGTCCTCCTCAAGCTGCAGGAGAATGAAAGCCAACTGGCACCCATGTCCACAGCTGGGGAGAACTGATAATCAGGTGATGAAAGAAAATCATACTATGGAATTTTATTTGGACTTTCACCTTAGGTAGAGTCCAGGGGCTTGAGAACAAACTTCTCTATGAACACGTCAGGCCAGCGTCCTTCTGGCAACAGAGAGGGCTCGCTCTAACTTTCCAGGGGGCTTCCCAAGACTCCTGGGCTAGGTCCTGGCAATGGTGCTCCACAGTCAGCCCCCAGCACCTCATCGGCCAGCACTCCTGGTTGTCCAGCCCAGCCAGCAGTGGGAGGAAACTTATGGTGCCCCTGGGGCAGCACAGTGGGGGAAGCTCTCTGTGAGAGCGGGGACTGCCCCCCATCACTTGGGAGGAGGGAAGCAGGCTGAGGGGATGGACCCCAAGTCAGATAGCAGTGGCCAACAGGTCTGGTGGTAGGATGATGCCAGTCACCCTCCTGTGGCTTATCACTGGCATGAAGGGCGGGCTGGAGGGAATTGGTGACATGCCGGGCAGAGTGCAAATGCCTCTGGCCTGTGTTCCAGGCTGGGCCATGTCTGCTGAGTGCCTGGGGGTGTCCCCAGGAAGGCAGGAGGGCTATGGGCCAGGTGTGGGATGAGGAGGCTCAGGGAAACTCTGATGGGGCAGAGAGTAGGGCCACCTAATGGCCTGACAGCGTCAGGAGTGAAGGGAAGAAGGAGAATAGCGGAGGAGCCACAGGAAGTGGTTACAGAGTTGATAAATGACCTACTGGAGGACTATGGGGTCCAGAGGCACAGTCGGATGGCTGGGCCTCCTAGGAGATGCGATCTGGAAGGCAGGAGGAGAGGAAATGTCTTGGAAGGGACAAGGCAGCCAGGGTTCTGTCATGCAGGAAGTGAGGTGAGAGTTGGTCTGGGCTCACTCTGCATCCCGGACATGGAAGGTGGGGGAGGGTAAGAGGGGATAAGCATTTGGGCAGTGCTGGTGGGCCTGCAGGACGGAGCTTCTCAGGCCCAAGGGGATGTATTCTCCTCGTCCAGGCTCCACCCTGGGCTCTGCTGTCCTCATGGCCCTGAAGCCTGCCTGATGTCTGAGTATCTGTGCATCTGGAGTCCCTAGGATTGCAACTCTCTGGGGCCCAGTGTGCTATGATCCATGGGCTGCATCCCTGGCACCAAGTAGGCAATCCATACACATGTGCTGGGGACAAAACCTACAGATCAAAGGTGTGAAGTGGCCCTGGCCAATTGGCTCAGCGGTAAGAGCATTGGCCTGGCATGTGGATGTCCCAGGTTCGATTCCTGGTCAGGGCACACAGGAGAAAAGCCCATCTGCTTTTTCACCCCCTACTCCCCTTCTCTCGCTGTCTCTCTCTTCCACTCCCAAAGCCATGGCTCAATTGGTTGAGCACATCAGATTGTTCCATGGAGCCTCCACCTCAGGTGCTAAAAATAGGTCAGTTGCAAGCATGGCCCCACATGGGCAGAGCATCAACCCCCAGAATCCTCATGTCAGGGTGCATGTGGGAGTCTATCTTTCTATCTCCCTTCCTCTCACTTGGAAAAGAAGTAAAAAAAAAGAAAAGAAAAGAAAAGAAAAAGAAAAGGAAGGTGTGAGGCTTGGGAAAGACCCCCTCACACAGGCACTTAGGGGCAGTGGCCCAGGATGTGCTGGAAGTCCTCTCTTTCCCTCTCTCTCTCTCCCTCTCTTTCTTTCTTTCTCTCTCTCTCTCTCTCACTCTGCTGAAGTCTGTGGGAGCCAGGCTCCATCCTATCTCACCCAGAGCCCCCACTCCTGTAATTAACAGGCTTCCTGGGCTTAAGCCCATGAGGGGCGCTGTCACCACCCTCAGGGAGCCTCCTCTATGGAGCCATGGCCTCGGTCTCGGGGGGAGAGTAGCACCCTATCCCACCTGCCCGCTCTCAGGCTGCTCTTCCTCTGCACATCCCCCACTCCGGGGAGCACGGTATGGGGCACACAGTGAGCAGCTGTGTCCATGGGCCCAGTCACGCGCTCCTCCTGCAGTAATCCATTTCTGTGTTTCATTGTTGAGAAACAAATTCTATCTTACTTTTCAACATGCTATGATTTTAAACGACTTGACATATTGTACTTAAGAATCAAGATAAATTTGGATAAAGTTTTTTTCACGACAGGATAAATGTCCTCCCTTTGTAGTCTGAAGGGAACTGAACTCAAACCCCACACTGCCCCGACTCCCAGGGAGGAAAGCTGCCTGCCGCTGCAGCATGCTTAGATGGTGGGGGCCTTTCCTCCTCCCACAGCCGGACCAGCTGGGACAAGCTATCGGAAACAAGGGGTGAGAGACAGGAGGGTCTGTAATCATCAGTATGTCGCGTGTCAAGGAGTGCGTCTACTTACATGCCTTCCTTCAGAGAGGTGAGATAGACCTCCGTCTCCATCGCAGGGATCTCGGGGTCCAGGCCGGACAGGTAGCGGTAGACGTAGGAGAAAGTCTCAAAGGGGATGCGCGCAGGCCCCCCCTCCGGGTCTTTGGTCAGGATCTCGCACAGGTTCTTCATGGCAGTGTTCAAGGACTAAAAACATCACAAACGGGGGTGGGGAGGGACTATTACTGCTTGGATTTGCTAAAATTGGAGCAAAGATTATATTTTACAGAAATCCTCCCCAAAATACACTATTCTCTTAATCTAAATTAAGAACTTGGTGAATGTATACTTGCCATAAAAAAAGAAATAAAAAGAAAGGGTTCATTAGGATGCAACTGGTCTGAAAAAAAATGTTTAACTCACAGATTTTATATTAATATGGAAATGACTTAAAGACAGGAGGAAGCCTCCTTTTCCTTAAAGACACACCTCCTGAGCCTTCCAGAACCCTCCAGCTCCTCTGGCCCCAAAACATACCTAGAGACAAATTAAACTGTTATCAACTAGGGGTGCCGCTGTGGAGGGTGGGGGCTGGCAGGATCCTGCTGGTGCCCACCTGCCCACTGGGCGCTGAGGGCCCGCCCTTGCCCCAGGCCTTGGCCCGGTTCTGGAAAGCAACAGGCCTCCTCCCCTGAGCTGGGCACTCCCTCAGCTCTCTCCTGCTCCCTACATCAGTCACCCTCATCCAGCCTGGCCGACACCCTCGCCTCTCAGCCCAATTGCCCATCTTCAGGGAAGCCTGCCACCCCACCACTATGTTTCCAGAGCATGTGATCTGTTTCACCCTCCCCTTCAAGCCATTCCAGCCATGAGGGCATGAGATGCATTTGAGAAGCCGTTGCCTGTGTCAAAGACCAGAGTTGGTTTAGAAATAGAATTTGTCTGGTCCTGGTGACTTTACAGGAGCAACCTGGAGGGGCAGCAGGGTCCAGAGCCTACAGCCACCGGAGATAGGCAGCAGCAGAGAGCAGGAGTCGCCCCCCAGACCTGCCTGTCCAATGTCCAGGAATTCTGTAAGATGGCTGATCCTATGTTGGTAGGCTGACATCAACCATGGTGGGGGCAATTACACCACATTCATGGGCAGACACTGCAGCCCAAGGGCCTCCTGTAGGGAAGCTTCTGAAGGAAAAAACCTGGTCTGCACTTAGGAGCAAAGAGCAGGCAAAGAACCAGTGGGACTGGCACAGAGGGCAGCCCCAGGGGAAGCTGCGGCTGAGGGAAAGCCACACAGACTTGCTTGACTGGAACAGCGACTGCGTGGGCTAGCACTCTGCCGTCCTCCTCTGGGACATGCAGAGGGCTGGAGCCAGGTCTGTTTTTTTCCAGACACCACACATTTCCCATCTGGCAGGTTGTGTGGGGCGGGACTCTGGGCACAGCTGAGCCGGTTCTCTTGCAGGCCCCCGTCCGTCAGCATGCGCCATGCCTGTTCCATCCGCAGGCTCCTCAGGTTGTGGGCAGGACCCATTTCCTCGTGGCTGTAAGACTGCTGGGCCTCACTCCCTGCTGGCACTGGCTGGCGGCCACCCTCCGCTCCTCAAGGCCACCTGCAGGTCCTGGATGTGTGCCCTCTCAGGACATGGCAGTTTGTTTTTTCAATGTGCCAGGAGCTCAACCAGGTTCCCGCAGTAAATAAAACATGCGAGAAAAACCGTGCTGTCTTTGCCACAGGGGGAGGACACAGGCAGCGGGACAGAAACGAGGCTCTTGCACAAAGTGCACCGTCTGAAGCTTGATGGGGCATCTCCTTCCCTCCTCACAGCAACCGTGTGAGATGAGGACAGTGGGGCCCAGAGAGGCTAGGCTACTTGCCCAGAATACGCCAGCAGACCAGACACAGGCCACCTTGGTAGCCATCAATAACAGCTACTGGGTAGGGTCAGGGAGGGGGGGCAGGGGCAGACACGCTGCCACATTCCGGGGAGTCCAGGGCTGGACAGACTCCCCATCACCATCACCGACAGCTGGGCAGCAGGGCATCGGGAGAGCCCCTCCCACACTGGCCTCCGGGACGCGCTGCTGGGCGGAGGGCAGTCCTGAGGGGGCTCCTGGCCTCTGGGACGCGCTGCTGGGCGGAGGGCAGTCCTGAGGGGGCTCCTGGCCTCCGGGACGCGCTGCTGGGCGGAGGGCAGTCCTGAGGGGGCTCCTGGCCTCCGGGACGCGCTGCTGGGCGGAGGGCAGTCCTGAGGGGGCTCCTGACCTCTGGGACGCGCTGCTGGGTGGAGGGCAGTCCTGACGGGGCTCCTGGAGACAGTCGCTTGTTTCCTGCACGTCCCTGACGAACTAACTGCAAGGCTGTCCCTCTAACAGAATGTCCTCAAGAGAGGACTTGGTAAAACAGAAGTTGTGTCACAATATGTGTTTCTTGCTTGAAACTCTGCAAAGACATGATGTTCAATGTTGGATTCTGCTTTTATATCCGACACAAGTAGAAGGAGGTCCCCGCCACCCGGCGCGGGAGCCCAGCGAGGATGACAGGGAAGCAGCAGCTGCGGAGGAGCAGGCAGAGGAGGGCTGTGTGACTGGAGGTTCAAGTGCTCCCGAGGAAGAGGTATTTAAGGAAAAAAAATTCATCAAAACATTCTAGCATTGCTACCTTCTGCAAAGACACGATGACAAGACCGTTGTTAACATGTCTGACAGTAAGATTTGCAGTAATTTTTATATCCAAAAGGATTCGTGAAGCAACTTCCGTGGCTTTGCACTGAGAGTTGTTTCTTATAAACAGATTTCTCGGCTCCGAAGGGCTGCAGGTAGTCGGACTTCTGGCTCCCGGCCTCCTCGGCAGGCACCCCTCTGGCCTCAGACCCCCCAGGGGGGTAGCTGACACGCTCACTCTCTTACGGCCAGGCACTCGCCTGGGCCACCACCTGAAACTAAAGCGCAGGTGTGGGAGAGGCGCAGACGCAGAGGCACTGCCCTTGAGCATCTTCTATGCGCCAGTTCTGTGGAATTCTTTGATTTCAGAATCTTAGCTGCTGTCGTGATGACACACAGGACCACCTCACACATAACCCCAATGTGTCCCTTTTAATGAGCATGGAAATAAAAATGGAAACAGAGTCTGACGGACTCTTTCACATGGAGGAAGATCAGAGATGTCTGCTGCCTAAGGTGTGGCCTGTGTGTGCTCAGGAGGCAGCCGGATGGAATGTCAAATGGTGGTACTAACTCCACATCTCATTTGCAAAAAGCATGCGAGCCTTTTCACTCCATTGTCTTATCCTCACAGGATTTCTCACTTCAAGCTCGATTCTGGGGCTCCTGGCAGGTGAGGGAGGGAGATCGGCATTTTCCAGGTGGCTGGGACACAGTCCCAGAGTAAAGCCAACCTGCTCAGGCCAGACACCAGGAAAGGGATGGCGGGCCACCACTTCCAGCACCCGCCGACGTGTGTGGGTTGGATGTGAGCGCAGCAATGCTCCAGTGGAAAGACACCCCCCTTTCATCTTCCCCACAGAGGGAGAGCCTTGGACTCGGTAATGGGCTAAGTGGTGCTTGGGGCAGATGATCCCAGAAACCCGAGAGCAGCCCTTTCCTCTTTGGGAGTGGTTTCCAAACACATCGGGGCTTGCTCATGGTGGGCAGCTGTATCTTGTCACTGGCCTCAAGTGGCAAGGAATCTTCTTGGCCATCTCAGAATGGGCTTTAGAGGCCAACTGGGGAAGCCTGAACAGAAGGTGGTAGGAAAGTAAACCAGGACGCCACCTCCATCACTGGATTAGTGCCGCCATCAATGATCCTAAGCGTTAAAATGGTAGATCAAAAATTTTGGGGTTTTTTTTAAGCATGGTTATCATTTTTAGAGCACCAAAAAACAAGTTCCCTATTCCCTGCACACACTTACTGAGAAAGCCCATAATGACATTATAGGACATTTCATGGTGCTAAAGAAATGTAAAGATACAGGTCGTGACATACAGATGTGATCATTTTGCCAGGTAAGCATACCAGGCACTGGGAAGAGGATGGGAATCACTGCCACTCCCAACCTGCCTGGGGCAGCCCACAAAGCCCCTGATCCCCATCTGCAGGTTGAGAAAAAATGGCCAGAGGAGAGATTAGCACTTCAAGGAGATAATAGGATGTCAGCTCCAAGGGCACAGGGGCGCTGGCCTCTCTCATTCACTTTGAAATCATCAGCACCCAGAACAGGGCCCAGCACAAAGCGGTGCTCCAGACACATTTGGGAAGGAATGAAGGACTGGGTTCTAGTCTTTGCAGAAACCTTAAACTCGATTCATCTGACTAGAGTGATTTTTTAAAATTGACTTTTGAGAGAGGGGGAGGGAGAGAAAGAAAGACAGAAACATTAATCTGTTCTATATGTGCCCTGACTGGCGATCGAACCTGCAACCTTGGTGTGTCCAGATGACACTCTAGCCAACTGAGCTCTCTGGCCAGGGCCACAGTGATTTTTAAGAGAAATCCAAGAGCACAGAGAATAGATCTGCCACAAGCCACGCAGATATGGACACAGCAGCAAGAACAGCACCCACCATGGAAGCAGAGAGACTAGATACAGAGAAAGGCAGTAACTCATTCTAAACTACTACTCATCCCGCTTCATTTCATTTCTTCCCTTTTTGAAGGTTTTCTTTTAAAGCATAAAAATAAATGCTGAAATGCCAAACTACACCAAGAATTGTCTCCTGGAAGTCACAGCTTCACGTCAGTGCCCCTCCAAGGCACCTCGCCAACGTGGGCACACACAGTGGCATTAATAAGGCCTGGCTCCCAGGGCTTCCCTGCAGGAAGGAGCCCCAGGAGAGAGGCGAGCCAAGGCCAGCAGCTAACACTACCGCCAGGGTGGCTTGCTTAGGGGACAGGGCTGGACCCCATATAACGTATTACAGGAAGAGAGAGGGTTACATGCTCTTTTCTGTCCCTTCCCCACTGGGCAGTTTAGGAAATGAAGCTCCATCTTTGACAAAATGTCTCCACCTAGTGTCGCACACCACACAACGGATAAGAGACGTCTCTTCCAAAACAGATTCCTCGTGTTTGCAAATCTGTGCTTCATTTTCACGATTAGGGAAAAAGAAATGACAAAGATGGATCCCAAAATTTTAAATATTCTGCTTTTTCATCATTATTAAAATCTAAATTTCACAACTAAGTTTAGAGGCACAAACTATAAACATTAATCCAAATGTTTGATATTAATTTTATATTAATAAAATCTTAATTCCACAGAGGTCCAGCGGAGCAAACTGACATGAAATTTTCTCCAATAATTAAATTCACTTGTCTTTGCCCTTGCCTATAACACGCCACTGAGATACTACTCTTCTGATGACCCCGGAACCTGTCTTTCCTACGTGGTCAGCCAGTATCCAGCCCGTGGCACAATGGCCCAGGGCTGACTGCCCTCGCTGTGGCTGACCAGGGAACACTGCCATTGTGAGCAACATTAGGCTGCCACCAGCCTGAAACCTGGCCTTCCTGGGCTTTCAGTTTCTCCCTGGTGCCATGAATAGACGTGAACTGCAGTGTGTCCCCACAGTATTGCACAGCAGAGGACATGATCTATTGCTGTCTGTAATGACACAGATAAGTATCTGGCAAAATCTAATTGACAGTTAAAAAAAAGTTCCAGAATCTTACTAACAACATAATTATTTTTTTCATAAAGATAAAACCAACTACACTTAAAGCATTTCTCAGGGTAGAGGTGTGATAAAAGGGAAGCATGAGATTCAGGAAAGCCTGGCTTCAGGCGAGTAGGTTAGTTAGTGGGAGTAATCATGCTGAGTAGTGCTACATACAGTGATTTTTAAACATTAAAATTGAATCAAAGAGCCTCATGTATGGACCCAAGATGACTGTGCGCCATGAAGTGAGGAATATGAATTATCCGGTTATGTTCTCTGGGTCCAAAGACTGAAGGGGGCGGGGGGTATGGTAAAAGAAACTGCTCATTTCTACAGTGAAGAAAGTTCTCTTTTCTCTACCACCTTTCTTCAGAGCTTAAAGTGGTAACTCTCCCTTATTTGATTCAAACACTGGAGCTGCAGATTCTAGACTTCCGAAGGGAGGCGGGCCAATGTCCTTCCAGCTCCAACCCCTCGCCCCGCCTGACCTCCGGGGCTCACAGACCCTCTCACCTCAGAACAGCAGGGCTTTCTGGGACTTCACTCCCAAGCCCTTTGGTTATACTTGAACATCAGCAAAGCTGTACTGTAGCTATCTATACTGCTCACAAAAATGAGGGGATACTTCAAAATGAATCTGAAGCTGTGGTAAGGTACCAAAGAATGGAAGGATTAATATTTCAGGAGAGGAAAGAGGGAGTTTTTCTGGCTTGCAGAGACATACTGTGTAGAAAACCCCCTTTTTACTAGGAAGCTTAAAAGGCGTTTTATAACTTGGGCTAAGCATACAGAGAGATTTTGTAAATATGATTCTTGTACTTGTGTGTGATTTACACCAACTCAGGATAGACAACAACACTGTATTGTAAAAAGATTTTGTGCTGGGAGACTAGATTCCCCCTCCCCCACCTCTGTGAGAAACCGGGTAAACACCTAGCCAGGTGTGGGGAGAGGGGAGAGAGATTAAGCAAATCTTTTCCTCTCTTCTTCTTCCTTCTTTAATGGGCCATTTACAAATGCTTATTCCCTGGTGCCATGTAGGCTCCCCATCCCCTCCTGAAAACGTGTAATCAATGTATATACCTCTGGACCAGCGGTAGTCAACCTGGTCCCTACCACCCACTAGCAGGTGTTCCAGCTTTCATGGTGGGCAGTAGCGGAGCAACCAAAGTATAAGTAAAAAGATAGATTTAACTACAGTAAGTTGTTGTATAAAGATTTATTCAGCCAAACAGCAAAAATCCGACATAAAGTACTTGGTAAGTAATTATAATTATATGCTTTAACTTGCTGTAACTCTGCTTTATAAATTTTATAAAGTAAAGTTACTTCCCTACTTTATAAATCACCATTACTGTGGAACCGGTGGGCGGTTAGAGAATTTTACTACTAACAGAGATACAAAAGTGGGTGGTAGGTATAAAAAGGTTGACTACCCCTGCTCTAGACAAAGGAATGGCAAACAAACATTAGAAAATTTAGAAATATCTTTTTATATGTAGAACATTTTCTGCTATCATATTACCTTGTAAGTTTTAATGTGTAGAAATATTTTTATAAATCCTATAGATGAATGTTATAAGCTTGCTAATGAATTGTGTCATCTCTCTCCCTCCTCCTTTTCCCGCCAACCTGTGTGTGATCAAAGGTATATAACCTGCCTCAGGGCTATAGTCAGCACGCTTGATTTGGGTCAGCTATGCCTCGTGTTAGCCATATGCAGCCAGCATATTAAATTTCCTCCTTTTAATAAATAACTCCTTAAAAATTCATTTGGACTTAGTGTCTCTACATAAACCTAGCAGAACGGTACTTTATAACAAAGCCATAAAAAAAGCAGCACTTGATTGTTTTTAATTAAGAACATCAGAAAAGCAAATGACAAGTGAGAGAAAGTTGTTCAATTATGCAAATGAGATGCAAAACCAACTTTTATTTTATTGGTGAAAATGCACTATACAAAAGGCTGAAAGTACTAGAGTATCTGCACGTTCTCTGATCTCCTAATTTTTGTGAGCAGTGTATTAGTTACTAATAATAGATTTAATTAAAGTATAAAATAATTCTGTGCCTCTCTCCACAGATTAGGAAAACAGATACTATCCATTTACCAAGTGATGTATGGTTTAATAAAAAGTCATTGATGCATTCTCTTCTAAAACCTAAGTACAATTTAATGATATCCATATATTTTACCTACTGTTAACATCTTTTAAATTGAGGTATTCATAAGTATTTAACTTCTGTAAATTAAAATAACTATAAGTCTGCTAATACAATAAGTATCTGAAAAACATGACTTTTCTGAGACAAAATTACTAAAGAAATGTGTTTCCTTCAGTAATTGAAACACCTAAATTATTTTTCATCCAAAGCTATGATTACACAGAATTATCAATATGCTATTTCTAGGTACATACCCCACCAAGCATGCTACATCCAAGCGCTAAAAATTTTATCCACTCCATTTCTTGTTCACAAGGATCCAATTGCAAGATAGCTCTGAATTTTTCAATTGGCAGGCACAAATTTTTCCATTTCTGCTCAAGATCAGCTAATTTCACATTTCGCTTGTGGCTACACTGTTTAGAAAACACAGTATAATTCAATTTATATAAGTTTTTAAAACCCACAAAATAATATAATGTTGGGAATACTTGAACATACCCCAAGTACTCAAACCCATGCAGGGACAGGTGAACTCTGGATCCATGACCCAGTCAGCCCTGTGGTGAGAAGAGGGGATGTATGCAGTGGGAGGGCACGCGTGCAGGGACAGGTGAACTCTGGATCCATGACCCAGTCAGCCCTGTGGTGAGAAGAGGGGATGTATGCAGTGGGAGGGCACCCATGCAGGGACAGGTGAACTCAGAATCCATGGCCCAGTCAGCCCTGTGGTAAGAAGAGGGGATGTATGCAGTGGGAGGGCACCCATGCAGGGACAGGTGAACTCTGGATCCATGACCCAGTCAGCCCTGTGGTGAGAAGAGGGGATGTATGCAGTGGGAGGGCATGCATGCAGGGGTGGGGGCAGTGAGCTTGACAACAATTCTGACAATTTACTTTTTAGATAAGGACTGTGAAGTAAATATGGCGTAGTGTTATAACAATAAAACAGGCATGCTGATGTTGGGTATGTGATCCCCTATTATCTGTGTGAAATACTTCGTAATAAAAAATTAACTTCAGTAAATGTAATAAAAACATTTAAAATCCAACCCCATAAACATGTTAAAAGTTACATGGGAGAAATCGTAAATAAGAATTCATTCCTTCTACTATTTTAAAACAATCTATGAAAATGGATACCTTCTGCAACCTGCTAGTACTGTTCCATGTGAAAAGCTTTGAGCCATGCTAGCATATCTTTTCCCAAGCTCCCTCTTTCAATGGCTATGTGTTTTCCCTTATAAGAGAGTGCCATGGAAAAATCCTATTTTCGGAAGTCAATGTATCCTGTACAGAAGCATAGTACTTCAAAATGTATAATAGGCACTATGTTGTACACTTGAAACTAACATAATGTTGTATGTCAACTGTAATTGGAAAATAAAAAATTATTTTTCAAATGTGTAATGGGGACCAATCAATTTAAAAATCAAGGTTATATCATTGGTGTCATATTTAGCAATACGACCCAATCACTATGAACGTTGATCCTCATAGCTGGATGATATACCTCCTATTAACTCATTTCTCTAAAAGCAAGCTGGTAGTCAGGAGAAGACTCGTGAAGGCTGTGAGGGCAGGGCCAGACCCAGGCTGTCGGGAGGGTCGGAACCAGGCATCCCAGGGCAACCATCTTTTGGATGATGCCTTCAGCTTTCATGAACACATATTTCAAGAAGGGATTTGCAACCTCCATGTCTAAAATGTCATATTTTTTTATTTTCAGACCTTTTTATTTTAGTCCAACAGCATCGAAGCATCTTAATTTGGCATTGAAAATAAATTAGATTTTACTTTCCTACAAGCTAATCATGAATAGCTATTTTGGGTTCTTTTCAACTAGAGAAAGGCCCTGAACACTACAAGTTCCTCTTTGAATGAAACTCAAAGGTTTATCGCAGGGAAAGCACTTTGCGGGGATAACCTTGGCGGTTTCTGTCAGGCATTAAGGAGACAGCCTGGCTTTCTCTCAGGTTAAACTGATAACATAAAACCTCTTATACCTGCTTGTGCAAAACTTTGAGCATTCCTTGAGTCAAGCCAGTGTCTGTTTTCTGAGTGGCCACAGGCATTTCAATTCTGTCCTTTACAGGAAGTGGATCTCCTCTTGACAAAGCTGAAAAATACCTAACAACAACAGACATCTCTGAAGACTCATCAATACACAAAAAGCAAATAATTAAGTAATACACTTTCTTAAACAAC
Organism: Saccopteryx bilineata; assembly: GCF_036850765.1. Taxonomy (NCBI): domain Eukaryota; kingdom Metazoa; phylum Chordata; class Mammalia; order Chiroptera; family Emballonuridae; genus Saccopteryx; species Saccopteryx bilineata. Next base: position 278,786,693 of record NC_089490.1, on the reverse strand, counting down.
ATTGAGCCTAACAGTGATGAGACAGGAGAGCTCTAGAGTCCGAGGTCCCAAGTCAGTCCCAGTTCCTGCACTCAGCTCTGCTACTTAACCCTCTGCTGCCTCAGGGTCTCTGTCTGTAAAGTGAGGATAATGACAGTGTTGGGCAGATGAAATATATTATGCTCACTTTGTTAAAGATGGCGCTGCCCACGTGGAAGCCTGTCGCCCAGGTGATATTAATGTGTGTTGGGGGTGGGCTCTGGGCAGGCAGGATCCTTATAGCCTGGGGCTTGGTTTTAAGACTAAGCCTTTCCCACCCTTTTTGATGTGGGGTGGTGCAATCCCATCATATCTCTGATAAGTGACTTTGTATTAGAGACTTCCCTATTTTGTATATTGGATTAAAGGTTTTGATTTCTAAACTATAAAATGGGGACAGAATGGGAGCTTGCCCTCTTGGCAATGCTAATCCTGAGATTAGCATTATTTTATTTTATTTTATTTTTTATTTTTTATTTTTCTGAAGCTGGAAACGGGGAGAGACAGTCAGACAGACTCCCGCATGCGCCCGACCGGGATCCACCCAGCATGCCCACCAGGGGCAAAGCTCTGCCCACCAGGGGGTGATGCTCTGCCCCTCCGGGGTGTCACTCTGCCACGACCAGAGCCACTCTAGCACCTGGGGCAGAGGCCAAGGAGCCATCCTCAGCGCCCGGGCCATCTTTGCTCCAATGGAGCCTTGGCTGCGGGAGGGGAAGAGAGAGACAGAGAGGAAGGAGGGGGGGGGTGGAGAAGCAAATGGGCGCTTCTCCTATGTGCCCTGGCCGGGAATCGAACCTGGGTCCCCCACACGCCAGGCCGACGCTCTACCACTGAGCCAACCGGCCAGGGCCGAGATTAGCATTAGAGAGCAGGGAGCAGAGAAAGGCCACGTGGAGGAGGCCTGGAGAAGCAGCCAAGATGGCGGAGTGCTGAGTGAGAAGCCAGTTTGTGCAGAGTTTGTGCAGGGAGAAGGAAGGAGATGGGGAACAGAGGTGAATAAGTCTGGTGAGCTAGAAATCTTTGATTCTAGGAAACTCGGATAAGTCAGTAGCTTTGTGAGCACTGAATGTGAGTGGGTTTGGGAGCCCAGTGTGTGTTTTTACTTGCCTGCTGGGTGCAAGCTAGAATTAAAGATGATGGCCCATCAGTTTTTGGCTCCATTGTTTCTTTACCGACTGTCCGAATCCAATGCGAACCTGCATGGGCCAGGCGGCTGTGCTGGTGCCCTGACTACTGGCTTTACAGACAGTCCCTGTCTTAGGGCTCTCAGAAGTACTGAGTGGACACAGCGCCTGTTGTTCTTATTAAACAAACACCATGAGTGATCCTGCAATGTTGCCAGAGGAAATGGAAGATACAAGCCACAGCACCCAAGGGTAATGTCATGGTCCAGTCATTCCACTTGAACAGCTGAGGTTCGGTCTTCCCTTTTCTAGGCCTTGCTATTTTTCCAGAGGCTTGAGTGCAAGCATCTCTGCCTGTTCACTCTAAGGCACCCAGATCAGGGGTGTCTTCTATGTGCTCCACTGGGAGTGGGCTGCATAACTCTGCTAGGTCAGAGGCCACCCCTCTCCCACCCTTCACTGTTCCTGCCAGCTTTTGTTTCTTTGTTTTATTGTTTAGTATTTTTTTTCCCCTTTAATTGTTCCTTTCTGGGCCACAGAGATTGCTGCTTAATACAGGGGGCAAGCGGGGGCACAGAAATCTTTTGGGGCAACATGTCAAGAGGGCGCACACACTCAGCCTCTGGCTGGCAGGGAGGAGGGAGGGTGCCAGGCAGGTTCTTCTGCAAAACTCACTCCCCTTTGGGCCAGCGTGCCAGAGGCGGCCAGCGGCTGAGCCACATCATTTGCGGCTCTACAACTAACACCAGGAAAAGAAACAGGAGATCATCCACCAGGGTCACAGGTAATAATTTTAAAAACATGAATAATTAGAAACATTTCTGAATATGTAAGAAGATGTCCATAGGTATTTGATAGGCTAAAACAAATTTTATATCTCAACCATTTTTTTCTCCACCCCTCAAATTCAACTTTGCTTTCATGTTTTTAAAACAACTCCATTCATATCTTGTTTACTGAGTGGTTTGAGAGAGAGTCAAAACGAAGGCAGCAGTTAGACAAATGTGGACCTGAAGGCCGAAAATGCCAGGCTGAAGCATGGGTGCTTGGTTTTGCCATACTGTTCCTAATTGGTTTTCACCTACTTCATGAACTTTACTCTTCATAACCTATCAAACCCATCCCCAAGCTTGACAGAGCCTGTACAACAGTGGTTCTCAATAGGGGGCAATTTGGGTCCTTCTGTTCCCAAGCAGGCACTAGCAATTTCCAGAGATATTTTTGTTGTCACCAAAGGGTGTGGATGGTGTTACTGCCACCTAGTGGGTGCAGACCAGGATGCTGCTAGGGATTCTACATCCCCACTTCCCTCATACACCACCCCCAAAACTGTCCCCTCCAAAGTGTCAAATGAGCGGAGGCTGAGAAAGACTGCATTAATGACAAGACTAGCTTGTGTTAGCCTCTGCTAGTACCCGGGAGGCCCATGTGAGTGAAAGCAGCCTTTTAGTACTCGGTCAATTCTGGCCTCCCTCATACTGCGTGATACACAACTGCCCAATGACATCGTAAGGCACAGCAACGACATCACAGCAGAGTACACAGGCTCGGGGCAAAGCTGTCCCACCTTTGCTGCTGGAAAACCTCAGCTGAAAATAATGCTAACCTGAATGTCTACTTGGGATTCCACAACAGAGTTAGTTCCAAGTGCACCCTGGTTTTCTGCCGTTTTTATTTTATCCTTTTTTTCTTCCTAACACAGCCCCTTCATTCATATGCTGTGTCCTGTTCTTGGAATACCCTGCACTTTGTCTCAATCTCAATCTGCCTACAAAATCTTTCAAAGACCAATTCGCCTTCTTCTGAACAACATCCTTACAGATTCTGTTCTGAGAGCTGGAATAGATCTAAGTCCATCACACACACTGCTTAATGAATAATGCCTGATTTTTCTCCTAAACTCCCAAATTATTCTTGAAATTAGCTGCATGGAACATTCAGAAAGTTCTTGACTAAGCCTTTTTAAGTGAAGCTTAAAATAGTTGTCTTTAAAGTGTTACCAAATACAATGTTCCAAGAAAAAATGATTAAATCTTAGAATGTTTTGTAGAATATAAATAAATTTTATTATGAGTCCTATCTTTTGTTTAAGTTTGAATAATGGTTAAAACCAGAAACCATAACTTGGGGCGGGGGGGCAAGAACCTTGAGTGACTATTTCAGAAGCAACCGACAGAAGTGTATGCCGTAATTTTTTTTTTTTTGGCAAGAACATTGAGTGCCTATTTCAGAAGCAATTGACAGAAAGAAGTGTTTCTCAGAAAGCAAAGCTCCAGATTTGTTACAAGAAGGAGCCTTGAACAGGAGGTTCAGTAAGGGCCCCAAAGATATCTAGGTCCTAATCCTGGAATTGTGGGTCTTACATTGCATGGTAGTAGGGACTTTGCCTATTATGTAAGGATTTTGAGGTGGGGAAAATTATCCCGAGTTATCTGGATAAGTCCTGAATGCAACCACAAGTGTCCTTATAAGAAAGAGAGAGACAGAGGGAGACTTGAAGATGCCACACTACAGGCTTAAAGATGGACAAAGGGGCCACAAGCTAAAGAATACAAAGAATGCAGGCTCTAGAAGCTGGAAAAGGCAGAATCAGGTGGATTCTCCCTTGAACCTCCAGACAGAGCAAAGCCTTGCCAACATCTTGACTTGAGCCTGGGGAAACTGATTTTGAACTCTTGGCCACTGGAACTGTAAAAGAACGTCTGTTGTTTTAAGCCATCAGTTTGTGTGGGATTTTGTACAGCCGTCATAGGAAACTAATTCACCTTGGTTACAGACTTTAGAGTTCAGCAAAACTTGATATGCTAGCTACTAAACCAGTTAAATTTATACTGTCATTCTTGTGAGCATAAAAGTGAGCTTCTAAGTCTGTTAACTGAAAAGGGGCAAAGAGCTTTTCTGTAAAATCAAAACAGTTTATTTTAATGGTTCTAAGGTCTGTTGACTTGTAAATTTACAATTGGGAATTTCTGGTCCTGGAAATAGAACGTTTGCCACAATAAACTGTGAAGACTCATTTGCCATGAACTACGCTGGACAGTGCCTTAGGCAGTCTTGGGCTGAGGCCCCAGCATGACTTCAGTCTTCTGGTTTGGCCAGCACCTGACCCCGGGGGACTGTCTGAGGAGGAGGAACATGGACATAAAATTCCTCCTTGTAAAAATCACTTTAAAAATAAAATAAAGGGACTATAATTGCTTTCTATGTGTTAGTCTATCTGCATAGATAACAATCTCCAACAATGAAGTTGTTACCACTTGGTAGATAAGCGAGCATTTTGCAGTAATTTCTGGTCCCATGGTCAATAACCACGATGCTTTCTAGATAGAGACTTAGGAGTAGGTACCACCGATGCTAAAGTGAAGTCTTGCGGATACTGTAAGTGTCCTGGGCGTCGGAGCACGGCTCCAGGAAGGAGGGTTCACTAGCACGCCTGGGCACGGGGCCCATGGCTGTACGAGGCGCTGGTCCCGGGCGCTTACCCCGCGGACCACTGCAGCACATCGGTGGGCTGGGTGCGGATCGCTGCCTTGGTGAACTGCTTCAGGATGTCCGGCAGTTCCGGGGGGATGTGGATCTGCTGCGCGCAGAACATGGTGTCGGGAAGCGGCATCGCTGTGCAAAGATGAGGACCAAACTGGGAAGATTAAGGTGTGCTGCGTGGGGAGAAGTAAGTGAGTCAGCCCTAGGCCCGGCCCGCCCGCCCGCCCACCCCCCAGGCTTGGGACCGGGTCAGGGTACGGGGCTTGGAGCAGCACTGGAGTCCAGGATCCGGGTTTGGGACCGGTTTCCCCAGGCCCGGGCCGCGTGCGGCACCTCTTACCCGCTTATCTTCGGACTCCTCGGAAAATGAGGGCCAACCGCCCCCTCTAGCGGACCACACACAGCCGCTTAGGAGCTCGAGCCGGCGCTATTGTTTCGCATCAGTATCCCGGCAACCGGGACGCGCGTGGGCCACGCCCCTAGCCCCGCGCACGCGCACAAGCCTCAGACCCCAGGGCTTGGCGGGGCTGCCTAAGTGTGTGCGGGAGGCAACGCGCGTGTGCAGTTTGGCTTCGGACCCGTACTCTCCCAACCTCGACCTTGACCACTGACTGATAGAGCTGCACGAGCTAACCGTTTCACTTAGAAAAGGGCTTTATGATCGCTTTCCTACCGCCGGCTATGAGCAGCGAATTCACAAAGCCTGACCCACTTCTTGCACTGGCTACTTGATCTTTAGGGACGGGAGTGACTCAGATCCTCCTACTGTGGATGCCGTTAAAGTTGCGAGGGCTGATCGGTGCAGGCAGCTCTAGCCTCCCTGTATGAATCTAGCCCCTGCCTTCTTCAACTGCCCCGTTCATCCTGCACGTGCCCCTGACAGCTTGTCCAAAAGATATTCTCAACTTCAGGGCCCTGCGGTTGCTGTTCCCACTGCCCAACCACTTCCCCTTAGGGTGCTCATTCTTCAGATCTCATTTTTAAAATTTAGTTTAGATAGTGGGGAGTTTCCAGCCAAAAGAAGGTTCTATTTAACTTGTTTTATTAAGTAGGCTGGTTGAGCCAATACAATTGGGTGTAGAAAATAAGCCACTTCTGGTAAAAGTGGAAGAGGTACAAGCAACCGTTCTGTTCTGGTGATGCTGATCAGGGCAGCACGCAAGGTGTGGGCCCTGGTTTAGCCGGTACTCTGGCTGGCTGCTGCAGCCACCCCTAACACCCATACTGAATGAAAGAGGGACAGAGACCCGCCTCCCCTTGCTCATCTCTGGACAGGAAGATGGAGAACTAGAATGAACTATTTCTAGGAAGGGGCCAATGACAAGCCCTCCTTCCTTCCTTAAAGGTATCAAGCGCCGACCATGACTCCTCTACCTGGCAATTTATCCGCCAAATAAAAATATACCTTTTCAAACTAACAGCATTAGCAAAAACTGAAAATAGTCAAACAGCATTGATGACGATATGGAAAAACAAGGATGCTCATACACTGATGAGAGAGGAGTGTTAATTAGTAGATTTTGAAGGCAATGACACTTTAAGATTTTTTGATGACTTAATCTTATTTCTAGGAATTTATCCTACAAAAATTCTAGCCTGAGTATATAAAATAAATGGACGGAAATGTTTACTACAGCATATAATAAAATGGGTTAACTAAAACTAATTCTTTCAGAAAAGTTAAATCATAGCCTTATCCACAATGGAATACAGCACAGAATTTTATTTTAATTTTTATTTATTGATTTTAGCAAGAGAAGAAAGGAGGGAGAGAAGGGAACAATGATCTGTTCCTGTGTGTGCCCTGACCAGGAATCAAATTGGCAACCTCTGCGTTTCCAGATGATGCTCTAACCAACTAGACTGTCTGGCCAGAGCAACACAGTTCGAATTTTAAAATGGGTTAGCTACTTATGTGCTGACATAAAAAGATGTTTGTGAAATATAAAGTGAAAGAAAAGACCCTATAGAGCAGTCTGTGGCGCGTGTCACCTGTACTGTTGAGAAAAGTATGTGAATATATGCTTATATCAAAGCAGTCTGGAAGCATATGCTACTGACAGTGGATACTTCTAGAGAATGGCACAGGGCTTTCAGATTTCATCTTAACCATGTATTAATTCTTTTGATTCTGATTTATTTTACTTACTCAACAATACTGAATGTCAAATATATCCCAAGGAATGTCTAGAATACAGTAGGAATCCCCAAAAGTGTTTTTTTTTTTAATCTCTAGAGCTTATATACAAGTGAGGGGAAACATGCAAAAATCAACAAGATAGATAAACCCTATAATATGTTAATAAATATGAAAAAATACAACAGAAGAGACACGAATGCCTCAGTAGCTGCCATTTTAGATAAGCCTCGTTAAAAATGACAAGTAAAAAAAATGAGAAGGCTGGGGAGAGCCTGGATAAAGAACATTAAAGCACAGCAAACAGCAAGTGCAAAGGCCCTGAGGTTTGACTTGTTCTTGAAAAAAGGAGCAGTAAACACAGGGTGTGTTGGGCCAGAGAGAGTGTGGAGTTGTAAAAAGTTCTATTCTGATTGTCTTCTCAGTGAAAAATAGGAATAAAAGTCATCAACCAAAAATGAGGAGCAAGTGGCCCTTTGAGGAAAAAGGAATAAAATAGTCCAAGAGAGAGCCAATATGAACACAGCATCACTTTTTGAAATTGAGGGGTATTTAACATGCGATAAATTGCAAAAATTTGAAGTGTAGTTTGGTAAGTTTTGACATATGTAGACATGTCATACCAGAACCCCATCAAGATAGTGAACACGGCCCTGGCCGGTTGGCTCAGTGGTAGAGCGTCGGCCTGGCGTGCGGGGGACCCGGGTTCAATTCCTGGCCAGGGCACATAGGAGAAGCGCCCATTTGCTTCTCCACCCCACCCCCTCCTTCCTCTCTGTCTCTCTCTTCCCCTCCCGCAGCCAAGGCTCCATTGGAGCAAAGATGGCCCGGGCGCTGGGGATGGCTCCTTGGCCTCTGCCCCAGGCGCTAGAGTGGCTCTGGTCGCGGCAAAGCGACGCCCCGGAGGGGCAGAGCATCGCCCCCTGGTGGGCAGAGCGTCGCCCCTGGTGGGTGTGCCGAGTGGTCCCGGTCGGGCGCATGCGGGAGTCTGTCTGACTGTCTCTCCCCGTTTCCAGCTTCAGAAGAAAAAAAAAAAGATAGTGAACACATTCATCACCGTTTCTTCATGCCCCTTTTAAGTTCCTCAAGTCCCTCTTTGCCACGCCCGCTGATTTGCCTGTAGAATTATGTAGATTACCTTGCATTTTCTAAAACTTTATATAAATGAAAGCATACAGTACATTTTGGGTCTTTCACTCAGCATATTTTGAGATTTGTACATGTTGTGTATACCACTAGTTAATTGCTTTTTGTTTGGATATTTATCCATTCACCTGTTGACAGGCATGTGGATTCCAGTTTGGGGCTATTATAAAGGTACAATGAATACTCATGGACAAGTCTTCATATGGACTTACACTTTTCTCACCAAGTAACTAGGAGTAGTAAGGACTGATTTTAACATTTTAAGAAATGCCCAACTATACTGCTCATGAAAATTAGGGGATATTTTATAGCTTCATATTCATTTTGAAATATCCCCTAATTTTGTGAGCAGTGTATTTTCCCAAGTAGTTGTGCCATGTTAAGTTCCCTGTTCTCTCCAGCAGGGTATGCGAGTCCCAGCTCCTTTATTTCCTCACCAACACATAGTACCATCAGTATTTTTAGTTTTAGCCTAATAGATATGTGGTAGTATCACTTTGTGATTTTAATGTGCATTTTCCTAATGACATGATATTGAACAGATTTGCATGTGCTATTTGGCATCAGCATACCATCCTTGGTCTTTTTAAATATTTTGCTCATTTTTAAAATTAGCAAATTGGTTTTCTTACTACCTGATTTTGAGACTTACCTATTCTGGATGCATGTTCTTTATCAGAAATGCTTGGTAAATATTTTCTGCCACTCCATGGATTGACTTTTTGTTCTCCAAACAGTATACTTTACAGAGCAGGCAGTTTCAATTTTGATCAGGTCCAAGTCATCAAATTTTCCTTCTTTAGATTGTGCTTTTGTGATTGTGTCTAAATCTGCAACTAACCCCAGGTTGAACATTTTCCCTTTTCTCCTAGAAGTTATACAGTTTGAAGTTTTATATTTAGGACTATAATCCATTTTGAGTTTTCACATACATTGAAATATAGATCTTTTTTATTTTTAATTTTGATTTATTTCAGACACTGAGAGTCAGAGAGAGGGATAGATAGGGACAGACAGAAACGGAAAGAGATGAGAAGCATCAATCATCAGTTTTTCGTTGCAACACCTCAGTTGTTCATTGATTGCTTTCTCATATGTGCCTTGACCATGGGCCTTCAGCAGACCGAGTAACCCCTTGCTCAAGTCAGCGACCTTGGGCCCAAGATAGTGAGCTTTTTGCTCACACCAGATGAGCCCACGCTCAAGCTGGTGACCTCAGGGTCTCGAACCTGGGTCCTTCCACATCCCAGTCCGACGTTCTATCCACTGCGCCACTGCCTGGTCAGGCTAGATCAACTTTTAATTTTGCTTCTGGGTATCCAATTATTCCAGCACCCTTTGTTCGACTTCTGTACCTTTAACAAGAATCAGCTGTCCATATGTGTGAGTCTATTTCTGGACTCTGTTCTGCTCCACCAGACAAATGGATTTGTGCAGCCAGGAGTGGTTCATTCATTTAGGTAAAAAACAAAGAAGTGAATGAATAGGCTTTCTGGCATGAAGAAACTTCTTGTCCTACAGAAGCTACTGAACAAACAAGGAGAACAGAAAGATATAACAGTTACCTATGATAAAGAGAATTTCAGAAAGGTGATTAAATAATGTGAAGCCTGCTCTTTGAAGGTTACTCCTGGCTGTTGCCGTAGGGATGGTTTTCCTGGTGTTGAGTGACTGAGTGAAGTAGACTAGAGGAGGTTGAAAGGAATTATAGGGTTGTAGGGGGAGAGTACTAAATATACAAAAGTAACTAAGGATGCACCTAGGTTATCATAGACTCCCCCCAGGTACAATCTTTCTCCGTGTTCCTTGTATTATATTCATAACTCTAATAGTAACTTTCGCTTTTTCTTTCTTTTTCACTCTAACTGGGCTCCTTGAAGGCAAACCCCATACCTCAATCAACTACAGTGAAACCAAACAAACATCAGAAAAATCTGAGGGGGTGGACAGAGGGGGAAGCGTGGTACCTCCACAGATCCTTGTGGTATGGGTTTTATGTTTGCAACCAGGGGTGGGAGGGGGGACTAATGGTCACTTTCTGAGACTCACTATGCAACATCCTTTGCTGTAAAATTTTAGCTTCACAGATTAAGGATGCTCTATGGTTCAAATAGCATTTCACCTACTACCACTGCATTTAAAATAAAAAAAATGCACTTGATTTAAAAAATCATAAAAAAAAATTGAACCTAGAAACAAAGGAAAATTAGAAACAAAAGGATCTCGCATACAGGACATAGAGGAGGGAAAGAATCCTCATGTGATCCCTTTTTCTGAGACTTTCTGAGTCCATTACATAAAACGGAGTTGATTTGTTTTACTCTATCCAAGTATCCATCTAGAAGACGTATTGGGTGCAACTCTAACATTCAGATCTTGTAGCTGAGGCACAGAGGTAGGCAGCACAGGATGAGGGACTTGACTTCTCCCAGTGGAGATGCTGTGCAATTAGTGAGGAGGAGAGAAGCATGTGTCTCTGCAACTGTCATTTTAAATTTATACTTAGAACAGAGAGGCTATAATCACATTAACTTGAGTGAATTTTCTTCTATAATTATGTAAAAAATATATGGATTGCCTGACCAGGTGGTGGCGCAGTGGATAGAGCGTCAGACTGGGATGCGGAAGGACCCAGGTTCGAGACCCCGAGGTTGCCAGCTTGAGCGCGGGCTCATCTGGCTTGAGCAAAGAGCTCACCAGCTTAGACCCAAGGTCGCTGGTTCCAGCAGGGGGTTACTCGGTCTGCTGAAGGCCCGCGGTCAAGGCACATGTGAGAAAGCAATCAATGAACAACTAAGAAGTCGCAACGCGCAACGAGAAACTGATGATTGATGCTTCTCATCTCTCTCTGTTCCTGTCTGTCCTTGTCTATCTCTGCCTCTGTAAAAAAAAAAAAAAAAAAAAAAAAAAATATATATATATATATATATATATGGATTATCTACTTATGCTCGTAATACACATTCTGCAATTCTGAAGCAATCTTGCAATAAAGCAAAAACCAACTGAAAAAACTAGGCCTACAGCTAACATTCACTTTATTCAGTTTTGTTCTCTCAACTCAGAAGACAAGAAATGACCACATAAAAAAGGGAGCACTTTAGAACAGTGGTTCCCCAACCCCTAGGCCGCAGACTGGTACCAGTCCGTGGGCCATTTGGTACCGGTCCGCAGAGAAAGAATAAATAACTTACATTATTTCCGTTTTATTTATATTTAAGTCTGAACGATATTTTTTAAAAATGACCAAATTTCCTCTGTTACATCCGTCTAAGACTCACTCTTGACACTTGTCTTGGTCACGTGATACATTTATCCGTCCCACCCTAAAGGCCAGTCTGTGAAAATATTTTCTGACATTAAACCGGTCCGTGGCCCAAAAAATGTTGGGGACCACTGCTTTAGACTATATACAAAAAACTGATGAGTATGTAAGGTGTTTATAGAAAACTGGTGTCCCCAATAAATGTTCTATTTAGCTTCTTACAATAGTCATGTCTAGACCTTACAGTCCTTACATATTCATTTAAGGTACTACATAAATTACTTTCATGACTTAACAACGAGGTACTCAGAAACAGATGGGAATGAAAACATATATATTATCTTTTTGCTGAGATATTGTCAAGGGTTATTTCAAAGTAGCCTTTGCTCATACTGTTGAAAAGAAAAAGACACAAGGCAGTAAATGGGCTGAAGAGAAACCATCTGAATCAGGAAGCAAATTAAGTAAAAAGATACAAGACAGCTCCAGCAACCAAGTCAGAGCATATCCACAAATGAGGCTTTTAGTAATACTTCAGGGCTAAGATAGTTTACTTTTGTCTTTCCTTGATTGTGACTCATTAGGTACTCTTCTAACTAAAGAAGTATTTTAATCATGTAATTTTACAATTAAAATACTTATCACATTAAGGAGAGAGCTTAAAATAATCCTGAAAATTAGCTAATTTGCAAAGTTTTAAAATTTTTCAGTGTTCCTGTACTGGCACTACGTTCTAGTGTGTGCCTGTGTGTGCAAACACTATATGATGTAGAAATCTCCAGTGCTTCTTTGTATTGTTTTAAAAAGTCATCAATTCAACCTAAATTCAAGAATTATACTTTAATAATAGCATTTTGCCAATACAGAAATTATATATCTAAGATCAAATCATTTGAGAAAAAGTTACTCTCTATTACTTGAATAAAGGGTAAGAAAAAAACACAAGACAAGAATCCACAGTAATAACAGTTATATTGAAATAAAAATTACTTTTGTTTACATCTGGAATTGAGATGTCCAATCCTCACTGTTTCTCCAAAGAACTAACAGAAAAAGATCACCTAAAAACACAGAGCTTTTTTAAAGCTAGCTATACACAAACTTCACATTGGCATTTTTCTTCAGTTTTCATCTTAACTATTAGTTCTTAATAGTTTAAAAATCAAATATACTTTGCTAATAATGAACAACTGCACACCTCTTACTGTGACTATTTGGTAACTGGTCACATAGAACTAATCCTAAATGTTGATTTGTCTTCAATTTATAAATAGTAAAAGTAAAGCAAAAAGGTCTTCTTTCTTAATAAACTTCCTTGAAGGTTTTTAGCCAATGTAAAACGAAGCACAACTACAGTTATTAAAAATAAGTTCTACATGAAGAAGGGCAGCAGTACTTAGCACTTTCTGAACTAGAGATTTTAAATGTTTGTAAGACGACTGACTGGTTAATAAAATCTTGATGCTACCCAAGTAAACAGTATGCCAACAAATGTTTTCCTTATGAAAATATTCATCTTTTCAAAAACAGGAAGGACAAAACAGAACTGAAAAACTAGAGAAAATCATTAAATAAGACAAGATCAAGTTATCTGCAAGTGAAATGGAGGGCAACTTTTTGGCCATTCATATATATATGTATTTTACAAAACAGCTGATAAGTCATTTAAAATTTTGTAGAATAACAATTTTTAATCATTTGTGATATCTGCCTATATATCTTTCTAGTAAAACAGATAAGTGTTCCAATGACTTTATATCAAGATCTACAAATTCTCTGAAAAATTTACAAAGAAACCGAAATTAATATAATCAAGTTATATGCCAAATTTGATAGTATATTTCTCTATTTGTATAGACATAGACCATTACGTGGCACTGTTTTAATATGTTCCTTATTTTTTATAGAACTAAATTTCTAAGTGAACGCAGGGCTCGCAAAGACTTTATTTTAAATACAAAAGAAAGGCCTACTGCAAACTGCCATCAAGTATAACACTGACTCCTATGTCAACCTTTTTTTAACATATATACTGATGTATTAAAATATATTATAAAGTAACTGCTTACCATTTGGAAGAAAACTGTTGAAATATTAAACAACCAGAACATGTTGCTTTTGATTTTGGTAGCTTAGGTTTGGCTGACTTTCATATTTTAAAAATCCTCAGACTTGAGTTTATAGGTTTTAATACTATATGGAAATTCTTATACAATTTTTGAAGACCTGTGCTATTTTCTCTAAAAACTTTTGGTTTATTGTTAAAAAAACAAGCACTATTCTTAAAATACATAATGACCATTTAATACTTGGATCATGTGCCCAATCATTGTTTCTCTAAACTTCTACTTGAAGATTTGATTATATGGAAAAACCAAGTTTGTATGTTCAGTTCTCTAAGACTTTATAGCACATTTCCAATGAAATACATTCTCACTCCTATATTAAACTGCCAGCTCAGCCAGGTTCCTTCTGGACAAATAAAATCAAGTTGGTTTTGTAGTTATATTCTGTAAACAAAAAGCTCTGGAAACCTTGGGATTTACTTAGGGACAACTAGGAGAAATGTATTCCCTAATCCTTACCTAATGACACACTAACCAGCAGGACTAAGTATTTTAACCAGTCTTTTCTAATGCTGTCAATCTCAGACCAAAAAACAACTACATTTAAGAAACATCCCAATATGTCCTAATTCCAGTAAGATGCAGTGATACTGGTAATGTTATCCTATAACACTTATGATCTTGCATGACTTTCACCACTGCTGCCAAAAAAGAAAAAAGGATAGCTGTGTGTAGGGAAGAAAGTGGGTGTGGGGACTAATAAAAATCTTTTTTTGGACTTCTTTTCCCTCTAAGTATAGGCATGCCCCTAACAAGCACAAAAACCCAACTCCCAATGCTAATCACTAGGAATATTAAATTATCAAAATTAAAAATAATTTCCTCACCTAGCACAAGATACTATACAATATTACAAACACAGACACATGAAAAAAATCAGGCAGTAGAAAATGTACAACAGCTTTGGTGTTATACAAAATAACTTCCAAAAACGATCGACAGTGAAGCACAAAGTTCATGTTTTCTTACCACAGACACTCCACTGCTGATTTCTAATTGTTTCCTTCTATGTTCTTGGTAAGGTCTCAACAGCCAAGACAGATAAATGTGCAGTTTACTTAATAAGAACTGCCTGGAGCACCATGACATTGTGCTCCAAGAGATGTCATTATAAGTCTCGCCTCTGCACTGTGGCTCTGTGGCACGTTTCCTGTCAAGATCACAGCAGGTCCAAAATAAAGTGACAACTAGATTTAATAAATTAATATACATTTGTTTAAAGATGTACAATGCACATTCTGTTTAATCCAAGGTTTTAGGGTATCCAGGAACTTCTATGTACACATATACAGATCTCAGACAGCAGTGATGTCAGAAGATGCAGGAAGGCAGCAGAACCTTCACTGGCTGCTCTCTCCAAATGCTGAGAACACAAGTCAAATACATTTAACTTAGAAACAATGCTGAGAGATCACTGGGGGGAAATCTCCAAAGAGAGAAGTCCACAGAAAAGGACATGTAAAGGCAGGGGAAGGTCAAGGTAGTTGAGACAACCACTTTATTCTTGGGACAACTGTGGAGGTGGTGAAGATGTGCCTTGCTTGCCAGATTTCCGTTCATAGTTCACAAGGCGTTGGCCCACAAGGTACCTAGGATGCAAAAAAGGGTAATTACTCTCTTATATGATCTTACATATTAAGACATTCTTCCAAAAAAACAGTCAGTGACACGTCTTTTTTTAAAATGCATATCATGGCCCTGGCCAGTTGGCTCAGTGGTAGAGCATCGGCCTGGCGTGCAGAAGTCCCGGGTTCAATTCCTGGCCAGGGCACACAGGAGAGGCGCTCATCTGCTTCTCCACCCCTCCCCCTCTCCTTCCTCTCTGTCTTTCTTCCCCTCCCGCAGCCAAGGCTCCATTGGAGCAAAGTTGGCCCGGGCGCTGGGGATGGCTCCATGGCCTCTGCCTCAGGCGCTAAAGTGGCTTTGGTCGCAACAGAGCGACGCCCAGGATGGGCAAAGCATCGCCCCCTGGAGGGCGTGCCAGGTGGATCCTGGTCGGGCGCATGCGGGAGTCTGTCTGACTGCCTCCCCGTTTCCAGCTTCAGAAAAACACACACACAAAAAATATATATATATTTTTTATATATATATATATATATATATATATATATATATGCATATCACATCACTTCACTGCTACTTCCATGGATAGGTAGGTATCAATAGAAGGGGAGTGAGGAGAGGAGTGAACACCTGCCAAAGGCACAAATGAAAGCAGGAACCTCATAGCGAAGGCAGGTGTGTGGAAGACCTGAGCAGCAAGGGTCAGAAGGCCTCAGATCGGTGCAATGGAGCTCAGACTCTGTCTGTTAGAGCTTTTCATGACTCAGTTACTCAGAGGCCAGAGGAGAGTAAGGCAGCATAAACTTTACAGGGAATTTATCTGTATGGACCCTATTTTATGAAACAGCTTAATGCACAGATCTGAAGAAACAGACTAGAAAAATTAATCAGAGACCTGGGTAGGGAGGACCCACCCTTGCCTTTTTATTGAATCTGAAAAGCTCAATTTCTAGAGAAAAGGAGAAATCAAAGGACAAAGATTTCAATTAAGTCAAAAGGGAGATGACATTCACAAATGAATGTATGTGAATGACTGAAGTAGAGGGTTATGGTCCAAGAACAGAACATGAGGTGTTCGTAACTCAGGTGACATGATGACAGGGAGAGGTTATGGCCAAGAGCTCAGAATGGCAGAAACAAGAGACGGAACTGTCTCTGGTTGAAATGACAAGACCAGAGGTCCTCTATCAGGACAATGCATCATCATGACAACAGCAGGGATTGCCCAAAAGAGGCATTACACCATTACTATTGCCCACTAAATATGAAGGAATGGACAGGAGCTTGACCCCTGGAAGCCAGCAGGTCACAAAACTGATGGCAACAAGCTGGAGGAGAGTGGAGTAAAGCGTGCAAGTACCCATTTGGAAGCATCAGTGCAGATCAAGGAGTGTCAAGACCTTGCCAAAACAAGTGAAGTGAGAAGATGCACTCTCACCACTGAAATGCCCCTTCTTCCTCTTTCATGTTTGACAGAACTTGGTACTCAGATCACCAGAAAATGTACTTGTGTTGTCTACTGTCAGTAAATGCTCTGGAGAAGCCTCACTTTAAATTTCATTCATTTTTTTTTTTTTTTTCTGAAGCTGGAAACGGGGAGAGACAGTCAGACAGACTCCCGCATGCGCCCGACCGGGATCCACCCGGCACGCCCACCAGGGGCGAAGCTCTGCCCACCAGGGGGCGATGCTCTGCCCCTCCGGGGCGTCGCTCTGCCGCGACCAGAGCCATTCTAGCACCTGGGGCAGAGGCCAAGGAGCCATCCCCAGCGCCCGGCCATCTTTGCTCCAATGGAGCCTTGGCTGCGGGAGGGGAAGAGAGAGACAGAGAGGAAGGAGGGGGTGGGGTAGAGAAGCAAATGGGCGCTTCTCCTATATGCCCTGGCCGGAAATCAAACCCAGGTCCCCCGCACGCCAGACCGACGCTCTACCGCTGAGCCAACCGGCCAGGGCCTTAAATTTCATTCTTAAAATCATTACTTTTACAAGTCCCGAGAGCAATAAGGTGAGCACATCATTTCTGTTCCAAAATGAGACACTCATGAGTCAAGGGGGTGCTGTTCATGATGCCACAAAGGCAGATGTGTAAACTGGGACTCTCCCAGGCAAACCAGGACGGATAGCTATAAACAAACTCACTTTCTCTGCTAGACACCACTGAAGCAGAGCAGGAGCCAGCCTTCCTTAAGGACATGGAAGGTCAAATGGCTGTTATCCCCAAAAGTTATCCTTGGCTGTCCTCAATCTCTCAACGAGGTCAGGTCACAAAGTTTCTTTAAGAGAGAGCTCGACACTTTTGAAGTAACCCTGCAGCCTCTCTCAGCAGTGGTGACAGTAACCTAATGGCCCTTACTGAAAGAAAGGCTTAGGAAGGTACTGCTAATTCCTAATGTAGGCTTCTTTTTATCTCAAACTATTTAATATATTGTCAGATCAATGCATTTGAAAACAGACTGAAAACTGTAAAACAAGCATTAAAAAAATCTTCCTCTCCAAACCAGTTTCTCCTAGTCTTTTAATCTACCTCAGCAATTTTCAACCTTTTTCATCTCATAGCACAAACTAATTACTAAAAATCTGTGGCACATCAAAAAAATTTTTTCTCAGCCTGACCAAAAATATATATATAGTTCTAATTTATTCACACCAGACAGTTACTACTGTGCTGGCTGTTGTCATGTTCTAATTTGACAATCTAAGGAAAAAAGGTCAGTGCCCCTGACAGAACAGTCAGGCACTGCACACTGAAACAATTCTCACAGCACATGTGTGCTGCAGGACACCCAATGAAAACAGCCGCTTTACATAAATGACAGCTCCGTCCTGCCAGCCCTTAGACCAACAGAGTCCTAGATAACACTTCATACCCTCATCCAGTCTTACCAGGTCCTGCTAACTCTACCTCAATATACATCCAGAACCTAAGCAATTTTCCCTCCTGTGATTTATCACATTACACATAAAAATTAAAAAATGAGAAATCTTAATAAAAGTAGCTAAATGAATGGAAGTCAGACTTACTTGTCGTTTTTAATATGTTCATAAAGGCGCTTAAACTGGCGGACCTGGAAGGACAAGATCCCCATCAACACCACGACCATCAGTAAGAATGGATAAATCCGCCGGTGGACCAAGTTTTGCATTTCCACAGTAACACCTGTAAAACCAAAAAGGGAAACTCTTAAGTGTATATGGAAAAAGAATGAAATGAAAATATATGCCTTCACTAAGTAGAGGGGACTGGATGGTGATGTTTAACTGAAATTTATCATGTATGAAATGAAGTGAGGCAACAGGTGAGGTCAAATTGGAGCTGGTCACAAAACAAGGAGGAGCCATTGAACTAAGCTTAGGAGCTGGATTATGTTCTAAAGGCCACAGAGGAACCAAAGAAATAAAGTTCACTAAAGAGGAACATGAGATTTGTTCTTCTGAAAAGTTACTGTGGCCACTATAGAGAATGAATTAGTTGTCATGGTAGGGAAACAGACAGGAGGAGGCTGTTGATGTTAAGTGAGAGACAATGTACTCAATGAGTCTTGGGTAAGGACACCAGAAATGAGGGAATGGGTTCCAAAGGACGAATCAGTAGGACTGAAGAGCACTTGAGTACATAGAAAGCAGAGAGCCTCAGGTGACATGATGACCTTTAAGGTTTCTGACTTGTGCAGCCTGTTGGATGATAACACAAAGTCATGAAGAGGGAATTCAGAAGAAAAAGATCTGGAGGGGAAATTTTGGTGCTTATAATTTTAAACAGCCTTGGTCAGTTGACTCAGTGGTAGAGCATCAGTCAGGCATGTGGATGTCTAAGGTTCGATTCCTGGTCAGGGCACACATGAGAAACAACCCATCTGCTTCTCCACATCCCCCCTCCTTTCTCTCTCCCTCTCTCTCCCCCCTTCCCACAGCCATGGCTCAAGTACTTCCAGCAAGTTGGCCCTGGGCACTGAGGATGGCTCCACGGCCTCCACCTCAGGTGCTAAAAATAGCTCTACTGCCAAGCAACGGAGCAATGGCATAAGATGGGCAGAGCATTGACCCAACCCATAGGGGGCTTGCAGGTGGATCCCAATCAGGGCACATGCAACAGTCTGTCTCTCTGCCTCCCTTCCCCTCATTTAATATAATTTTGAAAACATGCTGGGTTTAAGATCCTGTGAGGATTCTTCAGTACAAAATTGATCACCTGTAGTTGATGAAGTGTCACAAATTAGCACTGCCTCTTTTGTTTTCTTTCATACTAAAGAACATTTTAAAAATTAATTATAACATGTCCTTAATCTTATAAGTCTGTGATCCCCACACTTCTAGTCAAAAGAAGACAACTTGAAGAAAATCTATTCCTGCCTATTTTGGAGATAATAAAATTTGTCAATACTTCCTCATTTGCCTAGAGAAAAAAAACTGTACCAAAGGGCTTTATGATCCTCTTAATTTTGCCAGGTAGTCAAATCTTAAGAAAAATCGTGGTTTTTTTTAATTATTGTTTTTAGCTGGATTTATATTTACAAATAAAGTATTTGGGGCCTGCCAGCCTATAATACCAAAGTGACAATAATGTAACAATGTCAGTAAACGTGCTCTTTCAAGCTCCCCAGCTGGCATTACGTACCTAGCAAAGGGACAATGCCGGATGCGATGACGTAAGGTACACACAGAGAAAGCAAGAGCACAGAAATCACAGGCGCTGCCAGTTTACGAACAATATAGTGAAGATCAATGTTCCGGATGCCATTTGCGTAAACCTGAAACATGGGGGAAAATATCAGAACAAGAGTACAAAACAACTCCTCCAAATTAATGGAACAATCTCTACTAAATCCATGCTGTAGTAGGGAGTCCAATCTACCAGCTACAAAGGATTCAAATAGGTTCTTTTTTCCAAAGTGAAGGCAAATTCCAGAACACAAACTAAGTGTGGTGCCCGCAAGTATTTACAGAAATCTATTTACCTCTTTGCACTTTGCAGTTAGCTCTGCTAAGAGGTGAAATAAGATGCTAATCTAGAATCATCATTACACTAGCCTTCAACAATACAATACCAAATGGTGTCCAATAATATTACTTTAAGACCACATTAAGGCCCTAGCCAGCTGACTCAATGGTAGAGCGTTGGCCTGGCATGTAGAGGTCTCAGGTTCAATTCCCAGTCAGGGCACACAGGAGAAGCGACCATCTGATTCTCCATCCCTCCCTCACTTCTCTCTTTTCTTCCCACAGCCATGGCTCAGATGATTTGAGCAAGTTGGCCCCAGGCACTGAGGATGGCTCCATGGCCTTGCATCAGATGCTGAAATAGATGAACTACTGAGCAACAGAGCAGCAGACCCAGATGGGCATAGCATCATCCTGTATGCAGCTTGCCAGGTGGATCCCAGTTGGGGCACATGCAGGAGTCTGTCTCTATGCCTTCCTGCCTCTCACTTAATTAAAAAAAAAAAAGACATTAACTTGATGTAATTTAAGTAATTTGTTACTACTCAAAATTGCATTCATTTTACCTGAATATATATATTTTTAAAAATTATAAACAAAGAATATATTTCTAAAAAACCAAAATGGCCTGACCACACAGTGGCACAGTGGACAGAGCGTTCACCTGGGACACAGAGGACCCAGGTTCCAAACCCAAGGTCACCAGCTTGAGCACAGGTTCATCCAGCTAGAGTATGGGGTCGCTGGCTTCAGTGTGGGATCATAGACATGACCCCATGGTCGCTGCCTTACAACCCATGGTCACTGGCTTGAGCCAAGGTCACTGGCTTGAGCAAGGGGTCACTGGCTTGGCTGTAACCCCCTGGTTAAGGCACGTATAAGAAACAATCAGTGAACAACTAAGGTGCTGCAACGAAGAATTGATGCTTCCCACCTCCCTTCCTGTTTGTCCCTATCTGTCTGTTTCTCTCTCCCTCTGTCTCACTCACTAAAAAATATATTTTTTATGTAAAAATTTAATATAAAATAATTCTACAGTGAATATGTTTTTAATTCAAAATTTTTAGAACATTTCCATAATCTTATCCAGAAACTCTACTGGATAGTACAGCAGAGGAAAGAGTGGATGAAAGTGGGAAAACTGGCTCTGGCCAGTTGGCTCAGCAGTAGAGCATCGGCCTGGCGTGCGGAAGTCCCGGGTTCGATTCCCGGCCAGGGCACACAGGAGAGGCGCCCATCTGCTTCTCCACCCCTCCCCCTCTCCTTCCTCTCTGTCTCTCTCTTCCCCTCCCGCAGCCGAGGCTCCATTGGAGCAAAAGATGGCCCGGGCGCTGGGGATGGCTCCTTGGCCTCTGCCCCAGGCACTAGAGTGGCGCTGGTCGCGACAGAGCGAAGCCCCGGATGGGCAGAGCATCGCCCCCTGGTGGGCGTGCCAGGTGGATCCCGGTCGGGCGCTTGCGGGAGTCTGTCTGACTGCCTCCCCGTTTTCAGCTTCAGAAAAAAAAAAAAAAGTGGGAAAACTTTGGGAATAATTGAAGATAAGGATGGCATGCAGAGGGAGACAAAATGACTAGAGTGTTGTTCTTGTTTTTCCCAGCACTTGAACCTCATGTGGGCCACAGTCACAACTCACCCCCCATCCCTGAGGAGAGGGCCAGAGAGAATGACAAACTGACAAATTGGCTTAACCCCCTAAAGGCAGCTTCTAATCCCAAAAAGCCTAGTTAACACAAATGCATTTACAATCACGCAGCAAGGCATCCCAGTGTTTCTCAAACATTTTACTTAAACTTAAACATATATATGAGAAGAATCCATCAGAGAGCAAAATATTACAAAAATCCATGTTTTACAGCCTCCAGCTATAAGTAAACTCTTCTCCACACTCCTTTGCAAGGAGTGGATATGCTGCCACAACTCCACCTCACTGCAGATCCCTCACAGAGTTAAGCCCACACTTGACAGATGCATATGAACACACAGCCATGCACTGGCCCTTCCCACACCCCCACAAATCTCCAGATACAGAAATTTTTTTTACCATTTTCTTGTGCAGGCTGTGCTGATAACTACTGCCTTTATTTCCTATACATCAAAAGGAGGTATGCTTTTACTGCTACAAAACTGGGACATCTTATTCATTTGGCACTGAATAAGGATAAGATGATTGCCCACAAGAACATTTTCTAGACAACTAAAACTTTAAAAAGTACCAAACTGTTACGTTGGCTACTCTGAATAAAAATCTTCCTAAAATGAATTATATAATAATAATTCCTAGCCTTATTATCAGAATACAGAAGCTAAATGCTAAATCTATCTCTTTCAAGGTTATCACTACAATGACCAAATTATCTGATGGTTCCATAATACAGTAATATTGTACTTTTAGGTGCTACATAGCTAGAATACTCCTAAATAGCTCTGCTTTTTTTAATCTATTATTTTTGTCCTTTTATTTATTACCTGAACAATAGCTTTTTCCCTACTATAGGTTTAGAAACCTAAACAACACGCCTCCACCGGAACTACTACCCTGAAAAAAAGGACATATGCTAACATTTGCCTTTACTTTGGAGACAGTTCTAACTGGTTAACCTTCAGATAAGAGAAGTCTTAAGAGTGGTTGATAAAAATTTATGGTGATAAAAGAGCAAACTGACTTTTCCTTCAAAATAAAAATTATATATACTCATTAAAGAAAATATAGAAAACTCAGAATGAAAAAATGTGTCCCATCAGTTAAATAGAATTACTATTACTCCCAGTCTTTTTCTGAAAAATTATTTTGCTTACCTGTTCAATTACAGTTTTCAACCACCATTGAGGACCCATCAATGTTATAGCTGCAATGATTTTGGCATGCAGGACTCCAAGTGCCCAGTCCTAGGGTAATGAAAAACATTTAACAGGTTTTGTTCTTTTTAGCAATAAATTCAACATAGAGGTTATATAGTTTTCTTCTGTTACATAAGTCCTGCAGGATTAGTAAGAGTTTTACAGAAGACTAACAAACATGCTAGAAAATACAGGCAATTTTTTTTCTCAAAGGCTCAAGTTCACATTTCAGTCCAAAAATCATTCTTGTATCTTTCAGAAATCTACATTATTTTCCCAAGAGAATTAGAACAAGTATGAACATTAATGGAGATCTCAGGAGCAAATAAATAAAACAGTGCCATGATTTTATTTCATAAACCAACCTTAGACTGTTTTATTGGCTTTTGCTGAGCTGATTATGTCAAAGTAAGATTGTGGAGGCATATCTGACCTAAGGAAATCCTCCCATGGATCACAGAGAGCTTGTAGCTTGGAGCATTCCCAGTTCTGCTGAACTGTTGTTACTAGAACCTCCACTGTCACACCAGGCTCCTCACTGTGGGAGACTCACTAAGGAGGTCCACAGATCACTGAGGTGCAAGCTCTTGCAAGATCCACTGCTTTCCTGGCTTTTCCCACTGCCAGGACACACCGCACCAGTTCCTCTGCTGGAATTCCTGTCTCCCGCAGTTCGGCAGCCGTTTGGCACAGGAAAGGCAAATAGCTTGGAGTCAGGAATGAAGAAAAAGCAAGTTGTTCTGTTTTCAAAGTTTGGGGTTTAATATGAAGGATTCCATGCTGCATATATCTGTCTATGACTTGTGTTTTTCCCCTACTCAAAAACATACCTGAAAGATACCTGCATCAAAACACACAGCTCTACTTCATTCTTTTAATTGCTACACTAATATTCCAAAGCGAAAATCTACCACACTTTACCTAGCCACTGTTGATGGATATCTGGGTTGCTTAGAATTTTTTCTGACATTATAAAAAAACAATATAACAGCAGAAATAGCCTCGTTCTTGCCTCCTTCTACACTCATGTGTATAAATGTTTCTTTGCAGCAGATTCTAAACAGTAAAGCTACTGGTTCACAACATATAATCCCTCATAAAATTGAATAGTTTCAAATAAAATTGAATAGTTTCTCCAAGGCAAAAACGTTGGGTACTGTCAAGACCACCATGTAACCAAATAAGTTGTATTCACTACCCACTGAGGTGAGAACACAGCATGAGGGTGCTTAGTAACAGCATGTTAGAAAAGCCTAGATACAGAATTTTAGTTTATGTGAGGTGACTTGGGGAGGATTGAAGGAAGCAGGCAGGGCTTTGCTCTGTCAGATGTTATTAGAAAGCAGAGGATCTATTATCTGGTATCTTAATAAATCAGACTGAGAGGCAGACTAAGGCTAAAATTGTATTGGTAATGAAGCAGCAGCCAATCATGTTTGCCTGGACGGGGGATATTTGGTCATTTTTGTGGTTTAGACAACAGTCATGTTTTACCTATGCTCAGACATAATTATGGCAGGGGTCTCATTTTTCTTGATCCATCAGGGTCAGAGTGAACTTATATATATAATGTTGATGTTCTATAAAACATGTTTACGCACAACAGAACACCAAGGCCTAGCTCAGTGGTTTTCCATCTTTTTTTTACTTGAGGACAGGTGAAAATGGATGAATTACTTTGGGGACCACAAAGGCAGAAATCACCCTAAGCATAACCAAATTCGACTGAGATCACTGTGTCTATAATATTCATACACCATCAGGGTGGTTACCTCTTTCACGAACCAGCAGAAACTTCTAGCACACCAGTCTGCAAACCAGCAGATGAAAAACACTGGCCTAGCTGACAGGGCCAGGCCAGTTCCTCGGTGTTAGGGCTGCCTTGCTCCTTTTCAGTGCTGCATCCTGAATAACACCAGGAGGCACATACCGTTTGGTGTATTTGCAGTGATCACTGAGTTAAAGGCAGCATCCACTTGACCCCTCTACTATAAAGTTGTGTGTTTGCCTTTGAGATTATCAAGTAATCTGTAAGGTGACACTTTGCCACCATGTAAATAATCACTTCTGCATTGTGGTGGTGCCAAAGCATGCCAGCAAGAGAGACCCTGTTAAGAGTCTGCACGCTGCAATGGAAGAGGAATGCTTTAGGCCCTGAAGCCCTACATGTTCTGCTGGTTATAGCAGGATGAGCTCAATCAGCATCAGGCATGACCTGTCAGCCTCTACATTCTCTCCTGATGGAAAAGTTTTTCAAGTTGAATATGCTATGAAGGTTAGAGAAAACAGTAGTATAGCTACTGGAATCAGTAAAGATGACATTGACTTTGGGTTAGAAAAATTATTCCTTTCTAAACTTTAAGAAGGTTCCAACAAACGACTTTTTAATGTTGATGGGCATGTTGGAATGGCAGAGCAAGTTTGTTGGCAGATGCTTGTTCTTTAGCAGACATTGCAAAAGAATAAGCTTCCAACTTTAGATCTAACTTTGGCTATAACATTCACTGAAGCGTCTACGGACACAGTGGCCACGTGTGTACCTGCATATACAACCTACAGTGCTATTAGACCTTTTGGCTAGTTTCATGTTAGGGTCTTACAGTGTGAATGATGGTGCAGCACTCCACATGACTGACCTATGGAATATTTCATATGGTTACTGGGGCTATGCTATTGGCAAAGTCAGGCAAGCTGCAAAATAGAAACAGAAAAGCTTCAAAGAAAAAAATGGCTTACTGTGTGATACTGTTAAAGAAGTTGCAAAAATAATTTACATAACACATAATTAAATTAGGGATAAAGTTCAAAATGGCACTCAGCTGAGTTGGTGAAATAACCAAAAGAAGAAAGGAAACTATCCCAAAAGATATAAGGGAAGAGGCAGAGAAGTATGCTAAGGAATCTCTGAAGGAAGACTATAAATTCAGATGATAATAAGCAACATTTACTGCAGCATTTATGTTAAATTTCTAATCCAGTCCCCATGTAACTATTTAGCCCCTTGGATTATTACATATCCACTGACAAATTTTCATTATATTTTTATCATGTTAAAAAAAAAATTTGGCCCTGGCTGGTTGGCTCAGTAGACAGAGCATCCGCCTGGCATGCGGACATCCTGGGTTCAATTCCTTGGTCAGGGCACACATGACAAGCAACAGATCATCTGCTTTTCTTCCCCTTCTCTCCCTTGCCCCCTTCTCTTTCTCTTTCCCTCCTGCAGCCAATGGCTCAACTGGTTTGAGTGTTGGCCCTGGGCACTGAGGATAGCTTGGCTGGTCTAAGCATTGGGCCTCAGGCACTGAGGATAACTCAGTTGACTCGAGCATTGGCACCAGATGAGGGTTGCCAGGTGGATCCCAGTTGGGGCACATATGGAAGTCTATTGCCCCTCCTCTCACTTAAAAAAGAACAAAAAAAACTTTTTGTAAAAAAAAAAGCATGTCTGCAAATTCTTTTCCTATTGAGCGGCAGGGGATCTACTTCCCCTTTCCTTGAATCTGGACCAACCTCTGTAACTTGTTCCCAGAAGAACATAGTGAAAAAATGAGGCTGCAGAAGATGCAGGTTCTGCCTTACTGGTTGGGATACTCATTTCCCTGAAGCAAAACATAAGAAGCTCAGCTCCCCTGAGGTTTCCAAGTTGTGAGGAAGCCCAAGTACATCCAGTGGCAACAGCTCAGGTAGGGTGCAACCAACAACCAGCATTGACCCCCTCACAGGGGAATGATGGTATCTCCAAATGATTCCAGCTACGGCTGTTAAGTCACACTCAGCCACGGAGTCTTTCCAGCTCAGGCCCAGACAACATGGAGCAGGAGACAAGCTGATATGCCCTGTCTTAATTTCTGCCACAGACTCTGTGGATAAAATAAATGGTTCTTTTAAGCCACTAAATGTGAGGGAACTTATTACACAGCAATAATAGCTGAGGACCCATCAACTTTCACCTGATGGGTTCAGCACCTGCTAACAATCATTGCTGGAATCAATTATTTTGTGAACTACCACAAAATAGTGATTTTCTAATTCTATTAATCCCCCTACCTTTATTAGCTGGTGTCATGGTAAAAATACAACAACAAAAAATAGCTTTCCTTCTATCAACTGATGCAATTTGACTACAATGCAATACAGCTCTCACAGACAAGCCTAACACATGCCTACTTACTTCCATCTGCTCTTTAGTTTTCTCTTTCATTCTAACTTATAAGCACACTGAATTAGAGGCAATTCACTATATACGCACCCTCTGAGGTCCACCCACTTGATCCTTCCTAGAACACACTTCTTCCTTTCTTACCCACTCCTCTCTACTCTACTACGTTGTCCTACACATTACCTCCTACAGAAAACCACTATCAGAAACTTCCAAAGCTGGTTAAATACCTCTCCTGATGCTTGCCCAATCATAGCACCATCTACATATGTACTTTTCTATCTTTCCCACCAGCCTGTAAGGTCCTCATGAAACTGCTGCATTAGTCTCACTTCCATCTGCATTATGCAGCACAGGGCTTTGGCACACACATTAAAGCACTCGAGTATATATCTGCTATTAAATGACATGTGCAGAAGTTCTTTATTTGGAAAGTAGAGGAAGGGAAATACATACCAAATAACTTTAATTGCAAGAAAATCCATTATAATGTACTAGGAAGTAAAAACAAGGCTGAAAAGCTTTTGAATGACTGAAGTCAATGCCTACCTCTTTCCCATGACACCTCTTAAAAATCTAAGGTCTAGGCCCTGGCCAGTTGACTCAGTGGTAGAGCGTCGGCCCAGCATGTGAAAGTCCCAGGTTCGATTCCCAGCCAGGGCACACAGGAGAAGCGCCCATCTGCTTCTCTACCCTTCCCCCTCTCCTTCCTCTCTATCACTCTCTTCCCCTCCCGTAGCCAAGGCTCTACTGGAGCAAAGTTGGCCTGGGCACTGAGGATGGCTCCATGGCCTCTGCCTTAGGTGCTAGAATGGCTCCAGTTGCAACAGAGCAACATCCCAGATGGGCAGAGAATACCACCTAGCAGGCATGCCAGGTGGATCCCAGTTGGGTGCATGCAGGAGTCTCTCTGTCTCCCTGCTTCTCACTTCAGAGAAAAAAAAAAAAGTGAGGTCTATGGCTTGATCTGTGGTGGCGCAGTGGATAAAGCATCGACCTGGAACACTGAGGTCACTGGTTTGAAACCCTGGGCTTGCCTGTCACATCAAGGCACATATGAGAAGCAACTACTATGAGTTGATGCTTCCCGCTCCCCATCCCATCCTTTCTCTCTCTCCTCTTTCTAAAGTCAGTAAAGAAAATCTTAAAAACAAAAAAATTTAAAAGTCTATGCCATTAACTTCAGTCCCAAGTACTATGAAAAAGTTAAATTTCTTTCTCCATAAGCTTTAAGACCTTTGTTGTGGCCTACATAGGTTCCCTCAAAATAATTCCTATGACTGTGGGATAATATGCTATAATTACTCAAAAGTATGTTACTGCTTGCAGTCTCAAAGCCAAAGGAGCAAAATATTTTACCCTAACTAAGAGGTATAAAGATCAAAATCTGTTAGTTTATACCTTTAAATACTATTCCTCAAATCAGTAGTAACATTTTTTTAAAGATATTTTTAAAATTTATTTATTTATTTATTTTAGAGAGAGGAAGGGGGGAGCAGAAAGCATCCACTCCCATATGTGCCTTGACCAGACAAGTACAGGGTTTCGAACTGGCGACCTCAGCATTCCAAGTTGATGCTTTATCCACTGCGCCACCACAGGTCAGGCCAGTAGTAACATTTTTAACCTATAAAATAAGGTCTAAAAGATGTATATAACCTGCATATTTTGAAAGCCATACGTTAAAATGTATTAATTTTACAAAGATTCCTGAAGTAGCAAATGTTGAGTCTTTCTAAACAAACTACTTAAAAAATCACTTTTAAAAATTAAGGACTTTCCTGATGCGAAATCTGAAAAGAAATATGTGCAAAAGATGTGCACTTACCTGCCATGGGTAAAAAAGAGGAGTCTGATCTAAGGGAACTCTCAGGGGAGCAACAATGACCAACTCAAATAGAAGCCCCAGAAGGAGTGGGACAACTCCAGCCAGCAGCACCGCAACTATCAAAGTCTTCATTATCTATTAGGAAATGAGAGGCATGTCATTAAAGACAATCTCTGACTTTTAACCAAATGCTTCATTCCATTTGGAAGTTTATTTTTCTTCTTTGACCTTACTTCTAATAGAATGAATATATTATCTTAAACAACTTACACACACTTGCCACATGTTTAAAAATTTAATATATAACTATAAAAGCTCAAGTGATAATAAAAACATTATTATGCTATGCTGCTAAAAAATTAAAGAAATTTCATTTTATTACATATATTAACCAAGTGGCTGTGCTGTTTTTCTGAATCTCATTCTCAATAGTAGGCTTTTGTTTGTCCAAGAAAAGCTATTGATTGTTCCAGGCCCCTGATACAATGGTGACCACCCACATGCTGACCTCTGACCCCTGAGGTGGACTGGTATAGAAGAAACCCTGAGGTAATTAATCAAGCTGATAAAAGTGGCTCCCTCTAGAATAGTGTGGTCCAACAGAACTTTCTAGGATAATAGAAATGTCCTATATTTGCAGTGTCTAATAGAGTAGCCATTAGCTACAGGGTCAATGTATTAGGCCATGCAATACTAGAATCTGGACAAAGTGGCAAGATGAAAATGAAGTATATACAAAAAGAAGAGATAGGATAAAAGAGCCACTATAAAATCCTGACAAAGGAATTAGTCTTTAAAATGGCCTTGATGTCAGATGACCTCCCTTTTCTTAAGATAGCCTCAATAAGTACATTTGTTTCAACAAAAAACTAATGAGGTTTGCATGGAGATGCAGTATTTGTTCTTTTAAATGGCAAATTAATGATATGGCAGGACATCAAATGAAAACTAGAATTAGCTGGTTTCTGTATTTTTAAATATAGTTAAGAAGTGTCTACATTTTAAATATAGTTGTGTCTCATTATCTTATTAATAGCAATTAAACCACTCCATCTATATATTTTTCAACATTAATATTAAATGCATATTAAACTTTCAGTGAAACCAAAATATAGATTCAGATACAAAATAAGAGTTGGTTATATAAATGAAAAGGCAGAGCAGTTATCTAAATATTTTTTACAAGTCGTGGCCAACATTACAATCAACAAATAAACTGCCACACTTGGACCACTGTCTTATAGCGGCGCTTCCCCCCACCTCTGTGGCATTTTAGTTCCTTCTTGAGAGTAAAAATTTCCATTACTTACTACACTTTCACATTAGCCAAGACATTCTTGATTTAGCAATATACTAAGAAACTAAAAAAAATCCCACTTATATGAAAAACATTGACTTAAGTCAAGATTTTTACATATTCAAATAGGTCAAGAAATCAAATTTTAGGGAAAAATATCATTAAAGAAAATTTCTACTTAAACATATCAATTTTAAATTCCTTAAAAATGTAATCAATCTCCAAAATAAGTTTTCTAATTATATTACTTACTCAAGAAGAGCCTTACTGGCCCACTTAATAATATGATTTCCTTTTACCTCTCAAATACATTTGACTGTGGTTCCCAGAATGAACCAGAACACTACTGTCTTAAATGACTACCCCTTCTAATTCAAAAAAAGCAACTTTCGTGCCACTATCAAGATAATCCAGAAACAAAAATGAAAAGATTTAAAGAAATGACTGCAAAACATCCACTACACATATCAGACAAGATCGGTCTTTATTAGAAAAACCTACCATGAGGGACCACTCTTTAACCTTCTGGAAGATCACTCTGCGTCCCTGGGGCATCCATGCTACCAGCACTGTCACTGCCCTTATGGTCAGCCAGCACACATAGAGACCACAAGCAGCTGTGTAGAGCTCATGAATTTTGGCAGTCCCTGTCCAAAATGACATTAACCAGCGGCCAGCAAATACTGAAAACAGACAGGGTGATAAGTGACATACTTGGCTACAAAACAGAGAACTATAATCTTTATGTTAACGCTGTTCTATTTTCAATAATTTTAAGAGATTAATCAAGATAGCATATTTTGATACATCACTGCCTTCATTAAAAGCAAACAACAAAAGCTTAGCAAACTCTACAGAACACAATTATTTGATTAAAATACAACCAAACCACAGCAAACCATTGGGGAAGAGCTCTCCTGTGATATGTACTCTGACTTGCCATGCCAATTACTTGTTCTTTTGAAACTGAAAAAGCTTGTAGGGGCTTTTATTTTCATGTTTTTATCACCAAATAAAATCATTAGGAAAATAAGACAAAAATTAGAGAATTTATTTTCTATTATTTGTGCTGTTAATAGTTTTAATATTTAGAAGCATCACAAATAATTTAGAATAATTTTATTTCAAATGACTTGTTAATCTAGACAGAAAACTAAGTGTATTTCAGTAAGAAGTGGGCACAATGACATTTTAAACCACAATAACCAAAGAATACCATATTAATTTTCTTGGCATAAATTAGGATCTAAATATGCTGAAACTAAAATAAACAAACAGGTTGAAACTTAAGAAACAGATTTGAAAGATGGCTAAGGAATAGCTTCAGATAACAGTTATTACCAATAAATTCTACAATGTACTCACACAGAAATACCTAACTTTCAGGCAAGACCATTTATTTAGTAATGTTCTTTACCTGGTTACTTCTTAATAAGGCTAGAGAGAACAGCGAGACCCAAATTTACAGAGCACTTTCCTATGAACCCATTCCTCCTCCTTACTCAACTATCTGTTAGTTCTGAACACCTAGAACGGGCCGGAAACCTATGGCTCGCGAGCCAGATGTGGCTCTTTTGATGGCTGCATCTGGCTCGCAGACAAACTTTTAATAAAAAAAATGTTAAAAATATAAAACATTCTCATGTATTACAATCCATTCATTTCCTACCACTCATGTTCATGGTTGCAGGTGGCTGGAGCCAATCACAGCTGTCCTCTGGGACACCAAATTTTCATTGGATAATGCGTAACATACATGGGTCGTTGTATGGCTCTCATGGAATTACATTTTAAAATATGTGGCGTTCATGGCTCTCTCAGCCAAAAAGGTTCCTGAACCCTGACCTAGAAGGAGCTAGTGGCTGTCCTGAGCACTTCTCATATATTATCTCATTCATCCTTCCTACAATACCCCAGCATAGATACTACTTCCATTTTGAAGATTAAGAAACGTAGGCTTAGCAACAGAAGCTTGCCCAATCAAG
Source organism: Saccopteryx bilineata (assembly GCF_036850765.1). Taxonomy (NCBI): domain Eukaryota; kingdom Metazoa; phylum Chordata; class Mammalia; order Chiroptera; family Emballonuridae; genus Saccopteryx; species Saccopteryx bilineata. The sequence continues at coordinate 278,754,784 of NC_089490.1, read as the reverse complement.
GTTACTCAGGGAGAGAGGCTGAATTTGGACTCATGTCTACATGACAAAGCTCATGCTCTTCATCACTGAAACTACAAGTCTCCAATCAAACTAAACTAGCTCAACTGTCAGTCTTACTGAATATAATGCTGATAAACACTTTGTTGCAGCCTTACAGAATGGCTTGGGTAGGAAAACAATATCATTTTTAAAGATAAATACTTATAAATGGTACATGACATGAAATCATGTGCATGTTAATTTGAAAATCTAAAAATCGTCTGTGAGAATTCTGTAGAAATTCTGTGTGTATATTTCTACTCCAAGGTTTTTTTATGTTCAATTTTGTTTGGTAGGTTTTTTAAAATTTAAAGGATACTTGCTATTCCATACTTCACATACTTCTAATCAAAAGTGTTTCTGAAAGAACAGGGTTAGGTTTTAGTTTGTAGTTATCATCAATTAAATGGTAGCTACAGAAAAGTAATCTATAGTGGGAAAGAACATCCTCGCCACCTGAAATATGTACTGACAGTAAACATTCCTATGATTAAATATATATAACTTCATTCTTTCTACTATATGGTAGGACTGAATTAATGGAGATCTAGTTAACAATCTTCAATGAAATTAAAAATACTTTTATTGCCAAATTCAAGTACTAGAACTAGGTTTCCTTCTTTTGTTGACTTTTTCTTAGTATTTCAGATAAAAACATGAAAATAGAACATAAAAATTATAACTATAAAACTGTCCAAATGGGTAAATTCATTTTAACAGCTGTGGTGAGTAGTGAGCTTAAGAGCAAAGTTCTAAAGGTCAAAAGTTATTATGCAGAAACAGTAAAAATATACAAACAAAAGCTTAATTTTACCAGTTTAAGGTAAATCACAATTCCTACAGTTTGGGGGGTGGGAGGAGAATATATAGATTAGAAACCTCACTTGAAATTAAAATTTCATGGTTGGTCCTTCATAACCTTAACCTTCATGGGAAAACTCAAATACTTATTAATATAAATTTGATCTATAAAATTATATTGAATTGGTGTTAAAATCAAGACACTAACTCAATACACAGTTATATGCTTTATAAGAGCTCAAACTTACCTTCCACTTAATGATTATTTAAGTGGCTAACACACATCTGCAAGATTTTGAATTTTCTGGCTCGCTATAAACACTAAGTGGGAGGGTAGAGGCAGCAAGCTGTTCCTGCCACTTTGTAATTGGCTTTGGGCTCCAACCTCATTTACACCAGACCTCTGAGAATATGACCAACTACTGTATTAATCCACAGCTTCTGGTAAAATAAAAAAATGCTGTTTAACTGAAATTTAAAGATGAATATTTGTGAACACCAGATGATAAAAAGATAAGAGTCTGGCTTCATAAAGGTCTCTAGCAACAGCATGCAGTGGATTGAGAAGGTAATTATAAGAGGAGAGCAAACAATTAACATCAAAAGACTGGCCTGAGAAAATGATTTAAGCCACACAGATGACTTTTTGAAAACCTGTACTGTAATAAGACAATGTCCATGAAAACTGAGTGGTCACAAGTACTTGACCTCCAAAAATAAATTAGAAACTATAACCTGAATTTTTCTCCCTCTGATCCAATACAACAGAGTCCAATGAGATGAAGAACCCTAAATAGATCACGATCCCATTTCAATCAGAAATGAGGGGGAATACATTTCAATTTGTATCTGATGAATAGTCACAGCAAGATATACCTTTTTACAACATAGCACCTTACCCTGACATCATCAGTAGAGGTAGGTTAAGCTCATACCTGGTAGAGTAAGGCAGATGAGGCTGGCGATCAGTAAGGTTATGCACATGAAGACAATCAACAAAAATATCTGCAAGGCAAAACATAAGAGTGCATAAATGATTTATATGAGCTCCATGCATTTTATAATAACCCTTTAAGAATCAACACAATTCTTCCAGGAAAAAAAATAATCTGTATTGTTATTTCCAGATTTCCTTCCATTCTACATAAAAAGGAAACTTATACTTTGGGTAAAATTACCTATAATTTGAGCCAAAAGGAAAATAAATGTCCATTTTCACAATTAGATGTATTGGCAGGTAACAAGTAAATACATTTTTTAATCAGAGAGCATAAAAGTAAAATGTGATCAGCTTAAATTTTTCCTCATAATTCATTAGAAGTAAAAATACTCACTTTTTAAAAAATCAAATTCTCAAAAATGACGACTCATGGGAGGAAAGCTTCTTTCTAATAGTCCTGCCCAATTAGAACCTTTTACCATGATGGCAATCTCTCCATCTGCACACCCAACAAAGGAGCCACTGGCACATGCAGTCAACTGAGCATCTGACATGGGGTCCATGTGTATGAATAATGGAATTTTATACTGTATTTTACTGTGTGTGTATGGGCATGCGCACGGGTGAGTGCGGGCGTGCTGCCTATAAAAAATTTTTTTTTTCATTTTTTCAGCTTTATGGCAGTATGGCTGACAAATAAAATTGTAATATATTTAAAGCGTACCACATAACCTGATATATTACACACTTTGAGGGAATTTTCACCATTGAGATAATGAACACATCTATATTTACAAACTGTACTCGCTTGTAATTAAATTTAAATGTAAGTAGCCATGTGCAGCTACTGGCTCCTGTACTGAGAAGATGAAAATGGCACATGGCTCCCTGGACAGCAAGGTAGTAACTGCTGTTTGCCTTCTATCAGACCAGGCGCAAGCCTTCCTAAGCCTGGCAAGCAAAGCTCTGGTGGGAAGGCTGAAAAGGACAGGTGAGAACTGTCCAAGAGGAGGCTGTGAGGTTTGGTCAGCTTTCTCTGCTTGAGAAACCCATTAATGATTACCGCTATGATAGAGGCCAGAAAATACTTTTTGCCAATCCAAGAGCCTCATCTCTTCCAGCTCTCCCCCATTTCTCATGGCTCCCCTTCATCTCGTAAGGTTCCCCTTCATCTCTCAGTACTCACCTACATCCACCCCACCCTCTAGATACATTCAATTCCCTGTAGTTTCAAACCTACCAAGTCTCACCTGCCTCTTGTCCTGATACCTGCCTGGAATCCCCTTCCTCCTTTCCATCTTTCTCTGCCTGGCCTTCTAGCTTTCAAGACTTAGCTCAGGCATCACCTCTATGAAGATTCCTGAAAACCTTCAAAAAAGTATTTTGTAGAACAAGGAGTGACCAATCATGTAATATGCTACTAATATAGCAAGTAAGGGAGAATCGAGGCCTGACCACAGGATTTAACAACACTGGTGACCCAGTGTTGGAATTGGTTAGGAATGTCTCTTTCCTAACCAATCTGGTCTTCAGTTTCATCAGATGTAAACATGAGATCCACACTCATGCCTCTAGGTATTTGGAGAAGAATTAAATAAGAGAAAAACATTAAACTGCCCTGATACATTAAACTGTTACCGATACATTGTTGAAATCTTTAAATGTTAATTTCTTATTTGACATACAGTCTTTTATATCTTTCCTTTGAAACAGCATGGAACAACAGCACAAGAAATCCCAACTCTAAGGCCCATCTCTGAAATTTGATAAATTTAGGTGACATTGACATATATTATGTTGCATAATGCAAAGGCTAAAACATGAGTTCTTGTCAGGAGACTGTTAAGACACATTTACCCAGAGGACTGACTACATGCTAACAGGACCAGTAACAGCACCAGAATTTCTCAATAGAAATTTGAAAAAACTTAACTTTTGATTAAGTCAACACAGTACCTACCCTGAGTGGAAAATTTAAAGGCCGGCGGTAAGGCTGAAAGCCAACAGGCCCTCCCTGCTGGAGTATGGCTTGGTGGGCTGCATGCAGGCCTTCCCCCACCACAGGAATAGCGTTGTTATTTCGAGCATGCTGGTTATTATTAACTTGTTGGTTTGCACTGTTCTCACTTTCTTCCTGGTCTCCCAATAAATAGGAATGAAGATCCCTATATAAAATTACATCAGTGAAAATTCTCACTTCAGGATCAGAATAAACAGAAGACATAATTATTTCTTAATAATTATTATTTAGGGTAGAAAATATAACAAGTAGAATCTGCACACATCACCACTATTACCTCAATCTGGTCTAAATGGTTGTTGTACCTGATTTAAAATAAATCCTTCCAAATTTAACATTAATTAACATACAAAATATCAATAAATTCAATTTATATTGTTATTATGAGAAGAGATCAGTATCTGGGGGAAAAGTATAAAATGTACAATATACTTTATGGGAAGATCTTAAGCAAAAATAAATAACAATAACTTCTTTTCCTCTTTATAAGAGGCTATTTTGTCTGCTGGACTGTATCTCAACTAAAACCTCCAATGCACAGATCATTTAAGGCATAAATGAGCCTGGGGAAAGAGACTTAGGGCAAGGCACAGGGCAGTTAGGAAAGGATAAATAATTAAATACAACCAAATGCATATCAACCAAATACAGGTATCACACTAAGGTTATCTACAGAATGCCACATATTTTTGGGGAGAAGGAATTTAAATCACAAAGATTCAACTTTTAAATAAGTATATAAAATAAAGCTTGAAAAAAATTCAATATGTTGACTAAATAATCGAGAAATCAAATCTGAGAATGACTCATACCAAGTTTAAGACTTTATCATTCATTCATTCATTCATGACAGACAGAGAGACAGAGAGAGAAGGGGGGGAGGAGCAGGAAGCATCAACTCCCATATGTGCCTTGACCAGGCAAGCCCAGGGTTTCGAACTGGTGACCTCAGTGTTCCAGGTTGACGCTTGATCCATTGTGCCACCACAGGTCTGGCAGGTTAAGACCTTTAAAATAAGGATATGGTGGTTTGTTTTTTAATGCACTAAAACTTTTTTTATTTTTTTACCCAGTATAATAAAATGAATAAACCTGGGCCTGCAGCAAACCTCTCTCTGTAAGAGGATAAAAACAGCCCTGGCCGGTGGTGCAGCACATTTAGTGCTGTCCCATAGGTCGAGGTCGCTGGTTTGATCCCAGGGTCTCCAGCTCGATCCCCAGAGCGCTGGCTTGACTCTGAGGGTACCAGTTCAAGCCCCAGTCAGAGCACATATGTGAAGTAATCAATGGATGCACTACTATGTGGAATGAGTTCATGCTTCTCTCTTTCTCTCTCTCTGTCTCTCTCAAAAACAAAACAAAACAAAACAAAAAAACATGCATACATTCTCCATAAACGTAGAATTATTTAAATATTATAACCTACAGATGTCACTAAATTGTCTCTTTCTGAAACAAGTACTTCCTGAGCAGGGCATGGAACATAGTTGTTCAGAAGGGTTACTAGTTGATGCTTCTCTTTCTTTCTCTCTTTCACTCTCTTCCTCCCTTTCTCACTCAAAAAAATAAAAATAAAAACATGCATACATTCTCCATAAATGCATGTAGAATTATTTAAATATAACCTACAGATATCACTAAACTGTCTCTTTATGAAACAAGTATTTCCTGAGCAGGGCATAGAACATAGTTGTTCAGAAAGGTTACTACACTGACACATAATATGCCTACAGTACCTGTCTGTACTTACAGCAAGTATCCAGCGGTAACAGTCCATGCTCGCACAAGCCCCTTCAGCCACTGACGCGTGTGTCCCTGCTCAAGTAATGCTGGCAAGACAACCTGAAGCAGAAGCAGCTCAAGGGACAGTTCACTCACCGGAGCATCACTAAGGCAATTACAAAGAGCCATAATTTGTAATGTGAATTCTATTTTCCATTATAACTCTATCATATTAAACATTTAAAGGAATGACAGCAAAACTCCTCCTATAGCTGAATGAACCCATTCCACTGTCTTTATCAATTCTCTCACTGCTCTCAAGGCCAGCAACACTTCCCACTCCAATTCCACAAAACTGTTCCCCACAAGGGTTACCAATAACCTTCCTGTGGTTAAATCTGATGGTCAAGACTTAGTCCTCACCTCACTGGTAGCATGTTACTAGTAGCATGTTACACAACTGGTCACTCCTTGCTCAACACACCCAGAACACAGCTCCCCTTCATCATTCTGACCCAGATATTATGGTGTAGATAATAGAGGAAGGGGTGGGGGTATTAAGGATGGATTACAAATGGAGAACAAAAGGAAGGCCTAAACTAAGGTAGTAAGTGGTAAACTGAAATGGAGTAGATAAGATGTAAAGAATCAGAATTAAAAAGATATAAAGACTATTTAGAAATAAAACTGAGGAAGAAATTCAATTTGCCTGGCAGATTTCTGCTTTAGGTGAAAAGGTAATACAAAGCACTCAAAAAGGGAGTATAGGAGCAATAAGAACTAGGTTTCCAGGTAACTTAAATTTTTAAATCAAAAAAAGATTTTCCATCTATAAGCCTTATATCCTATTTTCAATCCATAACTAAATGTGCAACTATAGCTACCTATATTCCTTATGTTTTTCACATAAAACATTTCAATGCTGAACAACAGCAAACTTCATTTGCAGAAAAATAAGTCTGCCTTCCTTTGAAAAATGTAACTGCTAATGTTTATGTGATCTAGAACATGGCAAAAGTTAACTATCAAACAATTTCCAATGTCTATTAAGAAATACATGTTTTACATGTATGTACAGGGGGTCTTCAGGTTACGACACAGTTCCATTCCTGCAACAGTGACATAACACGAATTTTGGTCTAAGTCGAAAGGCACCCTAGCATAACACAAACAGAACACTTACCCTTTTAACAGTCTAAAATGGCATAGGTAAGAGTACGGGGGTAAGCCAACTCCCTCACTCATATGCCACATTACTGTGTATTCTTCTGCCACACACAACCAAACTAGTTCGCCAATGTAGTCCATAAGCACAATGCTAATGGTGTAAGCCAAAATCCTCACATCTCAATTTTTTAAAAGTTTTTATGAGTGAGCATCATAAACTCAAAACGTCTTATGTCGAGACTGTTGTAACCCAAGGAGCCCCTGTACTCTGAATATCAAATCCCTAACAAAGCTAAATTAGTAAAGCTTCCGAATTTCAAAAACTTACCTGTAGAGCATGACATTATATGGTAGAAAATTAGGCAGCAGACTCTTAATTATACGTATAGGAAGCCAAAGCATCAGAAGGACAATTGAGCCAAAGACAATCTGCAGTAAGAAAAAGGGCATGACACCATTGTACATTACTGCCATGAAAGACAAGCTAACTTCTAAACATGCTCACCCAATATCTAAGCCAAATCTATACCCACCCAGGGTGCAGAGTGTTCTCACTCAACACATTATATTTGGATCCTCCTATGTAAAGAATACATTCCTGAGATGGCTACTCCTCTCTCTTTCTCCCTCCCTCTCTTTCTTTCTCTCTCTCTCTCTCTCCCTCCCTCCCTCCCTCTCCAACACAGTGCTCAAACAGTAGCCACAAATGATAATCACTGCATGGTACATGATGAGAGATCTAGAAACTCACAATGAAAGATCACAATTGTCTGCAACTTAATAAATCACCTGTGATCATTATAAAACATGACCCATATAATGGCTATAAAACTTTCCAAAGGGTGCAATATTGCTTTTACAATTTTATTTTGGAAAAGTTCAGATTTAACTAGGTAATTTCTTCTAGGCAGGGAAGAAACTTTGAGACACTATATTAAGAGTTTAATTTAGAAGCTATGAATAAGTCTCCATTGCTTTAATGCAAATTAATTATAATCCAGAATTTCATAATTTGGTAATTAATTATACTACTAAAGTAATAGAAAACATTTTTGTTTCAGTATATATTTTATTTATCAAAGTAACTAATAAACCTGCTACTTAACAACCAAGTTCCACAGATTTAACTAAGTTATTCAATCTATGGAGCACACTTGACTTCAAAAACAATAAAAAGGTATGCTTACCACTGACAAAATAAATCTTCGGAGATGCCTATATATGGGCAAATGGATCATTTCTTGTACTGGATTAAAATCTGGATCATTCAAATTCCTTAGAAACCACAGTACACCAGGTCGAAGTACCTGCAAATACATTTTTAATGCTATGAATACTCACCAATGTCTTCAAGGCTCTTTATATGAGCTAAACATTAAAAGGAAAAAAATCTTAAAATTACTTAGGCTTCCTAAAAAAATGTGCCCCAGAAAATTCCTATGGTTGTCCTGGGAAAACAAGTTCCTAAATCAGAATCTTTACAATAAATTATCTTGCGTTTGATATCCTTTTATGTTTTTAATCATTTAATGCGAAATAAATGTATTCAAGGGCATTTTGTCAAATTTAGAGCTCCTAGATGAAAAATAAGTGTTTTTTTTTAATTGTCATTATGTTGTATCATCTAGTGTAAGAATTAGGTTGTAATTTATAAATATTCTAAACAGAAGATCTGATTTCACGCCGACTTGTGGTGGCGCAGTGGATAAAGCATCGACCTGGAATGCTGAGGTCACTGGTTTGAAACCCTGGGCTTGCCTGGTCAAGGCACATATGGGAGTTAATGCTTCCTGCTTCTCTCCCCTTTCGCTCTCTTTCCTCTCTAAAATAAATATATAAAATAAAAAAATAAAAGATCTGATTTCATTCTTTCACTTTCTGAGAAGAGTTATTTTAATTAAGAAACCTTATAACTTCTCAGTACACATCTTGATTTTACTACCTACATTTTCGAAAGCATCAATTCAAAAGTCTGGGTATGAGTCCTGGGTGGTCCAAACTCACTGAGTTACTCTTGTATAAAGCATCTCATCTGCCCAAACTCTATTTCTCCAGCTTCTAAACAAGGAGATTATAACGTATATCTCTAAGGTTCCATCTAACTTCCAAATACTAGGATTCCATACCAACAGAAATCCACATAGATAAATTGAAAAATTCAGTATACAACTTTTTATCACTTAACAATGTAATTTAGAGGTAATTTGTAATTATAAATTTTTAAAAAATATTATTTAGTCTCAATCACTTGTTTTAAAAAAAATACAAGTTTAATTTGCAAACAGAATTTACTGAACTTACACTATATGATTCAGGAGAACATGTGGGCCCCTAGGCATACCCCCCCCCCCCCCAATTCCTTAAAACACTCAAACAGCAACTACACCGAGAACAGCATTAGGTCTCTATGCTTTTGGATCCCATTCACACTGGATTAGTCAGTCTGCTCCTTCAGGCCCTTGCACATCTCATCACCACTCTCAAAGGAGTGAGCTGACTTGTTCAACCGTTAAATTCCTTCCCGGGATATGATTTTACATTATAGAATGAGGACTATGCCTTTGATTCTCTTATCCCAGCAACTAACACAGAGTTGAGTGTGCAGTGATACTGAGGGAAAGAATGCACACTTACCAGTTTTATACTTCTTACTGCACCAGAATGACTCATGAGATGTATACTAAAGAATGACAACCGCCCCCTCCACGTCACTGTCTTCAAATCATAAAAACTGTCTTCTCCAAATATAGAGTTGGTAAGGTACCCATCTGGCAAATGAACTAGAATCATAAAGGACTTTCATTCTAATTCTATGCTTAAGGTGCCTGCTTCAAGGCCATTTTACATATTCGATCCTATAAAACCATAACCTTTGGGTATTTCCAACATTAAATTTCCTTGAATGAAGCTTAAAACAGGCTTGGATCACATAAAATTCCAAGAATTTGTATTAGAAGATGGCTACAAATAAGTGCATTTATTTGTCTACCCCCAGTCTAGTCGTCTTTGAAACTTTTAACTATTTCTAGACAGAAACATTAAAACTTGCCTATTTTTGAGAAAAATGACTGAAAATAGTTTAAAGCAATTAAGTCAAACTTATCTATCAGTTATTCTCTCTTAAAATAAATGATTTCAGGCCCTGGCCGGTTGGCTCAGAGGTAGAGCGTTGGCCTGGCGTGCAGGAATCCCGGGTTCGATTCCCGGCCAGGGCACACAGGAGAGGCGCCCATCTGCTTCTCCACCCCTCCCCCTCTCCTTCCTCTCTGTCTCTCTCTTCCCCTCCCACAGCCAAGGCTCCATTGGAGCAAAGATGGCCCGGATGCTGGGGATGGCTCTGTGGCCTCTGCCTCAGGCGCTAGAATGGCTCTGGACGCAACAGAGCGATGCCCCAGAGGGGCAAAGCATCGCCCTTTGTGGGCATGCCGGGTGGATCCCGGTCGGGCGCATGTGGGAGGTCTGTCTGACTGCCTCCCCGTTTCCAGCTTCGGAAAAATGGGAAAAAAAAAAAAAATGATTTCATTAGGAAATTCTAACTTTTGAGGCACAACTTACAGTTAAACAAAAGTTTTTTTCATGAATGTAGAGTGACAACACTTCCCTGTAGAACTTACCTCTCTCAGTAAAAGAATGAAGGAGGCAAAGTAGAACACGTAGACCATTCCCACTAGCCAGTGTAGAAACATGGTAGTACCTGGAGCCGACTGAAAGCTCAGCTCTCGATCTTTCAGAGTAGCATCAAACATTTCCTAAATCAAAACAGAACAGGTGAGCAAGAGTTGTAGCACCAATGTTTGCCACATTAACATTTCCATCTTGGCCCTGACCGGTGGGCTCAGTGGTAGAGCACAGCCTGGCGTGTGGAAGTCCCAGGTTCAATTCCTGATCAGGGCACACAGGAAAAGCACCCATCTGCTTCTCCACCCTACCCCTCTCCTTCCCTTTCCACAGCCAAGGCTCTCTTGGAGCAAAGTTGGCCTGGGCACTGAGGATGGCTCCATGGCCTCCACCTCAGGCACTAGAATGGCTCCAGTTGCAATGGAGCAACACCCCAGATCGGCAGCGCATCGCCCCCTAGTGGGCTTGCCAGGTGGATCCCAGTCAGGCTCATGTGGGAATCTGTCTCTCTGCTTCCTCGCTTCTCACTTCAGAAAAATTAAGATAAAATAAATAAAATAAAATTTTCCATCTTATAGGGAAGTAGATAAAAATCACTATACACATAGATTATGATGTTCTAGGACCACAGTTCTCTTAATACCATCTCATGATGTCACAGAAATATAAATGATATAAGGTTACACACTATTTCAAAGATGTATATGACACTTTAAAACGTTTATATATAAGCAGCAAGACTAATAAATCAGCCTGACCAGGCGGCGGCGCAGTGGATAGAGTGTCAGACTGGGATGTGGAGGACCCAGGTTTGAGACCCGAAGGCCGCCAGCTTGAGCACAGGCTCCTCTGGTTTGAGCAAAGCTCACCAGCTTGTACCCAAGGTCGCTGGCTCGAGCAAGGAGTTACTCAGTCTGCTGAAGGCCCATGGTCAAGGCACATATGAGAAAGCAATCAATGAACAACTAAGGTGTCACAACAAAAAACTGATGATTGATGCTTCTCATCTCTCTTCGTTCCTGTCTGTCAGTCTGTCCCTATCTATCCCCCTCTCTGACTCTCTGTCTCTGTTAAAAAAAAAAAAAAAAAAGACTAATAAATCAACTGTTATGTAAAAACCTTACTGATACTAATACTATAAAAGAACCATTTTTAGTTAACATACTATCTTCTTTTCCTGGCTATAGGTCTGTCTGTATTCATACCAAGTTTTAATAGTAAAGTATGAGAGAAAATGTTATCTCAGAACCGAAAGTAGCTTTTCTACATATAAAATATTTTTGAAAAGTCAAAAACTTACTATCACTGATAGCCATTAAAGATCTTAGTTAAAACAAATAGTTAGGGTTGAACTGATTACAAAAACCATCCTCTTATCACACTGCTCTTTTTATGTGTATAATGTCTTGGTATTATCGTAAAGTTTGAAAGAGTAAAATGAGAAGAAAATTCTCCATTGATTATCAAAAAGTTTCTCAAAGTACTCTAACATCAAAAATCTGCATGAGAAAATAGGAACAAGGCAAGGGCTGGGGCAAAGGTTCCTGCCCTGAGGGGGAAGAATAGGCTTGTTAGGACAAGATGTGAATAAATAAAATGTCCAAATACCCTGGGAAGAGGCAACTGTATTCTTTACCCTAGAGAACAAGAAAACTTGACTTCATTGCCACTTAATCCTCTGCAACATGAAGCCCAAGAGCAAGACCGTACAGACCAATGGATGACAAACATACTAGTTCTATTACAATGTTCTATTGTGGGTTTTGTCCTCCTTCAAAATCCCTTGTGCTCTGGAGTTGTGTTTTGCTTGACATGCTTGATAATAGTTTCTAATGTGTAAATTCTCAGTATTGATGATGTAATGTTAGCAATGTATCTTTATTGAAAAGCTGCTCCCATTTATGTTTTCTCATGTTTTAAACAGGGAAATTGAAAATGTTTGGTGACAACATGCCAAACTTTGACTCTTCAACTCAGCTATTTTAGAAGCATAGTAACTCTTTCCTTTGGATAAAGCTTCTTTAGTGCTGATTTCTTGGTGTAAGGAACCAAGAAGAGAATGCACTAACATTCCATAAACAAATAATTCTTTCATTTTTGTCAAGGAGAAAGAAACATTGGGAATTACCCAAGAAATATTGTTACCCAGGTAATGTTAGCATTTAGCACAAAAAGCTGGGAGAAAACTCTTAATACCAATAAACCCTGAAAATAATGATTACTTGGATAGCATGACATGTATCTGTGAAGTTCGCCCTGAGCATAAAAGAGGAATAGCTGTTACTTCCTTCCTAATTTGCATTGTTTTGCTGAAAAGATCTGTTACATAAAGTTATGATGGACCCATACTTCTGATATGCATCTCTCCCTAGGGATCAAGTTTCTGGGGCAGAAAAAGTGTATGTCCAGCAGAAGGTGCCCTCGTTTATTTTAGAGGGGGAGACGAGACTAGGTTGATGTGCTGCACAAAAGCCTAACTTAACTCAAAGACAAGATGACAACGATCACTGTGACTGGTTATGGAATTCAGAAAGTCTCCGTCTCAGTTGTCTGCTTAATGCTTACTAGCCTAGAGTACTATTTTGGTGCTTTCTTTGTAATAAAAAGACTGCATTTTCAAAAAAAAAAAAAAAAAATCTGCATGAACCCTCAAAAAAAAAAATCAGGTACTCAAGAAAAATTAGCAACATTAAGACTCCACAGTGATACATTCTCAGAACAAATTAAGCAAATTATTATCAAATACTGACTTTCCTTTAAAAGAAACCCATTCTAAAAATGTCTTTTCTGAAGCCTTTATATTATTTCATTGTATGATAATGAATAAACTCACCAGGGAACAGATATCCAGCCACCAGCCACAAATGAGAGGGAACACTCCAATTTCCACCACCACTAGCAAAGAGACCTTAAGCAAAAGTAAAGGTCATCAATATCACCCAAATGAAAAGAAATCATTTCCAGTTTTAACTTATAACAAGAATTACCTTAACAACGATATAGCAGACTCCCAGCAAGCGACGAGATCTATGAAATTTAACAAGAGTTGCCAAGCCCTACAGCATCTAGTCAAGGAAAAACTGGGCATTTCAAGGTACAATAAGACATAAATATTTAGGCAATATAGTATTACTTGGCAGATAGAATTAATTTATTCCATATTTTGTCTGTCCTTATCTTCACTTCAAATGTCCACAACTTTTACTAAGGGTACAAGGGAAGAGAAATACAGTACTATAGTTTTATCAGTAACAGAAACAACTCTTTGGTATGAATAATATTTCTAAACATCAAGTTGGTTCATTAAAGGATACATGACAAATTATCAGTGTTATTGCTAAAAGTATATACCCAACTATGGTTGTGATCAGGCCTTCGAAATGAGACGCTTGGACCTAGAAATAAAGAAAAACATAAACTTTCATTGTACCACATGACCCCACCCCAGGATAATAATGTATTAAACAATTCAACCAAACTAGAAATGAACCGTGTCTAGGCAATTTACATCTAGAAAACAACCACAAAATTCTCTTTGGATGACATCTTTGAAAATCAGATTCTCCCAGTCATATATTATAAAAGGATAAGGAAAAATTAAAGAACACTTTATTCAAGCAGACAAAATAGAGTAAATTAAATTTTATAAAACTAAGGGGAAAGTTGTAATGCAATGAGTCTGTGCTCTGCCCCATTCTGAAGCGGACTTGCTAAGACTGAGCACGAAGAGCAGCAGCACACTTTCTAAGCTGTCTACCTGCCCGATGCATCCCAGCCACCTCATTTCCTACCACTAAAAATGACTGTTTATCCCTTGCTCCCCAAATCTGTCCCATTCTCAACTCAGAAAACAAGAGTCTGGGTAGCCTCTTTTTGGTTCCTGAATTTCATATAGAGTATGAAGTGGCGATAGTTTGAAGAGTCAAAATTTAACAAAGAATTCACCATAACTTTTCAAGTTCTTGCATTCAACTAATGAGAATTCGGAGAGCTGTAACAAACTCTGAAACACATCTCCTTGCCCCTTCAGAACAGTTCAAAACGTGCTCTTTCAGGATTCACATACATAAACAGATGAGCATCCAGATGTCAGTTCTTTCTTAAAAACTAAATATCCCCCCCCCCCGAACAGCAGTACTTGTCCATCTAAATATTTACAAAACCTCTGAAAAGCAATGCTAAGATGTCAAAATTAAAGCAAAATATTTACAAAACACTACAGCCCATCATTCAAAGATTGGCTATTTTTTAATCAATTGATGATATACTGCTATGTTTCTAAATTTTTAAGGGGCATCTGGCAAAAAAGCGAAAAAGGGCGCACAGGTTCACTGGGCAGGTCACAAACAGTCTGCAAGGAAACTTTCCTATAGTATGCCTCTGGATAACCAACAGCAAGGAGGACACGGGATCTCAGAGCACACCTTCTTTAGCTGGCAACATAACCTACCAATTTGAGCCACTGTCAGTTTTTAAAGAAAACAACATGGTGTTAGATAACTATACCTTTGTATAAGGCAGACTGAGAAATGAAGTAACTCTTTACAATATTATTCACCCTTTGAGTAGTACGAACATTCATGTACGTCCTTGTGCCTCCTGACCATCCAGAGTAGGATCGTAACAAAAATTTATTTTTAAAAATGTATAAGGCAACATTAAAAAAAGGCAAATGTATGTTCTTATTGTTTCCATAAGTTGGTTATCAAACAAACATAATTTTAAGTTGATAAAACTGGAACTGGAACTAATTTCATTTTTTGAAAAACAACTCACTCTCAGGAGTCAGCGAGCATGAAAAAACTCACCACTCAAAGGGTTAATTATTCAACAAATATCATATTTTCAGGGATAATCAAGGAAAGTAAATTTGTATAAATATTATACTCACATGTTCTTCAAATCCCAAACCAACAAGGGAGAAATGACCAATGTGGTAAGGGCAAAATGCTGAAAGAGAGGAAAAAACTCAATGAAAACTTCAAAATCAAAACAATGAAAACTTCTAGTAGCATCTCCCACTAAAAGGAACCAGGGCTTTTAAAAGAAATGAAATATACTAGAACTGGGGCTAGAAATGCATTTCTTGGAACATTCTCTATAGCCAGAGAACAGCAACGTTATCGAGGTCTAAAAGGCTAGTGGCAAAAGGAGCCAGGAACAACTGTGAAGAGTCTCACAAGCATCAAAAAGCATAATGACCTAAACTGATAGAAACACACTGAATACATACAAATCCATGAGTTCATTACACTCAAAAAGTGGCAGGCCGAAAACAAAAACTTTTTAAAAAAGGAAAAAGCAACATCATAGAAAACATTTTTATCACCAATGTAAGTAGTAAGCTCATCAGTTCCTTACCATGAAAACTGATAATTAAAGGGAAATGACTGCGCATCTGTCCTGCTACTTTTGAACAAACAAGTTCACGTTAACTAAATAGCTCTAGCTGATAATAAGTAATTCTGTATAGAAAAACCAGACAATAAATGTAAAAATTAACATTTTGAAAAAAATTATTTTGCAATGCCTAATAAAATTATTTCAGGCCAAGTATCATCAGGGATAATAAAATCAGGTGAAATGTTGATGAAACACTAGATATCTGTACGATACTGAAATACCATCCCAAAGCATTCCTTTCTTATGGATAAGAAAAAAGAAAGCTATCAACAGATTTCAAGAAGCTATCACCTGAACCACTAAGATGGAGAACCAGACATGTCTTCTATGTCGTATTAGGCAAAGAACAACCAGTGAAAGATTTGTCCCAAACATACTGAACTTGAATCTGATCAGGCTCTTGCAGACAAAGAAGCAAGGTGGCAAAGTAGCAGACATCATCAGGGAGCAGTAGGACAGATGTAGAACATGAGGCACTTACAGGACAGTTGACCTAAGTAAGTATCTTCAACAAATCAATGGCAAAAAAAAGAGGGAAGCAGAAAAATATTCTTGATCACAGGATTACCAACCAAAAATAATGTCTGTCTGGACATTATCCGGATCATCATTCAAACAAACCAACTATAAAATGACATTTAAGGAGACAATCTAAGAACTTGTAATGTGCTGGACTGCTAGGATGATTTTGTTAGGTGTCATAATGGTATTATGGTTAAATAAAACAAATATCCCTTATAATTTTCATAGTAAGAATTTTTACAGTGTCCTTTCCTCAAGTCTTTCTTTTTGTTTGTTTTTTTTGTTTGTTTGTTTTTTTCAGAGAAAGAGAGAGAGTAAGAGAGAGGGATAGATAGGGACTAGGGACAGACAGGAACGGAGAGAAATGAGAAGCATCAATCATTAGTTTTTCGTTGCGACACCTTTGTTGTTCATTGATTGCTTTCTTCTATGTGCCTTGACCGTGGGGCTACAACAGACCAAGTAACCCCTTGCTCAAGCCAGTGACCTTGGGTTCAAGCTGGTGAGCTTTGCTCAAACCAGAGGAGCCAGCGCTCAAGCTGGCGACCTCGGGGTCTCGAATCTGGGTCCCCCGCATCCCAGTCTGACTGTGCCACCGCCTGGTCAGGCTCAAGTCTTTCTTGTTGTGTTAAAATTTTAATTTGTTCTTTTTATAAAAATGTTTATTTTATTGATTTTAGAGAGAAAGGAAGGGAGACAGCAAGACAGAGACGGGAACATCGATCTGTTCCTGTATGTGCCCTGACCAGGGATCAAAGTGGCAATCTCTGTGACTCAGGACGATGCTCTAGATTGAGCAATCCAGCCAGGGCTAATTTGTTCTTAATAATAACATTTAATTTTCTTTTATTTATGTCAAGAAAATGAACAGCATAGGTTGGGGAAGGGGTGAGAAATGTCCAATTATTAAGACGAAAGTTAAGAGTGAATTTACAGGAATCTGGCCAACAAACAGTTTTGATGGTGTATTCTATGGGTAGAAATTTATTTATGGGTTTAAGATTTATTTAGAATTTACTACAAATAAGATGTGTATATTATTTTACTAATAAATTATGTATATCATAAAGCACAAGAAATTTTTAAATAAGGAAAAAAATAAATAGAATTTTTCCTATTTTGTTCTCACACTCAACTCTGAGGATGACTCAAGAAGGTCCCTAGGGAAAGGTAAACTTTCAAGTTTCAACTCTATTTGTATATGTAAATATTAACCTAAGCATCATTTTAACAATTTCTATTCCATTCCACAGCAACTACCAGATAGGCATCCTAAAATTAAGGTCAGTTTTTCAGGATCATTCCCTTATATGAGAGACAGCAGTGAGGTAATATTTCTGCAAAGGACATGACCACAAGAGTCAAAAAAATGGCAGAAGAAAACTACAATAGAGTAACGCAAGTAGGGAAAAAAATGTGTGCTTAATCCCAATGACTATGTTCACCTAAAAGGAAAAAGTACATTCCTAAAAAAAAAAACTTCGATTGATTTCAAGAGATCCTACTTAAAGTATATATAAATTTAATAAGACAAGGTTTTTTCATATAAGCTTATATATGGGTTAAAAAAATAGATAATATTTCCTTTATATAAAATGAGTTCTTATTTTTGTAATTCAGGTTTTAAAGGTAACTTGTTCCTCCAAACACTAATTTAGAATCAAGCTTTTCTTACAAGAGAAAAGACTAAATTCTATAGATCAATTTTTCTCTCAAATAAAACTTAGTCAAATATCAGTTAGTATACATATGAAAAATAAATGCAAAATAATCTGCAAATTTTCACCCCATATGAAAGGGAAACAAAGAATGCTTCCTATTAATTACAGCCATCTTTTTTTCAAGATATTTTGTTATCTGTAAGTTTCTTTTGCTCTTTACCAATAATATTCAGAAATTTAGTTTTGTCTCAGCCCTGGCCAGTTGGCTCAGAGGTAGAGCATCAGCCCAGTGTGTGGAAGTTCCTGGTCAGGGCACACAGGAGAAGCGCCCATCTGCTTCTCCACCCTTTCTCTTCTCCTTTCTCTCTATCTCTCTCTTTCCCTCCTGTAGCCAAGGCTCTGTTGGAGCAAAGTTGGCCCAGGATGGTTCCACGGCCTCCCTCAGGCACTAGAATGGCTCCGGTTGCAATGGAGCAATGTCCCCTAGTTGGCATGCCATGCTTGGTGGATCCCAGTCGGGGCGCATGCAAGGGTCTGTCTCTCTGACTCCCCTCCGCTTACGAGGGGAGGAGGGGAGAAAAAAACTGAACTACTGTAATAAACAAAAGCATAAACACCACTTACCAAAAACAAGAATGAACAGAGTGTTTAAAGACACCACCCAGAAGACATGTTCCTAAAAGAAAAGAACATTAATAAAACATATTCATTCCTATTTGATATGTGTTTAGACTACTCCATTCATTTAGATGACTGAAATGTGCACTCTATAATTGAGATTTCATTCCAAAATTAAGTACAACTTTATATTTTTCATTAGATAGCCCATAAAAAGAAACCTAATAAAATTCAAAGTTCATAATGCTACACATAAAATCAAAAAAATCAATATACATTTCCTATTCATAAATTAATAATCCACCATAGACTACACAGATTCCCATAAATACCTGCCAGATTGCATTAAAGCAAATGACACTGAAAAATTACAAATGGAGAAAAAGTTCAAAGCCACATTAATTCCCAACAACATATTAATGTAAAAATATACAGTGCTTCTTCCAGTGTCCATTTTGTTCTCAAGACTTCTGCAAGGTAACTTTTCTGGTCCCTTTTCTCACTATGATGTCTTGACCTTGTTTGTTTGTGCATCAGAATCCTCACTCACTTGGCCACTGATCTACTTCCACAGTTATGTACTATCACCTCCAAGATGACTGCTATCATCTATTCCTCCAGCCATGTCACATGTACTTCAGTCACACTCCATGCTGCCACAAGAAAGTGCAAGCCCAGTGGTTTTCAACCATGAAACAAACCACTGTCCAAGCCCATTTGTGTAGGCCCATGCCCTCCTCCCCCATCAAGTTAAATTATCCTTCCAAAGGCGGCCAACACTGCAAAATTTTCTTTATAGAAAGATTTTTCTAATCAAGTCCCCAATCTGCTACAAACCCAAGTAGCAAGAAGGGTGACTGTCTAAAAGATGACTGCTACATTCCCAATCACCACCCTAGCTCGTATCACTTGAATTTTTTCAGCTTCTCTGCCTAAAGTTATCTTCTCTAAAAATTCCTTGCTTACAAACTCCACCAAGAGACAACTAATTAAGCCCTCCTCTATACCTCTTGTATCCTATGCACACCTTCTGTCACTGAGTCTTTAACACACAGTACATACCTCTGAGGGTCCTTATTCACACATTCATTTCTCTCTACTAAACTATAAAGCATTTTGAGTACAGGAATCCTATTTCATTCATCTCTAAATCTTCTAGTAATTATCACAATAGCTGACACATGGCAGATACTAAAACTATTTTCCATGAATAAAGTCATCCTATAAATATTTTCCCCAAAAAATTAGAATGAGATGAGTCAACCCAACTGCATCAACAACTTTTGTCATTCATCTATGAGAGATTGATGAGGTAAAAAATATAAATGAACATGCAGCCAAATAATACCTTCTATAATTTGTGATCAAACTTTGACTAGGAGCTCGGTGACACCACATTCTCACTAATCTGTGAAGTATCATATATATGCCTCAGTATAACTACTAACCTCAACTTCCTATTCTGGCTCCCATCTGGAGCCAACCTGAGGAGGACACCAGCACTGTGGACAGCAGAGGAACTAGATGAAACTTATTTGGGTTTCTGATGACCTTTTGGGCCTCTAGATCAAGCCCTCCTCAAGCCCACCCTTGTTCGAGACCTGTTCTTAAGTTATTGTTTTGGTCACTAGGGGTTCTCCCACCTGCAGCCAAAGTCATCTTGATACTCAAAACCATCTAAAATCCCAAATGGTAAGTGATGTTATATTATAGAATCTTCAAAAAAGTATCCTGTTTTGCTTTTAACCCATTTATGCCTCATGTTCTATTACTGCAACGGTAGTGTTATGGGAGTTACTTATATCCTACTGCTCAAGGTCACCACCGAGGTCTGATTTTTCACACATGCTTGCCTCCTGAGGGCACAATGTTATAACACGGTGCACAGGGTTAGTCACTGCTGCAGATACTGGCATGGTGGGAGCTTGTCAAAAAGTGATGTGAATATTCAGAAAACATTTGAAGTGAATTTCAAAAATTTCAACCTTTGGCATAAATGAGTTAAAGGACATATTCTTTAAAGAAATGTTCTTCATCTCTAAATTGTATTCTTTGCTAATAAGATAAAGATAGGTGGGATTCAGCAAAAAGTGGAAACCTGTGAGAACCTGGGGCTCTCACTGTGTGCATGGCAAAAGTGTTCTGTCTTCACTAGATGAGGCATTTAAACTTCAAAAGGTGGAACTTTAAAAGACCAAGTTCTTAACTACCATAAATTTTGTATTGTATTTTATTTTCTAAAAATCAAATATTTAATAATTTCCTTTCAAATTGTATGCTTTGCCAATATTTGAAATACATATAACAAACTTCCTTCAACATATCAAATAGTCAAAAATCAAAGAGCATTTTGATCTTTAGCATAAAAAGCCAGAACATACGTATATCTGAAACCAATGAGTCACTAAGACAAATAATTAAGTCACAATTCTATTATTAAAAAATATTACCTTTATTGTAAATCTGAAAACAATGAATCACTAAGATAAGTAATTAAATCACAATTCTATTATTAAAAAATATTAGCTTTACTTACTAGAAAAACTAGTGATCCATCAAGTCCTAGCATCTAAAATAAACAACATTCATTAATTCAAGATAAAACAGGATTTTTTATTCTATTTATTTTAAAAGTATCATTTTCCTTTCAATATCTTTAAACATAATCCTTACCCACTATTTTTCAATATAGCCTATCATTTCAGAGAGTAGAAAATCTCCTGTTTATGGGAGTTTTATATTTTAAGCATACTTTTATTCCAAATCATGGTTTTAAAGATTTTTTAAAAATATTTTATTTGTTCATTTTCAGAGAGAGAGGAGAGGAGACGGAGAGAGAGAAGCATTAACTCCCATATGTGCCTTTACCAGGCAAGCCCAGGGTTTCGAACCAGCAACCTCAGCATTCCAGGTCAATGCCCTATCCACTGAGCCACCACAGGTCAGGCCCAAATCATGGTTTTAAGTAAAAAAAATTCCATCTTGAGTTTCATTCTTACATTAGCTATGGAGCCAGTCAAGATTTCATGAATACAACTATACTGTCAAATGAAGCATCAGAATAATACTTATATTTAAATTGTTACTCCATTTTTTCAAAGTCCACAATTTCAGGTTAAACATTTCCTAAGTAGAGCAAGGTTTGAAGACAAAAAATGTTATCTGTAGATCTTCAGTATATTTTTAAAATTTTCAACACAAAGAAAACATCACAACTTTCTCTAGAAATTAAAGTTCTATTAAAGTTTTCATCAAATGTAACTACAAAATTAGTGTACACATTTGAATATGCCCAACTTTAAAATACACTTCAGAATAAAAACACCACAGCTTAATGGAAAGAAGTCTTACTCACTCTTTCCCACGTAAGCTCTTCTGCAGCTCGGTCCCATTCTAAAGCATTCCAGTTCATGTCGTCTGGAAATAAAATTGTAGTTTAAAGATTACTTGCAGAACTTGAACCATAAATAGTGAAGTGCATTCTCTTAATCTGGTGTTTTATAAGCTGTTATTGAGAAGATAAACCACATTTAAAAATTTTCCATATAGTTATTTGCTTGTTAGGTAATAAGAATACATATACATAAATACAACATATAAAATAAGTAAGGTGGTTCTAATATGTGCTAAGTACTAGAAAGGAAATGAACAGGATTATGTGAAAAAGAAGTCAACAGCTCTGAATCAGGATTGACTCCAGCAGATTTGAGAAAAGTAAGATAAGAAAGCCAGGTGGTCTACAATTCTCTGGGTGAGGAGGAGGTAGAAGATACGGTGTGAAAGACAGGGGTCAGAGCATATAAAATTAATCTGAAGTCTGGATTTTTTTTTCCTTTAGTATCATAGAAAAAACACTGAAAAGATTTTTTAAAGGCAGAAGAGCAATCCAAATACTATGTGGATCAAGAATGGAAGAAGGACCTGACAAGGCAGTGGCCAAGTGGATATAGAGCGTCGAACTGGGAAGTAGAGGACCCAGGTTCAAAACCCCAAAGTCGCTGTCTTGAGCACAGGCTCATCCGGCTTGAGCACGGGGTTGCTGGTTTTAGCATGGGATCATAGATATGAACTCATGGTTGCTGGCTTGAACCCAAGGTCGCTGACTAGAGCAACGGGTCACTCACTCTGCTGGAGCCTCCCAGCCAAGGCACATATGAGAAAGCAATCAATAAACAACAAAGGTGTCACAAGGAAGACTTGATGCTTCTCATCTCTCCCTTCCTGCCTGTCTGTCCCTATCTGTCCCTCTCTCTGTCTCTGTCTCTCTTGCTAAAAAAGAAAAGAAAAAAGAAAGAATGGAAGAAACAAAACTAGTTAGGAGCTAATGCATTAAACTGAAACAGAAATGGTGGCCAGCACTAGGATGTCAGTAGGTTGCATTCTCAGAGTCTTTGAATAGATAGATACTTGTCTCTCCCCAGCAAAGGCCCCATTACACAATTCAGTTCTTCTCATCCTTCTGGTCATAGCACTTACTCTGAGCTACCAGAACACCCAGTTATTAAGATTTTATTTATGGATTTTTAGAGAGGGGAGAGAGACAGAAGTGGTAAGCATCAATTCATAGCAGCTACCTCCTATATGTGCCCTGACCGGGCAAGCCCAGTGCTTCTAAACAGTGACCTCAGCATTCTAGGTTGACATTTTATCCACTATGCCACCACAGGTCAGGCCAGGACATCTTGTTTAAATAAGTCCCTCCCCAATAGCATCCTCAGAGTAATGTGCATAATGTTTATCACAATGTGTAATGATAAATTTGTTCACTTGGGTATTCTTAACTAGACCAGAAACTCCGTGAAGGCAGGGCCCTCACGTTTGCGTGCTTGGCACCCAGGAGACACTCAAGATAGTAGCAATGTCAAGTGGACCAGAGACAGGGCAGCACTTGACAGGAAAACTCTAGGGTGGGAAGAGAAAAAAGGAGGCCCTGAGGTACTGACAGCTGACTGGGGGACCCAGTCTCGAATCTTCTTTTACACTGTCAAGTTACACTGCTAGAAAAGGAGAAACTGGTTTCTTTGGATGGAATTTGGCCTATAGGTTACAGTTCAAGAATTCCTCTTTGAAATTAAAAGTACTGATGGAATAAAATGGCAAAGAAATAAATCTGTATCAAATTTTTTTTAAAAAAACTAGGAGCTATACCAACTTAAAAATAATTTTTTCTATCCACTCTACGAAAGTCCTATGTAAAGTAAGATTTTAAAACAAAATGTACCCAGCTTCACAGGGAAAATATGTATGAATATGTCTGTCTATACATAAAAATTTGCCAAAATAAAGTAAAAACAGAATTTTAAACTCATTAAATTTTGAAAACTCCAGTCCTTCTCCCCAAGGCAAGATGGGAATGAACTCATGGTAGAGAAGAGGAGTAAGGACAAGCCAGCAGCCATTACCCTGGGCCCCGTTGTTGGCATCTGCTGCATCTTCCCCGCCTGCCTCATCCTCTTCCTCGTTCTCCTCCTCCTCTTCCTCTTCTGCCTGATCGTCCTGGGCATCCGGGTTTTCCCCCACTACCGCATTCTCAGCTGGCGGGTTGGCAGGCTGGTCAGGGGCAACATTTTCAGCACCATTTCCTCCTGCTGGAGCCTAAAATCACAGAAGAGCCCAGACATTTAATTAACTTTTTTCAATCTTGCTCTATTTCCAAATCAAACTACCTTCTAAAAAAACTGAACTAGCCTGACTTGTGCCACAGTGGAAAAAGTGTCGACATGGAACACAGAGGTCCCTGGCTCAAGGTCCAGGCTTACCCGGTCAAGGTACAAGTTGATGCCTCATGCTCCTCTCTCCCCCACCCCATTTCGGATCAACTTGGTGTATAAGGATATAAACTCACTTCACACTGTATATATTCATTCAGTATAATTTAAAGATTATTCTTTTTTTTTTTTGTATATTTCTGAAGCTGGAAACAGGGAGACAGTCAGACAGACTCCCGCATGCGCCCGACTGGGATCCACCCGGCACACCCACCAGGGGCGAAGCTCTGCCCACCAGGGGGCAATGCTCTGCCCCTCTGGGGCGTCGCTCTGCCGCGACCAGAGCCACTCTAGCGCCTGGGGCAGAGGCCAAGGAGCCATCCCCAGCGCCTGGGCCATCTTTGCTCCAATGGAGCCTTGGCTGCGGGAGGGGAAGAGAGAGACAGAGAGGAAGGAGGGGGGGGGGTAGAGAAGCAAATGGGCGCTTCTCCTGTGTGCCCTGGCCGGGAATCGAACCCGGGTCCCCCGCACGCCAGGCCGACGCTCTACCGCTGAGCCAACCGGCCAGGGCCTAAAGATTCTTTTATAAAGCATTATAGCAAAATGAGTTAACAATCTGGTTATCCTGACTACATCATTCCATATATAATTCTTCCTTATAAGACAACTTCTATCTTTAATGACCACCTCCAGGATAAAAATATATTTATTCATGCATCTATTTGTTTGTTTATACACAGATATAAAATTTAATTCTCAGTTATCAAACACTTGAGGAAAACAAAGCTAATTTCTATTCTGTAGGTATGCCTGTCCATATAGACTTTATCAGTTCCCACATGCATCTTCCTCTGACTCTTCCTGAGTGCAGCTACCTAGGAAGCAAAGACATAGTTGTAGTTCATTAAGACACTCTCAACTTCCATGGAGTTAACAAAGATTCAAAAAGAACTATATTAAATGCTTCAAAATATGAGATACAATGATAAAAGTATTAATGCTGGATAAGAACAGTATCCTTGCTTTAGAGTTCCATTTTTGTATGTGTGGCTTTTAAAAGAAGTTGCACTCTAAATTCTGTAGATAAAAAAAATAAACCAGAATTTGATGAAATCATCTACACACTAACAAAAGGTCTTACATGAAAAATTAAGTTGTTAATTTTCATTTTGAGTATCTTATAGTCAATTTTTTCATAACAAAATTTTATGAAGTATGAATTGTTTTCATATGTAAGGAGCTAATTTTTTTACTATTTTCAGCCCATAATTTCTCAGCAAACAAAATACTAAAAATAATTTATGTCCTCCTTCTCTTCTTAATGCCTCTAACAAATATTCTTGCATTGTAAACATGTCATCTCTCAAAGAAATAGGAAAACTGCACACCACTGTTAATAGTGCTCCAGAATGTATTTCTACTTCTGGTAATATTCCTGCTGGGAGCAGCAAAGGCAGTGCATTTTACACACAAGGAAACTGATGATCAAAAGAGTAAGTTGCCTCCTTAATGTTATGCAGCATGTCAGAATCATGTGGAAAGAAATCTGTGTCTTAATTTCCAGGCCAGTGTTAAGCAGCAGAGACAATGAAAGGACATTTTACTATACCCCTATTATTGCTCCCAGCCTTGCTAGAAAATTAAAGAGACCACGTTACAGCAGCATTCTTTTGATTTTTCACATCTCCCTTAATCTTCTCCCAAACCTTTCCATTATTCTGCTTTGCAATAAGGGTTTGGGTCTTAGAAGGTGATGACAATTCTCATGTCCTGCTCCAATAAAATGAATTCGAGGGTGGGGGCCAGTTACCTCATTTTGGTGGTGTCCAGCAGCATTAAAGGGTGGAGCGGCATGTTCCAGCCAAATTGGGGCTCCCCCGTGGACGATCTGCTCTCGCAGCCACACCAGGCTGATGAATGCGCACAATGTGCACGTCACCACAAAACAACCCTGCAAACAATCTGCCAGTAAATTGTCCCTAGTAAAAAAAAAAAATACACGGAATTACTTCAAAGAACATCTAAGGAAACCAAAGAAACCAAAGGTAACATTTTATTTTATACTAAAATCTCAGAACAAAACAGCCATAAATTCATAATTTTCTGGCTGAGAGGCAGTTTCTCAAAAAGAATTATTTCTGAGGATGATGACCTATCTTATAAGCTGGCCAAATATACTTCTTTATATATTTTTATTATGTGTTTATATTATATTAGTAGTCAAAGAATAATATCAGAACTACACAAATTAGTGATCCATTGCCTTTCTTTGAACAAGACTTAGAATGAGGAAGGTGGCAAGCAAAAATCCAAAAGCAGCCAAAACTAGACAAAGACCAAACATGTGGCCTGTAAAAGGTTAATGACTGCCCAACCCTAACAACCTTCTTGTCCTATTTTATACACAAATTTAACAAACATGGTTAGCTGGTATCTGAGCCTATACAAATGAAGAAAACAGCAAGTAAGAAAGAAAAAAAAGCACGTCCAGAAAGGCCTAACACCAACATAAAGAACAGAAGGCCAAAAACTATTCAGTATGCATGTGTATGACAAAGAAGTCTGTAACACACTTTAGAAATCTGTCACTCAGAAAACAGATACAATTTTGATGCTAACTACAAGTACACCAAAAGTACATTAGTTCCTCAACAAATTCAGATAGACAAAAACAGTTCCCTTATAATCACATGAAAATTAATGGAGCATTACAATACTGACAAGCTTTTTGTTTTTTTGCTCTCTGAAGGAGCTTATCCTTCCCTATTCCATGTTTGCTTTCTGAATAATTCAAGGATAACTCAAGAATCTTGGTAGCATTTGGAAATCTGTCATAATGGAATAACTCTTTTTCCTCCATGGAAAACCTAAGTAAGGGTCAATTTGGGAGATCTCAATCTAGCAGCTCCAAACTTAACTGATGTGGCATTCAGCTATTATCTGGACTATACCCTGGATCAAAAGAGGAATCTTAACCACTCCCTTGCTGAAAAACAGCCCAAACCATTATAACTTTGATAGGTTGAAACTAAATTACCCACCCCCCTTCTCTACTCCTTCCTTACCCTCTGCAATAAAAACAACTTGTTGTAGATTTTAAATGACAGGCTCTTTGTACTTTTCCCTCACACCTTAAATCTAGGCTGGTTTTATAAACTGCATGGACCAGAGGTGATGTTGCCCATGGTCCAGTGCCTAGAAGAGAGCTTGCTAGCTTCCACTCACCCTTTTAGAATGCTGTCCTGAGACATGATGTGAAAAAAACCCACTAGCATTCTGGAAGGTGAGAGACCACATGAAAGAGAACCAAGGTACTCCAGCTGGGCCATCTTAGACCATCCAACAGCAGTGAAACAAATGAGTAACCAAGGCAAGCCCAATAGATAAACTCATCAGCTGAGCCCAGCCCAAACTGCTAACTCGCCAGAATTATGAGCAAATAAAATGGCTATGCTATTGTTTTGTCCTGATCAGATAGTTTAGTTTGTTAGCGCATCATCTTGATTGATGCACAGAGGTTGCCGGTTTGGTCCCTAGTCAGGACACATACAGAAACAGTTTGATGTTTCTGTGTCTCTCTCTCTGTCCCTCCTCCTTTCTCAAAAAAAAAAAAAAAAAAAAAAATCAATGAATAAATTTTTAAAATAAAATGAAATGGCTATTTAATTTTAAGTCACTAAGTTTTAGAGACAGTACTATATATTTTGAAGCAATAGTTAACTGATACGCTATGCCTAGAAATGACCTGAGGAACTGAACTACAGAGTATGTAACAACTACTATGCTGTTAAGAAATTTAAAGTATGCCCTGGCCAGATAGATCGTTGGTAAGAGCATCATCTCAATTCGCAGAGGTTGCCAAGTAGATTCCCAGTCAGGGCACATAAACATCAGTCTCTCTACCTCTCTCTCCCTGCCTTCCCCTCTCTTTAAAATCAATAAAAAACTTTTCTTTAATGTAAGTAAGAAGAGGGGGAGACAGACAGACTCCTGCATGTGCCCAGACCGGAATCTACCTGGCAAGTTCCGTCTGGGGCCATGCTCTGTCCACCTGGGTCCATGCTCACAACCAAGCTATTTTATGCCTGAGGAAGAGGTTCCACAGAGCCATCTTCAGCACCCAGGGCCAATGTGCTCGAATCAACAGAGTCATGGCTGTGGGAGAAGAGAAAGAGAGAGAAGAAGAAGGGAGGGAGAAGCAGATGGTTGCCTTTACTGTGTGCCCTGACCGGGAATCGAACGCAGGACTTCCATATGCCAGGTCAATTGCTCTATCACTGAAGCAAATAGCCAGGGCCATAAATAAATTTTTTTTAAAAATTTAAAGTAAAATGTCAAAAATAAAATTATAGAGAAAATGAAACTATTAAGGAAAAAAGTAGTTTAGTTACAAGTGTTTTCAGAAAAAAATGGCTCAATTTTTCAAATTGTAAACAACAGCATAGGATTATAAAACCAAACATGTTTACAATTTCTTTCAACTATTCACACCACACCTCCAGAATTTCTCTCATGAGAATGAGTAGTCTCATAAAGGCAATTCTGGTGGCCCACTAACCAATAAGGTCAGAAAGGAAAGGGGCATCTGCCCAACATAAGATAAGCCACAGTGAGCTTTTGTGGTGATTTTGCTATACGTTAACCTAGTGCTTAAAATTCGCATGGAATTTTTACATATATTTGCGAATTTCATCTTTGATCCATCCAAGTCCCTGAGGCACAATTTTTCTCATTTTACGGAAGAGGAAATTAGGCTTCAGAATGGTCAATAATTTGCCCCAAAACTGGCAAATACAGCAACTTTTTTATTTCAATGTCAGAGTTTCTTCTGTTACAACCAGCTACCTCAGTGCATCACCTAAGTGAGCACATCTGCCCAACAAATGATATTCAATGGCTCCACCAAGAAATAAAGGTGGTAGGAAAGCAGAGTACCACCTTGTTGATCAGGCACTTTCACTGATATGGCTTCCATAAACATCTATTTTATATATAGCCAAAGCCTACAAATTTAAACTGTGGTAAATATTAACATATTTAGCCATTTAAAACAAACCATTAAAAAAGTAATATAACTCTGCTTTATTAAGCAACACAGATGCGTATTCAAGTCACATTTTCTAGACAACTGAGATATTGATTTGCCACTACACTGTACTCTCTAAAACTACAATATTTGGAATTTTAGTTCTGAACAAATGGAACAAGACTTCCCAGCTTGAAATGGTTCTTTTATTGGTTTACAGACATTAAAATATAACTTCTATCACTCTCAGAAGTCACCCTTGCTTTTTTCTAACCATCCTCACAAATTCTAATATGGTTGTTTCATATATAATTCCTAGATGAAAGCTAGATGCAAACTATGTTTTCTACAGAGGCTCAATGAACAATGGCTAAGCCATTTAAGACTGATTTTTCTTGCATCTATACTAAGACTGTTCTGGATGGCCAAAATTAAAATCTGATGTCTAGAAACAGGAATGTTGTCCAATTTGTTTCTACTGCATCCACTTCACAGAACTGTATTTTTATACAAAAAGGTATCTTCTTACACCATTTCCAACTTTGAACTGTGTCAAATTACTGCTTCTCATTTTTATCATGGCCACAGCCGTTAGTGCCCTAATTTCAAGGCCCCTGTCTACTTCTAAATATTAATCAAAGCTGTTCTTCAATAAATTTAAAAAAAAATTCTAACGTAAATAAGATTCAAAACCTTTTATATTATCTATTCCCTAAACTGCCAAACGAAGACATAACTCGCCCATTCTAGCCAAAAGAATATAGAACAAGCAAGTAGATGTGTTGCAGACATATCTAATGTTTCTAGGTATTTTCAACCATGATTAAAATTACACCGACAGGCCCTGGCTGGTTGGCTCAGTGGTAGAGTGTTGGCCTGGCGTGCAGGAGTCCCAGGTTCGATTCCCGGCCAGGGCACACAGGAGAAGCGCCCATCTGCTTCTCCACCTTTCTTCCTCTCCTTCCTCTCTGTCACTCTCTTCCCCTCCCGCAGCCAAGGCTCCACTGGAGCAAAGTTGGCCCAGGCACTAGGGGTGGCTCTATGGCCTCTGCCTCAGGCACTAGAATGGCTCTGGTTGCATCCGAGCAATGCCCCAGATGGGCAGAGCATTGCCCCCTAGTGGGCATGCCGGGTGGATCCCAGTCGGGCGCATGCGGGAGTCAATCTGACTGCCTCCCTGTTTCCAACTTCAGAAAAATTAAAAAATAAAAAAAAAAAATACACCGACACAGAGACTTAAAAGACCTCCTCCTCAATTTCTTCCATATCAGAAAATGTAACATGCTCTCCTGTTTTTTTAGTTGTCATGTAGCTTATTTGGATGGTGCTATATTCTGAATGCTTCTGTTCCACAAGAGTCTAACATTACTCTTTGCGTTTACTGACACAAGGATCAGAACCCTAAGGGCAGTTGGGCACAAAAGAAGATTTAGCAAATATATGTATAATCTTTTGCAGGTTTAATATTCTAATAAACTTGATATAGTTCATCATTTATGGTGTTTCTAATTCTGACATCAGTAATAAATAAACACAGCTTTCCAAAAAAATGCAGTTGCAATGCTTAATGTCAAATTAAGATACAGCAAAATGACTCTGGCCAGTTGACTCAGTAGACAGAACATTAGCCCAGCATGCAGACACAGATGTCTGGGTTCGATCCCTGGTCAGGGCACACATGAGAAGCGACCATCTGCTTCTCTTCCTCTCCCTCTCCCCCTTCTCTCACTCTCGACTGGTTCAAGCAGCAGCCCCAGCCACTAAGGACAGCTCAGTTAATTCAAACCCCAGAAGGCGGTTGCCGGGTGAATCCCATTGGGGCATACGCGGGAGTCTGTCTCCCTGTCCCCTCCTCTCACTTAAAAAAAATAAGATAAAATAAAGATACAGCAAAACAACTTTAGTGAAATTTTTCGAGTTCATATTGTAATAATCACAAAATATTTTAAGAATAAATTTGAATTCAAATGTCTATATTGCTAAAAACACATTTAAATAAACTCGCAGCATGTGAACATAACAGTATATATCACACACTGCATGATAGCCTATTTAACAAGCCATTCTACCATTACAAAACAATCTTTTAAGACAGGTATGTTTTAAGACAAACAGCATTTATATGTATGTCAGCTACTTCTGTAGCTATAAATGTTAGACTAAAGATATAAATTTGTATTTGTACTCAGAACAAAAACCTTTTCAAATTATAACAGAAATAAATATGTGGAGAGAAAAACAAGCACCATCTACATTATGCAGCCTTCCACCATCACAAGGTTCATACTCACGTGGACAGCATGTCCAGTGGCAGTGTCAGTAGTGAGCTCACAGAGCCAGTAAACAAGCACTTGTAGATGCGGCCTACCAAAACAGGACACAATGATACACAGTTATAACTCTTGTCATGAATCACACAGTTGCTCAATTAAAGAGGTCAAGTAGAATACAATGAATACCACTAAAATAAACATTCAGTCTTTGTAAGGTTGAGTCTTAAAATATTAAATTTTTAAAAAATGGTCAAGCATAAAAATAGTGTCAGTGAATAATGTTACATAAAAATGTTTAAAGTTTAGTTTAGATTCTCGATTCACTTGCTTGTTTTTATTAAATGAGTTTAAATGTCTGAAAGAGAAAAAAAAATCTAAAGTCAAAAACATCTCCAAAATTACAATATGGAGAATCTTTTTTTTAACCTAGAATTCTAAAATTAATTTAATCTGCTCATGAATTAAAGATTTTCAGTTTCTGGAGTATACATTTTGGAAATTAAAAGGACCTCTCAATAGAGTACATGCTCCAATGCCATGAACAACAAACTAACAACCTTTTTTCTTTTTTTAACAACCATTTTTTAAAAACACAGGTTCGGCCCTGGCAGGTTGGCTCAGCAGTAGAGCGTCGGCATGGCGTGTGGAAATCCAGAGTTCGATTCTCAGTCAGGACACACAGGAGAAGCATCCATCAGCTTCTCCACCCTTCCCCCTCTCCTTCCTCTCTATCTCTCTCTTACCCTCCCACAGCCAAGGCTCCATTGGAGCAAAATTGGCCTGGGCGCTGAAGACGGCTCCATGGCCTCCACCTCAGGCGCTAGAATGGCTCTGGCGGCAACAGAGCAATGCCCAGATGGGCAGAACATCGCCCCCTGGTGGGCATGCCACGTGGATCCCGGTCAGGCGCATGCGGGAGTCTGTCTGACTGCCTCCTGTTTCCAATTTCAGAAAAATACAAAAAAATAAAAAAGTAAACACAGGTTCAAAGATCCTCTAAAAGAGAAAACCTTAAATCTATCCACGAAGGGAAAAGATAATGTATGGGTGAATCACAGCCATCATCCCATTACTCTCTTAGAAAAGGTAGGAATAAATTTGGAAACGGGCTAAGAGAAAACAGCTGGAATTTTCTTTCAAACCAGAATTTGTATATCAACTTAAACATTTCCTATAGCCTTGTATCAGAAATTTTCAGTGACTTCAGTGTCTGTTTTCAAAAGCCAAGTCAAAATGAAATGGTAGGAAAAGATTTCTGTAATACAAATTACTTACATATAAGTACAACGTAAAACTGACAACAAACCACATCTGTAGATTGGAAAATGGATTCATAAATGATAGGCCTCCTTATTATATAGTTTTATGTATTCTTTAAAAAATATGGTAGTTCAACATGTACTTACATGGAAAAACAGCCAAGGTACATTGCTAACTTAAAGGAAAAAAGTTACAGTATGTACTGTGTGATATAATTTAAATTTTAAGCGTGTATTGTCTGTGTGTAAACAAGTCAGAACAGAAATCAGCTTGTTAACTGTGTTACTCAAATATCCTAAATCCTTACTTAATTTTTGATTATCTGAATCTTCCGGTTTGGGAGAGGTATTTAGTCTTCCACCATAATTGTGAATGCTTTACACAGTTCTTAAGCCGTTTTCTTAAGTTTTATTTTCTTAGTGGACTATACCAGTGGTTTTCAACTGCGGGTCAGCAGTTGAACACTGGACCGCAGTTGAAAAACACTGGACTATACCTTTTATTAATAAATATAATGCTTTCCCCCATTTAAGGCTTTTCACCTTAAATGTATCTGACCGATTAAATACTCTCCCTGCATTTTGTTAGCATTTCCTACCAAATCCCTCTAGCGTTAATCTCAGCTGATTTGTACTTATCTTACCGTGCAACTCTTAAATGTACACAATTGTGAGGCTCTATCTTACAAAAGAGAAATTAAACCCTTTGATCACAGATGCTGCAATCTTATCCTTTCCTCTCTTTTATTTCCCTCCCTTTACCATCTCTTTCTGTTTCAAGTTGTACTTTATACATTTTATTTATTGTTTCTTATTCCCACACCCCAGGATAAAAACTGATCTCTTATTGCTATTCTTCTAGCAGTTATCTTTTTGTTTTGTTTTGTTACTTTTATTAAGGTAAAATTTACATAAAAACTTAAGTATATGTCTGGGTAAATTTTTATATATGTATATATCTAGATAACTGCTACCCAGATCAAGATATACAACATTTCTAGTCCCCAGAAGGCTCCCTCAATCCCTTCGCAGTCATCATCTCTGGCAAAATGTAACCACTACTCTAATCTCTATTACCATAGACCAGTTTGGCCTAGTTTTAAATTTCACATAGCCTGACTTGTGGTGGTGCAGTGGATAACACATCAACCTGGAATGCTGAGGTAACTAGTTCAAAACCCCAGGCTTACTCAGTCAAGGCACATATAAGAAAAACTACAAGTTGATGCTTCCACTCCACCCCTACACTCAGCTTTCTCTCTCTCTCTCTCTCTCAAATCAATAAATAAAACTTTTTGAAAATGCTTAGTAAAGTTCACATAAATGCAATCATACAATTCAAACTCTTTTGTGCCTAGCTTCTTTTCCTCAAAGAAGTAAAATTCACCCATGTTATTCCACACCACAAGTCAGCCTTTTCACTGCTATGTAATATTCCACTGTGTTAGATAAATCACAGTGTATCCATTCTACTATTGTTAATAGGCCTTTGGGTGGTCCCAGTTTTTAACAACTACTAATAAAGCTGCTATGATCATTCTTACACGTGTCTGTTAGTGGACACAAGGCTCTCAGTTCTTTTACCTATATTCCCAGGAATGTAAAAGCTGCATCCTAAGATATTTGTAATATTTAGCACTGGTTTTTCCAAAGTGGTTAAACCAGGCATGGCCAACATACGGCCGGCAGGTCAGATCTGGCCGCGTAGTGAGTTTATGCGGCCAGTGATTAAATTTTTAATATTCTCCGCTACTTTAAAATCTCAGCTACACAGAAGCGGAAGCATCTTTGATTATTGGAAATTGAGATATTTAAAAAGAGCGATACGCGGAAAAGAATTCCGCATGTGACTAACCTAGGGTTAACTTCCAATAATTGGTCGAATGGATTCTCGATACTTCTTTCCTTATTTTTAAAAAAAATTCCATTACAGATTTACAACTTATGTACTCATCTGTACTCAATATGAACTGTTTGACGTTTAGCAGCGATGTGCAACTCACATTCTTTTAGGCAGAGTTTGCCAATGCACACCCAAGGTCAAACAATTCGTATTTTTGTGGTCAAGTGTAATGAGTCAAGTGGCATTGTAGCATAGACAATAGCTGCAGTTGATAACTGAAAACGTGTCCATGCTGTTTGTAAAACGAAATAATTGTTTTATTTTCGATATAACCCCTTCAAGCTCATTCTATTAATTAAATATTGTTTCAATCTATTGCAATACAGTTTGGATATTTATACGGTATGTAGTTATATTTTTATTAAAATAATATTGTATATTAAAATTTTTTCACTCACATTTATTCATAAACAAAGTACATAATAAAATTTTGTGTACTTAAATCATTTTTGTATTTAATATTTTTTTATTTTAATATTTCATCCGGCCCATGAAAAAAGTTTTCTTTCTAATCTGGCCTGGGGGCAAAAACTGTTGGCCATGCCTGGGTTAACCTACTCCCACCATCAATGTACACAACATTTTCCAGATGCTCTACATTCTAAGAAACATTTGGCATTGTCTCATCTTTTAATTTTAGCCATTCTTAGTAAGTAGCAGTATCTTCCTGTGCAGTTATTTCCCTAATAACCAATGATGTTGAGCACAGCACCTTTCCCTGTGTTTACTGGCTATCTAAACTTTCCAGAAACACCTGCTCAAATCTTCTGTCCATGTGTGTGTTTTTCCAAAGTTAGACACAGGAGGCAATCAGACAGACTCCCACATGCGCCTGACCAGGATCCACCTGGCATACCCACCAGGGGGCGATGCTCTGCCCATCTGGGGTGCTGCTCCATTGCAGCCTGAGCCATTCTAGCACCTGAGGCAGTGACCATGAAGCCATCCTCAGTGCCCAGGCCAACTTGGCTCCAATGGAGCCTTAGCTGTGGGAGGGTAAGAGAGAGACAGAGAGGAAGGAGAGGGGGAAAGGTGGAGAAGCAGATGGGTGCTTTTATTGTGTGCCCTGCCAGGGAATCAAGCCTGGGACTTCCACACGCTAGGCCGATGCTCTACCGCTGAGCCAACCGGCCAGGACCTTCTGTCCACTTTTTAACTGCGTTGTCTACTTTTTCTTACTAATTTACAGGAATGCATTATATACTCTAGATACAAGTCCTTTTTGTTGGATATGTATATTGCAAATATCTTCTCTCCCACTGTGTTATGCCTTTCTCTCTTAAAGATATCTGGGCATGAACAAAGTTCTTAATTTTAATTAAAGTCCAATTTATCAGAATTTAATTTGGTGGTAATTCTATACTGTTTTAGAAGGGTTTTGGGGGTTTTTTTGGTTTTATACATTCAGGCAAATGATCCATCTCAAATTAACTTTTGAGCAAGGTGAGATAATTATATGGTTCATTTCACCCATGTGGCTATCCAGTTGATATATCATTTACTGAAAAGATAATCTTTCCTCCACTGAACAATGGTGGCACTTCTGTTGTTAACCAGGCAACGATGCAGGTGTAGATCTACTTCTGAAGTCTATTCGGTTACCCCTACATTTTTAATGCACAGTTAATACTATATTTTCCTATATACATTTAGTGCATCTATAATCTCCCACAAATAAGACAAACAGCTTAAAAAGCTCTCATTTCTATCCTCCCCTCATAATTTCTTCCATGGTGAGATCATCTAGAATTTTGGTTCCAGGCTGTTAGCTAAAAATTATTTTTAAATTACTAAATCTAGATAATTGTAGATTAATTATAAATTAATATAATTTTGATTTAGCTATAAGACGTACTTGTTTCTTTGTAGCTATAAGACGTACTTGTTTCTTTGTAGCTCATACCTCTCTCCTTGATTCCCTGCTCATTTTAGGCAAGTATATTCTCAAACACATAAACATGAATAGTTTGAGGTGACAAACTTTCTAAGCCCTTGCATCTATTAAAATGTATGTATACTGCCCTTCCATCTGAGAATAATTTATGGATAGAAGACTTTTAGGTTCAAAAGTTTTATCTTATAGCACTCAATTTGAAGTTTCTGCTGTCTTCTAGTTTCAACAAAAAAAATGCTGGTTTTAAATCTGATGTTAGTTTTATTTTCCTTATTCTGTGGGATAATCTGGAAGCATAACCTCCATATAACACCCTATTCAGTACTGGAAAACTTCAGAATGTATTTAGGTTTTTGAGTATCTTCCATTTATCACAGTCAGCTCTCTCTTTCAATCTATGAGGTGCCTATTATTTCCTCATCTCCCTTACCTCTTCCACCTTCTGGAACCACTTATTGGACAGATACTGATGAAAACTTGATGTAGTGCCATTCTCAGTTTTTTCTCCTCATACTTTCAACTTCTTGTCTCTTTCAGTTATATCCTACAGAACTCCTTGCTCAATCTTTTAGTTTTTTAGTTTTGTTTTGTTTTTGTATTTTTCTTAAGTTGGAAACGGGGAGGCAGTCAGACAGACTCCCGCATGCGCCCGACCGGGATCCACCCGGCATGCCCACCAGGGGGCGATGCTCTGCCCATCTTGGGGCATCGCTCTGCCGCAATCAGAGCCATTCTAGCGCCTGAGGCAGAGGCCATAGAGCCACCCCTAGCGCCTGGGCCAATTTTGCTCCAGTGGAGCCCTGGCTGCGGGAGGGGAAGAGAGTGACAGAGAGGAAGGAGAGGGGGAAGGGTGGAGAAGCAGATGGGCGCTTCTCCTGTGTGCCCTGGCCGGGAATCGAACCCGGGACTCCTGCACGCCAGGCCGAGGCTCTACCACTGAGCCAACCGGCCAGGGCCTCAATCTTTTAGTTTATTAATTCACTATTCTACAGTAGTACCTACTCTACCAATTTTTTGTATCTCCCAAGATTCATTTTCATAAATGAGCGATTTTATTTTATTTTAAGGAAACGAGAATATTAATTATATTTATATTCAAAAATGTTGTTTGCATTTAACTTAAAAGAAACATATCTATATACTTTGGCACCATATACCCATCTCCATGTCTTCCAGAACAAGAAGGAACCCAAAAGGTATCAATGAAGGGTTAGTATACCAACCTCCCTGAACGCCTCCTGTATTTGAAAGATAAGCCTCCCCAATTATTCAGGACTATATAATACGTGAGTAACTTTTAAAAGGGGGGTGAGAATCTCAAAAGAACCCATGTTTTGCAATCCTAGAAAGCTCTAACAAACTCTAAGGAATAAAATTAAGTTACTTCCAACTATGGTTTTATTTTACTTTTTCAATTCTTTCATAACTTTCTTTAATAACCTCTGTATGCTCTATTTTTCTTTACTACATTCATTCAAGAAACTGACTTGTTAAAAAATATTTAATTCAGGTGAACGCTTCCTAATGCGATTTTTCTAATATATGACATTATAATATCAAATAGTTAAATATAATTCAAATAAAAACATGATATAATACTCCTCTATATATACTGCTCACAAAAATTAGGGGATATTTCAAAATGAATAGGAACTGATAAAAAAAGCATTTGAGGCCCTGGCTGGTTGGCTCGGTGGTAGAGCGTTGGCCTGGCGTGCGGGAGTCTCGGGTTCGATTCCCGGCCGGGGCACACAGGAGAAGCGCCCATCTGCTTCTCCACCCCTCCCCCTCCCCTTCCTCTCTGTCTCTCTCTTCCCCTCCCGCAGCCAAGATTCCATTGGAGCCAAGTTTGCCCGGGCACTGAGGATGGCTCTGTGGCCTCTGCCTCAGGCGCTAGAATGGCTCTGATTGCGGCGAAGCGACACCCCAAATGGGCAGAGCATCGCCCCCTGGTGGGCATGCCGGGTGGATCCCGGTCGGGCGCATGCGGGAGTCTGTCTGACTGCCCTCCCCCGTTTCCAACTTAAGAAAAATACAAAGAAAAAAAAAAGCATTTTATTTTTTATTAAACAAGAACATCAGAAAAGCAAATGACAAGTCAAAGAATGTTGATTATGCCAATGAGATGCAAAACAAACTTATTTCATTAGTGAAAATGCACTGTACAAAAGGCTGAAAGTACTGGAGTATCTGCACGTTCCCTGATCCCCTAATTTTTGTAAGCAGTGTATTAAATAGTTATGCAATATTTAATTAACTCCAACCACAGAGGAATAAATACTCACATGCTGTAAGAGGAACAACTCCCAACCATGCAAAGGCCACAAGTGTATAATGAAAC
Organism: Saccopteryx bilineata; assembly: GCF_036850765.1. Lineage (NCBI taxonomy): Eukaryota > Metazoa > Chordata > Mammalia > Chiroptera > Emballonuridae > Saccopteryx > Saccopteryx bilineata. Next base: position 278,715,869 of record NC_089490.1, on the reverse strand, counting down.
CAATATCGTATTGCAGTGCCAATACTTGTAACCAGTCCAGCAAATATGTCTTGGATTGGAAGCCGTGAAGGCATATCTGGGGAATAAACTATGATAGGAAAAAAAGACATATAATCTTGTGAAGACTGAAAAATAGCTTATTTCATATATATAATATAGGCATATAAACATCTTAACTTTCAAAATATGAATTACACTCAAATATTTTCCCTATAAAAATTAATCAACTCCTTATAATAATACATTTACATAGAAGCCAACAAAAGATTTCTGAGCAGAAAAAAGATTCAAGATAAGTTTGTATCCCTCACTCGTCACCAAGAACTTCATGAAAAGTTAATTTATACATATTTTAGCACTCAAAAATACTTGTCTGGTTTCCTAAATTATAAAAGATCAAATAAAGCGAACAGGAGTGAAAGGTGAAGCTGATGGCATGTCATCAAGAATAAAACCCTCCTTCCAAATACAAGCCTTAGACACAGTACTCAAAAAGCAAAAAACAGTCTGCAGTGGATCCATTTATATGTGAAGTGAACAGACAATTGGCATTTATTAGCCACCTACTCCTCAATTTTAGCACATAAATTAACACTGCAAAATGTTGTTCAAAGCACTCAGAAAGAGGTTTTGTCATCTTTTAGAAAGATTTCTTTTGTTAGTGTTTTAGAGAGGTTTCCTTTTTAAATGGTTCCAATGAAAACCACTGCTCTACCACAGGTATCTCTGAAAGAACACAGAAGAATGGCTCTTTTTCCAGTGAGGTCCAAAGAATCGTGATGTATAGTTTTAAAATCAATGCCTTCAATTTATGAGAGCACTATCAGAAAACTTCCCAGGTATAACCATTAGGGAATAAACAATTAACAAACAGCAACTTTTGACAACACACTTACAAAGATCACTTACTTTAAGATACTTGATACAAGGCCCTGCCCGGTTGGCTCAGCAGTAGAGCATCATCAGCCTGGCATGTGGATGTTCCGAATTAAATTCCCAGTCAGGGCAGACAGGAGAAACACACATCTGCTTCTCACCCTTCCCCCCTTCTCTCTCTCTCTCTGTCTCTCTCTCTCTCTCCTTCCCTCCCACTCCTGCAGCCACAACTCGATTAGAGCGAATTGGCATTGGGCACTGAGGATGGCTCCATGGCCTCCGCCTCAGGCACTAAGAAAAGCTCAGTTGCTGAGCAACAGAAGGCCCCAGATGGGCAGAGCATCGCCCCCTAGTGGGCTTGCTGGTGGATCCCCATCGGGGTGCCTATGGGAGTCTTTCTCCGACTCCTTTTCTCTCTCTGAATAAAAAAAAAAAAATTAATACAATAAGATAAAAAGATATTTGATACACAATAGCAAGTCATTAAACCAGTAAATAAAGAGTTTTTGAGAAAGATAAAGAATACAGCATATGGGGGGGTGGGGGGAGGGATGGAGGGAGAGGGGGAGGGGGAGGGGTACAGAGAGAACTGGATGGAGGGTGGCGGAGGACGATCTCTCTTCGGGTGATGGGTATGCAACAGAACTAAATGACAAGATAACCTGGAAATGTTTTCTTTGAATGTATGTACCCTGATTTATTGATATCACCCCATTAAAATAAAAATTTATTAAAATAAAAAAAAAGAATACAGCATATGGCTGTCAAATGAAAACTAAAATGTACTGGCCTCAAAGTAGAAAAGCTAACAAGTATTTCTAATCAAACCTCATGAGATATTTGATTATTTGGTCTCATAAGTTTGCTATACAAAATTAAGCTGCAGAGTTTTTAACCCTACAAAACAAGTAAAGACTATGTAACAACAGAATTGACGTTTGTTTGGTTTTTTTGGATAAAGAAAGCGGAGGTGGGGGGTAGGGGGGACAGGAAGCAAAGCATCAACTCTTAGTACTGTAGTTGCTTCTCACATGTGCCTTGTCCCAGCAAGCCTGGGGTTTTGAACCAACAGCCTCAGCATTCCAGGTCAATGCTTTATCCACTGCACCACTACAGGTTGACATTTTTATGGTGATGAATATAAAGCTCCAAAAGTGAAATTGTAATGACTTTAATAAGTTGTATTCATCACATAAAAACAAATGAAAACTAATACTAATTTGCAGCATTTATATCAGCAGCTCATGATACTTTATTTAAAAAAACATAAACACACAAAAATATTTGGGGGTAAAAGGACAATGTACTGATCCCAGAATAAAAATTATGTTTCAAATCCTGATAGTCTGCCAACACAGTCCTATGATGGTTTACAATGAATAACATTAAATATTAATCAACATGTACAGGAATTATAAAATATAATTAAAATTTTAAAGGCCTGCAAAATATTTACTGTAGGCTTACAAAATATTGAGAGCTTAAAGTCTCATTTAAAAATATGAGTTAAGCCCTGGCCAGGTAGCTCAGTTGGTTAGAGCATCATCCCAATACAGCAAGGTTGTGGGTTCAATCCCTGGTCAGGGTACATATAAGAATCAACCAATGGGGCAGTGGACAGAGTGTCTTCCTGGGACACTGAAGTCCCAGGTTTGAAACCCCGAGTTTGCAAGCTTGAGCACAGGCTGACCAGCTTGAGCATGGGGTCACTGGCTTGAGCATGGTATCATCAACATGACCCTAGAGTTGCTGGCTTGAATCCCAAGGTCGCTGGCTTGAGCAAGGGGTCACTAGCTCAGCTGGAGCCCCTCCAGGCAAGGCACATATGAGAAGCAATCAATAAACAACTGAAATGATGCAACTACGAGGCGATGCTTCTCATCTCTCTCCACACCCCTTTCAAAAAAAAAGAATCAACCAATGAATGCATAAATAAGTGGAACAACAAATCCATGTTTCTTTATTCCTCCCTCCCTCTCTCCCTTCCTCTCTAAAATTCAACACAAAGTTTTTTTAGAGTTAAAACTTTATTATTATTCCAAACTATATACTTTTAACTCAAAAGATTTTCTAAATTTGAACAGTGATATATTTGATAATAGCAAGGCATCATGATATTAATAGTTGTTTTTTTAAAAAAGAACTCTTACATTTTAGAGATATATACAAAAATAGTGGCATTTGCTATATAATAAATAATGACATTTGCTTTAAAAAGGATGAAAAGTAGAGCACAAGAGCACAATTAATGTAAAGGTCTTGGGTTGAAAATGGGTCAGACTGAGTAATGTGTATATGCAGTCTCATTTGAAGACATTTGCATACATTTGAACTTCATAATTAAAAAATAATAAAGAAAAAAAGAAATATCAGAAATTAAAACAATCAACATCTCTCATGTATGTGATAAAAGCTGACATATATTTTAAAAATTATTTTCTAAAATGCTTTAGCAATACTTTCCATTACCATCAAAGATAAACTAAGTTGAAAATAGTTTATACTTGTTAAACACTTTCAGCCCAAGAATGCAGTGAAAACTTCTAAAGAACTTACTTGGTGTGAAAGCAAATCTGTGCTTGCATAATTCACAGTATTCTTTTCGACTGTGTTTCAGCCACTGAACTAAGCTGCAATTATAAATACACTCATAAGTACAGTATTTAGAGCAAGGAAACTTTAAGGTTTCATTAAAAACTGATGTCCTGTTTTATTAAAATATTACATGTCACAGAGCTTTTACAATTTTGAATTTCAAATTTAAAACATTCCAGACTTTTAATAATAAACACCTACTAAGGTAAAGAATAACAGTAAAGATAAAAACAATATGTATTCCTACTATAAAAACAGCTAGATTATTTAAACTGTAATCTCTTCAAAACTAACCGAATAAATATGAATCTCCAAAACATTAACATTGTTGTTAATACTGGTCTGATAACACTGCTATCCTGGGGGCTGGGTCTGAACCCTGGTTCTGTCACTAACTTGCTGGCTGTGTGACTTAGGACAAGTTAACCTTTCTACGCTTCAGTTTCCTCATCTGCATAATAATAATAATAACAAAACAACTCCACTTTATGGTTCTGTTGCAAGAATTAAATGAATAAAGATGTATGAAAGCACTGAGCACTACCTAGCACAAAGCATTTTATAATGTAAGCTATCATTATGCCATGCAAAACTAGAAAATCTTAACACTTCCAATGAAGAAATTAAGCTTTCCATGGTAGAAATAAGAAATACTCACATAGACCTGGAAAACAACATACCAAATGACATGGCACAAAAATAAAGAATATGGGTAATTTCTAAATTTTCACAAAAAATTTTTAAATAATATAGAGTAAGATCACTGAAACAATCCCCCTTTTATGGATGACAAAACTGAAGCTCAGACATAAAATTTTCTAGAAGGATGACTCACCATTCTTGATGGATAAACTTAATACTGCCAGTACATACACAGGGATGATAAAGAGGTTTCTCAGGTGTTCCTTCTGACCGACACACTCTACATATGTCTGTTAATGAAAAGTTGAATTATCTTTGGTTATAATTTTTTAAAAATAACAGACTACCAAAAATTAAAATATTGCATGATAAAGCAAGAAACTATAACTTGGCAAAACATTAATCAACAGCACAGAAAACCAAAGTGTTAAGATAATCAAGTATGTATGTGAAACTAAAAAATTTACTAATACAAAGGTCAATTGTTCTTTTGTATCAGAGCTCTATAAGTATAACAAAGTTGAAAAGGATAGTTTTTATTTAAAACTGCACTCTTCCATAACTAAAAAAATGTTAAGTAGAAACATGCAAAATCAAGTCACCATTAGTATCCTAACAGTTTAAACTTAGTCCTAAATCCATTTCCGTTATAACAGTTTTTACAAAAACATATATAAGGATTTACATAATACAGCAGTGGGCAGCACAGATAGCCCTTTGGCTTGACCACACCCCACCAGAGGGAGTGACAGAAAGGCAAAGAAACACAGCGATTGGGCTTTGTGGGGGAGGGTTACCCCAAGACCAGAAAGATGCCAGGCCAGGGAGAAGAAAGCCACTCGAGGCCACATAAACAAAAGTTACCGGAGCGTATAACTACTAGGTCCGCAGCCAGAGGGCAGCAGCTCATCCCTTACCCTCCTCATCTTTTCACCAGGTGTGTTTCTGGCTGACCGGGTCCACATGGAGGAGTAATCACAGAGAGGGAATCGCAATAGATCCATTCTGCTCACTTATTCTTTATTGCTCCTCCTGCAAGACCACCTACCGAAACCTGATTGCAACTTTCATTTAGACAAGTGGTTGCAACCGCCCGTCTGTGGAGCGGTGCCGGTCCGCCATAAAATTTCGTGCCGGTCCGCGAAAGAGTTAACTAGCCGACCGGCATGAAATCTCTGGCAGACCACTGATTTAAACCATCTTCTCTGCGATCTGCCAGGGTCAACTGCCACCCCTTAGTGGGCAACCTGAGGACAGGCAGTGTGTACAAGGAGCAGGGGCTTAATGCAACCTTTTGATCTACCCGCTCGCTGGGACTTCATCCTCAATGCAGAATAACTGCAATCCAAGCCCACTACTAATGGATTTAACGGGCCCCTGGCACCCGCTGGAGCAGCGTGCGCACGCGGTCCCAGATATTTAAGAGCCTCATAGACTTAACGAATACTCGATATCAGATGAATGCAATTTATCGAAGTTGAGGGACACAGAGCACTTAGCATAGCCTAAATGGTTAACACATATCAATAAGTCAAACAAGTAGGATAAATTTTTTTATAATAAATCAGACAAATCACTCCGCAAAGGAAACGCCACATACTGCCACCCATGGAAGAGCTACCATGTGCCAATCCTGTCCCTGCCAGACTGGGGTGGGAATTGAGTCAAATTAAGCACGGAATCCACCACTGTGCCTTTCATCAGTTCAGCTTTGGAGCCAGACCCTCCAACCATCCAAAGGACTTTGGTTTCCTGGAAACTGACAGGGTTCACGGGAATAATACTGGCGGTTTACACTCTTTATAGTCAGAACTACATGAGACCAGCACCTGTTCAAACCTCCCACTTTCACCTTCGTCCCTGATTAATACAAGCATTCGTGGCAAAAAGCTTTCACTCTGGTACATCTTGCAATGGTCTAAGACTTTGAGTTATAGCTGTTCAATATTAAACACCACAGCATCCCACCTTATCAGCCTCCGCGAAGTTCCAACACAGAAAAAATAGAAATCACACTCACATTCCACGATAGCCAGCGGCAGCACCCAGGCAGCTCACGCCTGTTTTGAGCACTCTAATTTTCCCCAAGTGCACACTTCAGCGTAGGGAAACTCGGCTAAGAGCCAGGAGCGCGTAGAGGCAGGGGGCAGGAATGGGGACTCAGGCTCGCGTGCCATGGACCTGCACCAGAGATCCAAACACTGCAATTGAACTGCACCGAATTCTATACCATGCACTGAAGCCAGGATTACCCCAGCTGCTGGCACCAGATTTGCCATGGAATGGATCCTTCTTAAAAGATTTAAAGTGAACTCATTCCAATTACAGGATCTCAAAGGAGTCCAGCATTGTTTTTCACCATAGCTCTCCCGAGTTGCTATTCAGTAATTCGCGTGTCTACTGCCTTTCTTAGTTAGGATAGTCCATTAGGCTCCTTCTAGGAACCAAACCTGATTTCCTATCACCTGAATTACTAATCACCGCAGCCGTCACCTAAGGAACAATGACTTCCACCTAAAGTAGCTGATAAGACAATGGGATGCTTGATCAAACTTGATTATCTGGAATCACAAGAGCCGGTGCCCTTAGGCATGGATTAGTTCTAGAATTACCACAGGCGCCACAGTAGGAGTTAGGAGTGGAACAAGCGCTCAAAGCCACAGGTAACATCACCCAGAGCCGCAAGTATTTGGGCCGTCCTGGGTTAACTTCAGCGATAAACAACAACGCTACTACTGCAAGACCCACCATGGAGGGTGGGTGGGATGCAAATGTGAGTGGGCCGATCAGATTAGGGGTGAAGCTGTCCCACCTTGTCCTGTTTCCTCAGCCAATTTTCAGGCAGCTGTGGATGTAGGAAGTAGAGCACAGCAGTGACAGCGTGGCAAGAGGTGTTCCGTAGGAAGAACACAGTGCAGAGAAAGACAGTGGGAACACCGTGGTCATGAGAATGAGTCTCCACCTAGCCCTCCATAAAAATGGTAATCGACCTACTGCGAATGCAGCAATAGACTGGGGTAAGATAGGGGTTATCCTTGTTGGCACACTACTGCCAGGAGAATGTAAAAGCTACACTGGAGGAACTACCACATGAGTGTGAAACATATCCAGGGGGGCTGCTCCTATGGTATATGTACCAGCCCCATACGGGGAACTCAACTGCACCTAGCTGGAGGGAGTGTGAAGAGGACCACACAGCAGCCAGCTTGGGGGTCAGGGCTGTTGGAGACACTGAATCTCCACTTTGGGTGACTGAGGCAGGCCCACATTTGAATAAAATGGGATACAGATTTTTCAGAAGACCATGTTCCTTCTGAATGACATACCAACAAACACAAAACTAAGTAAACATAAATCTAAATCAAGCCCCAGGCTCTGCCTAACAGAGTCCAGCTTAGAGAACTGGGACTCACTAAGTGTCTGCAAGGTCAAAACTATTTTTGTTGTAACAGTAAGACACTGTCTGTCTTTTACTATCATTGTCTTGCCAGTGTACAGTGGAGTTTTCCAAATGCTACATGAGACAACTAACTGAATGCAGCCATAGATGAAAAAAAAACCCAGCTGCCTCCCATTAAACAAACATTTAAGAGATTTGTAAATATAAAATAAATCTCTTACCAATATTTCAGATTTAGAATATATATTTTCATTTTAAAAGCTTATATTAACAAAAAAAGCTTATATTAACAGATAATGGATATGTTAAGTGTATTAATATTTCCAATTTTTTTATTTATTTTCTTAGGTAGAAAATAAAAAGTTGTCTTCGTGTTTTTTCTAGTTTTATTGTGCTTCACCTTATTGCACTTTACAGATGTGCTTTTTACAAAATGAAGGCAAAATCCTCCACTATCTAAAAAAGATGACCACTTAATTTATTGTAATACTTACTTTATTACAGGGGTCTGGAACCGAACCCATACTATTTCCAAGGTATGTCTGTACTGAAATTATAAATTGCACAGTAACTCTTTAGTAACAGAAATTTTAGTAACCAAAATTGAACTACAAGTCTGGAAACTTTAAAGAGACTCAAGTAAGTTGCTGCCCTAAGCCTACAGAAGAATCCAGGCCAAAAAGGGTATGAGAATAAAGCTAGTTTCGTATCTGCCCACAAGCAAAAATTCTTCATGTTTTTAAGGGTTCTGAAACCAAAAAGGTTTGAGATCAACTGTTCTATAGTAGTGGTTCCAATATTATTTTTGCTCTTGGAACCTTTGGAGAAAAAAGCAGAATAACTACAGTTCTCTCAAAATATACACACACACAAATTTTTCATAATTTTATCAGGGGCTTCACAAGTCTCCATTGAGTATATAAAAGGAAAGATAAAGGAACAGTAGATATTGCATTGCCTGGCTTTAGAACCATGAAAACATTTTACATAATAAGAATAAATTATTATCAAAATGGAAAATAAGCAACCCCTAAATCAAAAACGAATCAAACAAATGACTCTATTCATATCAGGCTTAACCACCAAAGACAAAATAGTAATATGATCAATCATACATCTCTAGTAGGCTATATTCTAAGACAGAAGGAACTGCAAAGAAATCATAAACAGAATTCAGTAATCATGTATATAACACAATAGTAGTTTTAAACCTTGGAGGATAAAGGCAGTAAGCGGTATAATAGTGGTATTGTGGTTAACCGTTTAAGAAGTTATTTCTTAGAATACATACATATTTACAGATAAAAAGATAGCATATCTGGGATTTGCTTTAAAGTAACCCAAAGTGGGAGGTGGCAATGAGATGAGAGAATTATCGGACATACACTATATCTGTTGAATGTAGATGTTGATTATATGAAGGTGCACTAAAGTATGTAGTCTATTTTGTAAATGTTAGAAACTTTACGTAATAAAACATTTTTTAAATATGCAAAGGTTAAACATGTAATTTTCAATATCACTACCAAGTTTTTTTTAGTTTACTACCAAGTCCAATTTTATCAATATAGTTCTTTTCTTTAGCAAAAGGGCTTAGCATGTGATTTATGTAACACACAAAGTTGAAAATACATATTAGGAATTTTCTAATTTCATTGGTCATGTTTTTAAAAATGTGATAAAACTTTCACTAGCTATATCTTCATCAGAGGAAGAAAGCAGAATCAGATTTAAATATACTGTTCACAAAATTTAGGGGATATTTCAAAAATGAATATGAAGTGATAAAATATCCCCTAATTTTTGTGAGCAGTATAATATCTGTCTCAACAGTTCTAAAAGCCTATTTCTGTGCAAACAACAACCAATTCTAACAAAACCATTTAACCTAAGTGTCTCAAATACGGAATTGATTCTGAAGAACTATATCACAATTTTCTCTTGCAGTATCTGTTTTTTCACGCGTTGATGTGACTAAATGAGTGTTATCTAAGAGCACTTTATGTATAAATATTCCCCTAAAAGGGAAGGCAAAGATTGTTAGTATAAATCAACTAGAATGGTAATAAGCCAGCCATAAAATAATTGTAAGGCAAACATTCTGCTGTTTTGCAGGCCGCCAGCCCTGCTTAGACTGTGTCATGGGCATATACACACCTTATTAGGGAAATGGAGGCCAGAAAAAGCTGCCAAAGAAGCTGCACCTGCTCTTGCTCTATATTCTCAGCTAAAATATCTTTAAATAAAAATCTGTGTGTAGTCTAGAAGGAATGGAAGCTTCTTCCCTGTCAATCCATCTTCCATGAAAAGCTAAAACAAGGCATAAGTTCACAGACCTAAATATTTATTTTGGAAGGATACATGAGAAACTATTGCTACCTTTGGTGGATCAGTGTTGAGAAAAAGAAGTTCTTTCCTTATTTTATATGTGTGATGTCTATAGCACATAATTGTGTGGTATTTTGCTAGCATCTTATTTCTACAATTAATAGTTTCCTGTATACTGATGTTAAAAAACATGTACAAAAATGTTCAGAAAAAAAAAATGTTCAGAGTAGCACTATTCATAATAATACCTCCAAACTGGAAACTACCCAAATTGCTCATCAACAGTAAAAACGGATAAGTAAATCTTGGTATACTCACACAATACTATATGGCAATAAGAATAAACCAACAAATAATTCAGATTTATCATAGAAAGAGTACCAACTACAAATCCACGTTTAAAAAGTTCAAAAAGAAGAAAAACTAACATAGATCATTGTAAGTCAGAACAGAAGAAGGCAATTAAAGACTACATAGAAGAGGACTGAGAGGACTTAAGATTCCAGACCAAGATGAAACTGATGTTCTTCTTCTTCCTGTCAAGTACAGCTAAAAACCAAGGCCATTATACAGAGTGGGGCAAAGCAGGTTTATAGTTGTAAGTACACAGAACACTGATTTTATTCTTGTATTATTATTTATTAATTATTGTATTATTTTATTGTAAACTATGTATTGTATTGTTTACTGTAAACCTACTTTTGCTTCACCCTGAGTGTATATAGAACAAACATAAGACTCTAACACCAGCAAGAAGCCAGGAGCCAGCAAGAAACCACGTGACAGTTCCCTGGATTAGCACTGAGCTTCATATATCCCAGTCTGGTGGAGAGGTGGAAAAGCCAGCAACCAAGAAACACCAACAAGTACAGAAAATTTCCCCCCAAACCCTGCTCTCCCTAGCCAAAGAACCACGAAAAGTACAACTAGCAGAACAAAAAAATTTTAAACAGTAACTGCTGCTGAACCCCAAACACCACAAAAAAATTAAAAATGTAGCCCCAACATCACCTCGGCCAGGCAAGGCTGAATGAACAGTATACTTTGATTCGCTAACTCTATTTCAGTTACTGAGACCCAAGTAAACTATCAAGCAAGTTAATGAGGGAATGAGGATTCAAACTTAATCACCAATCTAGAAGAGTGCTCCTTTCAACTTTATCTACTTCCTCTCCAACATTTTGGTTGTGTGATCAAGTTTTCTTGAAATTTTTTCCACAATTTAATGTCAATATTCTATATATCTTTACTATTTATTCCTCCAACTTTATATATTCTATCAGACAGTAGACTGTCCCCTCTAGCAACACAAACTGCATTACAGAAATAAGGATAAAAATAACTAGCTAATCATTGCAGCTAGGTAACACAGCAGCTAAAGCTGATACATACCACTTTTTTGGCTTTTTTTTTTTTTTTCTGAAGCTGGAAACGGGAGAGACAGTCAGACAGACTCCCGCATGCGCCCGACCGGGATCCACCCGGCACGCCCACCAGGGGCGATGCTCTGCCCCTCCGGGGAGCCACTCTAGCGCCTGGGGCAGAGGCCAAGGAGCCATCCCCAGCGCCTGGGCCATCTTTGCTCCAATGGAGCCTTGGCTGCAGGAGGGGAGGGTGGAGAAGCAAATGGGCGCTTCTCCTGTGTGCCCTGGCCGGGAATCGAACCCGGGTCCCCCGCACGCCAGGCCGATGCTCTACCGCTGAGCCAACCGTCCAGGGCCCTTTTTTGGCCTTTTAGTTTTATTTTATTTTTATTAAATTTATTGGAGTGACATTGCTTAATAAAATTATACAGGTTTCAGGTATACAATTCCATAATATATCATTTGTATGATATGGACTGTGTGTTCACCACCCCAAGTCTAGTCTCATTCCATCACCAGTTATCCCTCTCTCCTTTATGCTCTTCTACCTCCCTCCACTAAGTGAAATCATATGGTTCTTGTCTTTCTCTGCCTGGTTTATTTCATTTAACATAATACTCTCCAGGTCCATCCATGCTGTCCCAAAGGTAAGGTTTCCTTCTTTCTTTCTTTTAAATTTATTTACCGATTTGAGAGAGAGGAATGGAGAGAAATAAATACTGATCTGTTTCTGTATATGTCCTGACCTGGGATTGATCCAGCAATCCCTGAAGAATTACCTGAACGATGCTCTAACCCAGTGCTTTTCAACCTTTTTTGAGCCACGGCACATTTTTTACATTTACAAAATCCTGGGGCACACCACCTACCAAAATGACACAAAATCACACTCTAACTGTTAGAATTTATTTAAAGTTTAAATAAATTACATTTATTAAAAAAAAAGTTAAATAAAAAGGATAACCCCCTCATATATACAGTCCCACGTAACATCCCTCATATATACAGCCCCACGTAACATCCCTTATATATACAGTCCCACGTAACATCCCTCATATATACAGTCCCACGTAACATCCCCTCATATACAGTCCCACTTAACATCCCCTCATCAGTCCCATGTAACCTCATATATACAGTCCCGCTAATAGATACTGGAGCTTTCATCAAGGTTGTGGGTTCAAATCAATTTGGCAAATACTCTCTCTATATAGAGACTGGACAAAATCAATTTTAGAAAATGTTGGGTACTTGTGTAACATCATACATAAGTCCTCAGAGCATCTCTACTGTCAGATTGAGAAGTTTGCTTTCTAGGTAAGGATTCTGATAAATACTAGAGTTCTCCCTGAGGTTGTGGGTTCAAATCCCATGGTCAGCTGGGTGCAGGGGCCTTGGTTCTGTCTGTTTTGATAGTGTATATAGAGATTTGAGCTCTTTAAGAAGATGACCCTTCAGGAGGCCATATACAATATAGATAACATTGTGATGCATTGTATATCACCCTCTGCGGAGGCCTCTTTTAAAAAGAAAAAGGTCAAGTATCTATATACACCATCAGGATAGACATAACCAGCTGAGGCTGAGGCTTCATCTAGTGGTGGCAACATTTACCTCCAGTACTGACCAGGATTAGAAATCGGGGCCATGGGGAGGAGTAGCAGCTTCAACTACTCGCTGTGGCCACACAATGACAAGTGCACGGCAGCCGGGACCTTCCTGGGTGAGGATGAGAGGTGGCCTACCATTGGTTCATCGCTAGTGGTCAGGATGAATCCTAGAAGATGATTGGTCAATGAGCATTCCCTGTGCCTCCACTCTTCCTGTCACTGATAGCTGGAGGGATTGTGAGGGGAATGTTTATGTTCAGATGGAGGCGGCTGGTGATGGTCCGGATAAATAGCCTCCATGGGTCATAGTCTGGGGATCCATGTTTAATTTTCCCACGGCACACCTGACCATGTCTCACGGCACACTGGTTGAAAAACACTGCTCTAACCAACTGAGCTATCTGGCCGGGGCAAGGCTTCCTTCTGTTTTATGGTAGACTAGTATTCCATTGTGCCAATGTACTGCAGTTTCTTTATCTACTCATCTATTGATTAGCACAGGGGTCGGGAAACTTTTTGGCTGAGAGAGCCATGAACACCACATATTTTAAAATGTAATTCCATGAGAGCCATACAACAACCCATGTACCTTACGCACTATCCAATAAAAATTTGGTGTTGTCCCAGAGGACAGCTGTGATTGGCTCCAGCCACCCGCAACCATGAACATGAGTGGTAGGAAATGAATGGATTGTAATACACGAGAATGTTTTATATTTTTAACATTTTTTTTTTATTATTAAAAATTTGTCTGCGGGCCAGATGCAGTCATCAAAAGAGCCACATCTGGCTCGCCAGCCATAGGTTCCCGACCCCTGGAATAGCAGTTAGGCTGCTTCCAAGTCTTGGGTGTTGTAAATAACACAGGAGTGCTTATATACTTTCAAATTAGTCTTTCAGGTTTCTTCAGACATAGACCCAGAAGTGGAAACGCTGGGTCTCCTACTGATATCTTGATCTCAAACTTCTAGCCTCCAGAACTGTGAAAAAAAATAACTTTCTGCTACTTAAGCCGCACAATCTTTAGTACTTTGTTATGGCAACTCTTGCAAATTAATACAATGTCCAAAACCAAATTTTTCTCTTCTCATTCACTGTTGAAATCAATCATTTTTTTTTTCAGAGAGAGAGAGGAATAGACAGGGACAGACAGGAACAGAGAGAGATGAGAAGCATCAATCATTAGTTTTTCAATGCACGTTGCAACACCTTAGTTGTTTATTGATTGCTTTCTCATATGTGCCTTGACCGCGGGCCTTCAACAGACTGAGTAACCCCGTGCTGGAGCCAGCAACCTTGAGTTCAAGCTGGTGGGCTTTTTGCTCAAACCAGATGAGCCTGTGCTCAATCTGGCAACCTCGGGGTCTGGAACCTGGGTCCTCTGCATCCCAGTCCAACGCTCTATCCACTGCGCCACTGCCTGGTCAGGCGAAATCAATCTTTTTTTTTTTTTCATTTTTTCCAAAGCTGGAAACAGGGAGGCAGTCAGACAGACTCCCGCATGCGCCGGACCGGGATCCACCCGGCACGTCCACCAGGGGGCGATGTTCTGCCCCTCTGGGGTGTCGCTCTGTAGCATCCAGAGCCATTCCAGCACCTGAGGCAGAGGCCACAGAGCCATTCCCAGCGCCCGGGCCATCTCTGCTCCATTGGAGCCTCGGATGCAGGAGGGGAAGAGAGAGACCGAGAGGAAGGAGAGGGGGAGGGGTGGAGAAGCAGATGGGCACTTCTCCTGTGTGCCCCGGCTGGGAATCGAACCCGGGACTCCCGCACACCAGGCCAACGCTCTACCGCTGAGCCAACCGGCCAGGGCCCGAAATCAATCATTTTTAAAGGCTCTTCTCTCCTACATCTACATCACCTCACCAATCATTATTCTACTAATACTACTCTGATCTGTTTCTTCTTTCTCATTCTTTCCTTTCCCACTGCCTTTATTTAAATGCCTATATAGGCATACCTCATTTTAATGCACTTTGTTTTATTTGTGCTTCACAGATGTTACGTTTTTTACAAATTGAAAGCAAGAACCTCTCCACCAGGAAAAATATTACAACTCTCTTTATTATGAGACTCACTCTATTGCAATGGTCTGGAACAGATCCCAAATATCTCCAAGATGTGTCTGTAGTATCTTGCCTAGCTCAGTACAATAGCATTCTATAATATAACCTGAATTAATAACAGTTCCTCCTTGGGGTCTTACTTTCTGTCCTCCCCATTTTTCCAAATCTCTGACAAGACCCTTTTAAAATTTTTTGACTTTTCTAGAGAGAGAAACAGCCTGGCCAGGCAGTGGCGCAGTTGATAGAGCATCAGACTGGGATGTGGAGGACCCAGGTTCGAGACCTCGAGGTTGCCAGCTTAAGCGAGGCCTCATCTGGTTTGAGCAAAGCTCACCAGCTTGAGGCCAAAGTCACTGGCTCAAGTAAGGGGTCACTCGGTCTGCTGTAGCCCCTTAGTCAAGGCATATATGAGAAATCAATCAATGAACAACTAAGGAGCCGCAACGAAGAATTGATGTTTCTCATCTCTCTCCCTTCCTGTCTGTCCGTATCTGTCCCTCTCTCTGACTCTGTTTCTGCCACACACACAAAGAGAAATATCGACTTGTTGTTCTACTTATTATTCATTCATTGGCTGATTCTTGTATGTGCCCTAACCAGGGATCAAACCTGCAACCTTGGCATATCTGGATGATGCTCTAACCAACTGAGCTGCCCAGCCAGTTGCTGTCACCTTTTTAAGAACTCTTTCTATTTCACCTGTATTATACTATAAATAAGCGATCCTCATGTTCTTACGGGAGAGAAGTAAAACCCACTAAAATTAGCCTTTCTGGAAGAAGATACTGGGATGGCCCCATATTAATCACTCATAGCATTCCAGCCTAGAAGGTAGTCAACAATGTAGCAGACAACTTTGGGGATGTCTGTCCAGATCAAGAATGGACAGAGCCAGCCATGATTTTATTTTATTTTTTTTTTACTGAAATATAATTGATGTATTAGTTTCCAGTGTATAACATAAAGATTCATTATATGTATATATTGTGCAATAAGACAAGTTAAATGCATCACCACAGTTACAAATTATTTTTCTTGTTCTGAGAACTTTTAAGAATTATTCTCTTAGCAACTTTCAAATATGTAATATAGTATTATTTATTAACCATAGTCTCCACACTGCACATTACATCCCTAGGATTTATTTCATAACTGGAAGTCTCTACCTTTGGACATAATTTTTATTCTCATATTATCTTCCTGACTACCCCCCAGCTATCTGGATCATAGGTAGACACCTGACCCAACATGGACCAATCAGATTCCAGCTCCAAGAAATTTGGGTTTAAGAGCTGATTGTGAAAGAGGTATATTCAGGGAAGTAGCCAGCGACAAAGTGGCAAGACATAAATTGTCTTATCTCTGTTCAAAATCTTCCTATGGCTCCCTATCTCACAAAAGTCAGTAAACTATGTTCTACTTACCTACCCCTACACTCCTCACTGCCCCCCCCCCCCCCATCTCTCTGTCCTCTTATTTTACTTACTCTTCCTCCAACTCATTTACTGGTCTTCCTGGTTATTTCTTGAAAATTCCCAGCATATTCCCAACGTACAGATTACACACTGGCTATTTTTTGTTTAGAATGCTCTGCATACAAAGCATTTATTTGCATGTCTAACTTCCTCGCCTCCTTTGCTCCTACTCAGTGGGCAGGAGACATATTTAAAATTGCAACCCACCCTCATATCCTGACGATTAACTGTTCTCCACAGCACTTACAACCTTCTAGCTATACCATATGATTTATGTTTTTTTGTCTTGGATTTTGTGAATTTTGTTCTCTGCCTAGCCCAAATGCATAAAATAGTGTGCCTGGCTTGTAACAGGTGCCCAATAAACATCTGTCAAGTAAGTGCATATTTCTTTGGTCATAAGCATGTCATAACAGTGAAAGTTAACCTCTGATGAGAAGAATTAAACAGATATGTCTGAAAGCAGAGATGAAAGACCATATGGCTCTAGAAAGCCAGTAACTAGCAGTCTGGATATGACAATTTCTCATCCTTTTTAACTCATCCAAATGTATGTCACCTCAAGTTTCCCACATGATCAATCGCAATACACTTCAGCTTCATACCTTCCCACTGAATCTGTTTCATAAAGCACAAAGAATAACTGCTTTGGTATTTCATTAAAAATAAAAACCTGCTGCTAAGATTTTTTTATGTTCTGCTAGCCTAAGAAGTAATTTAGCAAAATGGAAAAAAAAAACAAAACAGCTCTATGTATCACTGACCTGAAATGAGAGCCTTCTACGATGGCAAATGTTTAATATCATATGAGAATTTCAGACATTAATACTTGCTTGCAAAATCTATTGCAGTAGTACCATGCTTTTCTTTTTTAAAAACATATATTCTTGAGCAAAGGATAAAATTTTCCCCCTGAAAATGAAAAATATCGGTGCATTGCAGGATCAGACTCCTAATCCATAAAATGAGGAAGAAGCATATCTATGGTCTCCTCAGCTCTGAAGTTTAAAGATTTGATGGAGGACAATAGTTTATATAATACATTTGCTCATAAGAACAATAAAAATGACTCACCCATCGCCTATATTATGAAAATAGATTATAAACCTGTTGATTTTAAAAAAATAAAATTTAATACACTTAACACTGTAGAGATCTTTATAATCTATTAAACAATATAAACAGCCAAAATCCATATGGCAAATAACGAATTTTCTAATATAATAGAATTTAGTATTGTTTACTATAAATACAAAATATTCTGAACATTATAACGTCATATATGGTACCACTAGAGAAAAGCATATGCTATTTTTAAAAGGAGAGAAGAATTACACTGTTTGCATGGTAGATATTTCGGTAGAATTCCTATTGTTTGCTCAGATTAACACATTAAAAAAACAGAAAAGTAAACAATATTATCAGTGTTTTTAATAAGGTGTGATAGAATTAAAAGATTCTTTTTTTTTTTTTTTTTTTTTTCATTTTTCTGAAGCTGGAAACAGGGAGAGACAGTCAGACAGACTCCCGCATGCGCCGGATCGGGATCCACCCGGCACGCCCACCAGGGGCGGTGCTCTGCCCCCCAGGGGGCGATGCTCTGCCCATCCTGGGCGTCGCCATATTGCGACCAGAGCCACTCTAGCGCCTGAGGCAGAGGCCACAGAGCCATGCCCAGCGCCCGGGCCATCTTTGCTCCCATGGAGCCTTGGCTGCGGGAGGGGAAGAGAGAGACAGAGAGGAAAGCGCGGCGGAGGGGTGGAGAAGCAAATGGGCGCTTCTCCTATGTGCCCTGGCCGGGAATCGAACCCGGGTCCTCCGCACGCTAGGCCGACGCTCTACCGCTGAGCCAACCGGCCAGGGCAGAATTAAAAGATTCTTAAATTTTCTTTATATTTAGCCAAATTTTCCCAGTCTCCTATAAAAAGACTATTTCTTTTGTGAGCAGATAAAAACTCAACTGCATTTCTTAAATTTAAGAAATAATCTGTAATTTACCAAATAGAACAGTTGTTTCCAAGGTTTTGGCATCTTGACTAACACTTTTATCATGAAATTTTCTGTAATCCTTTCATTCCATTGTTTTTTCCAAGTTCAATTTAAATTAATTTTGAAAATTTCAGAAGACTTCCAATTTAGAATTTTGCAAAAGTAAACATGAAAAATACTGAAATTCATTTTTATTTCATGATTGATAGTTTCATAAAACAAATACAAAATAAGGTTCTGTCAAACAACTAAGGCATAATAAAAAGAAGACTATTTGTAATCAGAATATCTAGGTTCAAATCTCTTACTAGGGTGTGAAACGTGGACAATCTAATAAAATAACTAAGCCTGAATTTCCACATCTATAAAAGATAATTCCCACCTATTCCACAGAGCTCTTGGGAAGATCAAATGTAAATGTATGTGAGTATGTTTTAACTGTCATAAGTCACATGCAAATGTTATTACAGTTGAGGTTCTCGTTAAGTATCAAAGAAAGGACTTCTTTAAAAAAATGATAAATCGAGTTCTATCAATTCATGACATAGAGACAATATCAAACTTTCCATCACTTATTATTGCATGCAATGACAGTGCCTCATGATTTTCATCTAAAACCATTAAAATTGTAATCCACAAGATTGAAAGGTATTTATCATTTCCTCTTGTAAATATATACCCAAAGCATAATTGTATCTTCACTGATAACAAAACCATCAAGAAACAGGATAACTTAGAATTTCTTCTATAGACTTACTAAATTATTTCATAGACTCTAAAAAGATAAAACTGTTTAAAATTAACCTACCACCTTCAGTATCCGGATAAGCAACTGTATTTCAGTACTCAGACGTGTACACCCATGTATTCTGTTTACAAGGGGCAGCTCGTTCCAAAACAACCATATCCAAAACACACGGACGCACAAAACAAAACACACACCCCAAACCCTGCGTCTTGGTGTCAAGGATTCAACATAAAACAAACTACACCAAAACAAAAGAATTCCAAAGAGCTTCCCTCCTCCGAATAACCTCCCCGGACCTTCCTCGCCTCGTTCAGTAAACTGCTTCTCCTGGGACACGCAAGCAAGAGGGCAAGGTTTTTAAAGAGGGGTCACTTCAGTTCACTCCACTGGGCCGTCACCTGGCGGGGTATTTTTCGCGAAGTTTCAGAGTCAACAAAGAAGTTTTGCTGCGAAGGAGTGGGGCCAGTATAACCACGGGCAAAACGACAGAAAAAGACCAAACCGAGCGAGGGAAGGGTGTGGAAAACGCCCCCACACCCCAAGCAGCCTCGACGGCCTCGTCCCCCCGCCCGCGGCCTGGCGGGGTGCAGGGGGCGGGGGAGCCGGGCCGCCGGGGTCCCGCATCCCGGCCCGCAGGGTCCCGAGCTCCGCGCGCGCGGGCGGGAAACAGCCGGGGGCGCCGAGGGGTCACCTTCCCCTGCCCGAGCAGGCCCCCCGCCCCTCGCGCCGGCTGCTCCGCGGGCAAACGGCTCGGGCGCCGGCCCCGCCGTCGCCGCCGCGTGCCCGGGCCCGAGGGGAGGCGCCCCACCGCACGCTTCGAGCGCTGCGGACTGGGTGCAGGCTGGGCTGGGCCCGAGCCCGAGCGCCGGTGCAAGGGCGCGGGCGCCGCCGACTTACCTTCCTCGGCGGTGTCCATCTTGTCTGGCGGGACGCTGGTGACGCAGCCGCGAGGCTCCCGCGGCGGAGGCCAGAGCCTTCCGTCTGGGGCGGGGAGGGAGGGGGGTGGGGAGGAGGGAGGAGAGCGCGGAGCCGGGCCGGGCAGGTGCGTGTGATCAGGTGCGAGCGAGGAAGCGACAGGAAGGAGTGAGGGGAAGAGGGAGAGGGAGAGGGAGAGTGGCTGACAGAACGCGGGCGAGAGCCGGGGAGGGGGAGGGGCTGGGAGAGCGGAGGGGCGAGGCCTGGGCGGGGCCCGGGCCGGAAGGGGCGGAAATGCTCCCAACGACAGAGGCCTGTCACTTCCGGGGCGGCCCTGGGTTGTTGAGGGTGGTTCGTGGGCAGAGGCGGCGGTCTCTGGAAGTCACGGGCGCCTTTGGGCCTTGTCCCTGGGGCCGTGCGGGGCAGTGGGCTTGTAACCTAAGCAGGAGCTGAACTCGGGTGGCCCGTGGGGAGGCGACAGAGAACGGAAGGGGGAGAGCCGCGTACGCTAATGCCTAGCGGAGAGCCGGGGAACAGCCCGGGCTGGCCACTGCGGCGCACCACACCTGTCCCTGAGGTGCTCAAGAATTCCCTGGGCGCTTTGAAAATAAGAGTTCTGTGCCCTTCACCCCACACACTGGAAGGTTCTGGTCCCGCATGCCTGAAGTGGGCCCAGGAAGATGCATTTTGCTCTGGACCCAGGTGGTTCTAATGCAGGGGTCCCCAACCTTTTTACACAGGGGCCCAGTTCACTGTCCCTGAGACCGTTGGAGGGCCGGACTATAAAAAAAACTATGAACTAGTCCCTGTGCACACTGCACATATCTTATTTTAAAGTAAAAAAACAAAACAGGAACAAATACAATATTTAAAATAAAGAACAAGTAAATTTAAATCAACAAACTGACCAGTATTTCAGTGGGAACTATGCTCCTCTCACTGACCACCAATGAAAGAGGTGCTCCTTCCGGAAGTGCAGGGGAGGCCAGATAAATGCGGGCAGTAGTTTGGGGACCCCTGTTAATGCTTTTGAGGAAGTACTAAACTAGCGATTTTCAACCTTTTTCATCTCGTGGCACACACAAACTACTAAAGGGCGTGTTTTTTGCAGCACACCAAAAAAATTTATTATTTTTTTTTGGCTGATCTGACCAAAAAAATAGATATAATTTCAATTTATTCACACTAGA
Organism: Saccopteryx bilineata; assembly: GCF_036850765.1. Classification (NCBI taxonomy): domain Eukaryota; kingdom Metazoa; phylum Chordata; class Mammalia; order Chiroptera; family Emballonuridae; genus Saccopteryx; species Saccopteryx bilineata. The sequence continues at coordinate 278,694,671 of NC_089490.1, read as the reverse complement.
TGGCTATTGTGTTGGCTGTTACTTTTTTTATTTGACAATCTAAGAGAAAAGAGATCAGTGCACATGACAAAATAGTCAGGTATTGCATGTTTTTAAAATGCTTGCAGCACACTGGTTGAGAATCGCTGCACTAAAATATCACTGAAGTATAAGAGGAAGTGCTAAAATACCGCTAAAAGTAAGACAAGCACTAAACTCTTATCAGGATTCCATCCAGAGACACTTACTTTTGGTTGGAATGACAACTAAATAACCTGCTTGGGCTGGGGGTATGTTGGTCAAATAAGTTTGTAAATATGATATATATGTTTGCTCACTTATAGTTTGCACAGGCTGTAAGCAGGCAGGGTCATTATAGCCTAAGCCTTAGTTTTTTGGTGTTTTTTTGTTTGTTTTGTTTTTTGTATTTTTCTGAAGTTGGAAACGGGGAGTGAGTCAGACAGACTCCCGCATGCGCCCAACTGGGATCCACTCGGCACGCCCACCAGGGGGCGATGCTCTGCCCATCTGGGGCATCGCTCTGTTGCAACCAGAGCCACTCTAGCGCCTGGGGCAGAGGCCACAGAGCCATCCTCAGCTCCCAGGCCAACTTTGCTCCAATGGAGCCTTGGCTGCAGGAGGGGAAGAGAGAGACAGAGAGGAAGGAGAGGAGGAGGGGTGGAGAAGCAAATGGGCACTTCTCCTGTGTGCCCTAGCCGGGAATCTAACCCGGGACTCCTACACGCCAGGCCAACACTCTACCACTGAGCCAACCGTCCAGGGCCTAAGCCTTAGTTTTAAGACTAAGCTTTTCTCCACACCCTTGACTGTTGCTTGATAGAGGGTGGTGCACTCTCATGAGAAATTCCATTATGCCTCAGATAAGTGACTTTGTATCAGAGACTTCCTTGTTTGTATATTGGATTAAGGGTTTTGATTTCTACACTATAAAATGGGGCAGAGGAGCCCATGCTGGAGGAGAGCAGAGAAAGGCCACATGGAGGAGAGGAGAAGCAGCCAAGATGGTGGAGTGTTGAAGGAGAAGCCAGTTTGTGCAGAGAAAAGGAAATGGGGAACAGAGGTGAATAAGACTGGTGAGGTAGAAACCTTTGATTCTAGGAAACTCGAATAAATCAGTGGCTTTGGGAGCCCTGAATGGAAAGGAAAGTGATTTCCCTCTATGTGTATTTCTCGCCCCTGGGTGCAAGCTAGAATTAAGCTAATGGCCCACCAGTTCTTGGCTCGGTTGTTTCATTACCGTCTGTCCGAATCAAATGCGAACCTGCACGGGCCAGGCGGCTATGATGGTGGCCGTGGCTACTGGCTTTACACTTGGCATAGTCTGTGGCAGGATTCGATACAGATCGGCATGGAGCCACCACCACCTTTGAGCAGTGAGGTAGACGATTGGCGCTGCAGGATGAACTGAACGCCGGGTTAAGGCGCCCGATGCCGACGCTCATCAGACCCCAGAAAAGGTGTTGGTTGATATAGACAGCAGGACGGTGGCCATGGAAGTCGGAATCCGCTAAGGAGTGTGTAACAACTCACCTGCCGAATCAACTAGCCCTGAAAATGGATGGCGCTGGAGCGTCGGGCCCATACCCGGCCGTCGCTTGAACCCACGCAGTTTTATCTGGTAAAGCAAATGATTAGAGGTCTTGGGGCTGAAACATTATCAACCTATTCTCAAACTTTAAATGGGTAAGAAGCCCGGCTCGCTGGCGTGGAGCTGGGCGTGGAATGCGAGTGCCTCGTGGGCCACTTTTGGTAAGCAGAACTGGCTTTACAGGGTAGAAATATGAACCTAAGAGGGATCAGTTCAAATGCAGACAGGGCTTGATATACTGAGTTCTGGACGCTTACCTGGCCAAAGCTAAATTGCTTCCACCTGATGAAAGGTTGCGCTCTACCTCTGTCAGCACACCACCTTTCCTTGTAATCTTGGCTTTTTCTCCAAATGAATGACTATTTAAAAAATACAGATCAGAACGTCACCACCTTAGCATTGCTTGAGTAGAAGCAAAGATATCTGTAACCCCAATAAAAAAATACTTTAAACAATATGCAGATGGATTCAAGAAGGCTAGCAAACTTTTTTCCATCTGTGTGAGTAGAGGAATTGGAAAGATCTCCCTCACAGGGCTCATCAATCATAACAAGACTTGGAATAAAAATCGAAATGGAGTCCTCCAAAAAGAGCAGCCCTTAAAGACATGTCACTGATTTGACTACTGTTAGCCCCAGCAGGAAAGCAAATTCTTAACAGGATAATACAGACCCACCATTTTCAATGGCTGACCTAGAAAAATGATCATGTTTACACTTTTCATGTTGAATTTGAAGGAGGCTCACTTCTAACCCCCATCCCTCCCACCCAACCCCAACATGAGACACACATACACCCCATGAGCTTACAACCCTGTAAGGCAGTGGTTCTCAACCTTTCTAATGTCGTGACCCCGCAATACAGTTCCTCATGTTGCGGTGACCCCAAACCAAAAAATAATTTTGGTGGCTACTTCATAACTGTAATTGTGCTACAGTTATGATTCGGAATGTAAATACCTGACGTGCATTATGTATTTTCCGATGGCTTTAGGCGACCCCGCCTGGGTCGTGACCCACAGGTTGAGAACCGCTGCTGTAAGGCTTGTGGCAGAGCAGTTTCACTCAGCTCAGGCCAGGGGTGCAGTTCAGGACCACCAGACCAAGTCTCAGATGTTGGATAGCATAAGGGGAAAGGATTCTGAGAGAGAGATGGACTTTGAGATTTACTGAAGGAAGTACTAGTTTTTCAAAGCGGGTATGTGAACCTCCACCAGCAAAACCCAGTTAGGATTGGAGGAGTGTGTGTGTATGTGGCAGGGGTGGAGGATTCCTTCCTTTTGTCTTTAGGTGGCTTCTTTAGTGATGCTCAGAGAAAAGTTACATCTAGAAATGAGAATTGCTGCAATATTTTTTCATTTGGAGATTAAATATAAGACTACTAAACCAACATTTGTTGAGTCCCTGCGACGTACCAACAATGTCCTTTTGAGATACATGAGTCAGTCACACCTCTCTCAGTTGCCATTGAGAGAAATCCCACTAAATTGGTAGGCAAAAGGGAAGAATGTACTGTTGATATGAATGAACTGTGACAAAAGCAATGGTCCACTAGGCCTCAGGGATTGCTCAGTCAGAGTTTTCCCTCCCTGCCCCCGTCCCGAAGCTCTGCTTCTCTGCACATTAGCTTCATGCTGTCAGACCAGCTTCCTCTACATGGCTGGAGAAAAGGCCACTGATAGCTCTCAAGGTCACATCTTCAGCCTCACCATCAGATAGGCTCACAGTGATAATCTTTTGTCCCAAGTTAAAAATTCCCAGAGAATGACAGTTAATTGCAGTGCCCATTCCTGAACCAAATGATTTTGCCAAGGAACTAGGATCTATAAGAACATGGACACTGCCACTGAACTAGGTTATTGAAGTGGAGAAAGCATTTCTCAGGTAAGAGGGAAAACAAAACAATAGATGCCCATTATATTAGAATTCTCATTGTTTTCAAATGAGAAGCCCAATATTACATAGAAACATTTTCATTTGTAACATTTTTATAACAAAACCAATGTTAGAAGTGCTACAAAATTTCAATCTGGAAAAAGATGTTATTTTAATCAAAAGAGATACTTAAAGGTATAGCATACAAATGTTCTAGTCTCATTTGTGTGTTTGTGTGTGTGTGTGTGTGTGCATGTGTGTTTACTGTGTCATGAGGATACTATAATAATGCTGGGTTTCATATAGCAATAAAATGAACAAGAGGGTATGTGTAGCAAGACAGTATAATTTTTTGAGCACTACCTATAACAAACTAACAATAACAATAATTAACCAAACTCCCTATTATGTCCAATGAACATCAATGGCAATCCTGTGAAATAAATATACTCATTACACGGATAAGGAATTTGAGACTCACAGTTGATAAGTATCTAGCTCTTGGCCATACACATTGGAAAGAAACCAAAATTAAAGCACAGGTCTGTCCTATTCCAGACCTCTGTTAAACTTCCACTTTGCCATTAGCAGCCACCCTTTTAACACTGCCATTAAACTCTCAGCTTTTTTCTGTAAGCCTATTTTATTATACATAGGACCTAATCACTTTGCAATAGTGGCACAGAATTGCTGCTGGACATACATAGATATGTTAAGTAGACAAAGTGCCTTACTATAAGCTTATAATTATTAACATTTAACAAATTATTGAAGGCAATTTATGGCTTTATCTTAATACAAAATTCTTCCCTTCCAGTTCTTTTTTTTTTTTTTTTTTTTTTTAAGTGAGAAGCAGGGAGGCAGAGAGACAGACTCCTGCACACTCCCCAACCGGGATCCTCTCGGCACCCCCTGTCTGGGGCTGATGCTCTGCCCTTCTAGGGCTGCCACTCTGCTGCTCAGCAACCAAGCCACTTCAGCACCTGAGGTGAGGCCATGGAGCCATCCTCAGCACCCAGGGCCAACCTGCTCCAACCATCTGAGCCATGGCTGTGGGAGGTAGAAGGAGAGAGAGAGAGAGCAAGAGAGCGAGAGAGAGAGAGAGAGAGAGAGAGAGAGAGAGAGAGGAGGGGTGGGGTGGAGAAGCAGATGTGCGCTTCTCCTGTGTGCCCTGACTGGGAATTGAAATCAGGACTTCCACATGCCAGGCCGACGCTGTACTGCTGAGCCAATTGGCCAGGGCCCTTGTTCTCTTTTTTATATTCCCTTCCTTCCTATCTTTTCTTCCAATCCATCTTCCCTTTCCTTCCATCTTTTTTTTCTGTTTTTCTTCCCTTTCTTCACCGAGACATAACAGTGATGTGGCTAAGAGCATGACAGCCGGAGGGAGAGACCTGCAGGTGGCAGAGAGAGAGGAAGACTCGTGTTGTTGGACAGTTAATTACATTGAGCGAATAAATTAAGAATATTGTAAATAATGATGAGTAAATTTCCCACTATTAGAGAAAATGCTAGTATGGAAAGGGGGTAAGCTAGAAAGAACCCTGAGATATTGAATTGGAAATGCAGGTATCATTATGAACTCACTTTAAAAATATAAACAAATATACAAATGTATATATATGTATGTATATGTCTATAACATATCTAAAATATATTAGATATTAAATCCACTACTCACAAAAATTAGGGATCAGTGAATGTACAGATACTTCAGTACTTTCAGCCTTTTGTAGAGTGCATTTTCACCAATGAAATAAAAGTTGGTTTTGTACCTCATTTGCATAATCAAACAACTTTCTTTAACTTGTCATTTGCATTTCTGATGTTCATGTTTAATAATAAAAACATCAAATACTTCTTTTTTATCGCTTCAAATTCATTTTGAAATATCCCCTAATTTTTGTGAGCAGTATACATATACTGGAAAATATGTATATATAAATTTCCTACTTCTGTCCTCTGACAGAATCTGCATGCTGTAATACCCCAGTAGCTTTAAGCACATTTAGTGTATGGATTTTGGTTTGTAATGCCATACTCCACTAAAAAGAACCAAGATTGTATGATACCATAATGATGGCAACATGTCATACATTTGTCCAAACTCAGAATATACAACACCAAGAGTGAACCATAATATGAACTATGAGTTTGGGTGGTCATGATGTCAATGTAGGTTCACCAATTGTCACAAACATACCACTATAGTGAGGGGTGTTGATAATGGAGGAGGCTATGCATGCATGGGGGCACGGTATATATGGGAATCTCTGTACCTTTTTCTCAATTTTGCTGTGAACCTTAAACTGCTTTAAGAAAATTAACTCTGATATATTTTTAAAGTATTTATATGGGAGAAAAAAAACACCAAGACTCCTTGTGAAAATATCAGGTATTTTGGGCTGAAGCAGGAAAACTACAAAATTGGTCCAAAACATTTTGTGACAGAAGTTAAAGAAGTGTTCAAAGACTAAAAGGAACATGTTAAAAGGACACAGAAACCAGATCATATGGGCTCTCGTTGGCTCAACTGGGAGCAATTTGAGCATGAAAATAAATACAGTAACAGATTATAATCTGTGCAATAAAATAGAAATCCACATGCTCATAATGCTATAAAGAAATAAGTGAGGGGAAAGCCAAAACTCTTCCTATGCAGTATAATTTCAACCAATGAATGTAAAATGAATGATATAAATAGAAAATTATTTGACAAACATGATAGGCTAGCGTTTTCAATGGAAGCTAAAATTGAGCAAAATTCAATGAGGCACAGGATTTTGGCATATTGTTAACTATATTTTCCAATAGTTACAAAAGAAAAATAGTAACTTTACAGTGAATATATCAACAAGACTAGATAACCAAGGGTAGCATCACCAGTGAATAAACAGAATGACATAAGATAAGCAAAACTTACCAAGAATGCATGTCTGAGTCTGGGCATAAGGAAACATAGATGCATTCAGGTGCGGGGTCATCCTACAGGTTGTAAGGCCTGTTTTCTTTCAAACTGTCAAAGACATGATAGAGAATGACTGAAGAAATGTTCCAGATTGGAGGAGACCAAATATATAGGACAAAAAAAATGCAATGTATGTTCCTGGGTGGGATCCTGGACCTGAAAATTAAAAAAGACTTTTTTAGGGCAGTTGGACAAATTGAATTTTCAATAGGGTTTTTGAATAGCAATGTATCAACACTGATTTCCTGATTTCTTCGGGTTCCTTTATGGTTCAGAAAAAGATGTGTGTGTGTGTGTGAGAGAGAGAGAGACAGACAGACAGAAAGTTAAAAGTTGTTATGTTTGGGTGAAGGTAATGTGGGAGTTTTTTGTACTGTACTTGCAGCTTTTCTGTGAGCTTAAATTATGCTATTATTTTTTTAAGTTAAAATTGCTAAGTGCTGATGGAATGCCAAAGCAATAGTTCCCAAATTTGGTTTTGGAGAATCAGTCATAAACACATTTGACAAGCTGATAAAATCTATGGACTTTTTTCCCCCAGAAAATTTCATAAACAAAAAATGTTTCAGGGGAGTTCATGGATACCTTCAAGTCAATGCACAAACCCCAGGTTTAAAAAAAAAAACCCTCTCTGTTCAATTATTGATTTAAAACACACACAAAACAATGATGTTCCCTTCCTTTACAAGAATATAGCAGACTAGGTTATTTAGACCAACATTTGAAAATACTTGATAAAATATGAAAAATATATTCTTTTTTTTTAACTTTTTTATTTATTTATTTTTTACAGAGACAGAGAGTGAGTCAGAGAGAGGGATAGACAGGGACAGAGAGAGATGAGAAGTATCAATCATTAGTTTCTCGTTGCGCATTGCAACACCTTAGTTGTTCATTGATTGCTTTCTCATATGTGCCTTGACCACGGGCCTTCAGCAGACCGAGTAACCCTTTCTGGAGCCAGCGACCTTGGGTTCAAGCTGGTGGGCTTTCGATCAAACCAGATGAGCCCACGCTCAAGTTGGCGACCTCGGGGTCTCGAACCTGGGTCCTCTGCATCCCAGTCCGATGCTCTATCCACTGTGCCACCACCTGGTCAGGCTGAAAAGTATATTCTTAAAAACACAGAAGAGTTGACAGAAATAGTAAAGCAACTACCTGGCCCAAATCTGAGGAGAAATGGTAAATGAAAGTTGCTATTACCCTGCTGATCCAGGCAAGCTTGAACTTGTGTTTTGACGGCTTCCAGGAGTAAGAAGAATAAATCTCAAACCCTAAAGCCCCCAAGGCTTTAGGGACTGCTATCTCAGAGGGATGATGTGCCAAAAGTAAATCTGACCCCTCTCTGAAACTTCTATAAAAAGCTATCTTAGTTGAAACTTAGATAAATTTCAACCTGAAAAATTGTACCCAGCCCTAGCATGGATTATAGCCCCAAGCAGTTTGCCTCAGTGACCAAATAATCTCAAACAGTGAACTTAGTTCAAAATTATTTTGGACTGGTAGGCTCCCCAAGCACCTGGTAGAAGCAAGGACAACATGAAGCAAGACCAGTAGCCCTGGGCAAACACGGATGAACCCTGCAAGGAAGCAAAACGTGTCAGCCAGTGAGCAGGTACCTACCAGGGACAGATCCCATTGGAGTCAGCACCAGTCCTGGGGTTGCACATTGATTGGCTCAGAAAGAGGTGTAATCTGATATTCCTTCATGTGCCAACTCAGAGAAAACAGTGCAAACAAATGCCCATACATTTCCTTTTCAGAGATCTCCCTTTCAAAGCAAAGTGTGATTTTTGAGTTGTAAAGGGTTGCAGGCAAGTTGGGAAATGCAAGGCTTCTCTACTATAGAAAAAGCCTTTCTGAGTTAATATCACTTCAGGCCTATATGAACAAACAAGAGAGAGCCGAAGTAAACCACTTAACTTCACACCTTAAGGAACTAGAAAAAGAAGAACAAAGACAACCCAAAACCAGCCGAAGAAAGGAGATAATAAAAATCAGAGCAGAAATAAACAAAATAGAGAACAGAAAAACTATAGAAAAAATCAATAAAACAAGGAGCTGGTTCTTTGAAAAGATCAACAAAATCGACAAACCCTTGGCAAGACTCACCAAGGAAAAAAGACACAGGACTCAAATAAATAAAATCCAAAATGAAAGAGGAGAGATCACCACAGACATCATAGATATACAAAGGAATTATTGTAGAATACTATGAAAAACTATATGCCTCCAAATACAACAATCTAGAAGAAATGGATAAATTCCTAGAACAATACAACCTTCCTAAACTGAGTCATGAAGAAGCAGAAAGCCTAAACAGACCAATCAGCAGGGAGGAAATAGAAAAAACTATTAAAAACCTCCCCAAAAATAAAAGTCCAGGCCCAGATGGTTATACTAGTGAATTCCATCAAACATTCAAAGAAGACTTGGTTCCTATTCTACTCAAAGTCTTCCAAAAAATTGAAGAAGAAGCAATACTTCCAAACACATTTTATGAGGCCAACATAACCCTCATACCAAAACCTGGCAAGGATGGCACAAAAAAAGAAAACTACAGACCAATATCTCTAATGAATACAGATGCTAAAATACTAAACAAAATACTGGCAAATCGAATACAACAACATATTAAAAAAATAATACATCATGATCAAGTGGGATTCATCCCAGAATCTCAAGGATGGTTCAACATACGTAAAACAGTTAACGTAATACACCATATCAACAAAACAAAGAACAAAAACCACATGATCTTATCAATAGATGCAGAAAAGGCTTTCAATAAAATACAACACAATTTTATGTTTAAGACTCTCAACAAAATGGGTATAGAAGGAAAATATCTCAACATAATAAAGGCCATATATGATAAACCATCAGCCAACATCATATTAAATGGCGTAAAACTGAGGACTTTCCCCCTTAAATCAGGAACACGACAGGGGTGTCCACTCTCTCCACTCTTATTTAACGTGGTGCTAGAAGTTCTGGCCAGAGCAATCAGACAAGACAAAGAAATAAAAGGCATCCATATCGGAAAAGAAGAAGTAAAGGTATCACTTTTTGCAGATGATATGATCCTATACATCGAAAACCCAAAGGACTCCACAAAAAGATTACTAGAAACAATAAACCAATACAGTAAGGTCGCAGGATACAAAATTAACATACAAAAGTCCATAGCCTTTCTATATGCCAACAATGAAATATTAGAAAACGAACTCAAAAAAATAATCCCCTTCACGATTGCAACAAAAAAAATAAAATACCTAGGAATAAACATAACAAAGAATATAAAGGACCTATATAAAGAAAACTATAAGGCATTGCTAAGAGAAATAGAAAAAGACACAATGAGATGGAAAAATATTCCTTGTTCTTGGATAGGAAGAATAAATATAATTAAAATGGCCACATTACCCAAAGTAATATATAAATTTAATGCAATTCCCATCAAAATTCCTATGACATTTTTTAAAGAAATGGAACAAAAAATCATAAGATTTATATGGAACTATAAAAAACCCGGAATAGCCAAAGCAATCCTAAGGAAAAAGAATGAAGCTGGGGGCATTACAATACCTGACTTTAAACTATATTATAGGGCCACAATAATCAAAACTGCATGGTATTGGCAGAAAAATAGACACTCAGACCAATGGAACAGAATAGAAAGCCCAGAAATAAAACCACATATATATGGTCAAATAATCTTTGATAAAGGGGCCAACAACACAAAATGGAGAAAAGAAAGCCTCTTCAACAAATGGTGTTGGGAAAACTGGAAAACCATATGCAAAAGAATGAAACTCGACTACAGCCTGTCCCCGTGTACTAAAATTAATTCAAAATGGATCAAAGACCTAAATATAAGATCTGAAACAATAAAGTACTTGACTCCAATGGCAAGAGAAGTGAAGGCAAAGATAAATGAATGGGACTACATCAGAATAAAAAGTTTTTGCTCAGCAAGAGAAACTGATATCAAAATAAACAGACAGCCAACTAAATGGGAACTGATATTTTCAAACGACAGCTCAGATAAGGGCCTAATATCCAAAATTTACAAAGAACTCATAAAACTCAACAACAAACAAACAAACAATCCAATAAAAAAATGGGAAGAGGACATGAACAGACACTTCTCCCAGGAAGAAATACAAATGGCCAACAGATATATGAAAAGATGCTCAGCTTCATTAGTTATTAGAGAAATGCAAATCAAAACTACAATGAGATACCACCTCACCCCTGTTAGATTAGCTATTATCAACAAGATGGGTAATAACAAATGTTGGAGAGGCTGTGGAGAAAAAGGAACCCTCATACACTGTTGGTGGGAATGTAAAGTAGTACAACCATTATGGAGGAAAGTATGGTGGTTCCTCAAAAAACTGCAAATAGAACTACCTTATGACCCAGCAATCCCTCTACTGGGTATATACCCCAAAACCTCAGAATCATTGATACGTAAAGACACATGTAGCCCCATGTTCATAGCAGCACTGTTCATAGTGGCCAAGACATGGAAACAACCAAAAAGCCCTTCAATAGAAAATTGGATAAAGAAGATGTGGCACATATACACTATGGAATACTACTCAGCCATAAGAAATGATGACATTAGATCATTTATAGCAAAATGGTGGGATCTGGATAACATTATACGGAGTGAAATAAGTAAATCAGAAAAAAACAAGAACTACATAATTCCATACATTGGTGGAACATAAAAACGAGACTAAGAGACATGGACTAGAGTGTGGTGGTTACCATGGGTGGGGGGAGGGAGGACGCAGGAGGGAGGGAGGGAGAGATTTAGGGGGAGGGGGAGGGGCACAGAGAAAACTAGATAGAGGGTGACGGAGGACAATCTGACTCTGGGCGAGGGGTATGCAATATAATTTAATGAGAAGATAACCTAGACATGTTTTCTTTGAATATATGTACCCTGAATTATTAATGTCATCCCATTAACATTAATAAAAATTTATAAAAAAAAAAAAAAAAAAGAGAATGAGTTGCTGATACATGCATACACCATTATGAACACATCTCCAAAATATTTTACTGAGTGAAAGAACTTTCATACAATGGTATATGTATAATTTCGCATTCCCCATGTGATACCAAACAGACAAGATTAAACTATGGTGATAAACATAAAAACACTAGTTGCCTGGTTTCAGGGAGATGGACTACAAAGGGACCTAAGAAAATTTATCAGGATAATAAAATTGTTATGTATTTTAATCTAAAAAAAAAAAGCCTTTCTGTGTGCTTTTAATCTATTAAAATGTGTTGAGGATCTATAAGAGGGAAATATGGCTACTGAAACCTTCTCTACAAGGCCATCTAATATTACTAGAGTGCCCAAGCATACAATCCACAAAATGCTGAACCATGCAAGACTCATGGACCCCAAGGATAAATGAACCAAGAGGTTCACCCTTGAAAGTAGAAAAGAATCTAAATTGGCTGTGGAACCCCCAGTTTCAGAGGATCCTATAGCCCAGGAATTTCTTGAACTATGTTGGGTTTCCCATGTGAAGTCAGGTCACTTCAGGCTTGCAATGAATCCCATCTCTGAGAGTTGGAAGCCATGTTGACCCATGTGAACTTATGGATTCAGCTCAAGAACATCATGGGAGCCATCAATAAGCACATTCAGGAGTGAATGTCTTAATATTCTTGCCTTTGGGATATGGTGTAGTGGGCTAAATGGTGGCCCCCAAAAGATATGCCTATGCTCTAATCCCTGAAACCTGTGAATGTTACCTTCTTTAAAAAGAAACAAAGAAAAAAGAAAGCACTTATCTCAGTTTGTTGAGATCTTGTTTCCAGGTGTATCCTCTATTTGACTCAACTAAATTTTTGTAAAAATTAAAAAGAAAAAAATACAGTCTTTGCCAATGTAATTAAGTTAAAGATCTTGTAATGAGATCATCCTGCACTAACCAGGCAGACCACCAAATGCTGAAGAGCAAAGAAGAGGCAAAGAAGGCGTCTCCTTAGAGCTTCTAGAGGAAACGGGGCCCAGCCCACACCTTGATTTCAGACCTCTCACCCCCAGAACTGTGAGAAAATAAACTCTGTTGTTTGAAGCCACCCAGTTTGTGGTAATTTATCACAGCAGCCACAGGAAACTTGTGTTCAGCACCAAGTTAGACTTCAACCTTGACTTGCTGGCTCCAGAGGCTGTAGACAAGTGCCACACTTGGGACAGCTCCTGGGCCCCAAGGGCATGTCTCTCTTACTAATGAGTCTCTTGAAATACAGTATACATTTCCATCTGACATTTGGTTTCTAACCTGAAGTTATGTAATCGCCCTAAAGTGAAGCTCTTCCTTAGAGGTTTTATCTTAGATGCATGGAGCCCAAAGGAACCTTTAGGGATTACCATATTTCCCTATGTATAAGACTCACCCTTTTCCAAAAAATTTGGGGCCTAAACACTGGGGGCATCTTATACAGTGGTTGTAGTTTTTTTTTACTTGCATTTCACGCTTTTTCATGCTTGTTTTTGTGCTCATTGTTGAAGACAGTGATTCGTCATCAGACACAGATGAGGACAAGCTAATGGATGGGAGTTTTCACAGTGATGAGGAGTTGTATGAATTTTATGATGAATAAAACTTGAGTTTGATAACTTTATGTAATACATTATTTTTTCAATTTTTGAACCCCCAAATTAAGGTGCATCTTATACGTGGGAGTACTTTATACATGGGGAAATACAGTACCTAAAACCTCTCACTGCTGTATTTATGAAAACCATTAAGCTCTGAAGCTGAATTTCTTTTTTTATCCTTTTGTATGTCTTCATTATCATCAGACATTTACTCAGAGCTTATTCTGTCGAATATGCTGTTTTAGACCTGGAAGAGAAGCAGGCCAGAGTAATTAAAGTCCTGATTTCTGTCCCTAAAGAAAGTTAGCATTGAACTAGGTACTGCTGCCTAATTTTACTAAGAAAGAATCTTTTTTACAATCTCACTTGGGGAACACATATAACGATTGCCATTCTGACTACTTAGATGGAGCTTTGAATTCTAACTGTAATTTCTGGATTTCTTAGGTTTAAATCTTCTTTTGGACTAACATTTTCAAATGTTAAACCTATGAATATATTGAATACATACATGCTATTTTTGTTTGCGAAGTCCTCCACCCCCTTCCTCCTGGTAACACTATCTGCCTCTCTTAGAGAACTGCTCCTCCCTCACCCGGAACACAGAATTCTAAAGGAACTGCCAGTCTCCCCCTGGCCCACGCCCCTTCCTCCTCCGCCCCTGAGGAGGGCATGCAGTCTGGACTGGACCAAATGTCTACATGGGGCCCATGGGTGCTGTGTTTACTGCTGGCTCCTTCAATGCACTCACCACCCTTCTCCAACCAGCTCTTAGTCCAGGTTTCTGACGTTTCAGTTCAGTTACATCAACACAATTTGACATTGATCCTAACAATATTTTAATTTAAATTTCTGAGCAGTTATTCAAAAGCTTTAAAATAATGTAGCTAACTTTTATTGAGCACTAGCTGAGTACCAAGTACTGTCCATAGAATTTGATGCATACTAACTCATTCAACTCCCAGCACTCCAGTGAATAGGAGCTAAAGAGGAAAACACTGGAGTTCAGTGAGTTACGCGGCTCCTACACCCTGGAAGCGGCACTCAGTGTCTGGCTCCAGGCTGCGCTGGGAACACATTCCAAGCTCACAAGAAAAACTGATACTCCATCAAAAGTGCCCCTGCTCAGTGTTTCTGAGTTTAGATGCTCTTACTTTCCTCCCTGTGATGCTCCATATCTCAGTTCTTGTGGGGGCGGGGGCTCAGAGCAGTATTCCACTCTTCACAGTGCCTCACTCCCTTGTTAGTATGACCAAGGGGTCCACTCCCTTGACCTGTATAACTTCCGGAAAGTCACCGAGAGACTGGATATGCAAACGAACAATGGCCAGACCATATATGACAACAGAACTCTGACCCACAGTCAGCTGCAACCAGCCCAGAAAACCAGACCTCAATCTCTGCGGCAGTCGCCCCAGAATGATCAGCAGTTAATCAATAGCTCTCAGCTTTCTTAATTTTTTACTCCTCTTCCAGTTCAGGACCAACCAGAGAAAGACAACTGTGCTCCCCTAACCAATCACATAGGATGCCCCTCCCCTTCTAGTTAGCTGACTCCAGCTTTCCCAGGCCAATAGCCACCAATCAGCGCATTTGACGCTGTCCTTTTTTCCATTTTGAAGCTTTCCCCATTCCTTTGCCCACCGCTGAGTCTCTGCCAAACACAAGAGAGTAGCTAACTCCTTTTGTCGAGCAAGCTCTGAGTAAACACTTTGTTTTTTCTCATTAGGGCGGTCTTTATTTATTTCCACATGGTTTTTGTTTTCACTGGTCTTGAGATCTTTCTGTAGTGCCCACTCTTACCCTCCAGATAATCTTCCCCACTCTCTCTGAGGCCTGCCCCCCAGTCCTAAATCTGTCCCATTCTGACAGAAATTACCCTGCCCAACAAGCATCAGCTTTTTCCTGCAGTGACTCATCATCAATTTCCTCATCAGGCCACTGTATTCCACAGCGGGTGAGATCTCCAATCACTGCTGTGACACCCACAGAGGCTCATTTTAGCCCCAGTACCGGGGAGCAGTTGCCATAGGAATAGATACAGCAGGCGGGCTGGAGAGTGGCTCAGTGCAGCCAGCTCACGTCAGGAGGAGGCCGCCAGCTGCTAGTCCCTGCTGCTCAACCCCCACCCCATCTCCTCGCACCTCCACACCAACCACTCAGGAGCCAAAAAAGGGCTGGGGCTGAGGATTGTCCACTCCACAGGTCTTGGGTCCTTGGCTTAACACATCTCCCACGTCGATTGCTAATGGTTGGCGTCACTAGGTTGTGCTGCTAAGCAACGAAATAACAAACAACGTAAATCGATCTCTATTGAATCTGCGTGAATGTCTTGTTAATGTGGTTGCAATCTCAGTACTGCAGCGCCAAGGTGGGGTGTGGTCGTTCTAAACCTTTTAAAAAGTAGGATTAGGCCCTGGCCGGTTGGCTCAGCGGTAGAGCATCGGCCTGGTGTGCAGAAGTCCAGTGTTCGATTCCCGGCCAGGGCACACAGGAGAAGCGCCCATCTGCTTCTCCACCCCTCCCCCTCTCCTTCCTCTCTGTCTCTCTCTTCCCCTCCCGCAGCCAAGGCTCCATTGGAGCAAAGATGGCCAGGGCGCTAGGGATGGCTCTGTGGCTTCTGCCTCAGGCGCTAGAGTGGCTCTGGAGAGTGGCTCTGGTCGCAAAATAGAGACGCCCTGGAGGGGCAGAGCATCGCCCCCTGGTGGGCAGAGCGTCGCCCCCTGGTGGGCGTGCCGGGTGGATCCCGGTCGGGGCTCATGCGGGAGTCTGTCTGACTGTCTCTCCCCGTTTCCAGCTTCAGAAAAATATAAATAAATAAATAAATAAATAAATAAATAAAATAAAAAATAAAAAGTAGGATTAACACATAAAGTAAAAAGTGTACAAAGCCTCAATGCACATATTGATAAATTACAACACCCAAGACGGCACAGAATTCCTTCCTGCCCTTACCTAATCCCACGGACATGAATGTGACTTCCATCACCATCAATTGTCCTGCTTTTGAACTTCTTCTGAATGGAATCAGACAGTAAGGACCTTTTTGCGTCTGACTTATTCCACTCATTTTTACAGTCTCAGTGTTCCCTCCAGCTACACACGCAACATGCCTCCCCCCGCTTTTTTTTTTAAAGCAATACAACATACTTATAGGTTTGGGGGATTACAAAGTGTACATCTTTAAGGGCCATCATTCTATCATGTTGTATTTTGTATATTTTAAAATAATGACCATAATTTTTTTTGGTAATAAAAATGATTTAAAAAAAGATCTAGATGGACAGCCGCCCTCTTGTTCACCCCCACAATGGTTTTTGTTGTTGTTTTTCTTTTGGTTGTTTGTTCCTTTGTTTGTTTGTTTGTTTAGAGAGAAAGAGAGAAGAAGGGAAAGAGAGAAAGAAACATCAATTTTGTTGTTCCACTTATTTATGCATTCATTGGTTGACTCCTGTATGTGCCCTGACTAGGGATCCAACCCACAGCTTTGGCGTATCCGGAGGTGCTCTAACTAACGGAGCCACCTGGCCAGGGCCACCCCTGCAACTCTTGCTGGCATCTGCCACCAGCTCTTGAAGCATCCCTGCCACTTTGGCCGGAGGGCAGCAGAGGAAGCAACTTGTGACTAGGTGGCCCCAAGGAAGCCGCAAAGGCAAGCCGCCGGGGTGAATGGCTATGGACTGGGTAGGGGGCAAGATGTCTTTCATTTGCCTGTCTTTGACATTCCTGCAGCTGGCACGATTTTTAGAGGCAAAACTAGGACACCACAAGGCGCCTGGGACGCGGTTTCCATTCTAGTAGATGGATTGCAAGCACACGGTGGTGGTGTTGAATCCGTGTCTTACGCACTCGGAGTCTACACCGCCGGCTCCCTTCGCACCCGCTCCACTTCTTGGCGCGTGCCCAGCCTGCCCTGCCCATACTGCCCACCCCACGGGGCGGGGGGCACTAGTGATCCCGCCGCACTCCGGCCTCCCACACTAGCTCTTGGCCGCCTCGGTTCTGCTTTCACCCCGCCCCCACGAACCCCTGCTGCTCGGACACTCTTATTTGCGTTCCTCCCTAACAACAATATTGCCGTTTCTCAAGCCTCCTGCCCCCTGCCGTCCCTTAGATTCTGAGCCAGAACCCTGGGAGAGGCGGGCGGATTCCGCTGACTCGGCACCTCGTATGAGTGTTCCCGGTTTCCTTCTCCGCCCGCCCCCAGTGTCGAGCGGCCTTTGGGGGGCATCGCGCCCACCCAAGAACACCTCCCGTCTGGGCCCTGGCAGAGGCTCTGTTTTCCCTCTCCGCCCCCTTCTTCCCCGCAGCCTGAGGTCAGCAGCGTCTCCGGGAGGAGCCAGGAGCCAGGTTCCCAGTGGTGAAGCGGACTGGTGGCCGCCACCCCCGCCCTCCGATACGGCCTTTCTGGTCTGGGGATTCGATTGTGGTTGCTTTCAGGACGTTCCGGGGCTGCTGGGGTGCGTCTGATCCAAACAGCTCCGTTACTGTCAGGTGCCACCCTTTTCCGGGACCGCAGCCGCTGGGAGCCGGACAGGTGTGCAGGCCCACCGGCGTCTCAAAGGGTCGCGGTGGGGGACCAGCCCTGGCCGCGGGTGCGGGCGACATCGCAGCCAGCCTTCCCTTGTATGTGGGGCAGGAGGCTCCCCTCCACCTCCTGCAATTCTGAAAACCCCACTCCACCCCATGTGAAAGAGGAAGAAGAGGAAAGGGAACTGGAGGCTTGAAGAAAACCCCACAGGGCCAGGTGCTGGAAGCGGTTTCCGAGGCGATTTTGTTGTGCTTAGAACAGAAATGACAACGTATAAGCCTCTAAAGACTGGATACCCTTTGACAGTGCTCAAAATACATTTATTTTAACCTCTTTTTTGAGCTATAACTTACATATCATATCATTCGTCCACGTAGTGTATATTCAATGGTGTAGTATATTCACAGGGGTATACAAGGGATTTTAGAACGTTTGTCTCTGTAAAAACAAACCTGTACCCAGTAGCTGTCATTTCCCATTTCCTCCTCACCCACCAGCCCCTGGACCTCTCCATGAAATCATATATTATGTGATATTTTGTGGCAGCCTTTTTTTTCACTCTGAATAATGTTTCCAAAGTTCATCTATGTTGTAGCATGTATCAGTACTTCATTTCTTTTTATCACCAAAAATATTCCATTATATACCACCCTTTATTTCTCCATTCATTAGTTGATGGACATTTGAGTTGTTTCCACTTTTTGGCTATTGTGAATAATGCAGCAAGAGCATTCATGTATAAATGTTTGTATGGACATATGTTTTCAATCCCTTGGCTATATACCTGGGAGTGGATTGCTGGGTTATATAGTAACTCGAAGCCTAACATTTCAAGGAAACATCAAAGAGCTAATTTTAAATATTTTGGAAGGAGGGGGTGGAGCCAGTTTAAAAAAAATGATTGAGATGACGTCAGAGTAATGGCGGAGCAGGAAGCGATACCGATAAATCTCCCCCAAAACTCAACAAGATCTTCAACCAGAAACAGAAAAACCTATACTTGGAGCCTCCAGATGCTTCACAATACACCCGAAGGTATGGTCGAGTGAAAAATTGGCTAAATATATAACCAAATCCTGAAGGAAATAGGGAGTAAGAAATGCTCTGCCTTCCTCACTAACCTAAACAGGGCGGCTTTCTCTGGTAACTGTGAATATAGAAACTGAGGTGGGCAAAGGGGGTGAATACATCCAGGCTGCGGCACAAAGGGCCGAACCAGGCTGTGGCACGGAGATCCAAGCCGAGGAAAATCTGATCCTGTGGCAACCCGGGCAATACAAGCTAACACTCGCGCCAAACCCAAACAAAGAAAGACAAGCGGGGCAGCCATTTTACCCGTTCTCCTGGTTGGTGTGCAGTTAGTGGGCGAGAGATCTCTTCCTAAGCCCCAAAAGTGGGTGCCCGTGTTGCCCCACGGAGAGGCAGGGTCAGAGGCCTTTCTGTGGGCCGAGGGCAGAGTCTCTGGGCAGCCCCAGCACCCTGGGAAAGCCGCGCACGGGAGGGAGCAAGAACTAATTCCAACGGTGGAAATTTTCCGTGCTGGTGAGGGTTTCACTCAGGGAAACGCGGCCGGCCTCATATCCTGGTGTGCGCGCGCAGATAGGTAGTGAGCGATTCCTCCGAGTGCCTCGGCAGTGCGCGCCCGTGTTATCGCACAGAGGGGCAGAGTCAGGGGCCTTTGTGTGGGCAAAAGCGGAATCTCGGGCCGCCCCAGCGCCTTGCAAAAGCCGCGCACGGGGACGGAGCGAGAGCGAATTCCAGCGCTGCAAATTTCCATGCGGATGGGGGTTTCACTCAGAGCGTGAGACTACTGGCCAGATATCCTGGTCTGCGCGCGCAGATAGTGAATGAGAGTTTCCTCCAAGCACCCCGGAAGTGGGTGCCCGCCTGTGTTACCGGACAGAGTGGCAGAGCCAGAGGTCTTTGAGTGGGCGGAAAGCCCACCTGATTATGCTAGCAGCTCTGACTGACTGAGCCTTACCCAGAGCCCTGTGCTGAGTGGAAATAGAGTGGGGAGTTGCCAGCTCTTTGAGCCTCTTACTATCCAGGCAGAGGCAGCAGCAACCCCATAGCTGGATTATCAGGCTACTAATTGAGGAAGGAAAGACTAGGAGAAAGGCTCCAGGAACACGGACTCTCTCACTGTCGGAGCCTATGAATGCTAATGAGCCTTGACTCCCAACGAGACTAAAGCACAATACATGACATTGCCATAGAGACTTATCAACTGCAAACCTCTACCTGAGCATGCCAAAGGGGCAGAACCTGGGGTACAGAGTCACCGACCAGGAAGAGGGAGAGAAAAGAAAAAACAAGAAGATAACCTCTCAAAATCAAGAATAATCTGCAGACTTTATAACCTATCCCATTTTATTATATTTGTTCACTTGTTTCTCTTATCTTCATTCTTGATACTTTTTTTCCTCCTCCAATTTGGCCGATTAACTCTCTGCCGGTCTTACTCTCTCCTCTCCTTGAACTACACTACCCATAAGTGTTACATCTCCCATTATCTTTTTTCTCCTCTTCCTTTCTCTCTATGAGGGTTGCACTCCAAAACCCTTAACTCTCTCTCTCTCCTTTCTTTTTTCTTATTTTACTGGTTCCCTCTTTTTTTCTCTCTCTCTCTTTCTTTTCTCCCTCTATATTAGTTTCTTCCTTTCTTCTTTACATCTCCTCTCATTCAAACATCAATAACAAACAAATTATCTTATCTGGGACTCAAACTTATGTTTGTGGCATTTTGGGGGTTTTTACTTCACCTTTTTAACTCACTAGCAGTGCTCCCATCCCTGGCTCTCCATTTTATCTAGTTCTTGTTCCACTAAATACAATAGTATTTTTTTAATTTGTCCCCCCATTTTTCTGTTCTCCTCTTATTCCTCTCATCATAACTCTTAGATAACCAACACCTAAAAGCAAATCATTTTATTCTTGACCCAAATTTTTTCCTTATTTGCTTTTTGTAGGTCCATACCGCCCCCCTTTTTCTTTTCTTTTTTTTTACCCCTTTATTACTTTTCCCCAATTCAGGACCTCCATCACAGGCATTATTTGTTATAATTCACAGTTCACCACAAGATTTTCTCAAGAAAAAGGGGAGAGGAGAGGAAAAAAGGAAGGGGGGAATAATTTCCTTTTTTAAAAAATTATTATTTTATTTTTCTTTATTTCATTATTAATTTTTTAAAAAAAAAACAACTCTTTTTGATTTTTTATTTTTTTTAACTTTTTATTCTTTATTAAATCTCATTAATACTATCAACAAAACCACCCTCAGATGCCATTAAGGAAGAGAAAATCGAATATCATGGATACAAAAGAAAGAGAGGTAACACAGCTACATGAGGAAAAATCTATGGAGAAAAAATTTAATATATTGGAAACCTTGGAGCTAAATGACAGAGAATTCAAGATAGAAATCCTAAAAATCCTCCGAGATATACAAGAAAACACAGAAAGGCAATTTAGGGAGCTCAGAAAACAACTCAATGAACACAAAGAATATATGTCCAAAGAAATTGAAACTATAAAAACAAATCAAACAGAGATGAAAAACTCAATTCACGAGCTGAAAAACGAAGTAACAAGCTTAGCTAATAGAACAGGTCAGATAGAAGAGAGGATTAGTGAAATAGAAGACAAGCAACTTGAGGCACAACAGAGAGAAGAAGAAAGAGACTCAAAAATTTAAAAAAATGAGATAGCCCTACAAGAATTATCTGACTCCATCAAAAAGAATAACATAAGAATAATAGGTATATCAGAGGGAGAAGAGAGAGAAAATGGAATGGAGAACATACTCAAACAAATAATAGATGAGAACTTCCCAAGCCTGTGGAAAGAACTAAAGCCTCAAATTCAAGAAGCAAACAGAACACCGAGTTTTCTTAACCCCAACAAACCTACTCCAAGGCATATCATAATGAAATTGACACAAACCAACAGCAAAGAAAAAATTCTCAAGGCAGCCAGGGAAAAGAAGAATACAACATATAAAGGAAGGCCCATTAGATTATCATCAGATTTCTCAGCAGAAACTCTACAAGCTAGAAGAGAGTGGACCCCAATATTTAAAGTCCTGAAAGAGAGGAACTTTCAGCCACGAATACTATACCCATCAAAGCTATCCTTCAAATATGAAGGAGAAATAAAAACATTCACAGATACAGAAAAGATGAGGGAATTTATCATCAGAAAACCCCCACTCCAGGAATTACTAAAGGGGGTTCTCCAATCAGATACAAAGAACAAAAAAAAAACAGAGCCACAAGTAAAAGCTCCAAGAAGAACACAATAAAACCAAATTTAAACTGTGACAACAACAAAAAGAAAGAGGGGGAGAAGATGGAGATTAACAGTAGCAAAGGATGATGGAGTGCAAAAGTACTCACAAAATAGTTTGCTACAATGAACAGGGTAGGGACCCTTTTCATTACTCAAAGGTAACCACCATTGAAAAAACCACCACAGAAGCACATGAGATAAAAAAGATAGCAACAGAGGAAAGATGTATGGAATACAACCAAATAAAAACAAAAGATAGAAAAACGAAAGAGAAGGATCAAACAAGACACAAAACTAACAGAAAGCAAGATATAAAATGGCAATAGGGAACTCACAAGTATCAATAATTACACTACATGTAAACGGATTAAACTCACCAATAAAAAGGCACAGAGTAGCAGAATGGATTAAAAAAGAAAATCCAACTATATGCTGCCTACAGGAAACTCATCTAAGTAAAAAAGGATAAAAACAAATTCAAAGTGAAAGGCTGGAAAACAATACTCCAAGCAAATAACATCCAAAAAAAAGCAGGTGTAGCAATACTCATATCGGATAATGCTGACTACAAGACAGGAAAAGTACTCAGAGATAAAAATGGCCATTTCATAATGTCTAAGGGGACACTGAATCAAGAAGACATAACAATTCTTAATATATATGCACCAAACCAAGGAGCACCAAAATATATAAGACAGCTACTTATTGACCTTAAAACAAAAACTGACAAAAATACAATCATACTTGGAGACCTCAATACACTGCTGACGGCTCTAGATCGGTCATCCAAACAGAGAATCAACAAAGACATAGTGGCCTTAAACAAAACACTAGAGCACCTGGATATGATAGACATCTACAGGACATTTCATCCCAAAGTGACTGAGTATACATTTTTCTCCAGTGTACATGGATCATTCTCAAGAATTGACCATATGTTGGGCCACAAAAACAACATCAGCAAATTCAGAAAAATTGAAGTTGTACCAAGCATATTTTCTGATCATAAAGCCTTGAAACTAGAATTCAACTGCAAAAAAGAGGAAAAAAATCCCACAAAAATGTGGAAACTAAACAACATACTTTTAAAAAATGAATGGGTCAAAGAAGAAATAAGTGCAGAGATCAAAAGATTTATACAGACTAATGAAAATGACAATACGACATATCAGAATCTATGGGATGCAGCAAAAGCAGTGATAAGAGGGAAGTTCATATCACTTCAGGCATATATGAACAAACAAGAGAGAGCCCAAGTGAACCACTTAACTTCCCACCTTAAGGAACTAGAAAAAGAAGAACAAAGACAACCCAAAAGCAGCCGAAGAAAGGAGATAATAAAAATCAGAGCAGAAATAAATGAATTAGAGAACAGAAAAACTATAGAAAAAATTAATAGAACAAGGAGCTGGTTCTTTGAAAAGATCAACAAAATTGACAAACCCTTGGCAAGACTTACCAAGGAAAAAAGAGAAAGAACTCATATAAACAAAATCCAAAATGAAAGAGGAGAAATCACCACGGACACCATAGATATACAAAGAATTATTGTAGAATACTATGAAAAACTTTATGCCACTAAATTCAACAACCTAGAAGAAATGGATAAATTCCTAGAACAATACAACCTTCCTAGACTGAGTCAAGAAGAAGCAGAAAGCCTAAACAGATCTATCAGTAGAGAAGAAATAGAAAAAACCATTAAAAACCTCCCCAAAAATAAAAGTCCAGGCCCTGACGGCTATACCAGCGAATTTTATCAAACATTCAAAGAAGACTTGGTTCCTATTCTACTCAAAGTCTTCCAAAAAATTGAAGAAGAAGCAATACTTCCAAACACATTTTATGAGGCCAACATAACCCTCATACCAAAACCAGGCAAGGATGGCACAAAAAAAGAAAACTACAGACCAATATCTCTAATGAATACAGATGCTAAAATACTAAACAAAATACTAGCTAATCGAATACAACAACATATTAAAAAAATAATACATCATGATTAAGTGGGATTCATCCCAGAATCTCAAGGATGGTTCAACATACGTAAAACGGTTAACGTAATACACCATATCAACAAAACAAAGAACAAAAACCACATGATCTTATCAATAGATGCAGAAAAGGCTTTCGATAAAATACAACACAATTTTATGTTTAAGACTCTCAACAAAATGGGTATAGAAGGAAAATATCTCAACATGATAAAGGCCATATATGATAAACCATCAGCTAACATCATGTTAAATGGCACTAAACTGAAGGCTTTCCCCCTTAAATCAGGAACAAGACAGGGTTGTCCACTCTCTCCACTCTTATTTAATGTGGTACTAGAGGTTCTCGCCACAGCAATCAGACAAGACAAAGAAATAAAAGGCATCCATATCGGAAAAGAAGAAGTAAAGGTATCACTTTTTGCAGATGATATGATCCTATACATCGAAAACCCCAAAGAATCCACAAAAAGACTACTAGAAACAATAAGCCAATACAGTAAGGTCGCAGGATACAAAATTAACATTCAGAAGTCAATAGCCTTTCTATATGCCAACAATGAAACAACTGAGAAGGAACTCAAAAGAATAATCCCCTTCATGATTGCAATTAAAAAAAATAAAATACTTAGGAATAAACATAACAAAGAATGTAAAGGACTTATATAATGAAAACTATAAACCATTGTTAAGGGAAATTGAAAAAGATATAATGAGATGGAAGAATATACCTTGTTCTTGGCTAGGAAGAATAAATATAATCAAGATGGCTATATTACCCAAAGCAATATACAAATTCAATGCAATTCCCATCAAACTTCCAATGACGTTTTTTAAAGAAATGGAGCAAAAAATCATCAGATTTATATGGAACTATAAAAAACCCCGAATAGCCAAAGCAATCCTAAAGAAAAAGAATGAAGCTGGGGGCATTACAATACCTGACTTCAAACTCTATTATAGGGCCACGACAATCAAAACAGCATGGTATTGGCAGAAAAATAGACCCTCAGACCAATGGAACAGAATAGAAAGTCCAGAAATAAAACCACATATATATAGTCAAATAATTTTTGATAAAGGGGCCAAGAACACACAATGGAGAAAAGAAAGCCTCTTCAATAAGTGGTGCTGGGAAAACTGGAAAGCCACATGCAAAAGAATGAAACTGGACTATAGTCTCTCCCCCTGTACAAAAATTAATTCAAAATGGATCAAAGATCTAAACATAAGACCTGAAACAATTAAGTACATAGAAGAAGACATAGGTACTCAACTCATGGACCTGGGTTTTAAAGAGCACTTTATGAATTTGACTCCAATGGCAAGAGAAGTGAAGGCAAAAATTAATGAATGGGACTACATCAGACTAAGAAGTTTTTGCTCAGCAAGAGAAACTGATAACAGAATAAACAGAAAGCCAACTAAATGGGAAATGATATTTTCAAACAACAGCTCAGATAAGGGCCTAATATCCAAAATATACAAAGAACTCATAAAACTCAACAACAAACAAACAATCCCATAAAAAAATGGGAAGAGGATATGAACAGACACTTCTCCCAGGAAGAAATACAAATGGCCAACAGATATATGAAAAGATGCTCATCTTCTTTAGCTATTAGAGAAATACAAATCAAAACAGCAATGAGATACCACCTCACACCTGTTCGATTAGCTATTATTAGCAAGACAGGTAATAGCAAATGTTGGAGAGGCTGTGGAGAAAAAGGAACCCTCATACACTGTTGGTGGGAATGTAAAGTAGTACAACCATTATGGAAGAAAGTATGGTGGTTCCTCAAAAAACTGAAAATAGAACTACCTTATGACCCAGCAACCCCTCTACTGGGTATATACCCCCAAAACTCAGAAACATTGATACGTAAAGACACATGCAGCCCCATGTTTATTGCAGCATTGTTCACAGTGGCCAGGACATGGAAACAACCAAAAAGCCCATCAATAGATGACTGGATAAAGAAGATGTGGCACATATACACTACTCAGCCATAAGAAATGATGACATCGGAACATTTACAGCAAAATGGTGGGATCTTGATAACATGATACGAAGTGAAATAAGTAAATCAGAAAAAACCAGGAACTGCATTATTCCATACGTAGGTGGGACATAAAAGTGAAACTAAGAGACATTGATAAGAGTGTGGTGGTTACGGGGGGGAGGGGGGAAGGGGGGAGGGAAAGGGGAGGGGAAGGGGCACAAAGAAAACAAGATAGAAGGTGACAGAGGACAATCTGACTTTGGGTGATGGGTATGCATCATAATTGAACGACAAGATACCCTGGATTTGTTATCTTTGAATATATGTATCCTGATTTATTGATGTCACCCCATTAAAAAAATAAAATTATTTAAAAAAAAAATGATTGAATGGATCTGCAACCCAGGTGTTGATGAAGAACCTTCCATACAGGAAGCCTACTATATGGACACTTATGAGAGAAATTGCTCACTGTATTGAGAAGAATAGGTAAGACTCAGGGAGGGCTGGATCCAGTGAGGACAGTCTCCACTTGCTGAGGAGACAGACATTCTAATTCCCAGCTATAACTTGTTCCAGAAGTTTACACAGTGATCAGAAGTCCACAGGAACACCCTGCGGTTGCTGGCTGGGGTGGGGGCTTTGGTGAGGCTGTGGGGAGGAGCACAGCTTTACAGCTGAAATAATATTTGCCTCCACCTCCAAGAGACTTTGCAGCAGGGAGCCGGGAACAACTTGCGGTAAAGCCCAGCCACGGGAGAGTGCTTGGTGCGCTGGGCAGTTGGGAAATGAGGAGGATGGGAGTGGGAGAGACCTGTTCAGGAGGGTAAACTGAGGCCTGACCTCCACGCCAGAGAGTTTGGACCTGAATCCATAAGCAATTTCTTCCCATGCAGTTCCTGGGAGTAGCCCAGATTGCAGATGTAGTCAGATATTTGCATGGCCCCGGTCTCCGTAGGAGAATCCCTCTTTAATGCCAGAGGTGGCAGCTTTGGCAGCCTGCGGTGGCAGAGGGCCAATTCTGAGCTGTGTGCACAAGGGTTGTTATCCTGGTCTTTGTGCCTTCTGCTCTAGGGACCTGCCAGTCTTCCAGCTCCAGTTTGCATTTATGTTCAGGTTTGCCCACATCCTCTTGGGACTTGGATCCTTTCATAATTTTACAGCATGGTGAAATGTTTAGACATTAGGAAACTGGAGGGAGTTGACATACAATTAGATAATAATAGTGCATTTTTAAATAGCTAATGGATTCCATGTTACTTTTCTTTTCATTGATGGCTAAATTCCCATAAAAAACACAGGGTCAGATTGCTCTGACTCATCTAAGTAAGGATTAATTATATCAAAGCTGGAATGATTATGAGCTTCTGATCTAAAATATATCTTTATCCTAATCTCATTCAGTTTACAGTTTCAGAGCCAACAGCTAATTTAACTAATCTTTATATGAGCATTAAACATCATTAATACAGTGTGATGCATTGTTACAGTCATGGCCCTTCATCTTCACTCCCTTGCAGTGTGACTCTCCTACTCCTCCCTAAATCGTGAGGTTCAACCTATTTTTCCACCCCTTGACTGGGTTTGCTTTGGCCAATAGAATGCAGCATGAGTGACACTGTGCAATCTCTGAGGCTATCTTAAAAGATACTGTAAATTCCATTTTTAATCTCTTGAATATCCAGAAACCATGTGGAGAGAGGAGCCCGGAGGCCAGTGGAACCAAGGCCTCAGACATGGGAATGAAGCCATCTCAAACCATCCAGCCTCATCGTTTCCACCAGCTCTCTGAGCCAGGTGAGACCCACAAAACTTGAGAAACAATACATTGTTGCTTTACACCACTAAATTTTAGGGATATTTGTTATGCAACAATAGATAACTAATACATATAGTACCCTAAATGGTGTCAGAATGGAGTTTTCTTTTTATAAAACCTGACCTCATCTCTAAAAACAAATGAGGTATTTTCCCATTTTTCAGCATAGTAAGGAAATGTTTTCACCCTTGAAATAAAGAAAGCAGAGTTGTTTAAGAAAGTCTATGAATTTAGATTTGAATGTCAAAGTACAATAATGTTTACCCATTAAAAAAAACTTGAGGTGTTTTGTTATTCAGACTAAAAGCTAGTTAGGGATAAAGAAAAAGAAATGCATAAATGAGTTGTTTGTTTGCTTCTAATTTTGTCCTTATGGGTACTTTGCTTGCGTCTAACTCAAAGGAGTTTGAATCTGCCCTTCTTTGCATTTGACTTTGGATTACAAAATGGTGCTTTCCTTTCTGCACCCTTTCAAGGTTAACCCTTCTTCCTAGCAGCTCTCACCACACTGGCCTGCACCACGCTCTCACCCTGACATCATGACCTTTCTCTTTCATGGGAATCTAAATTAAAACTTATCTCCCAATATCATGATTTCAGGAATACCCTCTTTGCTCTTTTATTGAAAAGGAAACACATGACTGGACAATGCTCCTTTCATGGGTTCTCTTGAGATTAAGGAATTGATAACAGAATTTATTCCTCTGCTCACCAGAATACTAGGCAACACATACTTAGAGAAAAAGCATGAGTTAAGAAATTACTGTTTAGATGTTTGATATTTATCTCTTTGTGTATTTTAAATTATTTTATATTTCCATACTATAAATTTTTTATATTTTGGCACACAGTTCTGTGTGTGTGTGTTTAAAGATTTTATTTATTTATTTTAGAGAGAAGAGAGAGAGAAAGGGAAGGAGAAGCAGAAAGCATCAGTTCATAGCAGTTGCTTCTTCTTGTATGTGCTTCAACCAGACAAGCCTGGACTTTCAAGTCAGGGACCTCGGCATTCCATGTTGACGCTTTAGCCACCGTGCCACCGCAGGTCAGGCAGTTCTGTGTGTTTTAACATATGTGGAAATGTGTGTACCCACCACCACAATCAGGATCAAGAACCTTTCTACCCCCACAGAAAACTCTCTTGTGTGCCCTTGGGTTGTGAAACGCTCTCTCTCACTCTCTGTTTCTCTCTTCCTCTCTCTTTAAAAGGCAATTAAAAAATATGTTTAGCCTGACCTGTGGTGGCGCAGTGGATAAAGCGTTGACCTGGAAATGCTGAGGTCGCCAGTTCAAAACCCTGGGCTTGCCTGGTCAAGGCACATATGGGAGTTGATGCTTCCTGCTCCTCCCCCCCTTCTCCCCCTCTCTCTCTCCTTTCTAAAATGAATAAATAAATAAAACATTAAAAAAAATGTTTAACTTGAACTTCATCAAGCCTCTAAATTTAGCTCCCAGTTCACAGGAAATATGGGAGTGATAGAGGAATAAGTTAAATGGGCACTATATTACTTCTCTATTATTGAGTAACAAATTGCCCCCAAACAGCTACTTAAGCAACGATGAACAGTATCTCATAGGGTGGACCAAGAAAAGCAAGGAGAAAGCCATAATGCCTTATATGACCTAGTCTCAGAAGGTTCAAGCTGTCACTCTGCCACATTCTGTTTATTAGAAATTAGTCGCTACGTAGAGTTCACATTTAGGAAGTTCCATCTTTTTTTTTTTTTTTTTGTATTTTTCTGAAGCTGGAAACGGGGAGAGACAGTCAGACAGACTCCCACATGCGCCCGACCCGGGATCCACCCCACCCGGCACGCCCACCAGGGGCAACGCTCTTCCCACAGGGGGCGGTGCTCTACCCCTCCGGGGCGTCGCTCTAACATGACCAGAGCCACTCTAGCGCCTGGGGCAGAGGCCAAGGAGCCATCCCCAGCGCCCGGGCCATCTTTGCTCCAATGGAGCCTTGGCTGCGGGAGGGGAAGAGAGAGACAGAGAGGAAGGAGGGGGGGGGGGTGGAGAAGCAAATGGGCGCTTCTCCTATGTGCCCTGGCCGGAATCGAACCCCGCACGCCAGGCCGACGCTCTACCGCTGAGCCAACCGGCCAGGGCCAAGTTCTATCTTTTGAATAGGTAGAATCAAAGAATTTGTGGATATAATTTTACAATCACCACTGTAATTATTTTAGGTTAAAAGAAATAATGGAACTAAAAGTAATGTGTGAATCCTGATGGGATCCTGGATTTAAAAAACCAAAAACATAGGCCCTGGCCGGTTGGCTCAGCGGTAGAGCATCGGCCTGGCGTGCAGGAGTCCCGGGTTCGATTCCCGGCCAGGGCACACAGGAGAAGCGCCCATCTGCTTCTCCACCCCTCCTCCTCTCCTTCCTCTCTGTCTCTCTCTTCCCCTCCTGCAGCCGAGGCTCCATTGGAGCAGTTGGCCCGGGTGCTGAGGATGGCTCTGTGACCTCTGCCTCAGGCGCTAGAATGGCTCTGGTTGCAACAGAGCGTACCTCAGATGGGCAGAGCATCGCCCCCTGGTGGGCGTGCCGGGTGGATCCCAGTCGGGCGCATGCAGGAGTCTGTCTGACTGCCTCCTTGTTTCCAACTTCAGAAAAATACAAAAAAACAAAACAAAAAAACCCCAAAAAAACAAAAACATAAAAGTTATTTTGGGGACAACTGAGGAAACCTGAAATAAACTAAATATTAGATGAATTAGGGAATTTTTGATAATTTTCATAGGTGTGACAGTGGTATTATGGTGATGTGCAAGAAGGTCCTTATTCTAGAAGATGCAGACAGAAGTAACTAGCAGTGAAATGTCATGATGTCTACAACTTATTTTGAAACAGGTCAGGAAAAAAAAAGAAAGAAACAGCAAATGACACAAAATAACAACACTCGAATCTCAGTACAGAGTATAAATGTGTTCATTACACTAATTCTTGGCTTTTCAAGACTTTCAAAATAAAAAGTAGAGAAATATATTAAGATAATATGGAGTCAAATTCAGAGTGAAATCTCAAATTCAAGGCTGAAGAATCAGGGTTTCATCCTTGGTTTGTCCATAAGCAAAATGAGAACCTCTACTTCTAAGTAAATGTTCTTTTATCTAATATTCCTGGCAAGTGGCTGCCACAGTAGCTTCACGGAACTCTCTTTCTGAAGGAGACACAGCATGTATGTAATCATTCCTGGCATGTTTGCAGGGATCCCTCTGCTAAACCAGGCAACGAAGCCACGTTGAAGACATCATGGGCGCAGGGGAGAAGCAGAACAAATCAGAAATTGATGTGGAGAAGAGAAGCCAATGCACTTTACAAATCAGAACTTCCAGGACGGTCAGTGAAAGTCTAAGGAAAAAGAAGAGTGTGCTATAGGGGTGGGCAAGGAAAGCCCCCCGAATGTCCAGCCCAGGGCTTCAAAGAAAACCACCAGTAAACCTCTATCTGTTGCACACTGAAGGACTTCTAGAAGAACAGGAAGGGAGAATTGTGTTGAGGTCAACAATCAAACAAAATCCTCAGGATTATGCCTTTAAAAACAAGCCCTGCCTGACCTGTGGTGGCGCAGTGGATAAAGCGTCAGCCTGGAAATGCTGAGGTCGCCGGTTCAAAACCCTGAGCTTGCCTGGTCAAGGCACATATGGGAGTTGATGCTTCCAGCTCCTTCCCCCCTTCTCTCTCTCTGTCTCTTTCTCTCCTCTCTAAAATGAATAAATAAAAAAATTAAAAAAAAAAAAAAGCCCCACCCTGTATTTGAGAGTACCCACAGGATCCTATGTATTAGAATTTATGATTAATGATGAAAATGACTGAATTAATAAACATTACTTCCACATCCCAGCATGATCTAATAATTTTATTGACGCAAAATCATTTCATCCGTTTAGTAATGTGGTGTTATTTTAGCAACTAAATATTGATTTAAAAATCACATTTGATTAAAGTTCACCAGAGAGCAAATCAAATCAGAAAGTGGCACTTCCTATACGATAATGACTCACTTTCTAGATTAAAAGAGTGTTAAGAAAAAATAAAATCTCAAAACTTGGAAATAGAAACGGGTGACTTGCTGTCCTGTCCTTTCAACATCAGCTGGGGACTGTCACTCGAGGGGCGGGCGCCTTTACGTCACACTATTTAAGATCAATTAAGATATTTTA
The DNA here is from genome assembly GCF_036850765.1 of Saccopteryx bilineata. Lineage (NCBI taxonomy): Eukaryota > Metazoa > Chordata > Mammalia > Chiroptera > Emballonuridae > Saccopteryx > Saccopteryx bilineata. Next base: position 278,662,802 of record NC_089490.1, on the reverse strand, counting down.
CAATTTTGTGAGGAAAGATAATATATCAAAAACTGACAGTGAGGCCCTGGCTGGTTGGCTCAGCGGTAGAGCATCGGCCTGGCGTGCGGGGGACCCGAGTTCGATTCCTGGCCAGGGCACATAGAAGAAGCGCCCATTTGCTTCTCCAACCCCCCCCCCCCCCCTTCCTCTCTGTCTCTCTCTTCTCCTCCCGCAGCCAAGGCTCCATTGGAGCAAAGATGGCCTGGGCACTGGGGATGGCTCCTTGGCCTCTGCCCCAGGCGCTAGAGTGGCTCTGGTCGCGGCAAAGCGACGCCCCGGAGGGGCAGAGCATCGCCCCCCTGGTGGGCGTGCCGGGTGGATCCCGGTTGGGCGCATGTGGGAGTCTGACTGTCTCTCCCCATTTCCAGCTTCAGAAAAATACAAAAAAAAAAAAACACAAAAAAAACTGACAGTGATACAAATGATTCTTATAGCAATTGAGATTCATTTTCTCTAGTAGAGATACAAATGACTTCTGTCTGGTAGCAAAAATTAAAAGCATTTGATGATCAATTTTATTGCTTTGGAGGTTATTAACCAAGTTGTTGTTTTTTTAAATCTAATTTAGTAGTCATTTTCTAATGCCTGTGTATACTCAGTTTCTCAAAGTTTCTTTTAACTGACTTAACCCTCATTCGTGTATGAATGAAATACTTGATACCTAATTCCTTTATGTTTATGAGAGAATCAGGTTTTGTCTTTTTAAAAAGTCTACTTTAAAAAAAGACTTGAAAATCTTTTATTTTTGATTTAGGAAATTATAATATTTTTATTTCTATTACTTACAATGTCACCAATTAATAGGTATATTTCATGAAATAAATGTTTATAATATCCATTTTTCAAATATGTGTATTAAAATAAAAAATTTTAAGGCAGTGGATGTTTACACTGGAAGGCAGATATTACTTATGTTTTAAATTTTATGTATTATTGACTTTAAAAAGTTTTCAGTTTTGTATTCCATAGGAGATGATATCTAATGAAGAACTTTAGCTCTGTGTTCAAGTCCTGGCTCTGCTAGTTACTAGCTGTGTAACCTTAGGCTAGGTACCAATCCTTTTTTCTTTTTCTTTTTTCGCTTGTTCTCTTTTACCAATCTTAAAATAGCCTGACAGAATGAATGCCTGAAAGCATCTGATAAGACAGCAAAGCTGATGCAATCTATCTTGTGTATATACTTCATGGTTAGGGTTAGTCCACATTCTCTAAGAGGAAGCGGTGCTAACAGGAGCCATTGCTAATTCTAGCCATAACGTGAGCTCCTCAGGATGAGGTGCAGCTAACCCTTCCCCAACCAAATCATAAGTGTATTGGATCCCTGTAGCCTGCTGGGGTCTTGAGAGTTATGGATTTGTAAATTCTGGCAGAGATTGTTGGCTGTGACCCCAGTGTTTCTCTTCTTCCGTAATAATAAACTTTCAAATTTTTAGATGAGGATTTGGTTGCTCAAAATATACAATATATTTGTCAGCTGCTCCTGCATCCATTGTGAACATGCGGCTAAGATCCAGACATTAGGATGTAGGTGGAAGTGGCACACAGCAGCTTTCAGGAACCTACCTTAAGAGTCTTTGTTTTATTTTCCTTTTTTTATTACTTATTTAGAAATTAAATTTAATGGGGTGACATTAGTCAATAAGAATGCATAGAATGCATAGGTTTCAGGAAAACATTTCTATAGCATTTGAACTGTTGATTGTGTTATGTGTCCATCACCCAAAGTCAACTCATTTTCTGTCACTGCATATTTGTCCGTCTTTACTCCCCACTCCCCCTACCCTCTCCCTCTGGTAACCACTTCACTTTTGTCTATGTCCATGAGTCTCAGTTTTATATCCCGCCTAGTGTGAAATCATATAGTTTTTAGTTTTTTCTGATTTACTTATTTCATTTAGCATAATGTTCTCAAGGTCCATCCATGTTGTCATGAATGGCAATATATATATCATCATTTCTCATGGCTGAGTAAGTAGTATTCCATTGTATAGATGTACCACATCTTCTTTATCCAATTCTCTATCAAGGGACACTTTGGTTGTTTCCATGTCTTGGCCACCATGAATAATGCTGCAATGAACATGGGGTGCATATGTCTTTGCATACTAATGCTTTTGAGTTTTTTGGAGTAGATAACCAGTAGAGGGATTGCTGGGTCATATGGTAGCTCTATTCTTAATATTTCGAGCCATACTGTATTCCATAACGGCTGGACCAGTTTACATTCCCACCAGCAGTGACTAGTGTTCCTTTTTCTCCACAGCCTCTCCAACAATTGTTATTACCTGTCTTGTTAATAACAGCCAATCTAACAGGTATAAGGTGGTATCTCCTTGCAGTTTTTATCTCAATTGATCTAATTTAACATCAAATATAATATGTGGTCTTATTTGGACTCTATCTTCCAATAAATCAGTTGTAAAGACATTTTTTTTGGGAGATGGAGAACATTTATTAGGTGTTCTAAGTATTAGATGTTATTAAGAAATAATTGTTAATTTTGTTAGGTGTGAAGATGGCTTTGAGGTATGATGGAAAAGCATATATCTATAACAATGTATTATCTAGATTTATGTAACATATTACCTCAAATCACTATAGTATTTTATTTATTTTCCTTTTTAGTTAATTTATTGGGGTAAAACTGGTTAATAAAACTATACGTTTCAGATGCACAATTCTACAACACATCATTTATACTCTGTATTGTATGCTTACCACCTTAATTCAAGCCTCTGTCCATCACCATTTATCCCCCTATACCCTCCGCCACCTCTCCCTACCCTTACCTCCTCCTGACAATTACCACACTGTTGTCCATGTCCATGGGTTCCCCCCCCCTTTTTTTTTTTATATTTTCTGAAGTTAGAAGCAGGGACGCAGTCAGAGTCCTGCATGCGCCTGACCGGGATCCACCCAGCATGCCCACCAGGGGGCGATGCTCTGCCCATCTGGGGCATTGCTCCATTGTGGCCAGAGTCATTCTAGCGCCTGAGGCGGAGGCCACGGAGCCATCCTCAGCACCTGGAGCCAACTTTGCTCCAATGGAGCCTTGGCTGCAGGAGGGGAAGAGAGAGACAGAGAGGAAGGAGAGAGCGAAGGGTGGAGAAGCAGATGGTTGCTTTTCCTGTGTGCCCTGACCTGGAATTGAACCTGGGACTTTCCCACGCCAGGCTGCCGCTCTACTGCTGAGCCAACCGGCCCCCCTGTTTTTGCTCAATCCCTACACCCCCTCACCCAGTCCCTACCAACAGCTGTCAGCCTGCTCTCTATGCGTCTGTCTCTATTTTGTTTGTTAGTTCATTTTGTTCATGAGTTTCCACATATGAGTGAAATCATGTGGTACTTGTCTTTCTCTGACCAGCTTATTTCACTTAGCATAATGCTCTCTAGGTCCATCCATGCTGTTGAAAAGGGTAAGATTTCCTTCTTTTTTATGGCCAAATAATTTATGTTATAGCCAAATTGGGTAAATGTGTCACAACTTTTTTATCCAACTGTAGTATTTTAAATGTAAGCTTTATTGTTATTTAGGTATGGCAGGTTCAACAGATCAAGAGAAACCTGCCATTAAAATGATAGTTTATTACACTTACACCACCCAAGGGAAGGAGGCACGCCATGTTCCAGGTGGTTTACATGGGAAGCCAGGGTCAGTTTGGAGGCAGAGAGAGTCAGGGGAATATGTGGGCAAGAGCCTTTAATGTGGTTTTCTGTGGGAGGAAGAGATGAAGCAGGCTTAGCACTGGCTAGTCTGAATCATTTCAGTGGCTCTGGGGCACAGGGGCTGTCTCTAGCTGTCTGCTGCCTGGCCCCGGGAGTGACGAGTACAGGTGGACAGTTGCCCAGAGTGGGAGAGCCCTGTGAGAGTGCAATAAAGGAGGTGGTTGGGGTGTGTGCTCTGGACCAGCAAGTCTGCCTGCTGTGTCTCTGGAATTGGCTAGCCCTGGGGGGGACAGTCTTTCCTGGGTCAGCAAGGCCCCAGATGTCAAAGCATCAGAATCACACGGTTAATACACACAATGACTTAAAACTTTTTAGTATTTTATACAGTTTTTGAGAGTCAGGATTCTGGGAGTGGCTTAGTCAGGCGGTTCAGGCTCAGTGTCTCTGAGGAGACAGGTCTGGCCAGAAGTGCAGTCACCTGGACCTTGACTGGAGCTACAGGATCTGCGTCCAAGAAGGCCTGGGCACATAGCTGTTAATAAGAAGCTTCCAGCCTGACCTGTGGTGGCGCAGTGGATAAAGCGTCGACCTGGAAATGCTGAGGTCGCCGGTTCAAAACCCTGGGCTTGCCTGGTCAAGGCACATATGGGAGTTGATGCTTCCTGCTCCTCCCCCTTCTCTCTCTCTGTCTCTCTCTTCTCTCCCTCTCTCTCTCCTTTCTAAAATGAATAAATAAATAAATAAATAAAATTTAAAAAAAAAAAAAAAAAAGAAGCTTCCATTCTCTGCTGACTTCGGCCAGCAGCCTCAGTTCTTCACCACACGGGCCTCTTCACCACGCTGCTGGCTTCAGCCAAAGCAAGTAATCTGAGAAAGAGAGAGGTAAGCACACTTATAGAAATAAGTTCATATCAGAAGTGACACACCATCACTTTCTCTGTGTGCTACTTGTCACACAGACTTACTCTGGTGCAATTGTGGGGGAGGGCTACACAGAGCGTGAGTACCAGGAGGTGAGCATGAATGTGAGCCACCTTACAGACTGCCACTGTCCGTCAAAGACTCAGGTCCTTCACATATGCAAAATAAAGTCAGCCTCTTCTAGGGTCCCCCGAAGACTCATCCTATTATATTATAGCATCTGCTCAATGTCCAGAATCTCAACACCTAAATCAAGTCCAGGTGTAATTATATTTCCTAAAATACAGTTCTTCCAGTACGGTCTTCTTGACAAGTTATCTGCACCCATCAGTCCCTCTGCGTTAGTCTGCTTGAGTTGCTATAATAAAATACCATAGACTTGAGGGCTTAAACAACAGACATTTATTTCTCACAGTGCTGGGAGGCTGAAAGTCCAAGATCAGGGTACCGGCGTGGTCAAGGTCTGGTGACGACTCTTGTACATTGACTCTGTTATTAACATTTTATTCAAGTCACTTCAGGTTTTCACTCATATTCTCAGTGGAGCCCCTACCCAGTTTCAAAACCATTCCCACATTTTAGGGTTTTTGTCCAGAGCACCCCACTTGCAGGTATCTAAATGTGGATTAACTAGCCATTACAATGTAACAATGTAGTCCAGTGGTAGTCCCTACCGCCCACTAGTGGGTGCTCCAGCTTCCATGGTGGGCGGTAGCAGAGCAACCAAAGTATAAATAAAAAGATAGATTTAACTATAGTAAGTTGTTTTATAAAGATTTATTCTGCCAGGCTCTGGCCGGTTGGCTCAGTGGTAGAGCGTCGGCCTGGCGTGCAGAAGTCCCGGGTTCGATTCCCGGCCAGGGCACACAGGAGAAGCACCCATCTGCTTCTCCACCCCTCCACCCCTCCCCCTCTCCTTCCTCTCTGTCTCTCTCTTCCCCTCCTGCAGCCAAGGCTCCATTGGAGCAAAGATGGCCCCGGGCACTGGGGATGGCTCCAAGGCCTCTGCCTCAGGCGCTAGACTGGCTCTGGTCGCAACAGAGCGATGCCCCTGATGGGCAGAGCATCGCCCCCTGGTGGGCGTGCCAGGTGCATCCCGGTTGGGCGCATGCGGGAGTCTGTCTGACTGCCTCCCCGTTTCCAGCTTCAGAAAAATACAAAAAAGAAGAAAAAAAAAAAAGATTTATTCTGCTAAACTTAGCGAAAATCCGACATAAAGTACTTGGTAAGTAATTATTATTATATGCTTTAACTTGCTGTAACACTGCTTTATAAATTTTATAAAGTTTATAAATCACCATTATAAAGTAGTACTTCCCTACTTTATAAATCACCATTACTGTGGAACCGGTGGGCGGTTAGAAAATTTTACTACTAACAGAGATACAGAAGTGAGTGGTAGGTATAAAAAGGTTGACTACCCCTGATGTAGTCCAAAACTTAGCAGCTTAACCCAGTAGAAATTATTATCTTGCATAGTTTCTGAGGGTCGGGGATCTGAGAGTGACTCAGCCAGGTGGCTCTGGCCAGGAGTCTCTTGGGAGGTTACCATCACGGTGACAGTTCAGATGGCTGAGGTTGCAGTCATGTGAAATGTGACTGAGGCTGGAGGATCCGTGTCCATGTGGCTCAGGCACATGGCTGTAGGTCAGAGGTTCTCTTTGCCACATGTGCTTCTTTGGTGGTACTCATAACATGGCAGCTCACTTCCCCAGAGGAAGTGATGAGAGAGAGAATGAGAATGAGAATGGAAGATGCCACTAGCCCTTGTACCAGGTGGGAAGGGTGCGGATTCCCAGAGGCAGAGAGTGTTGTGAGTCATCTTGAAGGTTGACTACCACAAAATTATTTAAGGGCAAAATGTCATGTTCTCTATAATTTACATACTTCAGCAAAAAAAAAGAACTTGATGAAGCAAGACTAGCAAGCTATTAATAATAATTCTATCTAGCTCTAGGGAATAAAGGAGTCTTCTTTCTACTTCTCTATATTTTTGTAAATTTTCATAATAAAAAGAAAAAAAATAAGCTAATTTGGGCTTTCTGTCTGTCTGGAGGCGATGGCTCATTGTCTCAGGAATTTTCTAGGGACCAGCTACTTTCTTTACCATCTAGCCCCTGATATGCCTTCACCAGCAATACCTGCCCTGCACTCAAGACTCTGTCTTCCCTGCTGGCTGCCTGCAGCTGCATTCATGGGGTGAAGGATTCCCTCAGCACCATCCTTCCCTGAATGGTAACAGATAAACTGGCATTCATTCTCCCTCAGGTGCTTTTGAGATGTTCTGAAACACATCAGCACTTTTTCTGATTTTGATCCAGAATTTCTTTAGAGGAGCAGCTCCCTGAAATACTTTGCCTGACCTTGTCTTCAAGATCAGTGTTAATCACAAGGTTTTAGCAGAGTCAGCAGTCTTGTTCAACTTTGCTTTTGTTCTGTTTGTTAATTCAGCTTGGGCTCATTCAGTCCCTGGAATCTAGTTCCTTATTTCGTAATGAAAAATAAAACAAACTTTGGAGGAAGACCAGCTGTGACTGCTGAGTCATAGCTCATTAATTTATTAAGGAACTCCACGAAATCCTAGTGTTCACCTACACTGAGTTCTATAAGAATGTAACTTTTACTTCTTTTTTTTTCTTTTGAGCCTGGTTTAAATATTAACTCATGTGATGACTTTTCCAGAGGAGTTTATAACTACAATTTGTGAAGCTGAAAAACTGCCAGTTTGGATGTTGCAAGCAGTTTGTGCATTTTAGGATAGAAACAAGGATTTGTTCCTGGTCCTCAGTTTGCTCTGAGTGATAAGACTTGGGTGACTTCTTTTAATTATTCAATAAAAAAAAATAAAGCCTACCAGTTAAAATAACTTGGGGAAAAGTTGGAAGGCAATAAAATACTTGTTTGCAAATGTGTCTTAATGGGGTGTGAAAGGATCTGTTTGATAGTAAATCTGTGTCTCTAACAAGATAACACTCTTGCAGTGGGAAGGACTGGAGTGTGCCCACCATGGTGCAATGGTTTCATAATGCAGCCACTTGGCTTTGTTGAGCTATTCCCCAGATTTTCCTCTTTCTTGTGTATTTCCAGTTTGAGCAAGCTACAAGGACTATTCCATCCTGAGAGTTACACCTACCCTCCTTCAGCTGAACCTGTAACATAAAGTTATGGAAGGTTGGCACTGACATGACCGTTACAGATTTTCTACTTCAATTGAATGGGTCCTAAACGTGGTCTACCATGAAAGTTGTCTGGGAACCGTTTTTTGTTTTTTTGTTTTTCATTTTTCCGAAGTTGGAAACAGGGAGGCAGTCAGACAGACTCCCACATGTGCCTGACCGGGATCCACCTGGCACGCCCACCAGGGGGCGATGCTCTGCCCCTCTGGGGCATAGCTCTGTTGCATCCAGAGCCACTCTAGTGCCTGAGGCAGAGGCCACAGAGCCATCCTCAGCGCCCGGGCCATCTTTGCTCCAATGGAGCCTCAGCTGCGGGAGGGGAAGAGAGAGACAGAGAGGAAGGAGAGGGGGAGGGGTGGAGAAGCAGATGGGCGCTTCTCCTGTGTGCCTGGCCAGGAATCGACCCCGAGACTCCTGCACGCCAGGCCGACGCTCTACCGCTGAGCCAACGGGCCAGGGACACCTTTATTTTTTTTTTAATATTTTATTTATTTATTTTAGAGAGAGGAGAGAGAAAAGGGGGGGGGGATGAGCAAAAAGCATCAATTCATAGTAGTTTCTTCTCATACGTGCTTTGACCAGGCAAGCCTGGGGTTTTAACTAGCACTCTCAGCGTTGCAGGTTGACAGTTTACCCACTGTGCCACCCTAGGTCAGGCTGGGAAGCTTTCTGAAATACAGATTCCCTAGTGCCCCTGAGGATTCTGGTTCACTAGGTCTGAGGCCAAAACATGTGAATTTTACAAGTGCCCTAAGGGTTTTTTTGTTCTGTTTTTTCCAAATTATAAAAGAAAGTTTATTTAGAAAGTTACAGAGGTAGTGGAAGTGAGCCAGCTGGGCTGACCAGGTTCAGGAAACAAGTTAGAGAGGGAGAAGAAGGGCTCTTGGTGCTTAAGGAGAGAAGAGTCAAGGTAACTAGCCTGGGAGGGGACTAGGAGGGGAAAAGACACGGCAGTGTGTTTCCAAGAGGAAGAGCGCCTGCCCTAAGTGGTTTTGATGCTCAACTAAGTGAATATGCTAGTCACTGTGATTCTGGTCTAGTGGCTCTGACAGTGTAGGCCTTGGACCAGGGGCATCAGCGTCATCACCTGAAATCTTATTGGACATGTAAATTCTCGGGGTCCACCCTGGATGTCCTGAACCAGAGGCTCTGTGGTTGGGTTTAATAAGACTTCCAAGGAACTCTGATGCATGCTAAAGTTTGAGAACCAAATCTTGTCTAATCCCTCATTTTATAGTTAAGGAAACTGAATCCAAAGAGAAGGGGTTAACAAAAAATTGACAGGGCTAGGAGACATCTACCCATTAAGCTTTGGTGTTGCAAGGGGAGAATATTTATAGCTTCTGTCTTGTGAAACCTGAGACCACTATATATATGAAAACAAGGTTCATCAACTAGAAGATGATACATGATCCTGTCGACCTAAGAATGTCCGAACCCATAGATAATTATTTTCCTTTTAATTGAATTTATTGTGGTGACACTGGTTAATAAAACTATACATGTTTTAGGTACACAGTTCTATAACACATCATCCATATACTGTATTGTATGTTCATCACCCCCAAGTCAAATCCCCAAACATCACCATCTATGCCCCCATACCCTCCTCCACTGCTCCCCACCGATAATTTTTTTTTTTTTTTTTTTTTTTTTTTTTAGAGAGAGCGATAGACAGGGACAGACAGACAGGAATGGAGAGAGATGAGAAGCATCAATCATTAGTTTTTCATTGCGCATTGCAACACTTGAGTTGTTCATTGATTGCTTTCTCATACGTGACTTGACCACGGGCCTTCAGCAGACCGAGTAACCCCTTGCTGGAGCCAGTGACCTTGGGTTCAAGCTGGTGGGCTTTTTGCTCAAACCAGATGAGCCTGCACCAAGCTGGCAACCTCGGGGTCTCGAACCTGGGTCCTCTGCATCCCAGTCCGACGCTCTAGCCACTGTGCCACCTCCTGGTCAGGCCCCACTGATAATTTTTATTCATTTGTTTTTAGGCTCTGCCTGGTTAGCTCAGTTAGTTAGAGCATCGTGCCAATATACCAAAGTTATGAGTTCAGTCAGTTTTAGCCAAACTGATGATATACTCTGGGGAGCAAAATCTCAAATGCTCTGGAGAAGAACAGTTTTGCAGCTTCTTTTATGCATTTAAAATCAATGAGGGGATGTGAGGACGATTACCAGGAAGTAGGAAAAAAATAGGCAGGGGCTGGATTTCTGGAGGGTTAATACCCCTTTGAGGAGTATAACTTCTGGTATTTCAAGGTGTGTTAACCTAGACACACAAGAACAATGGGCACAGCTGACTTAAAACCTTCCACTAAAGTTACAGACCTGGGGCATGACTACCAACCATAACCTACCCAGTTAAGAATTTATTATCAGATCACTCTGTGAGGTTACTTTCCCGAGAATCTCTTTTTTTTGAGAAGCTTTTTTTTTTTCATCCACAGTCCAGTGACCCAATTTACAGTACAAAATGTCAAAGGGATCTTTTTTCAGGAATGTAGATGAGGGAATACCAAAAGAGTTGTGGCACTTGTGGACAGAAAAAGGGCCACACACTAAACCTGACAAACTCAGGGGAGGCCTGTACTGCAGGCCTTAAAAACTCAGAGACCCAAAGGAACCATAGAGCATGGTCTGATCATTGATTCCTAACTAAAAGTGGGTCGTGGCAGGTAGTCCTGTTCTAGGCTTATATATAGCTTCCTTGATAAACAGCAATCTTTACCTTGAATGAGTCTACTGTTTTCATGCGTCTAAGATAACATACCTTTGAATCCTCAGTCATTTTCTTTTCTAGACCCCCTGCAGACACAACCTCTGGCACCAGAGGAGACCACATTGCTATTTTGTTGCGGGGATACCATCTCTATGCGCTGCAAATGTTAACCAATGCTGTACCCACCAAAGTAAAGAAAAGTACGTGTCTCTCCACTTTGTTTTTTATCCAGTCCCAGACATTTGCCGCTTTGCTTTTCTCCTGCCCCCTTAATCGACCACCAGTGGATTTTATGTAACCCTCCTTCCCTTTTCTCTTTTCACGCTAATGTATAAAATGAGCTGCAAAACTGTTATTCTCTGGAGCGTTTCCTCAATCCATTGAGATTTTGTTTTGCAACAATTTGCAGTTTGGCTCAAATAAACTCATTAAAATTCTCTACAGGTTTGGTCATTTCTTACAAGGCAGTTATCACAACCTTAGTCAGATGACCAAAGTATGGAGTAGGGCTGGGGTGGGGTAGGGCAAGTATGAATAACTTATTTTTAAGACTAGCTTAGTTTTGATTTACAACGAAGTTACAAGTTTTAGGAGGCAGCCACACTAGTAAATTTCACCGGCTGGCTGTCTTCCTTTTCCAAGCCTCCCTCCCTCCCTGACTCCCTCCCTCCCGATCTCCCTTTTCCCTCACTCCTCCCAACTGCCTCTCCTCCTCCTCCACCTCCCCCACCCCCTCCCGTCGCAGGCCTTCCCCGGAGGCTGGGAATCCGGGGCTGCCACTGGCCCGCGAGGATCCCGCCGCCCTCCCTCCTGCGTCCACTTCCGCCCGGGAGGGAGGCGCCTCCTCCCTCTGGCTCGCCTCTGACCGTGGCTCCGAGTTCGGTAGGGCTGTCGCGAGGGTCTCATCTCTTCCGCGCGGTAGACGGTCTCCAGGCGGCGGACGAGGTACGTGCGCTTCCCCGGCACACAAACGCGCCCGGAGCTGCGCTCCACTCTAACTCGATCGGGTATTGCATGAGGCAAAGAAGGTCTTTGCCATGTGCACAGGTAAAGAATGTCGAAGTCCATTTTCAAAAACCTGAATTTTATCAAAGCAGTACATTGTCATTGCAGAAAAGCAACCCCCGCCATTCCACCTTGGCATATTTCCCTGTATTGCATACACCCCCCGCCCCCATACATTTAAAAAAACATTGCAATCATACTGTATATAAACTTGTGTTTGTTTTTCCAAAGGCTCGTGAGAGCCTTTCCTACGTGCCATTAAATACTCTGCAACTTTTTTTTCCTAGAGTTAAACATTTAGGTTGTATAGTTTTTACTACTAATATAAAGCAATGGGAGAAATGAGCATATTTGCATCAAGATCATTATCCACATTTGGCAGTGTTTTTTAAGGATGGATATTAAGATAAGGTGCTGGGTCTAGGAGTGTGCCGTCCTGGCTGCTGGGTGCGTGCTGCCCAGAAAGACTGCACATTACACATCCACAGTCAGGGGTTGTGAGAAGAAGTGTCACCTTGCCCAGGCCTTGCTAACATTGGGTACTGCCATTTTTGTTTCTTGCTGATGGAAAATGCCACCTGTTGCCGTCAAAGCCCATTTAAGATAAGGTGATCAGAAGTGAGCCCTACGGGTGTCTGGGGAAATCCTTGGAACGGCCCAAGGAAAGGTCAAAGGCAGCTGTGTTCTCTGGCCCGCAAGTGCACGACATGTCTAACTTTCTATTTAATGCGGTCTCGACCATGTACCCTATAGAAAATACAAGCATGCTTGCTGAAAAATAAGTAAGTGGAGGAGCTGACGTTCACAGAATCATCTATTAAAGAGAAGTAGGGCTTTGTCTTTCCCTGCAAGATAGAAAATGCACCCCCAGGCATGTTCCTGCACTGTTGATCCAGTCAAGGAGCCGCGCCCAGTCTTCCCGGGAGCCACCGCCCTTCCGGTATTATCTTTCAGTGTTGCTTCTGTGGTGCCTGCAGGTGGTTTCCATTTCTAAATCTCTGAAGCTTCCAGAAAGTTATTCCTAGACTTATTCGCTTGCTCCAACCTCATCTCTGCCAGGCCCTTTTTCTCGTCAGAATCTGTTTCCTACATTTCTGGTGGGCATCTTGATTGCGTTGGGAAGTATGACTTCCGAGTTATTTAAATCCTTGAGGGTGTGAAAGCAGGAAAACTACACTTACTTTTACCCCCCTTTTTTGCCTTTCTGACTTCCGGTGAGAAAAAGAGAATGCTGTTCAATTATATTGTCAGAACATAATTTTCAGAGAAAGGTAAAGTCATGACTCTCACACAGATGCAAAAAGGAGCATATTTTAAAGGTTCTGTTTTATTTATCAAAGGAGAGAGCCAGGAAGATACTGCAACTGGTTCAAAAAATAAGTCAAGAAGCGCACATTTATACAGAGTTGAAGACTGCTTGGGGAAAGGACACCTAAGGAGAGGAGCGGGGACTGGCAGTTTCTTGGGATTTGCACTTGAAACATGCACCAGTGACCTCCAGGGGCTTTGACTTGTAATTCTGTGGAGGCACTTGCTGTGTGAAACAGGGCTGGAGGCTCCTCAGGAAAACATTATTCATTCATGACACTTGTTAAAGAAGGGCAGGGCAGACTTATTCAGGACCATCATGATAGGTGTAGGGACCACTGCAATGGAGTTTGCAGTAGGAAAGAGATAGGGCTCAACTCTCTCTGCACTTGATCTTAGCCAAAAGGCCAAGAAGCAATTAAACTGAACTTGGAATGCAGCAAGGAAAAGTGGAGATTTATAGCCAGGGAACAGAGTAGGGGTCAGTGGACGGAAAATTACTAAGAGGAAGCTTCAGGGGTAGAGGAATCCAACTAGACTGACTTGACAGGATTTTGGCAGAAGAAGGTGATTAGACATCAGCTTGAGGATGCTGGAGGGTGAGGATCCAGATCAGATATGGAAGATGGGGGATTCTATGAAACTGACTTAGCAGGATTCTTACTGAAACTGGACAATGCAGAGATGAACTTGGAAGCCCCAAAGTCATGACCTAGTTAAGAAGAGGGTTCCGAGGAGTTTGGTTAAGGAGAGACTCTTTGTCAAGTGACCAGTCTATTTTTTCTTTTTGAGGGAGGGGGGACTATCAGTCTGTAGGGGTGTCGGCTTTGCAAGCATACACACATAGGAGGCATCTTGTGGGAATGTTGCGGGAGAATCACGGGTATTAGTGGTGAACTTAGTCTGGCATTGCTAAAGAATGTGCCCATCAGGGTGTCCTCTTGCAGGCACATGTCTTGGCCAACCCTGAAGAGGTCTCCGACTTCCAGAGGCTTTGCCAGTGGGACTGAAGATCTGATCTTAGCGTAGCCAGGATGTGTTGCCAAGCCCACTTGGCATGATACAGAAAAGTCGTTCTGGACACACTTTTTATCAGGACCCCGCCATACATGTCAGACCCACAATCCCATCTCCTTCTAGGATGAGACCAAATCCTTACCACTCACAGTGAATGATGATTCTATATAGGGTCGTGCACAAAAACTGCTTCAGTGGAAAAGTATCCATTGTTTGCAGCATACCCTTCTGGGCTGTTTTAGTCTAGTGCTGTTTATTATATTTGAACAATTTCTGCAATTATTTGAAAGTTGTGGGTAACAAATAGATTTGTAAAATCTGTTTAGTGTGGTAGAGAAATAATTGGCTTCTGCCCATTTAGTGGAAAAATCAGTTTGTCTCAACTTGCAATTCATCTCAGTATTCCTTTATTCCATATAAGCTTGTGCTCTTTTTTTTTTTTTTGCCTTTGAACAAGTTATAACATCTGTCTTATTTGCTCCTGTCATATGTTCAAATAAAATCTGTAATGTGTTCACTTTTATATCTATATGAGGGTCATGGTTTTACTTTTTTTAAACAAATGTGTCATTTGGGGAAAAAGGCAAACTCCTGAAAGGTTTATGCATATAGAAAGTTTCCATATAGTACAGTTAATAGAGCATCAAGGGTGTGTTCCCTGAAGCTTTCACCCCACTGGGGGGTATAGTCTATAGAAACTTCTCTACCCACCATGACCTTGGTCCTGGTCACACAGGCTGCTGTTCTACAGGGCCTGGCAGGAGCCCAGCCTTCCACACACAGCACACCCAGGCCTCTCCTGACCATCAGCCCTTTCTGCAGGAGAATAACTTTGCAGGATCAGTCCTGAGAGTGGGTCTCCTGGCTGTACATTTCTTTTGGAAAGTGGATATCAACTGAGGATAAAGTTAAAAGATTCAGATACAAGGTTAATTTGGAACAACCAGTATTCTCTGTGGTCTCTCTGTCCTCAGGACAGCCCAGATTAAAAAAAATTCAGCTGGAGAAATCAGTTGTCAACAACAGTGAGTGGACATAAAATTCACTGCTACAGATATTGGACTCTTCTGACTTTTCTTACTAATCATAGTTCTATGATGTAGCTAATGAACATAAAACTGTGAAGAATAAAGTTTCCTTTGATCAAATGGCTAGCTCTTAATTTCTTTCTCCTTAACATTTAGTTATGTTATTTCTAGTTATGAATATTTAGAATGTTCTGGAAAGTACACACTATACTATAGCTGCTGCCCATATTCACATGACTCAGATTTTTTCATTTTTTCCTATATACTTCAAATCAAAACCTTTTAAGGAAGTAAAATATAACAAATACAATTAAAGTCAGCAATCTCCTTCCCACTGTCTAATGGTGGTGTTTTATTCTCTTGAGTGATATACTTTTAAAACCCGATATTAATTAATTAATTTATTTTTTTACAGATACAGAGAGAGTCAGATAGGGACAGACAGGCAGGAACGAAGAGAGATGAGAAGCATCAATCATCAGTTTTTCATTGTGACACCTTAGTCGTTCATTGATTGCTTTCTCATATGTGCCCTGACCGCAGGCCTTCAGCAGACCGAGTAACCCCTCGCTCAAGCCAGTGACCTTGGGTCCAAGCTGGTGAGCTTTGCTCAAACCAGATGAGCCTGTGCTCAAACTGGAGACCTTGGGGTCTCGAACCTGGGTCCTCCGCATCCCAGTCCAATGCTCTATCCACTGCGCTACTGCCTGGTCAGGCTTAATAAGATGTTTTATTTTTGGTTTTAGTATTTACTTAGAATCAAAAAAACTATTGTTAGCCCTGGCCGGTTGGCTCAGTGGTAGAGCGTCGGCCTGGCTTGCAGGAATCCCGGGTTCGATTCCCGGCCAGGGCACACAGGAGAAGCGCCCATCTGCTTCTCCACCCCTCCCCCTCTCCTTCCTCTCTGTCTCTCTCTTCCCCTCCTGCAGCCGAGGCTCCATTGGAGCAAGGATGGCCCGGGCGCTGAGGATGGCTCTGTGGCCTCTGCCTCAGGCGCTAGAATGGCTCTGGATGCAACAGAGCGATGCCCCTGATGGGCAGAGCATCGCCCCCTGGTGGGCGTGCCGGGTGGATCCCGGTCGGGCGCATGCAGGAGTCTGTCTGACTGCCACCTGTTAGGTATTTTTCCCCGCCAAGAAGGAAGGAAGAGGGCCGGAGCCGCAAAGTGTGGAATAAGTAAACGGCCTTATTGAGTACAGAGCGCACACCCCGCCTGGCAAGGTTCCCTGGCCCCGAGGAAAGAAAGAGAGATGGAGGTGAAAGATGGAGGTCAGGGAAGTTGCAAAGATTAAACTGCGTGGGAGATATTTAAACGGTCCCTCTATGGAAGTGGAGCTACTATGACATGGTGAAATTTCACTGGCTGGCAGACCATCGCTTCTTTCCAAATGGTTCCTGGGAAGCTTCCTTTGGCGGGCTTGATTCTGGGCGGTCCTAGCCAAAGTGGGCGGGTCTGGGCTCCCCACATGACCATCCCTCCATCCACCGACCTTACACCTCCCTGTTTCCAGCTTTGGAAAAATGAAAAAAAAAAAAAAAAAAAAAAAAAGCTATTGTTGGCTCTGGCTGGGTGGCTCAGTTGATTAGAATGTCATCCTGGCACGCCAAGGTTGCAGGTTCAATCCCCAGTCAGGGCACACACAGAATCAACCTATGATGGATTGATGGAACAATAAATCGATGTTTCTCTCTAAAAATCAATAAATAGAGTTTTAGAAAGCTATTGTCTTTTCTTAACTTTTTATATTTATTTATTGATTTTGAAGAGAGAGGAAAGGAGAGAGTATATGTGCATTCATTGGTTGATCCTTGTATGTGCCCTGACTGGAGATAGAACCCGCAACTTCGGTGTAGCAGGACGATGCTCTAACCACTTGGCACCTGGCCAGGGCTGCCGTTGTCTTTTTTATAGCATTATGTTTTTGAGATGTATCATATTGACATATCATATATAGTTTGTCCACTGAATTGCTATGCAATATTCTTTTCATGAATTTTTTTGTGTCCTAGGGTTGCCATACCAATGATCACAAACTGAGACTTAGGACAACAGAAATTTATTCTCTCAAAAATTTATTCAGTTTTAGAGTCCAGAAGTCCTAAATGCAGGTGTTGATAGAGCCAGGCTCTTCCTCAAACCTTTAAAGGAGAATTCTTCCCTGCCTTGTTCCTAGCTTCTGGTGATTACTGGTCATCCTTAGTGTTCCTTGATTTGCAGATGCATCGTACCAACCCCCGCTCCCCCCCCTTCTGTTCTCTCTCCTGTGTGGCTGTCTCTATATCCAGATTTCCCTCTCCTGATAATGACACGTCATTAATTAGATTAGCACCCACTTGCATCCAGGATGACTTCATCTTAACTTGATTACCCTCTGAGAAGAACCCATTGCTGAATAAAGTCCCATTCACAGGTTCCACAGTTAGGACTTGACCTTATCTTTTTGGGGGAACAGAATTCAACCCACAACAATGAATGAATCACAGTTTATCCCATTCTCTACCTGATGGTCAATTAGATTGCTTCCATTTTTTTTTTTTTTTTTTGTATTTTTCTGAAGTTGGAAACAGGGAGGCAGTCAGACTCACGCATGCGCCCGACCGGGATCCACCCGGCATGCCCACCAGGGGGCGATGCTCTGCCCATCGGGGCGTTGCTCTGCCACAATCAGAGCCATTCCAGCGCCTGAGGCAGAGGCCACAGAGCCATCCTCAGTGCCCGGGCAAACCCTGCTCCAATGGAGCCTCGGCTGTGGGAGGGGAAGAGAGAGACAGAGAGGAAGGAGAGGGGGAGGGGTGGAGAAGCAGATGGGCACTTCTCCTGTGTGCCCTGGCCGGGTATCGAACCCGAGACTTCCGCACACCAGGCCGATGCTCTACCACTGAGCCAACCAGCCAGGGCCAGATTGCTTCCAAATTTTGCCATTATGTCTATGCTATACTTCCATAGCCACCCACCACACGCGTGCATGGGTTCACACACATGCACTTGCATACACACATGAACTTCTAGAGCAGGGGTCCCCAAACTATGGCCCGCGGGCCACATGCGGCCCCCTGAGGCCATTTATCTGGCCCCCGCCGCACTTCCGGAAGGGGCACCTCTTTCATTGAGAGGAGCATAGTTCCCATTGAAATACTGGTCAGTTGGTTGATTTAAATTTACTTGTTCTTTATTTTAAATATTGTATTTGTTCCCGTTTTGTTTTTTTTACTTTAAAATAAGATCTGTGCAGTGTGCATAGGGATTTGTTCATAGTTTTTTTTATAGTCTGGCCCTCCAATGGTCTGAGGGACAGTGAACTGGCCCCCTATGTAAAAAGTTTGGGGACCCTGTTCTAGAGAATACAAGTGGTGGGATTTCTGGGTTGCAGGGTGTCTTCATCATGATAGACCTTGCCAGACATATTTCCAGAGTTTGTATCAGTTTACATTCCATGGGCGCCATCTCTTGGTGTTAACAGACTTATTTACAGCCTGCAAGATCTAAGATGGTACATCGCTGATGTTCACTGATGTTCTTTGTATAATTTCCTTAAATACTAGTGACCTTGAGTATTGTTTTATATCATTCAGGTGTTCCCCTTTGTGAATTGCCCATTCATATCTTTGGAGCCTTTTTCTACTGAGGTTGTCTTTTTCTTCTTGATTTATTTATAAGAATTCTTCATATAGAGGAAGCAACGAATAACTAGGGTGCCACAACCATGAGCTGATGCTTCTCATCTCTCTACTTTCCTGTCTGTCTGTCCGTGTCCGTCCCCCACCCCTTGATAAAAAAAAGAATTCTTCACATATTTTATATAGATAGGAAACCTTCTGCTTTGAGAAAAATATCTGATCCTACTCTGTATCTTGTCTTCTTGATTTGTTTATGGAGGCTTCTATCTTATCGTTTTTTAAATTTCAATAAAAATAAATTTTGTTGTTGTTGAGGAAAATCTTAAGCATATATGAAAGTAGAGAAACTAGTTCAGAGGAGGCTCCTGAACTCACTACCCAGTTCCAACACTGTGACACAGGGACACTCTCCCTCCCACCTCCATCCCCCTTGAGTCTTTCTGAAGCGAAGCCAGCCATCTGGCCACTTTGTCCGTGTGGACGTCTTTGGGTTCAGCAGCCCCAGGTTTCCCTTTCTGACAGTGCCTCGCTATTTAAAAAATCAGTTTGAGAATCTCAAGTAACAAATTTAATCTACTAATATTTATTTGGATCTATTTCAGCCACATGATTTCTCCCTTTGTAGTTGATAGGTTTTACTTTCTTTTTCTTCTTCTTTCCAGCTTTCCAGCTTTCTGTTTGTTTGGTCAGTCTTGTCCTGTCCCTTCCCCGTTTCTCCCCACACTGTCACTGTACTTCCTCCAGATCATTGTTTATTTGTAGTGATTTATAGTGAGTTCCTTTTCAGTGGGTAGTGTTTCTGTCCTGGATTGTGCAAGTCTCTCTGTAAAGTAGGTTTGCATTTGCTTCTGCTGGGTCACCAGGGCCAATTGTTATGTTAATTTCTCAGCCCAAGTTTTTCTACTTGGAAAAAACCTTGTAGATTGGGGGGGGGGTAGTTTTTTTTCTCTCTTCTGGCCTTCCTTATCATATTCCTAGTTCTGGTTGGCAGAGTTTTTCTTTCTTTCTTTTTGTTTGTTTTTTATTCCCCCACTAACTCTGAACCTTGGATGGTTCTGACATGTCATGGGGATGTCCCAGGGCTTCGCTGGACACCGAATCCAGGCTGCATTAGGGCTGCTTCTGGGTCAGCCCTGTCTCCAGCCTCTCTGGGCCGACCAGCACCGGTCCCAACCTGGTTTCAGTTTCCTCTCCAGTCCTGGCTGGGATGCTGTTCCCCTTTAGTTATAAGCCCACCATTTTTGTTTTTCTTTGATGGTAACATTCACTCTGGTATTTCTAGTGTTTACAGTGGGAATGGAGTCTCCCTTAGCTCCAGTCTGCGGTGTTGCCAGATCAGCAGTCATCATTGACTTATTTTTTTTTCTTCAGAAAATAGATGTTAAAACTGTGCCTAATACATATTAAGCATATTAGAGGTATATGCGAACATGTTAAGCTAATATAAAATTGTTTCCTATAATGTCTTCAGATGGACCAAATATCACCATTCATTTCTTGCATGAGTACACCAGGAGTAGAGTTGAAATTAATATTTTTTGTATTCTTGATTTTAGTTTATTTACTGTTCATAATCTGCAGATTTGCACCATTCAGAATATAAAGTGTGTTTCTCTTTCTGTAGCCTGACTTCAGTATCTCCAAAATGGCAAACGAAGCTCATCCTTGTCCTTGTGACATTGGCCATAAAATAGAGTATGGAGGGATGGGGCGTGAAGTTCAAGTTGAGCACATCAAGGCTTATGTCACCAGATCCCCCGTTGATGCCGGCAAATCTGTGATTGTCATTCAAGATATATTTGGCTGGCAGTTGCCCAATACCAGATATATGGCTGACATGATTGCAGGAAACGGATACACGTGCGTATGAAGTTCTGCTCCTTTGCTTCAATCCATGTGAATGTTTGTGATCTACATTTTGTTCCCTGTAGGGAAAACAAAAACAAAAACAATAAACCCGACTATTTTTTAAAATTGATTTCAGAGAGGAGAGAGAGAGAGAGGTAGAGAAAGGAACATGGATTTGTTGGCCCACTTATTTATACATTCACTGTTTGATTCTTGTATGTGCCCTGACTGGGGATTGAACCCT
Organism: Saccopteryx bilineata; assembly: GCF_036850765.1. Lineage (NCBI taxonomy): Eukaryota > Metazoa > Chordata > Mammalia > Chiroptera > Emballonuridae > Saccopteryx > Saccopteryx bilineata. The sequence continues at coordinate 278,642,222 of NC_089490.1, read as the reverse complement.
TAACCTTGGTGTATAGGGATGGTGCTCTAATCAACTGAGCTACTTGCTCAGGGCCTGACTATATATTAATTTACATTATTGACTTCCTTATCTCTTTGGAGTGCAGGTAAATGGGAAATGTCACATGAAATTTGACACCCACCTGCTGTCCAGAGGAAGCCAGCAGCTCCCAACCCAAACTCTGAGCATCAGGTCTTCCTAGGAGGGCCCTTGATGTGGGGCCCTGCTGGGCACCAGTACAGGACAGCTTGGGCAGAACCTTGCTAGCTTTGAGATGGACCCATTCCTTGGCCCTTGAAGCATGTCAGCCTCGAGTCAGATGTCACAGGCAGGGCGCCTCTGGTCATCCTGGTCTCCGTGTGAACTAGCATGGCTCTGTCTGAGATAGATTGTGTTGGGCAAATAAGTTTGTGAAATCTGTATTTTGGGGGTTTTCTCACTTTTATTGTTAAAAGTGGCCACTGCTCATGTGATGATGTTCCCACGTGATACAGCTAATTACCTTCCTGCTTGGGAAGGGGCTTGGTTATGCTAATGTGTGCTGGGGGCGGGATTTTCGTACCAAAAAGTTTTAAAAGGAGGAGTTAGGAGGCCCTTATGGGAGGAGACCACGTTGTTGCAGGAGAGAGAGGCCAGTGGTGGCAGAGAGGAGATGGAGCCAAGATGGAGGCGTGCAGATGGGGAAGAAGAGGTGGCTGAGGCTAGTGGGGCCTTTGGTTCTAGGAAAAACCGTGAAGATTCTCCTGGTTGTGGAACAAGAGAACATGTGAGTGGGTTTTGGTGCCTGTGTGTTTGTTTTTACTTGTTGGCTGGTACGAGTCTAGAATAAAGGATGGCCCACCAGTTTTTGGCTCTGCAGTTTCATTATGATCTATCTGAATTGAATGTGAACTTACAGGGGTCAAGCGGCTGTGATGGTGGCCGCCGCCCCTGGCCTTACAGACTGGGTTCCAGAACTGACACCGTGAGACCTCGCTGGTCTCCCCAAGGCTATGTCTTTGTCCGGACCTGTGGTGAATGCTGTCACCTGTTTGCTTTTCACCTGCCCTGGTGTTGGCCACAGCCTCGGGAAAGCACAGAGAATAGGAACCGTTCCTTCCTCTCCAGCTTCAGAAAGCACAAAACCCAGCAATGAGATTTCCTTTGTTTTCTCCAAAAGAGAAGCTGGAAAGCAAACGGTGCATCTTCTTTGTTTTCCTGCAAAGAGAACCCTATTTAAAGGAAGTGGCCCCTGCTGCGCGATGCAAATTTCATGTTGACTAAAAAGAGGACTTTCTCTTGATTTTTATCTTTTTCATTTTAAAGATGAGGCAACTTAACTTCCCAGGGGTAAACCCAGTATTAAGAGAAAACAAACAAAAACAAAACCATCGCCAGACCTACTAGGCTGTTGTTACAGTGTCATTTCCTCAATCCTCCCACCAGCCCCTCAGGCGTGAGCTGTCATTGTTCTCACTTGGGGGTTAGGAAACCGGGTGTGAAGACAGAAGCGCTGTTGCCTCACGTCACTCCATTGCAATTTGTAGAATGAATGGGGTTGTGGCTTCTGTTGTTTTGCTTGGTTCCTTTAGCAGGAGACAGGCTGTAAAAAGAGCGAAGATGCCTGTGATTTAAAAGCTCCTTCACACTTTGGCATGTGGATTATTTTGAGTTGAAGGCAATCAAGACTCAGCAGACTGAATAAAAACTTTTACCTCCCTCTTAACCAACTCAAAGCATTTAGTTCGAGAGCCTGACCCAGAAAGAGAGCTATTACCAGAGACACCATATTTCCCCATGTAGAAGATGCACCCTTTTTCGAAAAATTTGGGGTCTGAAAACTGGGTACGTCTTCTACAGTGATTGTAGATTTTTTTTACTTGTATTTCCCGCTTCAGGAGTTGTATGAATATTATGATAAATAAAACTTTAGTTCAATAACTTTATGTAATACATTTTATTTTTCAAATTTCGGGCCCCCAAATTAAATTCTGTCTTATACATGGGAGCGTTTTATACGTGGGGAAATACAGTAACTTTTACTTGAATGACTTAGCTGTATGGCAGGACAAACACCTAATTACCAAACATCTGCTCTTCTTATTGTCCTGTGACTTAACCTTCCCTTTAAAAGCCTCATACCCCCATATCAGTTCTAACCTTAGGATGACAGATGAGCCTCAATTGCCTGACTGCCTTTGGTCTCCTTTTTTTTATGAGGCTCCCGTATGTATGAAATTGTCGATGTGAGAAACAGTTCAAACCTGTCCTGACCGTATAACTTGCTTGGTTAGAGTGTCGTCCTGATACACAAAGGTTGCCGGTTCAATCTCTGGTCAGGGTACAGACACAGATGGATGTTTCTGTCTCTCCTTTCCTCTCTCTAAAAATCATTAAAATAAAATAAAAAGAAACATTCAAACTGTAGAGAATTTTTATGAGTTTATTTGAGTCAAACTGAAGACATATGCCAGGGAACAAAATCTCAGATGCTCCCTAGAATTAAAGAGTTCTGCGCTTCTTTCCTGCATTCAGAATTACGGGGGGAAGGTAAGGAAGAGTTCCTGGAGGCGGGAGAAGCAAGGTCGGGCCTGGATTACAGGAGAGTCAACGAGATGATGTGCTCTCTTGAGGGTGGTTATGCTTATTTCAAAGATGTGTTAACCTAGATGCATAGAAACAATGGACAGGGCTTGCTTAAGGCAAAGAAAACCCTTTTTTAAAAAAAATTACATGCCTGAGATGTGACTACCCACCACAACTGCCCAGTTAGGAATTTATGATCGCTGAGGTTACTTTCCATAGAACCCCGTTTTTTTGTCCACAAAAATGAATTTGTTTTTCATCTGTTCGTCTGTCTTATGTTAATTTAATTACTAGACCAGCCAAAGAACCTAGAAGGGAAGGAGGGAAATTTTTTCCACCTCTACAATTGGCACGGCCTCAGGCGAGCTGGCCGTTCTCCCTCCGAGTCCCCCTTTAAAGCCCTCATTAGACCACACCAACCAGGCAGGAAGTTGTGCCCTGTTGGCATGCTGGGCGGAGGCAGGGAAAATTGCTTGGTCATAGTGACTGGACATGCTAACCAGGTGTGCCCTTCTGACCTGAGGGTAACGTGAAAGGCCATCTGAGAGGTTTGGGGACAGGAGGGCCCCTCGTAGCCACCTTGCTCCTGGCCCTCGCTGGCGGGGCCCCTTCTGTAATATCTCGTGGAAAGCGTGTCCGGCTGAGTCTCCTCGTCATTTTAGATGGGCTGGGTTATAAGCAGGCTGCCAGAGGCCGTGCACCTTCAGTTGTGAAATCCAATATGCCCTGGCCTAGTGCCAGTTGGCCTCTTTGTTGTGATCAAAGCTGTCCCTTGTGACCATGACTTCTCTTTTTCTGTGAGCAAGAATCACCAATATGGCAAGTTTCTTAATGAATTTAAGCGAATCCCAAATCCCAACAGCAACAAAACTAAAATCAATAAATGTCCCTAATTTACAGAACCATCGTTCCAGACTTCTTTGTAGGGCAAGAGCCATGGCACCCTTCCGGGGACTGGTCCACCTTTCCGGAGTGGTTGAAAACAAGAAATGCCAGAAAGATTGATAGGTAAAGTATCAGCGGGGAGGCTGTGTTTGTGGTGCCCTCCAGGGCACAGGGAGAGCAGAGCCCGGGCTGAGAGGTGGGTCTGGCGTTACTGTTCAGACACCTACCCGTCCTCCAAGTAGCATTTGGATGGCTATGACCCTCGAATTAAGTACATTGCTTCTAGTTGAAAATGTCTTCTCGGTTGTTCCAAATAACCAATTTGCAGATGAACCGCTGGCGAAACAAGGACCACTGTTGTTGGTCTCCTCATGGTTTAAATAGTGCTGGTGGCTGAAGCTCACTCTGCTCTTTGGGTACAAGAGGAGGAGACAGATGATGCAGTGGGGAGTTAGGCAGGGGTGTGCTAAGTCAGAGGGTTTGGGGAGCTGCTCAGTTGCAGCTATGCCTGTTGAAAGGAGAGAAGAGACTGGGGTGTTGGGCAGGGGGAGATCTTGGGGCCCCGTCTCAGCGCCATGCTGTGGCCTGGCCTTCATGCAGAGGCTGGGGAGGGCTGTCGCTCAGCTTTCTGCTGGGAAGTGAGCTGGTCAGACTTGCTGGTCTTTTGGGAGGAGCCCACCTAGCAGGTGGCTGGGGGAGATGGGCTTGGCAGGGAGACTTGCCAGGAGAAGGGTCACTTCTCATTGAGGCAGGAGGCGGTGAGGGCGGAGCTCAAAAGTAAGGCTCTCAGAACCTCAAGGAACAGCTGCTTTCCAGGGCCTCACAAAGTAGCTCTTTTCTTTCTGTTCTAGAGAGGTTGATGCTATCCTGAGGTACCTGAAACAACAGTGTCATGCCCAGAAAATTGGCGTCGTGGGATTCTGCTGGGGAGGTGTGGCTGTCCATCATGTGATGATGAAATACCCAGAATTCAGGGCCGGGGTGTCTGTCTACGGTAAATCTGCCTTGTGCTGACTTCTATAGTGAAATGGGGATTTGTGGCTGACCATAACTACAAACCTTTTCCCAAGCTGAGGGTCCCAGGTTGTCACAAAATTGGCTTTAAAAATTTGATAGTCTAGGTGGAGGTTTGTAATGCAGTAACCAGAGGATGTCACTTGGAGTGGAGAGACCTGGGTCCCAACAGTGTTACTTTCAGAAAGTCACCTAGCTTGATGTCTCAGTTTCTTCACTTAGGATGGAGGGATAACATCTATTTCTGTGATAATACTAATGCTAAGCGATATTTCTGTGAGGACTATCTATGGAAAGATTTTCCCAAGATACAGATAATTCTCAACAGCACGCATGTGCGCATGTGCACATGTACTCACACACACTCTATAAAAAAGGGAAGAAGAGGAAAACCTACTGTAAAATGTAAACAGCAACATAAACCTGTCAGCTCAAACAAACCAAAAGTATCATAGCATTGATAAGAACATTGTATCTGTGAGTAAAAATGTCATACTAAATTCACGATATAGAAGTATTCAAACCATAAAAAAAAGTTTAAAAAATAAGAAAAATTGGCCTTCTTTCATAATATATATGTTATACAGTTATATGAATGATTCTTATTTAGCTTAATGGTTCCCCACTATGGTATTTTTGCTTACTTTTAGCATTAAAAAATCCTTTTTAAGTATTTACTAACACGAAAGGAATAAATTTTCCATTTGTCACCGGGGTTGCTAGAGCATACCGTCCCTTCGTGCGAATTAGCAAAAGGTGCTCCTGAGTGGATGGCTCTCTGGCGCCACCTTCTGGCCGCCATTGCGCAGTGCATGAGCTGAAGAGCGTGGCAAGACTCCTGGTGGCAAACAAATCGCGCATCAGCCAGGTAGCGGGGCAGGGAACATGGCCATTTTTCCTGTGACTCCCTGCTTCCTAGAGAGGATTTATAGGTGAGGGGAGGCCTCGCTGTGCTGCCAACAGGAAATGGAAAAAAAAAAAAGCCAGCCGTTATTTTCTCCAGCTTACTGACTAGGACTATACTTGACCAAACTTGAGTCAGGCTAGGCTCCAACCTTCACCTCTCTCCTTGGCCTACTCACTGGGTCAGTTTGGCGAGAATCCATCACCTTCGATATCTGTGAATCCCCATTAACTTGATGTTGCTTCTTAGTTTTCCATCCACCAACCCACACCCTGCTCCTTGGCAGTAAATCCCACTAGAGCAGTTTTTCTTTGAGACTAATTTCATAGGGCAGCCCACTTGTATGGAGTTGTTTTTAAAAAGAAAATAAAACCCCCAAAGCACATATTTTACTCTGAAAAATCAAAGCAAACTCGTGTAGTTTTCTGTGGCATGTGTGCGGGTGGAAATCACCCCCCCTCACCCGTGGCTCTGTCCCCAACCTATAGGCATCGTCAAGGATTCCGAGGACGTGTACAGTTTGAAGAACCCCACGTTGTTCATTTTTGCTGAAAATGATGCTGTGATTCCTCTTGAGCAAGTAGGTTGGCCTCTTTCCTCTTCTTATTTCTATATTTAATAATAATAGGATTTGACATTTTGGGGGGAACATACTAAAGGGTTCATTTATTGCTTGCTCCAAATATTTTTAGCATTAAGGTTATTTTAATTTTTAACATTGTTTTAAAGTTGGGTTTTATTGGGGACTTAGGATGGGATTGTAACCATCCCCCTTGACAAAGTGCTCTTGGAGTGACCTGGTTACTGGGAGTAGATGAGGCCTTGCCTCCTGTCCCCGCATATGGAATCCTCAAGTTGATAAGGAAAATGCAGAAGAAAATGGTGGTTCAAAAACAGTCACTTAGAAATTATTACAAATATACGGTGATGGAACATGATTTGACTTTGGGTAATGGGCACACAACACAATCAACAGTTCACATGCTATGGAAATATTTACCTGAAACCTATGTACTCTTATTGATCAATGTCACACCACTAAATTTAATTTTCTCAATAAAATTTTAAAAATTTTTAAAAGAAATTATTTATTTATAACCAATATTTGTTAGTATAAATTTCAAATATTTTATACTGGAGTATATTAAAATTTATGTTAAGTATATTAAATATATATACTTGAACAAATTAAATTATATATTGAATATTATGTTATATAGAAGATATTAATACAATTTCAAATAGTGGACATTGTATCATTTTTATATTGCCCTTATATTGCCCCGAATTCTCTCCTTTGCCAGAGGTAAGGACTATGTTGGTTATAGCATTAAAAGTAAAACATTTATTATGGTTACGGTACACAATTTAAAACATTGATGTTGAATCTCTTTTATGAGCATTCACAGAAGATTAAGAGATTGGGATATATTACTAGAGAGAATCAATTCATCATGAATATCTTTGCATACCAGGTGTCTTCGCTGACCCAGAAGTTGAAAGAACATTGCAAAGTGGAATATCAAATTAAAACATTTTCTGGGCAAACTCATGGGTTCGTGCATCGAAAGAGAGAAGACTGTTCTCCTGAAGACAAGCCCTATATTGATGAGGCAAGAAGGAATTTACTAGAATGGCTGAACAAGTATGTTTAGCAGTGACCAGTACAAAATTTTCTCAGGATAGCTTTGGTGCAGAAACTAGCTTTGAAGTACTTAGATTATTTAATTTCTACTTTGGATAAAATAAATCAAGGAATCCTGAAATTCATCACTTCATCTGAAACACAAATTCAGTAGGAAATGTTACTGTATGAAATAATTTAACTTTTAACATGTACCTAAATAAAAATTAAAAAAAGTAGGTTGGTACCTGAAGAACTGGGTTGATAGAGTAATACCCTAACTATTAGTAGAAACCCGGGACTGTGCTGGACGGCGGACAGCGCAGGTGTGGCCTCCAGGTCTTGAATGGAAGACATCCTTTAAAATGACTAACGGTGCAAAGCCTTGAAAACATGGCCTGTAAACTCAGATTAAAAGCCCAATTTAATTAGATGTATTTGTTTGAATGCAAATGAATTTCATGTTTATATATTGTGTTATGAGAAATAGAGATTAAAATAGGGTTCCATTGGCCTAATTTTATCAAGCTAATAAACTTGCTTCTTGAGTTTTTGAATTTGTGGCTTTTTCTAGAAGCTGATTGAAAAATAATGGATTGGATTTACCATCCAGCTGTCCCCTAGGCATTTTTGGGTCCCAGGGACTGGAGCTGAAATAAAAAATCACTGATGCGCCTGACCTGTGGTGGCGCAGTGGATAAAGTGTCAAGCTGGAACGCTGAGGTCGCTGTTCAAAACTGCACTTGCCTGGTCAAGGCACCTATGGGAGTCGATGCTTCTTGCTCCTCCCCTCTTTCTCTCTCTGTCTCTCTCTTCTCTGAAAAGTGAATAAAAAAAATCACTGATGCATTCAATCAGAATTAAAGTCAAATAAAATACCAGCTCCTCAGTAGCCTTGCCACATGTTGGGTGCTCAGAAGCCATGTGTGGCCAGTGGGAATGTGTTGGGCAGTGCTCACCTCCACTAGCAAAGGTGCTTGCATCCTCTATAGCTGCTCCTGTTGACTTTTTTTTTTCAATTTATTCATCTTTTTAGAGAGAGGAGACACAGAGAGAGAAAGAGACACAGAGAGGAAAGAGATAGAAAGAGCAGAGGGAGGAGCAGGAAGCATCAACTCCCATATGTGCCTTGACCAGGCAAGCCTGGGGTTTTGAACCGGCAACCTTAGCATTCCAGGTCGATGCTTTTACCCACTGCACCACCACAGGTCAGGCACTTTTTGTTAATCCTGTTTATCCCCCCATGTGACAGCCCTGCAGTTGGTCTTCCCAGTTGCTGCTGAGAACTTGACTTGGCAAACTAACCAAGCCTAGGCCAGTGAGCTGTCCCTGCCATTGGCCCCTCTCATCTGCACTCAGCAGAAGGGCTGCTTAGATCCCGGCCCACCCAGGCCTGGGCCCTCAGGAGGCTCTCTTCACTGGGTGCGGGAATGGGAAGGGCGTTTGGGCCCTGGATGGAGGGTGGGGCTTTCATCTCCATGTGCTATTCCAACTTGGGGCCATTCATTGTCAGCCCTGGGGTTGCCAAGTCCTTCTCTTCCATTGCTGGGTGGGGTTGCCAGTCCCAGAGGTGTGATGTTTTCCCTTCTGTCTGTGAGAGCAGCAGGAAGCAGTGACTCCAGGAATGAAAAGGATTCCAGAGCCATCGGATATGGTGAATTAAGTATCTGAGGTCGGTTTAGAAATAACCCAAGACAGGGAATATAGGAAGAGGGGCACAACTGTGGAGAAAAGTTTGGTTTTGCCCCATCCTGGAATATTAGGTCGGTTTTCTTGGGTTGTAAATAATGGAAAGCCTGACTCACAATGGCTTGACTAACAGTGAAGAGAATAACATTGCAGTCTCCCACAACACCCCTGAATGGACCTGAGTGGTTCAGGGCTTTACTGATGTCAGAACGTGGAGAGGTGCCTGCCATCCCAGACCCTCCTCATGGGCATGGCTCTAGGCCTCAGCCTGCCTGAACACCAGCCGGCAGGAAGGGTGGGAAGAGATAGATCTTCCTGTAACTCTTAATTAGGGAGGGAATTCTTTCCCAGAAACCCTCTGGCTGGTTTCCCACATGTGCCTTGAAAGAGTCTGGGAGCAAGCACACATCTAAGTGGGGGATTCCATGGCCAGGACTGTTTGGGTCCCCAGGCAAGGAGCAGTGAAGAGTGGGGGTGTGGAGATCTGGCAGCGGTCGGCCCGTGTGGACCTTCAGCCGGGGGAGCCGTCCACCAGGTGTGGGCAGAGGGAGAAGGTGGAGGCAGGATTGGCCTAGAGGAGCTCCAAGTACCCGGGGCCGACCATGTTGATTTTGGGTGTGTACCTAAATTCTATGACTTTTCTCAGTGTAAAATATCTATAATGAGGAAAATGACATTACTATGTAGGTTGTTGGGGGGAAGACAGTCTCATATGGGAAGTATCATCAGCGTATCTTGTATGACTTGGGTCATGGTGGGGATTTCAGAGAAGAGTGAGATGGAGGAGCCAGGGATGCATAGGGACAGCTAGAACTTCCATGAAAATCATGGAAGGAGTTTCAGAAAATATTTAAAATAAGGAGAGTGACCTATCACTGTAGAGCTCTCTGGGCCATGCGAGGATACAGGAGCAGGTGGATGTCTACGAGCCAGCTAGTGGGCCATCACCAGACACTGGATCTGCCAGTTCCTTGATCTTGGACATCCAGCCTCCAGAACTGTGAGAAATGTCTGTTGTTTAAGCCACTCAATCTGTGCCATTTTTGTTATGGGAGCCTGAACTAACGGACAGTTGTTTCATTGAAGTGACAGGCCTGTTATAGTAATTTTTGAGAAAATCTGTTATATATCCAAGTCTGAGTAACCAGTTCATCAGTCACTTTGAAGTAAAAATGGTGTTCCATAAGGGGCTGGTTCAGCAGACAACCACTGTACCTGTTACACAGAATCTGTGCATACTTATGTCAAGAGCTGAGATCTAGTGATTTAGTAATCTGCTGCTTGATCAAGACCACGTGTCAGTGAAAACTGGCATTTCTGGTGTGGTGGTGAAGAATATATGACTGCTAGTATGATTTGGGGCCACTGCCCTGACTCACACTAACATGAAAGCAACTTTACCCACCACTGCTTTTGCACCATCAGTGTAAATGTCTACACAGTGAAAAAGGCAAGTAAGTTAGTATGCGAATACTTTTGCCCTCACTGTCTCTTGAAAGGGTCCCAGACACCAACAGCCTATGGACCACCATTTCAAAACCAGTTAGTACCCATAGAAAACGTTTACAACAGCACTTTGGAGACATAAAATGTCTAACACACTACTAAGGTCCTCCCCATTTCTGCTTAACCCTGCACATTTTCTAAGCAGTAGTTGTCTTCCATAGCCTCTTTTCTGAGGATTTAGATGACTCTCATCTTGCAAAGCTGCTTGCTAGCTCACCTAAAATGGAAACACTTCTCCATGCTTACAAATAATTTAACACCATTCCTGCCCCAATCGTTTCGTAGAGCTATTTCACAGGAAAGGCAAAAGGATTAAAGAAATTCAGTCACATATAAGACTAGCCTCTTGGCCCTTCCAGAGGCATTAGTACTTGAGTGCTCTGTAAGGACCAGGCTATTTAACAAACAGTCCAGCCTGTGTAGGAACTGGGAACCAACAGGAAAATGGTGGATCCTGTGGAAATCTGATCTAAGGGTCATGTGCTTTTAGTTGCTCTTGCCACACATCAGATGAGATGCGGGCCATCTAATGTACAGGGCATGTAGGACTAGACAACTGATTTGGAATCTGAAGATAAAGTAACGCTGCCTTGAAGAGGTGCTTTTAATGAAATAAAATCAACAGCTGTGAAACATCTCTACGTGGTTTCCTGCTCACAGGCTATGCAGTTTCTTCTCTGGACAAAAAGCACCAGGAACATGAGGTTCCTTTTTGGAAGGAAAGACTGGAGTAGTGGCTCTTGCACACCTCAAATCCCTGCTCTATGCTCTGCAGACTGGAGTCAGTCCTTGTACATATTCTCGAATAGATGCATCTTGATGCAGCACCAACGTAGTCACACAAATTATAATAGTGTGACTTCACAATCCACTGTATGAAATATGCACTAGTTTGATGTTCAAGTGAAGTTTAAGGTCTAGTAGGTTTTAGGCTTTCAACACTCGATTGTCTAGTTCCATAAACATTTTAAAACTAGTTAGACTGATATCAGCACTTATTCCAAAATCCACAGTATACTTGTTTAGCAAAACAACCAATACATTAATGTAGAGAACATGATGACTCAATAGTTAGCATTCAGGTTCACACGTAGCAACCCTGACACTTCAATCAGGAATTACCATTTCCTAATTTTAGGAAACCTGACAAGTCCTAACAGCAAATCATCTACCCTGGGTGGCATGTTAGTGAACTTTACCATCAGGATTCTTCATAAGAAATTCTTTTTAGAAAATCTAGACAATCATACACAAGCAAAAGAGCGGAGACAGGACCTCTGGAATTAGACGCCGAGTTTGACCTGGCTCTACAACTTATCCGTCACGAGATGTCTAGCAAGAGATCAAATCTCACCTATAGGATGTGAATACCAAAGGTATCTCCATAGGAACGACAGCTGGCTCGTGGTAACAGCAGCCAATTGTTGGTCACTATTATTTGAGTATAAAATTAATGCAGGTCAACAGCAGTCTACCTGCACATGGCAACTGCAAGACATTCCTTCCACTTGATCCTGGTAAGAAAAACCTCAGCTGGGTTCCAACCTGCCCTTCTAAAAATCTGCGGGTGCTCCAGGAGTCTGCCCACTCTGGCCTGCTCTGTGCGCAAGCTGGCTTGCATTCAGGATGGGGCCAAGACCAGAGTCAAGCAGTAAGAACTATGTGAAGGTTAATCTTTCAGTGCTGGTCTCATTAGCATTGTAATAATATCCCTGGTCAGCAAACTGTGACTCGCAAGCCACATGCGGCTCTTTTACAAAATACCATGTGCGGGTGCTACCTTGATAAGGAATGTACCTACCTATATAGTTTAAGTTTAAAAAATTTGTCTCTCAAAAAAAAAAAAAAATCAATCGTTGTACTGTTGATATTTGGCTCTGTTGACTAATGAGTTTGCCGACCATGATCCTAGATTATGTCAGTGTAACCTATTGCACTTAAGATAGCCCATGATTTTGTGGAAGGAACACTCACCTATGACAGGTCTCTATAACCACAAGATCCACCCATTTAGATAAGCACAGCATTAACTACATTTAAAAGGATCAAGCCCATACACCTCAATTTTAAAATAAATCTCGAGAACAAACTCAATGTTTAAGCTATTAAAATAGATCCTAGAGCTTTTTAAAAACAATGAATTTCTTAAATAAAGGCAGCATTTGATTACAGTGAATTCCTATTAAAGAGCAAAAGATAAAGATGATTTTTAAAGAGATCCCTTTAATATAACGAATACAAAAGCTTGTGAGACAGTATCCCTATAATTATATGTTTCTGAACAAGTGAAACCAGGGTTACCAAACAACTATTTTTATTACAGCATCTACAGTGTCTGAAAAACAACGTAATAATAAATAACTGTAGATGCACCATAAGACACGCTTTTATTTAATCACAGTAGTGGATCGTACTACATTTTAATCTAAATTGTTCCTTTATTCTTCAGATTCTCCAGGCTTACGGATATCATCAATCTTCAGAATCATTCTAACCATCTGTGTTGCAAGAGAGATCTGTTGCTTTTTGCCAATCAAGGTTTCTATGACATGTTGTTGTTTCATATCTGAAAAATACAAATATATTGGTTATCCTAAAACCGTGATGGCGAACCTTTTTATAAAAAAGGTCCCGCCTAGCGGGAGGGACCAGGTTGACCAGCACAGCAAAAGTGGGTGGTTTTTATAAGAAGGTTTGCCATCACGGTCCTAAAACATCATATATAATATTTAATATTAAAAACCTGTTTTGATTAATGGTATCATTTTAAAATTGGAACACAGTTAAATTTCCAGAGGAATAAATTTTATTCCTTCCAAGAACATTCTGGAATTTGAACCTGGTTATCACAAGCTAGGGTGTGTGTGGTGGGTGGGGGTAGAGGGGTACCTCTCTTAAATCACAAGCTAAAATGCTAGATGACTCGCTAAAAGGTGCAACTTTTCAGTGACATCTCACCCTACAAAGTATCCAAAACCATATAATCTAGTAAACCTGAAATATGTGAAATCTGACTATAATTCCAAGACAGACCTAAAAATAATCAATTTAAGTACAATCATGCATTCAAGTTTAAAAAAACTTAAATATCTGACAAAGAATTGTTGCTGTTATAACATCCCTGGGGTTAGATACTAAGAGCAGAACACAACTACACGGTAGGCATTACATACTACATAGCCATGCAGGATGTAATTACTCAATTTAAATCAAACCACAGCCCAAAGATGCACAGCTCCTCACCGTTTGTACCCTTGTGCAAACAGTCAACCCCAAGAGCAGGGTTCATCTCCTTCACTTGTCTGGCTCGGATTTCGGTCATCGTCTGGATGGGATTCATGCCACTGTTCTCAGAAAGAGCCATGGGGATGACCTCCAGGGCGTCGGCGAAGGCGCGCATGGCGTACTGCTCCAAGGTTGGGCACTGGAGGGTACAGGGCCATGGTGAGGGTTGTTGGCAACCCCCCCAGGAGCAATTCAGAAACATAAATAAATTATATACTTTAGCAAAAAAAAAAAAAAAAAAAAAAAAAAAAAAAAACCCATAAAAAATTCTAAGCACAGGCTGTCTTTATTATTTTTTAAAGCCATTTTCTAGACTCAGTGCTGACTAAAGACCATTCTTACTTTTATTTTATTATCATTATATTTTTAAGTGAGAGGAAGGGAGATAGACTTCCACCTGCACCCTGTTAGGGAGTCACCGGGCAACCCCCCGTTGGGGGGCCAATGCTCAAATCAACTGAGCTATCCTCAGAGCCTGAGGCTGAAGCTTGGACCAATCAAGCACTGTCTGCAGGAGGGAAGAGAGAAGGGGGAGAGGGAGTGAAGAGAAGCAAACTGCCAACTCTCCTGTGTGCCCTGACTGGGAATTGTCCCTGGGACTTCCACACACCGGGCCAACACTCTTATCCACTGGGCCAGCCGGCCAGCGCCTATCTTGATTATTTTTAATCTACCAGAATATTAAACATGTTGCTGTGGAATAAGGATGGAGAAGATGTAAATGTGAGAAGTCTGAGAACTGGCTCTTACTGATTTGCTTACATTATAATATAATTAGTTCTGAATTTCAAAAAACATTAGGTGTAGAGATCTACACAAAGTAACTGTCAAGACTGGAATAACTGAAGGAGGTTGAGAAATGCTAGTTTATGGTAACCTGAATTTGACTAACGGGGCAAGAAAACTGACTCAGACTGAACATCTGGTGAACTGCTGATGCTCCAGTTCACTGTGAGCCTCGCACCCACCGTCTGCAGCACCGCACCCTGTTCACAGCCCAGAACAGCCTTAGTCCTTCGCAAGTCCTGACGTGCATTTTACCTTATCGGCCGCTTCACTAACTGCCAAAGCACAAGAGATTTCAGCTGCGCCTCCGCCATATACCACGCGATTATCACGAATGAGGTTCCGGATGACGCACAGAGCATCGTGAAGGGATCGCTTTGCTTCCTCGATGATCTAGGGAAAACAGTTCGGCCTAAATTAATGTGATCACAATTGATTCATTTTTAGAGTTAAATACCTGGCACCTCCTGTTTAATCTAAGTGCTTGCTGAAATTAGTCCTAACTCCCCCATTAAAACCAGCTTTGTTAAAACATGAAGAGAGCCTGACAGAATATTTGTTATCAGATGGTTTGTTAACCTCTTCTTCCTATAATGTAGTAAAAAAACATGCAACAGGCAGCCAGTAACTCAGCACAGGACACACAACCAAGGGAAGGGGTCAAACAAAACAAAACTGACAAAGAAAAACCTCACAACGAATCACTTATTACAACGCAGTAAAAATCTGTTCCAGGGAAACAGGGATCTAGTCAATGGTTCTTTACATAGGTTCCCTATTTCTATCGAATCTGCCCGCAAAACCGACAAACAGAACACATTCTTCAGTAATTTTCATACCCTAATATGTCATTGTTCTTTGAGAAAAACGACCCTGTGTTACTTATGGGAACTGTCTCTCTGTTAAACACATTATGGGCAAAGCCAAACCACAACCAAAGCCAGGGGGAAAAAAGCCACTGAATTCTCACCATCTTATTTCCTCCCCTGATGAAAATGGTTACAGCTCTGGAGTTCTTACACTGCTCGATGACCAGCATCTTGTCTTTAGTTGTCCCAAATGAGATCTCTTTTACAAGCCCAGCAAAGCCCAGCTTCTCAGCTGTGAGCTCTGAGAAGCGCGGGACAATCCGTCCTCCCGTCGCAATGGCGATCAACTGAGTGGGGTGGGTTAGGTAGAGAAGACAATATTGGTCAACAATGAACTTTCACAACGGGATAACAAACAAGCACAACTCTATGACCTTGTTGCCCTACTCTGACCAACAAATTTCAAGTTTAACCCAAAAAGCCTTGATCAGTGAACAAGGTTCTGAAGAAACGAGTGTCTTGGTTTGGCTCTGGTGCTGCCTGTCACCCTGCGCATGTCCCCATAGTTCTCAACTTCATCTCCTGACTGTGCATCTGAATCAGAGCCCTGCACAGCTGGCCATCTGCACACCAGGCTGCAGTGAGGACTGACGAGGCTGTGCATGTCCAGGTACAGACCATGTCCACGATGCTGTTAGCATTCAGCTGACACAGAAGTGGGGAAGACCACTTTGAGAGCCAAGAAGCCAAATGAGATGACACATAAAAGGATAGGTCACAGAAAACTGAAAACAGATGGCACTATTAGTAAAACAATAAAGATTCTAGCACTTTTCTCTCCCCCATCTCATTGTCCTCTACCCTCTAAAGCCTTAGCATAACATGGTAGTTTAAGACAAAGGCTATGAAAACAGACCCACATAAATAAATGCCTTGTAAGCTTCACCCCTACATTCAGTAGTTTCCTTCCACAAAGGTTCTTACCTCGATTTCTGGTCCTCCGACCCAGCGAACCGCAGGCAGCTTGTTCTGAAGGAGCAAATGGTTTGCTTCATCATCAAAGCCCCACTGGCAAATGGCTAGGTTAGCGCCAGTGTCTTTAATCTGGGAAAAAAAATGCCGCAGTCATGTTAATATAATATAAGTATTGTCTGTGCTCTAATATTTGAAAAAAGGTTGACAAAAGGTGAGCTGCATATTTAGCTAAGACAGGTGCATTGAGATAAAGCACAGGAAAAGAAACAACTATCTACTTTCTGTCTAGCTCCATGTTCTAAATAATGAACATCTCCGGGAATTAACTTCATTTTCAAACTATGCTTTAAAAATCATTAATTCATATTGAAATGAATCATCAGAGAAACAAAACAAGAGAATAAAAAAACCTAAGCACTCTGCTAGTTCTGAGAAAATTAAGGTTAACAGCTTCTGTCTTGTCATAGATACCTATAAAGCAGTTTCATTCATTTGTGCATAAAAAACCATTTTATGATACACATTACTTTGTAATGTGCTTTTTTCACCTGAGTGGGCTATCTTCTATGAAGCGAAGGATAGACTTAGAGACCAACAAAGATGATCCTACTTTTAACAAGAAGCACCCTTCCTTCCACCCTTTGCAAAAAGCTGATTCGTCCCAAGGAGACAATTAGAGCCGACCATCTATTTCCCTCCACTGGTAATCATTGGTGATGGCTGTGCCATGGCTGAGCCGCCCTTTCACTTCTGTTATCACCCAAGACTCCCAGGTCATCCACCACATCTGCACCTCTACCTCTCCTCCTTCCCCCAACTCTCCAGAACACAGTCCATCAACAGAAAATTCCTTCTTGTAGTCTTTCCCTTATATTCTTTTTTATTTTTTTTTGTATTTTTCTGAAGTTGGAAACAGGGAGGCAGTCAGACAGACTCCCGCATGCGCCCGACCGGGATCCACCTGGCATGCCCACCAGAGGGCGATGCTCTGCCCATCTGGGGCGTTGCTCTGTTGCAACCAGAGTCACTCTAGCGCCTGAGGCAGAGGCCATGGAGCCATCCTCAGCACCCGGGGCCAACTTTGCTCCAATGGAGCCTTGGCTGCGGGAGGAGAAGAGAGAGACAGAGAGGAAGCAGAGGGGGAGGGGTGGAGAAGCAGATGGGCGCTTCTCCTGTGTGCCCTGGCTGGAAATCGAATCCGGGACTCCCGCACGCCAGGCCGACGCTCTAACACTGAGCCAATCGGACAGGGCCTCCCTTATATTCTTGCTGTGAACAAACCCTGGTGTCCCCTGCACTCCTACTCAAATGGCTATTTTTTCTTCATGTGCTCAAAATAAAGAGAAGGGTCCTTTTGCTCCTTACACCACTTCCTCTCATTCTTTAGTCCCCTCACTATTCCCATTATCATTCCTGGCAAGTGACACAGGTACATGTACCAGTGCAATCCACCCAACCCCCTTGGCCTCAATTCTCATTGCTCTTCCTCTTCTGCACCTTGTCCAGCACTCCCATGGCCACCCAGGTAATGAGTGTTTATTTACACACTCTTACCAGCATGCTCCAACCACTCAGTCCTGCTGTTCTCTGCACATGTCAACCACATCCTGCCTCAGGACCTCTGTACATGCTGTCCACTCCCACTGCCTCCGCCATGAACGCTTCTCATCACCCAGACCTGCTGCTCTCACTTTACTTAGGCCTCTGTTCACCCGCTGCCTTCTCAGAGGCTCTCTGGCCAGTGTCTGTAACAGAGGTTCCTCCCACTTTTCCTTATTCTGAACCTTCAGAGCTTTGTTCACTGCTGTACCTCAGTGCCTGATATAAAGTAGGCACGGAGAAGTATACCGTGTACCGTATTTCCCATGTATAAGACACACCCATTTCCGAAAAATCTGGGGTCTAAATCTGGGTGCGTCTTATATGGTGTTGCAGATTTTTTTTTTTTTTACAGAGACAGAGAGAGAGTCAGAGAGAGGGATAGTCAGGGACAGACAGACAGGAATGGAAAGATGAGAAGCATCAATCATTAGTTTTTTCGTTGTGCGCTGCGACACCTTCGTTGTTCATTGATTGCTTTCTCATATGTGCCTTGACCGTGGGCCTTCAGCAGACCGAGTAACCCCTTGCTCGAGCCAGTGACCTTGGGTCCAAGCTTGTGAGCTTTGCTCAAACCAGAGGAGCCAACACTCAAGCTGGTGACCTTGGGGTCTTGAACCTGGGTCCTTGGCATCCCAGTCTGACGCTCTATCCACTGCACCACCGCCTGGTCAGGCTGTTGCAGATATTTTTAAACTTACTTTTCCTGCTTTTTTGCACTCATTGTTGAAGCCAGAGATTCATCATCAGATACAGAGGAGGACAAGATAATGGATGGGAGTTTTGACAGTCATAAGAAGTATGAATTTTATGATGAATAAAACTTGAGTTCAGTAATTAAGGTAATACATTTTTTCCCCAAATTTAGTGCTCTAAAATTAAGGTGTGTCTTATACATGGGGAAACACAGTATTGTGAAGGACTAAGTTCAATACTCCCCTAAAAACAGACATCAAACTAGCCTCTAGTTTGCTTGCTATGGTAATGTCCATGTTCATTTATCTTTTGAGTTCTGCTGCTTTAAATCCCCAAGGACAGAGTCCCAGAGAACTGCTATCCACATAGCATGCACAGGTCAAACAGTAACAGCCAAGGGGAAGAGAGAAGGTGTTTATAAAATAGTACTGACTGTATGAGCAAAGAATTGGAATTTCTATGATTGCACTGAGGTTTAAAGGTATCCAGCAACTCCTTTGACTAAGAGTTACATTTATTTAGACGTCTAAAAATATGTGGTAAGCCATATTAAAATTGTCCAAATCTTGAACTTACTAGTTTAGATGTGTCCAGGAGAGCAAGTATGTAAAAGGAGAAGCACAGCTCTAGGTACCTGAGCCCTATCTTTCAGGAACCCTAGCACATTATCATTCTAAGACAGTCAGACTTCCAGTGCCCTTATGCCGTTTTGTGCCACATAACTTGTTATCATTGTGAACACTTATTTTTATTACTTAGAAGTGAAGAAAGCAAACCTATACTGCTAATGCAGTGGTCCCTAACCCCTGGGCCGCAGCCAGGTACCGGTCTGCAGAGAAAGAATAAATAACTTACATTATTTCCGTTTTATTTATATTTAAGTCTGAATGATGTTTTATTTTTAAAAAATGACCAGATTCCCTCTGTTACATTATTTAAGACTCACTCTTGACGTTTGTCTCATAAGTTCGACAATTATATTTAAAAATACCACAATTTTTACGCCGGTCAAATAATTTTATTTTGTGCATTTATCTGTCCCACCCTAAAGGCCGGTCCATGAAAATATTTTCTGACATTAAACCAGTCTGTGGCCCAAAAAGGTTGGGGACCACTGTGCTAACGTATTATCCAGCACATAATGAAGTACCAGAGAGTACAGGGTAGGGGCGCATACTCCCTACCACAGCTGCCTCGCTGCACCCCAAGGAGCTTACACACCACTACGAGCTACGGGGAGACTCACCTGCTGAATCATCTCTTCGAACTTTTCCTTTTCATACTTCTGAAGCGCTTTATAGTCCTCTACTGAGGTCACATCCAGCTTATGCTTTGTCTTTGGTTTTGGTGGTTCAAATGGACACGTGAGAATCGCAATCTTAGCATCTTCTACTTGCTATGGGAAAAAATAGAAACATTTGAATTGGTGGCTCTAAGAGTTAAAAAAGCCTGAAACTGTGAAAGGCAATGACTTACTTTTGGCATCTGTGGATGACTGAAATCCTTGTCCACAATCACGCCCTTGATAAGTTTAGTGTCTTCCAACCTCCCGCCCACTTTGCCTTCGACTTTGATGAGCTCAAAGTCAACATCTCTGCGCTGCATATCAGCCACAGTGAGGACAGCATTCACTGCAATCTCCGCCATTTGTCGGTGACAGCTGTTAACCCTGAGAAAATGTATGAAACAAATTGTTCACATTCACTTAATGGTTACTGCAAGCAAAGCAGATTATGTAATGTAGTGTGGTAACTCAAATACAGAATATATTATAACTCAAAGATATTCTATAAAACTAATGATTTTCAGAGTCTCAGAAAAGAATGCCATCACAACACCGTCTGGGACAGGGATTCTTCACCTGGGATCCAAAGGGAACCAGTAACTTGGGATGGAAGAAATGTACAACTTTATTTTCACTAACTTTAAAATTTAAATATTTCCTTCTATATGAATGTACATGAGACTACTGAAGCATGGCAGGAACAAAGATTTCCCCAAAATTCTGCTATTTTTTGAGAATATGATTAATATTTTACAAGTCTAAAAGAGAATGGGAAAGATAGGAAACCACCCAGGAAAAGCCAATCTCACCAGAGTGAGATATAGCACTTATGAGAAGAGAGAACTGGCCCTGGCCGGTTGGCTCAGAGGTAGAGCGTCGGCCTGGTGTGCGGGGGACCCAGGTTCGATTCCCAGCCAGGGCACATAGGAGAAGCGCCCATTTGCTTCTCCATCCCCCCCTTCCTCTCTGTCTCTCTCTTTTCCTCCCGCAGTCAAGGCTCCATTGGAGCAAAGATGGCCCGGGCGCTGGGGCGGCAGAGCGACGCCCCGGAGGGGCAGAGCATCGCCCCCTGGTGGGCAGAGCGTGCCCCTGGTGGGCGTGCCGGGTGGATCCCGGTCGGGCGCATGCGGGAGTCTGTCTGACTGTCTCTCCCTGTTTCCAGCTTCAGAAAAAAAAAAAAAAGAAGAGAGAACTGATGGGAAGGTCCCATCTCTGCAGAAATTTCTACTGCAACACTGGTTGCAGGTGGGGGAATGTTATCTTTTTTTGAAAGCTTTGAAACATTTAAATAGACTGCTCAATAAATTTACTTTTGATTCTGGAAATACCACAAGGGAAATCTAGTACTTGAAACAAGGTTTGAAATGTTATATTATTTAGAAAGATAACCATGAAACTAAAAATGATGTTAGTATTCTATGTAGGCGATTTACAATATTTTGCTTTATGTTGAATATGTCTATACCTACATTAAAAAGAAAACAAAACCAAAATAATAGAAACAGAAAGAAACTCATCAAATCAATACAAAGCCACTGAGATAATTTCCTGAGGCCTTTAGAACAAGCAAACAAACCTCGCCACCTCTGCAAATGCTACCCATAACAATGAAAACGTACACTTTAGAGCCTAGCGTAGTTTTTGCAGTCTGAATCAGGGGCTCAGTGTCCTTTATGTCAACAAGGACACTATCGCTGATCTTGTCCAGGTGCTCGATAGCAATGCGGGCGGCTTGCTCATAGCCATCAGCAATCCTGATTGGGTGAATGCCGCGGTCCAGCAACTGTTCAGCTTCTTCCAACAAGGCGCCAGCCAGGACTGCAGACAAGACAGTGCACAACAGGTTCAGGAAAACGTTACATCTTGTACAGTCAATACAATTAGATGCTGCCCTGAAAATCTGAAGATTCCAGAACTACGCTGGAAGTTATCAGAGGCTGAGACCATATAATCTATTTTTAAAAAGAGAGCCTCTTCTCCATTGGAGCAAAGATGGCCCAGGCGCTGAGGATGGCTCTGTGGCCTCTGCCTCAGGCGCTAGAATGGCTCTGGTTGCAACAGAGCAACGTCCCAGATGGGCAGAGCATCGCCCCCTGGTGGGCATGCTGGGTGGATCCCGGTCGGGCGCATGCGGGAGTCTGTCTGACTGCCTCCCTGTTTCCAACTTCAGGAAAATACAAGAAAAAAAAAAAAAAGAAAAAAAAAAGTTCATCTCTTTAACCTTCTCCAATGTTTTAAGGTTCCAGAACTTCAGAAAATATGCGAGAACAGTAAAATGAACGCTATTTATTAACATTCTGTCACACACATCTGTTTTGTCTATATAAGCACTCTTTTCCTATTTAACTCTTTGAGAACTGTTGCAAAAACCATGGCATGTCAGCCCTAAATATCTGAACACACAGCTCCTAAGAACCAGGGCATTTTCTCCATCAATGTAATGTACCGGTCACTCAGGAAACAACACTGAAAACATACTATGTTGTAATGAATGATCCACAACCACACCCCACTTAATGCCCCAAACATCCTCCACAGCTTAAATAAAAGCTGACATCTGATTTGGTTTCACGTATTACAGTTGGTTGTCATTTCTCTAGTTCCTTTAACCACCCTTCTGTTCTTCCCTGATACTGTGTGTTTGAAGGGTCTGGGCCACTTTTTTTTTTTTTCTTTTTTTTTCTGAAGCTGGAAACGGGGAGAGACAGTCAGACAGACTCCCGCATGCGCCCGACCGGGATCCCCCTGGCACGCCCACCAGGGGGCGATGCTCTGCCCCTCCGGGGCGTCGCTCTGTTGCGACCAGAAACACTCTAGCGCCTGGGGCAGAGGCCAAGGAGCCATCCCCAGTGCCCGGGCCATCCCTGCTCCAGTGGAGCCTCGCTGTGGGAGGGGAAGAGAGAGACAGAGAGGAAGGAGAGGGGGAGGGGTGGAGAAGCAGATGGGCGCTTCTCCTGTGTGCCCTGGCCGGGAATTGAACTCGGGACTTCTGCACGCCAGGCCGACGCTCTACCACTGAGCCAACCGGCTAGGGCCTAGGTCACTTGTTTTACAGGGTCACCTTCTGCCTGATTTGTCTGTCTCCTCACAATGTGATTCAAAGTAAACATTTTGAGTAGACATGTTAGCTCTGTAATTTTAAATAACACCTCCTGCCCTGGCCATGTAGCTCTGCTCTTCACAGCATCGTCCAGATTATGTCAAGGCTGTGGGTTTGATCCTGGTCAGGTCTCACACAAAAATCAACAATAAATGCATAAACAAGTGGAACAATAAACTGATGCTTCTGTTTAAAAATCAATTGATAGCCTGACCTGTGGTGGCGCAGTGGATAAAACGTCAACCTGGAAATGCTGAGGTTGCCGGCTCAAAACCCTGGGCTTGCCTGGTCAAGGCACATATGGGAGTTGATGCTTCCTGCTCCTCCCCCCCCCTTATAATGAATAAATAAAATCTTAAAAATATATTAAAAAAAAGATTAAAAAGAAAAAAAAGAATGTCTAAAAATCAATTGATAAGCAAAGTTCTAAATAATACCTCTTAAATGAGAAAAGATTTTGCCTTTTCTTACCAACCACTCCTGTGGTTCCATCTCCAATTTCATCATCCTGTGATTTGGACAGTTCAACCATCAGCTTAGCAATCTGATGATCAACATCCATCATGCTCAAAATGGTGGCACCATCATTAGTCACAGTCACATCACCATCCTTATCCACCATCATTTTATCAAGCCCTGAAAAGACGGCAATGTTTAGAATGACTTTGAGGAAACAAACAAAAAACCTATATGAAAATCTACAAAGAAAGTTAAAAGTGTTGACCCAGGTCCTATCTAGAAATTTTTTATAAAAATTCAACATATATGAAGACAGTTTAGATTGGCTAATACAAAGCAAGACACTGTAAACAATCAAAATGGCTAAAACTTGAAAATGGCAGAAAATGATGGAGCATCACTAAATGTAATATCACAAAGGACGACAGTTCTGATGTGGAATACCACAGGAGTGCTGACCATTTCGTGGGCATTTGGAGATCGCAAGACCATGGACTCAGTACCTATGGTTTGAACCCACACACTGTGCACCAGAGGCCAATGGCACACTCCCATATTTTTTTCTATTTAAAAAAAAAATTCTCATTTTACTTTGAAAACCCTAAGAGGAGACATTCCAAAATGAAATGTACGATAGTGCGGAAAGATGAGAGTCCCAGGTCGGAAAGTCCTCAGTTAATGGGGAAGGGCACAGAACAATTACAGACTGCAGTGTCGCAAACGACACAACTGAACCAAAGCTGAAAGGACGCCCAGCGGCTGATGCACGCAAAGAAAAAGGAAATTACAGCATTGCACAACACATACAACAGGGACAGGGAATGGAAGGAGCATGAATCAAAGTAAACGGGAAACTGTAAAGCAAGAAATGGAACATCTCACCATTGCAGTGCTTGGTGTCAGTGAACTAAAACGGGCTAGAATGGAGCGTTTCCAGCAGTGCTCTGCTCTGGAAATGACACGTTCAGGAGAAATGGAGAGGCTTTAGTAACGAGGCAAGATGTAGCACAGGAAATTAGGGGCTACTTCGCAAGGTCTGACGGAAAAATATCAATCAGATGTCTAGGAGAGCCTATGACCACAACTGTTATTCAAGTCTATGCTCCAACAGAAGCAAAAGAAGATGAAATTGAAAGTATTTATGCAAATATTCAAGAATAAATTGATCACACACTGAAACAAAATACGTATGCTGATAATTAAAGGTGACTAAAACACAAAAGTAGGAAATACAGCAGAAATCAAAAGTCATTGGAAAATTCAGACTAAGGTCAGAAATAAAGGAGACTTGCTCAAGGATTTCTGCAAGCCAACAACTTGTCCATCACAAGCACACGATTCAGACAACTGAACAGGTGACTGTACCCATGGATATCACAGACGGTGAACACAGAAATTAGAGACCATGTAATTAGAAACAGGTGGAGAAGGTGAATCATCTCCGCCAAAACAAGACCAGACCATATTGTGGTACTGACCATTAACTGTTAATATCAAACGTTAGGGTAAATCTGAAGAACACTAGAAGAATTGTAGTGACAAAATCTAATGTATGTTTACTGATGATGAATTTAAAATTCACATAGAGAACAAGTTTGCACTGTTACAGTTAACTGAGAGCCAGAAGAACCGTAAATAGAAACTAGATGCAAAATGACAATGCCATAAGTAAAAAGAAAAATCAAGATGGGTGACAAAAAAATCTTAAAAATTGTTAGAGACAGGCTAAGGCAGAGGTTCTCAACCTGTGGGTTGCGATCCCGGTGGGGTCGCCTAAAGCCATCGGAAAATACATAATGCATATCAGGTATTTACATTCCGAATCATAACTGTAGCAAAATTACAGTTGTGAAGTAGCCACCAAAATTATTTTTTGGTTTGGGGTCACCACAACATGAGGAACTGTATTGCGGGGTCACAGCATTAGAAAGGTTGAGAACCACTGGGCTAAGGCAAAAGGTGAGAAAAGCAGAGTTAGAATTCTGAATGCAGTTTTTCAATGACTATTGCGTAGAGATAAAGACCACTTTCTGGCCAGGTAGCTTAGTCAGTGTCATCTATATATGTGCCAAGGTTATGGGATCAACCGCTCCCTGATCAGAGCACATTCAACAATCAACCAGTGATTAATAATGCTGGGAAACTTATAAGGCAGAAGGAAAAGACTGAAATCCATAAAAGAAACCATAGCCATAAGTCTACAGGAGCTGAACAGGGCAGGTGAGGACAGGACATTGTGGACACAATTCAGTGTTTGCCAGGAGTAAGAGCAGACTCAATGGCATGTAACACACACACGATTTGGAATGAAATGTTACGTGGAAATGAAAAGAATTGTACACATTACAACTATAACCGTGTTCAGAGTATGGAATACTCCAAAAAATTGCTTGTATTGCAGAAGTAGAATGACCCCTCCAATCCCTCCTCTGTAAAGAGGTTTTATGGACTAATTTCTGATTTAAAACATTAAAAAACTCAGAATGTTAGTCCCTTACCATTTGGTCCAAGTGATGTTCTCATGGTATTTGCTACAGCCTTTGCTGCCATTATATGAGACTAAATGAAACAGGAAAAAAAAAATCAAGTTACACATCACCCTAATAGTTCAAAGCACACAGCTGATGATGGATTATAAGAGCACTCTGCAATGCTAACTTCATGGGAGAGTCTAGCTGGAGACGTTTCCACACATAATTAGATCCATTTTACCTCCATGTCTTGTTTCCTTTGTTTCTACTCTTGCCATCACAACCTAACCCAGATTCACAGCACCCTCCAGAAACCCAGGTTCTCTTATCTCACCTCTTATCCTTCAGATGCGAACTACAGCCATCTAAGCCATTTTTCTGTCACTTATCAGTCCTCAAACCTTAACTGTTCCCTTCCCCCATGTGCCTCAAGAGTTTTTCAAAGTGTTCTACAACCTGAGACCTTGTAAGGATGGTCAATGCCTGTCCCCCAAATAATAGACACACAAAACTCTCTCACTACCTGTTAAAATCCTGACCAAATTTTGAAACAGTTCAAATATTATAATTCTTAAAATATGTTGACTAAGATGTCTGTAAATAGAACTTTTTTTTGTGTGTGTGACAGAGTCAGACAGGGACAGCCAGCCAGGATGGGAGAGAGATGAGAAGCATCAATTCTTCGTTGCGGCACCTTAGTTGTTCATTGTTTTCTCATATGTGCCTTGACGAGGAGGGGGCACTATAGCAGACTGAGTGACTCCTTGCTTGAGCCAGCAACCGTGGGCTCAAGCTGGTGAGCCTTGTTCAAACCAGATGAGCCTGCGCTCAAGCTGGAGACCTCAAGGTCTCAAACCAGGGTCTTCAGTGTCCCAGTCCGACGCTCTATCCACTGCGCCACTGCCTAGTCAGGCTGTAAATGAAACTTTTAAAGGGTAATAATCATGTGGGGGAGATTTTTCTCCTCTAGGAGACACTTGGCAATGCAATGCCTGCAGACATTTTGGGTTGTCAAAACTGGGCAGGGGCCTATTACTGGCAGTGGGTAGAGAGAGGTGAGGGATGCTAAATATGCCACAGAGGACAGCCCCCACCACAAAGAATAATCTGTTCCCACATATTAGCAGTGCTAGGGCTGAGAACCCAGGTCTAGACCACTGGCTAAGGAGTCAGAGAGGTGAGCTTCAATCACGGGCCTATTCTTTACTAGCTCTGTGACTGTCAGCAATTACTTAGCGGCTGTGAGCCAAGTTTTCAATTCTGTAAAATAATACCTGTCTCAGTGCGAGAATTACAGAAATATGTACGTAGGTAACACAGTGGCCAGTATAAAACTACCTGTAGCTTCTATTGTACCGTTTTACTGGGTGTTGTTGAATGTTAATTTATCTGCTGGTCTCTTTTAGTGAAAAACGAAATTGATTATGGAATACAAGTGGCCTCAGTACCTATCTTAAGTCAAACACTGTGTTATCACTTCTTAGGTTACTCCATTTAATTCTAATTCCCAGCCTGACAGAGGTTGTGTAACTTGTACTAACTCAAAGAAACAAGTCTGTGGAAGAACTGTACCATTTCTTTTTTTCTTTTTTTTACAGACAGAGCCAGAGAGAGGGATAGACAGGGACAGACAGACAGGAACGGAGAGATGAGAAGCATCAATCATTAGTTTTTCATTGCTTGTTGCAACACCTTAGTTGTTCATTGATTGCTTTCTCATACGTGCCTTGACCGTGGGCCTTCAGCAGACCGAGTAACCCCTTGCTCGAGCCAGTGACCTTGGGTCCAAGCTGGTGAGCTCTGCTCAAACCAGATGAGCCCGCGCTCAAACTAGTGACCTCGGGGTCTCGAAACTGGGTCCTCGGCATCCCAGTCCGATGCTCTATCCACTGCACCACCGCCTGGTCAGGCCTGTACCGTTTCTTAATTTAAGTAAACCGCCAAGACATTAAGTGAACAGGGTAATCTCAGACCTAGTGACAAGATCTGTACATACTAATGTTGTAAATTACTTCACCTTATAACAAACACTAAAGTCAGTACCCTCTCAAAGCTTCCCTTCCTCTGTGCTTTGTCAATGTCTGTGCTGAGACTTTTTTTTTTAACCTGGACTCCTGCAACGGTGTACTTAACGTCCCTGATCTTCCTTATTCCCTTCAGTCTATCCCAAACTCTACTTCCTAACGTCCAGTTCTATTTAAGTTGTGACTCTGCTCAAAACCCCTTCCTTCCCACAGATAACATCTTGACTGTGGGGGATTCAAAGGCTTCCATTCATGAAAACTAGTATAACTTAAAGTAGACTGCGCTCTACCAAAACCAGGTTGCACTCTCCTGGTACAACGTGTCAAGCCTTTTCCTTCCCAGGTCTTTGCCTTTGCTGTTTACCTTTTCAAACATGACCCCATCCTTAACCAAAACCCACTTGTTCCAAATGTCTGAAAGACACCCTCCCAACTTTTGTCTGC
This sequence comes from Saccopteryx bilineata, assembly GCF_036850765.1. Taxonomy (NCBI): domain Eukaryota; kingdom Metazoa; phylum Chordata; class Mammalia; order Chiroptera; family Emballonuridae; genus Saccopteryx; species Saccopteryx bilineata. The sequence continues at coordinate 278,614,102 of NC_089490.1, read as the reverse complement.
ACCCCCCCTAATAACTGGTGATTCTGGCCCCAGACAGCCTTGTATTTTAGTTACTGGTGTCCATTTCTTACGGTTACAGTAGGATTTTCTTCCTTAAGGGTCTACACTTAAAACTTTTTTTACGACACTGCATCCAGGAAAACGCTATGCATAAAGAGCGTCAAAAATGAACTCCCATTTCGTTTAGGGCTTATGCAAGTACACTAGCTGAAGATTAAGCAGCAGTCTTAAATGTCTAGGTGACCTGAGAATACTTTCTCTGCATCTTACGGATGAAAACACTGGACCGTTAAGGCAGTCAGGATGGAGCAACGAGCGAGACGCAGGCTCAGCGCCTGTGATTTTCAACTGCCCCACCCAGCTCTGAAGGGCGCTTGGGGCTCACCCTAACCCGAAAGGCTGACACGCCGGCCTGTCCCGGGCTCGAGGCGCGGGGTGCGGGCTGCACACGGGGGGAACTCTCTCGGCCTCCCCCCGAAGCACATGGCAGAACAGTTTCCAGGCTCGCGCAAGCGCAGAGCCACTGGGTTCGGGCGCCTCCCTTCAACCCAACGCCAGTGTGCCCTGGTCCCGTTACCTTGAGAGCCTCCAGTCCCATAAGACGAGTCTTGCGGTCCTGATCCTTGATAATGAGGAAAGGGCGCCCATATTCATCGAAGGCGAGAGTCCCCACGGACGCCATAGTGCAGCAGCAAAAGACACTTCCCCGCAACCGGCGGACGCCTCTCCGGATGCGAGAACGCACCTTCCGCTCGCGGGTGGGACTCAACAGCTAGCGCATGAGCAGTGCAACCAGCATGAGACTTATTTTTCATTTGAGACTAGTTTAACGCCAGATAGTACTTTCTGGAATCGGCGGCCTTGGGAAACTCCTATCATCTAAGAAGCTGTAGGGGGGAGTTTGAAGCCACGGACAGGAGCTTTAGAATGCACAAGCCAAGAGTAGACAGAATGTGTTCAGTTAGTGAAGTTATACAATTTAGAGTTTCTTGATAGTGGATCCCAACAAGGAACTATTTACTTAGAACACTTTTTTTCTCTTTCCTTCTTCCCCCGACTGTAAGAAGATGGTAGAATCCGCTTCCGGTTTTATTTTTTATTTTTTCCATTGCCGGAAATCTCGCGATGGAAGGGAGAGGAGGTGAGGTCGGCAGGGCAAGGCGGGCTCCTTCGTACCGCGCTCAGTTCAGGAGTGCTGTGGGGCTCGCAGTCGGCTGGATCTCCCCCGACTGTCCTGTCCGTGTTGGGTGCAGGCGGGAGTGGGAGCCGCTGGCACTTTCTTCACTAACTCTATGTCTGGCGTTGGGTGCACAGTGCTTTTTCCCGCCGCGCCTCAACTCCCTCCGGGGCTGGCCCGGGTCCCTGCCTTGGGTTGTGGGCTGCAGGTGCAATTGCTGGTATTTAGCTGCCAGGAGCTGTTCTAAGAGCTTTACCGTGATTAAATCACGTAGTGCTTGGTGCGATCTTATGTGACGTGGGTACTGGAGTCGCAGTGGTGGGTGGGTGGGAAAGAATCAGCGCTGCTATTTTATTCAGTCTTTGGGGCAGTGACTTTAATGCTCTTTGTGCCTCAGTTTCCTTGTCTGCAAAAACGGCAATCATATTGTAGTACAGGTATCTACCTTGCACAGTGGCTGAACAATACAGGGAGAACAGTGCCTGGCTCTTAGCAAGTTCTGTTTAAGTATTTGTTAAATAAATGCCCATTTGGGACAAATGGTCCAGTAACTTGCCCAACATTATATAGCCAAGCTAGTAAGAAGCAAAATTGCACAGGCTTGTACTGAGGGTTCCGCTCTGAATGACTTGGAAAGTTCTTTCTGGGCAACTCTAATGGTATCCAGTTCTTTAAATCCTTCACACTTACACTGCTCTTTTCCTTTTTCATTTTCATTTCTTTTTTTCTTTTTTGAGAGACAGGAAGGAAGAGAGCTGAGAAACATCATTTCGTAGTTGCCGGCTTTAGATGTTCATTGATTGCTTCTCATACGTGCCGGGGGGAGGGGTGGTGGTGGTGGAAGGGGCGGTGTTCAAGCTGAGCCAGTGACCCCCTTGCTCAAGCCAGCGATCGTGTGATCATGTTTGTGATCCCACACTCAAGCTGGAGAGAGCCTATGCTCAAGTCAGCGACTTTGGGGTTTCCAACCTGGAACCTCAGCATCCCAGGCTGAGGCTCAATCCACTGCCGCCCCACCACCGGCGAGGCTGCTTTTTCTTTAGAGCACTAATCAGGACCAAATATTTTATGGCCTATTTGTTAGGATTTACAGCCTCTCTGTACCCCAACTGCCTAAGAACACGGACTTATCCCAGTTGTATTATTCCAGGTCTTTATTAGAGACTAAAATGTTGAAATGAATTAATGTATTATAACAGTTAACCCTGGTCTGAAAATCAAGAACTGGCTTTGTCATTGGAGGGTAGTTGGTGACCATTTAATCTCTCCTAATAATGCTTGACCCACCTATTCTTAGATTGGTAATCCAAGGACATTTTAGATTTTGGAGTCAAGTCTCAATTCACTAAAACTTGGCCAGTTCGTTATTTTCTTATTCAAAATGGTGAATTCTGCAATTTATTTTCTTTTCTTTTTTCTTTTTTTTTTTTTTTGTATTTTTCTGAAGTTGGAAATGGAGAGGCAGTCAGACAGACTCCTGCATGTGCCGGACGGGGATCCACCTGGCACGCCCACCAGGGGGCGATGCTCTGCCCATCTGGGGCGTTGCTCTGATGCAACCAGAGCCACTCTAACACCCGAGGCAGAGTCCATAGAGCCATCCTCAGTGCCCGGGCCAACCCTGCTCCAATGGAGCCTTGGCTGTGGGAAGGGAAGAGAGAGACAGAGAGGAAGGAGAGGGGGAGGGGTGGAGAAGCAGATGGGCGCCTCTCCTGTGTGCCCTGGCTGCAAATCAAACCCGGGACTCCTGCACGCCAGGCCGACCCTCTACCACTGAGCCAATCGGCCAGGGCTGCAATTTCTTTGGCTCATTAGATTGTTGTGCAATATAGGATATGTCTAATGATGTTCTCCATGCAGTTTATTTCTTGTCAGAACATTGGGGCGGGGGTTTTCCCAGTGTCATTAGGTGCTGTATAGCGAAAGGGCATAAATGGCATTAAGGCAGTACAAGAAAGACTTCTTAAGGAACCAAAAAATATGTTGAAAAGACAAAACATAGACTGTAGTTTTTCAACTGGTATGTGAATAGAAGAGCTCAGTAGGCCTTGAAGATTAAATATATGAACCCTATTAAAATGTAAACCCCAATGGGCTTTGGGCTGTGTGCAGCCTATGTGTAGAAGAGAGAGGGGTTGCTTGAGAGCTGGATACTGTTGTGCCTTTTCCTGGAGCGAATAAATCCACTATTCTGGGTGGTGGTGGAAGCCTAGAATACTGCTTTCAGTCTCAGCAAGAGGTTACCCAGTTTGCCATCAACACTGCTTTTGAGGCTGTAACTCAAAACTCATGTACTTTTGTTGTGGCACTTACTCTGTTGGAAAAGAGTCTGCCTAGCCTTTGCTGATATTTTAGGTTCAAAAATAGGCATGTCCTGAGAAAAATTTAAAACATTACAGTGCCTCAGTATGCCAGAAATTAATTTCCTCCATCATCACTACAAATAAATGCAATTCATTGGCTCACTTCCAATGATGCAAATTCATTTTAAGGGTCTACAGAGCCATTTGAAGAAGTATGGGAGATATGATCAGATTTGGCTTTTCAACATATAGGAATAACTTTTTTTTCTTCTAGATGAGGGAAGGAGAGATAGACTCCCACATGTACCTTGACTGGGATCCACCCGGCAACCCTGTCTGAGGCCGATGCTTTTACCAAATACCAAGTACCAAGTATTTTTAGCACCTGAGGCTGATGTCCTCCAGCAGAGCTATTCTCAGCACCTGGGGCCATGCTTGAAACAATAGGCCACTGGCTGTGGGAGGGGAAGAGCGGGAAGGGGGAGATGAAGGAGGGGGAGAAGCTTCTCCTGTGTGCCCTGACCAGAGTCAAACCTGGGATGTCCATAAACCAGGCTGATGCTGTATCCACTGAGCTACTGGCCAGGGCCAGGATGGGCACATTCTAGTAAGTTAATGAGTATAATGTGTTGTATGTATCCCACACTAATGGAAACATTTCAATATAATGAATTTCTTACAGTGAACACAGCAGCTGCCTAGAAATGAAACATTTGGTCAGTGGCTTAAGCCCCAGAAATTTGTATCTACCATGAACATTGGCACTTTGAAATCTAGGAGCACAATGGAGAAATATTTTAAAGAATGGAAATTGGAAGCTAGCTATTGATGTTACTTGAAGGACTCAGAAGTAGTAAAATAACTTGTGTAGCTTGTTAGTAGTTAAATCTTTAGTAATATGAAATATACTTTCTATGAAAAACCTCACTAAGTTCACTGATATAACTTATTTTCTTAACATATATTGATAACATGTTCATGGTGCTGAGTGGCTCTCAGCATTATCAATAACAGACTGTTCTCCCTAGTAGCCCTCCCAATGGTCCCAATGGGAGTTGTTAAATTCTGCATCCAACCTTAACAGGAATAAAGGCAGGTGCAGGGACTAGAAGGATTCATTATAATGAATAAATTGAAAATATATACTAATAATCATCTGTCTTTTTTTTTTTTTTTTGACAGAGGGTCAGAGAGAGGAACAGCTAGGGACAGACAGACAGGAAGGGACAGAGATGAGGAGCATCAATTCCTCGTTGCAGCCACTTAGTTGTTCAGTGATTGCTTTCTCATATGTGCCTTGACTAGGGGGGCTACAGCAGAGTGAGTGAGCCCTTGCTCAAGCCGGATGAGCCCGCGCTCAAGCCAGCGACCTCAGAGTTTCAAACCTGGGTCCTCCGTGTCCCAGTACGATGTTCTATCCACTGTCCCACTGTCTGGTCAGGCTCATCTGTCTTTAATATGGGGCATATTTTTACTAGATAAAGTGACAGGTCACAATTCCAAACAGGTCTGTTTTTTTCTTTCTGACCTTTTTTCCTTATTTTGAACTTGGATGAGAATCCAGTCTACTTTTCTGAGCATCTCAGTCACTGCCTCTAGCTTTAGGTGACCCAGGTCTGTCCCTGGAAATTGGGATTTTCAACCATTATCAGAAGTCAGTAACTAGGCAGGCATGGGGACAACAGAAGGTCACCTCTGGGTCCTTTACTTTCAAGGACTAACTTGTAAGTGCTCAACAAAAAACAGTCAATGGCCATCACAGCGTTTTTTAATTTTTTTTTTTTTCTGAAGTTGGAAATGGGGAGGCAGTCAGACAGTCTCCCGGATGCGCCCGACCGGGATTCACCCGGCATGCCCACCAGGGGGCGATTCTCCACCCATCTGGGGTGCTGCTCTGTTGCAACCAGAGCCATTCTAGCGCATGAGGCAGAGGCCATAAAGCCATCCTCAGCGTGCGAGCCAACTTTGCTCCAGTGGAGCCTTGGCTGCGGGAGGGAAAGAGAGAGACAGAGGGGAAGGAGAGGGGGAGGGCTGGAGAAGCAGATGGGCGCCTCTCCTGTATGCCCTGGCCAGGAATCGAACCCGGGACTTCTGCACGCCAGGCCAACGCTCCACCACTGAGCCAACCGGCCAGGGCCTGTTATTTATTTATTTTTTTAGATAATTAAATTTAATGGAGTGACATTGATCAAAAAGTACATAGGTTCCAGGTAAACATTTTTATAGCATTTGAGCTGTTGATATTACCTATCACCTAAAGTCAAATCATTTTCCGTCATCATATATTTGCACAGCTTTTATCTAATGGAATGGCTTGGTGTTCCAAAGAGCACATTGACAGAAGTCTTTTTTATTTATATATTAGTAAACAGTCTTATGACTCTAAACATATTCCATTAAAGGATTAAAAATTTGTAGAAGCAGTCTTGATTTTAGTTTTGAATCTTCAGGGACTGGTTTTCACTGATAAAAATCAAGGCTTTTCTTATTGAATGATGGTAACGGTGTAAGTCTTATGTTGGATTTACGTCGTAACTTCAGAAGCTCATACAAATTTTTATGGAGTTAATAGACTTGCAGGTATAAAAAATTCTGACAGAAAATTCAGTGATTTCATTAAGGGATACACTGCTGCGGGTGTTGTCTTTCTTAAAAACAAATATTGTTGTGACTTTGCTCAAAAAATCCCATCCCAGTGCACAAGAATAAAATGCACACTTAGCTCGGCATCAAAGTCTCGTCCTTGCCTTCTCGTGCTATCTATCACTCTGCTCAGCGAATGGTTTCCCCACCTTCTCTGCCTTAGTTCCAAGGCTTCCTTTTTTTCTTTTCTTTTTTTTTCTTTTCTTAAGTTGGAAACGGGGAGGCAGACAGACTCCCGCATGCACCCAACCGGGATCCACCCGGCACACCCACCAGGGGGCACGCCCACCAGGGGGCGATGCTCTGCCCATCCCGGCGCTCTGCCACAATCAGCCATTCTAGCGCCTGAGGCAGAGGCCACAGAGCCATCCTCAGCGCCTCGGCAAACTTTTGCTCCAATGGAGCCTTGGCTGCGGGAGGGGAAGAGAGAGAGAGGAAGGAGAGGGAGAGGGGTGGAGAAGCAGATGGGCGCTTCTCCTGTGTGCCCTGGCCGGGAATCTAACCCGGGACTCCTGCACGCCAGGCTGACACTCTGCCACTGAGCTAACCGGCCAGGGCCTTCCTTTTTTTCTAATACCTTTTATTTCCCAGCACCCTCATGCATGGCTCAATTTTTTTCTCTCAACACCTTCCTGGTTCCGTCATTGGAATCAATCTCCTCCACCTCCCCATATATTTCCACTGCATTTTGTACACCATATAGCCTTGAGTATGTCTCAACTAGGTCCTGCCATGCACACAGTTAGATGGGAGGCCTGAAGAATTGAGAAGTACAAGTCTACACAGGTGAAATAGAATTTAGGTCATCTATTTAACTGTACTGGCTTATGCTGACTAGAAAAACTGTCCATTAATGGACAGATGGATAAACAAAATGTATATCCATCCAATGGCATATTATTTGGCTATAAAAGGGAATAAAGTGCTGATACACGGTACAGCATAGATGAATCTTAAAAACACTATGCTAAGTGAAAGAGGCTAGTCACCGAAGACCACATACTATGTGATTTCACTCCTGTGAGAGTCTAGAATAGAAACTCCATAATGACAGAAAGTAGATTAATGCTTGCCTAGGACTAGGGAATGAGGGGGAGGATAGAAGGCTGGTAATTAAAGGTTAAGGGGTTTCTTTCCTTTTTTTATAAATTTAATGATATATATATATATTTTAGATTTTATTTACTCATTTTAGAGAGGAGAGAGAGAGAGAGAGAGAGAGAGAGAGAAAGGGGGGAGGAGGAGCAGGAAGCATCATTCCATATGTGCCTTGACCAGGGAAACCAGTGTTTTGAACCAGCGACCTCAGAATTCCAGGATGACGCTTTATCCACTGCACCACCACAGGTCAGGCCTAGGGTAAGGGGTTTCTTGATGTCATGAAAATTTTCTAAAATTGACTATGACATATTTATGACTATAATAAAAACCTTTGATTTGTACACATTAAATTGTATGGTGTATGAATTACATGTCAAGAAAGTTGTTAAAAATGATTGATTCCCAACACCATGACAGTATGGAGAATAATAGCAGCTAACAGTCATCACTTACCCTTTCGGGCCTGTGCTAGGGGCTTTGTGTGCATTTTTTATTTAACTGATTCAATAGCCCTGTGAGGATAGTATTTCTTTTTAAAATCACTTATTTTTAAATTAAAAAAAAATATTTGTTTCTTTTTATTAAGTTTATTGGACTGACACCGGTTAACAAAATTATAAAGGTTTCAGGTGCACAATTCCACAACACATCATTTGTACACCATATTGTGTGTTCACTGCCCCAAGTTAACTCCCAATATTATTTCTAAATCTTAGAGGTGAGGAAACACAGCCTTAACAACTTACCTAATGTCACACAACTAGTTAAGTTCTCAGACACCAGAATTGTGTGACTCAATCCTTTTAACCACTGTGCTGTGTAATTGGGGTGCCCACCAGATAATTTCATAGAAGGCGTGATGGATGTGCTTTGACTATAAAAAATAATCAAATGCATGACTGCAATAGTCATGCAATAAAGTCCTCCATACATTGCTGAAAATTATAACTGGAAATGTCTGTAAAACTATTGCTTTCTATTGGACACTGTCACTTTCCTAAATTTTATTTACCTACATCCCTAGCACCAGCAGTAGACTTTTGTTTTTGTTTATGAGTTGGTTTCTACCATGAACCAGTTTTAAAATTCAGTTGAGGACTTGAGACATCAGGAGAACAAACCTGTTGTGTGGGAGGTGCCGATGTTTGGCGAGCTGCTCTGGAGCAGGGACTTATTGCTGTGAACCAGCTTTTGGTGTGTTCTGTGTTCAAATCTGTACCTCCCAAAATTGTAACAGATCACCACATTTCATGGGTATGGTAGGTGGGATAATGACACTCCCCACCCCCAAACAGCTCCACATCTTCATTCCCAGGACCTGTGGATATATGTTATATGAGAGATTTTGCAGAATTTTGAGATGGGGAGATTATCTTGGATTATCTGTGTGGGACCAATGTAGTTACAGGGGTTCCTGTAAAGGAAAGTGGCAGGAGGGTCAGAAGAGATGTTATGTTGAAAGCAGAACTTGCAGTGATGTGGGCCACTGGCCAAGGAATGTGAGCAGCCTTTAGAAGCAGGAAAAGGCAAGAAAACCTATCTCATACAGTTGATCTCCAGAACTGAATGACAATAAATGTGTGTTGTTTTAACTCACTAAATTTGTGGCAACAGGAAACTAATTCAATGGGCCTTTTGAATGGTTTGCTAATTACTGAAACTGAACATTAATGCCTTTGAGAAAAAAACAGTTGTCTTCCCTCCTTGCTCTCCCTGTTTCCTATGAATTCCTTTGTTTTTGGTTTTAGCTCCTCAGCTAGACCTTTAACTGCGTCAGGGCAGGAGGGTCTTGTTCCCTGTGGAGTTCAAGTGCCAGGCACTATTCGGAGTACTTTACTGCACCCACTCATTTCATCCTTACATGATCTCCACTTTACAGGTGAGAATAAGGTTCAGAGAGGTGAAAGATCACACCATTAGCAAGCTGTGTGACCAGGGTCCTAACCTGGGCAGGCTCTTGCTCTTACCTGTGGTGCTGTGTTCCTCGTTAATCAATTGCAAAATTAATTTAAAATCATTTTCAATCTTAAAAACCTTGAGATCTTAATAAGAATATATTTTAAAGGCTAAAACTCAAGAGGAGGATATGTAAGGTACCCTTTATTTTTCTGTAATCAGTGATGGGAATTTTTTTGCTTTATTCCATATTTGTGATAGCATTGAAATGATAATTTTTTAATCTACATAGTCATTTTATTTCTATATGAAATTTTCTTGTGTTGACTGGTAGCTGATAGTGTCTAAAGACGGGCTAATTTTAGATGGCAAGCCATATATATATATTTTATTACTAATTTTAATGGAGTGACATTGATAAATCAGGGTACATATGTTCAGAGAAAACATCTCCAGGTTATTTTGACATTTGATTATGTTGCATACCCCTCACCCAAAGTCAAATTGTCTTCCGTCACCTTCTATCTGGTTTTCTTTGTGCCCCTCCCCCCCCCAGCCACCACACTCTTATCAATGTCTCTGAGTCTCATTTTTATGTCCCATCTATGTATGGAATCATATTGTTCTTAGTTTTTTCTGATTTACTTATTTCACTCAGTATAATATTATCAAGGTCCATCTATGTTGTTGTGAATGATCTGATGTCATCATTTCTTATGGCTGAGTAGTATTCCATAGTACAGTGGTCCCCAACCTTTTTTGGGCCACGGACCAGTTTAATGTCAGAAAATATTCTCATGGACCAGCCTTTAGTGTGGGACGGATAAATGAATCACGTGACCAAGACAAGTGTCAAGAGTGAGTCTTAGACGGATGTAACAGAGGGAATCTGGTCATTTTTAAAAAATAAAACATCGTTCAGACTTAAATATAAATAAAACAGAAATAATGTAAGTTTTTTATTCTTTCTCTGCGGACAGGTACCAAATGGCCCACGGACCAGTAGTGGTCCGTGGCCCGGGGGTTGGGGACTACTGCCATAGTATATATGTACCAAAGCTTTTTAATCCACTTGTCCACTGACAGACACTTGGGCTATTTCAGATTTTTGCTGTTGTGAACAATGCTGCCATAAACATGGAGGCGCATTTCTCCTTTTGGAACAGTGCTCTGGTGTTCTTAGAGTATATTCCTAAAAGTGGTATAGCTGGGTCAAAAGGCAGTTCGAATTTAATTTTTTGAGGAATCTCCATACTGTTTTCCACAGTGGCTGTACCAGTCAGCATTCCCACCAACAGTGTAGGAGGGTTCCCTTTTCTCCACATCCTCGCCAGCATTTATTCTGTGTTGTTTTGTTGATGAGTGCCATTCTGACTGGTGTGAGGTGATAGCTCATTGTGGTTTTAATTTGCATTTCTCTGATGATTAGTGATGTTGAGCATCTGTATGTCCTCTTTGGAGAAGTGTCTCTTCATTTCTTTTTCCCATTTTTGATTGGATTGTTTGTCTTTCTGGTGTTGACTTTTACTTGCCCGTGGAGATAAATCGGCAAATATATTGCTCCGAGAGATGTCGGAGAGCTTATTGCCATGTTTTCTTCTAAGATGCTTATGGTTTCACGACTTACATTTAAGTCTTTTATCCATTTTGAGTTTATTTTTGTGAATGGTGTAAGTTGGTGGTCTAGTTTCATTTTTTTGCAGGTAGATGTCCAATTTTCCCAACACCATTTGTTTTTACTCCATTGTATGCTCTTTTTTTTTTTTTTTTTTTTTTTTTTATATATATAAATAAATTTTTATTTTAATGGGGTGACATCAATAAATCAGGGTACATACATTCAAAGAAAACATTTCCAGGTTATCTTGTCATTTAGTTATGTTGCATACCCATCACCCAAAGAGAGATCGTCCTCTGCCACCCTCCATCCAGTTCTCTCTGTACCCCTCCCCCTCCCCTCCCCCTCTCCCTCCTTCCCTCCCCCCACCCCCCTTAGCCACCACACTCCTGTTCATGCCTCTCAGTCTCGCTTTTATGTCCCACTAATGTATGGAATCCTGCAGTTCCTGTTTTTTTCTGATTCGCTTATTTCACTCCGCACAATGCTACCAAGACTCCACCATTCCGCTATAAGTGATCCAATGTCACCATTTCTCCTAGCTGAATAATATACCATGGTGTATGTGTGCCCCATCCTCTTCATCTAGTCCTCTATTTTTTTTACAGTGATTAAATGCCTTTAAGCAAACTCTTGGTCAATACAGCAAGAATCCATAAATGAGTAGTGTCCTTAACATGTTCCCCAAATCCAAGTTGGCCCCCTCACCATGCCAAATCCCTGAAAAATGCAACCCAACCACAGTTCAGTCTGTTAGGAGCTGTCACAGGGAGCAGGAGTCCAGGAAAGTTCCCCACAGGAAAAGTCCGCATGGCACTGGAATTGTTGTCACCATTCTATACTTTGCAGCTCATGTCCAAGTCCCAATGACCGCTGCTTCTAGCTGGTAATGATTCAGGTAGACTGGAAAAAGCCATTTGCAGCATGCGTGGATATGGAGCTTCTGTTCTCCTCTGCCTGGAGAGTTGAGACCAGGTTGCTTTTCCCTGGAGCTCTGTGACTGTGGCCTGGTAAAGAGAACCTTGGGATACACTAAGCTGGGTGGCAAAGGTAAATTCATAATACAAGTTGGCAAAAGGAGGAAAGAGAGCTCTAAATTAAGAGTAGGTCCCAGCCTGAAATATGAGTGGGGCATTGAGGTAGGAGGAATAAAGGAATCACTATATATTAAGCAAAGCAGCAGAAAATAGGACTATCAACACCCACAACAGAGATCTTTGAGGGAAGAATAAAGAACCTGACTATTCAGGCAAAACATAGTTAAGTGGCCCTTGTGCAAATGAGATCAGTTTACCTGCTTCTTGGAAGAAATACCCTAGGCTCATCCACAGTGTCGTAGATGGGGTCGACGGCCCTGGGCACCTTCAGCCTTCAGTGGCAAACCCCAGCATTCTGGGCAAGGTTAGGTCATAGGTGGCTGGAGCAGGCCTGGAAGAGACTGAACCCTCCCTTAGAGGAGCGAGGGGGAAGCCCACCTTCCAGTGTCCCTGTTTCCTCACAGCAGAGGTGTGTAAGCCTGGCAGGCTTTAGCTCAATGACCTTCCTTTCCACTATTGAAGCAGGACCCAGATGGCATCCTATGAGACCCCTTTGGGGTGCTGGAGCCTTTAAGGGTGTATCCTAAAAGCTGGTAGTTCCCCCTGATCTCTATTGGGCTTTTTCTGCCTCTAGGTATCTTAAAAGCCATTCTCAGAAGATCTCGCTGAGGGGTTTAAGGATCCCCATCCGCCTATATAAATCTTTTCCATATATCTGGAGCTATTTGGAAAAAAGACAGAACAGTGTTATTAGCTAGATCTAATAAAGAAGGTAGATTTGGTGTCTCCTGTTCATCAGCTTTCAAAAGAAATGTAAATTTTTTTTTTTTTTTTAAGTAAAAAGCATGATATGGTAGACCCGTCGGAGTCATTGGCCTGGTGTGCAGGATTCCCGGGTTCGATTCCCGGCCAGAGCACACAGGAGAAGCGCCATCTACCTCTCCACCCCTCCCCCTCTCCCTGCTCCCGGTCCCTCTCCTCCTGTCCACAGCCAAGGCTCCACCGGAGCAAATCCACCCTGGGCACTAAGGATGGCCCCATGGCCTCCGCCCTAGTTGCTAGAATGACTCCGGTTGTAACAGAGCAACATCCCAGATGGGCAGAGCATTCCCCCCGGTAGGCATGCCAGGTGGATCCCAGTCAGGCGCATGCAGGAGTCTGTCTGCTTGCCTCCCCATCCCCATCCTCAGAAATATACAAAAAATAAATAAATAAAAGAAAAAATACAAAAAAAAATACAAAAAAAAAAAAAGGGGGGGGGGCATTCCCTTGTGCTAAATAAAGCACCAGGAAGCATGGAGTGAGCTTGAGTATGTCCTATGAAACTTGGAGCTCTATGTTTACATATAAGACTTTGAAGAAGGAGGAACTGCTGAAATAGTTTGTCAGCATTTGTCCCTAAGACAGCAGTCTTTATAGTGGGAACACCATACGTAAATATTTGCTGTCTGTCTATAGATTAAGGGGGGAATATGGCCAATGCTGAAAAGCCATGATCTTTGTGCCCCTCCCCTCCCCCAACCCCCTCCCTCTCCTCCCCCCACCCTGTAACCCCAACACTGTTGTTCATGTCTCTGAGTCTCATCTTTATGTCCCACCTATGTGTGGAAACATATAGTTCTTAGTTTTTTCTGATTTACTTCTTTCACTCAGTATAATGTTATCGAGGCCCATCCATGTTGTTGTAAAAGATCCTATGTCATCATTTCTTATGGCTGAGTAGTATTCCATAGTATATATATACCAAAGCTTTTTAATCCACTCATCCTCTGATGGACACTTGGGCTGTTTCCAAATCTTTGCTATTGTGAACAATGCTGCCATAAACATGGGGGTGCATTTCTTCTTTTCAAACAGTGCTATGGTGTTCTTGGGGTATATTCCTAACAGTGGTATAGCTGGGTCAAAAGGCAGTTCGATTTTTAATTTCTTGAGGTATCTCCATACTGTTTTCCACAGTGGCTGCACCAGTCTGCATTCCCACCAGCAGTGCAGGAGGGTTCCCTTTTCTCCACATCCTCGCCAGCACTTATTCTGTGTTGTTTTATTGATGAGCGCCATTCTGACTGGTGTGAGGTGATATCTCATTGTGGTTTTAATTTGCATTTCTCTAATCATTAATGATGTTGAACATTTTTTCATATGCCTATTGGCCATCTGTGTGTCCTCTTTGGAGAAATGTCTATTCATTTCTTTTGCCCATTTTTGGATTGGATTGTTTGTCTTCCTGGTATTAAGTTTTACAAGTTCTTTATAAATTTTGGTTATTAACCCCTTATCAGACGCTATGTCAAATATATTCTCCCATTGTGTAGTTTGTCTTTTTATTCTGTTCTTATTGTCTTTAGCTGTGCAGAAGCTTTTTAGTTTGATAAAGTCCCATTTGTTTATCCTGTCTTTTATTTCACTTGCCTGTGGAGACAAATCAGCAAATATATTGCTGCGAGAGATGTCAGAGAGCTTACTGCCTATGTTTTCTTCTAAAATGCTTATGGTTTCATGGCTTACATTCAAGTCTTTTATCCATTTTGAGTTTATTTTTGTGAGTGGTGTAAGTTGGTGGTCTAGTTTCATTTTTTTGCAGGTAGCTGTCCAGTTTTCCCAACACCATTTGTTGAAGAGGCTGTCTTTACTCCATTGTATTGTCTTACCTCCTTTGTCAAATATCAGTTGTCCATAAAGGTGTGGGTTTATTTCTTGGTTCTTTGTTCTGTTCCATTGATCTATATGCCTGTTCTTATGCCAGTACCAGGCTGTTTTGAGTACAATGGCCTTATAGTATAACTTGATTCCGGAAGTGTGATACCTCCCACTTTATTCTTCCTTTTCAAGATTGCTGAGGCTATTCGTGTTCTTTTCTGGTTCCATATAAATTTTTGGAATATGTGTTCTATATCTTTGAACTATGTCATTGGTATTTTAGTTGTTATTGCATTGAATTTATAAATTGCTTAGGGTAATATAGACATTTTAATGATGTTTATTCTTCCTAACCATGAGCATGGTATATGCTTCCACTTGTTTGTATCTTCCTTGATTTCTTTTATCAATGTTTTATAATTTTCTGAGTACAAGTCTTTAACTTCCTTGGTTAAATTTACTCCTAGGTACTTTATTTTTGGGGTTGCAATAGTGTAGTGGATTGTTTCCTTACTTTCTCTTTCTGACAGTTCATTGTTGGAGTATAAAAATGCCTCTGATTTCTAAGTATTCATTTTATATCCTGACACCTTGCTGAATTCATTTATCAGGTCCAGTAGATTTTTGACTGAGACTTCAGAGTTTTCTATATACAATATCATACCATCTGCAAATAATGATAGTTTTACTTCTTCTTTTCCAATTTGGATGCCTTTTATTTCTTCTTCTTGTCTGATTGCTGTGGCTAGGACTTCCAGAACTATGTTGAATAAGAGTGGTGAAAGGGGACACCCCTGCCTTGTTGGGAATTTTTTGATAACTGTTTTGATCTCATTTGTTGTAATTGGTCTGTTTAGGTTTTCTGATTCTTCCAGATTGATTTTTGGAAAATTATATGTTTCAAGGAATTTGTCCAATTTCATCTAGGTTGTCTAGTTTTTTGGCATACAGTTCTTCATAGTATTTTCTTACAATATTTTGTATTTCTGTTGTGTCAGTTGTTATTTCTCCACTCTCATTTCTAATATTATTTATATGAGTCCTCTCTCTTTTTTTCTTGGTGAGTCTAGTTAAAGGTTCATTGATCTTGTTTACCTTTTCAAAGAACCATCTCCTGGTTTCATTGATCCTCTGTATTGTTTCTTTAGCCTCTATGTCATTTATTTCTGCTCTGATCTTTATTATTTCCTTCCTTCTACTACCCCTGGTCTTTACTTGCTCTTCTTTTTCTAGGTCTTTCAGATGCAGGGTCAAGTTGTTTATTTGAGCTTTTTCTAGCTTCTTAAGGTATGCCTGTAATGCTATGAACTTCCCTCTCAGTACTACTTTTGCTGTGTCCCATAAATGTTGAGTTGATGTATGCTCATTATCATTTGTTTCTAGGAATTATTTTATTCTTTGATCTCAATGTTAACCCATTTGTTATTTAATAACATGCTATTTAGTTTCCAAGTGTTTGAGTATTTTTCAGTTTTTCTGTTGTGATTGATTTCTAGTTTCATGCCATTGTGATCAGAGAAAATGTTTGATATGATTTCAATCTTCTTAAATTTGTTGAGACTGCTTTTGTGCTCTAACATGTGGTCTATCCTAGAGAATGTACCATAAGCACTTGAAAAGAATGTATATTCTGATGCTTTAGGGTGAAAGATTCTGAAGATATCTATTAAATCAAGCTGATCTAATGTGTCCTTTAAGTCTGTTGTTACTTTGTTAATTTTCTTTCTTGAGGATCTATCTAATGATGTTAGTGGGGTATTGAAATCCCCTACTATTATATGATTGCTGTTGATCTCGCCCTTTATTCATCAAAGTCTGCTTTGTATATTTAGGTGCTCCTATATTAGGTGCGTAGGTATTTATAATGGTTATATCTTCCTGTTGGATTGCTCCCTTTATCATTATGTAGTGACCTGCTTTATCTCTTACTATAGTCTTTGTTGTAAAGTCCATTTTGTCTAAGTATTGCTACCCCAGCCTTTTTTTCTTTTCCATTTGCATGAAATATTTTTTCCATCCTTTTACCTTCAGTCTATATGCATGTTTTGTTTTAAGGTGTGTCTCTTGTAGACAGCATATGTAAGGGTCCTGTTTTCTTATCCACGCAACTACCCTATGTCTTTTGACCGGATCATTTAATTCATTTACATTTAAGGTTATTACTGATATGTAGTTGTTTATTGCCATTTTATTCTTTAAAGCTATATTTCTCTTTTGCTATATTCTTTTCCCCCTTTGATCTGTTTACAACAGGCCCCTTAGCATTTCTTGCAGTGTTGGTTTGGTTGTAGTGAATTCCTTGAGTTTTTTTTGTCTAGGAAGCTTTTTATTTCTTCTTTAATTTTAAATGATAGCCTTGCTGGATAAAATAATCTTAGTTGTAGGTTCTTGTTCTGCATTACTTTGAATATTTCTTGCATTCCCTTCTGGCCTCAAGTGTTTCTGTTGAAAAGTCAGATGTCTTCCTTATGGGGACTCCTTTGTAGGTGTAGCCCTTTTATTCTCTAGCAGCTTTTAATATTTTCTCTTTATCACTTAGCTTTGGTATTTTAATTATGATGTGTCTTGGTGTAAATTTTTTTTGGTTTCTCTTTAATGGAGTTCTCTGTGCTTCTTGAACGTGTGAGATAGGGAAGTTTTCAGCTATGATTTGATTGAACAAAGTTTCTATCCCTTGTTCTTTCTCTTCTTCTTTAGGAACCCCTATGATGCAGATGCTATTTCTCTTCATGTTCTTACAGAGCTCTCTTACTTAGAGTTTCCTCAGACATTTGAGTCTCTTTTCTTTTTTTCTGTTCTGCTTCCATGCCTTCGTTTATTTTGTCCTCTAACTCGCTGATTCAATCCTCAGCTTCATCCATCCTGCTTTTAATTCCTTCCATTGTGGTCTTCAATTCTGATATTGTATTTGTCATTTCTGACTGATTCTTTTTTATTATTTCAATTTCATTTTTTATATTTGCTATCTCTTTATTTAGGTGTTTGTAATGACCATCTATTGTTGTTCTAAGCTCTTTGAACATCCTAACAATCATTATTTTAAACTCTGCATCTGGTAATTTGGTTATATCTGACTCATTCAGCTCCTTCTCTGGGGATTTCTTTTGATTCATTTGTGTTGCATTTCTCTGCCTTCTCATTTTGTCTGTGTATAAGATGGTTTTGGCCACTGGAGTCCAATGGGTGTGGACTCTGTGTTTCCTAGGTGTGGTCTCTCTGCAAGCCCACCACCCCCTCTGCTGCTGCTGCCTAGGATGTTTGTATGGGCATTGCCTGTGCTGGTCTGCTATGGCTGTTGCTGCAGTTTCTGCCTCTCCTCCACGGAAGGGGCTGTGTTCACGTGCTTGGCTCTACAAGCCTCAGCCAGTCTCAGCCTTCGCCCTGCCTCTGCCCGTGGGGTTGCGCACTGTGCAGGGGCCACAAGCCTGGGCACCAAGGGCAGGGGTGAGCACCTTTGCTCAGCTACTGGTCTCTGCCTGTTCCCAGGCTCCCGTCCTTCCCCTGCAGGCGGCTCATAGCCCGCTGGACCACTTTCCCCTGTCTCTTCCACCCCTGCTGGGCTAGACTGAGCTCACACTGGGCCTCAGGCGTGGCTGGCAGGCTTCTGCCTCCTGCTGATGGAACCGCAGTTCTGCATCCCACTGCCTCCTGTCCTCCAGCAAGCCCTCAGCAGTGTGGAATTTTTTTCTTTTTATATCTGCTTTAAAAAGTATTAGCATACTTATTTAAGATTTTTAGCAAAACTTGATTCTTGTCTCCTCAATTGGTTCAAATTGTATATTTGCAATTGGATTAGAGATGCCTGACCAATTTCAATATGAAATCCTTTTTTCCTATTTGAACTTGGTTAATAATTAGATATCTTCATGTTTATTTATGAGGCTTTGTTCTGAATTATAAAAATATGGAGTTAATGGTTAATATTTGTATTGATTTCATAAAATGCCAAATAGGTATGAGTACATTGTTTTCTAAGATTGACTCCTAGAGACAAAGTGTTAAAAAAGATTTTAGTCTTCCATTAGTATCAAAATAATTTTCTCTAAAACATCGTTGTTTAGTTCATGGAATTTAGAACTCATTGTGGGATCCTATACTTGTAATTTGAATTGTATTCAACTAAATTATTATTTTTTAAAATAATGAGTTCGGCCCTGGGCAGTTTGCTCAATGGATAGAGTGTTGACTAGGTGTACAGGTGTCCTGGGTTCGATATCCAGTCAGGGCACACAAGACAAGCGACTCTCTGCCTCTCTTCCTTTCTCTCTCCTCCTTCTCTCTCTCTTCTTCTTTCACAGCCAGTGGCTAAACTGGTTTGAGCATCGGCCCTAGGTGCTGAGGATAACTTGTTGATTCGAGCATAGGCCCCAGATGGTGGTTGCCTGGTGGATCCCAGTTGGGGCACATGTGGGAGTCTGTCTCTTTATCTCCCCTCCTCTCACTTAAAAAAAATGTATAAAATAACATGAGTTTACTTGTCAATAAGAATTATAGAAAAATACTATCTTAAATTTCAGATTTGGGGCTGCCTATGTATTTTCTGCTTGCTCTCAATCTAGGAACACTCCCAGAAACACTCGAAGAACGTCAGTCAGGGTATGCTCTACCTACAAGTCTTGAAGCCAACGGTTTAAAGAAGAGCAGTTGGGGCTTCTTATTTACTGGGATTGTTGGGGGTACACTCGTGGCTGTGTATGCTGTGGCTACTCCGTTTATAACACCGGCACTCCGAAAAATTTGCTTGCCCTTTGTACCTGCAACTACAAAGCAGATCGAGAATGTTGTGAAAACGCTGCGAAGCAGAAGTGGACCTCTGGTGGACATTGGTAGTGGCGACGGAAGGATTGTGAGTTATGCTAGTAAGACATTTTAAGGTTTGGCACCAGTATTGCTAAAATTTCTCTTTCATGTTTCTTAAGAGGTTTATGCAGACTCGCTAAACCTGTTGAATAAAGTAGTCGTTTCATTTCGTGTTTGTTTGACCAAACTATCAAACCCCCCAACATGAATTTCAAATGTGTTTTTCTCAGATTTAATTTTTTCTTAAAGGAGAAAGTGCTCTGAAGGTACGCCAAGTAAAAAGGAACAATGAATTGGTGATTATGAGATTTGCTGTTAAGAAACTTGGGCCAACAGAGGTGGTGTTAACTAGAAGAAACATGTTAAATCATGGAGTTTCACTGGTTTACACATTTTGCATCATAAATGTTTGCTTCTACATATATCTATACTTGCACATGTAAAATTCCTATGGGGTAACAGTGTTAGAGTAGGGGGCCCTGCTGGGAAGCTGTTTTACTGACTCAAGGCCACTGACTGGCAAATGGGTGTCCCAGAGCATGCTCCTCCATGGACAAGGTGGCACCTAAGGCCTTCAGCTTCCATTCATGATGAGCTGAAAAGTGAGGGTAGCAGTCGTCTAGCACAGTTTTCTGGAGACATTTCGAGTGCAGACCAGCAGGCCACGATGCTTTTCACCAGCCCCTGCCCCTGCACTTTTGTTATGGTGACCTGGAATAATTAGGAAGAAGTTAAAAAGTGCCTCATGTTTTTAAGAAATCAGATGTATATATTAATCAGGAGGAAGTTTTAAAATCCAGATTGAGTGCTTTGCATACTTGAATATAATCTTTATGGGTACATAGGAGAAAATGGTTCCTTCTTAAGGGGCAGCATTCTAGTTCTCTGGAAACGACTGTTGGTGGGACAGCTCCTTCCGGGATGCTCCTGTGAAGAGTGGTGGCAAGACCAAGGAGCAGAGAGGCCCAGAGACCAGTCCACTCTCCCTGTCATGCAGGCAGTGGCATTCTGCAGCTGACTTTATTCTGATTGTTCCAGTTTACTTTTACCTGCTTTGAATTTTGAATGAACAATTTTAAATACAAAGGAAATATGGCTTTTATTGACAGATTATTTTTATTGCATATTATAACTATGTAGTCCGTAATACAGTCCCCTGGGTACATTCATTTCGCCCCTGGTGTGCTGTCACTGATGGAGAGAGGCTGGGATTTTAGCAACTTTTTGTCAGACTGACCCAGAGGCTGGGCAGTCCGGAATTAATTACATAATTGTCTGAAGCAGGCTTGCCTATCTGTTCTGGCGCTTGAGGTGAAATTTTGACAAAAATGTGAAACTGCGTTAAAATTGGCTGGGAGTATCTTATCCATAAAGCAACATAACTTTAGAAATCTATCTTTAATGGTGTCTTGAACAAAGGAGGTGACTCTGAATTGGACATTTTATGATTATAGATCATAAATAGGAAATATTCATATTATTTCTCCTGGTAATTTGATATTTTTTCTTTTTATCCTGCATGAATCTTTGCCTCTGTGCAGGTGATAGCAGCTGCGAAGGCAGGATTCACAGCGGTTGGCTATGAATTAAACCCATGGCTGGTTTGGTACTCCAGATACCGTGCTTGGCGAGAAGGGGTACAGCACTCGGCCAAATTTCATATTGCAGATTTGTGGAAGGTATGTAAGGCAAAGTACAATTCTAGGAAACTCCAACTGAGACTTTATAATTCATAATTGGTATGATTGCAAACTGGAAAATGTATAAAAAGAAAGTAATTAAAATAAAAGTGTATATTTTAGCATAATAAAATGTAAAAACCTTTAAACGGATAGATTTGCAAATTGACCACTTAAGAGCAAGCAGTGTTTTTCAACCACCAGTCCACCAGAAATTCTGTGCGGGTCCGTAAAAGAGTTACTCATCCTGGTGTTGTATGAAGATTACAAGAACACTGCTTTAGGGTATGAGCTTAAGGTTTTTTTTGTTTTGTTTTGTTTTGTATTTTTCTGAAGCTAGAAACCGGGAGAGACAGACAGACCCCCGCATGCGCCCGACTGGGATGCGCCCGACCGGGATCCACCCGGCACGCCCACCAGGGGGCGACGCTCTGCCCACCAGGGGGCGATGCTCTGCCGCGACCAGAGCCACTCTAGCACCTGGGGCAGAGGTCAAGGAGCCATCCCCAGCGCCCGGGCCATCTTTGCTCCAATGGAGCCTTAGCTGCGGGAGGGGAAGAGAGAGACAGAGAGGAAGGAGAGGGGGAGGGGTGGAGAAGCAGATGGGCGCTTCTCCTGTGTGCCCTGGCCGGGAATCGAACCCGGGACTTCTACACTCCAGGCCGATGCTCTACCACTGAGCCAACCGGCTAGGGCATGAGCTTAAGGTTTATGACATGATATATCATGTGAATTATAAGAATTTGCTAAATTAGAAAAGTTCTCGTTTCATTTAATACAAAATGAGATTTAAAAACTCTCATTTGGAAATCTTGTAACTTGTAATATAGAGATTGATTTATTAATGTTGTTCTTGGTGAACAGTAGACTTGTCTGTGTGTTGTGTGAGTTGGAGAGGCAGAGATGGGTGCGAATAAAAGAGAAAGAATCCACCAACCATGCTGCCATGGTTCCTCCCGGTAACCATAAAGTACAAGATACTTCCAAGTTTATTTGTACTCTAAAAAAACGCCCTGTAATTTTGCTTTAGGATTGCTCCATAAAATGCTTTTTCTTAAATAAGAACTTCCCATTTTAATGGTGTCATCAGTAGCTTATAAAAATTCATTTGAGTTTTGCTTGCATTTTTTTATACCACATATACATAAACGATCTCTCTGTAGAGTACAGAAGACTTTTATCGGGCAATAAGAATTTTGACTGGCAAAGCACTTTCCCCCCCCAGTTTTTTAACTAAAGACCATTTTATTGCGCTTTTTGCAATAAAATGAAGAGGATGGGGACTAGAATAAGGATGGTTCAACATAAACAGGTAGTCTGAAATCTCTCGAGTTCTTGCAAAGCTACTTTGGTGCAGAGTAGAGTAGGAAGGTGCACCAGAGGTACAGAAGGCCCAGGGCCAACTGGCTCAACCACCAGCTGATCATTGGATGAGTCAGTGGCTTTTCTGACAGACAACCCCTGGGCCAGGCTTTGCAGGGAGTCACTGTGAGGATGGAATGAGATGACTTATGGGGAAGCATTTTGCAAAGTGATGGATCGAAGTAGTAAGAATGAAAGTGTGCACGTGGTATTTTTTCTTTGTGAAATCTCAGAGGGGCCCCTCTGTGAAAACCTACTGTTTGGTACAATATAAAATTGCTACTCATTTTGAAACAAAAGTTGAGCTGGATATTTGGCTTTTAAAAATTAACCTAAGCCCTGGTCGGTTGGTTTAGTGGTAAAGCATCACCCCGGCATGTAGTTGTCCCTGGTTTAATTCCCGGACAGGGCACACAGGAGAAGTGACCATCTGTTTTTCCACCCAACCCCCAATTCCCCCTTCTCTCTCTCTGTTCCTTTCCAACAGCCGTGACTCGATTGGTTGGAGTACCTCAGGTGCTGAGGATGGCTCCTTGAAGTCTTTGCCTCAGGTGCTTAAAATAGCTCATTTGTGAGCATGGCCCCTGATGGACAGACATCAGCCCCAGATGGGGTTGCTGGGCACATGTAGGGGCACATGTGGGAGTCTATCTCTCTATTGCCCCTCCTCTCACTTGGAAAATAAGAAAAAAAATAACCTGTGAATTGTTTCCTCCTCTCCTTCAGGTTACATTTTCGCAGTACTCAAACGTTGTTATTTTTGGGGTGCCCCAGATGGTAAGTATGCACTCTCCTGTCCCCTGACTCTTTGGTTTTAGGTTGTGAAGGCCCTTCTGAGTAACAGAACAGCCTCTATGGCTGCTCACCCACAGGCACAGTGACGGCCTCCCAGAGATGACAAGGGAGCACTAGTTTTCAGTTTATTGATTAGAGAAACTACTTCAGGACCTTAAAAGGTTACTCATAAAAGAGTCAGTCTTATCTTTAAACTTTTGCTTCAGATAAAAATCTACATTATCTCTCTAAGCCCTAACAATTCCAGTCTGAGAACTGCTTTATGAGCTCCCAGTGTCTAATGCAGTTGGAGATTTTCCTGGTCGCCCACTCCATCCAGCGGAAATCACTTGGGAAAGTTAATGGGATGTTCCCTTTGAGTTGATCATTCCTGCGATTTTGCAGTAAGATAGTTTTCAGTGCAGATGAGTATTGGCTAGTTTCAATTGACCTCAGATGACTGATTTCTACTGAACTTTGATTATGTACTTTCAAAAGTGGAAATACCACAGCATTGCACTGAAAATGGTCCTAAATTTAGCCTTTGGGAAGATGACCAGGATGGGATGCTTTTGTTGTAATTGTTGGGTTACAGACCATGGAAAGAAATCCCTTTTCACTTTGCAAAGTCTGTAATTGTAGCCATAATAAACTTGTTGAAATTGGATGTTTGCTGAAATGCCACTATAAAACTGATATGGTTTTCTACTTTAAAAAAAGGGAATTTTACTTTTTTGTTGTTTTGTTTTCTTATTCATATCTTAATTTTTGTATAAGAAATTTTAATGCTTGAAAAATTCATTCTTACCACTAGAGCCTTCAGTGTAATGCCATTTTCTTTCATATTTTTGAAGTCTAGTTAGAAGTGTTTTGTTACATATTCTTGAAAGTGTCAGGATTCTGTACGTTTGTAATTTTTAGTAACCCTCAACGTAAGGTGAGATCTGGCTGTCTACACTTTTGTAACAGAAATGAGATGATGTAGAGGAGCATGATCCTTGGCCATTCAACACAAAACGAGGCAAAACAAAACTATGAGGATCATAGACTTGCTGTGGAATTTGATGGGTATTTACTAGTTATGCTGTGTGGGCCTTCCTTCAGAATAATTAGCATTTGGGGGAAAATCACTTTAATTTGAAATGCATGCTTTCTAAAAATAGAAAGTTGATGTTTATTGGGACTTCCATGCAGTGCTGGGAGGCTGGATGATGGCTCAAGATGTGGGCTTATGAAGCCACGGCAGCTGTGTCCCTGCGGGGGGCAGCAGTGGCCTTTGGTTGTCACAGTCACCACGTAACAGGTGGCCTCCAAGTCCTTGTGCTTCTCTTATCATGTTTGAAGTATAGTTAGTTTTTGGGACTGTTCACTCAAGGGCAATAGTGGTCCTATTATTTTGATGAATGCTTTTGCAGTTACTGTTTATTCTTCTGTACATAGAGAAGTTTTTAAATAAGGGACTTGTAGTATTTTACTATTCCTAATAAAAAGAGGAGCAGCTGAAACGTAGGAAGCATCTATATTCCCTGGAATGACAGGGATTCAGCCACTGTGCAGTTTTCCACGCAGGTGGATCGACCACAGGTGCAGAGGGACCAGGTGGCATCTGTTGGTCTGGAGGCCCAATTTCAAGTGTCAGGGGCCACACTTCCTGCCCTCATCAAGCTTTGCCTACTTGGAGGATGTCAGCAGGAGGGAGAGCAGTGGCCAGGATCCAGGGGCTGAGGTCCAGGGGCTGGGTCTTCCCTCAGTGAGATGAGTCGTGTATGCCCTGAGAACTCCTTGTATCTGTCCAGGTCTCATCATTCACTCTTCTATTAAAATGCATTTCCCTTCCCTGAGCATGGGCCAGTATTCCAGTCATGCTGAGGTGGCTCAGCAAAGCCAGTGTGGCATGACCTGTTTTCTAGGGCAGCTGAAGCACACATAGGTTGAGAGAGCCAGAAGGACCCTTAGGGAACTGCAGAGGTAGAAACCCTAGTGCTCTAAGTCCTCATCCTGCTTTTGATAGTCGTGGCTAAAAATCACAAGTACCCTAACATTTCAATATTGATGTGTATCTAATATAAAGAAATGAGGAATCCTATTGGACCTGGTAAATCCTGTAGTAGGATTATAAATACTCACATTTAAGACAAGCTTATCCACCAAGAGCATCTTTTGAAAATGCGGAACAGATTGTTTGTGGTCTTGTTTAAAACCCTTTTGTGGCTTCCTGCTTCTTAAAAGCAGTGAGAATAAGGCCTACACCCTCTGCATGGCCTTGAGGCCTGGTATGGGGTGGCCCTGGCTTCCCTCAGCTGCCTGTGCACCAGCCCCCATTTTTCTCTTGGTTCCTGGGCTCCATTGTGTGTGGGGCCATGTCCTTCCTCTGATTTCAGTCCCCCAGCTCTGGGCCTAGTTGGTGAACACCCGTTGACCACTCATGGTCCATTGTCTTTTCCTCACAGAGTGATCCCTGATCCCCCAATGGGACGAGCTCTAGAGCCCCCTATTTTTCACTCTTACGGTGCCTGTTTCTCCTTGTGTGAGTTATTGCACATTTCCTGTGTGATGGCTTTGGTGGTGTTTGCTGTGGGCACTAGCTTGGGAGTGAAGGCTGGCCTGTGTTCTTCGCTGCCAGGCCTCCAGCATGGCAGCATCTGGCAGAGAATAATCACGCAGAAAATATTTGTTAAGTGAATGAATAAATGTGATATAAACATACACATTAAGTACACTTTTCCCAGTGGGCTATTATATTTTGTAACTTTAAAGAATGACTAATTTTAGTTGTGATTCCTGTTTTAAATTGATGAATGAAAATATTATTAGCATGTTCTGATAAAGAAAAATCATTCATGATTGGATTATTTAATCTTCATTCATTTGACCAGTATTTATGCAGAGCCTACTTAGAATAATGTAGTGAATAAAAGAGAAAAACATCCCTGCCCTGGGTGCTTAAGCTAGTAGGGAGAGCAGATATTAAATGAGAGGCCTATATGGAATACATTGAGCAAGAAAAGGGGTAAGTGCTGTGGGGCAAACTAAAGCCAGAAAAGGATGGGGCAGAGGCATGTGCTCTGTGTCGGGAAGAGGGGAAAGCATTTCAGCGGCAGGAGCGGCCACTTTGAAGGCGCTGGGGTGCGTGAGCCTGCTGGGTTCCAGGAGCCTCAAGGAGGTGGTGGCAGGGGCAGGGTGAGTGTGGGGAGCAGGGGAGAGTGAGGTCAGAGAGGAAATAGGACTGGGACTCAGACTCTAAGGACCCTGGGTCCTTATAAGGCGGAAATGATCCCGGGCTTGAGCAAAGGAGTGGAGGAAGAGACTGGGTGAAAAGGATCACAGGCTGCCCTGCGCAGAGAAAGACAGGTGTCCAGGGTGACTCTCAGGTTTTTGGCCTGAGTAACTGGAAGCTTGGCGTTGCCATGGTGAGCTGGGAAAGGTGCTGGTAGAGAGGTTTGGGAGATGGGGATTTTGGGTGGTGTGTGACCTCTGAGATGTGTGTGGGGAATGTCGTCAGGTGGGTAGTGGTGGATGGAGGGCTCTGAGGCTCAGGAGGGAGGGCTGCTCAGGTTTGGAGGCATCAGCACCCAGGAGTTGAAGCAGAGGGGTGGCTTAGATCACTCAGAGAGAGGGAGAGCCATCCAAGTCCTGAGCCTTGGCCTCTGACAGATGAGGGGCACTCAGCAAAGGGCTGGAGGGGAGGAATTGGGGAGGCCGAAGGTGAGGGTGGGGGTGTTACCTAGAAGGCAAGCAAAGCCCGTGCCTTAGGGAACAAGGTGTGGGGAGGGGTTCTGAACTGCATGGCCCTGGCTACTTTGTCTTCTCTGCCTTTGAGATGGTTTCACCTTATGTTTAAAGTTTTAAAGATGTAATTAGAGTATGATGAGTTTGTGTCACTTTGAAACCTATAATTGTATGAATACGTTTGAATTCCATTAGACATACATGACATATTACTGCTTCTCTTTGTGTGTGATATCAAGACCCAGATTTGTTGCATATTTATGTGTAAATTAGTTAATTTCTTATGATTGAAATAGCTCCTTTTCATTTTTAAGTTTATCTTGACTTAGCATATGACAGTCATTTGCAAATAAAAGAAACTGTAAAAGAGAAAAGAATAATGGTAATATGAATGCATTTACAATTATTCCTTTTATGAACAAAATTACCATAAGAAACCCCTGGTATTTTGAAAAAATACTTATTGTCTCGTTCTTTGCTTATTTAATTTTTTCCCTAAGGAACAAAACTTTTTTTTTAAAGTAATCTTTTCCTGGTTACTAAAAGAATGGAAATATTCCATCCTTAATGGAATTGATTTTTTTTTTTTTAAATATAGAGAGGGACAGATAGGGACAGACAGGAAGGGAGAGAGATGAGAAGCATCAGTTCTTCATTGTGGCATCTTAGTTGTTCATTGATTGCTTTCTCATATGTGCCTTGATCGGGGGGCTACAGCAGACCGAGTGACCCCTTGCTCGAGCCAGCAACCTTGGGTTCAAGCTGGTGAGCCTTGCTCAAACCAGATGAGCCTACTCTCAAGCCGGTGACCTTGGAGTTTTGAACCTGGGTCCTCTGCGTCCCAGTCCCATGCTCTATCCACTGTGCCACCACCTGGCCAGGCTATAATTGATTCTTTGTTATTTTGGTACTGAGGCTAACGAATCAGAATTCTAGCTCACTGTAATCGTAAGTCATATTGAGGAGTTTTTCCAAGCCACTTTTTAAAGGTATAAAATCTTCATAGAAGTACTGTCAATTTGTCTTGATTTACTTTGGTACTTGTAAAGGGAGTAGTTTTTGCTTAGCTCTTTTTTTTTTTAAATTTTTAAAATTGATTTTAGAGAGACAGGAAGGGAGAGAGAGACAGAAACATTGATCGGTTTCTGTATGTGCCCTGTCTGGGGATCAAGCCCACAATCTTTGCATGTGGGGATGCTGCTCTAACTAACTGGGCTATCACTCTAGGGCAGATTTTGGTTTCTAAATACCTTTTCCCACTGAGAGGAACCTTTGACAGACAGCTCATCCCAGGGCTGAGGAAGGGAAGATACAAAAGCCTGTAACATTTTGTTGAGCCCGAATATAAGGAAGTGCTTAAAATATTTGATAGGGGTATGTTCAAAGGAAAGAAAAGCCCACTTGAAGAGGCTCCCGGTGTGGTAAGGTACCTAAAAACTGAAAAATTAATATTGTTATTTTAGGAGGAAAGGTCAGGCTTCCTGTCCCATCATCCCTTTGGGGAAGGAAGGGAGAAGAAATGTGGAAGGTTCCTGGCTTGCAGAAATGTACTGTGTAGGAGGCTCCCTTCTACTGGGAAGCTTAAAGAGCATTTTGTTAATCTGGGCTAGATGTGCAGAGGGATTTTGTAGATATGATTTTTTATGCTTGTGTGATTTGCACCAAACCAGGATGGCCGATAGCATTGTATTGTAAGTGAACAGAGGAAGGAGATTGAGATTCCCTCCCTTCCCCCCACACCTGCAAGGAAGCAGGTAAATAGCTAGCCAGGTGCAGGAAGAGAGAGATAGAAAAAAACCCTTTTCTTATTTGATGAGCCATTTGCAGGCATTTATCCCTTAGCACCATGGAAACTACCCCATCCCTTCCTGAAAATGTATAATTAATGTATATATCTCTAAACAAAGGAATGGCAAATGAACACTAGAAAATTTAGGAATATTTTTTAATATATAGAATAACATTTTTGCTATTGTGTTACCTTATAAGTTTTGATGTGTAAAATTGTTTTT
This sequence comes from Saccopteryx bilineata, assembly GCF_036850765.1. NCBI lineage: Eukaryota > Metazoa > Chordata > Mammalia > Chiroptera > Emballonuridae > Saccopteryx > Saccopteryx bilineata. Next base: position 278,585,331 of record NC_089490.1, on the reverse strand, counting down.
TATGAATCCTATAGACAAATGTGGTGAGCTTGCTAATGAATTGTGTCCCATCCCCCTCCTCCTTTTCCTGCCAACCTGTGTGTATGTGAGAGCAAAGGTATATAACCTGCGCAAGGGCTGTGGCAGACACACACAATTTGCGTCTGCAAATACCCCGTGTCAGCCATATGCGGCCGGCATATTTAATCTCCTCCTTTAATAAAACCCTGCAAAACTCATCTGGACTTGCTGTCTCTATGTAAACCCACAGAAGTGAGGTATTGTACTTTTTAGCATCTGGGGTACGGCACTTTACAACACCAGGGGCCAGACTTGGACAATTTGAGCTTTAGAATAAAAGAGACAAAGTAGATTATCACTCACTAAGTGAAATAATTCAGGAGTTCATCCTACAGTGAAGCTAGCTGGGTAGTTAGAAGGGAAAGCCGTTTCTTGTGGTAGAAAGTAGAATTCCACCTAGAAGAAATGATGGGATTAGCAAAGCCACACTGCAAAAAAATTGATTGATTTAGGCCTCAATAATCAGTGAATCCTAGTAGGGACAGGATATGTAACAGGATATGTACATCCTATCAAGATATTTTCTCACAAATTATTCATTATAAAGGAAAAAATAGTGACCATACTGAGGAGATACCAGATCCCACTTCAACCAAGTGACTGTCACCCTCAAAGCAAGAGGACTCCGTGGATGTCTGACCAAGATGTTCACAGCCCCATTTATAGGATCATTGCCAAGGACTCAACGTGCGAAGTCATGAACTTCAATGAACTTCAGAATAACCCTTTTTAGGGCTGTTCAAAAAAAAAATAACTGGCCCATATTCTAAAGCAGGGGTCCCCAAACTATGGCCCGCGGGCCACATGCGGCCCTCTGAGGCCATTTATCCGGCCCCCGCCGCACTTCCGGAAGGGGCACCTCTTTCATTGGTGGTCAGTGAGAGGAGTATAGTTCCCATTGAAATACTGGTCAGTTTGTTGATTTAAATTTACTTGTTCTTTATTTTAAATATTGTATTTGTTCCCCCCCCCTTTTTTTTACTTTAAAATATGTGCAGTGTGCATAGGGGTTTTTCATGGTTTTTTTTTATAGTCCGGCCCTCCAATGGTCTGAGGGACAGTGAACTGGCCCCCTGTGTAAAAAGTTTGGGGGCCCCTGTTCTAAAGGATGTTATTGACACAAGAGGAGAAGAAAGATAGAGGAACTGTTCTAGATTAAAAGAGACCAAGGAGCCTGGCCTGTGGAGGTGCAGTGGATAGATTGTTGACCTGGAATGCTGAGGTCATTGGTTTGAAACCCTGGGTTTGCCCAGTCAAGGCACATACAACAAGCAACCAGAGAACTAAAGTGAAGCAACTATGAGTTGATACTTCTTCCTGCCACGCCCATAAAATTAATAAATAAAATCTTATTTATTAATAAAAAAAGAGTGAGACTAGAATCATTACATCTAAATGTAATATGGAATCCTAGATGGGGGGAAATGTTGTAAAGGACATTAATTGTTGAGACATATGACAAAATTGGAATGTTACTATTGGAATTATTTTATTGGAATATTATGCTAAATTTCCTGAATGTAATACCTGTGCTAGGGCTATTTCTTAGAAAGCACAGAAGTATCAAGAAATAAAGAAGCATGTTGCATGCAACCAATTCTCTAGTTAAAAAATGTTTTAAAAAAATGTTCAGAGCGGAAGAGGGCAAACAGGGTAAAGCAAATATGAAAAAGCTTTATTGTAGCATTTCTGTAAGTTTGAAATTGTTTCAAAAGAAATTAAAAGGAAAGATTGGAAAAAATATTCTTAGAAGATGAAGGTGGTAATAAATTTTTAGGAATTGGAAATAAATTTTAAGTGATTGTTAATTTGCGGATACAATTACAATGTCAGTACTTTTAGCAAGCAATAACATACTTTCTCCACAGGTAGATTGGTAATAAAATGACACAGTGATAAATAAGATTTTACTGTTTATATGTTGTGTTGACTATCAAGAAATCAATGATCGGCCCTGGCTGGTTGGCTCAGTGGTAGAGCGTCGGCCTAGTGTGCGGAGGACCCGGGTTCGATTCCCGGCCAGGGCACATAGGAGAAGCGCCCATTTGCTTCTCCACCCCTCCGCCGCGCTTTCCTCTCTGTCTCTCTCTTCCCCTCCCGCAGCCAAGGCTCCATTGGAGCAAGGATGGCCCGGGCGCTGGGCATGGCTCTGTGGCCTCTGCCTCAGGCGCTGGAGTGGCTCTGGTCGCAATATGGCGACGCCCAGGATGGGCAGAGCATCGCCCCCTGGGGGGCAGAGCACCGCCCCTGGTGGGCGTGCCGGGTGGATCCCGGTCGGGCGCATGCGGGAGTCTGTCTGACTGTCTCTCCCTGTTTCCAGCTTCAGAAAAATGAAAAAAAAAAAAAAAAAAAAAAAAAAAAAAAGAAATAAATGATCAGTATATTATTGATACACTTTATAAGAAGTATGAAATATTTATATTTCAAGTTGGTAGAATGTGTATATTTTTTATAGTCTATATTCTATAGTTCATTGAATCTAGAGGCTATTGATTTTAAGATGCACCTTTGCTATTGAGAAAGAAAAAATGCTAATTATAAGTCCAAGACAATGTCAGTGGTAAGATTTCAGAAATATTAAAACTATGGAGAAATATGTTAAATAGTTGAGACAGAGTAGATGGAAGTGTTTAGGTTGGTAAATAATTTAAATCTATTTCTTTCTTTTTTTTTTTTTTTGTATTTTTCTGAAGTTGGAAACGGGGAGGCAGTCAGACAGACTCCCGCATGCGCCCAATTGGCACACCCACCAGGGGGCGATGCTCTGCCCATCTGGGGTGTTGCTCTGTTGCAACCAGAGCCATTCTAGCGCCTGAGGCAGAGGCCATAGAGCCATCCTCAGCGCCCGGGCCAACTTTGCTCCAATGGAGCCTTGGCTGCGGGAGGGGAATAGAGAGACAGGGAGGAAGGAGAGGAGGAGGGGTGGAGAAGCAGATGGGTGCTTCTCCTGTGTGCCCTGGCCGGGAATCAAACCCGGGACTCCTGCACGCCAGGCCGACGCTCTACCACTGAACCAACCGGCCAGGGCCTTAAATCTATTTCTTATTTTAATTATTGCCACATCATGACTTTAGTTTGAAAACCAGGTATCTGTGATACACATTTGCTAAAAATGGCGTATTTCATAACTGAACTAGAAGTGTTCTTTTTTTTTTTTGTGACAGAGAGAGACAGAGAAAGGAACAGATAGGGACAGACAGGCAGAAAGGGAGAGAGATGAGAAGCATCAGTTCTTCATTGTGGCTTCTTAGTTGTTCATTGATTGCTGTCTCATATGTGCCTTGACTGGGGGCTGCAGCAGTGCGAGTGACCCCTTGCTCAAGCCAGAGACCTTAGGCTCAAGCCAGCGACCATAGGGTCATGTCTATGATCCTATGCTCAAGCCAGCGACCCTGCACTCAAGCTGGTGACCCCATGCTCAAGCTGAAGGAGTCCACCCTCAAGCTGGCGACCTCGGGTTTCAAACTTCTGTGTCCCAGTCTGATGCTCTATCCACTGCGCCACCGCCTAGTCAGGCAGAAGATGTTCTTATAACTGTTGTCAGTGTGACTTGTGTATTTTGATGGATTGTCTGATAATGTAAGTCTACCCTGAGGTGATCTTTGTTACAATTAGCAATTTTTTCACAGGTATTTTCAGGGACTCAAATACAGAGGACATTTGGGAATCATTTCCTGTTACTCACTGCTAAAATAGTTACTGTCTTTCTCCACAGATGCAACAGTTGGAGAAGAAACTTGAGCTTGAACTTGAGGGTGATGCTAGAGTTATCGCTTGCCGGTTCCCTTTCCCCAACTGGACCCCGGACCAGGTCACCGGAGAGGGGATAGACACTGTGTGGGCTTATGACAGAAGCACTTTTAGAGGGAGTGAAAAGAGGCCCTGAAGGTTGATGCATTTCCACTGGATCATTCAAATACAAAATTTATTGAGACTCTTTTTTCTGTAGTGTCAATGGTCTTTGATTTCACAGAGACTGAAAGCTGTGTGTTTAGCAAAGAGTATATTTTTGTTGGGCATGGCATGAGAATTTACTGTTACTTTCCTTAATTTTTGGAGAAAACAAAACAAATTAAGAACAGTAGATATATTTAAAGTCCCCTTTCATAGTATATCCTAAAAAAATGTGCTTTCAGCTTTTCTTGCACTTGGATGTATGAAAATACAAGTAAGTGATGGATGTTGATGGTTGGGAACGATGTTGGCAGCTCTTTACATTATAAAGACTATGATTTAATGCCACAGATGAGAAGAAACAAGATGAGAAGAAACCATTTTAAAGAGGTGTGTATTAGTAAATATTTGGTTTTTTCTAACTTGATTCATACTTAAGATTTATCTCTTTCTTCTCTATATGTTTTGACAAAATTAATTTTCTCAGGGATTTAGAGAGGCGTTTATATTTTATAACATTTATTAGGAATAATTTTTTTTTCTAGGATCATAGATTACTGTATTTTATTGAATCTAAGATGTGAGTGTGTATATACATATATATATTTCTTTTCCTTTTTGTACTTTTCTGAAGCTAGAAATGGGGAGGCAGTCAGACAGACTCCCGCATGCGCCCTACAGGGATCCACCAGGGGGCGATGCTCTGCCCATCTTGGGGTGTCACTCTGCTGCAATCAGAGCCATTCCAGCACCTGAGACAGAGGCCATAGAGCCATCCCCAGCATCCGGGCAAACCCTGCTCCAGTGGAGCCTTGGCTGTGGGAGGGGAAGAGAGAGACAGAGAGGAAGGAGAGGGGAAGGGGTGGAGAAGCAGATGGGCGCCTCTCCTGTGTGTCATGGCCGGGAATCAAACCCGGGACCCCCACACGCCAGGCCGACGCTCCACCACTAAGCCAACCGGCCATGGCCTGTATATACATATTTTAACATTTCTGAAATTGTGAGTTCCTTCCAACTGATGGTATTTTATAGCTGTGATGGCAGCATTGTACATAATCAGATACCATTGATAGAATCTTGGATTTCACCAAACAGGGTGTTCAGAGAAGATACATGGTGTAGTGGAGTGGTTGGCAATAATTTAATAATAAAATAAATGATCGTGAGCGTCAGTGTAACCCGGACCTGGGTTCAGATTCCTGCTGGACCCTCAGCAGGCCTCGGACAGTGGCTTACCCTCTCAGAGGCTTGGTTTCTTGAGTGTCCCTGTCTTTGGAATAATGATGTACTGAACAGGGGGACCGATTTGCAAAACTCATGGCATATAGTCTTTGATCTGTAAATAGCAATTATTATTACTTTAGTTGCTATTGAAAAACTTATTCACAGAAGTTGCAGATTATTTCTGCTGGTCACTTCTTGATTTTATGAGAGCTACCCTTTATTTAATATTTCTCATTTATGAGAAGAGACTTCACTGATTTAGATAAAGACAAGTTGAGGAAAACCTTTGAATTTGAGTAGACAGGCTTCATATATCTGAAAAATTAATATTGAATGGTGGCTCAACTAATCTCTGCTTGTCACAGAAAAGAATTGAACTGCTAGCCATACACCTTGTAACCTAAATACCAAACTGTCTTAGAAATCTGATAAAGTGAGATGGTTTGCGTCTTTTACTAAACTGATTAAAATGCGATCAATTTGATAATTTTTATTTAAATGAGAAGCAACTGGGGACTTCTTAATTCATTCAGCAAATACTTATGGAGTGTCTTCTGTGTAATGAGCTTTTCTGATTCAGTGGTGAATGAACAGGCAAGGCCCCTCCCTAATTTATATTCAGCAAGTGTAGGGACAAAGACATAGGTGAGCAAATGTTGGTGTGAAGTTCTTGGAAAGAACTAACAGTGTGACAGTAGAAAGAACAACTGTGTGTGTTCTGGGTGACAGGATGGTGTGTTGTGGACATTTGTCAGGTTTTTGGCTGCTACCATTTCTCCCTTTCCCCAGGCCCTGATTTCCTGATGGAGAATGAATTCTCTGCCATGGTGTGCAGCTTTTTTGTCTGCCCCTCACTGTCACTTCCGCTCCCCATAACTTGGCTGGGCAGGCTTGGAGAGGGGCCCGTGTAGCTCATTGCCAGGATGGTGTGGTGGGCAGAGGCAGATGTGTTCCTGGTGACAGAACGAGAGGCATCAGGTTATATGCAGAGTCATGCATAATTTGCCACTTTGGGGGTTTCTCCTTTAGCTTCCCAAGAATAGATGATGCTTAATCCTGCAACCTCAATAAAACAGACTGTTTTGTAGAAGTATTAAGATTCATGGAATCTGCAAGATCTTTAACTGCTTCTTAAAATTGTGCCTTTAGCCTGACTAGGCGGTGGCGCAGTGGATAGAGCGTTGGACTGGGATGCGGAAGGACCCAGGTTCGAGACCCTGAGGTCACCAGCTTGAGCGCGGGCTCATCTGGTTTGAGCAAAGCTCTCCAGCTTGAACCCAAGGTCACTGGCTTGAGCAAGGGGTTACTTGGTCTGCTGTAGCACCCCGGTCAAGGCACATATGAGAAAGCAACCAATGAACAACTAAGGTGCCGCAACGAAAAACTGATGATTGATGCTTCTCATCTCTCTCCGTTCCTGTTTATCTGCCCCTATCTATCCCTCTATCTGTCTCTGTAAAAAAAAAAAAAAATTGTTCCTTTAAGTAAGACCTATTCAGTAAGTTTTTTCCAGTAGAGGTTATTGTGGCTTCCCTGACAGGCTGGTTAGAATTTTTATCAGTTTCTTGGATAAGGACATTGATCAAATTTGCACATGACGCAAGGTAGGGAATAACACCTGGTATGTTTGATGTCAAAAACAGAGTTCAAAAATGTCTTTGCAGGTTGAAATCAGGAATAAGTACTAATATGGTAAAATTTAAAGTTAAGATAAATAAATAGAAATATAGCTTAGGGGTAATGCACCTAACGGGAGCCACTGTGAAGAAAGACCTGCCGGGTCCAACATGCAAGTACATGATTTGAGCTTGTTACCACCTGAATGACCTTCTTCAAAATCATGGCCCCAGGATTGCAACCTAGGTATGCTGAAGGGGGTTCTCATGAGACCCTCTGTCAGTTGCTCAGTTCCTTGAAATGCTGAGCTCCACATATGCACGTGCAACCAAGTTTAAAAGATTTAAGAAATGAGACTGTCTTCTACATTCTCTGTGTTTATCATCGCTGGCTGATTGGCGTACACTGTGACAAGTTATAACCAACCATAATAGAAAAAATGCAAGATCCCTGACATTTAAATGACACATCTATATTCTACCCCTTTGCCAAAGTAGTTCCCTGGTGGCCAAGTGTTGGAAGACCTGCTGTAAAGAAATCAATGTTCTCAAGTCCAGGCGTCTTCTAAGCTTGTGCCATGACATGAGTTTCCCAGCTTAGGCCTGTCTTAGTGCATCCCAGGGAAGACTTCTAAGCCATTGCAGTGTATACTGCAGGAGTCTACTTAAGTCTCAACAGACAAACAAGAAGCACAGAGCTTGGCTGCATGGTGTATCTTTCACCTGTAAGAGCCACAGTGTGCCTAGTTCTTCATGCAGATGTTGAAGTCAGCTGGACCAGGCGGCAGAGTCTGTAGGCCTCTGACCACTCTGGAGCAGGGGAAGCCAGCGGGTCTGCCAGAGATGTGCAGACACTGCTCCCTCTGCCCAGCCATCATGGCCCCTCTTCCTTAGGAACAGAATCCCCAGTTTTTCAGGTGTCAGGCATTGATGTGTTCAGAGACAATGGGCCCGGCCAGTTGTTTGGTCCCATCTCTCGGACATCAGAGTGGGTGGTGGGCAGGATCCAGTTTCTGCCAGTGAGGTTTGAGGGACATATTGCTGGGAGTTTCTGGAAAGGTTTTCTTGCTGTTAGAAGGAGATACTTGAGGTGTAAGCATCCTGTCTTTGGACAGGCTGCATACAGTGGTAACACCTGAAGTTTTAGCAGCCACTTTGCAACCCCTGGAGAAACTGAAGAGGAAAGCCAAGGTGCTGAGGCTGGTGGAGCAGAAAAGCAGAACAACTCAGGGTCTTCGATGCCACTGAGTTGCTGAACTGACCTGGAGCCTACAACTTCAACATATCTTGCTAAGTGGAGTAATAAACACATGTTATTTTTAAGCTGCTCTGACTTGGGTGTTGTTATTCACCTGTGCCACAGCCTGACAGTGCTGGGAGGGTATGAGGCTGAATTGGAGTGAGGGGAGCCCAGTACTGCCTGCCTGGGAGCCCACTTTCCCTGCCCGAGAATACTTGAGGGACAGCACTGGCTGACCAGGTCAGAAGGTGCCTCTGGAGTACCAGAGGGGTGGAGACTCTGGGGTGGGGATCCTTATCTGAGTAGCTTCCAGAGTGGTGTTTGGGGAATTGCACCAAGTCAAGAGGGCTGTGAACACAGACCCAGCCTTCACAACCGACAAGTCACCTCAGAAGAGCATCCTGTGCTTGAAGATGTGGGCAGAGGTGAGGAACAGCAGAGCCTTAGCTGTATCCCTGCACCCAGGGAGTTTTATAGGGGGAGAGCTGATTTCTCATGATTAGTAAGGAATTAGGAAAAGGAAGGGAAGAAGTTACCTTCAGGCTGTCCTTGGCACGTAGCTTTGCCAAGTAGGGAGGCTGTGTTGTGGACTGCGTGTTTCTATCCTGAAAATGGGTTGAAATCCTAACCTTCAGTATGATGGTATTAGGAGGTGAAGCCTTTGGGTAATAGGTCATGAGAGGAAACCCCTTATCAGTGGGATTAGTGCCCTCATAAAGAGACCCCAGAGAGCTCCCTCATCCCTTCTGTCACAGGGAGGACACAGGAAGAAGCCAGTCATTTATGAACCAGGAAGCAGTTGTTATCACACACTGAACCAGCTGGCGCCTTGATCTTGGACTTCTTAGCCCCAAATGTGAGAAATAAATACTTGTTGCTTATGTTCCCCAGTCTGTGGTGTAGCTGGTGACTGAGGAGCCACACCCAGCACTCCCCAGACTTGTCCAGCCTCCAGTCAGCACTTCCTTAGCCTGCATGAGGAAAGGCAGTGGGCAGGGAGCCGAGCTCCATGAGGATTCTCCCAGGTGCTGGCTGGGCAGGGTGGGTGCTGTCCCCCTGATGTGATGGTTGGCTGAGTTGGGGGTGCAGTTTGCACCATGCGCACAAGGAAAGGCCTTCCTGGGAGAGGTCTCTGTGCCACCCCCTCCTGGCTCACAAGGCGCGTGTTTTGACACTGTACCTAAACTAACACAGATGATATCAAAAACTAGAAATGAATGAACGAAGCCATGGTGAAAAGCCAAAATAGATTCTAGATGGTGAAAGGTCTTGAAAACATACCCCGAGAGAGCCAGTTATGAGGTCGTGGGTGTTTTCCTGGATGAGAGAATGCTTGAAGAAATCAGGACACATGTTTTCCAATAGTTGAAAGGTTGCCAAGCGGAAGAAGGGAAAGTGATCATGAACATGACCATGTTCCCCTGTTCCCATCCTCAAGGAGGACACACTGTCTTCATTTTTTTTTTTAAACCAAGGAGAGTTGTCACCTTGCTTGGTCTCATCAACACAGGAGCACAGGGTCTTGCTTCCCTGCAATTAGACCTGCTCTGACTGGCTCTGGGTATACACTCTGTCATTGAGTAAGTGTTAAAGAGATGTGGAGGTTAAGCTCAGTCTGAAGTGTGGTCTAAAATCATTTAAAGTTAGAATGCATTGCTCTGGACATGGTGAGCTCCTTGTCACTGGAGATACTGGAACGGAGGCTGGGCAGCCACTTGGTGGGGATGTTGTAGAAGGGATCCATCTGCAAGCAGGCGCGGAGTGCTAACAGGTCCTGAAATGCCGGTAAGCTTTCCGGCCCAGCAGGGCCGCCTGCCGGCATCATTCTGGCTGATCTCGGGGTCTGAGGCATCAGAGTTGTCTTCAGCAGTGAAGTGTTCAACTCCAACAGAACTTAGCACCCCCGAGCATGAGGGGGCTGCAGCAACTTTGGACTCTGATATTGAAAAACAAAGTACAGGCATACCTTGTTTTATTGCCCTTTAATTTACTGTGCTTCACAGATGTTTTTTTTACAATTTGAAGGCAAGACACTCGACCAACAAAAAGATTATGACTCCATTGCAGTGATCTGGAGCCGATCCCACAGCTCCAAGGTGTGCCTGTTGTTGGGAACATTGGAGAAGCTGATAAATGAAGACAGTCTGTATCTAAACTCCAGTGAAGAAGGGTGGGTGCTAGGAGAAGAAAGTGGGAGTTCGTTAAGCCCCAGAGGGCTTTGTGAGAGAGAATAGCTGTGCCCCCAGCACTGATTAGAACCAGGGACTGTTCTTGAAGCCCTGGGAGAAACATGTCCCTAATGATGCCTCACCTCTTCTAAGTGACACTGCCCTACCCCAAACTTTGTCAAAGGAGCAGCCTTAAGAGGACCCAGACCCCTCTTCAATGGATGGGCCCAGATTTGGGCATCTGAGCCAAAGGCAGGCCATAGAGATGAGATGAAGAGTCCATGCTGCAAATTTATGTTGGAGAACACAAAGACTGGGGACATCTAGGTGGAAGTTAAGGCCAGGAAGCTGAGGTCAGAGGAGCTTGGAGGGCTGTGAGAGACAAGAGAATAACAGAGTTTTTTCTGGGTCAAGGCTTCAGTCCAGAGAGCAGGCCAGTCCTGAGGGGTAGGAGGACCCTGGTAGGGGCCCGCGTCCAGCCAGAGGACCAGGGCAGCAGGAGCAGAGTGGCACTGTCCCTGAATGTCTCAGCTCATCTCCACATCGCATTTGGTTGAATGTCAAGTTCCTACAAGGACTCCATTTAAGAAATAGGTTATTTTATGATGAATGAAATACTACTTGTCCTAATAGGTATTAAACACAAGGAACTTATTATCCCCAAAGATGGTGTGGGTTGTATGTTTAAATGGAAAAATGAATTATTTTTTCAGAATAAACACCTTTATTACATGAGCTAAGATAGGAGGGAGGAGGATTTATTGCCTTTCTGGGCCTCCCTTTCCCTCAGCTGGAACCCCAGCCCCTCGCCTGCTAGCACGGAGCCATCTGCTCGGCCACCCAGGCCTGGTCCTGAAGCGATGCATGCAAGAAGCTCACTCTGCTGAGACCGCTCCTCTGGAAGAATGCCGATTTTGGCATGCTTTGTCCTTTCATCACCTTTCTTCTGAATTTTCTCTGATAATTTTTTGTTTAAAATCTCTTCCTCCTCAGGACTCAGCCCCCTTCTTGCACCCCAGGGGCAGGCTGTAGCGGGACCACTGTCGGTACTATGTGCTGTCAGCAGGCACGATGCAGTTCTCTACTAGGTCTTGGTATGAACCGGTTTGTTGTTGGATGTGCTGTAGACAACATCGATAACCCTTGTTTCGTATGTACAACACTCCGAGCCCCAGAGGAAGCTGCCCACGACCAGCCTGAAGGCCCAGCAGTTCTTGCTGCCTCCCTGCACAGGGACTGTGGGTGTGACATGGACCAATCTTAGTGTTGGCGACAGGCCTCCCAGCTCATATTTTCACTTCTTGTGGCAGGGCTCTCTCTTGCCCCTGATCTTGGCGACAGGCCTCCCAGCTCATATTTTCACTTCTTGTGGCAGGGTTCTCTCTTGCCCCCGATCTTGGGGCCCTTATATCTGTTGTCCAGAGAGATGCCCATGGCTTGGCGCTGGCTGAAAAGAGAAAACACAAAGGGAAAAATGGATATGTATATAAATGTAGGGACAACTCTATCTAAAGAACACAATAAAGTTTCTGCGCTCAAACAGAAAGCTGAGATTCTCTTAGGCAGAACACCTTCCTTCAGAGCAAAGTGTTCCTGTAATAATGACATAGTTATATTGGAATGGGCACACTTGTGACCTAATGGACTGATGCAAATTGAAAAGGAACAAAACATCTCGTAACTTTTATAGGTGAGGAGAATTTGATGTCTTTTTCTAATTTAATATGGTGTGAATGGTATCCAAGAAGGATCGAAAAAACAATAGCTTGATTATTAGATTTAATTCAAGGATGGGAGGGAGGAATCAAGTTAGTTTTCCTCTCTGTGATATTGTAGGTTAAAAAATTGGGCAGCGAAATTGAATTATTATAAGAATGACCCTGCCCAGACTGTTCAGTGGATAGAGCATCGTCCCAGTGTGCTGAGGTTGTGGGTTCGATCCCTGGTCAGGGCATGTGCAAGAAGCAACCAATGAATGCACAACTAAAGGGAGCAACTAAGGGGAACAATGAGATGATGCTTCTCTCTGTCTCTCTGTCCCTATCTCTCTCAAATCAATGGAAAAAAAAAATCTTAGTGTCAGAATAATTTAACAAAAGTTTATGTATAGCCCCCAAATGGTGGATACATTTGAGTGGGAAGGACATGCAGGGTTTGCTGTAAAGACAGCTTTGCAGTGTTCATGGGGGGCGTGGCAGCTAAAGAAGAGACTGTGTCGAAGGCGTCAGGCTGAATGCTGGTGGAGCAGAGTGGGTGGGCAGCAAGTTGTAAGGCCGGTGGACTTCCGACAGTTTCGGTGATCTTCCCTTTGTATTCCTCCAGGCCTACCTGTCCCAGGCACTTAGCTCTCATCATTTGATCACATGGCCTTTTCCCCACATGTCCACTCATCTTTGATTTGTGTTACATTACGTTTTGCCAATTTCAAGGGCATTTGAATTTTGTTAAGGAATGCTTTAGTATGGATTTGAGTTTTAGTGAGCCTGAAAGAGATGGATGCATAATGGAGAAATGCCAGATTGCTTGTTTCCACCTGGCCCTTACCCCAGTCCAGCCTGCCCAACCTGCATGTCTGTGACAGCTCAGAAAGGCACATTGTGATCACCATAGTGTCTCCTGATCTGGAAGTGTTACTTCTGAATGGAAACTCATAGTTCAGTAACTATTATAACAAAGCTAATTCTCATGTTGAGACTGTCTGTCATGTTGAGGTCTTTTACATACATCATTTTTAGTGCTTATTTTAGATATGATATTTCTAAGTTGGATAAACAGGCATTTAGAGAGTAGTTTGGTAAGTCTCATGTACTAACTAGCAAGAAGTGGAGCTGGTGTTCAAACCCAGGCCTGCCTAATGTGAGAACTGGTATGATTTCCCCTTTTTCTCTACCCGATCAGGGCATGGGTAAGGCTCTCCTGCTCAGCAATTGATCCCATCTGTCCAGTTAGAGTAGATATTAACAACATCTGAATAATTCTGAAGCTTGAGTTCCTTGCCTCTTTGAATCAGAATAATTCTTTTGTAGGCACAGCACCCTGTGCAAGAAGCATCAGCCTGAGAGAAGGGTAAAGCAGATTTTCCAGAATTTTGTTCTGCTTGCCCAGTAGTAGGTAGATGAAATAGAGTCTGGTAAAGCAGAATTGACTCAGCACCTGCCTTTTAGTTTACCCTACATAAGGGTAAGGTAGTGCAAAAATAACATCTGTGTTGAAAAATAAGCAGTTTGTAGCCCTAGCCAGTTGCATCAGTGGTAGAGCGTCTGCCCAGTGTATGAAAGTCCTGGGTTTGATTCCTGGCCAGGGCACACAGGAGAAACGCCCATCTGCTTCTCCCCCCTTCCCCCTCTCCCTTCTTTCTATGTCTTTCTTTCCCTCCCTCAGTCAAGGCTCCATTGTAGCAAAGTTGGCCTGGGCGCTGAGGATGGCTCCATGGCCTCCACCTCAGGTGTTAGAATGGCTCTGGTTGCAATGGAGCAATGCCCCAGGTGGGCAGAGCATCGCCCCCTGGTGGGCATGTAGGGTGGATCTTGGTCAGGTGCATGCGGGAGTCTGTCTTTCTGCCTACCCTCTTCTCACTTCAGAAAAATACCAAAAAAAAAAAAAAAAGGGAAGAAAAATAAGCAGTTTGTGAAAGTGCACATCTGTATTATTTTGTTCACACTGCCAAAGAAAAATACTACAGATTGTGTGGCTTAAACTACAGGAATTTATGTCTCCTGGGCTGAAGACTGAAGTCCAAGATCAAGGTGTCAGCAGGTGTGATTTCTCCTGAGGCCTCTCTCCTTGACTTGCAGATGGCTGCCTTCTCCCTTTGTCCTCACATGGCCTTTCCTCTCTGTGTGTCTGTGCCCTAATCTCTCTTTTTACAAGAACACCAGTCCTGTTGGATTAGGGTCCACCCATATGACCTCATTTGACTTTAATCACCTCTTTAAAGGCTCTGTTTCCACATACAATCACATTCTGAGATACTGGGGGTTAAGGCTTCAGCATATGAATTTTGAGAGGACTATTTAGTTCATAATAACATGTTACAGCATTGTCTTGAAAAGTAAAATGTTGGGCCCAGACTCAGTGTGCACCAGTGGAGAATAAGCACATTTTGGTGAATCTGTGTGAAACTGCTGTGAAAAAGATGGCAGAGTGACTCGTGTCAATACACATGTGATTTCCACATAAATGCTCCTCTACTGTAACACATTCTGCAAGAATGCACATTAAACATAACGGCTTTATGGAAAAAGGAGGGTTAATAAGAGACTACTCAGAATGGGTGCAACCTTGAAACCATAGCATTAATGGGAACAGGTATTGGTATCTGGAGATTACTGGACAGGGCAGACAGGCAGCTCTGTAGTGCTGCAGACTGCCCCAGGGGATAGTAATAAAATTAATAGTGTGGGAAGGCTGCTTTGGGGGATCAACAGAAAGCAGATGAGCATGTGAGGCCTTCTGCCCTGTTGCAAGCCCAGGACTGTGCAAGAAGCGCGTGACATTTCCTGCCAGAAATAACCTATGAATATATGAGAAACTGGTAATAGCTTTTGCCTCTCGGGAGGGAAGGTGGGAATTGGGATGTGACGTGAGAGGAAGACATCTTTCATTATGTATTTTAAAATATTTTTTTGCACTTTTTTACTGTGTATTTTACTTTTTAATGAAAAGTTAATGTTTTATAGTTCACATGTACAGATAGCTTTTATTCACAGAGGAGATGCCAATTTTTAAAGCACACAGGGATGTGGGGTTGTGACAAGCTGAGCTGTTGTGACTGTGGACACCTGTAAACAAGACTGGAAAATAAGAGAGCTGGGACATTTCAGGGCAAATCTGTCAGCACTTAGGGCTTCTATACAGATGGAGAACTGAATTTCACTGACTTGTGTTGGTTAAATGTTGTTAGTTCTTGATTTTTCTTTCTACCTCCAAGTCTTTCCCCCTACCCCCCAGGTATATATTTATCATAAAATGGAAAGAGAGAAACATGTGATTTATGAGATCTAGGTCAGCAGCTTAAAGAACCCAAAGTTAGAAGTGCACTGAGACAGGAGGTGGAGGGTGGGGCATGGCCGAGGACTTTGCATGGAGGGGTGAGAGGAGCAGGTCTGGGAGAGCGCCTCTTCCCTGGTGAAGCCTTCCTCTCCGCCCTTCTCCCTCCCCACCCACTCTGGGTCACGTTCATCCCTCTTTCCCTGGCCTTCTCCCTCATCATTTCTTGCCTTCTCTGAGAGTTTGCCATTAACTTTTAGGACTAGTTATGCCCAACACTACATTTTGACAGCAAGTTAAAAGCCATTATGCTTTCTATTTTGCTTCTTATATTGTCTAAAAAAGGACATGTTGAGTAGATTGACAAGTGACATACACAAACAGTGCTGAATAGAACCTTTAAGGACTTCAACCTTTCCTAACCTCACTTCCAGTGGGAAATACTTCCTTTTGGTTATGGAGCCCTGTGTGAATAATTCAGGGCGTAGCGTTTCACTCCCAACTCTTTTTTTTTTAAATAATTTTATTTTTTTAATGGGGCGACATCAATAAATCAGGATACATATATTCAAAGATAACAAGTCCAGGTTATCTTGTCGTTCAATTATGTTGCATACCCATCACCCAAAGTCAGATTGTCCTCTGTCACCTTCTATCTAGTTTTCTTTGTGCCCCTCCCCCTCCCCCTTTCCCTCTCCCTTTCCCCCCTTCCCCCGTAACCACCACACTCTTATCAATGTCTCTTAGTTTCACTTTTATGTCCCACCTACGTATGGAATAATGCAGTTCCTGTTTTTTTCTGATTTACTTATTTTGCTTCGTATCATGTTATCAAGATCCCACCATTTTGCTGTAAATGTTCCAATGTCATCATTTCTTATGGCTGAGTAGTATTCCATAGTGTATATGTGCCACATCTTCTTTATCCAGTCATCTGTTGACGGGCTTTTTGGTTGTTTCCATGTCCTGGCCACTGTGAACAATGCTGCAATGAACATGGGGCTGCATGTGTCTTTACGTATCAATGTTTCTGAGTTTTTAGGGTATATACCCAGTAGAGGGATTGCTGGGTCATAAGGTAGTTCTATTTTCAGTTTTTTGAGGAACCACCATACTTTCTTCCATAATGGTTGGACTACTTTACATTCCCACCAACAGTGTATGAGGGTTCCTTTTTCTCCACAGCCTCTCCAACATTTGCTATTACCTGTCTTGTTAATAATAGCTAATCTAACAGGTGTGAGGTGGTATCTCATTGCCGTTTTTTTTTTTCTCATTGCAGTTTTGATTTGCATTTCTCTAATAGCTAAAGAAGATGAGCATTTTTTCATATATCTGTTGGCCATTTGTATTTCTTCCTGGGTCACTCCCAACTCTTAATGCAGCCGGTTTTACCCGGGTGCACCCCCATTGGAAATGCCTTCTGTATACCTGGCTGAAACCTGGCTCCCTAGCACTTCCCACCCACTGGCTCTAATTTTACCCCTGGTGCCATCCTTAACCTAATGCTTCCTCTGTGGGGTAGAACTGCAAGATTTGAAGTTCGTTGTCCCCAGAGACTCTTTCATTCTCATAGTTCTTCATATAATCCGACACTCCCTAGGCTGCTGACTCTCCCCTTAGCAGTTAGGTTTTAAATGATCTTTCTTAAGTGTAAACACAGCCCCCAGGTATAGTCTGACCAGTGACCAGTGCAGACAACCATCTTTCTGTCTCTTGAACTTGCCTTCAAATTAGACTGATACAGCCATTGTTTGACTCACATGGGATTTTTACTTATATATCTATATGTTACTAAATCATCAGTCACATTCCACAGTCTAATACAAACGACATCAGTGGAGTAATTCTTTTTTTTTTTTTTTTTTTTTTTTTTTTTTGTATTTTTCTGAAGTGAGAAGCGGGGAGGCAGAGAGACGGATTCTTGCATGTGCCCGACTAGGATACACCCAGCATGCCCACCAGGGGGTGATGCTCTGCCCATCTGGGGTGTTGTTCTGTTGCAACTGGAGCCATTCTAGTGCCTGAGGCGGAGGCCATGGAGCTGTTCTCAATGCCTGGGCCAAGCTTTCTGCTATGGAGCCTTGGCTGTGGGAGGGTGATAGAGAGAGAGAGAGAGAGAGAAAGGAGAGGGGAAGGAGTGGAGAAGCAGATGGGTGCCTTTCCTGTGTGCTCTGGCCAGGAATTGAACCCAGGACTTTCACATGCTGGGCCGACTCACTACCACTGAGCCAACTGGCCATGGCCTGGAGTTATTATCCTTTGACCCTTGTTAGTTTTAAGGTTTTGAAGCAAGTGAAGAACCTTAAATATATTCCTTTATAAATTCTATCATGTTAGATTTTTCCTACTGCTATGGATTTTCAAGGGACTCTAGGACCTAACTGGTTGTCCCTGTGGACTTTATGCCACACAGAATTTTAATAATCATGCTATCAGTGTCCTCATACACATTGTTTGAAAGAAACAGCCATGGACTTTGAATGAGACAGAGACCATACACGCATACCATTTGATGAATTTGAACATAGCATACCTCTGTGAAACCATCACCACAATCAAGGTCGTAAACATATCCATCACCTCCAAAAGTTTCCTCCTGCTTTTGCTTGTTGTTATTGTTTTGTGTTGGAAAGAAAACATAACATAAAATCTACCCTCTTCACACATTTTGAAGTTTACAGTAAGTATTGAACTATGAACTCTAGGTGCTCAGTTGTTCAGCAGATCTCTATAACTTATTCATCCTGCATAATGGAGACTTCATACCTATTGAAGAGCAACTCCCTGTTTCTCCTGCCCCAGCCCCTGGCACCCGCCACTCTACTGTGTGTTTCTACAAGTCTGATTATTTTAGATTCCTCACATACGGGAGATTGTGCAGTGTTTCCTCTGTGACTGGTGCACTTCACTCAGCAGAGTGTCCCCTGGTTCACCCATGTCGTCACATACTGCTGCAGCCTCCGCTTCTTTTTTGCAGGCTTGCAGAAACCTTCCAGGCCAGTCTCTCCCCCGAGGTAACATCACGCTTTCTAGCCTGTGTTTTTCAGAACTGATCGTTCTCACCTCTTCATGACTTACACTAATATTTGCATACCACTGTAGATCTCTGGCACCTCTCCTGCTCTACACAGTATCTGCAGTATTCCCTGTAAAAATGTGGCTGTAGCATTTTATCCTCACATGCTTGGAGACTGGATTTATTTAGAGTAGTTAGCTGACATAGCTGTCTCTCAGTACATTGAAAAAACCCAAATTAGGATACATTTTGCTCTCTGTTTCATTAAAAAAAAAACTTTCTTTTGCTTTTTGTTGGTCAAATAAGTTTGTAAATATGATATGTATGTTTGCTCGCTTATAGTTTGCATTGGGTGTGGGGGACAGGCTGTAAGCAGGCAGGGTCGTTATAGCCTAAGCCTTAGTTTTAAGACTAAGCTTTTCCCAACACCCTTGACTGATTGCATGATGTGGGGTGGTACACTCTTATGAGGAATCCCATTATGCCTCAGATAAGTGACTTTGTATCAGAGACTTCCTTGTTTGTATATTGGATTAAAGGTTTTGATTTCTACACTATAAAATGGGGCAGAGGAGCCCATGCTGGAGGAGAGCAGAGAAAGGCCACATGGAGGAGAGGAGAAGCAGCCAAGATGGCGGAGTGCTGAAGGAGAAGGTAGTTTGTGCAGAGTTTGTGCAGAGAGAAGGAGATGGGGAACAGAGGTGAATGAGGCTGGTGAGGTAGAAAACTGATTCTAGGAAACTCGAATAAGTCAGTGGCTTATTCTATTTAGTGGCTTTGGGAGCCCTAAATAGAAAAGGAAGTGTTTTCCCACTATGTGTATTTCTTGCCCGCCGGGTGCAAGCTAGAATTAAAGCTAATGGTCCACCAGTTCTTGGCTCCGTTGTTTCATTACCATCTGTCTGAATCAAATGTGAACCTGCACGGGCCAGGCGGTTGTGATGGTGGCCGCGGCTACTGGCTTTACACTTTTTATGGCTATAAAATTCTCACAGTGCTGGTTTTTTCCTGAGTTAATGAGTCTAAGTTTGTAATTTTTAATGAAAGAATTTCCTCTTAGCATAATCACTCATTAAGAGAAAACTTCTCTCTACTAATAATTTTCACATTTATAATGTCAAAAAGTAAGGTTTTTTGGAATTTCAAATATAGAACAATGAATTTCACGTTTATCAATGCATTTCACATTTATTACTTTTATCACTATTAAGTGCAATTTTTTTCTTCATCTATCAGTTCAGCTGCACTGACTTCTCTTCTGTTCTCCTGACATTCACCTTCATGTTTTTTGCGGTCCTGACTCTCTTGGATTGTAGGCCTGTAGGTCCTGACTTGTGCCATGTGCTCTGTCTTTAATGGAGACTTAGGCCGTTCCCTTCCACATTTTAATTTTTTTGAATACAATTTTCAGTTGCAAAATTCATGCCCTAATAAAACCTCTTGTTGTTTTTTGTTCACATGTAAGTAGGCGTCATTTTATTCTTTTATGTTTTATTTTGTAACCTATCTGCTGATGCAGCATCACTTTTGTTTCCAGTAAATGTAAGTAAAACATTTCCACCCACTTAGCAGTTAGGCAAAGAGAAGGAAAAATGTTGGAGTGCTCAGCAATTCTCTGAGATGAGATAAGTTCGTGATGGATTTACATTTATTCTGCTTCATGGTTTGGTTCACGTGTCAGCATTTTGTATCTTCAGTAGTTTGATGATTGTTTGGGTTTTTATTCAGTGTTTTTAAGAGATGAATTTTGATTCTATATAAAGAGAACTTTTATTAAAACAAGTTCCTAATTTTATTTTCAGTCATAAAGAATTACATTGTTACAAAACACAATGGATTATGTTAAGACTGAGATGAGCAAACAAATATTTCAAATTGTCCATATGACTATTGGTCAAGGCCTGCAAACCGTTAGCAAATAGGAAAATAATTCAGACTGATCATGATGAATTCTTTCCCAGAATCAAATGAATTATTGCTGAAATTAAAACAAGAACGAGAACTTTATAGTTCAGTTTGTATGTGGAGAGAATGATGAAGGACAGTGATTTGCTATTTGCATTTTTTCCCCACAGTAGCAGAATGTTTCAAAGTTTCAAAGTGGGCGTGATATATTATTCTCTCAGTTTTCAATCCTTTGTTCAGAAAAACCGATATTCTGGCCCAAGAAAAGAGAAATATCTTCCATGTGTAGGCTGAAAATGATGATATATATAAATACTATACAGAAATGTTTTACGGTATTGGTTTTAAGGTGTTAAAGGTAGAGTATGAAAGCTATACACTTGGAAAATTTGAGGTATAATTTACATACAGAAAAATTCACTCTTTTTTAGATTACAGTGCTATTTTAACAATGCAGTCAGCCACATATTTACCGTACAATCAAGATATAGAGTAGTCCCATTACCCACAAAATTCCCTTCTAGTCTGCCCCTTGCCTCACCCTACTCCCTGGCAACCACGGATCTTTTTCTTTCCTCCCAGCTTTGTTTTTTCCAGTGTCATATCGATGGAATAATGTAGAACGTAACCATTTTAGTTGGCTTCTCTCACTTAGTGTCATGCATTTGAGATTCATTTAGGAGGCTGCGTATTTCTGTTACTGTTCATTGCTGAGTAGGCCTGTGTGAATGTACCTATCATCCATCAGAAGAACACCATTTGGATTTTCCCCAGTTTTTGATGATTATGAATAAAGCCACTATAAACATTTTATACAGGCTTTCTTTTGTGAGCATAAATTTTTGTTGTTTTGGTGAATACCTAGGAGTAGGATTGCTGGCTTGTGTGTTAACGTCAGAGGGAGCTGCCAGACTGTGTCTGCCACTGGCATCCCCAGCAGCAGTGTGTGAGTTCAGTGGCTCTGTGTCCTCTTCAGCACCTGGTTTTCTCAGTCTTTTCCTCTTTCATTTTAATAGGTTTGTATTGATTTCTTATTAGGGTATCATTCTGCATTTTGTGGAGCATCTTTTTAAACCTTATTTGCTACCCATATATCTTCTTTGGTGAAGGATGTACCTGTTTGAAAAACAGAATTGTTTTTTAAAATTGTTACTGAATTTATTGGGGTGACATTGGTTAATAAAATTAAATAGGTTGTAATTGTACAATTCTATAATACATCACCTGTATATTGTATTGTGTGTTGACCACCCCAAGTCAAGACTCCTCATCATTTATCCCCTTTTACCTTCTACCTCGCCCCCTCCCCCTTTCCCTCTTGCAATCACCATATTGTTGTCTGTGTCTAAGTTATTTTTTTTTTGTTTTATTTCTTCACCTTTTTCACCCAGATCCTTAAACTCCTTCCCCCTGACAGCTGTCAGTCTGTTTTCTGTATCTATGCATCTGTTTTTATTTTGTTTGTTTGTTTAATCTGTTCATTTGATTCCATATATAAGTGAAATCATATCGTACTTTTCTTTCCCTGACTGGCTTATTTTATGTAGCATAATAATCTCCAGGTTCATTCATGCTGTTGTAAATGGTAGGATCTCCTTATTTTTAATAGCTGAGTAGTATTCCATTGTAACCTTTTTATCTACTCATCTACTGATGGATACTTGGGCTGCTTCCAAACCTTGGCTATTTTATTTTTATTTTTTATTTTATTTATTGTGTTTAAATAGATTCTAGGGTTGCCTTGAATGTATCCCTCCTCCCCCATATTCCCCTCAACATCTCTCTTGCCCACTTCCCAACATTGCCCTCCCCTATTCCCTTTAGGTTTATCCTATCCTATCATCCCCTTTCCCTCTGTCCTCTTTTCCTGTGGTCCCTTTGATCCCTCCTCTGTCTCAAATCCGTTCCTCAGTTCTTATTGTTCCTTGGATTCCTCAAATGAGTGAGGTCATATGATATTTTTCTTTCTCTGCCTGGCTTATTTCACTTAACATAATAGTTTCCAGGTCTATCCATGTTGTTGCAAAAGGTAATATTTCCTTCTTTTACATGGTCCCATAGTATTCCATTGTATATATCACATGTACCACAGCTTTTTAATCCACTTGTCTACTGACAGACACATAGGCTGTTTCCAGATCTTCGCTATTGTGAACAATGTTGTCATAAACATGGGGGTGCATTTCTTTTTTTCAGTTGGTGATATGGTGTTCTTGGGATATATTCCTAAAAGTGGGATGGCTGGGTCAAAAGGCAGTTCCATTTTTAATTTTTTGAGGAATCTCCATACTGTTTTCCTCAGTGGCTGCACCAGTCTGCATTCCCACTAGCAGTGCAGGAGGGTTCTCCTTTCTCCACATCCTCACTAGCACTTATTCTGTGTTGTTTTGTTGATGAGCGCCATTCTGACTGGTGTGAGGTGGTATCTCATTTTTGTTTTAATTTGCATTTCTCTAATGATTAGTGATGTTGAACATTTTGACTATTGGCCATCTGTATGTCCTCTTTGGAGGAGTGTCTATTCATTTCTTTTGCCCATTCTTTGATTGGATTGTCTTCCTGGTGTTGAGTTTTACCAGTTCTTTATAAATTTTGATTATTAACCCCTTATCAGACGTATTGTCAAATATGTTCTCCCATTGTGTGGTTTGTCTTTTTATTCTGTTCATATTGTCTTTAGCTATACAAAAGCTTTTTAGTTTGATATAGTCCCATTTGTTTATCCTGTCTTTAATTTCACTTGCCCGTGGAGATAAATCAGCAAATATATTGCTATGAGAGATGTCGAAGAACTTACTGCCCATGTTTTCTTCTAAGATGCTTATGGTTTCACGACTTACCTTTAAGTCTTTTATCCATTTTGAGTTTATTTTTGTAAATGGTGTAAGTTGGTTGTCTAATTTCATTTTTTTGCAGGTAGCTGTCCAATTTTCCCAACGCCATTTGCTAAAGAGATTGTCTTTACTCCATTGTATACTCTTTTTTTGTCAAATATCAGTTGTGCATAAAGGAGTGGGTTTATTTCTGGGTTCTCTGTTCTGTTCCATTGATCTATATGCTTGTTCTTAAGCCAGTACCAAGCTTTTTTGAGTACAGTGGCCTTGTAGTATAACTTGATTTCAGGAAGTGTGATACCTCCCACTTTATTCTTCCTTTTCAAGATTGCTGAGGCTATTTGTGTTCTTTTTTGGTTCCATATACATTTTTAGAATATGTGTTGTATATCTTTGAACTATGTCATTGGTATTGCATTGAATTTATAAATTGCTTTGGGTAATATAGATATTTTTATGATGTTTATTCTTTCTATTCATGAACACAGTATGTACTTCCACTTGTTTGTATTTTCCTTGATTTCTTTTATCAATGTTTTATAATTTTATGGGTACAAGTCTTTAATCTCAGTTAAATTTACTCCTAGGTACTTTATTATTATTTTTGTTGCAATTGTGAAGGGATTGTTTCCTTAATTTCTCTTTCTGATGGTTTATTGTTGGTATATAAAAATGCCTCTGACTTCTGAGTATTAATTTTTTATCCTAACACCTTGCTGAATTCATTTATTAGGTCCAGTAGTTTTTTGACTGAGACTTAGGGTTTTCTATATACAATATCATATTATCTGCAAATAATGATAGTTTTACTTCTTTTCTAATTTGGATGCCTTTTATTTCTTCTTCTTGTCTGATTGCTGTGGCTCGGACTTCCAGAACTATGTTGAATAAGAGTGGTGAAAGGGGGCACCCCTGCCTTGTTCCTGATCTTAAGGGGATTGCTTTTAATTTTTGCCCATTGAGTATGATGTTGGCTGTGGATTTGTCATAGATGGCCTTTATCATGTTGAGGTATGTTCTCTGTATTCCCACTTTGCTGAGAGTTTTGATTATAAATGGGTGCTGGATTTTATCAAATGCTTTTTCTGTATCTATTGAAATTATCATGTGGTTTTTCTCCTTCCTTTAGTTTATGTGATGAATCATATTGATTGATTTATGAATATTGTACCAGCCTTGCCTCCCCAGAATAAATCCCACTTGATCATGATGTATGATATTTTTCATGTCTTGCTGGATCTGGTTTGCTAATAGTTTGTTGAGGATTTTAGCATCTAAATTCATCAGGGATATTGGCCTATAATTTTTTTTCTTTGTGTTATCTTTGCCTGGTTTTGGAATTGGAATTATGCTCACCTCATAAAAGGAGCTTGAGCTTGGAAGTCTTCCTTTTTCTTGGATTTTTTGAAATAGCTTGAGAAGAATAGGAGTTAGTTCTTCTTTGAATATTTGGTAGAATTCACCTGTGAAGTCATCTGGCCCAGGGCTTTTGTTTTTTGAGAGTTTTTTGATAACTGTTTCAATCTTATTTGTTGTAATCAGTCTGTTTAGGTTTTCTGATTCTTCCAGATTGATTTTTGAAAGATTATATGTTTCAAGGAATTTGTCCATTTCACCTAGGTTGTCTAATTTTTTGGCATACAGTTCTTCATAGTATTTTCTTACAATATTTTGAATTTCTGTTGTGTTAGCTGTTATTTCTCCACTCTCATTTCTAATTTTATTTATTTGAGTCCTCTCTCTTTTTTTCTTGGTGAGTCTGGTTAAAGGTTCATTGATCTTGTTTACCCTTTCAAAGAACCAGCTCTTGGTTTCATTGATCCTCTGTATTGTTTCTTTAGCCTCTATGTCATTTATATATTTCTGCTCTGATCTTTATTATTTCCTTCATTCTACTACCTTTTGGCTTTACTTGCTGTTTTTATTCTAGTTCTTTTAGTTGCTGGATTAAGTTTTTATTTGAGCTTTATCTAGCTTCATGAAGTATGCCTATAGTGCTATGAACTTCCCTCTCAGTACTGCTTTTGCTCTGTCCCATAATTTTGAGTTGTTGTATGCTCATTACCATTCATTTCTAGGAGTATTTTTATTTCTTCTTTGATCTCATTGTTAACCCATTTGGTATTTAATAAAATACTATTTAGTTTCCATGTGTTTGAGTATTTTTTAGTTTTTCTGTTGTGGTTGTTTTCTAGTTTTATGCCATTGTGATCAGATAATGTGCTTGATATGATTTCAATCTTTTTAAATTTGTTGAGATCGCTTTTGTGCCCTAAGATGTGGTCTATCCTAGAGAATGTACCATGAGCACTTGAAAAGAATGTATATTCTGCTGTTTTAGGGTGAAAGGTTCTGAACACATCTATTAAATCCAGTTGATCTAGTGCAGGGGTCTCCAAACTTTTTACACAGGGGGCCAGTTCACTGTCCCTCAGACCATTGGAGGGCTGCCAAATACAGTGGTCCTCTCACTGACCACCAATGAAAGAGGTGCCCCTTCTAGAAGTGCAGTGGGGGCTGGATAAATGGCCTCAGGGGGCCGCATTGCAGCCTGCGGGCTGTAGTTTGGGGACGCCTGATCTAGTGTTTTAAGTCTGCCATTTCTTTGTTAATTTTCTTTCCTGTTGATCTATGCAGTGATATTAGTGGGGTATTGAAATCCCCTACTATCATAGTATTGCTGTTGATCTTGCCCTTTATATCCATCAAAGTCTGCTTTATATATTTAGGTGCTCCTATATTAGGTGTGTATATATTTATAATGGTTATATCTTCCTGTTGGATTGTTCCCTTTATTATTATGTAGTGACCTTCTTTATCTCTTACTATAACCTTTATCTTAAAGTCCATTTTGTCTGATATAAGTATTGCTACCCCAGCTGTTTTTTCATTTCCATTTGCATGAAATATTTTTTTCATCCTTTTACCTTCTGTGTATGTGTATCTTTTGTTTTGAAGTGTGTCTCTTGTAGACAGCATATGTAAGGGTCTTGTTTTCTTATCCACGCAGCTACCCTATGTCTTTTGATTGGATCATTTAATCCATTTACATTTAAGGTTATTATTGATATATAGTTGTTTTTTGCCATTTTATTCTTTAGAGCTATATTTCTCTTTTACTATATTCTTTTCCCTTTTTGTTCTGCTTACAACAGTCCCCTTAACATTTCTTGCAGCATTGGTTTGGTTGTAATGAATTCCTTGAGTTTTTTTGTCTGGGAAAGTTTTTATTTCTCCTTCAATTTTAAACAATAGCCTTGCTGGATAAAGAAGTCTTGGTTGTAGACTCTTGTTCTGCATTACTTTAAATATTTCTTGCCATTCCCTTCTGCCCTCAAGTGTTTCTGTTGAGAAGTCAGATGTCATTCTAATGGGGGCTCCTTTGTAGGTGATAGCCTTTTTTTCTCTAGCAGCTTTTAATATTTTTTCTTTATCTCTTAGCTTTGGTATTTTAATTATGATGTCTTGGTGTAGATTCCTTTGGGTTTCTTTTTAATGGAGTTCTCTGTACTTCTTGAACTTGTGTGACTTTTCCCTTAGGAATGATTTGATTGAACAAGGTCTCTATCCCTTGTTCTTTCTCTTCTTATTATTGAACCCCTATGATGAGAATGTTGTTTCTCTTTAGGTTGTTACAGAGCTCTCTTAGAGTTTCCTCAGATTTTTTAGCCTCTTTTTGCTGCTCTGCTTCCATGTTTTCATTTATCTTGTCTTCTAATTCACTGATTCAATCCTCTGCTTCATCCAACCTACTTTTAATTGCTTCTAGTTAGTCTTTATTTCTGATATTGTATTTGTCATTTCTGACTGGTTGTTCTTTATTATTTCAGTGTCTTTTTTTTTTTTTGTATTTTTCTGAAGCTGTAAACGGGGAGAGACAGTCAGATAGACTCCTGCATGCGCCCGACCGGTATCCACCCGGCATGCCCATCAGGGGCGACGCTCTGCCCACCAGGGGGCGATGCTCTGCCCCTCCTGGGTGTCGCTCTGCCGCGACCAGAGCCACTCTAGTGCCTGGGGCAGAGGCCAAGGAGCCATCCCCAGCGCCCGGGCCATCTTTGCTCCAATGGAGCCTTGGCTGCGGGAGGGGAAGAGAGAGACAGAGAGGAAGGAGGGCAGGGGTGGAGAAGCAAATGGGCGCCTCTCCTATGTGCCCTGGCCGGGAATCGAACCCGGGTCCCCCGCACGCCAGGCCGACGCTCTACCGCTGAGCCAACCGGCCAGGGCCTTCAGTGTCCTTTTTGATGTTTGCTATCTCTTTATTTATATGCTCATTGTGTCCATCCATTGTTGTTCTAAGATCTTTCAGCATTCTAATAATCATTATTTTAAACTCTACATTCGGTAGTTTGCTTATTTTCATCTCATTCAGTTCATTTTCTGTTTTTTTTTTTTGTTGTTGTAGATTCATTTGGATTGCACTTCTTGTCTTCCCATTTTGTCTGTGTATATCCTCCTCATTTGGGTGTGTTGTTTGTAGAGCTGGTTAAGTCTAGGGTTGGTGTTGTCTGCCTCCAGTTTTCAGTTGTGTTATTTCTAGGTCTTCTTGGGTTGCCATCAGCTGTTGTTTCTTGGCTATTTTAAATAATGCTTCAATGAACATTGAAATGCATATATTCTTTGGAATTAGTGTTTCCAGTTTCTTTGAAAATAGAGACAACTTGTACATAGAGAGCAAGCTTATAGCTATTGGGGAGGGTCTCAGGCAAGGAGTTGGATGGACTGAGTAAAAGAACAAAAAATACTCATGGACATGGACAATAATGTGGTGATTGTGGGAGGGATGGGGGAGGATACAGGAGTGATGGATGAAGACTTGACTTGGGGGGGATGTGAACATACAATATTATGGTTTACAGAGATGTGTTGTAGAATTGGGCACCTAAAACCTGTATAGTTATGCTAACCGTTGTCATCACAATAAATTCAATTAAAAATATTCCCAGTAGTGGAATCTCTGGGTCATCAGGCAGTTCCATTTTTAATTTTTTTTAGGCAACTTCATACTGCTTACATCACCAATCATTAGATAAGTGCAAATTAAAACCACAATGAGATATTGCCTCACACCTGTCAGAATGGCTATTATTAATAAATCAACAGACAACAAGTGTTGGCAAGGATGTGGAGAAAAGGGAACTCTCTTGCACTGTTGGAGGGAGTGCAGACACTGTGTAAACACTGATTTTTGAATGTTGAACTAGCTTTGTTTTCCCAAAATAAATGACACTTGGTCATGGTGTATTATCCTTCTTTTAAATTGCTTTATTCAATTTGCTAATGTTTTAACAATGATCTTTGTGTCCTACATTCATAAGAGTTATTGATATTTAGTTTCTTTTCTTGCAATGTTTTTGTCTGGTTTAGGTATCAGGATAATGCTGGCCTTATAAAGTGAGCTTGTAAATGTTCTTCTATCATCTCTTTTCTGGAAGAGTTTGTGTAGAATTAAACACAAGTTGTATTATTCTTTCCTTAAATAGTTACTAGAATTCACCAGTGAAGCCATTTGTACTTGAAAATTTTAATAAGAGTATTGAATAAAGGCAGGAAAACAACTGAGAATTTGAAAATGAGATAAGACAGGAGTAAAAGAATTCAGATAGAAAGTGGTTGAATTAGAAGAGAAGTGCAGTAGATCTAACACATGCCTAATTGAAGAACAGGGTAAGGTAAAGAAGAAAAGGGTAAGGTAAAGAAGAAAAGAATGAAGAAAGAGGAAGGAGAAGAGAAAAAGGAAAAGGAGAAGGAGAAGAAATGGAAGAGGAGGAGATGAAGAAGGAGGAAGAAAGAGAATAAAGGGGAAGGGGTAGAATGAGAGAAAAAAAGGGGGATAGGAGGAGAAGGGAAAGACCCATTATCACTAGTATATCAGGACTAATATTTAAACAATATTTCAAGAAAAAGAAGTAAATGA
Source organism: Saccopteryx bilineata (assembly GCF_036850765.1). Lineage (NCBI taxonomy): Eukaryota > Metazoa > Chordata > Mammalia > Chiroptera > Emballonuridae > Saccopteryx > Saccopteryx bilineata. Next base: position 278,556,465 of record NC_089490.1, on the reverse strand, counting down.
AACTATATTTGATGAAGAAAAACAGAACAATGGGACAGAACTAATACTTAAAACTATAGTCTAAGAAAACTTTCTCGAAATCTAAATATTGAAATGGTCTATAGTATGCCTGGGATAATAAACTGTAATAATTAACTCTGGACTATAATATTTTAATAAAACTGATAGGTTTTAAAGATAAAATATTCCTCAGGGTCTTTAGGCAAAAAGACAATATTATTAATAAAGGTAAGAAAATTAGGTTGGCATTAGATTTCTCAAGAGCCACATAAAAAAACCAAATTAACAGTGAAGTACTATTTTTAAGAAACTCAAGGAAAGAAAGTGCAAGCAAGAATTTTATATCCAGTTCAGCTGTTCTTTAAGAATCAAGGCAGTAGCCTGGCCTGTGTTGGCACAGTGGATAGAATTTCAACCTGGAAAAATGAGACCACTTCTTCAAAACCCTGGGCTTACTAGGTCAAGGCACATATAACAAGCAACAAGAAAGCAGTGGATAACTAAAGTGAAGCAACTGTGAGTTGATACTTCTTGCTCTTCCCTGCCCCTCTACTCTCTCTGTAAAATCAATAAATAAAATCTTAAAAAAAAAAAAAAAAGAATTAAGGCTGTATGAAAATTGTTCTGAAAGCACAAGGACTAAGGAAACTTTCCTGAGGTACTACTAGAGGAGAAGCTTTATCAAACCAACAGAGAACTGGAGGAATTTTGGCAAAAGCACTGATGTTGGCAATTTGATAGATTTAATTATAAACTTAGGACAAAAACAAGAGCAAAAATGGTTGCAGAAAAAAATAAGTAAAAGTCTTATCTTCTGAAAAAGTTGAAATAAAATGTTACCAACACATAGGAAAGAAGAGAGAGAAAGAGGGAAAATGGTACAAAATCATTGTTGTATTGTATATTTAATAGGTGAGAGTCAAAGGTTACCATTTAAAACTGAAGAACATGATAGTAAAATGTCAAGTAAGAGAAAAGGAGCTACTGCATTGAATCTGAAGACTGATTTGTGGAATATTGTCATTGTTGGGCAGATAGAGTATATTATGCTCACTTTGTTAAATATGACGCTGCCCACGAAGAGGCTGTTGCCCAGGTGATATTAATGTGTGTTGAGAATCCTTGTAGCCTGGGGCTTGGTTTTGGGATTAAGCCTTTCCCACCCCATTTTGATGTGGGGTGGTACAATCCAATCATGCCTCAGAGAAGTGACTTTGTATTAGAGACTTCCCTACTTTGTATATTGGATTAGAGGTTGTGAAGCTACAGTATAAAGTGGGGGCGGAACGGGAGTTTGCGCTCTTATTTCCTGGGATGATTAGCATGAGAGAGCAGAGGGAGCAGAGCAGAGAGCAGAAAGAGGCCATGTGGCCAGGAGAAGCAGCCAAGATGGTGGAGTGCTGAGTGAGATGCCAGTTTGTGCAGAGTTTGTATCTGGGATAAGGAAGGAGATGGGGAACTGAGGAGAATAAGGCTGGTGAGCTAGACACCTTTGATGCTAGGAAACTCGGATAAGTCAGTGGCTTTGTGAGCACTGAATGTGAGTGGGTTTTGGAGCCCAGTGTGTGTTTTTTGCTTGCCCGCCGAGTGCAAGCTAGGATTAAAGACTATGGCCCACCAGTTTTTGGCTCCGTTGTTTCTTTACTAACTGTCCGAATCCAATGCGAACCTGCATGGGCTGGGCTGCTCTGATGGTGGCCCCGGCCCCGGCTCCTGGCTTTACAGTCATCTTAACAATATTAGGTTTATTGCTCCTTGAAAATGGGATCTTGTTTTATTTAGATCTTTAATTTCTTTCAACAGTGTTTCATAGTGTTTTTTATATTCAAACTTGTACAGTTTTTGTTGTGTATTCCTAAATATTTTATTCTTTTCTATGCTATTGTAAGTGGAATTGTTTTCTTAATTTTTTTCCAGATTATTCATTGCTAGTGTATAGAAATGCAATTTACTCTTGTCTATTGACTTTGTACTTGTCTATTGACTTTGACTTTCTGAACTTGTCTATTAGCTCTAATAATATATTTGTGGATCCCTTAGGATTTTCTATGCACAAGATTATATCATCTAACTGGGTAATATATTTATTTCTTTTTCTTGTCTAATTGTCTTGGCTAGAACATCTAGTACAATATTGAATGGAAGTGGTGAGACTGGACATCTGTATCTTATTCCTGGTCTTGGGAGGAAAATTTTCAGTCTTTCAGCATTTAGTATAATGTTCTCTGTGGGGTTCTTGTAGATAACTTTTGTCAGGATGACAAAGTTTCCTCCTATTCTGAGTTTATTGCATTGTGATGATGAAAGAGTGTTAGATTTTGTTAGATATCTTCTCTATGTATATTGATATGATAATGTGGTTTTTGTTATGGTGTTTCACAATGATTGACTTTCACATTTTGAAACAACCTTGCCTTTCTTATAATAAAACTTATAAAATGAACTTATAAAATCAACCTTATAAAATATATTTCTTATGTTACTGTATTTGTTTTGCTAGTATATTGTTGAGAATCTTTGTGTTTGTAGTCCTAAGTAATATTGGTCTGTAGTTATCTTGTGATATCTTTGTCTGCTTTTGATATAAGAGTAAAATTAGATTTATAGAATAAGTTTGGAAAATGTTTCCTCCTCTTCTATTTTTTGGTAGAGTTTGTGAAGAATTGAGCTTAATTCTTTCTTAAACATTTGGTGAAATTCAACAGTGTAGCCATTAGATTACCTGCTGCTTTTGAAAAAAATAATTTTAAAGTATGTATGTATTTTTACATACATCAAGGATCAATGTATTAATAGTTTGTGTCATAGTTTGGTTATCACCTTAATAGTTTGCTTTTTTAAAGATCTTTAGAAATAACTTATCTCTGTAATGAATTGTTAAAAAATCAGATCCATCAATAACTGGCTAGTTGCAAAGTTTAGTCAGACCAAGGAGTTATTGTTGATAGACTCAGTTCTCTTTTAACTGATTAAAACCATTAATTGAACAAACCTATTCATTCAGTAGACAATTATTGCACATCTATCTTGTGTTAGATTTCGGAGAGAACTTTCGACATGAGGATAATGTTCTAATTTGCTGCTGCCGGAGAGACTTTACATGTCATGTACATAATAAACTGTGCACTGCTAAAAATGCACAGAAACTCTGATCACCAAAAATAATTGTTCATTTGATAATAAATTTTTTAAATTATGATTTTAATTTGCCCTACTCTTTGTCTTATTGAGTATTTAATTACTTATTCCTTTTAAAAAACCTGGCCACTGATTTCCACTTGATAGTCTCATTGTTTGCCAAAATATAAGATAAAATATTATTTAAAATTTTTGTTCTTTCTGAGCTTGTTATATCTGACATTTTGTTCTTTAAATAATTAATTATGATTTAACAAAGGTGAGTTAAACTGAGGACTTTAATTAGTAGACATTTTTAAGAGAATTGCTACCACCATGGATCAAAGAGAATAAACATGAAAATAGGACTCTAAGAAAACTTTCTAACTGCTAATTTGATAATCTCTTTATAGTTCATTTTATCGTTGTCTCTCCTTTAAACAAAGCAACCATAGAGTATTCTTCAGTGAATAAAAACATGTCTTTCAGATACTTTTTAAAATAGTTTAACTTTAATAATCCCAGTTCAGAGAATTGTTAAGTATTCCTCAATGTGAATGATATTCTTAGAGGTGGAAAGAAAGGAAATTGTGCTACAGAGAAGCAAATGAAAGTCTCAGTGAAAAATCTGTAGCAAGATGAATGGTCAATCACTCTTCAAGGTCTAATTCTTCCTACTGTATTTTCTTCTTTTGGCTTGGTGACACATTCAGTGAAGGATCATGATTTTATACAATTAATTTCATGACTATAAGTGCTGAAAAAAGAGAGGTTATTAAAACTCGGGAGATTTCAGAGTTCTAGTAAAACCATTAAGAAGGAACTAATGTGATAATAAAATGAAAAGCAATTCAAAACTTATCAGCCTAATAAAGATTATTACCAAATATCTTTCCATAATAAAAATCTTTGAAAATGAAACAAAAGGAAAAAAAACCCCACCAGGTCAGATTAAAAAAATCTGTTTTGATGGGTTTGGCCTTCATTAAATCAGCCATGATATCTCAAAGAGGATATCTAATTAACAGGTAATGTGTAACTAGATTCGTGGGAGAGTTATAGAGGAATTGTAAGCATTTGACATCAACACCACACACACAAAGTCTAGCCACAAACATTGTCTATCCTTTGATGCTCACCTGGCTTTTCCGGTGATTCAGTTACAAGCAATCCTTCCTCTGCAAGGAAGTGAGTTACATGTCCATTGCATTGAAATAACACCACCATTCTGCCAAGAAGCACAAAGTATTTCATCTATATGAAGGCAGTTTGATGTCAAGGAATGCTTTGTGTCAGATGGCAATATGTACAGGTCTCCCTCCCACCCTCCATTTTTACAGTCCTGAAGGGAGAAGAGGATTAAGTGTTCAATCTTGGACTCTAATTCTCCTGAGTGGACTTGTGCTCATCCTATCTTGTTTTCACACAGGATGATAGGGCACAAAACCACCAGAAAGCATAAGACAAACCACTGAGAAAAATTCAAATAATCAGAATCACAGAAACACCAGGTGCTCTGTCCTGCTTGGCACGTCTGCTCTCTCTTAGCCTCCCTTACAAATACCATCTTTGCACTCTTCCATTCCCAGTTTGTCTCCTTCCCCCTCATCTCCTTTTCCCAAGGCTCTCCTCCCAGTACCCTCAAGTTATTCCTGGATGTCCAACAACATCTTAGAAATCTCACTGTTTTGGATTCCTCTCCCCATAAAACCATGCTTGTAAAAGTTGAGCTTTCCCATAATAATCTTCAGTAATTATAAAATTAGAATGGGCTTTAAGGAAATTTAATCCAACTCCTTCATGTTAGATGAGGTAACTGAGAAGTGATGTGCCCCAGGCCACACAAAAAGTAGCTGGACTGCAGTGGGAATGCAGGTGTCTTGGACCTTGCTAAATAAACCCCTGGTAAGTTAATTCATACTAGGCTGGTAAAAGCCAATGCTTGAACATTGTCATGTCTCTGAAATGTTTTGCAGAAGTGTATAGGGCCATTGGATGAATTAACGTGGTACCTCTTCTTAGAGCATCAGTTCGACTACAACTATCATTGGAAAGTAAGTACTGTGCTGATTAAGTTGTCTCTCAGCTCCCCTTACCATTCCACGTTCAGTGTGGTGGTGTTGGTCTGCTTGGTCAGCTGCTCTCTTCTCTTCTAGTCTCTGCCATCAAGTAGTGCTAGCTGCAAGGCTTGGGAAGGAAGGCGGGACCTACTTCCATTTGTTTCCTGTCACGGACAACATCAGATTTCCCAGTAGGAATGATTGCTTTCAGGTTTCAGTTTTTCCACGTGCCCAGAACCAGTCTCACTGGTCTCCTTGGAAGCACCACACTGGCTGTTTGTGTCCCTTCCTCAGTTACCTTCATCCTCTATGGGGCTCCTCTGTCTGCTTCTAGAGTTTAATAATCCCCACCTCTTCCCTTTGTTCCCCATTCCTGGTTTGCTAATTGTTTTATGCATTATGATCTCTGTGAACCTCAGTGTCTGTCCCCTATTTGCAATTTTTAGGTCACCAATGCTTGGTTATCAACTTTTTATGTTCAATTCTCTGTTAAAATAATGGGGCTGATTTCTGTTTCCTGAGCAGACCCTGACTGATACAAGTACTTCAGTCAGTATTTACTGTTATGTTAAAATAATTATAAAAATCTCTGGAGTAGAACACAAAGGTTATTTACATTTAAAAGAGGAAGCAGAAACTTCTTCAAAGGAATTTCACATCACTTCAGAAATCCCTTCTGTATCCCCTTCTGGACATTTTCATTGTTTTCTATTAGTGGGGAAGTTTGAGAAGCACAGACTTAATGAGTTTATTCCCAAGGGTATTTTAATGCCAGGTTAGGGGAGTTCCAGAGACTAATGCCTTCACTTAAAGAGACAGAGATGGTAGTTTGGTTGAGAGGATAGCTTTTAGCAGCTCTCCACAAATTTTAATTATGAGCAAGTCAGATTGTGTCCTCAGAGACTAAAAGTGTGTGGTTTTGAATGATGCTATTCAGTCAGTGATCAGAAAATGGCAGTGGGTTGGTTTTAGAAGTACTGTTTCCTGAGCCCTATAAAACTCAGATAGAAAGTTTCAGCTCAGGCTGAGTTGTCTACCCCATATGGACTGAATAGCTCATGCATGAATCAGAGCTGTAACCAGCCTTTGGAGATGGCATAAGTCATAGCTTCTGATTCGAGCCAGAACTAACTAGCAGCTGTGGTTTGTTCTGTTCACTGATCAGTGAAGCTTCTGTTTCACATTGGAATACTCATGCATATGTTTGGCAGGCTGATGGAGTCTTGTTTGTAACTCCCAGAGAAGACATAACCACAGAGCGTTATCTTTCTTGAGTAGGCTGCCAATGTTCTTCTCGAAGTAAATAAGGAAAGAGAGCAAGAAGAGAGGACACTCATTCTTGAGAATGTATCAGAATAAATTGTTCATAGTGCAGTTTAGGATCAGGAGAAAATTTGTATTGCATTTTAAAAGTCATAAACACAGCAGAAACTGGATATAAATGGGTACATAGCCTCCTTGTATCCCAAAGAAAAAAAAGCATGGAAATTATACTTTGGCCAAAAGTAAAGAAATCTCCAGTTATAGTTGGATAAGATATGTGGAATAGGTCAGGATCAATGAGATTACACAGGTGAGTTTGGGTTAGTCCCATGGAGGTTATGGTGTAGCTTTCTTCTATTGTTAAATAAATAAAGTTGAATTAATATGAACTCATAAAAGGGCAACCTGAGTGTTGTGTAGAGGAAGAACACCTTCATACCTTTTCCTGATTTAGTGGTCAGAGGTTGAGAGCAGAGAGGATCTGTGATAGGAGAATTATCTATACAGAATGTCAAGTCTTTTCCACATGAGCTGTCAGATGCCTCCCTAAGTCATAGAAGTGGAGGATATGAAACTCTGGCATGCTAGTGCTGGTTCCCTAACATAGAGATACCCTTCTCTAATTCCAGGTAATTATTTGGACTCCATGGCTCATATTTTCTAAAATAACCATGCCTAGAGTTAATTCACCTGAGAAACAAAAATTTCGACACAGCACAGAATAAATCCACTTACGGAATTCTATTTTTAGAAATAACAGCCATTTATTTCAAGGTACACAAGTTCCATAAGATGCTCCTGAGAAGTTCTTCAGTGAAGAAACCTGTTAATCTTTTTATCCATTTTTTTTCAATTTTATTGAGACACATAATTTTTTTCCCCACATAGCATCTCTTAAAATCCAGTGAACCTACATTTTGAAGATGAGTCTGGAAAAGGTCTTAAGGTGTTCTCATTCATATAAAAACACAAACAAAAATTGGTTTCTTCTTTTTGGGTGTGATCCTTTGGGAAGTTCATTGGAGCTTATTCTTAGATTTTTCAATCCAAAAAAAAAAAAATGAGTGTGATAATCATAAGAACTGTTTACTATTATTTTGGATTCTTCTTTCCATGCACATGGGAGGACTGGACTTCCCTAAACCCTTGAAGTTAGGCATGGCCATGTGACTTGATTTGGTCAATAAAGTGTGGGAGGAAGTCTCTAAGATCTGGTTCATCAATCACTCCATTCACTTCTTCCTGCCATAAGAGTTCATGATGGTAGAGTCTTTGTCAGACTATATTTCTTAGTGAAATGACATGAAGCAGATCCTACTCTTTGCCTCCTCACCAGCTGACTCATAATGTACATGTCACACAAGAGAGAAAGAGGTATTTATTTTTTCTAGCCATGAAATTGTGGGGTTGTTTCCTACCGTAGTGTAATTTAGCTTATTCTGACTGGTACAGAATCTGCTACTAGGATCGAGGTGCTAACACAGCAGGAAAATTATAATTTGTTATTGGCATGAAGAACAAGTTTAGGCAGAGAAAAAATTGTTATAAAATCTGGAAAGATGACAATTCATGTTATGCAGTGGCAAAAAAATTTGGTTAAACTGTGGCCTACAGTGACTTGGAAGGCCTATTGAAGTTCTAGCTCTAGAGAAAGAGACAGGAAAACAATGTTAGTAACGTGTGGTGGTTTCTGTTGGCTGCAATTTGGTAAGGTATTATGAGACAAGATCAGAAGAGAATTAGCTGGACTCCTAGTAGGCATTAATGGGAAATTTGAGGTTTTGAAATATTGGAAGGGCTGACTGATTTTAGAGTCTAAAAGGCAGAAAATAAATTGAGAGAACCTTATGGTGATAAAGAAATGTTCAGTCTGAGTCTCGCAGCAAAGGACATGATCTCTCTGCCTACTGTTAAAAACCATTCAACTGATTATATTTCCTTGGCTATCACACCATTATAACCTCTGCAAGGACTAAGATGCCATCAAGTAAAGATTCAAATAAGATGTCCTAAAAATATCTGCAGCTTTGACTGTGGCAGATAGAGTTCTGGAATCAAAGAGATAAGAGGCTAAGTTGTTAAAACAGGTGTATATCCAAAAGAATCACTAGGTTGAACTAAAAGAAACTGTAAATATTAAAGACTTAAAATGACCCTTGGGTCCCTGAGATTTATGGCAGGAAGCTGTGAAGCCCTCAAGCAAAACATATTTCCTAATGCCTACATCAGTCAAAGAGTATAAGGTAAATAGAAGACAGGGGCCATGGACAATTATGGGGAATGAGCCTTCTCACAGAGACCATATTTAGGGACCAATATCCCCCACCTCCAGGATGGACATCATGGTATTTGTCTAGGGGATTTCAGAATTGCAAAGGCCAGTGTCTGCTGTTTATCTTCTGGGGTTTTTTTTTTTTTTCTGTATTTTTCTGAAGCCGGAAACAGGGAGAGACAGTCAGACAGACTCCCGCATGCACCCGACGGGATCCACCCGGCACACCCACCAGGGGGCGACGCTCTGCCCACCAGGGGGCGATGCTCTGCCCCTCCGGGGCGTCGCTCTGTTGCGACCAGAGCCACTCTAGCGCCTGGGGCAGAGGCTGAGGAGCCATCCCCAGCGCCTGGGCCATCTTTGCTCCAGTGGAGCCTCGGCTGCGGGAGGGGAAGAGAGAGACAGAGAGGAAGGAGAGGGCGAGGGGTGGAGAAGCAGATGGGCGCTTCTCCTGTGTGCCCTGTCCAGAAATCCAACCCCGGACTTCTGCACGCCAGGCCGACGCTCTACCACTGAGCCAACCGGCCAGGGCCTGTGGTTTTTTTTTTTTTGAAGAAAGAGAAGCATCAACTCATTCCACACAGTTGTGCACCCATTGATTGCCCCTCATACATGCCCTGATCAGGGCTTGAACGAGCAACCTCAGGGTCAAGCCAGCACCCTTGGGATTAAGCCAATGACCCCAGACTCAAATCAGTGACCTCAGCACTTGGGGATGACACTCTATGCACTGCACCACTGGCCAGAGCTGTATAACTCCTATTTTCCTTCATCCTCGTAAATTGGCTGTTTGTGGGGTAGATAACTTGTCTTATTAGTTTATAAGTTTCCAGAACAAAAGGAGCCACATCTAAGCCCTAATTAGTCACTGTATCACCTCCTGCTATGGACTAATTGTGTCCCCTAAAATTCAAATGTTGAAGCCTTAACTTCCAATGAGACTATACTTGGAGATAGGGCCTTTAAAGAGAGGATTAATGCTCAATGATGTCATAAGAGTGGGACCCTCATCCAATAGGGTTGGTGATGTTATAGAAAGAGGAATAAACACCAGGAATGCACACAGAGAAAAGTCCATGTGAGACTACAGTAAGAAGGTAGCATCTACAAGTCAAGGAGAGAGACCTCAGGAGAAACCAATCCTGCCAACACCTTGATCTTGGACATCCAGCCTCCAGAACTGTATGAAATAAATTTCTGTTGTTTAAGCCACCCAGTCTGTGTAATGTTTTTATGCCAGCCTGAGCAGATTTGTGCACCTCCTAATGAAGGGACTACTCCATATCACCCAGAGGTGACCTGATCCATGACTAGAGGGAACTTTTGAATTATCTCTTTTAGGGAGGAAGTTAAGTAAATTTTGTTTGAGGGAAGAAGACTAAGCTGAGTGTTCAGAAACTAGAGAGAGTTGGATTCTAGTTATTATTTGGACTCTAGCTATTCACCAATATTCTAGCATGGTAGGATTGTACATCCATGACTCCTTGAAGATAGGTATGGTCATGTTACTCACTTGACCAATGAAATGTGAATAGGAGTGACATATCTTTCTTGTAGGCAGAATCCCTTAAAGCTAATGAACAATTGGCCATCTCCCCTTTTCTCTGCCACAGCATCTGTGATGTTTCAGATGGTAGAGTATCTGTAAAACTGTGTCCCTGAATGCAGATGACATGGAGCAGGGTCCCAGCCAATTAACAATGATCATGAGCATGGGTGAGAAATAGTTTTCAGACACTGAGATTTTGGGGACTATTATTGTGGCATAGCCTAGTTTATCTTGACTGATCTAATCAATGATAAGGTAAGGGAAGGAAAAATTTCCAAAATTCTTGTAGAGTCTGATTGTGTAATATGATCAATTAATTAAATATATTGGAATTTGTCCTTTATTAGGTGAAGTAGAGCTGACATCAGAGGTTGCTCATTAATCACTGAGCTGTCCTTTGTATTCAAAGGTGACACTCTTGAATCACTGTCCAAAGAACATGTTGAAAGTCAATTTGTCTGAAGTAGTAAAGGATTCTCTGAAAACCATTCATACTTCTCCACTCAGCTGCCTCTAGTAAGGCAAGAGTCTCATGTAATCATCGATTAGAACAAGCCTGGACCTCAAACCCAGGTCAGTTCTGTTCACTGGGTGCTGCAACAAATGGGCATGAACAGTTGACAGCAAGAAGGTAGAATCATCAATGAATCTTCAGATCATGTTTAGCTTCAAAGTGAACCACCAACCAGGAAAAGGGATGGACAAGGCACAGATTGTAAATGTTTGTAAAAGCAAGATACAGTAAGTCCTCAACATCGTTGATAGGCTGTTGGAACTGCAGTAAAATAATGTATGTGAAACCAGTTTTACCATAGGTTGATTGATAAAAACAAGAGTTAAGTTTCCACAGAATCTCATCAATGTTATATTGAAATGATGTTGAATGAACAATATTATTCAAGGGCCAGCTGTATAGTGACCTGAGGAATACCTGTTGCGTGCTTTTTTGAATAATGAGATTTCCAAGGAACTATTATCACATGCAGTTCCAATAACTCCCTGATAAACTCTAAGAGTTGTCTGGTGCATTGTTATAATAGGGAGTTAAGACTAGCTTAAACTATTCTATAGAATAGAATGAATTGCTGTTTGTTGTATGGTTGGGTGTTTGTTCTCTAACAGTACTTCAGAAAGCAGAGATCCTCAAGGGTGTACAAAAGAGAGAGAGATTACCTACACCAAACAAACAAAAATGAGAGAGAGAGAGAAATCTTGGAAAGAATTGAAATGAGGGAGAAGGTGGAATTTTAGTATAAATCAAAGCATCGTCCCTTCTGGAAGCTGTATTCAGCCACAATTGCTTAATCAGTCATCTGTGCAGTGTGACCCTTCCTCCTCTGTCCACAACTGATTGCTGCAAGAGGCTCTTGACCCAACTAGCCCTTCCCCTGGATTTTTGACAGAGAGCCTAGAGAGCTTAGCCAGTCATTCTCAGGTGGCAGAAGTTGTAAGAAACAAAGCTGGGAGTTGCTGACAGAGTGGTCTTGTCCCTCTGCAACATCTGTAGTGAGAGAAGGAAGGATAAAGCAGGTGTGGAGAGGGGAAAAGATGGACACGAAGAAAGAGCCCTGACAGTGTTCAGTGGCCTGCCTTCATGTGGTCCCATCCTTAAGGATGTGTGTATTGGTGTCCTGTGGCTGCCATAACAAAGTTCCACAGACTGCGTGGCTTACAACAGCAGAAATTTATGCTTTCAAAGTTCTGAAGGCCACAAGTCCAAGATCAAGGTGTTGTCAGAATTGAGTCTATCTGGGGGCTCTGAGAGAGGGGATCCGTTCCATGCTTCTCTCCCTGCTTCTGGGGATGGTGGTGATTCCTTGACTTGATGCAATGCATAAGTTCAGTTTCTGCCTCTCTGATTACATGGCATTCTCCTGGTGTCTTTTCTTCTGTGTCTCTTTTGTTATAAGGACACCAGTCATATAGGATTAGGGTTCCCACTAATGACATCATCTTGACTTGATCACATCTACAAAGACCCTGTTTCCAAATAGGGTCACATTCACGGATGCTGGGGACATAATTTGACCCAGTAATATGTCTTTTTCCTTAAGCTTCTTGGAAGTAATTTCTGTCTCTCGCAATTTCACTTGGGTAATCAGGGAAGACACCTGAGGCAGAACTTGGCCTGAAGGCAGATGAGTGTGAGGGAAGGGGCGCTGAAGGGAGTTACAGAAGGATTAATCAGTGTCAGGAGGAAGTGCTTGATTAGGATCTGAGTTACGAGAATGGCTCAAAGGAGAGGTGAGTGCAGCTGCGTGTGCTATTGGCTCCACAGTAAGATGAGATTAGCACTGTTGGGACTCTTGCAGAGCTTCAGAAGGCAGAGAAACCCAGCACAAAACTGCTTAAGTAAAGAGAGGGAGGTGGAATTACTGACACATAACCAGGAAGATAGGAGACATTATATATAAAGCAGAATAAAGCACAACCATTGGTCTTTATGTGGAAATGTCAGAAAGTACCAGGAAATTTCTTTATCACTGTCTAGAAATTAATAACAGAAACAATATTTTAAAAAAGGGCTCTTAAATATATTTGAACATATTGGTGAATGGTCAATTTTTATACTGAAAAGACACTAAAATAATTACTGAAATTACACATAATATATATTACAGAGGTCTAATAAAAGAAGAAATTTTTGCTGGAATAATTAGAAAAAGTTTCATAGAAGAGTTAAAGGAGCAATAACATTTGGTGAATCATTATTGGAACCTGGAATTTTGGGGGCTAATTATATCAAACCCCAGTTTCAGTAGTGTTATTGGAATTCAAACAGTCACCCTTCAATGGAGGGCATCCATTTGGACTTCCAATTTCTAGACAAGGAGGAGAATGGTGGCAAGCTTAAAGAATGTGGATTTTTATTTACAAGTAGTCAAGTTACCCCTTCCTTCCTTCCTTCCTTCCTTCCTTCCTTCCTTCCTTCCTTCCTTCCTTCCTTCCTTCCTTCCTTCTTTTTTGTGACAGACAGAGGGTCAGACTGAAAGGGAGAGAGATGAGAGGCATCAATTCTTTGTTGCAGCACAAAGAAACCTAGTTCATTGGTTGCTTTCTCATATCTGCCTTGATGGGGGGGGGGCACAACAGACTGAGTGACCCCTTGCTCAAGCCAGTGAACTTGGGCTCAAGCTGGTGAACCTTGCTTAAACCAGATGAGCCCGTGCTCAAGCTGGCAATCTCGGGGTTTTGAACCTGAGTCCTCCATGTCCCAGTCCAATGCTCTATTCACTGCGCCACCACCTGGTCAGGCCTCCCTTTTTCATTAGAGTGAAGATCAGAGAACAGTCAAGTCATTCTCTAGAGTTATCAATCAAAATACAGTAGTCACTTGATCAGGTGGTGACACGTTGGTAGAGCATTGGCCTGGGACACTGAGGACCCAGGTTTGAAACCCAGAGGTCACCAGCTTTTGTGTGGGCTCATATGTCTTGAGCACAGGCTCACCAGCTTAAGCACGGGGTTGCCAGCTTGAGCGTGGGATCATAGACATAACCCCATGGTTGCTGGCTTGAGACCAAGGTCTCTGACTTGAGTAAGGGGTCACTGGCTCATCTGGAGCCCCCTGGTCAAGGCACATATGAGAAAGCAATCAATGAACAACTAAAGTGCCTCAATTACAAGTTGATGCTTCTCATCTTTCTTGCTTCCTGTCTGTCCCTGTCTGTCTGTCTCTCCTACACACACACACACTAGTCATTTGAGTTCAATAAGATAAGGTGCATGGATTTGAAATTTGAGTAATCCCATATCAGAATAACCCAAGGAAACTTGAAAATCTCAATCTTGTCTCTATAACATTTTGGAGTATAAGGAGGGAACTTTAGATTCTATATAGATATAGATGGATATAGGAAATTAATCTCCAAAAAAGCAAAATAGACATTATTCCAGAGTACAGTAATAAAAAGGTCTAATTTGTTTTAAATTTCAGGAAGAAATAAAAAATAGAAAGAGAGGAAAAGGGAAGAAAGCAGTGTCATGTTTGTTGAAGCTTGTCTGGCATTTCATAATAATTACAGTATCATATTAACTATTGAAATAATTAGTAGTTTCTTTTAGAAATATATGTACATGATAGAATATTTAAGAATAAAAAGGGTATTTGGATGGATACACAATGCAATCAATAGTTGAATTTCTGTAGAAATGTCTACCTGAAACCTATGTATTCTTATTGACCAATGTCACCCCATTAGATTGAATTTGTAAATATAAAAAAGGGTAATATAATATTTGGGGTAATGCAGCTCTACCTCCCATTCCAGATTCCCTAATTTTTCCTCAGTGGTACCTATGGTCACTAGTTTCTTATGTATACACCTGGTGATATACTGTGTTTTTTTTTATTATTCAAATGGTAGCATACAATATAAATTAATTTGAAATGTTTTCACCTTGAAGATTAGTCCATATGGATCCATAAAGCGCTGTGCATTTTTTAATGGGAAATGGACCTCGACCATATGCATGTGTCATGGGGTTTTTAATCATCCACCGTTGATATACTTTTAAGTTGTTTTCAACCTTTTGCTATTAGAAACAGTGAATTTGGGGGGCATATATATGATTTCACACGTGTATGAGTATATCCATAAGATAAATTCCTCAAGGATAAATGTGTCAGACAGGTCAGCCAGAAGAAGAGAAGCCATCTATGTAGTTCTGGTGGTAAAGATTTTCATAAAGGGAGTGAGGGCTTAACCATCCTTGGCAGGTCTGGAGCCGTGCAGATCAGGGAAGAAGTAAATGGAATCTCAAGCAGAAGCACCTGAGAGGGTGGGTCTTACAAGCTCACGGGGAAACCGCCATAGTTTCCAGGACTCTCAAAGCTCTCACCACGGCTATGTGTGCAAGGCAATGTGGGGGGCTCTCAAGAGCTTGCCAGGAGCCTCGATCCGCCTCTCACCTTCCAATGTGTCTGGCTCCAACTGGATATAGAAAAGAACGGGGGCTCCTCTCTGCCTCTTGCCTGCAAGGGCTTCTCCTTGGAGGAGTAACTCGGAGTCACCTGGCCGGGGGCTTCTGGGGCGCGGAGCTCCTCACTTTTCCTCTATGATGCAGAGATTTTGAAGGAGGTGGTGGCGATGAAGAGTTGACAACAGACAATCCAGTGCAAGTGATGTGCAGAGAAGTGCTGGGTCAGTGGGTATGTGAACTTTAAACTTTAATTGACTACTGCTTAATTGCAGCTCCAAGAGGTTGTACTAATCTATATCTCCAGCCAAGAGGATAAAAGAGTATTCATAAGCATGCCTCTTTCCTTACACTCTTGCCAACACAATAGATTACACGAAAATTTTATCTTTGCTAAACTAATGGTGAAAAATAACATTCAATTGTAGTTTGTACTTTGTATTTTTAAATGATAAAGTTGGGTATTTTTCATGGTTTCAAAAGCCACCCCCCCTCCATGACCTGTCTATTTTATATCCTTTGCCCATTTTGTATTTAGTGGCTGTTTCTTTCCTATTGATTTATAGGAGCCCTTTGTCATAGTGCTACAAGCATATATCGATACTGCTATTTTTTTCATGAAAAATTTTAATACTCTTTATTCAGATGTATAAAGTCTTTTATTTATAGCTTTTGAATTTTGTGTCATGCATAAAAAGTCCTTCTTTAAGAAAATAAGGGAATTTGTCCATGTTTTCTTTGATAATATTTATAGATTTAAAAAATTTTAATCTTTGGCCTATATGTAATTTACTTTGTTATGACGAGTGTGTGAGGCATCCAACTTAATCTTTTCCACATGAATTAAAGGAGAGCAGAGGGCTCTAGATTAAATTACATTCTTTCTAATGAGTTCTAGAAGTCACAGTTCCCAAATGTCTGATAGGTTCGAGCAGGCAGAGGACCAGGAAAGACCTTCCCAGTAGGGGCCATGCCGGAGGCAGGAGTGAGCTCGCTATTTCGTAGCAGGGAGTGTGACTAGCCTGTTGAGGGGAGGCTGAGGGTGTGGAGTAGAGGAAGAAATAAGGTTGGCTCACCAGGGGTGAGTCATGCTGTGGGAGCTCCTCAACACCAGGCCACGGCGATGAGGAACAGAGCTGGGACTGGGTCTCCGCAGTCTTTGTGTTTTGGGAGTTTGGCCTGGCAGAGGCTTGGCGAGGGCAGATGACAGCAGGGCAGCCTGAGCAGAGGTGGCTGTCGTAGCTCCAGCCTGAGCCCAGCGCCTGCGGGACATTATTTGGGGCTGGGTGGGAGGCTGAGGACCAGGGCAGGTTCAAGTCAGGACTCTCAGTAGCGTCCCTGGAGCCAGAACAGAGTATCCCCAGGGCCCTGGACACCTGGTGTTTCGCTTCTGTTCCTGTGCCAACCCCTGAGAACTTGACATGAGAAGGAGTGTCCTCATGAGTGGTTTACGATGTGCTGGGCTGTGGGTGCGTGTCACATGTACCATCTTTTTTAATCCTCACTTGCCATTATCCCCATTTTATAGATTGGGAAAATGAGGCTTAATGAAACCCACCAACTCACTCAAGTCCCAGGTATTGAAAATGGTAGAACTGGGCTGGAGAAGAGTCCAGAACCAGAGTTCTTAGCCACTTCGAAGTTATACCGCTGTGACAGCATCAACAAAAAATTTCTCTGCTATTGGTTATGAGCAAAGGGCAATGATTAGTGTTCATATATAAACTGCACCATTAGAGTTAAAAATGTATCTAGGCATTGAGATGTACAAAGAGGTAATTGTGAATTATTGACTTTCATTCTACTCAGCTAACTGCCTACATGGATTTTAGAACTTTGGGGAAAATAACTGTCTGCCTCCCGGAATACCGCTCCGTTTCTCACGGACGCCTGGCATTCCTTTAGGGAGACAATGTCCTTTGTGAGAGAGAAGGTTTATTACTAAAGGCTGGGGCTACAGTTTATTCTTTTTTTCCCCCTGCATGTTCTCTGCAGGGCACATGAAGCAGAGATTTGATTATTTTTCTGGAATATGGGAGGAGAAAAGATGGCTTCTTTTAGTAATGTTTATGCTTCACATTCACTTGCTATTTTGGTGCAATTATTTGGTAAGAAAACCAAAGTTCTAGGATTGGCCATGCTTATGTAAAGGGAGGGAACTCAGGACTAGGCCCTTTCCTAGCAGACTATTACTCTCCCCTTCGCTAGCAGTGGTCTTCCCATGGTCTGGAATGAGGGCTGGCTACAGGGCCATGCTACCTGGGCCATGGTACAGGGTCCCGCAATTTGAAGCAGGCTCTTTGGTTAATGTTCTGCTCTTGCTGTCTTAAAATTAATAGTGTTTGAACAAGGAAACTTGCATTTCCACTTTGCACTGGGTCTTACAGATCAAGTAGTTGTTCCTGCCCGAAATTATGTAGCAACAGATACTTGCAGAGAACTGGGAGAGAATACTTTATTGACCTCCAGTTCAGTGCTTGTATCATAAGGGTGGGTGATGAAGTATCGGAAGCCCAGGCGCAAGGAATAAATTTGGATGAGGTTGTGTATAGATTGCCACCCTCCACCTCTCTACAGGCACCTCTGTAACCTTTCTGCTCTCTTTCTTGCTATAACCATCCACAACCTGTAATTAAAGGGGCAGAGCTGTTATTGAGAGAAATGAGAGAGCCAAGCATGCAACTGGGATCTTTGCTCCAGATTTGTAGTTGCTTATCTTCTGAGAATTCATCAGTTCTGTCTCCTTGAGGCTCTTGGTATCTTGTAATGTAGTGCACCTGTCCATGAACATTGGAGGAGTTCCTGAGGGGATCATGTCTCGTCTGACAGCCTGGCACCAACATAGCACTTGGATGTGTGGGTTTTGAACTTGGTTCATATTAAATCAGTTGCAGAAGTCCAGGAGACAAACTATAAAATAAACCCACACTTGTGGAAGCAGAGATGCCTCAACTGCTATGCTCACCCCTTTTTCCTACCCAGCCTCTCTCCTTCCTCCAGGGTCCTGTAGAGCAAAGTTAAAGCTCCTGGCTGGGATCCTTGTATGGTCTTCCCAGTGTTTGTTAAAATCAAAGCTAACTTAAATCTGAAGAATCCCAGCTCAAAGCAGATACAAAAATCACAAGAGTGTGAACAGTTCTCTAAAAGGTATTGCAGAGTATCACAGTAGTTCAGAAGCACGATTCAATGCATTTTCCCCTTTTTATTAGAGATGACTTTTTTCTTCTCCCTTTTGTCTTTCTTTACCTCTCTGACATTATCTTTCCACACTCTCAACCAGTTTTTTTTATTCCAACACTCCCTCTCAGATGTTTGTTCTGGCAAACAACTGAGATTTTGTAGGTTTCCCCCCTAGTTTTATTGAGATATCATTAACATAAAACATTGTATAAGTTTAAGGTATATGATGTGATAAGTTGATACACTATATGTTGCAAAATGATTATCACCATAGGGTTAATTAGCACCGCATCATCTCACATAATTACTTTTGTTGATGGTGAGAACATTTATGATGTATTCTTTTATCAGCTATCAAGTATATAGTATCAACTGTAGTTAAGTATAGTCACCATTCTGCGTAAATTTTGGTCAGGAACAACTACTTGATCTGTGAGACCCAGTGCAAAGTGGAAATGCAAGTTTCTTTGTTCAAACACTATTAATTTTAAGACAGCGAGAGCAGAGCATTAACCAAGGGCTTTTTTAGATTACAAATATAAGTGAAATCATAGGGTATTTGACTTTCTGTGTCTGACTTACTTCTTTTAGCATAATGCCTTCAAGGCCCAAACATTCTTCCATCTACCATGTTGTTGGAAATGGCAGGATCTTCTTTTTTATGGCTAACATTCCATTATATATAGTGTATATAATATATATTTATGTTAACTAATACAGCAAGAAAAACACTTTCAAGCCTGTATTTACTGTATATATGTGTGTGTGTGTTAAGTTGCTTCTATATTTTGGCTAGTGTAAAGAATGCTGCAATAAACATGGGGGTGCAGATATCTCTTCTAAATACTAATTTTGTTTCCTTCAGGTATGGACCCAGAAGTGGGATTGCTGGATCAGATAATAGTTCTATCTTTAATTTTTTGAGGAACCTCTATACCGTTTTGCATAATGCCTATACTAATTTACATTCTGACCAACAATGCGCAAGGGTTCTTATTTTCTCCACACTCTCACCAATACTTTTATCTTTTATCTTTTTGATAATAGCCATCTTAACGGGTCTGAGGTGATATATTATTGTGGTTTTGATTTTCATTCCCTGGTGATTAGTGATATTAAGCATCTATTCACATACCTGTTGACTATTTGTATGTCTTCATTTGAAATATACTGCTCACAAAAATTAGGGGATATTTTATAGCTTCGTATTCATTTTGAAATATCCCCATATTTTTGTGAGCAGTATATATCAATTCAAGTCCTCTGTGCATTTTTAAATTGAATTGTGTGTTTTTGCTATTGAGTTGTATGAGTTCCTTATATATTTTGGATCTTAACCCCTTATCAAATAGATGGTTTGCAAATATTTTCTCCTGTTCCATAGATTGTCTTTTAATTTTTTTTTAAAATTGTTTCTTTTGCTGTGCAGAAGCCTTTTAGTTTGATTTGGTCTCATTTATTTATATTTTCATTTGTTGCTTGTGCTTTTGGTGTCATATTAAAACATTATTGTCAAGACCCATATCAAGGAGATTTTCCCCTATGGTTTCTTCTAGGAGTTTTACAGTTTCAGATCTTAGGTCTAAATCTTCAAATCATTTTGAGTTAATTTTTGTGAGTGAGATAAGATAGGGCCTGATTTCATTCTTCTGCATGGGATTACCAGTTTTCTCAACATTATTTATTGAAGAGACTATTCTCTCCTTATTGAGTATTATTGGCTCCCTTGTCACAATTTAGTTCACTGTATATGTGTGGATTTATTTAAGGGCTGTTGATTCTGTTCCATTGGTCTGTGTGTGTGTGTGTGTGTGTGTGTATATATATATATTTTTTTTTTTTTTTTTTGCTGGAACTGTACTGTTTTGATTACTATGGCTTTGTAATAAAGTTTGAAATCAGAAAGTGTGACACCTCCAGCTTTGTTATTCTTTCTCAAGATTGCTTTGACCATTTGGGTCTTTTGTAGTTCCACATGAATTTTAGGATTGTTTTCTTCTATTTCTATAAAAAATGCCATTGGAATTTTATAGGGATTGCATTGACTCTGGATAGCTTTGAGTAGTATGGATATTTTAACAATTTGAATTCTTTCAATTTATTAATACAGGATATCTTTCCATTTATCTGTATCTTCTTCAGTTTCTTTCATCAAAATCTCACAGTTTTCAGTGTACAAATCTTCAACTCCTTAAGTTGTTTTTTTTTTTTTTTTTACAAGGACAGAGAGAGTCAGAGAAAGGATAGATAGGGACAGACAGACAGGAACGAAGAGAGATGAGAATCATCAATCATCAGTTTTTCATTGCGACACCTTAGTTGTTCATTGATTGCTTTCTCATATGCACCTTGACTGCGGGCCTTCAGCAGACAGAGTAACCCCTTGCTCGAGCCAGTGACCTTGGGTCCAAGCTGGTGAGCTTTTTTGCTCAAGCCAGATGAGCCTGCGCTCAAGCTGGCAACCTTGGGGTCTCGAACCTGGGTCTTCTGCATCCCAGTCCGATGCTCTATCCACTGCGCCACCACCTGGTCAGGCTCCTTAAGTTTTTTTAAAAAGGTATTTTATTTATTGATTTTACAAAGAGAGGAGGGAGCAGAGAGTGAGAAGTATCAACTCAGTTTCACTTTAATTGTTCATTGCTTGCTTGTTGCTTAGCATGTGTGCCTTGACCGGGCAAGCCCAAGGTTTTGAACCAGTGACCTCAGCATTCCAGGTCAACATTCTATCCACTATGCCACCACAGGCCAGGCCTTCCTCAACTGAGCTTATTCCTAGGTATTCCACTGTTATCGATCCTGTTGTAAATGAGATTGGTGGTTTATTCTTTTTCAGATATTTTGTTGTTAGTGTATTGAAATGCACCTGATTTCTGTAAGTTGATTTTGTATCTTGCAACTTTACTGAATTTGTTTATTAATTCTAAACATTTTTTGGTGGAGTTTTTAGACTCATCTATGTTTAAGATCATACCATCTGCAAACAGAGGCAATTTTGCTTCTTCCTTTCTGATTTGGATGCCTTTTATTTCTTTTTCTTGTCTAATTTTCACTCTTCAGATTTTGTAGTTATTTGTTCCTTGCATCTGAGTCTTTTCTCATGTCTGGAGATCTTTGGCTGGTGGTTCATTTTTAAGCGTGGGACACTAAAAAATTGATCGGGACTCTGTGCATCCATGGGGTTTGTTCACTGTCTGGTGAACATGCAGGAATGTGGCCATTCACTGGGAGACTTCACATCTCAGTGTTTGTAGATATTGCTATTGTGCTGGCACTTTTCCTGGGATGTCCCTATCTTTTTCCTGGAGCTCATGAACCTTACTTCCAGAAATCTGATGCATGTCTTCTTGTTGTATTCTCTCATGGCACCAATCTCTCATGACCAAATCACTTCCCAAAGGCTCCACCTGCTAACACCATCCCATTGGGGGTTAGGATTTCAACATATGGTTGTTTTTTGGGGGGGGCGGGAAGGGGAACAAATATTCAGTTTATAATACACTGTAAGAAAAAGAGTCAGATAAAAACAAGTTTGAACCCCAACAGCACTGATTTCCCTCACGCCTGACCTGATCAGAAGCTGCCTCTCATAGGCAGGAGCAGAAATCCCCGCTGGGGAGGGAGGGGAGGTGATGGCAGCCCCTCCCCAGACTGCAGGTGTTGTAACTGCTACAGCCCTACCAGACCTGAGGAGGTAGAGAGACCTCAGCTTGGAATCCAAGTTTGAATTTCGATGCTTACATGACAATGGAGATTTAAAATGTACAATTGAGCTTTTGTGATTTAGCCCTTTAACACTTTTTTAATCTAACAGTGACCAGAAAATTTATGGCCCTGAGCTTTCTCCAACAGTAGAAGAGGAACTTGTCTACTAGCTGTTTTAAAGTAAAAATGAGAAGAAAGTAAATATTAGTAAACTTCATTTGCTTTCTGATTACATCTCACAATTTGGATAGTTTATTTTATTATTATTTTTTATTTTTAAAAAAATTGAATTCTAGTTAACATATACTATTTTTTTAACCTTTTATTTATTTATTTTAGAGAGGAGAAAAAAGAGAGCAAGAAAAGGGGTGGGGGAAGAGCAGGAAGCATCAACTCCCATATGTGCCTTGACCAGGCAAACCCAGGGTTTTTTTTTTTTCTTTTCTGAAGTTGGAAACGGGGAGGCAGTCAGACAGACTCCCGGCATGCGACCGGGATCCACCCGGCACGCTCTCCAGGGGGCGAGGCTCTGCCCATCTGGGGCATTGCTCTGCCGCAACCAGAGCCATTCTAACGCCTGAGGCAGAGGCCACAGAGCCACCCTCAGCGCCTGGGCAAACTTTGCTCCAATGGAGCCTCGGCTGCGGGAGGAGAAGAGAGAGACAGAGAGAAAGGAGAGGGGGAGGGGTGGAGAAGCAGATGGGCGCTTCTCCTGTGTGCCCTGGCCGGGAATCGAACCTGGGACTCCCGCACACCAGGCCAATGCTCTACCACTGAGCTAACCGGCCAGGGCCAAACCCAGGGTTTTTAACTGGCAACCTCAGTGTTTCAGGTCTATTCTTTATCCACTGCGCCACCACAGGTCAGGCTTGGATAGTTTATTATAAAGATTACATTTATCTGAGAATATTTTTATTTTGCTCTTATCTTGAGGTGACAAAATTCTAGGCCATTATTATTATTATTATTATTATTATTTTAATCACTTCAATTATATTATTCCACTGTTTTCTGACATCTAATGCTGTTGAAAAGAAGTTTGTGTCACTATAATTGTCATCTGCGTTTCTGAATGCCTTGCAAAGGAGGCACTGACAGCCACTGTCCTGGACTGTCATTTTAAGGATATTTGCAGAGCAAAGAGCCTTCATGGTTAAAGATGGTGTTTCCTTCTGGAGCAAGTGGTAGCTTTGTTCAGCACCTTGGAAGTTGGGATTATGTCTTCCTCAGGGTTTCCAGCTGTCCCCAGGGTATTGAGAGTTTTTCTCCTGTTTGTGGTGGGAGATGTTTTGAGCTGAGCTTTGTCTTTTTTTTGGGCCTAGAACAGAGAGATTACCATTTAGACAGGAAGTATACCTAATTTAAGTAAAGAATCTCTCTTTGAAGTTTTCTTGAGTATTTAATCACTTTTTTTGGGGTGATGTGAATAGTCCTGAAGGTGCAATTGTCACAGCAATTGACTATTGATAATTCCTATTTAACAGCTCTAATTTTAATTTTAGCAGACATTGTCTATGATTTTTCTCTTCACTAGTTATTTCAGAGTACTTACTCTATTTTTTTTTTTTAAACTCATCTCATCCAGCTTTCTGTTCTGGTCCAATCTTTTGGGACTTTCAGATCAGAGGTGTTGCTGTTCCTAAAACTTTAGAAGGACAACGGCCTCACTTGCTGCACTTACTGCCCCCCCCCAAGCTAGATGTGTTACATTTTCTACTTTATGACTTTTCACTCCTACAAACTACCCTCTATTGCCTAAAGTTCCACATTATAATTTGAAAAGAAGAACATTAAAATCTCCATTTCTGAATGATCTACTAACTATGGGGCTGTAATTGTATTCAAAGTTGATAGTTCAGCTAAAACTTTAACTATTTTATTCATCCTGAGAGGTGTTTTTGTAGCTGATTAGTCCCTTTTGTGCCTTAACCTCGAGCTTTTATTTCATAGTTATATTTTGTACCATGTTAGATACTTTCCCATCTATTTGCACAAAGCTAGATAAAAATGTTAAAGACGTAAATGTCAGCCCTGGCTGGTGGCTTGGTGGATAGAGTGTGGGGCTAGCATATGGATTTCCCATGTTCTATTCCCAGTCAGGGCACAAAGAAGAAGTGAACATCTGCTTCTCTCCCCCACTCCCAATCTCCCCCTTCTCTCCCTCTTCTCTTCCCACAGCCAAGTGGCTTGATTTGTTCAAGTGTGGCCCTGGGTGGTGAGGATGGCTTGGTTGTTCTGAGCATGTCAACCTCAGGTGTTAAAAATAGCTTAGTACTTGAGCATTGGCCCCAGATGGGGTTGCTGGGTAGATTCTGGTTGGACCACATGTTGGAGTCTGCCTCATTATCCACCCTCCTCTCAATTAAAAAAAATATAAATGTCATAAGTTAAACCAGGAGTAGTATGGAATCAAAAATGATATACTGCATCATTTTACTTTTATTTTTTTATAGAGATTTATTGCTATTGGAAAGATTCAACCCAAGAATACCATGGCTAATACAGTTATACCAAAATTTCAAACACCTTAAATTATGTAGTAAAAAATTCTTTTATATGCTGACTGGAAATGAAAAGGAAAATATGTTCAGATGAGTGACCAGAAGTAGAAAAATAAATACCAACCACACAGATGAAAGCTGTCGCGCTTGCTCTGTGTCACATCGGTGTTACCTTGCTGAGAGTGGTTTCATCGTTTTGGTCCCTTTTCCCTCAATGATTTTCCAAGTACACTTTGACCCAAGAAGTTAGGAAACTATGTGCAGAGGAGGGGGAATTTTGCTCCAGGTGGAAGTAGGTAGAAAATAAAAGAAAAGAAAAAAACAAAAAGAAAAAACGGGAAATATCAGAAACCAGAACATTATTATAAAAAATTGACCCACCCTTAATAAATGTATAGTAATAATATGCATTTTCAGTGGATTATAAGCCCATATTACTGCTGTAACATTAAGGCATAATGGTAGCTTGACTACATGATTGATTAGAAAAGTTATATATTTGTATAGATATGGAAAGCTCTATAAGATTTACATTCACTTATTATATAAGGTTGCTTTTTTTGTGGGGACAGATTTTGAAAGCTTTTCATTTTCTACTTCACTCACTTTTTACTTAACTTTTAAAATTCATAATGAATATGTGTTATTTCCTATTATCAGAAAAGAATTCAAAAATATAAAGCACAGATTAGGGAGGTAAGATTTGCTTTCTATCCCTGGAGCTCACCTGGGGGGGGAGGAGGTTGCTGTCAGAATCCTCTGTGGAGTGTTTCAACACAGGTGTTCCTGTCTCCCTGCACCCCCTGCCCCAGTTCTACGGCTTGAGTAGCTCAGGGCATGGCCAGAGTTAAACCTGGTTATGTTAGCACTTGGTAAGAGGCACTGTGGAGAAGGCCTCACCCACTCTAAACGCCCAGTACATCATTGAAATTGTATATTCATTGGAGAAGTCAGATAGCTTGCTGGACCTTGTAGCCATCTCCTTCCCATCTCTGATAGGTGGGCTCATTGGAGACCTCACCAGGGAAGATGATGGTAGAAGAAGCCAGAAAGACCAAATCATCCTTTTCTTTGACATCCCTCTAAGATGGAACATCAAGAACACACAGGATATCTTGCTCTTGGGCATGTAACCTAATCTCAGGAATGTCTTTTGCACTGTTTGCTGTCTCAGTATATTGAAGTGGACTGAATTAATGCTTTAAATTATAGTCAGTCTTAATAAACTGGCTAGACTTTGTGGTCTGGCCTTGTTCCCAAAATCATGCCCAAATCAATCTCCATGACTAGTGGAATAGAATAATCTATTTGACTTTGGCCAGTTAGGCACAAACCTTGAATGGGGATGGGGCAGAGCTGAGTGATGGAAGGGAGGTTTGTAAAGATTTCTGAAATTTTGTACCTCGAAGAAAGAGAAATCATACTGAGGGAAGACATTGCTACTGTCTCCTTCATACGTGGATATGTTCTAGTTTGTGTGTACCATACAGATGGCCGAACTAGATACTTGCAGACTTCAGTGCTTTCATTTTTTAATGACCTTTTTTCTTCATAATAAAGAGTATATGTTTTGTTTTTCTAGAACTGGTAGCAGTTCTGGATAGCTCTGCTTCACAAGTATGGATGTTGTATTTAGATTATTTGATTAACAACACAGCTATGCTCTTTTGTAGGTACTGGGGATATGAAGATGGATAAGTCTGTATTAGTTACGGTAACACTAGCTGCTGTAACAAAGAGACCTCAGACTAAAGAAGCTGCACATATCAGAGTTTTGTATCATTTCTCAGAGGAGTCCTTCAGGTTGGTAGTGGCTCTGCTCCATGTGGTCATTCAGGGATTTTGGCTGCCAGTGTCTCTGCAGTTTCCAACATGTGGCTTTCAAGGCCACCCTAATCTTGTCTCTCAAGACAACAGTAGGGGGGGGGAGAAAGAATGTGGGGAACACATGTAAGGTTTCAGGGGTCAAGCCTGGCAGTGACACTCATTGCTTCTGCTCACCTCCCTTTCTTCCACAAAGCTTTTGTGCTCTCAGGACATGCTCAGTTTGACTGGGTAAGATCAGCGTATGAACCAAAGGTAGAAGAGGAATAGTTCTTTTTTAATTAAAAAAAAAATTTTTTTTTAAAAATTAAGTGAGAGGCAGGGAGGCAGAAGGATAGACTACTGCATGCACCACAACTGGGATCTACCCAGCAAGCCCCCTAATAGGCAATGCTCTGCCCATCTGGGGCCGCTGCTCCATTGCTTGGCAACTGAGCTATTTTAGTGCCTGAGATGAGGCCACGAAGCCATCCTCGGTGCCCAGGGCCAACTTGCTCGAACAATTTGAGCCATGGCTGCAGGAGAGGGAGAGAGAGAGAGAGAGAAGGAGGAGGGTTGGAGAAGCAGATGGTCGCTTCTCCTGTGTGCCCTGACTGGGAACCCAACCCGAGAAGCCCACATGCCAGGCAGATGCTCTACAGCTGAGCCAACCAGCCAGGGCCAGAAATATTCTTAGGCAATAGTTTTTCTGCCTTATATCCCACATTGTACAATTACAAATTGCCCCAACTAAGAACTACTCAAAGGAAAAGAGCTCTAAGCTGGAAACACGTTTCCTGCTACATGAAACAAAACCATATTTACAAATTTTTATTTCCCCTTTGTATCTGTTTTTAGTAAGCTATTTCTAGTTATTAGTGATGCTGTTAAATTTTATTAACCTCATTGTAGTTCCCAGTCATTCCCAATCTCTATTCCTTGGAGAAAAACAAATAAATGCAAACCTTTATCAAAGACTTATAATGTGCCAGGTTTATATTTCCATCCTCTTGCTAATGGAATTGCGACACAACTGTAAAGAGGGCCTATTGGTGTCATTTTACAGATACAGGCCCGGAGGCTCAGAGAACTTAGGAAATGTCACTAAGATTGTGTATTAATAGAGACAGAGCTGCATGTTCACTGGGGTCACACCAGTGGCTGAATAAGTACACCTATCAACATCAGGGCCGAACACACAGACTTTTGTTTCTCAGTCATGGGACAGACCAGCTGGGGGTTCCTAGTTGGGGGGTGATTTTTGTCCCCAGGGTTCTTCCATCTTGTGGATCTGCTGTTCTCGAGGCCCTTGGAACATTTAGTTGGCTTTCACTTAAACTTGTGCCGTTTCATCCTTCTGGAACCCTGCCTTTTTCTCTGAAGGTGCACAGATGTGCTCACATGTGGTGACTTTTATAGTTTTGTATTGCTTTGGCATACTATGCTATTAACCGCATTTAAAAAATAAAGTTTGGAAAACTTAATGTTGGGAATTTTTGTCTCCTGAAGTTTTACTTCAAAAACAACAACTATAAAATGAAACAGAAGCAGTATCTTTTTTAGAGTCTCACATATTAGCTTTATATTATTCTTTAGCTTTTTTTTTTTCAGTAAAGCTGCATTTTCCAGTAGTGTCTGTGTTTTTGCACTGCTCCCCGTCTTCTTGTTTCCCACTTTCAGAGTTGATGTCTGTAGTGTTTTGACAGATGTCTGGCTCAGATAGGCTCCTGCGGAGACTGGCTGTTTCCCCGCTCTCCTCCTGTCAGTTCCTTCGAGGGATGCACCAAGACTCAAGTCACCACTGGCCTTTTCAAGTTTGCTGCCTGCTGGTGATGATGATGTTTCTAGTATTTCCTAAGGCTTTCTGAACCTTGTTCCATATTCAACTGCTTATCATGGAAATCCTAGATTGGTTAGAAAACATATTCCATCTAGTCCTAGGATCAAGACTTTGAAAAGAAGAGTGTGTAATTCATTGTTATCAATCTTTCTTAGTGAGCCCCTTTGGGGCCCAAGATGCGGGGCTTGAGAGTAAACAGCCATGAAGGATGAGTGAACAAGAGGATGAAGGGCTGAAGGTAATCCCAGCATGTCACGAGTGGTTCCCACGCATTAGCTCTATCCCAGGACCAGGTCACCATCATATTTGTTCTCCGAGTACCTGCTCTCTCAGTAGCATTGTTAGTTACTGCTTTCAGGAAATATGCTATTGTCCCTGGATGTTCATGGAGCTTGGCTGCTGAACTTTGTGTAGTATGGGAGGGGTGCTGGGACAAACACTAACCTTCACTGATCTACCTCCCTACCCTCCTGGCCCCATCAGAAGCAGAAGTCAACGGATTCCTGGCCACGTCTTTCTTGGACACTGGCTGAGCTCAGGGGTTTGACTCCACCCCTTTGTCTCAGCTTAGTCTTTGTTCCCTAAGACTGACAGGCTGGCTGCTCTTGCCTGGGAGAGCTTGGCCAGGGGCCTGACCTGCAGGGACTTAAGGTCAAGTTGGTCTCACAAAAGGGTGATTGCTCTGGGGATTCAAAAAACTGAACCTCCAGGTTGCTGAGATTCAAACAAAAGCTGTTTGATGACATGGAAATGTGTGTGAAGCCATGCTTAGCCTCTCAGCTTTATGTTTCTAGTTGTCCTATAGAATAAGTTTTAAGTCATGGATTCTAAGGTATCATTAATTGTAAAACACACTATCAGTTTAATACGAGTATTTGTGTGAGGAAGAAAACAAAGTCCTACCGTTTAAAATGTTCAATTTAACTGCAAAACGCATTCCACATTTTAGAAATGATAAAATGTGATGAAACAGTAAAACGCTTTAGCTGAAGGAAACATGTTAGAAAAGGGGATTTTCTGCTGTATGTGAGAGCCAGACCAGCTCCTTGGGTAGCTGGAGAAGCACTGTTTTTTCAGGATGCTTATCCCTGTGCCGGCAATGGTTTTGGGCCTGCAATTATAGAAGCAGGCAGGAGCCAGTGGCTCATGCAGGGCGATTTGTGGCTGTAATTTCTTGCTGTTGTCTATTCTACCGCCCACCTTGCTAGCACGGAAACCTGCTGTGAGCTGGAGGACCCCGAGGGAATGAATTTGCAGGAAGATGAATTCCCTTGTCCCTGCCTACATTTAAATGCTATTGTGGAAACTGAATAGAATACAGATCACCCCCAAATTGAATTCTGTGTACCTGCTCTGCTAAGTAGAAAATTGTGGATCAGCTAACAGTTCCTAGACTCAGCTCTGTCTAGACACAAAACTTGCCCACCGTTTTTAATGTTGCTGGTCGTTCAGGCATATGAAACTCATTTGCCCCAGTCATTTCAGGATCTCAGGCATTTTGTGGGGAGGTTTTCACTGCCTGCTGTTAACTCCTCTCCTTGGCAATGTGGCATTTACCTCTGTAACTGCAGACGGCGCCCTGAATTGGAACTGCTTGGGTGAACGGATTGGGTCTCACCTTAGTATTGTTGTAAAGTAGCATTCCACTGGGTCTACATAGAGACACCAATTCCAAATGATTTTTTAGGAGTTTTATTAATAGGAGGAGATTTATTAATAAGCGGCTGCATATGACAAACACAGGGTGTAGCTGACCCAAATTGTGCAGTGCCCAATATAGCTCTGAGGCTGGTTATATTCACTTGATCACATACAGGTTGGCGGGAAAAGGAGGAGGAGAGGAGCATGACATAATTATCAACATAGGTCTATAGGATTTATAAAAAACATTCTTACATATGAAAACTTATAAGGTAACACAATAGCAAAAAATGTTTTACATATTAAAAGACATTTCTTAATCTTTTAGTGTTTATTTGCCATCCCTTTGTTTTAGAGGTACATACATCAATCACACGATTTCAGGATGGGGGGGCTTACGTGATGTCAGGATAATCATTTGTAAATTTTCCATTAAGGAGAAAGAAAGGGGAAAAGGAAAAGGCTGCTTAATCTTTCTCCCCCCCCCCCTGCACCTGGCTAGCTGTTTACCTTTTTCCTCACAGGTGGGGAGGGGAGGGGGTCCAAGTCTCCTTCCTACTTTCTTTCAAAACCCAGCACAAAAACTTTCCATTTACAACACAATGCTGTCGTCCATCCTGAGCTGGTGTAAAATCACACACAAGTATAAAAATCATATTTACAAAATCTCTCTGAATGCTTGGCCTAAATTAAAAAAGTACCTTTTAAGCCTCTTACTAAAAAGGGGTGTCTTATCTCAGTACATAGTATATCCAAAAAACTCCCATATTCCTCTCCCTTCATTCTCTACAGAAAGGAGGGGGCAAAAACCCTGATTCTTCCTCCTAAAGTATTAATCTTTGCAATTCTTTGGTACCTTACTACAGTATAAGTGTTTAGCATTAGTAGCAGCACACCCTTGGTCTCAGTAAATGTATGTTGAATGCATGAGTGTAGAGAGAACTGCCTGACATAGGAACCTCTAGAGATCCTCCTTATGTGGCCCTAGCTCTGGAAGGGAGCCCATTAAACCACTCGTTATGTGAAGGCATGTGGTTAAGATGTTAAGTAAAGTCCAACTGGCGTTTTAACTATTATTTTCTCCTTGGTATAACTCCTGGTTAGATCCTTTGTCCCTGTGTCCTCTAAACACTAGTTAAGTGCGGTGGGCTATGGGAGCTGGGAGAGGCTGGTAGTGCCACTGTAGCTGTGGCAGTTCTGTTCAGCCTCCAGGCAGCTGCACAATTCAGCAAAGCAGGAATAAAGATGCCAATCACAGAGTGAAAATGCACAGACATTAGCATTCAATCCAGGATCAATGCCAATTGCTGGCAGAATGGGCATCTCCAGGCACAGGATTATTTGGGGATAGTCAGGAAAACCAAAGATGGTTCCTTTACTGGTACAACAGCATACCAGTTCTCACCAGTAGTAATTCATTCCATTGAGGCAGAAGACTTTTGCTTCCAAGAATCTTAACTAACATAAAACTCCATTTCAGAGATGTGTGTAGGGAGGGCATAAATTGGGTGGCAAAGAAATCAATACACAAAATCTCAAAATCTAAATTTTGTCCTAAGATGGGTTTACCAAGAAGAATCTTTTATTTATTTATTCATTCATTTATTCATTTATTGTTTCTTTTTTTCTTTTTTCTTTTGGTTTGGAAACTTCTGGCAAGAGTCTGGGATGTGGTGTTGGCCGAGGACGGAACTCCAAATAAGAGGCACCACCCTTTGATTTCCTCTCTGGGTCTCATGGTTTAGCTGAGCAATTCTCACTCCTTCTTCCAGGGTGGTTTCCCAGGGGGTGCTACATAATGGATTGAAGGGGACTTCCTTGGTTGTATGTGCCCTAGATTCTCCAGGAAGATAGCCACTATGTAAGTAATTTTGCTTGTTTCTTTGCTGAGAGTTGGAAAGTTACTTGTGGTGGTTGACTTGCCTGTGTAGGCTACTTCTGTCTATCTGCCTCTGTGGCTTGTATGTTTTTCTAGGGACAGCAGTAAGTATCTGATTACTGCATCCACCCTCTATGTCAGTGGTCTCCAACCTTTTTGGGCTATGGATCGGTTTAATGTCAAAAAATGTTTTCACAGACTGGCCTTTAGGGTGGGACGGATAAATGTATCACGTGACTGAAACAAGCATCAAGAGTGAGTCTTAGACGGATGTAACAGAGGGAATCTGGTCATTTTTAAAAAATAAAACATCATTCAGACTTAAATATAAATAAAACGGATATAATGTAAGTTATTTATTCTTTCTCTGTGGAACGGTACCAAATGGCCCACGGACTGGTACCGGTCTGCGGCCCGGGGGTTGGGGACCACTGCTCTAGTGCATTCTCTGAGCAGTTCTGTGTTGAAATATATGTATGTTTTATTACAAATTTATTTTACCCCTTTTACTATAATTAGGGCATTGTGTTGATTATTCTTTAATTTATGTTTGTGCCTGACCTGTGGTGGTGTAGTGGATAAAGCATCAACCTGGAACATTGAGGTCACTGGTTTGAGACTCTGGGCTTGCCTGATCAAGGCACGTATGGAAGTTGATACTTCATGCTCCTCCCCCTTCTCTCTCTCTCCTCTCCAAAATGAATAAAAAAAATTAAAAAAATGTTTATGTAAAGATATATATCTATATATATATTTTTATTTTTACCACCTTAACCATTTTAAAGTACACAATAAGTAGTATTAAGTGTATATTCACATTGCAGTGAAACAGATCTCTAGAACTTTCTTATCTTACAAATCTGAAACTCTATACCCATTAAACAGCGACCCATTCCTACTTTGCCTCAGTCCCTGGCACCAGCATTCTACTTTCTGTTTCTATAACTTCATACAGGTGGAATTGTAGGGTTATCCGAGTTGTAGCATATGACAGGATTTCTTTCTCTTTTAAGGTGGAATAATATTCATTGCATGTATAGATTAAATTTTGTTTATCCATCTATTGATGGACACTTGGGTTGTTCCCACCTCTTGGCTATTGTAAATAATACTGTGATGAACATGGCGACGCAGCTGTCTTTGAGAGTCCCTGCTTTCAGTCCCTTTGGATATACAACCAGAAGTGTAATTGCTGGATCATATGGTAGTTCCATTCTTAATTTTTTTTTTTACAGAGACAGAGAGAGAGTCAGAGAGAGGGATAGATAGGGACAGACAGGAATGGAGAGAGATGAGAAGCATCAATCATTAGTCTTTCATTGCAACACCTTAGTTGTTCAGTGATTGCTTTCTCATATGTGCCTTGACTCTGGGGCTACAGCAGACCGAGTAACCCCTTGCTCAAGCCAGCGACCTTGGGTCCAAACTGGTGAGCTTTGCTCGAACCAGATGAGCCCGTGCTCAAGCTGACGACCTTGGGGTCTCGAACCTGGGTCCTCCACATCCCAGTCCGATGCTCTATCCACTGTGCCACTGCCTGGTTAGGCCATTTTTAATTTTTTGAGGAATCTTTAAACTGTTTTCCATAGTGGCCACACCATTTACATTCCCATAAACAGTGCACAGAGGTTCTAATTTCTCCACATCCACACTTGTTATTTTCTATTTTTTTTGTTTTGTTTTTTTAATAGTAGCCATTCTGTGGGTGTTGTTTTAGGTTATATTTTGTATAAATTCTGTTTCAAGTTAGTAAAGGGGTAGTTAAAAAATATTTGTTATCAAAAAGGGTTGAAAACAACTATTCTAGTGTCTGTTTTACTGGTCTCAACAACGGTCGTATCAATCTGCTATCTTTTCTTTAAAAAAAAAGGATTTTATTTATTGATTTTAGAGAGAGGAAAGAGAGAGATGGGGGGAAAAGCGGGAAGCATCAACTTATAGTAGTTTCTTCCTGTATGTGCCTTGACCGGGCAAGCGGGGTTTTGAACCAGAGACCTCAGTGTTCCAGGTTGACTCTTTATCCACTGTGTCACCACTGGTCAGGCTTCTTTGATATACTATCTTTAAATATTTGTTAGAGAACAACCTCTTCCTTCTTTTTCTCTAGCAACCCTCTGCTTCTCCCACAGCTGATATGTGGGCCAGTTCTACCCATTGCGGCCTCTATTGTTTTCCTTTGTTCTGTGAGGAATTAGGTATTTTTCAGTATGATTTTTCCCTCTGCAGTGATAAGTGATCTCTTTGTATTAAATAGGAGAACAGAATAGCTATTTTGGCATTGAGTACATGAACATTACATGCAATGAGCATTAATTAGTAATATTCCATGGCAGAGCAACAGTGGATTTCCAGGTGGACATACATCTCACAGACACAGTGGAATAATTCTGGACCCCTTGAAACCATGGGTGGGGTTTAGGAGTGTTTAGCTATTGTGGACTTATTGGCCATATGACAACACAAATTCATGTCATCATGTGGTATGTTCAAAAGGTAGAACGTCACAGTGGCCAGGACATGGAAACAACCAAAAAGCCCATCAATAGATGACTGGATAAAGAAGATGTGGCACATATACACTATGGAATACTACTCAGCCATAAGAAATGATGACATCGGAACATTTACAGCAAAATGGTGGGATCTTGATAACATGATACGAAGCGAAATAAGTAAATCAGAAAAAACCAGGAACTGTATTATTCCATACGTAGGTGGGACATAATACTGAAACTAAGAGACATTGACAAGAGTGTGGTGGTTACGGGGGGAGGGGGGAATGGGAGAGGGATAGGGGGTGGGGAGGGGCACAAAGAAAACAAGATAGAAGGTGACAGAGGACAATCTGACTTTGGGTGATGGGTATGCAACATAATTGAACGACAAGATAACGTGGACTTGTTATCTTTGAATATATGTATCCTGATTTATTGATGTCACCCCATTAAAAAAATAAAATTATAAAAAAAAAAAAAAAAAAAAGGTAGAACGTTATGAGATGATAGTGGAGAGTGACAGGACTTTCTGTTGACAGACGTAGAAGCGAGCCTGGTTGGCACACGTGCCCCAGGACTTCAGTGTCGGGGCATACTCAGTGAAGCCCCTCTTTGCATTAACCCTGGGCTCATTCAGAAGCTTCCCCACTTCACCTGTGGATGTCTTCCCTGTTCTCTCACATGGAAACCCATTATAGGAGTTGACCTGGGATGCATTCTGTAGGTGATGTTTCCTTGATAACATTCAGTACAGGTCCCCAGAAGAAATATATTTTTTTTCAATATGTCATGGTCCAAATTCATATATAAAAAGAAATCATTGCAGTTTTCACTTGAGATTACTGTTCAGATAATGACAAGCCCTCCCCCTCCTTTTGTGGTATTTATGGCTATTCAATTAAATAGCCACCAAGTGACAATAAACCCACCGCCATTTCCAAATGCAGTATCATGGTGTCTGTATCTCACCTTATGTTTGAAGTATGACATAAACCTTAT
The DNA here is from genome assembly GCF_036850765.1 of Saccopteryx bilineata. Classification (NCBI taxonomy): domain Eukaryota; kingdom Metazoa; phylum Chordata; class Mammalia; order Chiroptera; family Emballonuridae; genus Saccopteryx; species Saccopteryx bilineata. Next base: position 278,521,244 of record NC_089490.1, on the reverse strand, counting down.
GGAACATATTCAATTTGTTGCTTCCCAACTTCAACAGAAGCAGTTAAGTCTGTCTCCTTTTAGACAAATTGTTAATGAAAAGGTAGCTGAATAATCATTTTCTTGTAATATGCAATTCCGTCTCCTTAAATACAGGAATCTGACAGAGCCATTCAGCAGTTAGTACTTTCTCTATACAACTGAACTCTCTCTGACCCTCTGCAACTAACAACTGGAGCAAAGAGAGAGAAAGGGGGGAAAGTTAGCTAAAAATAAATACTCACCTGTAATACATATATACTCTTGAAAGGTGAGTAGAATGTATATTTTACCTTATTGTTTTCAGGTTATGTATGAACAATCATTTTCTGCTGCCAGATCCATTTTTATGGATTTTAAAGTATTTCATGATGTTGGTACAGGTTTGGAAAATGGTAGGACTGTCTGAAAAGTTCAGAATTTAGAGTACTGAGCTTTCTTCTCTTTTAGCAATGAGTCAATGCTGCTAATTATGGCACAGATGCACAATGGGTCTCTTCTTCCCAGAGAGCCACACAGGGGAAAACAGAGTGGGCCAGCTGGCCAAGAAAACATGTGCTTTAATTTTAATTTAATTTAATTTTATTTACTTTTCAACAATTTCCCCAAGAATTTCTTGTCTAGAATCGAACAAAGACAGCCTTACATCTCACTTTAAATACAAATAAAATATTCTAACAGTGTCTTCAGGACACAGTATGAATAGTAATGGTTAGTATTGAGTGTTTACTCAGTGCCATTCTATTTCCTGGTTATCTGTGTACCTCACCAGTGAAGCGTGAATGGTCCATAATGGTCATCCCCATTGGACAGATGCAGAAATGTGGGTCAGAGATGTTAACTAACTTGCCTAAGCTCACCCAGAAATGTTGATACGTATGATAGAGCCAGCTTGTACACTCAAGAAGGCAAACTCTGGAGTGGAGACACTTCACTCCTATATGATGCTGCACAACAGCTGAAGATTGCTTTATAGTAAAACCTCATCAATTCAGAATAATTTAGCCCTGGCCAGTTGGCTCAGTGGTAGAGCATCGGCCTGGCGTGCGGAAGTCCCAGGTTTGATTCCTGGCCAGGGCACACAGGAGAGGCGCCCATCTGCTTCTCCACCCCTCTTCCTCTCCTTCCTCTCTGTCTCTCTCTTCCCCTCCCACAGCCTAGGCTCCATTGGAGCAAAAGATGGCCCGGGCGCTGGGGATGGCTCCTTGGCCTCTGCCCCAGGCGCTAGAGTGGCTCTGGTCATGACAGAGTGACGCCCCGGATGGGCAGAGCATCGCCCCCTGGTGGGTGTGCCAGGTGGATCCCGGTCGGGCGCATGCGGGAGTCTGTCTGACTGCCTCCCCGTTTCCAGCTTCAGAAAAATACAAAAAATACAAAAAAAAAAAAAAAAAAAAAAGAATAATTTGGGGATCTGGGGAGGGTGCAGTCTGAATGACAGGATGTTTGAAAATAAATGTTATCTTACATCTCCAAGAGAATATGCATACAATAAATTAAATAAGGGTTTTAAAAATAAGCAAGAAATATTGAAGATCTCATTTTACTATAAAGGAAAATGTCTAGTTTTGATAATAATAAATTTTAAGGTCTTGCTTTCATGATTCTAATCTATGTTTTCTCATAGTAGAAATGTAAGCTATTTACATATTGATTAAGAAACATTTGCAGTGCAGACCATGTAAGTGCCTTGGAGAGGCAGAACCTTTGAGAGTGTAAACTCCAGACATAGGGCTGGGTAAAAAGGCTTGCACTATTGATTGACAGCTATTTGGCATTGAATAAATTTATTTATTCCTTAAACCTGCTTTCCTATCTGTATAAGGGGACTGATGATGGTACCAACTTCCTAGTGTTGAGTACTAGATGCACTAGATGAGGATTAGATGGATACGTAGGTATATAGACCTTAATGCAGTATCTGGAGCAGAGAAGGTGCCCAACTGATGTGAACTGTCATCACTAGTGCACAGAAATGAGGACTCGGGGCTTACAGAGAGAGCAGGAGACAAAGTTGCAATAACTATCTCCTGTAATGAATCAAATGTATATGATAACGCTGAAGGAGGTGAGTCTGGAAAGATGGGATCCCAGACGGCCTCATGAGAGCATTTGAGCTCTGCTCTGTTGGTATTAGAGAACACAGAAGATCTTTGAGACTGGGAATGAGAGGGTAGGGTTTAGGGAGTGTGATATGGTGGAGAGAGAACAGAGACTTCATCAGGAGGGAACAAAGGGGAAGGAGATAGCAAGAAAAATGCTCACTGTGCCTCGTCAGGTATGCCCAGGTGGGAGGGCAAGGTGGCAGTGACTTGGAGGCTGTGGCACACCAGACCACCAGCCTGTTCCACTACCCAGGCGAGCACATAGCTCATGGGGTGGTTCCCTGCTCATCAGGGAACCTCTACCCAGTTTACTCCTGGAAAGAATGCAACAACCACTCTAAACAAGAGGTATAAGCCACTTAACAATTGTTTTTCTCCTTGTGAATTCATTGGTAAGTCTGGATCTAGTTTTACACATCATTGCTTTGTTAGCATTAGTCAGCATCCCAGGCCCACACCCTCTGACATGCTGCACTGATGAAGCTCCTGGGCTGTCCAGCCAGAGGCCAGCCCCAGACCTTGGAGAAATCACCGAGGTTAATAGCACCCCTGGGCCGTCCTGTGGCTAAGCTGCTTTTACTTGAGACACCTCACTGTATTCAGCATGCCTGTTTTCAATTACTATGCCAACTGCTAAAGTCATCCCTACTTCTCGGACTTTTTTCCTGAACCCCAGACTCATGTTTCACTTGTCCTTCAGGTAATCATCTGGTTGATACATCTTCGGTTGAGCTCATCCCACCCATGCCTAGTTGACAGAACCAACCTCAGGTTCTTCATTCTCACTTGTGACTGGTGCTAGCACCTCCTCCCTTCACTTGTGACCTTGTTTTTATCCGCTTTGAGGGAAGCTCAATTTTGTTAAGGCCCATGACCCCTGATGATTTCTTCTGGGCTCAGCCCTTGGCCGACAGCACTTGACTTTCATGGGCTTTACCTTTAGGCATTCCTTAAGGTCTTTAACCCAGTTTTCCCCTCTGGGGTGGAGGTACGTCTCAACTTTGGTTTACTTCGGCAAATCATTTCCCCACTGTCATGTCCTCACCATCCCTTTCTGGGTCCCATAAAAATTCTACACCTAAGCCTAGTTTTCTTTAGTTTGACTTTGAAACTCTCTGTGTCAATGTCCAAAAGTCATGTCAAAAGTCAAAAATAATCTGATCTCTCCCCAGTCTGGTTTTTCTTTGACATTACTGAATTTTTAAAAATGGCACAAGTTTTTGTGTATTTGCTTAAGGTAGAAACCTTGTGGCCATTTGTCACTCTCTTCTTCCTCACATTCATTTGGACACCAAACCCTTGGTGAATCCTTCTGTTAACTATCACTCAAAGCTGTCCACTGATCTCTGCCCTCCCTGCCATTGCCTTCACTCTGAGCTGGGCATTTGTGCCCAAGTACAGCTACAGCCCTTTTAGCAAATCTCCTTGCCTGTTGGCTCTCTTTTCTACTCTATCACAATCATCCTCCACACTGCATCTCTATAAAAATAAAGTTATTATCTCTTCCTGATATGCAAAGAAACAACAATAAGGACAGCAACAACCAACCAAGCAACAAAACAAATGCAACCTCTTTGGTGGCCCTCAGTTGCCTGTAGGATGACGTTAAAAGATGTTTATTATCTGTCCTTCACTTTTCAGCCCCTTCCCCTGTCTTGCAGGTCAGCCACATCACCTGCCCCATGCCCCTATTTCCTGAGAAAGTTGTGCATTTGTGTTTGATTTGTTTTTAAATGTATCTCTGCTTTTACACCTATTGGGGATGCCACTTCTTGCCATTGCTTTGCTTGTTGAACTCATATTCACAGAAGCTTGGTTTGCATGGGCAGTGACAGATGTTCCTTTCTCTGTGTTTTCATGGCAACCAGAACACATGGATATTCACATTGTGTTGCACTTGTTTGTCCTGTTGGCGTAAGGAGACTCTGAGCTGCTGGCAAGCAGGGCCTATGTAGGACTGTGTTTGTTCTGGTTCTTGGAGCTGTACATGGCCCTGCACTCCTTTATAAATACAAGGGCAAGGACGGGGCGGGAAGGAAGGGACAGAGTCAAGGCTTGGGAAATTGAATAAGTAGTAGTATTGCATGGATGGTGACATTAAGAAACTTAAAGAACAACCACAATCAGTGAGATGTAATAGCTCAGAACTTTGTGATTGACTTATGTGCTGTAGAACTTTGCCTTGTTGCCAACAATTTTTGGAAAAGCCACAGCCCTAATGCTTAAGGACATTACTGTAATTCGACTCTCCATAAAGTGGTCTTTAAATTGTGTTTTGAGGCCGGGACTGGCACATCAGTGACATGTTTAACTGTACAGCCGCAGCAAAACAGGAATCTAGACCTATCTGTATGCAAATATGATGCTTCAAGTTCATTATTGTTATTAGGAAATGGAAAAACAGCTAGAGCAGAAATAGCAGTATATTTCTCTCTGCCTATGCTGTATTTTTGTCAATGGGGCTTCTGAAGTACTATGCATTTACTCACCCATTAGAATGAGCAATTTTATATTCTAATGTAAAATTAAAGAAATTTAAGGATCTGCGGAGGTGATACACTTGTTTAAACCCATATTAATGTCTCTCTTGGTTATGTTGGCTACGTTAGTGGAGTATTATTGGAAAAGAAAACATACCTGCCATGTGTATACTTTCTAAATCTCAATGTACTTATTTTCTGATGATGATGGAACTGCTTTTCTTCTCTCCTATCCAGAATCTAGGACGTAGGGATGACATAACTATTCTGAAATGCAAAGTGTACCATCAACTTTTTTATTTTTTTACTGTCTCTTCCCTATTATCGTGTTCTCCCCTTTCCTTCTGATGTATACTCTTGGCTTCTCCCAGTTCTCATGTTCCAGCCCATCAGTTTCCTTTCCTTATCCTCCGCAGGCAGTATTTACTCCCGTGGTACTTACCAGGGCCTCCCCTAGGTTGTGCAGGACAGTGGGTAAGTATTCTTTTGTGAAGCCCCCATCTATATTAGCAAGTTGATTGAAAAATTTGATATAGAATGTATGGATCCACTGAGACATATTGATTTATCAATGAAGAGTTAGAATGATATGGGTGCTGAAGAGACAATCATGTACTTGTTTATCCTGCAATCAATGCGGGTGAGGTTCTCCTTTCTCTCCAGGTACCTCCTCTTCCTGTTCAGGTTCAGGAACCATCTCTTCATCATCTTTATTGCTCAAGACATCATTCCCCGCTAATTCCACATCTTCCCACCTGGCTACTCAGAACACCATGGCTTTTTGGAACCTGCTTGTACTAAGCAATACTGCTCACTCGCCTCTGCAGTTCCCTAGACTGTTTACTGAAGGCTGGTGATACCTTTATTTATGACAATGCAGCATCCATCCATCTACACTGGCTTCCAGAGTCTCTCAAAGGTGGCTGCTGGGCTTCCTCATTATGACCACAAATACAAGTCTGACCCAGAGAATGCAGTACAATGTGAGTGATCATACGTTTCTGGTCATGTTGAATGTCCTGATTTTATAGCATACATGGAGAAGAGCATGCTTTCCAACCATTTCTTGAACTCTGTAGGTACTCATCATCGTATTCTTAGGTTATGAACTCTCTCAACGCTGATCATGCCTGTGCACATCACAGCCCAGAGCTGGGGTGACAGGAGTGGTCCGTTGGTGCAGGGAGTATCCATTTGTCATTCTGCAGGGTTTACGTTGGACCCAGGAAAACACACCTATAAACTATTTTCACTGTATTTACTGTTACTTCTGTCAAAATGTCCATCTGTAGGTTTGCAGACAGCCTCCTTAGTTATTCCATAAACAATCCTTTAGGTATTCTCAGATAACTGGGAACCTGGACAACTCCTGAGCTGTCTAAGGGTCCTCTTCTCTGCAGCCCTTAATCATCCCCATCCCCAACGGCAGAGGCTCGGGCGTACCCGGTCTCTGGGGAGGGATGCTGCGTTCCAACCCAGCACTTCCTGTGGCTGGTTTTTAAAATCACCTTACAGGATTTTCCTCCTAGCAGTTCTGAAGTTGTGGATGCCCAGTGACCTATTTACAGATGTGGAAACTGCTTAATAATGTGATTTACAAACCCAGGCCTGAGGGTATGTTCTGAGGAGTGCAAGGCGAGGGTGTCTTTCTGTCTGGTTTATGGCTTCCCTGGCCCAGCGGTGTTGCCTCTGCCCTTGGCCTTGCTGAGATTTCATAACCAGCACTTGTTCTGGGTCAGGCAGAGCCCCCTTCAAGAGTCATCACAGAAAGGAAGGCAGCCCTGCTTTCTGGGTGTGTTGGATCTTTTTCTGCTTGCCTGGATATAACAGTTATAAGCAAGACTCCAGTAAAAAATAAAAAAAAAAGTTTAGTTCTTTCTGAAATTGCCTATGCTGGAATTTGTGCCTTTAAAAAAAAAAGAATAATGACTGGGACAGAGCATTCTTTTATTTGAACCCAGATGATTGTAACTCTGATAGTAGACATGTGAGAAAGCCCAGCTAAGTGTATTCTCTGGGTTATAAATTCCTTTTCTCTCTAATGTCTCTGCCGTATCTGGAGATCCTCTTGGCCGAGCTCTCTTCTTTCATTTCTGTCTTCTTTATTCACTGTGTTCCCTCTTTTCTTGGGTTTTACTAGCTCAGCAGCTGCAGCTGAATTGAGCCAAGAATACTTGCTCTGGGTGGTGGAGCAGCGCACAAACTTTGCCTCCGTGGTCCTGCTCTCTATCAGCACACTGGTCCCCTTATGTAACTCTGTCCTTTTCAGAAGCAATTCTTCCACAGCTTGGCTAAAAAACAAACAAACAAACAAAACAAAACAAAAAACAATGGATGATAAAACAATTTCAAATGACAGGGTTTGTTCAGCTCTCATTTGCTGCCCTTAAAACTGAGCACCTTTTACAGCTTACCCTTATGGTGTGTTCTTTGGCTGTGTCTTAAGGATAGTTTGAAATGTATTATTATTTTTCAGCAAGAGAACAGGGTGACCTGATGAATTTTAAAATAGTGAATTCACTTGAAATACCTTATCAGGCAAAAAGTTTCATTGTTGGGGTCAGAAGTAATGGTGGTTCTGGCAAGATGACAATGTAACTGGTCACTCACAGCTCTCTCAGACTCATGCTGGAAAGCAACATGATATGTGCCCTTTGGAGAGAGTTGTGGCATTTTTCCTATAACCTAAACCTACCCTGGAAATTGTAATTGAACTCGAAAATACCTGAGGCTGTGGTTTCACCTGTACAGAGGAGTAAATAAAGTCAAATTTTGGGAAGATAGGGTCAAGAGGAAACTAGAGAAAGCAGAGTGAAAAAAAGAAATATGTTGTAATGATAGAGATAAGCCCAGATTTCTCATTAGTGATGCTATGAAAATGAAATAAAATCAGGTTGAAACAAATGCCTTAGAAAGTTTTAACATTAATTTAAGAAGATAATGTAACAATACTCATATAGATAAAATAGAACTCAGGGTGAAAAGTATTAAGATGGGTAGAGACAGACATTTCATATTAATAGAAGTGAAAATGCACTAAGAAGATATAATAATTTTGAAAATGTATAAACCTAATGCCACATCTTAGAAATATTTACAGAAAAATTTCTTTGAATTATAAAGAGAAATCAACAGATCCAGATCTACAAGGGTTTTAACATACCCTTGTAGTCCCAGGCTGAGTGGTGGCCCTAAGGATATATATTCATGTCCTAATTCCCGGAACCTCTAAGTATTACCTTATTTGGAGAAAGAAAGAGTCTTTGCAGACCTAATTAAGTTAGGAATCTGAAGATGATATCATTATGGATTATCCAGTGTGGACAAGGCCCACCGGAGGTGAGGATGACGGAGACGCACAGACCCGACTCCGGAGACCAGGTTCAGTGACGCAGGTCTACTTTATTAAAGAAGTAAACTAGCTTATATACATGGGTTCAGCCAATAGAATGTTACAGCAGGGCAAATGGCCAAAAAAGGTTAGGAGGCTGCCTGATTGGTACTGAGTCATTTCCATATAGTGGGCGACCTCCCTCTGGGGTATGCCCAGGAGGGTTTATCCTTGCTGGAGTGTTTTCACAGCATAGCATCAGCCACAGCTGCCAGGTAAATGCTCTGTGCTCTACCTACAATCCAGGTGGGTCCTAAATGCCAACACAAGTGTCCTTATAAGAGAGAAGCAGAGAGAGATTAGACACACATAGAAGAGAGGGTGATAAGACGGAGAGAGACTGAAGTGATGTGGCCTCTAGCCAAGGAATGTGGGCAACCAGCCAGAGCTGCAAGAGGCAGCTCTCCCAGGATCCCGGATTAGTGCGGGCCTGCTGACACCTTGATTTTGGACTTCTGGCTTCCCAAACTGTGAGAGAACAAATTTCTGTTGTTTTAAGCCACTAAGTTTGTGGTAACTTATCATGGCAGCAACTGGAAACAAGTACGGTTCTCAAAAATGAACAGATCAAGTGAAAGAATAATTGATAAGAACATCAAAGATTTGAAAAAATTAAATCCAACTGCATATAGTCATTTTTTAATTTGTTTGTTTATTTATTTGAGAGAGAGAAAGGGAGAGAGAAGCATCAACTCATTGTTCCACTTAGTTGTGCCATTGGTTGCTTATCACATGTGCCCTGACTGGGGCTTGAACTGTGACCTCTGGGGTCAAGTCAGCACCCTTGGGATGGAGCTGGTGACCCCAAGATTGAGCTGGTAACCCCAGGCTTGGTGACCCCAGGCTTGATCTGGTGACCCTGGGCTTGAACTGGTAAACTTTGGTGCTTTGGTGTGTTCTGTATCCACTGTGCCACTAGTCAAGGCTAGTCATTCTTTTTAAATACCTAAGATAATGTATAAAAATTAACTGTGTCCTAGGCAACAAAGAAATATTTGTAATTTCCCAGAGTTGAAGTCATCAAGTCCTTATTCTTCAAGTGTAATGCAATAAAGATTGTAACTGCCAAAAAGATGGGCAGAAGATCTCCCACATACATCAGGAGATTAAAAATACCTTCTAAATAATTGATGTTTTAATGAGAAAATAAAAATGGAACTAACAGTGCTTAAAACCAAATGACTATAAAATTTCTACATATAAAGTTGTGAGATAAAGTTGGTGCTCACAGGGGAAGTTAGAGCCAGAATTGCATTTATTAGAAAACAAGAAAGATTGAAAAGAAATTAGCTGAGCTTTCAACTTAAGAAACAATAAAAAAGAACAACAAACCAAATTCAAAGAGAGTGGAAGGACAGAAATAAGATAATAGCAGAAATTAGTGAAGAGAAAACCAGGAAGTCCAGTAGAGTTAATCAACAAAACCAAAAGCAAGTTCTTTGAAATGATTAATAAAATTGACAAGCTCTGGGCATGTATAATCAAGAAAAAAGAAAGTAAGCAGAAACAAATATCATGAGGAAAACAAAAAAGGATCTATAGCTATTTAAAAATTACAAAAGAATTGAATATCTCTGTACTAATACATTAAGAATGTAGCTGATATCAAACACTTCCTAAGATAATATTCTTGAATCAAAACTGACTCAAGAACAAGTAGAAAACCTGTTCACTTTGAATGATGAACTTAATGGTCTGTAAATTATATTTCAATAAAGCAGTTTCTATAAAATCATGTAAAATATGAAGCTGAGTGCCTGAGACATAGTAAGTGCCCAATGTATCTTATTTATACATTATCAAAAAATAGTTATTTCTCAGCTGGATTTGATAAAGCTAGTCTCCAAATATTTTTGATCCAATACCCAATGAGTAAAAGATCTTGAGCCTGCACCTGCAATATATGTATATATATATTTGTATAATCACAAATGTGAACTACTATACTACTATACAGTACAATACTAGGAAAGCAGAAACAGCAGCCCTGACATCCAAAAATGGTCGCACTGTCAGCCAGGCATGTTGTTCTCCTGTGGGACGTAATGTCACAAAATACCAGTCTCAGACAAGGTTACTTTGAGAGCTTGATAAAGTGAGACCAAGCAAGCCCACTTCAGAATTTTGTCTAAGCACAAACAAAAACAAGATCACGGTGCTACTCACAGAATACCCAACAGCCTTCTCTTGGTCAAAATGAGTGATTGGCAGTTTATCAGTTACAACTTTGTCTAGTTGGTTCCCCCTGTATATAAGATGTATGGAGATGCCCAGCCATAGACTTGCCCCCTCTTCCTGACAGCATCCAAACTAGAGCAAACCTCTCATTTAGCTCCTCATCCACATCACCAAATCAAAGCCCAGATTCTATAACAGGTTCTTTCTAACACCCTCTTACTGACACACCCCTCTTATTTCCCAATTGTGTGTGGTCTCTCTCATTACAATGAGTCATAAATAAAATTTGTCCATCAACAAGTGTATTTCTGGCGGCTTTTTGCTGGAGGGCAAATTTATATATGTGACAATACACATGTAAAATATACGAAAATAGAAATAAAAAATGAGCCCCCTGGTGGGCAGAGCGTTGCCCTGGTGGGCGTGCCGGGTGGATCCCGGTCGGGCGCATGCGGGAGTCTGCCTGACTGTCTCTCCCCGTTTCCAGCTTCAGAAAATTAAAGAATAAAAAAAATTAAAAAAAAAAGAAATAAAAAATGAGCTATAGATAAAATATGTAACATTTTGAAAATAACATATATATGAAAAAATGCTCATCATCACTAACTATTCATGAAATGCAAATCAAAACTATTAATACAATGAGATACCACCTTACACCTGTTAGATTAGCTATTATCAACAAGACAAGTAATAACAATTGTTGGAGAGGCTGTGGAGAAAAAGGAACCCTCATCCGCTGTTGGTGGAAGTGTAAATTAGTGCAACGATTATGGAAGAAAGTATGGTGGTTCCTCAAAAAATTAAGAATAGAACTACCATAGGTATATACCCACAAAACTTGAAAACATGGGTACTTAAAGACATATGCAGCCCCATGTTCATCACAACATTGTTCAAGGTAGCCAAGACATGGAAACAGCCAAAATGCCCTCCAATAGAGGACTGGATAAAGAAGATGTGGTATATACATACAATGGAATACTACTCAGCCATAAGAAATGATGACAGCCTGACCTGCAGTGGAACAGTGGATAAAGCATCGACCTGGAATGCTGAGGTTGCCGGTTCAAAACCCTGGGCTTGCCTGGTCAAGGCACATATGGAAGTTGATGCTTCCTGCTCCTCCCACTCTTCTCTCTCTTTCTTTCTCTCTACTCTCTCTCTCTAAAAATGAATAAATGAAATCTAAAAAAAAAATATTCTTTTGCCTGATCAGGCAGTGGCGCATTGGATAGAGCATTGGACTGGGACGCGGAGGACCCAGGTTTGAGACCCCAAGGTCACCAGCTTGAGCGCGGGCTCATCTGGTTTAAGCAAAGCTCACCAGCTTGAGCCCAAGGTCGCTGGCCTGAGCAAGGGGTCACTCAGTCTGCTGTAGCCCTGTGGTCAAGGCACATATGAGAAAGCAATCAGTGAATAACTAAGGTGCCACAATGAAGAATTGATGCTTCTCATTTCTCTCCCTTCCTGTCTGTCTATCCCTCTCTCTGACTCTCTCTGTCTCTGTCACACACACACAAAAAGAAATGATGACAGTGTCATTTACAACAACATGGATGGACCTTGATAACATTATACTGAGTGAAATAAGTAAATCAGAGAAAGCTAAGAACTGTATGATTCCATACATAGGTGGGGCACAAAGTTGAGACTCATGGACATAGACAGGGGTGCAGTGGTTACCAGACTGAAGGGAGGGGTGGAGAGGGAGACAGATGGGGAAGGGGAGGGGCTTAAAGAGAAACAAAATATAGGGTGACAGAAGATGATTTGACTTTGAGTGATGAGTATACAACATAATTGACTGTCCAAACGATGCGGAGATGTTTTCTCTAAATCTATGTACTCCTGTTAACTTTAACTGTATAAATAAAAAAAAAGAGCTATAGATAAAATATGTAATATTTTAAAAATAACTTATTTCTGTTTATAATAGTACTGAATTTAAAAAAATATGCTTTATTAAAAAATCTCTAGCCCTGGTTGTTTGGCTCAGTGGTAGTGTCGACCTGGTGTGTGGATGTCCTGGGTTTGATTCTTGGTCAAGAGTGGCCATCTGCTTCTCCACTCCTCTCCCTCTCAACTCTTTCTCTCTCTCTTTCTCTTCCCCTCCTGCAGCCATGGCTCGGTTGGAGCAAGTTGGCCCTGGGTGCTGAGGATGGCTCCATAACCTAGCCTCAGGCACCAAAATAGTTTGGTTGTCAGGCAACAGAGCAACTGGCCCCATATGGGCAGAGCATTGCTCCATAGGGGGCATGTTGGGTGGATCCTGGTTTGGAGTGCATGTGGGAGTCTGTCTCTCTGCTTCCTCACTTCTCACTTAAGAAAAAAAAAATCTCATTAATCTATTATAATCTAGTTAAAGGCTTGATTCTAAGTTCAGCTTATTTTGTTATGGTCTTTAATATTGTCTTATCTGAGAGTGAGACTTCACAAATATATGTGCATCTAAGTGGCTATGCTTACTAAACCATGAAACTCATTTTTTTAAAGTAAAAATTTTTTCTGTATTGAACTTTGTAATCATTTCAGTACAATTATATTTAAAAATGAAAAATAAAAAATTATAGTAAAAAATAAAAAAGTTATGGATTCACACTTCTAAAATTCCATTAATATATTTTTATGAAAAAAGAGAGAAACTTATATGTACATACTAGTCCCCCCCCCCCAGTGGCAAGTATTAAACTAGAGTTTCTGTTCTTAAGCCTAACTTCTGCAAGGTTGTCAATGACTTAAAAATTTTGATCTTGGCATATTTATTTTTTTATTTTTTGTACTTTTCCGAAGCTGGAAACGAGACAGTCAGACAGACTCCCGCATGTGCCCGACCGGGATCCACCCGGCACGCCCACTAGGGCAACGCTCTGCCCACCAGGGGGTGATGCTCCGCCCCTCCGGGGCGTCGCTCTGCCGCAACCAGAGCCACTCCAGCGCCTGGGGCAGAGGCCAAGGAGCCATCCCCAGTGCCCGGGCCATCCTCGCTCCAATGGAGCCTTGGCTGCGGAGGGGAAGAGAGAGACAGAGAGGAAGGAGGGGGGGGGTTGGAGAAGCAAATGGGCGCTTCTCCTATGTGCCCTGGCCGGGAATCGAACCCGGGTCCCCTGCACGCCAGGCCGACGCTCCACCGTTGAGCCAACCGGGCAGGGCCTTGGCATATTTATTTTTAATACCTAATATAGCCAACTTTATTTCCTTTTTGTTTTATTTGTTTGTTTGTTTTTAAGTGAGAGGAGGGGAGATAGACTTCTGCATGTGCCTCAATCCAACCAAGCTATCTTCAGTGTCTGCCACTCGAACCAACTGAGCTATTGGTTGTGAGATCGTAAGAGCGAGAGAAGGGGGAGAGAGGTAGAGGACTAGAAGCAGATGGCCGCTTCTCCTGTGTGCTCTGACTGGGAATCAAACCTGGGACGTCCATACACTAGGCTGACACTCTATCCACTGAGCTGACTGGCCAGGGCATATCTGTTTTCATTTGTACTTGAAGAACACCTTTTTATCATTTAGTAATATGAAGAAGAAAGAGTCATGTTTAAGATGTTAATAGATAAGTTTGGCAAAGATTCAAAAAATCCCATTTTATGATACATTTTAGAAATTGAGTTTATGGCTTTGATGGAATTCATTTTTAAAATCCCATCCAGTAGTTTAGCAATTTAAAATATATGGAAAAAATCCATCAAAAATATTCATTTTAAAGTCTTTTAAACTGACTAGAAAATTCTGTTTTAAGAGTGTAGACATGAGAGTTTAAAAGATAACATTTTTTCTTGTTTTGGGCACCAAAGTCAGGTAATAATGAAAACATTTCCATATATCTGTATTCAGAAGCTCTCTGCATAGCAAAACTATCTTTTATGCTCATATTAAATATTACTTTTTCTTTGAAGGGACAGATGGAGCATGTCTGTTTTTTCCAAAGGATTTGTATGATAACTGAATACTCTCTAGTTGTCTTAAAAAAAAAACAACTCCAGCCACTTTGGAAAACTTATTGTTTTGGTGCAAGTAAAGTGTAACTAACCTCTTTATGTTTGACAACTGTTATAGCATCTTGCCTTCACTAACAAATCCCTGTGAGGTGACAAACGGTATCTGTAGTCCCTTATTTCATTACATATTCTGCTATTTAAAGGCATATAATCTGTGTATCACTTTAAATTGACAGGTATAACTGCAATATGCTACCAGTCCTGATATGGGGGGCCACCAAGACCTTCCTGTTGAGGCCACTGTCCCTCACTCCAGGTCGCCTTATGATTGGTCAGCACATGGACTGATAGGTATCATTCATCTATATTTCAAACGTTGGTTATGTGGCCTTGAGCAAGTCGCTCACTCTCTGGCCATAGTTCTGTGAAATGAGGGCAGTCCCAGTCCCAGTGCCTGACGAGGCTGCTGAGTGGATGAGATGAAGCCGGCAATGACACAGGGTATCTGAATGCTGGGCTTTGGTGATTGTTTAGAGACAAGAGAATATAATAAGCACAGTAGCCCAGACAGTACAGAGAACAAGGGAACACAGAGGAGCTGAAATCAATACTGGGCTGGGTGATGGGGGCCCATTTGCTTCTTGGGGAATGTGGCATTTGACTGGATCCTAAAGGGTGGGTTTGATTTAGTAGATGGGAGTTGAGGAGAGGTGCCTTCCTGGTGGTGAAGGGAAAGTCTACGAAGGAATCGAGGTGGAGAATTCATCTGCCCTTGGCATTGGAAGAGGCTGTCCAGATTAGGGGTGGCTGCAGGGTTGGGGGCCAGATCTCTCAGCAGAGGCTGGGATCACCCGGGACACAGAGCTCCCCTGGGGTCCCTTAGGCCTTCCTCTCCCCCCACAGCATACCCGAACCTCAGACATTCTGGTCGGTTGGGCTTAAGCTCCTTCCTCCTTCCCCCTTGCAGCTGCCTTTTGGCTGTGCCCTTGTGCTTGTCTGATTTGTCTAGAAGGATTTATCAAACTTTGTTACTTAGAAAGGGATGCTGAATGATGATCTTTAAATTATTAATGATTTCAGTATTTTGTAATTAAAATGCTCATTTTCTGCATGAATTTTAAGTACACATATATCACAAATACAGACAATCTATTTTAATGAATAACATTAAAACACTCAGTTCTTAGTATTGTAATAAGGTTATTTCCATGTTTTGGCTGATAGTCCATATTTGATTCATTCATTTGTTTATCCATTTTGCTCAGTAAATATTCCCTCTCCCATACTATGGGTAAAGTATTAACACAGCTTTGCAGATGTGGCTTCTATAAGTTATTGTGAAACAAATTCTCTATGCCTGAGTAGCACATGACAGATCATAATAGATCTATGGATGATATCCTTTTGACTAGATATTTCATAATACTTAGGTCTGAGCACCTGCAGATGTTCAGTAGTGCTGGCTACTAAAGAAAAACGCTCTGGTGTAAAGTTTCCCAGGGCATGGCCTAGAAAGGCTCAGGGAACAGTGAGTTACTTTGTATAATCAAGTCACTGCCTCTCTGAGGACCACTGTTTGAATAGCAGAGGCCTAGAAAACATGCGAAGAAACATTGGCAACATCACGTCACTGTGAGTAGAGTGAGATGGTGCTGGGCCTCCAGGCCCAACGATCTTTTTAACTTTCTCTATGTGTCTTTCAGCGACCCTGACTTCCAGCTCTCACACTGATAATGTCACACGGTGAAGAGCCCCAGGTGACACATTACGAGTCTGCCTTGTCTGTTCATGCCTCGCTGGGACCAGGCTCAAATTTTCCAGGGAGGAGTCGAATTTGCCTAACCATTCTGGTTTAGGTGGCAACTGCAGATCAGTCAGCACAGACAGGAGGTGGGGACCATAGGCAATTAACATCCCCCCTGGAAACACGTGGCTGGGGTGAGGGGGAAACATTTTCCAGAATAAGGGGAAAAATTTCTCAGTGGAAGCAGGAAGGAGTAATGGGAAAAGTGTGTATCAAATGGGCTGTGTGTGTCTAACTGTAGCTCCAGGCCCTGGACAGTCTGAGGCAGGAGGGTTTTCTGCTTAGCGTACCTACTATAAGGAAGAAGGGAAGAAAACTGCAGAGTGGGAACATTTTTTTCTGTTTACTGTAAGATCGACACAGCTATTTCCTTGGCTTCATTATACAGTAGCAGGGCTTCCTCACCTTCCTCATCTTGTGGCAGGTGCAGACAGTGGCAGTACAAGCGCAGACACTGGGGTGAATGCAGGTGCTGCCCGTGGCCAGGGCGGAAGGGGTCTGAGCTCTGGATGTTCTGGGACCAAGGAGATGAAATCCACAACTATCTTTAACTCACTTGTCAAATGCCACTAGGGTGCCACCCAGCTTAGGAAGCTCTCTTCTTGAGGGCTGTTTCAAGTTCAAAATCATTATCTTTATTAAGAAAATCTGCACCCTGCTATCAAACATCATCTATTAGTAAGGCAGTAATGTATGTAGTCCAAGCTGTAAGGAAAATAAGCTGCTTCACATAGAAGTGTGATGACTACATACTGCTATTTGTGTTAATTTTTCAGATTCATCATGGATCCAAACGCAAAATACCCTGGTGCTTTAATTCCCATTGAGTCTAGTTCAGCTGAGCAAAAGTTTAACCTACAGTGAAGAGTGCCTCCTCTGTACTTCTGCCACTTATTGCATCTAAATGGCTTATTAAATGCTATACTCACCACAGACGAGGAGATGATTCCTGCTGTCAACTGTAATATCTATTCACTGGTTTATAGATCCAGAACACTGCAGAGAGTTCTATGAAACCACATGGTATGGGAGGCCTGGAGTTTGTATAATAAATCAGAACTAACTGGAAAAGGTTTCAGAGTGCCCCCTGGACTGTTGTCAATGCTGCAGAGAACACTTCTTCTTTAGAAAGTGCACAATCAATCTTGTAAGTGATCTCTTTTATTTTTAGTAGAGGTAGGGGTAAAAAGGATGAGTATTCAGGTGCCAGCGACTTGAACTATCTCACTTATACAGAGTAAAATTTATTCTCATTATGGGGACGGCAGGTTTTGGTCTTTGCACGTTCTGGGTGCAAGTAGCTTTTTGGAGCAATGGGGGGACCAATGTAAAGTCACTAAGTATCAAAACTACTGCTCATCCCAAACAAAAGAACAGGAATTGCTAGCTGCTGGTCAACAGAATGGTGGCCATCGGGTGGATGGAGTGAATAATTAAACTACAAAGACTCGGGGAAAGGCTACATAGCTTGAAATAAAAGGCAAAACTTTAAACTAAGAGGAAACTCCTTGCTCTCATCTGCTGATATCCCCACTAGTGGAAGAGTAGCTGGAACATAGTGAGGGCTCAAGAAATATTTGCTAAATGAATGAATAAGTGAACCTCCAAGTGTTCCTCTCCATCTCTTGTCCATGTTCTAGAAGAACATCCCCCAAAACAGAGAATAAAAATCTAATGAGTTAAATCCAAGAATAAAATAGAGAGTTAGAAATATGAAACACTTTAAAAATTGAGAAAAAGTGTCTAAAACAAAAATGACTTAGAAACTACTTGGTGGTGTAGTGGAATGATCACCAGGCTAAAAACCTGAGTTCTGTACTACATATCTGCAACCGGATATATTCCACCAGGAGACACTTTACATCATGCAGAAGGGAAAGGATATACAATGACTGGTGTGGGAACAATTGGTAAGGTAATAGGAAAAAATATCATTGTGGGATGTCGTCATTCTATACAACTAAATAAATCCCAGTTGTATTAAAGTTAAATGAAAAAGTGATAAAAGTGGTAGGCTGTAAGAAAAAGAATTGTGTACTTACTGAGTTCCTGGTGGGAGAAAATTTTTGTTCAAACTTTTTTTTGGATTAGTAAGGAAATTGTACTTCTTTTATTTTTTTATTTTTCTGAAGCTGGAAACGGGGAGAGACAGTCAGACAGACTCCCGCATGCGCCCAACCAGGATCCACCTGGCACGCCCACCAGGGGCAACGCTCTGCCCACCAGGGGGCAATGCTCTGCCCCTGGGGGGGGGGTCGCTCCGTCGCGACCAGAGCCACTCTAGCGCCTGGGGCAGAGGCCAAGGAGCCATCCCCAGCGCCCAGGCCATCTCCGCTCCAATGGAGCCTCGGCTGCGGGAGGGGAAGAGAGAGACAGAGAGGAAGGAGAGGGGGAGGGGCGGGGAAGCAGATGGGCGCTTCTCCTGTGTGCCCTGGCCGGGAATCGAACCCAGGACCCCCCGCATGCCAGGCTGACGCTCCACCACTGAGCCAACCGGCCAGGGCCTGTACTTCTAAGACAAATTGAAAAATACACAGGCACTACACAGACCCCCACAATCCCAGTGCCCCTCCCCTGCCCACAGGGGAGCCACTGGTAGATCTCCTTCTAGATTCTTTCTATATAAAAGGTTTCACACCTTATAAATTACTCTGAGACTTGTAGTTCTCATTCAATATTGTACCTTGGAGAGGTATCCATTTTAGTACATATTGATCCACTTTTTTTTTAAACTGCTTAATGCAGGTTATGAAGACAAATAGGGCACTATACTTTGAAAATCCTGGGGGAAAGTGATTTCATACCAGAAACACACTAGAATTCTATGCTGAAAATATCCATCAAGGTTGAGGGACACTTAGAGACATTTTCAGACATGAAAGAACATACTTTACTTCCCTGCATCAGGGAGTTACTAAAGGGTGTGCTCCAAGAGTAAGGAGCAAGCAGGCAACAAAGTGGGTGCAAAATGTAGGTGACAGTGGAGCGCCCAGAGGCTTAACCTTCCTCCATCCTCTGTTACATTATTATTGCTCTGTCTCTCTGTCTCTGTCTCTACTTCTTTCTGTATCTGTTTATCTTTGTTTCTCTGTCTTCATCTCTTTCTGTTGCTGCCTTTTTCTCTATTTCTCTTTCTGGCTCTTTCTCAATTTTTGTCTATTTCTGTCTTTCTCTCCCCCACCTTCTCTTATTTCCTGCTCTCTTTCTTTTTCAGAATGCTGACTCCTCATTTCAGGGTCCCTACAAAGCCCCTTCCACTTTTTAATCTAAAGCAAATCACTCTTCTCTTTGGACCACACTGGTTCTTCCTTGGGAAATTCTCTTTTACTTTTATAAATAGCCAAGCCCTTCTATTTGAAATTCTCTTCCCCCTTCCGACTGCACTGCATGGCCATTTAACATTGTACAGACAGTTAAATCCAGCCAGTACCATAAAAAGTTACTCAGCCGAGAGAAACCCTCCTCTGAGCAAAACCAGCTTTCAGATTTATTTTTTTCTACTGCTTTTGAACTTAACATCTGCTTATTTCTTATAATTCTTCATGTTAGCTTTCTTTGAGTTTACTCTGAATTTGCCCATTTTTTTTTGAGTTGGATACTTAATTCATTTATTTTCATTTATTCTTTGTTTTTCATCTCTTTTTAATCAATAGAATTGAAGTGGTTTCTGCTGAGTTTGCTTAGCTTTCTCCTATGGATTTCTGCCGGTGACCATTGTGTTATTGTTTTCTAGACATTATATTTCTGTTTGTTTATTCTCTTTGATTCAAGGATAATTTAAAGGCATATTTTTTCCCTCCTAGATCTTTTGTGTTTTGATTTCATTTTCAGTTTCTAGTTTTATTGCAATGTGATTATGGAAATTTTACTGCCCTGTTTTATTTTTCAGAGATTTTCTTTTTGGCCTGTGTTAAATTTTTATGATTCTTTCATGAGCACTTGAACTAAAAAGATTTTCTTTCATGGTGTGTGTGTGAATGTAGGCAGATGTGTGTTTGTGTATGTATAAACCAGACCTACTTTATTAATTATGCTATTTAGGTCTTCTAATTTATTTTTGGTCCACTTTATGTATCAAGGTCAGAGGGAGGTGCACAGAGATTCAGAGCTGTTATATCTTTTTTGTGAAATTATATCATTTAACTTAATAAAGTGCCCATTTTTGTCTTTTAAAAAAATGTTTTGCGGTCTGCAGTCTGTCTTGAGTGATTTTAAGATCACAATACCAGCCCTTTATTGGTTTGTACTTGAGTTTTGAAAACCTTTTATTTATAAAGACGGAAAAAGCTTTATGAAATATTTTGTTTTTTGAATGGCTCTTGTCTGCAGCTTACAGTTGGGCTTTGCTTTGGCATCAACCCTCCCCCCCTTCTTCCTTCCCTTCCTTCCATCATAGATCATTTAAATTCATTTACCTCTATTACTACTAAATGGGTTTGATCTTAGTTTTTCATATTATTTTACATTTTGTTTTTGATTTTATGCAGTTATGTAAAGTCATCCACCAGGTGGTCTGTTTCTTCAAAAATCTTTCTGAAGTCTAGGGAAGTTAATATTTTTATTCTGATGGTTACTTTTATGAAATTAACACCCTTGGCCCTCTCTTGATTACACAATGTACATTTGTTCCTCTCTATAAAGTAATGATATAGCCAGTGTGTCTTCTTACTCCCCACCCCCACACCTGGTTTTAGTCAATACTTCCCATCTGTCTTAGTATTTATCCTTGCAAGGTAGGTTTGTACTTCTTCATTTGTCAGCTGTAATGTCTTTTGTTGTCTTTGGTTCTTATAAATGAGGCAATCAGTGGACTTACTCTGCCTTTTCCCTTCTCATCACTTGCTTCTGCTGACTTTTGTTTTTCCATCATTTCTGAATTGTCATGGCATATAGCATTTACTTCTGCTCCGTAACCCTAGTTCACACATGTCACATTTGTTTGGTCTTATTTTCTATTAAATATATGTGATGCTCGTCATTAGGCGCTTTGCCATGTGGTTTTCTTAATTATCTTTTGGTTGCCTGAAGTTTGTCCTTCGCTAGCTTTCTCAAGAAGTACTCATGGGAACAATATGACTTGATTTCTTGCAATTAAACACAAACGCACCCTTTATACTTGAAGGACAGGCCGTACTTTTACAATGGGAACTTTATAAATGCTGTTTCATTATCTTTGGTGTTCAATGGTGGATAAGTCTGAAACCAGATTGATTTCTTGTTTGGAATTATTTTTCATTTTTAAAGTCCAGGGACTATGTGATTAAGTCCAGGTCAACTTTCCCCCCTGGTACACAGTGTACCCTTGCAATTGTGCAGATAACAGTCTTCTTTTTTAATTTTATGAACATTTTCATGAATTATGTCATTAAATATTTGCTTGGTTATATTGCTCTGGATTTCTTCAGGGATTCCAATTACATACATGTTAAATCTCTTTTACTTGTCTTCCAGATCTACCATTTTTCTCTCTAATAAAAATAAAAACCCTTTAAAATTTTGTTTTATACTATTTATGAATCTCTTTTACTTGTCTTCCAGATCTACCATTTTTCTAATAAAAAAACTCTTTACAATTTTGTTTTATACTGTTTATTTTTTCTCATTGTTATTATTTATGTGTCTTAGCTTGTTGTCGAGTATCTAGACTCATTTCTACTACTTTCAATATGTATTCATTTATTCCTAGACCAGCTCATGTTTTATTTTTTTCTTTTGAATGATCATATCTTCCCTTGATTTCTGTGTTTTTTATCTTCCTTTACAAAGATAATGGCCACATTGAATATTCTAAGATTCATGGTGAAATATGTATTTTTTTACCTGCACTGTCAGTGTTTTTTCTGGTGAACGTTCTTCATCTAGGATGCATTGTGTTCCTCTTCTTCTTGTTATCTCCTAGAGTATCTTTATATTAATGCTGTGCTAATTCTCTTGTCATTGTTTATCATTGACTGATCATATTTTCTTTGACTAGCTGGTGAGCAGTTCCTGTTTGATGATGGGGTATGTGGGGGCTAGATTTTCAGAGACTGACTGCTTCTTGCAAATGTGACTTTTTGTGTGATTTGTTATGCCAAACCTTCTCTGCTTTTTATCAACCAAATACCATCAAAGTGGGCTTGCACTGCTGGCTCTGCCCCCTCCCACCTCCCATAAATGCTGCTGTTCACAAGGGACCCACCTGATACAAGAGGTGCGTCCTGGAGCATTTTCTGAGTCCTGGACACGTTGTGTCTTCTCTCCACCCTCTGATTCTGAGTTCTTCTTTTACTTTCTTCCATGTGGCGTCTGCTCAGTTTTAGCTGCATTTGTCATTCTTTACATGAATTTTAAAGTCCATCAATTACACTTTTCTCCAAATTTCACTGAGAGTGGAATTTCTGTATTGTTTTGGTAAAGCTTGTTGCTTTTATGATTTCTAGGAGAAGGCGAGAGGTGTAAACTTACATGTTCACACTTGAAGTCTGCCTGTGTTTTCTTAAACAACCTTTATGGTTTCAGTTTTGACATAAAACTAAGCCCTCAGGCCTTAACATTTTGTAAAAGGTGAGGTTGAGGTCTGACAGATATTTTTCTAGTTGTCCCAATATCTTTAATCAAATAATCTAATCTTTGTTATTTGTTTTAAAATAGTGTATTTGTCATATGTTACAATCTTTTATTTACTTTTTTGGAATGCTTTGTTATGTCTGTTTTTTTGATATCTATTACCACAATATTTTATTTTATTTTCTAACCACAATATTTTAATACTGAATATTTATAATCTCATTTCTGTATCTACTTTTTCAGAATTTATTTGCTATTTCTGCTATTCTTCTAGAATTAATCCAGTAAGGTATATTTTGAATTTTCAAATGGGGATATGATATGTATCATTTTCTGTGTTTGTTGAAATATAGAATTCTTTCATAGAGGAAGAGTTTTTCTTTTCTGAGGCTGATGTTCTATAAAGCACAGTTTGAGAAATACTGCTCTAGTATTTTAACAGTAAATATCATACTGACTGTTGGTTAAAAAGAAGACATTAAAAATGTTAAAGAAGTATTGGTCTATTCCTATGTTTCTATTTTTTTTTTAAATAGATTACATGTAGCACCTACTGAGATGAATTGTTTTCCTTGCTTGACCTGCTATATAATGAATGAATTTATGTCCAGAATTTAATTCTCACAGTGAACCATTTATACATTTCTGTTACAAAATGTATGTATTTAGGGCATGTTATTATTTTGATATATTTTTATATTTGATATACTAAGAGTTTTGTACCTATGTGCATTAGTTTGCAGTTTATCATGTCTTTATTTTAGGTGGTTAAGCCTCTTAAATAGAATACTTTCTTTTTTCTTTTCTGAAACAGTTTAACTCAATATAAATTATCACTTGCTCAAGAGTTTGAAGTGTCTTGCTGAGGAACTCATGTTGACTCCCCCCACCCCGGTCTCCTTGAGGGCTATTCTTTGACATAATATTCAGTTTCTTCTGCAGTGTGCCGCCTTTGGACTGCCTGGGTCAAAATGCGCCTATTCCAGTTACTAGTGTGGTGGGGAAGGTTCTGAATCATTCTATACTTCTCTGTCACCATCTGAACAAACAGGAATAGTAATGGGAGCTTCATCATAAAGTTGTTGAGACAATAAAAGTACAGTACTTAGCCAGAGAATGCTGATAATAATAACAAATGCTGGGTAAACACTAGCCATTTTCTTACTCTTGAGCTATTCAGATTTGCTCCTATTTCAGGAATCAGTTTTAGTAAATAAAATATGTCTAGACAATTAGCCTTTTCTTTTTTTAAAAAATTTTTATTTTTATTTTATTTATTCATTTTTAGAGAGGGGAGAGAGAGAGAGACAGAGAAGGAGAGAGAGGAGAGAGAGACAGAGAGAGAGAGAGAGAGAGAGAAGGGGGGAGGAGCTGGAAGCATCAACTCCCATATGTGCCTTAACCAGGCAAGCCCAGGATTTCAAACCTAAACTTCTCTGTCATCATCGGGGACCTCAGCATTTCCAGGTCAACGCTTTATCTACTGCGCCACCACAGGTCAGGCAATTAGCCTTTTCATTGAGAGTTGAACACTTATTATGAAAGTCATTCATAGTGTTTGTTTATGATTTTAAAAAGTATTTTCTACATCAGCAGTTGTGGTTCCTTTCTCGTTCTTAATAACGTGTGTTTGTGTCTTTTCCCCTCATTTTCTTGATTAGCTTTATTTGTGCTTTGTTTATTTTATTGGTCTTTTCCAATATTGGATCCACTTATCAGTGCCGTTGTTTTCCTGTTTTCTATTTTATTAATTTTTGTTTTTGGCCTCATGTTTAATTCCTGCTTTCTCTGTTTGGCTGTTGTTGATTTTTTTTCTAACTTCTACAATGCAGTGCTTATTTCATTGATTTCTACTCCTTCTTTAGCAATGAAAACATGTAAAGTTAAGTATTTCTCTCTCAGTGCTTAACATTTAATTAATATAAAGCAGGGATCAACAAACTAAGGTTATGAGCCAAGTCAAGCTGCTGCCTGCTTTGGTAAATAAAGTTTTGTTGGAACACACCTAAGTTCATTCATATATATTTCATATATATATATAACTGCTATCACATGCCAGAACTCAGTTGCAACAGAGACATATGGTCCACAAAGCCTAAAATATTTACTATTTCTGTTTTTAACAGAAAACGTTTGCTGACTTCTGATATAAAGCTTTCCATAAATTTTGATATATAATTTTATCATTTTATTTTTTAAGTAATCTAATTATAGTTCCCAAAAGTTATTTAAGGCCCTGGCTGGTTGGCTCAGCGGTAGAGCGTTGGCCTGGCGTGTGGGGGACCCGGGTTCGATTCCCGGCCAGGGCACATAGGAGAAGCGCCCATTTGCTTCTCCACCCCCACCCCCTCCTTCCTCTCTGTCTCTCTCTTCCCCTCCCGCAGCCAAGGCTCCATTGGAGCAAAGTTGGCCCGGGCGCTGGGGATGGCTCCTTGGCCTCTGCCCCAGGCGCTAGAGTCGCTCTGGTCGCGGCAGAGCGACACCCCGGAGGGGCAGAGCGTCGCCCCTGGTGGGCGTGCCGGGTGGATCCCGGTCGGGCGCATGCGGGAGAGTCTGTCTGACTGTCTCTCCCCGTTTCCAGCTTCAGAAAAATACAAAAAAAAAAAAAAAAAAAGTTATTTAAGAAAATGTCTTAATTTCTAGGTGTTTTAAGTTTTCTTGTTTATAGCTTTGTTAATTTCTAGTTTTATTGCATTTGGCCAGAGAATGTTGCCTATACAACTTCTTTTCTTTTCTTTTTCAAAAGATTTACTGAGTTTTTATTTTATGGCCTAAAAGCATGACCAATTTTTGTAAGTGTTCCAAAGACATTGAAAAATGATGTATAGTCTGACCAGGCGGTGGCACAGTGGATGGAGCGTCGAATTGGGGTGCGGAAAGACCCAGGTTCGAGACCCTGAGGTTGTCAGTTTGAGCACAGGCTCATCTGGTTTGAGCAAAAGCTCACCAGCTTGGACCCAAGGTCACTGGCTCGAGCAAAGGGTCACTCAGTCTGCTGAAGGCCCACGGTCAAGGCACATATGAGAGAGCAATCAATGAACAACTAAGGTGTCGCAATGAAAAACTGATGATTGATGCTTCTCATCTCTCTCTCTGTTTCTGTCTGTCTGTCCCTATCTATCCCTCTCTCTGACTCTCTCTGTCTCTGTGAAAAAAAAAAAAGATCTCTATAGAAAACCAATTTGGTATTACTGACCGTATTCATTATATTATTTGAATTCCAATTCTTTATTTGCTTTTTGTCTATTTGAAGATTGAGAACTCAGGATAACGCTGATTGTGGTTTTTGTTTCTCCTTTTATTTCTGACAGCTCTAATGTGGCTGATTTTGATGCTAAGTTACTTATAAAGATTCATGGTGCAAACATGGCAGACCAGACTGGAAAGCACCCGTCCATTAGGGCTCGTTCTTTGGCTGCCCTGGGAACTCTTGCCACCACTGCCACAAAGCTCTGGCTAACTATTAGATGAGGAGACACACATGGCTTGATTCCTACTGTTGGCCCCGCTGACAGTCAGCCAGCCCCAGTTGCAGACCATGGTAGCAGATCACAAATGAACAGTGAGCCCAGCTGAGACCATCAGAAAAACTGCCTAGTTGAGTCCAACCCAATAGAATAGTGAGCTAGATAAATAGTTGTTGCTTCAGGCTACTAAGTTCTGCATGGCCGGCTACACAGCAAAGAATAACATGTTCACTGAGAATTTGCCTTTCATCAAAGTGAACTAACTCTCTTTGTCCAATGAAAAACCTACCCATGTGTCTATTTTAACCATACTGTTTTTCTTTTTCAAATTTATATATTTTTCTGTCTATGTAAGATGTGCAGCATGTTGATTTGATGTACATATACATAGTGAAATGATTAACTGCAGTCAGCTAATTAACATATCATCAACTTACATAGTTATGTTTTATTTTTATTTTTTGTGTTGAGTGCATCTGAAATCTATATTGGGTCAGGGAGCTGAGGGTCTCAGTCCTAAAACCACAAGTAACTGAATTCTAACAAGAATCAGTGAGTCTGGAAGAAGATCCCAAGCCTCAGGTGAGATCACAGTCTTGGCTGACATGGTTTAGTTTGAGTAGAGGCCTCAGCTAACCTGTGCAAAGTTACCTGACCCATGGGAACTTGTGAAACAGTGTGTGTTGTTTTAGGCAACTAAGTTTGTGGATTTGTTACACAGCAATAAAAAGTAATTACACCTCCATATTTCTAAATAATATGCTTGTGTTGCTATTTATGGAATTATTGATTTTAGTCATCCTATTTACTTCTTTCTCTGATGGGTGAAGAGTTAGTTTACTTACAACACTTGATCTCTCCCTGTTCTGTTTTACTAAAGTTTTAACAATGGGCTGATCAGACTACTTGATTTTGTCTTTGCCCCAAGAGTGAGTCTTAGCTGAGCTTTATAGCTCAAGGCTTTCTCAGTTTTAACTGTTACTGGTTGGCGATGAGAAACAGGTCTATTTTCTAACCAGCAAATCCTGGAATTTATGGCCTCTCCAATCCTTCTTTCAATTCTGCTTGCAAAATGGCCATTTCTTTTGTGAGCTTATTGCTTTCTTATTGTGCCTTGTCAAAAACAGCCATTATCAAATATCCAGTGTTACCAACATTCTGCTTTCCCATTTTATTAAAACCATAATTTCGTTAGTTATATTCTCTGTTTTCTAGGTTATCACAGATTATAGTCTTACCAAATGCTTTACTGTTGCATAAAAACATACTTTATTACCAGTTTTCTTGCCATGTGCCCCTCTACCCTACAGCCTATGCACATATTTTATGTTTAATTATGGTGGCATCTCACTTCTGCTGTCAGTCTTTGAATTGTTCTGCTCTTCTACTATAAAAATCAACACCAAAATCAAACAACTAAACTTGTGGCTTACAGTAACACAGGTTCATGTCTGCTGAAGCAACAGGAGGCTGGCTGTGGGTCTGCTACATTGTTCTTCTTCAATTCTAGGGTCCAGGCCAAAAGGACAGACCCTAACTTAGTTGCCTAAAAGTACATGGTGATTTCAGCAATGAATCTTAAAACTGCTGCTTGAAAAGGTTATATATCACATCTGCTCACATTTTACTGGCCAAAAGATGCCACATGGCCAAGCTTTTTATCAGTGGATCACACCCTCAAGGTGTGGATATCAATGAGTATATACCTGGACACTATAGCCAGCATTAATAGACTGGGAGAAGGTTTTTTTAAGACACACAACCAATGAATGATTCGTTTTACAGTATTTAAGGAACACCTGTAAGTCAATGAGAAAAAAGGCAGGAAACCAATAGAAATGTGGCAAAGGGCAATTCACAGAGGGGAAAGCTAAATGCTTGTAAGCCTAAAAACAGATATTCAATCTCATTAGTAATCAGAGAAATGTATTAAATCAAGATCTACTCAACTGTCAAGAACTATAGAGTTGGAAAATATCAAGTACTGACTTAAAGGTAGGAACTCTGTGTCCTGTGGGTGGGACTGTAGAACTGGGCAGCTATCTTGGAGCAAAGTTTAGCAGGACCAAGGGAAATGGCATAGACCAAAGTGATGACTGTGTTCTGATTTTGAAAGATCTAGCTCTCTGGGATAATCGTCACATCATTTTTCCAGTCCCTTGTCCCTCCTCATTCAGTAGTTGGGTGGTTAACAGAATCCTGCTCCACCAGACTGTGATATCTGAGAGTGTGGGACCATGTCTGGTTTGCTCACTACTGCATCCTCTGTTCCAGGTACAGTGCTTAGCACAGAGGAACTGTGTTTGGTAAGTAAATGCTTGTTTTAAGAAAAATGCATTTCAATCTAGTGACTTGCCTCTTCTAGGGCAGAAAGGTGTGGATTTGCCAGTGCATAATTGTTTTATTTGAGTATTTCATTGGGCTTTGTTTTGGACTGAGTTGTGTTCCTCCTCCCCACTCTTCCAATTTATATTTTAAAGCCCTAATCCCCAACGTGAGTGTATTTAAACATGGTGCCTTTGAGAAGGTAATGACGGTTAAATGGGGTTGCAAGAGTGGGGCTCTAATCTGAGAAGACTAGTGTCTGTGTAGGAAGAGGAAGAGAAGAGATCCTTCTCTCCATTTTTGTGCAGAAACAAGATTATGTGAGGGTGGAAGGAGAAGATGGTTGTCTACAATCTCACCAGCAACCCTGACAACACCTTGTTATCGGATTTCTAGTCTCTAGAACTGAAGAAAATAAATTCCTATTGTTGAAGCCAACTAGTCTGTGGTATTTTGTCACAGCAGCTAAGCTGACTAATATAGAATTTTATTTATCATCTAATATAAACCTGTATCATTTAGTTTAATTTGCACTTATAGAAGGGCAGAAAACATCAATCTGTTCAGTCTCACGTTTTGATCATAATTTGCTAAAAGAGGAATGTATTTTGGGAAGCTTTCTATTTGAGGTCGACAGGAACTTTGATAACACAAAGCCTACAAACAAGCCTCAAGCAATAATTTGAAATGTGTCATGAGCATGGCAGCATCTGCGAAAGGATTCACTCACACACGTTTGTGTCTTTTCACAATGCCTGGTTTATTAGGGGAGACTTCCCAATAAGCCAAGAGAGTCACATGCAGTTTACACATAGAGGGGGGATCATATGTGATAGAAGTGAGCAGAATGAGTATCCAGTGTGAAGTCCTGGTCACTGGTGGTGTCCAAGGGTGGAGAAGTGGACACTGGTCTCAAGCCAGGCAGCTACAGTAGCAGCATGTGTCTGGTGAGGTAGAAGTTTGGCAGGGCTCTGAGTGTGACCTATGGTACAGCCATGCTTGCGCATTGGGTAGTTGGAGCTCTGAGTTCTTACAGCCCACAATGTGCAGTGGTCCCACTCATATTGGTGTCCAGATGGAGTCCTTATCCAAGTATTCATACTTGTGGTTTGTGGTATTACTGGACCCTCCTAACGGCATTCCTATTATACCTCGTTACTTCAGTCTTGACATAGCACTTGACATAACTGTCATGACTGACAGTGACTCCATATTGGATTGTCAAAGATGTCCAAAAAGTCTGCTCTGCTTGTGCTCTATACAAAATGGTTGAATAACTTTAAAGAATATAGTTTTTTCTGAGCTGATAGGGAGTTTTTTAGATCACCTACTTCTTGATTTGAGGTATGGAACAGAAATTGGGTCACCAGGGTAGGAAAAAAAAGGTTCACAATGGAAGGTCCTCCTGGACAGACTGCCCAAGATACAGGAAGAGAACATAATGGCTTATAGAGCATGTGGTCCTACCCATGACTGGGAGGTAGATTTATTGTCTTTTATGATTTTAATTGATCTTCTCAATATCCTAGTAAGGTAGTCAGGGCAGGTGGTATTGTCCTTGTACTAGTTAGTTTTGCTGTGTAACAATATACTCTGAGTTATGGATTCTCAAAGATGGTTCAGATGTGCTTTGCTCATCTCAGATGTGTTTGCCCTTGTGGAGTGGAAGTTAGTTTGACTTGGTTTCAGACTTCACTGGAACACTCGGCTCTGATCACATGCCTCTAATATTCTTTAGGAGGCTTGCCCAGGCATGTTCCTCCAATGGTGATGGCAGAAGCTCATGAGAGCAAGTGGAAATGGGCCAAGCCACTTGGCCTAGATTTGGAACCAATGCACTCTTATTTCTGTTGACCGAAGTCATATGACTGAGTCTAGAGTCAAGAGTGGGAGAGAATTACCAAGTTACTTGACAAAAAATGAAGCTACAAGAGGGGTGAAGAATTGGGCCATAGTGCATGAACAGCACCCCATTTTACAAGTATGGAAACAAAAGCTTAGAGATGAAGTGACTCTCTCAAGGTCCACAGCTGCTTGGTGGTCAAGTTGGGATAAAAACCTGTGTCACCTGTCTATCTAATGTGTTCTCAAGTTACATGTATTATCCATATGGGAACTGTGGTTTCATTATAGTTCTGTTACGATGCCCGGAGGCAGTGAACACTTGAATAAATTCTCTGGAAAATAGATTCAATTTTTAAAAAAGCCTTGGCTGTCAAAATCTGATTTCTTGGTTGAATAAAATGGCTTTGTTGTTCAGATCCTTTGGGTCTAAATTATTTTACATGAATTTATTTAAGAAATTGATTAAAATTCTCTCTCTATTTGGTGCTGTGGGTGGTATAATTGGAACCGTAGAGAAAAAAAAGACAGAAATGGCTTTAAGCAATTCACATACCCACCTATAATTTGTAGAACAGTAAGAAATATAGGATATTTTAGGTAAAATAGGATGCATATAACTCTTTTTTAGGTTTAAGTATCTTCAGTCTTTTCTAACATCAATGCCCATTGGTCCGTTTATCTGTTTATTTTGAAAAACAAGCCTAAAGGGCTTTGGCTGCTTAGCATTCTTCCCCCTTTACAATTTATAGCACACTGGCTGTAGGAAAAATTTCAGACTATGCACTATCTTCGCCATATGTCACTCAAGATGAATCCCACTTGTCTTTCTGTGTGTCTCTTGCTGTCAGTGATGGATATATTGATATGGACAAGTTTCAGGTTGTTGTCAAATATTTTTCATTCACTCAAAACCTATTAGGATCTTTACTACAGAGGAATGTCTTTGGGGATTTGGGTCAAATCTTTGTCACCAAAAAACATCCTGAACGCATAGGATCTTACCTGGGGCAAGCATTCCATTTATAGCTAACAGACATGAGAAACATTTGGGAATTTTGACTTAAAAGTGAATCTTTACATTATTGAAGATGGACCAGGCCGGGAGAAATGACTGGTGATAATGCCATCTGTGATACTCGGGTGTTTTGGGTTGAGGCCCTGGGAAGGGGTGGCTGTTTTACGCAGGGAGACCTGGGCAACAGGGCCTATTTGTTGGCTTCTGGATTTGTGGGCCTCCATGTTGCACTGGGGAAATGAGTTGCTTTACTGGTCAAAGTTTTTTAGTTGCAACCATAGCTGATCATCACCATTTAGTTCTAGGGACCTGTGATTCTATTGTACTTGCCCATTTCTATGTGGGCTTTATAAGCAAATGCTTCTCTAGTTGTACTCACCATGGATATAAGGGTATTGTTGGTCAAATGAGTTTGTAAATATGATATATATGTTTGCTCGCTTGTGACTTATATTGGGTGTGGGGGACAGGCTATAAGCAGGCCAGGTTGTTGTAGCCTGAGGTTTGGTTTTGGGACTAAGCTTTTCCCCACACCCTTGACTGATTGTATGATCTGGGTGGTGCACTCTCATGAGGAATCCAATTATGCCTTGGATAAGTGACTTTGTATCAGAGACTTCCTTGTTTGTATATTGGATTAAGGGATTTTGGTTTTCTACACTATAAAGTGGGACAGACCAGGAGCTTGGACACACAGTTCCTGCTATCACAATTGCAGGGGCTTCCCTGATCCCTTGCCCTTCATGGGAAGAGCTGGTTTTCTGCTTTTCCCTTGTCTTCTTTTGTGGTTTGCCTGTCTTGGTGAGACACCAATAAATAGGATGGCCCCCCATCCTCTGACTCTGCCATTTCTTTATCGTCTGCCCGAATCCAATGGGAACCTGCATGTGAATGGCCACGATGGCAGCTCCTGGCCTTACAACTGGCGTAGTTTCCGGCAGGATTCAGAGATTGGTATGGAGCCACCACCCTTGATGGGTGGGATAGAGTACTGGTTGCTGCTCTGGCTCCCCATGGCTGTCCTTTTAGGGGCCATGGGCTACATGTTTTTTACTCAAGAGGAAACTGCCTGAGGTCAAAAGCTTTAGTATGAATTGCAAATAGAACGGCACAAAAGGCTGGAATTGGAGTGAGCACTGGAGAAGGAATTACGGTTTGCGAGTTGCAGTTTACCCTGGAAGCTGAACGTTTTCACCGGCAGTTGTTGGAGAAACAACTGTGGATTCAAGAGCTCGAGTCTCAGCTTCTGGCCAAAAGCCAGCAGCCACAGGAGCCTAAATGGTCACCAAAGGAGCAGCAGCATCCGTGCCGGTGGATTGACTTTGAGTCAGTGGGAGCAGGCGCTTGCGACTCCTCTTCTGAGGATGAGAAGGCTCAGGCTGAAGCTGCCATACGCACACTGAGAGCCCGACCAGTTGTCGCCAAGAAGGTAAAAACCCAGCAACAAAGAGTCCCTCAGGGGCAGCCACAGCCTCCTGCCCAGGTAATGGAACACTCTGTGGTCCGGTCCTATACCCAGGCAGAGCTGATGGAGTTGGGGGCACAATTTAGGCAGAAACCTACTGAATCCCTGGTAGCCTGGTTACTACAATTATGGGATATAGGGGTCCGGAGGCATCATGCTCTCCGGAACAGAGATGGAGAAATTGGCCGCCATTACCACACACTCTTCCTTGAGGCAGCGTCTTCAGAACTGCCATGGCAACCCAGGAGACCATACCCTATTAGAATGGGTGATGGCCGCCGTTCATATGGTCTGGCAGAATGCTGGAGAACTGCCGGGGGCAATGAGTCAGTGGCAGTGCTACAGTGAGTTAGTAAAGGTCCTTCGAGAACTAGGTATGAAGAATGCTGTTTTCAACCCTGGGTCTCGTGGGCCAGACGAGGAAGTGTTTACGGCCAAAATGAGGGAATTTGTCCTTGCTAGCGCCCCGTCAGCCCTTTTTGGGTCACTTGTGGCTATCTTGGGCCCCTATGTGGGGCAGCCCATCAATGCAGTTACACAGATGGTAGCAGATTTGGGAGAGCTGGAGGCCGCTCGGGATCATAAAGCAGTGAAGGCTGCTGCCTATGTTTCCCCCCCAACTAACAAGGGAAACGGGCCTGTAAAGGTTACCCGAACGCAGATGTGGGTAGACTTGATTGTGGCTGGAGCAGATAAGGGGAAATTGGATGGCCAGTCTAATAAAATTCTTTTGGAGCTTTGGCGGCAGCTTAAACCAGAACAGAAGTTCCAGCCACTGAGATGAAAGGCCCCAGCAGCTACCAATAAAATGTTTGGTGCGCACACAGCTCGGTTACAAGATTATATGATAGAGACGGCCGAGGGAGAGGGGAACTCCCAAGACCCATTGTACCAGTTTGAATAGGAAAAAGGCCGAGGGACCCGTCTAACGGGGATGGGCGGGGACCGGAGGCCACATGTGGAACTGGCTATCCACTGGTCCCCTTCCAATGTATAACAGGTGTTGGCCTTGGTGGATACAGGTGCAGAATGTTCCCTCCTCTATGGGAACCCAGAGCAGTTTGCTGGGACCCCAGTGGCCATTGACGGTTATTGGGGCCAAACTGTTCAAGTGAAGCCAATAACTATTCCATTGGGGATAGGGAGACTGCCTCCTAAGCCATATAAGGTGTATATATCTCCTATTCCTGAATATATTTTGGGGGTAGATGTCTTGCAAGGACTGTGGTTGGAAACTACAGCTGGGGAGTTCCGGCTGCGGATCAGGGTTGTGAAGGCAGTATTGCGGGGACATGCATCACATTCCCCTTTGCAATTACCCGTCCCTCGGCGTGTGACTAACACCAAGCAGTACCACCTGCCAGGTGGTTATGAAGAAGTCACAGGGACAATCCTTGAACTAGAAAAGTTGGGGATCATCCGGCCAGCACACAGTCCTTACAACTCCCCAGTATGGCCTGTGCGCAAAGCAGATGGAACCTGGAGAATGACAGTAGATTACAGGGAACTTAATAAAGTTGTTCCCCCTTTGCACGCTGCTGTTCCCTCGATAGCTAACATGATGGATCGGCTAAGCCATGAGTTGGGGACATACCACTTTGTGGCAG
Organism: Saccopteryx bilineata; assembly: GCF_036850765.1. Taxonomy (NCBI): domain Eukaryota; kingdom Metazoa; phylum Chordata; class Mammalia; order Chiroptera; family Emballonuridae; genus Saccopteryx; species Saccopteryx bilineata. The sequence continues at coordinate 278,487,060 of NC_089490.1, read as the reverse complement.
ACTTGGCCAATGCTTTTTTCTCTATTGATATAGGCGCAGAGAGTCAAGACCAATTTGCCTTCAGTTGGGAAGGGAGACAATGGACCTTTACAGTGTTACCCCAGGGCTATTTGCATAGCCCCACCTTGTGCCATGGGCTGGTGGCTGCTGACCTGGCTAAATGGAAACAGCCAGAGGTAGTCTGCATGTACCATTATATTGATGATATTATGCTAACTAGTGATTCTCTTTCAGAATTGGAGCAAGCAGTCCCTAACCTGCTATCCCATTTGAAAGCATGTGGCTGGGCAGTTAACGAGAACAAATTACAAGGACCTGGGTTATCTGTTAAATTCTTGGGAGTTGTCTGGTCGGGTAAGACAAAAGTTATCCCTGACGCAGTTATAGATAAGATTCAAGCATACCCCATGCCCACTACGGTAAAAGAGTTACAGGAATTCTTAGGTTTGTTGGGGTATTGGCGAGCATTTATACCGCATTTGGCTCAGTTACTACGCCCCTTGTACAACCTTATTCGAAAGGGGGTTCGCTGGGATTGGACTGAGCAGGCGCAAGGTTCATTTGCAGCTGCTAAGAGAGCTGTCAAGGTGGCACAGGCCTTGAATGTGTTTGATCCTGCCAGGCCCTGTGAGCTGGATGTTCATGTAACCTCGGAGGGGTTTGGATGGGGCTTGTGGCAGCGGACAGAGCGCCTACGGCAACCTATTGGATTTTGGTCCCAATTGTGGAAAGGTGCTGAAGTTCGTTACTCATTAGTAGAGAAGCAGCTGGCAGCTGTGTATGCTGCCCTCCTGGCAACTGAGAGTATTACAACCACAACACCAGTTACAGTCAAAACAACATACCCTATAGCTGGATGGGTGAGAGATTGGGCAACTAAACCACGTAGTGGTATGGCCTAAATGTCTACCCTGCCAAGTGGGGTGCCTATCTGCAACAACGCTGTGCTCTTAGCACCAGCCCATTGAGGGCAGAACTGCGGGAAGTCTTGGGTCCAGTCACCTATGCGACCTTAGAGTCAGGTGCAACTGGGGCTCAGGAGGCAGAACCTGAGGTCAGTCCCTACCAAGAGGGGCGGGTGCCCATCCCCGAAGATGCCTGGTATACTGATGGTTCCAGCAGGGGCCAACCTGCCAAATGGACGGCTATCGCCTTCCATCCGGCCACTGAGACTATTTGGATGGACACGGGTACAGGCCAAAGCAGCCAATGGGCAGAATTAAGAGCTGTTTGGCTAGTTGCCCATAATGAACCTTCACCTCTGGTGATCTGTACTGACAGTTGGGCTGTCTATCGTGGACTGACCCTTTCGATTGCTACTTGGCACATTAACCAGTGGATGGTAATGCACTGTCCATTATGGGGTCAGGCCATGTGGCAGGACTTATGGGAAATAGGACACTAGAAGCAGGTGACAGTATATCATGTCACAGGGCATGCCCCTCTAGCCCATCCTGGGAATGATGAGGCAGATACGTTGGCAAGGGTGCGATGGTTGGAGACTGCACCTGCAGGTGATGTGGCACAGTGGCTCCACCGGCGCCTGCTCCACGCAGGACAGAAAACTATGTGGGCTACGGTTAAGGCTTGGAACTTGCCTGTGTCCTATGCAGAGGTACTTGCAGCCTGTGAGCAATGTGCAGTATGTTCCAAGGAACACCCTCGGAGACCACTGGTGTCACCTGGACAGATCCAGAGGGGTCATGTTCCACTGACACGGTGGCAGATAGACATCATTGGACCCTTACCAAAGTCAGAAGGGTACCAATATGCAGTCACTTGTGTAGATACTGCCACCGGGCTGCTTGCTGCTTACCCCGCTCGTAACCCTGACCAGAGGGCAGTCATACAGGCTCTGGACCACCTGAGTGCTGCATACGGGCGACCGCTGGTCCTTGAAAGTGACAATGGTACCCACTTCACTGGTTCAACGGTGAGGCAATGGGCTCAAAAGCTGGGGGTGGACTGGAAGTACCATGTTGCCTACCACCCCCAGGCTGCTGGTATCATTGAGCATTATAATGGACTCTTAAAGCAGGGACTGTGACAGGAGGGGGGCACCGGCTCTCTTACTGGATGGACACGCCGCTTATGGACAGTACTTCGGATTTTGAATGAGCGACCTCGACGGGGAAGCCCAGCTCCAGTAGAGGCCCTCCTGCATTGGACAGCTGCCCCTATTCAGTTGCAGATACGCACCAAGGACATTTTACTCAAGCCAGGTTTCGGACAGCAGGGCAACGTGCTCTTGCCTGCTCCAACAGCCCTTCTTAAAGGACAACGGCTTCAATGGACTTGGCCTTGGACTGTACAGGCCCCCCATCTGAGATGGGTGGCCTTGTTGGCACCATGGGGAAAAGGATTAGAGGTGGACCTCCAGTTAACTCCTTGGGCAACCAGCACCTGGCCACCTAAGGTAGAAGTGTATTATCCCTTGAGTGCTCAAGGGGACAGCATTTTGAAGGGCACCTTTGTAATTTCTTTATGGCCAATAATGAGTTCCCCTATTTTATTACACATAGAACCAGCAGATGCTGGTGTATTGGCCAATAAGGTTTGGTATGCCCACTCAGGGCGGCCTCTGGTGCCAGCTACGGTGCTGTCTGCAGACAAAACTCTGGCCTGTATTCTGCCAGAGGGAAAAGATTTGCCTCTCTTGGTGCCACTGACAGCTCTCTCATTTCGCCCATAGTTTTTTTTGTTTGTTTGTTTTGTTTTTGTATTTTTCTGAAGCTGGAAACGGGGAGAGACAGTCAGACAGACTCCCGCATGCGCCCGACCGGGATCCACCCGGCACGCCCACCAGGGGCGACGCTCTGCCCACCAGGGGGCAATGCTCTGCCCCTCCGGGGTGTCGCTCTTTTGCGACCAGAGCCACTCTAGCGCCTGGGGCAGAGGCCAAGGAGCCATCCCCAGCGCCCAGGCCATCTTTGCTCCAATGGAGCCTCTGCTGCGGGAGGGGAAGAGAGAGACAGAGAGGAAGGAGGGGGGAGAGTGGAGAAGCAAATGGGTGCTTCTCCTATGTGTCCTGGCCAGGAATCGAACCCGGGACTTCTGCACGCCAGGCCGACGCTCTACTGCTGAGCCAACCGGCCAGGGCCTCGCCCATAGTTTTTTATCTGTTAATCCTATTGCTGTAGTTGGTACTATTTCTGTTTATGCAATGTATCCTACTCCTTGCACAGTGACCATCATGGAAGATGCCTGTGGTTTAGATTGTAAAGCGAGCAAAAGGGGTAGAATGTTGGTCAAATGAGTTTGTAAATATGATATATATGTTTGCTCGCTTGTGACTTATATTGGGTGTGGGGGACAGGCTATAAGCAGGCCAGGTTGTTGTAGCCTGAGGTTTGGTTTTGGGACTAAGCTTTTCCCCACACCCTTGACTGATTGTATGATCTGGGTGGTGCACTCTCATGAGGAATCCAATTATGCCTTGGATAAATGACTTTGTATCAGAGACTTCCTTGTTTGTATATTGGATTAAGGGATTTTGGTTTTCTGTACTATAAAGTGGGACAGACCAGGAGCTTGGACACACAGTTCCTGCTATCACAATTGCAGGGGCTTCCCTGATCCCTTGCCCTTCATGGGAAGAGCTGGTTTTCTGCTTTTCCCTTGTCTTCTTTTGTGGTTTGCCTGTCTTGGTGAGACACCAATAAATAGGATGGCCCCCCATCCTCTGACTCTGCCATTTCTTTATCGTCTGCCCGAATCCAATGGGAACCTGCATGTGAATGGCCACGATGGCGGCTCCTGGCCTTACAGGTATGAAGTGGTGTGGGAGTGTGGTGTAGCACGGACTTACCATCTGCCTCTTGAGTTCTGAGTTTTTTTTCTTACCCTGCCCCCTATCCTTTATTCTCTTCCACTTCTACCCTCCCACCACCTGGCAAGGGAGATTTCTGTTCTGTCTATACTTTCTCCTGGGCTTAAGGCTTGGCCCATTTTTCTGATCATGACCTTGCTCTTCCTGACAATGACTTACCACCCATCTTATCTCTGCTGCTGTGGCTGTGTTGGATACCCACCCCTACCTGATCTGCAGGGGACCCTCCTCACTCTAATGTGCTCAGGTCAGGTGAGGACAACTGGACATCTCTGATCTTTCTTGTGTCCAGAAAGCATTCAAGCATTCTCACCCAGGGACCTGTGACTCCAGCAGTCTTTTCAGGTATCAGAACCTCTTTTGCATCTTTGCACACACGCACTCGTAGTCACCTGAGCATTTGTTCCATGCAGCTGACCACACTGTACTGCAATTGTGTGTCTCTTCTACCAGATATAAGCGGCTTCAAGTCAGCAATTTTAGCTTAATAATACTAGCTATTATTTACTGAATGTTAATAAACTGTGATTGTTAATTTTATGTATCAAACTGGCTAGGCCATAATACCTAGATATTTGGTTAAACATGTATGGGTGTTGCTGAAAAGGCATTTTATAGATAAGATTAAAATTTAAATCAGTGGACTTTGACTAAAGCCTGTTAATCTCCATAATTTTAGTGGGCCTCATCTAATCAGTTGAAGGCTTTAGGGGAAAAAAAAAGACTGCCCTTCCTTGAGGAGGAGGAAATTGTGTCTCCAACTGCTTTTGGATTCAAACTGCAGCATCAACTCTTCTCTGGGTCTCCAGTCTCCTGGCCGATTCTGCAGATTTTAGACTTGCCTGTTCCCATAATCACGTGAGCCAATTTCTTGAAATAAATCTCGTCTGTTTCTCTTTCAATGTATACCTAGCTATACATCCTATTGGTTAGGTTTCTCTGGAGAAGCTTGACTAATACATAGCCCAAGGCCTGTACCATGCATGTATTATCTCATTTAACCCTCATGATAGCCTCTTGAGGTAGGTATTAGTACTCCCATTTTATAGGTGAATAAAGTGAGTCATAGAAAAGGTAGGAACTTGCCCAAGGTCACACAGCTAGAGAGCATCAGAGATGGGACTCAAACTTGAGCTTGCTTCACACTAAAGCCAATGATCTCAACACCATGACTACTGCTCCCCTTTGTTGTGGTGTCTTTATAGCTTGCCTAGTGCCTGACACCTAGCAGGAGCCTGGTAAATATGTAAGTGAATGAATGAAGCCACAGACTTCATTTTATGTTGTTGCTTTTACCACTTATGAAAAATAAATTTAAAACTTTTACAGGTAAGAGATAAGACCTAAGATTTTATTTTATATATACAAATCTATAAAATCTTGATCCCCAAAATGTTGTGTCTTCATCTAGAGAAACATGTGATAAGAAATCAAATTGAAGAGGTCATAATTCAGCTGTTTGTTGTTAGTATACTTTATTAGTATCTTTAGGATCCTGTAGAGAATTTTACTAGTGACTTTCATCCCACCTATGGGTATATGGTGGACTGGCACTCAACATCTTTTTCAGCTTCTTTCTGAAATGTACCTGCCTTTCTGTGCTGCACAGTCCAGAAGACTAAAAGGCATATTGTCCGCCTCCCTTGCAGCTCTGGTTGTGAATATAAGTTGGATTCCTGCCCACAGAGTCTGCTCACTGAGATCTGGAAGTGCAGGTGCAGAGCCCCTCTTTTTGCGGCTTTGGTTGTCACTGCTGTCAAGGGGGGTTGTAGTTAGGGCTTTGCTGCAGGAGCATTTTACCCTCCCAGGGATGGTGTGAAACCACAGCTATGCTGGCAGCTGGCTCAACTTCCCAGGTTTGCTCATTTTGAAGTTGGGGGAGGGAACTCAGTGTTGCATGTGTGTCCCTTGGTGGGAACAGCAAGAGGAGACAGTTCTCCCTTAGTGAGGCATGCCGGGTGGATTTTTGAACCCACATCTAACTATGGCAGGGGTAGTTGTTCCCCTGGGAGCCAGTTTGGTTTCTCATTTTGAGTGATTCCTAGAGGCCCAGACTCACTTTCCAATCCTTCTGATAATTTTATAGGCACCTAGTTCCCTATATAAAGTTGCGTTCTGCTTAAAATAGGTAGAGTAGTTTCCATTGGCTGTAAGTGATCCCTGCCCAATGTGGCAGCCTAACAATGGTAGAAACATGTAGCTGGTCTGTTTGTTGGCTCATTAGCAGATTTCTAATTTTTGCTTCCACATGCAGCTAAAGTTTGTCTATGGTTTTCTGCCAAGCTCATTGGAGAGAGTTGGGAACTGGAGGAAACTCAGTAGGAGAAATTTTACTAAACTGACCTGAATTTGCAATGAGCATATCAGAGAGAATGACAGATATTGGGTTGGGTCCTTTCTTGGGGTATTTTCTCTGAATCTCATTGTCATTGACTCCTTCCATCTTGAAATCTCTCTATTGCCTTTTCTTCTCCCTAAATGTCTGCATAGTTTCTTTTAAGCCAGTTAATCTGGAGCTTTCTGACACATGGATACTTCTATGTGAGCCTCTCACTGCTTTCTTCTGAGTACAAAGAAAATGTCCCTGTGCCAAAATTATGGATTTCTCTCATGTGCCACTTCATTCCAGGACAGTGCAAATGCTACTGTACTAATTTTACTCTTGCCACTTGCAATTAAAAAAGGTTAGGGAAATCATTTTTAGATTAAAGAATAATATCCTAGGATATACTCAAAACTGAAATTTTAGCTCCAGAAGGGAACTTGGCCATCAAGTGGAACTCTCTTTCTCCCTATTTTAAAGATGAGTAAAGCAAAGGCCAAAGGGATGTACAGAAAAATGTTACCAAGTTCACAGGGTAACTGTTGCCAGAACCAGACTCAGAACATGGGGTTACAATTCTGAGGGGTGCCCTTCCCACTGCTTCACATGGCTGGACTCATAGAAAACGGTTTGACCCACCTGTTTATTGTGTACTTGAGCATGAGCACATAAGGAAGGGAAAGATGAACATTTTTTTGCTATCTGTTTTTAGTATATGTACACATATTCATTGGGATGGTTTTCTAAATAAAATAGTGTTTTTCAAATCATAGGAAATGGCATGTTGTGTTTATTTTAATTAATTAATTAATTAATTTGTTACAGAGAGAGGGATAGATAGGACAGACAGACAGGAACGGAGAAAGATGAGAAGCATCAATTATCAGTTTTTCGTTGGGACTCCTTAGTTGTTCATTGATTGCTTTCTCATATGTGCCTTGACCACGGGCCTTCAGCAGACTGAGTAACCCCTTGCTCGAGCCAGCAACCTTAGGTCCAAGCTGGTGAGCTTTTTTTTTTCTCAAACCAGATGAGCCCGACCCCGGGGTCTCGAACCTGGGTCCTTCTGCATCCCAGTCCAATGCTCTATCCACTGTGCCACCGCCTGGTCAGGCTGTTATGTTTATTTTAAAGCAAGATTGCTGTAATAATAAAGTTACATTTAATACATAACATTTGCTAAATATTTAATATCAGTGATTAATTTTTAACCATCGATTTTTTTAAAAAATTATTTTTTTTACAGAGACAGAGAGTCAGAGAGAGGAATAGACAGGGACAGACAGACAGAAACGGAGAGAGATGGGAAGCATCAATCATCAGTTTTTTGTTGTGACACCTTAGTTGTTCATTGATTGCTTTCTCATATGTGCCTTGACCATGGGCCTTCAGCAGACCAAGTAAACCCTTGCTCAAGCCAGTGACCTTGGGTCTAAGCTGGTGAGCTTTGCTCAAACCAGATGAGCTTGTGCTCAAGCTGGCAGCCTCGGGGTCTCGAATCTGGGTCCTCCACATCCCAGTCTGATGCTCTATCCACTGCACCACCGCCTGGTCCGGCAACCATCAATTTTTGAGCTAATATTATTACCATCATTGATTTAAAGAGTATAGAGACATCTAGGATTTAAGAGAAGTCAAGTGTTAGCCCTGGCTGGTTGGCTCGGTGGTAGAGCATCAGCCTGGCATGTGGATGTCCCGGGTTCAATTCCCGGTCAGGGCACACAGGAGAAGCGACCATTTGCTGCTCTACCCCTCCCCTTCCCCTTCCCCTTTCTCTCTCTTCCCTCCCTTCAGCAATGGCTAGATTGATTTCAGCACGTTGTTCCTGGGTTCTGAGGATGGCTCCATGGAACCTCTGCCTCAGGCACTAAAAATAGGTTGGTTGTGTAAGCAGGCCCCAGATGGACAGAGCATTGACTCTAGATGGGGGTTGCTGAGTGGGTCCTGGCCAGGGCGCATGTGTGAGTCTGTCTCTCTATCTCCCTTCCTCTCACTTAAATTAAAAAAAAGAGAGAGAGAAGTCAAGTGCCATTATAGAGAGTCAAGGGCAAGTCGGCTCCATGTGCTCTAATGATAGGCTGAATATTCCAGGAGGTCTACAGACCTGAGGTATCAGAAAAAGTAGCATTCCAAGGTAGTGACCACTGAACCCCTAGCAAGCCACTTATGGTTCAGTTGACTTTGTTGAATTTTTAGAAAATGAGAGTTTAATAAGTTCCAGATGGGGAGATTATTAGTTTAGTAATGTTTTAAGTCTTCTTTATTGAGCTTGTACAAAAGCACTGTTCTTTAGAGAAACAGGACCAATAGAATGTATATATCTATAGAAAGAGACTTTATAAGGAATTGGCTCACATGATTATGTAGGCTGATAAATTCCAAGATCTTCAGTTTGCAAACTGATGATTCAGGAGAGCCAATGATGAAAAGTTTCAGTCAGAAGGCCAACAAGCCTGAGACACAAAGAAAGTGGATATTTTAGTTTGAGTCTGAAGGCAGGAACAGACTGATGTCCTGGCTTGAAGGCAGTTAGGCAGAAGGAGTTTCCTTTATTTGAAGTTCAGCTTTTTAGCTTTATTCAAATCTTCAACTGATTGGATGAGACCCACCCAAATTGGAAGGATAATCTGCTTTAGTCAGTCTACCAATTTGAATGTTAATTTCATTCAGTAACACCATCACAGACACATCTTAGCCAAAGGTCTGGTTACCCTGGGGCCCAGTGAAGTTGACATATAAGATTAACCATCACAAGTACTGTATACAATTAAGAGTTCCCTAAAGGCTTCCTGATAATGCTGAATTTTCCAATGTTGAAATGTTTGGGCAGATTGATAATGTTAAGATGGAGACTCAAAATTTTACCTGTCCATGAGAACAGTGAACTTGACTTTGTAATGATTTCCACTGATGGGAACATGTGCTAATTCCATTTGTTACATTCAGTCCCGGATAAGATGCTGTGAAGAACACTAGAGAACAGGGCCCTGGTTTTAAGGAGGTTTCAGTTTGTTAGGTATGAAAAGACTAATACATATGACTCTGGCAAAGAACAATTAAATCATAACAAGTGGCAATGAAGTTGTTATAAAAAGGGAGATTGGCCAGGGTTGGTCAGTCGTTCTTATGTCTCATGTGTTAATGTCTGGAGACATTCTGTGTGTCACAGGTAGGCAGGGGTGCTACCGATATTTAAGAATGCTGGTTGTTAAACATTCTACAATGCACAGAACAGCTCTCTGTAACAAAGAATTGTCTGGCTCAATATATCAGTAATGCTAAGATGGAGAAACCATGGTGTAGGCTTTATGGATGAGCCAAGATTGGATCTACTCTTTCATTTATTCATTCATTCTCATATTTGTTCAATATTTACTCAGTGCCTACACTTATCCAATATCAGTTTTGTCTTGGGGATACAATGGTGAATGACCAAGTAGTGCTGTGGGTATGGGTCTTACAGTAAATAAACTATGATGATTATTATGATGGGGAATATAGGGTACCAAGGGAACACATCACAAAGAGATCCATCTTAGCCAAAGGTCAGAAGAATTCTTCCCAAAAGAAGTAGCCATTAAGTTACAGCTGGAAGGGTAAGTGGGAGCTGGTCACATGAGCAAGGTGTATCAGAAGTTGGAGAGGAGGGAGAAGAAGCGGTCTGAGGCAGGCGGAGCAGCTTGTGCACATGCTTGGAGGTGAGCGAGAGGGTGGATTGTTAGTGGTCCTGCATGTTGAGGATGCAAAAGCAGAGCCAAGAGATGAAACCAGAGATGCAGAAGAACCTGCATCTGGGAGCACCTTGAGTCAAGCCAAGAGTTCAGGTTTCATCCTAAAGACAATGGAAAACCTTTTAGATGTTTAAAGTCTTAAAGCAATGGAGTGATGGGATCAGACTGAAGGTTTGGAAAGTTCACTCACACTGCAGTGTGGAGGAGAGAGTGGAGGAGAGTTCACTCACACTGCAGTGTGGAGGTGAGAGTGGAGGAGAGTCCACTCACACTGCAGTGTGGAGGTGAGAGTGGAGGAGAATGACAGGTGCAAAGGCACCATCAAGGCTGATGGGCTGGGAGGGGCAAGAGGGTACTGGACCATAGGATGCTGATGATGGGAATGGTGGAAGGAGACAGACTTGAAAGCTATTGAGAAGATAGAAAAAAGGGTATTTGATGAAAGTGAGAGGGAGGAATCAAGGAAGATATTTGGGGGAGACATTTCCAGAGTGCACTGGAGGTGCACTCTCCCTTAGAGGTAATTGGAATAATGTAAATTATAGTGTGAAATCCTGTTGAATTTACTTTTGAATACATAATTTGAGCTTCCCAAGAGATGTTCAATTAGATATGCTGATTGACCTGGAGAGATCTGGGCTGGAGATAATCATTTGAGAGTCGCATGAGTGATAAGATTGTGTAGAGTGAAGACAGGAAAAGTGCACTAGGAAATGGCAACATTTAAGGACAGTGGAAGGTGAGGAGCTTGAAAAGGCTCCCAAAAGAAGAACCAGAATGGTAGAAGCCAAGCCAGAGGAGTGTGGTGTTGGAGAAAATAGGAAAGAGGAACTTGGGAGTAAGAAGGAGTAATAAGTGATAATGACTCAAACCATCCATGCCTTGGGGAACATGGAGGTCCTGATGATCTTGAAAGAACAATCCGAATGGAGCATTACAGATGGAAGTCAGACTGGAGTAGAGCAAGGAGAAGAGGGGAGCAGAGAGCATCTATAGAAATGGGTCAGGGACGGGCTGTAGTGGTGGGGGGCTTACTCAAGCTATTTAACAAGTGGGATGGCGTGGGCATGGACCCATCAGAATGGCTGCAGGCTGGTATTTTACCAAAGCATTTTGATTGATACCAGACCTGGATGTAGGTCTGATGGACAAATTTTCCAAATGAAAAGGTAGGATAGTTTGTTTGGAACATATAGTCTGGAAAAACAAAGATGATAAACCTGGGCTATGTGCTTCTTAAATTATGGCCTGGATGGATGGCAGTTCATTGGTTCACTTGGTAAAGTGTATGAAGGAGCAAAAGTCCAAGGTAATGTCAAGATCTGGAGGTGAACTCAAGTAAACTTCCTCAATTGTCACACCTCTGAAGGCAGATATTTATACCTGCTATTTTTATAGCACTTATGCAGAAACCTATTGGCTAAAGAGACTAAAATGCACTGAAGAGATGAAGCTTTCTATACATTGTGGATAACGTGTGAGTCTTATCTAGCAAGACACTTCCATTAGCACAAAAAATAATGGTCTTTTTCAACAAGATGACTGTCACAAAGAAAAAATGTAGACAGTCAAATGATTTATTTCCCCATTCACATGGAGTTTATTCATGGGGCGATTCACCTCGTGAACTAATAATTTTCTGGGCCACAAAAAGCAGCAGGCATTTTTATTTTTAGGAATTGTCTTTTTTTTTTTTATAGTGGGTTTCTTTTGGCTTAAAAAGCATCTAAGTCTATAGCTTTGATATCAAGGAAAAGGCTTCTTTCAATTGCTTTAACCTTTTTCAAAAAGTGATTGGTTAGGATAAATGTTCTCATGCTGAGAATCAAGGCTTTATTCAATATCTATAGTAAGGTAGGCAGAACGGGAAGCAGACCACTTTCTTGTAGAGGTTTAAGAAAAAAAATCAAGATTGAAGACTACGGAAAGGAACTCTTTTGAAAGGTCAAATTTAAGAACTACACTTGAGGCAATTAAAAAAAGAAAAAGAAGATAAACCTCACTCTCATGTCAGGTTGTGGATGACACCAGAACTGGGGACCAGGACAGAACCAGGAACCCAGGAGCCAGCTAAGAGGAAGGGTTCTGGCAGATTATTTTTTCCATTTGAGCAAATAAAGGGCCAAACTAATGAAGGCCAGTTCAGGCAGGCAGGTGTGGGTAGGCGCACAGGAGTGGGTCTGGCCAGTAGGGCTCAGTGAGTTAGAGCTGAACTCACATAACTGAGGTCCCTGGATTTCCAGTTAGAGCCACAAGGAACAATGCCTGCCCCCTGCATTGCGTCCTCAGTAGTGATGCTCACAGACTTGACTCCGAGGAGCGGGCAACCCCGTCTTCCTGGCACCTCCAGCCCCTTCATGTTTTTTCCCGACTCGGCGGGTTTATCAGCTCATTCTCTGTCTTGACTCTGATGTGGGTTCATATTCATTTTATGTTCTCATTCTGCCTCTTGTTGGCTTTGGTTACTCACCTATGACTCCTGAACCCTGCCCTTGGTCAGGAACCATTTCCGGACTTTTATAATTGCTTCTCACATGTCAGTACCTTGAAATGGCATTAATGACAAATGCATATTTCATTCCTTCCAGGTGCCTTGTATAGTCCAGAAGGAGTGCCATGAACTCCAAACCCATCTGTAATCTTGTAAAGAGAGAATCTCTGTGGGGGTTCAGGTGTGCGAAAGGGGATGGGAGCAGGGAGGCAGGCAGGGAGCATGGGCTTTGTAACATACACACATACATCCGGAGCTGCTTCCCTTCCAGGGCAGAGACTGCTCCCCACTTAACTGCTGCCCCCTACTTCCCTGCAGGCAGACAGGCTATGGGACTGGCAAGAGGCATGAGCAGAATTGATAAAACCATCCCATGCCACTGTCTCGTCCTCTCTTCCCTGGCTCTGGCCACCTTGTTGCCCATGTTCTGGATGAGGTGCACAGCGACAGGATGGAGAAGCACCGTCGACCCACCCCAGACCCCGGGAACAGAAAAACCTTTAAGACCTTAGGCCACACTGGTAATTCTGGGACTTTTGTGTGGTATCGAGCACCATTTATCTCTAACTAAGCTTTTCTTTTTCAAGGTCATTTGCAGACAATCTACACAGGGGAGGTACATTTCCCCAGGGATAGACCGATGCACACGTTCAGCTTTGCACTGCTGCTCGGGATTTGGGATTTGGAAATCTGCACGTGTGACTGTGATGTCTTTGCCTTTGTTCGCCTGTGCCATGGGCTTCTGAACCTGTTGAATGGCCAAAATCCTGGGGAATTATGAAGTGGGAACTTCATAAAAGCTGAACAGAAAGTCAGTTTGCGCCTCTCGTTAGCTCTTTAGCTTAGAGTTCCAGCAGACAGTGACCAGTGTGGCTCAGGCCAATGTTGTTTGGTGGCCACATACTGGCTCTCTGGGATCCTTATTTGATTACATGGGCCATTTGCCTTTTTCATGAAATACTATGTTTTTGTATACATTTTCCAGTGTAATGGAAGCAGGTCAGGATGCAGCCTAAAGCAGTTTCTTCGATATAAAGGGCCACCCAGGGCACTTGGTTTAAGCGAACATCCTGAAAGTACAGGAAATCCTGAAGCTGGACTTTATGTCCACCCACACTTCTCCCCCAGTTTAGGGACCCAGAACTCTGAGACTCCTGTTTGCCTCTAACGGGGATTTTGGATTATGTGCAGCTTGGGGGAAGAGTCAAACAGCTTTATATTTGGGGTTGGCTGCTAATGTGGAGGAATGACCAGGGAGAAGCACTTTCTTATTGAAACTATTTTCTTGTCTAGTCTGTCTCCTTGTGGAATGACCTTGGACGTGATCTCCTGGCTGCCTCTGTCCTTAGCTTGAGTGGCTTCTCCAGAGCTGAGAAGAATTTTCTTCCCTAGGAAGCTCAAGGCACAGGCACAGTACAGTGAAAGTTTTCTGTTGTAAACGGACTTGAGCTGATTTGGTCATGCACATCCATCTCTTGGGTTCTTTTTGGTTAATTTTAGTAGCAGCTAAAGCAGTTTGAAGCAGATGAAGGCCAACTTGGCCCTTGACTTCTTGCACTTTCGTTTTTTTTTTGTGTGTGTGTGACAGCAACTCTCAAAACAGCTTTGGCCACACAGAATACATTTACTAAAGAAGCATGACTATGCCAGCAGGCCTCGAAGTACCCACGAACCTCATCTGTGAACTTAATGAAGTCCCAGCTCCTTTTCCTAAGTGTGCAGACTCCTACTGGGCAGACACAGCCTCAAAGCAGTGCCAAGACTATGGAGCAAATGCTGGCATCTGTAATAGTGTTAGCGGGCATCAGGCAAACCAGATTCTCCCATGTTCAAGGCCCAGTGAGGGGCCTGGGTCTGTTATCACGCATCTTTCCTGAGGGAAAGAGTCCAGAGATCCCTGGATTCTTGTACCCTCTTTCTGCAAGGGTATGAACAATTTAAAAAATATTTTAACCCACCTATATATTCTGAACACCTTTAATATCGCTATGGAGAGCTCACTTTTTGTAGCAGCCCTCATGATAGTTAACAGCTTGCTAAGGCACTTGTCAGAACCATTGTTGGCATTTCATAAGCCTTGCTCCGTGACAGCGGAAGTGCTTGCAGCAGCCTCCCCAGTGACCCGGCTTCCTGAGTACAACACCAGCATCCATTCAGGCTCTGCTCACTTGGCAAGGACACCGGCAGCACACGCACACTCAGATTGTATGGAGCATCTGGAGTTTTAAAAGGTGAAGTCCAGCCCTGGCTGCGAAGCACAGTTGGTTAGAAGGTCATCCCGACATGCCAAGGTTGAGGGTTTGATTCCCAGTCAGGGCATGTACAAGCATCAACCAGTGATGGGATGAATGAGTGGAACACTAAAAGTTGATGTTTCTAACTCTCTAAAAAAAAAAAAAAAAAAAAAAAATGAAGTCCAGACATGGAGATGAACAACACATAACAGGTCAGGTGAGCAGAGTTCCCTTTGTCATTATAGGTGACCAGTAGCGAGAACGACAGCGGTCGTGTGGGGGCACTGTCCCCTGTACCTTACATTTATCACCTCATTTAATCCTCACAATAACCTAGTGGAGTTGTCTTATTAGCCACATCTTTCAGATAAGGAAACTGAGGCGCCAAGAAGTTCTAAACTGTCCTGAGGTCTATAGCTTGTAGGTACAGAGATATTGACCCCAGAGCCTGAGCTCAGAACATCTCTGCTGCCCACTATGTTGGACACAAAGCAAATGGCAGCCCAGCCAATGAGAGCTGACACAGCCATGAGTGGCTGAGGGTATTCTCACTGTGGTGGCCGTTGGTCCCAGTGATAACAGGCCAGTGCAGAATGTCTTGACATAGAAGCCTTAGTTACCTATGTATCTAGAGTGGGTCTGTCCAGGTGGGAAGGTGAGGGCTGGATTTTAGGTTATCTCACAGCTTTCCAGAACTGTGGTCCAGGTCTGTCCTCACAATTGTCCCCTAGGCAGGCCCCACCCCCAACTGGCCCTGCAGGAGCTGTGGGCAGGGCAACGTCCTGAGCCCTGGGAGCTTCCTTCAGGTCTCCTGCACAGGCCTCCATAGCCTGGCTGGATCACAGGACTTGGTCTTGGTATATCCCCTGGCAGCTCTCTCCTCCCTGAGTCACTCTTTGAGATCCTGAGGAAGTTTTCATTTTTTATGGGCTCCATCTTTATTCTCTACATTATAGCCGTTTGAACCAATGCAACTTACCAATGCATTTGATGAACTTCAGTTCAATGGAAAATTTCACTTAACTCATCATTTATGAGTCAAGTACCAGCTCATGTGGAATGATCCTATTGGGTCGGCAGGGTTGCCAGGTTCTGGGGAGAGCAGGTCCAATTCTGGCTTGGCCACTTCCTGGCTGTGTGACTGACGAGCAAGTTATTTGACTTGTCTATGCTTTTGTTTCTTTATCTTAGGACAGGGAGACAGTTGTACATGCCTCCTAGGGTTGTTGGAGAATGAAATGAGTTAATATATGCCAGTATTTGCTCCCCAGCCAACTCCATTGAATGGATTTTTTTAAAAAAATTATTTATTTATTTTTGTATTTTTCTGAAGCTGGAAACGGGGAGGCAGTCAGACAGGCTCCCGCATGCACCCAACCGGGATCTACCCGGCATGCCCACCAGGGGGCGATGCTCTGCCCATCTGGGGCATCGCTCTGTCACAACCAGAGCCATCCCCAGCGCCTGGGCCAACTTTGCTCCAATGGAGCCTTGGCTGCGGGAGGGGAAGAGAGACAGAGAGGAAGGAGAGGGGGAGGGGTGGAGAAGCAGATGGGCGCTTCTCCTGTGTGCCCTGGCCGGGAATTGAACCCGGGACTCCTGCACGCCTGGCCGACGCTCTACCACTGAGCCAACTGGCCAGGGCCCATTGAATGGATTGATGGTGAGATCTCAATAATAATCTCCTGATCTGGAGTTCTTTCTGCTGATCACCTGATTTGCTAGTTTGACACTGCAGGCTAACACAGGAATTCTTCCTTGAGTTATGGAGAATTTGAGGAAGGTGGGTAAAAAGAACTTGTTGAAAGTGTCCTGAAGAGATGCCCCATCAGGAAGCCCCCAAGGCAGCCGTACATTTTCAAGCCCTTGATGATTGGTTTAGTTCTATCTATATTTGAATTTTACTTTGCTTAGCTCTCACCATCTATATTTGAATTTTACTTTGCTTAGTTCTCACCATCTATATTTGAATTTTACTTTGCTAAGTACTGTCCATCAATTTTTGAATATCAAGTTCTTAGAGACGTTCATTCAAGGCCCAATGCTGAAAGTATAAGGGGACTCAAGAAGAACCCTGGGGCTCTGAAAGTTTTTCTTAACCCGTGTCCATTTCCTGTCTTAAAACACTGACTTGACTTTTACAAGAGCCTGTAGAATAACCATTCCCTTAAATATTTTATATTGCATTCAGATGTGCATTTTTCAAAGATCATTTCCTTGACATTTTCTGGGGGTATATTTCTTGGGATATAAAATTAATACATTTGGTTGATGCTCATACCATTTATTTAGAGCTATAAATAAGATAAAGATGCTTCCTGTCATTTGTACTGGAAAATATTATAGAAGGATCAGAGGAATATCTTCGGAGAACAGGGCAAAGGATTAATAATGCTTTTCAGATGATGCTGAGGCTGGCAGATGCTCTAAGCTATTTTATCTGATCCCCAGGTGGATTACTGTTACGAATGGACAGCAGAGATCCAAGGCCAGAGTGCAGGCCAGAACCATAGTGCCCCAAGCCACACACTTCATTAGGGGTTGCTGAGTGACAGAATCTGGATTTCCTAGTTTTCCAGTCTAGGCATGTCACACAATCTCCCAACTGTTCACATACATTATCTGGTCACCAGATCACTCTGAGTGCTTCCCTGAGGCTGAAAATGACCCTTAATTCAGTCATTCTAATTGGAGCTTGTGATAAGTGTGCAAAGCTACCAGAAGCAATAGCAGAGGCACTGACTTGGCTGCAGTCTCCTAGCAAGGACTTCATTCATGCAATGAATGTACTGAATATTGTGGTACTGCTGTGGGGGACACGATGGGGATGGCCTCCCTTGGGGAGTGGCTAGGGAAGGATAGAATATACAAGAACCATAGAACAAAGTATGAGACTTTAGGGCAAGTAGAGGCAGACAAAAGAAGCTGGAAGTTCAGAAAAGAGGTTGGACAGAGAAGACTGCTAGGAGGCAAAGGGGCCACAGCAGGGGCCCAAAGGGAGAGAGGATGTTACCAGGGTGTGGAGGAGGGTGAGGATAGGACAACAGGAGAGGCTGTAGGAGCAAGAGAAATAATAGCTGGATGAGTGGCACTGTCTGACCCTGGGAGGAGCCCCTCGGGGGTCATGGTACAGGAGGGAAGTGGTTAGACCAGGGGTCCCCAAACTTTTTACACAGGGGCCAGTTCACTGTCCCTCAGACCATTGGAGGGCTGGACTATAAAAAAAACTATGAACAAATCCCTATGCACACTGCACATATCTTATTTTAAAGTAAAAAAACAAAACAGGAACAAATACAATATTTAAAATAAAGAACAAGCAAATTTAAATCAACAAACTGACCAGTATTTCAATGGGAACTATGCTCCTCTCACTGACCACCAATGAAAGAGGTGCTCCTTCCGGAAGTGCGGCGGGGGGTGGGGGTGGGGGTGGTGTGTGTGTGTGTGTGTGTGTGCGCGCGCGCGCGCGCCGCGCCCCCCCCCCCCCCCCCCCCCCCCCCCGCGCGGATAAATGGCCTCAGGGGACCGCATGCGGCCTGCGGGCCGTAGTTTGGGGACCCCTGGGTTAGACGGCGGGCGGCTTTCAGGCTGTAGCCCTTGATTCCTGGAGTTCAGGCTTGAAGGTAACAGAAAGCAGTAGGTGATTTTCAAAATAAATCAGATATGAAATCCCTCAGAGGAACACAATCTTCTAAAGAACTCTTTTGTAAATTCTTTTAAAAATGGAGAAAATCCTCTATTACATAAACGTGGTGTAGACAATAACTTTCAAATTTAATAACTTTCTAAGTTTGGTTTTGTATATCACTTGTTTCCCTGGATGATCAGGGGAAGCACACCCCACTCACTCCTTTCATCCCATCACCAGAACAATGCTAGCCTGAAAGAGAAGCAGGCGTGGAGGGGAGAGGGGGAAATACGCACATAAAAACACCTATATACCACAAAATCCCGCGATATAGCGAAAGATCCACGATTCAAAATTAGATATATACAATTTAAAAATCTGCAATACAGTGAGACTGCAAAAAGTGAACTGCGATGTGGCGAGGGACGACTACACATTTCGGAGAAGAAAGAGCAGTGCAACCAAGTATTTACCTTGAGTTTTGTCTCAGAACTGAGAACAAGCTCTCTATTTCTTCTTTTCATTTTTATATCAGTCTATTTAAGGTCCAAGTCAGCTCAGATATTTGGGACATTTTCCATTTGGAATCATGGATATGAAGAAAGATACTTAAGTAATGGCTTAAGTACCACAAATCGAGACTCATGGGGTGGGTGTTGACGCCTTGCCAGCTGCCATCCCCTTCTCTTTCTTGCCCAAGAGGTTCCTTTCTTTCCAATCAGAGCTCAGAGGCTGCTTCAGAACCCTTCTTAACACAGTGCTCTTGGGCAGACACTCCCAACTGAGTTTGCAACCAGGTGGAACCAACTTGCCTCCTGGCTTTGAGTGTAAGAGTGGTTTTCATACTTTCATGGGCACCAGAAGCACCTGGAAGCCCTATTCCAATCCAGGAGCTGGGCCCCAACCCCTCTGACTTAGTGGGTCTGGGTGGGGCCTGAGAATTAGCTGGTGATGCTACTGGTGGGGACCATACTTTGAGAACTACCATCTTGGATTTTAGAATAACCATCAACAGATGGCAGCTCAATTTTCCATTTTAACGAGGATTAGATGGGTGAAGAGAGCTGCTGTTTAGAATCTCCCTACACTTTTTTCTTACTTCCTTGTTCTCTGCAGCTCTTCCTTCTGATTTCTTAATTAGAATGCATCACAAACCTATGATGTTAAGTCAGAAAAATACTATAGTCCAGGATCACTTGTATTTTGTGGTTTTTTTTGACATTCCAGTGACTATACAGTATCTTAACTGAATTGCAAGTTAATGTTTTAGGATATGAAATGAGTGCTTTCAGAATATAAGAAGAGTTGGTGGGTTGACAGAATAGACCAAAGATGAATGTGCTGGAAATTTATGAAAAGTCCTAGTTTTCGTACCAGGTCAAGGGTTTGTACTGATGGTGACGATGCTGGTTATTGGGTGTGGAGGTAATGTTTGCAAGAATGACAGAGGGTGACTCTATTTGTTCCCAGAGCTGCTGTAAAACAGTACCACGAACTGGGTGGCTCAATCAACAGAAATTGATTGTCTCATGGTTTTGGAGGTTACAAGTTTGAGGTCAAAGAGTGGACAGGGTTGGCTCCTTCTGAGGCTGTGAGGAAGACCTGTCCCACGCCCTCCCCTGCCCCTGGCTTCTGGTGGTTTGCTTGAAATCTTTGGTGTTCCTCAGCTAGTAGAAGTACTCTCTGCCTTGATTTTAATAAAAAAAAAGTGTTTAACTGTGCCCCTTTTGCTGCTTTACTGAGGCATAATTGACAAATAAAATTGTAAGATATTTAAAGTATACAGTGTGGTTATTTGATATACATTGTGAAAGAAGCCCCCCCCCCCGAGTTAATCAACACATCTGTTATGTTACCTCACACATTTACTTTTTTGTGTGTGTGAGAACATTTAAGTTCTTAGCAAATTTCAATTATACAATACAGTATTACCAACCACAGTCAACATGTTGTATATTAGATCCTCAAACCTTATTCATCTTATACTTTTTTGCCAGCCTTTTTCTGTTTCCTTCACACCCTGGCCCTGGCAATGGCTTTTTTTTTTTATTGTTTCTAAGTTTGACTTTTTTTTTTATTTGACAAATAAGTGGTTCCATGCAGTATTTGTCTTGTCTGTCTGCCTTCATCCTTTTTTTTTTTTTTAAGACTTTATTTATTGATTTTAGAGAGAAAAAGGGAGAGAGAAAGGTGGAGAGTGGGGAGGAGCAGGAAGCATCACTCACAGTAGTTGCTTCTCAAAAATGCCTTGACTGGATAAGCCCAGGGTTTGAATCCGTGACCTCAGCATTCCAGGAGATGCTTTATCCACTGCGCCACCACAGGTCAGGCCGTCTGCCTTCATCTTCACATGTGTTCTCCCTGTGTGCATGTCTCTGTGTCCATATCACCATTTTATTTATTTATTTTTATTTTATTTTTTTTAAGGAGGGAACTTTATTTAATATTAAAGCTGGGGAGAGGACCGGAAGGGAGGTAGGCTTCACTTGGTGATGGTGTTCGCATTCATGCTCTTGCCATTGCCACTGAGCACGATGTACGGTGTCTTCTGGGCCTTCTGCTTTTCCGGGAGCAAGGCCACAGTGCTCAGGGGCGTGTCGCTGGAGCTCTTCTTCTTCAGAAGCGCCTCCTCATCCAGCTTCTTCATCCGCTGCTCCGTCTTCATCTTGCCTGAACCTTTCCCATGGAAGCGGTGGGACAGCTGCCGAAAAGCCTCCTTGGGTGTGAGTTTCCGACCTGTCTCGTCCACATACTCGATCTTAACATCGGGCTTGTAGCCGTCCTTCTCCTTAAAATCCTGGGTGAAGCCGCGGTACTCCTCCCGCCGGCTGTACTTGTCGTCGACGCCCATCTCGTCCTCAGTGCAGCACACCGCCGATGGCAGGGACTCGCTGGGCGCCTTCACCCGAGCCACCTTCTGCACCGTCGTCTCCAGCAGACCTTTGTTCTGACTCAGGAGCAGCGCGGCGGCCAGCCCTCTGTTCACGATGGGCTCCTGTCCAGGATGGTGGTGGAGGAGGCAGAGAAATCCTGATGCTGCTTGTCCTCATCCAGGTTGTGCTCCAGCCGATGTTCTCCTCCTCCCCGTCAGACTCGGAGCCGCCGTTGGCCGAGCGCTCCCCATCCCGTTCCAAGTCCATGAGCTCCTCCTGCTCCTCCCGGTTGCCAGCCAGCCTGTAGGTGGGGATCTCCCCGAGGGTGCGGCAGAACTCCGATGTGGCATTGAACACGATGGTCCCCTTCCGCTCCGGGTCCTCGTCCTCCTCCCAGCCCCGCTGGCGGGACTCCAGCTTCTTCACAATCTCCACCACCTTCTCGCCGCTATCTCGCAGCTGCTGCAGCTGCCGCGGCCGGTGCCCCTTCTCCAGCTGCTTCTGCAGCCCCAGCTCCGCCTCGTCCTCCTCCAGCACCTCCAGCTCCCCAGGCGGTGGGCCTCCACCCTCCTCCTCATCACTGATGTCCATCAGTGATTATTTATAATGACCCAAATAAAGTCACATCATGAGGCACAGGACCTCAACATATAAATTTTTGAGGAACACAGTTCAACCCCTAGTAGAGACCCTGAGCTTAGTTCTGCTCTTGCTGTCTGCAGGGGCCTAAGGAGAGCCACCCAGGGCCTCTGCCATGCATCTCTCTCTCTCTCTCTCTCTCTCTCTCTCTCTGGTGATGGGCCAAGGATGCCTTGGAACCATTTGGGGACATGTTCACAACCATAAATATCCTACTACAAGGGAAACCTAGTTCTCTTCTTGTATCGGCTTTGGACTTTGACTTCTTGTACCGTGAGCTTATTCCATCCCAAACTGGGAGATCAGTCACTAAGCTTAAAAAGGCAGAACTTGTTATAACTGATATTGCAATTAGGGATCCTATTAACTCCCGACTCCAAGACAAAGGCTTGAATCTTCTGAGACGAGATGTCTGCCAAGCATCTGCCAGGGACAATGAAAGTAGTAAACACGTCAGTGTCTGCACGGCGTCCGAAGGGGATGCGACTATCTGAAGTGCATCCTGACACGCGATGGGCCTGCCATGGCTAGTTACACGGCTTGTATTTCGATTTGAGGAGCTCTGTCTTGGCTTCATGTGGTGAATCTTTCTCTGTATCTGTCCAGAGTATTACCTTCTTCATTAATATGTCACTAAAATTTAAAAGGCCACCCTTCTGCCTTTCAGGTAATCATTGCCGACAGGTTTGAGGCACGTTGTGAAAAGCATGTTTCTCAGAGAAACCGGATCCCATAGAATATTGGTGGGTAGTGTGCTTGGCTTTTAACTACTTGAGTTCCTGGGATAACTAACTTACAGGGCATAAAGGTCTGCTGTGTGCTTGCTTCCTCATAAAGCTCTTTTGTGGGGTTTTTGGTTCGTTCTACTAATTTCCTAATCCATATTTCCCTGTACCCAGGTATGCGGGATCATTCCTCCTCCCACAAGGAAGGAATCAGCCAGGAGGAAAATCATTTTGCTTTTGTTTCTTTAGCACTTTCTCTCTTTGTTTTAGGATTCCCCTCACTCCTGGGGGTGCTGTCCCCTCTGGGCATCTACTGCGTGCAGATCAAAACCCTTCAATGGGGCCTGAAGACACGTAGCTAGAGGTTCAGTGAGAAGTGAAGTTGTTGACGTCTGACTTCTGGCTTTTCTTTTTATTTCTTTCGCCAGTTTATTATGTTCATTTTTCCTAATAAATTTTTAAAAGAAACACATACGCTAAATGGAGTAAGGATGTTCTCCATGCTCTTCTATTTCTAATTTGTGATGACTTGGGGAGCTCTTGATTGGCCCAGCTTTCTTTTATAAATCTCTCATTGTATTATTTGGAGGCTGTTGAAAAGACTCTGTTTTGACCATAAGATCTATATACTATAATAATAATGCTTTCCAAAAGGACTCATAAATATAACCATGTGCAGGATGGATTTAGACCCAAGACCTTCTCTCAGACAAGGTGGCAGAAAAGACAGCACACAAATTCTTATGTCCAGGTGTTCTAGTGACATGTCACTTCACCTTCACCTTCCTGGCTTTACTGTCTTGCTTGTTTTTATAAGAATTTCATACGAACCCTGTATATAATCTGGTCATTGTTCAGTCTCTCAAAAGCAATCATTTGCACTAGTTGTGTGAACTAATTTTATTAAAATATAGGTGAGTCCTATTATTCTTTCTTTTCTCATCAGATCATGTTAGATATATCTTGAGTGAAATACAACCCACAGAAGTTCACACAGAGTACATATGCTGGTTTTTTATTTTTTTATTTATTATTCATTTTTAGAGAGAGAGAGAGTAGAAAGAAAGAGAAAGAGAGAAGGGGAGGAGCAGGAAGCATCAACTCCATATGTGCCTTGACCAGGCAAGCCCAGGATTTCAAACTGGTGATTTCAGCATTCCAGATTGATGCTTTTATCCACTGTGCCACTGCAGGTCAGGCTATGCTGGTTACTTTTTAACAGTGAAATTAGTCCTGTCCTCATAATTGCATAATGTTAAAGAAATATATACAAATTTATATAAAATATAATTTTTAGAAATGAAAATTTTAAGGGAAAGTAGTTTAAGTTACTAATATACAAATAATATCATAAAATGAAAATTCAGTCATAAATCAATTTCAACACCACTTTTAGGTACTGATTTAAATGCAATTTAATCAATGCTTTCCTCAACCTCTTTGGTTTTAAGAAGAGTGACTACTATGCTACTTTAAGTATTTAATCTTGCAGGTTACACATACACAGGAGCCTAGGAAAGGCCACCCACACCTCAACAGTAGTCATTCCCTCTGTCTTCCACTTTTTAGGCCATTCTTACTCTATTTTGAGGGGTTGTTCAATATTCAACCTTTGAAATCTCACATCATAGAACCTGCACTGCACATTGCCACAGGCCCAGAAAATCATGCCAAACATTGCATTCTATAGAGAATATTATGAAAACATCTGGGCTTACATTTTGAACCACACATTTCCAACTCTAAATTACATCTTTCTGTTCTTTTCCAAACTATACATCCTCCCCAAGTCCTGTGTGGCTGAGATTCTGTCTCAGGTCATTTGCCAGCCTGTTGATTTGGCAGGCTGACCTTGGGCCAGGTGATCACTGGCCTGAGTTACTCACAGTGGAGGAGTGGGGGAGAGAGTACACTCAAGGTAATTTCCTCCCTAACTCCCTTCTCCAAAGGGAATAGATCCAGAGACTTCTGCTAGAATCTGTAATTCAGAAGGGAGGGGAACTGCATCATCCTAAGGCACATAGTCCAGGAAGGAGAGAGAATTAAAGATGCTTTTCAGGTCTGGAAAGTGAGCAGTAAAAGGTTCAGGCTCTGTGCTCGACAAGAGCCGGAAGCTGGAGGAGTGAAGCTGATGTATTTTTGTACCATCATCCCTGTTTTCTGTAAGATCATCAAAGGAAATAATGCAGGGAAAAAACCCTGTCTGGGTTCTTATAAACTGGACTGAAGTGCACATGGGCACATGCATGGAACAGTAAAGAACTTTTAAAAGGGAGATTGCTAGCCTTTTGGCCTTCAAATTAAGGGGAATTTATTGAATAGAACTTGAAGGGATGGAATTTAAAATTAAGGGATATTCATGCATTTTCATGGATGATGACTGTGGGGAAAACAGCTGTGTTAGGCTTGCTCGCTGGTTTCCCGGCTGCAAACACCGCATGATTAGTGCATGAGCACGTGGCAGAAAGCCACGAGTGTGACTCTATGAAAAGCTATGGGTGCTTTTCCTCAGTGGCGACTCCCCCAGATCGCTCTCCCTCCACTGCAAGGTGCGGGGCTCCAGATTCCCTCAGCCACCACTGCCACTGTGAGGGGTGGTTTTGCTGATCCCTTGTTCTCCACTGTGAAAAGCAGTTTTCCTTTGTTTATTTGCTCATCTGTCTCTGCGAGCCTCCAATAAATGAGTATGGCCTGATGCTTTCCAGCTCCGCAGTTTCTCTACCATCTGCCCGAATCCAATGTGAACCTGCCTGGCCTCAACCACCAGCAATACAATGACAGACCTTGGATTTGGGATTGCTCGGTTCTCCATAGAACTTTTGTTTATGGAGAATGTTTTTTTTAAAATATTCACATCTGGTTTGTTCTGTAAACCATGCCTTCAGGGCAGAGCGTGTCCAGGTTTTGAAGATCTGATACCTTGTCACACTTCAGTCCTAGTTCATTTGTGGCACCTTGTCATGGTTGAGATACTGCAACAGAAGAGCGACACATATATTTTTCTGATAATTCATTCATACATAAATCCCTTACTGAAATTTCTCTTGGCATAAGCCTCTCTTTGGTCGTTATAACACACAATTAATTTAAATTCCAATGTTTTTTTAACTGTTTGGCCTCCTATAATGTGTATAGGATAATTAGTTGCAGGCTATGCTCTCATGACTTTTGGAAAATTAGGAGAATACCTTAGAACCAGCCACAGGTGAGCACAGAAATTCCCGAATGGAGTTAACAAGCTGATTCTCACATGTGTTCTTTTCCTCTTGAATTGTGCTGCTGGTGGTGCCAATGTTGGCAGCAGAAAGAAATATGATGTTGGCTAATGGTTTGAGAAAGGGATAGAAGGACTTGGGGTCATCTGTGGCATATCCTATTTTGAGCTGAGCCAAAGGAGATTAATGCTGTCACTTGCTTGATTAGCAGTGCCACTTGCCTGTCTCTCAACTTCAAAATGTATTAATTCTGAGACAACAGCTTGCATTGGAGTTGTCTTGTCCATGTTTGCAATTCAGCTTGTAAAATCCCACAGCAGTGGGCCGCCTGGAGGAGGTGGCTGAGATGCTGCAAAACCCTGCTTGGTTTTTGTTAGCTTTTCTTTTTTTGTGTGACAGAGATAGAGAAAGACAGAGAGGGACAGATAGAGACAGATAGGGACAGATAGCCAGGAAGGGAGAGAGATGAGAAGCATCAATTCTTTGTTGCAGCACCTTAGTTGTTCATTGGTTGTTTTCTAATATGTGCCTTGACCTTGGGCTCAAGCTGGTGACCTCGAGGTTTTGAACCTGGGTCCTCTGCGTCCCAGTCCAACACTCTATCTATTGCACCACTACCTGGTCAGGCTTTTGTTAGCTTTTCTGACAAGGGCTTTCAGAATAATGCTAAAGTGCTTAAGCTTGAGCCTGCAAAGTAATTGATGTCTTGTGTCTCTAGTTAAAACTCATTTTA
The DNA here is from genome assembly GCF_036850765.1 of Saccopteryx bilineata. Taxonomy (NCBI): domain Eukaryota; kingdom Metazoa; phylum Chordata; class Mammalia; order Chiroptera; family Emballonuridae; genus Saccopteryx; species Saccopteryx bilineata. The sequence goes on along the minus strand of NC_089490.1, from coordinate 278,460,636 downwards.
GCAAAGAGTTCTAGAGCGAGCAGCCTTAAATCTATTCAGATGTGTAAATGCACCTATTCATGTGAGTGTCAGGAAATTTCTTGCTAAGATAGCTTACTTAGAGCACTATGCTAAGTGAAATAAGCCAGTCAGAGAAAGACAAGTATCATATGGTTTCACTTATATGTGGAATCTAATAAACAAAATAGAAACAGACTCATAGATACAGAGAACAGACTGATAGCTGTCAGAGGGGACAGAGGTTGGGGTGCAGGGTGAAAAGGTGAAGAAACGAAGCAAAAAAAAAAGTAAAAAACTCATGGACACAGACAACAGTATGGTGATTTTCAGAGGAAAAGGGTGTCGGTGTGGGAAGGTAGAAAAGAGTAAAATGGTGATAAATGTCGATGGAAGGAGACTTGACTTGGTGGCGGGGGTGAACACACAATACAATATACGGATGATACAGTGTAGAAATTGTATACCTGAAACCTATGTAATTTTACTGGCCAATGCCACCCCAATTAATTCATTAAATGTAAATAAAAGTTTTTTTTTTTAAATTTTTTTTTTTATTCATTTTTAGAGAGGAGAGAGAAAGACAGAGAGAGAGAGAGAGGAGAGATAGAAGGTAGGGAGGAGCTGGAAGCATCAACTCCCATATGTGCCTTGACCAGGCAAGCCCAGGTTTCGAACCGGCGACCTCAGCATTTCCAGGTCGACGCTTTATCCACTGTGCCACCACAGGTCAGACTAAATAAAAGTTTTTTTAAAAAATGATGTACTTCTTAAGTACATCACTGTGATGTGAATCCATAATGTGTTCCTATACAATCGTCCCTTGCCATATCGTGGTTCACTTTCACAGTCTTACTGTATCGCGGATTTTAAAATTATATATATCTAACTTTGTATCACGAATTTTTCACTATATTGCAAGATTTTGCGGTATATAGGTATTTTTATATATTTATTATTTTAATTATTTTTGTGGTAAAATAAGCATTTTCTAGCCTAAAAAATGAAAAACAGTATAAAAATATTAATGAAAATATATTAGTATTCACTGGTGAGTACCCATATAGAATTTTATATGTTGTTAAAATTACATAGGTTTAAGAGTATAGAAAGTGTTTAAGAGCATAGGAAGTGATTATAAGAGTGTGGGAGGTTAATAACAGTGTGGGAAAGGTTTATAAGAGTGTGGGAAGGGTTTATAAATCCTTAAAAGAGATATAAATAATAAAATAAATACAAGGTCGCTACTTTGCGGATTTTCGCCTATCGCAGGGGGTTCTGGACCTAATCCCCCCCCCCCCATAGATGAGGGACCACTGTAGTCAAAGGTTGTTTGTGCTTGGGCTTTTAAATGCTCAGTGTACCTCATCTGTCTGTCTTTTACTACTTACTGTGAGAATGGTTTCCATCCCATTTGCCCATACATGGAAAGTTCAGTGTCTAAAGTATCTATTGACAGTTCTATGGACCCACTTTTCTTCTTGCAGGAAGTTGAGAATCTGGTAGGTCCCTGATCTTTGGAGCTAAGAGGCCTGAGTTCCAATCTCAGCTCTGGCACTCACCAGAAACAATGATCTTTTATGGATGTAAAGCATGTGGAAGAATTGGAGTAAATGATAAGTGCTGTCATTGAATAATAGAAACTGTTTTTAAAACTTTGGATATAAATGTCAACCTTTCCTTTACAAGGGTTATGCCAATTTTACATTCCTACCATGATTGTTCTGCAATTCACTGGATATTATCATTTAACTAATCCTACCCAGCGTATAGGAAAGTTGTTTTGTTCTTGCTCTAGTGTGTGTTTCTTTGATGCCTCATGAGGTTAAACACATTTTTTATATACTTATTGGCTTTTTATGATTTCTTTTTTGAATTACCTTTTAATATATATTGCAAATCCCCTTGTTCACTCTATCTTCTTCAATATAATACAATAATAATATAAATATTAAAGACATTATACTTCTTTTGGAAGTTATAACAATATCACCATAGCTTTTTTTTTTTTTAAAGGCTGGGTCCAAAACACATCGCATGAGCTTGGCATCTTTTTTTTTTTTTTTTTTTTTTTTATAATAATAATTTTACTTTTCTTTTAATGGGGTGACATCAATAAATCAGGATACATATATTCAAAGATAACAAGTCCAGGTTATCTTGTCTTTCAATTATGTTGCATACCCATCAACCAAAGTCAGATTGTCCTCTGTCACCTTCTATCTAGTTTTCTTTGTGCCCCTCCCCCTCCCCCTTTCCCTCTCCCTTTCCTCCCTCCCTCCGTAACCACCACACTCTTATCAATGTCTCTTAGTTTCACTTTTATGTCCCACCTACGTACGGAATAATGCAGTTCCTGTTTTTTTCTGATTTACTTATTTCGCTTCGTATCATGTTATCGAGATCCCACCATTTTGCTGTAAATGATCTGATGTCATCATTTCTTATGGCTGAGTAGTATTCCATAGTGTATATGTGCCACATCTTCTTTATCCAGTCATCTATTGACGGGCTTTTTGGTTGTTTCCATGTCCTGGCCACTGTGAACAATGCTGCAATGAACATGGGGCTGCATGTGTCTTTACGTATCAATGTTTCTGAGTTTTGGGGGTATATACCCAGTAGAGGGATTGCTGGGTCATAAGGTAGTTCTATTTTCAGTTTTTTGAAGAACCACCATACTTTCTTCCATAATGGTTGTACTACTTTACATTCCCACCAACAGTGTATGAGGGTTCCTTTTTCTCCACAGCCTCTCCAACATTTGCTATTACCTGTCTTGTTAATAATAGCTAATCTAACAGGTGTGAGGTGGTATCTCATTGCAGTTTTGATTTGCATTTCTCTAATTACTAAATAAGATGAGTATCTTTTCATATATCTGTTGGCCATTTGTACTTCCTCCTGGGAGAAGTGTCTGTTCATGTCCTCTTCTCATTTTTTTATTGGATTGTTTGTTTGCTGTTGAGTTTTATGAGTTCTTTGTATATTTTGGATATTAGGCCCTTATCTGAGCTGTTGTTTGAAAATATCATTTCCCATTTAGTTGGCTTTCTGTTTATTTTGTTATCAGTTTCTCTTGCTGAACAAAAACTTCTTAGTCTGATGTAGTCCCATTCATTAATTTTTGCCTTCACTTCTCTTGCCATTGGAGTCAAATTCATAAAATGCTGTTTAAAACCCAGGTCTATGAGTTTAGTACCTATGTCTTCTTCTATGTACTTAATTGTTTCAGGTCTTATGTTTAGATCTTTGATCCATTCTGAGTTAATTTTAGTACAGGGGAACAAACTGTAGTCCAGTTTCATTCTTTTGCATGTGGCTTTCCAGTTTTCCCAGCACCATTTATTTGAAGAGGCTTTCTTTTCTCCATTGTGTGTTGTTGGCCCCTTTATCAAAAATTATTTGACTATATGTATGTGGTTTTATTTCTGGACTTTCTATTCTGTTCCATTGGTCTGAGTGTCTACTTTTCTGCCAATACCATGCTGTTTTGATTGTCGTGGCCCTATAATATAGTTTGAAGTCAGGTATTGTAATGCCCCCAGCTTCATTCTTTATCTTTAGGATTGCTTTGGCTATTTGGGGTTTTTTATAGTTCCATATAAATCTGATGATTTTTTGCTCTATTTCTTTAAAAAATGTCATTGGAATTTTGATGGGAATTGCATTAAATTTGTATATTGCTTTGGGTAATATGGCCATCTTGATTATATTTATTCTTTCTAACCAAGAACAAGGAATATTTTTCCATCTCATTATATCTTTTTCGATTTCTCTTAACAATGGTTTATAGTTTTCATTATATAAGTCCTTTACATTCTTTGTTATGTTTATTCCTAAGTATTTTATTTTTTTGTTGCAATTGTGAAGGGGATTATTCTTTTGAGTTCGTTCTCAGTTGTTTCATTGTTGGCATATAGAAAGGCTATTGACTTCTGTATGTTAATTTTGTATCCTGCGACCTTACTGTATTGGCTTATTGTTTCTAGTAGTCTTTTTGTGGATTCTTTGGGGTTTTCGATGTATATGATCATATCATCTGCAAAAAGTGATACCTTTACTTCTTCTTTTCCGATATGGATGCCTTTTATTTCTTTGTCTTGTCTGATTGCTCTGGCTGGAACCTCTAGTACCACATTAAATAAGAGTGGAGAGAGTGGACAACCCTGTCTTGTTCCTGATTTAAGGGGGAAAGCCTTCAGTTTAGTGCCATTTAATATGATGTTAGCTGATGGTTTATCATATATGGCCTTTATCATGTTGAGATATTTTTCTTCTATACCCATTTTGTTGAGAGTCTTAAACATAAAATTGTGTTGTATTTTATCGAAAGCCTTTTCTGCGTCTATTGATAAGATCATGTGGTTTTTGTTCTTTGTTTTGTTGATATGGTGTATTACGTTAACCGTTTTACGTATGTTGAACCATCCTTGAGATTCTGGGATGAATTCCACTTGATCATGATGTATTATCTTTTTAATATGTTGTTGTATTCGATTTGCTAGTATTTTGTTTAGTATTTTAGCATCTGTATTCATTAGAGATATTGGTCTGTAGTTTTCTTTTTTTGTGCCATCCTTGCCTGGTTTTGGTATGAGGGTTATGTTGGCCTCATAAAATGTGTTTGGAAGTATTGCTTCTTCTTCAATTTTTTGGAAGACTTTGAGTAGAATAGGAACCAAGTCTTCTTTGAATGTTTGATAAAATTCGCTGGTATAGCTGTCAGGGCCTGGAATTTTATTTTTGGGGCGGTTTTTAATGCTTTTTTCTATTCTCTACTAATAGGTCTGTTTAGGCTTTCTGCTTCTTCTTGACTCAGTCTAGGAAGGTTGTATTGTTCTAGGAATTTATCCATTTCTTCTAGATTGTTGAATTTAGTGGCATAAAGTTTTTCATAGTATTCTACAATAATTCTTTGTATATCTACAGTGTTCGTGGTGATTTCTCCTCTTTCATTTTGGATTTTGTTTATATGAGTTCTTTCTCTTTTTTCCTTGGTAAGTCTTGCCAAGGGTTTGTCAATTTTGTTGATCTTTTCAAAGAACCAGCTCTTTGTTCTATTAATTTTTTTCTATAGTTTTACTGTTCTTTATTTCATTTATTTCTGCTCTGATTTTTATTATCTCCTTTCTTCGGCTGGTTTTGGGTTGTCTTTGTTCTTCTTTTTCTAGTTCCTTAAGGTGGGAAGTTAAGTGGTTCACTTGGGCTCTCTCTTGTTTGTTCATATATGCCTGAAGTGATATGAACTTCCTTCTTATCACTGCTTTTGCTGCATCCCATAGATTCTGATATGTTGTATTGTCATTTTCATTTGTCTGTATATATCCTTTGATCTCTGCACTTATTTCTTCTTTGACCCATTCATTTTTTAAAAGTATGTTGTTTAGTTTCCACATTTTTGTGGGTTTTCCCCCCTCTTTTTTGCAGTTGAATTCTAGTTTCAAGGCTTTATGATCAGAAAATATGCTTGGTACAATTTCAATTTTTCTAAATTTGCTGATATTGTCTTTGTGGCCCAACATATGGTCAATTCTTGAGAATGTTCCATGTACACTAGAGAAAAATGTATACTCTGTCACTTTGGGATGAAATGTCCTGTAGATGTCTATCATATCCAGGTGTTCTAGTATTTCGTTTAAGGCCACTATATCTTTATTGATTCTCTGTTTGGATGACCGATCTAGAGCCGTCAGCGGTGTATTGAGGTCTCCAAGTATGATTGTATTTTTGTTAGTTTTTGTTTTAAGGTCAATAAGTAGCTGTCTTATATATTTTGGTGCTCCTTGGTTTGGTGCATATATATTAAGGATTGTTATGTCTTCTTGATTCAACTTCCCCTTAATCATTATGAAATGACCATTTTTGTCTCTGAGTACTTTTTCTGTCTTGTAGTCAGCATTATTAGATATGAGTATTGCTACACCTGCTTTTTTTTGGGTGTTGTTTGCTTGGAGTATTGTTTTCCAGCCTTTCACTTTGAATTTGTTTTTATCCTTGTTGCTTAGATGTGTTTCTTGTAGGCAGCATACAGTTGGATTTTCTTTTTTAATCCATTCTGCTACTCTGTGTCTTTTTATTGGTGAGTTTAATCCATTCACATTTATTGTAATTATTGACACTTGTGAATTTCCTATTGCCATTTTATATCTTGCTTTCTGTTAGTTTTGTGTCTTGTTTGATCCTTCTCTTTCATTTTCTATCTTTTGTTTTTATTTGGTTGTATTCCATACATCTTTCCTCTGTTGCTATCTTTTTTATTTCATGTGCTTCTGTGGTGGTTTTTTCAATGGTGGTTACCTTTAAGTAATGAAAAGGGTTCCTACCCTGTTCATTGTAGCGCACTATTTTGTGAGTACCTTTGCACTCCATTGTCCTTTGCTACTATTAATCTCCATCCTCTCCCCCCCTTTCTTTTTGTTGTTGTCACAGTTTAAATTTGGTTTTATTGTGTTCTTCTTGGAGATTTTACTTGTGGCTTTATTTTTTTTTGTTCTTTGTATCTGATTGGAGAACCCCCTTTAGTAATTCCTGGAGTGGGGGTTTTCTGATGATAAATTCCCTCATCTTTTCTGTATCTGTGAATGTTTTTATTTCTCCTTCATATTTGAAGGATAGCTTTGATGGGTATAGTATTCGTGGCTGAAAGTTCCTCTCTTTCAGGACTTTACATATTGGGGTCCACTCTCTTCTAGCTTGTAGAGTTTCTGCTGAGAAATCTGATGATAATCTAATGGGCCTTCCTTTATATGTTGTATTCTTCTTTTCCCTGGCTGCCTTGAGAATTTTTTCTTTGCCATTGGTTTGTGCCAATTTCATTATGATGTGCCTTGGCGTAGGTTTGTTGGGGTTAAGAAAACTCGGAGTTCTGTTTGCTTCATGAATTTGAGGCTTTAGTTCTTTCCACAGGCTTGGGAAGTTCTCATCTATTATTTGTTTGAGTATGTTCTCCATTCCATTTTCTCTCTCTTCTCCCTCTGATATACCTATTATTCTTATGTTATTCTTTCTGATGGAGTCAGATAATTATTGTAGGGCTATCTCATTTTTTTAAATTTTTCAGTCTCTTTCTTCTTCTCTCTGTTGTGCCTCAAGTTGCTTGTCTTCTATTTCACTAATCCTCTCTTCTATCTGGCCTGTTCTATTAGCTAAGCTTGTTACCTCGTTTTTCAGCTCGTGAATTGAGTTTTTCATCTCTGTTTGATTTGTTTTTATAGTTTCAATTTCCTTGGACATATATTCTTTGTGTTCATTGAGTTGTTTTCTGAGCTCCCTAAATTGTCTTTCTGTGTTTTCTTGTATATCTCGGAGGATTTTTAGGATTTCTATCTTGAATTCTCTGTCATTTAGCTCCAAGTTTTCCAATATATTAAATTTTTTCTCCATAGATTTTTCCTCATCTATCTGTGTTACCTCTCTTTCTTTTGTATCCATGATATTCGATTTTCTCTTCCTTAATGGCATCTGAGGGTGGTTTTGTTGATAGTATTAATGAGATTTAATAAAGAATAAAAAGTTAAAAAAATGAAAAATAAAAAAAAGTTGTGTGTTTTTTAAAATTAATAATGAAATAAAGAAAAATAAAATAAAATAAAAAGTAAAAAAAAAAGGAAATTATTCTCCCCCTCCTTTTTTTCTCTCCTCTCCTCTCCCCTCTTTCTTGAGAAAATCTTGTGGTGAACTATGAATTATATTGTATTTAATAGAACAAACAATGCCTGTAATGGAGGGCCTGAATTGGGGAAAAGTAATAAAGGGGCAAAAAATAAAAAAATAAAAAAAAATAATAAAATAAAAAAGGGGGGCTACAGACCCCCAAAAAGCAAATAATGAAAAAATTTGGATCAAGAATAAAATGATTTGCATTTAGGTGTTGGTTGACTAAGAGTTATGATGAGAGGAATAAGAGGGAAACAGGAAAATGGGGGGACAAATTAAAAAATTACTATTGTATTTTGGGATACAGGAAGATGGCAGCGGAGTAGGCGGATGCCCAGATGCCCAGCTCTCAACAGCAAACTGGAATACAAATCAATTTAGAAAAAATCAGCATGAAAAACCAACACTGAACTGCAAGAACAGCTCTCAAAAACCAAGGAGCAAAGAGGAAGCCACAATAATCCTGGTAAGGAGTGCCTGAATCTCCTCTGCTTACAGGAATGGAAGGAGGGGGGTGAGGCTGAGAGCCCAGAGATGATTTCACAGAGGAAAAAGAGCAGAAACTACTGCTCACAGCCACTTACCTGGCGACCAGGGAGCAAGGTGGGTTGAAAAGACCAGCTTATCTCCCAAGTGGAAAAGACAGGGAGAGGGACAGACTGTGAGGGGCTAAGGTATGCAAGAAACGAAATAAAAAAGCTGACTCATTCAGCTTTTATGGTGCTGGAGGCGGCCATAGCTGGGGGAGGGACTGAACCTTTCACAAAACAGAGCTGAAGTGCTTCCGGATCAGAGATCTCCAGACATCTATCCAGCTCCAATCAGCACAAAAAGACACAGCTGAAAACAAGAAGTGGGGAGGAGGGGCAGTAACTCAGGTCTCCATGGAGATCTGAGATACACCTCCCCCTACTGAAGCTGAGGAAAAACCCTGCCCCCAGGGAGATTAGTTGGTGGAAGAGACCTTCAGCGTCTCAGGTTATACCCACAGCATTCCTGGTTACAGTTTCAAGGAAGCCCCCTGCTGAGATCAGTTAACAAGACTATCACCTGTTAAGAAAACAAACAAATCAAGACTTCAAAGCTGCCCAAATCCGAAAGTGGATTACAAATAATAGCTGATACCAACCCACGAAGACCTAAAAATAACACAACTGAAAACTGGAGGCAGACAACACCAAGCCTAGACTCAACCAACTCTACAAATAAAAAAAAAGAACAAGATGAGAAGACAAAGGAGTGCAATCCAAATGAAACCACAAGAGACCTTCGAGAGATGAACTGAGTGATATGGAAATAATCAAACTTCCAGATGCGGAGTTCAAAATAATGATTGTAAGGATGCTTAGGGATCTTAGAACAACAATGGAGGGGCAGTTTGAAAACCTAAATAAAGAAATAGCAAGTATAAAAAAGAATCAGTTGGAGACGACAAATACATCAGAAATAAAGACCACAATGGAAGGAATTAAAAACAGGATAGATAGAGCAGAGGATCGAATCAGCAAGTTAGAAGACAACTGGAATGAAGGCATGAAAGCAGAGAAGAAAAGAGAAAAAAGACTCAAAAAGTCAGAGGAAACTCTTAGAGAGCTCTGTGACAACATGAAGAGAAATAACATCCGCATCATAAGGGTTCCTGAAGAAGAAGAAAAAGAACAAGGGATAGAGACTTTGTTCAATCATATCATAGCTGAAAGCTTCCCTAAATTAATGCAAGAGAAACTCTCACAAATCCAAGAAGCACAGAGGACTCCATTAAAGAGAAACCCAAAGAAACCTACACCAAGACACATCATAATTAAAATACTAAAGCTAAGCGATAAAGAGAAAATATTAAAAGCTGCAAGAGAAAAAAAAGTTATCACCTACAAAGGAGCCCCCATAAGGATGACATCTGACTTCTCAACAGAAACACTTGAGGCCAGAAGGGAATGGCAAGAAATATTCAAAGTAATGCAGAACAAGAACCTACAACCAAGACTACTTTATCCAGCAAGGCTATCGTTTAAAATTGAAGGAGAAATAAAAAGCTTCCCAGACAAAAAACAACTCAAGGAATTCATTACAACCAAACCAATGCTGCAGGAAATATTAAGGGGCCTGGTGTAAACAGATAAAGTGGGAAAAGAATACAGAAAGAAAAAAAAAAAGGAATACACCTTTAAAGAAGAAAATGGCAATAAACAACTACATATCAATAATAACCTTAAATGTAAATGGATTAAATGATCCAATCAAAAGACATAGGGTAGCTGCGTGGATAAGAAAACAGGACCCATACATATGTTGTCTACAAGAGACACACCTTAGAACAAAAGACACACACAGATTGAAGGTAAAAGGATGGAAGAAAACATTTCATGCAAACGGAAATGAAAAAAAAGCTGGGGTAGCAATACTTATATCAGACAAATTGGACTTTAAAACAAAGGATATAGTAAGAGATAAAGAAGGCCACTACATAATGATAAAGGGAGTAATCCAACAGGAAGATATAACTATTATAAATATCTATGCACCTAATATAGGAGCACCCAAATATATAAAACAGACTTTGATGGATTTAAAGGGCGAGATCAACAGCAATACTATAATAGTAGGGGATTTCAATACCCCACTAACATCACTAGATAGATCCTCAAGAAAGAAAATTAACAAAGAAACAGCAGACTTATTGGAAACACTAGATCAACTCGATTTAATAGATATCTTCAGAACCTTTCACCCTAAAGCAGCAGAATATACATTCTTTTCAAGTGCTCATGGTACATTCTCTAGGATAGACCACATGTTAGGGCACAAAAGTGCTCTCAACAAATTTAAGAAGACTGAAATCATATCAAGCACTTTCTCTGATCACAACGGCATGAAACTAGAAATGAATCACAGCAGAAAAGCTCAAAAATTATCAAACACATGGAAACTAAATAGCAGGGTGTTAAATAATGAATGGATTAAGAATGAGATCAAAGAAGAAATAAAGAAATTCCTAGAAACGAATGACAATGAGCATACAACAACTCAAAATTTATGGGACACAGTGAAAGCAGTGCTGAGAGGGAAGTTCATAGCACTACAGGCACACTTTCAGAAGCTAGAAAAAGCTCAAATAAACAACTTAACCCTGCATCTAAAAGAATTAGAAAAAGAACAGCAAGTAAAGCCCAAATGTAGTAGAAGGAAGGAAATAATAAAGATCAGAGCAGAAATAAATGACATAGAGGCTAAAGAAACAATACAGAGGATCAATGAAACTAGGAGCTGGTTCTTTGAAAAGGTTAACAAGATTGATGAACCTTTAAGTAGACTCACCAAAAAAAAGAGAGAGAGGACTCAAATAAATAAAATTAGAAATGAGAGAGGAGAAATAACAACTGACACAACAGAAATACAAAATATTGTAAGAAAATACTATGAAGAACTGTATGCCAAAAAACTAGACAACCTAGATGAAATAGAAAAATTCCTTGAAACATACAATCTTCTAAAAATTAATATGGAAGAATCAGAAAACTTAAACAGACCGATTACACCAAAGGAGATTGAAACAGTTATCAAAAAACTCCCAACAAAGAAAAGTCCGGGGCCCGATGGCTTCACAGCGGAATTCTACCAAATATTCAAAGAAGAACTAACTCCTATCCTTCTCAAAATATTTCAAAAAATTCAAGAGGAAGGAAGACTTCCAAACTCCTTTTATGAGGCAAGCATAATTCTGATTCCAAAACCAGGCAAAGACAACACAAAGAAAGAAAATTATAGGCCAATATCTCTGATGAATATAGATGCTAAAATCCTCAACAAAATATTAGCAAACCGGATCCAACAATATATGGAAAAAATCATACACCATGATCAAGTGGGATTTATTCTGGGGAGGCAAGGCTGGTACAATATTCGTAAATCAATCAACGTGATTCATCACATAAACAAAAAGAAGGAGAAGAACCATATGATAATTTCAATAGATGCAGAAAAAGCATTTGATAAAATCCAGCACCCATTCATGATCAAAACTCTCAGCAAAGTGGGAATACAGGGTACATACCTCAACATGATAAAAGCCATCTATGAGAAACCCACAGCCAACATCATACTCAATGGGAAAAAATTAAAAGCAATACCCTTAAGATCAGGAACAAGGCAGGGGTGCCCCCTTTCACCACTCTTATTTAACATAGTCCTGGAAGTCCTAGCCACAGCAATCAGACAAGAAGAAGAAATAAAAGGCATTCAAGTTGGAAAAGAAGAAGTAAAACTATCATTATTTGCAGATGATATGATATTGTATATAGAAAACCCTAAAGTCTCAGTCAAAAAACTACTGGACCTGATAAATGAATTCAGCAAAGTGGCAGGATATAAAATCAATACTCAGAAATCAGAAGCATTTTTATACACCAACAATGAACAGTCAGAAAGAGAATTTAAGGAAACAATCCCCTTCACAATTACAACCAAAAAAATAAAGTACCTAGGAGTAAACTTAACCAAGGAGACTAAAGACTTGTACTCGGAAAATTACAAAACATTGATAAAAGAAATCAAGGAAGATACAAACAAGTGGAAGCATATACCGTGCTCATGGTTAGGAAGAATAAACATCATTAAAATGTCTATATTACCCAAAGCAATTTATAAATTCAATGCAATACCAATTAAAATACCAATGACATACTTCAAAGATATAGAACACATATTCCAAAAATTTATATGGAACCAAAAAAGGACACGAATAGCCTCAGCAATCTTAAAAAAGAAGAATAAAGTGGGAGGTATCACACTTCCTGATATCAAGTTATACTACAAGGCCATTGTACTCAAAACAGCCTGGTACTGGCATAAGAACAGGCATATAGATCAATGGAACAGAACAGAGAACCCAGAAATAATCCCACAGTTCTATGGACAACTGATATTTGACAAAGGAGGTAAGGAAATACAATGGAGTAAAGACAGCCTCTTTAACAAATGGTGTTGGGAAAATTGGACAGCTACCTGCAAAAAAATGAAACTAGATCACCAGCTTACACCACTCACAAAAATAAACTCAAAATGGATAAAAGACTTGAATGTAGGCCGTGAAACCATAAGCATCTTAGAAGAAAACATAGGCAGTAAGCTCTCCGACATCTCTCGGAGCAATATATTTGCTGATTTATCTCCACAGGGAAGTGAAATAAAAGACAGGATAAACAAATGGGACTATATCAAACTAAAAAGCTTTTGCACAGCTAAAGACAACAAGAACAGAATAAAAAGACAAACTACACAATGGGAGAACATATTTGACAATACGTCTGATAAGGGGTTAATAACCAAAATTTATAAAGAACTTGTAAAACTCAACACCAGGAAGACAAACAACCCAATCCAAAAATGGGCAAAAGAGATGAATAGACACTTCTTCAAAGAGGACATACAGATGGCCAATAGGCATATGAAAAAATGCTCAACATCACTAATCATTAGAGAAATGCAAATTAAAACCACAATGAGATATCACCTTACACCAGTCAGAATGGCGCTTATCAACAAAACAACACAGAATAAGTGCTGGCGAGGATGTGGAGAAAAGGGAACCCTCCAGCACTGCTGGTGGGAATGCAGACTGCTGCAGCCACTGTGGAAAACAGTATGGAGATTCCTCAAAAAACTGAAAATCGAACTGCCTTTTGACCCAGCTATTCCACTTTTAGGAATATACCCCAAGGACACCATAGAACGGCTCGAAAAGGAGAAATGCACCCGCATGTTTGTGGCAGCATTGTTCACAATAGCGAAGATCTGGAAACAGCCCAAGTGTCCGTCAGAAGACGAGTGGATTAAAAAACTTTGGTACATATATACTATGGAATACTACTCAGCCATAAGAAATGATGACATCGGATCATTTACAATAACATGGATGGACCTTGACAACATTATACAGAGTGAAATAAGTAAATCAGAAAAAAAACTGAGATGAATCCATACATAGAAGGGACATAAAAATGAGACTCAGAGACATGAACAAGAATGTGATGGCAACAGGGGCGGGGGGTTGTGGGAGGGGGGATGGGGTGAAGAAGGAGAGAGGGGTTAGGGGAGGGGAGGGGCACAAAGAAAACCAGATAGAAGGTGACAGAAGACAATTTAACTTTGCGGGAGGGGTATACAGCACAAACAAATGTCAAAATAATCTAGAGATATTTTCTCTCAACATATGTACCCTGATTTATCAATGTCACTGCATTAAATTTAATAAAAAAAAAAATTACTATTGTATTTAGTGGAACAAGAGCTTGATAAAATGGAGAGCCAGGGATGGGAGCACTGCTATTGAGTTAAAAAGGTGGAGTAAAAACCCCCCCAAATGCCACAAACATAAGTTTGAGTCCCAGATAAGATAATTTGTTCGTTATTGAGGTTTGAATGAGAGGAGACGTAAAGGAGAAAGGAAGAAACTAATATAAAGGGAGAAAAGAAAGAGAGAGGAGAAAAAAAGAGGGAACCACTAAAAGAAGAAAAAAGAGGAAAGAGAGAGAGAGAGAGTTAAGAGTTTTGGAGTGCAACCCTCATAGAGAGAAAGGAAGAGGAAAGAAAAGATAATGGGAGATGTAACACTTATGAGTAGTGTAGTTCAAGTAGAGGAAAGAGTGAGACCCGTAGAGAGTTAAACGACCAAATTAGAGGAGGAAAAAGAAAAAAAAAATCAAGGATGAAGATAAGAGAAACAAACGAACAAATATAATAAAATAGGATAGGTTATAAAGTCTGCGGATTATTCTTGATTTTGAGAGGTTATCTTCTTGCTTTTTCTTTTCTCTCCCTCTTCCTGGTCGGTGACTCTGTACTCCGGGTTCTGCCCCTTTGGCACGCTCAGGTAGAGGTTTGCAGTTGATAAGTTTCTATGGTGACGTCATGTATTATGCTTTAATCACGTTGGCAGTCGAGGCTCATTAGCATTTATAGGTTCCGACAGTGAGAGTCTGTGTTCCTGGAGCCTTTCTCCTAGTCTTTCCTTCCTCAATTAGTAGCCTGATAATCCAGCTATGGGGTTGCTGCTGCCTCTGCCTGGATAGTAAGAGGCTCAAAGAGCTGGCCACTCCCCACTCTATTCCCTATCAGCACAGGGCTCTGGGTAAGGCTCAGTCAGTCAGAGCTGCTAGCATAATCAGCTGGGGCTTCTGCCCACTCAAAGACCTCTGGCTCTGCCACTCTGTCGGTAACACGGGCAGGCACCCACTCTCGGGCTGCTTGGTGGAAATTCTCACTCACTATCTGTGTGCGCAGACCAGGATGTCAGGCCGGAAGTCTCGCCCTCTGAGTGAAACCCCCTGCCCACACTGAAAAGTTCCAGCGTTGGAATTGGCTCTCACTCCGTCCCCGTGTGCGCCTTTTTCAATGTGCTTGGGCGGCCTGAGATTCCGCTTTCAGCCCACACAAAGACCCCTGACTCTGCCCCTCTGTGGGATAACATGGGCTCCCACTCCTGAGGTGCTGGGAGGAGTCTCTTGCCCACTCTCCGTGCGCGCCAACCAGGATATAAGGCCAGCCGCCTCACCCTCTGAGTGAAACCTCTCCTGCACGGACAAGTTTCAGTGTTGGAATTAGTTCTCGCTCCCTTCCCGTGCATGGCTCCCTCAGGGCACTGGGGCGGCCCGAGATTCCGCTTTTTGGCCCACACAAAGGCCCCTGACTCTGCCCTTCTGTGGGATAACACGGGCAGGCACTGCCGAGGCACTCAGAGGAATCTCTTGCTCACTATCTGCATGCACAGACCAGGATATCAGACCAGCGGCCTCACCCTCTGAGTGAAACCTCCTCCCGCACGGAAAAGTTCCAGTGTTGGAATTAGTTCTCGCTCCCTCCCTGTGCGCGGCTCCCCCAGGGCACTGGGGCAGCCTGGAGATTCCACTTTCGGCCCACACAAAGGCCTCTGACTCTGCCTCTGCCTCTCTGTGGGACAATATGGGCGCACACTCCCAGGGCTTTGGAAGGAATCTCTCGCCCACTATCTGCTCGCACCGACCAGGAGATCGGGTAAAATGGCTGCCCCGCTTGTCTTTCTTTGTCTGGGTTTGGCGCGAGTGTTAGCTGTATTGCCTGGGTTGTCACAGGAACAGTTTTTCCTCAGCTTGGATCTCTGTGCCACAACCTGGTTCGGCCGTTTGTGCCATGGCCTGGATCTATTCACCCCTTTGCCCGCCTTAGTTTCTATATTCTCAGTTTCCAGTGAAAGCCGCCCTGTTTAGGTTAGTGAGGAAGGCGGAGCATTTCTTACTCCCTATTTCCTTTGGGGTTTGGTTATATATTTAGCCAATTTTTCGCTCGATCATACCTTCGGGTGTATTGGGCAACATCTGGAGGCTCCAAGGATAGGTTTTTCTGTTTCTGGTTGAAGATCTTGTTGAGGTTTGGGGGAGATT
This sequence comes from Saccopteryx bilineata, assembly GCF_036850765.1. Taxonomy (NCBI): domain Eukaryota; kingdom Metazoa; phylum Chordata; class Mammalia; order Chiroptera; family Emballonuridae; genus Saccopteryx; species Saccopteryx bilineata. Next base: position 278,444,566 of record NC_089490.1, on the reverse strand, counting down.
TATCGGTATCGCTTCCTACCCCGCCATTACTCTAACGTCATCCGAGCTTGGCATCTTGATGAACCCCACATTATTCAAAACCATTCCTTTACATATAGATTTCCTCTCTGATTCTATTTTTCTCTTTCTTTGTCACAGGTAGTTTCATGGGAGAGTCCCTTTTTTCTTTTCTTCTTATATGGCCATCTTTTCTAACTTTTTAGTATTTCCCAATAAAACCACACTTTCTTGGCCTTTGAGCAGATTAGGATGGTGAACAGTTCTCTCCCTGGGCTGAGATCTGGGTCCACACCTTTCAGGCAGCCCCCTCTCATCACCAGGGTCAGACATCATGGCATGGATGGAACTGTTCCTTTGGTTTGCGCAAGAGGTCATGGGTGTTGATAAAAATTAATTCCTTCAATCATTTAGTAAATATTAACAAAGGGACTGCCATGCCCAACCCCTGTTCTAAGTGTGAATATGGTGTGAACAAAGCAGATAAAATTCTTTCTTTATACATACATAGTTTCACCTGAAATCACTTTGAAATTTACTACCCTTTCCATTTCTGTCACCTTGTCATTTCTCCTTTGATGTGCACCTTCATTTTTCTTTAGTATTCTACTATATAGTCTTATAACAATTGTCCAGGATTCTCATCTCTGTTTTCACTAGGAGACAAAACTGTTGAAGGCAGTGGAGATCTCTGAGTTTGTGATTTCTCCTCTAGTGTTGTATTTTTTTTTTTACAAATTCCTTGATTTATTTATTTGTTTATTTTTAGAGAGGAGAGAGAGAGGAGAGAGTGAGACAGAGAGAGAGAAGGGGGGAGGAGCTGGAAGCATCAACTCCCATATGTGCCTTGACCAGGCAAGCCCAGGGTTTCGAACCGGCGACCTCAGTATTTCCAGGTCGACACTTTATCCACTGCGCCACCACAGGTCAGGCTCTAGTGTTGTATTAATCAACAAAAACGGACCTAAAGACCTCATTGTGTCCAGAATAATGACTCATGGTTCTAGTTACAATCTGAAAGGTTCCAGGAACACTCAAATGGCATTTTGGAATTTTCCCATTACTGTTAATTAAATTCACACTTATCTTTTCTAAGCTCCAGAATATCTTTCAGATAAAAGCAGAGAGAACAAAATATCACGTCAAACATAAAATTACCACTAAGCTACGGTATGTAAGCCTTTATCAATAAGTTTCATTGTAGTTTTCTGGTGTTAGTCCTTAGAGTTTGATCCTGAGTATACAAAACGTGAAAGAAGACTTAAATTTGGTGATTTCTTTCTGCTTGTTCTTTTATTAGACCCAAATCACAAGGGTGTTTTTAAAATCCAGCTGTCCTAAGTACTTTATCTTGCTGGACTGTGGGAAGGAACATTTTGGCTTTGAAAAGCACAAGGACTGAACCAGAAAACCCTGTGAATTGCTTGGGAATAAATGATTTGCCACATTCCAAAACAGAAAAGATTAACAAAGAGAAGTCTAAATTAACCCCTTATGCGCAGACGCAAACATTTATTTCATCTCTGGACCGCTGGTAGTTTTTCACTCATATTCATCTGTTAGAATCTGCCTGCCACACACATTATTTTGCTATAACCAAGTTTATCATAGCCCCATGGTTATACAAATAAAATATTTTGTGTTCTCTCTGTTGTTGATTTCTAGCAATTGCATTGTGGTCCATACAATCCAAATCCTTTAAAATGTATTCAAATTTGCTTTGTAGTTCAATATATTGTCAATTTTGTAAACATTTTTGTGTATGCTTCAGAAGACTGTATTTCCCATCTTTTAGGGGTAGAGTACCTTAAATAAATGATACCTTAAATACATCTTATTGACTATAGTGTTAATTATATATATCCATTTGGTCCATCAATTGTTAAAAGGGATATATGATTGTCAATCTGATTTTTTCTCCCATAGTTCTGTCATTTTGGTTTTGTCTATTGAGTCTCCTATGAATCATATACAAGTCTTAAATTATTATGTATTTCTGGCAAATTAAAACTAATTTTAACTCCATGTTTAGAAATGGTTATTACTTTAAGGTCTACATATCTAATTTATAAGTTTGTTTATGTGCGTGTCTATATTTATATCTATTTGCCTGTCCATCATCCCATTATTTACCTATCTACCTATCATCCACCTAATCTATAAAATGCCTAAGAGTGATACCAACTCTCTTTTTTACTATTTTTTCTGGTCTGTCTTCTATCCTTTTTCTTTGAATCTTCCATTATCTTTTTATTATATAGTTGCCTTTTATAAACTGTCTACAAGCGGATGCTTTATCCCAGTTTGACCATTTTTGTCTTCAAACTGGAACATTTAGTCCACTTACATAATTCTCATATCATATATTTGGGTTAATATCTGCCATACCCTCTGTTCTTAGTTTTTGTTTCTCCCTATCCCTTGCTTTTCTCCCCTTCATTCCATTTTCCTTCACTACTAGTCTATACTCTTTTTCATTTATTTTAGTATCTACTTTTGACATTTCAACATGCACATTGAAGTTAATTCTCTGGCTCTCTCTCTCTTTTTTAGAAATTTTATTAATATATTTAAAAGGTACTTTTATGTCTATCCAGCATTCTTATTTGTGTCAGTGGGAGAGTGAGTTGGTCCAGGCCTCTAGTTTTTTATACCAGTCAAAAGGGAAGTCCTGAATGGATTTTATTTTCTAATTTAATATATAATTTTTATTATTACAAGTGCAGTAAATGAACATCCCAGGAAGTTAGAAAATACATATAAATAGGAATAAGAAAATAAAAACACCTATTTCTATCATTCAGAGATGGTCACTTTTATTTAATACCTTAGCGTATATTGTTCTATTTGCGTGTGTGCACATGTGTGTGTTATATATGACATGTCTGTGGATGCTTTTTAAAGCCAAAACAAGATCATACTACCCGTGCTTGGTAGTAAGGTTATTTTCTCAGTCAGTAACTGCCACATTTCCATGTCCATACATTTTTATTTTATTTTATACACAGTTTCTATTCAGGTTTCTCCAGTTGTCTCCCAAATTATTCAGTGTAGTTGGTTTGTTTAAATATGGCCCCAACTCAGGACTACCCATCAAATCTGAGCCTCAGGCACAGTCCCCTGTTTGTTTTCATGGCCTTGACTTTGTGAACAGGCCAGGTCAGCTTTCCCACAAGATGTTCACTTTCTGGACTTGTGGACTTGTCTCTTATCGTGTTATTGAACTTGATCCCCCTCTTATTTCCTATTAACTAGGAGTTAGTTCTATAGAATTAGCGAGTTCAGTTCACAGTTTTTTTTTTATTAGAAATTATCATAGGTGTTGTATATTTCACATTGCATTGGGTACGTAAGATCTTATAACACCATTGGTGAGTTTGGCCACTAGGTCATGATATAATAGCTTGATTTCTCCATGGTAAAATTAATTTTTGTCCTTGACATTAGCAAATAATCTGTGGTGCTACTTTGGCATTATATGATTATCTAATTTCTATCAATCATATATACAGTGGTTTTAACATCATTTGAACATCCTCCCTTGGGCCAGTGGTTTCATAAGTGCTTGCAAATGCTGACTTTCTGATTCCATTATTTCTTCTCTGTATTATTTGACCTTCTTCTGTAAAGCAGAGCTTTCTTTCATCAACCAGATGATTGACTTTTTTGAAATACCATTTTTTACTGGGAAGATTTGATACAGACTTATCTCTTTCATTTTAATTACCAATTTTCAAAGTAACCTACAGCAGATTGTGACATAAAGAAATTTTCTCAGTCTTTCTCTTTCTTAATATCATTGTGAATTCATCTATTTTTATTGACTCATTGTGTTTCAATCCACTGTAATCAGTATTCTTTTTTGTTGCTCAAATTGTCACAAATTTGTATAGTGGGACTTCTTGGCCACATCAATGCTCAAAACTAGAAAGTATGTTCTATATTTTATTAAAACTAAAGTAATCATTTATTATATGATACATCATTTTATATTCCATTGAAACAACAGATTACAAACAATTTACCTATGAATTACCATTACTTATAAGATTAATTCTGGTTTTTGATGTTAAAGTTCAAAAAAGGTAAATCTTAGAGTCAATATAATATTATTTAAAAAACCCATGACTTCATCTTGATTATTTCCACTTAATTTTAATTATAGTATGCTTACTTAGTTTTCTTGATTTTTATACTTGTATATTTTCCCTGTTACCCTGGAAATATTGATTTCTAACATTATTGTATAAGTTTCCTGTGGCTTCCATAACAAATTACCACAATTTGGTAAATAAAAGAAACAAAAGAAATTTTTTAAAACAAGAGAAATTTATTTTCTCTCAGTTCTAGAAGCCAGAGGTCCAAAATCAGTAACACTGAACAAAAACCAAGGTGTTGGCAGACTGCGCTTCTTTGCCTCTTCTGGCTTTGGGTGGTGGTGCCACTCCTTGGCTGGATCACTCCAATCTCTGTTTTCATGGGCACTTTGCTTTCTTTGTATGTCTGTATCAAATTTTCCTCTGCCTCACTCTTATAAAGATACATGTGAGGGCCTGACCAGGCAGTGGCGCAGTGGATAGAGCGTCAGACTGGGATGCAGAGGACCCAGGTTCGAGACTCCGAGGTCACCAGCTTGAGCGCGGGCTCATCTGGTTTGAGCAAGGCTCACCAGCTTGAGCCCAAGGTCACTGTCTTGAGCAAGGGGTTACTCGGTCTGCTGTAGCCCCACAGTCAAGGCACATATGAGAAAGCAATCAATGAACAATTAAGGAGCCACAACGAAAAACTGATGATTGATGCTTCTCATCTCTCTCTGTTCCTGTCTGTCCCTATCTATCCCTCTCTCTGACTCTATAAAAAAAAAAAGAAGATACATGTGAGGTGCATTTTGGGCCCCACCTGGATAATCCAGGCTAACCTCTCATCTCAGAATCCTTAACTTAATCACCTCTGCATTTAAGGTGACATTCAAAGGTTCCATGGATTAAGTTGTGGCTAGTGATTTGAGGGCTACTAGTCGGCCTATAAATAACAAGCACTAGCATGGTTACTTACATTATCAAAATAAACCAGAACTGATAAAACTGCTAATCATGTACTACAAAGTGAACAGCCTTAAAATAATCATACACATATCATTATAAGCTATAAATATACTAAGTGAAGTTTAACTTTCAATATGTCATTTTTTTTTTTTTGTCCTTAAAATTAAATCTTTAAGGATAGGGCTTCAAAGTGCTATGTTGCAAACTCGAGACAAATCTGTTCTCTGTATTTTGGTTCTTTTTCAGTTTGCTTTCAATTTCAAGGATTAAAAAAAATTAGTCAGGCCCTGGCCAGTTGGCTCAGCGGTAGAGCATCGGCCTGGTGTGCAGGAGTCCCGGGTTCGATTCCCGGCCAGGGCACACAAGAGAAGCACCCATCTGCTTCTCCACCCCTCCCCCTCTCCTTCCTCTCTGTCTCTCTCTTCCCCTCCCGCAGCCAAGGCTCCATTGGAGCAAAGTTTGCCCGGGCGCTGAGAATGGCTCTGTGGCCTCTGCCTCAGGTGCTAGAATGACTCTGGTTGCAGCAGAGTAGCACCCCAGATGGGCAGAGCATGGCCCCCTGGTGGGCATGCTGGGTGGATCCCGGTCGGGTGCATGCGGGAGTCTGTCTGACTGCCTCCCCATTTCCAACTTCAGAAAAAAAAAAAATTAGTCATTTTAAAATTAGGTAATATATTTCATGGTTCAAGGTGTCCTCCATCATCCATTAACTGAGGGCAAAATCATATTTAAGGCAGCTGGGCCTGTGATATGAAACATAATCTTTCCTTCCTGGATTCAGTGGGAGCTCCACATCTGCACAGCTGTGGGGGTTCCTTCTCTGTCCCTCCTCTTCATGTGATCACCAAGATGTCATTGTTCTATTCTCCCTTATGCCAAGCACCATCAATCTCTCCCCTTTTCTTCTTTTCCAGGACTTTCTATTTCTTCTAAACCTTCCAGCCCAATCTCCAGAATGTACTTTTCCCCAACTTCTCTTCCAGCTTCTATTGCACTTGACGAGGTGCAATTTTTGCAGAGATGCTGGGAGCCTAATAAAACGGGTTGAGAAAACACGTGGAACTTGGTCTCCTACTAGGATGTGCGTAGTTTGTTCCTCTTCAAATCATCTAGAGCTGAGGACAAGGAGGCCTTACTTTTGCCCTGGAGGGAGTAAGATCTGTCTTGTTTCAGCAACCTCAGAGCAAAGCATCTTTGTTCTGCAAACTTATGCATGTCTGTTCTTTTGTGTTTTTTACTACTTTATTTGCTCTTATTTTCTGTTAAATTTCCTTTGGAGAAATACTGAACTTGAATCATCTGAATTAAGAAAGAAAGAGAGCCTTCTGCTGGAGAGGTCAGGATGTCCCTAGAGACCATACGTGGTCCCAGAGTGACCACCTCCAAGCTGGAAAACTCAAGTAGTTTGTGCAACTGAGACAAAAGTAACAAGCAGAAATTCCAAGAGTGGGACAGTTGAGCCTTCATAGCCCAGTATGTTGCTTTATACTACCCTATTTTCCACACGTGTTACTGAATCTATTTTCTTAAAAGCACAGGCAACTAAAGGCAGCCTAGAAATGTCCATGTGGGTTTGCATTTGTTGACTTTACATCTTGGTTCAACAAATCTAAGTCTTCCTGGGAGATTTAATATAATTCACCCCCCCACCCTGCTTGTCTTGATTGCGTGACTTGGTAAAGGAAATCAGACTACCAAAAGGATAGGATAATTTATGTTTTGGGGACTCTGGTTATTACCGAGACATTCTTGAAATTACACTGGTACTGCTTTTAAATATTAATTTCAGTTTCCTGAAAGAGTGAGCTAAAGAATTCAAGCAATTCTAAAGCACATGGAGGAGAAACTAAGTTCTCAAGAAAAGAAAATTGCAAGAAGGTGAAATATACAATTTGACAGCATGCATACATTACACTGTTATAAATGCTTCGGACTGCTTAACATCAAACTGCAGGTAATGTTTTGACAGAGTATAGTAGTTTTGAAGACATGACAAGTGATTAATGTAGTACTTACTGAGATAGTTTCTAAGAAATGAATTAGATTTCTTGGATCTGGAAGTGGTTTAAGCTGCATATTAACCATTTCGGTTCACTAGGGTAGCATTTGTTACATTGAAGCAGTAATGGAATAATGCTCATTTTAGTGAGGTTAGAGAATTAAAATTCCAAGGTAAGTATTTAATTGGGATGTTTTCATGAATCAATCAAATTGTTAGATATGTGTAATAGAAATAGATTGAGACAGCTGCCGAACTTATAGTAACCTCCTAATGGTCATTTCTAAGTGATCCCTTCTTGATAAAAGTCATTCTTTCCTGTCATCTCACCGTCAGGTCTGTATGGGTCCTATGTGGGTCCCAACTCCCAGCAACAGTGATCCATTAACAGACAGGCACTTGAATTAACGTTAGTAACTCACTTTACCAGTTACAACAATTGGTTGAGAGGTGGCATTAAACTAAGGTTATACCTATTCTGGTTTGCTCAGACTTACCCCATTTCAAAATTGAAAGCCACCCCCCCCCCAAAAAAAAAATCAAAAGTCCCATGTTCTGGGTGGCCTTCTCACTTGCAGGCAAACTTGGATAGTTGGTCATCCAATATTACAACCTACACTGGTCATTCAGAGTTCTTCCCAATGAGATTTGGACTAGAAATGGAGTCTTTCTCTTTCTGGTCACAAAACTGTGAAGATGTAAGTCCAGAGTAGCTAGGAACTCCACTTCCAACCTCTGGAATCAGCTCCTCTGAGAGTATAAAGTTCACTTGTGCAGAATAAGAGAGAGAGAGAGAGAGAGAGAGAGAGAGCTCAAACCACTTGAGTTCCTGCTTCCCTCTCTCCCCACCCTGGGCATGGATGATGTGCTAATATGAGCCAATGGCCCTCCGCCTTTTCCCCAGGCTTTTTCAATTGGGCTTCTGTCAAATGAAACCAAAGAATCCTAATATAAAATTTGCCCCTAGACAAGATCAGGACTTTCTGACTTTTAATCTTTTTAGTTATTTTTTTATAATAAGTTTTATAAATCTTAAAAAACAAGAAGTAGAAACATTTTTTTTTATAATAATTACAATTTTTGTTGGAAAGGATCTTAGAAAGACTTGAAGGCTAATTTTGCAGGTAGACTAGAATTCCCTTCTATAAAACACCTGGAACAGTTTGGTATATAGCGGGTCCTCAAATACTATTGTTTTGTTCAGTGTCATTTCATTATAACATTGATGAGTGTAATGCTGGTGGCCAAGGCCAGGCATGTTCACATTGGATTCGGGCAGATGGTAGAGCTGGAAAGCATTGGCCTAGTCCCGTTTAATAGATTCTTGCAACGCGGATGAGCAAACAGGCAGGGAAACCGCTTCTCAGGCAGAGGATGAACGAATAGCTACATGAGAACAAACAGCAAAATGGGTGCCCTAAGAGGAAGCACTCATGGCCTTATGTATGCTATACACACGGGGCTCTGCCATGTGCTCACGTGCTAATCACGCAAAGTGCAAGTGAGCAAGCCTAACACAGCTGTTTTCCCTACAATGAGAAAAAAAATTGAGCCCTGATTGGGTCCACTGTCTGTGTGGAGTTCTCATGTTCCCCCCATATCCATGTGGGTTTCTCCTGGGACTTCTTTTTCTTCCCACATCCCAAAGATGTGCACATGAGGTAAACCGGCGTATCTCCACTGTCAGGATGACAGTATGAGTGAGAGTGTGGGTGTGAGTGGCCCTGTGATGGAAAGGTATCCTGTCCAGGGTGGGTCCCACCTTGTGCCCTAAGCTGCTGGGGTCAGCTCTGGCCACTCGTGACCGTGAACTGAAATGAGCAGGCTGGAAAAACATTCTCTTACTTCTTTTTATTAATCTTTCTTAAATGTATGTATAGCTCATATTTACTTCCACATTTATAATGAGATGTGTGTTTTGGGTCTTTATTTAGAAATGGTAATGTTTTTGTGACTAGAAACATGCCGAAGGAACTTAACTCTTGTTTATATCAATTAGTCTATGGTTCAGTTGGTTTCATTATACAGAGTTTTGCTTAAAGTCAGTTTCCAAGAACCTTTCAATGATGTTAAGTGAGGACCTACTGTGCTTCACTCTTCTCTGGTTATCAATCCCAATTCATGTAGCTTATAAGGCATCTCACATCTGGTCCATGGACCTAGAGCCTGATGTGAGGCTTGGTATGTAGAGGCATGCTGCTCCTGCTAATTGATTTATGTTGAATGAGTGCATGCTTAACTGAACTTAACTGTAATGATCCCTCAATCTTAATTTCACACTTGAGTTTTGGGAGAGAATCTTAGAAAATTCTGTAATCATATTAAGGAGCAGGGGAACATTCTGTAACCACAGTTATCATGCATATTGTGTTATAACACCACATACATTTTTGGCCATTTATGTTTTATATTTTTTCTTTTAGATGTTTAAAAAAGTGGCTTTATTTTGGCATATGATCAAGTAGGATCTGTCCACAATTTTCTGCTGTATATTTCTGCTTTGGAATAGAACTTGTCTGTCCACTTAATCAACAAAAATTGGGCCAAGTGCCTACCGGGCGCATAGGTGTTAGAAGGTTCAGGGCCTGCAATCATCTTACAGTGTGGCTGGGATGTGGAAGAGGTTGTCAGCTGGACCCTTGTTGCAAGTAATAAAGTGTGCTCCTCTAGCTGGCTTAAACAAAAAACGGGAAGCTTTTTGCTTGTATAATGGAAAAGGTGGACTGGGCTCCTGGACTCCACATTGTTATCATGTCCTGGCTGCCCTTCCAGGTTCAAGCCCTGCCTCCTCTGTGAGAACTCTGTCCCAGAAAGGCCCCTCCTCCACCCCAGGAGGTGAGAGGCTTTGAAGTCTGAGTCTCCCTTCATCCCAGGTGGGGGGGGGGGGTTAGGAAAGGAAACAGAATACCTCCCTCCACAAGCAATCCCAGCCAGAGTCACCTTGTTCACTCTTAGTTCTGGTTTTCTGTGCAGATTTCCACCCCTAACATTGCTATAGCTTGAGGATCGTAACAGGCCGATGATTACCTTCGGCTTGGGTCCCATCCTGCATCCTGGAGCCAGCATGAAACCCCAGAAGGCGTCAGAGGAGTTTTCCCAAAAGGAGAAAAAAGGAGGCATGGTAGGTAGATGGAGAAATAATTAACAAATGTTTTCTACAAAGGATAGCCGTCTGAATGTTGAGTTCTGAAGCCTTTCCCACTTGAGTGTAAGAGGAGAAAGGCTGAACTAGATCAATGTAAAAAGATTTTTTTTTTCATGATTGACTTGCTGGTTCCTGTCCTTAGGCTATCCCACGCACCGCAGATCTTGGGCTTTTAAATCCACCTTTAGCTGGCACTGCAGCTCCCAGAAGCCCCCCCTGCCTTGCTGCCCTCTCGCTGAAGGGGTGCAGAAGGAACAGGATGGGAGTGTTGTGCCAAGGATCCTCCCTGTCCCAGGACAGGGTCCTCCCTGTCCCAGGTCTTCTGAGTCGGACTCTGGGAGGAGGATTCAGGGAATTCTAAACAAGTGCCAGGTGAAGGTAAAGGGTCGGAAGAGCCACGGTCTTTGTCTTCTATTGTTGAGAGTCCTTCCTCTTCCTTGCAGCCTGGCAGACCCGCCCTGCCTTCCCCAGCCAGTGCACGCGTCCCTAGCTGGGTGAAGTCTTCCTTAGCCCTCTCCTCTGATGCCACATGTATGCTCAGCTTTGTGTTCCAACACTTTTTGTCCTGTGTTAGTTACATCACACTATATCTGGTCAGTTTCTGCATCAGATTTTGAGGGGTGTGTGGGCAGGAACCACATCTTCTAAACGCTGGATTTTATGATATTGGAGCACTCAAGGAATTCTGAGAGGTAGAGGAGTGGTGAGGATCCAGCACCTCTGTCCAAGGGGACAGGTGCTATACACGCAGGGCTGTTGAAATGGACACAGACGGGAAGTGTGAGATGTAACATTTCGACTTATTTTTCTATGAAACCTTCACTACTATTTCTGGGTGTGTTTATAAAGTATGTCATAGACAGTATGGTGTTCATGTATATAATTAGTAAATATGTAATCATTGTTACATGTTTATAAATATACTACATATATTGAGAATTCAATTTTTAATATATTTTTTTAAAGGATGCAATGTGAGATCAAAAGCAACTGGAGACTATTGGGTCAGATTATTGTTTTTTAATGATCTACCCTAAGTCCTTTATTTCACATGTGATCCTGCAAGTGTGTGGGTGGGTGTTGTATCAACTGGGGAAAAGCTTGAGGAAATGGTATTTACTAATGATTTCTGACACCTACATTGCAAATTCATGAAAAACGCTTGTCTCTCTCCTAACTCCCTAAATTGGTTTCCATCCTTGCCCTCCTGGGGCACATGGTGCAGCCGGGGGCACAGCGGGTGTGGACAATGAGGGGTCTGCTTGCAGGAGGGTAATCGATTTGGACCCTTGAGCCCTGTCTTCCCATGAAGAGCCTGCAAAATGTAGCTGCCAGGCAGGCCCTGGCCGGTTGGCTCAGTGGTAGAGCGTTGGCCTGGCGTGCAGAGGTCCCGGGTTCGATTCCCGGCCAGGGCACACAGGAGAAGCGCCCATCTGCTTCTCCACCCCTCCCCTTCTCCTTCCTCTCTGTCTCTCTCTTCCCCTCCTGCAGCCGAGGCTCCATTGGAGCAGGGATGGTCCGGGCGCTGGGGATGGCTCCTTGGCCTCTGCCCCAGGCGCTAGAGTGGCTCTGGTCGCCACAGAGTGACACCCCGCAGGGGCAGAGCGTCGCCCCCTGGTGGGCGTGCCGGGTGGATCCTGGTCGGGCGCATGCGGGAGTCTGTCTGACTGTCTCTCCCCGTTTCCAGCTTCAGAAAAAAAAAAAAAATGTAGCTGCCAGGCCTCAGTCCTGGCAACCCTGAGCATTGTGGTGGGAAACGTGAGATGGTCTGACTGTGGGAACGGTGAGGGATGGGCCCCTAGGAAACGGGACGGGGTGGGTGGTGGGGGGAAGAGAGGACATTCGCGGGAGGACGGCTGGAAGATCAGTGTTTACTAACAATGAAGCTAGCTAGGGAGGCCTGGGACAGATCATGCAGACGTTGAAAGTCAGGTGAAGGACTTCTGGACAAGGTGGAAGGCGGCAATCCATCAGCCCTATTAAGTCACATTAGCCTTACCATAACCAGTCACCTAAAAGTTTTTAGCTCAGAGTCCTGTGGGTTGAATCTGTCGGCCTAAATTAACTTTGGGTCCCAAGCGCACCCTTGGGGAGGTGTGTCCACCCTGCTTTATCCTTGTTTTGGGGTAACGAGTAGTTGGGGACCAGTATGATACTGCCCGGGCACTATCGGGCAGGTAGTGACCCCATAGGGGTAGATTTTCCACCAAACAGCTCCGAGCCTGAGGACTCACCTGGGACCCTGTCGGCTCATTTACTCTGGACCTTAAGTTTCCTCCCTCAGCCGGGATGGGTGGCAACTGAGTCTGGACCAAAGCCTGTGTTCGATTTCTCGAAATTAATGGTCAAGTGGGACCTCCCTCATCCATATATATTTTTAAACCTAATGATTGCACAAAAATTACAGAAAGAATCTCTTCCCAAGTTTCCAAAAGCAGCTTAACGACCTGCTCCGCTTTCAACCCCTCCGCGCTGGGCCGCAGTTGGGTCCGATGGGGCTACCTGGACTTTGTGACTTTCTGCCGGAAGCAGTAATGTGAAAATAGCATTCCGTTTTGGACTTAACCAGGGCCATAACTTTGAAGCAGACTTAAAATCATTCTGTAGTAATAGTTCTTGCATGGCAAACTACGTGCTTTTAGAAATAAAAGGCTTGGCGTGTAAAATGGGCTGTCGATAACCAGCCCTGGGAGGCTGGCAGGGGGTATTTGAGTGGGGTCTTAATGCTCTAGTTTTCATTAACTAGTCACCGTGGCATGAGTTTATTAAAGTGCAAATCGGAAACTCTTGGTTAAAAGGGTTGGCTGTAATCCAATTAATATATTCATTTTTAATAGTAGGGCCCCAGGCTAGGAAAAGGCATTTACTCAGAAATGTCTGTGTGAGTTCTGTCTGGGTCCTAGCTCCCGCTTTTCCAGGTTAACCTGGAACATTGCTGCCAGGCTTGGCCAGTGCCCTTGGGTTCACCTTTCATAACTTCTGGGAGGCGAAGGCAGCCTGAGGTTTGCTCTTTTTGTAGTCGGAAGGATTTTCCCCATCCCCAGGGTGGTGAGTTTCTTGCTAGTTGACCTGATCAGCCAGAGGAGGTAGAAAGTGTGGGATGTATCGATTGTCTTTGACTTTTGAGAAATAAGACAAAGGTGCTTTTCTGCTGATGGCTAAAATTAATTACAGCACAGGACCGCTGGGCTTTCGGCATCTTAAACAAAGCAATGCCTTCAGGTCTCCTAGAAAATCAAATAGAATCTAAAAGCAAAGAGAGAATCAACCATAGAAAGAGCTGCTTTTCGTGTCCCATGATGATTTGACTTCTGCAAGTGAGAATTCCAATGCCAAGACTGACATATTCCTTATTATTGTCTTTCTTGGAGACATAGGACTCGTGGGGTGACCGTGTTTTCGCCCAAGCCCACCTCGAAACAGGACTTGATGTTTCTGAGTGTTCCCCCACCCCCACAGATCTGATTTGAGCATGGAATAATGACAGAGTCATATTTGGCTTCAGACTTTCTGGCGAGACAGCCGAGATCATTCATTTCACTGTCTGCACAGAAGAAATGCAATCAAATTCCCATTGGACAACTGTGATCCCTGTCCACATTTTTCTCTGCCTGCTGCTCCCAACACGCACTCCAAAGGTTCTCCCGATTTACTGGACCCCTTGGCCTTGGCTGGCAGCCTGCAGGCTCACTCAGCAAAGCCGGAGCATGCAGCTGAGCGGCTGCCATCTGTTCATGGCTCCTCCCTGGTGCGTCTTGGGTCCTGGATCATCACCTTCTCTGGCTCAGTCTGCGTCCCCAATGGCACTCTTCCTCCTGTTGTCTCATTGGTTGGGTTTCACACTCCAACAGCGTTCTGCCTTTTTTGATATGGAGCTTAGAACCAGACTGCCCTGGTCGGCTTTCCTAGAACTCCTCACCTTCCAACTTTAGAATGTGAGGTGCTTTGCTGCAAAGTCGGGGGAGTTGAGGACCCCAGGGAATTGGTTAAATTCTCAGATGGCTCCATAAGCTGTCACCTTTGTTGGCAGTGCTGCTCTGGTCCCACCCGTCTCCAACCAATGTCCTTTATTTCTTTTTTTAAAAGATTTTATTTATTGAATTGAAAGAGAGAGAGAGAGAGAGAGAAAGAGAGAGAGAGAAAGGGGGGTGGGTAGAGCAGGAAGCATCAACTCATAGCTGCTTCTCATAATGTGCTCTGACCAGGCAAGCCCAGGGCTTCAAACCAATAATCTCAGTGTTCCAGGCAAACACTTTACCTACTGTGCCAGCACAGGTCAGGCAGCCAACGTCCTTTTACCTTGTTGAGACCTAGTTCCCATTCATATTCAGTCTTACTGTTTTGTTCATAGGCCTCTATTTTTGCTATGATAATGTACCTGTTAACATGTGTCTCCACAACCTGCCACTCTGCTTTGCTCTTGGAAGGCCATTATAGATTCCTAAACTTTCCCCTGGTATTTGGAGTCCTGCTACCAATTTCTCCTCCTCCCTGATTCTTACTGATTTCCCTTTTGGAACTCTCACCATTGTCTTCTGCAGATCACATGTGGTGGGCAGAACAACACCCCTCTCCCCAAAGATGTCCACATCCTAATCCTTAGAACATGTGAATGTGTCAGGTTACATGAAAAAGGGGAATAACAGTTATAGATGGAGTTGAGGTTGCTAATCAGAGGATGATGATTACCTCTGAATTCAGAACGATCTCATCTTGAGGTCTTTAACTTAATTACATCTGGCAAGACCTTATTCTAAATAAGCTTACATTCTGATGTTCCTGGTGGGCATATATAATATTTGGGGCAATATTATTCAACTAATTGCATTATTTGAACAAAATAGAGAACGCCAATGAGGAAGGAGTTTGAGAGGGAATAACAAGCTTAGTAGAGGTGTCTTTAGAATATCCAGGTGGAGGTTTGTGTGTTGGGAGCTCAGGGAAGGAGGTTTGGGTATCACTGTCTGTGTTTGGTAGCTGAGGGTACGTAAGATTGTTCAAGGAGAGCATGTACAACAAGGAAGGCAGTGGGCTGAGAGTGGGCTCTCCAGGAACGTCAGCTCCATGTAGAGGAGTCACGGTCCACTAAGGATACCAAGAAGGAGTGATTCCAAGGGTGGGAGGAGAACCATGAACAGTGTTGTTACTGGGACAAAGGGATAGAGAGTTTCAAGGAGAACCCCCACGGCCAAGGATAGCAGTGAAACTGAAACAACTGTTGGTTTCAAGGTGTGTGGGCCGTCATGGTTGTGTGGACTTGAATTAAAGAGATCCTGTCCTTTTTATCCTGCTTTGCCTCAGGAGGCAGCCTGTTTGTTTGACAATTATTAGTAATGGGCAAAACAAGGGGCAATGACTAGGCGTGACTTGGCTGTGAGTAGGATGCTCTGAATTCTGGTTGTGGCATTTGAATTTCAAAATAATTATCTTAACTGGGTTGGGCCCTATCCTTAACAGATCTAATTTCCTCTTACAAACTTCTGTCTGCTATAATGCTCCTAATAATCACAATTTTAAGGTTGCTTGAGGGTACAAAGTGACAGGAAACAAAATTTTAGGAAATTAGGTTACAACAATTGCAGTTTAGGGCATAAAAGTGGGGGCACAGTTTTATTTCATTGTCCGAGACAAATTACTGGGCTGCTTGGACCATTGATTTGTGATAATGTTTCTCACGAAGGTTCAAGGCAGTGGTCTTGCCTGGTCAGGGTTGATTAGTCATGGTTTATTTCTCCAGTTCGAAATTAATTGGCAGAGTCTCAAGCGCTTTTGTACATTCAACTCGCTTTCAATTACATTTCCATAATCTTAAAGTTCATGGTACTTCTCTTTCCCACCTATGAAAGAACCAGCAATCTTGTTAATTCTGAAAGGTGGCACTATATATCAGAGACTCTCCGATTTTTTTTGTTGGCTTTAGGTCTGGGTTTGATGCATCTGCAATTTAATTAAACTGATTTAGTGTATTAGTTGGGATAGGCTGCATTGTGCTGCAGTAAGAAACAACCCTGCCTGAGCAGGTGGTGGCGCAGTGGATAGAGCATTGGACTGGGATGCAGAGGACCTAAGTTAGAAACCCCGAGGTTACCAGCTTTGATGCAGATTCACCAGCTTGGGTGCAGATTCACCAGCTTGAGCACCGGGTCACTGGCTTGAGCATGGGATCATAGACCATGGTAGCTGCTCAAAGGTCGCTGTCTTGGAGCCCAAGGTCACTGGCTTGAGCATGGGGTCACTCACTCTGCTGAACCCCGCCCCCCCTCATCAAGGCACATGTTAGAAAGCAATCAATGAACAACTAAGGTGTGGCAATGAATTGATGCTTCTTATCTCTCTCCCTTCCTGTCTGTCTGTCCCAATCTGTTCCTCTCTCTCTCTCTCTCTTTGCAACACACAAAAAGAAACAACCCTAACACCTCTATTACTTAACACCAGAGTTCGTTCTCACTCACACTTCATATTAACATGGTAGCTAGATGGCTATGCCCACACAGTCATCAGGAGCCCAGGATGATGGAGGCCACATGATTTTTTGGTGGAGCCAGCTGGAAGACATGGACTTCTAGGTGGCCACAGCAGGGCAAGAGAAACTGGGGCTCTTTGCTACCTCATTCAAATCATTGGCCAGAAGTTAGTCTCATGGCCCCTCACCCCTCAAATGCAAAGGCCTGAGATGTGCAGTCTTCCATTGGCCAGAGTGGGAGGAGAATGAATATTCTGATGGCTAGTAATGTCCACCAGGGATTGATAGAGAGAAAGCACCAGTGATCTGCACATTTCAGCACCAGCTGGTGTTTAGTGAACCCTCCCTTCTAATCAGCAGAATACTGATGAGGCTCCCACAGCTCAGTATCACTGCTTTACCAGAGACTCCTGCCAGGGATCTACCTAATTTGGGGTATGTGCTTCCCATACATGTTCAGAGAACCAAATGATCCCACGCTATCTTGCCTGGAAAGTTTCCTCCACTGAAGGTGTGCATAGGTAGCATCTATCTATCTATCTATCTATCTATCTATCTATCTATCTATCTATCTATCTATCTATCTATCTATCATCTATCTATCTATATCTATCCATCCATCCATTTATCCATTTATTTATCTTTATTAAGTAACC
Organism: Saccopteryx bilineata; assembly: GCF_036850765.1. NCBI lineage: Eukaryota > Metazoa > Chordata > Mammalia > Chiroptera > Emballonuridae > Saccopteryx > Saccopteryx bilineata. The sequence continues at coordinate 278,427,261 of NC_089490.1, read as the reverse complement.
CTATGCACCTGAATATTACTGATTGGGTGAGGTAACCCCATTTGGCCAATAAGTGAGCAATCATATGTACTTTCTCATAACTGTAACTGATGACACAGAGACTGTCATTCAGTGGTCGGTCTGAGAAGATGCTAGGCAGATCCGAGTTTCTGATTCTCAACACCACAAGCTAGAAAGCCTAAGAGCTTCTATGAGACTAAGTCCCCTATCATTCCCACTGCCTGGACACATGTCCTTGCAGAAGAACCTGGTCCACTAGGAAATTTTCTGAAACAAGGCTCAGAACCTGATTCTCCATGCTCCCTCCTTGGTTGTCTCTCAAGTTTTTTCTTCTTATTATTCTGCTCATTTTCTAATTAATGGAAAAGACTTAATTTTTTTCACAGAACCATTTCTTTTTCTTTTTCTTTTGGTAATGGAAAGAATTGATTAATGAGAACTACGATTGTGCTAATTGAGATGGTGGTTTATGAAATGGTTTGATCTTCCTAGAAAGAATTGACTTTCAGACATATGAAGCCCCTGGAAATAACTGCACCTATGCCACTCAGAGAGGTTTGCATTGCAACTTTCTGCAGTGATCTATGCGACTTCCAGTACGGTAGGTAACAGCCCCAAGTTTTCAGTTTTCCCAAGTGTGAAACTGGGGGATTAGAGTTGATTGTCTCAGAGGTTTCTAAACCTCTTATTTCCAAATTTCTATCATGCTTTATAATGAGGGAGAGAGACAGGTTGGAGAGTTTGCCCCAGACTTACACAGCTACTGAAAATGCAGAACCCCAACCTCAGAATTGTAAGCGCATTGTGCTTTCAATATGCTAAGGTGTTAACTGGTTTAACTTTAAGAGTAAACTCCTATCAGAGGCATTAATTTCATTGTTATTCAAAACACAACTCAAATCAATATTTGTCAGATATAAAGGGCAACATGAGAAAAATGATATTCTAAAAGGTCCCTGGACTATCAGTACTAGTCCTGATGAAGGCTATATTTAGAATACTCACGGGCTCCATTTGCTAGGATGACATCTCTCTCTTTCTTTTTTATGGTGACCTTCATATTTATAATAGCTGTGTTTCCAATAATTTTATCTTGGTAGCACAACAATATAAATTAACCCATTTGTTCCCAGAGAGTACCAAGATTTCATCATGGATAGTAAAAGCCCAGCTCCCCTGCAATGTTTGGGGGAGGCTGCGGGAAAGGGCCTGTAAAGCCAGTATCCAGGGCCGCTATCACAGCAGCCTGGCCCATGCAGGTTCGCATTGGATTCAGACAGTCGGTAAAGAAACAATGGAGCCAAAAACTGATGAGCCATCTTCTTTAATCCTAGCTTGCACCTGGCGGGCAAGTAAAAACACACACTGGGCTCCAAAACCCACTCACATTCAGTGCTCACAAAGCTACTGACTTATCCAAGTTTCCTAGAATCAAAGGTTTTTAGCTCACCAGACTTATTCACCTCTGTTCCCCATCTCCTTCCTTCTCCCTGCATAAAGTCTGCATAAACTGGCCTCTCACTCAACACTCCACCATCTTGGCTGCTTCTCCTGGCCTCCTCCACGTGGCCTTTCTCTGCTCTCTCATCTCTAATGCTAATAATCCCAGGAACCAAGAGCCTAAACTCCCATTCTGCCCCCATTTTATAGTGTAGCTTCATAATCTTTAATCCAATATACAGAATAGGGAAGTCTCTAATACAAAGTCACTTATCTGAGGCATGATGGGATTGTACCACCCCACATCAAAAAGGGTGGGAAAGGCTTAATCCCAAAACCAAGCCTCAGGCTCCAAGGATCCTGCCTGCCCACAGCCCGCCCCCAACACACATTAATATCACCTGGGCGATGGCTTCTGTGGGCAGCGCCATCTTTAACAAAATGAGCATAATATATTTTATCTGCCCAACAGGGCCCTGGTGGGCAGGAGTGGGGGAGATTGGAGACCATCACCTGGGGCAGTTTAGAATGAATTGGAGAAGGGCACTGGGGATATGAATTTGACTCCAGATCATTTGGATTTCTCCATACAGAAGGCCATAATAATTTTCAACTTGTGACTGTGTGGTGGGAGAAAGATGAAATTCACTTTTATTTAAATTGACATTTGAGAGCACAGACTTAAGAGATAACCCAGATTTAAGGGTGAAGTATAACCCATGCTTAGAGAGCCCTTGCTTGAACCCCTTTACCCCCCCCCCCCCACCAGGTGAGGAGTATGTAGGCACAAAGGTAGTGACCACCTTCAGCCCTTACCCACTTCGTAAACCTTGTACTGGAAATAAAAGTCCTGGAATTCCTTGTTGAGACAGCCCTGATCCTGCTTTCTAGGCCTGTACCGGTGTCGTCCTCAGGCTTGTCCTGTGCAGAGTGGCCTACCCAACTGGTGCCCACGTCCCTAGGCCCCAGGGCTGGCTGAGGTTCCTCTGGTTACGAGAATAAGGGCTGGTTGGAGCAGAGATGTGAGGGCAGGGATGTCCACATACATATGCATGAGCAACTTTAAGATATTAAATAATTTTTTTTTAATAATTTTATTTTTTTAATGGGGTGACATCAATAAATCAAGATACATATATTCAAAGATAACAAGTCCAGGTTATCTTGTCGTTCAATTATGTTGCATACCCACCACCCAAAGTCAGATTGTCCTCTGTCACCTTCTATCTTGTTTTCTTTGTGCCCCTCCCCACCCCCTTTCCCTCTCCCTTTCCCCCCTCCCCCCTGTAACCACCACACTCTTATCAATGTCTCTTAGTTTCACTTTTATGTCCCACCTACGTATGGAATAATGCAGTTCCTGGTTTTTTCTGATTTACTTATTTCGCTTCGTATCATGTTATTGAGATCCCACCATTTTGCTGTAAATGTTCCGATGTCATCATTTCTTATAGCTGAGTAGTATTCCATAGTGTATATGTGCCACATCTTCTTTATCCAGTCATCTATTGATGGGATTTTTGGTTGTTTCCATGTCCTGGCCACTGTAAACAATGCTGCAATAAACATGGGGCTGCATGTGTCTTTACGTATCAATGTTTCTGAGTTTTTGGGGTATATACCCAGTAGAGAGATTGCTGGGTCATAAGGTAGTTCTATTTTCAGTTTTTTGAGGAACCACCATACTTTCTTCCATAATGGTTGTACTACTTTACATTCCCACCAACAGTGTATGAGAGTTCCTTTTTCTCCACAGCCTCTCCAACATTTGCTATTACCTGTCTTGTTAATAATAGCTAATCTAACAGGTGTGAGGTGGTATCTCATTGCAGTTTTGATTTGCATTTCTCCAATTACAAAAGAAGATGAGCATCTTTTCATATATCTGTTGGCCATTTGTATTTCTTCCTGGGAGAAGTGTCTGTTCATGTCCTCTTCCCATTTTTTTATTGGATTGTTTGTTTGCTGTTGAGTTTTATGAGTTCTTTGTATATTTTGGATATTAGGCCCTTATCTGAGCTGTTGTTTGAAAATATCATTTCCCATTTAGTTGGCTTTCTGTTTATTTTGTTATCAGTTTCTCTTGCTGAGCAAAAACTTCTTAGTCTGATGTAGTCCCATTCATTAATTTTTGCCTTCACTTCTCTTGCCTGTGGAGTCAAATTCATAAAATGCTCTTTAAAACCCAGGTCCATGAGTTGAGTACCTATATCTTCTTCTATGTACTTAATTGTTTCAGGTCTTATGTTTAGATCTTTGATCCATTTTGAGTTAATTTTTGTACAGGGGGAGAGACTGTAGTCCAGTTTCATTCTTTTGCATGTGGCTTTCCAGTTTTCCCAGCACCATTTATTGAAGAGGTTTTCTTTTCTCCATTGTGTGTTGTTGGCCCCTTTATCAAAAATTATTTGACTATATATAGGTGGTTTTATTTCTGGACTTTCTATTCTGTTCCATTGGTCTGAGTGTCTATTTTTCTGCCAATACCATGCTGTTTTGATTGTCGTGGCCCTATAATAGAGTTTGAAGTCAGGTATTGTAATGCCCCCAGCTTCATTCTTTTTCTTTAGGATTGCTTTGGCTATTCGGGGCTTTTTATAGTTCCATATAAATCTGATGATTTTTTGCTCTATTTCTTTAAAAAACGTCATTGGAAGTTTGATGGGAATTGCATTAAATTTGTATATTGCTTTGGGTAATATAGCCATCTCGATTATATTTATTCTTCCTAGCCAAGAACAAGGTATATTCTTCCATCTCATTATATCTTTTTTCGATTTCCCTTAACAATGGTTTATAGTTTTCATTATATAAGTCCTTTACATTCTTTGTTATGTTTATTCCTAAGTATTTTATTTTTTTTGTTGCAATCGTGAAGGGGATTATTCTTTTGAGTTTGTTCTCAATTGTTTCATTGTTGGCATATAGAAAGGCTATTGACTTCTGTATGTTAATTTTGTATCCTGCAACCTTACTGTATTGGCTTATTGTTTCTAGTAGTCTTTTTGTGGATTCTTTGGGGTTTTCGATGTATAGGATCATATCATCTGCAAAAAATGATACCTTTACTTCTTCTTTTCCGATATGGATGCCTTTTATTTCTTTGTCTTGTCTGATTGCTCTGGCTAGAACCTCTAGTACTACATTAAATAAGAGTGGAGAGAGTGGACAACCCTGTCTTGTTCCTGATTTAAGGGGGAAAGCCTTCAGTTTAGTGCCATTTAATATGATGTTAGCTGATGGTTTATCATATATGGCCTTTATCATGTTGAGATATTTTTCTTCTATACCCATTTTTTTGAGAGTCTTAAACATAAAATTGTGTTGTATTTTATCGAAAGCCTTTTCTGCGTCTATTGATAAGATCATGTGGTTTTTGTTCTTTGTTTTGTTGATATGGTGTATTACGTTAACCGTTTTACGTATGTTGAACCATCCTTGAGATTCTGGGATGAATCCCACTTGATCATGATGTATTATCTTTTTAATATGTTGTTGTATTCGATTTGCTAGTATTTTGTTTAGTATTTTAGCATCTGTATTCATTAGAGATATTGGTCTGTAGTTTTCTTTTTTTGTGCCATCCTTGCCTGGTTTTGGTATGAGGGTTATGTTGGCCTCATAAAATGTGTTTGGAAGTATTGCTTCTTCTTCAATTTTTTGGAAGACTTTGAGTAGAATAGGAACCAAGTCTTCTTTGAATGTTTGATAAAATTCGCTGTTATAGCCATCTGGGCCTGGACTTTTATTTTTGGGGAGGTTTTTAATGGTTTTTTCTATTTCTTCTCTACTGATAGGTCTGTTTAGGCTTTCTGCTTCTTCTTGACTCAGTAAAGGAAGTTTGTATTGTTCTAGGAATTTATCCATTTCTTCTAGGTTGTTGAATTTAGTGGCATACAGTTTTTCATAGTATTCTACAATAATTCTTTGTATATCTACGATGTCCGTGGTGATTTCTCCTCTTTCATTTTGGATTTTGTTTATGAGTTCTTTCTCTTTTTTCCTTGGTAAGTCTTGCCAAGGGTTTGTCAATTTTGTTGATCTTTTAAAAGAACCAGCTCCTTGTTCTATTAATTTTTTCTATAGATTTTCTGTTCTCTAATTCATTTATTTCTGCTCTGATTTTTATTATCTCCTTTCTTCGGCTGGTTTTGGGTTGTCTTTGTTCTTCTTTTTCTAGTTCCTTAAGGTGTGAAGTTAAGTGGTTCACTTGGGCTCTCTCTTGTTTGTTCATATATGCCTGAAGTGATATGAACTTCCCTCTTATCCCTGCTTTTGCTGCACCCCATAGATTCTGATATGTCGTATTGTCATTTTTATTAGTCTGTATATATCTTTTGATCTCTGCACTTATTTCTTCTTTGACCCATTCATTTTTTAAAAGTATGTTATTTAGTTTCCACATTTTTTTGGGATTTTTTTCCTCTTTTTTGCAGTTGAATTCTAGTTTCAAGGCTTTATGATCAGAAAATATGCTTGGTACAACTTCAATTTTTCTGAATTTGCTGATGTTGTTTTTGTGGCCCAACATATGGTCAATTCTTGAGAATGATCCATGTACACTGGAGAAAAATGTATACTCAGTCACTTTGGGATGAAATGTCCTGTAGATGTCTATCATATCCAGGTGCTCTAGTGTTTTGTTTAAGGCCACTATGTCTTTGTTGATTCTCTGTTTGGATGACCGATCTAGAGCCGTCAGCGGTGTATTGAGATCTCCAAGTATGATTGTATTTTTGTCAGTTTTTGTTTTAAGATCAATAAGTAGCTGTCATATATTTTGGTGCTCCTTGGTTTGGTGCATATATATTAAGAATTGTTATGTCTTCTTGATTCAGTGTCCCCTTAGCCATTATGAAATAGCCATTTTTGTCTCTGAGTACTTTTCCTGTCTTGTAGTCAGCATTATCCGATATGAGTATTGCTACACCTGCTTTTTTTTGGATGTTATTTGCTTGGAGTATTGTTTTCCAGCCTTTCACTTTGAATTTGTTTTTATCCTTGTTACTTAGATGAGTTTCCTGTAGGCAACATACAGTTAGATTTTCTTTTTTAATCCATTCTGCTACTCTGTGCCTTTTTATTGGTGAGTTTAATCCATTTACATTTAGTGTAATTATTGATACTTGTGAGTTCCCTATTGCCATTTTATATCTTGCTTTCTGTTAGTTTTGTGTCTTGTTTGATCATTCTCTTTCGTTTTTCTATGTTTTGTTTTTATTTGGTTGTATTCCATACATCTTTCCTCTGTTGCTATCTTTTTTATCTCATGTGCTTCGGTGGTGGTTTTTTCAATGGTGGTTACCTTTAAGTAATGAAAAGGGTCCCCACCCTGTTCATTGTAGCGAACTATTTTGTGAGTACTTTTGCACTCCATCATCCTTTGCTACTGTTAATCTCCATCTTCTCCCCCTCTTTCTTTTTGTTGTTGTCACAGTTTTAATTTGGTTTTATTGTGTTCTTCTTGGAGCTTTTACTTGTGGCTCTGTTTTTTTTTGTTCTTTGTATCTGATTGGAGAACCCCCTTTAGTAATTCCTGGAGTGGGGGTTTTCTGATGATAAATTCCCTCATCTTTTCTGTATCTGTGAATGTTTTTATTTCTCCTTCATATTTGAAGGATAGCTTTGATGGGTATAGTATTCGTGGCTGGAAGTTCCTCTCTTTCAGGACTTTACATATTGGGGTCCACTCTCTTCTAGCTTGTAGAGTTTCTGCTGAGAAATCTGATGATAATCTAATGGGCCTTCCTTTATATGTTGTATTCTTCTTTTCCCTGGCTGCCTTGAGAATTTTTTCTTTGCTGTTGGTTTGTGTCAATTTCATTATGATATGCCTTGGAGTAGGTTTGTTGGGGTTAAGAAAACTCGGAGTTCTGTTTGCTTCTCGAACTTGAGGCTTTAGTTCTTTCCACAGGCTTGGGAAGTTCTCATCTATTATTTGTTTGAGTATGTTCTCCATTCCTTTTTCTCTCTCTTCTCCCTCTGATATACCTAGTATTCTTATGTTATTCTTTTTGATGGAGTCAGATAATTCTTGTAGGGCTATCTCATTTTTTTAAATTTTTGAGTCTCTTTCTTCTTCTCTCTGTTGTGCCTCAAGTTGCTTGTCTTCTATTTCACTAATCCTCTCTTCTATCTGACCTGTTCTATTAGCTAAGCTTGTTACTTCATTTTTCAGCTCGTGAATTGAGTTTTTCATCTCTGTTTGATTTGTTTTTATAGTTTTAATTTCCTTGGACATATATTCTTTGTGTTCATTGAGTTGTTTTCTGAGCTCCCTAAATTGCCTTTCTTTGTTTTCTTGTATATCTCGGAGGATTTTTAGGATTTCTATCTTGAATTCTCTGTCATTTAGCTCCAAGGTTTCCATATATTAAATTTTGTCTCCATAGATTTTTCCTCATCTATCTGTGTTACCTCTCTTTCTTTTGTATCCATGATATTCGATTTTCTCTTCCTTAATGGCATCTGAGGGTGGTTTTGTTGATAGTATTAATGAGATTTAATAAAGAATAAAAAGTTAAAAAAAATAAAAAAATAACAAATCGAAAAGAGTTGTTTTTTTTTAAAAAAATTAATAATGAAATAAAGAAAAATAAAATAAAATTATTCTCCCCTCCTTTTTTCCTCTCCTCTCCTCTTCCCTCTTTCTTGAGAAAATCTTGTGGTGAACTGTGAATTTTAACAAACAATGCCTGTGATGGAAGGCCTGAATTGGGGAAAAGTAATAAAGGGGCAAAAAAAAAAAAAAAAGATAAAAAAAGAAAAAAAAAAGAGGGTATGGACCCACAAAAAGCAAATAAGGAAAAAATTTGGGTCAAGAATAAAATGATTTGCTTTTAGGTGTTGGTTGTCTAAGAGTTATGATGAGAGGAATAAGAGGAAAACAGAAAAATGGGGGGACAAATTAAAAAATTACTATTGTATTTAGTGGAACAAGAACTAGATAAAATGGAGAGCCAGGGATGGGAGCACTGCTAGTGAGTTAAAAAGGTGAATTAAAACCCCCCCCAAAATGCCACAAACATAAGTTTGAGTCCCAGATAAGATAATTTGTTTGTTATTGAGGTTTGAATGAGAGGAGATGTAAAGGAGAAAGGAAGAAACTAATATAGAGGGAGAAAAGAAAGAGAGAGAAAAAAAGAGGGAACCAGTAAAAGAAGAAAAAAGAAAGGAGAGAGAGAGAGTTAAGGGTTTTGGAGTGCAACCCTCATAGAGAGAAAGGAAGAGGAGAGAAAAGATAATGGGAGATGTAACACTTATGGGTAGTGTAGTTCAAGGAGAGGAGAGAGTAAGACTGGCAGAGAGTTAATCGGCCAAATTGGAGGAGGAAAAAAAGTATCAAGAATGAAGATAAGAGAAACAAACGAACAAATATAATAAAATGGGATAGGTTATAAAGTCTGCAGATTATTCTTGATTTTGAGAGGTTTCTTGCTTTTTCTTTTCTCTCCCTCTTTCTGGTCGGTGACTCTGTGCCCTGGGTTCTGCCCCTTTGGCACGCTCAGGTAGAGGTTTGCAGTTGATAAGTCTCTATGGTAATGTCATGTATTGTGCTTTAGTCTCGTTGGCAGTCGAGGCTCATTAGCATTTATAGGTTCCGACAGTGAGAGAGTCTGTGTTCCTGGAGCCTTTCTCCTAGTCTTTCCTTCCTCAATTAGTAGCCTGATAATCCAGCTATGGGGTTGCTGCTGCCTCTGCCTGGATAGTAAGAGGCTCAAAGAGCTGGCAACTCCCCACTCTATTTCCACTCAGCACAGGGCTCTGGGTAAGGCTCAGTCAGTCAGAGCTGCTAGCATAATCAGGCGGGCTTTCCACCCACTCAAAGACCTCTGGCTCTGCCACTCTGTCCGGTAACACAGGCAGGGCGCCCACTTCCGGGGTGCTTGGAGGAAACTCTCATTCACTATCTGCATGCGCAGACCAGGATATCCGGCCAGCAGTCTCACGCTCTGAGTGAAACCCCCAACCGCATGGAAAAGTTGCAGCGTTGGAATTGAGTCTAACTCCGTCCCTGTGCGCGGCTTTTGCAAGGTGCTGGGGCAGCCCGAGATTCCGCTTTTGCCCACACAAAGGCCCCTGACTCTGCCCCTCTGTGCGATAACACGGGCGCGCACTGCCGAGGCACTCGGAGGAATCTCTCATTCACTGTCTGCGTGCGCAGACCAGGATATGAGGCCGGCCGCGTTTCCCTCTGAGTGAAACCCCCACCAGCACGGAAAATTTCCACCGTTGGAATTAGTTCTCGCTCCCTCCCGTGCGCAGCTTTCCCAGAGCGCTGGGGCTGCCCAGAGATTCTGCTTTCGGCCTACAGAAAGGCCTCTGACTCTGCCTCTCTGTGGGGTAACATGGGCACCCACTTCGGGGGCTTAGGAAGAAATCTCTCGCCCACTAACTGCGCACTGACCAGGGTAAAATGGCTGCCCCGCTTGTCTTTCTTTGTTTGGGTTTGGCGTGAGTGTTAGCTTGTATTGCCCGGGTTGCCACAGGATCGGTTTTTCCTCGGCTTGGATCTCCGTGCCACAGCCTGGTTCGGCCGTTTGTGCCGCGGCCTGGATCTATTCACCCCCTTTGCCCGCCTCAGTTTCTATATTCACAGTTACCAGAGAAAGCCGCCCTGTTTAGGTTAGTGAGGAAGGCAGAGCATTTCTTACTCCCTATTTCCTTCAGGGTTTGGTTATATATTTAGCCAATTTTTCACTCGACCATACCTTTGAGTGTATTGCGAAGCATCTGGAGGCTCCAAGTATAGGTTTTTCTGTTTCTGGTTGAAGATCTTGTTGAGTTTTGGGGGAGATTTATCGGTATCGCTTCCTACCCCGCCATTACTCTGACGTCATTGGGAAATTAAATAATTTTAAACTTGAACTGGGCCTTTCAGGTCATCCCAGGTATTTGAGAAAGTACTAGAAAAGAAAATTGTTTCAAAGTTTGTTGGTTTGATGAATAACTTGTACCTATTTAGATATAAAGCACTTGAGCCTCCATTGTACTCTTGCCTTGGGCCCTGAAAATAATGGGTGTGGGCTTATCATTTGAAATACTTAAAAAAGATAAAGGACCTTCCAATGACCTCTTGTACTTTTAAGTACCTGTTTACATGTAAATAATTTATATGTTCAGCACATGTGTTATCAGCTAGTCACTAAATTTGATTCTTTTAAAAAAAAATTTATTTATTTATTTATTTATTTATTTATTCATTACAGAAACAGAGAGTGACTCAGAGAGAGGGATAGACAGGGACAGACAGACAGGAACAGAGAGAGATGAGAAGCATCAATCATTAGCTTTTCATTGCGCATTGCAACACCTTAGTTGTTCATTGATTGCTTTCTCATATGTGCCTTGACTGCGGGCCTTCAGCAGACCAAGTAACCCCTTGCTGGAGCCAGCGACCCTGGGTTCAAGCTGGTGGGCTTTTGCTCAAACCAGATGAACCCGCTCTCAAGCTGGCGACCTCAGGGTCTCGAACCTGGGTCCTCCACATTCCAGTCCGATGTTCTATCCACTGTGCTACCACCTGGTTAGGCACTAAATTTGATTCTTAAAGACCTCTCAGTGTCTGTTTATCAGCCCATATAGTTTCTTTTTTAAAATTAAAATCATTGGAGCGACAATGGTTAATAATATTATATAGGTTTCAAGTGTACAATTTTATATTACATCATCTATATATTGCATTGTGTGCCCACACCCACAGTCAAAATTTTTCTGTCACCATATATTGGACCCCCTTTATCCTCCATTACCTCCCCTCCTCCCATCCCTCTGGTGACCACCATACTGTTGTCTCTGTCTATGCTATGAGTTTTTGTTTATTTTTCTTGTCTGTTCATTTTTAAAAAATTTATTGATTTTTAGAAAGAGGAGAGACACAGAGAGAGAGGAGAAATAAGGGGGGGGGAGCGAGAACCATCATTTCGTAGTAGTTGCTTCCCACATGTGCCTTGACCTGGCAAGGCTGGGCTTCTACTGAGTGACCTCAGTGTTCCAGGTTGACGCTTTATCCACTGCGCCCCCCAGGTCAGGCTCTTGTTTGTTTATTTTTCGCTTTCAGCTTTATAGCCTACATATCCATGAAATCATATGGTTCTTAACTTTTTCAGTCTGACTCATTTTGTGTAGCATGATATATCAGCCTAGATAGTTTCTATCCAAACTTGAAAGTGAAATAGCCCCAAATAAAGCAGACTGGATCCTCTTGGAGAGCCTGTGTTCTCACCCTGCCGCGTTGGCAGGATATCGCAGAAACTAGTGCCGTGTGCACCAGGCCGACTCCTCTATCAACTCCCCATGCCCCCTCGTCCAAATACCAGCTTCACTATCGTGTCTGAGTCCTGAGAATTTTCCTAAAATTTTATGGTAGGAGAAGGACAATAATGATAACAGCTGGCACTAACAATGGGCCAAACCTACAGAATTTGTGGGGCACCAGATTAAAATGAAAATACAGAGCTCCTTGTTTAAAAATGATTAGGAATTTTAAAATAATGACAACAGAGCATTCAGCCAAGCGTGAGGCCTTCTAAGCATGGGGCCCTTGTGACTGTTCAAGTAACAAGCCCATAAAGCCTACCCTGTTGTGGATTAACTCTTTAATGCTCATAATAACATTTTGAAGTATTGCTTTCCCCATTTTACAGATGGGAATGCTAAGGTACAGAAGGATAACTGTGATTAGTCTGAGGTCACAGGGTGAAAATATAGCATGGCTGATATTGGGATGCAGGTATTCGTGGTTCCAATGTATGCTCTTAACCAGCACCCACACTTTCTCTCTAGGGGTAGAGTGCTGGCCCCACACCCAGCACTAAGTGAACCTCAGTAAAGCCCCTTTGTTAGATGGCTGGACTCTTCCTGTGGAGCTTCTCCTCTGGTGTTGCTAGGCTGCCCGTACTCTTAGCTCCTAACATCTTATCCTCCATTATGGAAACAAATCCCTGAAGCTAAGAATACACTGACTCCCCAACCCCGTAACTTATTGACTATCTGTTCTTCTGTAATTTGAACATACTCACTGGGGAGTTTCTTCTCGCCACACACATACACACAAACCAGGAGGCATGATAAGGTTTAAGCCAATAAAAATCAATCTTGTCTGTCCCAGAAGTGTTTACTGTTATGAAAATCAGGTTTTGTCCATATTATTATAGTAACAAAATTACATTTCCTTTAAAATATGCCACTTATTTTTGCCCATTTATTTGCTTGTATAGTTCTTTTCTACCATTAAGCTAAATGTGCGGGTTTTTTATTCTAGATTGCTCCAGATTCTAAGCAATCATGATAAGCGAGTTTATTTTAATCTATTTTGATTCCTCTGGTGTTTGAATACAGTCAGCACCCAATGAGAGGATCACTGTGCAGAAATGCCTTCGCCTGTTCTGTGAAAATTTACTTCCTTTCCAATCAGTTTTGTCAAGAAGTTAATCTTAACATCAAGAAATATCATTGGATGAATGAAAAAATGTAACATTTTGTCCTTTGGGAGGGCATCTCAGCAACACTCTCCTCAAGTGCTTGAAGCTAAGCCCAGGCTATTATTGAAACACATAATTGATTAATTTTGCAGCATTCATACCAGAAACCTTCTATGTCAAATATATCTTCTTTCCAATGACGTTAAAATTTTGGGTAAGTGACTCATGAGAACGATGGCAACTCCTTGAGGTTCCTTTCCCATGACTGATTACAGGGTCATCAGAGTGTACCTTTTATGTCCAAGTCATTCTTTCCAGATCCCCCAGTTTCCATGGGTATCTATACGTTGGCTTGAAAGTTGATGGAACAGAAGAAGGAGTAAGGATAGAAGGAGTAAGGAAATCTCCTTGGGAAAAGTTAAAATAAATTAAGTAGATCTGATTAGTAAAAGAAGACAGCTATATTGCAAGATGTTAAATGCTTTGTACAAATCATTTTATGTTGATTAAACAGTACGCTGTAATTTCTTTTCTAAATTGAATGGGCTACAGTGAAAAATGATATTTGGCCCACCCTTAACAAAAACTTCTCTCTGAAGACTTTTACTGCAAATTGAGAATTTTAAATTAGAGGAAGGAGTAACAATGCATAATGTTGCTTAGCAACCATTATATGTTAGTAATAGAGACTCCAAGTGGATATGTTTCGGGGCCATTTTCAGAGAACAGATAAACTAATTACCTGGGGCAAAATTTAACAAATTTCCAAAAATTGAACCTATGCAGTATCATTTTATTCATATATTTGTTTCAAGGAGAGATATTTTCATGGTTATGATCATTCATGACTTCGATTTTAGCTCTTGATTCAGTACACTCTGCATGGCTAGAAGTGGCTTTGATTTGGGAGCGTAATGATGGTAAAGGAAAGTCAGGAACTGTTAGGGTTCTCAGCTACAGATGATCAGCTGGCTCTTCACAGTTGTCCGTTGCTTTCTGTGGATACAGGTTGCTTCCTAAGAGCAGAAGTGTTTGAAGGTTCTAGTTCTTACCCTCCAGCTTTATTACCAAGTGTTGACAATGAAAGCAAGTTCTCAGAAAGAACTCAGCCAGCAAACAAGCTTTGTTTAGCAAGGAGCACAAAACCTGTCTTTGGAAGCTTAAAGGAAGGCTCAGTTATCTGTCCTTAGGCTCTCTGAAGGTCAAGACCACACACCAAAATCCTTAGCAATTTTGTGGAATCCAACACATAATGGGGTCATATGCATTGTGTTCAGATTCTTGTACTCTGTTCGTGCCTGAGCATGGGCACCTGGGAAGTATTTCTAGCCAGTTCACAGAACTTGAAACCACTGACTTCATCAAAAAAACCCCACCCCAAACTCTAAAACCCTCTGTGCTAATTACCAAACCCTCTAATAGAGTTTACCTCTGATAGTTGAAGGCTCTGCATTGTGGACTTCTGAAAAGGGTCTTTCAAATACGAAGGGAATTCCCTGGAGTGCAGTTTCCTGACTAGGGTATTTAAAATGTTGATGGAATTGCCCTGGCTGGTTGGCTCAGTGGTAGAGCATCGGCCCGGTGTGTGGATGTCCCAGGTTTGATTCCTGATCAGGGCACACAAGATCAGAAACCATCTGGTTTGCCACCTCTCCCCCTTGTCTCACACTCTCTCTTCCACTGCCACAGCCAACGCTTGAATGATTGGAGTGAGTTGGCCCCAGGCACTGAGGATGGCTCTGTGGAGCGTCCACCTTAAGTGCTAAAAAGTAGCTTGGTTCCTGAGCAACAGCCTCAGGTAGGCCGAGTATTGCCAGTAGGGGACTTGCTGGGTGGATGCTGCTGGGGGCGCTTATGGGAGTCTGCTCTGTCTCCTCTCCTCTCACTTAAAAATAAATAAATAAAAAATAAAATAAAATAAAATGTTGGTGAATTAATCCCAGGCTGTAGATTAAGACTTTTTCCACACACACTTGTGTATTTTATCAAATCTAAGATGCCACACTTGTAAGACACACCACTATTTTGTGTATTATGAAGAAAGAAAAAGAAATCTTTCCAGTAAAAGTGATACAGAACTTACCCCTATAAATTTTTTATACTTATTGAAAGTCTTGTTAGATTAGACTTAGATATTTACCATATATTAAGCATGTTCATTGATTAAGGAGAAAAAATATAAGTGAAGAATTACTTTAGTTTTTCTAAAAAAAATCTTCACATCTAAAATTTGACTTTTTTCAATTACTATCTTGACTAAAAAAACCTGGTGTGGTTCTTTGTGCCATTAGGACAATGATGACGTACCTTTTCTTAGAGCAGGGGTCAGGAAACTTTTTGGCTGAGAGAGCCATGAATGCCACATATTTTAAATTATTTTATTTTTTTACAGCGGCAGAGAGAGAGTCAGAGAGAGGGATAGATAGGGACAGAGAGACAGGAATGGAGAGAGATGAGAAGTATCAATCATCAGTTTTTTGTTGGGACTCCTTAGTTGTTCATTGATTGCTTTCTCATATGTGCCTTGACCTCAGGCCTTCAGCAGACTGAGTAACCCCTTGCTTGAGCCAGCGACCTTGGGTCCAAGCTGGTGAGCTCTTTTTTTTTTTTTTTTTTTTGGCTCAAGCCAGATGAGCCTGCGCTCAAGCTGGCGACCTCAGGGTCTCGAACCTGGGTCTTTCCGCATCCCAGTCCGACGCTCTATTCACTGCAGGCAAATGCCACATATTTTAAAATGTAATTCCGTGAGCGCTATACAACAACCCATGTACATTGAGCATTATCCAATAAAAATTTGATGTTGTCCTGGAGGACAGCTGTGATTGGCTCCAGCCACCCGAACTATGAACATGAGCGGTAGGAAATGAATGGATTGTAATACATGAGAATGTTTTATATTTTTAATGTTATTATTTTTATTATTAAAGATTTGTCTGTGAGCCAGATGCAGCCATCAAAAGAGCCACATCTGGCTCGTGAGCCATAGGTTCCCGACCCCTGTCTTAGAGTCACTAAAAGTTGTTGGTGCTGGTTCTTTCCTGGCTCTGTCATCATGTAGACCCAGCTGAAATAGATATAGGTGATGAGGGGGCCTAAAGTTTAAAAAATTCAGGGAGCCTGACCTGTGGTGGCACAGTGGATAAAACGTCGACCTGCAATGCTGAGGTCGCCGGTTCGAAACCCTGGGATTGCCCGGTTAAGACACATATGGGAGTTGATGCTTCCTTCTCCTCACCCCCCTTCTCTCTCTCTCTCCTCTCTAAAATGAATAAATAATAATAATAAAAAGAATTAAAAAAAAAACAAAGCTAGAAAAATATTCAGGGAAGGATGTTTTAAAAAACATTACAAATACAAAATTATGTATAATCATGATTATTTGGTATGGAAATAACTAATATTACAAAACATTATAAATTTGTAAAGTCAAATTTTACAACCAAAGGCTGTCAAATAGCACAGACATTTCAATATACCAAAAAATAACACGAGTGCTGTCATCAGTTGGCTTCCTGTTCCTTCTCGGTGGTGCTCTTTCTCCTCCATATTTTGGTAGCATACTCAGTGATTGCTACATAGTATTGAGCTATGGAATGATTATCAAACTGACTTATTATTGTTCAATATGAGAAGCAGTCTTGTCTTCGGGGCACTGCTCTGGTTCGTTTTTGTATGTACATCATCTGAGACCAGTAGAGTCTGCCAGGGCAAGAAGCTACAATTACACTAAAATCCCATCCTGTGTGTTAGAGTGTGTAAAACTCCACCCACAGAGATGTTTGTGGGACTTGCTTTTTAAGGTGTTTGTCTTAAGACAAAAGAATTCGAATAAGTTTTTTATGTGATTTTCATAAAAAGGTATGGTTTGTTTCTAGTTGTTAGCATTTTTCTCCAAAGAAGAGCACATCTATTTGCGTCTGGACTGATGATAACAGAGCCCTCTCTACAATTTTACACCTTTGTCGACTGAAATAAATATGCACAGGCTAGCTCTTGGCTCTACATTTCCAACCTTGTTTTTCTTCCTCTCCCCCCATGTTGAGGTGTTGGGGTTGTATTGTCTGCTTCAGCTGCCTAACAAAACACCACAGACAAGGCAGCTGAAATGATAGAAGTTTGTTTCTCCCAGTTACAGAGTTTGAAAGTCCAAATCAAGGTGTGTCAGCAGGGTTGGTTTCTCCTGAGGCCTCCCTCCCTGCTTGGCTTGCAGATCACGGTCTTCCTGCTGTGTCCTCACATGGCCTTCTCTCTGTGTGTCAGTGGTGTCTCTTCTTTCATAAAGGACACTAGTCTTACTGAATTATGCCCCCACTCTTCTGAGCTCATTTAACCTTCATTATCTCCTTAAAGGCTCTGTCTTTAAGTATAGTTTCATTGTGGGCTAATGCTTCAACCTATTAATTTGCATGGGACACAATTTAGTCTATTAATGGGGCCATAGATCATGTATGGGTTAGAATATGACCTCTGGCTCTACACCTTAGTGCCATGCTGGGGGAGGTGGTGCAGTGGGTGGTGGGTGGGGAAGACCTGGAAAATGTCATTCCTATAATGAGGTGGCTAGCAATAACTTCCTTACAAGTTATTGTAAGTTCTAAGTGAACTTGAACTATGTAAACATCATCAAACCTCAACTACCAACAAAATGCCCTGTTCAACTTTCCCCTACAAAGGGCCCTGAGATGCCCACACCCACCTCCCCACTGCTGGACACGAGGAGAGGCAAGATGGGGACATTTCAGAGTACAAGGAGATACTTGTCATCTCCAATGTAGGTTAAATATTTTACCTTTGCAAATTTACTCATGCATGTGCACTGCTGGGAGGCACCTAGGGTCCCATCCAAGAGAGGAATCCCAAAGCTTAAGTTTTATTAGTTTCACAATAAATCTATCCCTGAGAACTAACTTACTTTTGATTGCAACTGAGGGAAAATAACAAAACACATCTGATTCACCATTCTCCAACTCCTCCCTACAACCATTTGGCTCCCAGGGGTTAAAAAGTGTTCTTCATCTACAGGATTTTCTTCTAAATTGCTAACATCTAACCTGAAATGAAAATTGTTATTTTTTCAAATTAAACCTTTTATTTTGAGAACTGTAGATTAACATGCAGTTGTAGGAAGTAATATAGAAAGACCCTATGCATATTTTATTTAGTTTCCCCCAATGGTAGCACCTTGCAAAACTACAGTATCACAACCAGGTATAGACATTGATACAGTTAAGATTCAGACAGTTGCCACCACTGTCAGGACCCCCCCCCCCCCATTGTCCTTTATAGCCCTACGCCCTTTCTTCCTACCCCCGGCCCCTCCTTAATCCTTGACAACCATTAATCTGTTCTCCTTATTTATTTATTTTTTTTTGTATTTTTTCTGAAGCTGGAAACGGGGAGAGACAGTCAGACAGACTCCCGCATGCGCCCGGCCGGGATCCACCCGGCACCCCCACAAGGGGCGAGGCTCTGCCCACCAGGGTGCGATGCTCTGCCCCTCCGGGGCTTCGCTCTGTCACATCCAGAGCTACTCTAGCGCCTGGGGCAGAGGCCAAGGAGCCATCCCCAGCGCCCAGGCCATCTTTGCTCCAATGGAGCCTTGGCTGCCGGAGGGGAAGAGAGACAGAGAGGAAGGAGAGGGGGAGGGGTGGAGAAGCAGATGGGCGCTTCTCCTGTGTGCCCTGGCCGGGAATCGAACCCGGGACTTCTGCACGCCAGGCCGATGCTCTACCACTGAGCCAACCGGCCAGGGCCTGTTCTCCTTATTTAAACTTTGGTCATTTGTAGGATGTTATGTAAATGGACGATACAGATTTCCTTTTCTTTCTTTCTTTCTTTCTTTTTTTTTTTTTTTGCTTAGCATAATTCTTTGGAGATTTGTATAATTTGTCAGCCATCTTATCTCCACCATTCAGGGTCTTTTTATATTTGTTTTAAAAAAATGTCTAGGGTTTTTATTTGTACTTAATGGAAGGAATTGGGGAAAAGTACATCTATTCCCTTCTCGGGAGCAGAAGTCCACCCTGCAGTTTTTGAGGCTAGTTTCAGTGTTTGCTCACGTGCAGACAATGGCAACGGCAAAATGCTTGGTCAGGAGCAAAGTTGGAGATGGTAATATGTGAAAAAAAAAAGTCTTAGAATGGAATACAGTATATTCTTTAGTGTCTGCTGCAGTGTCTTCCTGTAAGTTATGGACCAGATAGGAGGTAATCGCTCAGTTATCCTTCTTTATGTCCACCTGTGCTCTGTTCTCTTCACTTCCTTTTCTAAGTCTGTAGGTGTTAAAATCACAGGATATTAAACTTGGCTGATGTTAGCAAAGTGACTGCGAGGTTTGTGTGTGCAGATTGTGTTACAGGTTGGGCTTCCCAGAAGCAACCTCTGTGTTGGAGCTGAGCCTGTAGGGTATTTATTTGGAAGAGTCCTGGGCATTGAGCCCTGTAAGAGGAAACGGGATAGGCAGAGGGACAGGCCAAGGGACAGGTCAAGCTGTGATGCAGACTGAGTGATGACCTCAGCTGACCCTGTGTGGAATTTAGGAACTAAGATGACCCCTTAGAGTTGTCCAGAGCTGGTCAGGACCTTATACACCTTTATGGAGAAGTCTCTGGACGAGTCCTCAGGAGGAGCGTCCAGTCAGCCGGGCAGCTCTGTGTCACTGGGGCCGCCTGCAGAGACGGACCACTGAGGGCTATGTGGCCGCAGCACGCTGAGCTACTGGGCAGCCAGTCCTTCACTGAAGGGTCACTGGGCAGTGCCTGGCAGCACCCATGGTGCGGTGATAAATATGCATACATTTAAAATACATTCTCAAGACTGTTTTACTATTTGGGGTGCGAAATAAAAAAGTTGGACAACATTCCTAGAAAGGTGATTCTTTCTGTGGGAAAATGAAAACAGTATCTCAAGTAACAATAAGTCATTAGTTCTGATTTGTTGATCTATGAGTTTTTGGTTTTTATGGTGGCTTTTTTTCTCCCTAAAAGGAGTGACTTATCTTTATTTGTGGTTTTAAATTAATATTTAATTTATTCAAATAAGAAATGAAAAAGTCTGGTTTCTCTTAAGCCTATAAGTTCTACTTATAAATCTTATTGTTATTTTTATAAATCCAATGAATTTTAACAATCTTGTTCAAGGGTGCTTTTATTTGTGTTCCAATTAAACAGACCAAACTACCTTAAATAAGCAGCCCTATTTGCAAGTTGGTTAATTAAATGTTTTAAAACAGTTTTATTGCATTTATAAATATATTTCATTTTTTTCTCTGTAGTTACTGTAATAAATTAAGCTTATGAATATAGTAAATCTCAAGTTCTCTTAAGCATCCCAATGCTGTTTATATAGCTAGCCAAATTCTCTGAAAACTTTCAGCTTAAAATCTTAAGACTAAGATGAATGTCACATTTTTATGAAATTACCAAGCTAATCTGCTCATTCTATTAGACCATGTTATCCAAAAGCATTTGAAATACCAAGCATACATAGGCTGCTCCTCAGTGTAACATTCAAGCATCGATATTCTAACCTTCTGCAGGGAACTGGCCTGTTCAATTGTCAGAAATGCTTAGGTTCTTATAGGTGATAGCTTAAGCAGGTTATGGAGAAAGCAGATCTCAAACCAAACTCTGCCTTCCACATGGATATTATTAAACAAACTTCTATTATCAATTCTATGAGCTCAGTGACATCCCAGTACTCTGCCTAGGGGGTAATCTGATCACATTACACAGAAGGTTCATGAGGAAGATGTGACATTATCCACAGGCCAAACTTCTCCCTTTCCTTTTTTTTTTAAATTACTTATTTACTTTAGAGAGGAGTGAGAGAGAGAAAAGGGGAGGAACAGGAAGCATCAATTCCCATATGTGTCTTGACCAGGCAAGCCCGGGGTTTTGAACTGGCGACCTCAGCATTCCAGGTTGACGCTTTATCCACTGCGCCGCCACAGGTCACCAGGGGTCCCCAAACTACGGCCCGCAGGCCGCATGCGGCCCCCTGAGGCTATTTATCCGGCCCCCACCGCACACCCGAAAGGGGCACCTCTTTCATTGGTGGTCAGTGAGAGGAGCATAGTTCCCATTGAAATACTGGTCAGTTTGTTGATTTAAATTTACTTGTTCTCTATTTTAAATATTGTATTCGTTCCCATTTTGTTTTTTTACTTTAAAATAAGATATGTGTAGTGTGCATAGGGATTAGTTCATAGTTTTTTTATAGTCTGGCCCTCCAACGGTCTGAGGGACAGTGAACTGGCCCCCTGTGTAAAAAGTTTGGGGACCCCTGGAACTTCTCCCAACTTATTGGCTGAGCACCGTAGTTTTAAGACATCAAATGTTGATGGCATTATTTACTGGGTTCTGCTTCCTGTCTGTTTTTGAAGTGTGAGAACTGTTAGTAACATATTCAATCAAATAGCTTGAATACCACAAATTTCACCAACAAAACCCTTTTTCTGATTCTATATTAATCAGAAAATCCTTGGGGATTGATAGAGATTTGGGTGGCTGAAGCTCTCGCTGTAGTTGTCTTGGTGTGAGGATTTGCTGGTGAAATTGCCAACCACGGGCTGGGGTGCTCCCTGGGGCCACTGACTGTGCCTAAGGTGTAAGTTAAACCCACACATCATAGCACTGTTTATGTGAAAGTAATTAAAGACACCTTCCAAGAGTTAAATGATACCAAAAAAGTAGTTTTAGCTTTTGCTAATGGACTGAATTGTGTGTCCCCCCTCCCCATCAAATTAATATGTTGAAGTTTTAATCCAAGTGTGAGTGTATTAGGAGAGCAGGGCTTTGGGACGTGACTTCGTTTAGATGGGGTCCTGTGGATGGAGTTCCTATAATGGAATTAGGGCCCATGTAAGAACAGACAGAAGAGAGCTTCCTCTCTCTCTCTCTTCATATGAGTACAATGAGAGGGCACTGTCTGCGAGCCAGGGAGAGGGTCTTCACCAGAATCAGACCTTGATCTTGGACTTCTACCACCTGGTACTGTGAAATATGAATTCATGTTATTTAACCCACTCAGTCGATGGTATTTTGTTATGGCAGCCTGAACTGAGTAAGATACTGTTCTAGGTATATTGGGGTCCCCATCCTAAGCAGAAATATGTTACTTCTCTTTGAGGAAATTTTATGTGGGATCCATGCCTTAGATGTACAAGTAAGTCTTCTTGTACTTCCGATGGACATATGACATATGAAGTCTTTTTTAAAAAAATTTTATTTATTCATTTTTTATAGAGGGGGGAGAGAGAGAGAGAGAGAGAGAGAGAGAGGAGCAGGAAGCGTCAACTCCCATATGTGCCCTGACCAGGCAAGCCCAGGGTTTTGAACCAGCGACCTCAGGGTTCCAGGTCAACGCTCCATTCATTGTGCCACAACAGGCCAGGCTGAAGTCTTTTTATAGTCATCCATCCGGGGACTTTTGGGACTCTGACCACACCATTCAAATGGGTGGTCTTATAGCCCATGTCCTAAGGGTTCAAATTACTTTGACCAATTATTACATTAACTGTGAATTGACCAAAGCCCTTAGCCTCACTAAGATTGCTCTAACTTCCTTCCTACTTCATATAGTTTACATTTCTTTAGCTCTCTTAAGTCATTTTAATGGTTTTCATTTTCCTTAGCAGAATTAGCACACAATTCTTCCCTCTCATTTGAGTCTGCAATGAATTCCACCCCATGGCCTTGAAGCAATCCTTTTTTAGGAATTTTCTCTTGTTTTTGCTGTTTTATTCTTTAACCTTGATTATAAAATATTGGTCCATGTAGAAGGACATATATAACATATGTGTATATTATGAAGCATAGCAATACAAGAAACACTGGAATATTTTATAAAATCAAAGGAAGATTGAGCCACTGGGCCTAGACAAGACAGGTTATGTTTCAGTTCTGGAGATCTTAGAAATAAGAGCTCCTGGACCACCTCTCTAGAGTGTGGCTGTCAATCTAGTGTTTCAACTCCAACCCTTTTCCCTGCATGTCTCCATCAAGGTTAAATTCCCAGAAGAGAAAGTTTGTTTACCAAGTTGGGTCACGTATTCAACTCTGTTTAGGAAAGGGGTCCCCAAACTACGGCCCGCGGGCCATATGCAGCCCCCTGAGGCCATTTATCCGGCCCCCGCCGCACTTCTGGAAGGGGCACCTCTTTCATTGGTGGTCAGTGAGAGGAGCACATTGACCATCTCATTAGCCAAAAGCAGGCCCATAGTTCCCATTGAAATACTGGTCAGTTTGTTGATTTAAATTTACTTGTTCTTCATTTTAAATATTGTATTTGTTTCCATTTTGTTTTTTTACTTTAAAATAAGATATGTGCAGTGTGCATAGGGATTTGTTCATAGTTTTTTTTATAGTCCGGCCCTCCAACGGTCTGAGGGACAGTGAACTGGCCCCCTGTGTAAAAAGTTTGGGGACCCCTGGTTTAGGGGATGGTAGGTTTTACATTTATTTGGAGGCTACAGTTCCCCAAAGAAGGAAGTAAAGTAGGCAGAACTATATATCCTTTATGCCCTCCAAGCCAGGAGTTGCTGGTGGGCTTAGCTGGGGCTCCCTGCCCCTGTTCCCATTTGTTCCCTGGTAGGTTTCCTCTTGTATTTGGTCAGTATGGGCCAGAGTAGCCTATTATTTGGCCTGTCTCACTTCACTGTAGTGTGTGAAAAATCCTTGAATATCATTTGAATGTCAATTTCAACCTTTCCAACTTTTCAGCATTGATACAGATTTTCTTTGGTCATCTGGTGCTAATTTTGAGGGGGAATTAAATTCAGTGCTTGAGTCATGTTTGGAATTGTAGGAGATATTTCTGGGGCAGGTTGGCAGGGTTTGTAGGTGGGATGAGATGAGTAGGGCAAGAAAGAAGATGTAGGAAGATGAATGTAGTAGACTTTTGCCAAATAAGGGAAAACACGACAATCTTGGGAAAGAGAGAAGCAGTAGGTAGTTTTAAACCTTTTGGGGTTGGAGGTATCCAGAAAGTCACTGCAAATGTCAACTGGATTGCTTGACCTCTAGGCTATTTGGACCATAGTTTTCTACGTATTCCCTGACTCCCAAAAGTTTGGTTTTCACCATCTGCTTCATTTTTGTCCACAATCTATTATGTCTACCTTCATAATAACAATAGCAAAAATAGGAATGACTACATTTTTAGGAATCTATGCAGCAGACACACTTAGCACTTGATATATATGTTCTATTTCATTTTCAGCCCTATAAGGTAGATCTTTTCTATCCTTTTGTTTTTACAAGATGAGGAAATAGAAGCTTTGCAAAATTACCTCTTCTCAGCTGGATGTGGAGTTTTCTCATGAGCTTCCATGCTGCCTGGTGGTAGCTGGCTGGAGAGGGAGGGTGGTCAGGGACTGAGAGGAGTCTGACTGCCTGATTTGAATCTTAGCACCATCATTTACTGGCTGTGTTACCCAGTAAGTCCCTTACTAATTCTTAGCCTCAGTTTCCCCATCTGTAAAATAAACATAATTAGAATTTACCTAATAGGGTTATAGTGATAATTAATGAATATGCAGCAAGCTACTTAAAACAGTGCCTGGTATTTGTATAATGAGCACCTTATAAATATATTGGTTGTCATTTGTCTGTGTGTGGCATATTAAAGAGAATCATGGACCATCTCTTCAAATAACATTTTTAATGCCTAAAACAAAACATGTAGGCTTATAAAGGAAACCAACTTTTTGTTAAAATATAATTGCCAAATATATACAGTGGTACCTTGACACACTAGCACTTTAAATCACAAGCACTTTGAGAGATGAGCAGTCACTTGTGGGATTTTTTGCTTTAAAGTCATGAGTGGATATTTGAATCATGAGCTTCTGCCACCCTCCACTAGATAGCCTGCCGAACATTCTGAAAGGGAGGAAGAAACAAACTTCCATGGAAAGGTTTTTGTTGAAACAGCCTGTAAGTGAAAGCAAGGAAGGTGTGGCAAAAAAGCCAAAAGTCAGTGAAGAAAATGATGATTGTTGGGCCAATGAGTTTGTAAAATTTGTATTTTCTGAGTTTGCTTACTTTTATTTAAAAATGGCACTGGGCAGCTGTCTCTGAAATTGCTAATTACCATCCTGCTTGGGAAGGGCCATTGTTATGCTAATGTATCCTCCCCCTCCACCAGCATCTTCGCCTGACTTAAACGTAAATACACTTCATAAACCAGTTTATTTCTTTACATTCTCTTATCATGTATATATATATATATGTATTTGTTATTTATAAAGTACATTTTCTTATTTAAAAGCATATAAAACAAAAAATTCATGTAGTTTTTCTGAGCTGGAATGGATTAATTGCATTCCCATTAATTTAAATGGGGAAATTTGATTTGACACGTGAGCAAATTGAGTCACGAGCTTGGCCATGAAACGAATTCAACTTGGTTGTCAAGGTACCACTGTCTGTATTAACTGGTGATTTAGAAATAGGCAGACTTCTTCATTACCACATTAAAGCAAGCTGACGCTCTCATGGCAGGTCTGAATTTGGAAACCTGAATTTGGAAATTGTAATGAGAGTAATATTTTGAGATATCTGCACAACCTGACTGTGATATGAAAGTATTTGTGATTTCTCTGGACCATAAAGTCTCTGAGAGTACTGTGGTCTGTTGCCTGCACTCACATTTGAAGGAAAGGCTAAATTTCCATTAGAGGTTAGTGAAAAGGAAGATGTAATTTTTCCTCCTATCCAAGTTTATAAATCCCCTGAGTTCATTCCACCCAAATAATACCTCAGATTCTGTGACCTAATGGCTCATGTGTGATACAGATGCCGTAAGGCAGGCTGGAGGCTGGGAAAGATGACTTTTAAACAAGAGCCTACAGTACTCCTTATCTGTCAGTAGGAAGGTCTCCTACAGAGTGTGGAAATTAGAAAATTCCTCTCAAAAGGCAAACATGTACTGTAGAGGCAACTTTTGTGATATTGGGAAGGAGCGTGTTATTGCGTTCTTGTGCCCACGAGCAAGGGGATGGTTGGTATGGTTCATTTTTGGCTGGATTTCTTTCAGAGATTCTTACAGACAGATGGCGGTGTAAATTTCCTGGGAAAGTGCAGCAGGTTAAATATGCAAAGTCCTGGCTTATCACCCACAATGCAACGGACTGGTGGGATGATTTAACATAGCTCTCAATGGCACAGTTAAGATTTATGTGGATAATCATTCGATGGTGAGAATGATAAGTTATCACATTTATTATTTGCATATAGAAAGGTCCTTCATGAATTCTCTGAGTTCTCACAATTCTACCCTATGCTTGAGAAGAGGTGAGCAGTTTTTAGATTTAATTAAAGAGTGCTAGAAAGGCAAATTGAGGAGGTGTAAAACATCAATAGTACTACGTATTAAAATTAAAAGAAAAAAAATGGAGGACATTCATTTTCTGATACAGGCAAATATACTGTGGACACAGTGACCTCTGAAGTGTTAGTGAGAGCATGTCTAGGATGTTTGCATGGGGCAGTCATTTCTGGGTAATTTTGTGGTTTCCCAGCCAGCATCAGGGGAAGCCAGCTGGTGGCACCCAGACTCCTGAGGGACTGTGGAATTAATGCAAGGACCTGTGAGTCTCTCTCTTTGCATATACTCTGCATTTTTCCAATCATGTAGAAGTTCTCACTAAATTTCTTGGTATTCGAAAGGGATCTTTGTAAAAGCTAGAAACAATTGCTCTAGAGGATAGGCAATTATTTCCATGGAAATGCGATTTCAAATTTATTCATAGCAAATTTCAAGAGACACCAGCACGCTCGGCTACTTACATAACACATTTCAGCGGCATGGCTTATATGAAACAGTGCACTCAGTTTCACATTTGAAACTTTATTCCTTTATCTTTTTCATCTCTTTACTAATAAGTCCTTATTATAAAAACACCAGGATCTCAGTTTCTAAGTTTTATTTCAATATTATTTTAAAACTACGTTACTAGATAAGCTGTAGCTGGAAACTGGCCATAAAAGTTTCAGGCTGCATTAGTTTCTAAGGAAACCACAGCATTTAAATTTGAGGTCAAGTTAAATAAAACAAGGAAAGGAATTTAATGAGGGCTTTTTGTTCATCTTTGAGAAATATAAGATGATGGGGGAGTTTATCAGAGTTATAAAGTCAATCCATATTAGGTTTTTGTAAAGTGATTCATTTATGTGGATATATATATATATATATATATATATATATATATATATATATATATTTCTTATTTGAACTGATGAAATTTGAGGGTCTGATGGATTTCTGAAACCCTCCTAAGGGGAAAATGAAAACTGTCCTTTCAGTGAGTTGTTTTGTCTGCCATGGGTGTGGCCTCCTGTGACTGCAGTGGAGAAGAGCATCAGTGGCCAGTAGGGGGACAGCCAGTTGCCAGAAGGGCTTTGAAGACATGGAAACATCTCAAAGTCCTTCAGGTTCTCCTGAAACTTAACAGCTGGCCTGGGAAGTTCAAGGTAAGAATCCAGAGTATTGGAAAGGAATTTTCTCTTCACTCTTGGAGATTGATTTGATCCCCAATGTTAGAGGCCAGCTGGATAAACAGTGTTAGATCAACTAAGGATAAGGAACAGTTACGGTTTATCTTGAAAGTAAATTTCCCCAGCTAGTTGCCTATAATATGGAAGCACAGAGATCTCACATGTGAAAACAAGACTTCTGAAACATGCTTGCAGCACAAACTCTTCCTGCTCTACACTCTTCTGCTATTCTACTGATAAGAGGATTTTTGTAAGAATTCTACATGAGAGGTTGTGACTTGGCAATGGCCCTGTAGAGGAGGCTTCAAAGTGTGAGCACTAGGACCTTCTGATAGAGCTCAGGATGCCTGCTAGAGGGAGAGGTAGACTGTATAGGAGTACTCAGCACGTAAACTCACATAGGTTGAGAAATGGACTTTCAGAATTTGGTTTCTTGAGGAATCATTCAGCAGGCCAGCTGCTGTATTGACCTCTGCAACTTCTAAACAGAATGAGAAGATTTAACAGGTTCCTATGGTGGCTGGGTGGCTGAGGTTGGCTGTGGCAAATAGCTGGTGCTCAAGGATGCCTATTGACCCAGGTTGGCTTTAATGATGTGAATAGGCCAACAGATCATGAAAATGTCATTGCAACTCTATGAAGCTGACATAATACCTTTTAGAACTAACTAGGAATCAAGTCTCAGTACTTCTTGAGACTCTTCCATTTTTGGGGGTCAGCCACCTCTCTCTTTTTCTCTGGACAACCTCATGTCTTCAAAAGCTGTCTGGAACAAGCCTCAGTTACTAGGATCCCATGTACAGATTTGACTTTCTTGTTATTTAAATTCTTGAGAATGAAGGAACTATTCAGCCATGACGCCAACTATGGCGTCATTCAGCCATTCACTGGTGGCTTGTCTATTCTTCAGGTACCAGAGCAGAAGGACTCAGTAGGGGTGCTCTTAGTAGAGGCATTGCCAATGAAAAACAAACATAGGTTAATTAAAAGCAGATCTTGCTAAGCATAGGTAATTGTTTCTTTGATCGTAATTACTGGTTTTGTGGGGAAACTGAAATGAGAGAAGAGGTCTTAATTTAGGTAGCAGCTTGACGTTATGCCACTCAATTATGCTCCTTAAAAACAATAAATTTGGAAGTACAAATGAGACTAAGTTCCCCTAAAGGTGACTTCATCCTTGAAAAACAGCAAACATGGCCCTGGACGGTTGGCTCAGTGGTAGAGTGTTGGCCCAGCATGTAGAAGTTCCAGGTTTGATTCCTGGCCAGGGCTCACAGGAGAAGAGCCCATTTACTCCTCCACTCTCCCCCTTCTCCTTTCTCTCTGTCTCTCTCTTCCCATCCCGCAGCCAAGGTTCCATTGGAGCAAAGTTGGCCCGGGCACTGAGGATGGCTCCATGGCCTCTACCTCAGGTACTAGAATGTCTCTGGTTGCAATGGAGAAATGTCCCAGATGGGCAGAGCATTGCCCCCTGGTGGGCATGCTGGGTGGATCCTGGTTGGGCAGATGCGGAAGTCTGTCTCTCTGCCTTCCTGCTTCTCCCTTCAGAAAAATACAAAAGAAAAAAAAAGACTACAAAAAAAGAAATAAAAGAAAGAAAAACAGCAAACAGTGCATGTATCTCAGTGAACCACAATATGGAGCAAATACTCCAGGGAGTCTTATACTTATTCTTCTCACCAAATCTACTGATCTGATCTGTCATATATTTTCCCAGTGGGTTGTAGGCTCTTCAGGGAACAAAGTCAATTTATCTAGACCAGGGGTCCCCAAACTATGGCCCGCGGGGCCACATGCGGCCCCCTGAGGCCATTTATCCGGCCCCCGCTGCACTTCCTGAAGGGGTACCTCTTTCATTGGTGGTCAGTGAGAGGAGCATAGTTCCTATTGAAATACTAGTCAGTTTGTTGATTTAAATTTACTTGTTCTTTATTTTAAATATTGTATTTGTTCCCGTTTTGTTTTTTTACTTTAAAATAAGATATGTGCAGTGTGCATAGGGATTTGTTCATAGTTGTTTTTTTTATAGTCTGGCCCTCCAACAGTCTGAGGGACAGTGAACTGGCCCCCTGTGTAAAAAGTTTGGGGACCCCTGATCTAGACCTTTGCATCTTTATGTATTCACAAATATTGACCCTCAAATATGGTTAAAAGAATAAGTGATGGAAGGAAGGAGCAGGTCAGTTGATTCAGTCGAGGTCAAGTCGGTAAGCACTTGCTAGTTCTGTGCAAAATTGAAATGTAGGCAACATTTGGTTTTCATTTCTTCTGCAAAACTGTCTTTACATCTTCAGTGAAAGGTTCATAGTACTCATTGACCCCACTAAACATGCCATTGACTGCTCACTCTCCTCACCTTTCTTTCCTTCCCTTGCTGATTCACGAATTCATAGAGATAGCAAATGTATTTAGTAGAGAGTAAAGTGAAATAGTAAGCTAGCTCATCAAACATTGTTTCCAATCTCTAAATCATGTCTGCTCCCAGAAAGGCAACCTTCTCAATGCCCACCCACCTTCTCCTCATGATTCAGAGGCCACCACTCACCCTACTGAAACATCTGGACTCCTTGAAATTTAGAGCCAAAGCACAATACCACAGGGGAGATGAAGTGTCCCCTCTTCTGCCAATCTCCAGCTTATTTTTTGAGGGGATCAAATTTTTTTCCCCCTAAGAGGATTCTAACATTCTCTTAAGTAACTCACACTGGAAAAGGTGTTTCTTAAGGAAAACTTGTCTAATACCAGTATGGTAAGATCTCAGAAGAACATCATTTTTATAGAAGAGAAACAGATGTGGCATGAATTCTACAGAGTGATGTTTTCCCCATGGAGGCAAAAATTGGTTTGGGGTAGGGAGTAAAAATAGAAATGATGATGATTTATTGACCTTTAAAAGGCCATAGTGCATAAACTGATATCCAGTGTATCTGTACCATTGAAAAGGGGTGATTAAGAAAAGTCTAAAAGGCTCCTTGTGGGGGAAGGGTGATGATGGAAAAAGTTTGAGAAACAGTGATATTCTTAAAGTGAGGCCATTTTATGTACTGAGCTTTGAGGCCCAGATCACATTCAGACTTCTCCAGAAAGCTTTTATTTCTTCTGTAGTCTGTTGTGATTTTCTTTTCCTTTTGTTAATTCTTCTGCGATCTTCTGAGGCAGATCAGAGAAGGCGGTTAGAGTATGGGGCTGTGGAGCGGGCTGTGGGTTCCAGAGTGGCTCACTGGCTGCAGAACACTCCATGGTTGTCCATGGGAGTGCCGCCCATGTGCTCTAGAATGCATGGAGAGTCCTCATGAGCACATCAACACAAAGGGCCGAAACAAGATCATAAATACAGATGGAGCCTGTGATCAGAAAATTGACATGAGCTTGTGAGAAGGCAAGGAGTGTCTTCATTACAAACACCTTTGGGGGGTGTTTATTTCTCTCCTATTGTTGTGTTGGTTGATTTCAACATAGAGGATTGAAACATTCATTCATATATTTGGTTATTCATTCAAGCAGCATTTGTTAAGTACCTGTGTGCCAGGCATTATTCTGGGTATTGGAGACATAGTAACAAACCAGAAGGACCCAGTCTCTACTCTGGAGCTTAGTCCTTGAGGGGAACCCAGGCAGTCAACATATAAATAAATAAACAATAACACA
Organism: Saccopteryx bilineata; assembly: GCF_036850765.1. Classification (NCBI taxonomy): domain Eukaryota; kingdom Metazoa; phylum Chordata; class Mammalia; order Chiroptera; family Emballonuridae; genus Saccopteryx; species Saccopteryx bilineata. Next base: position 278,396,252 of record NC_089490.1, on the reverse strand, counting down.
GCAGGTTGTAATAAAGTTCTATGATAAAATTGGGTGCAGGGACAGATGATGATCGAGTGCTGCTTCAGATCGGGAGGTCAGATGGACTGCTGTAAGCAGGTCACGTGAGGACAAGAATGGTGCCAGCAGAGGCAGGTCTGGGAGAAGTGCATTCTTGGCCAGTAAATATTCCTAAAGATGCCCTTGGCAGTAAGGGAAATGACCTCTGACTACATTATGAAGAACAGACTATACAGGGACAGGAGTGAGCCAAGGCCATTGCAGTAGTGAAGGCCACAGGGGTGGTGGAGTGGCCAGGACAAGAGGTGGAGTTTTGGAGGTAGAGCCAGTAGGGTTTGATGGACTGTATGTGGGTGTGAGGTAAACGAAGATGTCAAAGTGATTCAATGTTTTTGATTTGAGATACTAAGTAAGAGTAAGAATCGTTGCTAAGATGTGGAGGACTAGAGGATGAACAGATCTGGGAGAAAGAGTTTTATAGTCCTATTCATGTGCAAGTACAGATGTCAAGTGGCTAAATACACAAATCAAGAGTTCAGTAAAGAGGTCAAGTATGAGGATAAAAATTTAAGAAACTTGTAGCCAAGGACACAAGGGAGACAGTCATCCTATCTGTGTGCTTTAAGAAATGCTCTCCACAAAGAACTCATAAAACTCAACAACAAACAAACAAACAAACAATCCAATAAAAACTGGGAAGAGGACATGAACAGACACTTCTCCCAGGAAGAAATATAAATGGCCAACAGATATATGAAAAGATGCTCATCTTCTTTAGTTATTAGAGAAATGCAAATCAAAACTACAATGAGATACCACCTCACACCTGTTAGATTAGCTATTATTAACAAGACAGGTAATAGCAAATGTTGGAGAGGCTGTGGAGAAAAAGGAACCCTCATACACTGTTGGTGGGAATGTAAAGTAGTACAACCATTATGGAAGAAAGTATGGTGGTTCCTCAAAAAACTGAAAATAGAACTACCTTATGACCCAGCAATCCCTCTCCTGGGTATGTACCCAAAAAACTCAGAAACATTGATACGTAAAGACACATGCAGCCCCATGTTCATTGCAGCATTTTCATAGTGGCCAGGACATGGAAACAACCAAAAAGCCCATCAATAGATGACTAGATAAAGAAGATGTGACACATATACACTATGGAATACTACTCAGCCATAAGAAACGATGACATCGAATCATTTACAGCAAAATGGTGGGATCTTGAATAACATTATACGAAGTGAAATAAGTAAATCAGAAAAAACCAGGAACTGCATTATTCCATACGTAGGTGGGACATAAAAGTGAGACTAAGAGACATTGATAAGAGTGTGGTGGTTACAGGGGGAGGGGGGAGAGGGAGAGGGAAAGGGGGAGGGGGAGGGGCACAAAGAAAACTAGATAGAAGGTGACAGAGGACAATCTGACTTTGGATGATGGGTATGCAACATAATTGAACGACAAGATAACCTGGACATGTTATCTTTGAATATATGTATCCTGATTTATTGATGTCGCCCCATTAAAAAAATAAAATTATTAAAAAAAAGAAAAGAAATGCTCTTGTCAAATTTGGCATATTCACCTTTGTAATTGCCTGGCTTTCCTGTGGGGAGTAACTTGTGTTTTTGTTTTGTTTTGTTTTGTTTTGTATTTTTTATTCAGTGAGAGGAAGGGAAGCAGAGACAGACACCCACATGCGCCCCACCTGGGATCCATCTGGCAAGCCCAGTAGGGGGCGGTGCTCTACTCATCTGGGGCATAGCTCCATGGCTCAGCAACCAAGTGCCTAAGGCAGAGGCCATGGAGCCATTCTCAGCACCCAGGGCCAACTTGCTCCAATCGAGCCATGGCTGCAGGAGGGGAAGAGAGAGAGAGAACGAGAGAGAGAAGTGAGAGGGGGAAGGGTGGAGAAGCAGATGGGTACTTCTTCTGTGTGCCTTGACCAGGAATCAAACCCAGGACATCCACACACCAGGCCAACACTTTACCATTGAGCCAACTGGCCAGGGCTGGGGAGTAACTTATATTTATATATAATATGTATCAGAGTAGATGATAAATTCTTACAATTAGGAGCCAGATCTCTTGCATCTTTGTGTCTTCACATGAAGGAGCTCAGTGACATTTTGCATTATTGTTAGAGAAAAACCTGATTTTTTTTCTTACTGTAAAACCTGAGAAGGTTCTTTGTTCTGGCTTTTCATTAGGGTCAGGCCATCATGGATTCCTCCTCACCTCTGAGAGTCTCCCTTCAGCCTCCGCTCTGCCTGGAAAGTTATCAAAGGGAGACGAGAACTTGGTGTGTTTCTTGCCTTTTCTTTTAACCAGACCTCCCATTCCTTTTCACCTGAAGCAAGACAAAATCAAACCATATCAAAAAGGCAAATGAAACCCAAACCCTATTTAGAAAACAAGCATGGAGAGGATAACTACCCCCTTTCCTTTATTTCTCATATCCAAGGAGCTAACTTTTTGTTTTCCTTGTTGGAAGTGAAACGAATGCCTTCCCCTTTCTGTTTGTGATATTTGCTTAGCAACTCCTTAGCAATGGCATGAAATTACAACCTGTCTCAGTCAACTCATTCTCAGAACTGTTTTTCATCGAGGACATGGCAGCATTCTTCCTGTCCTCCTAAAATCTCTGGCAGGGCAGATGAGAAAAAGGCCTAGGATGCTGGCTGCCACTTAAGAATGAGAAAATGCTTTTCCTAGAAAGGTTTCCTAAAGGCACAAGTGGGCCTTCATCCTAAAGGGTGAAAATTCTATCCCAAATATCTTGTAAATGTTCTAAACAAATACTTAGCAGACATCAGTGCTATTTCATGATGATGTATATTATTTTTTAATTTTTAATTTTTCTTAAGTGAGAAGTGGGAGACAGAGAGATAGACTTTCACATGTGCCCCAACAAGGATCCACCTGACAATCCCCCTATGCGGCGATGCTCTGCCCATCTAGGGCCACTGTTACGTTGATTGGCAACTGAGCTATTTTAGTGCCTGAGGCAAAGCCATGGAGCCATCATCAGTGCCTGGGGTCAACTTGCTCCAACTAAGCCATGGCTGTGGGAGAAGAAGAGAGAGATAGAGGAGGGGGAGAGGGGTGGAGAAGCAGATGGTAGCTTCTCCTGTGTGCCCTGACCAGTAATTGAACCCAGGATATCCACATGCTAGGCCAATGCCCTACCACTGAGCCAACTGACCAGGGCTGTATATTATTCTTAATAATTTTAGGTCAGGATTCTGGAGAAGATATAGCACTCAGCAGATAATACAAATGTAGAGCTTGAATCACACACTGTGTCCAATGGGAAAAGTTTTAGCCTTTTCTGATTAGGAATCAAAAAGAGAAAACAAACATTGTCTTTATGAATTCCTATCCTCCTGGGATGACTAGGATGATGGAATTAGTCATTGGCTTCCCACCTTTGCCAGAGTCCCATACACTTTGTAGCATCAGCAATTTGATAAAGTGAATTCCTCAGTTCCTTGATCCCCGTAACTAGGAATCTATGCTAATCAAGATATACAAAGGGGAGGGTCTGTCACACCCAGAACCAAGCGACTCAGAAGCTTACCTACCCTCTTCAGATCTATGTATCCGAGATGCTGACCCATCACAGACAAATTTTCTGACCAAGCAGAAGAATGATGTTTGGAAGTAGAGAATCAAGGCCCTGATTCTGTACCTGTGAGAGCAACTGGAATACCAACTGGGTTTGCTTCTAGAGGCCACCATGGCCATACCATGGGGCAGCTCTTAGACGTCAAAAGGAAACTAGCACTGTGTGGGGATGATGAGAAAGCCAGAGGAAAGTTCACAGGAACACAGGTAGCTCCAGCCAACTGCTCCGCCCTGTCGTATTCTGCTAGAGATAGTTGGTGGAATACAGCTCATTTTACATAATAATTTTAATGGACTGCAAAAATATTTGTTTTAATTACTCTCCCCTGTATATTGTTAACATAATTTCTAGTGTAAACTTTAATAATCTGTTTAAAAATACATTATTTTATTCTTAAAAAACAAAGCATCCTTAAAAATAAAAATAAATATGACTTATTTTATGAATCTCTTTAAATACATATGAAACTAAACTAATAAAAATAGTGAGAATGAGTAAATTAACACACATACAGACACATCACACACACTCACACACACACACTAAAGCTATAAAGCGTCATTCAAAAAAAATAGTGAACAAGTGATTCCCTTAAAGAAAATTTCTAAAACTTGCCAAGAGTAATGGAATCTTCATGGTTTTGAAATAAATCAAGGCTCTTGGCACAATGCTAATATGCATAAATGTACATGCCTTCCACCATTCCCCAAGTCCTAACTCCAAGAAAGAAAGTTGACTTTGTTAATAGATTAAACAAATCTGTTATATATTTTATATTTTCCATATCCTCTCTTGAATGTTTGGTTTTGAAATAATCCGTTTAGTACTATCTCACTGCAGGAAGGACAAGACTATAGTTGAAGGCAACAGGTCCTTGCCTGTGGGCTCACAGTAACTGAAAGTACCAGCTGAGCTGCTGCAGCCCTTGGTTCTTCTCAACACACCAGGTCACAATCCAAGCGTGATGTATAGAGTATGTTTATTGATAAAGCATGTGTGCAGAGGCCCCGAGACAGACATTAATAAATGTAACGCACTTCAACTTGCTTCTCAGTGGAATCCTGTAAATAAAGACCTTCTCCACAACTGAGTGAAAATGCAGCCCAGGAGCCCCTGGTTCCCCTTCGGATATGATGGCCAGGTCCTCTTATGACTCCTGCCAGTCCAGCCAGTCAAAGACATCTACAACCTGGAGGAGAGAAGGTCATGATAAGGGGGCATCCATGCCAGGAGAGAAGATCCCCAGTGTAGGAGAAACTGCTGTACACCAGGAGTCAGGAGGCTGGGTTCTAAGTAGGTCACCAAGAATTAGCTCTCTGATCTCAGGCAAACCACTTAATTTCTTTGGACCTCATTTTCTTGGGCCAAATTGAGAGATTTGGATTAAATAATCTCTAAACATGAAGTCTAAATAATTCTGTAATTCCTTCCAAAGAACTCTACCCTTTGTCCCACCTCCCAGCCCACTTCCTCCTCTGCTTTCTTCAAGAGAAAGTTAGAGCTTGGAGAAATGGCTCTAATGAAGTCAGTGGGTGTAGAGAGGAAGGCAAAAGGCTGCTGAGCCATCGCTGTAGCCAGCTGCTCATCTATAGGGCAGCACGGGCCCCTCGAAACAGCTGCCAGGCGTGGAGCTGTCCTTGGTAGCCGATGTGCCAGCATCCTGGAGACTACTGCATCTACCCTTTTCTAGTTTCCTCAACATAAAACACGAGACCTTAGCCCTCAGCATTATGGGGGCCTTTCTGATGCCATGTGTATTTATAAAAATTTGTGTAATTGCTTTTTCATGTGATATATTTAAAGTTATGCCAGCACCAGGATATATTTTACCTGAGCAAAAATTTCTCTTTTGGAGAATTAAATTCTTTTTTATATTCCTATGCCACATTTAATAGTCTGTATGTCTCTCAATAGTGCTTCTGGGTTAGAATCCACTCTGTATAAACATTGGATTAGAAATTTGGAAACTGCTATTTATTTAGCAGGTCTCCACATGAAGGACATTTTAATAAAAAAAAAAACAGGAACAAAACTCTGATAATTGAATTTTCTCTAAGGTTTTTAAACACCATTATGGGGACTGAGGGCTATAAAAACTTCTAAATTTTAGATATGCTGCAGTTAAACCAATAGACTAAAACCTCGTTTGAATTATAGCTGTGAAACTGCATTATTCTAGAAATAATTCCAGTGCAAATGCTATAAAAATGATTTTTTTTATTTAGGCTCCCCTCCCCCATTTCCTCTCAATGGTCTTATGACATCTTATGGCAATTCAAAATGAAATTACAACTGGTAAAATACATTAGACAAACATTTATTCATGTGCTCAAATCAGTATTGATTGAAAATGTTTTAAATTTTCTCTCTGTTTTGTCAATAGTTTTGAGTTTCTTCTTGGCATGGACTTCTGTGCTGGGTTCTCGCTTTATTCCTGCTTATCACCATAATTGATCAATCAAGTGCTAGTTCCAGTTGGTTGCCATTCATTAAGTCTTTCTTTAAAATATCTCAGAGAAAGTGACCTCCTATCTGCCATGTATTTTTGATGTTCTATATGAATTCCATGAGACCCAGAAATGAAGCTTAATTATTTAAAGGAAAAAAGATTGGGTCTTAAACATGTGATCTGAAGCCACCCAGAAAGAAAAGCACACTTGCTAACTTGAAAAATGATAAAATGTATCAGGTGAGTAACATATCAAGTTGTTTAAATTTTGAGACTCTATCCAAGTTTCTTGACCTTGCTATAACATTTTATTAAATGTAATATACAAATACTGCTCTGTGTTCTACAAAGCTGAGTAGAAACCTTACCCTATGGGTGCTTAATAGTAAAAATATATCTTCTTTTTACTTACCTTAGGTAAGAAAATAATTTACCTTAGCTGAAATTAGTGCATGGCATAGAGAAATGTAATTTTTTTTTTTTTTTGTATTTTTCTGAAGCTGGAAACGGGGAGGCAGTCAGACAGACTCCCGCATGCGCCCGACCGGGATCCACCCGGCACGCCCACCAGGGGGCGATGCTCTGCCCACTGGGGCATCGCTCTGTTGTGACCAGAGCCACTCTAGCGCCTGAGGCAGAGGTCAAGGAGCCATCCCCAGCGCCCAGGCCATCTTTGCTCCAATGGAACCTTGGCTGCGGGAGGGGAAGAGAGAGACAGAGAGGAAGGAGAGGGGGAGGGGTGGAGAAGCAAATGGGCGCTTCTCCTGTGTGCCCTGGCTGGGAATTGAACCCAGGACTTCCACATGCCAGGCCAATGCTCTACCACTGAGCCAACCGGCCAGGACGAGAAATGTAATTCTTGAGAAGTAACCTCAAGCCATCCATCTGGAGATGATATTTTTAATTTCCAAATAAAGGATACTAGAAGAATTGTTCTTGTCAATTAGGTAGAGCTACATCAAATGATACCTCCTTGTGGCTCTCTCACATATTGGGGGTGACCAGGGATGCTAATTAGAAGGGTTTTGGGAATGGTCACACCCACCAGAGGCGCCACCTGTCATTTCACCAGAAACTTGACAAAGAAGAGGCCTGTGGCTTCTGTAAATCAAGATTAAGATCAGGCCCTTTATGGTTGGCTCAGTGGTAGAACATTGGCCTGGCATGTGGAAGTCCTGGGTTCGAGTCCTGGTCAGGGCACACAGGAGAAGTGACCATCATCTTCTCCACTCTTCCCCTTCTCTCTTTCTCTCTCTTCCCCTCCCTCAGCCATGGCTCAATTGGTTCAAGCAGAGTTGGCTCCAGGCACTGAGGATGGCTCCATGGCTTCGCCTCAGGCACTAAAATAGCTCAGTTGCCAAGCAACGGGGCAGTGGCCCCAGATGGGCAGATCATCACCCTGGTAGAGGCTTGCCAGGGGGATCCTGGTCAGGGTGCATGCAGGAGTCTGTCACTCTGCCTCCCTTCCTCTCACTTAATTACAAAAAAAAAAATTAAAATCAACCTTCAATGGTAGAGCCTACTCGTAGCCCTTATTAACGGTCCTTTTTAATAAAAAATTCTGCAATGTACAGGTTATATGTGTTTGTGCTATGGTGTATGTAACAGGGAACTTTCTCCCTTGCTTGGGTTTCTAGAGAGAAATCCAGTGTTTGGGAGAGTAATCTGGATTTGTTCTTGCTGCTAATAGGCTCCGAGCCAAGGGAGAGCTGGGTAGCCTGTGCCACCAGGTGGGCCAAGATTCCAGGGCTCTGCTTGTATCTGGAGTGCTCCCTGTAAAGCTATTGTTCAGGGCCTCCAAGGAGAAGGTACTTTCTCTCATTCTTACTCTGTTCTTGTGCAACGATGGGAGTCTGGGACGGGCCTATGGTCTGGCAGCCACCTGCGTGGGTGAGTCTCAAAGTCCAGAACCGAGAAGGAAAAGTTCTATTGTACCCTCAGCTTGCACTGCGTCCTCCCATCCTGTTTCGGAGGCAGCCCTGGCTCAAGTGAAGTGCTAATGCTTTGATTCTCACTCTGGCCATCAATCCTTTCTGCCAATTACTCCCTCTGCTATCATCTATAGGAGAGAAGTAGCAAGTCTTAGGATTCCCACTCCATCCCAGCCTTCAAACTGTCAGTTTGGTGGTTGGCGATTCCGTGAGGACCAGCATCTGCACTTGGTTATTTGAGTGAGCCCATCCCCAGGTAACAAGGTGGGTAAAAGATCTTTATTAAAGAGGGCTGTGAGGGAAGCTATGGGAGTGCTGACACCAAGGGGGTTTCTGAGCAGGGTCATGTGAAAGAACCACTGAACCCCCATTTGTTGAATTAATGTATCCCACTACACTTAATTCCTTTTTACTTTTTCCCCCAGCAAAGCTGTCATTTATTATTTTTTACCTTACCAATTAAATTCAATGGGTGACACTAGTCAATAAGAATACATGGGTTTCGGCCTGACCAGGCGGTGGCGCAGTGGATAGAGTGTTGGACTGTAATGTGGAGGACCCAGGTTTGAGACCTCGAGGTCGCCAGCTTGAGCGCGGCTCATCTGGTTTGAGCAAAGCTCACTAGCTTGGATCCAAAGTTGCTGGCTAGTGCAAGAGGTCACTTGGTCTGCTGAAGGCCCGTGGTCAAGGCACATATGAGAAAGCAATCAATGAACAACTAAGGTGTTGCAACAAACAAACAAACAAACAAACTGATGATTGATGCTTCTCATCTCTCTCTATTCCTGTCTGTCTCCCTCTATCTATCCCTCTCTCTGACTCTCTCTCTGTCTCTGTAAAAAAAAAAAAAAAAAAGAATACATGAGTTTCAGGTAAACATCTCTATAGCATGAGAACTGTTGATTGTGTTGTGTGCCCATCGCCCAAAGTCAAATCATTTTCTATCACCGTGTATTTGTCCCTCTTTATTCCCCTCCCCCTCCCCTCTTGCTCTGGTTCCTCTTTATTTTTTGCTGTTTCTTAAAAAACAAAAACAAAAACAAAAAACCTAAACTTTCTTAAAACTAGGAGGAAAGAGCTATATTTTCTTACAAGATTTCAGGGAGAGTTGCCACAAATAAATTATTCATGTCAGGAAGAAAAATGTGGCAATTATTTTATTAATAGCAGAGTCATGAGAAACCAGCCTCCAGATAACCCACGAGCCATGGTTCATGTGTCAGGAACTGCTGTTCCGCCAGGGGGCACATTCCCGCTCTGGGCAGGACAGACTCTGGTGATGAGCCAGTGCCATCTTGATTTTCCATGGATTTTTAGGCCTTCAGGCAATAACAGCAGAGAAGGTCATTGTGTGGCCAAAGACGGAATTGTCCAGACAATGAGCTCACGGTTCTATAACCAACACATTGCTGGGAACTCTTGTATCCTTAACACTTGGTTATAAAATGCCTTTTCAGATAATCTATGTTCAATTGTTCCTTGTCCTGGTATATCTTAACATTCTTTTTGTTTGTTTGTTTGGGGTTTTTTTTGTTTGTTTTTTGTATTTTTCTGAAGCTGGAAACAGGGAGAGACAGTCAGACAGACTCCCGCATGCGCCCAACCGGGATCCACCTGGCACGCCCACCAGAGGGCGATGCTCTGCCCACTGGGGCGTCGCTCTGTTGTGACCAGAGCCACTGTAGTGCCTGGGGCAGAGGCCAAGGAGCCATCCCCAGCGCCCAGGCCATCTTTGCTCCAATGGAGCCTCTGCTATGGGAGGGGAAGAGAGAGACAGAGAGGAAGGAGAGGGGGAGGGGTGGAGAAGCAGATGGGCGCTTCTCCTGTGTACCCTGGCCGGGAATCGAACCCAGGACTTCTGCACGCCAGGCCGACGCTCTACCACTGAGCCAACTGGCCAGGGCCTATATCTTAACATTCTTAGAACACCAATAAAATAAGACAAAAACAAAAAATAAACAAAAAATAAAATCTTTGTCTTACTTACCACCTGCATTAAAGTTTGGCTGACAACCCAAACTCTAAGCACATCATCTTTAAAAAGTAACATAATATTTACCTATGTGAGATTGTGACACAATAAGAAATATATATTTGGTTTTTGCTTCTTGTTCCTGGCGCAGAACTCCTAAAACCCTTGGGAATTCCTAGCAGGGGTAAGAGGAGCATCTTCTGTTATATACAATAAAACCCTACATCCACATTTGAGTTTATGCTAATAAGGTGACCCTAGAGGATGGGAGCTGGTTGCCAGAGGAACCAACCATGTGATTAGAAGGCCAGGACTTTCAGCCTTACCCACCATGGCTATGATTTGATCAATCATGCCTACATGATTGAGCCTCCACAAAACCCCTAAACAGCAGGGGATGGAAAGCTCCTGGGTTGGTGAACACACGGAGGTGCTGGGAGCATGGTGTGCGTGGTGTGCTTGGGGAGGGCACGGGAGTTTCTTCCCTCCCACCCCTCCCACCCCTCATACCTTACCCTGTACATCTCTTCCATTTGGCTGCTCTGAGCTGTGTCCTTTATAAGTAAAGTGCTTTCCTGAGTTTTATGAACTCTTCTAGAAAATTATTGAACCAGTCAATCAGAAGTCCCAGAAGTCCAGGTTGGTGTCTGAAGTGGGGGCAGTTCTGTGAGACTGAGCCCTCAGCCTGTGAGGTCTGTGTTAACTGCTGTTAATTAGTATAAGAATGACTTGGTGTGGGAAACCCACAGATTTGGTGTCAGAAGTGTGAATAGAAGAAACGAGAGTTTTCTTTTAGCTTAGATACAGGTTATGCTTTACTTTTCAGTCTCTGTATTAGGATAGTTTTGGCTATAAGTGACAGAAATGCAACTCAAACTAAATGAACGTGTTTCCTCTATTGGGGAAACTCTGGGTGCCTAGGCTGCAGGGGAGAGGTGTAACCTCAGGATGTTGTCTCTCTAGCTTTTGAATCTGTTTCTCCCTAAGTTGCCTCCTTCTCAGGCTGGTTCTCCACGTGGTGGCAGAGATGGCCACTGGCATACCTGCACTGCCATCCTCCTGGTGATGAAGCTAGCAATCCATGGAGAATGTCTCCTTCCAAATGGTTCCTGCAAAGTCCCTCCAGGGGAAGCGGGCTGCTACCCTGGCTCACGTGAGTATCTGTCCCTGAAGTAATCACTGTGGCCACGGGCTTGGTTTCTCAGATGGACCATGCCTGAATCACATCCCCTCCTCTACAGCAGGGGAAGAGGTCAGCCTCATATACATTTATTGGAAAGAGCTCCCCATAAGGGGCTTTGTTATTGGAAGAAACTGGGGGGAGGAGGGAAAGTGTGAGGATAAAAATATAATTACAATAGTCCACCCTAGCACCTTTCCAGAATGAAATGGGAGACAGCCTCAGGTATCCAAATCATTGACTTTCTTTACTTCAAGCCACTAGAGTCTCTGGTCTCATCCTTTCAGTATTTTCTCTGTTGAAAAATATGGTCAAGAGGATGCCCCTCATCAGCATCTAAGTGACTCATTCACACATCTATACCCAGCAGGCATTTCTCATGATGTAGTTGAGGTTTGGTATTTATATCACTCATGTTTGGAGTCATTTAAACCCATGTGGGAATTTTAATGCAACTAGGACAGCCCTAAGCTGAGCCCCGGCCATGGCTCAGGTTAGGGCTAATGGCTGATGGGGAGCTGTATGTCTCCACAAGAGAGGAAGCATTGCAGGGTTGGCAACATCATCACACCTGGTAATGGAATGCTATTTTGTGTTTGAGCCCTTCTGTTATTAAGAAACAGATCCTCTTCAACTGAATTGCAAGAAGAAACAAAAATTGATTGTCAACAAATTTGTGGCTTCAATGTTATTACTCAGAATAAATTGCAAGGGATAAATGGCCTTTATGAGGGTGCTGATATATTTTTAATAGAAATTCTCCATCCCTGATAGAGTAGATTACAAATGTTTCCAAGGGAAAATGGTATGGCAAGTTTATCACATAAGCACTTTCTGCTGGTTTTAGTAAATTGAGTTTCTTCAGTGCCAGGCAAGTCTGATAGCATTTACTAAACAAGAAACACAAACACCCTCTCTATCACTGGGATTATAGGCCATTTACATACTGTGCCATCTTTTTTAATTACTTGGAAGAATTGTGTGCAAACAAAACCACTATGAGAACTCAGTTGTAGAGAAGGAGAGGTAAACGCTGTTCTTTTGAGACTTCTATATTTTTAATTCTTTACTTTGATGTTCACCTACACATGAGGTAGTTTGTGTGGAACAGTAGTCTTTGATCTTGTTTCCTTCCCCCTTTTCACTGGAGACCGGTTTAGACCGGTATAGTGACAGTCAACTTCCACATCCCTCTCACTTTCTAAACAGGCTCACCACCTCTGAGTGCAACTGATGCCTTGTTCTCACCACTGAAGGTCCATGAACTGAATCGTGGTAGCTAGCACATTATTGCAAGCCACAGGCAACTTTACAGCATCACTCAACAGCTGCATGTCAGCCAGTCCAAGCAAGGAAATTCTCACAGTGAGCAGAAGCATGAGTAGGTGTCAGCAAGGTAGGAGTTTAGGGCACAATAAATGTTTGCATTTGTTTTCTAGCTGCAGTGGGGACTTACCAAGTCTGTTTATCTGTTTATGTAGACTGAATGGCCAGCAGGGGCAGTCAGATGTCCCCAGGGTAGAGACAGATAGCAGTCTAGTTGCTCCAACTAGCTGCACTATGACATTGGTTTATCCTGTGTGGGCCACACTGTCAGGAGGAAATGGATTGGGAAGACCAAGTCCTCTCAGGGCAGGGATGGGGCATCATGGCCTCATCTTAATCCCCAGAGCTTGTCTGAACTAGAGTGAGAGAAAGTTGAGCTGCCACAGTGTTGGAGAAACCCATCTGGAAAGTGGGCAGAGTGGACAAGACTGTCCTGACCACCAACTGACTCTGGTGGATACCCACCAGAGGGCACACGGTGCTTTGAACTCAGAAAGAAGCAGTGCTATTGGTGATGTTACCCAGAGGACACTTGGGAGTATTATAGGAGGAACTGTGCCCCCTCCACATTCATATGTTGAACCAGGACCTCAGACTGTGACCTGATCTGAAGATAAGGTTGTAAATGTGATTAGTTAAGCAGAAGTCACACTGAAGCAGGCCAGGTCCCTCATCCAGTATGACTGTTACCCGGTAAAAAGGGAAATCTGGGCAGCCAGAGAGGACCCTACCTGAAGATGAAGGCAGAGACCGCATGCCAAAGATAGCCAGCAAACTGCCAGAAACCAGGAGAAAGTCTGGAGCAAGTGCTGCCTCACAGCGATCAGTAGAACTAACCCTGCCAACACCTTGATCTTGGGCTCCCAGTCTCCAGAACTCAGAGACAATAAATGTTTGCATTTGTTTTCTTGCTGTGTGGTAGCCCATGGAAATGAAAACAGGGAGCATTTAGGGTTAATCTTTTTGTGTGTGTGAGCTGGCCTGAGTCTGAAAAATTAACTTCAAAAGAATTTTTTGAGCACAACCCACTTGTCAGTTGGGAACTGCCTTACAACAAAGCAAAAACTCTATGTCATGTTGACAATTATTTGGGACACGCTGCTCTCAGTTCCTAAGAGTGTTCAAGAGGATATTTGTAGTGAATTTTAAGAGATTGTAGTATCTTAAAACAGGTTGTCAAAAGAAAAATATTTTAGGTTTTATAGCACTTTTGACCTTCTTTTTCCTTTTCTTTTAGAATTTACCTTTATAAATGTTTTTCTCTTACGATTTTTCACTTGTTTGGAACAACAAATCAATACAATTAAGTATAGAAGCCTTACCTGAAAATAAAAACAAATTAATGTAGATGTTGCAGAAACATTTTGTGCAATCTCTTTCTCCCTCTCTCTTTCTGGTTAGCTCACTTAGTCAATGACATCTAGGATTGGTCTCCCAGAAATAATTGTGGCCAAAAGTCCAGTGCTCAACTTTAATGAGTATTTCCGAGGGAGCTGGTCTTTCTGCACAAATTGATGTGGGTTGTTCTGGATAATAATTCCAAGTGTTTGTGCTGCTCACATACATATTCATTAATTTTTGTCAATTAGATTTAGGTCTTTATATGAAACTGCCAACAAAAACTTTCGGTTCTCTAACATAGTGTTTTTGTCCTACCATACCTGTCAATATAACCTGTAAACACACACAGTTCTCACTTTAAGTTTCTAAATAGGCAAAAGAAACGCTACAGTCTCTACAATTTGGTGTGCACCACACTCTCCAGGTCCCCCTCCTGACGAAAAGAATGTTTTTCTCAACCAGGAGAGCTTGGAACCAGGAAATGAGGAGTATGCTTTTCTACAGCCTGGTGTTTGGAGCTCACCCTCATGAGTGGAAAGTACAACAAAGCATCTTCAGAAAAAAAGAACTGCTTTGAAATGGTTATTGGGGTCCAGCACTTATCAGCTTGCAGGTGCACATTAAAATCACATTTTATTTCATTCTCAAGTGAAGGGGCAGATAGGTAGAGAAAATCTTTCTAAACATGCACAGTGAGAAGGAACAGATTGTCTGCTATGACTAGATCTGGAAGTCACGAAGGAATGGAGTTGAGGCCGGAAGGATAAGCTAGGGTAAATTTGTGAGGGGTCATGCATGCTGCGTTAGGGAGTTGAGGCTTATTTTAGGTAGTACAAATTCTTAGGTGTTTGTAAGCCTACGTGGCAGAGGGGGGCCAACAGAATATACGCTTTCTCTGTCAGGGTGTGGATAATAGCTACACGGGCCAGAGGATGAGAGCTGGAGGGCAGGACGGTTCTGGTGTGTGAACTTCACTGTGGGTCAAGGTGCCCTGAGTAGCAGACCCATGTTCTGAGCACTCCGCTAGGTTTCTCTGTATCCCTACAACTTGATGTCACTAATTAAATTACCCCATAATCTTCTCTTGTCCTTACTACACGCTCATCAAATAACCTGTTGCTTATGGCTAACTGTCCATGTTGAATCAAAGAGGAGAGAATGTGCTGACCAGAGAGGTTAAGTACCATGGCAAGTAAAGGCTTCTTTTGTTGTAAATGAAGAAACCATCACTTTTATTTATGTATCAGCCTCTCAAGGACAGATGGAGCCAGTCCCCGGGAAACCTCTGGACAGCTGGCACAGCTGAAGAACAAGTCCTGCCCCAGCCCCTCTCCCCCAGGGGCTGGGTTCTGTGGCTCTTCTCAGGCCGCCTCCAGAGCTCTCTTCTCTGCAGTGCAATGCTTGTCAGTCCTTCTCATAAAGGAGACTGCGGGAAAACTTTGAACCATTTGCTAAAATTAGATTTCTGGATTGCTGTTGGCTTTTTCTTACCCACATCCTGTCCGTCTCCTATTGCCCCAAGTAATTGAAATGAGAAGTCAACCTGGTGCTGGTACACAGCGTTATCTATCATCCTGTACTTCTCTGATCTTTTGTGGTTTTGTTACTTATAGTGGCATCTTATTAGACCAAGACCTTTCCTAAGAAATCATTTGTCATTAGAAAAAGAAATCATTGTTGTGGCCACAGTGTGTGAGTGAAGAGTGGGAGTGCCTACACGCAGTGTGGCTGCGCCCCCCCCCCCCCCAGAGTGTTGAGCATAACTCTCTTGCCCTGAGCAAGCCCAGCTCCCATCACTCTCAATCAAGCTTCCCTTTCTCTCGTGCCTGATGTAATTTTTGTGTTCAATAAGCCTGACTCATAAATCCACTAGGAGTTATTAATGTTCTTATGACCGGCACCGGAGAGTGGCTGTATATTTGACCTATGATTCAGTACGTATCCTCAGAAGAATGGAAAACTGAAATTGCTGAGGTGCAATATTTATATACTTTCCTTGACCCAAGGTTTCAAGGACGAATAAGAAGGTGAATAGATCCAGGAAGGAGAAGTCCAAGGAACAGTGGACATGAACCACTTAAAGAGAATAAAAAGACTATTAGGATATCGGCCCTGGCCGGTTGGCTCAGTGGTAGAGCGTCGGCCTGGCGTGCGGGGGACCCAGGTTCGATTCCCGGCCAGGGCACATAGGAGAAGCGCCTATTTGCTTCTCCACCCCCCACTCCTTCCTCTCTGTCTCTCTCTTCCCCTCCCGCAGCCGGGGCTCCATTGGAGCAAAGATGGCCTGGGCACTGGGGATGGCTCCACGGCCTCTGCCCCAGGCGCTAGAGTGGCTCTGGTCGCGGCAGAGCGACGCCCCGGAAGGGCAGAGCATCGCCCCCTGGTGGGCAGAGCATCGCCCCCTGGTGAGTGTGCCAGGTGGATCCCAGTCGGCCGCATGCGGGAGTCTGTCTGACTATCTCTCCCCGTTTCCAGCTTCAGAAAAAATACAAAAAACAAACAAAAACCAACCAAACAAAAAACAACAACAAAAAAACTATTAGGATATCATCAGTGGTTAAGCTGAGGAACTATGGGTATAAGTTTGTTTTTGTGCAAAGTATTAGAAAACTTTGGACTCACATTAAAATACTTTCTGTTGTACTAGTCAGAGTTCTCTGGGATGTCTGTGTGTGTGTGTGCGCGCGTGTGTGCATGTATTGGCAAGTCCAAAATCTGAAGTTTAAATCTGAAGGCCATCAGGCTGGAGACCCAGAAAGGAGCCAAATGTTGCCTTCAAGTCCAAAATCTGTCATGCTGCTGGGGAAGAGCTAATATTGCAGTTCAAGTCTGAAGACTCTCTACTAGCAGAATTATTTCTCTTATTTTGGGAGGTCAACTTCTTATTTTATTAAGGCCTTTGTCTGATTGAATGAGGCCAATCCTCATTATGGAGGGAAGTTTGCTTTGTTCAAAGTTTACCAATTTAAGTGTAAATTTCACCCAAAAAAACACCTTCACAGAAACATTGAGAATAGTATTTGATCACCTACCTGAGTGCCATAGCCTAGTGAAGCTGACAAAAAGTTAACCATTACGCCAATACACTGAAAAAAGTATGAAAGAATTTTGATTGCAATTATGTTGAATGTAGGTCTTTCCCTTTTGAGGGGGATGGTTGACTCCTCCTGCTTATATGACAAAGGAGGGGAGGTCACAGGAGCTGGGTAGAGGTGGGAGGGAGGCAGGGAAGTTACCAGTCAGTGGGGGATTTTGAATCTTAGAACCTGTGTGAGCACCTGCAGCCAGTTGGAGTTCATGAGCCATACATTGTTTTGTTTGTGGATATGTTCAGCTTCAGGTAAGACTTTAGGGAACTTTGGGTTGCATGCATGGATAACTGTTGAAGAATAACCAGCTGGGTAATGATGCAATTGCATGTCAATTTGAACTTGGAAGAGGACATTGCTCCAGAAAGTATAAACTTCAACATTTTTATCAGTGACTTGAATAAAGATGGGGTGATTATTACAAATTTTTTGATGTTATGAATCTGGGTTGGGTTGTGGATAGTAAGGTAATAAACTAAGGCTCCAGGATGATGGAGAGAGATTCAAAGAACTGAATTTAAGTGAAAACTTACAGGAATGCCTTTGTAACCCTATTCTTGGCTTCTCAAGCACTTCTGCAAACTGCAGAAACTTGGGTTGGGGCTTAGTAACATGCTATGTATAAAAAGAGACTTAGGAGATTTGAGGTGAGCATGGATTTGATGAATTTGCCAAAGCAAACTGGGTGCATTAAAAAGCTTGAGTGAGTTTGCTTATGAAGACAGCATTGCTGACTGAGAGAGGGTCCGATGCTCACCAGAGAGTCACAAAACAACCAACCACTCTCTGTTGTTATTATATACTTAAATAGCATTGCTATAAAAGCTTCCATTTTAAATTGCTAGAAGGTAGGGTTCTCAGGTATTTCCCCACTCTTTCTTGCTACTGTCACATTATGTAGAAAACCAGCAATCAGAATTTGTTTTCACAGTGGAAGGCTTTAGAGTACAAATCCATTTGTGATGGTAAATGTATCTCTATTAGGGTATTCTAGCTTAAATCAATTATATAAGTGCTTCATAAGACATTTATTTTGCCCCATGTTTCATCAGCATCAAAGACTTGAGAAATTGGTCTTTCTTTTTCTGAAACTCCTTTATACGAGTTGATAGATTTACAAAAATTTACAGTGAATCTAACCTGATTACTTTGAACAGTTTTTAAGAGGATTAGACTATTCAAGGGAGGATGGATTCTAATCCCATGACTAATGTTTTGGCCAATACAGTAAAATGCTTTCTGATTATGAAAATTGGTTAGTAACTATTTCAGTATGCTCCATCCTTTTCTGGTTATGACAAGCAGTGCTAAAATGTGTCTGTTGGAACTTGATTGTAGATTAGCTCCATATCCCTGAATTAATCACTCTGTAGCAGGGCAACCTGCCATGTTGCAAGAGGGACCTAGGGGTAAAGTTCTTCAGCTGTTGACAATTGCAGGAGGCTCATTATGTCCAAGTGTTTCTCATTATTTAATCAAGGCTGAATACAGAAAATGGAGCAGGGTGGAGGTAGTAATAATCGTCTCTGAGGGATCTAGTCTGCCAGGATAGAATTAAATCTCCAGGTTGAGATTTCCAATTTTTTTTTTTGGGGGGGGTGTCTAAAAACCATTCACTTGTGTTTATTATGGTCGTTGGGCTAAATTTTACAATGGATGTTAGCTCTAGGAAAGTGGTTGGTTAATATCACTTCTCAAACGTAAGAAGATATCTTACAGATTTGGTAACCCTATTTTGGACCCCCAAGGTCCTTGGTTGTTTAAAAGTAAACTAGGGGATACTTTTGTACCAGAGGACATCTGGAAATACAGTTTGTTTACCAAAATAGCAGATTTGCTGAGAGAGGTTGAGAGTTTATGAAAACAAGAGAATAGCATATTTGAAATTGGTACTATATTAGGGAAAGTAAACTCATGCTCTACCCTGATCTTTCACCAACCCTCTTGCCCTCTAAATAATTCACTATTATTTACTAATTTAAAGCACCACCAGATAACTCAAGCCAGGAAATTAGTCAAGAGTTCCTCTATCTAATCAACTTCTAGACCTGCTGATTTTACTTCCTAATAGCCATTTACTTTTCTCTACTTCCACATCACCGTCTTGGGTAACAATCTTATGTGGATTATACAGAAACAGAAATCAAATGTGCCTCTCCAAATTCCTCTTAGTTTCATTCAATGCATGCTTAAAACAGAGTTATATTTTTTTAAAACATAAACTTGATCATGTTGTCCTCCAGATGAAACCTCTTAGTGCCCTGCCACAGTTTTTTTTTAAAATCCAAAACCTTGACCCACAAGGTCCCTATTACTGGCCCCTGTTTACTCTGTTAGGTTCATTCTCCTTCTCTCTCATTCTCTGTGCTCCATACAACCCCTCATTCAGTTTCTTGAACCAAGGTTCCCAGTTCAGAGCTTGCACGCATGTTTCCTCTGCGTGGATCAGCCTTCTCCCATTTTCACCTCCTAAACTCCTACCTTGCTGACACCTACTCATGCTTCTGCTCACTGTGAGAATTTCCTTGCTTGGACTGGCTGACATGCAGCTGTTGAGTGATGCTGTAAAGTTGCCTGTGGCTTGCAATAATGTGCTAGCTACCACGATTCAGTTCATGGACCTTCAGTGGTGAGAACAAGGCATCAGTTGCACTCAGAGGTGGTGAGCCTGTTTAGAAAGTGAGAGGGATGTGGAAGTTGACTGTCACTAGCTGCCCAAGCCAGCATTTCTGGACCCTGCAGTCTGGGTCGGGTCTCCCAACCATCTGCTCACACAGCATGCATCCACTACTTTTCTTTTCTTGCACAACTGTGATGACATAATTAACTGTTAAGTTGTTTGGTGTCTCTCTCACCTGCTAAACTGTAAGCTCCCTAAGTCCAGGCACTGTGTCTGCTGTCTTCTTTATACTAGAGCCTTGCTTGGTGTCTACCATGTCACAGAGACTCATTACATATTTGCTGAACAGAAAAATAAATCAAGATCTGAATTGTGTGGTCATTGTGTGAGGGGCAGCTCTCCTTACGAGAAAATGTTGGGAACCGCCCTGGATGGATGGCTCGGTTGGTTGGAGCATTGTCCAGAAGCGCAGAGGTTGTCAGTTCAATCCCTGGTCAGGGCACATGCAGGAACAAATCCAAGTTCCTCCATTTCTCTCTTTCTCTCTCCCTTCCTCTTCCTATAAAATAAATAAAATTAAAAAAAAAGAAAAAGAAAGGTTGGTAACCAAGACATTTGAGTAGTTTATCTTGGGTGGAAGCTTAATGTGAGTAAATATGAACCATGTGTGCTTCCTTCTCTTCCATTATTCATTCTCCTCTGGAACATCTATGTCATTCTGCGTCATTCCGTCAGGAAATGGGTGCTGAGAACAGAGAGTAGAGAAAAGAAAGCAAGCAGGTGGGTCTCTTTTTGATGTGTGAGCTGTAAAAAGTGAATGTGATATAGTAAAGAATATATCTGGCCCTGTCCATTTGGCTCAGTGGATAGAGTGTCAGCCTAGCATGCGGATGTCCAGGGTTTGATCCCCAGTCAGGGCACATATGAGAAGCAACCATCTGCCTCTCTTCCCCTCCCTCTCCCCCTTCCCCACCCCTTTCTCCTCTCTTCTTTTCTTGCAGCCAGTGGCTTGATTGGTTCAAGCATTGACCCCAGACGGGGCTTGCTGGTTGGATCCCAGTTGGGGGCGCAAGTGGGAGTCTGTCTCTATTTCTCCTCCTCTCACTTAAAAAAAATTGGTCTGTGTCCCCAGTTTCTAATGCAGAGCTTCAAAACACTTTGAATTTCCTGAGTGATAAGAGTGTCTTATTATTCATAATGAGCCCTTTTAAACCACTCCTGAGTTTATGCTAATAAGGTGGCTCAAGGTGGGCCCTGAGATATCAGAGGGCCTGGCCTTGCCAGATAGACCAGGGGTCTGGGAGGGGGAGGGTCTAGAGATAGCACAGTCATGTGGCCAATGACATAACGAGACTCCAGTAAAACTCTGGAAACCCAGAGTTGGAAGAGCTTCCTGTTTGGTGAATGAACACATTGATATGAGGGGTACTGATTCCATGGGGAGAAGGCATGGGAGCTCTGTGTCTGGGACCCTTCCAGACCTCACCCTATACATCCCTGACAGTTGGCTGTTCCTTAGTTATATCCTGTATATCAGAACTTAATGGTAAGTGCAGTATTCTCAGTGAGTTCTTTGACTTGTTCTAGTGAATTATCAAACTTGAGGGGGTCCTGTGAACTCCTGGATTTATAGCCAATTGGTCAGAAGTGCAAGTGGCCCTCTCTAAGACTTGCTGCTGGTGTCTGAAGTGGAAGCGGTCTTTTGGAAGCCTTGGCCTTTGACTTGTGGAGTCTGTCCTCACTCTGGGAAGTAGGTCTCAGAATTGAACTGACTCATAGGACACGCAGTTGGTGTTAGAGCATTGGTGTCATGACAGTGAGGGAGAAGATTCAGGGCCCTGGTCAATCCCAGTAGAGCTCTCCTCCTTTAAGACCAGAACAATAGCTCTGGGGAAGCCGTGGGGCACAGAAGCTGGAGAAAGGAGGCCAGGGCCCTGCCCTTCCAAGGCGGGAACCATTGAAAGAGCCTGTGGGGAAAACAGCTGTGTTAGGCTTGCTCACGAGTTTACCCACAGCGAGCCCTTTGCCTGATTGGTGCGTGGGTGTGTGACAGCGCCACCTGCGTGTGATCTGTGTAAGGCTGCCACCACTTTCCCTGGGTGGCAATTCTCCCAGATCGCTCTCCCGCCAGTTTTCCCTGCTCCATTGTCCTTACTGAGAACAGCAGATTTTCCTTTATTAGCGCTTTCCCTTTTGTAGTTTATTTGCTCGCCTGTCTTTGTTTATTGAGCCTCCAATAAACGGGTATGGTGAGGCTTTTCGGTTCTGCAGTTTCTCCACAGCCTGCTGGAATCCAGTGTGAACCTGCCTGGCCTCGGCCACGGGCATTACAGAGCCCTCCGGTGGTTCTGTGGGATACGAGAGGAGAGCAGCCTGGGGTGCAACTGCAAGACCCCAGAGAGGAGCTCCCATCCCTGGGCCCCGGATAGCCTCTCAGGGGTCAGTGGAGGCTGTGGCAACTTGGGAAAATGGAGCTGCTGAAAGGACACAGAGGAGGCAGGAAGAGCCAGTGTGTCAGGCTAGTGGCGGGTCTGATCAGAAGGGCTTCAGACAGTTGTTCGGGGCAGCTGAGCTCGAGGGAACTTGCAATTTAAGAACCATGTAGTGTGCTCTTGTGTTTGGTGTGTGTACACGTGTATATGTATAAACCCTAAATCTCATCATTATTTGATAAAATTTCTTAATGGCTAATATCCATGTAATTTTTGTTAAAAAAAGAGAAAAATGTAATCACGCTTACCTGTATGTTAGTTCTTCGCAATCCGATCTTTTGTGGCAGGAAGAATAATGGCCCTCTAAAGATGTCCCTGTCCTAATTCCTAGAACCTGTGACTGTATTACCATATGGTGAAGGGAACTTTGCTGATGTGATTTGCTTAAGGTTCTTGACATGGATGATGCTCCTGACTTGTCCAGGTGGGCCAAGTGTTACTTTTTTACAAGAGACTTTACACAAGGGAGGCAGGAGCAGAGGGGGGTTTAACGGCGGGCGCACCAGGCACGCGACCTGGGCCCCGACTTCTGAAGGGCCCCGCAAAACCCTAACTTGACACTTTTTTCTAATGACACCAAGTTTGGTTTCATATATGCAATTTTAACATTAATAGTACATAATATTTATTTATTTAAAAATATGGTTAACATGTATTTTTATTTTCCCTGTCTCTCTCTCTTTTTTTTAAGGGGCCCAATATTTTCTTCTGCACTTGGGGCCTCAATTGACCTTAATCTGCTTCTGGACAGGAGGGTCAGAATCAGAGAAGAGATGATGATGGAAGCGGAGGTCAAAGTCATAGAGATATTTGAAAATGCTACACTCCTGGCTTTGAACATGGAGAAAGGGACCAGTAGCCAAGGAATGCACATAACTTCTAAGCTGGTCAAGGCAGCAAATACACTCAACTAACCAATGAATTAACCTATGCCGGGGCTTCCAGAAGGGACACAGACTTGCTGATATCTTGCTTTGAGCTCAGTGAGACCTGTTTTAACTACTGACTTCCAGAACTATAAGCTAATATTGATACATCTGTGCTGTTTGTTATAAGTCACTAAGTTTGTAGTAATTTGTTACAGTAGGAATGGAAAACTAAAACTTTCATTTAAAATGGGTAATAAACATTTTCCTGCTCCATAGATACATTCCTTTAGCCTTGTTTTTAATGACTCCCATGGTTTTCCATTGTAAAGCAGTATCATAATTTATTTACTGATCTCCTATAGCTGGACATTTAGGCTGCTTTAGATCTTTTTGCTATGGTAAACACCATTCGATGAATATCCTTGACATATGTCCTTTTGCACTTTTCTGATATTTCCTTAGGATCGATTTCTACCAGTGCTTTTCTAGGAAATACACATTTTAAAGGTTTGTGATACACATTTGACATTTGATTTAGAGATATGAAGACTTTTCATGTAAATGTGTTAACGACCAGGTGACTTCATCAGTCCCTTACTTTTATTTACGAAGCTAGGTCTGCTGAAAGAGCACATCCCTTCATGTTTGGGCCCAGATCTTTCTTCTTCTATTCTCTATCTACAAAGAGGAGAAAAGGATGATGCTACAAGAGGGCAGGGACGGGCCTGATTAATTGACAGCAAATAGTCAGGTTCTTGGCAGGAGAATGTCTCCTAGGCGGCAGAAGCCAACATCTTGCAAGAGAGCCAGGGTGAGCAAAGTTGAACCCAGAAGTCACCCACACTTAATATAACAATTTATTCTCTAAATTGTTTGCCTCTGTGTGGATGTAATTTGCCACCTGTGACTGGGGATATGTTTTGGGACGCTTGTGCATGCAGTGGTGAAAGCTAGATATTAAAGTTGGGGAAGCTCTGTGTGAATTTCTAAGGGTAGTTGTTATACATATTAATCACATCTCTAGACTCTATTATTTGAAAATAATGACACTACTAGAGCTAATCAGAGACAAAGGATTAATATGACAAGAAAATTGCACTAGGAAAAGTGGTAATATATCCAGAATTTGAATAACTGGGCGTTTTAATTCAGAAAGAAATGCACTATAAACCTTTGCTTCTAAAATACTAAGGTTAACTCAGAAGTGATCAGAACCCACTTTGGTAGAAGAGGGCAAGCAATAAGGAAGAGAGAGAGAGAGAAACTCCAAGGGTGGGAGAATGTGTGAAAATGGTAATTTGCTGAATTTTAAATATGCTAAAATCAGATACAGTTCTTCAGGTAATAGGCCTGTGTGTGGCCATCATGAGTATTACTCTGGTGCTGTGAACAAGTTCTTCTATATTTATTATTAATCACCCACACATAGAGGATATTAGCTGCTGTGCATATTTACATAAATAGACACAGATACATCCTCAAGGGACTGTTGACCCCATACCAAAAAAGTCTATATCTATAAAAGGCCAAACACCTGGAAGGAGATGAAAATAAATCTAGATATTTGTCTTCATGTTGTAAAATAGAAAGTTACTTTGGAATATCCACATTTTGAATTTTTCAATTGTCTTCTGCATATTTTCTTATTTAAACCAAGTCTAAGATGTCTCCTTTTTCCTATATCTCTCCCTTAGGCAAAGCAGTATGGGAGAAGAAGGTTATACTATCTGTGCATATAGGAACTCTGTGTTAGGGATGCCATAACATATTACCACTAACTTGGTAGTTTAAAATAGCATAAATTTATTTGTTTGAATTTCTGAAGGCAAGAAGTCCAAAATCAAGGTGTCAGTAGGGCTGTGTCCTCTGAAAGCTTCTGGTGGCTGCATCACTCCAATCTCTGTCTCCATCATCACATCACCTTTTCTGGTATCCTTTGTAGACACTGTTGTTAAATTAAGAGCCCACCTGGGTAATTCAGAATGATCTCACCTTCAGATCCTTAACTTACACCCGCAAAGATCCTATTTCCAGATAAGGTCACACCACAGGTAATGGGTTTTAGGATGCGGACATACGTGTTTGGGAAGTATAGAAAGTCCCACTATACTTCCCTGCCCACTGGAAGTTGATGTGGACAGGGTAAACTGGCTGCTTGGTTTACTTGCTTGAAGGGCTGAATATTCAAGTGGACAATGGCCAGGCTACCTATAAAAATGAAACTCAACCCACATTTGCAACTACCAGCCCAGGAAACCGAACCATTATCTATATAACCAACCCCGGATGCTGGCCTCTCTCTAACTCATACTTTTAGGAATTCAGACCACTATCTCTAGTGACAATCCAGGAAGCTAGACAATAATTTCTGTAACAACTGGCACAAAATGGCCAAGACTTGACTAATAACTGACAGCATCCCTAATTTCCCCCCTATTTCCAGCTTGGGGTCAAGCAGGGAAAGTCAAATGCACTCCCCTAACCAATCACATAAGGATGCTCATGGCTCATTAGTCCTCCTCCAGCTTCCCCAAGCCAACAGTCTCCTATCAGGGTGACATGAGCATTCCCTTTTCTTTACTACAAAGCTTCTCCACTCCTCTGTCTGCCTGTAAGTTATTGCCAAAATGCAAGTGATGGTGGCTGACTCCCTTTTCTATAGCAAGTTCTGAGTAACTAGCCTTTACTTTTCTCATTTGTTTGGTTTTCATTTATTTCCACCTACTTTACTATTCTTCTGACTATATTAGGCAAACATTTTCGATTGGGGGCTATTCTACTTTTAGCATCCTTTTCCACTCCTTAGTATCTAGCTGCAGCCACTGGCAAGGAAGAGTCATATCACAGTGGCAGAACAGGGTAGCTGTGGAGGGCAGGACTGGGAGGCATAATGACCAAAGGCCACCAGAGTACAGAAACAATAGGACCTATAATGAGCTATCAGGATGAAACACAAAAACCATTCAAAGCTCTACTCTTAAAATTTGCCCAAATTAGCCCTGGTCAGTGGTACAGTAAATAGAAAGTGGTTCCAGAGTGATGAGGTCACTGGCTCGATCCCAAGGGCATCAACTCTACCGCCAGGTCACCAGTTCAAGCCCCAGTAGGGCATGTATGAAAAGCAAACAGTGGGTACACAACTAAGTGGAGCAAGGCACTTCTCTCTATCTCATTTTCTCTCTTTCAAAAACAAATTACACAAATTAAAAGATTCTTGTGTATGTAACCTAGGTGTTTTATAATTTGTTATAGTTTATACTTTTTCTCTTTCTCTAGCCTTTCCTTAGTTTATAAGTGAGGTTGCATTTGGATATACCAACATTTATTTTCTCCTACCCTGTAATTATGGAAAACTCACAAGAAGGCATATGCAGGCAGGCGTGAGAATTTTTTTTAGGCATATAGGCCTGCATGAAGCTTGCTATGAAAGAAGAATAGAGGGGCGGCCAGCAGGGGTTAACCTCTAATGGGGCAAATCAGAGATGCAGAGAGAGGAAAACATGACATAGTGTGAGGTGTGAGAAGCCATGTGGTTTAATATAAACAGCACAGGGCTGAATGTCAGGTGACTGGGCCATGTGAAACAAGGCGCCGATTTATAGGATCCTTAGAGTTCCCTTTTGCTCCATATTTCACACTCCAGTATGGGGTCTGACATTTCCCTGATGAGACAATAATTCTGGGCCTCTGTTTTTCCATGTGTAAGGTCTCAGTTTTCATTAAAAACATTCTAGAACCGATGGGACCACTGGCTCTACCATCCATGAGGACAGATTGGAGCAGGGGTTTTGGGAATGGGCCCCCTGAGCCATAGGAAGGTTTTCCAGAGAGTCTGGGGACAGCTTCAGGGGCCTGGCCAGGCGTGGAGATCTGTTTCCCACGTCAATACAATAACATCACATTTATCAATTTTACGTGTTGGACTTCTGCTACATTTCACTTGGAAGAAATTTTCTTTTAGGTAAACAATTGAGCACAGTGCAGCAGAGGATCCTGGGATGTTGGTTACGTAGCCAGCGACTGTAGGTTCTCTCTTCTCCAGGGTGGTCTTGCTGTCCTGTTTTCCGATCTTGTGCCTGGCTATGTGTTAAATCTGCACATTTCAATGAAGATATAACGATGGTACTGCTCTATCATCTGGCTCAAAGGTGCTTGTGTATCTGTCAGGATGCGCTCCAGTCTTTGGCTAAGAACAGTGTGAAAATTAGCAGACTTAATTTAATAGATTTTACAGCATATCTAGAGAGAAGGCATAATTAATCTTGATCTTACAGATGAAAAGCTAAACTAAAAACGCAAATTAAAGGACATCCTGCATGACACCAGACTGGTCATAACAACATCCAGGGCTGGAAGCGGAGCCTGCGACTTCCAAGCCTGGAGCCTCCGGGCTTCCATGGTGCCTTTTTGCGCAGCTGCCCCTTGCTGCCCCTGATTGAGAAGATAGTGGTCAAGACCTGCTCGTTCTTATCATCAACAGAACTTACACTTGACTCCTTTATAATGATGACAGGATTTCAGCATTGAAATTCCTGCCCTGGAGGCAAGAGAAATCAGAGGCAGACAGGGTCTGTGCTCCTTGCTCAGTCCCCTCTGTTGATCTGGTCTCCGTGGGCACATGTGCTGACTGTGTGGCTTCAACAACCAGGGCCATGAATGCTGGGAAGGCCTGCAGCGCTGTGATGGGCAGGATCTCCTTGAAGACTCCCCATTATCCTATTAGGACAAGGGTAATGGAGAGGCGGGACCCCTCTCTGGCTTGAAACCAGGTGAATCTTTTCTCTTTGGTTGCTGTAGCAGATTACCACAAATGTAGTGGTTTAAAACAACACACATTTATTTGGTTACAGTTCTGGGGGTTACAGAAGTCTGAACTGGGTCTCACCAGGCTAAAGTCAAGGTGTCAGTGGGGCTGGCTCCTCTTGGCGGCTCCAGCAGAGAATCTGTCCCTTAGTTCCTTCTAAGGTTGCATCAGTCCAACTTGCTTACCAACGTGGGCCACCTCGATGATCTCTCCGTCTCAAGATCCTTAATCACATCTGCAGTGTTCTTTTGACATATAAGGTAACCTATTCACATTGTTTGGGGACCAGTATGTGGACATCTTGGGGTGACACTAACGGACCAGGCAGTTCTCAGAGTGGAGTGGGGTTTAGGATAAATCCAGCCCTGAGACTTGACCAAGGCTGGAAGTAGCCTCTGCCTGCTCTGGAGGGTGAGTGAGGCCAATCAGTTTTCTGGAATTTTCTGTTCACATATAGATATAGGATGACACTCTGGACTTCTGACAGTGCAGTAGGATTCTCAGAGTGTCTTGATCCTGGAAAACTCCCCTCCTCTAGAACTGGAGCAGGGTGGAGAAGAGGGTGCAAACTCTGGGCTGGTGAACAGTGGCAGGAATCAACTCTACCTGAAAAGATCCAGGGCAATCCAGAAATGTTAGGTGCTCTCTGCCATGTGCTCTGACCCCTGGAGACAGCAGGATGAGAGGGGTGAAGACCCGGCTTGTCCCTGACCCTCTACGTTTGCAGGCGAGTCCCTCAGTCTCAGTCGCCTCGACTTCAGCAGAAGGTAATTCAAGAACACCCAACAGGTGCGGAGGCTTTAACGATTATTTTTACTTTTGTTGTTCATTCTTTTATTATTTATTTCTAACAATAATCATAATACATTCTCAGAAAAGGAAACATTTGAATAATTCAGAAATCTGTAAATTAGAATCCTGCTGCCTGGCTAGTAGTCCTCTGCTATTCAAAGGCAGTGCCTTGTTTTCTGGGCAAATACACACATGCACAGACACATGCAAATAGGCCAATAGTTCTACACGCTGTAAGAGATCCTGTCCAGTAATTATCCAGCTGCTGTGTGGGAAAGCATTTTGATTTATTAACCAGTGTGAGGTACCTCCTAACACACACATGTTGGTGCTTTTCCCACCTCCTTTTCTCTGCTCTCAGGTTTCCATAACGCTCTTCTCTTGTGAAGGTCATCAACAACGAGCAGTGCCGATAATGGGGAAATCATGTTTCTCTACTTGAGTTTCTTAGATGACTTTTAGAATTTATGAAGAGACAATAGTCTTGAGAGTCAAGGCTATCAATTTGGAACAATTGGGTCTTTTGAAAGGGAACAGGGTGTTTGAGATTCAGTGACTTGTCTTTGACTATGTAAGGCTAAATGAGCCCCTGTGCATAAATTTATAATGTTTTCACTGTAAAAAACTGGATTTGCAGGAAATGGAGAAAGAGCCAGACGACTTTGTCACCTGCTGGATAGAGATTTAGTGCTTCATGGAGGTGCAGGCTGGGGGCCGGAGAGGACGGGGGCAGAAAGAGAGGTCTGTGGTCCAGGGAGCAAGGGACTGAGTCAGAGGAACATGGGTGAGACACACATGAGCTAGTCCAGTTTAGCGAGTTCTGCCCAAATCACTGAGAGCCAGGTGTTCGATGAACCAGCCTGCACAGACTCTCTTATCGGCATTTGAGTAGGTCCCACATGTGGACATTGCAAAGGTCAGGCTGGGCCCTAGATTTGCTTACTTTGTCTGCATTGTCCTGTGTGCTCAGCCTCCCTTTTCAATGGCCCAGGATGCTCACAGGCACCTCCGTCTCCTACATGAAAGAGTGAGCCCAGAGGATGGTGGCCCTAAGAAAGGCAGGCCTCTTGCATCATCCACGTGGCACCAGCCTCCCACCGGCTACCTCCCCATCTCATGGCCCTTCCCAGCAATCCCTGGCATCCCCACTGCTTATGTAAACCAAGGACACTTTGTCCAGTTCCTCTTTTTTCCCAAGTGGCTGTCAGGTGTGGACACCTGTGCAAGGCCGGAGGGATGACAGGTGGGAGTGTGGGGACCTGCAATGCAGGTAGAGGGCTTGGTAATCTGCACAGCACCTTCTGCACACGTCTCCTCACGCCCTGCCGCCTCACAGCTTACCAATTCCCACCTGCCCTCTCTCGGCTCTGCACATTTATCTACCTTTCCTTCCTCCCATTTTTAAAGCTATAATTTTGCTCAGTACTATCAAGAATATTTCCTTTTCTCTTTCTTACTGTATTGTCTTGGTGCACCAAAGCAAAAAGCAAAAACAAAGAACCAACAAGGACAAGACAAGCAAACCCGTTGAAACCCTTTGCTGAGAAGGGGTGGCAGCTGGTTGGTCGCCACCCCGTGTTAGGTGTGACCCAAACCTTCCCCGGGGTACAACTGGAGATAAAATGAACAGGCCTGGCCCGCGGCTGGGGTCCCGGGAGTGCCCGGACTCCCCTGCAGAGTCTCCACGCATGGTTCCTTCCTCCTCTCCCACCGCAGACAGGCATTCTTCAATCATAATTCAGAAGACCCAACAGCACATTTTTTTCTATATTACTTCTTCTGATAGTTTAGTAGTACTAGTGTAACTGCATTCTTTACTTTTTTTTTCTCATTGCAAAGTTGCCCTATCTCCAATCATTTCCAATTAGACTCTCAAATAATGGCCTTGAGGGCTGACCCGGGGAACCAGCCCTGCTTGTGGTGTTGGCCTGTGGGATAATGCACCCCAAGTCCACAAATCCATTCCCGGTGGTGTTTTGGAGAATGTGATTAAAATTGGGTGGATGGTGGGAGCTGACGGTAACTCCATGTTTT
This sequence comes from Saccopteryx bilineata, assembly GCF_036850765.1. Classification (NCBI taxonomy): domain Eukaryota; kingdom Metazoa; phylum Chordata; class Mammalia; order Chiroptera; family Emballonuridae; genus Saccopteryx; species Saccopteryx bilineata. Next base: position 278,365,719 of record NC_089490.1, on the reverse strand, counting down.
TATAAGAAATAACCTTTTAAGAAGAATTTTTAAGAGAAAATCCACCATTTTATTAAGTTAAGAAAAATATTGCCCGAGCATGCCAGCCACCGATGGGGAGTAGTAGATATTGATATGTACTGTTTTAAAATATTCTGACATTTTGCTGCATAGCAGGAGTTTACATGCTTGCTGCTGACAGTTTACACGCCACAGCGGAAAGCCCTCCTTTCCCCTCACTGTCTCAGCTCTGGTGCAGGTACATTGCTGGACACATAATTACTGAAACAGCTGTGTCTACCTGAGGTTTGGTTGTCATTCATTTATTTTAGGACAATGAGGGTTAGCACCCGTCACTGAGAACAACATTCAAGGATGACTGTGAGGGAGCTGATCTTAGTTCTCGGGTAGTAACGCAGAACTGGACACATTTGAGCCCCTCTCCCCACTGGCTCCATCCTGTTACTGGAACTCAGTGTAGCCTCCAATCTCACCCACGCCCAGTGTCCAGTATCCTCACCTCCTCTCTGCTCGGGGGAGAAGGTCAGAGGTATTTTTGTTCAGCTCAGGCCCCCCTCAGAGGAAGTAACCGGGCACACACAGTAGTTGTTATTGTAGTGGTTGAATGGTGGCCTTCAAAGACTCATGTCCATGTTCTAACCCTTGGAGGCTGGGGAATTAGGACTTTATTTGGAGAGAGGGTCTTTACAGATGAAACTAAATTGAAAATCGTCAGATGATTTATTGGAATCTATGTGGATCCTAAAGCCAATGACAAGTGTTCCTATAAGGGACACACAAAGGAGAGGGTGGTGGAAAGATTCAGATAGAGGTTGTGTCTATGAGCCAAAGAATACCAAGGAATGCCAAACGCTACCAGACACTTGAAGAAGCAGAAACAGATTCTTTACAGTGATAATGGCCCTACCAGTACCTTGATTTTGGACTTTTGGCCTCCAGAACTGGGAGGAAATAAATTCTATTGTTTTAAGCCACCAAGCTTGTGGTACTTTGCTATGGCAGCCTAGAAAATAAATACAGTAACCCATTCAAAATGACTTCACAGTTGATTTTCAGAGCAGTGAAACAATTCTATGTGATATTTTAATAGTGGATAAATGTCACTGTACTGTTGTCAAAAACCATGAAATGTAAAACACCAAGAGTGAACCCTAATACAGGGTAGAGCACAAGTAGGTTTACAGTAGTGAATATACAAAACACAGAGTTTATTTTTGTATTATTATTTATCCATTATTGTATTATTTTCCATATGTATAACTATAAACCTACTTTTATCCTACCCTCTACAAGCCTTGGACTTTGTTTATTTGTTTTGGGTTTCTTCTTTTTCTTTTTTTTTAAATTTTATTTATTCATTTTTTTTTTTTTGGAGAGGAGAGAGAGAGGGAGAGAGAGAAACAGAGAGAGAGAAGGGGGGAGGAGCTGGAAGCATCAACTCCCATATGTGCCTTGACCAGGCAAGCCCAGGGTTTTGAACCGGCGACCTCAGCATTTCCAGGTTGATGCTTTATCCACTGCGCCACCACAGGTCAGGCAAGCCTTGGACTTTGAGTGGTAATGATGTGTTGATGTAGGGTCATCGGTTATAACAAACGCACCGCTCTGGTGGGGGATGTTGCTGGGGAAGGATGTGTGTGGGGAGATTTAGGAGCTCAATGAGAACTCCTTGTACTTTCTGTTCAATTTGCTCCCAGCCTAAAACTGCTCTAAAAAAATAAATACTACTAAGAAAAATGGCTGAGTTGCTGCCTTTCCTTTCTCTGAGAAAATGTGACTCTCTCTGCACTGATGGATACATCATGACCCATGTCATGCTCCCGTGTGTCTCTTCATTGAGGTAAGAAGTCTTTGTTCCCTGCGCTGATCAGTCATGACCATGAGTGCAGTGGCCCCCTTCAGTCACAGGCAGGTCCCATGGGACTACTCAGCTGTGAGCTGTCAGCACAGTGCTCTGGTCAGCAGGGCGAGTGAGTGCCTGGTCCCCAAGGGGAGCTGGGTGTGTTTCTGAGAATCTACTATGCCAATCACACTCCAGTCTCGGAAACATACAGCCTTTGCTTATCTGCATCTGAGCTGACAGGTGTTGCTGTAGAGTTTTCAGGCAACCTGGCTGACTCAGTTCATTTTAAATGCACGGTCTAAAACTTCTGGAATGTTCTCAACATTGCAGAATACCAAGTGTATTTTTTCCCTTGGGTTATTTGCTCTCCATTCTTTGGGATGATTAATTCATGCCTCCATTTATTATCTTTAAATCTCTAAGCTCTTCTTTCTTCTTTTCTTATGCCTTCCACAATCAGGCCATCAGGTAGATATTAGCTGTGAAAACAGAAGGAATTAGATAAAAACATCTCAATTTAGCACTGTCAGGTCTAGACATCTACCTGCACTGAAACTGCCCTTTCTCCACCCCAGGACATTGTGGAGGCTACCATCCCTGCTATCTTCTCAAGGATGTGGCTCGATGTTCCTTCTTCCTCTCCCACCCTCAGTTTCTCTCTGCCAGATCATTTTTCTTGGCACACAAACAGGCAGTGGTTTTTCTGATCCTCTTAAATCCTCGTTGACCTATCTGCTCTGGTTAGTGCCCTATCATTCTGCTCCAGTTCTCAGCGAAAATTCTCAGTTCCCGGAAGAATTGTCTGTGCACACTGTCTGCATTTGTTTCTCTCAGCCCCTTCTGATCTGACTTTTACTCCCACCGTTGTTTCCAACTGCTTTCCCCAAGGTCACCACTAGCCTTCACATTCCATGTCCTTCAACTTCTCTCTGTAATGAAGGCAGATGACGATTCGTCTTCCGGAAGGCACTCCCTCTCCCAGAACATCGTGCTCCGGGTTTCTTCTACTCTGGCCTCGAATTTCTCTTTCCCATTGCCCGATCCACCTCCTCTTCCTAACTGCCAAATATTTGAGGGCCCTATGGCTCACTTTTTCTTCTCTCTCTGCTACCAAGAAATCTGCTTTGTTCTTGTGGCTTTCATACGTAAAATGTTTTGCACGATCCCAAGACTCCCACATCCAATTATCCATTCGATATATCTAGGTTGCTGGCTCACAGGCATCTCAGAATTGCTATGTGCTTCTCCCACTCTTCTCTTCCCTTTCCACAATCAGTACATGACTCCCCTACCCAGCAAGTCACCAACCAAGGTCAGAGCTTTGAACATCATCCCTGACTCCTCCTGCTTCCTCACTTCGTTGCCATCAATAAATCCTGCCAGTTCCAGCTCTAACGTGTTTCCAATCTGTTTTCTTTCCTCTGCCTCAAACGTTGCTCCTTGTCCCACCATCCCACCTGGTACACGGTAGCAGCTTTACAACTCTTGACCACATTCATTCTATTTTCTAGAGCAGTCATCAATGGCCCATTATACTACCTTTTACATTTACAGTAAAACCCCAGCTCTTACTGTTGCTTACAAGGGTGCTCTTGTGTGCCCCTGCCCATCGTTGCTAACTTGCTCTACTCTGATGTACTCTCTGCGCACACTGTGCTGGAGCGCTGCTGCCCCGGGGGCACTGAGCGCTCTCTCTTCTCTCCCCCAGGGTTTCTCAGCCTCAGTACTGCTGGCATCTGGGACTGGCTGATTCCTGTGGTGGGGTCTGCTCTGTGCCTTATAGAATGTTTTGCAGTGTTCCTGGCTTAGTAGATGCCTGCAGCATCCACCCACACCATGTTGTGATTCTTAAAAATGTCTCCAGACATTATCAACTGTCTTGAGGGTGGCAAAGTCACCTCTGACTGCTCTACCTGAAATACTCCTTACCACTCATTCCCCTACCCAGGGGCAACATTAAAAAGACTTAACAACTGGTTTAGCATAGGGTTCCACTAATCAGAGTATGTGCTGGCTGCAAGCATCCTTATCTACACCTGTAAAATGAAGATAAGAGTAATCCCCACCTCGTAGAGTTGTTGTGAGAGTAAATGAGTTTAGGGTGTGCAGTATAAAGGGCTTAACTCAGGGCCTGCCACAGGGGGAATGTTCTGTGAGCATTTGCTACTCCCTTCGCCATCCTTATTACAACTGGCTCGTTATTAACCGAGTCCAAGCATATGAAAGGAGCCCCCTGCATCTCAGGTGTTCTGGATTGTTGCACTTTGGTTGTTTCTGTGGAACACTAGCAAGTTGTAATTAATTTGTAATCATAGTCATCTTTGTTTATTTTCCCTTTACCTGACTTCCCTTATAAATTCCACCTAGGCCATGTATCAGGGTACTCCTAACTGCTGTTACAAATAACTTCTATCCTTCAGTGATTTCACACAGTAGTAGAGCATCATTTTCTTCAAATGGCAGGTCCATGTGAACGTGGTGCACAAGTCTTCCTGATACTCATTTTGTGGCTCCTTCTTCCTTGGCTGGGACTTCCCCTGCTAGATCCTCTGCCTCCTGCTGGTGGGGATTGAGGCGGGGGAGATGAAGGCTTTCACAAAGAAGGTTTTTAATAGACTGGGCTGGGAACACCCAGCCTCATTCCTTTCCACATTCCATCGACATAGCTACAAGGCAGGCTGGGAAATGTAGTCTGATTGTGCCCAGCAGAGGTGGAAAAGGGTGTGGTGAGCATCTGGTCAGTCTCCTTGCAGACAGGCCTTGTGTCTGTGGTTCCAGCATCTACAACAGTGCTTTGCACAGTGTTGATAGTGCATAAATATTGTTGAGTGAATGAATGAATATGTTTTAACCTATTTATATCTTTTTGGAGCATTCAAATTGGAAGAGATTAACTTCTTTTCTGAGCATCAGTAGCTCTTATGAACTTGATTATACAAACTGAAAACTTGTGGGAGAGTAACTTGTAATAGCAGAGCACTAGTCATAGCTCTGCCAGTGAGACCCAGCTAAGCCTGGGAAAGCCATTGCTCACTTCAGAGCCACAGTTACTTTATCTTCTCCAGGTGTCTTCTGGGCGCAGAGGTGCTGTGGACTTCCTTTCCTCTGTGATCCATAGTGCAGTTCTGTTTACAGAAGAAACTAAAATAAATGTTTCCATATTGACACATTCCTCCGGTTCTGGTCTACTCTGAGGGCAATACAGTGAAAAGGACTGCCAGGCAGGTGGATAGGAAAGACACACTGTCTCTCCCCTCCCCCGCCAATGGCAATGGCCTGATTCAGGTATGCAGTTACCATTTCAGACTTCTGTCAGCCCTTAATGATGATTGTTGAACAAATATTGTTGTCTGTAATAGAACTATAGAAGCTCCTTGACAAGACTTTCATTGCAGGCCTGACTGTTTATGCAGAGGGGTGCCAAATTCAGAAAAGTCACTATACAGGACATGTATTGCATGGGAGGGATGCATAACAAAGAATTATTTGTTGTGCACCTGAAATTTTACTTAAACTGGGTGCTCTGTATTCTTACTGGTAAGCTTATTTGTGCAGACCCTCGGTCTCCAGCATTGGCCATACTAAGACTGTGCATCTCCAATTATGATTAGTTTGACTGTAGCCAAACTAAATGGGACCTTATAAGATGTGTGAGCTGCCAGAGTAGGTGCCTCCTCCTTCCTTATTGGTGTGAGTTTGTTATCTGATGGCTGAATGGAGTGTTCATCCATTAATTTCCTATCTCCATTTCAGTGGTTTGCTGGGCAGGTTGCCCTGTCTTTCTGTATGTTCAGGCTGGGGGGTCATTTACTTCTCAGCCTTAGGAAGAGGGGACTGTCTTGGCCTCTCATTCATCTTGCTTTCCACCTGCCCAGAATTACTCAGCCAAGTCTCTAATGATTGTATTTCCTTTTCCTTTATTAAAATTGGGGTCAACCTTAACATCTGTGAACCATGTTCAGATTTAATTAAGATACACTTGATTTAGTCTATAACCACTTATAAACTTTAATTAAACTGGATATGTATATTAAACTGAATTATTTTATGAGAACCCATGCATTTGATAAGAAATGTAATTATCTGTGTTTGAAATGCTATAGTTATATAATCTGAAATCCTGATTTTAAAAGGGAAATCATTTTAGGTCAACTTTAGCCTTGAGTAAGCATTTATGAATGAGGCTTTGATTTTAATTCATGTCAGTCTTCTGCCATTATTGGAAAACATTAATTCATTCAACATTGAGGGTTTCTTTAGTACCAGGAACTAAACAAATCACTATGTTGGAAATTCACTTTTGCAGATTCATAATTGACTTCCTTTGACCTGGCTTGTTGTCTTCATAGCCTTTGTGAATGGAGTAGTTGTCCACTTGGGTATAAGTAAATTATTTTTATTCCTTATTGACATGTTCAACTCTTTCAGTAATGAGAAAAATGTTTGGGTAAAGGGTGTCTAAGTGGTCTCATTCAAAGGAGAAAAGATATCTTCCTTCACCCTTTTTCTTTTATTTTTTGACTGAAGACTATGTCTGCTTAGGGAGGCGAAAGAGGCCTGCTGTGTCAGGGAGGTGAGTGAGTGCTACAGACTGAATGGTGTGTCCTCCCCACCCCTGCCATGCCCCAGTTCATAGGCTGAAACCCTGTTGGGCAGATAAAATATATTATGCTCACTTTCTTAAAGATGGTGCTGCCCATGTGGAAGTTCATTGCCCAGGTGATAATATTAATTGCCTTTCTTGCTTGGGATGGGTGTGATTATGTTAATATGTGTTGGGGGAGGGCTTTCACACCAAAAGGTTTTAAAAGGAAGAGAGATTACGTTGTTCTGGGGGAAGAGTGATTACTTTCTAGGAGAAGCCCATGCTGTAGGAGAGCAGAGAAAGGCCACGAGGAGGAGGCCAGGAGAAGCAGCCAAGATGGCAGAGTTCTGAAGGAGAAGCCAGTTTGTGCAGAGTTTGTGCAGGGAGAAGGAGATGGGAACAGAGGTGAAAAAGGCTAGTGAGGTAGAAACCTTTGATTCTAGGAAACTTGGATAAGTCAGTGGCTTTGGGAGCCCTGAATGGAAAGGGAAGTATTTTCTCACTGTATGTATTTCTTGCCTGCCGAGCGCAAGCTAGGATTAAAGGCAATAGCCCACGAGTCCTTGGCTCTGTTGTTTCATTACCGGCTGTCCGAATCTAATGTGAACCTGCATGGACCAGGCGGCTGTGATGGCGGCCGTGGCTACTGGCTTTACAAACCCCAACCCCAATGGGGCTGTATTCAGTGACAGGGCTTTTAGGAGATAATTTAAGTTAAATGAGGTCAAAGGGTAGGGTCTGAATGTGATAGGATTGGTGGTTTTATAAGAAGAAGAAGAGACACCAGCTCGCTCTCTCTCTCTCTCCCCATGTGCATGCTCTGAGGAAAAGCCAAGTGAATACTCAGCGACAAGATGACCATTTCCAAGCCAGAAAGAGAGCTCTTATCTGAACCTGACCACGCTGGCTCCCTGATCTCAAACTTCCAACCTCTGGAACTGTGAGAAATAAAATTCTACTCTTTAAAATACCCAGTCTGTGGCATTATGGTGGCCTATGCAAACCAACACAGTGAGCCTGAGCCTGACATGTTGTTGCAAGTAGGATTTCCATGGGGAGGTACCATTCTGACCTGTGAAGTGGGCAGCTCTGTCTCTGGAGCAGTTTTGCCCTTTGTTGTAATAAACTCCCTGACATCAGCCCACTCGTTTCCGAGAACAGCATGGATTCCGTTATCAGGATTCTTGGAATAGCTTTTGACAATGGAGCAAAGCTAAGCAGCTTGTCCTTGGATTGACTTGTGACCTTGACATATTAATGTTACATTTTGACTGACTGAACTTCGAAGACTAGACACTGGTGACTCACAACTAAAAGTCTTCCATGAAAAGATAAATGCAGGATTTGGTTTACCAGGTCCTACAGCTTGCTTCCATTCCTTTGGGGAGAATTTTGCCATTAGAAGAAGAAAAATTCTTTCCTCTCTTTGTGTCCCATTGAGTTGCATATGCCAATGAATTTCAAAACACTAAAAAAAAATCTGAGGTTGAGTTTAATATTTGATGTGACTTTTATACCGCTGAGCTGTGTGCAGCCCTAAAAGCGTGGTTTCCATCTTTCCCTCTGAGTCTCACCTCCTGTACCTCTTTGATGCACTAAAAATGCTCTCTGTGGATCAATGGAGAGTTCCAGCCCCCCAGACATAGACCTGTGACAGAAAATCAATGTGCAGGTGGACAGTGGAGAACCTTAAATAACATTTTCAAAGAATCTGCACTCCTCTGCCCCCCACTCCCAGTGCCCATGGAGACGGCTAGGAGGAGCCATATCTGCTAATGTGCATATTCTTTATTAGTGTGTGGAGGTTTAGCAAAACCAGCGCATGAAAACTATAGTCAACATTATAATTAGAAAACAATTCGAGTCACAGATTTTTCTGATACTTTTCCCCCTTCCATCTCTATGGTGTGCATATTTAAAAAAATACTGAACCTGGCACTTTGCTTAAATCACACTGAGACCCAATGGGTACATCGGATTTTTCCTCTAAAAGCAACACTTAGCGACTGTTACTTGCTGGCATCATCTGGTGCTGAGAACAGTGAGAGGATGCTGCTGGACAGAACTGGAGGCTACTTTCTTCCAGTGTCAGATGAGACGGAGAGAGGCAAGTGTCTCGATTTATTAGCTTCTTGTTACAGCAGAAAACATTGTAACCTACCATCTGTGAGAGGATCTATGGGGGGCAGCAAACCAAATGTCCGCAACTTCCAACCTATTTTAAGATACCTGTTGACAATTGTGGGTGCTGGTTTTCACCAGATACCACCAGTTTGGGACCACTCCTGGAGGGGGACTCCTTGGGTAACCCACTCTGAGGCATAATTTATGCTAAGAAAACTTTTTAGGCCCCTGGAATTAGATAAAGAGAGGCAGGTCTTTGGGGGTGTGCTTTCCACAGTAATTTGTCCAGCTGTGATTGTTAAAACAATAACCAAGGCAAGGCACATGAGGAACTCCCAAGGGCATTAATGAATCATGGAAGCCCTGTGGCTGTGAGAATGGCCCTGCTCTGCTGGGCGGACAGACGTGCAGCTGTTGAATGGTGTTGTAAAGCAGCCTGCGGTTTGCAGTAATGTGCTACCACAATTCAGCTCATGGGCGTTGGGTAGTCAGAAGTAGGTGTGAGACACACCCGGAGGTGGTGCACCTGTTCAGAATGTGTAAGAACAGAGAAGGAGATGCAGGCTGTTTGCCACAAGTAGGAAGGAAAGTGATTCATGGCAAGTAGAAAGGACTGGCGGAGAGGTGGTTCCTGGTGAGCATTAGTTGAAAAGAGACAAGAGCTGTGAAGAAATACTCTTCCAGCTGAGAAATGACCATTAGGAGGAAACAATGTTTTAGAGAAGGGAGGGTGTCAGGGTACACAGGACTTGGCAAATAACCTCCTGGTATTTCTTTCTAGGACATCGTGACCAAATTTTGGTTCTAGAGCTGCTCTGGTCAGTGTGGCAGCCCCTGGCCACATGTGGCCTGTGAGCACTTGACATGTGGCCAGTGTAATCTGTGGCGAATACACATTGGATTTCAGAGACTTAATTAAAAAATGAATATTAAATATCTCAGTAATATCTTAAACTGTTATAATGATATTTGGATATTATCATATCATATATTTGGGTTAAAGAAGTATTTTGTTATTAAAATTAGCTTCCCTAGCTTCTTTTTCATTTTTAAAATACAGGTACTAAAAAACTTAAACTTATATACATGTTATACATTATATTTCTGCTGGGTAGTGCTGCTCCAGAGTTTTATGAATGAAACTCTTAGGTATGATCACACTTTAAAGCATTTTAAGTTCCCCAATTTTAAAAAGAAATAGCTCCAGTTCCATGAATTACTCTCTAAGGGACCTGGTTCCAGAGGGCTCGGCTCACCAAGCAGGTGACACTGATCAAACATCCATTTGTCAGTGTCTCCCTTGAAAGATGACGCCTGGAATTAAATGCTGCTGCGCCTGGCTGTAGCTGAGAAAGGACGGAGGGGAGTTAATAGGACAAGGCCCTGGAACTACACAGTGCAGACTGAGGTTGTCTGACACCAGTGGTTCCCAATCTTTTCAGGGTCTCTTCGCTGTGAGGTGGGCTCAAGTCTGGATTGGATCTGACCAGCTAGCACCAAGAAGCCCCCAGGTAAACGAAAGCAAGAAGCATGGTCCTGCCAGTCTCTGTTACTCACATATTTCTCCATGCACCTAGGTCTTTCCCCATTATCACAGCATCTGACTTGTAGGCTCAACTGGACTGTCTCCCACCTCCTCCCCAGGGGAGAGATGATTAGTGTAAAAAATCGCCCTAGATATAGAAACAAGACATGCTGAATATTTAAGAGAAGAGCTTTAGGAATTTAGAATTCAAGTGCCTCCAGAGCAGTGCAAGCCGAGTTCCATCTTCTCTGTTCTCTGGGCATCTGATCGCCTGACCATCCCATGTAAGCCTCTATCCCTTCCTGACTCATGCCGAGTTTCCCATAATTGATCTGTAGGTGATATCGGTGTTTTAGAATAGTAAACTCAAGCACTCAAAATGTTCCAGAGGCTCATGTTTGTTTACCTGAGGTGGTTGGCTAGAAGGGTTAGAGGAAGAACAGACAGCCAATTATTTATTGTACTAATAACCATGTCCTGTTACAATTGCATCCAACACCTTCCGCTTGACTAGGAGCTAGGAGGATGGAGGACGAAGAGAGGAGAGAAGTTAGCTTCTGAGGGAGGGGCAGGAGTGTGGTCCATTACAGTACAGTGTCCTCACCATTTCCCTGCAACTGCCACTCACTGGACCACCTGTTCAGTCTGAGGAATTCTCTGCAAAACTTTGGAAAGCTCCATGAGAGCAATTGAAGGGTGTGTGTGTGTGTGTTGTGTATACATGTGTTTTCATCATTTTAGGAAGATAAAGCTAAGCTCCTTAAACCTTTATTTCAAGAAAAAGCTCAAAATTATATATATATATATTTCATCTTACCCCAAGGAAATAACACTAATCTTTCATGAGTCATCATTCAAAATCAAGCAAACATTCTGCTGGCTTAGTTCTCCCCAGTGAGTACCCAAACGACATTTGTACTTGGGGAATCACCCAGAGGTTCCCCCATCTCCTTTCTGCACCGCCTTCTCCCCGGGGTCCCAGTCCTGCAGCTTACACTGCACCCCTAAGAGTGCCCCCTCTGTGCTGTTAACATCTCAGTATAACCATGCAGGGCCAACCCAGGGGCATTATGGCAACCTCCTGGTGAAAAGTACTTGGTAAAAAATAACACTGCCTAAACAGAAGACCATTATTACTAGACTAGCTTTTCTCCCAGACTAATTACTTTACAGTCTTCCAGGATGAACTGCATTTGCCATCTGCTGAAACAATTACCTAAATGATCCAAATTCTTTTAAAGCTTCTTGTTCTTCCTTCAATTTCTATTTTAGTGCTATTGGCAGGTTTTAGAGCCCCTGTGCCCAGATCCTTGTCAGAGCCACTTAACTTTATGATTCGTGACAGCACTCCTCAAAGTGGACTGTTGACCCTCTTGAAGTCGAAGGCAGTGCAGTCTCGCTTCAGTGTCTGATCTGGTATTTGCCTCATTTTTTATCATCTACTACTTTGTTCTGTCTCATCTCTCTCTTAAAGCTTTAAATGGACTCCTTTTGGAAAAGGGGAGAAAGCTGCATGACGCCTGCTTTCTTCATGCATCTTTGTTATCTTGGTTGAAGGTGAATAATTTCTGGCTTCTTGACCATATTGTCTAAAAGTTAAATTCAGAAAATTAAGTGAGGATGACCTCTTTCCCATCGGAATTCTCTTGGCTTGTTGTGTGCCTGCAGGCATCCGGTGGACTGGCCTTGACTAGAACAGGTGGGACGTCAAGGGCCTTTCCTCACTGACTTCTCCTTTATCACCCTCGCCTTCCAGAGCAGCAGAAAGGAAAGCTCCAATTTACCACATTGGCTTTGGTCTCACCAGGAAAGCTCAAGTTAGATAGCTGAGTTTTGAGTCAGTGTGAAAGGGACTATCCAAGGACATGAATAGAGAGAGGCACAAACCAATAGGGTACATACTGCGATCAAGCCACCACCACTGAATCTACAGAGCTGTAATAGTTCAACAAAATGAGATCATCCTACACATACTGTGCTAGGCAGGGTTCTCTACAGAAGCAGAAATTAGAGGATGAATATTTATTGATAGATAGATTTATTATAAAAAATGGCTCATGAAATTATGGAGCTTGGTAAGACCTGTGAACTGCAGAGTGAGCTGGTCTCTCTAGTTGGCCTCTCCTGGAGGTCCAGGAGAGGTGGTGGGTTAGTGCTCGCATGAGTCCAAGTGCCTGAGAATCAGGAGCTGATGCTGTAGGTTTGAGCTCAAGGCTGGCAGCCTCAAGACCCAGGAAGAGCTGATGTTTCAGTTCGAGTCTGAAGGCAGGAGAAAAGTCAGTGTCTCAGTTTGAAGGCAGTCAGACAGGAAGAAACCTCTCTAACTGGGGTAAGGAATCAGCCTTTTTGGGCTATTCTGGTCTTCAACTGATTGGAGGAAGCCCATCCACATTAAGGAGGACAATCTGCTTTCTTCAGTCTATTGATTTAAATTTTATTCTTATCTAAAAAACAAAATACCCCCACAGAAACATGCCTATGGCTCAATGAAGTTGACACGTAAAATTAACCATCATACATCCTGTTGTGAATCTGTTTTTTTTGTTTTTTAGTTTAAGTATGTCATGAACATTTTTTGTGTCAATAAATATAGATGAGCATCATTTTTGATGGCTGCAAAGCTTGTTATTGTATAATACATGTACAATATTTCCGTTCTCTTGATAAACACTTGAGTTATTTCTTAGATTTCAGTATTATATTTGAGTGAAGTTTTTTTTTCTGAGTGATGAAGTTTGATTCATATTACTAAATTGTCCTCTAAGTAATTTGTACAATCTCACCAGCAAATGTAGAAGAGTGTGACTAACACTAAATATTCATCCATTCGGCAAATATTATTTAGGCTTTACCATGTGCCACACACACACTTCAAGGAGTTAGGTGTGCAGTGGTGAGCAGAGCCACAAGGCCCCTGCCCTCAGGAGGCATTCGTTCTACTGGGAGAGACACCAGTAGACACACACACACACAGCCTGGTAAGGTAACCACAACTTGTGGCTGTGATGGGATGAAGGAAGTAAATGGTGTGGCATTAAATAAGCACAAGGGGGTAGAGGTGACTCTTCTTTAACTAGACAGGGCTATCCTTTTTATTTTTGCCAATCTAATAGAGATTTTGCGTTAGTTTTGAGAGAGAAAGGAAGATATATTGAAGAAGGTGGGATTTGAATTGAATCCTGAAGTACACAAAATAGAGTTGGGTCAGACCTTTGGCGCAAAGCATTCCAGAGGTTTTCCATGATCAAAATTGTCAGGATGGAAAAACCCAGGAGGGACAGGGAAAAGGTGAACCAATCAAGTCCTTAAACCAATTTCAGGGCATTCGAGTGGGTGTGGTTTCCAGTCTCCACTGGCTGTCAAGCTCCTGAGGAATCCGTTGTTGTCATTCTGGATAAAGAAAAAGCCATGTATGTTTTTTTTTAAATTTTTATTAATTTTAATTTATTGTGTTAACATAAATTCAAGTGTCCCACTCAATATAACTCCCTCACTCCTACCCCCTTGCCCTCATTACCTCCTCTACCCCCTTCCCTTTGGGATTTGTTGTCCTGTTATCTGTATCTATGTATTATGCATATATATGAATAATTTCACTAATCCCTTTACCTTCTCTGATCTCATCCCCTCATCCCTCTTCCCTCTGGCAGCTGTCCCTCTGCTCCCTGTGACCTCGCTTCTGTCTCTATTTTGTTCCTCAGTTCACTTTGTTCATTAGATTCCACATGTGAGATAATATAGTTGTCTTTCTCTGCCTGGTTTATTTCACTTAGCATAATAATCTCCAATTCCATCCATGCTGTCGCAAAAGGCAAGATTTCCTTCTTAGAAAAAGCCATGTATGTTAAATGAACAGAACCTGATTGTACTATGTGCTTCTTTTTCCACTGTTCTTTCATTACTTGTTTTGAATAATCTAAATATGCAAATTATTAAAGTCAGATTTTCTAGGTGGTGATCCTGTTGCTTAGTTCATTACTGAGCTCACAGAAAGCTCTTTCAAAGGGTAGTGTTGGGTGTTTGGTCACAACTCTCCCACTACAGATGTCAGGTTTGTATCACTTAATGTCAGGTGTTTGCTATCTCCTCATGTTTAATCATTCAAAGCGTAGCATGCTTTCAAAAAACGGTCCTGCAATTAAGATACATTACCACCAGGAGGCACTGAATTCATCCACTGAACTTTATACCATATAAATCATCATACAGTAAGTATGATAAGAGATTAGCAGGTCACTATATTATAAAAGCTGATCTTTTTTAAGTTGGAATTTAACATTAAGCAGCACAGTGTATAATTACTTTGAAAAATAAATAGAAGTCAAAGATGCAATTTGGTACCTTTGTCCTTCTTACCAATGTGTTGTATAGAGATTGTGATTCAAATGCTCTTTTACAATTCACCATAAACATCTTATAGTAAAAGTCCGATGAGAGTTTGTAGCAGACATGCATTTCAGACTGCTGTTGGCCCCAGGCTGGCCGAGCCTGGTGTCAGAGTGGTTGTTCAGGACACACCTATTCATCTACATCAACAATACTGGGTTTTCCAAGGAGCAAAACCCAGAAGCAAAAGTGAAGGAAATCTGTTGTACACTTAGCCAGCATCTATATAAAGTTCTTAGAGAATTCTTAATTACAAATTATCTGAGATTATCTCTTTTAGAAGAGCTTATGGCTCATTCCAGCTTCTAGAGTCCCCTTAGCTATTTCTCTTCTTTAACTAGAACAAAGCACAGCGTGAATTGCTTCAGATGCTTGTTTACTTCTCCAATAAGCTTACTATAGAGGTTCAGAGCAGTCAGAAAGATGACTTTTAAACACTGTGTTCTTTAAAAATTATTGTATCTTTTACATCGAGCAGATAATTTTGAACAAAATTAAAGTATGTTTTTGAAAAAGAGGCTGAAACTGGCTTTTATTACAATCATTAAAGAAGTCAGTGTAATGCTGGTGGCCGAGGCCAGGCAGGTTCACACTGGATTTGGGCAGATGCTAGAGAAATTGTGGAGCCAGAAAGGGATGGGCCATTCCCGTTTATTGGAGGCTTGCAGAGACAGGTGAGCAAGAAAAACAACAAAGGGAAACAGCTGATAAAGAAAAACCTGCTGTTCACAGTTAGGGCAAGGAAGCAAGGAAAACTGCACCTCACAATGGCAGGAGAGCAATCTGGAAGAATTACCACCCAGGGGGTGCACCCGTAGCCTTATATAGGCCATGCACGTGTGCCTCTGCCACGTGCTCACGCACTAATTAACAAAGTGCTTGCAGCTGGTAAACCCGCTAGCAAGCCTCACACAGCTGCCCCACAGTCAGTCTCACCTACTGACTCCCAAACTTCCTGCTCCAAGCTGATGACAGGAAGCTGGGGTCCCAGGTGAGTCTTAGTGTATAGAAGCGGGTTTGTCAGAATAAGAAAGATGTGGTTCAGCTGCCAGGAGCAGTGGGATCACAGGAGGAGCCCGGGGACAGAGGCCAAGGGAACAAAGACGGAGAATGTCCAGGGGCTTCTGGGGCTGCTTGGGTGTGAGCTGTTGCCTGACTCAGTTTCCCCCTCATTTAAAGCTTTCATCCTTACAGACACAGGTCTACCTGGTTCACTACCCTGGGCCACCTTGGTCTCGAGTAGAACATTCTAATCCATTAAAAGTTCTCGAGTGGAACATTCTTATTTACAAAAATAGGCCTGTGGGCCACAGTTTGCCATCCCTAGATAAAGCACAAGTTCCTCAGCCCACCCTGAAGGACTCTCCTGTCTTAATACACCTGCCCAGTTTTCCATCCTACTGAGTGTGCAGGGCCTGCTCACTCCATATGCTGGATCCTGACCAGTCTTCATCCCTTCGTCCATTTCTGCTCTCTCTGCGTGGCCAAGCTGCACCCTCCTTTCAGGATGAGCCACCCCAAATCTGTTTTAGAACAAAGGAGTACAGCAAAACTTACACCATCCTGCTTCAACCGCTCAGATGGGAGAATACCATATTTTGTTCATTCTTTTGCCTTCTGAAGTGCATGCATTTTTATTTGTCTTATCAAAAGAGCTAGGAGCTGTTGGTCTGGGGAGGGGCAGCTGCCCGGAAGTACTGATGGGGGAGCAGGACAGTGGGCATGGGCAGGCTAAGTCCCCATAGCTGGAGCTGCATGCATTGCTGACCTAGTTCAAGAAACCATTGCAAAGACACCATTCCACAGAAAGGAAAATCAATAAGTAATTTCTTTCCCCCATGTTGCTCCATGGGTAACAAGGATGAAACACATCCCCCCACGACTATGAGGGAGTGTGCCTGAAGTGAAAGGCAGCATAGTGCTCAGTTCGAAATGAAAATAAAGACAAATAGGAGAGGTAACGAAGGCCAGAACAGATAGAGGCTGATGTGCTGGGGGCCATTTTTCATAGGCATTTAATTTTAGTTCACCTAGGCACTTTTGCATCAGGGCTTGCTGTTGGTGGAGCTATAATTCTATTTACAGATTGACAACATGGGATGTTTTTCAGGGTAAAGGGTGATTCTCTCATCTCTTGCATCTGAATCTACCCCGTGGCCTCCTTATCTTTCCCCGTTTGGAGAGTACTCTACACAAATTGCAAGTAAGTGATGAAATGTGAGCGCACAGGGAAGAGAATTCCTTCTGTGCTTTCAAAACGGAGCTGGCCATAACCATAATCGATCTTTTTTTTCTTCCTCCTTCCAGAGCTTTGCCACCGAAATGGAGCTGATTCAGCTGACTTGGAGGAAACAGTAGCAATGTCAAGTCCAGGCTTAGTGGTTTTGTGGCTGATACATGCTTATTTCTCTGTTTTTTGAAACAGGTATTGTAGACAAAGCTCTTCATTCTGTTTTTTTAGTGGTGGAAAACTATTTAGTCCTAAAACATTTTTTTTTAAAAATAATTTTATTTTTTTAATGGGGTGACATCAATAAATCAGGATACATATATTCAAAGATAACAAGTCCAGGTTATCTTGTCGTTCAATTATGTTGCATACCCATCACCCAAAGTCAGATTGTCCTCCGTCACCCTCCATCTTGTTCTCTCTGTGCCCCTCCCCCCCCCCCTCTCCCCCTCCCATTCTCCCCTCCCCCCCCGTAACCACCACACCCTTATCAATGTCTCTCAGTTTCACTTTTATGTCCCACCTACGTATGGAATAATGCAGTTCCTGGTTTTTTCTGATTTACTTATTTCGCTTCGTATCATGTTATCAAGATCCCACCATTTTGCTGTAAATGTTCCGATGTCGTCATTTCTTATGGCTGAGTAGTATTCCATAGTGTATATGTGCCACATCTTCTTTATCCAGGCATCTATTGACGGGCTTTTTGGTTGTTTCCATGTCCTGGCCACTGTGAACAATGCTGCAATAAACATGGGGCTGCATGTGTCTTTACGTATCAATGTTTCTGAGTAAAACATTTTTTTTTAATACTTTGGCTAAGGGATCAGTCCAAAGCAATGAACCTAATAGCCTCAAACATTTTTGACACTAGTAAACATTCTTTGTCTGGGCAAACTAGCAAACTTTTTTCTCTCCAACTTTTCTTTCCTAGGTGATGAAGTGCAGATGTAACAATATTTCCAGTTATATCAAGATGATGAAGCAACAGAAAGGTTCTGGAAAAAAACCCTTTGATCCATTAATAGGATTAGTGGTCTCATTATGTCATCTAACAAGTTTTATTTTCCTCTGTGTACTGAGAAGCATGAAATTATCATGTAAATAATGCCACATCTGTGCAAACAATTTACAAGGTGCTCTACAAATTCAAATTTAAGCTGTCATTTCTTTTAGTGTGTTAACTGTGACTTCCCTGAAGTTTTCTGACACCTCACATGAGCTTGCGGCACCTTGCTTTTTTGTTGACCTTCATTCCTGTGTATCGGGAATCTGCGTTTTGGAGGGTTGGGAAAGAGCACCTGTCAACACCATTGGGAAGTAAGATTCCATGAGCCAGGACAGCCAGCAATAGGCTTATATGAATTTTCTTAGTATGCCTAACTGGCTTCATAACCTTTTAAAGGTAATTAAATTTTCTTTTCTGCATTTGCTTGTGTGCCAAAGATTTCTGTGGCCTCTAGCTTCCAGATTATTCTTTGTGGAGGCCCATTAGATAACTCTGCATGCAGAGGCTGGTGGAGACAGAAAGGAAGCAATCATTACAGAATCATTACTGTTCTAATCCCTAAAGCAGCTTCCTAATTCAGGTGCTCACATCCAAATCCTGCATGCCGGCTGCTACAACTGAATGGTATTCCTGCCCATTGAAATGCAGTGTCTGGCATTGTGTGTCTTTGGTGTAGACATCAGCTATTGTCACACACACACATACCCCTTCACTGGAAACTTGTATTAATTAGTGGTGCAGATCCAAAGTATTCTCAAGTGAATGAGGGAGTACATTCGAAACCCTTTAGATGCAACAAGCACACACTTCACATCATCTCATTAAATTCAGGCCTAGCCACTCAGGAATGCAGTTTTGTTAGCTGGCCCATTGTTTCCAATGTGCCTTTTGTTCTGCATTTAAATAGTCTTAAATAAGTGCACTCCTTATGGCTTTGACAGTGGCATCATTGGTCTTGCCACAATGCTGTTCCATCAGCACCAAAGTAATTGCAAGGCAACTTTTAGCATCTGAAGGAAGTGAGGGCTGAGAAATACTTTCTCCTGTCACTCAGGTTGAGGCAGAATAACAAGATAATTTGGAGGAGGTCCTCCCCTCCATACTGTGTCATTAAAGAGCCTTTTGTCAGTAGAGGCTTTTTAGTGTGGATGGTCTGTGGGGGGTGGGATGGGGGAGGAGGAGGAGGAGGAGGACACAGAAGGATCGGATACAAAGGCTGACCATTGTAGAAAGTTCCTAAGGTTTGGAACTTGCTATTTCAACAACTAGGTCTAATGAAGACATGACTGGGATTCTGCTTTTATAAATGCTGGCTATTTGGATATTTACCTCTTATCCTTCAATATGCTTTCAAACTCATTGAAATAATCATATTGTTTACTGGCTATTCAAGGGTAACAGTTCCAGGTGGCCATATGTAATGTCCGTGGCCGAGGCCAGGTAGCTTCACATTGGATCTGGGAAGACAGTAAAGAAATTGTGGAGCCAGAAAACATTAGGGCCATTCCATTTAATAAAGTCTCACACAGTGGACAAGCACACAGGCAGGGGAAAACCTCTTCTCTGGCACACAAACAGCAAAATGGCCCCTCAGTGGTGGGCAAGCTATAAGCTATAGGCTATCGGCTATCCTCCATCCACTCTCTTTCTTCAGCACAAGCACCCACAGCCTTATATAGGCCACACACACGTGGCGCTCCTACTACGCACCCACACACCAATCAGGAAAAGCGCTTACAGCTGGTAAGCCTAACACAGCTGCTCCACACCATAGTAACCAATTTGACAAAAGAACCTGTGTTCAATGTATATTTTACATTGTGGGTAATGAGACCTGCCCAGGTAACCAATGTCAAACTCTCAGGCTGACATGAACAGGGCACTTGTCAGGGGCCTCCTCCAAGGGTAAGCTGGTTGTGACTTCTCACTGTTGCCTAGATGAACTCCACTAGGAGGACACTTACATGCAGCCCCATGAACACTTCCTGAGAACTCAGTAAATGTTACCATAGCTTAAAATAAAAACAGCTTCCTTGGAATTACCCACATTATTGATAGATCCCAGATTGCTCTGATGTGGACACAACCATCCAAGCAGAGTGATCCAAAAAAACCATCCTAATGATTCCATTTATTTTTATAACAGGTTGTCAGGAGAATGAAAGACTATGGTATGGTGTCACTTTCCATTACCTCTGAATTATTTACAAATGTGCTTTAGGAAGGAGTCTTGGGAACCAAATGAAAAATTAGTTGCACACTTGCACCACGATCATGTAGATGCCTCCTCCCTGAGGACCACGTAGTGTGGCTTCCCTGTGCTCAGGACAGGGCAGATTGCCTTTGGAAAGTCTAATGCAGGGAAGTGTTTCACCTGTGGCAAGATTGCAAAGAAATAAAGGCATGTTTCCTCTTCCTTAACCACTCACCAGTCGTTTGCTCACTTACAATGACCAGTTGAGGAATAATAGTGAATTACAGGAACATAAGATTTGTTTTCTTAGAACCCACCAGAAAATTAACAAAAGGAGTATCATATATTGTAATGCTGGTGGCCGAGGCCAGGCAGGTCCAAATTGGATTTGGGCAGCCAGTAGAGAAACTGTGGAGCTGGAAAGGGTTGGGCCATTCCATTGAATAGTGTCTCACAACAGCATATAAGCACACAGGCAGGGGAAACCGCCTCTCAGGCAAACAAACAGCAAAATGTCCCCTCGCAGTGGTGAACAGGCAATCCGCCGTCCGCAATCCCCCTGAGCACAAGCATCCATAGCCTTATACACTCGTGCCTCTGCCACGTGCTCACGCACTAATCAGGCAAAGGGCTTGCAGCCGGTAAACAAGCGAGCAAGCCTACCACAGCTGCCCCACATATATCCTCCAACAGCTTTTTGGAAACAGAATGATGTGTGCATTTAGATATAGTTGTTTCTCCTTAGTTTATTCAAGCTATGTTCATTGAATGTCTATGATCTGTAAGACTCTGTCTCAGAGTCCACGCCCTCAGTCGCTAACATCCTAGAGAGGAGAAACCGTAAAGAAACAAAGTATAAACAATGTAATAACCCTTAACAAAAACACAAAGAAGAAAACTACAGGAAAAATAGAAACAGAGTGAGGGGCAACATCACTGTGGATGTGGGGCCAGGGAGAGTGTAGGGAAAACAGCTGTGTTAGGCTTGCACTTTGCATGATTAATGGGTGAGCACGTGGCACAGCCACGTGTGTATAGCCTATGTAAGGCTATAGGTGCCTGTCCTCAGGCAGATCGCTTGCTCACCGCTGTGAGGGGCCCTGCCTGCTGACTTGAAAAGCGGTTTCCCCTGCCTGTTTGCTCTTCTGCCGTTGTGATAACCTATTAAATGGGAATGGCCCACTGTTTTCCGGCTCCACAGTTCCTTTACTGTCTGCCTGAATACAGTGTGAACCTGCCTGACCTTGGCTACCGGCATTACAGGCAGCCCTGAGAAGCAGCTGTGTGAGCAGGACCTGAGTGTCCCAAGGGAGAACCAGGGCTGTACCTAGGGCTGCGCCGACAGAGGCGTGCCCAAGCCCAGAGGTAGGCACATGCTTGGCTTCTCAGCAAATTACTCTTCTAAACTCACACTCTGCAGAGAGGAGAGCTGCCAATTCCGTCCTCCACTCACCGGCTGCCTCTGGAGGAATGCCCCCAAAGTTTTGAATTTTATTTCAGTGCTTCTTATTCTGTTTGTATAGAGGTAGAAACATCATAAGAGAAAATTAGTCTTAGTTGCTTTTAAAATTAATGAGGGCAAAAAAAAAAAAAAAATGTGTCACATGGATGCCGGTTGCTAGTTCCAACTGTGACCTGAACTGTTTAGGACAGGTCTTGAACTGCCTTGGGTAATTTTTCTTCTCTACAAACAGCAGTGGAGTGGGAGGTGTTTTATGTTCTCAAGAATTGTGTGCTTTTTCCCAGATGAGCGCACGTGTGCCTCCCCACGTGACCTAGGTGCAGTTCTCACGTGAGCCCAAATCTCCTTTGCTCTTGCCTGTCTGGGTACATTCTCTCCGGTAAGCTTCTTTACATTCTCATTTGCAATCATTTGTAGTCTTGTGGGCAGGCCTCAACCTTTCCATGTACGCTTGTGTGTTCTCTCTTCTTTTATGCACACGTGTATTCTTGTGAGCCTGGGGCGTTTTCATCACACAGGCCTTGCAAACTTTGGAGGTCTATAACTATGGTTGTTGGGGACTCAACTCCTGCTGGAATTTTGTGCCCTGCCTTTAACAGTGGTCTTTCCTCGTGGCTTTCATCCAGGTACGATAGCCTAGGCCCCGGAAAGCAGGGCTTATCTGTGGGCAGTGCATTCTTGAGCCCTTATTGGGGCTTTCAAGGGTATGTGGGTGCAGAAAAGTTTTCACTGGTTCCTCTTGGAAACGGTGGCATTGGTGCTTGTCCAGGTCAAACTGCTGGTTTTGCCCAGTTTAGCAAGGCTACTTTTATCACTGAATTACAGGAGAGGGATCCCACTGTGAAAGGGGAGGTTGGTTCTGCGATCTATCTTGGTACCCCTGGCTTGGCTTACAGTGGACACTCTCTAAGTGGCCTGGAGCTTGCTGCATGAGCTTTGTGTTCATTTCTAGGTAATAGCATTTGGTCAACAATTAGAGCTTAAAGGTTGGTCATGCTTCCCCAAACCTCTACGCGTTTGTAGTGAAAGCAGGTCTCAAACCGAGTTTGCCATCCACAGAAAGCTGCAGAGAACAATTTACACAGCGGTGCAAGCCTGATAAGGACTTGGCTCTGTCCCTCTAGCAGATTCCTACACACCTTGCAGGGGAAGCTCGGTGACACGTGACAGCGTTCCTGTGACTGAGCACTGCATCCTTACAGGTTTCGGGCACTCATGATCCTCTGACTCAGCGGCCACAAATAAGGCCTTCCAGGGTTGAGCCTGGGTGCTATCCCCTTGGCTGCTGCCCAGACTCAGAATTCGCTCTCCAAACACACAGGCGTTTTACAAATGGGAGGGAAGCAAGATTAGGAATCTGTCTCTTTTACATAAGCACAGATGTTAACATTTTAGTGGCTGAAAAAGAGTCCTATTTTCTCATTGACAACCTTCTTTTCAAAAAAAAATAGTTCATCTACCCTATGAATATATGCTTCCCCCTCACTCACGCATCTTCCCTGGGAATTCTCTAAAATTGTTTTCTTTACGCTTGAAATGCATTATGGTTGAAAATGTTATTCATCGTAACCTGAGTAGGTGAGAGTGTTGTGGGCAGAAAGTGTGAGAAGAATATGGAAAACCAGAAATGATGGTGTTGGTGAAATAGCTGTGTTAGGCTTGCTCGCTTGCACTTTGCCTGGTGAGTGCATGAGCTCGTGGCAGCACGTGTGTATAGTCTATGTAAGGCTGCGGCTGTTTGTCCTCAGGGCAGATTGCTGACTGCTTGCCTGCCACTGGGAGGGGCCATTCTGCTGTTTGTTTCGTAATTGCAGTGAGAAGTGGTGTTTCCCTGCCTGTTTGCTTGTCTGCCCTTGCGAGACTCTAATAAACAGAAACTGACCAAAGCCTTCCAGTTCTGCAGTTCCTCTACCATCTGCCCAAATCCAGTGTGGACCTGCCTGGCCTCGGCTGCCGGCATGACACACACTCATGGGGAGGCCCAGGCTCAGGGGAGAAGGAGCAGGGCAGGGCTGGAGAGGGGTCTGTGGGTCCGGGCAGGGAGGAGCCGGCCTGGGGCAGGGGCAGGCCCTAGAGGGGAGCAGCTGCAGGGTGGAGGTGGCACAGTGGGAGCCTAGGCCACGCTGGCTCACAGGCCAGGGCCCTGAAGGATGTCTCAGCAGCACCTTGTGCTGGACGAGTCCTGCACGACCCAGGGCCTCCTTCCACAGCCCCGTGGTGGCATCCCCTGCACTAGTGTCACAAGACAGAAATCTGGAAACAATTCCGGATGCAGCCCCTCCGGCATCCCCATGCCTAATCCATCCAGAGTTAATCATCTGGCCCTGACCGGCCTTGCTGATTTCAGCTACTATTGTCCTTCCAGACATATCTTTTTTTTTGTCACAAAAGGCCAAACCGATTTTAATTTAAGGTCTTTGACTTCTCTATTCTGGGGGTTCTTTCCTTTTTGCTCCCTCCTGCTTGTTTCTGGGGTCTCAGCTTAATGTCTCCCTGCAGGGGGACCGCCCCTGACCCACAGCCCCTGCAGACCTCTGTTCTCTGTCACATCCCCTTGTTTGTATCGTCCTCAGAGTTTTGAACCCTACCTGAAATCGCCTTGTTTGTTGAGTTCTGTGCTTGTTGCCGTTTTTTTCTTTAGAACATAAAAGGCCACGACTGTTCTTGTCCTTGCCGAGTCCTCTGTGACTCTTGTGGCATCAGGCATGTGGTGGGTCTGACCCTCGCAGGCACCTGTAGAAGCTTTGCTATATTCCATCACTAGCCCATTGCCCCAGCTCTCAATGGATTGACAGTGGGAGACTCTTCACAAAGGAACAAACTCTGAATTGTGTTCGGGCTTGAATCTGCACAGTAACTATTTGTTTTCAAGCTGGCCTGTTAGGAGAAAGCTAAGTCCCAGAGGGCCGGGTGCTTTCCAAGTACTGGAAGAACCCCCACACCTTACGTAGCGCCAGGCAATGAAGACAAGGCTGAGGGATTATTATAAAGTAAACAGATAGATTCCATATCCTATACAAACCATGCTATAGTTTACTGAACAATGCACTGTTTCATATGCTTTGAGCTCTTCACATGCTTTCAAATTGAAGATTGCATTCCAGGGAAATCAAGTAAGAAATATGTAGTTTGGGATTGATTAAATTTGGGCAGCTTCTTGCTTCTCTCAGTAAATGCCACAGACACATCCTAAATAAGTTCAAATTTAAATAAGCTATTTTCCCTGCTTCTTAACATAGCTATTCTTTCACTGTGCCCCAATGGTGGTGGAATGCCAATATTCCCTGTCTACCACTGCAGTAACTGCTTCTTCCACTTCTCCAGTTACTACTGGTATTGTAATGACTACTACTGCTGCTATGATTACTATAGTAACTGCTACCCACGGCTACAGTTGCTATTCTATTACAATTACTATAGTGGTGATGACTTCAATTGCTACTATTCATCTACTATTTACTATTCAAGGAAGAAAGAGGTGCATAGTTTATTGCTCATTAGATGGTTACATAAATAATAACAGCATTCATAACATATTGATTATAGGTGACATTTCTGTGTCTTCATCATTTTGTTCTTCCTGAGAACAAATCTTTGATTTGAGATGGATGCCACTAGTGGAAAATAAAAGATCAATATGTTAGAGGTCTGGGCTCTTGGGCTGGACTATCATTTGTTGTTTTTCCCCCCCAGTTGTTTCTAGGTGTTACAATATCAGATATTGTACTGGCTCATGTCATTTTCTAACACAAAGCCTTGAAATGCTATACTGTAGTGGGACAAACTTGTTAATGTGGGGATATTTTACCAATGTAAAGAAACTACACAGTTTCTCTCACTGAAGGTATATGGCTGTTCACATGAAGTGACTGGACGTGAGGGGCGCTTGTTTCCTCCACAGGCCCTGGTGTAGGGCTCGAGTAAAGGAGTCTCTAGTCAGGGACAATGCTATACTTTGGCACCAGTTATATCAAATTTCTTGAGGAGTCTTCCTTTGGAAGTCAGCAAAGTTAGGTTTCTCTTCATCTATGCGGAACGGCCATTGACAGAAGGACCTCGCAAGACCCCTTTCAAAAGCTTCATGAATTTCTTACTGCAGTTTTCCTGGCACAAGGCATGACCGGAACCATTGGTTTGGTCGTTCTGATCCCTGCCGTAATCTGGTCAGGCATTTCAATAAGGAGCGGTGTCAGGCTTCATCCTGTGTATGTTTTCCTCCCCATAACCCCATTGCTTCATTCTGAGGAGCAGATGTGTGGAATAGGCGGACACTTAGTGCATGAGCTGCTCCTCATCGTTTAGGAGCAAAGACCCAGTAGGCACTGATGCCACAGGTGCTGAAGGGGCCCTTCTAACATGGGAGCTATGTGGTGGCCAGAGGGTCTGGAATTGAGCTTGTTAACTCACTTCACATTTGTTTTCAACAAGATTTACATCATAATCTCCAGGAGGCCTAGGTAGTAGTATTTAAAAAAAACAACACTATCAGGTGCCTAGTTTTGGTTAATTACCACAGACTAAAGTGCTGAAAACAACACATCCTTAACAAGCTGGTTTTGTTTGCATTCTTTTATTAAAGGATTGGGTTAAGCAGATTATATGATGTTTAGTGTGACGGAGTGATCAGGAATGGGAAAGACACGTCTTGTCCTGGGGGTGGGTCACAGGGAGCAGGGGCATTCATCCTGGCATGCAGTGCAGGGCAGCTGGCAAAGTCATTGTGGTGGGTGACACTGGCAGGGGGGTGGGGCTGCATTTCCAGGGATCCTGTGCTTTCCAAACAGGGAGGCCCTTGTCAGGGGGAGGACTAGGAGCAGGGCTGTTTTGCCAGGAGGCGTGGCCTGGTCTCCAGCCCGCTGGATGCAGGCTGTGGTGAGGAGGGGGATGTGCAATACAGGTGACCTCCCACTTCCCTTGCAGCTTGGCACTTTTCCTACCGGGGATGGATGCGCGGATCCCTTCAGTTCTCGGAAGCCCCTGTCAAGTGATCAGGGAGGAGAGAGCAAGCGATCTGGGATTCAGCTGCCCCCAGATATAAACCTTCATCTAATGGAAGGCAGGGCCCAATTCTGCCCAGTGAGGCTAAGCTTCTTGAAATTTTCCACTGTGGCTGTCCCATTTGGGTGGACTTGCTATATGGGCAGAAATCATGGTGGGGGGATCCTGCCCCAGAGAACTAGAGAAGGGCATGGGGGCGGGGCATCCTCTGTTCCTAACACTCCCTTGGGAACCCCATACCACCATGACTGGTGGCATTCATGTCTTGTAATTGGTTTCAATTATTTAAGCTGCCATCTTACCATTAGTCTCTTCTATCTCCTTTCTCATCAAGTTTCACCCTATCATGACCAAAAAAAAAAAAAAAAAAAAAAAAAAAAAAAAAAAAAAAAAAAAAGTAGAACCTTGTAATACAAAGGTGAGAATGCTGACACCGGGCTGGTTTAAATTGGCGTCTAGAAGAGCTGACACCACTCAAGTGAGCAGGTCTTCTGTAATCGCAATTCTCTCTTCTCTCCAACCCCGCTAGAAGCCACTCATTAATTATAGATGGAAAATATAAAGGTTGGTTTTTCTGTCTTGCATTCATCACAGAGATGTACAGTAAAGCAGGGAAATTGCATTGCTAAACTTGAACTCATCTTAAATCAAACTGACCTTTAACTTATCTTTCAAACTTCCCACCCCCACCCCAAATAAGTATTGGTCCATACAGAAACTTTTGTTAATGACATATTAAATTAGATTAACTTGAAGCTAAGGCTGAAAAGGTTAGAAAATAGATTTTGTTGCACACTCTAGGCGAAATCTGGTGTAACATATGATATTAATATGCTATTTGATTTCTCCAACTGAGATAAGGAAACAGAATTATGTTGGAGAAGGGAAAGCACAATGCAGTCTCAGCCCAGAACACATCATCAAAATCAAGGATAAATTTCTAAAAAACGAAGAAACAGTGGTCATGGATGGAGGCCATGATCCTCTCCTGCCCGAGGGACACATCTCTTGTGGTTTGGCTCTGGGGATCCTGACTGCCGCATGATTCCTCTCCACCAGTCGTCTTCTTCTAGGCCTGCTCACATTCCGTGAGTACCTCTATATTTGGTGTTGTCCTGTGCTAGGTTTCTGATCTTTAAGCAGAGGATGAGATAGCAAGTACAGCAGCGTTGAAAGGCCCCAATCCTACTCCTGAACCCAACCCAGAATCTGGGCCAACTTAGGGTCAGAGGAACTACTACCTAACAGCTACCCTGTTCCTGTGACATGGAGACCACAGAAGCTTTTGCCTGTCTTCCCAGTCAGCAGCCCCAAGTCCCCTCCTCTGCAGTTCAGTAGCTTGGGAGAATAATGACTGATACTGTATATCCTCCCCTGAGCAGCTACAAGAATCCTAAGACATGCTGTCAGAGATGCTAGAGTTCACTGCCTACCCACTGGGAAAGTGACTGGGTAACGGGGGTTCCAGATACTTCTGTATCCATTTCTGATGCCTTCCGGATCCTCTACACTTCCCTCCACATGGGGATCTTTTACAGGCACTCTCCTCTTAGTTGTCTCACCTGACGAGTGGAGGTGAGAAGAGTAGATACCTTTTAGTGTTGCTGTGAGGCTAAAATGAGTTACTTCATTTAACAGTGCTGGACCTGTAGCAAGCCTCAGCAAATGTTAGCTAATATCCGCTGTCATCCCAAGAGGCTGTTTGACATAGCTGTGTATTCAGACTTAGAAGAGAGCTAAGTTTGCAGACTTGAATAGATGAGTTAGGAGACTGGCCTAACAGTCTGTGCTTTATAAATTTGTTATGATTGTGTCATGATTGTCATGGAATTGGAAATGCACATGTTGAAATTCTAATGTCCAGTACCTTAGAATGTGACTTTTATTTGGAAATAAGGTCATTGCCAATGTAATAGGTTAAGAAGAGGCTATTAGGCTGGGCACGAATCCAATATGACCGGTGTTCTTATAAAAAGGGAAATTGGAGCCTGACTGGTGGTGGCGCAGTGGATCAAGCATCGACCTGGAATGCTGAGGTCGCTGGTTCAAAACCCTGGGTTTGCCCAGTCAAGGCACATATGGGAGTTGATGCTTCCTGTTCCTCCCCCTCTTCTCTCTCTCTCTCTCTCTCTCTCTCTATCCCTCATCTCTAAAATGAATAAATAAGTTAAAAAATAATTAAAAAAGGGAAATTGGGAGACAGAGACTCATACAGGGAGAACCCAAGTGGACCTCAAGGTGGCCCTGGAGAGAGACCTGGAAAAGATTCTCCCTCCCAACCCTCAGAAAGAAACAGCCCTGCTGACACCTTAGTCTTGGACATTCCAGTCTCCAGATCAGGGAGACTATAATTTCTCTTGTATAGGACACCAGTCTATAATACTTTTATGGCACTCCTAGAAAACTAATACAATGGTATATGGGGAGGAAGAGACAAAATAGTAAGAAAAAAAACCCCCAAAAGAACAGAATAAAATAAGAAAGTAAACATCATAGCACATGTCATTTGATAAAGTATCTACTTCAAGGCAAGCATTCAAATAATTTTACACCCCTCCACCCTACCAGGCTAACTCTCCAAGAAGTGCTCAAGTTCATATAATTTGTAAGTTGTGGAGTCAAGATCCAAAGGTGAGTCTGTGTGCCTTCCAGATCATTTGCTGTATGATATATCCTATATGAGAAATGAATACTTTCTGGTTAACATCTAAAGAGACAAGGAAAGTTGTACCTACAAGAAGATTTTTATCTTCTTTGGAGCCTAAGGGGCAGAAATCCACCCTGACACATTGGAAAGGATGGTGTTGGGTTTTGTTTGCTTTACGGAAAGTCTCAGGAAAAATTTCATGAAACCCAAAAGAAGGAAATACTCCAGGGACAAGCTGAGCTTGAGGGTGAAACTGGAGACTCAGAAATGGAGTACAGAGAGTTCCCATGAACCCCTGCCCCTACAGATACACAGCAGCATCCCCCACCAGTGTAATACATTTGTTACAACTGGTGAGCCTGCATGGACACATCACTATCACCAAAGTTCAGTTTATGTTACGGTTCAGTCTTGGTATTGTGCACTCTATGGGTTTTGACAAACATATAATGACCCATATTTACAATTATAGTATTATACTGAGTTTCACTGCTCTAAAAATCCCCATTGCTTCTTCCTCACTCCATCTCTAACTCCTAGAAAACACTGATCTTTTTACTGTCTCTATAGTTATGTCTTTTCCAGAATGTCACAGAGTTGAAATCATACACTATGTAGCCTTTGCAGATAGGTTTCTTTCACTTAGCAGTATGCATTTAAAGTTCCCCTTTGTCTTTTCATGGCTTGATAGCTCATTTCTTTTTAGTGCTGAATAATACTCTATTTCATGTGTAATTCTTTTTATACATTGGACTTAATTTGCTAATATTTTGTTGAAGATTTTTATATCTCTGTGCATGTGAGATACTGTCTTTAGTTTTCCTTTCTTGTAATGTCTTTGTCTGGTTCTGGCATAAGGGTAATGATAGCTTCCTAGAATGAGTTAGTAAATATTTCTTCTATCTTAAAGAGATTATAGAGAATTGATATAATTTCTTCCTTAAATGTTGGAATTCACTAGTGAACCTATCTGGGCCTGGTGCTTTCTGCTTGGAAGGTTAATATATTTAAATACTGATACAATTTCTGTAATAGATATAGGCCTATTCAGATTGTCTATTTCTTCTTATACACATTTTGACATTGTATCTTTCAAGAAATTGGTCCATTCCATATCAGTTATCAAATCGGTGGGCATAGAGTTGTTCATACTATTCCTTTATTATCCTTTTAATGTCCATGTGATCTGTATTTATGTCTCCTCTTTCATTTCTGGCATTATATTTTATGTCTTCTCTATTTTTTCTTAGCCTGGCTAAAGGCTTATTAATTTTTTTTATCTTTTCAAAGAAGTAGTGTTTGGGTTCATTGATTTTCTCTATTGATTTCCTGTTCTCAATTTCATTGATTTCTGCTCTAACTTTATTATTTCTTTTCTTTTACTTACTTGGATTTATTTTGCTCTTCTTTTTCTGCTTTCCAAAGGTAGAAGCTTAGATTATTGATTGTACATCTCACTTCTTTTCTAATACATACTTTCAATGCTAAAAATTTCCCTCTAAGCACTGCTTTCCCTGCATCCCACAGGCTTTGGAAAATCGTACTTCTATTTTCATTTAGTTCAAAATACTTTGAAGTTTTTTCTTTAGCCCATGTGCTATTTAGAAGTGTATGTAGTTTAATCTTCAAGTGTTTGGGGGATTTTCCAGCTATCTTTCTATTCCTGATTTCTAGTTTAATTCCATCGTTTGGTCTGAGAACAGGCAGTGGATAATTTCTTCTCTTTTAAATTTGGTAAGGTATGGTTAATGACCCTGAATGTGGTTGATTTTTCAGTTTGTTCAACTTTTTACTTGTTGTAGGGAAGAGTGGTGACTTAATAAGCTACTTACATGCTGGATTGGGACCCAGAAGTTGAAATTTTATAAAAAAAAGTCTCATTGGTGGTTGGCCAGCCACTGGCAGCCATACTTGGGGTAACTTTGAGGGTGTTATCTGCCATTTAGGACTCCTGCTCCTAGGATTTGGGAAGTGGCAGCTATGCCTCTGGATCTGGGGGAGACTCTAAAAGTGCAGTAGCATGTCTAGTACATACCCCCGGGACAGCAGTTCCTATACTCAGTTCATATATGCATGGGTAGTATCCAGTTAAATAATACACTTTAAGAATTAGAAAGTTATGATAAAGATTTTATGACCTCACAGATTCATGTAAGGCTGAATAGCAGAGCATGGGATTCAGTGATGCACCAAGTTTAAGAGCTATACAGCTTGTCAGGGGCTAAGAACTGGCTCACCCCATGGTCAGCTGTGCTGCCTTGGCATACAAGGTGGGTGATCTCTGGGAGGCTGCAGTAACACCAGACAGCAGTATAAGATGAACAGGCACAAGACCTTGCAGTCAGTGAACTCCAGCTCCAAAACCGTCCATTCAGTTCAGGTCTGCTGGGCTGGACTGGAAGGGTGATAAATAGGCTGGTGCCAGCACAATTATTCAGTGGTCGGTTAAAGAAAAAGGAAAAAGCCCCAAATCAGTGAAGGACGATCTATTATATCGGGCACCTGCCAAAGCTATTTTTCTAGGGTAGTTGTACTTTTCTCCTCTCCAGAAAATGGATAGAACAATTTGACTTTCAGCCTCACTGCCTCACTCTGGTCTAGACTCATATCATTTCATGCTTGTGTAATTGCCAGTGTCTTCCCACAGCTCGCCCTGCTTGCCTTCTCCCTTCTAATTCCTTCAGGCAGGAAGACCGGTTCCCTAAAATGTCCCATTGATCATGCACACTCCCTTGTAAAAAGCTTTCAATGGCCCCCATTGCATACAGGACAAAGTGTAAGGCTCACCCAATATTCCTGGTCTTCTGTGTTTGGACTACAATCTTATCAGTAATTTTTTCTCATGATATCCTGGTACCTACACTCTCCTGTGGCCATATTGTTTTACAGAGAGCAGGTGCCCTGTTCTGTGTGATGTATTTGTGCCCTCTCTTTGTTCAGGTACGTACTGTCCTCTCTGCCCAGACAGATTTGGTGCCAGCTTCAAGAATCACCAGAACCATCTTCTGTCAGAAGTTTATTTTATTTTTATTTTTTGACTACTTCAATCCTGTGTTTCTGTGAAGTAAAAGGAAGTATATATATATATGACCCTCCTAGACCTCATCTGGCTGTTCACCTGTCACTTTTATCACATGCTTTGAAATATACCATATTTCCCCATGTATAAGATGCACTTTAATTTTGGGGCCTGAAATTTAAAAAAAAATGTATTACATAAAGTTATTGAACTCAAGTTTTATCCATCATAACATTCATACAACTCCTCATCACTGTCAAAACTCCCATCCATTACCTTGTTCTCATCTGTGTCTGATGATGAATCACTGTCTTCAACAGTGAGCACAAAAACAAGTGTGGAAAAACAGAAAATGCAAGTAAAAAAATCTACAACCACTGTATAAGATGCACCCAGTTTTTAGACCCAAATATTTTGAAGAAGGATGCGTCTTATTCATGGGGAAATACGGCAATAAACTGATACACAAACTGGTTTCTCTGAGTTCTGTGAGCTTTTCCAGCAAATGACTGACTCCAAGAAGGGGGTTGTGAGAACCTTCGATTGGTAGCCAAGTGAGACTGACATTGTGAGTCACCTGGGGACTCACTACTTGTGATTGGTGTCTGAAGTGGGGATGGTCTGGTAGGACTGTGCCCTTCTCCGAAGGTCTTTGCTAAACTCCAGTTAGTGTCAGAAATGAATGATGTACAGAGGTAGAACACCCACATCAGGTCAGAGAATTGCTTGGTGTATGGAAAACCCACATGTCTGGTGTCAGAAGTGAGGTGCCGTCGCATGAGAGTAATGGAGAAACTCGGGAGTATTTTTCTTAGTCTCCTTTTCCAGCTCCTACATTATTTCTGGACTGTGACATTCTTCGGTCCAAGTCATGCACCACCTTTCACAGCCATTTGTTCGGGTTTTTATATCAAGTTTAGAATCAAACTTCCTTGAGAGATGAAATCCTGTTCTTTCCTCCTTTGGAGTTTCCCCAGGGTCTGCCTCGTGCTGTCCATAGGAAGCGCTTGATAAATGGTATGGAGCAAAACAGCAAATGTGAGTGCTCTCCAAAGAGAAAAAACAGCAAAGGTGTGGTGCTCTCCAAAGAGAAAATGGAGTTTTAAACAGAGACAATGAGAAAATGGAGTTTTAAACAGAGACAATGCCCATCTAACAGGTCTTTCCTGACAAACGGTCCCAGAATTTTTTCCAACACAAGTTAAATCCCTTTGAGCAACTGTATCTTAAAATATAGATGGATAATATCTATAGAATGAAACATGCATCTTCATCTTGAATAAATCAACTGCATTCTGCCCCCAGGCCATGTCATGTATTTGAGCTTCTTTGCTTGTGGTGTTCATGTATATGGAAACAGTGAAACTCAATGATCTATTTGGGAACTGGGCTCTGGGCTGAAGCCAGTTTCCCATGATGTCCTGACCTCCTGGGCTCCCTGGGCGCATCCTAACTTTGATTGTTGCTCAACTAAAAGCCCCATAACATTATAAGGCAATGATGTGATTCTTTTTTGGAACATTTATCTGAAAAAAAGCACTTATATTACATATTGTTTTCATAACTATTCATCAGACCCCACTTTTCATCTTTTGTGAGAAGGATGCTTATTTAAAATTTTCATCTCTAGCTATTTTATGTATTTTGTTCAAATTTGGAAGAGAAAAATATCCCTCCTAGAGCCCTAGCTCAGAAAATGTGGGCTGTGGAAAAGGGCGTGCAGTAGAGAAACTGACCTGTCGCACCTCTTCCTGTGAACTCTTCTGTTAGTTTTACACCCTGAGTGCTATTGGTCACGCATCCTGTAATTTTTCTTTAAAATATTTTGGCATAGACAGTGTAAAATATTTATATGTGTGGGCCAGTTGATTTATCCTCTATCCTAGGAATGCTTGCAGGCCTGGTTAACATTGTAAGGAGGCTAAATGAGAGTTAACTGTTCAGCATCCTTTGTCCCCAATTTTCAATCATCTTCACCTGTCAATGTCTGCATTAGAGATTTGTTGCTTAGCGTAAGGATTATTGAAGATAACTCCTATTGAGGGAAATGAAGGTGCTCACAATAATTGGAATCTGTGGGCTGGTTAAACCCTGTCCAGGTTCCCCTGCCTTTCTAGACAGGGGAACTTAGCAGGCTGTGTGTGTTTCTTGGGAGGGTTGCCCTTGGCTCTCTACTGCATTTACTTCCTGCCTCTTAATTTAGACTTCTGTGTTCGGACCATGCAAGGTCCTTGAGGATGGCCTCGGAGGCTGATGGTGGGGCCTCCACTGAGCTCCCAGGAACAGCTTGCTTCATACCTGTTTGCTGGGAAACATTGATGTATGTGGCAGAATTGTGTCTGAAACCTGCTTTCATGGTGTTATGCCATTTGGTGGTGGCAAGGCCATGTGGATGGGACCATTTTGTTTTTTCTCATCTCCAGAGGCCACCAACATCTAATGGCAAGAGCAAACTTAGCTTAGGATGATGGAAACACATACAGGTGCAATTTCTCTGCCTTACTCCTCTCACTTAAAGAATTCCCTCTGATACCAGAGTCAAGAGGTGAAAAGATCAGATTTTGCCACACATGGGTTGTACTTTGAAATTCAGGCCTCTGTGTCTGAGAATTGTGACCTTATTCAGTAATTTACACTCACATTTTTCCCATTGGTAATAATAGGATACTGTGATGGTTAATTTTATGTGTAAACTTGACTGGGCTGAAGGATACCCAAGTAGCTGGTAAAACTTGATTTCTAGATGTGCCTGTGAAGTTGTTTGCAGAAGAGATTAGCATTTGAGTCAGTGGACCCAGTAAAGATGATCACCCCGCCAATGCTGGTGGGCACCACCCAATCCCTTAAAAGCCTGAACAGAACAGAAAGGTGGAGAGAGGGCACATTCTCTTTTTTTCTTTTTTCTTTTGGTGAGGGAGAGAGAGAGAGAGACAGACAGACAGACAGGAAGGGAGAGAGATGAGACACATCAACTCATAGTTGCAGCACTTTAGTTGTTCATTGATTGCTTCTCATATGTGCCTTGACAGGGGTAGGTGGGGGCTTCAGCCGAGCCAGTGACCTTGGCTTCAAACCAGAGACCTTTGGGCTCAAGCCAGCACCCATGGGGTCATGCAAATGATCCCATGCTCAAGCCAGCAACTCTGTGCTCAAGCTGGTGAGCCTGCACTCAAGCAGGCAACATTAGGGTTTCAAACCTTGGTCCTCAGGATCCTAGGTTGATGCTCTATCCACTGCACCACCACTTGGACAAGCTCTCTTTTTCTTCTTGAGCTGAGATATCCATCTCCTTCTGCCCTTGGACATTGGGGTTTCTGGTTCTAAGGCTTTCAGACTCCAGGACTTAACCCACTCCTCAGGCCATTGTCCTCAGTCTGAATTACAACACCTGCTTTTCTGGTTGTCTAGTCTGCAGATGGCAGGTTGTGGACTACTTGGTCTCTATAATTGGTCTTCTCTTGTACAGTGGGGCAAAAGTAGGTTTCCAGTTGTATGTATGCAAAACACCAAGTTTATTCTTGTTTATATGGAAAATACAGTTAATAAATAAACAACTGTAAACCTACTTTTGCCACCCTGTATGTCTTATTGGCACTGTTTTTCTGGAGAATGCTAATATGGAGACTTAAGTTGAGCATGTGTATTTTTCTTAGATGGTTATTTTGGAGTTAAAAAATAATCAGTTTATTCTGAACAATTGTTAGGCAAGAAAAATGAGTTATTAATTAACCTAGGAGGAGATATGTATTAACAATTTCAAATTTAGTCATTAAAAATACAAGGACAACTTGTGAACAGTAACAATCCTACTTAGAATTCTGAAGCAAGTCCCTGTGTAATTAGAAAATACATTGTTATAAATTTCAGAGAATTAATTAAAGTTAAAGTTGGAGGAAATGCGTTGAAGAGATGTCCTCCGTCCGTGTTTTGTCCCTGAGTGTTGTGCTTATGAATCTAAAACAGAAAATGAGTTCTTTAATCCAGTGGTCCCCAACCTTTTCTGGGCCACAGACTGATTTAATGTCAGAAAATATTTTCATGGACCGGCCTTTAGGGTGGGACGGATAAATGATCACGTGACCGAGACAAGCGTCAAGAGTGAGTCTTAGACAGATGTAACAGAGGGAATCTGGTCATTTTTTTAAAAAATAAAACATTGTTCAGACTTAAATATAAGTAAAATGGAAATAATGTAAGTTATTTATTCTTTTTCTGCAGACCAGTACCAAATGGCCCACGGACTGGTACTGGTCCGCGGCCTGGGGGGTTGGGAACCACTGCTTTAATCTGCAGGCTCCTGGCGATTTTATCTTTCTTTCCCTTCAGATAAATTGTTCAGTTACTTTCATCATCTTCCTGGCACATTTTGAGTGGTTTAGTCTGCTAAAGTGGAAGGAACATATTTAATAAAGCCAAATGACTTCTTTCTAACGTTAATTCGGTAAAAAAAAATGATCCTTCCCAAGAATGGGAATATAGGATTGCATAAAACTTGTCTTTAGGCAAAATTATAACACATGCTTACTTTGTTATTCAAGAACAGCATTACAGTTGAAAACAGCAATGCCTCTCTGACTTCTGGGAATGGAAGAGCACTTTACATCCTAACAGACAAAGTGAGTGCAGGTAGACCTTCTTGAGGGCGAAGGTAGCTGCGGTCAACACTCCTGCTTTAGAACTTAACACTGCACTCCAGAGTCACCTGGACTGCCAGAGGAAATAAACTGTATTTCTTCTACTGTAATGCCTCCATACAGAGACTAGAATGGAAATGAAAAGTTCTCCGGTGTAAGATAGCATCTGTGAGAAATTCTGTATTCACTGTTTAGTTTAACAGACGTCTAAGTCCAAAGTTGTTCCAAAAATTAGCAGTTTTAAATTGAAGGAGGTTTTTCTGTGTGCATGTTTTTTTTAATAAAGTCTTTTTCTTTAAGGGTCCTTTTATGTTATTTGGGAAAGTTCAATGAACTTTTCTGTCTGAAATGAGTACCTGAAAGATTATTTTAGTGTCAAAAGTAGAGGATATTTGAAAATAGCCAAGTCTTACACTAGTATGGCATTTCAGAATATAGAGTGCACTTTACTTATTTAGTTCTCACAATGACCCTGTTGGATAAACAGTATTTCCATTTTATATATGAATGTCTGGAGGCTCAAGGAAATTAAATATAATTAGCCTAAAGTTAAATACACAGTGGTGAGCTGTTAGCCTGAACCCACCAATTACAACTCCATTTTTCAACACCACACTACCTCCCTTTAAAGAATCAGCTAAAGGAAAAATTGAGACAGTTCTTAGACTTCTGGGAAGTAGCCACCTTTCCTATTGTTCTAGAAATTCATCAATGCAGATGTTTTCTCTGTAAAATGCATGAATGCAGGGAGATCTGTCTTTTTGACCCATCCATATGCATGCTCTCTTCCTGGACCATTTCTTGGGGATCAGAGCCACACTGTGGTCTCCCTTCTTAGCCCTGAAGTTATGCATACAGTAGACACAGAAGCATTGGCTGCATTTAGCAAGCACTTCTGTGTTCACAGGCTTGGTCTCATTGCTTAAGAAGATCCAAAATAATTAGCATGTGTAAGAAATGAGGTGGTTACCTTCACAGTGCTCAGAATACTGGCTTGAAGTACTTGGACCTAGAAAACATTGCCAGAAAGTTCATGGCAAGATGACTGAAGTCTAATATAGTTTATTAGTCCTTGTTTTCTGGATGCGAAGTAAGACCTTAGGGGAGGAAAGCTTTCTGTAGAAGGAGGAGGCTGAAAGGGAGTCTGGATTGGAATTGGTGGTTAGAAAGGGAGGGCAGGTAGCATCACGAGGGTTTGGAGAGGTCCATCCCGTTTGGAGAATAACAATGGATACGTTTTATAAACTGACCTAAATCAGTGTTAGGTTCTTTTTGGTAGATAGTGTAGCCTTCAAAAAGTTAAAAGTGGCTGAAGTTGTTTAGCTATTCTCTTATAAGCTTAATGCTACTTCCTAATGAATGGAAGTCTCAGGCCAGGTTCTCCTATATCTTGTGTGGATGTCTACTAAACAAATGCCTATTTGGAAAGACACAAGAGAGCCAACCAGTTCGGTGATATTAATGCAGTCCCAGTTCTCTGTGTCATAGGTGTTCCAGTGTAACCAGATAAAGCTATAACAACCTCTGACGCAGGCTCCATCTTTGCGATTGCCTCCGAGTAGCCCCAGCATGCTGAGGGACACAACCTTTGTGCGATCCTAAGGGAAAGGGACAACAGACCACACTGGATCCATATTCTTTGTTTAAGAGTTGCAATATCTCTGAAATATTATAGCCAAGGCATGTACCTTGAAGACTTCTGATTTTGATAAAGAGAACCGATTTCTGACATTCATCATGGAGGGTTAAGAAGCCACCAGTAAAGATTCATCCTTGACTTTGAGTATGCTAATACAGTGCAGATTGGAGGTTGAATCCAGGTCACAGACCTCAGCTGGCAGCCCTGCTGGAGTGCAGGCTCCTCGGCTGTAACTGCATCGGACAGTGCTGGACTCTCCATCTCTTTTTATTAGGGC